>NC_092524.1:16450000-18850000 GCF_037038585.1 Patagioenas fasciata
GCTCTAGCTAGTGTTTATTTTATAGTTCTGAGCAGCACCAATCATTACCCTATTAATTCAAGCATGTTTAATTCAATGTCCTTCAACTACTCAGTCATGCCTATTTGTAACTTTCAAGCAACTACAAAAAGGTACAGCTTGTCACCACATGTATACCTAACAGGCGCTAATCACTAAGGTTAGATATACAATGTAAGTAGGGTACATACTAAGACAGCTACAAGTGATGGTCAGTTAAATGTATGCTATGTGGTCTTTGCTCCTTCTGCTTAAGGCTCACTTTTTTCCGCTTATCACAGAGGCTGAATTTGCTTTCAAATGTATGTAGCTCCTGCTGATGTCAGTGAGCTATAAATACACATCAGAGGACACACTCTGACCTGTTTACTTTTTAATCTGACATATGTAGCCACTCATATTCTGTATATATTATGCACCATAGCGATACTGAATCAGCACATCCAGAAATAACAATAAGGGCATGCTCAGCCTGGAGCAGCACACAGAGAAAGCAGTTGGGCTCCTCCTCGCTTCCCTTTCACAGCAACCCTGCCAGTCAGCATCACCAGACACATTTTGCAGACGTTTTTCAGTGTACCCGCTCAGGTACTCAGACAAGGGTGAAGGTGTAAGGCATCGACCTGTTGATAAAAGGTTAAGCAAGGAGTTACGAGTTATAGATGCAGGTGGCAGCCATTGCTGGTCCTTCAAAATGAGCTGAGGGGAAGGAAAAAAACAACCAAACGCACACAAAACAGCAGGCTGCCTGCAAGATCTCCAGCAACATTCTCCTTTGCACTATACTGAAGAACAGGGCTGCACTTTTCTCCTGTTTAAAGTTAGAAGTGAGGAAAACCTCCATAGGAAGAAGCAGAGCCAGTCTCTAGAGCTGGGCATTGTAAGAGGAACATTTCACAGGTTTGACCAATCAATTTAAGCCACCCTGTGGCTTGCACAGTGACAGGGCCATAATGAAGAACTTCTAGGCACATAGGTGCTTATATATAGGACATTATCAACAAAGAAAACTCATGTATCTTTTTTTCAAAGTGCTACAGTTATAAACCACAATAATTGTATAGTGACATGCAGGATAAGTAAAAGCTGGATAAACTAGATCAGTGAAAATCAGTGTTTCCTCTCTGAACCAGCCAGTGCAATCAGATTTCCTTTCAGATCTCCTGGGAGATTACATCTCACTACTTGCTTCATTTAAACTCAACTTCCCTAGACCTTATCTATGTGGTAATTTCCACTTCATGGTGAGCTTGTTCATTACATGCAGGTACTGACCCTTATAGCCCTGCCACAGCAAAGAATTACAGATGCTTGAGTCTAGAGATCGTTTAAGCTCTGATAAAATGCAAAGCAATAAAGCGAAAACGGTCAGTCTACATCACGCAAAAGACGCTTTCAATGAATACCCAAGTATAACACTGCTGCAACGAGACCATGAAGCATTTTGTAGGGGGGCATTCACTTGAACTCCAAAGAATGCTAGTCTTTCCAGAGGTGATCACGGCACTGATACTCCACAGAAGTGAAGGGATGATTTTTTGCTTTATTTTTAAAGCAATTTTGCTAGGGAAACAAACAAAAAAATCCCACACAAGCATGATGAAATGGTATTTGGACATTATATCACAACCATCCCTACTATTTTTTTTTCAAAGTGTGCAACACAAACATTATGCTGCAATAACAGTACTAAACTGTATTTTTACTAAAATAAAACTGCATCCAAAAGAGAACAAGGTATCAAATTTGTTTGCTTCTCCATGCTTTAAAAGCATAAGGACTTCATTTAAATCAGAAAAAACAAACTCATTAGCTCTCCTGAGGATGTATAGGACCCTGAAAACAGGAGGTGCATCCCAAGGTACATTATTTTTGGTTGCTACAGCTACACAACAGCTATAAATATGCATTATATCCTGAGACAAAGTCTTCACAAGTGTTTCAGTGGTTAGTAACCTCTATCATCTCTTCCAAAGCAATATAAGCTCTAGGAGCAAAATTTGCACAGCTGTAAAGAAAGCTGGATTCTTTAAGCATAAACTCTGCCAGAGAAATTGTGGTGACAGGACATCTGTCAACTGACACTTCTTGATATACATCAGGAAGATTCACCCATACCTTTTAGAGATTTAGAAGCTTATATTTCATTTCAGAAATGCAATTAGGCCTGCATTCATCCCACCTCACTTTCTGCTCTTAGCTGGAAAATCCATGGCTCCATCAATAAATCTGTGCTGGAGAGGGGCACCTCCAGAGAGATGCTGAGACCCTGACTTTAACATCTCAGCCTCAGGTTAGGTGGCATGTGTTCATACTTTAGCCTCAAGAAAAAGTAGCATTCAGGTTCCTGAAAGCTATAAAGTACAAACAAAAAAACCCCACCCAAACAAAAAAAAGATCTTTGCCATACCACAGTGAGGTAAATGCACAGATTTTCTGCCAGATCCAACAGCGGGGATAAAAGAAGTGAGTGCATGCCAGCTCTTCAGTAGGCCATAAAATTCTCATTCTATCAAGTTAGTCTGAGACCAACAAAAGTTTAAACCAATTATTCAGACTGTGAACAACTGCAGCAGCATAGGAGCCACTGCAGTTGACTCTGTCTCCCAGCTCTTACGGTAACAACTCATAGCCAGGGGGACAAGTAGGTTAATTTTTATATCCACTGAAACTATCCACTAAATTCCACAGAAACCAGCTCACTGGTGCCAATTTCTTTTTCAGACAGAACCATCAGTGCAACGCAGCATCTTACAGTTCCTTCTCATCATTTATGCAGCTCAGATTTTAAACACCTAACAAAATTCAGGGAGAAAGACTCTTCATCTTTAGGCATTGCGCTTTGCGGTGCAATGCATGTGGAAAAAGCTGCTACTGCTAGCTTGTCACTTCTGGTGCCAATTTATCAAGTGTTTTGTATTTAGCAGATCACAGCGCAAAGTTTTTGGCACAAGAAAGCTCCTTAACGTATTTATCTGATGGCAAGTCCTCTCACTGTTAAAAATCAAATTATGCCTTCCTCTGTCAAAAAGGAACACTGTAATCACAATCACTGCAGACCCTACAAGTGCAACAGGAGTGGCAAGCAACATGGCAGTATCTCACAAATCCCAAGAGAACCTGCAGTACAAGGCTCTTCTAGCTGCAGCCTCTAACGTTTCCGTCCAGAAGGTTGCAATGTGCAGGTGCTTGAGACAGTATAAACACTATCAAAAGCTGAAATGTCTGTCCAAACATGAATAAGCATCTAGGTTCAACATACATGAGAGGTTAAACAACATCATCATTTCTCTTAACCTTTTCCTTAAATTAATGGTTTGGTTATGTAACCAAATGATGTATTTACTGCCAAATGTGATTTTAAATGCACTTACTAAAAGACATGCACATCGCACTACTATAATTCCCGACTGATCACATCAATTTCTAAAACAGATATGTAACTTTTAGAATCCACCTGTTTTGATTCATCTAACGCCATGTACTACAGAAAGACAGAAATAAAACACGGTATTTAAAGCTTTCCATAACAGTACATTCGTCAACGATGCTTGATCAAAGCGTTTGCTCTGACTGTGCCATATTTGTTTAACTACTACTAGTGCTTATTTTAGCCAATACTAAAGAGTTCTGAAGAACATAACCTGGGCAGATGCCAGAAGACTGTAGCTTTTAAACATAACCTTATACTACTCATAGAGCAAAATCAAGCTCTAACAACATAAGTAAGCAAAACTCTCATGTACGCAAACCTTTCCTGTTTTTTTTCTTTTTCAAAAGATTTAGTGGCAAAACCAGGATTTAAGTAGCTTTCCTTATAAATATTTCAGAAGACAGTAGAGAAATTCATGCATAGCTGTTGCTATTGCAAGTGATATTTGAAGAAATTTAGGAGTTCTACTTTAGTATTTTGATAACCATTAAATTAAGCATTTCACATCGGAGTAGATTTCACTGTCTTCTGTGTGGCTTGTCTTCTTGAGGTCAGGTCTTCTGGTAGGGGTTTGTTTGTTTTTTCATCTGGTGTGTTTATCTCTTTACTAGAATCATATTCCCACACTTGAAAGTGTTTTCCAACCTTATTACATAGCCAGTAATTAATTGCCATAATTTTTCATTTTATAATGGTCATCAATTCTGATACACTGCTTAGAGTAAATATAACAACCTTCTACACTCAACGATCTCCACTGGTCTTAACTGTTCTTTCTGAACTATAGCATTCACTAACAAATGACTGCAGAATAAGAATCACATGTGATTTAAACAAAGCACATTCATAGATAAGAGACTGTTCTGTGGACTTGTACTTAAACTGAAGGGCAAAGATTAAACATTTACAGCAAATGACTAGGTTACAGAGCAGTCTTTTTACATGTTTATTCTGTAGAAATACGTAAACACACTTCTTTACCCCAAATTGGCAGTAATGGTACTCTGAATCAGATAGCAGCAATACTTCTCTAAAACACAAAGCTCCACAAAAGGCCACAACTCAATTTCAAGTTCACTGAAAAAATGTAACAGGTAGGTACCAAACCTGAACCTAACATCCCAGTCATGTGCAGAAAGGGAATAAGCATCTGTAGCTCAGCATTTTAAACTGCAATTGAAACCTTTGTATTTAATAAAGCTTAACAACAGCACTGCAGGCACTGAATTTTGGGCTTACAAATGTATTTTCAGGTCTGATCCATACATATTCACAGTGCAGCTGGCAGGGAAGATCAAGGCAAAATGCAGCTGCAAATGCCACTTTTCATCTGACTTCAAGGTTTGTTTTGTTTCACAGGGTTTCCATTGCTAATAATAAATCTGTCCCTGCCAGCCAAATTAATTACACCAGATGAACACAGATTTAACAGCGCACGACCACTGACCGTTTGAAAGCTCCGGAAGTTGCTCCAAATTTCAGATGGTGACAAACACCTAGGAGACTTCCAGGGACAGTTCCCAACCTGCAGCAGTAGTTACCTGTTGGGCTCCCAAGAGCAACCCCTCTACCCAGCACCTACACCAAGAGCCCTGCAAGCACCAAGCCTGACAGCAGCACTGCAGGGAAGGAAATCAAAACAAATATGACCCATCATTCTTGATAGCAGCCACTGAAAGAAAGATTGTAATGTAGCTGTTCTACATCACCCCACTAGCAGTGTATCTCTCTTTTGCACTCATATTAAAACGATGTTTTGTACAATTCCACTTCACACAGGACTCCTGGCAATACAGGAGTCACAAGCAAGCTCGCAAATATTTTTGTTTCTCCTAGACAAAACCAAATCTCCTCAAACCAGACTGCAAAGAGCAAAGGCCTTCGCAAACATAGTAAATGCCTTCAGCTACTTAAAATACAATGTTTATTTTACTTCAAAGATTTTTAGACTAAATTAATCTAAAGCAAAAAGTCCAAGCAAAAATAGTTTGATGTTTTTTTCTTTTCTTTCCCAACCTCTTAAAACATGCCAGTTGGTCTACACCTACATATCAGAGGCTAATACAAACAAGTGCATCTTTCATAAAATTTATTCCATAAACAGGAGCTAGACCACTGGAGAGATGGAGCAGTTTATTTTAAATGTTTTGGCATCCCTTTTCCCCCGTTTCCGTTTCCCTGCACCTTCCCTTTGATCTGGCCCCACCCCAGGAGTCAGCCGTCTTCCCTTGCCAGGGAGGTGCTGGCACAGCTCAGCTCAGCCAGATGTTTTCAGGGAAGTTTCATTCCCTCCCTGCTACTTGGTCAAGAGACAGGAGAGATACTGCTCCAGGCTGAGCTGCCCCCTCACTGGTTCTGCTCACGCTTTCCAACTTGTGAATTAATACGTAAAATAAGAAGCCAATTCATGGAAGAAAACAAAGGGGCAGTGTATGAGAAAAGGTATCTTATTTATTTGATGGTTCAGACCCCTGTCATGAGCGCTAAGAGGTAGTTTGCTACCTACAAAACAGAGCACAGATCTATGGAAGAGTGTCCTTCAGCACAGCCCCTCTACTGCTTTTATTCTTCAATACTTAAGTCTCCAGATTATGTTTGGGCCTGAAGTGCAAAGGGGCCCTCATGTACAGTCAGCTCCCAGGCACCACAGACAGCATACGAAACAGCAGCAGCAATCACCACAGCACGATCTTGGAAGCTCACAGGAAGCCCAGGGTGGAAATTTGTGAATTTTTCTCTTGTTCAAGGCCAGGCTTGCCTGCTTTCCTCCACAGTCTTCCCCAGCTAGGAGAGCACAGAATACCTACAGGCACATTGCCAGAAAAGCCTGACAGCTATAATGGTACAAGACAAAGCAGACAGCAGTTTGCAAATTTTAATAGCATCTAGTACATTAACTATTATAGTTTTTTCTTTCAAGAACTGACTTTGTCAGGAACATTGAGAATCCGGCTGTAGATGCTAACCTCATTCTCAGTCTTTCCTGCAATCACACCTTATTGTTCCATGGAAATGTTAGCCTTCATTTTATAAAATATTAAAGGAGACTGAAGAATCAGATGTTTCAGAATTGGCTCATGAAATAAAAAGCTATATATTAAACTCAGAGACATATTCAAGCATAGTCATACAACTTCCTGCTTTCCTATTAATTTTCTCATTTTTGAGATGAAAGCAATGAATCTAGTAGTCCATCAGAGTTTAACAAGTGATACAGTTAAAAAAAATATATATCTTGGGAAAAGGTTTGTCTGGTGACATCGGCAGCATTGGTGACTGACCCCTAGGGAAGTGGGACAGTCATACACAGATGGGAAATAGCTGGGAAGGAACTACATGGAAGCACTGAAACATTAGACCCTACCTAGTGGCTGAAAAGTCCAGTGTGAGGTCCAGATGCTGAAGTCTGAATGTGTTAGCATCATTGTTAGGGAACTGATACTAAGTGACAGATAGATTACATTACATAAAGTTCAATCTCTGGCTGCTCACAATGGCTCCTAATTCAAACAAAGGCCTGACAAGCTACTGACAATAAATAAATCAAAGGAAAAAGCACATTGCTTTGAAATTTTAGCCTGACAGCCAGAAACATTACAGTAATCTCATTTATTAAAAGGACTACTTGATTTTGACCTAATACTACTTTACCAAAGCAACTGAAAATCATTGATTTCCTGTGTTATAAATTGAGATGAATAAGAAACTAAGAGATTACAAATAAAAGGCCTTCTTTGTTCTGTATATCACTTCCACTATGCTGGTCACTCAGATGCCATTGTTTTTCCTCCTAGTCCCACGGCACATGAAAGTTATCTCACTGGGAAATAAAACAAAATGAAGAGAGAAACAAAAATCTTTTCTAAGGCTTTTGCTGTTTGTTTTCAGCCTTACATCCAAGACTAAAAATAAACATGAAAACAGTAGCAGTTTCAAAGAATGCCCCGTATTAGTTCAAATTTCATTTTTGTTCCATTCTTTTGGTCCTGAAGCCTCTTGGGATAAAGGTTGGGATTCATATTTATAGAAAAGCAACTGAAAGACACTTTAATTTTAAAAAGTTGACATGCAAGCAAAGCGATACTGTGCATGAAAACCTAGATGCACATTCAGAAAGGCAATGCGTGCCACTCAACTCTAAAAGGGCAGAAGCTCCTCCAAATTTCAATCAACGTTGACTTTCTGTGTTTGAATCCTCCACACGTTGCAAACCGCTGCATTCAGTAATTATTTTAAAGTTCAAACTAGGGAAGGAATGACAGCAGATGCAGTTCCACAGTAAGTGACATCTGCAATTCTTTAAGGAATTATAATACTCAAGACATCCCTATTCAAAGAGGTGACAGAAAAATAGAAACAAAGAAGTATCTGATCGTGTGCTTCATCTTACACTTAAGACACTTTGCAATTTCTTCCTCCACCTCTTACACCTTCGCACAAAAGGTTTCATTGACAGTCCCCATGATCTTGCTCCAATCCTCTGAACTCTCCTTTAACTATTAAGAAAAAAGAAATCCCTATTAGCAACTTCATCAATGCCACACCAAATTTAAGAGTAATAAGAGACAGCTGTTTCAAGGAATAGACAACTCAGAGTGAGGCACCTGCCATCAGAAAAAGTTTCTCCTGGTTGTCTCCTTGTTCTCTTCATAACAAACTGCCACCTAACGCTAGAACTATTTGTGATGCTGTCCTGCATTTCTGCGCCATTCTATGCTCAAAGAGGTATAGCAGCAGAATCTCCCACTTCTCGTCTGCTGTTTTCCAGATGATCACC
Organism: Patagioenas fasciata; assembly: GCF_037038585.1. Taxonomy (NCBI): domain Eukaryota; kingdom Metazoa; phylum Chordata; class Aves; order Columbiformes; family Columbidae; genus Patagioenas; species Patagioenas fasciata. The sequence continues at coordinate 16,458,229 of NC_092524.1, forward strand.
CTACCAGATATAAGTAGCAATAATCTACACATTTGCAGGAAATCTACAAGAACCATAGTGCTGAGGAGTTCTTATATTGAAAAAAACGTTGAAACCCAGGCCCCTGTTACCTGAATCTACTTAATGGAGATTTAAAGTGCCAGAGGATATTTGTCTGAATTAGCATCGATTCCCCCTCCCTAGCAAAGAGCACAGCAAGACTGCAGTGAGAAAAGGACCAAAAGGAAATGCCTTACCCTGCATACACTAGCTTCTTCTTTCCAAATGAAAGCTAACTGCAGACACCAAATCAGAAGAAATCAGCAATTTAGATAGAGATCACAGAGCTCATTACATAGCTACAAAGATATGATTTGGTTTTAACATCCCTGCACATAAGCTACAAAACAAATGAAGCTGCTGGGAAGTGAAGCCTAACGGTCTCATGTGTTAAACATTCAGAAACCGGAGTTCAGATACTTTCCAAAAAGTGGAATCAGCTCCTGAAAAAGCTTTCTCTTAATGGCTTCACTAGCATTTCAGAACCATGGTTTGTAGACCTTGATGAAGTAAAGATTGACAGACTGCCTGTTTTGGGATTTGTCATTTAACCGAAGGGCAACCATGCAACCCGAAGCACAGCTGAGCTGCTCACCTCTGACTCTCATTGGCGATTAACCTGACACAATCGATTAAAAAAAGAAAAGGAAATTTCATGTTACCGCTACACTACTAAAATGAATTTTCCCAACATTTTAACATGGGTTTCCCAGTTTTGTTACTAAAATATAAAAATAGGTCTTTGTTTACAAACGGTTACTCATTTTGATTACTGCTGCAAAACTTACACTTTCAAGGTCTACAAAATCCCGGATCTATTCCCTCCACCTTACTCACTGCATCACAAATGTACTTGTAAGCGTATACCAGCAGAAACTCTGACTTCAATACAGTCACTATACTGCTCCTAATTTTCCTGCATTTTTTCCTTGCAGATGAGATAGCAACTCACTAAGCTTACTGTTTAGAATTGGAAGTAAGGGAAGAATTCTTTACTTTATATAGATTTTAACTCTGTTCGCTTTAAAAAGGTACATGACTCATAGTAGTTAAATATTTAACTATTTCACTAATGAATTGCATCCTAACATGCAGGTATGATAAGATGTGTCACTATGTCTGAAAAATCCCACTCATATCCAAGCAACTTTTAAAAATTTATATATATATACACACACACACACTAGCAATCTATAAGGTAAGTTGCTATCTCGAGACTAGTCTACACACACAGTTAGTACTGGCATTCTCCATAGAGATATGTGGGGCTTGAGGCTCGGCTGTGTTTTCTTTTCATCAAAACAGTTGCAGTAATTCAAACTCAAATGTGTCTGTTATTGTATTAATAATAATGATGACATAATAGTACAATTATACCCTACGGGACTAGGCTATATTAACGCGTGTAACCACGTGCTGATGATCACTTCCAAGACAGTAGGAGACTGTAGATATTACCACACCCAACTCCTCATTACTGCACTTCTCATTTTGGAGATTACCACCCACAAAGCTGAAAAATGGTAACCCATTGTGGAAGTGCTCTTAGCCCTCTTCAATCTAACCAAATTAGTTGTAACCATCTTTGGTGGTAAACAAAGCCTTCTGGGGCAGCTTGGCGCTGCAGAAGGCTATGGAAGCAAATGCAGTACAATCCAGTTCTGGGCAGAGCACAATCCCCGTCAAGGGGCAGCAGTGAAGAGCAAGCAGATGATGCTTCTTACACTCTTCCAGACAGCCATGCTTCTGCAACCCTTTCTACACCCTGTCTGCTCTAGCAGAGTTTGCACAAAACAGCTTTTGTTTGTAGACAGAGCCTAGCTGCCAGTTCAAGTTCAATAACTGGCTCTGGATTATAGTAGGCATGCCTAGACCTGTAGGACAAAATTAATTTCAGTCAAGTTGGTCTCAGTCAGCTGTCAGGTTGATATCCTGCTGTCCTGCAGCAAAACAGATGCAAAGTAAACATAAAATGCTACTTACTTCATTATTCAGTCAAATCAATACAAGAGAAGCACAGAGCTAAGTATGTAAAATAAGAACCCAAAATCTCAGCTTTCATATTTTAAAAAAATAAAAAAGCTTTCAAGAAACTAAATTAAGAAATAAGACAATAATTTAAATATGTATCTCTTTCCAGTATTCTAATTGCTGAGGCCCATCACTGAACCTGAATGCATGGAACAGGCCAAAGCTGGGACTTCTATAAGTTACGTTCTCTCTTTGCTTCAGTGCCTGGCACGAGGTGACCCACGCTTCCTTCCGCTCACCTTTTCCCCACATCATCCATTTAGGCTGCAAGGTCTGTGAGGGTAGGAACTATCTTTTCGAGCCTGTAGGCCCCCCGCTCTACTAGGCGTTGTACTGGATCTTACAGGCAGGGCCCTTTGAATGGGCTGTAATGTAAACAACAATAATAATAACCTTTCTCAGAAGGAGAGCACGCAAGTCTGCTTGTAAATTGTGTTGCATATAAAGTTTCCATCACACTTTTAACTATCAAAAGCTAACGACTCTTACTCTACAGTTCCACAAACACTTTAAGGCAGTACTTCTGCCAAAAGAAGCAATCTCATCTGGCCAAAAAAAAAAAAAAAAAAAAAGGTTAGTTTGAACCCATCTGGGTTCTCCAAGGCAGTTTGCAACATAGCTGCACAAATGCTTGTGTTGGCACAAGGAATGGAGCAACAGGACTATTTCTTAGCATGGCAGTGCCAGTTTATGCAGGCTGAAACCCATTCTTCAAAGTGCAGCCTGGGTTCTCTGAAGTATTTACCTCACAAAGCCAAGTTAGGGTACAAAAGCTGAGGGTCGCCCAACTTTACTCGCAAAACTGCTAATACCTCCCAAGAATGCTGCAAGGTTAAGTACATTCGTGTTTGTAAGACATTACAGAAGTAAGATTAGCAAATATTTAACTTTCTCTCCTCCCTTTTCCCTGCCCTGGCTACTAAGTATAACTCATTCCAAGTTTCATGTACTAAATCAATGAGTTGGAGCAGTTCCTAGAAGGGAGCTGTCAAGCTCCCGCCTGTGGGCCAGATGGAGGTCAGTCATCAGACGCACCTATTCTGATTTTAAACTGTTCTGCAATGTTGAAGCTGAAACAGCTTCTAAATACCTTTTACCCACCCTACTGCAGGGAACCATGGAACAGTCAGATCACCCCTACAACAGGTGTCCTTTCTCACCTTGATATGAGCAACAGCTGCAGAGGGATAAAGGACAAGTAAATCAAGTCCTTTTGCATGTATTCCACATGTAAACACATCCTCTAAAGCTGACAGAAACAATGAAAAGGAGTGTTTCTGAAAGGTACCTTAATAAGGATGTTAACAGCACGCCGGATGAAAAGAAGGGTCAGCCTCAGTGTCATCAGCATAAGGGAAACCCCAGTGAGGCAGTACATAGCTTGATCTTACAGACTGGGTGTGAAAACAGGCATTTTGGTTATTTCATCAGTTCTTCACAGTCCTGCTGTTTCTGAGAGCTAATGACAATTCTCAATATCATCTTAAAACTACGCGCCTGTTCAATGGGTTCGGTGGAAAAACCCAATGTAAACAATACACTAAGGTACAGGTCCCCGGAATCAATGAACAATTGAAACAGCTGAGATGTGCAGAAGTTTCAGGACATCTGTCCCAATGTTTGGTCCCTAGAGGCAACCTACAGAATTTACTCCAGTGCGCAGCCTTCGATGCTGCTGCAACCACGGCACATGGGCACCCATCCTTGTTTGCAGCCAAGGCACAGGACATGCCAGGAACACGGAACAGAAAATACCGGGTGCAGCAGCTCTCAGGGCTGGCGAGACTTCTCCAGCAGCTCACTACAAACACCAAGATCTAAGTTCTGCAACAAAATTAATTTCTTTTATAAGCACAGAAAGTATAAACGCTCATGCTATGCACTGCTAGCTACTGAATCAACAGCTGTCACAAACTCATCCACAAGACCTTTTTGATTACTGAGATAAAATAGGACTGGGTCCCATATTATAACAGGCACAATCCTAGAAACTCTTTGTGCAAGACAAGTCTAACAGAACAGATGCTTCAGTCATTTTTCATACCATCAAAATAAATCAGATAAAAACAAATTTAAAACATTAAATGTGAGATAAACATAGCTTGTAGTTATTATACATAAATCAAACTTTCGTGCTTCCTAGGCTACCCCAAATACAAGCAAATACTGTTCAAGAAACCTTTCCTATTACACCCCAATCCTGTTAATATTTATGCATACAGGAAGCTCCGCTGAAGTCATGATGACTACTCATATGCACAAAATTAAATATACTGTACAACTGCAATTCTCATGCCATAAAATCTTCACTTACAAATGTAGAATCTAATTTGGTCACCTCTACCCACATTCATTAAAAAAACAGCATATAAGCATAGAAAGTCTTGACTTCCCCCTGCCTCACTAAACCATGGAATAAACTCTCAGTAGGGTGGAGTTGCCAGAGGTTCTATTCCATACAAATGAAATCCAGAGAGAAGTGTTTTTTCAAATAATTGCTAAAAATAGAAACAGGTTCTATATATAGAAAGACACATATGTAAAGAGGCATACATATAAATGCAGTAACAGGGTGATCTCTATAGCTTTTTTTTCCTTCTCTGCGCACAGAGTCAGGTATTTGTCACTTTTTTCATGGTGTGGCAAGTTTCTAACATTTCATTTACCCAGTTCCCTTCCAACAGCAGTCAGTGCTCAGTACTGAGATGTGCCTTCCTACGAAACACAGAAGTCAAGGAATGAAATAATTAAGTTTTTAGCAAATGAACTCATAGAAGCTTACTTTAGAAATTGCCAAGAAAACCACCAAGAAGTCCAGTTGCTCTTGGTTTTTAGCCAGTTAATTTAACCCACTTAACCCAACATCACAAAATGAAATTCCTAATGCATTCAACTTGTTTAATTTCTCTCTACAAACTCCGGGAACCTCCTTTCTTCTTAGACATTGGTGTTCCCAGCTCTTCTGCACTACAATTACACCACACCTCCAGAGTTTATTCCAGTTTTGCCTAGCAAGGGCCACTTAAAGCCATTCGGGGGGCCACCAGCTAGTGACAGCTGGCAAACTCAGACCTGTCTCAGTAGTCTATCATATGTAATCAATTGCAAATAGAACTTCAACAGACTCATCCCATTATCTCCTAGCTGATTCCCCCCGGGAAAACAAGCCAGCAAGCTTCCACTTTAAATCACGAAGCTATTTTTGCCCCTCTTCCTCCTTCCCAACTTCTCCCTTTCTCCCTCTTCGCATCAGTTCACTGCACTGTTTCAGTTTTTCAGCTTTATATCCGTTATGTTATGTCAGCTGTTACATTACGCTTAAAACAATAGACTCCAGCTGGCTGAGGTCAGATGTGAAAACAAGGGCCTAACAAAGCCGTAGACCCTCCAGTTATACTGAAATTGAGATACACACTGAATGTAGCACTTAATGACAAACTACTTTCCAGACATTTGGGCAAAGCATAAAGGAAACACCTGTCACTGCAAGCATTACACACTAATCCAGATAAACCCTAAATTTAAAAATCTTTCTTTTCACTGCTTGGCTCTATATCCACCAGTATTTCACAGTTTTAACTCCCCCCCGCCCCCCCCAATATGGAATTTGTATTACTCTGCTTGTTTACTAAAATATTAAATAGTGAAAAGTTTAAATATTTTCAAAGAAAAATATGTCTACCATGTTTCTTTTAGAGTTTACCAAGCTCTCAGTTTGATATGCATTTATACCTCAGAAAAATTTTAGTCAAACTTTAACCCTTAAGTGTAAAGCTTGACAGAAGTGAACAGACGTAACAGTGAACAAAACATACTTTTTTCAGTGAGGGTATTTTCTTAGATGCACCTTTAAACACAGGTATACTATGTGACTTATGAGAGCAAACACAAGCTCTTGAGAACAGGTGAACTCATAATAACTGGAGCACATATCACTCTATTTTTCACAACGCTGCATGCAACGTAAAAGCAAATTTTTCTGAAAACTGTCACACAACTGTAGTTCATATGTGAGAAGCTGGGAAGTTTGGTCAGTGCAAAAGGACAGCTTGGCACCGTGCTCACGTCGGTCTTTGGGCAGGAGCCCCACGCTGCCAGCGCAGGGGATCACCATGACAGATCATGTAGGCCACCAAGCAGCCAGCAGACGGCACCAGTCTGTCACCACTGGGTCATGCTGGCCTGCAATCTGTCACCAGCTCCACCATGAGCTTCAGGAAGGTCGCTCTTCCCAAAGCCTCTCTTAGTCTTCAGAGTTTGAGCCCCAAGTAATGCTTGCTGCTTCATAGCCATCTCAGCCCAACATACTATGGAGACAAATGCTAAATTCTGGTTCCTTTACACACAGTGACGTAGTTACAGACTTTATTTTAAATGGCAGTGTTCAAGTATGCCACCACAGAACTCCAGGTACAGAAATTCAAAAGAGGAGTACTTGGGTTTTTTTTCACAGTTCTTAGAAAAGGCAGAAATGGAAGTAACCAATTTTCTGCATTCAAGCTTTTCTTTATAGAACACACACTGCAGTGTTGCAGACTAAAATAAGAATTCAAACCCAGAACTTTTGAACCTGCTAGAAGAAATGTATGAAATACATGTAAAAAGAGTTTTCTAACCCATAAAAATCACTTCTTATTCTTATCATATACATCTAAATGTAACTTTTGGTGGTAACTTTAGAGAAGTTCAGCCAAATAAACTTACTGTTTTTTCCCCACTGAATAAGGAAACACCTAAGACAATAGTAAGAGCATACCTGGAAGGACACAACATACTGGAAATGCCTCAGTGTGTTAAACAAGTTTAGTATCTCTTTCTTTCTCCTCCATGCAAACACTTGTTCAATTCATTTCACTGGATGTTTTAATTGTTTTCACTTTTTTCTAAAAGCCATCCAGAAGATGAGAAATTAGGTAGGCCAAAGAACATCAATTTTGAAGCAACAACCACAAAGTGGCCAGAGTTGTCTCTGGTAGCAACATTTCCACAGCCCTTTTCTTCCACCCCTCTCTCCCAGAATTATCTTTGTTGATTACTCGTATAAAATTTCTCAAGCCCGTGTGAAAAACCACCTCTTTATTAGTACTTCACTTTTTCCAAAAGATATTTTTTACCTACTTAGGACAACATCCAAGGTCTGAATCCAGCTGCCCAAACACAGTGTGGTCCAAGGCCGCCCTCTGCAGACCCGGAAGTGAAGCGAGAGCTGTGTTCTACAAGTGTTTGACTTTTAGCACACATTACAACAAAAAACCAGCTCATTTTCCTTTAGTGGTCTTAGCATACCTTCCTTCCATATCACCTCTTTGAACTTTCTTGGCATTCTTTTTCAGCTCAGACTTCATCTACACCAAACAGTAACAACAGGGTGGGTTTATTTGTTTGTTTGTTTTAAGTCCACTTCATTAAATTGGTTCAGCTGTCCCAAACAGACAATCTTATTCCCATTTTTAGAAGCTTCTGATTTGGCTCCCTCAGACCTGTTTACAATGGACATAAAGCAGAATTTAAGCTGGACTAAAAGCATGTTCACACAACCTTCTGAACCAAATCAATTCAATCCCTTTAACATCACATTTACATTAAACACATAATTCTCCTGTACAGACCGAGGGAGTTGACAGGCGATTGCTTTGTGAACAGCTGGAAAAAGTTAAGATGTTACTACCAGCAGCATTTCAAAGCAACGCAGCTGATTTTGCAATGAAGCAGATTAGAAGCACTCACGTTATCTGCCAGCACAGTTCGGCTACAAACATCAGAACCACAGACTGAAGCTCAACGAGAAACACCCAGGTTCAGATTCCGAGGAAGCTCCGTGTTCCAGCTACTAACTGTACTGCCACCTAATTAAAAGGAAGAGGGCGATTTTCGTTTCTGTTCATGTTTCCTGAGCCTTCGAATCACTCACATCTGGCTTTTTACTTTAAAATGTAGAGAAGTTGATTTCAAATGAAAGCTGGGATTCTCAACCTCAGCTGCCAGTGGAATGACAGAGAGGAAATGCTGCAGCAAGTGAGTCCCTGGGCAGGTCAGTCTGCAGTTCCAGCAAAGGAAAAGGACTGAAGAACACAAGTCCAGCATTCACACATCTTCTGCACCAGCTCACTCTTGGGCAGACCAGGGGACACAGCTGAGGCTGCAGAGACAAATTTTTCACTTTCTCAGCTCCAGTTGTTCTTCAGAATCTATAAATTAGATCAGCCTGTACAGCTATCACCAGGCACCCTTTACAAACATTAATCCCCCTTAGTTTTTCCAAGGGATGAAAATGCACCAATGTCCAGATGGTAAGTCTCTGTCTTGGCATTCTTAACCAAGGAAGGTAATCAGAAAAAACAAACGATGGAACCACTTTGAACCATTTGTTTTCTGTGAAGACCATCTTCAGAATCAAAAGCTGTAGGTATTTTTCTTTCTTACAATACTCACAGAACACTCTAGCAAATAAAACTGAAGGCTCACACCAAAAACAAAAATAAAAAATCATAATAATTTTTTAAAAAATCTAGATTTCTTTTAGGCCCAGACTCAGTGCCACTTTCTCTTCACTGTAAGAATAATTTTAATGCCAATAACATAAATGTTAACCACCCAAAACTATTACCTTTTATTTTAATTGATAGTCTATTTCATGTCCAATAACTGCTTAATCTCTTCAGTAAGAAGTACGCTAAAGTAGAAAAGGAACTCAAAACAGAAAGCTGGAAAGAGCTTATACTTTCATTACTTTCATCATAAAAACATACTCTTCCTTTTTTTTTGTTGGAATCAATACTGAAATGAGATTCCTACCAGAAAATAGCTTTTTCAGGCACACTAAATATCCCTTGGTTCAGCAGAATACTTAATCCCCTTGGATCAAGCACTTGGATTTTCTTAGATCATGCTGAGATAACAGCATTCTGCTGTGTTCTGGCACTATAAAATCCTTGCTTATGAAAATAAAAGAAAAATATGGCCTCTCTGGGAACATACATCTCTGAATTACTTTTTTCCGTAGTTTAAATATTGTAGTCTCAAAATCAATTTTTACACAGATATACCACATTCTTTTTATGAGTCATGGCAAAAGCTCTCCCACACCACTGTTTTAAATGGGCCAAGTGTACATATACCCTTCAAAATGATGGTCCTTTCAGAGTCTTGGCTCAGACTCCAGCTCACGCTGGGCAAGTGCCCACGAGTAACTGGAGTCAAAACCCTCCAACAGCACCATCTAGTGAAAAAAGTTAAACACATGCAAATTTAAACAGTTTTCACTGCATTCTGGAAACTAACAAAAGGCCAATTCTCTCCTAATCTCCCATTACAACTGCATTTAGGGATAGCTTTCAGCAAGGGTCTTTGTCTTGTGAAGTGTGGTGACAAGCAGAGAAAGATTCAATAGCTAATTGTAAAACTTTTTGTCTAAAACTGGAACACCACTTAGAACACATATAAACTTTTCCTTGTTTATTTTTCCAATGTTAAGCTTGTATTTTTCTTACTGTTGTGAAAAACCAAAGCATTTTTAAATGCTTTGAAATTACTGATAACGTAAAATCTGGTGTGTAGCTGGTGAGGGGCCTGGAGCACAAGTCTGATGAGGTGAGGGAACTGGGGCTGTTCAGCCTGGAGAAAAGGAGGCTGAGGGGAGACCTTATCACTGTCTACAACTACCTGAAAGGAGGTTGTAGCATCGAGGGTGTTGGTCTGTTCTCCCAAGTAACAAGTGATAGGACAAGAGGAAATGGCCTTAAGTTGTGCCAGGGAAGGTCCAGATTGGACATTAGGAAAAATTTCTTCATCAAAAGGGTTGTCAGGCATTGGAACAGGCTGCCCAGGGAAGTGGAGGAGTCACCATCCCTGGAGGTGTTTAAAAGATGTATCAATGGGGTGCTTAGGGACAAGGTTTTGCAGTGGACTTGGCAGCCTTAAGTTAACAGCTGGATTCTCAAAGGTCATTTCTAACCTAAACGATTCTATGATTTCCTCCTCTGGTAGTGGGAGGTGATATTATAAGACAAGCAGCTCCAGAATAAAAAGGAAAAATATATACATATAATCTCAACCACCTTTTTAGCTTTTATTTTCACATAATACCTTGTATGACTATATTCTTTGAAGAATGAAATTCTTGTTCATGAAAAAGGGCATGCTCAGCTTCCATCTAACTTTCATGTCACCAGTCTCCTCGGTTTTAAAAAGACTATCTGCTGAAGTTATGCAAGTGCTTAGATCTTTCATAGGGTCAGAGCAAATGGCTTTGGCTATGTAGTTGAAACAAAGCAACACAGCTCTTAATTGTGAGTGTTTTCAAGGGTCTTGTCAGAATGATTTTTCAGTCAGGAGAAACAGATTCTGTACTTTTCCCAATGTGCGTCTTCACAACTGGGTTGCAGCAGGGCTTCTGTAACAACAGTAGTTTGCACATAACACACAGGCTTTTTTTTTTTTTCCCCATCTCATTTTCTATATGAATCAGATTTACAGTGCCTATGCAGTAAACTCACCTAATGAGACTTGCTACGTGAGGCTGTTCAGCGCAGCATACCCATGTGCTAACTGAGCACTAACTTCCAGACATTCAGCATGGTAGAATCATTTCTTGAATTTCCAGACCTATGGCTGCCTGGTCAAAGCCTCTCCTCACCCCCGCCAGAATACAAGTCCACAAATCTCAAGTAAGCAAAATTTCAAAACATGGCTCTACACATTTGGTACCACGAACTATCTCAGCCTTATATTTGATTTACTACAAAGCAGAACTCATTTGGAGAGAATTCTACCCTACATAAGAAATTATATCTAAATAAAAGGCAGTCTGCTCTTGGCAAAGGTTCAGTAATTTTCCCGTTGAGAGCGGACAGGGAAAGGTGGACTCAATTTTTTATAGTCTTCAAAAAAAAAAAGAGTTAAAGGTCCCCAAGTGTTACTTTAATCTCACAGAGCATACACTCAGGCAGTCTAACTCAAGTTTCACAGAACAACTTGAGGTCTCATAAACCTCGAATTCCACATGGCCAAAGGTTCCCTCCTTCTCACTGTCCCAGTTAAGCCCAAGTAAAAAACTCTTCTTTCAAGATTCCCATACTCCTCTGGTAGGCTGCTGCTACAGTGCTGCTCCTCCGAGGTTCCTCTCACTCAGAATTAGTTTGTAAATCAACTTGTTTGCCCTTCTTTGCTCACCTACCATGACAATGTTACCTACTTTCATTATCTGGCTCCCAATTAAAACTATTATTGTGGTATAACTAAAAGTTCCTCTCAAACACGACCACTGCAAAGCAGTAGAAAGAGTGTTCTCCTAAGCTTTAATAAGTCTCCTTACATTACCATTGAGTTTGGAAGCTTGCACTGTGCTTCCTCCTGTTTTGTTTTTGAATCCGTGTCTGCTGTTACACTTTATTTTTATTTCTTTCTTTGCATTTTACAGCTTCTCTTCAACCTGTCATCTGTGATTAACACCCCCTTTAAGAATTCAGTTACATTTAATTTTGACAGCTAGTAATAATATATTAGAGTGAATGTAAAATCTTATTTTAAGACAGAATAGGAAATCTTACAGTTTAGATGCTATCATGAAGCAGACTGTGACATTTATTTCTGTGTTGCAAGGTGCCACAACTCCTTTGGAAGTCCCACCAAAACTGGATAGAGCAGAGAGCACACTGGCCCATCTATTGCTTTTGGCCGTAATCCCTTACATTTCTTAAAAATTACCACAGTTAATCCTTTAAGAAAACAATACGCCAACACTGAATAAACAAACAACTGCTGAATTCCCAAGAAACCATGACAGTAGAATTTCAATGCTAAAAATTCACTGCAGTTTTTCTCATGATATAGAAGAGGAACACTGATTCTTACTACTTAGAAAGCAAGATAATACAGCATAGTATGGACGCTCAGTACATACTGGATATTACATATATTGTATATAATCCTGAAAGCATTGCATACATACTATACTGAATGTATTTCACACCTACAGACAATACATACTGCATACAGTATGAACACACAAAATTAGTTCCATGATTTCACAGGGGGAAGAAAAAAAAAAAAAAGAAGAATCACGTCAACGTTAAATCTGTACAAAAAGAAAACCCCAGACTACAAAATGAAAAAAGGTACTGAATGCAGAAATACCAGTATAGACCCTTTCAGCTGGCAACTAACTATAATGTCACACTTATGAGTTGAAATATCTTACAGGTCAAAAATAATATACCAGGCACAAAGATACCTTAAATTTAAATGACACTAAATTTAATACACTATATTCCTATTGCTACGACATTCATGTTAGGTATAAAACCTTAGCATATTGAATAGATAAACTGATGAAATTTATTATAATTGATGGGAGTTTTAAGTGAACTTTTTAATATTAATAATGATATCATACATAACAATGATATTACTACTGCACTGCTACAGGAACTAGTTTGAAAAAGAATTTAAATTTTTAGTTAGCATTTTCTTAATAGAACAACAGCACTTACACAAGTAAAATAATGGTCATTTATTTACAAAGACAGAGAAATCAATGATTTAGCAGGTGGTAGTCCACCACAGTATAACAAATTTATAAATTTGTTGCACATTTAAACTCAGGGTTCTCCAGCTTCACAATTATGGCTCTTCAATGAAATCTAATCCGGCAGGACAGTAACACTGTTAGACCATTTCTTGATAAATATCTGCTGCAGCACTAGTGTACTATAATAAAAGGTAACTATTTTTTTCTCTACTGAAGGGAAAGTGCGTAAGACAGATAGAGCAAGTTGTCTTAACTCCAAAGTCAATGAAAATACATGAATTTTCCACTTGAGAAAGAAAGCTAGATCTGACATCAGCTAAAGGAGAGGTTTCCCACTTACTTTTCACCCCACTATAATCAGGTGTCTGGTCCTCAGTATGGCTGAAAATTTGATTAATCTGAGCAATATGAGACACTTAAGCTTAATTTACAGACTCATTAGGGAAAAGCACAAAAGTCTCTTGTAAATTAAACCATAAGAAACATTCTGATTGTTATTGGCTCAGGAGATGAGAATTTGCACACTAAGAACTAAGGTGTATCAATCACATTAACATCCACATACATACCATCCAAAATAACGTCCCTGTAGCAAGAGCTGCATACTGTTCAATTGTAGAAAGCACGCTGAAGATAAGGCATATCAGCACAATAAGGAAGCTGTAAATAAAAAGAAAATAACATAAAAATAATGCAACGCAGTCTAGTAAGAACCTAGAGAGACGACAGATAATTATGCCATTACAAGTTCTATGTACACACAGATCAGTATTAGGTTATCTTAAAACTCTGCTGTTAACTTTTGAGTCATCTTCCTTCACGCTGGATAGTTGATTTCTCTTTAGACACTGAGTTCTTGGGTTGGACATTATCAAGTGAAAATGCACGATAACAGAACCTTTAGCCTAACCTCTAAGACTTGCTGTTTCCTGGCCTCACAGGAAAACAGCATCCTTGTTCCTTCCCTTTGTAGAAGCCACTGAAGCTGAATCACCACCATGCAACTCCCCAACACACGTCAAATATTTGTCTTTTTGCTGTTCCAAATTCTAACACACTGCAAAGAAAAATTCCAACTAACCAGAAATTCACAGGCTCTGCCCACACTGCCTTTTAACACCAATCCTCAAAAAGGCCCCAGATAAATAAAGACTGACATTTAGCATCTGAAACAAAACCTAGGACTGATTCCATTTTCATAGAAAACAAAATTTCAAAGCAACTATCAGAGAGAGTGGGAATATAAGGGTTTGTTCCCTGGTCCCCCCTGTATGAGGGGTCCTGGTTCCCAGGGTAAGATTCAGGACAGCCAGGGAGTTGCACCAAACTCAGCCCAGTTGCCTGCTTTCCCGAGGAAAAAACCCTCATTAACAGTTTTGGAGATCTATAGGAGGGGCGTGATTTAGTTACTGGATTTTGCAGTGAGTTTCTGTCAAGTGCAAAGGTTTGGTGTTGCTTGTCTCAACAGAACTGTGAAAAATATCCCCAACAACTAAGTCTGCATTTAACAAGGCAATGTTTGAAGTTTTCTTCATTGCTCATGTCATGTTTCAAAAAGAGACACAGACATAAAACTGAACTCAACACAAGAAATACTAAAACAAGACACCAGGGGCTGCGAACTGGCACAGTTCAGCTGAAGTCACCCAGAGCCTTTATCTTTGTTCACATAAGTGAGAACTTAATTACGTCAATATTTTGAAAGGCAAAACACCCAAGAAAACAAAAATGTGTCACAGTTGACATTATAAGCCAGACTGCCCAATGATCGCTTCAAACTATGGCACATGTAAATCAAATGCACACATAGGCAAATGATATTTTAAACGCATTACAGAATCATGGAGAGGAAGTTTGTTGGTAATTAGGTACAAAAATAAAATTAGTAAGCGATAATGAATTGAAGTTCATAGAATATAGATACCCACACATCAACACAAACACACATATGGGAATAAACTTTTACCTAGGTAAAGTATAAATATGTGGGTGTTTCTGATTTCTCTCTAAAATCTTCTCATATTGCCTTGTATCTCTAACTTGGACTATTCTGAAATAAGGTGTGCAGACAAGGCAGGGGAGTGCAAAGATGAACCAGCCATCTGAAACATAACACCAAAGTTCCTCAAGTGTCCAGCCCTTCTATCTGCAATAGTCCCACAATTGCTTAAGACTGATACACGTGACAACACAAACATAAATGGGTTCGGTTACACAGAGGTAGTTAAGGGTCTCTGGATAAAAAGTCCAACATACATAGGAATACCAGTTCAAAGCAAACAATGAGTTGCATAGGATGGTGTAAGCTGCCTGAATACATCCTGAGCAGCAACAATTAATACTTATATCTCTTAATATGAATAGACTTGTTAAAAGTGTAACTCAACCAATACATGAAACCACGAGAGGGCACCAAAGCAAAGCCTATCCCATTTCTGTACTTCTAAACAAACACAACTAAACAGAACCTGATAAAGATTAAAGGTGAAAGTTTGTGTGCCTAAGTGACAGGAAGATAAGCTCAGGGTAAACGTTTGCCAAATGTCTTTGCTTGTTACTATTAGAGGAACTGAGGGCTGACGTAAGAACTGTATCACAAGCTGGTCACCACGCTACCTACTTTCATGGGTTTTCATGCACGTGGACCCATTTCGGTCTTACAAATTTGATTTTTTCACACCCAGAAAAACACTTTAAATTTATTGTTGTGCTCTTCCCAGGATGAAGCATAAGACACCTTCATACCTACATATGCTCATCATCCCAAGTGAAACAAACACATTCAGACAGATATTGCTGCTTCTTGTCCATTTCTTGGGCATTAGAGAGAAGATACCCACAAACCCCAGTAGCATAGCCGTTCCAGCGGAGCACCACAGCTAAGCTCCTAACCCTGTCACACTGGCGTTACTATTTTGCTTCTGAGACTAGATAAATTGCACATAAGGAACAGAGGGTGCAAAATTAAGAGATAAAAAAAAATACGTTGTCCTCCTCTGGCATCATCCTGCTGTTCATTTTCTTTTCACAGGGAAAAATCAAAGGTGCAACCCTGACAACAGAAGATAGAAGTTCAAAGCCCCCAAACTGGTGTATTTTTTCAATACAAACATTACAATTTTCCCATGTCCAAAATAACCTTATCACTTTCCATATCACTTTACCATGATCACTATTACTACTTTTTCCCAAAAAGGTACACACCTTGATAAAGATGCTAAGCATGTAAACTGTTCATCCAACCAGTTAATATTATACAAACTAATGGGCAACTGAAACCAACCTTACAAGATGCAGCATTAGACAAATTCCTAGTAGATGGATGTGTTGGCCCTACTTTAATCAGCCACGTAATTCCCGATAGCTAAGTTAAGAGAGGTTCATTTCAGACAAACTAAGGCTCACCTATGTGTCAAAGATCTGTTGTCAGTAGAAAGACATCGGACACCTTCAGGGAGCAAATTATATCCATGTGAAACAAGTTAACAGGCAAAATGTTTAGTTATTTCAACTGCTGAGTGGGTGAAGGCTCTAAACAATGACATTTAAATTAAGAAAACTGAATGTAGGCTATCCAGTGTACACACTGATCCCAAAACACTTATTAGACTTCACAGAACAGTCATTTACTCTTAACTGGGTTGTAGTCAAGCTGCTATACTGCAATGTAACAAGTGAAAAAGCATGTTACTTAGCCAGCCTTGCTTCTCTGCCTCACAGTAAAAAA
The DNA here is from genome assembly GCF_037038585.1 of Patagioenas fasciata. Taxonomy (NCBI): domain Eukaryota; kingdom Metazoa; phylum Chordata; class Aves; order Columbiformes; family Columbidae; genus Patagioenas; species Patagioenas fasciata. The sequence goes on from NC_092524.1 coordinate 16,474,554, forward strand.
TTACAAATACCTTAGCTCCCATATAAAATCACACTGGGACTTAGAGATCTAAGATGTACAAATGGTTTAACCAGCAGCATCAGCCACTCTGGAACACATTCCTAAGCATACAGGCCCATACTGATTTCACCAGTTGTATATCGCATAGCGGAACAAACATTCACTGCTTTGTCTGCCCTAACAACTCCAGTATAATACCTTTTTTTCCACTAAAGGAGAGACAGACAGCAGAACACTGGAATTTCTTTAACTCTAGCAGTTGGAAAAGGCTTGATTTCTTGGAAAGCACCGATTTTTTTTCTCCTGAGACCAATTTCTTGTTTACACTCTATGCACAAATGTGACCATCTTCAAGAAAGGAAGCAGAGCAGCCGAGAGTTCAGGTTTTCATCAGCTCTGATCTCTTAGATTGTGGGGCCAAGCAAGCACTAGAGATGAGGCGATAGCGTGTGAAGTCTTTCACATTGCTGTACCAGGTTCCAAAGCAGCATCTGCCCGCACTAGATAAATTGCGGATACTGCATTGGTAGACACACTCAAGAATACTCAGCTTTGTAGTTAACTCATATCTAACAGTGCTATATTTCTTTTTAACAGTAAGAATTTTGCAAGTATCTGATCATTTCTGCACTTCTGGATGTGAAACCCTGAAACCACTAGTAAAGCAGCGTAGACACTGGCACAAAGCAGCAATGTTTTCCTTCACAGACTCTGTTTTCAGCAGACTATCACAAGGTGACCCATGTCCTCTCAGCCAGCACTGCTTTACCAGAAGCCAGTTTCTTTTCAGCTTTTCAGCTCAGTTGTTACAGGAGCTGCACACCTGGCAGAGTCATACCCAATAGTGAGGCTGCCTCAGTGCACACAAAACACACCAGCGTGCAGACCCCAGTAACACTTGGAGCTTCCGTACATCTGAGCCTGTAGATACACTTGAGATGCCTGCCTATGCTATACCAACCAGTAAAGAGAAAAGCATATATACAGACACAGGTGTATACAGAGTTACACAAGACATGTAACAAAACATGTAACAAATAATAAAATTTGGCTTACTCTGTGAAGTCAGTCAGATGAGTTACATACTTTCTTTCTCAAACAGGCTTGATATGTCAGAGCATTTCCAGGAAAGAAGCATACAGGTAAACATGACCAGCTAGTATATGCAATATATTTAGCAATATATAGGAAATATAGGAAATATATTAAGAGCTAAAGGTGGACTTAATGGTTTCATACTATTCTAGGATATATTTTGACTTTCAGAAGAGATCCAGACTTAGGGCTTTTCCACTGACCTCAGTGGCAGCTGCAGAAACCTGACACACCACAGGTAGCTATGAGTACTTTGCAGCCTCCAGTCCCGAGCTACTGCTTTTTTTCTGTATTTAACAATTGTTTTAGAACATTCACATGTCTTTTTTGTGGCTTGAAACAAGTGTGGAATGATCAAAGGAACAATTAACCACTTACTGAGAGATAACAATGCTCATTTAGTAAATGTCACAGGTAGGAGAACTGATAAAGTTTTATAAAATACGTCCAGTGATACGACCAGGAACATTTAAAAAAAAAAAAAAAGGGTGCATGAGACAAGCTGGAAGTACCTGGAAGTACTTACTCACCAGATTAATATAGCCTCATGCACACATAGCCATCATTATCAAAACCAGTGTTAAGATGTGGGTAGATTTTATTCCTTTTTGCAGTGTTTCTTATATACTGTAAGTGGGAGTCTTTCCGTGAAGCTGGAAAAGGTTGGCATTAGGTCCTAAATTAAGCTGAACCCTCAAAAAACATTTAAAATATGAGAAGGGAGATGCAAAGTTCAGCTCAGCTTATATACACACCCAGGTTGAGCTCTAACCCTGCAGGAAGACAGACAGTTTTTCCTTGTTCAACGTAAGAGCTGGTTTAAGCATGTTCTTTACTTTCATAAAGCTTTTATTCATTACAGCTATCAATCTTGAAGGTACCCAACTATCAGTTGCATACAGGGAACACTTTTTTAGCTTACAATTGCTGGAACTGTGCTCTTATTTTTAGTATGAGGTCAATGGCTAGTTGTAGTTCATCCTCTCTGTCTACTGGAGAAAAGTACTGAAACTAAAAAACAAATATTCTGTAAATAAAACTCCATCTTTTGAGTCCTTCTACATCTTTTGTAACATTCTACCTAAGCCTCCTTCTTGACCCTCTGCCTGCACCTGACTTTACGGCAACTGCATTGTCTTTCTTTGAACGCACAGCTTTGTTCAGTCACAGGCACGATCAGTCACCAACCATAGAACCTCCTCACCAACCCTGTAACTCAGGGAGTGCGCCTGTTTTTTTGTTTTGTGGGGTATTGTTTGGTCAGTTTTTACAGAATAAATCACTTCTTTGCCATTTACCTTTTAACTGCCGCAGGTTTCGTGGGTAAACAAAGTACAGAGTGTTTCAGAAGATGGACCCAATTTCAAAACAGTGTATTTCATTATGGCAACATGTTACAATTATACTAAAATTTATAAAAAGTTTAAGGAGTTGTCAAGTTTTAGTAACCTTTTTATAAATGCTCAGCATTGAGACAATAGCTGAATTTGTGGTTGCAGAGATGTAGTGATTTCAAATTGGGTCCACCTTTTTAAAACACCCTGTCATACAAATTTAACCTATTTTAAGCATATGGCTTTAGAAGAACTAGAAGGATGACATTGAAAATGAGCAATGTCAGAGTGCAGATTAAATATGGGCAAATTCTTATCTAGATCATAATAATCTGCAAACTATAATGCTGCTGTATATCCACTTCATGTTAGTTAATTAAAACATACGACAGCATCATTATTTCATCTTTCATCTCCAGAACTTATGCATACTGACACTTTTCTGATTGTGAACACAAAGGTCAATGGGATCATAAAGGACATTACCACATAGCTTTCCAGGTAACAAAAAGAACTATTTAAATGAGGATTTAGACTGACAACTTCAGGTAAGACACACGCTGATGACAGGGGATCACTCTTTCACTTTGTCATATATTCTGTCCAATTCTGGGACAGACAAGTCATTCCTCACTTTTCATCAGGAAAATCCTGATGAAAAACCTGAACAGGTTTATATTACTACAAGCCAACATAAATCCCTAACCCCTTCATGCAGTACTGCCCAGTCATTTCCACAGTGCAACTAGGTAAACACTCATTCTAGTCCATATCAAGTAATTTCTTACTGCAGCTCAGCACCAGGCCTTTCTTGTCCTTTCATTCAAGGCATTTGGGGATTGCTTGAGGAAAAAAAATTCTAATTCAAGGTAGAAGTTAGAAGGGGAATAGGTAGAACTTGCCAAATGGAGGACACCTGATAGTAAGAGAGAGGAAAGGACTCTAGATCGTAAACAGCATTGCCAAGAAGCTAATACAGGATGGCAATTTATTTTATGAAATCATTACCAAGGTATAGTGACAAATATAAATACCAACTGGTACTTTTAAAACTAAGAAACTTGGATTTTTTTTTTTAAAAAAGAAACAGTATTTCACAATGCAGAGAAAAATTTCAACCTTAATGAAATTCACACATATAAATATCTTGTATGTGTAGGTCTTACGCTGAACTCTTTAGCAACTCTGAACTGAACACTGGAAAGACACTAATTCTGTCATGAATATAAACTACCAGAGTACAGTGCCAGTCCGCTAACAGAAGACTAAATGAGTATTTAATTATGTAGCTGGTGGATGTCAGAGGTCCTCCATCACTTCCTCCACTAAAAAAAACCCAAAACTGTTCGTTTTCAAGAGAATGGTCTGGTGAAGGTACATGATTAGAAAAAAAGAAGCCCTGTACTTCAGTTCATCTTTGCCCATACCTTTGGCCAACTTTGACATTTTTATCAACACGTGTATTTTTCTTCCAGAGTATAGCTGTGAACTCTCTAATCCTTGAATGAAAATTGCATAACATCTGCATTAGTTGTGCTGTCTAACCAGTTCAGCTAACTTGCTTAGGTGAGAATCATTTAACTTCCGAAAAGACATACATTTTAGTTTGAGTCTAGATCCACTAAATAGGGCAAAGTATGAAGAAAACAAACAAACACTGCAGCAAGGAGTTAGAAGAGACCAGTAATATACATAAACCACAGCTGAAGATGAAACAAGTGGAAAAATAAAACGAAACCAAAAACTGCTCAAACATACCCTAACCCTAATAACAACAAAAAAGAAAGGCGGGGGTTTACATTTCCAGTTACATAGGCTCTTTGTATGATTTCCTCTAAGGATTTGTCTTTTTCTCTTTTTTGAGGCAGGGGAAGGAAGTAGGGGTACAGTCCCTTCCGATCTGCCCACCTCCCTGCGGCATGAGGATCCCCAGCAGAGGAGATTCCACTTGCGCTCCTGCTGAGCAGCAGGATTCCCTCCAGGAACGGCCTACAACAGTTTCCTGCACAACACGTGCTTCCTCCCTGCTGTGTCCTACACAGGGCGAGCCAGCAGACAGATCACTCTTCTCAGTTGCCACTTGCCATCAAAAAACCTTCAACAGACAAAGTGCAAATGCTCTGTTTGTGTTAGCTTAGGTCTATCGGATGAAGCTTCCTGTTAATAAGTATTTGTTCCAACTGTAAGGCAAAGTATAGGTTGGTGCTTCCTGAAGGAAACAATGGCATATTTTTTAACCAGCTCCTTGACTCCTTGACAAAGAAATACTGTCTTCTACCCTCTGTGTGAGAAAGCAGTTTTATTGTTCAAGAAAAATCATACAGAATAAAGGGTAGTCTAATACTAAGAAAAACAGGGTAGCCATACAGCTAAATAAGCAAGGCTTCTATCACACTTACGTGGCTCTTCTGGGAGATTAGAGTCTGTAAAAATAATTTAAATTACGGGCAGTGTACCAAAGCACAAAGTACACAATTAATCAAAAGTCATTTAGTATACAGCACCAGAATTGTTGCAGGAAAGGCATTTAAGGTCTTGGCAAAGGGTATGATTGCAGTACAAATGCAAGCCAGACATCAAGATGCTTCAAGAGGAAAGGTTAACTGCCCACAAAAAGCGATGTTATTGCATCCTGCACCAAGGTATTGGTTCCTTTGAGAATAGGCGTGGTTGAACAGGAAAAACATGATAGGTACTGCATAAGAAACTGGGAAAATTATATGTTGTGTTTAAAACAAGTGCCTGATCCAAGAGTTATGAACCACTGGACTGCAGAAGCTTCATCAGGCCTCCTCAGATGGTTCATAACGAGCTTCTGATGTGCCTGATCATTAACATGACACCCCAACATAGTAGCATGACAGCCATGGAAGGAGTAAGCGCACATGTGCAGTGGGGAAAGGATGTCACCTGACACTCCAAATCAGAAGATTTTTTGGAATTGTTTTCACACACGCTCCAGGCCTAGCAAGTGACAAAATATGTCATTAGTGCTCTTACTTGAGAACTAGCAGAGTACAGTGAATACACTGTAAAACATGAAAGATTTTATTTTTATTCTTGTGGTGATGAAACACTACAAAGCAGGAAAGAAAATGTAACTTTCACAGCTTCTTTTGCTTGGACTATCTCATCCTCACTTTTTGCCACTCTAAAACACTGTCAGGAAACCAGCAGAGTCCTGTGTGCTGTTCTCATCCTCTCAATTCCACATTCAAGTTCGCCCTGGTCCTGTAGCACCCCATCATTCAAAGCAAAACCCACCATCCAGCGGCGCATTACAAAAGACATTAAGGGCTGCACACTCATTCCCTGCTGCTCTAACACGCTGCTCATCTCCAGGCGAGCACCAATGCCAAATCCAGGCTGTACTCGCTTGAAGCACACACGCAAGCAAAGGCAGAGCCGAACTGCGGCTTTAAAACTGCCCACGCCAAGTCACTCGGTGGTGGTGACACCAGCAAGAGAACAGACAGCATCCCAAAAAGGGCCCTCAAAGGATCTGAGACTAAGTCACCCTTATGGCAGAACGGATACCTTCCTCACTTTACGTAAGAGGCAGATTTAGGGAAAACCAAACAGCAGTTGTAAACAGGGACTTAGGACAATATATGAGTTGCACACTACTGCTGAAAGCAAACAGTTTGTTCTTATTGCAATAGAGGACTTTCCTTCTTTATCATCCGGTTCTGGATAAGTTTTCATTTTAATGAGAGGGGGGGAAAAAAGATAGGAGAGAGGTTTGTTCTAGAAACTGAGTGCCACAATACCAGTAAAACTTGTTTTCTAGGTGGTCTGAGGGCTCACTACATCACTATTCCACTTTTCTTGTAACAGCAGATTCAAGGTAGCAGAGTTTAAAATAATTTAGTATCGAAATATTAAAATAAAAATACTAAAACCTCAGACTTTGTAAAACCAAGCTCCTGAAAAATTGCCAAGCCTAGACTATTGCTCTGCTGTGCTGCTATGAAACTTCAATTAAGTAAATCTTTCTAAATAAAATACTATACTATAAAATAAACTTGAAATTGCTTTCCTTAAATACACAATATTTCTGTAAACAAGCAACAATATTTAATCCAAATGGCTTCTCTTGTTTGGGATGGCTGGACACTATTTTGATACCTTCATCTGACAGAGCATTTTCAAGAGCTGTATGTATTACCACTCTTCTTTTTTTTTTTTCTTTTCTTATGTACTTTCATCACAGCAGCACTGCTACAAATCACTTTCTCTCCCCAATTAAGGATCAAAGGACATTGTATTATGCCTCCTAAAGCATACGCATCTTATAATACCGCAGGAAAACTACACCCGGTCAGCTTCTCAGCTTGCTTAGTAACCAGCTTCTGGGTATTGCATACAGACAAGTAAGAACACTATCCTACCCCAGAGATGTAAAACCAGACAGATAAAAAAAGAAAACGTTGTTTCCACACCTAAGGAGAAAAGCACTATCCCACAATGTTGTACAACAGATTTACTAGTGCACTAAACTGCTATACTAGTTTTACTGCAGTGCAAATGAGGACTTACGCTTCTATATGTTCTATAAAGAAACACCCACATTGTAAGCTCACTAAAAACCCTCCATGACAGGAAAACACTACTGATATTTCTCATAGTATACTCTATCTTTAGTTGTGAATAGAGTAAAACAATTACAGGGGCTAAAAAGCCACAGACAAATACATACATGGGGAAGAAGTAATCATCTCTTGAGCTACTGACCTGGATAGATGCTTAATTTGATTTATTCCAAATAGTACAAAAGTGATACCAGACCCAAACAACTCTGGCCTACCCCTCACCTGACTCCCCAAATGCCTTTTAGTCTTCCTTTCTCCTGAAATAACCGTGACTGAAAGGCACTTTCATCAGTGCTGGCCAGTAAGATGGAGACTGTGAGAAAGATCTGAAGCTGGGATAAGTACTTTCACCACAATTTTCATTATGATCCCGCTTTAATTATCTAAAGGTACAGCTGACAGATGCTTTCACAGAAATACTTATTGCCTCCTTCTTTTGAGCTTTTCCACATTCAGTTCTCTGCTGCACGTTTCTAGGGATACTGGGGGAGAAACACGGCCCCCGTAATGCATCACAGCTGAGAAACATGGAGAGAAACTACATGACAGGTTAACATTCCTAAGGTGAAAACAGAGAAATTCAAGAAGATAGACATATTTCCATTCCCAGAGAGGGGAAAGTGTTTGCTGAAGGAAAGATGTAGTGCTTGGAAGCTACAGCAACTTGACTCAGTTTGCTTTAAGTATGATGAAAATTTCAAGTGCCCCTGGAGAAAAAGAATGAAAAGCGTCTAGGAAGTGACAGGCAGCTCATGCATTCACAGCAACAGAATGCTTTCAGTAAATACAGAAAGCTCTATAAATATGTGCCATGAAATACAGAAACGCTCAATACTCCTTTTCCCTAAAAAAGCCTAAATAGACTAAATTCCCAAAATGCAATCTATGTTGTGCTTTAAGAGCTTTAGCTTTGTGCCCTCGTAACACAATAGACAGTTTTCCAGGCTGAAAATGATGAAAATAATTACGTCTGTCATTCCACCATTCCAACTATCAATGGGCTAAAAATTTTGCTGTATTGTTTGAACTTGCATTAAAACCATTCAAGATTCTCATCTATAAACTGGTTTTACCCTTTCAGAAATAAATCTTGCAAATCTACAGTTCAGTGCAAAATTATAGGAGACTTCAGTATAGCAGTAGCATTCCTCCAATAGCAATCATCTATTTGCCAGTCTATGGGCAGGAGTTGTGGTGCTGTGACCATGGAAAGCTGACTACATGAGTGAACCAGATTCAGAGAGAATAGTAGCATCTTTTAAAGTGAACCGATAAAGCTGGAATAAAATTAGGCAAACTCTCAAGCAATAAATGTAAGACTCACATGACTTAGAGCTTTGATGTCTTTCCCAGCCATACCCACCAGTCAATGTACTGAACAGGAAGAAAAAAAAGGATGAAATTCTAATGGGGTAGCACAGGAAAGCAGTACAATTAAGAAAGGAACAAAAAATCCTCTGCCCCAAAGAAAACAACATAACATTAAAAGAAAACTGCTCAAGAAGATGATAATTACCTCTGAGGCCTGCATCCAAGTGACATTACGTGGTGATTTAGTGTCCAAAATACTTCAGTTTCAAAATGAGACTTCAAACTTGTACACTTCACTACCAAAGAACTTCCTTCTAAGAGAAGTTAAGGTGAAGTAATCAAAGGTGTGAGATGCTTAATACACTGAATCTTACAGGTAGGGCTCCTATTCAGAAACAGAGTGGCTCTACATAACAAAAAAAAAAAAAAAACCAACCAACTATTAACTGGACACACAACCCTGCTGTGCTCATAGCAATGGCCTTATCACTGCAGCTGCCAAGCATGCGTTTCTGAAAAGTTTTTGGAAGAGGAAAAATGAAAGTCTGGTTATAAAACTGCATATTCAATAAATATTAGATTTTACTATAGTTTAGACTGCTTTCCTCGACAAATACCAGTTAAAAGTATACATACTGTAAAACAAAAATACATCAGCATGCATATACCTAATACCGTTGCCAACTTCAGCTGCTCAAACATCATCTTTCCACCCTAAAAACCACGAGGCATCTAAACATTTCAGGAAGTTGACTTTTGATGCTGCAGAGGAAAGGAAACCCTATTGATTTTGTAGCAAAATCTCAAATTCTCAGGTAAATTCAAGAACAAGGATTTATCAAAATTTATTAACGAAAAATGACCCAAGAGATGATAACATGGTATGGCATATCTGAAGCTGGGCCACAGCCTTAGGAGGGCACAGCTAGCAGAGTCCCTTTAAAGTCAGGCGTACAACACCCACTTGCACGCACAGGGAGCTGGCAAGTATTTTGTGATATGTATAAATGCTGTTGTTCACTTGAAAATGAGACCTCGGAGTCAGAATTACAATAGCTTTTATATATTTTCTGAAGATTCCCAACTTTTGCTGCTCATTTTGCGACCTCCACAGCAGCGGGAAAGGTCAGTGCACTCCTGCAGACCAGCAGCTTGGACCATCCATCACACCAGCTGCCAAGCAACTCAGAGAACAGAGCAAAAAAAGCCTTGGATGGAAACTCCCTCTGTACTTTGTTATACTATTCTGTCTCCCCAAACTTAAGAATGGAGGAAAGCACCAATATTTCTATGTATATACTTAGTTTTTTATGTATTTCTTGGTAGTGGACAATAATCATCAACAAATTCATAATATATAAGAGCTAAGTACAAGGGTGCAAGCCTTTACAACAGGCAGTCCTTGAAGCACTTTCTCTGGGAAGCCACCAATTCATGGTTAAACTACCAGGAAATATAAAATGATGATTTTCTGTCAAAGTTTTGTGCCCTTGAGATTAAGCTGTCATTTCAAGAGTATGTTTAGAAAGTGTCAGTAAGACATAATTATATAATCTGCCAACATATTAAGAATATCCATTTGAGTAATGTATGATCTCACGGCAAAATAATGCTTTAAGATACCATTCTTGGCACTAAACTACCGGACATTTTAAACCAATATTAACAACATTGCAGCAGCATCCAAAACCCTATGAAAACTGCAAGATCAAATTCATCCACCTATGTGACATTGCACTATATGTAGATCCTTCCGTGTGCATAACTTACCATCAGTCACAGTATTCAATGAGATACTCGCTGGTAGCCATTCGTGTCACGGTTTCTATTAATTCTACCTGTTTAGTTTTTCAATCATGGTAAATTATAATTTAGAACTACATCCTGTAGATTCTGGTGGCAATGAACTGAGGGGAAAAAAAGCAGAGATGAAAGCTGAAGAGAGAAACACAGTACCACTGAATCCAGAACACTGAACTTTCTGCTTTTTAACACAGATAGATTTGTATGGTTAAAATGAAAGCTATTAAAAGCAGTCCAATATTTTGAAGACACTTCTGGAAGTGTATCATAATTAAACCATTACACTTCTCATGCATCAAGTAATCCATAGATTTCTTCCATGTAAGGATCAGATTTCTGTCTATGTTCATCATCCAGGAGCTCAGTCATCATTTTGAATAGATCTTCAACTTAAAGTACTGATGAACGTGTATTTCTAGTTACAGATCCTAATCGTTTTTGACCACTCAATCTCTAGTGAATTTAAACTACAAAATCAGTCAAGCAGAAGATTCAGGACCCTTATATCATGCTAATCAATAAATTTTACAATAAGTAAAAAGAGGTAAAAATTAAACTATCCAGGACATACTAGCCACCTTGTAAGTCATAAGACAAAAAGGAAATTACAAAGGACAAAACCAGTTGACCTTCCTTTCAAACTGCTGCTTTAATGAAATATTTCTCATTTCCAAATTACTTTAGCAACAGGTTTGCCCAGATTAAAGCACAACTTGATTTTTAATGGAATATTTTCAGAACAGGCTAAATCCTACAGAGTTCAGAATTACAGGACAGACCATGAAGACATTTTTAAAAATTAACTAACAAATAAAGCACACAGGACCTTAAATAGTAGCATGCTTTGTTTTCTTGAAGTCCACAGGACCAACTGGAGACAGAGGGGTTACTCTTTTTCTGTTTATCAATGTAAAAACCCAACCTGCAATAACTAATATTGTTTTTAAAGATGCAAAGCACTTAAAAAGCTGCAGGAGGCTGAGGAACACCAGTAATGTCAAACAGCATTAGAAGAAAAGTCAACAGTAGCGCGTAAGCCCGAAGGACATGATTTGATTACAGACATTATTGAAATGGCACCTGTGCCATTGGAGAATACTTCTCTATGCAGTTTCACCTTCATCAGTACAAACAAAAGCATTGTTCTACTTGGAAAGTCTTTGGCAGCAGATTTGGGAAAATAACAATCTATCTGTAATGTGCATAGCACATAACATTTGTTCCATAATCTGATGGAACACAATTAATTTCTTGACCAGCCGACAGGATATGATTAAAAAAAAAAGAAAAAAAAAAGTGGAAGGGAGCTTCCTTAGTCTATCTAATCTTTCCTACCTTCTCCAAGCAACAGTGTGGGCAGATTCCTACTCCAGGCAGTCTGCATGTGAGCACCACAGGAAGCGTAATAACAATGAATGCCAGAAGCTGGGTACCAGTGCAAGCCTCTGGCTTTCACATTTCTTAGATATTGTTCATATCTTTCTTAATATTTCTTAGATAAAAACACCAGATGATGACACAAATTTAATAAAAATATATTTTTAAATTTTTTTTTTTAATAAATAAATACCAAGTTCCCATGTGCAAGGTGTCTTCCCCACAAAAATAATCACTCTTAGAAAACAGAGCTATTACAACTGGTCTCAATAAAAAAACCAACCCAAACAAAACCCAAAACAAAAAACAAAACCACAACACCTTAGGACAAGTAACTTATAAACTTCACATTTGCAGATTTCCTTTTATATACTATTTCCCATTACTCAACAAGTACCAAAAGAAAATCATGCTACTGTGCAATACCGTAGCTCCTAATCGGGAAGAAGAAGGCAATGTCACATCACCTACCTCTGACACAGATTTATGTGAAAACAGTATTTTATAACAAAAAATACATATTTTCAGTAGAATTCTGACTCCAGACCTTCATTTGAGCTCAGAAAAACCTTGGATTGCATATAAGTGTGGCACATCAGCAAACAAAAGATTTATGTTTGAGCAGTGAAGTCATGAACAGATTTTAACAACAAAAAAAAAAAGGATAATTTTTCTGAACAGTGAGAAGCTTCTTTACCTGAAATGATCCCTGAACTTTTAAAAGTGATCAATGAACTTTTTGTACCATGCTCAAGTTGGCACAGAGACTTGTTTCTCATCCACCCCAGCCACTTAAGCATGAGTTAAAATAATATTATCACCTCCACAGCAAAGAAGACTTCCAGAAACCGACTCCTTTTTAACCAATAAGTCCCTATTCAAAAGATTTTTTTTAAAGACTGACTCCTTTATATAAAGGTAAATTGTCAGCTAAATTCTTGCTGTTCCCTGTCACAACTAACGGACAGGAGCACAGGAACAGTTTGAGGATGGAAAGAATCAGAAGTGAAGCGTTCATAACAGTCAAAAAAAGGCTTTGAAGAAAAAAAATCGAACCTCTCTGTAGGGACTGACGCAGGCTTCTGAGGGAAGACTCCAGCAGATGGCCTCAAAGCAGCAGCAAGTTTTCTCAGAGCAGCACATGGACAACCAGCACCACTTCCAGTGGTTTTCTGTGCTCACTGCAAAGACAGACTGGAGCCCCAACTCCAGTTTGCTCTGCTGATACTGATGGATTTGAGAAGGTACCTTTGCTCTATGAAAATGAGTGAAAGCTTAATTTTCTTTATGTATTTATTTTTTAAGAACATAAATCAATACACCAAATCAGATCTGGTCGAAAGCTGTGCTCACTTAAATGGACATTTATTTTTCAAACTTAAATTTTCTAAGCACATTGTTTCTATTTTTTAGCCTTCTCTCTTTCTGACTTAGGCAAGAAAAGACAAGCCATTAATTGTATGAAAAAAAGCCTTTTCCCCTTCTTTTTTTTTTCCATAAAAACTGAAATTTCACTTTTCAGAGAAAAATTAGAGTTATTGACATTGAGTTTTCTTTTGAGACAAATACTTTTAAATTGAATTCTTTTTAATGGATATCCCAATCCTACCTTTCATAAGCCATTAAGTATCATTTCAATGTGACAAAAACCACATTGTTACAGTGCTGCACAGCTTTTCAAAAGCTTATTCCATTGTGATTAAAAAACTTCAAGTCCTTGTAGAAAGTATTTTAGGCAGACATTTTCCAGTAATAATGGGCCAGAAAGCGGGTACAGCACATATTTCATTACATGTCATTACTCACACACTTCCAAGGTTAGTTGTGTCTAAGCCCTTTTCAGAAACTCAGAAATGGTTTATCTTACAAGAACATCTAAGAGGCACATGCTCAAAAGCAATGCATTCTGGTTAGGAGTTAGTGCATTCTGAAATGGGACTTCCAGGTCTCTCATTAAAATGTCTTCCTTAAAAATTCATTTCATTAATCACAGCTGAAAGCAGAACTGGCCTTCCTCCCTGTTCAGGAAGGCACACTCGGCCCCAACGCAGCTGTGCTGATTGATGAACTTGCTGTCTAAGAAAATAAAAAGATTAAAATGAAAGAAGCTTCCAATGTTTTGGTTGTTGGGCGGTGGTGGTGTTCTTCTTGTTATTTTTTTTTTTCTTTATCCAACTGTCATGTTAAAGAGCAGCATATTGTCTGGTTCATCACCTATATGTCTTTTAGGCAGACGAGTCTGTCACAGGGAAAACAAGAACACTGTCCAGAGGCAATCACTGCGTTGCATCAGCTAAAACACTGTCCATCAAAAGCTTTTAAAAGTCTCAGAAAGCTGTGGTGGGTTTTTTAATTATTTTGGTGGTGGTGGTGGTTTTGGTTTTTGTTTTTTTATGTTTACTCAGTCTGGTATTCCTGTTGACCTTATAGCCACCACTACTTGCATTACTATTTCTGCACTATGATGAGGCTTGGAAGAAAATTGTGGTTTTACCATTAACAATCAGCCTGTTGTTCAGTAAAAGTGGAAAGACCTATTCATAAAGAGCCATTTACAGCTCACCTCGCTGTCAGTAGTAAATATACATACACTAATGATTATAGAGAACTTCAGAGCTACCAAAGCAATTAACATAAATTAAGGATGGCCATCTTTTCCACACTTTGCAATACACACTGTGACAAAAGGTAGGTCTAGTTCTAGGTAAATTAATTTACATTAAGAGATCTCCCATTCCATGGCCTGCCTTCCTTAACACATTAAAGAAATTCAGTAGTACCTAGTTCTCTTACTCTAGTTTTTCCTAAAACTCCACTACCTTCTTATTCACCAGCTATCAACTAGTCATGCATTAAAGTCTTCAAAAACATATTAGAAACCAAGAAATTAAAGTTATCTATAACTTCTACCCCAGTATATTTCCTGATCTCAAGTAGTTCCCTTGTTCTTACACATTGATCTTTACTGAAAGCACACTGCATACTACATATGACAAGTATGCGGGCACAGAACACATTCTTTGGTCAGTCAGGTTAAGACTGAAGGAAACAAAAAAAAGAGGATGATAGCTACTTCCTACGTGTATGCAAACTTCCACTGCAGTGACCTATGTAGCAATTATTGTCTTCTTTTGTTAGCAAAGAAAAATGAACAGCAGAGAGATTAAGTGACTTACACAAGGTCATACACCAAGTCTAATGCAGAGCCAAAGATAGATCCCCAAGGACCTGGCTTCTAACAGTGAGTTCACAGTTAAGATTTCCACATCCTGGCTGGGTCAGCACTTTACAGCAGAAGCCAGCAGGTAGGGGGACAGCAGCCTCCTGTCTTTGCCCAGTGGGGCTTACATTTAAATTAGCACCCCCAGCCATTGCCGATTTCCAGTGCAGGCACCACTAAGCCTGGGGACAGACACGGCAGGAGATGTTTCTCACCAGCTCAGCAGGAACAAAGGCACCTGCACCCCAACAAGTCCAGCACACCCACCAGCTTGTTGTCCACCTACCTCGGTGACCCATGCTGAGCACCCTGCTGGTCAGCAATGTCAAGAGGGGAGCCTCAACAGTTGAGATCCCCTCTAGACCCTGATCCAGTCCTCACGTATCCCTGGTACCCTCTCCTCTTTGTCTTGTAGGGAAAGGCTCCATGTGCGGAGGGCAACCCCCTCAGCAAAGGAGAAACACCCTGCCTGGGGGTGGGCATATGGAGGATGTGGGGACGTACAGACTGAAACTGCCTTGGCCACACCAATTATTCCCATCCTTGTTTTTAACATCTCTCTCTGTGTTTTTCTTTCCTACAACGAACACCACTGACACTCCTCACAATGGAACACTGATTGGGAGACCATGGCGTATATCAGAGACTGCTGAACTATAATACTTTGACATGAGAGTTAAGAAGAAACTTGACAAGCTATAGCAAGAAATTTGCATCTTTTGGGGGAGGATTACAGAGGGTCACTTGTAAGCATGGAGAGAAAGTATTTGCTTGATAATTTCACTCAAAAGCAAGCAGAAAGCAAAAGTTGCTTAAAGTACCTTAGCTAGTCTTACAACATTGAGAAGAAAATGCAGAGTGGATAAGCTGAAGACCTTGAAAACCAGAGTCCTATAGCTTATATCTGAGACAAACTGGAAGGGAGAGACCAATGGTGATGCTAACAGAAGAGTGAAAGGGCCAAATGTCCAATTTAATAAAAGGAAAAAAGTGCTTTACAGCAGCATCATCTCTTTACAAGCAGAGCAAGGCTGCATTTGTCAAAGATAAAACAAAAGTAGTAACTCAAATACAAGAAGATATTCACTTAGATGAGTTCTCTGTGCCAAAAGGAACACAGAAGGCTGTATCTCTCATTGCATCTTCTACTAGAAAATGCTCCATGTATAGATGTATGCAAATACTTAAGAATTTATGTTTAAGATAAAACCCCACATTACAAGCTTGAACATGAGGGAATAATCAGTGTTTCCTATCAATATTTGGAAAGATGACTGTGCAGCTATGTAGCCAGGTGACTTTTGCTTACTAAATATTTTGAGATTTAGCTAACAAAGGGGTGAAACACACTGTTCTCTGAGTAAGTCCTTTCCATTCCATTAACCTCCCAAATACCAAGCATGCATTAATTTTGCACACACACTGTTCAAGTCCATTGTTTGATTCAGGGTTTTGTGTAAGCAAAAAAGAAATCTCTGCTTACAGAGAGACTGGGTCCCACCACCGCAATAGGAACAGACACAGATCCCTTTGCACCACTCAGTCTCTGCAGCAAGACAAGTCCTTGCATGAGTATTCTGTATTGGGATAAATTAACTTCTACCTGTTATAAGGCAGCCCACATCCTTTGGGGTTTTCTTTTTTTTTTTTTTTTTAAACCTTCAAGACCTTTCAAATGTTATGATGGACAAGTCTTCCAGTGTTTCTTTCTGGCCTCGTTAACACTTTAACAGGCTGTAGAACCATGTGATGGGGAAATGAGTGTTTTGAGCAGTGGTCAAGCCCATCAGAGAGATACAGAGTGCCAAGATATCCAAAGCTGTATAAGCTACACAAGATATCAAGGAAAGGTGTGAAATACAAAAGATGTTTTACCTCAAGTAAATGACAGGAAGAATTGGGGGTTCTGATTTTATTTTGGGAGAAGAGGAACGAAGAAGAAGAGAAACTAAGGCAGGGACTTCATATATTTTACCCAAGTCAACAATAAAGCCATCTCTAATCCAAAGCAAAACCAATACAGATTTGTCAGTATTTGTGCACACCATACAGAGAGAAAAAGAGAGTGGCTGACCTGCAGTCATTTCAGTGTATGATAATATAGCATTATAAGTTGTTATAACATCATGCAGTACCAACACAGAATAATTAGCCACTGTCTTGTTTCCACGCTGAAGTTTAAGGCTTAGATTCATTGTGTGTTTAAGCACAGATTAAAGACTTTAGCCATACCATTTGTTCCATTAAAGATTAAGCTTTATAGCAAATTACTGTATATCTCTAAAATCAAATTATGTTAAAGTTAACTCATCTCAATTCCACGAACCAGTGTTTGTGGTTCAGTGCCTCAAGTCAAAATTTATCTTTCCTCAGCTACATGTCTCCAGTCTCAGAAGCTGAAAGACAGCTTGTTGCAGGAACTGCACTGCACAGAACCTGAAAGGGAAACCACAGCATGCTCATATACAGGCACACACATTTCATATCTCATTTCCTTTAGAAGCTGAGGGATTATCTTACTCTCTGAAACTGCAGAATGTTCTTAAAGTTTCAACTCTTGTGGTGTGTCATCACATCACCACATGACACTGAACACACTCGATATTAGCCATCTTGGAAACTAAACAGGGTCAAGGCCAGTTACTGCTTGGATAGGATACGGCTTGTGAATACCAGGTGCCATAGGCTCCCAAAACTTGGCTGGAGTTGGCACTTGGATGCAACATCAAGGGCATCCAGAAGAGCTCCTACATCGATATGAGTAGTAAAAGACTAAATGAAACACAAGCTTATTGCTGAACGGAGTGGGTGATTTAGCAGCAGTAGAGACAGATACAGCTAAGGAACTCAATGCCCTCTGCGTCTCAGACTCCACCAGCAAGGTCTCCCTGACCTCTCTGCTTAGATGCACGGTTCAAGGAGAACATAAACTACAAGGAAGAAATCAGGATTGAGCTAGGGATGACTTGAGAGAACTCTTCCTATACAGGGCCACGGGACCAGACATGTTGTGTATGAGGGTGCAAATAATTCACTGTGATTCATCGCTTTGAGGGCAATATAGGTGGGGTAGAGTCCCCTGACAACCAGAGATGGGTTGTGTTGCACCCATCTTCAAAACAGCCAAAAAAGCATACAGCAGAGATGCAACAGCTAGAGCTGAAAAAGTCACAGCCTACACCACTATTTCTGTGTCTTGCTGTAGCTAATACTGGAAGTTCATCCGCGAAAGCTACATCCATCGAGCCACAGACACAAGGGCAAGAAGCCAACAATGGAGCAATCAGGAAAAAGGAAATCCCTTGCATCACAAGATTCATCTGCCTGAAACCATCTGGAAATTGACTCTTCAGGATATAAAGTTCACAGCATACTTTCTAAAGGAATCCAGCAAAAAAGATTCACAAGTTTCCTGGGCTTTGACCCAGAATAGACTTGAACATCCTTCTCTGGTTTGATATAGTTCAGAGGAATATTTAAGTGAGAGGTAAAAATTTTCCATGCTAAGACAGACAGCCCCTTCCTCATCCTTCTCCAGCCAGTCCCACTTAACATACTTACTTTCAAAAATGAGAACTCCTGTTCTTTCATATCTCTGGGGTGATATAGTGAACAATGGAACTCTACAAACCCAAAAAATCAGGGAGAAAGATGCAACAGCTACTCCCTTCAAATCAGAGATTTGGAGGAATACTATTATATGAGTAACTTACCAGTCATCACACTATCAGGAATACTGTCTGCCTGGAATAAGTTTGCTGGCATTTTGTAACTTCTAACCTTTTTTAGGTTAAAAGACACAGAGGATTCATGGCGCAAGACTTATGATGCTATTGGGAGTTTCACAAAAATCCTAACATTCTTTTTCCACAGGTTTTGAGAGTTGGAAAAGTGAACTTTGTTTCCACTAGCAGAAAAATCTCTGCATGAATGAGTCCATTAGATTTATTGTAAGAATAAAGCCATCGGTGCTTTTTTCTTTGTCCACAAGACCAACACAAATATAGCAGGAAGTGAGAGTCACTCCCCTGTCCTGCCTGTGTGAAACAGTATTTGTCAGCCCTCACAGAGACCAGAGAAGATAAAACACGCATTCATTTTGTAGGAAATGGCTCAATATTTTTCTTAAGAAAAGCATCATTTGTTGATGGCAAACCATCACAACAGCTGCTACACTTAAGTTTAAGAGTAAAAAAAATAAAAGGGTAAAAAAAAAAGTATGCTTAAAAATTAAACCTCACTTCAGACCAAAGAAAATAGAGTCAACTTAATGTGTTTCAATCAGCAGGCCTTACAAAGTGCCTTGAGGGTAAACAGGACAGACTTGCAAGGTAGCATGCAAGGGTTAAAAAAAAAAAAAAACACCAAACTGCATCAAGAATTTCCTAACTACCAGTTATTCTTCCAGAGAAGATCAGACTGGATAGTGTCAGGTCACAAATATTCAAACACACGCTCCTTTAGCAGCAGAAGTTACCAAAAGGTCTGAAACTGGAAGCTTCCAAGGATGGCCTCTGACATGCTTTGAGGTCACCTTACACTGTGACCAAATCCTACCCAAGAGATTTGGGCATTTTCCAAAAAGCTGTGGGATCTAAATCCTGTCGCTGTCTTGACTCTAGGGGAAAACGGTTGGTAATAATTTTGGAGGTTTGCAGTGTGGTCTGAATTTTAATTAGCGCTCTAATAGCATTTTTTAGAGTTACGAAGTCTTCAAGTCAGGTTAAAAAAAATATGCAGATCTAGTCCTAGGTGGTGCCCTCAAATGTTCATGTTCTGTCTCTGGAAACAATATCCAGTATATCTGGGGAACTAATGGAACTTTCGGGCAATCAAAAATAATTCATTTAGTTTTGTCTCTTTCACTTGCTGTTTATTCAGTCTCTCAAAGTAACTTAATTGCTCTTTTGATTCCAGGCGCAATGGACAACCAAACGCTCAACCAAATTCATGAGTTCAAAGTGAGTTCCTCTCTTACACAATTGATCAGCTGCACAGACACTGCACACAGCCACAGACTGAAGATTACAGCAACCATGGATTACTGCACTGAACACTGGCATCTGTGTTCAGGGCTCTGAGACTTGCAGATACAAGTGGCAAACACGCTTACAGGGGGCAAAAGGAAAAAAACCCTCCAAGCTCCACAGAGCAGTGTAATGCAAGAGCACGTCCATTTGCCTAATAGCCACACGTATTTATTCCTCCTTGGTACACTGATGGCACTCAATAACCACCCAGTTCAGATGAGCACACACCAGATGAACAACCTGTCCTATCATCATGTGCTATTGTTCACACACAAGAGTTCTTCCTAACACCATTTAAATACACAACATGGGAACACTTGACGCAAGTGTCCTTTGTTTTTCTGCAAAAGATTTGCAACGTTAATTAACTCATTAACCATAAATACTTGAAGTGCAGCTTGGACATTGTTTCCCCTAGACCACTATGCTGCTGTTATTAAGGTGGTGCTTTCAAACTTGTGTTTTATCTGAATGGCTTTTTACCAGCAGTTCCCAAATAAGGCAAGGAACCAAGTCCAACACATTCAAGGTCACTGTTTGCATGTCTCATTGCACTGATGGTTATAACTGTTGCGGTTTTCCACCTTGAGAGGTCAGGAAACTAAAGGTCTTCTGGGTAATCAAATGCACATGTAGAAACAATAAAATACACCCATACAAAGACAAGTGCCAAGCTTATTAATACGGTTTGCTTTGCCAGAAATGGCAGCTAGTTCGAAGTGTTCTTAGACACCTTTTGCCTGATTTTCCTCTGTACTACAAAGCTGCAAACAATCAATGCCCCTAGAAGCCACCACAGCAAAAAAAAACAGAAAAAGGACATCTGAAACTTTCAAAGTGTGACTGTTATCTGCACACACTACATTTTTCCCTCATTCCTGGAATATTTTGTTTAAAACAGCTCAAGATGTATAATTCAGGCTACTCTTCGTTATCATTTCTGCATCACACTTGTTAAACAAAAGGTGCTATGAACAGCTTATCCTGAACAACAGATATGTCAAAACAACCAGAAGAATGTATCTTTTTGAAGGAAAGTTTATCAGTTTCTCATGTAGCTGCTTTTCCAACACACCATCTCATTGTTACTTTCATTTGAAAATACGCTTATTAACTATGATAAATTACTTGCAACTACAGAAGACAATAAGGAAGGCACAGGGACTCCACTGAACTAGACATCCAACAACCGCACCCAGAACAGAAAGATTCCCTCCTCTGAAGAACTCGGGACACTAAGAAAAGAAACACAACTGCAAAAAAAGAGGCAGGTAGGGGATTGAAAAGCAACACCACAACATTTGGCGTGGACTGGTGGGACTTCTACACATCATCAAGTCCTCTTCAAGGCATCAGAGGGTGAAAGGCATAACGAGGGACTTTAACAATAAGGTAGCTTTGGGAAGAATACATTTGACATCCCATTTCTTTCAAGAAGCTACAAGGAACTGATTATCTGTGAACTCCCCTCAAAAATGTTCCAAATTATTAATAAAAAAACCAAACAAAACACAACTAGAAAAAAGTCTTTCTTTAGTTTTTAGACTTTCTTGAGGTTTTTTTTTTGTTTCCTTGTTTGTTCATTAGCTGAAAGATACAATCAAAGACAGGAACACCAGTGCATACAACTTACCTAAGGATGATTTTCACTTTGTTCATGCTTTTGAACAATTTTCCTTCGAATTTCCAATAATTAGCATGCATTTATTTTCAGGTTAAATTGACAGTGATGAAGAAAAAAAGTTTCTCATTCCAAATTAGGGCTTCAATTAATCATTAAGCACTAATTAATTTCTCATTTGTCTGGTTTGAGGAGTCTTAAGATATACTTCTGTTATCATTTCAGTCATCTTATGAAACAGTTCGGGAAGTTTTGAGTTCTTAGTATTTTTTTCAATCCTCCTTTTACAAATGTTGCTTGTTTAATTAATATAGGGAAAAGTTCATGATTGTTTGAACTGAGCATATTGTTCTTGGAGATCTGACCACCAGACACAGCCTGCTGGCATTTCTACTTGCTCTCCCTTCTCCCCCAGAAGAAAAATTGACACTGAAAATGGAGCACAAAATGTAAGCCAAACATAATTTAGTTAGCTGGCCCTGGTTTTACATTGCTTTAGAGAAATAAAACAAAAAATGCTTTCCAACATTTTGAGTCAGTTTTCACCACCAGCAACTGTCTTGTTTACAGAAGACTCAATAGGGTGTTCTAGTTCTAAGTACCTGAAGAGTCCATAACCGCAGCTATTCAGCCTGGATTACTTCAACATAAATGTTCTTCCTCCCTCCAACTGTGTCACCTCAGCAATTGTAGACCTTGAAACTATATTTAAACATAACTATTTCCAATCACCCCAAACAAATGGGAAAAATCAATTAAGCCTGAAGATGAAGCAATGACAGGTAACTTTCAACATCTTAACTGTCACACTTTAAATCAACATTAATGACTTGAGTCCCCAGGCAGCCTGGCAAGAAAAATCAATATGTGGTAATAACAGAATATTCTAAATACTAAGTATATGCACTAGAGAACTCATTCATAACTCTAACATATAGGTACTTTCCTGTATCGGCTCTAACACTCAGCAGTGAATACAAAGGTGAGATTTGTAAGGGGTTGGCTTGTTGTTGGTTTGGTTAGTTTCTTCAGTATTTTAGGTTTGTTTCATTTTAAATCACTCAGGATGGGTTTTATTTTCAAGCTCCTAAGTGTGCAGATCCCTTTAATTGCCAGCAGAACAAGATTCTTCTAAGCAGCAACCAAAATGGCACCCACAGCTCATTAATAAATAAATTTAAAAAAAAAAAAAAATCTGTCCATTACACACAGTGTATTATTTATACTCCAGATACAGAAGTATAGATTCCTGTAGCAAATGAAATTACCAAAAGTTGATTTGTTAGTGCCACTTGAAGCTTTGCTGATCCAAAAGCAGACCAGAAACTGAAACACTGGCCAGCATGGTTCCCTGGTCCCTGTTTGCATGGGGCATCACAAAGGATACAGCCTTGAGAACAACAGATTTCTGGATCTGATCTCTGCCTCAGCTGACATGTTCCCAAATAAAATATTTGGAAAATTGAGTTAACAGTACAACACATACATACTGAGTTCCAAAATCATTTTCAGTTTCACCCAAAAGGAAGCACATTGTTTTCTTCTGTTTCTGGGCTCTTTCTTTCAAACAAAGCAAAGGATGGGTTCACACAGGGACTCAAACACTGTTTACACACTGGAGGAAATTATGATAGTGCTACCAGTGGTTAAGAGGTTCATACACCAACAGATGTTTTAGGCTGCGGCTCTGCAACTGCAATATAGCACTGCAATGATCCACGAATGAGAATTACAGTTCCCAGTCAAGTAGGTTAAGAATTTGGAATAAAGATGTCTGTGGATTTTAAGGTGCAGTGATGCAGACAGCAAAGTATATTTTAGCTTAGGATGCTTCCAAATATCTGTAATGGAAAAGAACGGAAGATTATGATGATCAACCTTATTAAGAATTTCACTGCAATTAACTGAAAGTTGCATGCATATGCAAATCTACTTGTCAGTAGCATAGCAATTTACAGCACTAAACTCAAGTTGAGTTAAGGAAACTCTGTGGCAGCCAGCAAGAAGTTAGTCATATGCCTACTCATGCTGGCTTCTAAATACACGATACAGACACCCTGCTGCACTACATACACAATACCAAATCACCACCATGTAAATAAACAGTTGCTGTACTACAGGGACACGGATGTTTTAAAGAGATCTGAGAGAACATATAAGCAAAAATTAATGATGGGTTCTGAGCTTCCTTAAGTTTAACCCTGGCAGAACATTCTTGTTGGAGGAGGGGTTAGTTTGATTTTTGGCGCCTCTTATTAACTGAAGCTTTAGACTTACCAGAGAGATGGTTCCTGCCAGCTGCCTGAAAACCACAGTAACAGTGGATTCACAAAAGCCTTTGTCACACACCTGAAATCACAGCTTTTAAATGGCTCAAGTGCTAGAGGATTATAAAAGAATGCAGACAGCAGTCTTCAGGTGTGGTAGCTCCACTAAGCAAACACAAAGGAGACTTTCCAAGCCTTTACACCCTTGCCTCAACCTCTAGCAACACACCAGAATAGACTTTCTATGCTGTGGAAACACACATCAGGGTGGTAAAGGAACAGGGATGAACAAGTACCCCCCACGTGTGTTACTGCAGTTATGTGGCCAACAATGTCTGAGAGAGCTTTAAATGCTCTTCAAACAAGGATCTCCAGACTTAATAACCTTCCTGTTGGGTTAACTTGGCCACCACACTGAAAACTTACCTGTTTAACTTCTCTGCTTTAGCTGGTATTAAACAAACCTCTGCACCTTCTTCACTCTGCATTTCTCCTCAGCTTTCTGTTTCCTCTTGTTTTTGCTAAGATATGCGTCATACCATCATAGAGTAAATATGCCTTTGGCAGGCCCACATGGAAGAACCACAGGTCAAGAAGACAGAAAACAAATGAGAGTGCATCCCATCAGAGGACAAGGTATGTTTGAGTGCCCTCTGGATGAACACTTGTACAGTGGCTTTTGATTACTTTTTTTTTTTCCCAAAATATTGTATCACACTGAAATCAGCATGAGCTTCATAGGGGAGAACTAAAACTGAGATACAAGTTACCACAAAAGAAAAAAATTTTAAAAAAGGCAAACCACATTGTCATGCACAACTCCCTGGCAGAACTCAGAAACCAAGTTGTTCAGTAGCCTGGAACCCACATCCTGCTGGCTGAGCTGCAGGGCCCCCATTTCCCAGGATGAAGGCCTCAGCTCCCTAGGCTGCTTCCAGACATGGTCCCTTTCATTAACACCTGCCACTAATGTCCTCTAGTTGCTTACAGCACCTTTCATTGTATGCACTGCACTGTTTTCAACAGGTTGTGTCCCAGCCTTAGAGAAGACAGTTGTGCTTGAGGCCAGCAAAAAATGAGCACGCACTGTCCCATGCTACACTTCATCAGGAGACTCCAGCATGATTCCTGTTATTTATTGTTTGTCTTGCCCTAGCACCTAGCAACTTCTATCATAAAGCAGTGTGCTTTGGTGCAAAACACTGCACACACACAAAAAAAGAAAGAAATAAAAAAAAAAAAAGATGGGAACCTGATAGTAAAGTTATTTAAAAGATCAACTGTGTTCAAAACAGATTACAGAACTTTTAATAGCAGCACAGACCTGAGAAGGTAAGGACCTGGTGCCTTTCAAAATGTGCCTACATTCAGCCAATTAATCTTCAGAATATACACCCACGTATTCACAGCTACATGTACCATACCTTCTGCAGAGCTCATATGCCTTGAACTCCCAGCAAGTCTCCTTGATAACAAGATTGGGTATGTAGGTGCATTTGTATTACATACTGGGTTAGGGAGAGATTTTCCAATCTAGAAACAGTGCCTGTATCAAGCATTAAAGTTTCCTCTTCAGAGTCTAGATCAACACCAGAGCTTACAAGCAGTTCAGAAAGCATTTGGTTGCCAAGCTGCTGACACTACAGAATTGCTGTACTGGTTATTTTATGGTAATTACATAGCAAAGATCCGGCATCTTTATTAAAAAGCCACTCCCGTTTCATGAGTAACAGGAACTGCTTGCTCCAAACAAAAATGCAAATCCATTCCCTGCCTAGAATTGTGAACACTTAGATTTTGCTCGAAAGGTAAACATTTGCTATTTCATGTCAGAAAAATAAAAGCTAACAAATACAAGGAAATAGCAAAAGAAAAATCAAGATCAGAACTGAAAAACTACACACCTCCTATCTATTTAAGCAGAGACCTCAACTGGTGACCACTTGAAAACTGACTGGATTCCACCTCCTGCTTCTGTTTAATCACACACAGGTAGCCAGACAGCAATAGCTTTGCCCTGTTATTCCAGTAGCAGTGTCCCTCTCCATGAGCTAACTAAAGAGACAGCAATAGTTCAGCATTTAATAAGTCCAGGCGGTTCCAACTATGAAATTCCTCATGCAGAAGAAAAAAAAAAACACCACCACCACTCAAATCCTGGCAACTGGCAGTCACAAGGAAAAGCAGTTTCCTTCCACTTTAAGCACGGACAGTTTAACACAGTAAGTAAACAACTGCTCTAGCTTCTCATTGCTGCTTTTTCTAATCTAATACACAACTGCTCTCCCAAGAGTCCAAATAAGTTGAGACATGTACACAAAAAAACCCACAAAAAAACACAAAAAAACCCCACCAAAAAATAACAGCTGAAAGAAGACTTTCAAATGAAAACAGATATACATACAAAGAAAGGAAATAAAGAAATTATGAAATTATGTTTGTATGCTACTTAAAATGCACCACATTAACAGGCATATACACATTTTTAGGAGAGGTAATGGCACCTATTCTCTACATGTACACGTGTGGCATCAAAATAAAGATGCCCGTGTTATTATCTCCTTTAGGTGCCAATAGGACTGTTCTACATGTTACTTTCTTCATCTTTCCCAATTCATCTACAAATCTCTTTGCAACAGACAGTTGCAAAGAAATTGCCCATTAAGACAACCGGTTTTCTTGACCTTCTCAAAAAAAAAAAAAGTAGCATTAAATGTAAGCAGCCACATTCACACTCCTAGAATTGGTTCTTTCTGGTCATGTCTCATTTAAAGACTTTCAAAACTGCTACAGAGAATGAGAGAACGCAGCGCTCATTTCAAGTCAGTGAGAGACATTCCAACATATCTTCCCCAGCCATGTGTGAAAATCCCACCTACATACCACACTGATTACTCTGGGGCACAGATGCTATTTCAGGGGTAGAACTGAGATCAGAGAAGTGGCTTCCATTGCAGCTACTCCTGATGAATTAACTGTTGACAATCTGCTTCTTGGCAGCTGCCATAAAGTTTTTTCGTATCAGCTTCTTGTTTGAAAGTTGCAGTTCCAGAGAAATTTTCAAACTGAAATCTAAAAGGGTTTCTTATTACTATTTGTCTAAAATTAGCACAGATGCACTTTTAATGGCATCTAAAATGCTTTTTTTGGCATTTCAAAAACCTGAACATCTACCAGTTTCTACTGATCCACTGGTAGGTCCCCTGTAGAATCTGATGTCTCCTCAAACCCAGCAAGCCGACTTCAAAAAAGTGTAAAGACATCTCTCACAGGCAAAACCATCTATGTATGTTGATGTAACTGTTCAAAGTGATTTCATCTCTGGCCCAGTTCCATAAACGTGGCATGAATTTGGGCTGCAAGTGTGTGGCATTAATATAGACCATTCAGTTAACATTAACTTTGAAGTTTCTATTTTTACGTAAATGCATGAGCATTAATGCAATGCTTAAAAATACAATGTAAAAATATTAGGTAATACAGAACTTGGTTTCAGCAGCAACGCAAAGAAATTACAACATAGCAGCATCTACAGTTCAAAAAAACAACTAAAATTCAACATCTTAACATTGCACTGCACATCTCTAGTCAATCTTTGCATTTATTCACCTGTTGAATTCAATTGTTCAAACTGAGTTTTTCAGGAAAAAGTATTTCCAATGAATTTCATTCTACATTCAGCAGAATTTTGCTTGACAGAAACATCTCTGTAACACACAGTGTGAAACAGAGTTGCCAACATCAGCTGACGTTAAACAAACCGCAACTCTCTACTGCCCAGCAATTAAGATTGATAAGAAGCCTGTGTTCTTCAGGACTTCTTTTCAAGTCTAACAGTAAGCTCTGCAATTGCCAGCCACTGAAGGATTTTATGACTTTGCTTTTTATAAACGCATGGCCTAACAGGAGATAAGCGCTTTTGTGCACTTGGCTGGTGTTTGCCCATGATCAGGACTGTTGACTGGGGGTTTATTGCTGTGAAAGATGCCAACAGCACCCCAAGGACAGACTGGGACATTCCAGCACTTGTCAGAGAGCTGCCAATTTCCCCCTAAATCAAACACCGCCGTGATTTCGCAGAGCCACAGCAGTGCTGATAACAGCTTTAGACTTGGATGCCAGGGGAGAGAGCAGCCAGATAGTGTTACTCAATACAGCTAGAACAAACAACCTACAACTTCAACTTGTGGGTCAGGGAAGAAGAAAGACCAAATCTTATCTGTGATACAGTTGTTGGCCAGTCCCTGATGCCACTGCCTTAACACATATCCCACAGTACTGAAAGCAAAGTGCTCTAAGGTACGGGAGTCACATCAGGGCAGGGTAAACTCAAAAGTACAGATTTCTACCTATTTATGTTGTCACTTTACCTTAGAGCCATGAATACTCCCACAGTACCAGATGCTGTAAAGATACAGGAGGTGTGAAGATCCCTGCGCTAGATTATGCTATAGTAACATCCACCCAGTTAGGTGCAGTCACTACCACTGCCAAGCTCAGTGCCAGCTTTGGTCCCAGTACCAGCCAGAATTGTTAGTGCCTGCCTATGCTAGTAAACTCTGCCTCTCTAAGGCTTTGCTAGCGCAGGTGCAACCCTACACTGTTGCAGCTATCTGACTTTTGGGCCAGAACCAACTCGCACCCTGCCAGCTGGAACAAGTGCAGGGTTTGAATATATGTTCCCTCTACCTTCATCCTTAATGCAGTTTTATCCAGCCTGATCTAGCCGTCACAGCTCAATTATAATCCACATTTAGGTCTAGGAGAGCAGCAGAGACACCTACAGCTTTTAAAACCATCTGGAACAGTATCAAATTTCTTAGAGATAATAAGATTTACTGGCTGTAGCTTTCTCTCCATATTTCATTCAGGTCCATGGGGTGTTGATAGAGCCAGCAGATTCCTCTCCTCTTCTGTACAGAAAGTGACCCAAAGCAGCCAGCAAAGCTGACTTGGAGGAGTTGCAAGGAAGAAGTACATTTACAGGCAGTCCTTGTATCTTAGTATTTAGGCTATTTTTCTCCATTTCATTCCATGTATTCAAACTTACTTCAGCTCATTAATATAAAGTCATCACATTTACACTTTGGGAACAAAAGCGTACATTGTCTAGCTTTCCCATGGCTATTTATCTTCCTTGCACTGCAAGAGCAGCACTTTCCCTACAAGAACCCTGTAAAACACGCTTCATTCTTCCCTACATTTATCATAACATAAATGCAAGAACAGGGAAAAGTGAAGAAACTACTTTTACCACCATAGCCTCTCCTAACTACCTAGGAAAACCGCTTATTCAAAGCAGACCTCAATTACTAAATACCTTTTAAAAGACATGCCTTGTAATACTAGCTTTATTTTACAAGGTAGGTACTAACCTCAGTGGTGCAGCCAAATTTTATTCTGGTTAATAATTTGCTGCCTATGGGGCACTTTAATTGATTTAATTTCTGCCTTCAGTTCCTGTCCTTAAACCTGCACAATTTTCCCATGGCTGTGGTATCCTACAGCCACTGGTGGCTAAAATTCAGTAGCATACAAAGTCTCACCTATACACCACATGGCTTGAGCATTTGGGAGGGGTGGAAGGGTGGGGACAAGGCAGAAAGAGGCACCACACAAAAAGGACAATGACAATGAAGTCTGCTTAACAAACATGTGGTGTGCGAGGGAGAGCGCGGCTGCCATTCCAATGAACACACAGAGCACTTCATTTTCGCAATCAGAGAGAAGCATCCTCAGATTGCATTTGCTATGGGGGGCGGAGGAAACCCAAGATACACATGGCTGTTATTTTCCTAGCACAGCAAGATTGCTTCTCTTCCTCCCTTCTGAAACTGCAATTGTCCTGAAGCCAGGTGCAGCCAGCACACCCACCTCAAGTGGGACCACGCTCTCTATTACTGAGTTTTGGATCATTAAGTAAGCTACTTTAAATGAAGCTCTATTGTTGTTGTTTTTTTCTTTTTCTCTCTCTAAACAGGTGGCAATCGAAACATGAATAGCTTGTAAAAACATCTCTTTTAACAGAGGAGATGTAATTGATAAAAACAAACATCAGGCATGACTAAACTGTTAAAATATTTAAGATCAGTTGAACTACTACCAAGAAGGGGAGAATTTGGGTCAAATCTTATGCCTCTTGTAAAAAATTCCCATTTATAAAAAGACAGAATTATGGCCTCCATCTCAATCATAAGGATTTTTACAAAGAGTTTGGTAACACTCAGGGTTATGTACACACATGCACATGTCTAGGTGAATACATAAACACACAATCTGCAATGTCATGTAGCTTAGTGCACAGAGATTTACTCGAGGAAAAAACAAACCAAAAATTCATTATTATTTCTTGATTCAGCTGTTGCAACAGACTTCATTTTCTTTTATTAAGTATATTCTTACATTTTATATGCTTTTTAAAATCAGAACAAAAAAATTACTTAAAAAAATACTTAGAATTTGGATTTGTGGATTTTTTTCTCCCCAAAATTTACACAGAAATGAAAAGGGGTTACTAAATAGTAACCAGAGCTTTTAGAAATACATAAATTGCATGTACAATCCATCCATTGTAGATATACAGACACCCCATCATAAGCTGAGTAACACTGCAACTTTGCCATATTTTGCGAGTGAGCCCACGTGGTATTCCCTCTACTCAGGACACAAGTATATCTGACGAAAGGTTTATCTTTCCTTTCAACTCCCTATCAAATACAGAATTCAGTGTTAACAAATTCTTATGGGAAAAGTAGGAAAGAGAGTGGACACAGTGGAATTTCAGCATCTCAGAAGTCTTCAGCTGACAAATGTTATTACCTATTGTTAGAAATGGTTCTTGATAAACACTTTCAACTGGCAATTTCCACGTACTGAGTCCTACCCACAGGCAAAACTTGGACTCCTTCACATCAACAATAACCACAGAACCGCTCTGTGAAGTACCACACAAGCTCTAAACAGAGCTGCAACAGCACAGAACTTGATAAAGGTCAGGACACTGCTCCAGGTCACCATCTGACAGGTCACAAAAAAAAAGAAGACATTAAGGTAACCGGTATGTCAAATTCTGGTGAATTTTGACAAAAGAAGGGTATGTCACTTCTACAGTGTCATGAGAGATCTTAACATGCTGCATTTAATTCAGACCCCACAGACAGATTACTGTGTTTTTTAACCTCTTTCAGCTTCACACAAGTGACCTTGAGGATTATTGCGAAGGCCTGAGTTTATCTGCCATGGAGCACCATACAAGTGCCATGCCGCCACATCTCTGTGACAAGCAGGCAGTACCTGGTTAAAGTAGCTCCTGCACATGGGTACACCTCAGCTGGAGAAGGACCAGCCACTAGCGAGTCAAAGGCCATACGAGTTAACCCTAGTGACTGAGCAAGAGACAGAGCAACTCTGTCACCTGTTCACCTACTACAACACAACTCGTGATGCTGGGCAATCTGTCTTGACAAACCCATTAACCAGCTGAATTTCGAGGACACAATTGCTACTGTTAATACCTTAGAGATGGTTCATGGACTAACGGAGAGCCTAAAAGAGCCTCATAAAAATGGTCACATGCCATGAGGAAACAAGTACCGCTCATAAAACAACCTGCTGATAAAATAAGGCTCAAAGGCTGAGACACACAGAATGCCCTTCTTAGGGATTTTCAAGGGCGCAGCTATCACCCATCACTTCTGGATGAGATCATTCAGCTCTGTTAAGTCCCAGATGGGTTGACACCTCCTTTCATGTCAAAACTATAAAGACCTTGCAACAAAACCTGTCAACCCTGAGGTACAGGAGAATCTATTCAACAGTTGTTCAGCTGTGAGTCTGTCTATCTCCTACAAAGACAGGTACCAGAAAAGGGGTGGGAGTAAGCACAACAACAACAGCCACCACAAGAGACAGAAGCACTCTGGAGAATGACAGAAATTAAGCAAATTATTTCTGGTAACTCTGTCCAAGATCCAGGCATGTGAAATCTGCTATCAAGGATAATAAACTAGCCCTTTCTCAAAAAGCTAGGAAACTACTTTTGAGATGGAAAAAGAAACAGAGTAGAAAACAGTAGTGAACAATGTAGACCCAACTTCATGTGTGCTACCAGCTGGAGGAGAGCTCTAACAATTAAGATGCTCTCTAAACTTCCTATAGTGAGACCAAGATATAGATCCACTTCTCATGATGTACTCAAAGCATGCTATTTGAGAAGAGCCACCTATCCACTGCAAACTGCTAGATCTCCATCAGCCACTCACTGTTAAATCAGCCTGTAAATTCAGATATGTTGGATTCAACTAACAATCTACAATATGTAACATTTCATCCGAAAAATCTTTGCCAGTTTCAACAGGAAGACAGAACTACCCAGATAGGAAAGGAGCAGTTATCACAGCAGCAAGGCATTGAGAAGTCTTAAAATTGTACTCCATCTTGCTGTAATCACATTGGAAGGATAAACAGAGAAAGCACTTAAACAGCACACATCCTTTGTGTATCCATGCCCCCAAAGCCACCAGAGTCAAAGGAATCTGGCCATCACAGGTAGTACAAAGGTCAGAAGATTACCTGCAGAGATGCCATCAACAGCAAAGAAGGCATATTTTACAAACCTGTTCTCAAAAAACTCACAGCATGTTTTGGATTGAACTATTATAACATGAAAGGAGCAAAGGTGCTTCAGGGAAAGAAACAGAAAGGCTGGGGAAAGAAAGGCCACCAGCCCTCCACCTCAAACACACACACACCAAATGCAGGAGAATTCAAGTGCTGCAACAGTAAAAAATTGCCCAGCTGTCAGGATCTGCACATATCCTGTTTCCCCAAAAATAAGACCTACTCCAAAAATAAGCCCTGACATGATTATTCAGGATTTTGAGGATGCTCAAAATATAAGTCCTACTCCAAAAATAAGTCCTAGTTACAGTTCATTTAAAAAGTCAATTTAAATAGTGCCCAGGTAGCTATACATGTAAAAAAGTAATAAGTTTTTGAGTAGAAATTAATACAAGACCCTGTCTTATTTTCAGGAAAATGGGGTATTAATTTTGCAGTGTGAGTGCAGAATCCTGGACAGCTGTCCCACAGCAAAATCAACAACACCTAGGTGAACCCTGACAAATATTGACCTGGCTTGCACTTAAAGCCTTGTAGGGAAGAGATTCTACACCCTTTCGAGGCAATGCAGATCATTGCTCCATTATCCCTCCCATGCAAAAAGAGAAGTTCAGAGTATGCTGCTAAAATCATTACTTTTATCTAATCCATCTGAATATGAAGATCTCTTCCCTCCTATATAAGGCAGTCTTTCTTTTTTTTTTTTAAGACTTCAAGTCATCCACCTTCCACTCTCCCACTGTTGTTTATGCTAAGTTATTGTTCTTCAAATCACAATATCATGTTTTGTAGTCCTTGGACAGCTCTTATTCTCCCTCAGACATGTCTCTTTTTTTCAGTTGGCCTACGCCTTTGCTGAAATAGAGTACTCGCAATTTCCATTTCCTATCCACAGAGCACCAATTTCTTCAACAAACCATGTTAATAAGCAAACAAGGAAAGTATCAAGAATCTGATAAATTATATATATGGCAATATTTGGTTTTCCTCTAGCCACAAACCTTTTTACTCCATCACAGTCTGAAATTAAATTGACAGATTATTGTATTTTGACCAATCCACGTTGACCCCTAACATATGATACATAAACTAAGAAACTGATTTCCTCTAAGTGCTTAGAAATATTTGATTACTTGCTAGTTTCTAGCAGAATCCCTCAAGAGAAGAATCACATCCACTTTGCATACGTATTTCAATAACAACAAACACAAACCACATGCATTTTTCCTGAAATGAATGCTGTCTGTTTGAAGAGAAAGGCAATTGATACAAAAGTTTCCTCCAAAAAAGGAGTCTACTTCAGCATATGCTATCAAAACCTGCTTGAATGTTATCGACAGTATTTTATATAAAATATATACGCTACTGTCCCTTTACTCTTGCAGGTACTACCTACTGAAAATTTCTAGACATTATGCTCTTTTCATAGTACAACACTTTTTCAGTATGATGAATTTCTCAATTTCACTTTACTAAGATTTGATGAATATATGTTCCATATTAAAGCCACACACACACAAAAAAAAACCTGTCACAGAAGTCATCAAGAGATAACCTCAGTGTTTTACAACCAGAGTGCAACAAGCAATTCACATGCCCAAGAAGGCCTAGCATTAAAGTACAGCTACAGTCTCACATTTACTGCAAAACCTGCAGTATCTGAAAGCCTTGTTTTCTCCCTCATTCTTGAATAATTGTTCTCATTTTTTACAGTTTAAATATATAGTTGTCCAAATAAGATCACAACATAATAGTAAATAAATGCTACAAAGAGGCGTCTCAAATGAATAGAACTACAAAGGCACACAACTACCATGGCCGCGTAGGACAGATGTCTGTGCCTGCTGTACTTTACATACTGTCGAAACAGGGAGCTCAGACTGTTTAGTGCTAGGAAGCTGGATGACCTCTTGACACAGAAAACATCAAGTGAGCAGGTTTATTCTGTGTGAAGTGCTGAGCTAATCCATTATCAATACTTTCTGGGCCACAGATAAGATAACAGCATACAATCATACAAAGTTTACTCACACTATGGATAAAGCCATGCACATTTATTTATTTGCTCATTGTCACGTTTGACTGCATTTCAGTGTCTTCTGAGACAGGAGTGAAAAACAAATCAAATAACCTCAACTAGATCTACTTAGGACAAATATTAGGAAAAAAAATATTAAGTATTTGCTGAAGTTTGTAAAGGACAGATAGTCTTCATTCTACAGAACACATACACTGCTGATTCTTAGCACAATCAGCACAGGGTGTTCTCTTCTTTTGAGGCCACAGGATGGAAGATCTTTCTTCTTGTCTCTGTCCCCCATCTCCATTGCCTTGCACAGATAATTATGCAGAAACATTTGAAGGCTGTAAGCATGAGATTAGCAGCAGCAGCTGTTTCCTGCATCCATTCTCCTTTGCTCTACTTGTCAACATCCTTACAAGAGATGGGGCACCTTTACTTCAGCTCTCAGCTGGACTGTGGTACCCTCAAAGGTTATTACGAAAAAGAGTAGCCCAACCAATTCCAGCCCATTTTCAGACAACACAGTTTTGCTGGCAAGGGGATAGCTGCTGCAGGAACAGATACTTTGAAGGTATTAAAATTCCTTACTGAGCAGAAGGAAGACACATTCACTATAAAGACTGCAGCCTTTGTTGTACTAAGGGATGAGCAAGGGCTCTATAATCGTTGCCACTAGTGCAATGCCTCTGCTATTAAACCTGGTGTCTTTGAAGAGAAGCCAGGGAAGTAACCTGGTGGATGATTTCTATTCTGTTCTCAAACTGTGACTCAATTTTCTTCCATATCCAATTCATATAAAATTAGATGATATTAACATTCCAATGAAAAAATATTGTTGAAAGTAAAAAAAAAAGTTTAACGTATCCCGAAGACTTCATTCAGGGTCTACATTTGCAGAGGAAACGAGTGACTTCTGAACAGTGGAGTTATACACGTCCAAGCCAGCACAACCCTCTATTCCCAGTCAAGAGCGCTGCCTGACAGCGAGCAGTGAATTGCAAGTGTGACCACTCTGCTCTAAACAGAGGGGACAAATCTGTGTTCTTGCCCAGTGTAGAACACATACAAGTAGGGAAGGACAGAGGAAAATCACTTATTTTTAGATATCTACAACAAAAAACTACAGGTGAGATGGTGAAAAATCTGTGTATATGTATTACATAATTTAACATATTTACTGCAGGCAAGAGACAACAGCCATATGGACAAAGTAAAAAGATCATGCAGAATTAGCACCAGAAAAAAAACCTTATTTTAAATAAAATAATTTTAACTGCGTTCTATGTATCCTGTGAACAATGTCTGGCAAGTAATTTTAATTGGCCTAATTTTGGAGATATATACATAAATTTTTGTCTTTACTACTTGGTCCTTACCTTTTATTTTTACTAGGTGCTCCCACTGAAAAGCAAATATCTACTTACATAGTTAAGTTAAACACATGATGATCATTACTTGCAGAATCAGAACAGTTATTACTTGAATAAATGTTGAATACTTTGCTCAGTTTTGGGCCCCTCATCATAAGAAGGACATTGAAATACTAGAGAGCACAGAGGAGGTTGACAAAGCTGGTGAGGGGTCTGAAGCACAAGTCTGATGAGGAGCAGTTGAGGGAACTGGGGCTGTTCAGCCTGCAGGAAAGGAGGCTGAGGGGAGATCTTATCGCTGTCTACAACTACCTGAAAGGAGGCTGTATCATGGAGGGTGTTGGTCTCTTCTCCCAGGTAACAAGTGATAGGACAAGAGAAAATGGCCTCAAGTTGCACCAGGGGATGTTTAGATTGGCTATTAGGAAAAAATTCTTCCTGGAAAGGTTTGTCAGGCATTGGAACAGACTGCCCAGGGAAGTGGTGGAGTCACCATCCCTGGAGGTGTTTAAAAGGTGTTTAGACAAGGTTCTTAGGGACATGGTTTAGTGCGAGAGTTAGGTTACGATTGGACTTGATGAACCCAAGGGTTTCTTCCAACTGAAATGATTCTGTGATTTTATTAAACTTTCTATTATTGCAAGAGAAAAGGTATGCTCTGGTTTATTCATGATATGTCAGAGTAAAGCTAATAGATGGTAAACAAGAGCACAACCTGTTAGGATAAACAAAGAAAGATTTTCTACTATTTCAAGATCTTAGTTCACTAAGAATGATACATGTCTCATTTGAAATAAGCACTAGCCAATATTTAGAACAAAATATTTACTTAGGAGTAAAACCTTTCAGTTTTCTATTACAAATATGACAAAATTTTATTGTCAATTGACATATCCTAAGTCCATTTGCATTGGCAAAACACATATGAGATTAATGTTCCTACTGAAAACTTAAATATGAAATTCAAAGATCAGGATCAATATTTGCAGAAGCAGAAGAAACTTCAAAAGATGCAGAAACCTTGTCCTAGGTTTATTTTGGCTTTGGTTAACATTCTTCTTAAAATATTGAAATATCAAATTGATTGTGAACAACACATGAGAAAAACTAGAAAGACCCACTCTAGGCACAATGCTAGGAATACCTAAAGGCAACCTAATGATATGCAGTATAATTTCCTATTTTTGGTAGTCTATAGCTTTCAAAAGGATAAAATTCCAAAGGCTGCGGCTTTAGTGCTTTTTGTATTCCTTGTATAAAGTCCCACACACAGACACATGCTTCTCTTAAATTCCGAAAGGATTAATCCAGTTTTGGGAAAATGTTAAGGCAGTTCAGAGTAAAAACTTGGTTTTGTCATAGTGGTTGTCCTAAGCTTTAAGAAGTCATTGGCTTCCTCAATGCCTGCTCATTTTTTAATGTCATTTTTTCTGGATTCTAAGTTTTCTGTTGTAAAGTATGGGTGTTAAAGGTCTTAACTGTCATTTAAGACATTTGGGGTTTGTGAGGTTTATTGTCATTGTTTTCTGCTTGTTTTAGTTTTGTTGTTAAAACAGAAAAAAAGTACTGACACTATACTCACACATTAACCCAGGCCCCGCTTTGCACTATGTGCAAATTCTTACAGCAACTTGAACACAGCTGTTACTTTCCTGTTCTGTACCATTCATGGGAAAACGACAAAGACAAAAACTCATGTGTCCTCAAAAACTGATCATGCCAGACAAGGCAAAAGCTCATATCAAGCACCTCTCATCCTCCAGGTGTGCACAAGCTGTTGGCCAACAAAAACTAATTGATTTAGAGCAGCTTTAGAATTTCTTATTTAACAAACAAACAAAAAAATTACTGTCTAAAACCATACATAAAATTAATATTAAGTTCGATTCATAAAGCATTGAACACTCCTCCTCTTATTTAAAAAAAAGAACAACAAAACACACACACATATATATCTTTCTGGTAGGAGGTAAAATACAGTAGCTACTACCATAGTAGAAGCTTGTAATATATGTACTCTCCCATTATTACTGCTGGTATTATAATGGTTCTCACCGGCGATTATGCCAGATGAAGCATGACCGTATGAGGAGAGCTAGTACCTTACCTAAAAACTCACTAATTTACACATTCTTCTTCTGTAAGTCAGTCTATCCATCAGGCTTATTTGCAACTGGTAACTTTCCAACACATTTGAAACTTGTGTTGGACCTCTTGGTGTCAGGCAGAAAACACCTTGCCCCCAACAAGACCCTATTTTCCATCTGGAACTGAACGAGCAAGTGTTCACAGCTTTTTTGTTCAGCCACTAATGCACATTAAACAATCTATTAACACACAAAATTAATGAGGTACTGCCAAGTTTAAAGTCAGCAAAGTTCTGTGCCTGTGCATAGTTCCCTACAGCATATGTTGGCACTGTTGTTTGTAATACATCCAGCGGTCAGGCATTTGGACTTCAGCCTAATTAGTTCACTGCAACTGAATCTCAACTCTAGCTGTGATTCAGCTGCAAAGAAAGTTTTAAAACGGGCCTATCTACACAGCCTTGCACGTTTTTTGCCTGGCACGTGAAAAGCCAGGGCAAGGCAGCATGCCAGAATTGCCCAACCAACCATTTGACAGATATATGGAAATGTGAACACTGCACTTACTGGTTTTCCTAAGATCACTCATGTGCAACTTCTAAAAGTAGAATAATTCTTTTCCTGGAGGAAAGCAGACATCAGAGGACTCGAAAAGTTATACTGGAAGGACGATAGGAAGAGAAAAGGCTTACCTCCAGAAAATCTTGCCAAAATTTTATATACTTATAATTTTTATGTGTGCATTCCATGGAGTTGTTTCTCTGCTCCACTCAGTGGAGCATTAGCACTCAGAAGTTTAGAGCCTTCTCCTTCCATCAGTTATTCAAAAACCTAAACACCAGTACAATTACAAAGTCTTTTTTTGCCCCACACAACTCCCTTCCCTCAAACAGCTTCTCTGCCTGTGGACCGCAGGTCAAGACAGGTTTTTTTTCAAGTAGCTGACCATATCATGCTATGCATTTCAGAACAGAAATCATTTTTTTCTAATTATTCCTAAAGACACTGTGTGCCTTCAAAAAGTTTTTTAATTAGAAGATACTTCGCTTTCCACCTTCCTTTCCCTTCAACAATCAAAATATGCTTCCACAATAATTTTCATGCAGCAATCACTTAATGCAAGAAATTACGCAAAGATGGTGATCCAGTCAAAGTGACTTCCAGGCATTAACTACTAGTGGTTGACATTGAAAGGATCTGGTTTCCAATATTGCTTTTCCTTCTGATGAGAGTCAATTACAAAGTAAACTTGGATTTTTTTTTTCATTTACAGTCAGTTATGCAGTTATTAGGATCTGTACCTCTTATCCTGAGAACTTCTACTGTTCCACTGGGAGAGAGAAATGGGGACCCCTCCTGACCTGTAACCAGGCTGTTACTCCTGAGGTCTTCTTGGCACAGACTTGCACTGGTATCAGGCGTGGGACAGCCAGACAGCCCTCGGCAAAAATGAAACTTCTGTCAAGTCATGGATTGGGACACACGGCACAAGGCAAGAGTGGAAAGCTGCATACTGGCCAACCCAAACACTATCTCGGTCACACAAGTCCCAAAGAATCACCTTCACGCAATATTGTAGCTAAGGGGCTGCACAGTGGCAGGCACCAGGGAAGGGGGGCAGCAAAACCTGTATCCAAAATCCGCCAAGAGTCAAAACTTTAACATCTGGCTAATGAGCAAACAGGGTTGACCCTGCAACAGCAACTCCTAAGCATCAGCACACTGTCTTAGATGTATGACCAGCTGCAAGAATAGGACAGGCAAAAGGTCTCCCCTCTTCTCTGGGAATGTGTAAAGTTCGCTTTCCAATCCCTTTTTGTCTCACACAAATGCTACCAGGCATATTGTAGGATACGTAGTGCTAGGTTGCGAAGATGTTCCCTCTGCTGCAAATTAAAATGCTGGACTGTGGAGTAGGGCCAAGGTGGGCGGGGGGGAAGCTGAAAATATCACCTTGTTTTCATTTAATTTTTCTCAATTGTAGTCCTCGAGCATGTGCGAGACCTGAAAGATCTATATAAACCACAGCACTGCTGTAGTACACCATGCTCTTGAAAACATGACAAAGTGGCAGATTTTAATTATTACAATTGTATCTAGCATGAAGGTATGGCAGCACCGGGCTTCAGTAATACAAATAAGTACTAAATGCTGACTGCAAGAAACAGGAGCTCATAGACAAAAGACATATAGAAATAAACCAAACATTTTTTCACATCAGCCTCTGCATGACAAGCATAATCTCTCAAACATGCCAAAACGGGGGGCCAACTTGACCTCAGCTAAACTACTTCAGTCTCAACAAAACAAAAAAATATAAACCTGGGTCTTCTTGCGACTGACCGCAGCAGAAAATACACGACGGTGATAAAATTATTTTTCTTTTCTTCCACTTCAAAAAATCATGCTTATTTTAAAAACGAGATATTTAAATCCTCCAAAATAGAAGTAATAACCTGAAAGTCTGACTCTAAGTCACAAAAATCTCTAAACATCCCAGAATGTGTGTACAAAACTTATTACTTTGTATGTGTTGACCCTCCTTTCACTTAGGTTACTCAGTCTGAAAGAAAACTTACAGCCATGTGTGAGCACATGTACACGCTAATTATTTCATGGGTCTTTTTCTCTCCTCAGCAGTTTATACACTGCGTATGATCCAGTAGGTTTGGAAGCATGTTTGCAGTACATTTGGAAACATGACAAAAATAGGATTTTAAGCTGTGCTTCTTCCTCACAGTATTATGTAACCACTGCATTGCCTTTAACAATTGATTACTGTAAGTCCTGATACACATGCAACTGGAATATTCTATCTACCCTTGCTTCTTATCTTTGCACGCGTACACATAGAGCCACGCTTCTGAGAGTTTGCCTGTTTCTAGAGAGCAGTCTCCCAAATCTCAACCATCAGCCAGTCCAAGCTTATATAAACATCTTGGGATTCGAACAAACTCAATGACAATCATTGCAGATTAAACCAAACACATACAAAAGCAAAGTAAACTGAACCAGGTACACACATGCAATGATAAGATAGAAACTGATTATTTTGCATGGCAACAAAGGAGGGCCGCCATACCAGAACAAACCAATGGTCCACTGGTTTCCAAATTGCTCCCTCTGGTAACGGCCAACACAAGGAACGTGGGAGTCAACACGCAGCATACGTTGCCAGAAGCCACTATTTGCAATACTGAGAACAAGAGAAATCACTAGAAAGCTCACAACTTATCAGGCACATTTTGAGATGTTTTACTTTAAATTACTTAGAAGAGTGAGAAGAAGCTCTTCCCTTGTGCACTTAAATCTAAAACGATTTCTGAAAATATCTGAAGACTTCACTTATTCTTTATAGTCATTTCCAACACTGGGATAGAGTCTCAGGACTTCAGGAGGCCATTATAAGGACAGAATTCAAGCTTCTTTTGTTTCTTCATGTTGCCTGAAAACTTGATTCATTAAGGGCACAGAACATTTCACCTCTCAAAGCCACTATCCCAAGGTGCACTAGTATGATAAGTGCGATAAGATGCCCTAGCTCCGAAGGTCATTGAGAACAGAGGCACTCAGTCATTTCCTACCTCTGACAGCCAGGGGGTTTGGTGGCTCCAGCATAACCTTGCCATAAATGCAGCCATACCATAGGACAAGCTCTTTATTGCAAAATCGAAGTTTCCAAGCAACCACCAGCTGTGCTTGCAGAAGCCACACATTGTACATCTTCAGCTATCAAGCACAACTTACTTGCACTGTTAGAAT
This sequence comes from Patagioenas fasciata, assembly GCF_037038585.1. Taxonomy (NCBI): domain Eukaryota; kingdom Metazoa; phylum Chordata; class Aves; order Columbiformes; family Columbidae; genus Patagioenas; species Patagioenas fasciata. The sequence continues at coordinate 16,516,065 of NC_092524.1, forward strand.
TAAGTGAATGTATACTATATACTTCATATATTTAAATTAAATTTAATACAGCATTGTATCAAGTCATGTAGCTGAAATAAAACTTTCTGTCATTTCCACTAGAGGTTTTAAGGCAGTTTTTTTGACTGGTAAATTATTAGTCAATTCTCCCTCCCTTCTCCCCACAGAGATTATTTCCACAGTCTATAAAAATCTAGTATAAAAGAGGTATAATAACTCATTTCTTATTCTGCTCACTTGAGATGTTTCTGCTGTTTGGTCTGAGTAAATGAAGGCATCTCTCAGAAGAGACCTCTACAGAGTTCACTTGATTTATCAGCAACTGTGATATCAAATTATTCTGGAAGACTAAAAACATCAGCAAGAGGGAAAGAATATACATTTTTCATCTTGGAAAACAGGTATTTCAGCTGCCTTTTGAAAGAAATAACAATTCAGAAGTATTAATAGGTCATTGGCCTGACCTAGTACAGCAGCCCTCCATCGGTGTAAAAGATAATCAGATTCCATCCAATAGATCAAAGGGTACACAAGGGGCTTTGCTGCACACCCAAACATATATCAATCTAAACAATATGAAACAAGCATAGTAACATAGAATCTGTGGATTAAAGCTTAGTGTTCAACATCTCTTTTCTAAACATTATAATACAAAGCTGAGGAAAATCAGTTTGGAATATCAGTTCTTGGCTGTTAGTATTCTAGATACCACTGCCTGAGATTCCTGAGCAGGAAAAGGGTGTGACAAGCAATCAGTAGATGTAGCTCTTATCGCTTGATAAACACTGTTTAAACAACCAGTCAGAGATACAGGTCCAGAACAAGTTACATTTACTATTACATGAGTTGCTTCTAAATTAATCATTTCAGCATATAATTAAGAACACAGCCATACACCCCACACAACATAAAGCAGTGCAACAGATAGAAAATTAAGAAGCCTGCAGTGCTCCTTGCTCACATCTTTGGGCTAGATCTTGGTCAGGACCTCTACTCAGCTTCAGTCTTTATGCCCTCCCTGATTTAATGCCACTCCTGTTCCCTTTCCTTTCCCCTCCAAACCTTTAAGATAGTGACTGAGACCTCCCTGGCAGCTGAAATCCCCAATAAAGCAGGAGGGAGGCAGAAGAGGGAGTCGCAAAAAGGCAACAAGCAAATGAGATCAGTCTCTTAAGCTCATTTTGGTAGAAAAGACAACTATCAGGGTCCTTGCACACCACAAGGTAAAACCCAGCTTAGCTCTCTATGAATGTCTGCACGCTGACAGCAAAATAATCAAATTACTTCCTCTCGATGGAGAGAACTGCAAGCATGACAGTGGGGGAAGGGTCTTACAACTCTAGTCCTTTCTAGCTCTGCAGTTCACTTGCAACCAAATGCTTGCCAAAAGCCAAAACACCTGCAAAAAAATCAGGTCCCATGCCTTCTCCAGAGTAGAGGCTGAGACACAACAGCTTCTCTGGATCAGACAAACTGTCTGCTTTATCAGTTGATTTTAGTAACATACTCCCGGTTTCTAGCAACTATTAATCAACCAAAACTCAGCATCTGGCTGGCAGGGGCTATACTCAAAAAGTGCATTCCTTGGTGCAGCAGAAAGCAAGCATCCCAGGAAGTTGCTTTGGGAGCTCAGTAAGCAAGAGAGTTGGAGAAATATGGACCAAAGATCAGTAACCTGAAACATTTTTTAACAGGCACAAAAAGTGCAGGCTTATCTACCAGAGAAATAAGAAGCTGGGATGGTTGATGACAGTACAGACTCAGTTCCCTCTGCTGGTGGAAATTAGAGTGAGGCTGCCTAAAAATACACACATGGTATTTGCAGATTGGCTTGCAAGAGTCATACGAGAGTGTTAGTAGCCTTTCCTCTCTCTTCAATGTCTTAAGAGAAGGAATTTACACAATGCATAGTAAGAGGCTTGAGAATATTTACTGTCACTATCGTTCACCATTGCATCAGAAGAGCTCTTCTAGAAAGAAGGGAAATGCCAGGATTAACACACCATGGATAAGTGTGTACCAGGGGGAGAGACAGGCTATGAGTTCACATATATATTGGGGGGAAAAAAAGTTAAAATTCAGGCTAGAATCTTACGTAGGTAAAGGGATCTCAGAGTTATTTTTAAGGATTTTCCTAGAGCCACCATTAAGGTTTAGAGAAGATTAGTTAAGATATTGAACATGATTTACTATCCCTTATATACATAATTTGAGACACCTGAGAGAGGTCAGAAACCATAAAAGATGGCTGCCTAAAACTCCTTTTTAGAGAAAAAATAACCCTCCTATTCCTGAAAGTGTTTTACATTGTGCAATCACAACTATTAGACACTTCATCATTATGGCCATTAGCTGTTTTGTCATCTAATGGCACTATCATAATGCTAAAGAGAATGAAGCCCACAATTATCTCAGCAGCTGCACACAGTCATTTCCCAGTTAAATACATTTGAGATGACAGCTGTTCCGCCCCTCCCCCCCCCCCCCCCCCCCCCCAAAATAAAGTTGGTACCACTTACCTGACTACCTAGACTCCTCAAATGTGGAATATCAGCATGCAATCCTGAACTGACTTAGAATAACAGTCGTTTAGAATTAGAATTTAAAACCAGAATTAGATAGTATTTTTAACAAAGTATTTTGTCTTGGGATTTTGATCACAAAATGTCTTTAACTCTAGTTGTTGTACTAAGCATATATGTATTACATGTACAGACATATGTGTTTGCGCATGCATATAATAACAGACACCACAATTCTGCCTGACCTTGTTACCTACATTTGCCATATTCAAACTGCTTAAGGGTCACGCAAGCCTTCCCAACAACTCGACCGAAAAGCGTTGATTTCTGAGGGAGGCACTTGTTGAGATCCTCATACACCACAGACCTGCCATGTGCTGGGTCAGAGTGGATGCTGTGCTCCATACTGTTACACCCAAAGCAGTTTTCAACTTGCCTGCAACCTAAGCAGCTTTAGCATCCTCCAAACATCGTTGGCCTCATTCCTGTCTCAAAATATCAGCAATAGCGTTTGAAGCCCATCAGACAAGAAGTTAAAGGAGAGGGCAATAAAAGAGGCAAGAAAAAGTAGCATCACCTGTCTCTCATCCTCTTCCAACAGGGCTGCAACACTGATAACACATCTACTCAGTCAGAAACAGCTGCTGTGCAGACAGCTAGAAAATCGGGAGTCACTGCATTAAAAATTACTAAACAATGGATGACACTGTTACATACTTCATTTCCACACTCAGAATTAAGAATTTATTTCAACTCACATGGTTACTTTCTCAAGAAAATTGCCTGAAAGCAGCTCCTGTTCTATCTGATGTATATACCTGAGAGCTCCTGAACTGAAATACAGCATTTCCGTTTAAAATAAGATAAACTTTTCCCTGGAGTGTGAGTTTTTTGTTTGTTTTGCTTCACATCTGATAGAAGTGGGGGGAATCTATATAGGTTTAAAAAAGAAAAACAAAAGGCGGTTCAGAAGACTGTATCTGCAACGTGTTCAAGCCTTGAGCACGGGGCTGGTCCGGAAAGCACCGCGACCGAGGGCAGGTCCGGGGCTGCCGCCCTCCCGCCTTCGCAGCGAGGACGAGCCCCGTGAGAGGAGGGGGACACGGCGGCGCTCAGGGGCCGCCACCTCCCCGCTCAGGGCCGGCGGGCAGGCGTGAGGAGCTGCCCCGAAAGCCCCTCGCACCGATGGCTGCACCGGGAGACGGCTTCCCCGCTCTGTGCAGCCGCGGCTGGGCGCGGGCAGGGACGGGACAAGCCGCTGTAACGGGAGCCCGGCGCGGAGCAGGTGGGCCCAGCGGGGAGCGGGGCGGGTACTCACACGGTGAAGTGGTACACGAAGCACTTCCAGCCCGTGGGCCGCTCCAAGAAGTTGTAGACCCTGCCCTGGACGTGGCTGCGGCTCAGCAGGGGCTTGCGGAGGCTATAGATGGAGAACCGGGGGTCGAGGCTGACGGGGGGCCGTGGGCAGTCGGCGTTCACCAGCACCACCTCGTTCTTGAGGCGCTGCGGCCGCTCTGGCTGCGGGGCGCTGCCCGTCGGCGGCTGCCCGCCCTGGGCGTCGGAGAGCGGGGCGTAGTGGGCGTTGGGGGTGTTCTCGGTCAGCTCCAGCGCCGAGGGCTTCTTGTTGAGCGTCAAACTGCCCTTCCTGGGCAGCGACAGCCGGCCCAGGCTCCGGCTTTTCTCCTCGCTCGGGGGGGAGCTGGAGGACATAGCTGGGGCAGCTCGGGGAGGCCAGGCGGCGCGGCGGTGTCAGGGCTGTGCTGCCCTGGGGAGCTGCGGACCGGTGCCCGCCGCCCTCTCCCGCCGCCGCTGGCCTGGCCCCCTCGGGGGCGGCTCCGGCCGGGAAAGGTGAGGGGAAGCCGCGGCGGGGGCGGGCCCGGCCCGGCCCGCAGTCCCGGTGCCGCCCAGCGGGAGGCGATGCCCTGCGATGAGATGGGCGGCGGGAACGGCGCTGCCTCAGCGAGGGAGCCCAGGTGTCCCCTCAGCCGCACCTGCTGCAGGGCTCTGCCCATGGGACCCGGAGAACACGAGGCGGGCAGCGAGACCCAGCTGGAGCCTTGGCCGCCTTTTCATGTCAGGCCACCCTCCTCCTTGCTGACCTCGAGCGTTTTCACCTGTCCCCTTGTCACCGACGTGGCTGCGCCAGAGGTGGCCTTTTGCATTTGCGAGGCTCAGCGTGCTGATGATGGGGTAGGGGCCAGGAAGGAGCCTGCCGGCTCCTCAGGTGCCCAGCAGGCTTTCCCAGCCTGCTCAGCACCTCTGGGGACTAAGTGCTCCAGCAAGCGTTTCCCAGGCCTGTGGCCTGTCTGAGGCTTGAGCTCCTGGGGCACACCTCAGATTTAGGACCACCAGAGCCTTCAGGGCCTGCTGCTCTATCCCTTTCTGCAGAATTTTGGCATCTGGGAGCAGCAGAGCTCTGCTGGAGTTGGGATCCTCCAGGAGTTTCTTTTTAATACGAGTAACAAGAATAACTGCCTGGCCAACAGGCCATGCAGTCCCTGGTGTTACTGTAACATAAGGGAGCAAATAGCTGAGTAATTCGGCAAATTGTAGTACACAATATACAGTTCTGCAGACTTGCATCCTCTACAAGTTGGGTCTCTCACCAAAAACATTTTGTCTTTGTGGAAGGCTGTGTGTGTTTGGCCATTAATAATAGGTTATTTTGAGGGCTTGGATAACTATCCTGTGTAGTGGAGTCAGTTATGACTTACTTAACTGTGGTGTGAATCGATTTGTCATGGTAATAAGAGCCTTTGTTATACCAATTAGTTAACAATTTCTATTCCCAGAGCAAAAGAGGAGGGTGCTTTTTGTTCTGGAGTGCTGGCTTTTTTCCTTCTACTCCAAAATAGAACAGAACTAGTAAGAGCTATGGTGAGTTCATGGTTGATACTGGTACTCAGACAAGAATGTTGCAGGAAGATAAGGTGCTAAAAAAAGTTAAACAAAAACAACCCTGCTAATTGCGGTTCCATTCAAATGTCAGGCTGCACATATGATAGGGGAGCTGGGCATGATCCTACACCACTGTAAACAAACAAGACTGTAGGCTCTTGGAAAGTCCTAATTTACACCTGTGAAGGATCTGGCTCCTTCTTGGACTACAAAACCAGAAGTGTTAAAAAGAGAATTTGCAAAAGTTGTTTCTAAACTAACAACGTACTAACCAGGCTTTTCCTCTCTCCAACAGAGCAGGAATAACAAACTAGCTTAATAAAAATAGAATTTCAAAGGAAACCTTCCCTGCATCTGGCCAAAATAGAGTAAGGTTTCTCTCTTTTAAGAATTTTTTTTCATTCTTGCAATAAGCCTGCAAGAAAAATGACTAATGAAGGAAAGAATGTCATTGCTACCCTTGAAGGCTCACTGTTCGAGGACTAGCCTGATAAAGGCTTGATATTAAAGTTAACAAATGTGTTTCTTTATGTAAGTGTTCCACTTTATTTTAAAGACCAACATACTGTCTAGGTTATACACGACCTTATCCTGGAGCCAGCTGCAAAACGTAATTTACAGAGTTTAGCAAAAACAAGAGGCTGTATGTTAACATGTACATTATGTTGTTCTTCAAAAACTGTTTGCAAAATCTTTAAAAAATATTGTGGCATTTCTGTTGTTATTTATCCCTTGATTAACAAAACAGAGAATAGGAAACCAAATACATCTGAACCCAAGAAAATGGAATTTCTGTGTTACTTATGCAATTTCCTTAAAAAAAAAAAAAAAGTTAGAGGGATACTGTGTACTTAAGTATCTAAGCAGGCAAAAAAAATGTTAAGATCTAACCTTGATCCTCAGTGTTTAATGAGAAACTGTTCCAAGCAACCAAAGTTTGTTTCAATAATTTTCTCACTGCGAAAGAAGAAAAGTCTCAAATATATTCTATAACCTAATATATGGAACTGATTTTCAAGTCAGAAGTATTTTCATAAGGTTTTGGGTTAGACCTCTATGCTGGCTAAATCTTTCAAAGAATCATCACATACCTAAATAAAAGTGTCAAATAGATGACTACATAGTGATGAGAATCCAGGGAATAAGTATCTTTAATATATATTAAGTTACCAAAACTGTATTATAATTTGCAACATTTTCAAGATGAATACTTTAACATGGTAGTGGCAATTCCTGCTTTTCCCCTTCATAAGTAGCCATGTCTTGATATTAATCGTGTTCATATTACAAAAAGAAGAATTGTTTCAGTGGAAGAAGAGAGAAGATGATAAAATAATCCAGAAAATAAAGTGTATACATGGAAGAGCTCAAAATTGGAAGAGGGGGCAGGTAAGTGTTAGAATGTGTTTATGGAGCCAGGTAGCTAGGATTTCATAGTGAAGACAGTAGGAAAATATGCTGGATAAAGAGGATATAGGATATATGGAACTGCTACACTGAATTGTTTCTTAGAACAATAATACTTTGAGTATTTACAGAACTGTAACAAAATGAGCAATTGTTATTTCACAGTTTGCAAGTACTGTCTTAAATCTTTATGTCTTTAAGAGGATTTCTATTCTAGGAATGAGGCACAATGAAACACTGAAGCATGATGATAATACCCCAATGAAGCTGATGGTGAAGCTCCCAATTCTAGTAATTTAATTGGAGCAGGACTAGTAAAGGATTTCAGAAAATCCCACCATTGGGCTATAGTAGATCACAAGTGTTTGTACCAGCTCAGGGCTGTGTTTCTGTTATCCTGTACCAAATTATGACTGATAATATGCATGCACTGTCAGATATGGTCGTGACATGCTATTTTTTTACTTTGTGACTGCCGTAGTATTGTGTAAGATCATACTGCTAAAGCACTGCTGACTGTTTATAAGCTGGAATTGGTGCGGCCAGTTATAGAGAGACACCTTGATCTTTTATGTAATTACTTCCCTGTGGAAACTAAGACTCAAACAAACAGTGAGTATCTGAGTGTTCTCGGTTTTCTGGGAGTCTTTAACACTTACATTGCAATTACAGGCCACACAAGTTCTCCGCTGGCAGTGAAATAATTTTGTTTGCTGTTAGATTACTTTAGGGGATGGCTTTTGTTTGCTTGTTTTGTTTTTTAAGATGCCACCTTCCATTTCTGCCCAGCTCTAGTAGGGGACATGTTAACTTTTTTCAGAAGAAGGAAAAGACAATTGTTTTGTCTTACTTTTTGAGTTATTTTTCTCAAATTAGAGCAAATATTTTATTGCATTCATTTTACTGGAGAGTCCACAGTTTAATCAGTCAGTAGATCATTTTAAAAACACTGCCAATGATAAAGGTAAATACACCGCAGTATTGAAGTACCAGATTGTTGATATACTGTATGACAATAACTTTTGAAATATTCTCTATCAGTTAAAAACTTCTGTTCACAGAGATGTGTAATTACTTTAGAAATATTAAAAGCTGCAAAGCAGCTGAGCACCTAGACCTCATACACAAAGAAAAGCCTGAAAACACAGCCATAACATGTTGAACAAATAAACTGCAGCCTTATGATTCAAAGCAGAGGCAAGACAATTGTAAAGAGATAGAATAGTTTGCTTCCTTTTTTAAACCCTGAGAAGACTATGGCTTGGCTATTTCAGTGGAGATATGGCGAGATATATGTAAGTTTTCATTCATTCATGAAGTTGCAATTAAGAAGAGTTTTCTATGTACCTGTACATGTTTTTCATCGCACACCTTGGTAATCTTATTTACGATTTTTTTTAATTGATCACACTCTACTAATACACAACTGGTATGCTTTTATGCCCTCTTACCTTTAAGTTTTAAAATTAAGCAAAAACTTTGTTAGAGGTTCTTGAATACATTCATGCTTATGTATAAATCCAGGAGATTTTCCCTGATGACAGGTGTTGCTAGTCAAACGACTTAGGTAGCACACTACCAGGAGCTCCAGATATGGAGAGTGTAAATCATGTGAAACAGCAGGATGCCCCAAAAGCCTGACCATTAAGATGAAAACCCAATAAGGTGCAGTAATAACTTTGTCCTTGTCCACTAGTACCTTGTGGTCATGTAGCTGTGCATCTAGAGAGAATCCTCAGGTCAGTTCAACTCAACCTCAAGTGAATTTATTTCAGCTTCCTTGATCAGGAAGATCTACAGTTACTGCGTCATTGCTCTACCTGCAATTTAGGCATCTATTAACCATTGCTGTCTATGCTTTCTCTGAGTCAACAAAAGTACCACCATCAAGAAGTACCAGGGTTAAAACACCTAGGGAAGGTGACACCTTTGCCATTCATTCAAAATCACCACAGTGCTATGCTGGTAATTAGGACAAGTGCTGCACAGAAAGGCATGGGAGATGTTCATCCATACGAATTACACAGATTACAGCAGGTTGATTGGCAAAGTATGCCCCAGACCGTACACTTAAATAAGTTTCCTGAAAACTGGACAATATAGCTTTGTCTGTTCTGAAATGCTGCCTTCAGTGGCAAATTAACTATCTACAGAAAGAATAGGACTTGGAAAAACAAAAAGAAACCCGGGAATCTGGTTGTTAGAGAGAAGAAGCGTTGCAGAAGATGGTAGTAGGCACCAGATATCTGGAGTTTGGAGGCTATTCAGTCCAGCAACTGACAATCCTGATTAATATTATCTGTTTGAATGCTATCTTACTGCATAGTTACCTCTACATTTATAACCTCTTTATACGTTGTTTCTTAGGTTTTTAAAGCATACTGGGTAAAAGAATGGGAAAGAATGTTATTGTTTACCAATGCTCAGGTTTTAAGTCCTAAAGCAAAGTTTCAAGAAAGGTTCTGATTATTTATTTAGTTTTATGGCACACAAGCCATTTTTGTTTTGCTTACATGTGTTCGAAGTTACGTGTATGTTTAAATGCTTAACTGCTTTGCAACTTAAACATGAACCTTACAAGGTGAAAGAAAAATAAATAAATAAATAAATTTGTCCATAGGATTAGTCCTGCTATTTATGACAATTTTTCTATTCTTTGTCTTCAACAAAAAAGTGTCCAAAGATAAAAGTTAAAACCTTCCAAGTTAGGCTGAGCAAGCATGTATCTGCAACAATGTTTGGTAGACATTTTTCTTGCCAATGAATATTCATTCATATGAAAGGCCACTACCTGCCAGCTGGAATTTTGGTTTATGTCAATAAAGATACAGATTTTTTCTGCAGTGTTAGCCTGTTCTATTTGCCATTGTTGCTGCCTGACCAAAAACTTCCAGGTGTAAGTGATTCTGAAGAATTCAGGTCCAAAACGTTTACTTGTTTAGGAGCAGGACTTCAGGGCAGAGCCCTTGAGAGGTTCACTGGCAGTAAGAAGAAAAATGGGGAACTAGAAACGTAGCTGAACTGCTTTGGTGCATCACATCTTGGAAACGTCTCTCTCAACACTTTTCCTGGTCCCAACCTACTTGCAAATCTCAAATAAAGTGTCAGTAGAAAAAGTAAAAATCTAAAACTTGTGAAACCCTGATAAACCTAAGAGAGCATAACTTTAGGAGATCTCAGTTCTGATTTCTGGCAGCCAGAGACACTTGCAGTCACCAGTGTACATATTCTCTCCAGTCTGTTGCAGCAGTTGCCCGTGGTGTCCCATCCTCCCTCACTCTTCCCTGGGGTTAATCATTCAGCAATTTTAATAATTGAAGAAGGATTCTTCTTAGTATCACTTCAAAAGATAAAATTAAAGAGGCTGACAAAATGCTGCAGTGTTTGTTTTCATCATTAAGGCAGCTATGGTATATTTTCATCTCAGAAGCATGTGAGACTCAACAGGCTTTTGATTTCTCACATGATGCCATATAGGATACAGTGTGCATATTCTTACACTTGCAAAGGTATCTGAGGGCAGAGTGACTAATGACATTCTTTAAAGGAAGAGATCGTTACATCATCTTCTTGCATCAAAAGAAAATCCTCCTCCTTGCATTAGTCACAAACCTTCTTTTTGTTAGACTAAAATCAGTATCAAATAACACCTCTGAATAAGCTCCAAATAAATTAATTGAACTTTTGAAATTCTGAAATCCCTCTCCCCTCCCCATTTTTGCTCATAGTTACTTATGGAGGGGGATTGTGCTTAATAAAAGGATGTTCTGGTATTTCAGGAAGGATTTCACTCTTAGCAGCAAGTAAAGAAATCACTAATTAACCCTAAATCTCTTCCTGGTCAAGGAGCATTTCCCGCCTCCTACCATGTTAATCTGCAACATATGATAGCCTATTTCACATGTCTGGAATGGCATGGCATAGATAATCATACTTCTTCAGCAAGGCCCACTTGACAACCCACTTTTGACGTCAGGAGTCATCAGTCTGCCAGTTCAGCATAACTGTGGTTGAATGCGTCCTTTAATTGCAGGTAGTTCACTAGAAGACTTCAGTGGGAGGTTAATACATGTGCAGTACAAGGAATATAATACTAATTCTGTGGCAGAAACAAAGAGTTTTCAAACAATAATGCGAAGATCTTTCGAATGCCCCAAACAAAACAAAACAACAAAGAAAAAAAAAAAAAGAAAAGGAAAAAAAAAAAGAAAAGGGAAAAAAAAAAAAGAAAGCAAAGGTCCTGGGCAATGTCTCCTCCCCTGCCACTACACCTTTTCTCAGCAAGTAACCTCTCAGTGCAAACAAAATGGAAACTGCAAAACTCAGTAGATAGACCACAGGAGAGCTGTGCAACAATGAGCTTTGCCAAACTGGAATTTCAGGTTGCTTTCATCTCACAACATGAGTTTTCATTTTGCTAGTACCATTCTAACAGGTAAAGCTGAACAATGGAACATAATTTGCAAATTATTCTAACCTGTTTCATAATTGTGATTTAATGCCAAATTCTAGTCCCATTGCTGACCTTTTTATAAGTGGGTTAACTGCAACTCTTGTCTTTGCGTCTTCATATTCAGTGTCTCAGAAGCACAGTTACTTACATTAGCACAATTTTATGTTTTACAGGGGCTATCCTAAGGCTAAAGCTTGTTGAATTTGTGCTCTGCACATCCCTGAAACTTTGTGTGAAGAACTGCACAACTTCTTCTATAGTATTGCGGAAGTACAAAAGGGAACATCAGAGCACCCTTGTCATCTCCCTGATTGATTGCCAATTACAAATCCAATGATCCAAGTGATTGCATAACTACTTTTTAGAAAGCACTTGCATGCATGCTGAGGCACAAACATTTGTTAACTGTTCTATTAAACTACTGTTAAAATTTGAAATAAGTTGAGGGGCTCTGGTAAAGTGCCATTCAGTGAGAAACAAAGCTTATTGATCTCAGACTGTATGCACCACATCCAAATCCTATTCTCAGAAAGTCTGAAAAGATAATAACTGTATTTGTGTTGTACTCTGCAAAAGAACAACGTATAACCTTACTGCTAAATTACAAGTCTCTTGAAAGTGGATGTACTAATCTCACATTCAGTGAAGAGAAAACAACCCTCCGAACTCCAGGAGAACAGAAGTTGCTTTTTCTTGACAAAATCTATGACATAATGAGTCAATTTATATTTGCTATGATTCAGAGCTCAATATAATAATCCTGACAATTCATTTGACCTGCAAAGCTTTTATTGTTTTTCCTTAAAAACATTAGTACTGCAAAATAGCCTTTACAATTTTATACGTATATATCTATATATATCTATATCTATATCTATCTATCTATATATATATATATATATATAGATGTATCTAAAATATTCCTGGAGGTCCCTCTAGTGGCTAAAATATCAAGTTTATCTGGTCTGGCTTAATAGGCTACAGGTGTTTTGTCTCATTTTTTTGTAGATATTTCTGATAATAAATACTTTCTTAACATTGAGAATCCTCCTTCTAAATAAACTGAAAGTGAAATAAAAATATTTGTCATGTGATGAAAAAAAAAAAGAAAAATAATTGGCACTTTAAGAACAAGGAAGCTAGTCCATACAGTCCATACAAAGCTCAGCTTTGCCATTTAACCACAGTTGCAGTTGGTTTTGGTTTGGGGTTTTTAAAATTATCTTTACAGGTCTATTTTAAGACACAGAACGGTAATACCTTATTATCAGAATGTCCTCTGACACAGGAAGTCTTTCACATGAGAAGCCTCTCATGTTAAGGTATGACAATTGAATAATCTGATCTGTAAACCTCCTTTAAGGGTACATGTTTTTAAAGAGAAGATGAGATACTCTCTGAGGAGTAAGCTTGCATTTGAAATTCAGAGTTTTTTTAGAACCCAGAAACTGGGATTCAAAATTATAAGGTAAGGAAGGATAAAGTTTGCAGTAAACAGTCATTTGTTGCTACCTTTTTAAACCTAAGATGCCTATGTGACTAACAGGCAAATCTCCATTTAAGTTACAGGCTAGAATTGATAATGCTGGTCAAAATGCCTTAACAGGTATAGAGATACTAACAATATAGTTGTGCAGAGATGCCATGTTTAACAACATGGCTTCTCACTACTCCCCCAGTTCCTCTAATTCTGCAAGAATAAAGCTGTTCACCTCAAGATCCCAGAAGCATCTACAAAGACTGAAACCTTAGAATCTGCTAGCTGTTATTTTCTCACCACTCCTGGTACAGGAACACTGTCCCTGAAGGGTATTCCCTAGACATCCCTTTCTCTGCTCAGAGGAGCTTCCAGCTCCTTTTTATTTTTTCCTCTTTCACTCAAGAGGCTCTTTTCACTGTACTGATGTCCCCACTTCCAGCTGTGTCCATTTAATATTGATTGGCCCCAGACACAAATGGCTGTTCCTAGTGCAGAGCTGGCTGGTCACAGCTCAACTGGTCCTCAATGGGACAAGTTACCTTTTTATAATCACATAAATGCAACAACAGAATTGTTCATCAAAGTGTTACGTTTTACTCTAGGGAAGAAATAGGACTAAGTAGCTTATAGAAATCATCTTATTTTTGAATACAAGACAACCGATAATCAAAGCGAGGGTGATTCAGTGACTTCTTTTGATGCAACAAAAACCATAATACAACTCATTCACTTATCTGCTATAAACTGAGTCATAATATGGTAATTTGATGCAGCTGGGGATCTGACCGCAGCATCTTTTTCAGTCCTGATTTACATGGTCTTTGCAGGGTCTTTTCAATATAGAGGGCCCTTCTGTCCAGTTTTCACATAGCGTAGATTAAGTTTAAGAGCAGATTAATGTATTTATATTACTTGTAAAACAATGGTCTGTCCTGCAGTAGTAGTTTTAGGACTCCCAAAATGCTGGTGACAGGGTAGAGAACGAGAGAGAGTTTTCTAAGAAAAAGTCTGATGGTTTAGCCCGTGTTTCCCATTGAAAACATCCGTGATTTGACTTCTGTTAATAATCTAGGCAAACCCTTGAAAGAGAATAGCATAAGATTTGATATTTACTGTTACAAGCAATGATACATGAAAATTAAGCCCTAATAAACTTAGTAGTTTGATGAGTAGCGGTTAGTGCAAAAGGAAAAAAATAATAAGAAGAAAACAATTAATAATAGGCTGGACTTTAACTTGGTATATTACCCAGATTTTCCTGATAAATAATAAAAAATTATGAAAGAAAGCACCAAATTCCTGTAAGTATATTAAATTTTTAAAAGTATTTTCAGTCCTCCATCAAAGAGGAAAGTTCCAGTCTCTGACCTTGGACTTCAATGACCAGAATTCAGCTCCCATTTCTCCCACAGACTTCCTGCGTGACCTCTGGTGTGTCATTGTTCTTAATTGTGCCTCAGATTCTTAATCTGTAAATGGGATAATAGCACTGTCCTCCTTCGTAGCTGTGATGATAAATGCGGTTGCATGTTAAGCACCCGGAGTTGCTGGGACAAGGAGAAACAGGATTAGTCAGTATAAAGGTAGGGATGCTTTGAACAACATATAATGTTCTGGTGTGCAGACAGAACTAACAACATTGAGGTGTTAAATGCAGACATTGTGTTCTGAATAGAAACACAAGCTTAACAGCTGCTGATACCACACAGCATTACGGCATTTGCCTTTGCTCTGAAACTTCATGTGAACAAACACAGAAATGGACATAACCTGGCTTATCAGCCACATGGTAACAGGCTTAGTTGTCACTGATAACACCGAGTTTTAAGTTATAAGCCAACCATTGTATAAAGAAAATACAAACACAGCCCATCGCCACATTAAAAGCTGGGGTTAATAATCAAAAGGGGAGAAATGGAAATCTGTTGAGGGTGCAGCAATTCAAACATTATGTTCGAAGACACTGTTCAACTCAATGAACATTCAAATGAAAGTTTCACCTTATGTAAGACACAGGAATGTAAGTATTAAGTCTCTGCACATACAATGGCAGAGTGAGCAAGACAGTGGGAAAGGCTGTATAAACGGTGTGATGAATTTGCAGTATAGCAGGTGCGTTCAGCAGCTTACCAAACTTTCAATCTGAAGCATCTGTAAGATAGTAATCAATTATGAATCTTTGTACTCAAGCATTCTTTCCTTCTTAGCAGATCGACATGAAGGCTGGAAAGCTACCAGTGAGGGAGACAGATGCATGGTGTGATGACTGGTTAGAGTGGCCAGCACACCTTATTAGAACTCTCCAGAAAAGGTAATGAAACTGTGTAGGAAATGGGTTCATAATAAACACATCTACTTTAAGCAGACGGGAGAATATGCACAAAGAAAAAAGGTTTGCCTGATAGAATAGTGCAGTTTTAATGGTACTTAGAAAGATAAAAACATACAGAATTTCGACAGAAAAGACATTTGCAGAAGAACAGTCCAGAAGGAATGAGATGGTCTTACTCGGGATCTGGTACCTGAAGAGTTTAGCCTCAGACCCACTATTGCTCCTTAATTGTAGATTAAGCTAAGGAAACCACTCAGTTCTACCTGCATTAGGGGAGAACTCCTGCTTGGGCTATGACTTGCACAGTCTCAGCACCTAGCGCTTTCTGACAAAACCGTTAGTTAAATCTGCACAATAATAGCCAGTGCCTTCAATGCCATACCTCACAATCTGGTTCAGCTTTCCATGAACATTTCTTGATTATGGTCCTGCTTAATTTCAGCTTTTTATACTTCAAGCAACTGTCACTGTTGTAACAAAGATCAAAGATAAAGGACTTTTTATGACTGTGATGCAATGAAATTTAACACAATCGTATTCCTAGAAATGTAAGCATTAACAGAAACATGGATAGTTAAAAACTAGTGACTTATGCATGTATAAAGGAAATTTTAAAGCAATTCAGAATAATTACACAAGTCCTCATGAGAGAAACAATCTGCTGTCCTCTTGAACAGGTAGAATTTGGATATCTGACTGTTTCATGTAATTTTGTATTCTAATAAAATGGATGTGTCAGGGATACATTTTCTTAAGGTTCTAGAAACAAAGCACAATGGAATCCAGACTTGCAGAAGAAAGGCAAATTTAAAGCCTATGAAAACAGCAAAATCTGTGTTGAGGATACTGAATATTTCTGGCATATATCAACTTCTGAAAAAAAAAAAAAAGAGCCCCAATACAAACATAAAGGAGTCATACAACTTATTTTGATAGCAAAGGAGAAAAATATTTGAAGATACACATTACTATGATTCTGAAAAAGTTGAAAAGCTTGGACTTACCTTTGGCTTCTTGAAAGTAAGTTTGATTCACAGCAGTCAGCTAAGCTGCAATAATTTATAGCAAAGGCTGTCTGCTATATACCAATAAATCCCCACAAGCAGGTTACCTTAGGAGGCATAGTGATGCAACATGTGTACTCTAAATACAGAATAAATCCCTTAAATTAATTCACTTTTAAGACTTACATGCTGTGCACCGAAATTGGAAGCTATCAATCAGTGAAGATAAGGGGACAGCGTTTGTTTGGACACCTAATTCATTAAGAGAGCACTTAAACTGCACATGTGCTCTGAGATATTTGTGAAAGATCTCTGTAGCTGGGGAAAGCACATGACTCTTCTCAAAGGGAATAAAGGATTAGTTACTGATGCAGTTACTCAACGTCCAAGTTATTGCAATAGTTTGAAAATTTAATTTAGAAAATACATTCACAGCTAAACCCCATTCCCGCTGGTTGTCTTTGATAACTGTATGCTCCACTACTGCTGCAGAGAAATGCTTATTATTTGCACCTCCATCTGTTTCACAGGGCTTATTTTCATCTAGCAGAAGAGCTGTCAGTATCATTATAAACTAGCAATATTTACTTTTATTTTCATAGGGATATGTGTGCCAAGAAATTCAGTACCGCCTTCCTCTTCTCAAATAGGAAAAGGGAGCAGCAGCAAACAGCATTAGTAACAAGACCCACCTCAATGCAACTCGTCCCTGCAGATGGATGGTCATGGCTGTTGCAAACGACAGGCAGTAGGTAGGATCTCTAACTATATTACATAAATTAAGAAGCGCTTGTGATTCAACCAAGAAGAGATCATTACTTACCCAACATTTTCTTTCCCCTTCATCATGTGTGAGTAATGAGCAGTGATATAACGCAGTCATTGCTACTTTCTTCCTTTTGAATACCAAAGTATACATCAAACTTCAAGATTTTCTCTATCAGAAATGTCACAAGCTACTTGTTGCTGTCTTCTGTCTATGTTCTAGGTGCTTTCTGTTGTGTTTTCTTCTGTTCAGTAGTTTGGTTTTCTTACATAAATAGTAGCTAACTTATTGTATTTGTCTTGTTCTGCAATGAGACATCAGCAATATTCTACTGTTGTGCTCTCCACTGCTTAGACAACCTTTTAGGTTGTACTAGGAATAACCCTTGGAATCTTCCTAGACTCTCATATCGAGCTGATCCTTGGCTACTGTTTTGGCCTGATGTAAGCAGACTGCAGAACTATTACAGTCAGGCAGTTGTCTACTATGCAGCTGTTTCTGAGACAATGAAGCACAGGGTGGACCCATGACTCTTACTCTCTTGCACTGTAGGTTCCTACTCTATGGGATTCTTCTACCAGCCCCATGAGTTTAGGAAATGAGCATGTGCTAATATAAATGTATGTTGTGCTACTCTGTTTTCTTTTTTCACATGTTTAGCTCTCTCCTCATCCTCAGCCCCTGAAGACAATTCTCAATAGTACCTTGGGGCACAGATGATGTCTTCAGCTCCGTGTCTATTTTAATATTTGCTGTTGTAAATTTCTTATGTATTTTTTATTTTACAAGATTGCATTTGGAAGAGCAGATTATCAGAATGTTAGGTGAAAGAGTTAAGGTAGAAAAAACCCTCTTTATTTGAAGGTTTCTGATAAAAGGCAGTCAACTGCCTGTAAAGACGCTATATTCAGACAGGGTCACAGGGAACACAGCCAGAAATGCTGACAGGCCAGAATTTGCCTAATTTTATTTTTCATTAACTCTTCATCTTCATCTGGGAAAGCATCTTCTCCTAGTGAGTTAAAAAAAAAAAGATAAATAATAAATGTGAAGGTCATCTTTGCCTCTGATAACTTCTTTGAACTTTGTAGAATTCTTTTGATTCTAATGGATAGCTCAAGGGAACTGCTCATGTAAATAGAATTAAGTACACACATTCTCAAAGCACTAGGTCTATTATCTTCAAAACAGACTTTTAAAGACCTTCACAGAAGTAAACTGCCTGCTAATTAGTATCACCCCAGATGAGTACATCGCCTGCTTCAGTTTTATATTTAATATTATTCAGCAGTTTACACATTTTTTGTTTTATCAACATTATAATAATAGCCAATGTAGAATAGGACATAGCATATTGATAGTAACAGCAGAAATTATGCCTTTCTATAGCCATACTTTGGTAGCCAATAATAATTCCATGGAGTTCTAGTTTTTAGCTGTTTTTATGAGACTTGTGGCAAGTGAGAAAGTGGCTTTTTAATCTTTTCTAGAATTGCATTTTGTAATTAGCTAGAAGTTGGATGTTCATCTATATGGGGTTTGTTCTTTTTTTAAACAAAGGTAAATAACACTGTTATATGCTCAATATATAGCTCGAGACCCTTGTAATTGTAAAAGCTTTAGCCCAGATATGTTATGATTCAACCTTATAGTAGAAATATTAATAGGAATTCTGTTAAATTTCAAACATGAGCACCTGTGACAACATAGTAACTACTTAAGTGCCAGTCTCAGCTTTTGCCTCTTGCGTAGACCCACACTGTGATACAACCTGCAAGGAGATTGCTTGTGGATCTGGCATCAGCTATGAAACCTTTTAACTTCCTGGAATCAAAAGCTTACTTGTCAGGGTGGGTGATTTAAGCTTCTGTTTGCTTCTTATAACTGGTTATTGCTGTGAGCACACCTGCCAGCAGAGCTGTTATAGACATAGGGAAAGTATATGCAGAAGGAACAGAGCCTTTTGTAAACAGTGAATTTGACAGACTTTGAATCCCTGTGCCAGCACACGTCTCTTGTCCATCAGCAGGCAGAGATGTTCTTTAGTATCCCAAACATATGAGAATAAGCAAGGTCCCTCTTTCCCCTATATGCTGATCAGTCCTTAACAAACTTAGGTCAGCCATTTTCATCCATATGTCACATTCAGACACTTTCTTCTGTGCCTTGCGGTTTTGTAACCTCCTCGTTCAGTTGGATCTGATCTGAACCTATCTGATAAGGAACCTGAGGAAGAGTGGCGAATAGCAAATTTGCTATGATTTACTGCAACTGTGGGTTAAAAATAAATAATATCCAGAGGAAAAAAGAAAGGGCAGGCTTCCTTGTAGTAGGAGAGAGGCATATATTTAAAACCTAGGGTTGGCGGGGCTTGCTATATGCAAGAGATCCAAATTTCTGAAAAAACACTTAAAAACCACATCATACTGCATTCAGTGGGCCTGATTTCTAAATGTGCAACACGGCCCAGTAAACACGGGTGCTGAAGCATGAGGCTTCCTGAAATTAACCACATCCAAATGCAACTTCAATTTAGTTAATGGAAAAGACAGAGATTCATGTCCTATCAAGGCAAAAATTTCAAACAGTGATGAACAATTTTGCCACTACCATTTTTTGCACAATGCACTAAGTTAAAAATTGTCTCTACAGTTTTGTTATATTTAAGGAACAAAACAGACTAAATTATTTTCCTAAGGTTTGGAGTTCTCAAAGAACACCTTGTGTATGGTTTATGCAAAAGAGATTCTTGGCTTTGAATATACTTCCCCTTTGAGCTTACAAAATTTACCTAAAGCACTGACCAAGCTATTATAAATAGCAAATGATGAAAGCAGTCCCACAAGGAAACACAGTGAATGGTTCTTTTCCCCTTCAAAAATTGCTCTTTTCTATCACACAATGCATGGCTAGAGGCATGAAACTGAAGAAAAATATTGTACACATGACAAACTTGAAAAGAGATAAAGATGATTTTAGCATAGCTTGTAAAGTGGAATTTGTAAAGATTGTACTTAGCTTAATGATAGGGGCTAACTATGAACTCAGCTGTTGGTATCAAGAGAAACATTTGCGGATTTTTGCATATCCTACAAGTATGATATATTAAGATCTTAATGAATGAAAAAAACTAGCTGATCTGAGCAAACACCACACTAGGTGATTTCAAGACTTTCCAGTTCCCAAGTGGTGGTGGTCCTTTTTATTTTCTATTACTTTTGCTTTCAGTTGTATTCATTGTGTCCTTTGCTTTCAATAATACTCATTTGCTGGTGTCTACATACAATCCAGCATCAACTAAACTTTTCAGGTATGGTTTCTCTCCTTCTGCCCTATCTGAACATTGCCCTTCCTGAAGCACTTGTTTTGAATTGGAGCTATTCCCACGTTCTTGTGTTTTCTTTCAGCATGAACTATGGCTGTGGTTTTGCAATACATTATGTTTCAGGACTTCGCGTGTCATGCTGTATCCCACATTAGTGAACTGATTTTGCTGAAAAATGACCTGGCAAAAATGGGTTCTTTTTAAGTGAACCAAGTCTGATTGACTGTGAGGCCACACAAAGAGCTGTATTGGCACAGCTTCAAAGTGGCATGCCATGCTGTGGGAAGAGAGTAGTAAAGGTCCAGGAGTATTTGAAGGTGGTGCCAGTCTCCCCCCACACCCCGTATACAAATATGGTATGTAAGCACAGCCTATTCCTTTATTTTAATCCAGCAGTGTTGCTGTGTGTTTTCTCTCCTCTCTTTCATCTGCTCCTTCCATTCTTTACTCCCCCGATGTCTATATTTCCCTTATATCACCTCTCCACCCTCTCAGGTTTTCTCCCCAGAATAAATCCACTTCTATGACATTCACTGGCTGACATCCATATGCAAATTTCTGCAAACTCACTAAAAGTACGTTATTCAAATAGCCTCCGGTGCTCTTTACTGTGTTAAGCAGATGAAGACAGAAACAAAAAAGACAAAGTACCTATATTTGCGTTAGCATTTTGCATATCCATTTGTTAAAGGCTTGGCACTTACCCCATCCAAATCAAAGCACAATCGGCTCTCTCAGAAACTAAGGGGAAGACCCCTGCAAATACTTGCTTTGCCTCACATCCTGGCAATTACAGGAAGGATCTCACTCCAGAGGCATACCCTAAAAATGTTAAAACAGAGCCTATGCTAGTTCAATAACAAGGCTCTTTTCCCACACATCTTTTTATATCTTCTTGTTGATGGGGTTTTTAAAATAATTTTTTCCTCCTCTGATGTTTTGTTCTGATTATTGACTATGCACAGATACAGTAAAGAGGAATTACTTGAAATAACATTCAATAACAACTGCTGTTCTAGAAAGGAAACTGAAAACACTGATGTTATTGAAAGCTTCTAGTGGGGCCAAGACAAATATATCTGGAAACTTAATGCAAACTTCTATTTTACTAGGCCACTTCTATGCTTCACTTCTTTGCGTGATTTTGCTTCAAGTTCCTTGTTTCTATTAATGTTTGCCCCTGTCTGGCCCTGTGTCAGCAAACTCATAAAATCTCCAGTTTGTGAACACATTCCCAAGGTTGCTGTCAAGTTCAACTACTCTCTCTCTCTCTCTGCGCTAGTCCAGCTATGGAGAAACCTTCCCATAGGTTGTTTGCTGTGTACTTGTTGCATTCCTCCAGGTCTCATCTCCGCAGTTAATGCCTTTTCTTAGCCTTCCTGTCTGAACGTGAGGGAGGTTTAGTGTACTACAGTTCAAGTTGCACATGTCATGATGTTCCCCTTTTCTGTTTGTGCAGTTCTCAAAGATTTATTTGCTACAGGCATGACACGGCCCTGTGCAGGACAGCTGGCCATGATTTCTGCTGGTGTATTTCACCAGCCTGAGGTCTTTATTTAACAATGCCTTGGCAATCATGGCAGATGATTCTGCTTTGTCATTAGGCTAGAATGCAGAAACGTTTCATGCATTACCAGAATTTGAATGTGCTAATTCCTGACAAACATTTTCCAAAGCTGCAACATAAATATAAGCAAGATAATGTGTATAATTGCACATAAATGATTATACATCAGTCTCTCACTGATATGTATGCATTTATTTTCTTTAACAAAGAAATAAATATATGATGTGAGACAAAAACAAGGATATTCCCACAGCAGGTTTAGATATTTTTCCCTTCCTGGATTCTAGTTAATGCCTTCTCATGCCTCCCCTTCTCCATTGCATTTATCCTCGAGTAAAATACTGGTTCTGTTTCTTCACACTTAAACATACATGTCAGTTAGAGTCCATCCAGTTCATCTTTGGAGCACCTGCTGAAAATTAATATGAATTTTGCAGTCTTTACTTTGCCCTTCACTTCTCTGTTTTTCTTTATTCTGATCCCCTGCATCTGCTTTGTTCTCCATATTTATTACATCGTAATTCAAAACAGGAAAGAAAACATGGCTACTATTGGAAGCAAATAATTCCATTACACTGTTGCTGGCACTGGCCCAGTAAACTCACTGATGCAATTTTCCTTGAGTGAGTACTTGCACTAAAGTCAGTAGGAGCATTTCGATGAGTGAAGTTACATAAGCGTATGAGTATCCTGAGGATCAGAGCTAAGGATGCATATCCAGCTGCTAGGGTTGCGATAACATGCAGGTTAAGGTCAAGTTCTTTGGATCACAATATACAGGGCTCCATCACAATTGAAGATTGTGGCCTGGTTGCTTTACTTGCTCCTTAACCATTGGTATAAAGGTCTCATTCTTTCCAAGGAAGTATTTCTCCGAATGTGGTAACTATTGTATCCCTGGGCAGTCCTTGTTGCCATTCTTCCCTTGGGCCTGTTACTTGCTGTCCTAGCCACAAATACGAAGAACACATCTTTCCTGTCATCCTTTTGCACTGGTAGGCTATTATGTTTTTCTTTTCCCTTCCTGCAGTCTTCTCTGCTTTTGGTTACACAATTCTAATTTGCTCAGGCTTTCCTTCTCTTTTAGTGCAGGTGTCTTTTCTTTTTGTTGCTCCTGCTCAAACCTCCTGCATCTGGTCCATAATTCCCTTGAAACCTGGCACACAAACAGAATATTGCAGCTAAAGCTATCCTCTTTAACCTGCCCTATATAGCACTTCTCTCTTGCAAGGGCAGCATCGCATTGCTCACTTACAATTGCTCTGCCTGTAACCCTCAGACCCTTTCCAACAGGACTGCAGTTTAACCAGTGGTATCACATTACGTGTGTTGGAAGCTGATTGTTCCTGTTCAAGCATTGTATTTGTCTCCGTTGCAGTTTCTCCCTCACTATTCAGTTGCATCATTACTGTGAGTCCTTTTTTTTCTGATCAGTATTTAAAGCTCAATTTTCATAAGGATTGGTAACTCAGCCTGCACAGTAAGGGCACAGCAATTGGTGCAGTTTTCTTTTACTCCACATCAAAGCTTCCTTTAAAGTTGGTAAACCAATGGATTTGCTCCATCTGCCACTGAAGCTGAGGGGGGACTTTGTGACTGGTTTAATATCAACAATACTGGGCCTACTGTATTACTATCTTTAATCATTTCACCTACATCTCTAGATGTACTCCTTGAGTGGGTGGAGGAATCTGATAGTGACTAAAAGCCAAGGTGTGTCGCGGCCTGCTGATCAGCGTACCAGCATGAAGGAGAATTCTTGCCACCGCTAAGTCCCGAGAGCTAATGATGACCATACGCCTACTCTCTTAATCAAACCATTACCCTTGAAGACAACAACTGAGGTCAAGCTATCCCTTGATTGGGCCCATTGTCAGAAGATATGTTTGAAAGGCTCTATTTAACCTCTCTTCTTTCCATAGACACAGCCTAACCCTGCTTAAAATCTCAGGGAAGGCTATACAGACCCAAATTCTTGTCACCCATCTGGAGGTGAACCATCTGTCATTTGTTATCACACAAGGAAGATGAGCTGCACATCCACACTGGGCTGAGTGGCAGTAACAGTAGCTGGAAAGAACATGTGGAAAACTGGGGGAAATGGCAACAGAAGTTGCAAGGGAAAAGGAGGCTGGGGAAAGAAGGTATGGCAGAAGAGAGGTGAGGAAGCAGAGACAGGAGGGAGAACAGTCCAGAAAAGGAAGTACATAGGTGTCCAAATGTTGTTCCGTGGTTCTGATCTCATCACCTGTTCTGGATAAATCTTTCAGGAAAGAATCTCTGCAGGGATCCTACCTGTAGATTTTCCCTATAGCCATCACAACTGTCCTGCTGAAGTTATATCTCCCTGTCAGTTTCCTACATTCATGAAATCTAGGATGCCCAAATAAGAAGTTAGGACCATCCAAAATGAAGGACTAAACAACATTAGGAACTGCAAACTCCAACGTCACAAGCACTGTTTGTGCAATAGTACAATTCTAACAGCTCCCGTTTATGAGGTTAAAGAAATAATGATTCATGAGACTAGCTGACACCTGAACTGATTTAATTAGGCCATCTCTAATGCAAATGACATTGACTCACATTTCCAGATGTAGGTGGAACTGGCAGTTGTCTTTTCCTCATAATTGTCTTAACTTGCTTTGCTAGTTAGAAATAGTTTTCTAGGTTATATTTCCAGTCTGTTAATCATTAGAGGTACATTCTTTCCATAGATGTTTGTATTTACAGTCAATGGGGATATCTAGGACAGAATTTGACCTACAAACTTACATATGTAGCAGCAACCTAGGTAGAAAAATCTGTACTTGGGTCTGAATCAGAACTAAAGTAAGATTGCTCGATGTATACATACGTACACAAATTCTAAAATATGAATGCACATATTGGGGCAGTGAGATTTTTCTGGCTTATTCCCACCACCACTTCAGTGTTTCTGATTGCTTGTTTTAAAGTAATCTTTTAATCAAATTTAGTACAATGACATTCTCACAGATAATGGAGGGAAAAAACCTTTAAATATTAGGATTTAAAAAAAAAAAAAAGTTGGAACTTTCTAAAAAGTTTAACAGAAAATAGTATATAGAAAGGGAGAAAATGATGAAGTACTAGACATTCCCCATTGGTTTTTCATCCAGCCATGTTTATAGCCTTTGACTCTTCTTTGCTTTCCTTCCTCCCTTTCCTCTTTCTGGCTATCTGCCTATTCTTTCCCAAGGCATAGATGTATTCTGGACCTTTGCAATTAAACAATATTCCGTGATGCAAGCTGACCACAGTTAAGGTGACTGCAGTGGAATGTAATGACTTTAACCACAAAGATTTGACCCAACTGCTGTGACCCAACACACTTGCGATCTAGTACAGCCTGAAATCTCAAAGCAATAGCCCCTGAAACTAGAGACTTATGTGAAAGCTGGAACCAAGCAGAACAAGCCTGAATTAAACACAGGAGAAACACACTCCAAAAAACTGTAATTATATTGCATAGTTTGTTAACATGTTTACTTTGCTTGTTAGAGGACACTGAGCGAGATGTCCACAGGCTTTTTAAGAACAGGAATCTTAAAAATCCATGAGGAAATGTCAGAGCTGACTATATCTTCTTCTGAATATACATTCAAATATTAGGGACATAATGCAGTCTGTCTGCTGACTGATCAGTATGTAGCAAAGCTCCACTGCAGTGCAAAGCAGTGGTAAGGTGATGTGCAGTACCTGAACAGATCTATGCAGAGTTCTGCCTGTCACAGTGAAGGGTCACACTGCAGCAGCTGAGACAGCTATAGAGGAAGGTAAGGAACCATTTGATGTGTTAAGCCTTTGTGCTTAAGAACCACATCTGCAAATCTTACACAGCAGTGTTGTTTTCTGGTGATTTAATAACATTTATAATACAAGGAACTCCTGGTTTGGGGGTGTTTTGTTTTGTTGTTGTGGTGGTTGGTTTGTTTGTTTGTTTTTGGTGGTGGTGGTAGGGTTTTTTTGACCCTTGTATAGTATCTATAGAACAGCCTTTAAAATCTTCCCCACCCCTTTAAATACCAAAGCAGCATTTCCTCCTTGCTCTAGTAGCACCATTGGGTGGAACATTGCACTGACGTGGAACATTTTTCACCTGTACATTACTGCAATCACACTGAAAGTCACAGTATTCATTCCTTGGAAGTCAGACAACAGGTAGAAGATAAAGCAAGAAAAAACGTCGCAGTGTCAAATCTCGCTAAAAACAACAACAAAATACCACCCCCATGCCTCTCCCCCTAGCGTTGTTCTCACCCCCCCCCCAAAAAAAAAAAAAGAAAAAAAAAAAAAAAAGGAAACTGCTTGGCATTGCTCCTTGGCTTTGTCTGTAAAAGCTCCTGAAAGCTGCGTGCAGAAACTTAGGAAATATCACTCCATAATAGTCCAGGATCACATCTAGTGTAGATTCTCCATTCCATAAGGGCTAGCCTATATTCTTGCATGGATACCATTCGGAATCCTGCATAATTTTTGGACTTGTTTTGCCATTCTGTCAGTGCCACTTTTCTGCTCTCGATGCTGCAAGGCTTCCTGGCCTGGAGCAGGAACACAAGAATGGCTGTAGAAGATCATAACAAATTCCATCTAGATCTGTATCCCATCACAAACAGCAGCCTATGGGGATGCTGAAGTAGTGGTATAAGAACAGAATTGAAAGATTAAGTAATACTCCCCCAAAATAAGTTTCTAATGTTGTGGTTCAGACCGGGGGGGAGGCGGGGGGAGGAAGTAGTGCCTTCCTCACTTTCCAGTCTTATAAAACCTTGTGAACAAAGCTTCTGTTTCTGCATCTTATCTACTTTTGTCTCTTTCACTGTTGTTCACTACCATTGAGAACCAGAATTCCTAAACTGAAAATCAAATAACGTGCTATTTCTGGAAAAAAAAAAAATCCAAATGCAATAATATTCCTTATAAGTCTCAGCAGCTCAGTGTTTTTAGTCCAAAAATTAAATTTTGCAAGCTTAGCATCTAGAACTAGAGTTACAATTAACCATTTGGTGCCTATCTATGAGGCCAGATTAACTATCAAGAGTACTTTGTGAATTGGTATCTATTCTGAGTTCATTGCTTGTGCGTAGGCATAAATAAATGTGTATTATCTAGAACAGTGATGAATGGTAACTAATTGTACCCTGTGAATTCAGCCCTGAATACGTTTTTCCAATCAAATCCTTTGTTCTGTCAGCAAGTTCCAGAAAGAGATTTCTGTAGTTTAGAATAGGCAAAATGTGTTATTATGACTCTGTATTAGCTATTTTTCCCCAGAATACTGTCTTCTGTGCTTTTGGGAGATAAATCTGGATCTTGAGCGGAAAAGTGGACTTAAAAAAAGTTGGCCTTTGCTGTGACTACCATTATTGGTAATCCAAAGAAGTTCTTTCAGGTAAGACTCTTAACTGGACTAGTCTGATAGCCTAACATTCAGAATAAGTACTTCATTCTCTTCAGAGTGACTAGCATGCAGGCAGGGAGAAGAATGAGAACAGCATCTTTAAAGCAGTGATCTCTGACAGAAGTTTGGGGGTGAGTACAGAGAGGTGGAATAGCTGTAGGGGAAACCACTCATGAGAGGATCCATAGCCACTTATCAGAAGCAGATCAGAGAAAAAGGCAACTCCAAACAATGTTTTCACAGAAAACATAAAAGAGAAGAAAATGGAGAGGCAGCAGTGGTGAAGCAAGCAGGATGCAGGCTCCCAAGAGACTTCCCAACCCAAGGGAATAGCTGGAGGACTTGCTCCCTCTACTGGACCATCTTAATAGACCCACAAGAGACTTGCTAGTTTGACCCACTTGGACTATGAAATAAAGATTAATGCAGGGTTGGTTACCATTGCTAGCTTACTATCCCAAGGATTTTTTAAAGGACTGAACATGTAGATGAAGGCAGAGAGGAGAGAGCTATTTCATTGCTTTTGTTTTAAAAAGAAACAAAGTAAGGCATACAAGTCGAAATCTATATTTTTCAAATCACAGTTATATTAGTTCAGTCAAACAGGAATGTAGGAAAAGCAAGCAGATCTTTTCAGTGTCTCATGTCATGCAGAAGAACAACTCATTATATGACCTTTGCTCTAGGACAGATTACTCGCCATCATTCCTGTAGCCACTTTATAGAGAAAACCACCTGCCTTTTTGAACTCTGTTCTTGTCAAGTACAGCCTGATATTAAATTCAGTGTGTTTCAAAAAGATGGACCTAATTTCAAAGACATAGGGATTTTAAATTGGGTCCATAATTTTGAAACACCCTGTACTTTGGCTTATGAGTAAATAACCTATTCTTACAGCAGAGTAAACCTCTCCCAAAGTATCTTGAAGTGAATACAGTGTCATCACTTAGTTATTTAGTGTTTACATTGGATTATATAAGTCATAGTAGCATGATGCATAATGACATCAAGAAACCATGACTCAGACACTCACTGACACAGTTCTGCTCTTGCTTGCAATAGTTTGTGGCTGAAGATTCTCTTTCTCTCTTGTAGAATTAGGGTCACCTTTGGCATCCAAGATATCCCACATGACTTTGGACAGATTGCAGGATCTTGCACCTTGCAACTCAGCTCTCTGTCTGCTAAATGAGTCAAGAGAGCCCTACTCCTTCATGCCTTTTCATAGCCTAAGTTACATAGCTTTGGTGTGGAATCTGCCTCCTCTGGTATATAACATCCAACATTTAGTACAAACACATCCAATTTTAGCTGAACCTTATAAGCGTAATAGCAAAAAAAAAAAAAAAACCAACAAAACTAAAACCTCAGCTAGATGTAAATTAATGGATTTTGTGGCCTCTCCAGTTTAAACAGCTTCTCATTTTCTAGTTTTCTGTCATCTCAGTGAACACCTTGGTCTACTGGCAATCACCTTAAGAATTCAATGGAGGAAATGGAAACCAAGGTCAGTAGCAGTGACAAAGAAGAAGTTTTCAAAAGAGAACTACCATACTGCACAGGAGAAATAGACTTCACAGCTTCTGGGAAGAAACGTGGAAAGGTACAGCACTAGGGAGTTTTAACCCTTTAACACTATTGCTGTTTTTCAGCTGTTACTTCTTAGCATTAAAAGTAGAGACTGTACTAGTGAGGGTCAATATGCCACAGTGTGAGCACTGCATTGTACTCAAAGTAGGGACTATAGCTTCCTGAACACGAATGTAAAATAATGCCTATTAATTTAAAGAAATCAATAACTTTATCTGCACTGACATGCTACAAGTACAGTTGATAATTTTTTCCTTAAAAAAAAAAATCAGTCATGTGCCCAGCTTCCTTCATTTTGCATAATTTCCCTGTTTTAAACTATTTCTGCCAAAAATTAATCACTATGGTTTTTCAACATTTTACTTTTGAGCCATTTCAAGACTCTCCTTAAAGTTCTGTCTCTCTGCTCTGTTCATATGCAGAGAACAATGTACATGGACAGACCCAGCTCCTCACTGGTCCCTTGCATACTTTACTGATACAAATTCCTTCTGCTGTAGCATCAGAAATCTGCCTTAAGGTTGTGTTTCATTGTAAAGTCTTAAGCACAAAGCCCAAATATATACAGAAGAGGAAGAAGCAATAGATTCATGTAACATGCCCTTGAAAAAGAGACATGAAATCAGGCAAATATTTCAGCTAGTGTAGAAACACCTAAGAAAATTGTTGGCTCTGCCAGACTGCCATGGAACTGAGGGCAGTTCAAGACAAACAGCAGCATTGGAGGAGGGAGCAATACATCAGTCTGCAACACAGAATCAACCCATGGCACTCACCCAATTATACAGAAGCCTGCTAAATTCACCCTAGTATTTAGTTCTCTGTCAGGTCTCACTTAAATAAAATTTTCTTAAAAAGCCGATGATGAAATCCCCTCTGCATTCACCCTTAACAGTATCTCCTGTATTCTACTGTCCCGTTATTCATTGTTTTCTCTCTCTTTTTTTTTTTTTTGGTTGAAGTTTATTAAGGTCCCGAGTACGATTCATCCTGAAATTATATTTGAAGTTATGCTCAACAAATGGAAGCTACCTGCTCCCAATTTGGTTGTCTCTTTAGTAGGGGAAGAAGAAAATTTCCAGATGAAGCCTTGGCTAAGGGACACCTTAAAAAAAGGACTTATAAAGGCAGCTCAAAGCACAGGTTAGTGCTTTAGGCTTTAAAGAATAAGTTTATATTCCTACTGGATTCTTAACACCTAGCATCCAGCCATCTTTTAATGTCAATGGACCTGCTCACATGATTATTTTTGGAAGTTCAAGGCTTTGCTGAATGCAACCTACACCCATATTCAAACAGCTTTGAAAATGAAAGTTTTGTAATAGAAATAACAAAATTAAGTTATTTAAAACCAAATTACTCCAGGCAACAATTCCTGAAATGTAAAATTACCTGACATTACCTGACATTATTCCCTCAGAGATGACAGCAGAAAGATAGCATGAGATGGGACCAAATACATTGTCCCTCTTTGGTGCCATAACAAAATCATTTTTAAGATAGCATAACAATTTGACTTCAACAAGACTGAATTTAGATCAAAAATAAGAATTCTTGTTTTCTCCATTCTTGCTTTTTAGCTATCAGTCAAAGTCATGTCATAATAGGTTTTATTTTTTTGAAGATTGTTTTCTTCAGATGTAAGAGTTGGACAGATTTTTATAGTAAAACACTCTATGATTAGACTCAAGTTTAAACAAAAAGATCTTGGTAAGGTATAATACAAAATAAGTCAGCTCACTTTCTCCCTGGCTGTTCACATGAATGAAAAGAGTAGTGAAAAGCATTTAAAACCAAAACCAATCAAATCAATGTCTGGGAATGTACATGGAACTGGCTTTCATTTAAGATTACATTTCGCCCCCCCCGTAGCTTTATGAAAATACCTGCAAAATGAAGCGAAAACACCTGTAAGCATTTCAAAGCAAGCTCTTAGGTTAGCTTCACCGGTCCACCAAATATTGTAACAGTTTGGGTGTTTTTGTAATGAAACAGCCCAATACCAAAGTTCTTTTTGGTACTTTTGTACCACACAGATATTCTCGATCTCCAGCTGCCTTCTATACTTAACACTGAACAGCATCAAGATCTCCAGTTCCTTTATGTCGCATATTTGAAAAAGGTTGGTTCTCAAAATTTTCACCATAACAACACTGCTGTAAATCCTATTCTCCTGAAGAATTCACTTTCCAACATGCACAAGAACAACAGAAAGAGAGCACCAGATTAGGCAGGTTATGTCCCAGCTCTTCTGCTACCAGGTGACTGCATGGGACTGTTTGGTCCTCAGTTCAAGTCAACAACTTCCTACACCCTGTCCCTTTGCCCTTCCTCATGCAACAGTCAGACCTGCTTGGTATAGGGATGTTTCTGCCCATAGCTGGACAGTAAGTGACTCTAGACTCGACACAGCATTCTCGATGGATGCATTGGCATCAGAGTAAAAACGACATCATCACATCACATGATATGTGAAGCCTGTTTGCTTGGGCATATAACTTCTTGTTTTCCTTATTAAAGTTGTATATACTTTGTATGTATTTTAGTTCTAAAAGTTACAGTGCATCAAGACCTGTCTACAATTTATCTAAAAAAAACCTTAAATCCAGTACTGCAAGTGATGCTACTTGACATAAAACCATGTTCAATTATAAAGAAATTGTCTAACTATTTTTAAAAAACAATTTCAGGTGCCTGGATTCTTACCAGTGCTTTACGTGTAGGAGTAACAAGACACTTAGTGCAAGCAGTCCGAGATCATGCACTGGCTAGTACTTCATCCAAAGTCAGAGTGATTGCCATAGGAATAACCTCGCTCAGAAAAATTCAGCACAGAGAAATTCTGGACAACACAAAGGTATTTTTTGCTTCTTCTACTCGTGCGACAGGAGTTCAGAAGTAAGTTGGAAGTAGTAGACAGAACAACGTTGATATAACTTAAAAACAAACCCGGGGTTTAAAGTGTGTTAGACCCTAAGGATGCTGCGCCTTGCGTACTGTTTACTTGGCAGCAATTCTGCCAATATCCAGCAGGTGACAGCATTGGACATTAGCGCAGCGACCAGAGTAAGGATGACCATCAGGGGAAAAAACACGTATCATAAGATACCTTTAATATTTTTTCCCGTGGTCCACTTACTGCAGAAGCACTTACTCCAAGCTATTTCACAAATACTGTAAAAAGTTATTTTCTAGTACAGAACGCAAGCCATAAATATTTCAAGACCAAGTTTCCTTGAGTTGGTGTCTAATAAGCAAAAACTTGTTCAATACACCAGGCCAAAAATGCTGGTCATGCAGAATTTTGTCTAGTTTTTGAGAGTTCTTGGAAAACAAACAAACAAACAAAGACAGAAAAAAAACCCACCTCAGCCAACAAAACAGTTGCTGAAAATGTGAAGACAATTTGATCTGTATTGACTTGAAGGTGGAGAAAACAAAAATATGTCATGACCTTCTTGTCACTGAATATACAGTCTGTCCTAAGCAGAATATTATAACAATAAAGTAGGTGTGTCATGACAATGAATGGCAGTTCCTCTCTGCTATTTTACTTTCCTGTAGAAGCTAAGAAACAAGTGACAAACACAGCCCTTTGAACTCACTCCTAGTTGTTCTCTCAGGTAGGCTAGCAAGTACCAGCTGGGAGACTGCCAGACCATATCAGCAATTTATTGTTCTTGGGCTTCCCCTTTTCCTGTCTTTTTTGCTGAGAACAACTACCTGTGTGCCCTACCTGGTGGGAGTCTTGAGCTGGAAGACTTTAAGCTATTTGTGTGGCTGAACTGGTCTGAAAGGATCTGAGAGGAAATAATTAAGTTCATTGCATTTATGAATTTTGTTCGGGAAAGTTGCTTTGGCTAATGCAAGCTATTTTACCTCCCACACAGG
Source organism: Patagioenas fasciata (assembly GCF_037038585.1). Classification (NCBI taxonomy): domain Eukaryota; kingdom Metazoa; phylum Chordata; class Aves; order Columbiformes; family Columbidae; genus Patagioenas; species Patagioenas fasciata. The sequence goes on from NC_092524.1 coordinate 16,548,722, forward strand.
ATAAGTGATCGAAATGCATCTGGATCTTTTCCCACCAGCAACTACAAAACAAGTGCACTGGTCTTCTTATTGCATTAGATTTTCTCCCCTTTAACTAGAGACTGAATTATTTGTCAAGGAATATTTCATGTAGAGTGTTCCTGACCCTATAGCTTCTGGCACTGTTTCCACCCAAAGACATTCTGGATTTTAGGCAGTAACTTTAAGATAAAGGAACTGTAGACAGAGGTGTTGATCTAAACCCAGTTCTCTTTACACTTGGCACTAACACAGGCAGCTTGTTGTATAAAATAGAGCTAACAATGCACAGTACCAAGGAATAAAACAAGCTCTGAAATCAGTGGATCCCTTCCATCTTTTCTATGTTAATGGTACACTTTAAACATCATTGAAAGATCACTTCCACGTTTTCAGATAATACAAAAATCCTCAAGGGCCTTTTCAATTGTTGTGCCTTCATGTCCTAATCAAAGGCCAGATTTTTGTTGAGCATGCTTAGTGTTACATGGCAACAGAATATAGCCATGCCCTCTATCAAAACAAAATTTGAAGGCAAATGAATTGTGTCAAGAAGCTTTCCCCAACAAATGAGAGACAGCAAGGAGGCAAAAGAAATTTGTGGCACTTGTTCACTGTAAAGGACAAGCAAATTTACTGCTTTTTTCCTGGAATAGCCTCTGATGTTCCTACACATCCCAGAGCTGATGACAGGGAAAGAAGCCATAGGAACACACGAGATTATAGCCCTTTTCACCTTGCTTTGAAGAGGGTTTCTCCAGTTTGACTGTATACAGCTTCATTTCAGAAAGCCACTTAGGGACACACTATACAGTGTGCTCAACCCTTCTTCTCACAGCATGAAGGAGCTGGTCCTCTGGGTTACTTAGTGTTTTTATGCATTAGTAGTGCTGCTATGAGCCTCTGGTGACCTGTTCACTGCCCCTCCAACATCAGTCTTAGCTTTGGCTGTGGAGAAGAACCTGGATAACCCTGGGTTGGACTTCCTCCAGGATTCAGCTGGACACCTGCTCTTTCTAGAAGACACTGTCAAAAGCTGAGATTAAGAAAGGTTCTACGTAAGATCTGGCTCTTAAAAACCAGAACATAAATCTCTCTGTCATACCTTAACAACAACTAGGGTACTTGCATAGTTACACTGCTATGTCTAGAAAGGCTTTAACACCTGTTTGTGTCCACAAAAATTAATGGGAGGAAAATGCAATACACAGGCACAAGAGTAAAGAAGACAGTCTGCATTTCGTTCATCAACTCAAAGGCAGCAGGAATTGGAAAAGAGGTGTGATAGAAGGAAATGCAGATTTTAAACAATTGCTTTAATCTGGTTTACTTGCAACAGAACAGTGAAGAATAAAATGAAGACTAAGCAGGTATTACAGCCTGGCTTGCAACTAGGAATGATGTATCAAAGTTGATGTGCGACAGTGAAAAGTAAGATTTATTAAGGAAGTGAGGGGAGCCTGAAAAAGCAAGTGTATGGAAAACCATATGTAGCACAATCCTTAGAACAAGAGACCATAACTGATGTTCTGCTTTACGCAGATAGTGACTTTATGCAAAAATTCTCTAATGGTTTCAAGATACAACATCCCTCAGGTGTCTCAAAGGTGGTGTGTTATGTCACAGTGCAGACAACAAAAAAATGGAGACAAAGCACATAAAAACACGGACTGTGTTTTGTAGAGAACACTAACATCTCTCTTACTCTCTCTAGAATGAAAGTCTTGTACACTACCAATCAGATGATAATATCCAAGGCCCACTGTTTTCCCTGGAACACAACCATTCCCATTTTATTTTGGTGGATCACATAACACCAGATGAACCAGATGGAACCACTAAGTTACGTCTCGCCTTGGAGAAGCATATTTCAGAACAGCGTACTGGATATGGTGGTAAGTAGACTCTATATAGACAAGCTAACTTTAGTACTGATATTATAGTGACACCTGTGGGCCACTGGCTTTATCAAAGGCAAGTCAAATTCTCAAATTGGACAATCATCTACATAAGCAAGATCAAATAAACACAATTGTCATTATGTAAGAGGCAGAACTAAGGTGACTTCTGAAGCTGGGGAAGCTGCTCTTTAAAGCCTAACTTTTATTGCATCTCCTTAAACATAGCTCAAAGCCAGTCTTCAAAGCATTGTTCAAATTGCCTTAAAACACAACAAATGGAAAATAAATCCTGCTTTCAGTGCCTTAACCAGTGGCTGTAAGAGTTGGATGTACGTTGTTGTATACTTTTATCCCTTCTTGCACACAGGGTCTTGAATTGCTCTCACACTGGAAGAAAAGACTTCTTCCAAAGCCCTCTAAAATATTTTAAGCTGTATTTATTTCAGGATAAAATCTTATCCTGGGTAAAACAACATAGCATCTAATGTCCATCTAGATCTGTGTGACCTTTGTTTATAATGAGAACTGACTATTGGACAGGCCTCCTACTGCTATTTGTGGAAACAATTCAGTTGCAGTGCTAATACAATTACTTTTATTATACTTTTCTTTAGTTTCTGTAATACCTGCAGTGCTAGCACAGCTGAAACAGAAGGGAGAGCTCACTTATTTGCACTTGTATGCATCAGTGGGATATTCAATTACATAGCCCATAGTATGGTTGCACAAATGTACCTGAGAGCGTGAATACAGCTGAAGAATGCTTATCTGGTGACTCGGATAGGAAAGGCCATGGGTGGACTGAGGCTGCAGTGCTGAGAGTTAGAAAATAGCCTCTTTCTGCTTGAAAACCAAAACCGAACAAATCTCAGTGGAACAATTTTCTGACCAAAACTGCTGATTCATTTGACAAATATTTCGCTGGAACATACTGAATTCACTGATATCTTCTATAAACAAAACCAATGTCATTCATTTATATTCAAGCTGAGCAAAGCTATGCAACTTTACTGAAGTAAAACACTTTAATAAGGTCACACAGAGTTGCCTTATTTAAAAAAAATACCTAGAAGTCATTCAGAGGAAATTTTTGATGTGCTGAATATTCTTTGTAGTTCAGGACTTCCCACGTTCTCAGCATAAAGTCAGAATCATTCCTCCCCCGCTCCCCCCCATCTCCTTTCAGTGGCAATTTTTATCTAAATGAAGAATATTTTAAGCCATAAACATATCTTGAGGAACCTGTAGTCACAGAAGTCACTCTTCAACTAGAACATCACCTTATTGAGGTATGGCAATACTATGCCATTCACTAAAACAAATGAAGTTACTTGCCAATCATGTCCTGGTTACAGCTCAGATCTACATTATCTCTGTAGTCACCCCACAACAGATCCAATGAGTAGTAAGTGGTGATCTGTACACTGCTCTGGAAGACCTACAAAGGGAAACATCAAAAAATTGTTTGAACCAAATGCTTTTTATTTTCCAGCTGAAAGAGGCATTCATCTCATGATGCTACTATTTTCATGGAGGTCTTTTAGGCCAATCTATAGTCACCTTTGGATTACAGAGTTCAGCATTTACAGTATAAACCATCTAGAAATAATTGGGCCCCTGTGGGAGGATAACTAAGGACATGGATGCCTACATAATTTCTTCACCTGCTGCCATGACATAAATTATATATTTAGTTAGGATTTCTTTTATATGTATAAGATTGTTATTAATAATTGCAGCATTAGACCGTGCTGAATTAAATTAAGCTGTTTAACCAGAGTAACAAAGAGTATATGGTTCCTATCAACTCATATCTGACTCATCCTACCCTAGCTGCTTTGCGTAGTCAGCTTCTTGGTGTTCTTAAAGCCTCCTTTTCTCCTGGATTCCACTACACCTTCCTGCACATGCATAATACCTGCGACAAACTGGCAGCTTTTCACTTCTAACTGTATCTTAATGTAAATAATGGTAGCTGCCTGTCTGAAAACCTAACAATCTTGCTTTGCACCTGAATGCAGCTCCAATACTCCACTATCTGATCGCCTTGCAGTAAATAAATAACTTAAAGTCAACAGTGCTACAACATACAGAAGTGCCAATATCCAAATTTTGCAGCCGAGGTGTACTGAGGTGAGAACAGACTGGACTGCTTGTCAGGGATCACGCAGGACATGTGGGGGAAAGATGTTTAGAGTAGGACCCCATCTGCCAGGTCACAGTGTTATTCTCTTCCTTTGCCATTTGCTTCTGCAATTGCCGGCATTGTGCAGGCTTATGTTCTGGTAGGTACCAAAACAGCACGTAACAGGAGAAGTATTTTCAAGGAGTCAGCAGAAACACATTAGTTTTGTGAAAGCTGTTAACTTGTCAAAAATTAAACCATCTATTTTACAGGAACGGGTAGCATTGAGATCCCCGTGCTTTGCTTACTGGTAAATGGAGGACCAGGCACACTTGAGGTAAGCAGCTGTTTACAACTTTAGAAAAATAAACTAACTGGTGATAAGTAATTATTGGAAAATTTGGCTGGATGACAAACACATGTATTGGCACTTTACATAAAGTCAAAGTTCATATCCATACACCATTAAAAATTAATTCTGTGAATATTGAATTTGCCAGTATTTGTTTGGGAGAAAGATTTCCTTTCAAATAGGTGCCAGCTGATCATTAAAGCTTCCACTACTAGCTCATACCGTGGGAAGAAGGAATCCAAAACCAAAACAAATCCACAGAAGCCAGCTCCAAATCTAGGAAAATAGTAATATTGTGCTATTACACAATGCAAAAAAGATTAATCATTCAGTGCTGTCCAGCAACAGTGAGACAATTGTGTCTGTCACAGAGCTCAGAGAAGTACAAGACCATGGTTTCTAGGTAAGCCATCTAGAACTCTGGTGTCCTAGTTCCACTGAGCGAAAATACATTGTCAGACAGAAGACTGAAGAGTTGTCTGCTAACAATCCCATCACTTCTTCAGCAAAGTATCAGTTTTGTTTTTTTCCTGAATAGTTCTACAACTTAAATAACCTGTTAACTAGGAGATACTCTTTGATTTCTATTTTACTTTTACTGTTATTTTATTTTGCTACTTTGTAGCAGCCTGTATGTCCACATGGCATTTTCTCTCTGATAACTCTCAGATGAAAAGGAGTACTCTACAGTACCTTTAGACACACATTTAACCATAATTTAAAGTTTCTAAGTGATTACACTGCCACACAAGCTGGTAACTTCTTTCAGAATAACAACTCATTTCTGGTAATGTTTTCTAGTTTCAGCTTCCAGTCTCTGTATCTTGTCATATCTTTGCCAGCTGGACTAAAACACACCAATATTCGAAGTGTCACTGTTTAAACTAGCATTATGTCACCTCTTGAGCTTTCCTTCTAGAAGCTAAATATGTCAGTGAGAGTATCTTGGGTGTTGAAAAATCACATATCACAGCCTATAAATCCTCTTTCCAAAGTTTTAGAGGACAAAGTGACTTGGAGACCAAAGGTGACTGGCTGGAGCTGCCCTATATTTACATGTGCTAGGAATGGATAACTGCACTTTTTTTAGAATATCAGTTTCTTAAATTCAAATTGGATGATACACACTAAGGACTACAACATTTGTTTGGTTTTTTTTTATATACAAACAAAAATCCAGAACAAACTAAAAAAAGCCCCAACTCTACTCAACAACAAATCAATAGATTCTTAGAGACTCATTAACTTCTTGCATAACTCTAGAGTAAAAAATAGATTGGCAGCAAATAGCCATTATTGCAATTCTGATGCTATGGCTTCTGCTTTTCTCTCTCAACAACCTGCCTGCCTTGTTCTAATTGCACAAGTAATAGAATTATCAGCCTTTAACCCTTGTAGTTGCTGTGCTACAGTGGCTTTTCCTGTGTCCCAATGGTCTATTCCCACAGGCAAGTTCCTCATTTTCAGAACACATTGCCAGATTCAGCAGCCAGAAAAGCCTGCTAAGAATTTCTGTAGAGTGCTCCTCTTGCTCTTGACTATGCTCAAACACAAACTGCAGGGGGGAAATAAAAAGTCAGGGACAAAGAAGTTTTATGCATTGTGTGTCCAAATTAGGTTGCTTAGCTACTCAGCAAACATGTCATGAAAAGAAGTATAGTCAGGGGCCTATACATGGACAACCTGCAACAGAATCAGAAAAATTGTAATAGCTTAGAGGAGTCCAGACCAGCTCCACAGTGAATCTAATTTAGGTACACATTTATTCCTAGTTTGTAAGAAATCCTTCTTTTGAATACCATTTTCTTTCCATATATGAATTCTAAAAATGTACTTTTTAAACTACAGAGAATTTGCAGCGGTTTGGAAAATTCTGCTCCCTGGCTTATCTTAGCAGGGTCTGGAGGTGCAGCTGACATCTTAGCTGCCTTCATCAATGACCCACAGCTTATCACGCCGGAAGCTGTTGAAAAGCAAGTCAAGGAGAAATTCCCTGCAGAAAGCTTCTTGTGGAAGGACATTCTCCAATGGACAGCAACAGTGAGCTCATATGTTTGATAATTACATTAATTGCATTCACAACCTCTCTCCTACTATTTCTAGCTTTGGTAGTTTATTTAATAAAGGTTTGGCAAGAAGCTGCCCAGAAGTTTTGGGTACTCCAGTGCTGTGATGCTAGTATCAGAATATCCCTCTAACATTAAAAGCAAGTGCTCAGTTGATCACACAGACTACTTTGTTGTAGTGATTCAGCTGAACACTTAGAGCTCTGTCCTTCCTCAATTATTTCCTCAAGTAACAGCCAGCATCCAGGAACCCCACAGTCCTAATGGAGGACGTGAAGCATTATTTGTATTCCACAGCTGTGGAGCTTGTGCAGCTGTGACAGAAGAGACTCAAGTCATGATCTACAGCTGTTAAATGGAAACCTAATTGTGGATAAGCATGAATAAATTAAAAAGAATGATTAATACTGTGTTCAGTTTGGGGCCCCTCACTACAAGAAAGACACTGAGTTGCTGGAGTGAGTTCAGAGAAGGGCAATGAAGCTGGTGAGGGGTCTGGAGCACAAGTCTGATGAGGAGCAGCTGAGGGAACTGGGGCTGTTTAGCCTGGAGAAAAGGAGGCTGAAGGGAGACCTTTTCGCTCTCTACAACTATCTGAAAGGAGGTTGTAGCTTGGAGGGTGTTGGTCTCTTCTCCCAAGTAACAAGTGATAAGAGAAGAGAAAATGGCCTCAAGTTGTGTCAGGGGAGGTTTAGATTGTATATTAGGAAAAAATTATTCACAGAAAGAGTTGTCAGGCGTTAGAACAGGCTGCCCAGGGAAGTGGTTGAGTCACCATCCCTGGAGGTGTTTAAAAGACATGCAGATGAGGCTCATAGGGACATGGTTTAGCGGCAGTGTTAGGTTAACAGTTGGACTCTATGATCTCAAGGGTCTTTTCCAACCAAAATGATTCTATGAAGGGTGTTTAGAAATTATCCTACTGTTACTTATGTGTGTTTTTAAAAAAGAAAGACAAAACATTTGCAGATATTTCTTTACTCTTTGTCCACACTTGGTGGACTTAAACCACTATGCCTAGGTGTTTAAGAAACAAACAAACAAAACCCACTTTGACATTGTCTTTATGTGAAGATTGAAGAGCACTGTGTGCCCCCAAGATAAACCAAGTCTACTCGACCTGACCCACTATTTATTCTTTGAAGCCTCTGCTTTGAAAGTTCCACATATTAATTCCACTAGGGAGAACTTTGCCAGATCACTAACACAAGGGAATGGAATGGCATGTAGAAGCAATATTGCCAGATGCTCATGAAGTCTTGGTGCAGCTGCATTGCAAGAAAGAAAACTCAATAAATAGAGAAGCAGAAGGAAAGAGTACTGTATATATCAATATTTCATGACTTTTACTCAAATAAGATTTAGAGACTATACTTTTAAATAACCATTTCTGAGAGCAAAACTTAAATGTCAAAGCAGGAAAAGGTAAAACAAAATTAGTGGTATGCTGGCCACAACATGACTATGAATCAAATGAGAATGTGAGTTAAGGATCTTTTAATTAAAGCACTGGTCTGGTTCTCAGGATATCCAAGTTCAGTTCCTCCTATCCTGCTAAGTGAATTTAGAAAAGGCAGTAACTCCCTCCTTGCCTTAGGACTTATTTATATATGGGAAACTAATAATATTTGTCTCCTTGCCAAATCTCAGCTTTACAATTAGAACACAAGTTCTTTGGGAAACACTGTATGGATGATCTCCACTGGGCTCTTAGGCATTAATACATAGCAGTAGGACAACAGGTAAAATGATTTTTGGTTCAACTCTCAATAGATTCAGAACATTATCTCACATCAACATCTCCTAACCCTGCACAACTTTGAGCAAGATGGTTCAGAAGACCTAGATACAGTCATTTTAAAAGCTTTAGTAAAAGGTAAGAACAATAAACGCAGCACAGTGTCATGCTTGTCTGATTTGATTTCTTCTATGCCATCCATATATTTCATTCTTGTCCAGAGCAAGTTCTGTTGGCTGTTAGATCAAATTTCATTACTGATGCAGAGTTCTACTGCTTGCTTACTGACAAATGAACTGTGGCGGTTACCGTAGCTCTTGTAACCTTGCTTTAAACTTGCGTCTGTTTTTTAATCTATGCTACTGTATAGCACTATTTTAATAGCTCCTGTATTTCATTACTTGTTTCTCTTAGTAGTAGAGGTTATAGAATACCTGAAACTCAGTGGAGCAGTTATTCCAATTGCAAGCCATTTAAAAACAAAGAAATAAACACGAAACATGCAAGTAGACCTGAACTGCCTTAGTTCCAGAAACAATAAATTTCTCCTTTAAGAAATCTTCACTGTGTCTTCTGAAAGAAGACATTACTTGCTCTGCCACCCATTTCAATTTGTGTTAACTTGTTTGTGGTAGCCTAAATTTAGCAAAAACAAACAAACAAAACCAACAACAATATATTCCTAATGTGCTAATTGAAAAAAGACAAAAACAACAGCCAGTCTGTCCCTTCCTTTCTGCAAGCCAAGGTGTCCCTTAAAATCCTACAGAGAATTAAACGTAATGTTTTAATAGATAATTCAGCTGACAAAAAAATTTTTAAACAAAAAATATTTCCTAAGGTAGGAAAAAAATGCTGTGACAGCCAGAAGAGTGCTCATATTGCTAGTTTAATATAGTATTGGTAAATTGACAAGTGTAAAGTACTGAGTTTATTTGCATTTCTTATTTTTGCCAGCTTGTAAAAGTCACAGTCAGGAAGCTCAGGAATATCTGGATGAACTGAAGCTGGCAGTGGCCTGGAACAGAGTGGACATAGCTAAAAGTGAAATTTTCAATGGTGACGTGGAGTGGAAGGTACCAGGTTTTATTGCCTTAAAGGACAACCTGTGTAATATCCAATGTGTACAGGACACTGAGCCATCCCGATAAAAGGTTTCAGTTTTTAATGCTACCTGCATTCTCCAGTAAGAAATTGGGCAGTGGTAGTATGCTTCCTTAGGCTGTTTGTCCTTCTGGTCTCCTATGTCATAATGGCTAAAGACAGAGGAATAATTCAGTGGTCATGGTGTCTTTCTTGAGCTCTTTGGGGGCAAGAATTTTTCTCCCCTTTCTGTACAGACTTCAAACAAACCTGAGCTTACAAATCAAAGCATGCAGATATTACTGTGAGAAGATGGTAGGAAGAACAGCACTGTTTCCAACTGCCATATAAATAAACACCCAGTGTGGTGGGTACCCAACATCACCCACAACTCCTACAGCATGCTATTCGTGTTGATGTTTTAACACTGCTGCTTACATAGATATTTTGTCAGAGAGAAGAGAGTTCTACCTCCTTTTCTCATTGTACCCACTGTTGACCTGGTGGAAGACAAAATGTGCTTGTCCTCATGTTAAATCTTACCTCCCTCCTCATCCGTCCATGATTACCCCAAAAAACTTTTTTTTCTTCTTTTTCTTTTTTTTTTTTTTTTTTTTTACCCTCTTCCTTCTTCCCTTCATCAATCGAGTCCTGCGACCTGGAGGAAGTGATGATGGATGCTCTGGTCAATGACAAACCAGAATTCGTAAAATTATTTATTGACAATGGGGCTAACATATCTGAATTCCTGACATACAGTCGTCTGCAGAGACTCTACTGTTCCATTTCTCAGAAATGTCTCCTCTATGAACTTCTACTGAAGAAACATGAAGAAAGCAAGCTGACCTTGGCAGGGCTCACTGGTCAACAGCATAAGGAGCAGAAGGAGATCTGTCCACTCTTCACTCTTGGTGAAGTCTCTAGAGTTCTCAAGGATCTTCTCCATGATGCATGCAAAGGTTTCTATCAAGACCTCAGACATGGAGGCAAGAAGAGATCCGTGAGTTACAACTTTCCATCATAGTCCTGCTCCCTTCCAATTGAGAACTTGAAAAATTTTAACTAAGTCTAGCCTTTGGGGGTGGAGAAGGAAAGGGAAGATGTCACTTCAGTTTCTCATTCCTTTTTTTCTAGCTCATTATTATTACAGCTAAAATGTAAATTACAGCTAAATTTCAAAATTAAAAAGGAAAAGAAAGGAATTTCTGAGATAGACTGGTTGTGATTCCTCTTTCTCCCCCTCTGCACATGGGGTTTTATGCAAGGTTTTACTCCACCTTGAACTAGTGCTAAGATACGGCCTCTATTTGAGGATCTGGAGAGGTCCGTGTATCTCACACTCTTCTAGTGCAACTTCCACAGACCATTCCTTCTTCTAGCACCTTGCATGGGGAGAACAGTTTGATCTTGTTACCCTCACATGTGTAAGAACAGATTCCATGAAAGATATATGGAGAATATGAGGAGATATGCTTAGTAAAGAGTAATTAGACATAAAAATAACAGTCCGCATTTTTCATATAGAACTTCAAGAAGAATTACTTAAAAGAGTATTTTCTAGGAGAAAGAGAAGCAGGTGATGGCCATTTTCAATCCCAGGTCTGAAAATGGTAACCTTTGTGCATAAAACTATTCCCAGATTTATACTGTGTAGAAGTAAATTAGATATTCAAGTATGTGCAGTGCCTTTAGATCATTTATAGTCTTGTTATTGAGTGACAGAGCACACCCCAAAACATAGGAACAGCGGTGTGAAGTGGGCCTGGCAAGCACTCTGGCCAGCACATGACAAGGATAACACGTGATGGGTACCACTGTGAAATGTCTATAATGCACTGTCCACAACTGCACAATAGATAGATCATCATTTTTGCATTTTGACATTGTATTTAATACTGAAAGTTGTAAGTACCCAGGTTCTTGCAAAAGCATTGCAAATAGGCTTGCACACATGATTTCAAAACAGAGAGGAACAGAGAAATTTAATTCAGGTCAGAGTTATAGACAAAATAAACAAACCTTTGTTTGTGTATTTGCCAAGTTCTAGTTTCATCTTAAAACTCTTTAAACTAAAAATATATATTAAAAAATGAAAAACTCACTCAAGCTAAAATCACTTTTGTTTGGTAAAGCCTAGCTAAATTACTTAGTAGTAGGAAAAGCTAAGTTTTAATCTAGCCAGGATTTCTTTGAGCACAAGGACAGATAATTTGGGGCAATGCCTTTTAAGTTATTAAGCAGATTGCAGACTCATGAATTTTACAGAAATAAAAATTTTCCCCCAAAATCTCACTTAATTTTGTGGGATTTGGCAATAAGTGAGCTAAAGCCAAGTGCTGTAAATAAGGCCTAATTCAGATACCAGATCTCTCTCTCTACTAGCTTTTTTCCTTTAAAAGTTTCTTCCCATGGCTGCCACCCCATTATCACTGGCAACCAAAAGAACGTCAATGTACTGGGACACCAGTGTCCCTGCTGCTAAATTGTGTGTCTTATTTCAAGTTAGGAACTAGTGGTTACAAAGACTGATGAGACTTTTGAGATACCCTTGTCTCCTGCAGGCTTTTCAATGCAATTCATTTGATTAAATAGCTCACTAGAGACTGAAGGAAAAAAAAGCCAGACCAACACCCCCAAAATGCCATTAAAATAATTTTAACAGAGTTCCATAGTTTAAGCGATTAAAAAACCATATCCTCACAAAAACTTTTTCAATAGAAAAAAAAAAAACCAAACCAAACAACACAACAGTCTGGCTGCTTGTAATTAATAACACAATATATATAAAGGCAGTTTAAAAATATACTTAAAACTCAGAACTTGACCTAAGTTGCCATACTTCCTCTGGAGAGATTTTTATCAAGTGCTAAAGGGACAAGCAGTGTTCTACTTAAAATACTCCCTGCATGAGGGAAAGGTTTCTCAAAGGAAAGACTAAAAGGAGGGCATTGACATACTCTATTCTTGTCCTGTACAGGGCCTTGGCAAGATTTGTTTCTGTTGAAATAAAATGCCTTTTGTTTCCTTTTCTCTGAAACCATGTCCTCTGTGGCAGTTGAGCAGAATCCAATATAACTGAAGGCAAGCTCGGATTAGCTAATCACAGGTTTGTCTTGTATGATATTACACACCAGCAGTGAAACCGTGGCCTTAATAAAGTCAATGAGAACATTACCATCAACTTCAATGGAGTCACAGTTTCATCCAGGACATTCTCACACATATTGAGTTATATCGGGGGCACAAGGGTCCTTTGATTCAATACAGAATGAGCTAATTACCTCTCAGTCCTACAGAAAATAAAAAGTAAAAGAAAAATCGAAAGAATATGAAGTAGCTGGCAAGGCCAGGAGCAGCTTAGATCACATCATTTGTATGGAATGAGACTGCAAAGCGGGTTTGAATTTCTACAAACCATATTTCAGGATAAAGTGAATATGAAGCGATTACCTGAGCCTTTGGATATGAACCAGAAAACTGAAAACCCTTGGAGGGATTTGTTTGTATGGGCAGTACTTCAAAACCGGCACAAGATGGCAAACTATTTCTGGGCTATGGTAAGCTTTCCGCTGTAGCTGCTTCAGGTAAAATATTGGCATGCTTCAAATATATGAGATGTTATTTGCTCAGCCTCACAGCTCAGATGACAGACAGGTTTGTTTCTGAAATAAGAGATGTGGCATTTACAGGGCCTTTCATCTCCTTGTGGCTCATGCCAGCAGAGGCCAGAGGGCCTGAGAGCAAGGGAGGGCAGAGCAGGGGTAAATCAGCACAGCATGAAGTGGCTGCTGGTCAACCTCAGCTGCAGAGCTGGCCCTTCTCTTCCTTGCTGCTGGTAACTCACCACTCGCAGTCTCTGGTTTTGTTCCTTCCACAATAGGTCAATTGTTTGGGTTCTAGCACAGTGCAATCGAGCATCTTTAGCTTACGTGCTACATGCATAGGGAACAACAGCATCACCCCCTCGAACGCTGAGCTTCAAACTGGCATAATCGGCTCCTGTTTTACAACCCTCCACAACTGAGGCCCTGTCTCGTGCATCTGGAGCGCAAAGCCGCAGCTTCCCTCCCCGCGCAGAGCCAGACACAGCCATTGGGCTCCATCTCTGAGTTTCCAGACCGGCTCCATCTGGCATGTGAGGAGCCACGGGGAGGGACAAACTGCAGCACAGCTCTCCAGCCAGGGAGCGTGTGTGCGTGTGCACGCAGACACATCTGCACCTTGCAGGGCCTCGTGTTTGTAGAGCCCCATTACCAGAAGGCACGTTTCTCTGCTGTGTGCCACTGTTGTGCCTCTGCCAGCTGTGCTCCCTCCTTTCCAATGCATCCTTATGCAGGGTCTCAGCACAGCTGTGTTCAAGGTATATTAGCACAGTAAGACTGTTTTGCTCTAGTTCTATAACACATTCTTCTCCTCTCAGTCTTTGACTGCTACCCCAAATCAGGCCCCTCTAAGATCAATCAAACCCTGAAGTCTCCAGCCTTATAAGGCACAGGAACTATCAATATGTGGTTTTCAGTCCTCAAATATCACCAGAACTGTCATTTTGACTGACATTTTGGATTTTCAAGTCTGTATTTGAGGGAAGATTCTTCAAAGGGGAGACATGTATGACTTGTTGTTGTTAGATGTGTTCCTTAGTGAAGTCTCCCCAGTTCAGAAATGCCTTCCAGTAGATGGTAACAACAGCACCCCTTTAAATTCTACAGGGTCAGGAGGGTGTAGCTTCAGCTCTGGCAGCCTGCAAGATCCTTAAAGAGATGTCCCGCCTGGAGACGGAAACCGAAGTTGCACGTATAATGAAAGAGGCCAAGTATGAGCAGCTCGCTGTTGGTAAGTAATGGCACCTTCTTTGCAGCATCAAAAAATTAAGAAGTGACTGCCACTGGAAGGCAAGCAAGTGAAAAATACTGTTTCAGTTGCAAAAGGTCAACTGTCATGAATAATTTAAAAGCCTTGCAGCACAGGCAGTCCCAAACATTAAAATACCACAGAAGAAGGACTTAAAAAACAATCATTTGGAAAAAAATCAGTGTTCCAAGACTGGCCCGTGGTTTGCATGGAAAAAGGTTACTCTCCTGCTATATGCTGGTGGTTTAAGTGTCTGATCTTAGTATAATACAGGGTGTGTTACAGTGATGAGCAAGAAAGAACAACCAAAACACTTCCAGGCTCATAGCAGCACAGTTTTCCTGCAATATCAAGGTTGCTCTGTAAGGGCCAGTAGAACAACAAGTTTTAAGATTTGTCTTTGCTGCTAAAAATAATTCAAGATTACCTCACCCAGAAGAGGGCTAACTGCACTGCAAAACTGCGAGCGAGGCTCAGCCTTCCTTCACAGCAGAGAAGCCGCCCCTCCCTACAGCAGAAAGCTCAGACATCTGCAATGCTGGAGCGCCAAGCCATCTCCCCTTTGCCTGGCTTAAAAACAGATGCCTGCACACAAGCTTCTCCGCTGATCTGACTCCAATCCAATCCATACCTGAAAGGCAGCACTGCTGTGAACAGAGGGCTTTAAAGTACACTACATGTGGAAATGCAAAGGCTCTTCTCCCACCTTAAAGCTGATATATCAAGCAGCTGAAGGCTCATGCAGACACTGCTACATTATTTATACACAGATCACATTTTCCCCTCTTCTCACAGGGCCACGATTATTTACAAAAAATAAGTCAGGTTCTCATCTAATCACAGGGCTCCAGTAATTTAGTCAGGGAATTACAGGGCCATAATCCAATACACAGAAGTCTGTTCCTTGGCTTTGGTATTAGGTCAGATCCTCAGTTTTCATTTCTGGCCTGGATAATACTGTCAATATTAAGTAGAGTGAACATTCCTGAAGAATGATAAATACTACATCAACTGCAAAAGAATTCTGTATATTAGCTTATTATAAGTGAACTTGAGCTTTTCCTCATCCCTCACAGCATAACAAGGTGTAGGCTGGCCTAGGAAAAGTATTGAGATAGTCAAGTGAATCAGCTGGATGAAACAACCCAAGAAGTCAGACCTTGTCTAATGGGAAAACCTTGACTTTTTGGACTGTTTATCCTAGTTTCTGAGCTCTAAGACCAGCTTCCCTGGAAACAGAACTATGCCACACTCTACCAAGTCTAATATTATTTTATGTCAAATAGTTATGTCTTAAGACCAAGCATTTGGTGGCTACAAGCCAAAGCTGAGCTGCTTTTTTGTTTAGTCTATTGAGAGTGGGGGCAGTTTGGCAACTCATCCCTCAAAGTGTCAGAGGATCATCCAATAGATACAGTTTTGCTTGATATTGCCTAAAGCTCCACATGAGGCAGCTACAGGTGAGGGACTGTAACAAATACTGACATCTTTCCAATAAGTTTCTCATGCTGTCTGTAGAACCACTGAGAAAGAAGATTTTTCTCTTCAAGTCAAACAATAGAAAAAAAAAGAAAGCTGGGAGGAGTGGCTGACACGCCAGAAGGCTGTGCTGCCATCCAGCGGGACCTGGACAGGCTGGAGAGTTGGGCGGGGAATAACCTGATGAAATTTAACAAGGGAAAGTGTAGATTCCTGCATCTGGGCAGGAACAACCCCAGGTTCCAGTATAGGTTGGGAAATTACATATTAGAGAGCAGTGTAGGGGAAAGGGACCTGGGGGTCCTGGTGGACAACAGGATGACCATGAGCCAGCACTGTGCCCTTGTGGCCAGGAAGGCCAATGGCATCCTCGGGTGTATTAGAAGGCGGGTGGTCAGTAGATGGAGAGAGGTCCTCCTTCCCTTCTACTCTGCCCTGGTGAGACCCCACCTGGAATATTGTGTCCAGTTCTGGGCCCCTCAGTTCAAGAAGGACAGGGAACTGCTGGAGAGAGTCCAGTATAGGGGAACAAAGATGATTAAGGGAGTGGAGCATCTCCCTTATGAGGAAAGGCTGAGGGAGCTGGGGCTCTTTAGTTTGGAGAAGAGGAGACTGAGGGGTGACCTTACTAATGTTGATAAATATATAAAGGGTGAGTGCCACGAGGATGGCGCCAGGCTCTTCTCAGTGGCAAACAATGACAGGACAAGGGGTAATGGGATCAAGCTGGAACACAAGAGGTTCCACTTAAATTTGAGAAAAAACTTCTTCTCAGTGAGGGTAACAGAGCACTGGAACAGGCTGCCCAGGGAGGTTGTGGAGTCTCCTTCCCTGGAGACATTCAAAGCCCGCCTGGACATGTTCCTGTGCGACCTCACCTAGGCGTTCCTGCTCCAGCAGGGGAATTGGACTAGATGATCTTTTGAGGTCCCTTCCAATCCCAAACATACTGTGATACTGTGAAACTATTAGAAGCCCCAGACTGAGAAGGCAGCATGCCAATAGAAAGAGGTGAGAGGGAGGTACTGAGAGATTTACTCCATAGCATTTTGCAAATAGCAGGAATTTTAAAATTACAGTGATTTTTTTCACCAAGACAAATCTATTTAGTCTGCCTTCTGTCCCAACACATGTACAGATATGGATAAAACCATAGAGAATTATTCTAGTGTCCAGCACCATTCTTATCTCCCTCCAGCCTCCTCTTAGCTCTTTTAAGCTACTTCAGCCTCACAGAACTCTCTGGTGCAGCAAGGAACATCTGGCAGTGCTCAGGCTTTCCTGCCACCAGGCTGTGCCCTACGTGCATCACTCACATGCCCTACATTCATTTTTTATTTTTTCTTTTAAATTACAAGATCTGTTTGTCAACGTTTCCTTCATTTGGCAGAACTGTTCAGTGAATGCTACCACAACAGCGAGGAGAGAGCGTTTGCTTTGTTGGTGAGGAAAAATCAGTACTGGAGCAAAACCACCTGCCTTCAGCTGGCTACAGAAGCAGATGCAAAGTCTTTCTTTGCACATGATGGTGTCCAGGTAAGTTTTACAGACCCTTCTCTCACTACCTCTACCCGCAGGACATTTAAGCATGATGTTGGTTACAGAAGAGGATAGGACAGCAACTGAACAAACACATGAAATGTATTCCCCAAAGAGATATTCTTCAGAGAAGGGACTCTTCCCTCTCCCTAGTACCATACAAAGAGGATGTTAAACCCCATCCTCAACAAAGAAACACAGTTCCCCCCTTTCCCACCCTTTCATCCCGTTAGCTTGCAAAACAGCACACTGAGGAGGTTTAGCCCTTATTTTGTCCTGTGCTTTTTCTTCATTCCTTGTTGAAAGCGAAGCATCAGGAAAGCACTTTAATTCTGCCTGAGGCATAATGAAGCTGCTCCAAGATGTGAGGTAACTCCTTGTTCAGATTCAAGGAAGAGCTCACTGATAAAAGTTAAATCAAATTACTGTTCAGCTTTGCTCTCACAACCCGAGTTCTGTCCACATACACAAAGCTAAATTAAGAGTGATGGTGCTTTTAGTTCCCAGTGCCTGACTTGCACTTTCTTAGTACTACAGATATTGCTTAACCCCATTTGACTTTCTCTTCTTTCCACCATCCTCTTCGTAACTCTGCATACTCAGCATCTGCAGAGGGACGCGCAGAGCACCTGTTTTCTCTGAAGATGTGCCTGCTCCTTAGGTTTTCAGAGCATTCACTGTCTTAGAAGCCACAGAAAATAGGTGCATTTCATCTGCATGTATTTTTTTGAGATGTTAAAGCCATCTCTTGTTTTCTTAACTTTCAGGCCTTCCTGACAAGAATATGGTGGGGAGACATGTCTACAAGCACACAAATTCTGAAGTTGATCTGTGGATTCTGGTGTCCTTTGCTAATCTACACAAATTTAATATCGTTCAGGTATAAACATAAGTATTTGGGTGCAAGAGATAAGTAAGGGATGAAAAATAAGCCATTAAAAGTATCCACACTCAAAACCTCTCACAGTAATACGGCCTCTGAGTGTCAACAGAAGGACTGCAAATAAGTTTTCTAGGGGACGAAGTGATTTGTGTGTCCTGTGCTAGTGCCTATTCTAACACTTAAAAGATCAATGCTGTGGTTTCACATAGATCAGTTCTATTTTGCACAGTCCACAGAAAAGCCTGTTGGAATTCTGGCAGCTCCATATTCTACACAGTAATATGTAGAATTTCTCCAGGTATAGCACCATCTATTTCTAGATTTGGAGATGCCTTGTTCAAACCTCTATATCTTATCTAGAATAACAGCCATCACAAAGCAGTTTTATCAGCCACAAGTCTTGATAACCGTAAGTCAAACTTAAAAACACAGAACTGACATGAAATCAATTAAGATTTTCAGTTTTGATGTCTTATGAGATCTCTTTGTTAATCTTATGCAGCCATAGCTTTGGAGTTGGTAATTTTCAATATTTTGGTACATTGAAGATGGCTAGAATCTCAGGCTTTCTTAAAAAACGGGAGGGGAGGCCAAGATACTCAGGCAGTCATAAGAACCCAGAAACTGAAACTTTAAGAAAACCTCCCAGTATTGTGAGAATCATATACAAATCATCAGAACTGGCATTATGGAATGACATGCTATTATGAAATATATGGTTTTGAACTGTTGAGCTGCTTAAAATGCAAGAGGAGCACCTGTTTGGCACTGCTGACTTAAGACTTTCCTTCTGCCAGTATTGCCAAAGATGACCTTCTTGCCATAGTGGCAGCCAAATTCACAAATTCAAGTAATTTAATGTGAAATTTGGGCAAAGTTTTCATGGAAGGGTTTAAATTATGATTCATAAACAAAGTAAGCCTTTCCTAATTTGTTCTGTTGAGGACATTTTTTTGCCTCCTTTCCCTGAAAATGCAAGAGTTGACATCATGTTGCCTACTGTTTCTGGCATTTCCTCTCTTAATTGCTATTAAGAATAACCAGGAACAGAACATTGGGTATTGTCTCCTAGGACTAAGGGGTTTGGGTTTGGTCAAATCTTAAGTAATTTGAAGAAACTGAGCCTCCTGCTCCATTTTTGTGAACCATGGCAATTATCACTTCTCTAAACCGTGTGGGTGACTTCAGCCTTCTCCTTATAAATAAACAGAATTTGCAGAGGTAAGGATTACATGTTATTTGGTAGCTTCTCCATGGAGCAAGTCCAAGATAAGTACCTGCTAGCAGTTCTGTTTGAATGCAAATTTAGTAGTGAAAAATTGCTAACCATCATCTTTCAACTGATGAGTTTATTTCCTTACAGTGAGGAAAAACAATCAAAGAATGAGCCAGAGCCATTTAGAGAGCTGGACAGTTTAGCTACAGAGAGGACTCTGTTTTTTTCCAAGGAAGAAGACAGGTATGTTTAAAACCATTAGTTAATACAACTTTTGCAACAACAATCAAAGAACAAACACTTCTTGTGGATTAGTGACCAGCTAATAATCTAAGGGGCAGCTGAAGGACAACCAAAGTCATTACTCCTCAGAAAGTGCTGTGCCCTCTGATTACTGCTGTTGTTGCTCTCTAAAAGGAATACAAAAAATAAATGGGATATATCACTGTTAAAAGGAGACAGAACTTTACTTGTTCTGAGCAGGTAGTTTCTCCAGAACAAGGTACCTGCTTAATACCTGGGGGATCAGAAAGCTTTTCCCGAGATACCCTTCAGCTCATTATGCCTGATACACATTGGATTTCTGAACTAAGCCCCTCTCGGATTACCGAGCTGAGCAGAAAGAAGGTTCTCAGCAAAACCTTACGTTATTTGAGTGCATCACTACATACTTTCCCACAAAGGCAGCAATAGAAGTACTTGCAAATGTCAATACCTGGGAATTTTATATTAAGTCGTCTTCCCACCATACTAGTGCTCTTCATTTACATTTTAAAAGATGGGCCCTGAGGAACCTGAAGTACAACAACAAAGTTATGACAAAGAGGGACTGTTACGCAAACATGTAACTGAGCACAAAGATTTTGTCAGTTGCTCGTGGTCATGCATGCATCTGTGATTCAAAACTTCTGAATCCCATCCCATTCCTCTGCCACATACTCATCATCAAACCCTGGGAGGCCATGAGGACTTAAGTCAGGATAGAAAGACTTTTGATTAGCACAAAGTCCTCTTAATGGCTAAATAGTGCTAAACAGCCACTTGTATTGAGCATATGCTTTTCAAGGATCTAAAGAGAACTTCAGGAATATATGAACAACAATGGTGAGGAAGCATCATCTGCAGTATGAAGTGCTGGACCAAGTCAGAGTTATTAGGTTCTGATTTTACCTCTGACATTTAACTGCCAGTATATTGGAGAAAATAATTAGTTCTTCTCTCTCCCTCCCCAACCTATAAAATAGGTGTAAAAGCATCTACCTCTTGGGAGCTATTTGTAAGCAATGTCATAAAGCACTTCCATATCCCAAGTGAAGTGTGGTTTGGTCATTACATTGTGCATTCCAGTTGCTATTATCTTAGCAATTTATTTTAACAAAGAGGCTCTCTTCTCCCAGATCTATTTCAGCATCTTACGGTAAAGCTGCAATTATCTGTTTATTGTATTAGCCTGTTACCATGGGAATGTATCTTATGATGTCATAAATTGAGAGGTATTACAGAATCGGGCACATAGAAGAGACTGGATGTGAGAAGAAACTTTTCCTTGTAATAAATGTATTTAATAATTAGCGAGAATGTCAGGGGAAGGTAACACCAGTGGAGAGTCATTGTTTATTCTTTATGTGGTGAAATTTAAAAACATACCCTAGTGTGCACACCCTTCCTTAGAGATCATACCTCTCAGTGTCAGAATCAAAAATTAAAGATCCAATAACATCCCTAGCTTACACAGGAGTGCAATTTATGTGGAAACAAAGCTCCACACTAAGATCAGATTGCTATCAATTTCAGACAACTTGCGTTTTCTGCAGAGGATAGTTTCCATTGCCAATAGATAGCACTTCATGTTCCAAAACACAGCAAAACAACTGTAGAAGTAAAGGTCAAATTTCCCTTCAGTTACCAAAATACTTGCATAATTCCACAATACTCAAATAATAAATAATGTATGAGGCCAACTGTTTTTTGCTAAAAGGCTTCTATATTACTTTTTCTGCAATTTAATTTAATCATAAAGGGCAAGATGCCAGGCTTACAGTTGCGTAAAGGGCTGAAGCATTCCTTCAGTAGTTCTCTCAGGCTTCAGCAAGGATAGTCAAGAAACACACACTTACTATGATCCAGCACTTTTGAGACTGGGTCAAAAAGAGGAATTGTTTAAAGTCACAGCAACAACAAGAACTTCTGCATAAAATCATTACTAGAAATTTTTAGACCCAAAATAATTAACAACTGATTCGGAAACTGCATTGGCCATTTGATTTACTTTCCTATTATTTAGAACAATTTAGCCCATTTCCCGCTCTCCTTGTGTATTTGCATAGTGTTTGCACTATGTGCAGGAACACACTGAAGTTACAAATTGAATTAACATAACAAAACTGAAATAACAAGAACACGCATTTAAGTCTGATGTGACTTTGCTTTTCAAAATCTTCTTTTTGACTTGAAATATTTCTGCTATGTTAATGTGATCACTGACTTCTACAGCCCTCCTCCTTGCTATGCCCAGCTTCTGCCTGTTACAATCTTACAAGAAGATTGATATGGAATAACACTGAGTCTGTTCCTATGGACTAATTTTAGAAAATAATCACCAAGACTATATTCATTTTGTTTTGCAGAGGAAATGGTAAATTGGAAAAGCAGAACCCTTCTGAAAAAACAGCGTGGGCGACATTCATGTTTACTCGGTGGAGAAAATTCTGGAGTGCCCCTGTAACTGTATTTATGGGGAATGTTATAATGTACTTTGCTTTTCTGTTTCTGTTTACTTATGTCCTTTTACTGGACTTTAAACCACCTCCACCTGAGGGTCCATCTGCTAAAGAAATTATACTTTACTTCTGGGTTTTTACCCTGGTCTTGGAAGAAATCCGACAGGTCAGTCATGTACAACACCTCAGTAATAACACAGTAAAACTTAAGACAATATTTTGAATATATTTACAATCTATATAACCGTGCAAGCTTTCAAGTGTCAGTGCAGTTTTGCACAGAAGAGCAATACAGAACTTACCTTATCCAGAACACTCCACCTCTCTCTCCTGGGGCAAGCTCTTTCTCCACCATATACACCTGGAGCTTCATCTCTTGTTTTTCCATCCTGCTGTAGCCAAGTCAGGGGGGCAGCTAAGATTCAGGTGTCCTTCACTTTGCAAAGTATCTCTGTCATTTCACTCGCCAGAACTAAATCCTCCCACTACAAATAATGTAAATTGGAAGTTACATTCTATACCTGGAAACACATCAGACAACTCTACATCTTTTAAAAAGAGTCTTCCCTGCTGGGGATGGTTTAAAAAAAAAAAAAAAAAAAGAGTAAATGAATTCAGATTATTTGTGTTTTTCCTAAAATGCTCAAAACATGAGTAGATCTCTTTTTGGTTTGCTTTTCTTAAAAAACAAAACAAACCCACAATCCCCCCACCCCCACTTATCCATTACTCTCCAAGTTACTGGTTTTGGAATGTCCTCAGCTCAACAACCGAGATCATGTGTGAACAATGGTGCTAGTGTGTTGCCAACTGCATAAAGCTGTCCTCTTCAGATGTGAAAAAGCAGTTGTAAACATTTACTCTGGAAGAACAAATAGGTGTTCGTTATTTAAGAAATAGGGACAGTGCAGGGGATCCCGGTTTGTTACCATTTATTTGAAATTATGCAGGAAGGCTATAACCAGAGGAGGACATGGAAAATATTTGGATCAAAGTACATTTCATTATAAACCTGGAAAACATGAAGAGTGCCAGGTTAAAACCCAATTAAGAAACCCAACTCTTGGCCGAAATCATCAAATGTGCACTCACTGACAATTCCAGTATACAAAAGCCAAATCTGTTCCCGGTATTTAGACAGAAATGTATAGAAACTGAACTTTGACTGGAAGTTATTGTATTGTTTAACAGTCTGAATGCTGACAAAATTATAAATCAGGCCTCAAAAATGCTTAAGGTTAATATCATAAGAATAAAAATATTTGATTTTTTTTTCTTTTTCATCCAATTTTTGAATTTTAAGACAGTAATCAGAGCTTATGTTTTCAAGCTTTTTTTCCCTAATCCACTAGGAATTTTGTTTTGTTTTTTGCAATGAAAGAGAAAAAAGGAACAGGTATTACATTAAAACTCACAATGAAATAGTGAAACTGGAAACAGATCAATATTGATGATTATTTCTCTTTTTCAGAGTTTCTATACAGATGAAGACACAAATTTAATGAAAAAATTTAAACAATATGTGGAGGATAACTGGAATAAATGTGATATGGTGACCATCTTCCTCTTCATAATTGGGGTAACCTGCAGGTATGTATCTGTTCCCTGTGATGTGGTCAGCATCAGTAGCAAGGGCTATGTATGTCGGCTGACAGAAGAGTCTCATGGGCACGAAAGGAGAGGCTATGACATTTACTTTTACAAGCTTTGAAACATGTTTCTGCAATAAAAGCCTCTAAAATTCTGTGGAAACACAGAAGTTGCTCCAGAGATCAAAAAAAATACATGTTGGTGTATTCAAACACATATACAGGAAAGCTTTGCTTTTTGTTTGGTTTTGCCAATCACTTTTAGTCAATGTATAATATTTTTATTTAAAAAAAAAAAAATAGCAAAACCTCATTGAAGCCCAGACAGAGAATACATTGTCCCCCCATCTTCCAGCTATTTCTCATGAATGTACAGACATTATGTTACATTGCTCTTTACCTGCTTATGCAACCACAGCTCTGGAGCACTTGCCTTTTCCTAACTAGGCTATGCCTGAAAACTGAGTATAATATTTGAGAAAATGCTTCTCCCAAGTACTTGCTGAGATCTGATATTTCATTTCTTACGTTCTGCAGGATGCTGAACTCAACTTTTCAAGCTGGCCGTACAATACTTGCCATTGATTTTATGGTGTTTACACTTAGACTTATACATATTTTTGCAATTCACAAACAACTTGGACCAAAGATCATCATTGTGGAAAGGATGGTGAGTGCTCAGTCTCTCTCAGGCAAATACTCGTGCTTTCTTAAAAACTGAGGAGAGTATAAAATCTTCTCTTTACAAAAGAAATCAGTTTATAGTCTATCTTTATTGTTATATTTTTAAGGCTTGTAATTTTAAATACATTCCCTTCTTTATCATGAGCATTAGATGAAATAAGTTTGAAATAGATCCTTCCAAAGAGCTCTGTAGTATAATGTTAGTCACAATTTACTAATCCTTCTACCTTACCTGATCATTTATCCTCAGATCTGGCAAATGAAGCGTAGAGTGTCTTTGACTTACTGCTGTTCCTCCTGCTTTATAAGCTGTGTGCATTCAGAGCAAAAACCTCAGACAGATGACAGGCCATTTACAGAAGGGCACAGCATTTACTGAATGACTCTGCCCCGCTTGGGGAAATAGATTGTTATTCACAAGTAGTGTGAAAATAAAAATCTGGAAAAAAGGATAATTGCAAGTTCCCCACAGGAGTTATTCTTGTACTTTGTAACTCCAAGTTACAATGAAAACATATTACTACTTTGTGAGCATATGTTGAAAAATGTTGATAAAAGATTTATATTTATTACCACTCTCCGTCAGGAAATGCGACATTAGGAATACAGTTACTGTGCTTGGGTATGTTGAAGTAGCTTTTTATTTGGGCATGTTAATCCTCTAGGCCAATTAGCTTGTGGTAACTGATTAAGAGGAGTTCGTCTAATTGTAAGTGCTATTATAGAATCTACAAATATTTGATTTGTGACTCATAACAGAGCTCAGTAAAAGCCCTACAGTCTAAACAAGCCTATACATTGAATAAACATAACTACCAACTGCTTGGATTTGTCTACAAATGCAATAACTGGAACTCTAACATGACATTTGCTTGGAGTAGCAAAAAGGTAAATGGCAAGTAAATATTTGTTCTTGAACATTATCTAGCTTACAGCATTAGTAGACTTTTACTGTAAGAGCACAAGTCAGATCTCCAGTTCCTAATCCTTCCTTACTACATACCAAACTAAACCAGGGCCCGGAACAGGTATGGTGATGTGTCTACTGTGCTGGCAGCTGAAGTCATATGAGATAACAGGGAGATTAAGAAGATGCAAATGGGAACATGAACAGCAGCCTAGACAAAACCATAAAATGGAACCTTTCCTTTTCCCCTCATCCAAGCCAACCCAATGCCTTACCTTTACTAGTTCAATGTTGAACCTTACAACAAATGAAAGAACAGTGAAAGTTACTTCAGTCAATGATACCTTCTTGTAAAGTGCATCAAATGGGCTCAAGCAAGATCATTTCCCTTACTTAAACAGAGAAGCAATCCAAGATTCTCTTATTGTCTTTCTCCTTTTCAGTTGTGCTGCAGAAGTGCTGAAACAAGTCTGGTAGCTGCTAAAATGGGAGTTCAATGCCAGAACAATGCCTGTTCACAGACAGACTGCAGACTGGAAAAAAATATTTCCAGACTTGCAACCGCTCTCTCTTAACTACATCACAGTTACAGTCCTGCAGCATTGCTAAATTTTAAATCATCCAGAAAATAAAACAGATTGGTGAAAGTCAGGGAGACATAAGCTGTATCTTGCCTAGCTTAGATACCTTCTTTCTTAAGAGAACTCCAAGTAACCCCCTGGAGGTCTGAAATGTCTATGCTTTTGGGTAACTGCAGAATCCAGTAATCTAACTGAAATGTATCTACAGTCCCTAATGAACTCTGTCAGATCAGATGGGAAGAGGATGAAGTGTTCCTCTTCCACTAGGGAAAAATTATTGCACTTGAAATACTTATTAGACCTTCTTTTTTTTTTTTTTTTTTAAGTAAGTGTTTTAGGATTCAATTACTTCTGCTTCTGTAGAGAAACACAATGTTTAAAAGCAGGAAGTTCTGAAAACAGTCCCTCAGATGCATTACTTAGCTTGAAAACCCAAGACAGAAGCTACCTGATCCTGCAGTGTCTGCTGTATCAGTGTTCAGTAATTCATCAGTGAGCACCGGCTGTTGCCAGGATTCACTGCTGCAGCAGAACTCTTGTAATTCACAGTAAAGCAGTCGATGGTAGCGAGATCTCACAAAAAATCTGCATTTTAAATTTATAATGAGATTCACTTAAAAGGTAAAATGTGTTTAATTTTTAAATGTTAGATGATTGAAAAGCACGGTTTTAATTTAAAACATGTCTTTATCTACAAGCTGTCAAAGAAAAACAGCAAACTAAGAGTATAGTGTTAAAACATGTCTTTACCAAAACGAGCTGTCAAAGTAAAATGCTGATTACAGGCCAAGAGCAATACGATAACAGCAAGGTCAAGAGAGGAATTCTGGGCATGGAACAGTGTCCTATTCCACCTCCTTTAGCCTAAATGAGCCTGTAAAGAAACATAATTATTTAGGCCATTTTCATATAGAAAGACTACTGTTCTCTGATGATACTATTACAGTCACCTCTCCTCCTTTTCTTCCCTCTCCCTCTCTTTTTTTAGATGAAGGATGTTTTCTTCTTTCTGTTTTTCCTGAGCGTGTGGCTTATTGCCTACGGTGTGACAACTCAAGCTCTACTTCATCCCGATGACAGCCGAGTGGAATGGATATTCAGAAGGGTGCTTTATCGTCCCTACCTTCAGATATTTGGCCAGATTCCACTGGATGAAATAGACAGTGAGGAAATTTCTTTCCACCCTAACTTGGCCATTTTTGAATGCACACTTCCGATTAGAATCTGGAATTCCTTCCCAGTATTGTCTTTTTTTTTTTTTGTCCTACAGGCCAAAGCTTTCACATTGCTATGATATAAATAGTGTATTTGCAAAGAGATAATGTGCAGCATGAAATTACATTAGAGCATAAGGGCTGGCCGTATTTAGACAAGCTGTCTGAAATATTCACACAAGGATTTGCAGTTTTAAAGGCTGGCATACCTTCTTTCACTTCAATCCATTTCTGTCCAGTTGAACCTAGACCCAGATAACCCTGTGTAAACTGAAATAATAGCACCTCCATACATTTTGGCAGTAGTTTAATGTGACAGTGTTAAAGCAGTACAACTCTGCCCATAAGCAAACACTTATGTTTTAGAATAAATATTCCTCTAGAGAATTTGTATTTACTCTGGAGGTAAAGCTACCCAAATCAAATAAAGCTAGTAATCGCATATGTGCAAAATTTCAAACAAAACAACATAAAAATAATCACAACACATGGAAATACTTGGACATAAAGTTTCAGATGGCAGCATTTCTGATAGGTAAGAAGGTAAAATACAGGTAATGTCCCAGAGAAGTCTGAAGTAATGCCACAGCATTAGCCAGAATCTCAGTGCTAAATGTCAGTGGCAATGTTGAAGTAGGATCCAAGCTTGAGGAAATATGGATGGAACCAAAAAAATCCTATAGACCGATGCAAACCAGTAAACATTCTTTCAAGTTCACTCTGCTTAATAAGAAAAAGCATAGGCCTTAGAAAAGCCAAAAAAGTCTGAATGAGACAAGAGAGTAGGGGTGTGATTTATCTCAGTTAACCTTAAATGTCCATGATGTAAGCATGCACAGCACAACCAGACACTCTTATTTCTATTAAAGTAATTGGAGAGAAGAAAGTATTTCTGGATTAGGATTAATCTCATTTGGAAACAGGTCAGATGTAGCATCCCCTAGAAATATGTTTCTCTCTATCGAGACTCCAAAGGATAAATATCTGGTTAAAATATATAGAAAAAAAGAATTAATTACACAGGTAACTTCCAGAAGGGAGTCATTTGTCCTGGGGCCCTCTGGGGCTTATTCTGTTTAACATCTTTATGAAACATATGGAAAAGGAGATGGGTAATGAGGACGACAAAATTTGCTGACGAAACCACATTACTGGGTAGTAAAGACTAAAGCTGACACCAAAGAGTTGCAAAGGACCCTCATGAGTGCTAAATCATCAAATAAAATTCAGTGAAGATAAATACAAGGTAATGCACTTGGTGAAAGCAGTCCCAGCTGTGGTGAGCTTTGATTTAACTGCATGTTAAGGAATATGATTGTGGGGTTATCCATGACAGTGTGGAAAAGACTACAAGCGTGAGGACTGCAAAGACACAATTATGTGGGGAAACACAACTGCTAAATACTCAAGGGCAGATTGACTTTGGGAACTCAAAACTAACCTATAAAGGATACAGCTTTTGCAATACAATCCCCCTTTGCTGAATGTTACTAAAAAGCCTGTTGTGAGGGCCACTGGAGGTGTGCATTGTACTAAAGTTGCAAACTTCTCGCACATTACAGCAACATCTCTTCATGTACACGGCATGTTACGCTTTCACAAAATTAGAGACATTGGATGTTAATTCACATAAGTGATCTTTCAACTGCAAGAGGAACCTCAGGAGCTCAAGCAGTCAAAGAACTGTCCTTACAGGTTTGAGACCTGTATTTACGGTCCTGCTGGACCACATAAAAATACTACCACAATATTGGGTTCAAGCTTTTCATGTTTGTAAAATATTCCGAACAATATTATGCTGCTGTTTGTATGCAGCCAAGATTAAATCTCATTTTTGTAATTAACATCATGATTGTCCTTGATTTGTATCTTAACATGAAAGGTACTAAATACACACATCCATCCATGTCACTAGTTCTTAAAAAAAGACATGTTTAGAGATACTAATTCAATTTTTATTTGCATTGTAATAGCTATGAAATGCAGCACTTCAGACCTCAGGAATAATTTGTAATTCTTGCCATTCTTTGTTGAAAGCCAGAGATTCTGCTCACCAGAATGCAAAGCTTTTGTCTCCACTCCAAGAAATGCACATGGCAGTAAGATTTGTCAAAATTATTATTTCTCTGTCTTTGCAGCATCACGAATGTATCCCAGGAACTGCACGTTTAATCCACTGCAGATTCTGCAGGAGAACTCGCCGTCGTGTCCCAACAGCTATGCCAACTGGCTTGTCATACTTCTGTTGGTCATCTTCCTACTGGTCACAAATGTTCTCCTCATGAATCTACTGATCGCTATGTTCAGGTAAGAGCGATTTCTGTAGGAATCAAGACGGAGGCTGCAAAGGTGAAACTGAATGCCCACATTTACTACATTGCTGTTGGCTGTTCATTTTGGAATACACTAGTAATTTTCCTAATTAATATTATTTGGGGAGAGATGATAGATAGATAGATAGATAGATAGATAGATAGATAGATAGATAGATAGATAAGCTTCTGTGATTATATAGTTCCTAAGTTCTCCTCATCCTTAGTCTAGCCACATTAAAGACAAGAAGCCTCTTTTACTGCTAAAATTCAATTAAATATGCATAGGAGAATCCGGATCCCTGGCTGTGCTGCAGCACAAGTCTGCAGGTGCAAAGCAGCTGTAAACTTGGCAGACTTAACACTGGATACTCTGCAGATAGGAGAAATGCTTGATGTCACCACAGCTAATAATGATTCATTTGGTTGGAGAACTGACATGGCATGTTTGCTGATCTTGCCTGAGTGAAATGGCATTACTTTTCTTTAAAAAAAAACCCTAATGTATTTTTTAACATTTGCAGAGTGCAACTGCAATCATTTTAATATCTAAGAATTTGAATAAACTTTAGATTAAATTAACACTACTTGCTGAACTTGCTGTTCCTTTTTTAAAGTAAATGTGGGACTAAAATTTGTAATAATAAACTTTAGCTTGTTGAGGTAAAAACAGTTATATACTTTTTTCCCCCCCAATTACAGTTACACTTTTCAAGTTGTTCAGGGCAATGCAGACATTTTCTGGAAAATTCAGCGCTACAACCTGATTGTTGAATATCATGGCCGGCCTGCCTTAGCACCACCATTTATCATTATTAACCACATAACTCTGGTTGTCAGAAGAATCTTCAACAAAATGGAACATAAAAAAGAACATCTGGGTGAGTTAACAAGCATCTAGCAACTGGAGACCCTGACACTCCCCTAGAACATGCTGCATACGCAAAGCAGAAGAGCAATTAAGATTTCCTTAAGCCAAGAGGTACAATTTATGTTTGACAAAGAGTGCCAGGAGCGTACAAATGAAAAATGAAGGCTTATAATGTATCCTGTACTATAAAGTGTTTCCCACAATGCATTTCTTTATGCACCATAGTTACTACAACCAAGGTGTCACTATAAAACTGGTTAAAGGGGTTTGATTCCTGACCACACAACAACAGATAGGTTTAATGAATAATGACTAGTTATTTCATTTTCTCCTGAATATTAGTAATTATTAAGTACAGACAACTCTAAAAACATATGTCAAGTCTAAAAATCTACTAGGATCAGCGGAATTCCCTAGTACAGAGACGTGGAAAGAGAGCGAGCACACTTAGAGAAATGGTGGTCCCTTAAAAGTTACTGGTAAAAAGGCAGATGAAGTTCAGCTAATTACAGAAGGCATTTGAGGGCTTTCTATAGTGATGTCAAACTTGGCCCATCTAGTTTAATAGTGTCTGATAATAAACCTATTTACTCCTCATGCACAGGCCAATAATGGGCTATCAAAGCATAATGGACCTGGCTATTAAAGCATACTGCCCAAGATTCTTAAATTTTATTTATTTTTAATTTTTTTTCCCCATAGAAAACAAGTACCTGCCTGCTCAGGGTATAGATTCAGCAGTGTTTGGAGCATGCAGCCAAGTGTGCCCTTTTACCAGTTTTCAGGAAGATACAAAACTAGCATGTTACATTCAAACTATGTCTGTGAAATTGAGGTCTGTTGTTGGCTGTGACACTTGACAACAACAAGCTTTATATTTCAAGGTGAAGGATTTTTTTCAGTTTTTCCTCCTATTGATGATTGTCCTAATAAAGAAGATTAGATGATAAACCGCATCTGAACTTAAGCTCTGCTCGTTAAACAATTTGGGGCTAAAATATATCGTAAGTCCAGACAGGTTGTAAATGAGTTTAAATGGAACAACAGATACTGGTCCGTGCTGTTCTTTAGAAAACTCATATCCAACTGCCAAAAAGATCTATTGCCTTCCATCACAAGAAAAAAAGGAGAAAATACTTATTTTATATTGCATTTTCATAACGTGACACTCCCGCAATGGCAAAGTGCCTGCAATGGCAAGACTCGATTTAGCTCTAGCATAGCAGCCTTTCACTATTAGTACAAGAGAAAAGGAAGTAAAGTAGTATTCTTAATTCTTTTTTTTTTCTTCTACAGAAAGAGATCTTCCGGTTGGGCTCGATCAAAAAATCATAACATGGGAGCTCATGCAAAAAGAAAAATATCTTGGAAACCTTGAACAAGAAAGGAAGGAAAGCAATGAAGAAAGGCTGAAAGCCACATCTAATAAGTATGTTATTCTGACCCACAATAGTTGTACATTCCAAGTCTTCAGCTTTGCATGAGATAAACATTCAGGTGCTTGTAGAGCTTATATGAAAAGTCCAACAAGGATGCAGTTAGACAGTATGCAGTCCATGAAAAATGTGAGAAGTCAACATCACTACAATATTAGAAGAGTTTTTGGCATTCTTGAAGTATGTACAATTACAGGGCTGTAAGCTCCAGCCAAATCTGCAGTCAAAGTCATTGACAATAATTTTCATAGAGAAATGGGGGAAGAATAGTTCCTTTGCTACAATGCAGTGCATGTCCTTCCATCCCTGTAGGAATAAAATGTAGACTTTTGAATGAAAGTTTAGGATATCTTGAATTACCTCCAGCCCACAGATACAGAAGAACAACTATTTACGGCTTTATGCTATGAAACTACAGTTTTCCACAAGAAATTAATGATAGTCTCTAAAATTGTATTTAATTAAGTCTCCATTTAAATACTTCCATATTTTCCCACTAGGAATACCACTTAAATTGGTTTAGAATTCTAAAGAAATAATTTAGAAAGTACTAAGTTATTATTCAGAGGTTTATTCCGAATGAATAAATGTTTACTTTGTGTCTTTAAATGATACAGAAAATAGTTATATGCAAGGAAAACAAACATCTAAGGCAAAACTGAAAGCTAAACAGCAAAGCCTTCTTTAAAGAAGCTTTTATCACCTGTTTCAGCTGTTGCCTCTTATGATATAACTGACTATTATCATTAGAAAGTTCCGTGGAAATGTTCTTGTGCCATTTTTCTTCTGTGCTGTCTTTCAAAATAAAACTCCCATCTGTCTAACTCACAGAATGGCTGGAGCCCAGAACAGCGTACCTGAGTATGTTCCTGGAAAATACTCTTCTACTTCTAATCTACATAAACTCTTAATTCATAATAATTTAAAATTATTGTGTTGGCACTAACTTCATTCTCATAAGCAGGTCACTGACAAACCGTAGGAATAAGAGCTCAGTTGCTGAGATCAAGCAATAGATACGTGTACAATTGCTTCCAAATAAAGGACACAATTATATTCTTTCTAGCTTTACACCTAAAAAGCTTTCAAGGTGGTACATTGTAGATGAAGTTACTGCTTGGAAGGGAAGAGTCAGGATTAGTCTGGCCTCACAGTATTTCTGGTATAGCAGAGCCAGAGACTGGAAGAGGTTTAGATGAACACCACTATACCCATGGCTTTTTATTTTTGCTCTTAGGTGGTAGCAGTGTGTATTTCAAAGCTTATGACATCCTCAGAAAGTGATTCTTTGAACATTGCATTGAACCAGACCCAAAATGCATTAGACCCATCCAGCAGCAGTTTTTTCACATAGATCTGAACAGAACTTAACTTGTTAGAAGAAACTTTGAAACAGCAGTTAGGACAAAGCAGAGAGGGATTGGAGAAGCCTACGCAGAATCAGATACTAAGAATAAGGATCTGATGGCAGAAGAGGTAAAGGATGCAGAAAGCATGCGGACAATACATCAAATTGGAGGCGCTATATGGAAGTTCTCTGCACAGCCACTTTGAACTGCATAGAAAAAGGGATTTAAATGTCAAACCAGTTTCCAAAAATGAAACCTCATCTAAGTTTTAAGTGGCTCATCTCCCAGGATCAGTCTACATTTGGTACAGATGGACATTAGTGGCTGGAGGGACAGAGCTGGACCTAAGGCTCCTTTCTGCTGTTCTTGATATCCACAGCAGCTGGGGCTGAGTGGCCCTTGCCAGGAGCCGAACAGCTGCTGATACCTGTGAGAGTTTATCCCAAGTCCCTGGGCAACAAGTGCATGAGAGTGTCCCAGAAATACTGTTCTGTTCGATAAATACTTGCAGGAACACCTCAAAGGACAAAACTTTTAGGGGGCTCTGGGATGTTTCAGCAGCACAGCACTGCAAGTGAGGGGTCATAGCTCTAGCAAGTGATGTGGGTTTTGTGTTTTAGGATTTCTTCTGAGGCCTTTCCTTTTATTTTTTTTTGCTCAGCATGTCTGCTTTGTTTCCACAGGGTGGATAATTTGTCCAAATATTTTAGTGGATTGAAGGAACAAGAAAAGCGATTTAAAGTTATGGAAGCACAGGTAAGTAGTATTTTTATATGCATTTATATCAGCTTGTTTCTCCCATGTTTCTCTCATTTAATGGTGGTTTGGCAGACCCTGTTTAGGGATTAAGGGAAGGATAAATGGATCTGCGGTATTATTTCACTTTCCTTATTGTTTTCTCTCTGATGATATACATATGTAAAGAAACATTTCTGACCTCCAGTAGAAAGAATACAGCATTTCCTGCTCATTTTGCTAGTCTACTTGACAAGTGTTTATTTCTTTCATTAAGGAAATGCTTCATTTCCCCCCCTCCAACCCTTTCCTTCACCCAACCTTTTCTTTCTTTAAAACTGACCACTTGGAATATATTATACCATATTCTGTCTGATGTGACCTAGACTAATCTTCTTGGACATCAGCTTTTCTAATTTTCTTAGATACCAGATACCAGCTTCTCAAAGGGAGTGTCTAACATACAAATGTGAAGCATAAATAATAGAAGGAAATTGCATCTTGAGCAAAACCTTGAAATATAAACAAACATTTTTTAAACAGTCTGAAAATGCTCAGCATTACCGTGTGCTACATAGCACAACAGTTACTGTTTTCTTTGTGCCTAGAACTCTCCAGTGTAATTTTGGCCTCACTGAAAGTTCCTTATCTAAATAGTGCCATTGCAGTTTCCCTCTCCTTTCTTATCCATTTTATGGCTTCCTGAAAAAAAGTCATGCTATTCAATGAACAATGTTGACACCAAATACAGATCCAACAGGAACACACAAGAAATGCTTTAACAAGTTTGTGCCAGCTTGAGATAATGCAATATTAGGTATTTAATACAAATTTTCCTCTTCCTTTAATACAAAACTTCCTGTAAGACAGTTCAACTATTTCTAAAAAAATTTTTAAAAAGTGATATTTCTGATGCTGCTTCAGTATGCTGCCTAGATTATCTTTCCTGCAAATTTAAGAATGGGTACAGCACTACAAAAATTAGCTGATGAAGAAATCACTACATATTTTGTAGATTTGCTACTGTACAGCTGTTATTTCCTCAATGGCAGAAGTTCTAACCCAAACCAACCTCTTGTGCAACCAACCACTTTCAAACTATTCATGTAAGTATTGGAAACAATAATGGAAATGCTAATTCATACGGGTGAACAATTTAGTCAAAAAATGCAAGGACAAAAAAAGATTGGAAAAGAACCACATAGGGAGGTGAAGGAGGTGCAGAGGAATATACCTAGCGATAATGGGAATATAAACAAGGAACAGAATATTCATACTTCAGAATGAAAAAAATACCTTTTGCGAAGTATATTTAAAAGGTTTATGGAAAGAACTATCACTTAGTGTGGGTTAGAATGATCTCACCCAACCTTTTAAGCATGTAAGCAGCATTTCTTAAAATGATTGTGTCTTGGTGATTTCTTGAGTCAATGAGATAGAACTACCGAAGTATTACCAAAACATTTATTATGGATAACAAGTCATTTAAAAAAAAAAATTTGAGTGAGCCTCCTACTTTGTTTTAATCAACACAGCTCATTTGCCTACAGAGCTGGAACTATTTCTGTCAGTTAAAAATCTTGTCCTGCGTCCCAGGGCTCCACCGTTTGGTGTTCAAAACATCAGAGACAGAAACAGATTATTTGTCAGCCACCACAGGATATCCAACACAATAAAGATTTTGGATCTTCTTCTTAATGATCTATTTCAATATCTACCTATTACTATCTATTGCACAAAAATTTCTCCAAAACCTGTAAACTGAACACATATATCCTATATGGGACAAAGAAGTAGCTGGAAACTCAGCAAACTTGTGATATGACAGGACCTCAGATCACTCAGACTCAAACGAACCTTAAAGTTGAAGTAATTCTGTTAGAAGCTTTTAAAACACGTGTAAATTGCTCCATTATCAACATTCCAGTAAGAAAAAACATCCTGTAGCGTGTTCCCCAGACACTTTAACACTGTAACTGCATAAAAATCAGAAACTTAAATAGTTGGAAAAATAAGGAAGATGTTTCTGTAATTTACTGAGCAAATGCAAAATAGTAGAATCTACAGTACCTTTTTACCGTGGATTATTTTCAATTTTTTAAAGTTTCTTAGGTAATTACTATTATGTGCCCATTGTCTTAAGGGTTTTAAACAAGCACATGGCTTTTACAATCCTATTAGGTGTGATGAATGCAAACACAGACGCGCCTTTGCCAGGAAGAAAAGACGAAGAGTGTGTAGATCAGTCCAAGAGTGACATCACATTCATTGATAATTAAATTACACTCTCATTTCTTCAGATTGAACCTTTTGTCCTACTAAACTACTATAGAAATAAAATCCTAATCTCACAAAAGCCTCAAAGCCTGTATACCAAGCACTGTCAATGCCTGACACTACTGAGATTTCTTGGTCTTCCTTCTTCAATTTCTTGGGCTTTCTTCCCTCCTGCTCTTATATTGCTTGGTCCTTTGTCCAAAACGCCATTCCACAAATCACACTAAAAACTTTCTTCTCCAGGGTAACTCTACCACCTTTAGAAATTACAACCTGCCTTATGTTCTCCAAATACCACACCCTCAGTCCAACGTCACATTGCTCATTTCCACATTTCTCTGTTCAAGGGAGTCTCCCTTTAGAAGGGTGATCATTTATGCACTTAAAAACAAGCCGCTTCCTTGCCCAAGAAAGCAAGCTCATATTTCTGAGTCGCTTGGAAAGGAAATCAAGAAATAGTTTCCACAGGAAAGGGCCTGGAATACTGAACTATTACAATCCATGCAGTTCCTGGAGTTCTTACAACCCTCAAATGATTGCACTTACCATCTTCTGCTCAGGCTGCCTTCGGTGAAGTGTTGTTCCTTTGCTGGTATTCCTTCTTGAGGGCTCCTCACTCAGCCCCAGAAACTGGAATCTCATGGCATGGTCCTCAAGCGTGCAGTGCCTTGCAGCGGCTTTCCAAACACAACAGAGGTGACCCTCCTGCAGTCACACCGACCCCCACACAACTGCTGCCAGCTTGCTGCTGTTAAAGGAAACTTTGTGTGTCACGCCACATCGAACACTGCATCTACACCTTAGTGGTTTTCTGATTGCATTTTACTTTTCTCTCTCAAAGGTCATGGAAAAAAAAAAAAAAAACTTAGAGATTTTTAAGCAAGAATCCGTAGCAAGAATTATTCTACAAAGAATTCAAACCGTCATTTTTTGATTACTTCAACTGCCACATACATTTTTAGCATACAAAAGTTAGATGTTTTAATAAAATTTTGTATGAAAAGATGCACCAATAAAATGAATATTACTATCATGCTTTAAAAGTAAATTTATTTGGAATAATATAAACAGCATCAGAAGGGAGAAGTGTTTGGTTGTGGTCTTTCTTACACTGATAAGCTTCAAATGAACTTAATTTCCTCATGCATGTAACACCACTTCTATGCAATGTAAATGTTGGTTGTGCAAACACTTTCTCTGTTACTAGAGGCAGAAAATAAGAAATCTCAGATATGATAAAAATACTTTTCTGAGTCTTTTATTAATAATCTTGTTATGATATCCTCATTAAATAGTCATTTGTCCAGTTTATTCAGCTGTGCCCCAGACCTCAGTGACCCCATTAACAGTGATGGGATTTTGGTACTGTCCTAGCTGTTCTTCACCCTAGACAAGCAGCAGTTACAATCCAGTAACTTTCTACATTCTTTGTTAGGAAACAATGCATATCATACAACCACCGTGTCCCGCTCTTGGCAGCAGCTTCCATTCTGAAATGGCACATTAATTATCCACTGGAAACCAAAATCTAGCTATTCAGAACTGTTATGTCCTACTCACATGCACTGGATCAACTGATTTATTTAGCAATGACCCATTAATTAATGTGCATTGAACGGTATACTCACAAGAAAATACATTCAGCTTTTAAAATTTAAAAGGTGAATTTCAAAAGATGGAGCAATAGTATTCATTTTACATTGTTTTCTGCTTCTGCTGCCAAATGATTCATCTGTTCAAATACAAAGACCCAAATGATTTGCTCCTACCAGTCAATTATTGATAAGGTGCTGACACCTTCAGAGAAGAAGTAACCTCAAATATCTGTCAGGGTTTGAGCAAGCAGAGTCTAGCAGGAAGGAGTGCAAATTTTAAAGAAGTATTATTTTACTACACAGTTATAAATACTAACATTGGGCTTGGTTTATTTAGAAAACTGGCAAAAAAAAAGTCAGTCCAAACTGACCTGAACTAATTTGAGTTTCAAATCATAAAACCTTTCTTTTAACCTTATTTGTAAAATTTATTAACATTCTGTGTGAAGAACTACTATATTTGACATACATTACAATGTGATTCATCCCATGAGGTGATTCTCTATATATTCTAAAATGACTGTAAATGTTAAAAATGTGCATTTTAGAATCTAAAATATGACTTGAGGAACAAGTTACCAGAGGGTAAGCTTAGAGTAACATTCTAGAAGATTTTCGAGACAATTCTCAAATCAAATAAACTGAGTATTTGTTAAAACTCTTATCACTGCATTAATCAGCAGGGTTCAAAGAGATGAAGAAACCAAGCTACAACTGAAAGTTTATTGAATCCCAAAGAACAAAAAAAATACCCAAGTTCTGGTGTAAATCCTCTCATTCCCACCAAATCCACACACAGAACCAATGTGGAAGCAGTGCCACCTGGAAAGGACATATAAATATGCATGCCCACAATCATCACATCACAGCCTACCAGTACAAGGAAAAGCTGCTGCCCAACTTGACAACTGAAGCTGTTGCAAATTCTGATCTACACTGAACATGGTGGGACTCTGCTGATGCCATCCTGAACGTGTCTTCACCAGGATGTATCCAGAGTGGTACCTCTCTGCAGGAAACATTGGGTTTTTTTTATTTTTGTCATGTAACACAAAATAAGGTAAATATTAAGCCCACCTTAAAAAAAATATTACTTTTGCTAGCTCCCACCTGGGCCCTCTAAACTCATGATTGGTCATCATTGTGCTTTCACTCTCAATGGCAATGAGAGAAGGATATGTATATATATTTTTTAAAAACTCTTCCTCCCTGGGACAGAGCCAGGAGAAATCACATCTCGTGGAAGACTAGGCTTGATTTTCATTGTTTAAAAATCTCTGCATAATGAGCTCATCATCCTTGTTCCAAGAATCTATAGGAATTGGGAACAGCTCTAAATTTGGGCGTTAGTAGGAAGCCTTGCAGTCTTTTAGCTAATACATCTTTTTTTTTGGCGCTCAGGGCTACGTCAGCTCCAGAGGAAGCTCCTGGGAGCTGCTCGAGCAAAGAAAGCGCACTTTATTCTCCCCTGCCAGAGTGCAACTATCCTGTGCCCACAGACTTCTCACAAACAAAGAGTCTGGAGTGTATTTTAGGTAGCTTAATTTCTAACAACATAAAATGTTCTTGATGGCTACAAAACAAACCATTAGACAAAAAGGTACCACATGGTTTCCA
Source organism: Patagioenas fasciata (assembly GCF_037038585.1). Classification (NCBI taxonomy): domain Eukaryota; kingdom Metazoa; phylum Chordata; class Aves; order Columbiformes; family Columbidae; genus Patagioenas; species Patagioenas fasciata. The sequence continues at coordinate 16,587,860 of NC_092524.1, forward strand.
GACCAGAAAAAAAAAAAGTCAGAGAAAAAAACCAAACATATCCAAAGACAGTACAAGTCCTTGGATTGTCTCCAATGTGCTCCAACCTTTAGGATTCTTCCTCCTCCCCTTCATCATCTACTTTAGGTCGGAAATTTTTCCTATTTTTCTTCTTACTGCAATGGAATCCAACTGTTTCCACCCGTGGCTCTTCACCTGCACCACTAAACCTTGCACTAAGCTTATCGTCTGTATTCAGGTCCCCTGCTGTCATGCACTCGTCCTCTTCTGTTGCCTTTCCACTTGCACTATTTAGGTGCCCCAGTTCTATCTTATCCTCTTCCCTCAAGTCATCAGTCTTCTTAAGAGATTTTCCTTTCAGATCTGCTGTCACATGTTTCTTGTCATCCTCCAATGCTGATGTTTTCTTTTCCAGTCCATCAACAGCCCTTTTTGTAGGTTTGGTGAAGACAATCCTCCCAGCTCCACAGCTGGAAGGGTCCTGGTTGAAGTATGGGGTGTAGATATCTTGGGCAGCTGAGCTTTGTTTCTCCCCTCTTTTCTTCAAACCCTCTAGAAATTCCATGGCCACTGCTCTGTTAGTCTTGTCGCTAGATTCTGATACTCCATCCAAGCTGTATTTGGTCCAGCGCTCTGGGTGTGCAACATAGTCAGGCACTGCAGGAGTAGTTTTGGGAGCCTGCACTGGCTTGGCCTGCTTGCCCAGGCTTTCTGGAACCGTGTTACTTGACCCTGTGGCTGGAGGCAATGGACGTTTAAACCTTCCATCAACTACATTATCTTCAGGCATTGAGGGCACAGATAACTTGGCCGCCTCTTCCAGGCAATCAAAAATGCTCTGGCTACGGAGGGAGAACGTAGAACTCATACCCCTCAGATGGAATGGCTGGACAGGAGATCTTTGACTGCTGTTTGAGGAGTCAGGGATCGCCCTTGATCTGTGATCCCCATCATCTACAGATGGCTCCTCTGGAGATATTGTATCAACTTCTGCTTCATCTGCTAAGCCCAAATCATCAGAATCGCTGAGTGACACTGTGTCTGAAGGCAGAACTCCTTCATAGTCTGTGGCACCACCAGGCACTATTCCCAGAAAGGGTTCACCTGCATCCTGATCTCCCATCTTCGTGCTGTTACTCCACTGAGGTCGCTCACATAGGCCCAGGAACAGCTGCAAGTATGGTTTTCCAAATGTCCAGCAAGTTTACTGCCTAGAATACAATGGAGCATAAAAATTCAACTGTGAATGGAGAACCAAGTGGTTCCGTAATTCTGTGTCACGCAATGTAATTATTACTGCAATATCACAAGCAGCTGTACTTCAGGGATTACTAGGCAATTTGAAATGAAAACATTATCCAAGGAATCAATGCACATTAAAAATAAAGACTTGCACAAGACTCAATACAAGAATATGAAGTAATTAAAAATCAAGTTGCACACCAAATGTCTTTAAAGGTTACAGCAGGTCCAGTAACTAAAAGATAAACATAAAGTTTTTGAGCTAATCTGAATGTCCCATAACTGTCTTACACATCTTCCAAGAGACAGCAATGATCTCTCCAAATTACACCCTGCATTTATCATACTGTATAAACCCACAAAAACACATCCAAACCTCTCACACTTTCTTCTGGCTATTACGATCCTTTATTGCATTAGCCACTGTAGCTCCTGTCGCTATAATAATCACGTTCTGCCTATTATAAAGGACACTGTCACTGATTGAGGTCACTGTCAGAAAAGCTGCAAAAATATCAGGGTTACAGCTGCAGGATTGCTTTCAAGTGACAAAGCACAAGCTCCGCTCCTTCCTTGGGTTTGAGCTGTCACATCAGTACTAGATTCCTGGAATCACAAAATGAGCCAGCTCAAGAAATCAGTCCCACTGGATTAAGAAAACTAATTGCACTTGCCATGTGTCTGCATGGAAACAAGGGAAGGCTGCAACCAAGGGTCTGCTAGAGCTGGCCCTTCACTCAATAAAAAGACTGTGATTTGAATCCTGACTTGCACTAGTGGCTGGAACATCTGATTCAGTCTGCCACCTGCTTGAAGGGAACCTTGCAGAACACAGGCAGCTGATGATCACACTGGCGCTCGCTGGGCCATCAGAAACAGAACTGGCAAACACGCACCTCAGTTCGGCTTGCAAAAATGTGAATTACAGAAACAGTTCTAATATATTATTAGAATAAGCTCAACTAACCTAATTATAGGTTCTTCTGAAATGATGCAGTGAACAGACATAGAGTCTGTTAGTCACTCACTTTCTCTTGAGACTGAGTCAGCTTCCCTCCTGAGGGTCAATTAAAGCCACCAAAGATCTCAGCACTTCCAGCCTAGAAAACAAACGTTTCCATCAAGACACTGGAAATGTAGTTTTAAAAATAATTCCTTCCCCCTGAATCATCCAAAGCTGTTTCTAAATCAGACACAAACTCTTGCTAGTATAAAAGCCTGCAGATATTCCTGGATTTTTGCCAAAAGAACAACACACAGCCTAATAATATTTACTCAGTCTCCACACTGACATTTCCAACCTTATTCTGTAGAACAGGAGAGAGGTTTTAAAAAAATAGACCTGTAATTTGCATGTGCAGCAAACCATTACTAAATGAACAGTACTAACTGCAGCTAAGAAAATATAAAATAAGTTATGCATTGCAACTATGAAATGCTGTGAAAAAAGAGACCATGGATACCACAGAGGCCTGTTTTCAAAGAAAGGTCATATTCACTGCTAGGGCCAGAATTTCATGAGGCATTCAAACATACAGAAACTTCTGAAGTATTCAACAGATCGAGTGCTGTGTAAAGTCTGTCTTTGACAAAAGGGATCTGATGACTGCTTTTGAAAGCACTGCCCTCAGTGTAACCCCTAAATAGGATACAATCATCTGAAAATCATATATTCTTCTGCTTGGTTTCATAACACAAAAAAGTAATGACTATAACCTAGAAAAGACGCTGAGGCACGTAACTGACTACTAAAACAGCCGTTTTCAGATGGCAGCATAAGTGTTCACAGACTGTGAATTGGTGTACACCATATCTGAGGGCAGCTACACAAAAAGGAAGAATTTTGCTCCTAAGTAAATGTTTTAGCCTTAACAGCATTAGTAGCCAAGCATACTGATCCTTACAGCACACCAGAAAGACTCACAGGTTTGTTATGGTGACGTGATCCCAGCACACCTCAGACAGGATAGTGTCTCTATGGATGGGAAGGTTGCCATTGGACTCTTCCATCCCGGTCTTATCAAACAGGCTCTGTGTGTCCTCCTGCAGCCTGTGAGGAAAAGAGATTCCAGCCACTGCGCACCACGGCCAAGAGCAGGGTGTCCCCATCACAGGGACAGCACTGCAGCAGCCTGCCAGCAACCCCGGCCAACCAGAGCACAGTCCATCAGGACGGTGCCCACAGCGGCTGCTGGCCCGGAAAGAGGGCAGGTGCCCACAGCGGCTGCTGGCCCGGAAAGAGGGCAGCAGCCCCCGGAGCCTGGCTCACACCCCCAGGGAGCACCCCGCCCTGCGGTCTTGCCCACAGCCTCAGCCGTCCCGCCTGCCCGCCCGGGGCCCAGCTCCTTTCCCCGGGCCAAGATCATGTTGGATACAACCCCCCTGCACCCCCACAGGCATCTGCACCCCGGGGGCTGACACCCTCCTCCAGCCCCACACCCTTCTCTTCACGATCTGGGGTGCCCGGGGCGCCCCTTTCGCCGCCCCCCACTCCCGCTCGGGGCCGCGCACGGAGGCCACCGGCCCACCGCCACCTCCGGGCAAACAGCGCGAACGGCGGGGAAGGGGGAGGGAATCGCCCCGTACCCCGACACAACATGGGCCCAACGCCTCCTCACGGCAGCCGCCCGCCTTTCCCGCCTCTCCCCTCCGCCGGCAGCCGCGGCCACGGCGCCGCGCGGGGCGCGCTGGGACATGGAGTCCCCACCAGCGGCCTCAGGGCGGCAGCGCCCCATGCCGACACTACAACTCCCGGCAGGCAAAGCGGCGCGGAAAGGGCGGGAAGCGCCGTACCGCCTCTCTCCTGTGCGTCCCGGGAGTTGTAGTCGGCCGCTTTCCCCGGCGGGGGACATTTTAGGAGACGGGACGTTTGGGAAATACCATGGGCTTGCCGCGAAACGGTGCCGGGGGCACTACAGGTCTCAGGGCGCCCGCCATTTTGCAGCTTGTGAGGAGATGGAGAGGCGCTGCCGCGGCTGCCGCTCCCGGCGCGGGGGCGGGTTCGGGGCCATTGGTGGTGCCGGCGGCCGGGAGTGACCGCGCTGGCTCCGCTGCCGCGGTGGCTCAGGCACCGTGGCCGCCCACGAACACTCTGAAGAAAATCATGGCAGGCAGAGCTTATTTTCTCATCAGAAAAGCACGGCTTGGCCACAGTGAAGACTACAGAGGAATGTCTGCTGCTTTTTTCTTTTTAAAAATTTGTATTCTAATCAGAAAGCCCCAGGTCACTTGGAGCATAAAACCACTATCCATTAAAAAAAAAAAAAAAAAAGTTTCCATTTTCAGTCCCAGAATAACATTTTTTGTGTGCGCATCAAGAAGTGCAAACCTGTTTGAAAATGTTTTATTGCTGTTGGCCAAAGATGCCCGATTCCCTCTCACTGCGTTTTAGCAAAAAGTTTAAATTTTCAGTGGAAATGTACTTCCGAAGTCGCTTCAATATTTAGCTAGTTTACCCTGTGTTAAGGAAAAAGCAGAGGTGAGGTTTGCCGTGCTTGTCCCCACGCTTTCCCTGGCTTGGGCTTCTGCTGCCTTGCCTGGCTCTGGGGCTTCACCATTAAATCAATACCTGCCAAGGGCCTGAACCACTAAAGGTTGCGCCTTTACCTCTTCAGATGACCCCGCTCTGAGGAATTTGCCATACGCCTTGAGTATACGCAAAGCTCATCTATGCCCTCGTTTTGCAATAAAAGAAGAAATTGCCACGTAGTGCCACTTGGTATAATTTTAGTGGCGCTTCTCAGCCCTTCTGCATCCTCGGCTGCTTTGCTGAGGGATGTGCTGGAGCTCAGGCTGCACCCGCAGCGAGGAGCTTTCGCTGGATCCTTCCAAGTGGGGCCTCACCCAAGTCCCCCATAATATAAACTGCAGCCACTTCATTTGCATTGTCAGTTTTTAAATACATACTTTTGCCTGCTGGAGTGTTGCTAACTACAGTAATTTATGAGATGAGAGCTGTGTTTGGAATACATTTGGCAGCAATGATGAGGTTAGCGCAAAATGTCTTCCATCTGGCTGGAGTCGTGCTCTAGTTTTAAAACAACAGCTCTAGAGGTGTTTCCCCATTTGGTGATCCTATTTTTTTTAATGTATACACATATGGTAGTACGGTCACAGGCTTTCAAACGGGTTTGTGGCTGGAGGGAGGAGGAAAGGAAAAGACGAGTCTTCTGGTAGGTGAGCAGGAGGGGATTGCAGGAATAGTGAACAGGCAAAGGGAGACAATAGTAAACCATGGGTGAAGGCTGCCAGTGCTGTGTAACACTGTTCAGGGTGTCAGGGTGTCCTGGTTTTGGCTGCGATGGAGTTAAGTTTTCTTCCTAGTAGCTGGCATAGTGCTGTGTTTTGGATTGAGTGTGAGAATAATGTTGATAATACTTTGATTCCTGCCAAGTGGTGCTTACACTAAGCCAAGGACTTTTTAGCTTCTCATACTGCCCTGCCCATGGGGGTACCGGGGATGCACAAGAAGTTGGGGAGGGCTCAGCCAGGGCAGCTGTCCCCAGCTGACCAAAGGGATGTTCCATACCATATGATGTCATGCTCAGTATATAAACTGGGGGGAAAGTTAGCCGGGGGGCTGCTGCTTAGGAACTGGAAGACCATTGCTTGGTGGGTAGTGAACAATTGCATCATGCATAGTTTGTTTTATATAATCTGTTATTACTCCCCCACCCCGCCTTTTCTGTCGTATTAAACTGTCTTTATCTTAACCCATGAGCTTTATCTTTTTTCATGATTTTCTCCCCTATCCTACTTGGTTGGGGGGGAGTGAGCAGGCAGCTGTATGTGGTGTTTAGCTGCTTGTCATGTTAAACCACAACACAGGGACATGCCAGGAGCAAGTTTCTGAGGGCAATAAGGAGGACGCAAGAAGAGGATGTGAAGTATGTAGTGGCATGTCCCGTTTCTGTAAGGCTGGTGACAAGCAGTGTACACCATAAATAGGTGCAAACAATGTTGCTCTTTTGTTTTGAACCCTGGCTCAAGTGCTAGACTAGGGGCTCTGAGGGGCAGAAGAGGGCAATACCACCTCCACTCTCTCCATCACCTGTAGATGTGGGTACCATCAGGGACAAGCCCCGTTCCACCATTTCCAGAGGCCACGAGTTCTAATTTTTTGCCTGGATGCCATGTATGTTGATGGCCAAGGTCACCTTCATAAGCTGACTCTACCCTTTTCCTCCTTCTTGTCTTTTTGCAGATTTATTATTGCAGACTGCAGAGAGCTGAGGATGAGCTGCTTTTTCTCTGGTGACTGAGGACAAGACACTTTGCAGCGGTGGATATGCTGTTGTGTTGGGATTTTTGCTATTGCTTGGTGACAGCAGAAATAAAAATAATGAGTCAGACTCTGAAGACGAACAGATGGTAAAGTGTTTTCCCCTCCCCGGCATGAACTGAGGTGGCTTGAAGAGGGGTGGGGGGCTGGGAGGGGCTGGGGGCTGGAAGGTGGCTCTGAGCTGCAGCACGGGACATTGTCCAAGCCAGAGGTCACATCCGGTGCGGGGGTGAGAGGGGCTGGCTCCTTCACAGAGATCGCCACACAGCTCTGCAGGAAGCCAGCGCATCCCCATGTGCGGGGGCAGTGCATGCAAACGCATACCAGTCTCAGCCCTGCTACTGAGTGCCGGGTCTTCCTTCCTTGCAAAGAAATCTGTCATTTGGCCCCCGTCTGAAAACTGTTTCTGCTGCTCACTGGCAGCTCCTGCCGCTTCTGCGCTCAGAGCCTGGGGAGAGGCGCCTGGCAGGGACTGCTGGCCCCTCTCCCTGCGGCTATAGGAAAGCGGCAGGAGATTCCCTAGCAGCTGCCCAGGTCCTGCAAGCCCGACAGTGATTGGATGCATTATGACCATCTCCTGTGTCTGGAAGGAACAGGGAATTTAGGCTGTTCTGGCCACACGCAGCTGATGCTGGAGCTCCTGAGGGGAGGCAGAGAAGGGAGCAAAAGCACAGTAGTGACCACTACATCCTTCTCTGCTGGGAGAAGGCAGTCACACCAAGCCAGAATAGGTACAGGCTGAAGGAAATCATTTGGGTTACCCTTTCCCATTTGCAGGAAGGAAAGCCTGTTCATGGCCTTGAAATCCCCCATGGGGTGAGTTTCCAGGATTCAGTCCTTGGCACTGCCTCTCCTCTACACCAAGCTTCACTTTCCTGTTTTACTTTGCACTTTCCTTGGGGCCTGGCTTACCTGCTAAGCAGGTTAGATTTATTCCAGTGTTGTTTACCAATGTTGGTGCTTTTTCCCCATAAGGTAACTGCATAAAATTAGCTCCTGTGGAGTGAGTTTTAATGCAGGCAGGTTATGAAGGTCTTAATCAACTTGATTCTTCACAATAACAGTATTATTGCTGTCCTGGAGAGGACGTGCAGGGAGAACTCACAACCCCTTTTCTGTTAGAGTCACCGCATGTGTGTGAGGGAACTGAAAGAGTTTAAAAGCAAAATTAATACTCTGCAATTATTTGGATTTTTAAAAAGAAACAAAAACAGTTAAGGGTCTCTGTTAATTTACAATTTAGCTACAGAATGTATGTACTAAAAACATTTTCTCCTACTTCTTGCTTTATTGTTTTTCTTTCCTGTTATTTCCCCAGTGTGCTCGATACTAACAGCAGTAGCGAAGGGCTGAAACACGTTGGAACCAACTGAGGGCCTTGAAGTGAACATTAAGGAAAAACCCCAAACCACAAAACCCTAAAACTCTCCAAACCTTGTTAGAACATGAACTATAGGAGATTCATTAACCAGCACAACTTTGTAGCCCCCACAGGGCTTTGCATTTAACACCAGTAACCCCTGCTGGAGGAAATCTTACCAGTTGACTGGCGGCTGGCAGGCAGAGTGCTATGTGTGCCATCTCAGCTGGCCTAACACCAGTATCTCTTAGGTACTCAGCAAAGCTGTGTTCTAACATAAGGGAATGACCTAGTAGAGCAAGGCCATGAAACACCGTTTTTCAAAAAAGAAGAAAAAAAGTGTGATTAAACTCTAGTTAGAGCTGTTACTTGCACGCATTGACACTTGAGCTGGGCCATCTAACCCAGTGGAGAAACACCAGGCAGTCCACATTGGCATGCCTGGCTGCAAAGTTTATGTATCCTCTAATGCATCCTCAAGTGTGAAAACAATGCGGGTTTCAGTTGTGCAGCAGTTTCAGCGTCTGGGAGGTGTTATCTGTTTGCTCCAGGTCTCTGGGCTCTGAAGTGAGAGCACCAGCCTGCCTGTGTCTGACAAGCTGCCAAAGGTTGCCTGAAGTTCTTGCAACAGAACAGCGAGTCTTTGCTCCTGCGCCCTCCCACTTAGGTTATGCCCTGTGCAAGGCAACCTGATGCTCCCCACGCTGAAACTGAGAGGAGTGGTCAGATAAAAATACACAGATTAACACTGTGCCTCTAGTTCAACTGCACAGCATGGTGCCGATGGGATTTGGGGTCTTTAGCCTGTGTGTTTATCACTTAATCAAGAGCTAGCCAGGAAGTTAATTGTTTGCTTCTCCCCTTCCGCACCCACTGATGGCAGATGTTGCCTCACTGGGGGCTCTATTTCCACTCTTCGCAGCCCTACTGTGGCCTTGCCAGTAAACAAGGTTGTTGAAATATTCATGATTTTTCAGAACAGTCTTCTCTGTTCTCCGCAGCCTGCCCTGGAGCTGGAACTTGCTCCTCTCCCCTAACTGGAAGGGCCACCCTGCCATGCCCAGCAAAGGAAACTGGCAGTTCAGAGCAGGAATATGAGCACAGCCGCTACCTAACACATCATTCATCACCCAGCCTGGCCAGCAGAGCTGGCATGCAGAGGGAGGGGGCAGCCAGGATCCAGCAGCAAGGGTGCTTTCCTCTGCAGAAACCTCTGCCATAAGCTCTCACATGAGAGAGCTGGCTGCCTTTTTTTTCCCTGCTGTAGGAATTTTGCAAATCTTGGTTAGACCTTAGACCACTACTAATAAGGGAATGGACACAAGCAATTTATCCCTGCTAGTTCCAGCTGTCTTAGTAGGAAACAATTAGGTACATTGCTACTTACAACACAAACAGCCCAGAAGAGGGTTATGAAATAGAACTTGCCAAAGCAAAAAATACCTCCAAAACTTCTCATTAGAAACAGCCAAGAGCGTTTGGTGGTTTGTTTTTGGTTTTGTTTTTTAATAGTTTGGGAGGGGGGAGGAGAAGAATTCCACTGGAAGAAATCCCAACTTGGTCTAGCTTAGAAAAATTCACAGTCATATTTTGTGAAAATCCTTGTTTCACTAAAGATTCTACAGTCATATTCATAGGAATTGGAAGTCCACAGTAAAGTCTCCAGTGACTTTCCAAGTCCTTCAGATCTCTGGAGAAAAATGTTTAAGAGAAGCGCGAGCCCAGGTTGTCAGTGCAACATGAGAACAAGCAGGCTGCGAGCATTCCACCCACCCCTTCCCCTCACAGTGGTTTATCGGTGTGGCCTCACATGCTCCTACCCAGCAGGACTGCTGTTTGCCAAGAATAACCCATGTCTTCACTTAACAGCACCTTAAAGGGGCCTGGTTTTCCAAGTCCTCTCTCAGTGTCTCAGCTCAAGCATCACGTACAACTCATCTGTTTTGAGCACATCAGTGTTAGGGTCAGACCTGTGGTGCAAGCAGAGGGGACTGCACTCAGCCAGGGAAGGGTTCAGGGCCCCGCTCTGCTTCCAGGCTGAGGTCCCAAGACATGCCCTGGCTGCCAAATATGTATTGTGCTTTGCCAGGTTGTTTCCACTATTGCTTCTCTCCCTGTTGAACACTGAGTCCGAGTCTGACAGTGACTCACATCAGCTTAATCCTAGCTCCAGAGAGGCAAGAGTAATTTTATCCCCATCTGGAGCAACAGCACAGCACCACAATACAAATGTTTTAAGGCATGAAGCAAAGAGCATCGCATTCATGGGAAGCCACCTCAAGGGTCAGCTAAGGACTGCCTTCCCTGCAGCCCAAATTGTGCTTGAATACAAGAACGAGACAAGCTTTTTCCCTTGGAAGACATGGCAGAAATCTATGTGATGGAAAGAAACAAGATATGACAACACATCATTAAAAATCCACTAACAAGGGCTTTTGCTTTTTTTTTTAATTATTTTTTTTTTTTTAAATATAACTTTTATTCCCCCCCAGTAGTCATTATGTCTGGCTTCATTAACATTCAGGTAAACAAGTGAAATAACAACAGATGGGCATGATCGCGTAGCATGGGCACAGACACCAGGAGCAGGGCTGGACTATCCTGGTGGCAGATGAACATCACCCACCCTTGCCTGGCATTCCGTCTCTCTCTGTACCAGCATGGGCAGTGGCTGGTGGCCAGCGCAGGACATCTTCTTTGCCTCACACGCAGTGAGAATTCCAAGCCAGCAGAGAAAGGCAGGCAGCTGTGGGATCACAGCGCTTCGCCTCCCCCCTCGCTCTTAGTCAGGCTCTCCCCTGATGGTGCGGAGGGGCAGGTGGTGGCAGCAATGGTGGCATTACCAGGCCACCCACAAAAACCAGACCAGCCCCCAGCCAGATGGCAGCAGAGGGCACTTTGCGCTGGTTTTGGTCACTTCAGAAGCCCCTTGAGTGTGTGCAGTGCTGCCACCGCGGCCCCCAGAATTTCAGTACAGTCACCTTGTTTTGCAGTCCACGTTGGCTCCCCCACAGCTGTGTCCCCGTTCCCTTGAGGGGGGGCACAACTGCAGCAGCTGGTGCTGCTGGCAAGCACCCTTTTTGCCTTCCCCCAGCACCATCCTGGATGCAGCCCCAGCCTGCCCACAGGCCCCCTCTCTGAGGCTGCCAAACCTCATGCTGTGGAAGCCTGGTTCACAAAGCATCCTAGTGTTAAGGTTAACTGGTTGTAAAATTGTTGCGGTTCATCACACTACGCACGCTATGAGAAATGTTTATTAAATTGATTTTTGTTTCATTTCTTTAAAAAAAAAAGGCAGAAAGAAGTTAAACACACTGCTTTGTGGCATGCTCCACAGTATGAAAAAAAACCCCAAGCATTCAGTTAAGCTGTCAGCAGCTCTGTTTGACCTTTTGATGTGGTCTTTGAACTTAGACCTGGATAGTTGACTCTCTTCTTCCCCACAAGCCTCCCTCCTCTTCCTCGTCCTCCTCCTACCAGCTCAGCCATTTTCTCAGCCATCACTAGCTCCAGGAGGATGCTTCCCTGGAAGGGGAGGGGTTTATATTTACAGCCCACAATTTCATCCTTTGTTTTTTGGGGCTGCGGTGGGGCGCAGGTCAGGGCCCCATGTTACACACAAATGCGCAGTTATGCATTAGAGGGTTTGAGACAGGGCAGAGGTCCTACCTACTGTTTTTTCCCCCTTCATCTCAGCCAGCTTTCAGACTCACCAACTGGCAGAACAGCCCTGTCACTTATGGATCCCAAGGGCTTGCAACAGCCCTTCAAAGCTTCCTGTCTAGTTTGTTTTAACCTGGGTCCAGCTTCAAAGGGGGCTGGACTAGAGAAGACCCAAGTCGGTGTTTTTTTCCCATGAGGGTTTCTCAGCTGCTTCAGTGTTCTTAAGCATGATGGTTCTCTCTGTCCCTCTTCTCCCAGGGCTGACCCCTCCTGCTGCAGCTGATGGCCATGGAACATGGGGACTCTCAGCTAGTAACTCTAAAGCAAGCATTGCCCCCTCCCACGACTTTCCCAGCCCCTGGCTGCTCCCCTTCTGCTGCACCTTTCCTGCAGCAGCCACAGGGACAGGAGGCGGTCGGCAGAGCTGCCGCCAGAGCTCCCCGCAGTGACAAGCCACCTCTGAAACGTGCCAGAGAGCAAACCACAGCCTGTGCAGGACACGGTCTGAGCAGACACCCCGCTCTTCTTCCTCCCACAGCTGTCAGCCTCCCTCTTGAATACCACTTTGTCCCAATTGCTCCTGCCTGGGACAACCCAGACCTCTAAAGCTACAATATCCAAGGACACCCCTGAGCTGCACTGAGACCCAGTCCATCTTCAAACAGACCTCCAGCTACTTACACAGCATCAACTGAATACTGAACAATATCAAAAATACCATATAAGGAAAGAAAACAGAATTGAAATGCTTAATGGCATATTTATACACATTTATCAACAGTCAACAAAAAAGGCGGCAAGTTACACGTCCATTCTGTATGCTAACAATCCCGATGCACATATATGTAAACACACATGCTTGGTGGATGCATATACATATAGCCACATAACAGAGTAGATGACCTGAAGGAGCTACGCTGGGGAGCAGGGGAAGGGGTTTCCTATGGCAAAACCTCGTCTCATTCTCGATGTGCACAATGTGGACATTCAGGGCAGTGTTGCTTTAAGGCTGTTTCTAAGGCTGAATCTTTTCTTGCCCAACCCCTCAATCTGAAGTTCTGTTGAAGCACTTCCTCCTCTTACCCAGCACAACTTGATAGATATATTTACCTATATAATTTTTAAAGGCCCTATATACTAAAAGGCAGGAAGAGAAAAGGGGGGAGTGGAAGGTGAAAAAAGCCTCCGAATGGATCAGTTTGCGCCAGTGCAGGAATCTCCTGTCCTGTGGTGGCAAAGCCCACAGCAGCCCTGTGCAGTGGACAAGGTACTAGTTCAAAATGGTCACAAGTCTCTCCCTGCCCCAATCCGATCAGGAGCTCTTTGTTGCAATAAAGGTGGAAACCAACACACTTCAGGAAACAGGAATAATTCCTGAAGTGGGGAAGCTGATCACTAGTTTCAACTCCTCCCCTTACCTACTTCAAGGTGGCAAAGAGCTAAAAGATACTATTGTTCCCAGCTCAAGTGCCCATACAGCTAAGAAAAAGGCTTTGCTTAAAAATATATATCTATAGAACTATACATATAATCATCTTTTTAGAGACACTCTGGTTTTCTTACATAGCTCCTGGGTCACTCTCCCCCTCTATCTACATGGTAACAGAAGCCACATACATCAGACTGGCAATCAGAGCTTACCAGGTCACAAGAAAGTGTTTCAACTGGTGCCATCTAAAATCCTGAATTCCCTTGCTTTGATAAGCTGATCTCCCGCCGTTGATGTAACCATAAATGGAAGGTCTTAAAAATAAGCTTTTTTTTTTTTTTCCAAAATCCGGTTATAACAATTTCCCAGCAATGTTACAGTGTGCGACAATATGCTGTAAGTAAGGAAAATTTCATTTGAACAAGAGAGTGATACAAAGATGAAATTTTAAACATGTAGGCATATGGCTGGGAACCCCCAAGCATCATCCTGCAATACATGAGTGACGGATTTCTAAGGTTAAGGACCCTTTTTTTTTTTTTCAGTTTTCTCCTTTTTTTTCCAATATCATTGGTATGCAAACATTAGCTTAACAGTGGAAACTTAGTACAGAACTAGACTCTCCTAAAAACATATGTCTATAAAGAAACATAGAAACATTGAAGGAGGTTAAAAAGTGACTTAATTTTCAGTTTGTTATATTTGAAAAACTGGGACTAAATTCACCCCCAGCCACTGACCCTTTAATGTAACAAATCACTGAAAATGAGCCAATTTATAAAGTTAGAGCCCCAAGGAAAAAAAACAAACCACCAAACAAAAAAATCCAAAAAACAACAAACCACACCACAAAAACAAAAAGCTAAGAACATTCCTACTCTTCAGAAAGTAAAAAAATTTAAGCGTGTCTTCTGTTAAGGATTGACCTAGTGATGCAAACAGGTCAGAGAGGAACAAAGCACCAGTGTTTCCCCTGGGACACATGGCACCCGGGCAACGGGGGCTGTTTCCCCTCCTCTCCCCTCTCCCAGGCTGCGGGGAGTCAGCCAGGCTTCCCTTCGGACAGCCTGGAAATGCTGGGGAGTTGGGGTGATGGTAGGAAAAGATAAGTACAAATGAACAAAAATGCTAAACCCTGCTTTAGCATCCAATTGTGTATATAAAAGAAGTTGGTGTTGAAAAAGAGAGTAAAAACCAAGGGAAAGTTTTCTGATAACAGGCTGCAGCCTTCTCCTCTGTACATCTTCCACCAACATTATTTCTGAGTTACGGGAGGTGGGGAAGGGGGAGGAAGGACTCGATCTCCTGCTACAGCAGCTTTCTCCATCACACAAGACTGATGTGTAACTAACTCAGCCACAAGGATATGGGAAAGTTTTATTTATTAAAAAACAAAAAAAGTACTTCAAAATAAAAAGGGTAAGTACTGTATGGTAATATTGGAAGTATTTATATACATAGTTTCCTTTGTCTTTTGTTGAAATGTCTCCTGGTCACTTGGTGGCACTTGGGGTCCCCTCTAGCGCCGTCCGCCCTGCTCCCCCCTTCCCCTCCCTGGCTCTCACGGCTCAGTAGACGGAGCTGTTCCTTATGCCACAGCACAGCACCATGCTCAGGATCATTTCGAAGATCTGTGGGGAGAGACAGGGGTACCAGTGAGGTGCTGACCCATACAGCCTGGGAGCTCCCTGTCCCGAGGTCCCACACTCCACGTAAACACTCTCACACCAGAGCTAAGGGCAGAGATGCTATGTCTTCACTGCTGTTTATATTAAGAGTTGGCCAATTTGAGATAAGATGATGCTCCCCTCGCTCTCACTGGCGGCAGTGCTGATATGTTGCAACCCTCCCAGCTGCCAGCTACGCAGCAAACAGTCCGAGATCCCCACAATGTTATGCCCCAAGCTTTGGGCAGGTGCTGAGTTACCAGCCCACACCACCCACCGTCACTGGGGAGCAAACCCACCATGGCAAAGAAAGCAAATGCCTTCCCACTGCAGACTCCCGCGACAAAATATGGCATCTGAGAAACAAGTCGTTTTGGAGGCAACAAGGAGGCTCGACAGTGCTCTGCCCTTCTGGATGGGGTTCCATGTGCTCCTGCTCCACCATGCTCACCAGGCACCTGCCCCAACATCCCGAGCCCCTCGAGGGATGATGGAGCCCTTGGTCTCACCATATCCCAGAGCAGTTGGGGTGCAGAGCGCTGGTGCTGTACGCTGAGCCGCAGGGGGTCAAAGAACAGGGACAGATCCAGCCCAGCTGGAACAGGACTGGGGCACCCCAAGGCACTTCTTCGCCGTCCCACAACAGCATGGCACTGTGCAGTCACACTTACCATGATCACGGCGACCACGATGGCAGCGATACCGATCAGGTACAGCTTCCCAGAGAACAGCTCGTCAATTTTTTTGTGGCAGCTTGAGGTCTGGAGGAGAGAAGCACGCTGGTCAGAAAGCCTGCTTTCCCCTCACCGGCCCCTGGCACCTAGAAAGTCAGTTCTGCTTCCCCCTGGTCCTGCTTGCATTCCTGCATCCTGGCTCTAGGACTGCCCACCAGACTTCACCCTCCACACGTGCCAGCCCCTTCAAGCAGGAACAGCAAAGGAAGTATCGACATGAACCTCTGACATCCCTCAACACCAGCCCCAAATAAATGAAATCTCTACCCTTTATCTAATCCTCAATAAATCACCAAATTTCCCCGGTAGCTGAGTTTCCTTGCAGGAGTTGTGCTGGGCAAAGAGCAGCTGTACCTACCTCAAACATGGTTTTCAGGACGGAGTCCTTCTTTGAGCAGAGGTCTTCTCTCCACAGGGGAGTGATAACTCCCATTGCATTATCGGGACCACAGCAGTCCAGCTAAATGGAGGGAAGAAAAAAAACAATTAACAAAATCCAGTGTTAGCAGACAGCAAACACTCATGCAATGCTCTTCCCACCATTAAACATCTTTGAAGCCACCCAAGACCAAGGAGGTTTCTTGGAGGGGGGAAAAACGAGGGCGAATAACTCTCCAAATTAAATTATTATTTTTTCCATGCAATGCAGCTGCTTTCTATGATAATCCCAGACAGGTCTGGCATTGGTATCCTGAAGGAAAGTGAATCCAACTCTCTCCAGAGATTTTGTTTCCTGCTGAGCAGAGTCAGTATCAAGATTAGTTACTCAGAGCAACATTTTTTTTTCCATTGGATTTTACTTAATCAGGGGTGCTGAGGTAAATTAAAAGCAACTTTATTAGAGTTGGGGCCAGGCTTCCCAGCACAGTGCGAAGGTCAGAATATTGAAGAGGGTGCAGCTTTCTTTCTTGACTTGTAAGAACAGCAAATGTGACAGGCTAAGATCTGAATGTAGCATCACCTACTTCAGTCCCTGCTTTTCCCATTCATTTTCCTGACCCCCATTTTTAACTCTCCTTCCTCCCTCCCACATTCTCATTTCCTTTGGCTGCAAGAAACTCCTATAGAGATATTTCTGCATAGAGCTTGGAAAGCAGGCAAGCAAAATCCCTGCACTGAGAACACATTTGATCCAGTTCACTTCTAAGCATCAAAAAATCCAGTGTTGCCTTCATTCAGTGCCCTAGGACTTGCAGTTCAACTTATTGCCTCTGCCTGGGTGGGGAGGAGTGGCCTCTACACAGCGACAGTCACTCCTCACCACTTACCCGCTGACAAACCACACAGAAGTGAATCGGGTTAATGTGCAGCACGCAGGACCCATCAGCAGCTGCTTTGGCCAGCTGCAGGAGCCTAAGCAGAGTGTGCAGCAAGACCACCCATGTCTTACCGTTTCATGAAAGGTCTTCACTACAGCTTTCCCATTGTTTGTCTCCGATTCTGCCATGAGCGCTTGTTGAAATGCTTGATCGTAGAACTGCTTCACATCTTTGGCTATCTAGGAACGACAGGGGAAAAAGTCCTTTTCAGCCAGAGAATAAGAAGGAAATCCATCCAGCAGATATGCCTAAAAGGGACAGGTTCCCTCTAATGGCACTTGCAGGCAGATGAGCAGTTTTAAAATATATTTGGACCTCATTTATTTGCACAGGTGTGTGAAGAAGGCCTGTCTTTCACAGAGCTCAAGTCCCTCCAACTGTAGAATGTTAAGAGCAGCAAATATCAAGGACCTCATCCACCAGCCAGTAGATTGCAGCCAATGCTATCCAAGCACTCCACGAGAAATCTCTAGCAGGCAAAGACAGCCAAGCCCCAGAGCGTGAACCACAGAAGCTGAGACGACCTTCAGCCCGCATGGATTAGCTGTTGCTGTTGGGAACGCAGAAACGTCTTATTCTGAACCACTCAACACACGGAGACAAAGCAAGCAGGCAACACACATCCCACTGAGGCTGCAGAGGGGTTGGACTAGATGATCTCCAGAGGTACCTCCCAACCCTAACGATTCTGCGTGAGTCTGTGTGGCACGCTAGGGAAGTCAGGAGGGGGTGGGGTGTGCAAACAAGGCCACCTCTAAGTACAGACAACTTCGCTTACTGTCTGGCTTGGAGGGGACGGCAGGAATTTGGGAGAGAATGCACACTAAAGCCTAGTGAGGCAGCTCATTTGGGTCAGTAAGCTTAGGCATTTCAGATGGATGTCAAACTCTACCAGGTCCCTACCTGGAGCTGGGCACCCCCATCCTGTAAATGGTTGTATGAGAAGTCTCATTCATGCTCTAGCCCTGCCACCTGGGCTGGTGAGCTGCAGCCACCCATGGGGATCTGCTCCGCAATGCAAAAACACCTAATTGTCAGGGAAAATGGCCTTGTGGCTTCTCCTCTAACACCCTCCAATAATGTGTGAGAGACAGATGAAAGGAGAACATGCACGAGAAGCTAAAGAAGTACAACATGAGCAAGTATGAAAGGGAAAATGTTTCCAGAACATCTGGTCTCAGCAGCACAGGCTGGATTAGCACACTAAAAAAGAAACTGCAGCAAGAATGAGGTCGATTTCAAACAATTATCCCAGCATTTCTCCATCACTGCTCAAAAAAGCGTGCTTTGGAGGGCAATGTTCTCTACTGTGTGATTCTGGTGTGTGACAAAAAAAACCAAAAAACCAAAATTCCTACTTTTTGCTTCTCCATCCTGTATCTACAGTATCTCCACAAAGGTGGTCTCCAGGAGAGACTGCTCCAGCTCCGTGGAAGAGCTTCCTGTGCTTGCTTCACCAGGACATGACTGTGTCCCCAAGGGGCATTGGTCAGGGCTGCAAACCCGGGTGGAACTGAGTCCCTGCTGGGAGCAGCACTGGGTGGCTGGGATCATTCAGTGCTTCCCTCCCAGCCCGCACCACTCCCGAGCTGCCCCTGATCGAGGCAGGGGGCAGCAAGCTGCCTGCCTCATGAGTGGGGACTTCCAAATAGCCCATTCTCTTAACAAGGCTGCAGAAGCAGCTGAGACCAACAGACTGCCACCAGAATTAATTTTGGGAGCTCTTGTACTGGAAAACCCTACATTTCTCAGCTTTTATACTCTGATAGCCAAGCACCTTCTCCCCAGCATGGAAAACAGCATAAGGTCCTTCCTTACTCAGGCTTCACTTTTTTTTGCTGTCATTTCAGTCACACATGTTGAACTCTTCAGGATTCTCAAGCTAACATCTGCAGGAAGCACAAGCCCCTATGCAAAAGTTAATTAGCTTGCCAAAGTTGCTAGGAAACAGCACCCTGCCTGCATAATAATATGTTTATCCACGGAAGAGTTTACTCCGGTGAAGTCATGCTTTCTCTGGTGAATGACTACAGGGGGTGTTCCCATTCACGGCCGAGCTGGTCATCTGTGGCCTACACGCATGTGAAAGCTGAGCAGGCCACCACCTCCTTACGCAGCTGGCTTACGTCTCTTAGTAAACACATTTCCTGCTCCACCAGTGAGTCTAACCTTGGCTTTGAGCACAAGCAGTCCCCTTCTTTCCTCCAAACCCTCAACAGCTGAGGATCAATATCCAGCCCGCTGCTTGCTGCAGAATGGCCATGGCTCCCATGCACTGATAGTTTTGCTCTTTGAGACCGAACTCTGCATGTGTATGAGCATATGTGGCCAATGTAAAGGGAAGGTGAAAAGCTGCAATTTTCAGTCAACCCTTTACCTAACCCCCTCCAGCCAGTGGACTGCATCTGAGCAGTCTCTAGCAGGGTGCCTGGGACAGACACATGACTTCCACCCCTTGCACATGCAAAGCATATTGATCAGCAGCAAGCTCAGTCCTTACAGACAAACAGCCCAAAGTGGATTATACGATAGTAGCAAAGAGCAGGAAGCATCAGGCATCCCATTAATGCAGACATGGGCTCTCCCTGGATGGTATCCCCTCCCTTCAGGGCCACGTGGCTGGGTTTGCACTTTCCTCTTTGGCACCTAGGATGTGCAGATGGCTTTCCATCATTACTTCATCCATGAATCAACTCACACTGTGACTGACAGTGTAGCAGCAAGGAGGAGACCCAAGTGAGACAGGGCTATTTTTATTCCAGACATTGCGCTATATACCAAAAGGGGCAGCTGGTACCATCAAGTGCTCACATTTAAAGTTCATCAGCCCAGCCAAGAGGAATTGGGTGACCTGCCCGGATCACATCGCTAATCCAAGCCCCCGTGACTCAGTCCATGAGCAATCTGAGAGCAGAACAGCTCGTGCTGGGATCTGCTGCGGCTCTGCCCCAGCTTCCTCATCCCACAAAGGCAGGTTTCAGAGTCATCTTACTTGGTCTTTGTTGACAAATCCCCAAATTCCAGCTGCAACTTCGCAGGCAAACAGGATCACCAGGCAAGTGAAGAACTGCAAAGACAAATCAAGAGAAGGACAATTAACATTTCTGGCTACAGGCAAGAGCAGCAATTAGATGGGTAGAAGTGTGGAGCAGCACTTCTATGTATGGAGAGCAAAGCAAGGCATCACTTGACTTCAACCCATTTTATCTCTCATACACACACTTAGCCGAAATACACTTTCCTATAACTCATTAGATGCCCCCTCACATCCAGACTTCCCACTGGGATGGCTGATTGGGGATCAGCAGAGCCTTCCACACAGGGACTGGCAGGGATGAGGATGCCCTGTGCACAAGACACACTGCTCCTCCTCGTGCACCTGCCCAACCATCCAGACGAGCTACTTACTTTGCCACAGATGCTCCAAGGATGGGAATTGCCAGTGCAGGGTTAAAAGTACATTTCAACTACTGAGGAGCTGCAGGGAGTCAGGGTGTGATTTATGGTGAGCAAGCTTGGCATCCACAGCTCTGCAAGGCTTCTGCAGTTTTTTGCATAAATACTAAGACTGATGTTTTCCCACAGTCCCACCCTATTTGTGCAATTCCAGCACTCCTCCCTGCCATTCCCCCAAAGTCTCCTTCCATCTTTTTGTTCAGATCCCAGGAACACATCGTGAAGGTCATTCTATTAGACTAGGAATAGGAAGCTGTAAAGCTCATACATCAGAGCCAAGTGAGAAGGCACGGATGGGCACAGTCCACACACAGCTGACATTACCTCCGCGACAACATCACCCACAGTGACTTCTTCCTGGGAAAAGCCCCAAATTGAGAGAGTTGCCATGGAAGTAAAGCAGCAAAAGAGGTGAATGCAGTCAGAGGAAGACAAAATTCACAGAATGGGGTGGGACAACAGCCCCTGGCTCCTGGGAAGTCCCTGTTTCAGACACATTCAGGACATTTTCTTCAACAACAGAGGAAATGGGAGTTTCCAGAATGATGCTATGACCTGGCTTTAACATGTAAGAGCAAAGGATTATCAGCAAAATAGAAACAAGACTATTGACCTGACAGCAGGAAAGGACTTCCAACATCCTTGTCTGAACAACCAGCTCCTATTTAAATACCTATCTGTCCCTGATTCCCCAGGAACATCTTTGGGGGACTGGGTCTCGCATCCACTCAAGGAATCATATCACTGTAAATTGCGGGTGCAATGCTACTGTAATTCTCTGGTTAAGCACTAGGGCTCACTCTTGCAGTGGTTACCCTCCAGTGGAGGATGGCTAGTTTATCCCAAATTTGGAGGTACAACTTCCTGCAGATGCAGTTCTGCAAGCTGGCTGCAAAACACCAGAGATGCAGCTTGATGCCATGGGAGCATGGTGGTGTTCCCAGCCAGGCGGTCAGATGGGCCCCAGCCCCTTCCCAGGGAGCAGAGCCTGCTCCATGCTAAGCGGCTCCCTACTGCCTTTGTCAGGTCTTGCCGCTCAGCTTCCACACCAGTTTTGGCACAGGATTTTGATAGCGTGAAGCTTCCTGGTACTTGCCCCTTTTGCAATAAGCCTGTAGTCATTCCACCAGCTGGCTGCAGGAGAGGAAAGTGTGGCTACTTCCCTGCAACACCCTAAGGACGTTGTCTGGAAATGTCCTTGGAGCACGGTGGGAGCCTTGACCAGCAGAAAGCATCATCCTGAGGTGTCTCCAGCCCTCTCTTAGCAAGCCAAGGTGTGAGCAAACAGCAGCTAGAGCTGCTCATTTCAGCCAAAGCAGCCGGTTTCCCTGTCAGACCTCAGGTATGTTGTACCATCTGCCCTTCTAATCCTCTTCCAACTTGAAGAGAGAGCGAGGGGTAGTTCAAGTTCTCTAATTGCTTGCATTAACAAAAAGAAATAATGCAAAGCTGCCAGACCTCACTACAACAACCCCTGTCATATTTGTGCCCTGGCTCCTATTCTCAGCAGCAGTGACAAGGCCTGCAAACGCCTACAGCAGCTCCATCCACTGACATTCAGAAGTGCTTCACAAAAGCCAGTGAGAAGTACCCACTTCTTATTGGGAAACAGAGGCAACTAGAGGTGAAGCCATTGGTGAGACTGAGGGAAAGCAGCTCCGTTTCCCTCTGTCCCTGTTGAATCCACACTCATGGGCCACTACACCACCACCAAGAATTTCCCAGCCCAAGAAAGCCAAGGGCTGGAAAGTCCTTCCAAAATTTTTATTTTTCCTTCTTCTTTTTTTCTTTTTCCCCAGTGAGTTTAAAGCTGAACCACATGTGAGAACTTGCTTTAAATAAATGGGTCTCCCTTACCCCTAAGGCAAAGGCTTTTGGTGTGGCCACGGGTTACACAATTAAGCTCATCTCGTGCCAGGAATCCTGAGCTGCTGCCTCACATCAAGGACGCCTGTAGCACTTCAGTAATGGATTTTCCAGGATGCACCTAGATGTCCTCACTAACATATTGTGGGAAATCTTTGCTTGTTTCCCTGTCCAAACAGATAAAAATAGCAGATGATTCCTTAAAAGAACTGGAATCACCGCAGGCAGCCTTAAAAGAGAGCGAAAGGGGAAGCTGTAGGGGACATTAGGTAAGAAAGAGAGTTTAGTGGGTGCTTGATAAGACAGCCAGACCACGGTGGGGGAAAAAAGCACAGGAGGTGGGTTCCACATATAACAGAGAAAACGAATCTCCAAGAATCCCACCGTTTGCACCTCTTCTGCTGCTTTCAGCCTCTGGCCTGCATCCAGGCACAAGCAGGAGCTTGCAAGATGCCTGCCAGCTCAGCTGGAGCTCCAGCATGCTGGGCAGAGATGCCCTCAGCCAAATAGTGCTGCCTTCCTCCTCGCAGGGGCCAGCTAGTTCCCACCTACACGCTCACACATCCTCCCAGCCCTTTTTGTTGCAGAAGTCTCCAGCGAGGAAGGCATGGCCGTGGTAGGGACGCCACAGTGCCAGGGACCATGCAAAGCTTTCTGCCTCTTACCGTTCCCAGAAGGCACTGAGACTCCTGAATAGCACCGTAGCATCCCAGGAACCCCACGAACATCATGACAGCTCCAACCGCAATCAGGATGTAGATTCCTGCAAGGTAGAGTGAGAGGCAAATGTGTTACTGTACGAGAGCACCCTGTAGGACCAGGCTGGACACGCTGGCTCCCCTGGGCCATTTAATAGGGGTGTGCAGAATTAAGGCCCAGGAGATACGGATAGAGGTGGCGGCAGACATAGTAGAACAACACAACATATATGAATTGGATCTCCAAGTGTTTGAAACTGCTAACACCAAAACTTAAAAACCTATCACCCCCAAAACCAGAGGAAGCGCGGAGAACTTGAGTGGTAACAGGCAGAGGATACAGCAGGGCTTTCCAGCCCCCAGAATGCTGCAGTGTGGGAGTTCCTGTGGCACACATACCATTTTAAATATTTAAGGAGAGGAGCTGAAAATTATTAGTTAGCATATATTTTAAAATAAACAGTAAGGCATACAGTTTATTTATATTAAATGTCATACAAATATTTATCTGGCTAACATTTTAAAGACAGATGAGCCACAGAACTAAGGGAAAAGCACTGCTTAAGCATTTAATTTCATAAAATCTGGCTTTTGTTTGTTATAGGTTCTTCTGCAAAGAGGAAGACTTTTTTACTTCAACTTACTAAATTTGCACAGTCAACTTACTCCATAACTAGTTCAAAGATGGGAAACTAGGTACTGTGGGGCTCAAAAAGCAGAGGAATTAAAGTTTATTCATCCAGGAAAGAAGAGCTTAGCTCAAGGCCCAGGTCTGCTGCTTCTAGTAATCAACATGGTCTCATCAACCATGAGACTGGCGAGATCATGATGATTACTTGGCCAAATGCCACCACCTCAATTAAATTTGCTTCCTTTTCTAAAAACACAGCATTCTCCTAGTGTATCCCATATATTTAATGCATTTTTGGTTAACTAATATTTTCAAGTATTGTGGTTCTACTACTGTGAATACTACTTTCCATTCAAAAGCAATTTGACATATGCAAAAAATAATCAAAGAAATCATTCCAAATGAGACAAGTCTGCAGTGGCCATTTTAACTGACAGTGAGAAAAAAAAAAACAGGATGAGAACAGAAGTACACAGGACATCCCAGATGTAATGGCAATACAGTGTATCTCGCTAGTGCTTGGGAGACACATCCCTACAATTAAACGTTTTATTTTGTTAAATAACTATAAAAGCATTTTAACTTGTATCAGTCTGTCAATTCCCTTCTAGGAGCAGCACTAAAGTATAAACAGAGCTCAAGATTAAAATTGCTTGTACAAGCCCATCATGTTTGAGGTTTTTGTTTGTGCTTTTAAACAACTTTCTGATAATTTAAGTGCAAAGTCTAAAGGGCATGCACTGAGAGCAGAGTTAAGCAAAGTTAAACCTTTCTCTGAAAAAACAGATACATAGTTGTTTAAAATCCCCTCCTGGATATGCAAAACTTGGGAAAGGGTCAACTTTGGCTCTTGCGTCTTCCCTCTTTCAAAACAAAAGCCACCAGTACCCAAACAACACAAGGGCCAACTGGGTGGAGTGGTGATGGACACGCAGCCCAGTGTCCACAGCGCGGGGACCCTGGGGACGGCGTTTCCCACCGACCCACGCTTGCACAATGCCGTTCTCCATGACAAGGTGCTGCTGGAGGGAGACGAGACGAGGAGGGAGACGAGGGCGGACACCGCTGCAGGGACGCACCAGCACAACCAGACATGCTGACCCCACAGGGAGCCCCTTGGCACAAACCCTGGTGACGCCAATGTCCTCGCAGCAACACCACCAGCAGAAGGGGAAAAAGGCGTGAGTTGCACCTCCTGAAGCGTATCGAGGGGGCGTCAACAGTACTTGGTAGCCACAAAAACCCAGCCGGCCAGCGGGCTGTTGAAGTTCCATAACAGAGGACAGGACACCTCCTTGCCTGAAGGCAGGAAGAGCAGAGAAAAACAAGCAAAAGAAACACACCCAGGAGAGTTTCTTGAAAAGGACAGGCTATCAGTTTTGTGGGCCTGCCTCAAGTATTAGGTGATTTTACAGGCTGTCTGGAGCTGACAGGAGGTGCAGCGGCAGCTGGGCAGAGCCCCATGGCCAGCAGTGCGCTGGGTGAGCGCGGGGCAGAGGGGGCTGGAGCGATGGGAAGGCAGGAATGTACCCTATAAAATAAAGGCTTCCTGCTGGATGCCTGCCAAGTTCCAGAGAGACTGACAAGAGATTTTCAGAGGCTACATAATTGCTGTTTCAAGAAGAACAACATATCAGTAGTGTATCAAAAAAAAAAAGTCTGTTTATTGTCACCAGAAACTACTAATGCCCAAAACCCAGCCCTCACTGCTCCAGCTTGTACCAGCAATGGTGACGGTTTACGTTTTCAATCCATCAGGTTTTTCCATCTTACAGCCTTGGGTGGCTCCCCTGGAGAGCCTTAATCACAAGTCCCTCTGGGAAAATCAACTTTGCTCATCCCTGAGTGCAGCAGCTTCTGACTTCTCCTCACATTGGGTCAGCAGAGAGGAGACAAAGCTGGGCTGGGGGCAAGTCACATCAATGTCTGGGAAGTCACTAGTCATGCTAACCACCCCAGTAAATGTGTAATAAGCAGATGCAGCAATCTGGACACCAAGCAGCATGATGCTGCAGTGGACCCCAATGACCAAGTCACTCCCATGGATGGACAGGAGATTTTATTCTCATATTCTTCAAAATGAATATTGAAAGCAATTTCCAGGCTGAACAAATATAGCTAGGAGATCACAGAATCATGGAGTAGCCCAGGTTGAAAGGGACTTCAAAAGATCATCTGGTCCAACCTCCTATGAGAAGGGCAGCCTAGAAGATCCTATATTGAGATCATCAGGAAGACACAAAAGCCACTGGCAGCTAGGAAAGTTTTGCTCTGAAAACTAGGAGATAAAAGCCCACCAAGAACCTCAACTGATGGAGGAGACTAAGAGGGAAACGAGACATTTGCCATTTTATAGAGGTCTTCTGGAGGCCTCTGTAAGTACTTCTTGATGGGGTTTATGCAGCTTCAAAAAAAACCAACCAAACTCAACCTGCTGAACTCCCACCCCAGAAAAGCTGCACAGACCTCAGACAGACAAGTGAGGTCCCAGTTTCCCACTTCTCTCCCTGCTCATGCTTTGCCAACCCCTTGTCAAAGCCAGCGCTGCTGTCAAGCAAGCAAACAGCAAGAAGTACAGGAGTGAAGGGAAGAAGACGTGCATCACGTGCGGCTTCCTGACTGGAGCCCAGCGGATGCGACCTGTGGGGTTAGAGCAGCAGGAACATGCAGCCAAGCAGGGGAGAGGGTGGCAATGGCTGGCCTGAACTTGGAAAACCACAAAAAACCCTGGAAGGCTTTTGGGATAAAGGCCAGCTTCGTTCCCAAGCACAAACAAGTGGCTGTTATGGAGTCGCCTTTTGTTAACAAGGGCCAGAGCACTACAGCCTCCCGGGAGCAACAGTGTGGACTCTGCTCCAGAGTTTATTTAAAAACAAGCACAAATATTTAATCCAACAATAGCATCTTGTACAATGAATGCTAGTGGTGTTTCTCCACGGAAATGCCAATGAAGGCAATCAAAGTGCCCAACCACACGCTTTGGATGGTGTTTGTTTTCCCACACCCATCCTTCCCCTTCAGGGATGGGGCCGGTGGGGCGTCTCTGCCTCCAGACTGGGTGCCAAGCAGCTGGGGGACTATTTCATGGCAATCACAGCCCAGACAGGAGTGACCAAGCCCTCTTCCCAGAAAGCAGCCTGACACGTCTTAACTTTCATTCCTGGCAACAGCGTGGATGACGGCCAGCATGGTTTTGAGCTCTGTGTCTGTGAGCAAGGCACCTGTCATCCTCATCCTGAATGGCACATTATCCTCCTTAAAGTCAGAGAAGGCTCCCCTCAGCACAAGACTCTTCACTATGTAAGCATCAGAGTTGGGATTAACTCCTTGTTGGCTGTCCTGGGTGAGAAATGCTTCACCAAAGTAATATTTGCTCCTTCAGGGCTCTTCCCAAACTGGCACAGTTCTGCATGAGCAAGGCTTCATCTGCCTTTCGCATGCCACTTCCCAGCTCATTTTTATTGCCACTTTTTCAGGAGTTTTAAAACAATATATGTTGTTTGCCATAAACAAAACAAAAAAAATCAGAGAGGTATGAAATGCAAACTGCAGTGCATACAGCCATGCTGCTCTCTCCAGCTGCAGTAGATTATCCTGGGAATAGCCACAGCTGCAGCAACAGGTACAGTGAGCAAATCATTTATAGGTACCAATGTGCCTCCACATCCCTGAACAAGGCCAGAGTGTGATTCGTAACCCTATGGCACAGTTCTCTGATACAGCAGCAGTAAGCAACATTGCTAAAGCTGCCAAACACAACCAGCCACCCACGAAAGCAAGCTGTGAGCTGCAGGACTTGTGTCTCTGAGTCGGGGAAGTCACAGGAGGACTCACAGAGGCAAGTGGTGTCAACATTGCCTGGAGTCCTCTATCTCTTTTCGCCTCCTCGTTACAGAGAGGTTCAGAGTCCTGTCTGAATTCAAAGCAGGAGGCACAGCAACCGTGATATGAGCTCTTTGCTCAACAGTATCAGAACACAATGCATCAGAAAAAGCATCAACAATGGACAAAACTTCATCCCCCCCTTCCCTGATATAACCAGGGCATGTGCTACTTTGGGCTACATGGACCTACTAAAGCTTTAGCCACATGGGAAGCCGCTGAACATCACATGCAGGGGACTGAGAGTAACTGAGCACTTCTCTCTGGATGGTGCTAGGTCGGAAATTAAAAAAAGCAACCAAGAGGCCAGCTTAGCTCCCAGCTCACACAGATGACACCTCTATGGAAGGTACTTTGGCTCCTGGCCAGGTAGGAAGTGGGATGCTCAGTTTTGGGAGCAGGGAAGGGAAATAAAAAGGCAGTATTCAATGTCAGTACTTGCTCTGGCACTAAAGCAGCATAACTGGTGCCCGCAAGGTCGTAAAACTCATGTCCTCTCCCTGCTGAGAAATAACAAAACAAGTAGAAGAGAACAGAACTGAAAAAAAGTACATGATGAAAAACAAATAAAAGGAGGAACAAGCACAGCAGAGTCCATCTAAAACAAGCAGGGAGTGGGTCAGCCCTCCTCCCATGCCCACCATCCCCATCAGAGATGCTGTGCAGCTCCAGGCATGGGCATTTCTGGGCAGCACCAGACCCATTTCAATCCTCTCCCAGCAGCTTTAGATCGTTAAGCTAATGGAAGCCAGTCTCTTCCCCCAGGTCACCATGGCAATGTTTCCAAAAGACAAAAAAATAATAAAAAAGAACCCCCCCAGCATCACCCCATACTTCCCAGGAAGCCCAGGCAGCTCTCCAAGCTGTGCCTGCCCTCTCTCCATGGGATGGGCTTTAAAAGGGGCTGAGAGCAGAGGGAAGAGATAGTTTTGTGTTTTTTCTCCCAACAGGCAGGCTCCCGAGGGGAAGACCCTGCACATCCAAGAGTTTTGCAAGCCTCTGAGGGCTAGAGGGTGGCTGTGGTGCCTGCCCTGCCACAGCTCCTGGCTTGGAGATGCTGAACGTTACAGGGTCACCACCAGCCCTGCTGCAGGGATGGGTAGGATCATCAGATGGTGGCAAAAGGGAGACTTCATCCTACCCCACACCACAAATCCTGGATGAATGCACTCTCTGTAGTCAAAAAAATGACCATGATGTTCTTCCTTGCAACTTGGGGGCAAGAGACAGGCAAAGAGCAAACAGTCCCTCCATGGTGGGGTGGGAGCAGGAAAAGGGTGACTGCACCACCCAGCCAGCACAGGAGGGTCTCCTGGACATTTTTGTCCAGCTGCCCAGTGGAACTGGCCCAGCAGAACTGACAGAGCTTTCTTGGAAGTTGGGTAAGAGAGAGGGGGTAGAAAAAGAGAGGGTTTGCTGGAGGATGATAACTGGGAAGCCCCTTCATTCCCCTCCACCCCCTTTCCCAAGAAAAACATTGCTGCTCTGTGGCTGCTAATGACTTCCAGACGGAGCAACAGTGTCACAAAGCACGGCGAGCTCTCCTGGGGCTGCATGGCTCACACGGGGAGATGAAAGGCTGTACATGCTGCCCTTGCCTGCAAGAACAAGGCAAGAAGGAAGCAGAGGACACATCTCTATCAGAAAAGCAAAGGCGAGGTGGAGAAAGTCCCAAACAATGTCCTTGTGTGCACACACCCATAACCAAAATGACTCCACACAGAAATGCCACAGTCAGATTTCTTCTCCTCTGCCTACCCAGGGAATGCTGGAAGGAGACAGGAGGTTTTTTAACATTTGCATACCCATGAGAGCTGGGAGGACGTCTATGGCACATCTCCCACACTGGGATGGATGATAGTGGCACAGCACAGGAGACTCGGGCTGGAAGACGCTGGCCCATGCTCTGCTGCCCCAGCCTGCAACACTTCTGGAAACCTCTGTGTACCCCGGGGTCTCGCCTGCTGACAGAGCCCAAATCCTGCTGGAGGGCTTCTTGTGGGCTTTGCATGCTGAAACACGGGGCAGGTTATCCAAGGAAAACTGTCAAAGCTACAGGTTCAAACAGTTCTGAAGAGCAAGAAGCCACCATTGGCACAGGTCCCTGGTGGTAGAGCCAACCGGAGGGGGCAAAGGAGAAGGACAACTACATTATTTGTAGTCAGATATATCTGAACCCAAAATAACCCAATGGTACCAATTTATGGCCTTAAGTCATAACCAATTTTAGTCTACAGAGTAAATGAATGGCAGGAGTTGGTCAAAATGAAGGTACACTGAAATGCAATTAAATAAAAGTTATTTTTAAACAGAAATTGAATTCTATGATAAGAATACAAACAAACAAAAAAGAAAGGATTGTTTGTGTTGTAAGGTATACAGCGTAAAGCAGACACTTAGAGGGAAGTACTGACAAAGTATTTTGCCTCAAAACTACTATTTTAAAAGGAATTCCAGTATTATTGAAGGAAGCAATCTGGCAGGGATTAGAGGAAAATCTAGATATAGTAAACCTCAGCTTTTGTTTTCCTTTAAGGGGCTAAATAATGAAATTGCCCTTAGCTGTACATAAGTTTATTTCCAATAGAGAAAAATGCATGTACTCCTGTTTTAAAAGAATCCACTTCTATATTATTATTTTAAATAATTCATTTTGCTCGCTGTGGTTCAAGGCCAAACGCAAGCCTTAGTTTCCACTCCCAAGCACACAAGCCTGGCTACAGCTCGTGTCTCTATGGCAAACCACTGACACACGGAGCCTTGAAAGAGCAGAGCACAAAGAGGTGAGAGAAGAACCCAGTGCTGAACCAGCTGTGTGCATCCGCAGGGATCGCTGAAGCACCTCATGCCAAAACTGAAAGCGTTTTTTCGTTAGTGTTTATTACAGGACCTAGAGGCCAGGACTCTTGGGTTCTTCTCTAGTCCTTTCACGACAAGTTTAGCAAAAGGCTTCCTGTTGAGTCTAACCACATGATAAAAAGAAGTTGGCACCACCTTTAAGAGATGCCTAATATTTCTGGAGGGATGGGGATGAGGATGAAAGCATGAAGAGAAACCAAGAGCCCCGCATTGCTCGTGGCAGGTCCACATTCACTGTAGCACTGCTGGCTTCCAGAGCCTTTGCAAAATGCCGGAGCTCATCACAACCCCCTTCGCAACTAAAACCCCGGGAATCGCTGCTTTTTGTTCAAGGCAGCCCTGAAAAGGCTAATTGAGAAACAAGCTGCTGTTATGGACAGAGGCACAGCTCCCCCACAAACACTTAGCCGATGCAAGTCTGTTTGGATGATGTGCTGGGATGCTCTGCACTGCTGGCCACAGCTGGGACCCACGGCAAGAGCAGGTGAAGCACCCTTACAGGTTGTAAAGACAGTGGGCAAACCCTCAGGGAGCTAAGGCAGGTGTCCCAATCCATACTATGCACTGATGCTCGGCAGTCCCTCCTCTCTGCAAGGGTCAGACACCCCTGAGGCCAGCAAGACAGCACTTCCAAAAATCCCGAGGATCCCCACAAAAGCTTGCCAGGGATGGATGTCACACTGACTTCAAGGACAAGTGTGCAGATGTGACTCAGTTCAACTCAGATGTGTACTTGCTTGTGACAAATACTTCAAAGCATCCCTGTGCTTTCTGGCCCATTTCTTCTATTGCCCAGTTTGTGTGAAAAGCAGCTTGAACTTATTTCCAGGGCAGAAATCATTACACTGGATTGTATTTGTACAGTACAGGATGGTGAAGAGAGTCTGTGATCCACCTTGTTTAGAAAGCCTGTGTTTTCATTAGCCAGCCTCCCCTCCAGCCCCACTGCAGCACACTGTGTTGTGGGCGTGCTGATGGCTTTAAAATCAGCCCAAAGCCACTGCGCCTCCCAGCTGTCCCCTCCTTGTCTCCCACAAGCTTTGCTGCCTGACCTGCTTGGGACCCAGATACACAGTCATCAGCCTGGTTGCTAGGGAATGCCCCCCCCCCCCCAAATAAAGAATAAAATGCCCTTGTTGCCTTTCTGTTGGGGCAGGGATACCCAGCAGGATGGCTGGGAATGGGTGGGTGGCAGCAGCCTCAGTGACCAAGTTTAATCCGCCACTGCATGCCTGCCCAAAACCTTACACCCTTCTCAAGGAGCACCGGTGCTGCCGTGCTCCAGGGAGGAAACACTTCCCAGCACAGGATTTACTAATAAGACATGAAAAAACTACACAGAAGCAAAATAAACCCCCTCCTCACTCCCAAAACTACACGGAAAACCACACCCCAGCTCTGGATGCCTTTGCACTCTTCCTGGTGCTGGCCCTGCTCCCAGGACCGAGCTAATTAGAGCAGCGGGTCGTGTCGCCCTGTCTCTCCCCGCGAGCAGCTGGACACAGATTTCCTATTTTGGATCTGGCAGGCGAGAGTGAAGCTCAGACCATCCGGCCGCTGCATTCCCCGCCTCGCCAGGCAGCTTCGGGGAAAGCACGGGAAGGGAGGAACGCCTGGGGATGCTCCCAGCGCACAGGCAGCCCAGCAAGGGGGAAAATGTGCCTTAAATCCCCACCCCTGGATTTCAAACAAGAGCCAAGGCTTTTGTCCCCACCCTGCTGAATGCATTTTGCCTGCAGCAGCCATCTCTGGACATCACATAACCAAATCCCTGAAGGATGGGGATCCTGGCCTTCCCCTATCACATTATTTTCACTATCATGCCAACAAAATGGGACAAAAGCAATAAGTCCAGTGTCACTTGCCTCTTCAAGATCCCCAGGGGCTCTTAAAACCACTGACACTGCAGCACCAACTTTTTGTGGAGAGATAAGCTTGCTCCAGTTTGCACTGGTATCTGCAGAGATGGGTCAGCTCAGTCTTCTCCCACGGGCTCTCAGAAATCATTGAATCACAGTTTTTACTTTTTTTGAAATGGTAGTCTTTATGGGTAGGGTCAATAAATATCTAAGCAGTGGTTTACCGGTTGTTAGCATTCAACTTATCAATGCCTCTAGCTATCTTGAAGGATGTTTTCTGACCTGCTATCAACGCCTTGCCCAGCCTTCAGACACACAGAGCACTTGAGACACAGTATTAGACAAGGGCAAGAGGCAAGAAGCATTTTAGTTTTTCAACTACAGATAAAGCAAATAAATGCATATCAGACCATAAGCCTAGCTCAGATGAAAAGCAAGTATTTTCCTTTATAGTGAAGAAAGCATGAAACTACGGTGCACCAGCTATCCCCATCCCTGGTACTGGCTAGTCTTCACAGCACTGAAGCAGTTAGTTTGTCATTTGCTGGAGCAGTGTGTCCACAGCCAAAATGGAAGTGCCAAAAGCCAAGACTGTAACAAGTGGTCAGGGGATCAGATGGTTTGCGAGCCACGTTGAGGAAAAGCCCGTGAACAAGAGCTCGTTTAATAACCTCCCAAGCCAGCCCACAAGACAACTTGTTGGATGCAGTGCCAAAGCACCAGAGGTACCGCTTGCGGGAAACCCCAACCCCAGGATTTCCCTCCTCCTGGGCTGGACAGGCGAGCAGGGAACAGCTGCCTGTTCCCACAGGGGCTGCAAGAGTGGCTGCCAGCAGCCTTTGGGTTTAGGTGCAGGGGAAGCTGAGAGCAAGGACCGCTCCCCTCCTCCTGCTCCTGCAGCAGATCAGCATCACGCCTGGTACCCCAGGAGCTGCTCTGCTCCCCACATACTCCTCCTCCCACTTCCCCATTGCTGTCAAATCCCACACACCAACTGGCTGTGTTAATTGTTCTTCCTCTCCTGTAACACACAAATATCATGGGAAAGTGGTCTTGAACAAAACAGATTCAAATTTAGGGCTGGGGAAAGGACACAGAGAGAAACCAGGAGACACCAAAGTGCTGCTTTCCCACTCCCCCTCCTCACTCAGTACAAGCTCCATGGTGCAAGTTTTGCTCCTCTGATAGTTTCTATTGCTTCCCCTGTCCTCCAGCACCACAGTGAAGCCTGGCCAGCCTTTAAAAGCCTCCTGATGGATCCCAGGACCAGCACACCATGCCAAACACCAGAAAGTGGTTTGCAAGGGGAAAAGAAAAAAAAACAACAAAAAAAGCAACAGCTCTGGAGGCCAACCCCAGAGAGGTTCCTGCTCCCGAAGCAGGAACATCGTGTTCATATGTATTTTGGATGCCAGAGGAGAAAAAGGAGGGAGTATCAGTTGTAGGGCGAAGGGAAAAAGGGAAGTAAAAAAAAAGGCAAAAAGAAATCCCAGCCTTCAGGGTCCAGAGGGCTGGCTGGGAGAGGCAGCAGCTGAAATAAATGCTCTGCTGTTATTATTGCATGGAAATTACAGCTGCCAGAAGGAATCCAGACTGATCTGTTGCTGAATATAACTTTAAAAAGACAGTCAGCCTCAAATCATGGGCCGCTCACGGGTGTCAGAAAGCCAGCATGGTGGTGGGACCCACAGTCCGTTCCCTGTTGCCTTCTAAATGGCAGAGGCCAAGGACAAAGATAAAACAAAAAGGGGTGGAAAAGCAAAAGACGCCCATCAGGCAGGAAGGGAGGACGCAACACCGACGCTCCAGGTCCCCCTGGTTCTGGGAGAAATGTGTTAACTAGGGAGGCATCAGTTGCTGGCCTCCAGAAGGAAGGAGATGTTTGGGCTGTTTCCCGAAAAGGAGAGAGTTTAACATCTTAACAGTTGCTTTTTCTCTTTTTAAAATTGAAATCTACAAGGGAGAAATGCTGTAAATACAGCTCTGAGTGCAAGGCAGGAGCAGGGGGTACGGCAAGAGAAGAAAACACACCATGGTTTACAGCAGGAGCATCTACTGTAACCAGGCACAGTCAGGGAAAGGGCTCAGACATGCCGTTTCATGGGTAAGCAGAGAAAAGCAAAGGAAGATCCCTTCCAGAAGGTAATTTCAGGTATTGGGGAGAACAGGACATGGGATCAGACAGGTCCTTGCCCCAGCTGTGGCAGCTTCCACTCCAAGCTGGCCCCTGCCTGGCAGGCAGCCCCTCCTGCAAGCTGCTACCCCTCATCTGTAAGGTGTCATGGGAGAAGAGGGCAAAAATAGGAATATTCATCTTCCACCAAGCCAGCATGCCATCAAATTTAAAAAATTGTGCTAAGCTTAGCCGTAACACACAGAGGTTCCACACACCCCTCCTGGAGAACATGAGTCACGAGCTCGCTGAGCTTCACTTTCCACTGCCAGCCACTCCGTCGGCTACTTTTACATCCCTTTGGATAGGAAACGAGACACGCTTCCAAGAAGTCTCCCTCCTCTTCCCAAACGTGCTCTGGGGGAGGCTGCATTGGAGAAAGCTCACTATGTCATAACATGTCTTTCTGTGCTTTTAGCCACCATGGCTTTGGTTTCTGTGCTTGGGTCACAGCCAACATTTAGTGAACACTTTGATTGGCACGGCAGGGGATATTTTGGGGAGCAGAATGTATTTTTAGTCCACCTTTCTTGCTGCTCACCCAGAGCTTTCTGCCCCATTTTTAGGCACGCTGCAGTACACCCTGGGGCACGATGCTCACACAGCGGTGCCAGCATCCCCAAACCTACTTACCGACATAGAAGGTGTTGGGGGCCTGCTTGTCCCCCAGCTGCAGGTACAGGATATTCGTGGTCTGCGAGTCATGCCGGAGCCACAGGGCCACTCCCAGGATGATGCCTCCGGCCAGCTGGGGAGAAAGCAGAGGGAAGCACGTTCATCCACTGATCCAGCCATGCTAGACCCGGAGCCGTATTTTTCAGGTGGGAGCAGAAGGTTTGCTTTTAGTCTTTCTGCACATTCTTATTTATTCCTTTCATGTACAAGAACATCCTTCCTAGCCACCATCCCAGCTCTACGCCCCATACCACATAAGCCACACAATCTTCCCTGCTTTATGAGAAGCCTTCTCGTTCTGGGGATGTGCAAAGCCCCTTCCAGTTCCTGCAGATGATTTCTTTCCTAAGAGTTATTTTATTACTCTGTTAAAACGGAAGGCTCAGCATTACCCAAGAAGCATGAGATGTGCAACTGAGGCTTTTAGGAGAGCTTTTCAAGTTAGGATCAGCCCCATTTATTCCCTTTTCCCAACAGGCTGTTAGCACCCCGTTTCATTTCTCTGATGTACAATGAGACTTTTGGGTTTTATTTGATCTGCTGAGAAGTGGGTAGGAAGGATGGGGAGATTGTGGCTCAGAAAGTGGGGGGACCATCAGTTTTTCCCTCTGCCCCAGTCTCATATCCACATTACTTCCCATCCAGGGTCAGACTTCCAGTCTGACCAGACCTAGTGGGACAGAGCTCTCTACAGCCCCCAAAAGCTGCTCTGCCTTGGAGGAGACTTGTCCAACCAACACAATGTCAAAAGGCAGTAAAAACTGCTAGCAATGCAGAACAAAGGCGGAGACATTGTGGCTTTGAACTGCTGCTGCACCCACTTTCAGGGGATCCAGAATGCCTCCAACCCCTCCCAAACACACTCTTCACGATGTCCACATCTTGACATTTAGCACAGCGTATAGGAGCACACAGATGACTACGAAACTACATTCAGTGGGACTTGGTAATATTTGCAGCAGCATCTTGGTGTTATACCCCATTACTCCCTCGCCATGGGTCTCAGGGATGTCTCCCATCGGGAGGGAACTGATGGGGATTCACACCAGCTGCCCTTACAGCATCACTTTGAGGAATATCTGTCTTCTTCCAAGGTGTCCCATGAGCATGGGAACTCCTGCAGCCATCACTTCCACTGCTTGTTTCACTTCCCATTTAATTTCGTAATGCAATAGAAAAAGAGAAACCATAACACAGGTCCCCCTGGGTGGGCTGTGAGCTGGGACCATGCCCTCCCACTCGTCCTGCACATACAGCTTTCCTTAACGTCCTAATACAGGGACTGAAGCAGAGCAAAGCCTCAGTTCAGGCCAAGGCACAGCAATGCTGCTTTTAGAGGCCACCATGAAGATGCTCAACAGGGATAAGCAGCTCTATGAGCTGATGAGGCTGAAACTGCTGCCTTGCCCGTGCTGTCATCCAGCAGAAGACCAGACACTTGCACACACACATGTGTGTGCATGCAGACACATGTGACAGAGACCCCAGGGCAAGGACAAAAACATGCTTCAAACACAGGAGGAGATGTTCAGCCTACAGAGCATCAACCAGTCTTACCACTGGAATATTTATGTTCAAGTAATGGGAAGTTTTATGACTGACTTCCTCAATGTTTTCTCTTCCAGGGAGGGGTAGGGAATGGCAATGGAGGATGGGAGCAGATGGGGGACACTGTAGTGGAGAAGGTGTCACTGAGAGGAGCTCCACCAGAGCATTTCCAGCAGAACTCAATGTGTTCTCCATGACACCCCCCCTTCCATTTAAAACAAGAGGGACAGGGCAAAGAAAGAAATATACATGTAAAAAAAAACATTTAAGAATTCAATATCACTTCTACGAAAGGCTGGAAGTACGTGTTCAAATGCCAATTTATTTTTGAGTGTTCTAAATCCTTGAAGCCATTCATCTTAAAAAAAGGAAGATAACTACCAAAGAGTACAGAAGTAGAAAAACTATTTATTTATTTATTTATTTATTTTTCAAAAGGGTCCAAGTCAGGTCAGCTCCAGGTATGAGAGGCACCATCAAGGTCACATTGAAAAAAGAGAGTTTGTTCAGTAAAAGTGTAAAGTCTACAGTTGTGTAAGCACAGCAGAGGCCCGGTGAACACACAAGGACTGGGATCTGCAAGACAGGCTGTCAGCGGGAATTCAGTTTTGCCCCTCGGGAGGTCAGCTGGTGGTTTTCCTCCTTGCTCATTTCTGCAAATCCCAGCCAAGGGATTTTCACAGGGGTTCCACTGAAGCTGGGGCAAAACCACAAAATTTGTGCAAAACTCATAGGGCAAACTGGCCTTGAGGTTTTTCCACTTACTGGAGAGAGAAAATCCTCCCCAGCTCCCTGGCGAGGGAGAGAAGATTTTACCTGCCTCTCCTCAATTTGCTACCAAAATAATCAGCTTTTAACACTTCTCCCACAGCAACCAATGCAACTTCCCTGCTGGCACAGTCCCTGATGCCTCTTGCACTTGGGAGAGCCTGAGGTTCTCCAAACACTGGCCACCATGGCCAGAAAAGTCACGAAAGCTGATCCGTGCTCAAATCCAGCTCCAAATAAGGCAGCTCGCGGCTTCACAGGAAGTTACCCAAATCCAGCCTGGCACAGCTTTCTCATTGTCTGAGGGCATAACAGAGCCCGTGTTTATCCTCTCAGGAGAAGGGGAATGTCCCCAAATTAATCAGTGCACCTCTTAAAGTAAAGGTCTCTCAGTGGCTCTGAGGGGAGAAGAGATCCCAAGGGAAGATCTGGGTTTCTGTGCTGCCTGTGAGAGGTGAAGGAAAGGCTGTAGCCCTTTTTGGTTTAGTTTTCTCTCAAGGAAACATTGCTCTGCCCCAGCACGCTGCCCTCCGCACCCAGCAGTGCCCATCCTGGCACCCACAGCCACCCATGGCGAGGCTGGGGCGACACCAGTGTGAGGAGCAGCAGCAGCTGCTTTCCAATCAAACTTGCCCTAAAACACCCAACACAGGACTGAAAGCAGGCTGCAGGCTAGTCTCAAAATATTTCTTACTCCTTTGGGAGCATCAGCTGATGGGATACAGCCTCTTCTGACACATCAAACCCAGCTCACCAGTGAGATCTGCCTACTGCAGCCAGCTGAACCATCTCCAGGTGTTCCCAGTTTCAGCTTCAATGTACCCAGGAACACCCCACGTCCCTCCCTCAACCGCCTGACTCCGTTTGCTGTTTTAACAGAGCACGGAGGACTTCCAAATGGAAGTTTTAATCCAACGGCAGCTGGATTTCTTAAGAGAAAGCAACGTTCACTTACTAATGAAAACAGGGTTTAGGCTACAATGAGTAACTTTTTCCATGAAAATTGTATATCCTTCCAACACCAAGAAGCGCAGAACGTAATTAAGGCATCTTTCTTCCCAAACCAAAGAAGACAAGAGGGAGAAAACCTCATCAGCTTGCCACAGTAACCCTGCCTTCCACTGCACCTTCCTTGGGATAATCTCATTTTTAACACAACAACTTGTTCCAGATATAAGCTTGGTATTTTCTTCTCTCCCCATCCTACAGCTGCTGCTGTTTGCCAACACAAGAGCCAGAAGAGCTCCAACTGCCCATGGCAGCGTCACACTGGTCTCCAGGCTGTGCATCCTCATACATTAAAAATATATATATTTTTTCTCTTCTTCCCTTGTATGTGTCTGTGATCTCATGCAGGTTACCCCATTGCTATGTGCTTGCCCAGCTAGTCAAACAGCAATGTCTCACCGGCTGAGGCCACCACTCATTGCAGATATTCCTCAGGTGCCCAGCACAACTCTGCATTTAAATTTTGGGGGACTACTTTAATGCAAGAAATAACCTAAAAGCTCCAATATCAGCAACGCCAGCACTACACTCGTAGATCTGCTTTCCACAAGCCAACCTCCCCAGCCAGACCTCCCTTGCTGGCACAAAGGCACTTACAGAGGTGGATGCTGCTGAAAGAAGCAACTGCTCAGGCTCCAACTCGGAGCATCTGGATTATTTTCCAGCATTTTAAGCACTACTAACTTTCTCTGCCACTTTTAGAGCCTTGCACTTTCCTCTGCTCTGGAGTGTTTTAAGTTCTCATTCTGCTGCCTTGTCCTACCTGCACTTTTTCATGCCTTCCTCTAAATGAAAAAGAAATAATAAAATCCCACAGACATAACCCTCAAACAAAAAATCCTTCAATGAAAATAACACCACCTCCACCTTCCTCACCCCTTCACAAATCCACCCTGAGCCTCGAGGGGTACCCAGTCCCCAGCACAGGATCCCCATTGCATCGCTAGTGCCGTCCGGGACGGGGCTGACCCTGCAGATCGTGCCCTGAGCACAGCAGAGGTGGCGCGGCAGGCTCCAACATTTCCTCTTTACTGCTATTTTCCAGCTTCCAGAGATTTATTGCTTCTTCCACAGACAGCCAGAATTTCCAGCTGGATCCTGCCTGTTCAAGGCTTGCTCTGCACAGGGACACCAGTCTTGCTCAGCAGGGTGGGAGGAAGCCCCAGTTGGATGCTGCCTAGGGGAGGGAAAAGGCAGCCGCCCAGCCCCCGGAAGTGATGGGGTGGTACCCACAGGATGGTGTCACCTTCTGAGCATCACGATGAAGGCAGGTGTGCAGCCCTGGTTTCCTGCCCCAACCACCATGCACAGTGGGGCTCCTTTCTGGATTGAGCCTCACCAAATGATATGCCATTCAGCCTAAAATTTCCCAGATCCAGCTGTGGGGCAAGGGAACAAACCCGTCTTTCCCAGCTTAGTCACTCCTACCCTCCAAAAGAAATTTCCATTATTTATGGGTGCGAGGAATGGCCCCATTTGCCCCTTTAATGCATGGCACCCCATAACCAAGCTGCCCCCACCTTTGCCTGATGCTCCCCAGACACTCACATATGTCAGGACGTGCATCATCTGCTGTCCCTTCTGCGGCCCCCAGCCCTTTTCCTCCTGCTCCCTTCTCTGAAATAGGTTTCCTGGCAGGGAGGAGGAAGAGGAGGAAGAAGCCCTGGCTATAGGGGGACTTGCTGGCCATGTCAAAGTGAAGCAGACATCCTGCAGCTCAAGCCGGCGGCGGAGGGAAGTGGAGGTGCCAGAGGTTTCACAATGCTGTATTTTTAGCAGCGCCGCTTCCCACAGCCTGCGCTGCCGCCAGGACGCTGCTTCCCACCCCACAGGAGCCGAGGGGAGCTCCTGCCTTGTTGCAAAAATGCTGCTGGTGGAGCCTGCGCCATGATGCCTGTGAAATACCGCAGTTACGAACGAGAAGCAGGATGCTGCCAAGAAAGTTTAATGGATTTTAGCTGTTTTATGACTCAGGTAGATGATTAGAGATCTTTAACAGGTTTTCACGCTGCACAGGCCTGCAGTTTCCCTTACACCACCTGGAAGCTGAGCCCTTTGAGGCGGTGGCACTCAGACCCCACTCGGGGAGCCCAGCCAAGGGCTCCCCATGGCTCCTCTCCAGCACAACCTGCAAAGCAGCCAAGATAGGGTAAAACTGAATCCTCTTCCTTTTAGGTGTGGGGACCTGAGGCAAAGAAGGATGAAATGGCTTGCCGAGGCTGAAGCATCTTGCCATGCGAGAAGCTCCTTGCACTACCGGGAACAAATTGCTAATTTGGCATTGAATCCTTTGCTCCCAGGTCATTTGTGGATCTCCATGAGGAATAGTGGATATCCTATTCTCCAATATTTGCAGTGTAAATAATGAAATATCATTTTGTTGCCACATGTAGTGTGAGTGGAGAAAAAAGCAAGGAACTAGAGATTCATAACTTGATGGAAATTACCTTTGGAAGGGCAATACAAGCCCTTGCAAGATGTGTGTTAGGACCTTTCAGGTTCTGCACTACCACCTTGAGGATGGAGGTGGGCAAGGAGATGAGCATAGGACCACTGGTGGCAAGTACGCACGTAGAGGCAGCACCGATCCTGCTTGCACCCTGCACCTCGCTGCCTGGAAACCGGAGGTCGAATTTCTTTCCTACTGCAAAATGATGCGCCCTGCAGAAGTGCTGAAAGGTGCAGCAGGGGGCTGAGAGTTGAGCAGAAGCCCATGAACCAGGGAACTTTGGTTTGATGCTACTAGAGTCTTCATGTCACAAAGGTGGGACTTCACACCAAAAATTCAATTAAAATTTTTAGATGAGAAGCGTTACAGATCGGCCCCACGCTGCTTGTTGCGGCAGACTGTGGGATGCCCTAGAGCATCAACACATCAGGACCCTGTTGAGGGTTTAGATTGTGAGGTGACAATAAAACTCTGGCAGATGTATTGTTAACCTCCTCTCCCCCTGCTTCCCCCTTTAGCCCCTCCCTCTCCCCCCTTCCCACTAAGGACAGGTGATCGGGAGGGAAAGAAGGACAGAGAGAAGAGAGTTGGAAAAATTAACAATGTTTTACTAATGCTACTAATAAGAATAGAGAAAATAATACAAAATATACAAAACCAATCTTGAAAGTCTCAGCAACTGCAGAGATGGCACCCAAAGACCTGGACTGGACTCGGCAGCCAACTGGAGCTGGATTCAGTCTGTCACTAGGTCTCAGTTTGCAGGGACGATTAGTAAGGTCCTCTCCTAATGTCGGCCATAAGCAAAAGGGATGAGATCCTCGTGATCTCTCACTTTTACTTGAACTATTCACGTGAATAGCATGTTATACTCAGTTGGTCAGTTCCTTGGACCCTGTTTCTTTTTGCCCCTCTCGCAACATGTGAATCTGTCCTTATCAATAACTTCGCATTCCAATTTTATGTTTACCAAAGTATGTATCTGGTTTTCCAGGAAAATACAGGTAATATGAAAGCTTTAGCTGACAGGCAAATTCACTAAAAGAGAAACTTGTTTTTTAACAAAACCAGGACCGACCCTCACAAGACTTTTTGGGGGCTGTAATCAGAGGACATGACTTAAATCAGACAAATGCAGTTGCAGTTTGACAGCCACACAACATAAAAGCTTCTTCACCAAGCTTGGCACAGGCACTCAGAGCAACAGATAGGACTGTTCTTGGAAATTGAAGGCAAGGTCTTTCCATGATGATCACACTCGATGGCCACCAAAGGTCAGGCTGAAAGTTTGCAGGCAAGGACTACCCAGTGCTGCAGACGGTGTTTGCGAGGAGCCCTGTGCTCGGCCGGCAGGCAGAGGAGGCAGCCAGCAGCCTCTGCTTGCTCCCAGCAGCCGCTATTAATAGAGCTGCTGGCTGGGGTGAAATTCTCCACTGGTGCCTATAGTTACCCGCCCCACAACACTGCAGGGCTTTTCAAAACAAGCTCCAGAGGAACACTCCCAGAGAAGCAGCATGCCAGAGGCCAAATAAAGCTTGATGGATGGGAAAAGAGCAGGAATCCCACACCAAAATCCAGGAGTGGGGTCCTTCGATGGGGAGCACTGAGCCCTCAAGCTGCTCCCCACCCACCACAGCCCGATCCCCGCTGCAGATAGAACATTGACATCTACCAGCAGGGTTCAATCATCCTTGGCAGAGAGGAAAACAATTTCAGATATTGCTTTAAAATTAATTTGGCCCCATGCATGAAAAACACTGCTCAGTACAGGAAGAAAGTGTGTTTCAAGGCACTGTACATGGTTTAATACTCTTGCAGGAGATAAGCACTGCAGATGTTGATAGAAGAATAACCTCAGGAAAACAGATCAATCCCCGCTCCAGCCACCAGTGATGCTCCCTCCTTGTGATTGCAGCCCAGCCCATCACCTGAAATCTGGTACCCTCATAGGGCAGGGCCCCCATCTCTTCAAAAGACCTGCTTAAATAGCCTTCTGCATGTACAGGTTTCAGAAGAGGTTTTGTAGGTGATGGCAGGAGTGTGTTCACTTGACAGAGAGCCCAGAAACACATCCCAGAGAGCCATCGGCAGGAAAACTTGGACCCAGATACTGCGCTTACTAAGAAAACCCCTCCCTTGCCCTAAAAAGACAAGCATTAAATAGCTGCTGGGTCAGACATGTGGATATACGCTTTCCTGGACATTCTTCCAAGATATCAAACCCAAAGTTGGTGGAAGAAGATGCTGGGCCAGTGCCACCTCCTCGCTGCTCACAAGACTTCGCGATTCCCAGAGAGACCA
Source organism: Patagioenas fasciata (assembly GCF_037038585.1). Lineage (NCBI taxonomy): Eukaryota > Metazoa > Chordata > Aves > Columbiformes > Columbidae > Patagioenas > Patagioenas fasciata. The sequence continues at coordinate 16,630,728 of NC_092524.1, forward strand.
ATACCCAAACCAAACCCTGCACTCCGCAGCAGAGCAGCCTGCTACCTGCTGTCACTAACAGCATTTAACTAGTGTTCTGCACAAGCCTGTGACCAGAACAAAATGCAAGCTGTTTTGTGAGTCCAGGGAATTATTTCAAACCCATGCTTCAGAGCTGCACGCCATGTGATCCACCAGCTCTGCCCCTCTCCATTTAAACCTGCGAACAGCAGTACCCAGCCGACCTCCTTGTCACATCAGAAGAGTGAGGAGCCACTCAGCAGAGTTGTCACCATGGGACCACCACAGACAGCTGCCGCCACCACCACCCGCTATCACCTCTAATCACCAAAGCCAAATATCTTTGTAGACTTTGTGGACTCCAGGGGACAGCCAACAGATTTTCCAGCATTACACAAATAAATACTCATCTCCTTCACCTCTTCCCTTCCAATCACCACTGTCAAGACCAACCTTCACTTCCAACTTCCCTTGGTTCTTGCCTTTCTTCCCCTTTGCACCCAAAATGCACCACATGCCCTCAACACAAGCAAGAGAAAACAGTTGAATGGTGCCTGGAAAATGGCATTAGGAGCAAGATCTTCCTTTTAATTAGACACTGCTCTGGTAGGGTACTCAGCGGTGCTCTAGACCTGGAAGGCTGCCATGGGGTGTATTAGCTAATAAGCTGAGCGATCCTTCTCCGAGCAAGCCAATTTCTCCTCGGTTACGTTTAATTACATTTTAAAATAGCTCTTGGACTTCCTTTGGCCTCTCCAGGGACTCTTTGCAGAGGTGGTCAGTTCAGCCCTCTGCTATCAGATTCAGGTAATTCAGGAGAGCAGTCAAAGTCCGGCTGTCTACGGAGAGTGGGATGGAGAAGCAGCTCCATCCCACCACATGCCCAGCCCAGCTGCTTTAGGGTGAGCTGGGACTGCCCATCACACCAGTAATGGTACCGTCAATGCTCCCTCTTGCACAGCAAGGCAGCAGAGCATCCCCTTGCCACCAGCCATGCCAGGGTTTCAGGGCAAATTTGCAGCACAGAAAAGCATCTGTCTTACCAGCCCTGTGTTTTGCTAAGCAGGTGAGGACCCCAGGTGCTGCCCATGGCCTCCTCCACCACTCTGGTCAGTGGATGCTGCTGTGAAACACACAGCGACCCCTTGTCTCCCAGGATGGGCACCCATTTATACACACGGTCTGTGTAGCAGCCACTGCTCCCTCCTCAAGAGCCACCCTGGACTGAGCACATAACCCTGGCATCTTCTTCTCAAAAGTGCATTCACAAAGGAAAAACAACCCCAAAAATAAAATCAGATTGAAACATCTCGGGCAGTCAGAGCTGCCGAGGCATCCCAGGGAGCTGGCAGCGGGGCTGCCTTTTCCTCTTCAGCACAGCAGCTTTGTGAAACTCCCCCTGCTCTGCCAGGGGAAGGAAGGGGGGGAAGCCGGAGGGGCGTCAGTTTATTTATACTCCAGCAGGACAGCAGAGCTACTTCAAAAAGTTATCAAAGTTTCTTTCTTAATTGTTAACATCGTTAAGACTAAGAATTGCTTCCTTTCTTCCTCTAAGGTGCTAGAGGCAAGCTCCAGTACAGCACAATGCAGAGCCTGCCAAACTTTGGGCTCTGTCTTCTGCTTGTTTTCATCAACAGCACCCTACCTCAGCTGAGCTCAAGACAAACGATAAGCAAATAATGAGTGAACGAGCGCAAGGAGGTCAGCAGCCCTTGCATGCTTATCAGCTGGCAGAAGCACAGGGCTGGGAGTGCCCCAACTCGCACCTCTTTGGGGTCAGAGCTGGAGTCCCAACACAGCCACCCTGCAGCAAGGGTGCTCAGCACCATGTTCAGCTTTCAAATGCCACCCCACAAAAAGGACCTTTGAGCTTTGGTGGCAACCAAGGCAACCCTCCTTGTCTGGGGATGCAAGGTTGGCTGCTAACCATGTTCACATGGTGGTAAACCTAAAATTCCCCTTGACTAGTTTAAAAAAAAAAAAAACACAAAAGGACTTGAAAGCCGTCAGACCTGGTGTTCAAACACCCTTCAGCTGGCCAGCCTCACAAGAAAGCATTGCTAATTCTAACAGAGCCCAGGTTCCCCATCTGCACCAAAGGTGGTCTGAGATGACCAAGTGCAGGGGACCTCAGCACTGAGAGGTGCTTCAGGGAGCCGCAGGGTCCCAGCTCCCAGGCACCTCTCCTTGGGAGAAGCTGGAGCACCTTTCCCCAATGCTCGCAGGGAACAGGCATCAGGCTCCCTCTGAGGTGTAGGGCAAGGCACCAGAAGTCCTAACAGGGAAATTGAATGTCTTGGCTAGTCCTCTTGGAAGCAAAATGCCCGCTTTTAAAAGATAAGCTGTTTTACAAACACATGCTGGGGCGAGTGAGTGAGCTTGCTCCGGAGAGGCAGCTCTGCAGAGCCCCCTGCATCCTTCCTGCCACCCAGGAGACCCTTCCTCCCTCCCATCCACACCCGGCAGCTTCAGCAACAAGAATGGCAGGAAATTAGGACCAGAAGGGAAGAAAAAGCCCCGGGATAAGCGTGATAACTCGGAAGGAACAACACTTCAGAGCAAAGCCTACCCACCTCCATCCTGCCATTTTAAGGGTGGAGGAAGAGGTTAAAAAAAAAAAAAACAACAGGACTGTCCTGCATTCGTCTTGCAGCTGGCAACGCATCAGGTATCAACACCACTGTCGTCAGAGCTTGTCATCTCCCCCTTGGTCCATGTTATACCCAAAAACAAGGCGAAAAGGCCTGAAATTATGCTGGATTGATTTGACAGCGCTCACTCCCACTCAGCAGTCAACTCTACACCTCCCAGGAGGGGAGACCCCCTCAAGAGCTTCACTGTGCACCCCCAGGGAGAAGGTGGCAGGTGGAGGCTCCAGCCAGGCAAAGTAACTCCAGGTGCTGAAGGAAGGTTTGCTCTGGAAGGCATCACTCCCCTCCCCACTGCATTCACTGGTGCAAGTAAACAAGAAGAAAAACACCAAACTCCTTGTCAACAGAACAGAGTGTCAGACAAGGGGCCCATCCTGACCACACAGCCCACGCTCAGCAAGCAGCACCTTGCCTCCGCAAGGTGGGGCTGGGCTTGCTTGGGAGAAAAACATCATTTTGGGGAATGGAAAATAGCCTATTTAAAAAAAAAAAAAAAAAAAGGCAGAAAGCAGCCTGCTTGGGCACATTTCGTTGCTCCTGGGCACAGGAGCAGGGTGAGAGCCTTTCTTGCCATGCCAGCCCTTTGCTGCCAGAGGGTGTTCCTAACCAGGACGAACCCGGTTTGCAGGGAAACTGTGATATGTCGCTTTTTGCTAAATTAGCCACATGTCTGGATAGATTATTTCATGAGAAACTTTCTCAGGAAAGGCAACCTCTCCAGCCTGGGTAAAATTTTCATCCTAAAATAACTTCCCAGGTGGTGGAGACAGCAGTCTCCAGCTTGGGCACTACCCAAATGTGGGCACTGAGGCCAGCTCCTGCCGCGGTGCCAGGGCTGTGGAGCCCTGTCTGCTTCCCACCAGCTCTCAGAACGGAGAGGGTGAAACCAGCCCAAATCACCCATATTTTTTGAACAACGTCTCCCCTCTAGCTCCTCTGCAGCAAACGGCTGGGCCAGCGCCTCTCCTTCCCCCCGCCTGGCAGCATCCCTCCCTCCCGCCCTCTGTCCTTCCCTCCCCACCCGGCTCAGAACCGCCGCTTGCCCCAGCACAGACCCACAGCTCCCGTTGGGGAGCGGCAGCCCCCAGCGGGGACCCCGACCCGCTGCGGCACCCCCTGCCCCACCCCAGCTCTGCCCCCCCGACGCGGGAGCAAAGCACCCTCCACCCATCCGCTCACAGAGAATGCATATAAACGTATTTCCCTATGTATATCTATACAAAAAGATACATAAATAGATATGCACGTGCAAATAAATAAACGTATACACGTATTAAAAAAAAAAAGTAAAGGATAAACAGCCCGCTTTCCACCCCCGCCCCCGCCAAAAAAAAAGCCAAACCAAAATCCAACAAACCAGCCCCTAAGGCATATCGCAGGAAACAAGCCTTAATACTGGGCAAAGGTGGGGGGGAAAGAGGTTAAAACCGGGCAGAGGTAGGCGAGCCATATTGGAGCCCCCTTATTGAAAGCGCTAGGGTGGCTCAGCCTCCCTCCAGCCCCCCGCCCCTGCACTGCCCCGCGGCTCACCCAGAAGATGAAGTTGAAGACGAAGAGGAGGTATTTGATGCACTTGGTACAGCCTTCCACCCCCATGGCGGCGCGGGCAAAGCAGGAGGCAGCTGCGGCTCCGCTCAATCTCTGCGGCCGGGCTGGGGCGGTGGTGCGGGCGGCGATAGTCAGCCCCGCCCCCCGCGGCCAATGCCCCGCCCCCGGCGCCCAGTGCCCCGCCTCACCGCCCGCTCCGGGCTCGGGGGGGTCGGAGCACAGCGCACCTCACTCAGCCCTTCCCGCAACCTGGAGACCTCTGCCCTTTTTTCTTTTTTTTTTTTTCTTTTCTTTCCTTTTTTCCTTTTACTTCCCCCACCCCCCCTTTTTTCTTTTCCCCTCCTTGTTGTTTTTTTTTTGGTGTGTTTTTTCCTACATGCAAGAGCCAGCCATGGGGCAGGGGCTTTTGGGGGACTGTAGCACTACCATCTCCTAAATCTGACCACCATCGCTTAAACCTCATCGCCATCCCCTAAACCTCACAAGGCAGCCCTGGGCAGGGGAGAAACTGCTGTGAATGGGTGCAGGGTGCAGCAGGATTTGTATTTCTGTATACAAAAGTTTAAGGTTGCATCCATGGGGACCCCCTCCTACTGCAAAAAAAGAGGAAAGGATTTTTACAGTAAAACTCACAATTTGAAATTCAGAGAAGCATTTTGCAATGCATTTCCCCCTCCTATTTTATCCTAAGCTCTGATCTGCTGAACACTTTTTGCCTAAGCTTGTGTGTTTATTACTGAAAGCTATTGCATGAAGCTCAGTAGAACCACTTAGGATGGTTTCCCTTGGTTACTGGGTCACATGAGCATTTGGGGGGCTTCAGGGCTGCCCACCAAAGAGATTTGAGACACACATGTCAGCAGTTCAAGTAAGTCTCACATGATGGCTCAGAAAGTTTGGTTAAATTTTAGTAAAAAAAAAAAAGCTCCGCAAAAGCATGATGAAATTTCCCAACCGTTTAGGCAAAACCCACTTTAGCCCACTTGCTCCTCCCTAGAAATATAAATTGCTTTCACTTCGCGTTATGCTTCCAGCAAGCTCATTCACTTCTTCTAGGGGCAAGATAGTTGGTCACATATTCAGAGGATAAGAGGGCTTCTGGTAAAATCAGTGGCCGGCAGCGCCAGCCAAGGTCGGAACCTCGCTGTGCTAAATATGAACTGAGCACCTGCCTGCAGTGTCACATATGGAAACCTGCCCTCTTCTGCGCGGGCACTTCCCTCCAGTGAAACCGTTTCAGGGAACAGCTTCTGAGCCAGACATTTTCGCTCTTGATGGAGTCTTACCTGCCACGCATCCCATAAGCAGGAATTAGCTGTTACTTTAGCACACATTTTCTACACATTTATGCTGAAAATGAGTCGTCGTGGTTCAAAATCATCCCATTGCACTTGGGGATGAGTTGGTCCAGGGCTCTGGCATTTTAATCAGACCCTTCTTTGCCCCTTAGTAACAGCCCACAACACTGCAGCAGGGACAGGAGATGAATAGAAGTTGGCCCTGTTCCCCAATTACTTATGCTGAGTACGTCCCTGATTGATGGCTTGCCATGGATGCATAAACCCTTTGTCTCTAAGCCACATTCATTCATCCAGCCTTACCAATGAAGCCAGAGGTTTATGAGACTATTTATGCATGTAACTGCCATCCCAAATTATCAGTATGACCCATCTGGTTACAGCAATAACCGTAATCCTGTGTGGCTCCTGCTCATCAATCCAGAGGATAATGGCAGGATCCTAAAGCTGCTCACTTACTACATCATGGCATCCCACAACATCTTTTTTTTCTGCACCTTCATCCTTTCCAATTATAGATATTAAAACAAAAATACCCTCCCCCCAGACAAATGAAGAGGTTGAAGGTAGGAGGCTACATGAACCAAGGAGCTGCTTGTGCACTTCTGTGGCTCCTTCCAGAAAAATTCTCAAAGGTGCCGCTTGGTGACTCTGTGTGAGGGAGAGGAAGGAACCAGCTGCAAACTGATAAGGTCTTGAGCACCAGCTAGGAGGGAAAATGACTCTGAAATCAACTTTTGTGCACTGAAGAGCAGGCAGTCCCAGCTGCAATCACGGCCACAAAGTTGGCATTGAAACTGCTAAGGAGTTCAGGATTGCCTTTTTCTTTCTTTCTTTTTTTTTTTTTTTTTCTGTAACTCTAGATTTCTCTAGATTTTCTTTCCTTTCTGCCTTTTTAATTTTCTTTTATGTTGAGAAGTGAAGGAAAACGGAAAATGAGAAACAAAACGTTTTCATACCCTCCGAAAATTGTATTAGCAAACAATTTGACTTGGAGCCAACACAGTCCCATTTCTGGGACCCTCTTTCAGGCTGTGTTGGAGCATGTGCTTCCCAGGGCTCAGGTACAGGCCTCTGGCAGGGGGAGCCGGGGCACAGCCCCACTGTCTCCTACATCAAGAAGCTCCCAGTTACAGATTAAAGCCTACTGGGTCTAAACTCAGTTCACCCATCTCTCTGTACAAAGTCCTCTCCAAAACTTGGAAGTGGAAAAGAATATCAAGCTTTGTCCATTTTGTTTTTGTTTTTAAAGCAGCTCAACTGGGTCCATTTGAAAACTTCGACCTTGTTGTAGAGAAAGAAAAAAAAACCACACCACTGTGGCATAGTGTCAAGATAACTTATACTGTTTCCCAAGATTACATATGATTTCAGATGTTGTATATTCATTTGTCATGCTGTACTTCTTGCTGTACAGTCCATAAAATATCAGAGCTGCATTTCAAAGACTCTCAGTGGCTTTATCAGCTCTTTATAAAATGCTGCTGTATAAATAAGTAAAACTAATTTGCACAAATTCAGTCTGTGTATCGCTGTCACATGCCGGTATCGAGTGTAAGCGCTATGAATAGGGCTGATGACTTCCCTCTTTAGAAGACGGGCTTGGTTGAAGTGCTCAGCAGTGCATCCTGCTAAAGCATAGTCGTTTACAGAGCAGCCAGCTGCAGGCTGGTCTGTGATGTAGTCTCAAGCCTTGCATCACTGACAGAAAAAAGTTAAAAAAAAAAAAAAGGAAAAAATACCCCAAATACCACACCCCTGCCCTGGAGCTGCCATTTGAATTTGCTTTGGCAATTGGGTTTGAAGGCAGAGCAGAGCAGCAGAGAGGGGAGGCACATGCAGCGTTTTTCCTCTGTCTGCTGAGCTTGGGGTCGTTTATTCTTTGAAAAGGGCTTGGTTGTTTCTTTTCTTGTGGACCTGTTTATAAAAGTCAGTGTCGTGCTTGTGGTTTCTGGCATGGCTGACATCTACGGGTATGAGTCACCAGGGTCCGTTAGAGCAGATGCAACTGGAGCTGCCTCCCAGCCCCAGGGTCAGCGAGCAGCCCCTACCAGCAGCACTCAGTTCCCACGGCTTCCAGCCTGCTTCTCCCAGGGAAGTGCCCACCAGCCTTCCAGGATCTCCACCTTAAAAAACCCTTGTGTTTTAGAAAAAGCGATGGAGGCGGATGAGGGTAGAGAACTGACCCACATCCTCCTACCTGGTACTCGTGTCTGGAGAGCTGGCACCCAGAGTGTGAAAAAATTAGCACCAAGGTAGGCTCTACACACCCAACACCCAGGCTCTCTGGGTGATTTGGGAGAGTAAATGGGGGTCTCTTGTCTACTGAGAATCACGGGATGGCAACCGACGTGGTACTGTGGCTGCACAGCTTGGATTTGTGTGGCAATCACCTTGCCCTCCTCACAGCCAGTGCAAAATGATGGACAAATTGTAGTAATAAAATGCACATAGTTTTGCAGGTGAGGTCTTATTTAGCTTTTAACCACCACTTCCTACCTATTTTCTGTGGCAAATATGACAGAAATAGGCTGGATTTCCAATGTACTTGTGATGATATTAAAAAACCAAACCAAAACGAAAAAACAACAGCAGCATCACCAAAAATCTTTAAATAGGGCATTTTGGAGGTGCATGAAAAGCAGGTCAGAAATCCATCCTGCAGGAGACGAATAGTCCCAGAACACAGAAGAGAAACTTCCTAGGCAGCCAACACCACGCAATACTGTTTTTCAAGGCAGGGACCTAAGCAAGGGCAACCTGCAGGGCAAGAATTGGCCTATGGCAGTGGGAAGGTGAAGTTCCATCACCCTAGGACACACCAGTCTGCACACCTGGGGAGCCAGTCAGTGCTTTCATTTTGAGTAATTTTAACTAATACTAAGAATCTCAGTCATGTGTCTAAGAGGACATTTTTTCGCTGTCCCCGTGAGAGCAGCTGGTGCCTCCTCATCCGAAAACCCCCGTGCCTGGCTCGGCAAATTCAGCCAAAGTGCCGTGATAGCCTGGGGGTCATGTTTGCCTTGCAGACTTCAGAGGGGAGTTGTGGCAAGCAGAGACCTGTAGCTGTGCCTGAAGTTTCTGTTTCTAATAAACTCAACAAATGGTTCCCATCTGTGCTGTCTGTCTCTCTGCCATCTTTAAATATTTATATCAATGTATCTATGGTGATGGGTCAGGTTATATAAGGAGGAGGAGGAAGAGGGGGGCAGTGGGGAAGAACAGCATCAGCTCCCACTGGAGCTACAGCAGAGGGAGAGCAAACTCGAGTGGGTTTCCCCACCCCACACAGGCACTCCCTCTTCACTGCTCACCAGCCCAGAAAGTGAACATTCATTTTTCTCAGAGCATCAGAGAGGGCTGAGCCACAGCTGGGCTTAGCTGTGCTTTGCGAGATGCCATGTGGGAGAGCAAGAGCCCAGCCCATTGATGCAGAGAGCTGCCATTGTATAATCAATGTATAATTCATTAGTAAGTGAATAAAGACTGGAATAGCTTATTGCTGATGTAATGATGCTAAAAAGAAAGCAAGCATGATCGTAAGAAAGCTGGTCCACATGGGGGTTAAACAATAGCACTTAGTGACGCTAAGAGGAGAGAGGGGGGATTTTGCTGTGGGACAACATAAACAACCCAGCTAGCTGGCTGCCAGCGAATCCAGGGAGGGCGATGCAGGGATACGCATCTGCCCGGCAAAAATGCTGAGAAGGACCTTTCCTTTCCACTTGCTGGAGTCTAAGGGAATAGCATCTGGCAGACAGGAGGGTGTTAGCTGTGGGTGGGCATCTCAGGGCTTGGCTGAAAGTGTTTCTCCCAAGATGTGCTGACTCCTCGCAAGTTGAGTGACCACCTTGTGTCTCTTCCAGATAAAGAGATTGTATTTTTTTTTTCCTCACGATCTTCCTGGCTGCGGTAGACATGTAGCTTGCCTCCAGGCATTGATTTGTTTGACAGACCCCCAAGATGCCAGATGACTAAAGACAGCACTGGGTTTATGCTGGGAGCGGGAGAGGCGGCATGATGGGGAGCAGAGCAGCCTCGCCATCAGGCCTGTGACCGGTCATGGGTTTGGCAGCGATGGCTGAAAGCTGCAAAACATGCATGGCCTGTGTTTTTCCAAAACAGCCTCTGAGGCTCGCATCTCTTCACTTCCACACTCTCCCCCACTGTCCCACCCCTGTAATGGCTCCCGGCAGACAGCGTTGATCTTTCTGCTGGCTGCTCAGCCTCCCAGAAGAGGAATTATGCAGTTAAGAAAAAAAAAAATCCCTTTTCACTCCGGTATAGCATTTTACTAAAAGAGAGAACTTCAATGACACTTCATGTGAAAGTTGCAGGGTGTGTGTCATCTGATTGTGTATTCAAAGCAGCTTCAGACCTTACCTGCCTTCAGCTGTGCTGGTGAAGATCTGCATGGAGCACCTACCACCTCTGACTGCATTTCTAGAGGAGAATTATAGCCAGCTGCTTTTGCAAATGCTTGCTTCTGCACCTGGTTAAAAATAACATGTCTATCAACTATTTTAGATGTCTGCAGCTCAGAAATGCAGCTCTACCTTGACAGGAGGTTCCTTACCACCCCAGCACTGCAAAGGTTTATCTAATTTTGCCAGTTCCTAAAGTTTTGGAAGGACTTGGTCAGCAGTATCTCCCTCCTTCAGGATCCCGCTGCAGGCATGAATCAGAGTTGCACAGCAAAGGAGCTGTGGCATGAGGAAGTTGTGTTTTGATGGCAGTGGGAACTGGCAGACACACAGTCAACAGGGCAGGAAATAACAAAACATTTTGGAGCCAAGCCAGCACACCACAACGCTGAGAGATTCCCACTTGGTTCACAACTGAATCCCTCTAGAGAAACAGTAAATCGCTTATCCTGTGCTTTCCACAACTTGTCTGAGTTCCTCAGGTTTTTCCCAGGTACTGAAGAACCCAGTCTGCAGAAACCTTGAGCATCCTCGGCTGCTGTGCAAAGCTGCACCCTGCTCACCTGCAATTCTGCATGAGCAGGACATTGAAACAGTGGTATCTGCTGCCATCAGAGCAGGTGCTGGTAACTCTGCCCTGGTTCTTAAACAAGCTGTAGTCACACAACCCATGGGCACTCCGAGGCCCCATGTAAGGCCTTGGGGGAAATTAATGCTCTTGCTGGCAGGACCCAAGTGATGCGTGGGCAGTGAAGGATGGAGAGCAGCACAAAAGGCTTCTTGTCACTGCCACTGGCTGATGCTCTTGAACCGTGTAGGTAATTGCCTGGCCTCAGGCTGCTCCCACTTCTCATGTCTTCAGATAGGACTTGGGATTTGTCTAAAATCAAAGGAAAAGTATAACTCACGAGCACAAGCTAACTCATATCCATAGAGAGATCAAACTGCAATTGCCCAGTTGACCTCAGTGGAACTAACAGATAATTGTTGGAGCTTAATTGACAACAAAATTGCGCCAATTCACAATTAAATACTTAACTTTGCACCTTTGGTCTCTCTTAAACTTTTTTTATCCCTCCTACATAAATAGTGATTTCTTTCCTACCAGTTTGAGTGTTGATATGCTTATAACAACCAGCTTCCACTTCTGCAAGCCCTGGGAAGGCTCGCTGGCTCTGCAGGTGTTTCCTAGCCTGGCTGCCAGCTTTGCATCCCTACTATTCAGCTCTGTGCTCTTATCCCAACAAAATCTCTCTCTTGCTCTTTCAACACCAGGTAAATCTCAGCAGCGCTTACAAATATGTTCCTGGGGTTCTGCTCTGGTTACACAAGAGCTGTAATTTGGCCATAGCGAGCAGCAAAGTAGAGACTAGTAAGTGCAAACTGCAGGACAGGGATTTTTTGTTGGCACGGGTGTAAAAAACCCCTCATGACAGACACCTACCTCACAGCTTCCATCCTGGGCACTGCCAATTCTACAACTGCAAACATAAAGGTAACACTACACTTTTTTGCAACAGGTTTCTAAAATTTGAGGAGTCAGAGGTATCCGCTTTCCTGTTCTTGAACATGACAACAGGACGCCATTACAGGCAGGAGGATCCCACAGCACGAGCCCTGGTAGAGGACAGTGTCTAGCTGGGCATCACTCTGCCACCCGGTCATTCGGGCTGCTGCTCCTTGCAGGGGAACGCCAGCAGTGGGTGAAATGGGAATAAAGATCATGAGATGGCCAGTGCGTACATACAGAACAAGTCTGGGTTTTTTTGTTTGTTTTCTTTAATTATAATTTGTTGGAGTATTTTGAAAGAAAGAAAACTACCTTAACTCCACAGTTGGCTATCAGAGGAAGGAAGGGGTTTCTGGCTCCCTGGGACAAGAAATTTCACAATGCTTCCAATTTGCTGCTTATTGCGAAGAAGAAATTACCACTCTCCAGATGTATTATCCCTTTGTGAGATTATTTGGTGCAGGTCATGTTCTTATCCCTGCCACCACCACAACAGAAATCATTACAGAGGTGTGAAAACAGGAGCTATGCACACCTGCACAGCCAGTGCTGGAAAGGCACCTGCTGCTTCTGGTGAAGTTGCAGTGATTACAAGGGGTTCAAGGGAAATGAGACCTGGGGGTGGGGGGATATAACACACTTTCAGGTTTCTTTACATATACATACAACTACTGTCCCTAATCATCCCTTTCCATTAAAAATTGACCGGGGAAGGAAGCGCACCCAAAGCTTTAGCAGTCCTGGTGGTGAGGCTTTAACAGAGATCTTTTCTACCTGACTTTAAAGTTTATGAAGCTTAACCAGGTAACCCACACTGATAACATACACTCCACTCATTTGCTCCATCTCCAGTGTTTTTTTCCATAGTAGAACACTATCAGTTGTCCTGCCAACACAGAGCTGTGGGCAAAACTTAACTACCTAGTGCTTAAAAAGTGAAACACTAGAGATTTATTTCATACAAACACTCCAGTCTTTATTGCTTACATTTGTCCTCGAGTTTTTTTTCCTGCCCCTGCTTGCATAACTCCTCACAAGGTACATGCCTGCTCTGCCAGCAACTGGCCAAGGGTAGGATGAGACTGATGAGTGGCTCCTTTTCCTTCAAAGGATCAACACCATCTTCTCGCTCTTGGGTGCTGCTGGGATAGGTGACCACCAGCTGCCCAGGGAATATCTCCTCCCAGCACATGAAGGATTACTGCAGGCTTTCCATGACACAAACCTCCAAGCAATGCAGGCAGCTCCATGCATGGCAGAAAAAGAGAAGGAATGATGGCCTTTTGCAAGGAATTCATATTTATTGAAGCAACCATAAGTCACATGAGCTGCCAGCTGGCATGAGGAATAACAATAGCAGTGACCTGGACAATAGCAGCTGGAGCTCACAATGGAGATTGTTTATCTCCAGAGAGCAATATACTTTATAGTACATACATACACAAAAACGAATCTTTCCCTACTGCTAGAAAGCAGGTATGTTGGCAAGTGTATATCACCACTAAATCCCTGCAAGACTGAGGCATGTTGGTGACTGCCAAGAGGTAGCTTGAGTAACACTTGGAGCAGCCTGAATTTGATTCTGCTTCCGGCAAAGTCAATGGTGAAGCTCCACTGGTCCCAAGGGAAAGGGATTGGGAGCAATAGCCCTTTCCCCTTCCTCAACGCAGTTCTTTCCAATGCAAGATTATTTGCAGCCATGTTAAAATGCTAACCAAGATAGGGAAGGTGCTGCAGGCTATACCACTGTTCTTGTACATGAAGCAAGCCCACAGCTGAGTACTAGGACCAGTCCTGAACATCAGTATGGGGGTTTCCATGTTCATCTTAATAAACAGCTGCTACTTACTGTTTTTCATGTCTAAAAGCCACAATGATGGAGAGGGGTGAGAGCTGGTTCTGGTTCAACAGACATTTCACATAGCCATATAGATTACAGCAGGTGCTAAATCTGTTGCAGTGATGGGTTTCAGCTCAGAAGTTGCTCTGCCTCCTTGCAATGAGGGCAAAGCACAGCAGGGAGCTGTTGTTTGAGCTAGATGGAGAGCGGAGTTCTTCAGCTGATCGAGGCTTTTTAGATTTCTGTTTGTTATTGATAAGGTGATGTAAAGAGGACGTGTAGTTGGATGTTGTATTGTTTGACTTGGCTGGAGATCAGTCCTGTTCTCTTACAGATTTAAACTTCAGTCCTGTGTGTATGTGCAATATCAAAGTCCTTTTGTGCTGCACAGCAGCACAGTAGGTTAGTAAATCTAGATAAACACAGAGCTAAGGCTGGAAGTTGAACAAGCTCCTATGAAATCAGTGTGGTATCATGCCCTCGGAGGTTGACTAAATCCTAAGAATTAAAAATTAATAGTGTATTGCATTAGCAAGGAGGAGTTACAGAGGGGATATGTCCTTCTGCTGTTCATTTGTTTAAAAGCTCATGCACTGATCTTTTTCCTGATCTCTATCAAAAGCTCTATAAATCTGTCAATATTTGAAAACAGCGGAAAAACAGTCGATGGTCATTGGATGCCTACATACTCAAGCATGATCAGAAACATGCCCAAAGTCAATCATTATGAGTGTCCAAGCTAGGAGAGCACATTTCCCATCAGAAATGACACACTTCGTGTCTTTGTAATTGCTGATAGCACAAGATCGGTCCTGGGCTGTGATCTAAATCCGTCTTCCTAGTAACATGGCATCTTTGGGGGTCACGGCGAAGTGCTTAGATGACAGTGCAGGAGAAGTTTGGTTTAATGTTGGGATTTTTAGTAGGCTTTTCTCTCTGATTTTTTTTTTTTTTTTTTTTTTGTTCTTTTTCCCCAAGGGGCTGTTTGTGTCCTGCTTATGGAGTTACAGCACCTGTGTCCCCTAGTGAGAGGATCTGTGCCTCTGAGCCCAGGTGCATGTCTCAGTCCTTGCCCATTTTTGGCAAGACGTGGGACTCCTCCTCCTCTGCAGAGCATTGTCCACCCCGACCAGCTCAGAAATGTATGACAGCCAGTAGTGCAGGAAGGGGAAACGCGTGACGTGTGTTCCACTGTCTGCCCCCACACAACACCTTCCCAGGGGATTTTGTGGGTGACTTCAGACTTCTTCCCATGCCAAGAGCTGGCTCTACCTGGTAGGGATGCCCAGGCAGTGGCTTTCTACCTTTCTCGCAGGATGTATTTGCCTTTACGGTCCAGGTTGTTGCTGAAGTGGATGGAAAACCAGAGGAATGAAGTGAGAATCATCCCATAAACCTAAAAGGAAATAAATTAGATGGGCACACAATTAAATGCTGAACTGATCATGATGCTCTGTCTGTGCAAATAAGCAATCATAGAAGTTCCCTGTTAGTCTACTTGGCACTTCTGAATTTACGTATCAGGATGTTACTTTTTTCTTAAAACAGAGCTGTTTTTCAGTAAAACCGTGAACACCAATTCCAACAGGGGAGAAAAAAACCCAAATGCATGTGGATAAAACATCTGATGGGAATTAACATAGTACGGCTCAAACCCAGTCCTAAAAATACCAAGAAACAAGATGACACCAGGAAATTCAGATTTCAAATTCCTGACACAAAAACATTCCCCTATGTGAACAAACATATCTCTCTCATAATAGCCTATTGCAGAAATAACACAGGGAGAAAACAAACCAAACCAAACCAAACCTCATGTATTGTTTGGAGTAAAAAAACCCAACAAAACCCAAACCCCATCCCCGGCATTTGCATGGTAGTGAATGCAGAGGACAGTATGCTTCCTCTGTCTTGAGATAGTCCGCCTGGTATCACAAATCAGGATTTACACAGGCAACATATCAAAGGTAAGGCTACTGTGGGAAGGATAACGAGGGCTGCAACAACGTGCTCTTTCCTAAGAGCCTGTCTTAACGTGCAAGCGCCTTTGCCTGTGGCTTGATCTGGGGACATGTGTGCATTGTTGGCCAAGGGACAGTGACATCAGAGCAGCTATAGCCCTCATCGTGCACTTCCTTTGCACCCTGCCATCACAATAGTGAACCGTGCAGCGAGATTTCCTCTCACAGACACTTCAAAAGACAGCCACCTTATCTGGCTATAGCATCAAGCTGTGAAGAAAAGATAGAGATAATAAAAATGCTCCCAATTTTGTCTGTATATAGCTGCAATGATATTCCTCCTATACCTGAGAAAAATTAGAAGGCGACACCACATGACTTTACATTTGTAGCCCCATAGCAATGCCTGATGGTTTTCCCAATTTACTACTGGCAGTATAAAATACAGTATTGTTAGTTCCTCTGGGTTTTGTTTAGATGGACAAGAGTCTTCTAACCCATAATTTTGCCAAGGCAGACAAGAGTAATAAAACAATCTCCAATTACACAGTCAGGAAAGGCAACCCCAGCTGGGGAGCAGCATGTAGATATCACAGCAGACCAAACCTCCCTTCATGGTGAAAAAACAAGACTCCTGGTGTGCAGTCTTTTCTGGTATGCTTCACCACACATGCAGGGCCCTTGTGTAGAGGTAATTACAGTGATATACCTCTGCCAAATAGTGGACGGGCATACAAGCAGGCTCGTTTTAATTAGTGGTACTCTCCAGCTCTGAAGGGACAGTCTCCACACAGCCACGGAGCCCCGTCACCACAGGACATGTCCTTCTTGCAGCGTTTCATTTTTTCTTTTGTTCTCCCCAAAATAAGACTCATAAATTCAACACAGATCCTTTCTACAGAAGCCATCTTCTGAAGATGATCCTACCCTGCCTCTGCAAGATCCCAATACAGCACCTGGGAGCTCAGACGACACACTGCTCCTCTCCTTTGCAGCCTGCTCCTTATGTGCTTCACCCATCCACTGCCCAAGAAGCACCTGTTTGAGGTTCGTTAGTACTCCTTAGTAGGATGAGACCTGCCCTCTCTGCACAGCTCTCCAGCTGGTGCTCATTGGCTTTCAAGGCCTTGCAGCCCCAGCCACACAAAGCAACTTCCCAGGCTGAACTGGAAGGCAGCTGGTGAGTGCTGGTCAAGGAGAGGCAGCAAGTGTCCTGAAAGATTTTCCTGCATCTCCTTTTCCACAACTGCTGCTGGCTTCCTACCTGATCTGCGAGCCCTGTTCCAGGTGACATAGCCTCTCACTTGCGGGAGATGTGCAGGCAAGTCTGGGCAGGTGAAATGCAAATGCTGCTGCAGCCCCACTCCCACTGCTCCCTGCTGCCATGCCTAGTTTGGGCAGAAAAACTGTGCAGCAAGCCTATTCCTGCAAGAAAACCCCTATGGCCATCAGCCTAGCCGAGACAGGTCCTCGGTCTTTCTAAATTTCTATGGTGGTATCCACCACCACTTGTTTCTCTGCTGGTGGTCTCTAAAATAATCTGAAATCTTAGCTTCTGGGTGCTAATATAGGATATGCCTCGCCTACGGGAGCCTGCCCCTTTGGGCCAAAATGCACAGGAACAGACATAGCTACCATGAAGCCGATGGTGACACCCAGGAGTGTGGAGATGAAGTCCATGTGCTTCCTCAGGAAGTCTCGGATCTCTTGCAGGCAGTCCTGGGAGGAGAGAGACACCCCTTGCAGCACAGCATCAGCAAAGTGGGGGGTTTTGTCCGCCAACAGCACTGGCCACCACCCCAGATAGAAAGGGAGGCAAGAGGGGGATGCAGCATTGCACAGCTGGGCTCCTCCGTGGACCACTCTCCTTTCTGCTGCTTGCTGCAACTTGGGAAGACAAACATCTGTGGTACATTTTCTGTTTCTACAATATGCCTACAATTTTCTTGGTATGATGCTCTTTGGACTGTGGTGGCCATGCAGGTACACAGGTAAGCATGGTCATGCATAAGCTTTATGTTTCCAACCAGTGGAAAATGGAAAGAGAGCAATGGAAAGCTGGAAAAGCAGAGCACATCGTAATGCTAAATACATTCCCCAAAGATACTAATGAACAGCTCAATTTCACAAGGTGTCTCAAGCATTAATATACATTAGCCTTAAGCATGCCAGCAGCCCCAGGGAAATCCAGGAGGTGTTAGCCAAGAGAGCCATTTAAAAAATGCAAGAGCATGCCCTTGATGAAGTGCTTTTCAGAGCGAGGTAAGAGTGCTCAAAGCCAGAGAGTGAATGTATTACAGTTAGCAAACTGCGGTTCCCCAGGTTGCAAAATACATCCTCCCACCCACCTCCACAGCTTGCAACTGGAGGAAATGCAAACCATTAGCAGGGGGGGAACAGAGCCACCCATACAGTACCCAGTTTTGCTCTGCTCTCCCTTCCTGTTCTTTGAGACAAACTTGACCCTGCTTTGAGATGTGGCATTCCCAGAGGCAGTGCTTTGCAACACTGCCCTGTGGACAGACGCGTGCCTGCACATCATGACGTTCTGTTAGCACTTGACATATTCACCTAACAACATTTTTGTATAGCTAAAGCAACATACTTCAGCTGATTTGGCTACTCCAGTGGAAGAAAAATAATCATACAATATATTTGCTCAGAGGGTATGAAGTCTGCATTACAGCCTCAGCACAGAGGTAGTCTCATACTGGTGGCTTCTCTGTCAGCCTTACTGGGATACTGGAAAGAGGAGGAATGAAGTATACTTGATGAAGCTACTGCTGGGCATCATCATCTTGCTTCATGAGTTTCTCATTTTAATGCCTATTTAATGCCCTGGAAAAAAGGAATTACAGCAAATTCCACATTTGCTGCTAGTGGAACACTTTTAAGCCTCAGAAACTAGTGTTATGTGGAAAAGTCCAGCAGCTTTTTGAGCTCAGACACATGGCTGTGATATCTCACACTCTGTGCACGTGCAGGAGATGAGGAGCAAGCTGGAGGGAAGCGACAGGCTGCAAACTCAAGCACTTTGAAGGCTTTCTAGGGCTGCACAGGTAAGGGCATCTGCAGGTCTGAGACCTGCTGATCCACCAAGGCTCCTCCAGCAGGTAAGACACCTTCTTATTGCAACAACAAAACCCCAACAAAACAAACTTCAACACTTAGCAACCCCAAACCACAAAAAAGCCACAACTCTCATTAACACATAAACACCAGTGAGGTTTTAACAGATAGGAAGTAGCAGTAAAACCCCAGTGTGGGGTGGAAGAAATCTATCCCTTACCTGTCCTGCATTGCTGGATGGGCATGTCTTGTGCTCAACGTTGGTCATGTCCCCAAATGGAGAGTGCTTCCCACAGCACAGGAACTGGAAGAGAGGGAGAGGCCTGCCAGCCGTCCACCGGGGCTCTTGCCTCGCTGCCACTGCTGGCCATGGGGCACCTTTCCTCCCTGCTGGCCTAGCCAGGGTTGTATAACCAGGGCTGCAAAGGGTGAACCACGTAGGTATGCAAGCAACAACTGCAGCAATGGAGGTTAAATTCGGAGGAGAGGTTTGAATCTGGCCCCAAACTTGCCCGTGTTCCTCCAGGACTGCTGCCTTGGGCTGGGGCCATGCCCTCCCTTCATGGTCACACCATGTCTCACAGAGGGTGCACAGGGATGCACAGAGTCATGTTTTGAATGCTTGTTATGGGCTGGGAGAGGACCCCAGCAACAGCCACTGTGGAGCTGGTTTCCTATAACCAAGGGCAATTGGCCAGCTTGGAGCTCTAGCAGAATGGGAAAAAAACAAAACAAAACAAAACAAAAGGAGTAGAAGGACTGTTTCTCCATCAATTAAAGTCATGGACATAAGCAACTGATGAAGCTGGGTTTCATGCCTGGTTCTCCTTGCCAAGGGAGACTCTGGGTGGGCTTCTCCATAAAAACCTGCAGAGCAAGGACCACCATGCCTGGTCATGCCTCTAAGGGCCACCACCATTAGTTGCAATGAGAAACATTCGCCCTTTTCTGCGTTTTGAGAAACACAGATGAAAGCAGCTTCGGAAAGTACTTGTTACGATGTCTTAAGAAAACACAGAATGATAAAGGGAGTTGTGTGGGAGGTGTCCGGAAACATGTGAGTGGAGCTAACCTTCCCATCCAGCCCTGCTGTGTGCCATGAACTTACTACCCAAACAGGGCCTGCTGCGCAAGGAGATGCAGCTCCTTCACACAGCGGGGACTCGGGAGTTTCTTACCGCAGGGGACATCCTCACTCATCTCATGTGGCTTTGAGGGAAGGCATCCTCCCTGTGCTCTGGGCAACTACCCTTGCACACCTGCTAAGCTACAGAGAAGTCCGCTGTGCCAACAGCATCCTAGGTGGTGTTTTTTGGGAGCTTGCTAGCAGTCTCCAGCTTTGCAAGAGGCCACGTAGCCTCCAGTGCTCCTCAGCCACAGGCTCAAGGGTAAACAGAAATAAGCGAGTTCGCATCTGCTGGACAATGTGGAATTCGTCTCCCCTCTCTACCTGACCAGGGACACCAGAGAGGTGTATCTCCACTTTCTCATACTACAGATAGGGAGCATGGCAGAGGGTCTGCTAAGACAGACAATATACAGGGTGTTTCAAAAAGATGGACCTGATTTCAAAGCAGTAGTGCTTTCAAATTTGGTCCATGTCTTTGAAACCCCCTGTATATATAAGCTACAGTGTGGAAGCTTTGAAGATCTTGCACCAGAGCGATGCTCAGGTAGGTCACCCTTTTTTCCTGTTGATAATCTGGTTGGTCAGACCTGGGAAAGGAAGAGTAGGAAGGGAAAAGCAGACTTTACAGTGGGCTGGAGGAGTCGGTTCCCAAAGCAAAATGGCATTGCAGCATCCATGAGGCAGAGCACAGGCATCAGCCCCAGCCTGCTGAAACCACCAGGAAGATTCCCCAGGGCAAGGCTTTCTGTTAAGGCTGAAAGACAACTTACTGCTTCATGGATGGCAGTCAGCTCATGCCTCCTGAAGCTGGAGGAGTTCCTCCTCACCTCCTCATACACAAAATCGTACACATCCATCATGCTGTCTTCCACCTGCGATGAAAGCAGAAATCTGTATGTGCAAAACACTGACTGTGGTCACCTCTGAAGGAAAATATGCTCCTCTTGCATCACCTCAAAAGGTCTCCCAGGTATAGGAAGACAAGTAGTGCAGCTATTAAATGATTACCATGCAGCAGTGTACAACCCACCACACACCGAAGGGCATCTCCAGCATGGCAAGTCCCATAAGAGAGGCTGCAATGCTGTATGTGTACCACCGTCTGCTATGTATGGACCCTTCAGAATCATGTCAAGGTCTCACCAGCTGATGGTTGGAGCTTTTGGTCGGTTTTTGATTTAGGGTCAGAGTGTCTCCTGGTGCCTGTGACTGTTGTGTCTCCAAGTCTCTCTGCTGGACAGGGAGGACACTGTCTCCCTTTCCTGATTGGGGGCTGTGAGGACAGGCACACATGACTGTGAGATGCTAAAACTAAAAGGTGAGAGGACCTCAGATGTCTGGCTTTATCCCACTGACAGAGGAGTTCCTCTAAATAGAGCCAAAAAAATAATGGAGTGATTCAGTGGTGAATCAGACACTAAATATTTACCAAATGTGTGAGAACTCCCAGCTTGACAAATCCCAGCCAACTCCCACTTGGGTTTCAAAGGAAAAAATATATGACAATTGCCTTCAGTGCCTAGAGTCAAAACCTTATTTCTCCCTTTTGTTTTCCCTCGCTTCCTCACCAGCACCCACCTTAGCAGGTCTGCAGGCAGCGCTTGGCTTTCAGGAGGGAAAACTGATCTGTGAGACGGATGGAGTGGGTGGCTGCGTGGGGAGGGACGGGCACTCCGGGAGCAGAGCCATCTCTCAGCAGGGCTTTTCAGCTCAGTCTTAAGTGGTTGTGCTTGGAAATTACTCTAGGGGAGAAAAACCCCAATGCTGTGTGCTTGGGGGCGAAACCGGCGTCATTCGAGGTGATTACAGCCGTTACTGCAATATTGCTCTACCACTCTGGCTGTCCAAAATGCAAGCAACTAACAGAGGCTGATAACTAGGGAGGGTAGAGAGGTAGGTTGAGAAGATTACTTGTATCCAACTCAGCTCTGTGCCACCAGCAATGACGTTTAAAGGCTGACATTGGCTGATTTTCCACAGCTATCAACATGTCAAAGAAGCGGAGGGGCTTGGGGTTTTCTCTGGATTTATCTGCAGCAAAGCTTCTGCCCCTCAGGACGCTCCATCACCCACCACAGAGCAATCAGTAGATGAGGCAGAAGCAAACCAGCTTTAACAAGAGATGACTGATGACGACAAGGCACAGATACTCTGAGACAAGGTAAAAATCCTCTGCAGCAATGTGCAGGGTGCTGAGCTACCCCACACAAGTGAGGAGGGAGGATGCTAATTTTGTCACCCCCGTGTACCAGAGTGCATTGAGCAGGGTCGGCGCAGCAGTAGGACAAGATCATCAGCTGACTTGTGCATCACCCGTCCCCTGAGCAAACCTTGAACTCCAATGAAAAGGAAAACAACCAGGCTTTTCTAACTACTTGTGGGACATGAATTAGCTTTCCAGTAGCACCAATTAAATAAAAGGATTCAATAAAAAGTGTCCATTTCCACTGAAGAATTGGATTAAGAATAACGACAAAAAATAATAATCTTTTGACCTGCTCTCGTGGCCTTGTGTTGCTGAGGAAGGAAGGAAGAACAGAGCAGCCGGCTTCTTAACCTTTTGAACATCCCAACTCCAGCCTCAGATCCAGGAATAAAAACTATTTTGTGTTGTGACAACATACATATGGATCTCACAGAATAATGGTTCTGCATGTGCGATTTTTGCCTTTTCATATTATAATTAGATTCAGGATGCTGGCCTTCACTCCAAAAGACCTGAATTTAGATGACTTAAAAAAAAAGAATTAAAAATGGTTCAAGTAAGTTAGTAGGTTCAAGCAAGGGTCCAAGGGTTGAAAGCAGTACTGAACTTTAACTACTTCTAAAGGTCTACTGAACACAGGGCCAGGAAGTGTCGGGACAGGTACTTTAAAGCCCACTGCCTTGTTTGGACACATGCCCCAAAGCTTCATAAAAACTGGCAAAAATGCTCCTTTGCAGGGAATTTGGGCCAGATCTGTCTGCTTACTTTACAACTATATTCAACTTAAACCAAGGCAAGATGAGACTGTTTCCAGTGATGTTTCATCTGCAAAGACCATCACAGGCTCCCTAGCAGCACAGCAGGTTCTGACCATGGCACCAGAACCAATTCACTGTGCAGGAAGGTCAATGATTATTTGGGTTTTGTCCTGATAATAAACCTCAGGGCCCAGCTGAGGCAGATATCCTCCTCAGCAGCTTCTTAGGTGGTCATGCAACACTAAGGACCCTGGTAGGATGGCACATGAGCTGCCCAGATGTTGGCAGCTGCATGAACTCACAAGAGGATTGATTTGACCAGGACAGGTCTGGCCTGATGCAGTGGTGCACATTCGCACATTCCTCATTATTTTAGGTACTGTACAATGACATTGACCATTGCACCTAAGGCTGTTTGAAGGCAAGGAGTGGCAAGGAAAGAATGGAAGGAACAAGATTGCCATTACAAAGCTATGGCAGAAGATTATTCCAACTGTTGGAAACAATAAGGGAAGAAACCATGAATGGTGACTATATCATGGCCAGCTCACCTAGATTGATGGTGACGATGATGAGGGTAATCTCCAGGTACATAATAACTACTAAAGATTACTTCAATTACACTCTCTTTCTGAGCTCATTTGTGAGCTGGCTTCTCAGTTATTTACTGATTTTTATAATTTTGTCAAGCAGTCTCCAAGAACTGAAAGCACAAACAATTAAGCGTAAAATGTTTTATAGCAATAATTTCCTTTTAGAATGCATGTCTGGGCAAGCCTAAGAGTACAATTTGCTGATTAATCATTCTCAGCATTTCTATCTAGCATTTATATCCAGCTATTATCTGAATATGCTATTCAAATCTTGGTAAGAGAATATCAAACTATAAAACCATTTTTTAAAGAGTGAATTGACTGTAGTTCCTCCACATAATCTTTCTGATTTTTTCTCAGATCATTTGATTTTGGAGAGGGAAAATTACTGTCTTCACACAATGTGGTGATCTGCTTTCAAAGATTACTGCAGAGAGCTTTCTCATTTAAATATTTCAAAGGTCAGTACAAAATAATAAATCTCAGTATTTATCACTGCGTTTGCTTCTGTGCAGGCAATCGTGCCACAAAACATACGATAGGTCTAGTTTAACAAGGAGACATGGAAGAGCAAGAAAGATCACACTGAAAGATCATAATCTTAGCAACTTTTCTGCCTGGAACGGGGTTATGTTTATACTTAGAGCTGCAGCCAAGCTCTGAAGCACTGGTCACACATGGCAGCATCTATCCAGCCCAAAATGGCATGCTAACTGATGCATGTCTAATGATGTAAAAAATAAAACTTGAAAGCATGAGACAAAGCCACCAGGTGGTTTCATGACCTGTCCTTATTTTCAACATTATATGACCTAGCAGATGTACATAATCCCTATATTTTCCTTTGATCTGGGACCTAACACAGGGAAGGGCTAGACTGCAGCACTGTTTTGTGCCCTGTTCAGCAGATTGACACCACACACTCCACTCACAGGCAACTTTCAGTCCATTGCCTCAAAATAATTTTATTTTTCTGTTTCTTACACCAGGTGTTGGAGGAAAAAAAAAAATGAGGGTGCTTTCTCTCATGGTTAAGCAACAGGATGCCTTTTGAGTTTGAGTGGTTATGCTGATAGTGTTAATAACATGCTTTAAGAAAACCACAGCTGTGCCCCATCGCTTAACTCAGACAGTAGTTAGCACATAATGGACCGTACAGCTGGAGAAGAGGAAGTCTGTCTGGGCTTCTTTTTGAAAGGTCTTACACTCCCCCCAGACATTAGCATCATTATGGTCAAAGTGGATTTTCCTGTTCCTAGTGATACTCTGTGACCCATTGCTGGAGGAGTATGCCTGGATGAAGCTTTCCCTTGGAAGGAGACTGTGCCTGTGGTGCTTGTCAGTAAAAAAAACCCCAAGAGCTGAAGATGAAGTGTCAGCTGGGCTTTGGCTTAAGAAAAATCTCCAAGTTAAGTGATATGGAGGTCACACCTTACAGTCTTTCTTTTCCTGGAAGATGCTGGGTGAAATGTTCCAACTCTAAATTAGTCAAATAATTGCTGCCTCCCGTTTCTGTCTGCATTTCTTAATGGAACATTTATTTAGGGATGATATTGATGGCTTATTGGATACAACGAATGGAAAAATCACCACAGAGATTGATGTAGCTGACTCCAGCTGACTCAATAGAGTAGCATTTTTCACTTAAAGTAAAAGAAAGAAGGAATTTTGAGATTGTTTATCATCCTCTATATCCTTTATCCCCCAAGAAGCAGAATTTATGACTGCAGGAAGGCACTGACTCTTAGCCATTAGCATCCTTGCCCTTGGCTATTAGAAACTAAAGCAAATTTCAGTCTTACCTCCTTCAAGAGGAAAACTGACTTAAGTTATTGATCAAGGATAATTTTTTTCCTGTAACTGGATTTGGAAC
The DNA here is from genome assembly GCF_037038585.1 of Patagioenas fasciata. NCBI lineage: Eukaryota > Metazoa > Chordata > Aves > Columbiformes > Columbidae > Patagioenas > Patagioenas fasciata. The sequence goes on from NC_092524.1 coordinate 16,655,588, forward strand.
AGAAGGATCAGACAGGGAGGTCATTCTTTAGTTCCTGATCCCTTTGCAAGCCAGAATTGTCAATGAATTTCCCTCCCACTGCCAGGGAATACCCATGCTCAGGCAACCTGAGCTAGTTGCTTCAATCTATGTTGAAAAACTAATGTAGACTTGTACCAAGAACAGTCTGAGGCCTAATCAGTGAGCCATCTTTGCAAGAGTCACTGTCCCAAAATGTCTCTGAACAGCTGGAGCTCAAGGAGAACACTGTGAAAGGAGCTGTCAGGATTGCTTTGAAGACCAATCCGTATTTCTCCTTTCTGCTTAACAGGAAAACTCTTGACACAGCAGAGGAGGAAGGCAAGCATGGCAACCAGAAGGAGGATCCTCCTCTCCTGTGGCTCTCTGGGTCTTTGAGGTACCAAGCCCAGCACATGTGCTGCAGCCTCAGAAGAAACTGCAACCTCAGCACTTCATGTTCTTTCAGTGTGGCCAAGAGGGGTGTACTCACTACCATCACTCAGAAATATCCCTTCAGCAGCAGCTACCACAGACCCCCTCACTTAGCTATGAACTGCAAGTTAGTCAGTTAAGATGTGAAACTGGAATAAAGTGGTTGACCAACTCGAAATCCTTCCTTGCTCAGTAAGACAAACACTTCTGCATTTCACTATCTCTGTCTCGCCTTTCCTCTCTGGTGTGCAGAGATACACGTGTTCACCGCATGTCACAAAGGAGAATTGCTTGGTTTGGATAAAGCAATGATGCAATTGCAGTGAAACAGAGGAGGGAAAACTACTCTGAGTGCTTTAAGCCAGGTTTCAGAGTAACTCCCACCACGTGGCTCGAGCACATGGTAAGATGGGGTCCCCCTGTTCCATGCTCGACTGGGCTTTCATTGTTGTATCTAACACAGTCATTACAATTTGCTACAGCTTTGTATTTCCTCAATAGCACGTCAGCTCCCCTCCAGCCTCCCTGAAGCAGATTAATCCCAGCTGCAGAAATCTGGCCAGCGCTGCAAACCAGAGCGGCCTTTGAGCCCCCATGTTAAAAACTGCACAAGATAAGAAGATGGCAGCTCCCCTCTGACTGCTGGTGGTCACTGAAGCCTGCTGATGCGAGAAGAACCAGATGAGGCTTTTAGCTAAATGGTTTTCACCTTTTATTTCCGATATCTAGATACAGATTTTACATTTCTCTCTCTCTCTATATATATATATATATCAAAAGAAAATGCACTTCCCTGCACTTTCTGGTATCAGAAAAGGACCAGACAACCTCTGACCATCTTTTGTTCCATCACTGAGGGAATACACAGAAGGAGACAGAGCAAAAACCATAGTGGAACAAAAATTTCAGGAAAAGCAAAGCCTCACAAAGTTGTGAGTGACACCAGCTTCAGTGTATCAAGGTCCTCTTGAGGGTTTAGGGGTGTGCTTTTTTAAGCAAACAAAAACAAAACCCCAACCAACCAACTAAACCCCTTTTCTCACATGCAGTCCTTGAAACCAGTGCCAGGCAAGACTGTTTCCTAACAGAAAAGTATTGGAAAAACATTGAACACCATTTTCGCTTAAAAAGGCTTGTATCAGCAATAGAACTAGCTCCAGGGCAGCACTGTCACCTCGGAGCTGGCGGTGGCTGTCCTGCCGTGATGAGCATCCTGCAGCCATGTGAAGGTTGGATATGCCACGGTGACAGTGACCATCTGAGTGGCTTCAGATGACACTGCTGGAGACAGGAGATCCAGCTAATGCTCTGCCACGGAAAGCAGCAGAACCGGGGCTGCACAGGTTCAGTGCCAGGGCAGTGGTAAATTATAAAACCCATGTGTACAAATGCCTGTGCGGCACATCAGACAAAGGGGACCAGAGTCTCACTGGGCGGAGCAGGCTGTTATTGCATGATGAGAACATAAATACTAGGAAAGAGTCACAATATTTAAAAGCACTAAGGAAGGGGGAGGGTTTTCTCCCTTTTTTTTTTGGTTTTCCCATAGAGTTCAGAGACTGGGAAAAGCTTGGTGCTTATTTTCAAGTGATTGTGCCTGGCAGAATAACAGCAAGAACAAGGAGGACATCACATTATTCACAGTGTTTTGGAAGACAAATCACTGCTTTTTGAAAATGCTTCTTGAAAGACCCCCATGAGTGGCTACAATCCCAATCCAGCCCCACTGAACCAGAAAACAAAAGGAAGCTACCTGTATGCTTTGGGTCTGGTTTCAGAAAGTACCTGAACACACCTTCAGCTTGTGTTAAAGTCCAAGTGAAATCTCTAGGACTTAAGCCTGCCTTTAAACATGGCCTTCAGATGAGATGGACTGCACCTGGTAAGAGTTTGTCCCAACACACACTGCTAGCATGAGTGACAGAAACAAATACACACTGAAAAAACCACAGACCGGGTTTGCTGCTGGAAGGACCTCTACAGTCCCATTTAAGAAATTACCTGGGAAGCACTGGGTCACTCCTCGCATACCTGCAGAAACAAGTAATGCACATGCACATACTGGCTTTGAGCACACAAAACCAGGATTTTTTTCCCTGGCAACCCAGACAATGCTGTGCCTGACTTTGCAAAAGTGCTGGTTAGAAGGAACAGCCACAAACAGAAGACCAGCACTGATCCCATATGCAGGGAAGAATAAAGAAGCTGCTCTTTTTAGGATCAGGCTCCAGGTGTAGCCATGCTTGTTATTTAACAGTTGCAACTGTCAATCCCAGCTTTGCACCCTAGGCTCTGTTAGCAAATCACCACATCCCATGATGCCACCTTGCTCATTTACAAAGGAGGAAGTTTCAAGCAGAGCAAGACTGCAGGAGAACAGAGTGTGCACGGGTTGTTTGTGTTCCCCATCCCATAAAAAGCTAAATCCTCACATTTATTCTCTGAGTATTATGTAGTGTAACGTGAAGGCTAATGCCTTTCTGTGCACGTGGAGCCAAAAGCCCCTGGTGGAACCTGCGTTTGAAATCACCCAGCAACTTGAGAGACCAGCTGAAGACTAAGAGATCACCATATCATTGCAGCCAGTGCAAATCCAAGTGACACCTTCATCTACAGGATGTGGGAAACTGGGCCTTCATACCAGAAGTACAGGCAACTATTTGCACCAGTGCTTAGTTTCAAATCTTTGCCTAAGTTGGGAAATCACAACTTCATTGGTTTTAAGCTAACGTTTACCTGCGAAACAATATCTGTAATTAAAAAGCTCGTTTTGTTGCAAAATTCCTTCCATGTTGCAGCAATTTTATTTTTGTCATTTCACCCTGCCATCCTGACCAGCTTATAGGGCCAGATCACAGGATCTTCTAAGCTGCTGCAGAGAAGAGGAACAGCAGAAGATGACATGACACTGAATCTCTTCTGGCCTCTGTCACAACAAGGCCCAGAATGAACCCCCAAACCTATTTCTGTGTTGGCTAGCACAGATACCAAAAATCTTCTATACCACAGATGCAAAGCTACCCTTTCCTCCAAGTTTATAAAGCAGTGGTTAATGTGTGAGGAGAGAAGGAAAGCTGGGGAGGAGGAGGAAGCAGCAGCAGCCTCCTGCACCAGCTGTGCCAGATGTGGCATAAGTCTCTCCTACATCCTTCTCCACATCCCATGTCCCAGCTGCATTGGGCCGTGCTGGAAATGACTAAGAGACCTCCCCTAAACAGGCAGTGGTTTGTGGGAAAGGACCTGCCATAAAAATAACTTTGGAAAACAAGACTCAGCTCTTTGGATTCAGGAACCAAGTCTTCCCAATGTGGCTGAAAACCAGCTGAAAACCTCAACATTTCTGTGGTTACCAAAGCTGTTCCATCAAAGGTGCTTGTGTAGAGGTTATTCTCCCTGCCCTCCATTGTATGTCGATCTCTCATTTGTTTTGATTGCATCACCACTGTTGGTCCTCAGACAGGTTTGTGACACCTTCCTACTGAGACCACATCTCTCACCAAGACCATATTTTGGCCCGATGGCCCATAAGGAAGGCAACCAAATGTGGTCCTTACCCTCATGGAGACCCTTGTCTGCACTGGGTCAGAAGTGGAAAGGGATTGATTCTCTCAAGTGATTTGTGCCAGCCAGTAAAGCACACCGGAGTTTCACAGGGCCTTGGAGGCTGGGCTGGGCTGTTTCTGGAGCCGTGGCTTTAAGAACATGATGGGGCTCAGCAACAAGCCAAGATAGAAAATACTGACATATGAATGGCTCAGCAATATAGCTAGCAGGAGAAAAGTTACTTCAACAACCTCCAGATTACAATTATTTTAATTTCAGATTTTCCTCTGAGCAGCTGACTTGCCCAGAAAAGTTTTGACACCTCTCCAGGTCACAGCAGCACCCTTTATGTTGGTGCTGTTGGCTGAAAGGCAAAGTTTTTGTAAACCAGGAGAAGACCCTAACAGAAAGGCTGCATTACACGTGCTGGCAAGACAGGTAGAGGATCTTGGATGCTACTCTGATTTATTTGTTCTTCCCCATTTTGTACACCATTTTCTCTGCAGAACCTACCAAGCAACCAGATTTTGGGAATGGGTAGGTTATTAGTTCCTTGCTAAAAGTATTTCAATGCACATGGATGCAAACCAGCCTCAGAAGGCAATATGAAGGAGGCCTAGACCTCTCAAAACCCATTCAATATAGCAGAATGATTATGGTGCTGAACGGAAGGTAAAACATAATAAATCTACCCTTTTAGGATAAAGCATGATAAATCTCAGATTCATGATTTTTGCATGTACAGTAGATGTTATTTTAAGAATAAAGACTGTAGTGACCCTGAGTCTGTTTGGGATGCAGGTAACTTGAAATTAAAACACATGGCATCTGTCTGAAAGAATTGGTTAAGGAACTACAGAAGGTCTCAAAACCAGAAAAGAATGGGAAATGAGAAGATTCACATTTTGTTTATAGTGCCCAGGTCTGAGAATATCAAATATTTACAAATAACTTATTTTTCTCCTGTCCTGTGTAGCTTCTCCTTAAGAGGTACTATGAACAGGGCTCTGAAATATCACAAAGGCAAAAAGGGCATCTTGCTTTCATCATGTTCAAATGACATTTCTATCTACTGCCTCTTGAAAACAACATTCAAAACAAGTTTTCAACTGAATATAGGGCTTTTCTGTTTTAGCTGATTTTCTGTAAGGGGGGTCTGCTTTATGAAAGAAATTCAGCTTTTTAAAAAATTTTATATGTATATATATATTTAATTTAATCAAGAGGAGTAAACCCCTGAGAGCATCTGCTGTGGTTGGGTGCAGAAGGGACCTCCCACCCCTGGGGTGCAGAGGGAGCGAGGGCTCCACTGTGCGCTGCAGCATTCGGCACCTCACCCGTGGGGACGGAGAGCATGACTCTACTGATGCCAGCTCCCACCTGGCATTTCCAAATGGAACACGCTGATCTTCTGCCTGGCTTTTCATGGGAAAGTCAACCTATTTTGCATGGGAGAAACGCCAATTTTTGGTTTAGCCATGTACATGAGGGTAGTAGCCCCTCAGTGCTTCCAGAGGCACCTGCAATGGGCGTGTTCATCCATATTTAGTTTTATGTCCTCAAATTCTCTCCCTTTCTTGGTAACTGTGTACATCCCATCAGGCTTACAAGACACCTGCCAATTTAGCTGAGTTTTATCTTTTTCCCTGTATTACTACAGTTAACTCTTTCTGGCGAAACCAACACGCAGTAGGCTGGGGAGGATACCTGCTTTAATTTTCCTCTTTATTTTGAGAAAGACAGACAAACAAACTGCTCTATAATGGCACTTCAGGAGTCTTCCCCCTGCTCCGCTCGGTTTTCTGTACCACAGCACTGTCTCTCTGTCCTGGAGGGGCAGTCACATCTGCATTTCTCCCTCATCTGCATTTCTCTCTCTCACATCTGCATTTCTCTCACTGGTGAGACAGGTTAGCTTTCAAGCAACACTGAATTTCCGTATGTTTTGTAAGTGACTCTCCTAACCCTAACTAAATATTTCCTCATTTATAATCCCCTGTTTCTCTTTGCATTTTAGGAAGCAGAGGAACCAAAGAAGATCTCTAATGGTATTTTAATTTTTCTGTTGTCAGAAATGCTGCTGTTTTTCTTTGCCCAACAAGTAAACATTTTACAAAACCCCCTCATTTTGCCTAGTAGAAAGTGTTTTGCCTAAAGAAACCCAAAAACTACTGAAGCTAACCACAACACATGGGTGCCTTTGTGGGTAGGGCACTCAAAGCAAAAAACCAGGATAATAATTTGAAGTAAAACCAGGTGTAGTGATTAAGACATACATAGAGAAAGTCATTCCCCTCTAAGTATTTTCAGCAAAATATTTTGCTGAATGGCACATCCTGGTATTAACTTAATATACAACTTTCTCTTATGACCTTTTTATACCTTTCTCTACCTTTGTGGAGTAAAAAGAATAACTAAATAGTCTCTTTGGATAATGCAATTTCACAAGACCAACAGATTTTCTGGTGCTATTTCTCCTTCAGTAACACAACTTTTGTTTCAATCTCTCATTACAAACTTCTGCAGAAGGAGGAAACTGTGCTTGGGGTCTCTCTCCTGTGTTGGTCACAGAAATATTTCCGTATTAAATTGTTAGTATGTTTTGCCTGAAACCAATGAAACCATATACAGAGGCTGTGGCAAGACTCTTTTTCGTGAGTATCTCAGCTCTGAATCCACTTCAGCCAAGTAAGTGTCGAGATAAAAGATGTTGCTGTGTATTCAGCACTCACCCTGATGTTTGCAAAGCAGCTGGGCAAATTCATGGAGGAAAAATCCACTGAGAGCGTCAAAGGCAAAGGCACAAGCAGGTGCCACCAGCAGGCACCCACGCCTCAAGCTGTTGGCACCTGAAAAAGCATTGCTTTGTGCTCGCTGGGTGTTTATGCTCCTAGCTTGGCAAACAGCGGGTGTGCCTGTCTGGGAGTGGGTACCTTTGGTCTGATCCAGCGTAGCTACCTGCATATTTCACAGGATTTTCAACTATTGTGGCCACTGGTTAGCTCTGGGCAAACTTTCTGAAGAAGCAGGAACCTTACCCCTCCCCTTAGCCTTGATATTGCCCTTCAGGCTTCTGCTTCCAGAAGGACTGGATTTTAGTTTTTGCACGGGACACTGAACCATTACGGGACGGGGCTTCTTGTCCCCAAAAAGTGCCATTCCTGCAGTTCTAGCATGCATTGAGTCTCCAGGGTTTTGATGGAGTTGTGCTCCTCCAGCACAGAACGAAATGTCTTCTACTCCTCTTTTCCTGATACACTGGTCTTCAGTCCTCCACAACATCTGTAGCCCTAAAGAGATGAGCTGGCAGCATCAACATGACCCTAATCCACTGGCACGTTTCATATCACCCATATCCTTATCGCTGGCCAGAACATTGCGAACATGCCTGTGGCTGGGGAGGAACAAAATGGAGACAGGGACCAACGCGCTGCATGAAATGTCTATCAAATCCTAAATGCTTATCTGAATTACTGTTAGATCATTTGGATACTTGCCCAAAGTATCTATGTTCTGCTTTCAAAATGCCTGAGTCTCTTAATTTTTATTTATTTATTTATGTATTTATTTATTTAAATGCAGGGGAATTAAGACCAAGCAGCAACAAATTCCTCTGAATGAGAAGAGAAATAAATATACAAAAAGCAAATTATATCAGACTAGGAAAGGGTTAAAAAAATTATAATCCTCTTTAGGCTGCTAAAAATTAATTTCAATTTCTGCTTTCCCCAGCAGCCTGGTACCATAGCCCCAGGGACACCCCAGCCCCAGGGTAAGGGTACCCACTGTGATGCACAGGGCTGTCCCTCAGGAGCTCTGCATGCCTTGACTCAGTTTCCCAAGCACTTTGCATTTCCAACACCATCTACCACACCACCAGAAAGCTCTGGGTTAACAACTAAAACCCCAGCTTTCTGGCAAATTTGACCTCAGACAGAGTTCTCTTTCTGGTCCAGCATGACAGTGACCCAAACCACAATTTTCACACTAGTGTTTTTACTGTACCACTGCTGCTGGTTAATAAACATACCCCCTGGGTGTTTATCCTGGCCATTGCCAGAGACAACGTGAACAGTCACAACCTGCCACAGCCTTAGAATAAAGGCTCCTAATTGATGTTAGCAGGAACCAGAGCTGGGTGGAAATGACTTTTCAAAAGTCAAGCATCTCAAGTAAAACGAACATCCTCTGCAAAATAAAATCCCAAAGCTAATTAAAATGAGAGTTGCATTTTGTTTTGCCTTCAGGACAAAGTGTTTGCCCTGTGTGAGGGTTTCCATGGCTTCTCCCTTCAGACAACCCCATTGGAGAGGCAGCCGATGAAGGCGGCCCTGTTCTTGCAAAGGACAGATGCGACAGAGCGTGCATCTGATAGACCTCGACATGGACGGCTTTATTACCACCAGATGTCCCTTTTATGGGAGAAATCATTGCTACAAAAATATCTCCATCTGACAAGATGCTGGTGGTATTTCCTAGCAGCCAATGCTTACCTCCGTGCTGTGCATGTATCTCCAGCAGGCAGCTGGGATCAATCCGCAGAAGGCCAGAGCAAAACAGAAAAATCCCTGAGGATAAAGGGGAAAAGTACCATCAATTACAGTATGGGGAGAAAATACCCATTTGAAAATGCTGTTGGGACACATTTAATATGCTTGTTTGAGCAAGTTTAGTTAAAGTTAAAGCTAATTAGCCCCTTCTTTTAGTATCCCTCATAATGCTGCTTCCTTAAAAGAAGTAAGATAGATAATGATGTGATTCACCAAAAGGAGCCCTCTAATTACACTTGACTGTTCCTCTTGGAAAAAAAAAATAGAGAGAAAAATATATTTACAGTATGCTCCTCTTCTGTAGCAGGACTGTGCCCCAGAATAGCACCTCCTTACTCACAGGGTTCAATTCCCCATGTTTAAAACTAAGCTATCCATTTCAAATAGGGGAAAATCCACATGAACAGTCCATAAAGAAGTGAATAACTGGCATGAAGAACAATCTGCTCTGGAAAAGGAGCTGGACCCTGAGAGCAAGGTGGCAGCTGGATGACAAAGCTGCCTTCCTTAATTCAGCACCAACCCAGTTAGACAAAAGGTCATCAGAAATATAATTAAGGCCAGCAACTGACCCTGAAATGTTTAAACAATAATGGCAACAATGCAAGAGAAGGCTTGACTTTTGCCTTCTTCCCTAGGCTTGCAGAGCTGGAAGTTAAATGTGTTGTCTCTCTATTTGAACAAACCTGATCCAAAAAAAAAAACCCTGATGTAAACAGCTCTTGCCTGTTGTGACAGCTGGACCAAAGGATCTTGTTCACATTAAAACAACACCAACAAAACTAAAAAAGGAAGAAAAAAAGCGCCTCTAAAATGTTTGAAAGCCAAATGGGCTCATCAAATATGAATCCACAGCTCAGTCTTGGAATGGCAAAAGATGATGAATAAGTACCAGTGGAAAATTAATGCCGTTACAAATTTTTCCATGCAACTGTCCCTCTTTCAACACAAAATTATGTAGCAGGGGAAGATTACCCAACTGACTGAAGCTTATTTTTGTTTCTATTTTTTTTTTCTATGAGTGTTTTAATAATATGATATAACCGAAATCACTTAAAAAAAAAGATTAAATCTTTCAGGAAAGTTTACCAAATTTAAGCTTAAGGAGAGGAAGAATAGCATTGCTGCTACCAATTCTGCTTCACAAAAAAAAATCTGCTTAAAAAAGCATGGTTTGAAAACAAAAAAAAGCCCCAAACACCTCCATATACAGCAAGAAAGGAAAATGTGTTACTTTAAATGCTGGAAATAAATGTGAACGTGCCAACAAACTGCCTTTTGCTGGTTCTTGTCCATCTGCTGCCTGCTTCCCCCACTCTTTTAGGGCTGCCTTGTTTCAGGCTCTGCATCAGATGCTGAGGAACACCCTGGTACGGCTTTTGTGAAAAACCTTAAATTACATATGTTTGCTCTCTCCTTTCATTTTTTTTGACAGCTGCCTGGCCACATAGGTAGTGAGATCACTTGCTGCCTTGCCAGGAGCTGAAATAGGATAACAGGAGAATTGGGACTCTAAAGGAGAAGAAAGTCCGATCAAATGCTGATGTGACAAGGGATATACAAGTAGCAAAGATGGGGAAGAGCACAGAGAGTGAGTTGCTATGGACCAAAGCATAGAAAGACCAAGCCCAAACCCAGCTGGGGTGGGTGGTTCAGCCCCTGCAGGTACAGCATAAATTGAACTGGGGAGAGGTGAAGTTACACAGGCATTTCAGGTTGCTCCTCACTAGGACCAGACCTTGCATTTTGCACCTCCTCCAACAACTTCCCCCCCCAAACAAAGTCAACATTTTCACCAAAATCAAGCTTAAAGACAAGAAAAAAAGATAAAATAATGGCAGATGAAAAAAACCAGCACTGATAGCAGTATGAAAGCTCTTCTGCACATCATTACAGCAAGGCTTTAATTGAGAGGATCCACCATGAACCTGGAGAGTGAGAATAGCAGCATGCCAGTGGCACCACCTCCGTTTCTCCCTTTGTGCTCTCCCTTCCCTCCCACATCAGCTCCAGCACTTACAACCCCAGCAGATTAAAATCCTTCTCATCTTCCCTTCCTCAGCTCCACCCCACATCTCAGTCCTTCACCTCCAGCATCAGCTCTCCCTTTTTTTCTGTCTGGCTTCCCTGGGAATACCAAGAAGCAGCCCCTTGGGAAGCTCCCCCTCCATCCAGCTGGTGTGGAGCAACTACATGGCTCCAAGAACATCTTATAAATGAATTATACGCTACTTTTTCCCTTCCCAGACAAAAGGCCTTTGGAAGAGCAACTTTCTAATTACATTATAAGACACTTGGAAGAAAAAGAAAAAAGCAACCCATAGTTTGCATATGAAATGTGGAAGGGTTGAGGCTGGTTCACCATCTCCCAGACCCCTGGAGCTCCTTGGAGCCGTCCGGAGCTGCTGCCTGCTCCCTTTGCAACCACATCAGCCCCGCAGAGGGCTGTCACCAGCCAGACATCAATTACTTTTTAATGAATGACCTTGTTTCCATCCTTGCTGCAAGGGACAATTTGTCTTCGAGAGACTTGGCAGAATTTGCAGAAGCAGCATCTTGTCTGTTGGCAGGTGTATCTTTTAAATCACATTTCTGGTGCTTCCCCTTTGGTTACGGGGGTCTGCCGTGGAAGAGGGAGGGATCCTCTAGCTCAGACTGAGCTTGGCAGCTCTGCCAAACCCCTAAACGCCCACAGAGGGAACCGATCTGTTCCCTGCTCAGCTCCAGCTGCTTTTTGGTGCTGCTGTGGCCACTACAAGGGCCAGTTCCCTATCGACTTCACAGCCCAGGGGTGGAGAAGTGGGGAGCTAGTTTCAGATTGCATCCATCAGGTTGCATCCCTCCCTCCCTGACCCAGTTCATCTGAAAGAACATGACGTTTTTGCCTTTCCACATAACAAACATGAGCGAGAGACCTCAGTCCGAAGGAGGAACCAGTTCTTGGCTCCAGCTGTACATCAGCTCTGCCCATGCCTGCTTCCCGAAGAGCACAGATGCCTTGCATGGGAGCGCTGCACCACAAGGGAGAGCACAGGAAACAGATAAATTGCAAAAGTAAGATGCTGAAGTGCACTACTGTGTTATTAAGGACCCTTTACATGTTTGTCTACAATGATACACCTGGAAACTGTAAAGCAAACAGCCTGTGTGCTGGCCCTACTGGCACATCACTCTCCATGAAAAACTGGGCTATATTGGGCACTCATTGAGGCTTTTTAAGTGCAGAAATTGTTTGGAACTAGTGCTTGGAACAGCTACTCCAACCTGGACACAAATTTTCCTCTAGACAAGAGATTTTTAGGCTAGAAAGTTCAGGTGTAAGAATTTCAGCTGGGATAGTCTCGTTGGCATGTTCATAATTTTTTTTTCCCTCCCCTCTCTCCATCTGACCAGATATCAGCACAGGATGCCTTAAACCTCACTGAAGCCAGAGTCTTTCCTTTGTTCAAGCAGTACTAGAAAAACTGCAGTTTTCTTTCCTTCTCCTCCCCTTCAATAGCAACATGGCCTTCAGGGACCATGAGAGCTGCAGGATGTTTACATTCAGGACTGAATGCAGGATGGACCATGGATCACCAAAAAGCAGGGTTTGCCAGAACTGAAGGACAGTCAATAAACCTGCCACTACTCTCCCTGTGTAGGAGGAGCTTTGGGGATAACAGTCCAAGATTTCAAAACTTTTTTTTTTTTTTTTTTTTTTTTTTAATCCTTAAGTTCTCAGTTACTCTCTAGAAAACAGCTTCCTAGCAAGTGTCAGTGGATGCACAGTGGCACCTATCTGGTGTGGTGATGCTGCTAACACAGCTACAATGTGAACTCCTGAGATATGTGTGCTTCAACCAGTTTGGCCTGTTCTGGTTTCTAGCCACTGTGCACCCATTACCATCATTAGAACAGCATCAGTAAGGCCTGTCAAGACTGAGGACCCTCCTCTGTATGCACACAAGCCTCCAGATAGACAGGCAAGGTGAACGCTTGTAATTTACATAGACAAGAAAAAAAAAGTCAGTTGGGAAACTGAGGCACAAAAAGGAGGCGGAATCCACTCAACAGCTCAGTGATCAGGGCAATGCTCCTCTAAGCCTGTCTGCATCCTCACTAGCATTTCCCCAGGGCAGCTGGTTTACCAAGTGGCATTGTGGTGGATTAGCTACATCCCTCAAGTGTGGCTGGGTTTCCTATACAGCCACAGATGTCAAGCACCAATGCTCTGGTGTCTTTCCTCTTTGATTAAAGAGTGAATTAAACGGTCTTCTAAACAAGACACATGCTCTGCAGGGGAGGAGGAGTTCTTTAAAATCAATAGCAGGAGAAGGTGAAAAATCCTCTCTATTAACAGGCAGAAAAAAAAGCTACAAGCTGGGGGGGCTGAACACTTCTGCCAGCTGCAGCCCAGTGGGGATCAGCAGGACAGGACGCAACACCAAGTTCCAGAGCCTTACAGGGGCCTGTTATTATATCTCACCGCAGCCATCAGGGGCTGGGTCTCCCTGCCTGCTTTGCTTGCTTGCAGATCAGAGATTACATGTGAGTTTAGGGAAGGAACTGGTGGGAAAACAAGCAGTGGGCTGGCCCTTGCTGTAAGATACTGATAGAACAGGGAGGGCAATTTGGAGGAATAAGCAAAGCTTCCCTAGGTGATTTAAGATGCTGATGAGCTGCTTGAACAAGGAGGACCAGAGAGTAAGATTGCTGGTGACCAGCTCTTGGGTATTTCCCAGGGCCTCCCGTTAATTTCTGACGGCTTGGGGACATGCCACCCTCCAACCCCCTGCAATGGCGATGCTGGCTGCTCCCTTACCCAGGGCATTTCCCCTGCAACTCCCGGTGTCGAGTGCCTCGGCCCGGCGGGCCCGGGAGCGGGGAGCTCGGCGGGCCGGGAGCGGGAAGCTCGGCGGGCCCACATCTCCCTCCAGCGGCGGAGGATCAGCCGTGCCGGCCGGCCCCGCGGAACCGGCCCCTCGCTCGGGTGCGAGCTGCCCCTCTCCCCTTGCGTCCTGCAGCCCCTTGCATCCCGCCCTGCACCTCCACACGCCCTCCCATGCTGCCGGAAGCGGTGAAAACGAAGCTTCAAGGTAACCAAACGGCATCCCGTTATCCCCTGCTGAGAGCAGAGTGGGCTGGATATCTCATTGCCACAGCCATGCGGTAGACACCTTGCACCCTTCCTCCTCTTCCCACAAGGAAATGGTATCGTGTGTTTAGTTGAATGGTAACACCAGAGACACAAAATGAAGGCGGCCATCTCCCCCAGAGGTCCCAAGCTGTGAATGTTAAAGCAAAGTGAACAGAATGCCCTAGGAGCCACAGAGAAAAGTAAATGGCTAGTTCGGGGTTTCTGCCAGTGAAGGGTTTATGTGGTGGCCAGAGCCTGGCCGTTACACCAAACCAGCCAGGCTAGGGGAGTCTATGGGGGGCTGAAGGAAAGCACCTGCTTGTCCTCACCTCCACAGCAAGAAGAAAGGAGAGCATCATCAAGTGGCTCTCAGAGGAGGACAGCAATGCTGGACTGCACAGGATATGTTTTTCTTCAGCTATCCATTCAGGAAACAGCTATAATTTAAACAATTTCTTTTACCTAGTGGCATGTCACTGACCATGCTGCACACAGAGTAAGGCGACCAAATAAACATCACAGAGGAGCTTGTTTTCAGGCAGCCTTGACAATCTTCCCTAGCCCATCTGTTGTTTTAGGTGTGGTAATTGCAGGCACATATTAAAGAATACTTCAGCAAAAGAGATGGGAACTATGCATACTCTGCTAGCAGTATGCATGGGAAACATGTCACTAAGGCTGCCTTGAGCATCCCAGAGAGAAGAAGACTGTGTATCGAGAAGGTGAAAACATGAAGTTCAGTAGCTGCTTTACACTAAGTTTTAAAGGTGTCTGCTTCTCAGTTCCACCATCATTATCATTTTCCCCTATTACAAAGATTACATATATCTCTTGAAAACTAGTTTATGTATGACAGCAATGCAATGATTTTGTATTAAGCACAGCTTCATGCACAACAACCTACCTGTTAACTACTGCCCTTCACACAACACAGGCAAACATGCAGCGAGCAGCATTTTCCACTCATCCCTCCAGCCCCGAGGCTGGAAGCTGCTCACTTCAGACAGCCTTATGTGCAGGCTGTGGTTTTAAATGGAGCAGAGCTCACAGTCCTCTTTACCAATGCTGGCACGGTCCAAGCCCAAACACACTGTGGATGATGGAGAGAAGAAAGGTAGCATTTCACCTCTTGTGGTACCCCTCCACCTTCTTTTTGGGGATGAAACAGAGGTTCCAGCTCAAAGCCCCTGTGCCTGCTGCCCTGTTTTGTATGTCCTGCACCACCACTGCAGTGGATGTTTGCATTGAAGAGGGATGATGGGGGCTAACTCTGCTGTCACAAGTCAGAGGAACAATGTGGGACCCAAAATTGCACTAACGCTTCCCCACACAAACCATGTGTTGGCTTGATGAGAAAAAATATGCTGGGAATCCTCATCACTGCTATCTCTTTGGCAGATAAGCACCTCCCTTTGACCCTACTCCAAAAGCTGCATACACAGCTCCTTGGCAAAAGAAACAAGGCGCAGAAGGATGCAATCCTCAGCTGGAGCAGATCTGCAGAGTCATGCCTGTTACAAAAATGTCCCTTTGCAGCACAGCGTTCAGCAACAGGATGTCCTTCCCCAGGCGTGCATACTCCTGGACAGAAGGCAAACCAGGCCCCAGCACCACATTTCAAGGGTATCAGCCCAAGGTTACAAAAAGCCCCTCCCAGGTAGCCCCTCCAGATACGCACCATGGCGGTGAGGCATTGCGATTCCCGCACCGTGGCAGCAGAGCTCAGCAGGGCTGCGAGGATCAGGGTCATGCTGAGGCAGATGCCAAAGTAGAAAGCTGGAAGGAAGTTGGACATGGGAGCTGCTGTCAGACACCAAGACTTCAGGGCTAACAAAGGCCTGGTCTGCTACTTTTGCCCAGAGAGGGGCCAAAAAGTGCAGTTTGGGAGCTGGTCCAAGAGGACCAGGTTGCAGAACTCAAAATGTTTTATAATTTATAATTTACCCCCCATGTGTATATACTTTCTTGTCTGGCAGGGTGGTAAACCTCTGAGTGGTTCACACAGCTCCAGCCGAGCAAAGCACCCTAAAAGGCTGACAGTCCACCCAACAGACCACAAGCTGTCAATCGTTTTGGCACTCAGATAAGGATCCTCCCAAATGAGGGGTGCTGACATGCAGCAGCTGTCCCATGGCCCCTATCAGGACTTTGTGTGCCCCTAATCTGGTGCAACACTTGCCCTCCGGTTTCCTTTTGGCTAAGGCAGGGTCAGAATCGGTACCCCAGGGCAGGGTTCGGGGGCCACAGCCACTGCAAAGGGCTTTGCAACCCTCACTCAGGGCTAACCGTGCAGGGTTAACACTTGCAAGCAAAGCAAGTGGAAGCATTGCTGGAGACGGGTGACTGGAAGAGTTGGCAAGGGTGGATTAAGTGCCAATCTGTATAATCCCTGATGTGTGTAGGAAAGGGCAAGGGCTGTACTTCAGCTTTGGGCTAACGTAGTCTTTACACCTGCCTTGTTAAACTGAAATTGAGAACCAGGATCTAGAGAGGGTATGAGCATGTTTAAGCCAGGATTATATCTTGGAAGAAGCAGCAGAGGCAAGTAGAATATTTTAGCATCTGAGTTGTTCTCATCACTTTGCTCTAAACTTGTACCCAAGATTCAGTTTATATTTCTCCCTTGTGTAGGGGAAAACCCCCACATTTCCTCCAAAAATAGGTGTTTCTATGCTTTTCTCCTCCAAGCCTCAATTTTCTACACTCTGCTTCAACTCCTGTAACAGTCCTTCTCCCTGTGCTCCCAGGGCCCTTCCAGTCCCACCACACCTTTAGGTTCAACTTTGAGGTCCTGCTGAGCCTTCAATGCAGCACCAGGGAAGGATGGGGAGAGAGTGAACAGAGGGACAGGAGTGAACACAGAAGAACCTGCATACCCTGTGCTCCCACAGCATCCTTCAGTTCCAGGTGAGCAGGTCTGATACAGAAAAAAGTGTCTGTGGGATTGCATTAGCCCTGGTGCATCCTCTGTGATGCCTCTGCACTTCCTTCGACTGCTCTGGGGAACTTTGCAGCTCCTGGGTTCACCGAAAGACTCACTGGGATGTGACTGCAACATACCTGCGTAGTGGATGAACCTGTAGGAGTTGCTCTCCAGCGAGATATTGCTGATGAGGGTGAAATGGAGTCCATAGTGGGTGACTGTGCTCAGCGTGGCAATGGACAACCCCAGCAGCTGGAAAATACAGTTATTGGGAAGGGATTGACAAGGCAGCAGCTCCTGCTGAGCGCACACAAAGCTTTGATGTGTAGATGGATACTCCCAAGCCCCACACAGATGCGGACAGTCTGATCATTTGAAGACCACTGTATGTACCACTAAATTTACATAAAAGGACTAACGCCGGACACTTAAACATACTAAAGCTCTATTTCTCCCTTGCATAATGTGTGCATGTTACACCACGCAGCCCATGGTCTCTTGGCCAGTGTCTGTGGATGAAATTCCAACCACGTGAAGAAAATCCGGAGGATCGATGCTCTTACAGCACGCCTGTGCTGTCCCAACCCGCTCTACAGAGTATGTACGTGCAGTTCTGAGGGCTGACAGCTTCAACAGCGGTTTCAGTCAGGGATGGTGTTCTCTGCTTTGATCTTTGCAATGCTAGTCCCATTGCCTGCTGAGCTGAGTCTTGCACTACTCTAAGTAATCTGTGTTTATTTCTGTCTCTGCAGCATGCACTGGGCTGTGTGTGTTTCTGTCTCATCCCCGAGAGCACTGGTATGCCTAAGGCATGGGGTGACTAGCAGCACGTTACCCTCTATGTTGCCAAGAGCAAGTCCAGGTGATGGAGAGGGAGCATCTCTGATGGCATCTGGCTCTAGGGCAGGACTCCCTGTGGCATGACCAGTGGCAGAGCTGGGACAGAGGCACCAACAGCAGGACAGTTAAAAATAACTACAACTATACTGTAATGAACCTGGAAAATACAAGATGTGAGGCCACTCCTAGCTCCTAAGATAAGGTTTCATAATTTTGTGCCTTTACAATACGGAAATACAAAGCAGCTATCCCTGCATCAAATGTGACAGTCCAGCATCAACATAATTCTCACATTTTCTTCTAGAGCAGACTAACAGCTGTTGCTGGAGAATTATAGTTTCAGAGGCTAAATGCATCCAAACCATAGAATTTTCTGCTTATAAATAACATAATTTGTGGCACCTACTGATCCTTCATTCTGTGCGTTACTGCGTATCTCAATCCACACTCAGCAATATGCTAAGTGCAACACCGGTGAACTCAGATAGCCGAGAAACACAAGTCTAAAATCCTCCCAACAGCAAAAATGTGATTCTTGACATCCACAGCAGCTGTGCCTTAGCATCTCCTCTGAACACCTTTGGTAGCAAACCTGCTTTGATTTTCTCAAAATGACATACTCTGCTATTTGGAACACCACTACAGCCAGTGGTCCTGAAATGTTGAAATTTGGACAAACTATAAATTCCATGTGGCAAAAAAAAAGGCATTACCTTTTAATGATACTCTTTCCAAGCCACCATTTATCTTTGAACTAAATACAGATTATTATTATTATTACTTTAAGCTCTCAAGTATTGATGAAGTACAAAAGCAACAAGCACATAAAACTTGAAAATGTCCAGGAGGAGCATTCCCAGGTTTCCACCATTTCCCATCAGCTCTAACAGCAGATGTCAAGAAGCTCCCCTTCAATTTGCTTCAGGAGCTGCTGAAAAGGATCTCTAGAATCACTTTCACTTTGCAGTGTGGATCCACAGGTCTCACGAATACACTTCCATAAACATACACACTTCGTATCCTCACTGATCCCACCTGCAGTTGACCACTCTCCTAGCAACAAGTGTGGCTGCAGCAGCTCCATCCTCCCTCTTTTGCTCCAAGGAGACAGAAGCAAGTAACATTTTTTTTCTGAAAACCACCCATTCTGCCAGCAGCAACCTTTCCTTTCTGCTTCGAGACAGCCGCCGGGTTGTGAAAGAGCTGCAGCGGTGTGACAGCCCCGAGAAACTAGAAGTCTATCAGCGGAGGGGGGGCAATGCTGGCGGCCGGCGATAACCACGCAGGGTGCAACGATAACTCAGGCAGTTGGCTTTGCTTGCCCTCCACCCGCAAAAAACAGAACGTGGGAAACACCAGCCCTCTCTGAGCGGGTGTGGGAAAGGCAACAGTTCACCCCAATTCTGCAGAGATCCCCCCAAACCCGCCTGCTCACCATGACACAGAGGCTGGTTGCCAGCAGCTGGCACTTGGTGGTCCTCATCCCACACCTCGGCCCCATGGCTGCTTGTCCCCAGTGAGAGCTGTCAGTTGGTCCCTCCAGCTCTTGATAAAGCCTGTGTTTCCACCAAAGGGAGGCATGGCCACAGCGGGGCCTCTCGGGAAGTGTAGTCCCCACCACGTGCCAATGCACCTCCTCCTGCCTGCTTATTAAATCCTCCTCAGAGCAGCTGCCTCTGCCTGCGCTCCCTGTGAGCTGCCATCAGCTCCAACATGCAGAAAACTGAGAAAGGAGGAGAGGCATAGAGAAAAACAGCCTTTCATGGAGTTTGGAGCAAAGCTCCTTAAAAAAGCTTTTGAAACTGTTCAGTCAAGGTTCAGTATCAAAATACCCTGGTTTTTGCTTTTACTGGGATATAGTTTTGTTTAATGAACATTGTCACTAGCTATACATTTTTTTTAATCTGCATAAATAGTACATTGGGAAAAAGTTTAGGAAAATGTTATTTAGAAAAAAAGAACCTGTTGTTTAAAGAAGACATTAAAACCCTCAAACAAATCTGCATAACAGTCTTCCTTCCCCATTTAAAAACTACTACATGATAATAACCTTTGGTGACACTCTATTAAAACTTTTATTTGCAGATGAGGGAAAAAAAATCCCTTTGGTAGTATTTTATTCAGGAAAATGGCTATATGTAAACATAACCCCCTGCTCAGGAGGTCCATGCTGTCCACGGACGTTTTGACTCTCTCTTTTCCCCTATCCCAGCAGTGAAGACTCCATCAGCCCACAGCTGCAGAAGACTCAGGTGACTTCTGGTTTTCAAAACCAGCTGCCCGCTGGATGCATATTTCCCTAAAGTAAATCACAAAGAAGCCTCAAGAACAATCTGTCTAAAGGGAGATTGAATGACTGAGTGCCTTCATCATCCCTAATTTTGGAGCTAGACTGGTGGAAAAGAGGTGAAACAGAATAACAGAAAATAGCTGCACTCCCCCCAGGTGGCAAAGAAAGGGGGGGAAAAGGGAGAACCATCCCACATCGGTAACTGTAGCTACAGGAAAATAACATAGAAGAAAGAGGAGAGGAGTGAAAAAAGGAACATGCATTTTGTAGAGCAAATAGAAGCAACAGAAAGTGAGTTGCACAGGAAAAAGCATGTCATGATTTTCTGACTACATCACTAGCCTTCTTGCAAGCTTTCTTGCAAAACATCTTGTTTGCAACCTCCTGAGACACCAATGAGAGCTGCCACAGCCGTTTCCAAAAAGAGGTGTTGCCCATGACTTACGGGTTCCTGCCCTGGTGGGGATCCCTGATGTCCCTTAGGAGACACTGATGTATCCACGTGCACACAGAGAGCTTCCTACTCCAGCCACCAGCTGGAAACCACCTGAGAAAGACCTGCAGATGGACAGCAGGGAAGGAGAGCAGTGAGGAGAGGACTACAGAGAGAGGGCAGCAGGCTGTGGAGGCAGCTGATGGCCAGCCACGCACGTCCAGGAGCAGGAACCAGACACCATCTGCAGTAGCACAGACCCCCAGGGGACAGGATCACAGCTGCAAGATGACCATGTCCACATGGTCACTGCCATGTGCCAGGTGGGGAAAATGCCTTATAAAACACTGTGGTGGAGTCAGGACTGCGTCCAAACACAGAGATGTTAGCACCCGTCCTTTCTTCTGGCGCTAGGGGACAAACAGGTGTGTTGTCACCTGCATTTTCAAGAGGAATGACCACCATGAGAGCACGGATATAAAGGCCGCAGGTTTGGTCCATAGGTGGAGTTACAGGTTAAATCTGGGTGACAAGAAGGTGTGAAGCACAGCTTTGTGTATAAAACCAGCTACAGAAACCTGACCAACAGCAGTGGCAAGCTGGAAGCGAAGGCCCAGCATGGTGCACACGGTGGGCACACCTGGAGCTTGTTCCACTGGAAGGGACATGGGAAAAACCATGCAGCCCAGTTTTACTTTCCCCTAGACCCCAGTTTCCTTCCTCACCCCTAAATGCTCGCTACCAGAGACTTGTGCAAAGCCAGATCTCACACTAGAGGTCCCCACAGGCCAAAAGAAACCCTTCCCCAAGTCCTGGATTTCTTAAGTGGGCTTTCTGAAGGGAATAAATGGGCAGTTCCCTTCCCCGTTCCCCAAAGATCTCCTCTGACTGTTGCAGGAGCCTCGCAGCTCAGTGCAGAATCACCTGAAAGGTCAAAAAATCACCATCTGTATCCCCTGGAAGTGCTCCCTAGTCTCTCCACAAAAGATGCTCTACCTCCTTTTGTCTTGAACCATAAAAACAGACACTTTCACTGCCTCACCAAGCTCTCAGAGCAGGTCTGTACCTTAAACGCATGGGTTTAAACAGATGTTTTCTCTGTTTTGGTTGTGAATGCCTGTTCCCTGGGTAGTTTGTCCATGTCCTCTGATGCTTCAGATGCTTCTCCCACCTCTGGTTCTTGGTGCTCTGCCTTTGTGCCTACTCCCTCAACTACCTGCTCTGGTGCTGCGCTGGATTTGGGGGTGGAGGCATTTTCAGCTGTTTCTCTTTCCTTCATCTAATTCTTTATCCCATAGAGGTACAGCTTGGAAGATTTTTGTTCAGAGCAGAACGTATGTGAATTTCTATAAAAAAAAATAATAAAGAGCAAAACTAGTTCCTCCCTCCCCCCAAATTAAAGTCAATAGTAGGAGCATTAGTAGACCTGGGGCATTATGAGGCTGGGCCCTGCCTGAAGGAGGCACATTTGGCACATGCAAAAGCACCACTGAAGTGACTGCTGGGGGAGCACATGTGCTCATCTCACCTGTGGCCATCAAAAGGGGGTCTCAACAACACTTTCCTTTCTCCAGCATTAAATTGCCTCTGGATGCCCTGTCATTGGCACATGCCTGCCTTGGCAGCTCTCTGCCCAGGGAGCCCTGTCAAGAAGCAGGGTGCACCCCCAGCCCCGTGCCAGTGGGACAAGAGGCAGGGCTGGAGGCATCCCGAGGAACCATCTTGGTGTGGGCTGGATGGCGGTGTGGCTTTTCTGGCAAGACTCAGCCTCTTGCCCACCCTGCTGGATTTTATCAGTTGGTCTCTTTTGCAAGAGCACAACTTATCACTCCCAAAAGTGGTGCAAAAACCACAAGTGACCACAGCTCCCATCTGCAGCTTCCTCTGTTATCTTTGGTTATGAGTTGGAGCACAGAAAGCGGGTAGCAAGGCTGAAAACACCCCAGGGAACCCAGGTGCCTTCTTCCTCTAGCCCCAGCTGCGTGGGTGTCAGAAAGACCTGCCACCTTGTCCAGAAGGAAAGGATTAAATTAAAAAAGGGAACAAAGCCAGATCATATTTTTTGCAGAGCTAAAAACCTCCAACCCTCTTCCGATCTGTAGGGAAATGCTGCCGACACTGTTAGATGGCCATCCTTGAAGAGCTGGGGTATTTGAGGTTTTAATGCTGCATGGGGTGAACTTAGGAGACCAAACATAAATGGAGGAGAAGAGGCTGAATTCACACTAGTGCTTTCTCGCTGTCCACTTTTCTGGCTCTTGCTCCATTGGCGCAGCCGCGAACGATGCAACTGCAGTACCCCAGCCCCAGATGCTTGAACTCCAGCTGGGCAGCAGGTATGAGAAACCTCCCCGTGGGCTTTGGGTGCTGCTACTCATGCTCCCACGAAAGGATGGGCTGGAGGCTGGGGAGAGGAGTTTGCCCCAGGAGGCAAAACTGCACCCAGTGTCCAGGCAGGTCCCTGCTGCCTCTCAGGAGCCTCCTCGTTTGCCAGCCCACACCACCATTAGGGAAAATACCTCTCCTCCATGGTAGAAAATAGCTCAAAATGTGGCAGATTTACACGTGACGCTGGCTCAGCCCATTTGGTCCCTCTACTACTGCCCATGACACAGCTGTATTCACCCTAAAGCTTGCTCATAAATAAAATATGCCCGTATCAAACTGCACTGAAGCTGTATGAATGACGGGAAGCCAGGGAGACCTCACAGTCCGTGTCTGCCTTCCCGGGTGCATCACAAGGATTCATTGTAAAGGCTGTTTAGCATTCATATAGCATATACAGACAATCAAAGCTAAAAATCAACTTTTAAACCCAGGGCTGTCTCTTTTCAAGAAAGGAAGGAGAGGAGAAAAGGCGGAGGTGCTGGGCTTTTCCAAGCTTCAGATGCACCGTACAACTGCACTGTGCAGGGAAACAAGGCTGGCTGGAGGCTGCCTTGGAAGAAACAAAACCAGACAGAAACCATAAAATCTCCAAAGGACTTTTTTATTTATTATTATTTCTGAAGTATGTCTCACAAATCCCCCAGTGATTCTCAGGCGTTTTGAAATTCATTGTAGGTGAGCAAAAAAAAAAAGAAGAGTTACTATAAAATGTTCATCAAGCCCAAGAAAGACTGTCTGAAAAGAGCATAAGCTGAAGACAGGAAATTGCCTTCAAAGAATAAACTCAAACAATTTCTCCTCCAAAAGCGAAACAACTGTACTCATAGCTGTAAAGCACACCCTCCCTACTTAAACTAAATTCATTTTTCTTTCCCACATGATATCTAATTGCAAACCATAACTGCCCAGGAGCCAGCTGTGCTGGTCATAGACCTAGAGACACAAGTCTGGCACTCCCAGCAAAACCAGTGTGAGCAGAAGCCATCCTGCTAAGCAGGGATTCACCTGCTCGACAGACTGAATGGGACTGCTTGACTAGCGCTCGATGTTAATTTCTGATATTTACTGTCTCGAGCCTTATCACAACAGGACCTCTACTACTTTCCACTGAGGTCCAGCCAAGTTTTGGCAAAAAACCCCAGGAGCTCATGTCAGCTGCCTGTAATGCACAGGTCACAGCGGGACCAACCCAGCACCTTGTCTGCCACATTTCCACTGACACAAGTGCCAACTCAGGTGGCAGCATATTGCCCTCACCTTTGGCAGATGCAAGAAATAACACATAGCATCAGAGCCTGGAGGCCCTTCTCCACAGAATTACCCTCTCTCCAAGCAGAGTTTGCCCACTTTGCACCTTGCTGGCTGAAGCCATGCAAGGCTGCAAGGTGTCCACACCAACCATGCATCTCTCACTTTTGCCTTACCTGTGCCAGGAGAGAAGAATTTCTTCTCTCCACCCTCTGGGGTCGGGTAGCACATAGATGCTCTCTCTTCCCAGATTACAATCAGGAAGTTGATTGTGAACACAGACAGCATTTAATGATGCCTTGTTCTACTGGATCTTACATAGTCATTAACTTTATAAACAGATTTCAAGTAAGATTACATTTCTCAGGGTATGAGATGTACCTACCTTCAGACTACTGGAAAACCATCTGTGTTGTGAAGAAAGCAGTTGCTTTATACTGTGCAGAGGCCCAGACCAAACAGCCATATCTGGCTGGAAACACACATTGCCGTCAGCAGCCCTGATGCAAATTTGGACAAGTCAAGTTCGTCCCTGAGCTGAGCATGGAATCACTGGGACTGGAGGCTTCATGCTCTCCCCTGAGACTGGATTTATTGGTGTTTGAATGGTGCATTACTAATTGAAAAAATCCCTGTAGTTATCTTCATATGAAAAAAAAAATCCAGTTATTACCCTGAAGTGTGGCTCTTCAATACAGAAGGTTTTCTCTTGAACAGCTTCAAAGACAGCAGCTTCCTCCTTCCAGCAAGAAAGCCTTGCATCAGAAATTAAAGACAGAGTAATAAAAGAATATTGATTTTACTCCACTGCAGTAACGCCCTTTCTGCCTAAGCCACTACTGCTAGAGAGCACGAGGTAAACCCCCTGCACTCGCCAAGCCAGCTTTGCAGATGCTGAAGACAAGTGCCAGTGCTATGTGGCTTGAGCTGAGCGAGCAATCCTCTGGCTGCTCACACACACAAGCATGTTTACACGTGCAAGCAGTTCCCCCGAGCTTCCCAGGAGCCCACAAGGTAAAACGTTCCCACCTGTGCTGCGTGCCATGGGCTGCTCCTCCTGGATCAGGCTCTTCAGAGGAGCCACATGGCTATTCATGGTTTTCCCACCAGGTCTATGGTATGGCCAGGAACATCTCAAAAGGCACTGAATTTGGGTGCTAAGCCTGATGAGTGCTTGATGGATTTCCAGACACACAAAGCACTCGCAGGCTCCTTCCTGTTGCTTTCAGGGATTTCAACACGGGTGCCTGTGACGCTGCAGAGGAGATAGCTCCTGTAACCCACTGCCATTGCAACTGATCCCCAGGAAAAATATTTATCTTCCAACAGAACGGAGCCTTGCTGCTCCCTAAATACCCCGCACAGGCAAAAAGAAGCTTCCCCAGTGTCACATCTAGAAACCATTGATGGCTCTTTATATTACTATTTTTGGCTTAGTTACACCCTAGGAATAGTGCAAGAGCAGTTCAAGGTAGCCAGGGGGATACAGATCCTTACTTTGATACCTGAATCATGCTGCAGAGCCTTGCTGGCAACTACCTGTGTGGTGATGGCTCTGCCGTGGGCATGCATATGTCCCTGCCACCAAGTTGCTGCCAGAGACACCAGCCTTGGGCATCCTCCTGGAATGGGGTTATGTTTCCTGCCAAAACAATGAAGCCCTGTAAGTGACTGCCTTGAATTTTCCTTCCTGTGCACCTCTGGATAGAGAGAGAGAAACCCTGTAGAAGGCAATTAGCACTTCTCTAACTCTAATTAACAGCTGCTGCAGATGGTCACACCAACAGGCCACATGAGCATCAGCTTGGTGGCTGACATGGGGGACAAGACAGAAAGGGACTGAGCTGACCCCACCAAAGCCAGTGAAAGGGTCTGTCAGAGATGTTTTAGCATCACATTGCCCTGGGTTTGTCTTTCTTTAAAGGCTGGGCAGGAGCAGAACCCCAGGACAGCACATCTTGCAAGCCATGCTGAAGCCCAGAGTGGACAGCCACACCTCAGAAGTGGGTGCGTGTAGCAGCCCTCGATCTGCTCTGCTTATTGAGCACACCACCATGCAAGTTATTTCTTACCACAAGGTCCCAGGATATTACGAAGCAGCTCCTCTGTCTTCCCCATCAAAATCTGCTACCTGGAAGCACCTCACCCTGCTGCTCCTCTGCCGGGAGCTGTGACAGGCAGCCAGGGGGGATTGCTTGCCATGGGACAGGGAAGCCCGGGTGCAAACCCTGGTCACAAAAGCTTTGCATTTTTCTTCTCCTCTCTATGCCTTTATCCTTGGAACTCTCATTTAAGCCTGGAAAGCTGGCCTGCAGAGAATGGCCTTTGTAAGATGACTCACGCAACTGCCATAAATTTTTATTATTGTTATTTTTTTTTGTACATGTAACAAAGCAGAGTCCCGGTGTATCCCTTCGCGTTGCAAAACAAACGCCAACCGGCAGCCCAGTGCCCGCACGGCTCCGAAGCCGCTGGTTGATAGCAGGGCCGCTTCCCCTCGCCACTCCGCGGGGAAAGCCCGACGGGGGCATCCGCGCTCCCGAGGCCACCGCTGTCTCCCCCGGCACTGCCACCAGCTAGGTGCCCGGGCTGAAGGGGGAAGAAATGGCACATTTGGAGGGACAAGAGCCGGGACCAGCACCGCAGCGGGAGCACGAGTGGCCCCCGCTGCTTGTGCGTGCCCGCGCCGCTGTGCGGGGGGGGTTGGAGGCGGGGCGAGAGGGGAGTCCCTCCCGGGAATAATAATTTAAAACAAAATTAAAATAAAGTATTAAAAATCTAAGAGAAGAAGCGGTGACCAAAGCAAGAAGTTGCAGCAGGAGGGAGGGGAGCGCACCCTCCCGCGGGCGGGGCGGCCGGGGGCAGGGGAGCGGGAGGGGGTTGCCCGGGCTGGCGGCGCCACGCGCCGGGCGCGCGCGGGGGCGGGGGCGCGCGCGGGGGAGGGCGGGTGGGGGGCGCGGCGGCGGCGGGCGCGCGTGGCGCGGCGTGCGCGGCGCGTGCGGCCGGCGGGGGCTCGCGAGCGGCGGCGCGTTGATAAGGGCCGTGCGGCGGAGGCGGCCGCAGAGGCGCCGAGCGGCGGTGGGAATAAACACTCCCGCGCTGCCCACCCCCATTTGCCTTCCACTCCCTTTACCTTTAGTGTAGTGGTTTTGTTTGTTGGTTGTTTTGTTTTTGTTTTTTTTTTTTTTTTTTTTAAAGATTAAATATTTTTTTTTGCGCGCTTTCCGCCAGTTGCCACCGTGGCCAACCGGCGATGAACGGCGGGGCCCTGCCGCCGCTACCCTCCGCCGCCCCCCGCGGCCGCCGGCGGCCCGCCTCCCCCGAGCTGCTGCGCTGCAAGCGCCGCCTGGCCTTCGCCGCTCTCCCGGGCACTGGGGCGGCGGCGGCCGCCGTCGCCCGTCGGAACGAGCGGGAGCGCAACCGCGTGCGGCTGGTCAACCTGGGCTTTGCCGCCCTCCGCCAGCATGTCCCTCACGGCGCCGCCAGCAAGAAGATGAGCAAAGTGGAGACGCTCCGCTCCGCCGTCGAGTACATCCGCGCCTTGCAGCGGCTCCTCGACGAACACGACGCCGCCGCCGCTTTCCCCGACGGCCGCGGCCGGGCGGCCGTCGCGGAAGGAGGCGGCAGCGGCGGCTACTCCTCCGCTTCGCCTTCTTTCGGCTCCTCCGTGCCCGGCTCGCCTTGCTCCTCTGAGGAGAGCGGCTACGACGCGGCACTCAGCCCCGAGGAGCGGGAGCTGCTGGACTTCACCAGCTGGCTCGGGAGCTACTGACCCGGCGGGAGGTGAGGGGGGAACCGGAGGGGAGGAGAGGGGGTGCTGCTTCCCCCATCCCCCGGCGCTCGGGGGAGCGGGACACGTACCCATCGGGGTTCTTTGCAAATCTCTCCGCAGCCGCGCTCAGCCCGCAGTACCTCAGCGCCCTCGCTCTCTGCAGCAGTCAGCATCCCCCCAAACACTCGCCCCCGGCCTCGGCGGGACCCGCTGGCTGCTTTCACGCCTCGTCTCCAGGCTGTGGAAAGTGCAATGGTGGCAGTGACTGGCGGGGCTCCGCGCTACCTGCGCCGGGGCAGCGGCTCCACCTGCCCTCCGGCTGCTGCGACGGACAGAAGGCCCGAGCGACCCTGCTTCACTTCACGGCTGCTTTCTGGTGTTGCTTTGGAGGGGTGAAAAAACAAAACAAAAAACCCACAAAACCACTTGATACTTCCTTGTTTCTGGAGGAGGAGGGAATTTTTTATCATGTCAGATTCTATTTTATATGTAACTTGAACTGCCTAGGGGAACACTGGTGTATGAAGACTTATTTTTGTACAAGAAACCTTAGATAAAAGGGGTGAGGAGATGGGTCTATTTTTAGCAAGTCCTATTCTCTTGTTCTTGAACACTGCCAGCTAGAATGTTTTGGGAACATACACAGTTTAGATAGAAAGGTGTCGTGTTTTTTTTCTCTCCGAACACTTTAGTAAAAAGACTGTAAAGTTATATTGTCTTAATGTGGTGTCTGAGTTTGCCTGGTGTGAAGGTCCACTTCTCTGAAAACTGAAGTTTGTTTTTTTTTTTTTTTAATGTATTGAAGGCATTTTTGTATGCACTTGCTAGGATTTCTTAAATTGTACATATGCAGTTTTTAAAAGAGTATCATATTTTATGTAAATTGACTTTATAAATAAAAATCTATTTATAAATTACTTCAGGGCTGCAAGATGCATGTTTGGTGGAAATGCCCAAGGCAACTTCTGCCCGAGGGTATTGGAAAGGGGAGTAATGAGTGATGCAGCAGAGAGGCAGTTCTCCTGAACCAGATTTTGTCCACAGAAGGGAACAAGGAGCAGCAAGGAAGGAGTACGTACCAGGAGGCTGTTTGTCCTGACAGCTCCTCTCAAGTTAGGTTGGAGTGCCTTTATTCAGTGGAGCTGCATTTCTGAGGACAGTGTTGCCATTTAATGTCCACACATAAGCAATAATGTCCCACTCTGACCTACTCTAACTTCAGCTGTATGTACATGCACTTTATCTAAAAGCAATAAGCAAACATTAATTGCTCCTTAGAAACTACTGTCAGAGTCTCCTGAGCTCTGTCCATTACTTTGGGGTCATGCTGAAGACCTGCTTCAGTGGAGGGGAGACAAAGGCAAGACAGGTTTCTGTGAAACGAAACACAGTGATGATGGCATGAAAAACTATACCAGAGGCTGTTACTTCCCTTAAATAGCCCTAGTGAATGTTACTAGTCAAATGGAGCAAAATGGGCTGGCCTATAGAATATGCTGAGTGAACACAAAACAGAAAGGGTTATTAAAATTGACCTACTTCGCAGGGACTGCATGTATAATCTCTTTGCTGTGTTAGTACTCGAAAGGTGGAAGTTTTCAGGAGAATGATCACTCAGCAGTCCCAAATTCAGTAATTGCAGTGTGTGCTCTGTAATCCATACCTACAAGAGTATTCCACATATATGATTCAATTTGAAGAGAGAGAGAAGGAAAAAAAAAAAAAGAAGGAAAATGCAGGCTCTAACAGCAAGTAGAATTGTAGAATTTAGGAACCTGAAAGCAAGAGCAGTAGTTATTGTACTTCATGTTCATTCCTTAATCAAAGTTACTTCAATAAACATGCCCTTTGTAAGGCCCTGGGAATTCAAGTGCTTAATAGATTGCTTGCAAAGATTTTTCCACGTATGGCTCTTCAACAGCCCCCCAGGTAGGAGTGGGAGCTGTGAGATGACCTGGGTGTTAAGTGATCTGCTACACTTGGCAGCAGCAAACAGGGCTGGTGGGGTGGGGGGGTGACATGGTACCCTTCCTCACTGGGGGTTTAGGGGCTTCATCCTCACAGATGACCTCCAAAAATTCAGTCATGCGTAAACCCGTGTAGATTCTCACATATCAGCAGATTCTAAAATATCAGCATGCAATTTTTTTCCAAGCAATTTAGAAAAGTCAGGAATGCTGAATTTATCTGCACAAGTGTTCCATTATGGCAGAATGTAATTGTTTAGAGAGTTTTACTACTGCTTGGCAGGGTGTTTGTTTTCCTTCCACAGGAGCACTGATAGTTTTCATATTTGCAAAAGCAATATTTAACTCTCAGTCAAGTGACTCCCAGCATCATTTCTAGGTTAATCAGATCACCCAAGATACTGTTGCAGCAACATTAAAGCAGCAACTCTAACTATATTGGCAGGAAATTAACTGCAACCAGTTTTCACTTAAGTAACATTAATATTAGGGAAAAAAAAGAGCTTAGTCAGCATCACAAGTTACCTTAATGCTGTCAGCTTGTGTTTCAGTAGAAACTGAATAGGGAGAGAGCAGGAATGTACAATTTACTTTGAAAAAAACAAGGCGGTCATGAGTATTCTGAACACTTGAGAGGAAAGAGGGTGCAGGGAGAAGGATGTATGCCTGTTTTAGAAACACAAGATGTGAACCTCATGAGGTTCAACAAGGCCAAGTGCAAGGTCCTGCACCTGGGTCGGGGCAAGCCCCAATATCAGTACAGGCTGGAGGATGAAGGGATTGAGAGCAGCCCTGTGGAGAAGGACTTGAGGATATTGGTGGATGAGAGACTGGACATGAGCCAGCAACATGCACTTGCTACCCAGAAGGCCAGTCATATCTTGGGCTACATCAAAAGGAGTGTGGCCAGCAGATCAAGGGAGGTGATTCTGCCCCTTTGCTCTGGTCAGACCCCACCTGGAGTTCTGCATCCAGCTCTGAAGTCCTTAGTACAGGAAAGACATGGACCTGTTGGAGAGGGGCCAGAGGAGGGACACAAAAATGATCAGACAGCTGGAACACTCCTGTGAGGACAGGCTGAGAGAGTTGGGGTTGTTCAGCCTGGAGGAGAAAAGGCTCTGGGACACCTTATTGCAGCCTTTCAGTACTTAAAAGTGGCTTATAAGAAAGATGGAGACAGACTTTGTAGAAGGACATGTTATGACATGACAAGGGGTAATGGTTTTAAACTAGTAGAGGGGAGACTCAAGTTAGACATGAGGGAGAAATGTTTTACAATGAGGGTGGTGAAACACTGGAAGGGATTTCCCAGAGAAGTGTTAGATGCCCCATCCCTGGAGATATTCAAGGCCAGGCTGGACAGGGCTCTGAGCAACCTGATCTAGTTGGAGATGTCCCTGCTCATTGCAGGGGGTTGGGCTAGATGACCTTTGAAGGTCCCTTCCAACCCAAACTGTTCCATGATTCTATGACAGTGGAACTTCTTTCCCCAGCCATGGTGACCACAAGTCACTAGCAGATTCCCATATCAAGCTGCTAAAGAGGCTACACCAGAATCATTCTGCCCTTTTAAGAAAGCATCAGGAAGGATGCAAAGTAGCTTCTTTGGCAGTTGCAGAGACAGCAGGTACCTTCAGCCAGCCTGACTTGCTCCTGTTCTCTTCAAATCCAGTCACCTGAATACTCCTTGGACCGAGCTGAGAAGATTCCTGATTATAAAAGCTCACACCTAGAACACTGTTTATGCAAAATAGTGCCAGAGCAAAAAAATGTGGAGATGGAAGCCCTCTGACCATGAGAGTCAGCTCTAAGCAGCAAGAGTAACACTAGATCTGCTTTCTCAGCCAGGTGATTCCCCTCCCTGGAGTAGCAACCTCCACATGACAGGACTTTCAGTGTCTGAGTTAGCTGCTGTCCACTAAGGGCTGCTGTGGGGGCTTCCAGGGAGCCTGAATGCCTGCCTAAACCGCTACCTGGAACACTTGCAGCAGGAATGGGCAATATCTCTGCAAGTACGTAATTTCTCTTTAGATGTATAACTCGAAATTCAGTACATAACATGGAAACACCAGCTCCCCAGGAAGACACAAACCCAGCCCTAAGTACAGGACGGTTCCAGAGTCAGAAATGCACTGAGGAATTCTGAGAATTAAGAAAAAAGAAAGCTGCAGCAAGCCAAGGGCGCCAGGAGGCACAGGCTTGTGATTATGCAGCTACAAACTGTACTTCTGTAAACTTATGTCTACATCTATCTACATCTACCAATGGGTTCCCATTTTCCTGAGCAGCATTTCATAGATCACAGTCATATCTAATGAAGCAGAAACAAGTTGCAGGATAGTGCCAGGATTAGATGCTCCTCTCCCTTGGCTGAAAGAACCCTTCAATTTTCAACCACATTCTTTGGCATTTTGAGTTGCTCAGGCTAAAGCTTTTCTTGTAACCCAAAGCACATAAAGCCCAGCACATGGTAAAAATAGTTCCTTGCAGTGAACCATGCATTATTGCACTGTAGTGTTTAAATGAGGTAACCCATGACGGGTGACAGCATCATGTTCAGCTCCAAGGCTATGCTCCTTCCAAATTTCTTCATGTTATTACAAAAAAGTCATTTTGGAGGAAAAGGGTAAGCATCTCACTTGAAGACTCATGCACCACAAGAAGCTCTAGGAAACAGGCACGAGGGTGCCCTGCAGCACCTCCATGGCAGGATGGCATTGCTGGGCCTTCTTGCAGGGCAGGTGGTTGTGGCAGAGCCCCCCAGCACTTCAGCAGTCTCCAGCAGATTCCTGCCTCAGAGCACATTAAGAGATGAGAGTCCAATAGAAGAGGGATTTCTCCTGTACCACCACGTGGTATCACCAGCACACACCAGCTTTACTACAGATCCTGCTGCAGAGAACAGCCAATGGTTGGTTTCAGTCTATAACAACGCACTTCTACATGAACACCTCATGAAGATCTTGTTGCAGCCCAAGCGCAGCAGGCAGTGAGGTGAGCTGCTGCAGATCAGCTTTTGCCTCCCCTCCCATCTGCAGGGAGCAGCTGCCAGGAAAATAGCTGTCTTGCCAGCCCCTGTCTGTGTACCATGGCTCTTCGCCTGCCATGGTTTGCGGGCAGACGGCTGTGTGCTAAGACTAGTCCTGAGGTCATTTCACTCTTTTCCTGCAGGTCACAGGATAGCCAGCTAACAGTAACAATTTTCAGTAGTTTCTTATCTGGATTGGATGCAGGCCAGGACCCTGGGAGTGTGCGTAGCTGAGAGAGAAAGGCAGAGCTGGCCTGGCTGCACCCCGGTTTAGGCATCAGCTAACAAGGGTTCATTTTTCTTCCCACAAACTACCGTCAATGAAGCATTAGCAAAATGTATACCTAGTAGTAATGAGACTAACACGATTAATGCAGCACCAGCTGTAACTGCAAGTTAATGTTGCACCCTTAAGTGGTTATTGAGCAGTATAACAACTTAAAATCCTGGGGACACCATGAGCCCCTGGCTCCTTTTGAGCTCTGTGCACACCCTGGCACACATGAACAGAGGAGCTGTGCCAGGTGCTTTCAGAGCATCCCTTGGCACCCCACCACAGGTTTTCTCAAGCCAGTCCCTGATGCTTGCTCTTTAGTAAAGTGTCTGAGGACATGGAGAGGTTTTACACATGCCAGTGATCAGTCTTCTTATTATGTCCAAGTAATTTCTTCCATCCATTATTTTCCCATAATAAAGATGTACTGAGGAAGAGGAAGGGGAACATCAGTATCCTTAGCTTAAGAAAAGTGTGGCAAAAACAGAGATCGGGGTTTCTGCTGCATTTTAAATGGAGATTCTCCCCTCTTCTTGAGAGTCTACAATCAGATAGAGATCATTGTTCAGATCAGGATGAATAAACTCTCATTTTCTGCAGAGTGCTGCCCACCCCCTCACTCCTGTTGTCACCACTCTTTGTCCCAGGGCACAACAAGGTTGCGAAAGAATAACTCAAGTGACTGACACAAGTCCTGGCACAGCTGTGCTACATACTGGTGAGGTAGGAGAGAGATCCCCAGAGAAACCCC
Source organism: Patagioenas fasciata (assembly GCF_037038585.1). Classification (NCBI taxonomy): domain Eukaryota; kingdom Metazoa; phylum Chordata; class Aves; order Columbiformes; family Columbidae; genus Patagioenas; species Patagioenas fasciata. The sequence goes on from NC_092524.1 coordinate 16,689,143, forward strand.
AGCCAGCTGGTATGCTCCAACACCAGCATCTGCACACAATGAGTGGGAAGAAACCAAGACAGGACAGGCATTTAATACCTGTTATCAGGGTCTTTTTACAACAGAGGAGAAATAAATGGTCATGTAGAGGAACATGGAAATGAAGAGGAGAAAGAAGTGCAAGAAAGCGATCAGGAACAGAAGGCATAGTGCATTAAATCAGAGCAAGAAGCACAGAGAAATGACTTCAAGCATTAGGCTGTGACATTCCCCCCCAACTGTATAAATGCTCCTGTTTATGAGTAGATGTTAGTAAGATCAGAGTTATAAACAGCAGAAAAGCAGAAAGTTCTGGTAAGATGATTGTTTGGCTGCAGGGACCATGGCAGCACTTCAAGCTTTGACCTACGAGCATCCACCTTGCTTCTGGAGAAGCCTCAGTTCTCTCCCTTCTTGATCTCCTTTCATCTCCTGGCCTCAGCCCCACCACTTAAAGCCTGAAGTACAATAGTTATCCAGTCACCAGACCCAGTAAATTGTGCTTGCTTTTTAAGTTGTTTGTTTTTGGTTTTTTTTAAGGGGAAGAAAAAACAACAGAGAGGCATGATAGCCCTAAGGGGAATTTTTTGTTAAAAGTCACTGCCAAAAGAATGACCAATTTGTAAGTGAAATGTTGACACTTTTATAACACAGCAAATATCTCCCCCTTGAGTGAAGCACTTCAAGATTATTTCTTTAGAAAGATTAATTTTGTCAGGATATTAAATACTAGGAGGAAGTGTTACAATACTATAACATATTTTCCCTTTCTCTCTGCTTCCCACTTTCACACACAAAATTCCTTCAAGGCTCGTCAAAGGAGCCACAGTCCCTTTAGCAAAACCATACACAGAAAGAACAGCTGAAAGCCACTAGGTAAATAAAAATCTAGTTCAGAAGAATTAGTAAACATGACCACCATCTTCCCAGTGCAGTACCTGCAAAGCTCCACAATCCCAGCACCAGCCTGCCTTCAGCATGTGCTTGCTTATATTGAGGGGAAGCCAACTGGTGTTGGTGGAAGTGGCTGCTCCCTTCAGTGAAGCACCTGCACCTGATTCCCTGCTGAGGGGGCTCTGTGATGGCCAACTGGCTGCCAGCGCCGCTTCTCCTTACCTGGGAGATGCCTGGCACCAGAGCAAACTGGAAAATGGACAGCGTGAAACCTGCTTTAAGCAGCTTGAAATTTGCAGTGTGCACTGTATTTGGGTCTGATTTGAATGGAGGAGAGGTTGGGGACTGGGTTGCAGTGTGCCTTGGTATGGCCCTGCATTGTCTCTTTGCCTGACTTCCCCAAAACCCCTCTCCAGCAGCTGATGACTGTCCCTCAGGCTGCTTCCCTGCGTGCTGCACAGACCTGGGAAGCTACTGAGATAGTTTATACCCTTCAGACTTTGGTCTTGCTAGAGGACAGCCAGTAAAAAGGGCTGAGAGCAGAGAGGCTTTTGAAGTGGGGAGACCACAAAGCTCATTAAGATGCATACACCACCAAAAAAACCCCAACCACCAGACAGTAATAACTTCAAACCAGTGCTGACTGGAGTTGAAAACAGCCATGTACTTGCAGAAAAACTAGTGCCTAAGCCAAGTTCAGACGTGGTGTAAGCTGAATTTTACTCTGTTTATGACCTGAAGAGAACTAATGGCTGCTGGTAGGCAAGGCTTGCCATTAAAGAGAAGCACACAAATTGTTAAAGGGACCTCTGAGCAGTCTTTCAGGCCCAGCAGAAATCGTAACCAACCCTCTCTGTGCAACAAAACCCACTGGAGAATGCAAGTACAATGTCCATGTTTTGCACATCCTATGGCTGGTTGGGCCTGAGCTATGTGAACAGGAAACCTGGGGTCTGGGATTTAGGACAGTGGCTGCACTTGGTGTGCATGCAGCAGAAATCACTCAGAGCTGGATGACGAGCAGAGTATGGGGACAGGGACTTCTGAGGCTGCTGAGGGCACAGGCTGGGGTGGGAGGTGAAGCAGGCTGCCTGCAAGTTGTTTGCTTCTGCCATGTTTGGGGGCACAGGATTGGGGACCATTCCTTGTGAGTGAACCAAACAGCCAGCTGCACTGTGCTGCCACCTTCCCATCCCAACTTCTTACCACCATCAGCCTTGACCCAATAAAGTAGCATCATCATTGTGTCGGTGTGCCGTTGCGTCAGTGCATCCTCGTACAGAATACAATAATCAGGTCTTGTGGCTGCTGTATTCAGCCATTGTGGAGCAAACTCGGTACAAAGACAGCAAGGAGCATGCCTGAAGAAGCTCAGCATGGATTACTTCACCCCACTAGAAAGACACGCTGCATGGCTGGAGCAGCTCTGGCTCCAGAGAGAGCTACTGCATAGCCAGGCAGTGGGTTGCGATGCACACCTGCTTGATAGAAGCAACCTAAACAGCTGTATAGCTCTTTTATAGCAAATTATTATAAGCCAGAAGAATTAAGATGAGTGCAAAGTAAGTTTATTGTGTTATTTTATTTGTGCCCATTTAGATTTGTTTTGTTCTGTTTTAATAAGAGTAATGAGTTCAGACCTCTGTAGGAGAGTTAAAATGATTCACTTAAAGCCTTGCTTGTTAGTGTGCAGCAAAGCAAGTAACGAACTTCCAACTAAGTTCTGAGCTGAGCATTATGGAAGCTATTAGTTTCCAGAGTTGATTAAGATATTTATTGAAAATAAACTAAGTGGAGAATTTATTGCTGTTCTCTTTCCCCTGAAAATTTATTGTTTGAATTGAGATTTTTTTCCTTGTAGTTTTTTTCTTTAGTAAAAAGGCAGATGCAGTGAATAAGAAACATTTTAGAAGTACAGTATTTGGGTTACAAAATGATCCATTTCATGAGCTATTTGATGGGAAGACTTTTAATTCCAAAATGTTAGACGTTTTATTGAAATCTCCAAAGTTTTTCATGGTCAAAACACACAACAGACCGTTTGCTGAAGCAAAGACTCCACTTTAGGGCAATGTATTCTAGAATTTCCATTTTCTGGAAGTTTTGGAGAACCTCTAAATTATAGCATCAAAGTATAGCGGTGAAATCTGGGCTACCAGAAAAAATCTGGGCTCTGCCTCTATCTTAACAAAGGGCTAGCAAGTCCGTGTTGGAAAAAGTCAGGTGGCCAGGCGGGTTGGAAGAAATGACATGTATGATGGGGTTTTGGTTTTGTTTGCTCGCCTCGTGTTTTGACTTGAGGCAGTAGGACTCTGGACCTCCTTCCTTAGTGAGGGGCTAGAAACGTCAAGGAGATTCAAACCAGGAGGAGCAACGCCCCAGGCTGCAGCCACCACTGCAACATGAAATTACCCCCAGCAAACCCCATACGAACAGCTAGGGGTTTCTGTAGTGGTGTGGATACATGGGACAGCTTGTCCCGAAACTCCTCAAGCCATGAGGGTAGCCTTGATGCCCCAGCTTTATGCTCCTGAAGCACCTCAGAGGGCAGGGGTCTGTATGGTGTGACAGCTCCAGGCACTCTCTGCCCAGGATTCAGCCCTGCTGTAGGGTTTGCAGTGCATGGGAGCACCGTACCATGTGGAAACACAGACCCATGACTTGTATGGAAGGGGTCTCCTCACAGGCTCCCTGGGTCTATTTTCCTCTACCGCTACCTTCGATCTTCTCCTCACCACTACTTAAAATTAACTTTGCATCATGTATCACCTCACTTTCTTTTTCGGTGCTTTTATTATGGTAGAAAGCTGGAAGCGAGAGGTGGAGCAGAGTAGTGAAGAAAGAAAGAAAATGGAAAAAAATGGAAGAAAGTGAGATGCTGAGGGGGGAAGGGGTAGGAAGGGCTTGAAAGGGCTGAGGGGGGACATGGGCAGGGTGGCCCCAGGCACCCCACATTGTGCGCAGCCCTATCCATCTAAATAAAGGGACTGTCCTGACTTGTGTCCCAGCTGGGAGAGGTTTTGTTGTCTTCCAGGCTTTGGTGTTGTCCCCTCCCCTGTTTGCTCCTCCTCCTCTCCTCTCTTCTCCCCCCTCCCTTTTCATCCACACTGCATCAAAGTGCCCTTGTCTCCCCAGGCCTTTCTGTCCCCTCCCCAGATGCACAATATCCTCTTCTGTGGCCATCACCCAGCTGATGTTTTCTACCTCCTTATCCTCATTTATCCTCTTATCCCCGGCTAAATAAACCCCTGGGGTGAGAGGAGAGTGGAAGCTGGAAGGGAGAATGCTTGTGGGGAGGAGGCAGCCCTGGGGCAGATACTCCCTTTTGCACGCCTATGAGCCCTGCCAAAGCAGGGATGGCACTGGGCGCACCAGCATGGGGATGGTATGAGGGGTTGGCCTGTGTCTGGGTGTGGATCAACCTGCCCAGCATCCTGCAGCGAGCTGGGGGTGCAGAAAGCTTTTGAAGATTTGGCCCCAGAAGAGAGTGCATCCTCTTTCCCACCTTATATAAATGCTCATGGGAACTGGCCCTGTGGGAGGGGGTAGAACCAGGTTAGGGTTGGGGTGGCAGAGGCCTTCAAGGCTTGGGCATGTGTGCTTTTGAGGAACAAATATCCACCCACAACATACACCGGGGATGTTTGCTGGGGAAGAAAAGTCACATTTGCTAGTCCAGGCACAGCAAGAGCCTGCCTGTAGCTTGTCCTGCTGTGCCTGTGGGCTGCTCGCTTTCCTTCTGGCCTTTCGCTGCATTTGTTTCTCTTTGGTTACTGTTGTTTTATCAATCCTTATTAGTCTCCACTTGCTTTGGTGGAGCTCAGTCATTTTCTGGGGCTGTGGCCCTGGACGAAGGCTTCACCTTTGCTGGCTGCAGGGGATGGTGCTGCAGTGGGGTCCCTTCAGCCAGCACCACTCTTCTTTTTCATTCTCAGGTCACCAGAGAAACACACCCTGTCCTGCCAGCCCCTTGCTTCCCTGCAGGCAGGCAGGCAGCGAGGTGGTGCAGGGCATCCTGCTTTCCCAATTCCCAGACAGGGATGAGTCTGCCCATGGGGAGCTGAACCCACCCTCAGGAGTGATGGCAGAACACTAGATGTGATGAAGAAGGCGGTCTTGTTCGCAAGTGTTTCCCACAGGGTTATTTTTCTCCTAGAACAGGTCTTAAGCATCCATTGCACTAGGGTCTCCTGGCATATAATTGTTAAAGTTGGTGAAAGTATTTAGAAGTGCAGCTCCACTGGGTGAACGAGAGGCACATGGGGTCTGATCAGCCAGAGGCAGAGTCACACTCCCTGCTGCTGAGGCTGCATGCCCAAGGCTGAAGCTTTGCATTAAATGGAATCAGCCTTTTTCTCCAGGGTACTTAACAGGCATCAAGATCTCCAGGAGAGAGATAACACCTGTGTCCTGAAGTTTTTACTGTGGCTATTTTATTTTAGAAAACCATGAGCGGCGGTCGGTTTGAACCCCTCCCAGCCCTGCATGTGTCCCTGAGCAACGACAAACACACAGAGGCACAGTACAGCGCTCCAGCTATGAAGTCCCAGTAAAAGCCCTTATTCTGCATGTTTGATGCTCTCAGGCCTCGACATTCAAGCAGCTGCATCTCTGCTGAGCTCTGCTCCAGCCATGCATGCTGGCTGCCCTGGAGAGGCAGGGCTGGCATGGGTGCATGAACACCTCCTGTCCCCCGAGGCAGATGGGGACATCAGACTCGCCCCAGCTGAGCATCTGGCTCGAGTTTCTTCACCGTTTTTACTTGTAAAGGGAGAGCTCAGATCCACGCGGTGCCCCAGGTTGTCCAAAACGGAGAACTCTCCACCCCAAAGTCCTTGTCTCCATGTGTTTCAGATCCTATTTTGGCTGCCCAAGGTGATACAGTCAGATCCTAAATTAGCCTCTTATAATCTAAATTGAATTTAGAACCAGAAAATCCCCTGCTTTCAGATGTTTCTGGTTACACAATAACCCTGGCTCTCCTTCTCATAGGAGTGAAATGGCAGGATTTTGAAATTCCTTGTTGGTTCATGTTTGCATATAAATGCTGATTTTATCTTTTCTGTACACAAAGTAAACACAAAGCTGTTTTACAATGATGTTGCCGTTGAAACATGCACCCAGGATGGCAAAACAACCCTGACTTAGAAATGTTTTCGGGCTCAAGGACCATGTCTCCCTTCACATAAAGAAGCTGCTCACTCCGAGATGTCCAGCCCACCCTCATCCCTGTTCATGCAGTTCAACAGCCAGATTTCGTAAGGCAGAAGCAAGATCGAGAAATAAAAGGGAGGCAGTGATGGTAAAAAGTGCTGATTCACCCAGGCTGCCCGAGGTGGTGAGGAAGCCTGAGCACAGGTTCCTGATGGAGCCGAATTTTTCTATAGACCCCCGTAGGCCATGGACCAGGCTGGAAGTGTCCAGAAACACTGCAACTGGGTGATGATGGCACTCATTTTCACAAGGACTCATATATCTTCTTTTTTAATGCTGGTCTACACAGGGAATGTAATTCCAATTAAAATAGGGAGTTGAAGTAAGGTAGCTATTGATGATTAACTCTCTGGGAGAAAACCCTTATGTTAAAATGTCCTCATTGTGAAAGGGCTAAATGCAGCTCTGGACAGGAGCAAAGAGAAAGGAAGAAGTGCTGCCGCGAGGAGATAACTGACATTGAGTAAATTAATTCGGCATAATTCCTGAATTAGAGAGCCCTACCCGGGGATCAGAGATGGCCCTACTTAAAAAATGACCCTGTCACAATTCTGACAGCCTTAGTTATGGAAGGAATATAATAAAATCAAAGAAAACCACATTTCTGATTAATTTTTTTCTCTGTCAGTAGATGTTGCAGAAACTCTGTTTGAAAGTCAATAGCCTCTGGTGGAAGAGATGTTTGTGGGTGCAACTGGAGAGGTTAAAAATCCAGCCCAAATATCTCCTTTTGGCCATCTAGGAGTGTGGCATCTTCCTTCAGTTAGTCATTTGACTAGTCATCTACTTTAATAGCCCACAAAGACAGAAGCATTTTCTGAGAGCAATTCATTCTGCTTGCTGTGGGATGACTATTTGACATGGGATCAACCGCCCCTGGGTGATGCTGTTCCCTCCTGTTGGCTACAGGTGGGTCGATGGTGAGTTGATGCGTCAGTTGTAGCCAGCTTTAGGTGGTCACAGGTAGATGGGTTGCCTCCTGCCCTATATATCTGAGTGCTCCTGGAGGCTGAAGCACTTCCCCCCATCCAAGAGGTCATATCTGAATGACATGTATTCAGCCCAAAGTTCACTGAGGTCCAGGTTGCTGTAGCAGTGGCCTTTGCATTTTGTCTACAGCAATGCATCTGAGGCAGTATCGGAAATGGATCATGCTTTATTGCTGGTGGTCACAGTACCTGACCTAAAGCATGGATCAGACTGAAAAAGCCTGCAACCTCATTCACTGACCATCAAGTCTTCATCTTTAAATGGCACTAAATGCATCCAGCAAAAGCTGAGCAGCATGTGTTTAATGTCCTATGAGATTCAAACGCTACTGCTTTTGACATTGCAAGTGCAAAACCTGAAAATGTCAAACAGCTGTCTTATGTGAAACAATTAAAAAAGTGAACTTGCAGGATATTTCTGCTAGAAAACACTCTTTCTCGTTGTTTTGAACAAGAGCCTTAGGAGAAGGACTGCACACGCTCTTGAGGCACAAACTCCTGTGGCCAAGGCCAAGGACATCAGGAGGTGGAATGAAGAAGACAACTGAGAACATCAGATCATTTAGCAACATTAGTTGTCTTGCAGCCCATGTCAATGGCAGTGGGACAAGCAAATCATCCCAAGCCTCTTGGCACAGCTGCCTGAGCAGAGCCCATACCTCTGCAGCGGAAAACACGCTCGCTTCCGTAATGCAGCAGGTTACATTGCAGCGTGTCAAGCCCTGCTGCAAGCCCTCGCTGTCACTTGCAGCCAGGTAGTTAATGCTGATGCAGAATTTTTTTTACTACAGGAGGAGCCTCAGCCTGCCTAGAAATGTAAGCATTAGCTAGAACCTGAATGAAAGAAAAAGTATATTAAATTGTCAGGAGTGACAGAAAATTTACATGCTGGTCTCCTTTTTCTTAAATGGAATCAGTCACTCTCTGACATGAACTCCTCATCTGACCTCATCTGGGTGGCTTTTACTGCCTTCATTCTTCCTATAAAAGCCTCAGATAAATTTCAGTCCGTGAAGATGATGGAAACTCTAGTAATTGCTATGTGGCTCTGAGACAAGCCCAACCCTACCTTGCCCTGAGCCCTCCTCCTTGCTAGAATCTCAGATCCTGATCCCTCACTGAAAGCCATGGGGAATTTCAAAAGGCTGGAGAGAACTTCTCTCTCCCTCCACTTCTGTCCTTTGCATTGCGGGAAGACATGTATATACTAGACAGTGAGTGCGAGGACAGATGCACTTCTCTGCCTTTAAAGAAGACCTATCATATATATTTGCTATAGGCAAGCAGATGTGGCAGCTGTGTGTCTCCCAGCCCACGCTGGCTGGGTGTCACTGCTCCCGTCCTGGGACCCTCTCCCTGTCCCCACAGCCCCCCCAGTGCTCCTGCCTTACCTCCAGCCTCTCTGGGCAGTGATTAATGGTGCCCATCAATCAGGCAGCACTGCGATGAATGCGGCAGGCAGTTTGCGATTAACCTTGGGGAACCTTGTCCCTCGCTCCCCCCGGACATCCGTCCCCCTCCGGAGCCCCCTGCTGAGATTATCGGGTGAAATGAGGCGGCATGCGTATGCAAGGGTCCCTGGAGAACAGATCTTCTGGTCTTTTCATATTGAAATGGCGAGGTCTCAATCGATCCTTTGAAGTTTGTTCTGCAGGGGTAAAAAAAAAAAACAACAAGCCCCAGTGTTGGGACAGTCAGGGTTAGTGGCAATGGCAGTGCCGAAAGGAAAGAAGTTAGCTCACCTGCCTCGTGCAGTCTGTGACATTAATTTGAAGAAGAGAAAGTGTAAAACTGTGGGGAATCACCATAGGGGACAGAGTTCCACTTGACCTCACCCTGTTTTCTCTCCTGTCTTGATAGTATCAGGCGACCCTGGCTCTGCTAGGGCTGTAGCAACACAGGATGAAATACAGTCCTCGCTTTCAAGAAATGGTGGTAATGATGTTTTAGTTTGTTACAACATCATTTATTGGCTTTATCTGGGCTTGTTCATCCCTGTCACTGGAGAGAGGTGGAAAGGGAAGGGTGCTCCTATTTCTACCTGTGCTGAGTGCTTGTATATGGGGGTTGCTCAGCTGAACCCAGGCTGATGTCCTTGCAAACATCACCATGGTTTGCCCTGATGTGGCGCAGTGCACCCCGCATGCTGTCGAGACAGAGGTAGCATGTCTATATGAAGGGAAGTCTCCAGTGATTTTTTTTCAGGTTCCTGGTGAAAATGAAGGCATTGCCCTCAGCTTGTCCCAGCCTCAGCACCATGCGTGGAACTCCCTGGCACTTTGGCTTGGCATTCTGTGACAGGCTGAGGAGGAAAAGCCAACAAGACCATTTTAACTACACCTGCACTAAACACCCTGCGTTTTGCTGCTGTGCTCTGTGTCAATGCAGGGTATTTTTGCTTGGAGGTGTTCAAGGCCAAAGTTTACACCTCTGGGTCAGAGAGTTTGCTTGCCCACCTGCGTGGTGGTGGCTCATGGCTGGGGTTTGCATTTCTTGGAAAGGCAAAGCTGTTGGTTCAGGGTGAGCATCCAATGGACCACACACAAGGGTGTGTGTGAAACAGCCAGTACCTTCAGTAGGGACCAACCCAGGCCTTGTAATTCCAGGAGGAAAGCTCTGGTGGGAGAGGTCATACTCTGGCAGGTGGGATGCACTTTTCCTTTCCGTCCTCCAACAGTCCTTAGCACTCCCTCATTTGCTTATAATCATCAAGAGGCTTTGTTGGTAAGAAGTAAAGCTGCACATGCTCTCAGTAGAGGCTCAAGGGGCCCTTTTTGGCCTTGTCCTTTGCAGATAAGTATGCAAATTAACAAACGAATGGCAATTAATAGCCAAATCCCTTTAAAGAAACAGCCTCATACCTCTGAACAGGGTTTTACCAAATATTTGTCTCTTATTTGAATTTACATTGAGAACATTTTGAACTGTGTTATTCATACATATAGAGGTATACATGCAGTCCTGCATGCATGCAAATGTTTGTGCATTCAGTCATGCTCAGGAGGAGGAGGGCTTGCATTGGTCATGGATTTTGGGGGCCACTTGGGTTAGCATCAGTGCTGGGGGGGAGCAGGCTGACTCGCTGCCCATGGAGCCTAGCAAAGAGGTTGGAAAAGTGAGGTCAAGCTTCACCACGGCACCTGGGAAGGTGGGGCGAGGTGGGGCGAGGTGGGGAGGGTGCACAGCTATTAAGATCTCCCTTCAAATGTTATTAAATAATATTTTGCTGCTGCAGCACGACAGGTGTGGAGGAGCAGGCAGGTAAACACAGCCGGGAGCAGGGCAGCCGGCCAAGTCTGTTTCCTTACATAAATCTCTCCACTTCAAGGTATGCAATTAATCCCGGCTCCAGCCTCTGTTCACCACAGACCTTCTTTGTACACATGATGTATTAATCACCAGAAAGGACTTCTGCACCTCTGCTATCATTCCTACTTTGCAGGTCTGCTGCAAAGAACTTCTAGGACCGGCAGAGACCCAAGGACATGGTGGCAGAGGTGGGCTGGTGAGGTCATCTCAGACCAGACACCCAGAGGATGAGCGTGGGTGCGCGTGTGGGTACATGCACATGCGGGCGTTTGTACCTTTCTGCAATACTATGGTGAGCTGCAGCCCATCTGACGCTGATTTTGCCAGCGGATCCCCTGTTCCACCTTCCCAGGAGACAACGGATGTTAATAAGTAACAGCTCCCCACCCTGACTTTTACAGGGGTGATTACAAGAAGTTCTCGTTAAAAATCCAGGAGGACAACAGATCCCCATCAGGCTCAGAAAGCCTGAGCCTGCAAGAGCCTGCATGTACATTTGCATCCTCAGCATACCCAGGTGGCCGGGCAAGCCACAGCTCTACCTCCCAAATCTCAATGGAGGGAGAGGGCATGGCTGGTGGACCAGTGGAGCCTGTGTGCACCACGTTGCTCCCCAGTACCCCCGTCTTGGCCCCATTTTGGCAAGCCCAAGCCCTTTGTGCTCCCCAGGGTGAGCTCTTCTGGAAAATGCCTCTGTGACCACTGTGGTGCCCAGCTTGGACTAAGAGCCCAGTGTGGCCAGGCAGCTCAGGTGTCAAGAGCACTACAGTTTGCGATCTACAATGCATGGTGTGTATGTTTACATCCCTTTTTGAACAGGCAGCAACAAGACCGTAGGAATTACACACTTGCCTGGACCCTGGTGCCAGCTCTGATGGCCCCTCTGGTCCGCATTTCCCCAATAAGCCCTGCAGCAGAGCAGGACGTTTCCTGGAGGCACAAAGCAAGAGGGTGATGGCAGGATGAGGTCGAGCAGGAGATATCTGAGCGCCAGCCCTGCCTGTCCATTTATTCTGCCACCTTTTCAGCTGCAGATGTTGCCTGATCTCTTGGCATGGCTCTCCCTCTGCTCTCCTCCCTTTCGTTTCCTCCTTCCCAATTGCCTTAGGAAGAGGCCAGGAACTTGAATTTACCTGGCTCTCTGTCAGCAGGTACAGCCCTATAAACCTTCACTGAGGTGGCAGTGTCTGCGGCTCAGGCTGGGTCAGTGGGGTAGGACTGGGGGGAAAGCAGAGGGAGAGGGGACCAGATGGCTGGCGTGGTTGAGCATGTACCCAGAGTACTCCTATCTCCAAGGCCTCATAAAGATTACAGATGTGCTTCTTCAAAGTAGCAGAGTTTGTAGTGTGGGGCAGGCAAACAGCCACCCTGCTCCTGCTGGGGCCACACGAGCCTGTGGGGATGCCTTTCCACCCCATCTGCTTGCCAGGGGTCAAGGGCTGAGCCTTCAGCTGCCCCGATAAGTGGAGTGGGAGGGAGACACAAGCAAGGCTGGAACTCCATGTGTGCTTCCAGTCATCTCAGCTTGGTGTTCAGTGTGGCCAGTACAACATCCCTATCTGGGAATACATTTGGACGGGGCACCTGGCTGGCAGGTCTCCTGCTCCAGAGATTTTACCCAAATGCTGCTCAGAGCCCCTCAGAAGCCAGCTGTGACACCAGAGTGAGGACCAGGCACCTAATTCTTGTGACTCCCCAGCTATACTTGAAGTTTCTTTGGATGTTGCCAGCCAGTGCCTGGTTTATGCTGGGGAGGCTCTGCAGCCTGCAGGTAACCCCCCCACACCTGAACCTGCAATGCCCCCTGCAGCACTATGTTCCTTAGGGGAACCACGTACACGTACGGACACGTCACTTGCTCCAGGGACCTTCCAGCTTCTCACTTCCAGCCATATGTAATTTTATGATCCTCTTTCTCAGCCTGCTTGCCCAAAAGCTTTCCATTTCTAGTTTTCCTTTCACTCTAATGCTTGTCCCTGGATGTACTCAGCTTCTATTCTCAGCAAGGTAAAGATAGCTACTGGGCTTCTCTGGCTGCTGTTTCTCTTGCTGTAGGCTTTTCCTCAGGTGAGAGGCAGGTTGCAAGATGCTGGTTCAAAGCCATTGAGTTGGAACTTGAGCAAAAAAAGAGACTTTCCAATTTGCACTGCAAAGACTCGCCCGCCCCAGCCACGGAGGGCAAGGCATGGTGTGAAGGCAGAGCACCAACAAAGTAGCCACTCATCCCAAGATAAAGCCACTGAAGACTGACATTAATTAAACAAGGAGAACATTTTTGTTTCGGCATGTTTATTAATTATTATGATGACTATTCACAGTTTATATTGCAGTAATGCCTACAGGTCTGAATTAGCAGCATGGAGTCACTGTGCTGTTCGGTGAGCAAGCACCCACATGGGGAGAGGAACTGCCCTGAAGAGCTTACCTACAAGAACACACCCAAACTGCTCTGTTTTAAGCAGCAGGGGACAGAGATGTGTCCATGGATCTCGTCCTGAGGACCACACTGGAGCGTTTCTGCCATGGGGCCACCAGTGGTAACCCCAGGTTGGGGAGACCTGCAGAACTCACCAAGTGGCGGGGAGCCAGGTCCAGAAAGGACACTGATTTACCATGTCACCTATTTTTGGCAGAGTCATTAGTGGCAAGGGACTCCTCTCCTCAATGTAATGTTTTCTCCCCTTCAGGCTATTTTTCACTGGGCTGTGGTGCAGAGGTCACAGAGAGGGAGATGCAGAAAAAAACAAAACCAAAAAAACAACAAAAGCCAAACAACAACAAGAAAAAAAACCAAAAAACCACCCCCTCTCAAAAAAAAAAAAAACCAAACCAAACCAAAACACAAAACCAAAACAAACAAAACACCCCACCAAAACCCAAAAATGTAAAAGGAAAAACCAAAGAGGCATGACCTCCTAGGCCCTGCCAGCGCTTGTTTGGGAGCCCACCAAGGGAGTCTTTTCTCTTTCCAAGCAGGGCTGAGACAGGAGCAGAAAGTGGGAGTGGATGTGAGGGCATCACAGCAGTACTGGCACTGTTCTCTGCAGCACCCTATCACCACCAGTTCCCATGCAGGACAGGGCGACAGGGAGCACCTTGCAGGCGAGAGGGTGGAGATGTGGCTCCCTTGGAGGACAGGAGGCAGCCAGGGGATGAGTGAATGAAGCCCCAAATCCATGGCTTGCAGACCTGGGCAGTGGTGGCAGCTCCTGCAGCCTTTGTGGGTTGAAATATAACAGCAATCCCAGAGTCTGGGAGATGGCAGAGGCTCTCTAATTCTCTGGGCATCACTAATTAAATAGGGCTGTTTCCTCCAGCTACCATCGATCGTTGCTGCAAAGGAAGGCAAGCCCTTGCCTGGAACCCTTGAGCAGAGATGGAGAATTGCTGTTGAATTGCAAATCTCCTGCATTTCTGACTACCTCTTCCTCTGTCTCCCAGCCTCCCAATGAGTTGCTGCTGTTTAAAAAGCAGGTGACAGCCTTCATGGTGTGCCCAGGACAGCAGAAGTGCCTGGAGAGCACTGGACACTCTCAGCACTGGGGCTGTGCAGGCACCTGCAAGTCCTACTGCCGCTGCCCTGGATGCTCCTCACCCTCCTTCTCTCTCCCAGGGACCTCTCTGTCCCACCGGGTCCCGCCACCCCCTTTGGCTGATTCTTCAAATAAAAGCCAGAAGGAAAATGTTATCAGCCTGTACCTTGAGTCCCTGAAGAATAAATAGCTGGCAATCCTCAGGCAACTGTCTAGTGAGGTCACCTTAAAAAAAGTCCTGAAAATGGGAACTTTCCTGATTTTTAGTCGTTTTTATTCCATTTAAGATGAGGAAGGAGATGACAGCTCTCTCCATGCCCTGGCTTTTGGACAACATCCTTGCACTTGGGACACTGCTGGGGAAGGAAGGGGAGCTCTGTGTGTGGTGGCAGCTGGGATCTGTGGAGGATGAAGCCACGGAGGAGCCCTCAGGCCTCTGTGCTCATGCATGCCACATCTCTTTATCTCCATGTCCTCCAGTGGGACAGAGCCAATTCCAGCAAGCGGGGCACCCACGAAGTCCCAGGTAGTAGCTAGGGACCTCAGGAGCAAGGGGAATAAGAGCATGCATGCTCTCTCTCTCATTTGCTTCCCTTTGTCGTGTTAATGATGAATTAGTTTTTTCTTTTGAAGTTTCCTTCCTCTAGCCCCAAATAAGCTGCCTCTTCACCTTGTCCCCCCTCTCCCACCACCTGAGCTTTTCAAACTCGACTTCTTAACCCATGCCCAGTTCCTTGCCACCAGCTGAGAGCTGGAAGATCACTCCTGCCATGTCTCTTGTGCTGCTATCAGGTCCAACCTGTTCAATTAGTGGTGCCCCAGGCACTGCGGATTCCAGCTTTCCCTTTCTGCTTCATTTAATTTGAACACACACACACACACAGACACACACACACACACACACGCACACCTCTCCTTGCCTCCTCCTCCCTGCTCACTTTGAGGCCCTGGGCTCCATGCTGTGAAAGGGGCAAGGCAGGGCATCACTTACACACCTGGAATATGTTGCAACAAGCCCAGCAACCTTTTACAAGGAAGTCTTGGGCCCAGACAATGAGTTAGAATGTCCTTTGCAGGGCTGCCTTTCTTGGTTAAAAAAATGTGTCGCTAAAATCCATCCGCTCATTTTTGTTGCTCCTTGAGGGACTGGTTTTCTACTCTGCTTTATTCTCTTGAGGTTTTTAACCTTCCCCCATGCACATGTGGAGAGCCAGCCAGCTGTGCACATACACAAACAACATACACGCTGAGAGAAGGATTAGGTGAAACTGCTCACTTGCTTTTTTCCTGGTTTCAAAAGGAAGCTGCTATTGAAACACTTCTCTTGCTTGGCTGGTTGTGGAGAGCCTTGTATTGGGCACGTCTCTTGCCCCGTCCTGCCGCTGGCATGGAGATGCCTGAAGAAGATGCAAGATGGCTGCTCAAAAGCATAGATCTGACTTGCCCAACTGTCCAACCCCAGGAGTGAAGCCTCCTACTGTGGGGTGCAGCCTGGAGGAGCCCTGTGCTCCTGTTGAGTCTAGAGGGAGCTCCCTGAAAATCCTTACAGCATTGACAGCTTGGCCTCCCAGAAAACACCTACACCTGAGACCCATGCAAATATGCAAACAGAGGGATACACACACTATATATAAGTAGTGCACTTCCCCTGGCATTGGTGGGCAGAGAAGCAGACCCCATGTTGTGGCCATGGGCCCTGTCCCTGTTGCACTGTCACACAGGGCTAAGGAGTGAGCTGCATCTTGATGTTTCCCTCTCTGTGCTTCCATGGGGAGCACTATTAGGATTAGCACAGCTGCTCCTCTCCCTGCTGTGACCAGCTGAGGAGGTGGGAGCTGCAACACGGCAGCTGCCTGCCTTGTTGGTCTCTCTTCCAGGTGTTATGCCCACTTTCCTCAATGAGGACCAACATTGTGGTCTGAAAATGAACCTACATGCTCAGCAAGAAATGTTTCTGCATTGCAATTGGCCTGTTCCAAACTCCAGCTCTCTGCAAAAAGAGGCTGAGGGTTGCAAGAATAAAGCTACATAAATGACAGGCAGGCACTGCTGGCTCCAGCATGAGGAGGGATGCTGCACCCATGTGCAGTGTGTTGGAGTGGCACTGCTCTTGCTGGGGGAAATGCAGTGGTGACAGGGCAAGCTCTGTGTGCTTTGCATAAGGAACGCGACCTGACAAGTAGTGGGGCTGCCGCCTGGGGCTTCACTCTGCTGCAGGCCTTGTAGAAGGCACCAGGCTGAAGGGTGTGACTTTGAGCACCTGAGCCGTGCAGTAATCCTCCACAAAGGCATAGCCCCTGGTGCTCCAGGTTGAGTAGGAAATGGAACTTAGAGCTGAAAAAAATAGAAAACAGCATGACCCATGAAACTGCATGTTCAGGTGCTGCCTGGCAGAGAGGAACCATGGCTCCAGGGAGCTGCTGGTGGCTCCAGAGCTGTTTCCCTACCTGCACACCTGGCTGAGAGCCTTGGCTGAGTGGAGCAGCTGCTTGCAGCTTGCTGGGCAGCTCTTTGCCGGCTGCCTGAGCTACTGGCTGCACAATGGTCCTCACTGGCTTGGATACTTCTGCTGTGATAAACCTGTTGGAGGTATTGAGCTCAGTTCAACAGAGTAGAGGGGACAAAGCACTACAAAATCAACTCAGCCAGTCCTATTCCACTGTCAGAAATGCTGGCTCCTGGGCTATGACCAACAGCAGCAGCAGCAAAAGCAATGACATGACCATAATGAAGTGACAGAAAGTAATTGGGCCTGTCATTTTGAGATGAAGATTTGAACATCTCCCATGCTAAAAGCACAGCTGGAAATATTGTACCAGTCTGTGTGAATCTCTTCTGCACCTCCACCACTACACACAGCTGTCCTGCTCATGTGGTACCTATATGTTGCAAAGCATAAAGGCTTGTATGCCTCAGTTTGTGTTGGGCAGTTTCTCCATGTAGTTTCTTAATGCATCAGGAGTTTATACTGCAATGTACCATTTTTTCCTATGAGTTTTTGTTTGTTTATTTTACAGGCAAATAAATATTTGGCTGAGCTATACTGCTGCAACAGTTTATCCAGAGCATCCTTCATTGTTTGCCAAAACTCAGCAACTGGGTGGAACAAGAATTCAGCCTGATGACCACTGTCTGGGAACCCGAAGGAGGAGCTGAGTGGATGAAGATATCACTCAAGGTTGCCTCCTCCCTTCTAGTGGGTATTAGGGATGCTCACTTGGCATTTTGTGATGGACTCCTTCAGATGGGGAGCTGCTGGAAGCCCCCCTCTGCACTGCAGGGAGGAGCATGGGCTGCTGCTGAGCAGAGCCATCCCTAGCATGTGGGGTGACATTTTGTTGGGCATGGAGTCGGGGAATTTTTACAACAGATTTCAGCGCCACCAACGTCTTGTTTACTTTTTTTTAAAAAATGAGTGCACTGTTGCCTTTTGTCTCAGTCTTTTGCAACCTCCAAACACTGCCTCAAACCTGTTCCAGCTGCTTTCTGTTTTGAAATGCGGAGAAGACAACCATAAAGCTCTCTATAATCTGTCTCACCTGGGTGACTCACTCTGAAATGCCACAGGCCCCGCGGCGGTGGCTCTGTGATCCCTGAGGGGGACTCAGCATGAGGACCAGGCAGGGGCGGGCAGGAACAAGGGTGCTCCGGAAACCTTACCCCCGTCTGCCCAGTGCCTGGTGGGAGCAATGGGTAGAAATGTGCACCCAAATGAACAGATTTGAAAGGCACTATGCAGGAACTTGGGTGATTTCTTTTTGCAAATCCCTTGTTCTGCTATACTTGCCTCTCAGGAAGGTTATACAGCCAGCAATATAATTTTTCATGCATTTTACTATTTAAAGGGCACACTTGTAAGAGGGTTTGAAGAAAAGAGGTTGTGCTTGTTCCATTGATCCCGTGCTATCTCTTTATAAACATTGATGAAAGATTTCTGTGGCTGAGGTGGGTAACAAAAGCAAGTGAAAGCCTCTGCAGAGCCACAGCTGGGATTTTCATGCTCCATAGAGAGATGAGAAGCCCACATCCCCCTGAGGGCTTTGGTTGGAGCTGCTTCACTTGTTCTCACCTCCTTCCCCTATCTTTAACCTGGGACAACCTGCCCTGGTACTCTTCAAGCTGGAGGAGACGGGGAGAGGAGGATGCTGGTGCAGGGTGGGGCTGGAGGAAGAAGAGAGGAGGAAGAGCAGGAGGTAAAAGGAGGGGGCAGGCAGCCTCAGTACATAGTGCGGGAGAAGGCTGGAAGGGGTCCGGCAGGCGAGGCAAAGTGGAAGGGATGGGGAGCAGCCCCTTTTGCATGAAAGCTGCTTTTCAGATGGAAATGGCAGGGTCAGCAGCAGCCCTTGGACAATAGCTGCCTTCACCTCCCTCCCCACAGCCACAAAGAAATGGGGGGACACTGCCGGAGGAGCCCCTCTCTGCTCTCCCCTGGCGTGGGGCAGAGCGAGGGGCCAAGCCCCTCTGGGGCTCCCTGCCGTTTCACAGGCTGCAGTGGGCTGGTCCCCCAGGGGCTGCGGGGCACGAAAACTGGCTGAAAGAATGCTAACAAGATGGGGGGAGGGAAGCGGGAGGGGAAGAAAAAGAAGGAGAGAGAGAAAAGCCAAAAGATTTCAACACAAATGATCTTCAAGGAGAGTTCTGTAAACAAAATGGAGGGCATCATGCCAGGAGCACCTGCCTCTTGCATTGACATTAATTGTTTGGGGAAGGAGAAAAAAAATAAAAATTCCTCTTGCTGCGTGTGCGGCCGTGTGCCCGTTTGCCCATGTGCTCGTGTGCCCGTGTGCCCGTGTGCCCGTGTGCTCGTGTGCCCGTGTGCCCGTGTGCCTGTGTGCCAAGCACCAGGGAGGCGAGCAGTGCAGCGCTGTGCCACAGTCGGTGCTGCTGGGCTGGAGGGGATGCGATGCTGGGTGCAGGGTGTGTGAGGGAGTCCATGGGTGCTGTGTCAAAGCCAACCCTTGCACCCAAACCTGGTGGTGCCAGCCCCACATCCGCTTCTCCTTGCCCCTGCAGCTTAATTCCTGGGTGATGGATGAGGTTCTGCATGCTTTCTAAAGCTCTTGGCTGTTTAAACATCATAGTGTCTTGTATCACTCTTGGTTCCTGCTATTGTTTTCTCTCTGTGTACCATGTGTAATCCCTCGCTGGGAGCTGTCAGGCTCCCGACCTCACAGATCTCCCGCATCACTGAGTTCCTCGGGCACAAGTTGTGTCCTGTTCTGGGGGTGGGTATAAAGGAACTGGAAGGATTCTGCACCCACACAAGCAATAGACAAGGATTAGACCATGCATGAACAAGTCGCTAATCATCCGGTTTGGCAATCTCCTGGTGAGCCACCTCACCCCTCCCGGCAGGGAGTTACTCTGCAGGCCTCAAGTGCATGGCACCTCCGGTGCAGAGCACCAGTGCTTGCAGGGTCTCAGGGGCGGATGATGCTGTGGCAGCTTTGATGCCATTTCCCTCCCCCTGTTCCAGCCCTAAACCTGTGCCAACCTCAACTGGAGAGCTCTCTGCCTCTCATGAGCTTCAGGGACCAAAAGCATTGACATGCCCGTGTGCACATTTTAGGTTGAGACCCTAAGTGCACCAGTTATGCACAGTATCTCCAAGCAAAAATAATCTAGGAGCTGTTGCTTCTCTTTTAACCATAAAGGACATCAAAGCACGTAGAGTTATGTGGTGGTGGTTTGGGTGGGCTGAACAGGATGCCAATGCAGGCTGAATCCTTGTCCGGTGCTTGGAGTGTAACTGAGGCTACCAGAGCTGCCTCCAGGGCACCTCCTGTCTCCTGCTTACACAAATAATGTTTGCCTGGGGCACACCGCAGGTCCAAGCAAAGCAATCACGAAATCATCTCCTGGTGCTGAAGGATTTGTTAGCTTGTGTAAACGGTATACTGGTTTCATCTGAACACTGTGGGGCTGATTACAACTTGCTAAAGAGTTTCCCTGGCTATTACATTCAAAAATCTTCTTATAGATGCAGCTAATACCAGTGAAGGGTTGGTGGCTTATGCTTGTTTGCTTTCATACCTTGGAGCTGGACTGCATGACCAAATTTTGCAGGCATTGCTCAGCACATCAAAACCTCTGCATTTGCTCATCTTAAGCATACAGAAGAATTCGGGTAGCTTGTGTCACTGGAGGTGGCTAACTGTCCAAAAAGTCTGATTTGGCAACACAAGCTGAAAAACGACTAGCCAAGACCTTGTGGTGTGAAGCAGTTCTTGTAGTGCTTCCTCAGGGGAGGGAAATCTGCAACAAAATTGTCTTTGTGGCGGGATCACCCACTTTAAACTGGGGTTATGTGGGTGCAGCAGACTTCAGGGAACAACACAATGCTCTGTTGGTGCTGCATTATTCTGAGGTTTCAGCATTGGTCAGATCTCCAAAGCCCTGGAGGAGAGCTGCTGGAGGAAAGCACTGCTGAAGTAAAATGTCTCCTGTCTCTTGCTTCAAAATTGGGTTTTGCTATTTTAAGCTCAAGCTTTCAGTTTTCTGTCTCTAACTTTCCCCTCTTGATATTCACCTTTCCTTACTTGGAACGCTCTTAGACCTCACTTTCATGACCTGCTCTTCATTCTGCATTAATTTTTTTCTCTCCTGCCTGATGTCCCCCTCTGTAAGTTCTAAAAGTACCTCTCCCTACCCCATCACTCCTCTTTCAGGGATGGCTGTCCTACTCCATGCCCTGGTGCTAGGTGATCCCCAATGAAGTGCATGTCTCCAAGGCATCAGAGACCCCGCTCAGGTCTCCCAGCCAACAGCAGGGACCCACACACAGCTGCAAGCCCCTGCAAAGGATGGGGAAACGTGCCTATTTGGAAGCAGGGGAAAGGGACGCCTGCCACCAATGCCTCCTTCCCCCCATCCCGCCCGCTCCCAGTTTAACCATTAACAGGCTGGCTGGCCCTGCCGAGACAATGGTCTGTTTGTTTAACGCTGAGGGAGCTCCTATCGGGGGCCTGGCAGATTTATCAAAGCGGAGTGATTAGCTCTATTAGAGAAGGGATTTGTGTAAACAAAAAGACAGGTGCAAAGAGACGATTCCAGCTGGCAAAGGCTTCACAGAGCTTGAAGCATTTCAGTGGCAATAAAACTTCTTCCAGGAAACAAGAGTCAGACTGGAGAGACTGTGTGTGTTATTCGTCTGGCCCTCTCAACCACTGGCCCTCCTGACTGCTCGTCCTCGCTGGCCCAGGTGAGGGGGACATGGTCTTTGGTGTCCCCACGTCCCTCACTACTTCCCTGAGTTTACAGGTGTCTCTAGGCTTCATAGGTCCCCTCCATCCCAGGCAGGAGGAAGATGGGTTGTGATGCTGGTGCATGGAAGTGCCCCTTGGGGACATGCCACTTGTCACCCCTGAGCCAGATGAAGTGGGAAAGTTAAACCCTACCCAACTGCCCAGTGGTCTTCCTTCCTTCATCTGGGGAGGCCCTCTCCATCCTCACCCCAGCCATGTCCACTGGACTATTATGGTCCCATCAATCATCACTGAAGATGTTTGGCACTTGCTTCGCCTGTGCAGGGTGGCCTGTTACAAACCTGGTGCCAATCTCTGCAAGAAGGGATGAAGGTTTAACCCAATAAATGCTCAGACCTTGGCCTATCTTGAGAGCTTTCTTTGGAAACAGAAGTGGAAAGCCCTGTTGACAGTGTGAATACCATAAGCTACTCATTCAAAATATCTCATTCCACTGCACTTAGTAATTTACCATAATAACTGCTTCAAAATTATTGTTCAGTTTAGACTACACTGAGACCAGAATAATCATGTTTTTTATCCCCATTGCCAAAGTGGATAAACCTTACTCATAAGAAATACTTCAAAGCAGAGCATGCAGCTTTTCCAAGCCAACTCTTTGGGATGTTGCTGAGCATGAGCTGAAGTTTTGACTTTGAAAGTTTTTACGAGTGAAGCAAATCAAAGTAACAGAAGGAACCTCACCATGGGCTGAGTTTCTGATTTTCTGACCTGAGATGTCTGCAGACCTGATCCAGAAATGATTCAGAGAAGAGACATTTGTCGCCTCCAATTTGTTGTCACAGCAAAGGGCCTCTAACATGAGTCTGTCATTTTTTTCTTCTGCAATAATATTTTCTGTAGTAACAGATAAGTATTCTGATTCCCACGCTACCTGTATCCTTAAAAAATCTCTTCACAGGAGCTATACTGATGCTATAACATTTTACAGAGGGTAACATGAATGAAAATGTTTCTTCAGGCATGTTATACTGGCTAAGCATGTATTAGCAGTGCTGATTCAGGCCCTTATGACAGCTGAGGGCCTCCTGAACTTTTCAGAAGCCCACTAGTTTGTCATCTACATTTTTAGGTACAGACTTCTCAGTGTGTTTAGGCACCCAAATCAACACTTTAGCTCTTAAACCTCTTTTGAATGCTCCAAAGGCTTCTAGATCTTTGGGGGGGGTGTGTGTGTGGGGGGGTGTGTGTGTGTGTGTGTGTGCATATATATAAAGTTTTCTATGTGACTAAGTTTTAGAATTTGAAGAAGTCGTCAAAACCATCTCCCTTCAATTAACCCAAAACCCAGGCACTTTCCCATTGCTTGTGTGTCCTGCTGGGCTAAGAGAGAGGCAGGGGCATCCTGGAGCATCCCGGTGCAGGCAGACTGGAGGGTGGCAGCGCTGCCTGTGAGGGTACAGCTCCGGTCCCATTCCCTCACTGCAGTGTTGTGCATAAAGAAAGGCCCCAGCAGCCTGGTCAGGCTGGTGTGATTTGGTGGATGAAACCTGATCTGCAAAGGGGTGAGGCAGCTGTACTGTAAATGTGCTCAAGCCCTTCTAATGGGACAGATTCAGGAAGATCCTTGTGCTTGCTCTGGTGCCCAGTGAAAAATCCAGCCTTATGGGTGGCTCCTGAGACCTCTTTTGCACAGAGATCACTGGTGCACCAAAAGTCTGCAAGCAAGGTGCCACACTATGCCACCAATCTACTGCATGACCTCTGGGACTTCATTCTACCTTCCCCTGCCTTGTCTTGTTTTTATATCAGCAGGGATGATAGGGTTGATCTCTGCAAAGTAGCTGGAGATTTTTGGGAGAGCATGGTCTATAAAGAGAGTTCATGAGCTGTTGCTCTTCTCACAGCTGGCCATGCTTGTAGCTGCATTCTTTGGTTGGCTGGAGGTAGGGTTTATCACCAAAGACAGCTATAAAATAAAGCCCTGGAGCTATGTTTTCAAAAACAGGTGCCTCAAATGTGGTCACAAAATATGCACATCTCAAAAGAGAGCTGTTCAGCGAGGCCTGGGTCCTGTGCACATACTACCTACACTGCTTGAGCGTTACATGTTTCGACTGCTCAGTCTGGTGCCACTTAAAGTTACCCTTTCAGAGTCCAGCTTGTCTCTGAAATGTACAGTTTCACTGTATGTTATTTTAATAAGAGATCCAATGGCTCTCTCACTGCTTCTGTTCTGTTGCCCTTGCTGTACAGATGACTCGCATGTATGGGTCCCTGCATGAGAACGTTCGTCGTTTGTCCTGCCGCATTTTCCCTCTGATTGGCACGTGCTGACATCTTGATCCACACTATTTTTCTGTTTTTAGGATATGTGGGGATAATAATGGCACCGATGCTAAAAGCAACTCTCTAAGCCTCAACAGCTCCCAGCATGCGATTTCCTTCCACCAGGTCTTCAGTGGTGCCTTTTGCAACTTCCTTCATGCTAATACTGTTTCACCACCCCTGAGCGTGCTTGCCCTCTCTCCTTGTCCCTTCCCACCTTGCTATTTTGTGTCAATTTGCTGTTCATCTCAGCTGAAAACCAAACTGAGAATAAAGATGTAAGTGTGGGAAATTAGAGGTTCAGGCAGTGAGAGCAGAGCTGGTGTCAAGCCAAAGCATGATCTAAGAAGAGCCATGGTGCTCATGCTTTCCACTCAGCAAACAAGCCTCTCTTCTGCTTATAGCTGAAATCTTTCTTGTAGAAGTGTTTCTGTTTTGCCAGTATCACATAATTTGCATTGACAATGAGGAGGGTCAGTTCCACTTTGTTGTGGTGGTGTGCTGCTTTACAAAACAGAAAGCTCAGACTCTCCGCTCTTGCATCAGTCCTCAAGAAACAAAGCATATTTCACCCCATTAATGTGAAAGCATCAGTTATCTTCTGCATTCAAATGGAAAAATAGATCCATCAGCATGACAGAACTGTCTGAGAGATCTTCATTTATGCCTCTTCCCCAAGGGTCAAATAATGGAGATAGGCGAGAACAGAAAGAAAATCGGGCTCATGAAAATTCATGCAATTATTTCTTGGCAAGTCATCATTACCATTTTGCTTTTCGGTCAGGACAATATAGAAATGCTGTTGGCTGGGCAGAGACCCTGTGAACCTGGGCTGCCAACTGCCTGGCATACTCCACCAAGGAGTCTGAGCACAACACACCGCAGTGAAGAAATGGCACGAATGGCAAGGCTCTGATTTCCCCCGATCGGCACTCCCTCTGGGGTGTGCTTTGCCAAGGGGGTCTTTTGTTGCACCATCAGTCAAAACCTTGGTTTGCACAAAGGCAGGAAGTGAATGGAGGAAGGCAAATGAGATGTCCTCTCTGTGGCTTCTCAACAGAAAGGCTCAAGTCTGTGCTGCCACGTAATCAAATCCATGCAAATGCTGGTTGTCAGCTGTGTCCAATGGTTGCTTTTTCATAGAAGGACAAGGTGCTGTTTGCTGAAGCATGCAATGGCACCTGTACGTTATAACTAACGGAGAACCCACTGGCAACCCCAAGAATTGTAATGCGGGTACAAAAGATGCATTTTATATTGCCTGGGTGTCACAAACCACAGTGCTTTGATGAAAGGACACTGGGAATCCTGGGTGCGGTCCTGGAGGTGAGTCACAGCTGACATTGCTCTGGGTGGATCCAGGCTATCTGAGAAGAAAAGGAGGCCAGTGGCTCTATGCAGCCTTGATACCCTGTAATGTAACATGCAGGTTGGTCATGGCTTAATCCAAGTGCAACTCACACTGCTACCTCCATCTCCTTGTTCCCCCAAGGGATACATTTTTGGTAGCCTGTGGGTGCAAGTGAACTGGTAGCCTGCACTGACACAGGGCAAGAGATGGAATTAGGGACCACCACCAGTCTCTCACTGCAGTCAGAGGGCTCCCAGCCTGGGACACCCTGCACTCTAGGACAGCCATGCTACAATGTGTGATGCCTTTCACCCTCCCCATGCCAGGCACCATCAAAGCAGTGATCTACACTGTTTCTAGGAATGGAGCAGTGCAAACCTGCAAACGCCTAATTTCTGGGAGCCCTATTGGTATTTTAGCCCTACTTAGGCAAGGGCAAACAACAAAGTGGAGACTGAACCTGATGCAGCCTCTCTCCTTAAAAGCCATACCAATGCTTCCCAGCAGCACAGAAAGGCAGTGAGGATTCCAGAGCCCTGCACAACTCTCATGGAGAGATACAAGTGCTTCCTATTTTGTAAGTGCTTTTAAGAGCTGATTAGAGTTTGTAGACACCCACAGGAATCCCTGGGGGATGGAGAAGGAGCTGCCACCCGAACCCCTGCTACTTAGGATTAATTCATGCTTTGTGGCATGTTTCCCTGATGGAGCGGCAGTGGCCCCAGGGATTCATCCTGCTCTCCGTAACCCGCTGGCTGGCCCCAGCCCCACTCCTCCTGCAGGCAGGGCTGCTGCCCAGCAGAAGGACCTGCCCCTGGTTGCTCCATGGCCCCCAGTCCTGGGTTTCCATCAGAAAGGATCAGCTGTGATATGTGGGCTGCAGGCGGGTAACAAAGCAAATTAATACCTTTCTCTTCACTGACTCAGAGAGATTCCCTGGCATTGTAATGGTGCCATCAGAATTGACTATAAGAAAACAAATGTAACAATACCAACAGCAACAAAACTCAGTGCGTGCCTAAGGGAGAACCAACGACACAGCACATGTGCCATTGCAGGCTGTGGGAGCCCTTCAAGGCCACATCTAGATCCCAGCCATCCCTGGAAACAATTGTGGTCCTTCTTCGGGAGGACAACCTGGATTCCAAAGGGTATCAGCATTGCAGCTTTGTAATAGAGAGGTGTTGGGCTGCTGTGAAACCCTCCTGCCAGGTACTTGTCACCTTTGGGGGCCATATGAAGACTTGCTCTAGCTATGATTAGGAAAAAAGACTTTCAAAAGAAGATTTGAGTATATGGGAAGACAAAGAAGTTATGAAGGCAAGCAACGTTTCCCTCAATATCTTTTATGTGCTGGCTTATGAGTCTGGGTTGGCTGTTCAGATGGTTTGCAGGGGTTGAGCATCAACGATTGCAATGGACTCTGCTGGTCTTGATAAAACCCTAACTTTAGATCATGAATCTCTAGCCTTGCCTAGGCTCGCCTTTCCCTTGTCTTATTTATTATGGACATTCAGGTAGCTTTGCATTACTCATATGTATCAGCAGCCAACCTATAGAGAAAGGTATGTGACAGGAGTGTTGCAGCCTTGTGAACCAAGCTGTCATGGAAGCGGAATGTTTCTTATGCCAGAAAGTGGCATTGAACCTGCTGGTGCAGCAGAGCACAGCTGCTGTATAGAGAGGGCATGTTCCTGAGTTTCTCTTCTACGCCGTGAAATCACAGTTATACTCATCACTTGGTGCAGATGTTGGACTGAAGTGCCAAAGCTAATACATGCAGGCAGAAGCTCAGGAGCTGAAGGCCACTGGGGATAAAGATGGCAGGGTCCTGCTGAGCAGCAGTGACTGGGACAGTGACAACACAGCTCTGCTCTTGAGAGTGTAAAGATGTCTGGGTGAAGCAGTGGCCGTTGCTGAGGTAGCAGCCAGCCTCTCCTTTCCTTGCTGCAGTGTCAACACTTGGCCAGCTGCCTTGTCCTCAGCAACCCAGAAACCTCTGTGGGCCCTTCCACCTCCATCCCTCCACTAGTGGCTGCAAGCCCGTCTCATATACACCTACCATTGGTTCACTGGCCATTTTATTTTATTTTATTTTATTTTATTTTATTTTATTTTATTTTATTTTATTTTATTTTATTTTATTTTATTTTATTTTATTTTATTTTATTTTATTTTATTTTATTTTATATTTTGTTATTATTTTTAATTTTATCCTGGGCAGCTCTCCTACGGCTTGGCAGCATCTGCAGTGAACTGTAGCCCACCCCAGGGCTGGGAGGTCCTGTCTGGTGAGGGCTTTGCTGGGGACCAGCTCCACACCATTGCTGTTGCTGTCGGTGGAGCATTCCTCATCCACCCTTTTCATAGAGGTGTGCATGCCTTTTGTTACTTGCCAGGGAAGCAGAGGAACAGGATTGCTCAATTAACATATATGTACCTTGGCAGGGCACCAGTCCGAATCACTGGCTCCACCCTGCCTGCCTTCCCTGTAGCCATATCGCTTCTCCCCTCCTTCTTTGACATACCATTCCTCCTTGCTATCTAGGCTAATCTTCATCAGTCATTGCCCTGATGCTCTCCTGCTCTGACACGCTCCGAGTTTCATTACAATTCCTGCGGCAGGTCGTGTCATGTCCTCTCATGCCGGCTGCTTTACATGGATCCATGCAGAGGCACCACACAGCCTTGAGCAAGACTTCTGCTCATTGTAATTTAGGGCGTCTCTTTATTGCTGGTTGTTCAGCTCCCTGGAAGGAGGAGCCGGGGCTCTTGGTTTGCTTTGGAGAGCTGGCTAAAATGCAGTGCAGGTCAGAACCCAGCCAGCGTGTTCCAGCTTGAGCTGCTGCCTGTGCGATTTAGACACTGAGGGATACAGATTTGTGATTTCTGGAATGTCAGAGAGTTTCACTTGGGGCGTTTTTTTTTTTTTTTTGGTATGGTTTTATTATTATTATTTTAATTATTATTATTTTATTTGGAAGGGCCCAACTATTTATGGCCAGCACACTGTGCTCTTTTGAGCAAAAGGGGGCTGCTTCCACAGCGCTCTCTGCCACATCTCTGCTGCTGCACGAGGTAAATCACTGCCCTCGCCAGTTCATCTGTGTAGAAGCAGCAGTTGAGGCTCTAGCAAGAGAAGGAGCCTGTCTGCACCATTTGTTCCTCTCTGTGCCCCATACCTGTTCTGCCCTCCACTCCCCTACTCACCTTGATCCCGTCCTCCATCCCTCCAGGCCACACCAACCCCTTTTCCCATTCTCTACTTGTGCTGTTTCTGCACATTCTTCCCCATTTGCTTCATATCTTTGTGGGGCTGTGCTTTGTCATGTGAGATGACACCTTGCCTCACAACTCAGTTGTGGAACCCTCAGCATGGCATATAAAGAGGTGCAACTGTTTCTTCGATGCAGAGTCTGTGAAGATCTCCCCGCTGTCCACTCAGGCCATGTCTTGCTGGTGGAAGCGAGTTTTGCAGAGCACTGAACAGTGCATTGCACTGAGAAAAAATCTTGGTAGTTTTGATTGTGCAAGTGAAGGAGAAGTAGTACCTGACCCAGGACGAGTAGAAGCCTCCCAGGTCTGGAGTACACAGAGGTGAAACATCTCCTGGTACGGGCCACGGTAGCAGATCAGGACACTCACTGAAACCGACCTGGTGTGCCCGTGCCTGTGATTTGCCCTGGCTGCTCAGTTAACATGCAAAAGAGATCATGCTGCCTTCGTGTTTACATCTTGTATTGCTTCCCCCGGCAAGTCATAGGGTTGGGCAGTGCCCAGTGTCATGGTTGTAATCTGTGGTCTTTGTGCTTTGTTATATAGTGGTTACACGAGCTGATATTGCAGGGTGCTTTGAATACTAACACCATGTTTGCATGTTATCTTTTTCCCTAAGTAACTGCAATGGGCCTGACAGATGAGACATGGTGAGAGAAGGCTGCCCTGAAGAGAGGACATGATGCATGGAGAGGGGTGCAGCCATGGAGATCAGGACCTGTCCTTACCCTTCAATAAGTTCCCAAACTCCTGGAGCCAAGCTGAGAAATTTAATCAAACCAACTTATAAATACACCAAATTATAGCAATCCCACTTTAAATTTCCAGGTGTTTCTTTCTCAGGGGTGTTACTACTCCTGGGTAGTGAATAAAATTGTGTAAACACCAAAAATCCTATTTCATGAAGGACGATGAGTTTCCCACATCTGTCCCCTCTCTGACCTGGAGCCTTTCTCCCTGTAATCCTTTTAGCTGAAACCTTCCACATTTATGCTCTTTAGGGTTATATCTCACTAATGACATGTAAAACTCCAACCCCAAACTGCAGACAGTGAAGCAGACCATGAGGCCAGGGGTCCTGGCTGTCTGACCTGCTCCATAAGGCAAGGAAAGGAGCAGAGCAAGGAGGGAGATGACACCCCATCCCTAATGGGCAGTCATTTGGTGCCTTCCCCCCTCATAGCCACCCCAGCATCTGGCAGTTACTATTATTCTAATTAACAACAAATAAGGAAGAAGGAAGTTCTGAATTCAGGCATATAAAAATCTTTGGCCAAAAAGCAGAAAACAGAGAGAAATGAGCTCGAGGAACTAATTTCCTTTCACGGTGACAGTTTTATCCCCTCCTGAAAAGAAAAAGGCAAGAGCCAAACATGCCTAGTACAACCACTAAACCACTAAAAAGGCCAAGAAAAGTTGGTTGCTTAACAGCTAGTCTTCAAATAAAGGTGGAACAGAGCTGTGCTTGTTGCAGGTCCGTTCTCCTATCTTTGTTTATGATGACTAAGATGTTTATCACACACTAACCCCAGAGCAAGCTATCGCTCTGCAAGAGCAATGATGACCCTAAATCTGGAGGTACTCTGTGGTGGTCTCTTTAGACTTGCAGTCCCAAAGCCACTTTGATGTAGGTGCTTAGCTCGGGCTCACCGGACCAGCTCTGAAGACCTTTTGGGACCTGCATCCAGCCTGGGCTGCAATCCCAATGACAAGAGACCTGTTGAATCCTACTCCACTTGTGCCTGCTTGAGTTTTGGCCAAGCCTGGGCAAGGGGCAGCCTGGCTCTCCCTCCCAGCCCCTCTACTCCCCTCCTCTATGCCACTGCCTGGCCCCTAAGATGATGGGGAGGAGGAGAATGAGGGCATTAGGCAAATATCCCTAACTTCTTAAGATTCCTGCTTAGTGAGCACATTTGCTCTGTACTGCAGTTTTGCCCCGTATCAGTAATCTTATCAGGCTGAGCCTGCCTCTGCCACCTGCAAGCAGAGATATCAGAGGGGGGACCATAAACCAGTTTGTTTTAAGTTCCTAGGCGTTAAAGTCAAGAATGAGTTTCAAAGTGAACTTATCGTTTTATTTTTGTCATTAAAAAATAAAAAAAAGAGAAGGGATAAAACACGACCGGCTTGCTTTATGATTCACTGATTGCAGATGTTTCCTGTCGGGTGGCTGGGGTGCTCGGCTTTCTGTTTGCCGCTACCGACAGGCAAAGGTGCTTGGCACTGTTTTGGGCACGTGTCGTGCAACTGTTGAGCGACCGAGCCTTGCATACTGCCTCCCCGGGAAGTGCCAAGTCCTACGGCTTCACTCCTCTACGTGCCTGTGTGCGCGCAAAAGGACCTTTGTATCTGTACTCAGGCTAAAAGCATGTTTCCAAATGCAGTTGTGGGGACTAGCAGAAGAAAACAAGGTGTGGTAACATGTAACTGCTCACTACCACTTCAAGTGGGTTTTAAAATATTTTCTGGCCAACTGCTCAGACATCTTACTCACACCAGGTCCAGGCTGGCTCCTGACCAGTGAAGGGGCCGGGGTTTACACTGGACCTCACCTCTGGGCTCACCAAGTCCTGCAGCCTGGGAGCCCCAGCACTCAACACAGGGGTTCCGTGCTGGCCAGCTCCTGCCTGGCAAAGACTTCGTCACATGCAGGCACAAACCAATACACTGGCACTGTCTTCTTCATTAAAGAACAAAACATAAATCCCTTATTTCTACAAATATATTACAAATATGTAGGACCTTGAGTATTTGAAAGTAATCTTGACAAATTATGTCATGCCTTAAAGAGATGAAAATTCGGTTTTTTTTCAAGAAAATTTTGGAGCCCTATCCTTTTGTCAAGCAGTCAGTTGCATCGAAAGTGTCAGAGATCCAGAGTGACAGAAATCCTAGAGAAGACACGTGCTGGACACAGTTCTGGTGACACGAAAAATGTGTTTTCTCTCTCTTTTGTCTGTTTACCTTGTGGACAACAGCAGCATCACCTCCAGGTACTGCCTACCTCCCTCATTCAGCATGTCATGCCTGTGTCAAAGGAGTGTAGGTATCTGGTATGTGTGTTTCCAGGCATGTATTTGGCTTAGCAGCAAAGCTCAGCATCCCCCAGAAAAGCAACACAGCACTGCCCAGCACGCTGCCATCAAGGGTGTCAGAGTCTGCACGAGCACAAAAACTCATGTGCTTTGAGTTCTTCAGTGGGGTCTACTTAAGGGTGAGTGGTGGTGGGCTCAACAAAGAAGCAAGGAGGTGATTTTCGATATCTAGCCCTAACCACTGTCCCGTGCCTCTGCTCGGGCAGGCACGCTGGTGCCAAGTAGCCGTGCTGCAGGTACACTGGAGAACTTGCAACCACATGGCTTCGTGTGTGCACACATCCTGATGTCCATCAGGATGAGAGATGCAGCTTTGTTTTGAAGATAGGAAAGGAGCCTTTTCATCTCAGGAATCACTGTGAGTTGCCTTCACACACAGGTCTGGGAGCAAAGCCTTCAGATGAACAGGCTACTGAACACATCACTGAGTTGCCCTACCAGAGCCAAGATCTTCATCCAAACACTGGCTCACTGATATATTTGAAGGAAAAAAAAACCACTGAGACAGAAAAATGTGAGGCTTTAAGGGTTGTTTTTCCCCCTCCTTCTCCCTTGCTGAGCTGTGAGGACGTGGGGTAGCTGGAGGCGTAGCTTGCTCAGGATCTGTCAGCTCCCCAGCCCTACCCTGTGCTTTAAACAGGACAAACAGGTTATGACATTAAAGTTTCAAAACCTGGGGGAGTTCCTTGCACGGGAGAGGTTAACACAGGGGCACTCCAGGCCCCTGGAGAAGGGGAGGGGATGCTTTCAGGTTTGAAATGCAGACACAACTTTTCCAAAATCGGAACTGGCTCACAAGAAAACCAAACCTGCTCTCCCCACCCACATATCTCCTCCAGCAGCTCTGAGAAGTGCTGTACCTTGGCAGGCAGAGGCTTGAAAATGCATCGCCCCAGGTGAGGTTGTATCTCACCTCCAGCCTGGGGCCAGGCTTCATACACCGGTTGGGGAACACTTGAGCATCCAGCTGTCAAGCAGCTGTGGGGGCACACTGCTCTCCCCTCCCTGAGTACCATCTGAAACCATCCAAATATACCCAAATATTGATAGACTCACACCCAGAGCCTGAAGAGATGCTGCCCGTCAGGTCTCTGTGCCATTCCCACCACCACAGTGGAAGAGATGCTGTAAGCTAATGGGCACAAGCAGATCTTGGTTTTGTTACTCCAGCTGTGTGTAAGCATGGAGAGCTGTGGGCAACCCACAGGGCTGCGGAATAAACAGTTTTGATGAGATTGAGGGGAAAGCGCATGCCCTAGGAAGCAGGCAGGAAAGCTCTTGCCCCTGGGCATAAGATCTCTTCCCCCTCACGCCCCAAGGACCTTGCACAACCAGCAGTTTATGAAAGGTGAGAGGAAGGAAAACTTCTTTTTGGCAGCCCCATGACCTGGGGAGCACTTCAGTTGTATTGTTGCCTCCTTGCTGTGGGTCTGGAGCACAGGGAGGACACTCCCAAAATCAGGCTGCTACCATGGCCTTAGGGCAGCAGCCACCACCATACCAGAGAGCTGCCCCAGTGGGGCAGCAAGAAGAAGCTGAATGCCAAAATCACTTGTCTGCAAGATGCATTGCTGTGCCTGCTCTGGCTACTCCAGAGCAATCTGCAAAAGCAGCATGTTCTTGCTAAAAGATGAAAAAAGCATTAAAGAACTTGGAAAAGTTGCTTGTGAGATATTCACTGAACTGCAGATTGGGCATCATACCTAAGAGCTGCTGCAATGGAAAGGACCTCTTTGGGGTTCAAAACACCCTTTAAGAGATGCCCTGGGAACAGCAGCATCCAAGCAGCCAGCTGGTGTGAGCGCACAGCCGGCAGCTCGGGAGCTGCCTGAGCTGCCTGCGAGCAAGGGAGAGAGGAAAAAGCAGCTTTTTGGGACAAGAGTAACCATTAAGCATATGTATTTTGCAGGCTGCAAGAAGTACTTGTTACACTCCAGCAGCACCCATGCTGGACTTTGTCTGTTTAAAACTGCCAGGAGCTTTCCTGTGGGATTTAATATACAATTTTACAAGAGAACATGATGTTTCCACCAGTTTACAGTGCGAAAGTGCATGGCATTAGGAAAGTAAGTGGTGTGCGTGGTCCCAGGGCTGTTTGGTGCTCAGGGCACAGGGCATAGAGCAGGAAATCCCCAGGGACTCCTAACAGGTGGTTGGCCATCGACCTGGGCTCCTGCCCATTCCAACACAACTCCAGGAGGTCTCGTCCTGTGCTTGGTAGCAAACCAGAATTTCTCAGCCAAGAGATGGTGTGGTGGGGAAGGAAGTGCTGTGTGTGGGTGTCTTTTGGCTCAGCTCAGACATCCCTGGGTGTGGAATGCTGTACATGCACCTCTGAGCATCCCGAGCAGCCTCAGCTGCTCTTGGACAATGGTGGTGCAAAGGGCAACCAGAGAGAAAGCTACCACCCTGTGCAAGCTCCCCCAACTGCCCGTGTCCCCCAAGCTGATGGGTCCCCAGGCTCCAGGAGGGTAACACTCTGACATTTCCCCTTCTTCTGTCTCCAAGTGTCACTTCTCAGCACAGTCAAGGAGCTGCCAAGCTCCCTGTCCCCCATGGTGCTTCAGAGGGCACCCACTGCAACTGCTGTGCCTGGAGGGAGGGAGTGAGAAAAGGGGACAGAGCACGGGAGAGGGGTGGAGAGGACAGCAGTTGGGCCCCCCCCAACTGCAAGCAGATCTGGTTTTCACTCCCAGTCATTGTGGGAACTTCCTCATGGATCTTTCTCTCTCTCTCTATCTATCTGTTTTTTAAAAATAATTTCTTCTAGCTTCTGAAGCCCTCCAGTGCCAAGCTGTCATTTTGCTCTTTTAATTGTATTTTGTGCCTGTGCTGCTCTCTAGGCAATTCTGCAGGCTGCTTCCAAGCTCTCTCAACATTTAACCATTTATAGCCAAAAAGACATGTAGAGATGTTTTTCTCCTTCCTAGAAGATGGATCCTTTCCCACTTTTGCCTCTCTTTCAGAGGCTGCTGGAGCTGGTGCTACGGTTGCAGTTCAGTTGATGTAAGATCCCTGTGAAGGAGTGGGGAGAGCATTAGGAGAAGAAAAGAAAGGCAGACCTCAAGAAAATCCCCTTGCAACTCCTGGCTTAGTGCAGGTCTAGGGCCAAGGGAAGTAAAAACTAAATCTTTTTGAATTTTTGCTGTTCTTAGGGACAAAGGTATGAACTACTGGTGTGGAAGAGAAAGCTCAAATGGATTCAATAACATGCATTTTCTATTTGGCAGGTAGCAGTTACCAGAAGTCCCAAGAATTGGTACCCACCTCCTGGTATCCTTGTGCTCCTTCAGCTGGTTTTGCTCAGATCCAAGCTGTATGTTATCAGCAGAAATTCTGGAAGCCCAAAGGTCTTCTGGATCACCTGGAGGCACGAGCCCTTCCCAAAAAGTCTAAGGGCAAGGAGGCAGGATGCTATTTTAACGAGAGATACTTTTATGCACAGTATCTGCTTGAGCAATCTCCAGAAGTGGCACTCAGCTGCCCTGGCACATTTGCAAATGCCATGTACATCCCGTCAAAGAGACATTTCAAGCAGAGATGATACAACTGTTCTCATTGTTGTGGTTTTTGTTTTGTTTTGTTTTATTTCTTTTATTATTATTACTATTATTATTATTATTATTATTTTTTCCCCCAGGAAAATATCTCCTGTGCTTTTTGCTGTTTGCATTCAGTCATATAGAGACCAGTGTGAGCACATATCACCTGTCAGAGGGTGATGTGGAGGCTGTACCTCAGAGCAAGGATGGAGTAGTACTTAGTACTGGGAAGAAGCTCAGACCATGGAAAATAAGATGGCTAGCTGCTTTGGAGTACCCTAGTCTCACTTTTTAAATGATGGAAGAACTGCCTTTTTCCTGATGGGAGCAAGTAAGCAGGTGGCCCTGCTGCCCTACGCTTTTTGTTCAAGTAAGCGGCTGGCAGGGCAGCAGAGGACCCCTCTGCTTTGTATATCCACAGGGACCCTTGTTGCTGGGTGGAAGGGGGGAAGCTCATCTGGAGCCGGTGGAAAGCAGAGCATCCCACAGCAGTGATGCTCATGCTAACCCATTTCTATGCTGCAGAAAGAGGGCTCCCAGGGACTTAAAGGCAGCTGCTCCCATGCCTGGCAGAGATTTGGTGGAATTTACACCTCTCTCACCTTCCTTCTGCTCTCACCTTCCCCTTATTTCTCCGCAAAGGGACATCTCTGAAATGAGAGGTCTTGCTGCATCTCCCTGTCAAAGTCACATCCACTGGCTGTAGCAGCAGTGACATTTAATGCTCCCCAGCCTTGGGAAGGCTTTTGGTTTCAACCCATCACATGGATCAGCCAGTGGCTTACATTACCGTAAGCAGGGGCAGATGGTGAGGATGAGCGTATTGCTCAGGTACAAACCGTGGCAGGACCTGATGAAGAAGATGGTGTACCAATGCTGTGGGAGACCTGCTACACGTAATTGCTTGTAAAAAAAATGCTTGTGAGATCCAGGATGAGTTTGCAGGTTTAGTAGTTAGATTAAAAACTTTCTCCCTCACAGGAGAGGAATTTGCCCCATGGCAGATCCCAGCCTCTTGCCCTGCAAGGTGCACATGCATCTGGCTATGTAAACTGTAGCTGGGTTGAGTCCTTGTTTGGAGCAGCAGCAGGGCTGGGACACACATCTGGGCCCCCAAACTGTCACATGCTTCCCCACTGTGCCACATTGCTACAGCCTCTGCTGCCTTCCTGCTTCTATTAGTTGTGCTCCACATGCTTCTCTGTGGACCTGAAAACTTTGCCTGCCCCTCTGACTCTAAAGTGAACAGGTCCTGTTTACTCTTCATTATAATAATTAATGCTATTACTTTTATTATAGGGCTACCTAGACTCTGCCTTTAAGGGATATATTAAAGGAGATGATGGCAAAACATATAGGATAGGACAGGCTCTGCTCTTTAGACTTGATAGCCAGGGCTGTACATCTTCCTTGTCTTGGGAATGTACAGATCACACTTCTAATTGACTGCAGGTGCCAATTTGGTAAAACATAGTTGTTGAACAAAGCTTTATGAACACGTTCCTCCTTTTGGATTCTGTTTTCCACTTCCCTGAATGAGACATAGATAAGAAGACCTTGACAATGCTTGCCTGAGAGTTTCCAAACCTGTTTATTCTGGTCTCGGTGTGGTCATACAAAGAAAGCACTGCTTGGACGGAGATACTCTTATATGCAAACACATATAGCAAAAGCAGAGTGAGGGCAATGGCTATTTTTGGACCTCAGCCTTTTCTACAGCAGACCAAAGCTTCCACATCCAATAAGAGTATTTTTAGTGACCCCTGAGTTGTGCTGGCATTTTCTTTTTCTTTGCTCCATTACTGGAGCCTGATTGCAGTGCCTGAGCTCTTTGCTCTCCCATCGAGAAGGTAAAAGAAAGGAGCATGTGCTGGAGGCAGAGGGAGTGGGGGGTGATGGTGTGGTGGGGACCACAGGCCACCCCTCCCTGAGGAGCTGCATGTTCATCAGCTGGAGCCAATGCTATGGGGTGACCATACATCCCCCATCCTGGCTGTGTGACAAGGAAGCTGTATGCTTCCCAGCAGGTTCCCTGCTTGGCAGAAAAGACCATGGCACTGTCTCATTCACAGCAAACTTGAAACAGTTTTCCTGTTCTTGCTTCTCCTCCTTTCCTCCTGCCTGACCTCCCTGCAAGTCATGTCTTGTGAAACGGGCTGTGCTTCCCCCCGTAGCTCCAACAGAAGAAATGCAAAGGGATGCAGAGAAGCAGACTGTGTCTGCCACAGCCTGGCGAGCCTGTCTATCTGCCAAAAATGACAGTGGAGTTTCCTACAATCCTGCAAGCACTTAGGCTGAGACTGGGAAACACTGCTACCAGCAAGAAACAGAGGTGCGTGGTGCCACAGCAGGGGCTGAGAAATTAATCTATATCTGAAAAGGGCTCAAATGCTGCAGTGGTGACAATGGTGCGGAACAGACCAGGTACATGGTTAGAGCTGACTGCTGAGATTGAAATCTAAACCCTTAAGATAGTCTTGAAAACTCCAAAGCATCTTTGAAAAAAACCCCAAACTTTGAAGCCAACAGCAGCCCTGGTACCTCTGCCAGCATCCTGGCAGAAGTGGTGTCTGAGATGTAGACATGGGTGCCAACCTTCTAAGACCCTGAACTGTTGACTGCTGTGGCTCGGTATCTTGAAGCCACCTGCCCCAAGGGAGGGGAGGAAGCTAGGTTGCCACGATGGGATTCATGGAGTGCTAAGAACTCCTTCTTCCCTTTCAGGGTGAATGGAGGAGTCACCAGGCATCCAAGGGAGGGACTGCTGTAAATCATCACCTCATAACCTTCTTGAACAACTTGTCACCTGTATATCACCCATCTTTCTGGAGGTCCCATTGACCAGAAACAAAGGGAGCCCAGCAATGGCATGGAGTGGCCAGGGATGGAGGAGAGCAGTAGGTGAAGAACTGACTGAATTTTGTAGGAATTTTCGTTAAACTGAACTCAAGACAAAATTCCTTAGAGACTTTAAAGCAGATTATCACAAACAGAAGGTCACTGTCAACATCAGGAGACTACCACAGGATTACCAATACTTTGCATTACGTTTCAGAAGTCTGTCACTCTTGAAGTGAGAAACTCATTCACTGAGTTATTTTCCCTGAAAAAAAAATCCATTCTATAAGTGCAAGCTGTGCCCTAGGGCATTTGCAGCATCTAAATTCAAAGGAAAAAAACATTGTCTTTATACCTTTTGGTAAACCATGAAATGCATTGGGTGTAGGCTGATGTAGGCCTGGAGAGGGGCCTTGCAGCTGTACCCTTACACTGACAGCAAGAACACCTGCAGCCTCCAGACAGGGAGAGCAATATCTGTCCCTAACACTGCACCACACATTGCTCTTTTAGCAGAGAGACTTCTGCTTCGTTTGTTATTAGCAAGGGTGTGTGCCGCTGCTCAGGAGGGGGTCTTGCCTGTGCTCCCCCTCCTCCCCAAACGTGCCTGCAGCTCCCCCCGGTCCGGGAAAGCGGCGGGGGTGTGCGGAGAAGAGGATGCCGGGGCGGCCGCGGAGCCGCAGCGCCGCCCGCTGTGCTGCCGCCGAACTGCGGCCGGATGCGGCCGCTCCGCCCACCCGGCCCGGCCGGGGAGCACCGCCGAGGGACCCGCTCAGCAGTGAAAGCCTCGGGACTGCGAGTCCCGAAACGCCGGTCCATCCCGCCCCACTCCCCCCACCTTCGCCTTCCCCAGGTGGAACAGCCTTTGTGGCAGCAGAGCAGCAGAATCATCTCTGCCGTGGGGATGCCGAGGCACACGGGACACAGCTCATCAGCCGTGAGGGGTACAACTGAGACGCCCCAACACTCAGTGCCACATGGGGGCCACAAGACCATGACATCTCCCCTGTGTGCACCAGTATTTCTCTCCTGCCCGTGCCTCGTCTGTCACAAATGGTCCCCTGTCCTTGTCCAGCTCTACCTGGGCAAAGCATGTGAGATCCAGGTGCTGGTGGTGGAGCCCCAAAGCAGAGCACAGGCCAATCACACAGCAACCTCAGCCTCAGAACAAGCTGTGGGTACCCCCAAAGGGAAGCAGCCCATAGGAGCAGGAGGATTTTAACAAAGGTGTCCCCACCGCTGCGATGGCACCTTCCAGCCCCTGCTCCCTCGCCTGCACCTTGCAGCCCCTCATGGTGCACCCTGCTAGGAACGCACTTGTTCATTACAGCCAGCTCCCTCCTGATAGTCTCAGACATGCAGAACTTGTCCCTGTCTTGCAAGGGTCACATATTTAATCTGTTTTCCATCTTAAAACACACTATACAGAAAATTACAGATCTCTCAGTATTCACCATCAGTTTATTCCCTGTCTGCAAAGTTTTACCAGCTGCCATAATTTTCTGTCAGACCAGTGGTTAAAATATCAAACAGCACTGGCCAGGAAGGATGCTGTCCTCTCTTTTACTAAGTGTGCTTTGCTTTGGGCTAGTTCTTGACAGTTTTTATACTGCACTACTAACCCTCCTTTGAATTTTAGCACCTCATCTCCCTAAACAGAAAAGCTTTCAACCTGTCATTTGGGGTACCTTAAATTAAGACTACATTATTGGAAAAGGGTTTGCCATGGGACTGCCCCAGACCAGCTCTGACGTGCTGCTCTCCACAAGGTGACAGTGCAATGAAGACCTGCCCAGAGCAGCAACTTTTTCATGTGTTCCTATTTTCCTGCACCACACAATTCCAGCTGCCTTTGGTGTCACTGCAAAGTGCAACCAAAAATCTATACTTCTTTAATACCATCTGCATCACCCAGGAAAGGGCTAATAAGAGAGGCAGACCACTTGAAAAGTTGATCGATAGACCCGCCTGATTTTGATGGTAGGTGTCTCACAAAGAGAAGCACTGTCTAAACCCCCAATTACCCTTCCTGCGCCTCTCCCTGCCTCCTGACAACCACAGTGGTTAAGCCCTCTTCAGTGTCTGTAAGTGGACCACTGCCTAATAAAAGGCTGCAAAATGCCAGCACATCCCTGAGCTATCTCAGGAGGTCAATATTTAATGCTGAAAAGAAATGCAGTGAAGGGAAACTGCCCCATGCCTCCAGTTATAAGGAAAATAAGGACAACAGGGAAGGAAAAATCAGGTTTAAAAATATACATTAAGAACAAGTGGTTCAAGACCTTTCAGAGACAGTTTTAGGTAAAGCCTGTGACCCCATTTTCACAACAGCCAGATAGTTTTTCAAACGTTACCTAAGTGTGCAGCTTTTCCATAAATCAGGTCCAGATTAGTCACTTCAATACAGGTGTTTGAACTGAAGCCTTTTTGAGTGGCCTGGGTTTTGACTGTGAAAAAGGGGAGTAGACAGGCTGCAAGTGCTGCCCTGCCATGGCGCACTCTTGGCTTTGTAGCTGCTCCTTGCCTGCTGCTATGACATGGTGCTCCAGGTGGGCCTGATGGGGAGGGAGAGATTATTGACAGTCACCCTGAAGCAAAGCAGGATCCAAATGAAAGGGTCAAAGCAAGGGAGAAAGAGACTGAGCAAACATGCTGTCATGAGCAGACAAAGGACAGGAGGCTTCTGTGGGCTGGGGCTGCACGTCCAGCTGGAATAAGCATGCTCAGTTTCCTGGAAATTCGGCAGGGGAATGAGATTTCAGGCTCCCTCATTCCCATCTCCACCCGTTAAACAAATGAGTGTTTACTGGAAGAAGGAGACCTGTTCCAAGCCCCTCTTGTTTCAGGAAAACACTTCTTCCTTGCAGCCATCTCCTGGTAGAAGCGGCCATCAGTGGACAGGAGGAGAGGAGCAGACATAAGAGCTGCTGAGGTTTTGCAATCGTCCTTTGGCATGTGTGTCCCCCAGGCAGAGCTCCCCTGGCATAAGGACCCACGGGAGCAGCTCTGGATTTCTGCCTCCTGGTTCAGCCCCTGGCTGACCACCAGCAGTCTGTATTGGGGCAGAGGGAAGGCTTCAGAGGAAAGGTAGAAGACTTGAACACCAGGCATGTTTGTGACCAATTCCTTTTGCGGATGTTGAGTCACGGTGGAGAAGGGAGCTGAGAGGATGGCTTGGAGTTCTCTTCTTCCTGGGTGCATCTCTAATTACAGTTCTTTGAGACCGAACAGACTTTTGATATCACTGACCAAAAGGCAGGATGCTGATGGCTATGCGGCTTTATATCTGCTTTGCATACAGAATAGGCACAGTAGGTTTCTAGACAGGCTTTAGCTCCTATTTTAGGGCAAGCTGGCCTTCAGAAAGAGATTTCAGCTTTGGAACTGTCTCAAAGAATTCTCCAGGCCACCACTTCTCAAGAAAGCACAAAAGAGGAATTTCTTTCAGCCATGCACACGGAGAACGGGACAGAAATAAAACATTTCTACTGTCCTGCACAGCCGTGTGTTCTGGAGGAAAGGGATCCACTTTTCAGGTCTTGCTAACAAGAAAAGAATCCCAGAGATTGCCCTATCCATGGTCAATCTGACAGTGAGACAGGAAAATAACTGAGATATTATGAGAGCTGGTGAGGTACCCGTGGGAAACACAACCTGCTTTGTTTACTGCGTGTCAGAGGCCTGATGAGGCACCCATTATGGGAGACAAGGAAGGGAGCAGCACATGGTGTCATAATTACAGAAGAGCCTTAGAAAGGATGTGAATATGACTTTTCCTACTACTATTGAACATAAATGCAGCATCTTCTTTTTCTAGGATCTCCAAAGCACCTTGCAGAGATGGACATATATCAGCCATCTTCTGAAGAGGCTCTGAAAAGAGGAGGAGAGCCTTCCCTGGTGATAACATCAGCCATGTGAGCCATTGTTTCTCATCATCCACCTGTGCCAGTGGTGGCTGGAGGATGGGGAGGGGAGCCTTCCGTGTCATGACTCAGCGTGGGGCCCAGCCTGGAGCACTGAGTCACGCTGCGACACTGCCAGCAGAGACAACAGGTCACCAGGCACGTCACAAGCAGCCGGTCACCCCTGCCCATGCTTGCTTGGCCCCACCATTGCTCTGTCTCCATGGCTTGCAGGCATTGGGGACCTGATGGCACCGAGCAAGGAGCCCTGCGGGTGATCTGGTAGCAACTCTGACATGCCACGGCAATTAGAAGAGGTGACAAATTATTAACAAGAGCACAAAGTGGACCTTACAT
Source organism: Patagioenas fasciata (assembly GCF_037038585.1). Taxonomy (NCBI): domain Eukaryota; kingdom Metazoa; phylum Chordata; class Aves; order Columbiformes; family Columbidae; genus Patagioenas; species Patagioenas fasciata. Next base: position 16,730,997 of record NC_092524.1, read on the forward strand.
GAAGATTTTCCCATTAAACTGAAAAGTGCATCAATCAGTTAAAAGTTGGAGGGAGAGTCTTTTTTTAAAATTTTTTTTCGTTTTAAAGGTTTTACAGGTGAGCTTTTCAAGAGGATCTTTTTCAAGAGCTACTCTTTTATTTTTTTTATTTTTCTTTTCTATTATCTCCATTTATGATGGAGGTGCTTTGGTGGAGCAGCTTCAATGGGGCTGGATCCAGCTGAGTCTACCAGGACACCTAAGGCCTTCCATGCAAAACTGCTTTCCAGACACTTGGCCACCAGAATGTGCTGCTCCATGGGATTATTCCCCCACAGGAGCAGGACTTTGCATTTTCACTTGCTGAGGTTTCCATCTGACCACTTCTCCAGCCTACCAGGGTCCCCCCAAAGGACACCATGATCATATGGCCATCAAGTGTATCACAGACTGTCTGGGGAATGGAGGCTAGTCTCAATTCAAGTCTAACTTTTAAGTGCTTCCTGGGCATGAGGAGACTCCCTGGCCCTTTTTGGAGTTATAGAGGTGGCTAAGGCCAAAAGACCAGCGGGAATTAAAAGCAAGGTGTTTTCCCTTTTGGGGCATAGACTTCTCTGATGGAGAATATCAAAACACATTCTCACCTAACCAGACTGAAACATGCTGTGAGACCTGCTTGCACAGAAGGCCTTTCAAACAGATCTGAACCAGGGGGAGATGTTAATTTGGAAAAAAGAAGAAGTTAGGAAGGATGTTCTAAAAATAACTGGTCTCACCCTGGCACCCAAGGCGCCATCGTTGCTCTGTGCCTAAACTGTACTGCTTTGACCATGCTTTGGTGACTACCTGCTGCTCTCTGGGAGAGTATATAGCACCAGGAGAAGAGATCTTGCACACAGCCAGTGCACAACCATATGCTGCTGCTGGCTCCCCAGGTTGCACTGGAAGAGAAGAGCATACTCTTTTTCTGGAGTTTTAATCTCAAAGAGCAAAACGGTGAGCAGTGTTGGATTTCAGCCTTGGGTCTCCACCACCAGGGAGCTGCAATTACCATGGGGACATCCCGGGAGTGGAAACAGGTGCCCTGAGTTATAGAGGACCAGGAGATGGAGATGGAGACCAGGTTTTCTGCCCATTTGATGTCTGTATTGCTCCTGCCCTGGATGATTTCCACAAGGCCATGGGCTGCCACATGAAGAAGGTCTGGCACTGGGAGGAGGGGTGATGACCTGAAACAGACAGCAGGGCCACACCAGCTCTGCACCATTTTCTCATTTAAGGTACCTGAAGGTGCCTTCCCCAGCAAGGATGCAGTCCAAACAGCACTGGCTCTGATCAAACAGGGGATTAACAGAGGCCTTCTCCAGACTGAAAAGCATCCCTGCGTCACAGGGAACAACAAGCAGCTGCCTCCACACCCGCCCTGTGCTGCTTATCGTCCGGGGAGCGGCAGCATCTCTATTTAGGGATGTGTTTGCTTTGCCTGACTGCGGCAGTGTGATAGGGGCTGCGGTGAGACATTGGGACTCCCGCTGCCAGTGTCAGTTCTACGGACGACTGTGCACACAGGTAGACCCTCACTACCACCCCAAACCTCCACCAGGTCCAGCTCATAGCCGTGTGCCCACCTTCTCCCTGCTTTCAAACATGTCTGCACTCCTTAAATTTGTCCAGTCCACCCCACCCTAACCTCCACCACGAGGCATGAGAGAGCCCCCTTACAACCCCCTAACCCCTCCATCTCTTTGAAAAGCACAGAAAAATGCTCAGATTTTGGTCAGTCATTTGCAATACCTTGGTGCCAGGGTGAGAAGCTGGTCCTGCATGCAGGGCTGGGATTGCATCGCCTCCTTGGCTGCCCCTCACCTCATCCTTAGCAATTTCTCAGCCAATTTCAGGGATAAATATCTGGCTAATGGCAGGGCACTGGAAGGGCTGATCTGGCTCAGTGCGTGCCATAATGACAGGTTATCAGGCACATCGATTCCATTCCAATTTCTGAGCACTGGCGAGGGGGCTGCAGCATCTCACAGCCCTCAGAGACTGAGCCCCATGGCAGCCTTCGAGAGCCTGTGTGCCCCGGGGCTGCCCTGGGGCATCCTTCAGGGCATGGAGGGCTTGCTCAGGATGACCCAAGGCTTGGGGCTGGATGTCTGGTGTTTTCATGAGGGGGACTGATTCTGTATTTTGGATGCCCTTTTGCAGCACTGTGATGGGGGTCCAACAAGACATTACTTGCAGTGCTGTCCCTCACCTCTCAGGTATTAATAGTTTCAGAACTGATGGCAAGCTGTGATTAGTGCATGTTCCCCCCTCCAGAACTGCCACACTTGTGTTTCTTGGGGATCAAAAAGTGCTCTGAGCATTCTTTAAGTTTCCTTTGTGGAGATGCATCCCTACTAAATAAAATCTATTTTCATATGCAGAAAGCTACTCTGAGACAGAATGCGTGAGGACCTGGAGGGATAAGTCAGGTACAGATGTACTGAAGCCCATAGGATAAGTCCTTTTACACCCAAAGAAGTAAAGCTCATGCTGAAGCAATATTTGGAAAAGATGACAATCCAGGGAAAGATTTTTATTTTTTTTTAATATCATGGGAGCCTTTGTTCATTTCAGACATGTCAAACAACTGTCTTGGGAAGAGGAGATTTGGTTACGGTCCTGAAGACCAGTGCATCTGTAACAGCCAAGCAAACTGTAGGAAAGTGTTAAACTAACCTTCTGTCATCCCATTATCAGAAAGAAAATAATAAAAAAGGAGATAATCCTTGTTTAAATATCACAAGCAGCAGCTGAGTCAGTGGGAGCTTTAGACTGGAAATGTCAGGGAGGAATTTAGATTTTCAGAGCAGTTGCCGCTCTGCAATTATCATAAGTCACTTACAAGGACCCCTTGTCTCCCATTGCCCTCAACCACGCATCTGCAGGGAGGGGGAGCAGAGACAGAACACATGGCCCTACTGGGGACAGATAAGGGAAACCAAACACCATCCCACTAAAGGCACAAGGCAAATCCCTTCAGGCTACGGCCAGGCTCCTGCCGCTGTGTAGGTGGAGAGGAAGAGGGCAGTGAGCTGGGGGAAGGCAAAGCCACGGGAGAGGCAGGGAATCAATATGAGAAAGAGGAGATCACTGAAGAAAATCATATGCTGGCTCCCCCCAGAAAGGCAGTTATTTGCTTCTGGTGATGTTCTGGGGGTAGGAATGAGAAGAACAATGAAGACCTGGGGGTTTTTAGTCTCTTGTCTTCTGTGGTGCTTTGCCTCCTGTACCAGCACGCCTCGTTGCCATATAGCACGTCCCCGATGTAAATTAAATAAGTGAAAGTACTATTAATTCTCCTGAGACAGGCACTGCATGCACCACCAGGGGAAGGGGGAAGGGTGAGCACTCACAACACATAATTTCCACCACATGAAGTGATGTAGAGATATGCATTTTCCCAGCTGGTACATGTGGGAGGGCTAAAGACTTCCTCTGTAGGGATGGTGTTTTCTTACCTATGTTTTCTCACCAAAAACCTCAGGTTTCCTAGGCCAGTGCAAGGTAGAAGGACCTCAGCTGTGCTGTACTGGTGGGAATTGGTAGGGGTCTAACCTGTCTTCTTGGCTTGGGACAGCGGGTACCCATGCTCCGGCTTGCGCTTGTTGGCAATGGGTCATCACAACCATATCTCCTGTGCAGCATGTGGGCTGTGCCATCCCCGTTACTCTTAACCTGTCTTGTCTCTGTGTCTGGTAGACACAATCTTAAAGCAAGATAGCCATTCTGGTTAGGATGCTTCAAGCAAAGTGCAACATGCCTTTCCTGATGCCCACTGGGCTTGCTCACCATCACTATTGAAAATATATGTCCTACTGCCGACTTGAACTTTTCTTTCTTTGCCTAACTTTCAGCTACTGATCTTTTTTTTCTCTTCTCCACTAGATTAAGGGGTCTGTATGTGTATCATATCACTGGGAGAATAGGAAATGTAATCTCGTAGACCCTGTTTTTCCATCACGTCATCCCAGTAGCTTAATGGCAGAATTACTCAAGTCAGTATAGATCTCAGACTTTGTTCTTTCTTTACTTTCCATAACTGTGGATCAATAAAACACTGTTGATACACCTTGAAGATCCAGAAGAGAAGCACAGGGCTTTGATGAGTCATCCTCTTAAGCCTGCTGGGTGGAATGAACCTTGCCATGGTTGATACACTTACATTCCTTTGATACACATCCTCTAAAAAGGAGAGGAAAATATTTTCTTGTGCACCTTCCCGTGTATTTACTGGATGAATACCTGTTAGAAATAACAGATGAGATCCTGAGCAGATATGAATCAATAGGAAAACATTGACTTCACTGTGAAATGCTGGTGACAATTTCCAATTCAAAACTGGTTGTGTCTCCATAATAGATCTCTTCCATTTGATGCTGAATGGAAAACGCCTTTCTGCCTATAAACAGGACAATGAATAAACATTTGTATGAAGTCAATATGGTGACATTTTCATAGGTCTGAGGCCCTTTGTGTGACTCCTAATGCTAAAATCACATCAGACCTTTTGTTTGACAGGCAGATGGTTTTTATCCTCAAGTGCCTGAGGAGAGAGGGAGCTGAGTGGGTAAGAAGTCAGTGATTTTCTGTTCATGCAGAAGTAGCACTGAGCTGCATTTCCATGGTCCACCTTGCTGACCTGGAGCTGCCATTAAGGAAGATGAGAAAGGGGGTAAAAGGAGGGGCAAAGAGATATATCCACGTCAAAGAACTGACATGTTCATGGAAAAGGAGACTGTTGGGCAAACACTGACAAAGAACTGCTGGAAAATTTTTGGCTTCTTTAAGCATCATTCGCTTTTACAGCTAGAGCAGCGAGGGGCTGGGTGACAGGAAACTGAAGGAAAAACAACACTCAGGGGAATGGCCCAAGAGCAGATGTGGGGTCCAGACCCATCCCAGCCACACTGTGCAGCCTTGCAGTGCAGGTCCTAACAGTCACAGGGGATTGGTGTCAATGGCTCAAGGTCCCTTCTGGTCCCATGCCATCAGCTTCAGTCATGCTAAACCACACCAATGCACAGCGAAGTGTTTCCAGTCCTTCTGAAAGGGTAATGGGAACTTGCTTTGGATCCCTCACCACAGCTTGTCTTTCTCCATTCTGATGCTGCCAAGGGTTAGATAAACTGAGTCTTACTCCATGGTGTGGGCGGATGAGCAAGAGGGTTAAACACACCAGGCCAGGACACCATGGTCACTAGTAAAGTGTCCCCAAACCCACTTTCAGGAATGACTTAATTCAGTAGAACTAGGACTTACTGAACTTGGCAAAAAGATGGGAACATGCCCTCAACCTTCTCTTTTCATCCAGAGAAAGAATTGGAGGATCCAGGCCACAGCAAACCTCTAGTGCTGGGACCTCCAAGGATCTGGAGAAAAAATAGTCAGCGTCATGAGTGCCTTTTCCACATGTTTTGAGCAATGCAAATGCCTAATGGGCAATCAGAGGACAGGCAAGAGGACTGAAGGGAGGTGAGCACCTAATATTTCCATCAAGTTCTGCATTTATTGCCCACTATTAACTGTTTCTTCACAGCTGAAGGTTACAGCCACTACCAGTTTCAAGGTAGAAGGCAGGAAAGGAGGGCAGTGAGTTAAACGACTTGCCCATGGCCATGCGGTGAGCAGTCAGAAAGACAGCCCTGTGTTTTCTGCACTGGTTATCACCAATAGGATTAGTGCTGGACGTTTGATTTTTCTTGTCGCGGTGTTTTTAGGCAGTTGTTTACCTGGACAACCTTTATTTTTTATTTATTTTCCCAGAAAGGTGAATTCACTGTGAAATTCAATGTTCAAAAATTCTCTGCCAGATCTCCATATGTTAATCACTGTTTCTGGAGGGTTTTTCCCCCTTCTGTAGGAGCTCCAAGACTCCTTTTCAATCTTTCCTCTCAAAAGGGCCTTATTTATTTATTTATTTTAAAGAAAGCTGACTCCAGGAACTGAAACTAAATTATTGGGTAAGAAAGACATAAATTAAAATCACAAGGACTGATAGTGCAGGAGGAGACCTATTGCAATACATGTAGGTTACCTTTCTGCACGAAGGTGATGCTCCCTGATGACCTTGTTAAAGAAGTTGTCTACGAGGTGAAATACAGTGATCCATAGGTGTCAGCAATTAGTTTTACAACCCCACAAGATAGCACGCTCTGAGAGACGGTGTATTTCATTCCGCCACCCTCTTCTGACTGTCTGCTTGCTGCCTGCGTTTCCAAAGAGAAAATTGCTCCTAAGTGCTTCCTCATTGATCCCAGACAAGATGGTTGTTTCGGATTCTGCAGTGGTGGGTGAATCATCAATACAATATTTCTGAATTTTCACTTGCCTGTTTCATGTCCATTTGGTGACAGAGAGAAGAATTGCCGCCGCATTTGTTTGTCAAAACTCAGGGCTAAATTCTCAGTTCCTGGAGAGAGGCTGACTTTTTTCTCCACCCAAGCAGCTCCCTTTCCCTCTGAATACCCTTTCCCCAAATCATTCACTATTTTGCTTCTGAAATGTGAAATCTCAGACACAGAGGTTTGCATTTAGTTGCTGAAGGTGTTGGTCTTGACCCTTAAGTCATTGGTTTCATCTGTGGAGCACACCTATCTGGGTACGCTACACTGTGAAAATATACTGACACATACCAAGGCAAAAAGCCACGGCTGAAGGTTGCACAGCTCTGCTCCATCTTCTCTAGGAAACTGTATCTTCTGCCACCTTTTTATTTTTTTTTTAACATAGCCGAATTTTTGATTTTGCCTTGAGATTTACCCACTGGCTGGAAGAACAACCCCTGCATTGGAGATCTTCATGTCTCAGGGGTCACCTCTGCAGCAGGGGAGTGGAGGGCCAGAACTCCACATCTGATCTGTCCACCAGAACAGGTCTCAAGCTGCTAAACCTGATCTGATCTGGCAGAGCTTTTCTCCCAGGGTGGCAGGAAACGTCTCACAGCCCACTGTCTCCCAGGCTCATCAGTTGTGAGGGAGTGTGAACATGGAAGCCAGTGTTTTCTAGATAATAGGAGGCTGCAAATTTGAGAGGGAGATGTGAATTTTTTTATTTTTTTTTTTTTTCCTCCTGCTGCTGCCCCAATCCTAGGGAGGCTGCAATGATGTGAAGGCCTGAGGTGTCATTATAGGTTATTAAACTTCTTTGTGGCACTTGGGGGTGTTGAATGGAACTGGGAAGAGAGAAGAGAAAAATACATCTCTTGATGGAGCTGACTAACATCCCCCTGTAATTGCTTCATGTGGCAGACTGTAATTATTCAGGCTGTGAAGGGGAAGAGGGAAGGAGAGCAGGTGGGTGGGAGGAAGAGCAACAAGGGGGCCTGAGCACCCCACACAGCCATCAGGATTGCCTTGGTTGTGGTGGGAGATAGCAGCTTGCCATCACATTGCTGTACACTGTTCCTTTCTTTGGCCCTCGGTGGGGCACTCTCACAGCACAAACCCTGCCCTTGTGGCTCCCTGGGCCACTGGAGACACCCTCACTGGGCTGAGATTTAACTGCCTTTTGCCACTGATTCATTCATACTGGGACTTGTATCAAGACCACAGGCTGTTGCATGGAGATCTCTTCCTCTCCCACGATGAAGGATGTTAATTTGGCATATGAGGTTTTCCTCTTGATACCTGTACCCGAGGTTCTCAGGAATGGTGATTATTGCAAAAAATGCTTGAAGATGCACAAAATGACCATATGAACTCAGCCAAAGAAGACATCTTGCTTTTTTTCTCTGCACTACCAATCCTGCAACCAGTGGCAGGTGAAATGAGTCTCCTGAGGACCAGCAACGCTCTGCACCTGAATGCCATTTCTGGATCCTTTTTTGGTCTGTTTTACTCTCGAGGTGGGCACAGTCAGAGCTGTCCAGTTCGTGGGCTTTTCTGTCAGGGGACTAGTGCACTAAGCAATATCCAACAGTGTTTGCTGCTTCTGCTTTATGTCAGATTAATCCCTTAAAACACACAGCTGGATACACATGGCACCTGCACACATTCAAGGATGGTCATGTGGCTGGAGTGTGAGAAACAAAGCAGTGATGAAGACCCATCCATCTGTTATATTTCCTTCATAAAGCTTCCTAAAGGCTCCGCTTCCTCATTAGCAAATCTAGTGGTTAGTCAAACATGACAAAAGCTGATACAAGCCTGGCCAAACTCTCTCCCAGAAGTCATAGAATCATAGAATAATTTTGGTTGGAAAAGACCCTCAAGATCATTGAGTCCAATTGTTAACCTAACACTGTAACTAAACCATGTCCCTAAGAACCTTATCTACATGTCTTTTAAACACCTCCAAGGACGGTGACTCAACCACTTCCCTGGGCAGCCTGTTCCAATACCCAACAGCCCTTTCCATGAAGAATTTTTTCCTAATATCCAACCTGAACCTTCCCTGGTGCAACTTGAGGCCACATCCTCTCGTCCTATCACTTGCTACTTGGGAGAAGAGACCAACACCCTCCATGCTACAACCTCCTTTCAGATAGTTGTAGACAGCAATAAGGACTCCCCTGACTCTCCTTTTCTCCAGATACAACAGCCCCAGTTCCCTCAGCTGCTTCTCATAAGACTTGTGCTCAAGACCCTTCACCAGCTTTCTTGCCCTTCTCTGAACTCCCTCTGGCACCTTTATGTCTCTTGTAGTGAGGGGCCCAAACCAGAACACTATCTGAGGTGCAGCCTCACCAGCACCAAGTATAGTGGAACAATCACTTCTCTAGTTCTGCTGGCCACACTATTCCTGATACAAGCCAGGATGCTGTTGGCCTTTTTGTTCACCTGGGCACACTGCTGGCTCATGTTCAGCTGGCTGTTAATCGGCAGCCCAAGGTCCTTTTCTGCTGGGCAGCTTTCCAGCCACTTTACAGCTCTTCCCTGAGCTTGTCGCATTGCAAGTTGTTGTGACTCAAATCCAGGACATGGCATATCATGACTGACACCAGCAGAAATTAAGCATGGACCCAGACAGGTGGCTTATAGAAACGGAGAGACACAAAGAGATGGAAATGTCCACGCTGTCTCCAAAAAAGTTAGACTTTACCTGGAAAGTACACAGGTGAAAGATGTCTGGAGCTTTGCACCAGACCAGCTTGGAAAAAGCAATGCCTTTCTTCTTGCAGCTATGCTGATAACACTGCTCTGAACAATGTCTATCTGCTGCCCACCTTCCAGCCCAATAGGAAAACCTGCTGCCACATGCTTTGTCTCATATAACCCCTGTCAGCTCCTCCAGGACAGGAGAACCAACCTGATTTTCCTACTCTGATCAGAGAAAGTCTTACAATCACTCATGGCAATCTGGAAGTTTTGCCCTTGGTTGCATGGAAAGCAGGACTTCACTTTGGGTACATGGAGCCTCCATGCTGGATAGTGTTTCCATGCAATGCAGGACTCTCATCACCATGCAGGGATGGAGGGTGACATATTAGCAGGGATTAAAGAAGAAAAGAGTGGTACGTCTAATTTATCATCCATATAAAGAAGAAGGATTAAAAATCAAGGGCTTTGGGATGAAATAACTAAGTAGGAAAAACTGATGAGCTTAAATAAAGTGCTGGATTTCACAAGGAGAGACATAACACACAATGAGACAAAAGAAAACCAGAAAAGTATATTTTAAAAAATCCCATCTATTTGTACAATAGTCTCAAAAACTTGTTATCAGTGCTTTTTAAAGCCACTATTTGTCTGAAGAACCTTCACAAGTGATCTCTGAATACGCTACAGCCTGGAGGAAGGCCAAGTGACTCGCTCTGTTCCCATATTTATTAAATACCAATTTTCTCAATTCTTTACATGAACTGACATTTTAAGGCTATCCTTTCAGCAAATTGATTACAAATTTGGAAAACTAGAACTTGCTTTGATGGGTGATTTTAGGTTTATCATCCCTGGCAAATTCTGTTCTAAAGAGACTTCTAAATTAAATCAGTTACCAAAAATAAAAGGTCTATCAAAATGTTTTCTCTTTCTGATTTTAAGGTGAGAAAACAGGATGAAGGAAAAGACACTAAATGAAGTATTTTGAAATTTGGTTTTCTCTTAAAAGTAAACTGAAAACCTAAAAAAGAGAGCTGAAATCCCATATTCTACGTGCTGTTTTAAAGGCAGTGCAATGCAGAGGAGTTCATCCAAAATTAAAAGCTTATTTGATAAAAATATTCAAATCCTACCCAAGACGGTTTTTTCTTTCACAAATGGAATACCAATGAAGCTGGCCAAGTCTTGGTAAGGCTTTTCATTGAAAACACTCCTACTGTAACATTGACAAAGTCTCAGAATGGTTTTATTTAAACATTTCTTGAGTACTTAGCCTAACTATGGCTTTCTTCCCTTAACACCTTTGCAGCTTCATGCTAGACTATCTAACACCATATCCCAGCTTGTCTACCTACCATGGTCCACTTCAACCAGTGGCACCAAATACTCAGCTGTAGGATTTTGCTAATTCGTGTCCCCCAGTCAGGAGGTGACTGAGCCTGCAGTGCTGCTTCCTGCCCAGCTGCTGGGCAGTGGGGATGACTTAGGACCTGCCTCCAAAATGTTTTCCAAGGAGACTCTATGACACCAGGGAGCATTCCCCTCCATCAGTTTGATGGGGTTTTATTTTGTGTTTTGAGCATCCGTGGCTTAGCAGAGGCAAAACAGAAGGTTTAAGAGACTCAAAGGGGATTAGGGATGAGACTAAAGCAAAAGCAAGTGTTGTTCTCAGCATGAGAAGTGGTACCTTGCAGCCGTATACAATGGCTGGGGAGAAAGGAGACCTGATGGCTGCTTAACTCCTTCCTCCGGTTTCCATTGAGATGAAGAGCAGCGTATCCTTGACACCTGCAATAAGAGAAGCTACTCCACCTGAGTTTAAGTTATTTTTGGCTCACTGCTGGACCAAATCTTTAGCTGTTGCCAGCTGCTCACTCTAGCTACAACTTCTACAAACCTTTAGCCACTTAGGGCTTCCCAAGGTGCCTTGGTGGGGCTGGAAGTGTTGATCATGCTGTTGGCTCCCTAGTATTCACAGGAGATGGTAAACATCAAGAAGCTTTGCAGCTCTGAGAAGGTCAATGTGATGTTGATCCCCCAGGGCTTCTGGCACTGCAAAAATCATCAGCACAATGACACAAGCTCAGCTGTCCCACCATGGAAAAGATGAGCACCCATGCTAATCAGGTGTCTTCAGCAGGCATCTTCCAAAGCAACGCTGCAGTTGGCAAGGTTGTGGGTGTACTCTCTGGCATTGACCATTGAAACGTCATTGGCCTCCCCACCACAGGGATTTGTGCCAAATGGTGGCCTGCTCCCAGCATGGTTGGTGGTGGCTCACACAAAGCAGGACCATGCATTCCCACAGCATTTATTTGGGGTGGCAGAGCTGCTGCAACTCCCCCAGGAGGTAAAGACCACTTTTGCTCGCAGTGAAGCAGAGTCCCAGGATGGGTCCTGAGCTGTCACTGACTGTTAAAGCCACAATGGTCCTTGGACATTTGATATCTGTTAAGGAAGCTTCTTTTCCCTAGGTTTCCTGATGCAGAGACTCAAGCATGGATTCCAGAAATTATTAAATAATTTATTTGCAAGATACAGCATAGAGCAGCTCGAGCAGGTTGCCTCCAGAAGAGGGACTCCCAGCCAAAAACCCTTGGGCAATTATACACTTACAATATAAGCTTCCTACCTTTTGTGCAGCAATTCAGGCCAATGGTAAAGTTAGAGTCTGAGGTCTCTCTGTTCATCATTGGATCTCTTCATTTCTTATCTCTGTGGGTAGTGGTCTTTTTACTGACCAGACTAGACATCAAAGTCCTGACCTTCAGTTATTATTTTGCACCTGCAGCTGGCGAGAAAAATAAGTTATTGGCAATAAACAAAACATTATTCTATTTGTTGTCTTCTTTTAGACCTGCTGTTCTGTCCTTTTACTTATCTCCAGGGACGCAGTTCTCACCAGCAATCAAAAGCTCCCCTTATCTAGTAGTTTGACCTGACTCTGAGGCCTTTTTTGCTTAACGAGGGAGAAAGATCAGAAGTTCACTGCTTGCACTCTAAGCAAACTTACTTGTATAAGTGAATTCTATATAAGCAGTTTCTAAACAAGTTCCATAAGAAGTAGTATACTAAGTAATTCAATAAGCTGAGGCAGTGTCTTAGGAATTACTGTAAGAGGAGCGAAACCGTTGGGAAGGCAGGATTGAGAGGATTTTTGCCCATTTTTTTTGTCTAAAGTGTTTTTCATCTCTGAGGACTAAAGGGGCCCGATTCTGCTGTCAGGGTTACATGGTCAGGCCAAGACATCAGGCTGTGGGAGAGCACTGAAATGCTCAACATCTGCAGGGGCCAGGCATTGGGAGGTGAGCACATGAGAAAAGCATCCAGCTCTGCAGCTGCCTTGGGGGAATCAGTGTTATTTTCCTACCCATTTACTGTCTCAATGACAAGGCAAACAAGGGGGAAAAAAGGGCTAGAGAGGGCTCTTCCTTCCTTTTATTTGGTCCTTTCACAAATCAAAATCCTTTCTTATACCTCCCAAACTGGAAAAGCAAATGTATTGGACAGAAACATAGCAGAAGAGTGAATTCCACCAAGAAGAAGGGAGGGAAAAAAACAGTAGAAATCTTTTGGGCACAGGCAAACAGGTGGGGGGAGTGTCTGATTTGCGAAGGCAGGGTGTCTGCAATCTTTGTAGCAATTAGATTTAATGGGACAGAAACGTTTCTCTCCTTCACGTCCCCTCCTCCTCCCAGCCCGAGGGGGAGAAAGGAGGGAGGTGGTGATGAGGAGGTGGTGGGGGGAGACAAGATTTGAAAGAGTCTTTGACGTCAGCCCTGCCCTATAAAAAGCTGGCAAGAAGCTGGAAAGCGAAGATCAGAGCTCGTGGAAGAGCAAAGATGCCAACCCCGAACATCTCCACCTCTGCAGCCAAAGGCTTCCGCAGGGCGGTGTCAGAGCTGGACTCCAAGCAAGCTGAGGCCATCATGGTAAGACAAAGCTACTCCACTTCTTTCCCTTCTCTTCCAAAAACTGCAGCCTTTCCTGTAGCTATATGCAGAGGCAGGGTGGGATAGATGGACCAACACTGCCCTTGTGGGAGATTCCCCAGATGGGCACCTCCAGGCTCCAGGCTGGCAAAGGGAAATTACCTGAACAGTTCTCTCTACATAGTGGTACATGTGAAATGCAAACTTATAGGTAGATTAAAGCTTGAACTAATGCAACATCCCGCCGCTGGCAACAAAAAGCAAGGTAAATAATCTGTAGTATACCTAAGGCAGAACTAACAAGGAATCCCCAGTGTGAAAGGTAATTTGAAAACCTTAATGCTCTCCTGATTTCAAGGCAAAAAACTCCAGAGATTTCACCTGTTTCCAGCATAATGAAAAAGTGTACCTGTATTTCAGACAATGTGCGAGGCACAGGCCGTTTAATCAGTTTGTTCACTGCTGCTGTGTCCGCAGTTTTGCTCTCTCCCAGCACATCCCACTCCCATTTCTGTTCCCAGCCTTGCCTGGTGTGTTCTCAGTCCTGGATTTAGCTTGGGGAATGCTTCTACGCACACCAGGTCTGTATGTGGCAAGGAAGGACGAGGAAAACTTCCTGTTGAGCTGACAAGTGTCTTTAGAAAGCCAAGTTTGGCCAATCCATTGGACTGGCTGTAGGGACAGGGACATTTCACCTCCTAACCCAAATGCCGGGACAGGCAGGAGAAACCTGGAGACTCCTGGCATGGGACAGTCCTGTGGGTAAGGAATGTGGCCAGTCTGTGGATGGCCCTGCAGGAGCCAGAGCAGCCCGTGGCAGTGGGTGCAGCAGGAGGGGACCCCTCAGGATGCTCAGCATGTGGAAACCTGGGAATCAAGCTGGATTAGGGAGCAGATGTGCTTGGCAGATGTCTGTAAGGTGACTCCAGCAGGGCAGTTATAGAGCTCCCTGTTTCCCTCCCCTACACACACTGCCTTTTTCACCCACTCTCCTCTTAACCCTGTGTGATGCTCTGATTCAGTAAAATCAGCCACTACATAGGCAGCAAGAGGTGTTTTGTAGAGTGGAGTGTGCTGGAAGGGAACAGAAACATTTAGGAAACAAGGAAGTAAGTTTGCTTTCTCTCATAAATGCAAATGAAGAAAGGCTTCCCTCTCATTCTCCTTTTCACTCTAACAAAATAATGAACATTCAAGTGGTTCTTGAAAACCCGGTATATTTCAGGTTGCTCATCAAATTGATACTTGAGACGCTTGTTGCTGTCTGGAGAAGGGATGAGTGCTTGGTTATTACACATTCTGGAGTGCTGCTTCGTGTTTGATGGGAAATGGGCCACTGAACAAAGGGACCAAAGGATTTTGGGTTCACCAGGTGTGCTGGCAGCAGTGTGGCAGCCTGCTTGGGGTGAGCGGCTCATCCAGCCTGGGGCAGACATAAAACCTCAGCCTGTCTTTGCATCCCTTCTTTGAATGGAAGTTGTCATTAAAAAAATAATAATAATTTTAAAAAACCCTTAGCCCTGTTAGGATCACTCTGAAAGCAGGCTCCACGAATCGCTTTGCCCTTTGCTCTCACCTAGCACAGAATCTCTCCACAATCCCATCACTTATTTTACTGGCTTGTACCAGGCAAGAGGCATGACTCTGCATTTGTATGTGACAGTGCGTGTTCCTGGCGTGACCATGAGCAATTGGCCACCCAGTCTCTGCCCACCACCACACCAGCTCTGTGTTCTCTTGCCATTGAGCCCTGGGTACCAGCACCCCGCTGCAGGGGAAACTGTCCAATCTGTGGGGAAAAAATGGCCTTTGTATTCTCAGAACTCATCTACACCAGCAGGTATTTTACACGTCAGCTGTGCCAGCCAAACACCAAACTCACACTGCAGAAAATTATTTTGTTTTGTATTTAGTTTTTCTGCTGCTAATAGTTTTTAAAAGGCACCCCAGAACTACAACTGGGGCAGGGTTTGGTTACAGAGCACACAGGCAGAAGACAGCAGCTGGAGACAAACCAGCAGGAAGGAGCGTCTAGGGAAGCAGGGGTGGGTCATTACTGTCCCCACACTGCAGGGAGGGAAATAGTTTTTAGGGTCCTTCCTGCTTACTGCAAATAATGAGCTAGGGAAAAAAAAGCCAAAGTACTTTAACTCAGAACACAGTACTTGTAATGACACTACTCAGGCTGGGCTCTCTGAGCTGCAGCGAATTCAAAAAAGGAAAAACAAACTAACACTTCTTAAGAGGTGAATGATTTTATCAGAATCAGGCCCTGGTTAGGCAAATAAATACTTTGCAAAATCGAATTAAAGTTTACAGTGTAACTAGATATACACTCAGGGAATTAGCCTTCAAGACGATTCGGAAATACCATGTAATGGCACCTTCCAAAGCAAGGAAGGCATCTGTCATGGGAGATCAGTTTGGTTAGTTTATATCCCAGATTCCTAATTTCCAGCAAAAAGGAGGTAAAACCCTGATGAGCGTAAATGTGAGAGGCAGAGGAGAGGATGATGAGATGGGGAGCACACAAGCAGGCAGGCAGGCAGACCCCTTCCAGCTCCCTTCTCCCAAGCAAAATTCAGCCTTTTATCTATCTATGTATCTATCTATCTATCTATCTATCTATCTATCTATCTATCTATCTATCATCTATCTATCTATCTATCTATTATCTATTAGATTTACCAACCCAAAACATGCCAGCATGGAACTAAGTAGCTTCCAGGACCCCTTGACAGGGACCAAAATCCCCTTCTCCTGCCTGCCAGGGGCCAGCCAGTCCCAGCTAACAGGTCTGACTTGTTGGGACTGATGCTCCCAGTGCAGCTTTCCAGTTGTACAGGTCTACTCACTATTTAAACTCCTCTAGTCAGATTTTAACCTGATTTGTAGCTTAAACATGGGAGTCTAATTTCCATCCTCTCTTCCCTAGAAGTAAAATCCTGCTGCACCTCTGTGCCTTGGGGCACGCTATGATAAAACATCCTTGGCTAACGCAATACCTGGCTTGGGACCATTGCAGAGCCCCGTTACCATGGCTAGCACAAGGCTGTTTGCCCTACTTATTGCAGGCACTTTAAAGTAAACACCAGCTTAGTTTCAAACACAGTAGCAATATAAAACACACGCTTAAAGCTGAGCAGATGCTCCCAAGCTTTTAAAAGTTATGGCTGAGGATACTTATTAGATGTCTTCTCTCTTAGGGCATGAATACTTTCAATTTAGACAAGCAGCCATATGTGCTTATTTGTTAGAAGGAGTTTTTCTGTGCCACAAGGAATAAAGGGGTTGAGGATCAGCAAATACAACTTCAGAAGGGTGTCTTTATTAAAAAACAACTGTATAGAAACGTGTGGGCTGGCACCTAAGAGTGCAGTATTTCTCAGACTGCATTTAAAATGTCAGCTTTACACCACTAAAGTGTCCGAGAGGATTTTCACAGGAAACATTAGTTACTGATGGTAGGCTTTGAAAATCAGAGAGAAAATGGGCTTAGTATTCGAGCAGGCTTTTTGAAAGGAAAACATTCTCCAAATTTTCACAAGGTAGGGAAGATATTTTCCAAATACTTTCAATGTAATCAGAGGGAAAACTTCAGCTTGTCTCCCTCTGTATGCAGATGCTAGATGGCTTTATATGCTGTTCCTTCCTTGGTAAAATGTTTCTTTTACCAAGTTCTGAGGGTTTGCCATCTAGTTTGGGCATTGAACACAGAAAATGGGAAACAGCTGAGCTACCTCTAAATGGAAACCTGGTTGTAAAAAGACCAGGAACAAATAAGTTAGTATATGAGCTATTTGTATAACAAAAGAAACAGTAGTGATGGAAATAGCTTGTAGCTCACTATAAATACAAACAAGTGACCTAATATGACCCCAAGCACAGCGTTGCAGCATTTTGTTGCAGGAGTTTGTTGGGACAAAACAAACCTATAGATTGGTTGAAGGAGTTTATTTTTTGGTGTATATGGATGTGGTTCCAATTACACTTCAATGGGCAAGCAGAAGAAAATGTCACGTTGGATACTGCAAGAAGTTTAGCTAAGCTGCCCTGCTAATATACCTGCAAACAGTTCATGTTTCTGGGCCCGACCACAGCTGTGGGCTTCAGCTGTCCCTCATAGTCTATCTTTTCTCAGATGTTAATCTAATGCCTCTTCTCTTGAGTTCAGCAGACATTGAAAACTGTGTAAGATAGTTTCTCATTTTTATTTTTTGAAGGATATTGAAAACTGTTGCTAGGGAAGGTGAGGGGTGAAGCCCACTCTCTAATCATGCTACAATAATATTTTACACAGATTTTTCCTAAACATCAACATTTCTAAAAGTTCAATTCTTAAGCCTCAGTACTCATTACCAGATGTTCCTCTACAAAGCCAGGCAAGTCAGTCCAACCTTCTTTTCTCTGCCGAGACACATTTGTCACACCTCACCCAGCTACCAGCATTGCCTCTGATCTCCCCTACAGCTCTATCAGAAGTGTTATTTATTTCTATTCTGCCTTCAGTCTCCGCGGTTCATTGGCAGACGCCAAAGCCTCATTGAAGATGCCAGGAAGGAAAGAGAGGCTGCAGCTGCAGCTGCAGCCTCTGATGCCACAGAGTCTACGGAGACAATTGTCTTTGAGGAGAAGGATGGGAGAGCCATGCTGAACCTCTTCTTCATGCTCAAAGGAACCAAGACTTCACCACTGTCCCGTGCATTTAAAGTATTTGAGGTGAGTACCCAAACTGTTGTATTGGAATCAAGGAATACACTACACATTTCCTGGCTGTTCTGTAAGAAATATCACTTCAGTCAGCTAAAGAAGACCCAGACTAGGTCTGACTACTGCCAATTATCATTTAGTTGTCTGATGTCCCCACAGTCATGCTTTACTCGTGCCCCAGTGTGGCCTCACTTTCCATCACTAGGAATGTATCACATCTCTGTCTGGTAGGGCTGTTAAGCTCTGGGCTTAACTTCGCTTAATTACTGGAGCCAACCACACAGTTTCACACCCACAATCCACATCCTTGTGGCTTGTAGAATACTCTGACGGTTCCCTCTACTGCTCAGCACTTCAACTTCATGTGCAGGGCTCTCATCCCATATTCAAAACATACCATGTGCCCTTTGTGGCTAAAGACCAAACCTGCCCTGCTTGTGGGTCAAGGCTTTGGCAGTCTCTGAATGGTATCGCCACATTTATTTGATCAAAGAGTTACAGGAACAACTTTCACCCTGGGTGTAAAACCTACATAACGATTTCAAAATTAGCTTCCTACTTAAGGGATGAGTTTGATTCACATGTTAAGGGTTCTCTTGGTTCCCCCCAGAAATGCAACCTGTATATAGTATCAAGGAAAACTGGTAACTAATTGAGCATTTTCCCCTGAGCCAGCAATATAGTGTTACATTATCTAGGATCTCATTACCATGAATGGAAAGACTGAGATAAGCGCTAACTATTTAAACAGTAATCAAAATATGACAACTTGCATTTATGTAGTATATTTTCATCCAGAAGGATTCAAAAGTGTTTTACAAACTGAGGTTCTGAGTCATGGTTTATCTGCAGTAGTTTAATTTCATTGACTTCAGTGGGGAGAGGACAATTTGTTCCTGTTAATCAGTCACATGGATTGTGAGGGGCCCCTGGAGGTCTCTAGTCCAATCTCCTGCTCAGAGCAGGTCCAGTCACAGCAGGTTGTTTGGGGCCATGTTAGTTGCATGCTGAAAATCACCAAGCTTGAGATCCCACAGTCTCTTTGAACCCCTTGAGCAGTGTTTGACAGCCTACATGATAAAAAGATATTATCTGTTTGGTTTTTTGTTTGGTTATTTGTTTGTTTGTTTGTTTGTTTGTTTTCTTTTTCCCTTGCTTCCAGCTTGAGCCCATTGCCTCTTGTTTCCCACTGTGTACTGTTGAGACAAATCTCTGTGTTGTTTACATCCTCCCACCACTACTAGTAGACAGTGACTCAATCTCTCCTGCCCCTTCACTTCTTAAGGCTGAAACAATCCAATTTCCTCAGTCTTTCATCATATAACATTGTGCTCTGCCCCCATGAGCATCTTGGCAGCCATCCACTGTAACTGCTACAATGCATCAATATCTTTCTTCTATGGGACATGGTACTCCAGATGTGGTCTCTGTCATCCCAGATAGAGAGGAGGATTCACTTCCCTTGACCTATTGTCTGCAGTCTTACTACTACAATTAAGTATGTGGTTGGCCTTTCTCATCACAAGGGCATACTGCTAGCTCATATATTAATACACATGATAATTATATAACACCTTCCCTATGAAATGTCACCACTTCTGAGGTGAAAATAGATCACCAGAAACCCTGTACAGCAAACCCACTGCCTAACAGCTGTAAACACATAAAAAGTGTGTTTTGGTGATAAGTATTTCCCTGAAATTGTGGGCATTCTAGCTATTCATCGCCCAAGTAGTGCTATCTCTGATAATCTTATGAAAAGTGTTCAAGATCTTCAGCAATTACAAAATCATAGAATCATAGAATGTCCTGAGTTGGAAGGGGCCCACAAGAATCATTGAGTCCAACTCCTGTCCCTGTGTATGACAACTCCATAGTTCATACCATGTGTCTGAGGGTGTTGTCCAATCTCTTCTTGAACATTGTCAGGCTTGGGGCTGTGACACCTCCCTGGGGAGCTTGTTCCAGTGCTCCAGCACCCTTTGGGTGAAATTACAAAATATCTTGCATCTTCTCTAGGAGGACTGTTGCAAGAAAATATGTTTCCTGGGAAACATATTGTTCTTGTATCAAAACTGAAAGAATCCCAAAGACAAGCTTGTCAGACAAAAGCCTTTGTATTGCTGTAGTTGAGGTCTCCTTCCTAGAAGTGCACAGCTGCCACATAAGGCATGAAAAATCCATCAGTGTTAACATTTCAAATGCAATACACTGCTTAGTGGGTATGAAACATCGAAATGTAGGCTCTTGTACTTGGTATATTTTCTGTTACACTGGATTTAAAGTCTATAATCTAAACAATTTCTAGAACATCAAGCAAGAAACAAGGGCAGCTTATGTTAAAATATTGTTTTTTAGTTCCTGGAGCAATTTACTTGCTTCATCAAGATCTCTTCTGGTTAAAAAAAAAAAAAAAAAGCTCTTTGAGCTTGTCACAGAGAGAACTCTAAATATAATAAAAAGAAAAGCATGTCAAGCCACGGCAGAGGAAGATTCATTTCCCAGATCCCTCTGGCAATGCAGGTACAAGATATGAAAGCAGATGGGCATAATGACATTTGCCTCATCATGAACCAGGCTGCAGGGAAGCTGACTTCCCTCTGCTATATGTGTTTCATGCAGCCAAAGCATAGGTAATGCAATCACAGCTGACAGATTAATGCAAAGGCATTGATTGTTGAGGCGACAATGTAATAGAGAAATTGGTAGGTACATTCAAAAACACAGGCCTAAATTTAATTTACCTGTGGCGTCGCATCTGTTCCTTCTCATTTTTTTTGCCTCCAATTAACAAAAGAAATCATGTCCCTTCCTTTACCAAAGATCTCACAGATACATTGGGAAGGTTGGGTTGCTGCCCAGAGATCTGTGCTTGTACTGCCAGTTTTCACTGAGAAAATATCCACAAATCTACCAGGGCCCTTTGGAAGACTATAGACTCCATCTTGTCTGCTTCTTATTATTTGGGGACGGTCAATTCTAATAACGGTCCCGAACGATCCCAGCTCTGAAAGCGATCCCCAAATTACCGCCGCCGCTGTCGGGGGCGGGCCAAGCCCCGCTGGTTCAGCACCGCGGCCAGCGCCGCCTGCCCGTGCCCGCGCAGCGCTCGCCCCTACGCGTCACCGCCCCACAACCCCAAACCAGCCCCAAAGCACCTTCACCTCAGCTGAGAGACGGATGGAAAGGGGGTCATGGGAGGTGGTGTTTTGCCACATCAGTTTCCCCGCTTGATATGATCTTCTTTGCCACTATGGAAGTCTTCTCTTGATAGTTATTGGCCAGTCTCACTGGTTGTCTGTGCAAGAAGGAAAAACAGTGAAATTAATGGAGAAGTGTGTTTATCCCAAGGGAGGGGAAGTAGAAGAAAAATACAAAGGGCTGTCCCTCCCAAATGTATCCATATGGGCACCTTTGGGAAGTACCAGCAGGTGTTTCAAGTATTGTTTAATGTTTTTGTTCTCCATTTCCATGTCCTAAAAGACATTTGAAGCCAAAATTCACCACCTGGAGACCAGGCTTAGCCGAAAGCCCCGTGAAGGGACCGCTGAACTGGAGTACTTTGTGCGCTGTGAACTACACAGCTCTGACCTCAATACTTTCATTAGCTCCATCAAGAGGGTAGCAGAAGATGTGAGGACCACTAAGGAAGACAAATGTAAGTAACTTAGAAGCTGTTACAGTTTTGTGGACAGGCTGAGCTGTAGAGACAGGGTGGAGCTTTTGTTATTCCCAGAAAAGCGGAAGGGCTACCGTGTACTGAATTTGAGCAAATCAGAAAAGAGTGCCTCTGGGACACCTGAATCCTGAAAGCCACTTCCCTCCTTGCCCATTTCTCAACTGACTGCAGAGTCCATAGACAGTTCTTCTGTCACCAGATTGAAAAAATAGAAATAGATGATGAAATTTCATGTTTTCTTTATACCTATCCCACAGAGTTTTCCATGCCTACTACTGTTTTTTATTATAAATGTAAAGTAGTTTCCTAACTATGTGTTGGGAACTCTGTACAGATCCACCACTAAATTACAAGACACCCCCCATGCCATCCTGTTCATAAGACAGGTGATTCTTACTGTAAAATATCCCTAGAAATCTGCAGAAATTACTCAATGATCAGCCGGACCTCTGGATTTGTTTTTAATGTGAAGTCTGGAATCTAGAAGTAAAATCCAATTTTCATCTTCTTGTTTACTTTTGTCACAAAACACTCTGCTGAGAGATAGGCAGGGAGGTAATGAAATGGAGATCACGGCATTAGACCTGATTCGAGGACAGGAGTGCTGAGAGTGTGGGACTACTTCCCAGAAGGCACAACTGTGTCCTATGATGTTGTGTGTGTGCATTTGGTACACCAGGTCAGATGTATATTATTCAAGCAGGGGATGCTCCATCCTCACTTCCACAGCTAGTTTTTATCTTTCTCTTTCCCCACAGTTCACTGGTTTCCCAGAAAAATCTGTGAGCTGGACAAGTGCCATCATTTGGTCACCAAGTTTGACCCTGACTTGGATTTGGATCACCCGGTGAGTCAGTCTGTGTGGCCGCATCCTCACATGGGAGTCCTGAGCCTTCCCTCAGAAGCAGGCACCTGGAGAACACCTATTATTTCAGCTGATCAGGGAACTATCGTGCAATCACCAGCAGGAAAGAAGTTCCTCCAGCCAGTGATGAACTTTGTTGGGTGAGAAGTTATAGTAACTGATTAAAAATCCTGTCTCTGTTCCTGTTTGTCATCACAGGGCTACTCTGACCAAGTATATCGCCAGAGAAGGAAATCAATAGCAGAAATTGCTTTTCACTATAAGCAGTAAGTCTCTTTCCTAACATCCATATGGGGATAATGCCATTCCAATGCAACCTGTTGGGAACTCATTGTGCGACTTACATGAGACATCTTTTACGTTTTGTCTCCCCATTCAGCCTTGACAGCTCTTTTTGTGTGCCTCTTCTCTCTATGTATTTGGGTTTCTTGTTAATTAAAAAATGTCTCTGGTCATTAATTCATACACTAATAAAACCTGAATAAATTTCCTGCATAACAAAAGCCACGTATAATTCCATCAGATGTCCAACTTCATTTTGAATTGTAGCATCTGTTTTAGAATGACATCTAATCCTGACTTCAGTGTTTGAAGTACTGAAAAAGCTACCAGGTGCACAGAAAACTTGTCCCAGCGGTTCATTATCCTGGCTGTGAAAAAATGTAGGGTTTATTTCTAAACTGAACTTTGTTAGCTTTGACTTTCACCCAAGAGATCACACATGCCTTTCATCTATTAGATTGAATTCTGCTATCAGACTTTCATTTTTGTTTTGTTTTGTTTTGTTTATGAAGGTATTTATAGACTGAATTGTTCACCTCCTAACTCTCTCTGATAAATTAAATAGATTCCAGTAATGGTCTCATTGTTGTCTTATATAGATTTAAGACTATCTCTTATACTCCCACTTAATACTTCTGTTCTGATATATGCAGTAATAGCACTCAGCCTCTTCACTACAACATCAAATTGAACTCTAGTATTCAGTCTGGTTTGTAAAATATTTCCTAGATCCTATTCAGTAATACTGCCTTTCACCATAGCGTCTCTCTCTCCGAACAGCACTTTAAATGTAGATTTCTGTAGCGAGCCATATGAAAGCAGGCTATGGAAATTATATGGGTCACCTTCTTGAGCTACTCCTGGAACTAGGGTGATCTCAGAATGGCTTTCTGCTTTATTAGGTTCCATGTTCTTTGCAGATTTGAAGCCCAGGATACAGACATTGATGTTTTTATCCTGTACTAATACTAAATGCACAGAAAGTCACTATGTCAGCAGGAGAGTCCTGAGGGACACAGGAAAAAATACTCTCCTAAGATGATGCACCCATTTAAGATGTCTTCTCTCACATCTCATCTGCAGATTGGCATTTATGAGCCCCTGTGTAGCATCCCTTCAGGCTGTTAATGGAAAAAGAACTATGCTTTATTGCTGTAATACGTGAACATCTCATTTGTTCAAATACAGAACAGAAGGATTCAGAAAATACAATTGCTAATTATGATGCAGAAAAGGCAGAAGTGTCAGTCTTATTTAATTCCCACTTACAACAGTATTAAGATTTTCTGTCTTTGTGCCCTTAGTCTTACTGACAATATATTTTCCTGCGGTTCAAATGTATTTAGTTTTCCTTATTCGCTGCTTTTATTTCCCCACCACCGATTCATTCTTGAAGCCATCAGCCCCCTGAAGTTCAGGCACATGAAATTAATTTATTTTCACACAAAGTTTCTTTTTTTTTTTTTCCCAGTGAAAACTTCAACTTTTTTTTTTTTTTTTTTTTTTTAGTGTTATGCCCACTAAGCTTTTGCTCATCCCGTGTTCACTTATAACCTCTGGTTAGACTAATGCTTTTCTCTGTGTTTATGTGTTTGTTACACCTGTACCACTGACCCAATACTAAAGCTTTGTCTTTCCTCTCACCCCCCTGTTTGGTTTTAAGAAGAGCGTTTGACATGCAGAGTTTCTCCAAAGTGCTTCCTTCTCAAAGGGAAGAGGAGCCTGGCTTGTGCTCTGCTACTGTCAGTAATGGTGCCTTTGCCTTGCAGTGGGGACCCAATCCCTCATGTGGAGTACACAGCAGAGGAGATCGCTACCTGGTGAGCACTGATTTAATCTGTGACACGTATTTGCTTCACCACTAGAAGCTGGTAATCAAAACCTAAACAGTTAGGATGTGACCTCTTGAAAAATGTATCAGAAGTGCAAGCATCCCACTTAATGTCTTGTTACAAAAAAGCAGTAACTCAATGCATGGTGTTTTCTGGTAGCAACTGCATTTGGGAGATAAGTTCAAACACAAGGTGAGAATTTTGGGGTTGTCTTATGCACGGACAGGAGTTGGACTCGATGATTCTTGTGAGTCCTTTTCAACTCAGGACATTTCTAGTCTAGTCTAGTCTACATCCAAAACAGTGATACTCTGTCTCTTCCTCTTTTGGGGCTGCACCAAGAGCACTTTCACGCTGCAGCCCCCAGGAGTTTCCCACAAAGGATCCTCCCCAGAGAGTGAGGTAGATAAATTGGAGTCCTGCCTCTCCAAGAGCACCTGGCTTAGTAGCAGCCTCCAAAGGGCAGTTATCATAGCTGCAGAAAGAAGTATGAGGCCCATGGTGAATATCTGGAGGGTACCTTGCTGTCCCCACTCATGAAAACACTTTGAACAAGTTTATTTCCAGCAGTGTTGCTGCAGGAGTGTCTCTGAAAACAAGGCTGGCCAGTTTATATGAGCTGAGTACACAGGCTCCTAAACAAGGCCATCTCCTGGTTATATTGACTGTCTTCACAGTACAACTTCAGGAGGTAACCCACAGGGAATATTTTAATACCAGTTAATACGTTTTATACAATCTTCTGACCTTCAAGGTCAGAAATAGTTCTGTGCAGATACAGCTGCTGGCTTTACAGGCTCATTTGAATGTGCGTCTATATGTTTACATACCCCTATCAATGCACACAGACATAGACTTAGTGGTGGAGAAAGGAGAAAGGACAAGAAGCCTAGAGGTTTGATAGTGTATAACCAGAGGACAGGAGAGGACTGAACACAACAAGCCACTGAGTGTCTGCCATCTCTTGTCCTGAAGGAAGGAGGTGTACAGCACCCTGAAGACTCTATACCCCACCCATGCCTGCAAGGAGTACCTTGAAGCTTTCGGTCTACTGGAGAAATTCTGTGGCTACAACGAGAATAACATCCCTCAGCTGGAGGAGGTCTCCCGCTTCCTAAAAGGTGGGTACAAGCCTGAAGCACCCAGGCCCAGGTTCTGCCAGGGCTCCAACATGGTGGTGGCAGCTAGAGCCAGGAAAGCTGAACCCGAAGGAGGAGTGTGTGGGCAGACACTTGGGAGGAGAGCTGCTGGAGGCTTGTGTATTGCCCACAGAGTAGATCCTAGGCAGTGGGGACTGCAGCTAAACACAGTGGGCTGCAACTGAAGGTGAAAGCCATAGTCAAATGTTCCCACTGGCCATCTAAAGAACAGATATTGCTCCCTATCAGGAGCAGAAAGACTGGGCCCGACACAGCAGAAACCCTTTAGTTTCCAGCACTGATGTTTTTGCTGTCCGTGCGGGGAAAATGGGGCACCAGCACAGCCCCTGCAGAGATGGTCTGTGCTGTTTCAGAGAGGACTGGCTTCCAGCTCCGGCCAGTGGCTGGTTTGCTGTCAGCGCGGGACTTCCTCGCCAGCCTGGCCTTCCGCGTCTTCCAGTGCACGCAGTACATCCGCCACGCATCCTCACCCATGCACTCCCCCGAGCCGTGAGTATCACCCAGCCCCAATCACCTCTGCTGCCTGGGCATCCCACCTGGCCAGCAACTAACCTTCTCCCTAATGGGCAAACTCTATCTGCTGCTGACTGCGTTCTTCACCTTTCCACTGGGCATTGGCAGGGACTGCTGTCACGAGCTGCTGGGGCACATCCCAATGCTGGCTGACAAGACATTTGCCCAGTTCTCTCAGGTAAGGGGGAAGGGCATAAGGTGGGAACCCAAGACAACCACAGTCTCACCACCTAAGCATTTCTTGTTCTAGGATGTATTTATATTAAGCACAATGTTGAGGAGACCTAGTGATTGACTGAGAATATAGAGTAAAAATATCAGGCTCTGCAGCAAAACAGTTTTAGTCTGAGCACGATGAATCCCCAGCAGATGCACGGCAGTGCAGGGCAACAATATGTGTTGTCTCAAGACAGTAAGACAGAGGCCCTCAGACCAAATCTATCCTGACACTCACCCCTTCCCTTCTCTTCCCAGGACATTGGACTGGCATCTCTGGGAGCAACTGATGAAGAAATCGAGAAACTTGCGACTGTAAGTTTTCCTCTCTGTTGGGTGGTGTCTCTGACCCCCTCCAGCAGCATCTCTGTGGTATCGGGGGAACTGATCCAGCCTAGTCTCCCCAGATCCGCAGGCTCAGAGCATCTACCTGAGCAGCCCAAGCCCTGCTTTCATGGTGCTTGTGCAGAGCACGGATCAGTTAAACAGCGGAGCTCACTTGCACATAAACCCAATTTTCTCAGGCACTAGAGTATCATGAAGTATTTCTAGCAACAGCACTGCTGTGACTCTTTGGGATGGGATTAAATGACATCCACTTCCTTTGGCTCTCCCTCTGCAAGGTGACCCATCCTGCTCCAAGGGCACTGAATGGCAGCCTATGCAATGGCCAGATGTGCAGGGGACCAGCCTGGGGACTCAGTTTCCATCTCTTCCTGGCATGGCAGCAATTTAGTTTAGCACTTTGCTGTAGCAGTGGTGGGTGCAGGGTAAGGCGAGAGAACAACGTGCCAGGCACCCGCTCATTTAAACAAGCCTAGACCCTGGCTGCGATGCAAGTGCTCAGAAGTGACAGGGAGATGAAGAGGTGAAGCTGTGTCCCCTATGCATTTTTCTTTCTCCTTTCACAGCTTTACTGGTTTACAGTGGAGTTTGGACTCTGCAGACAGAATGGGATAGTCAAAGCCTATGGAGCTGGGCTTCTGTCTTCATATGGGGAGCTCATAGTAAGTCCCAGCATAATTTGCCTTTCTCTCTGCTCTAGATCCTGTATAGCAAACACCTTCCTTCTCCGCAAATCTCCAATGACTTTATCTGATCTAGCCTCCCTCTCTGTCTGTCACATACATGCTCTCTGATCCTCTTAATTTTATTCTGGCATTTTTCTGCTGTGTCCATAGCACTCCCTGTCAGATGAACCAGAGGTGAGGGACTTCGACCCTGACGCTGCTGCTGTTCAGCCCTACCAGGACCAGAACTACCAGTCTGTCTATTTTGTGTCTGAGAGCTTCAGTGATGCAAAAATTAAACTGAGGTAGGACTGGATGGTGAGGGTGACCCAAAGAAAAGGAAATGAAGCTATAATATATTGAAGCAGGGCTTGGCACCATGGCTGCTTTCAATTCAAGGTCTCAGAAGTACTCTGGAAACTGTTGTCAGGTCTGTCAAAGTAAAGTGGTTCTCCAGCTCCCACAGGGTCCAGCCTCAGCCCCTTGGATTTGCCCAAGAACCCGCCAAAACGTGCTTGACTCAAGGGCTTGAGTGTGGAGGAGTGAGATGGAGGCACTTGTGGAGAAAAGACCGAGGGAGTAAGATAAATCTAACTTGTCTCCCTGGTTCTCGTAGGAAGGAGTTACAGACTATCTTCAGTTCCCTGGTGATGTCAAGCAACAAACTTGAGGGCTAGTGGTCCAGAAATTGGAGACCCAAAACATTCACCAGGATCCTCCCTATTTCCTTGATGCAGAAAGACCAAATGATTCAGGCCAGGTACTGGCTGTCCCTCACAAGAGCACCCACCAGCGTGTCCTAAAACATGGACTTCTGCATCATGTGAAAGTTTGCTCTGTGGGTGAAAGTTTCAGGAGAGGGGTGAAGAGCTGCTCGAAATGGTGGCATTTAGGGTGCAGAGAGACATTTGACTTCCTGAGCAGCTGCTGGGCAACTTACCCATTTATCATTCAACCAGCAAAAAAATCCCTAGCATCATTAGTAGCCCATACACAAACAAAAAATATTTGCTTGGTGTGAATAGTTTTAACCATGGAAAAAAAAAAAGGAACATTTGTTTCCTAGGCTGGTTAACTTGGACTAGCAGAACTCAACAGCATCCTACCACTGTAACTGAGTTTCCCTATTCCATGGGACTGCAAATAGAATGGAGAGGGGCAATTCTACCCAGGGACATCTATTCAGAAGAGAATTGTCTTGGACAACATCCAGATTTGCCCAAAGAAGGAAAGCTCAGTCCTTTAACATTTGACCGACAGAGGAAAACTTTGCCTATACCATTTTGTCTTAGCATAGGAAAGGGGTAGGATGAAATGAAGTATTACACAATGTATATGACTTTGCATTTCCTCCAAATGGGGTAATTCATATAAATAATGTGGTGAGGACTGCTATATTTCAATTTCTGCTTTTATTACCCTCACTTGCACCGTCCATAAAACTCAGAGTCCAGCTGCTCAAAAGCAAGCACCTGGAGAGCCTGTCCTCTCACACACACTAGATTGCTTTAAAAAAACCCACAACTGTTGCTTAATGAGTCATTTCCTTGCATTTGAAAAGGAAAAAATCTACCACATACACATCCAAGATTAGGCTAGAGGGTTTTGACAGTGACAAGCACTGGAAATGATCCTCTTTAAAGAGCTCAGAGACCACACAGATGTTACTCAGTAGCGAAAACATTAAAACATCTATATTTTTTCATTACTGGCAGCTGCCACCATAGACCTGATTGTCAGCGTTACCTCTCAAGAAAAGCCTCTTTTCCCAGAAATACACACTCTCAGTGCCCTTTCAGGCACCCATGTCATACTTGAATGCTTCAAAAAGGTGTCAGGTGAACACATCCATGTTGGAGGGCAGGTTTCTAACCATTAGAAGATGTGCTGTGAGTCATCACTGTGGCTGATAGCATTAAATAAGCGAGGTGAGCTGGACCTTGCCTGGTAGAACTGAGATAAGCCACATATTTTAGGAGGTGGACAGAAAACCTCTCTGTTTGCAGGTTTGATTTTTTTTGTTTTGTTCTGTTTTGTTTTGTTTCGTTTTGTTTTCTTTCCCCTGCAAGCATGGCAGCTCCCTGCAAACACAAGACTGCGGCTTTGGCCATGTTGCCTCTTGGCCCTGTCCAGTATTTTCCTCCAAATCCTGGCAATTCAGGATTAGGCTTCTCTGCGGCGTGCAGTAGCAGCCCGAGAGTGGGATGCTCTTCCCCGAGCCCTGCGCCCGAGCAGACCCGCGGTAGCCACAAGAGGGTACCCTAAGCTAAGCAATTCAGGCGCGAAGGGGTGAAGCCTCAGCAGAGGTGAGAAGAGCGCCTGTTGCTAGTGCTGTGTGTCCGTTCATTTGCCCAGGCCTTTCCAGCATGACACTATAGCCATGAGTACCTACATCTAGATTCCCAGGCTCATATTTACACAGCCAGTAAACGAAAAAAAACCTACTTTGTTGAGTGTACAAATCTTAGTGTTGGAGGTGAACATGAGCAACATTGGGGAAATCTTACCCTTGATTTGTTTTCACTTGACCATGCACTTCTCCATTAGAAAGACAGCAACAAAGTCTTGCTCTTGAGAGGTTTCAGGTAAAGTCAGGCTCATCACGGAGATCTAGACTCTAGTTGGCTTTGGGTCCAGTAGTGCAACTTTGCTCAAGCACATGGCTCTGGTGATGCTATTTCCATCCTTTTTCCCAGGCCTGAGCTGCAGCCTGTCAAATCTATTCTTAATATGGCTTGCAGCTAGTTCTCCCCTCCACAAGCAGAGATTAGTCAATAAATGAATGTCAGAAAGGATTTAAGAATATAATGCTATAATACCATGGGCTTTCCCTGCAATTAGCTTCTAAATCTCCTTGGCATTTTCAAAAAAGAAAAACATAAATTAAAGTAGAGAATGCCTGGTGATGGCCACAGAGGTGACCAGTACAGTGCATCCTCCAGTTTGATGCAATCCCATGTGTTCAGCCCACAGAAACCTGCAGTCAGACACATGGTCTTCCTTGCTGAACAGAAGAGATCTCAACTGCTGCTATAGGTCTGGAAAGGTGGGAAACCAGAGCCTTTGTGCTAACCTAGAAACTGCCTAGAGAAGGCATTAACTCATTGTGACCTGGGTAAGTGGTGATGGGCAGGAGGGAGACTCAGGACTCCTCTCTTGTACCAAGCTCTCTCACCCCTCTCCTTGCAGGAACTACGCGGCACACATCAAGCGGCCCTTCTCAGTGAAATATGAGCCCTACACCCACAGCATCGAGCTCCTGGACAGCCCTCAGATGATCTGTCACTCCCTGGAGAGTGTAAGGGATGAGCTTCACGCGCTGATTAACGCGCTCAATGTTATCAGTTAATACGAGAACTGGGGTCTTTCCTTCCTCTTTTCCCTCACAGCCCCCAAACCACCTGCTGTGCCCTCACCTAGTTCCCAGCTGATAACTCCTACCTGTCTTCTCCAAACATTTACACTGCTGCCTGTCACCCCGTGACCCCAGCAGCTTCCCAGTTTTGTAAGTAGGGCCAGCTCAGAGGAGGGCAGAGTGACGGACCCAAGGCCTGATGGCTTTTTGGGTAGCTTTTCTATTGACTGCTGGAAGAGGCTTAGCATAGATCGAAAGCATGGCCAGGCTACAAATTTGAAGTGAAGAGCTGTGTGCTAGGCTCCTAGGTGCAACAAAGAGGAGAAAAGCTTCTTCATCTAACAAAACAAAAACTAAAATTTAAAAAAAGCCAACAAAACAACAAACCAAACAAACATAAAAAAAAAAGGAGAAAAATCTCTATTTTGCCATTTGAGAGCATATATTCATCTGCATTTATAGCCCCAAAGCAACTCCTATAGCAATTTAATGAGGGACCCTCAGAACCCACTGTCTCCTGCCTCTTGCAGCCTTGTATATTTGGGGAATGTAGAGCTGCTCCAGAAGCTTTTCTGCCTGCACCAACCCTGTGAGGTTTAAAATTTAATCTCCCAGCCTCCTCTCAGGTCTTGCACAGGGGAATGCTTAGGCATGAAGCCCTGAGCTGCACCACCCTACCAAGCTGTAATAAGCATTGTAGCTTCCCTGAACCTCTAAATTAACCTAAGCCAGGAGCTGCCTGTCTGGCTTAGAGCAGCCCTGATCTACTTGTATCCTCCCCAGTACAAGCACCACAGAGCCAGCCCTGGCCACCCTGAACCAGAGCATGGGCATTGCCTTCAAGCCCTTGTTTAAAAGCTCCCACAGCAGGGAATGCTCAAGAGCCCAGCTGCCATCCTTCACAGCAGATACCAGTCATAGCTGTCAATGTTCCTGCATACTGGTGGCCCTGGGCAGCCTCGGCAGCCTCTTGGTGTCCTGAATTTATTGGTTATTGCAGAATGAGTGGGGCCCTGGGTGACTCTAGTTTGCCAGTTTTTAGGGAGGGATTCACGTGCTTTCACTTTTTCAGTCTATTACACAGGTACAGCATTGTCTTGCTCTTAGATATCCCTGTATCACTGTCACCTGATGCAGCTCAGGTGTGTAACTAATGCTGTTGCTGGCCGTTTCTGAGGAAGGTAAGATATGGTTAGGATGCTCAAACCCAGTTTCATCCAGCTTTCACTGTAGATATTAATGGCTCAATCTGATGCAAAGTTCTCAGTTTTCCTCCCCCTGCTTTTGCCCTTCTTATCTTCTTGTAGGCTGTCTCATAACTTAGCGGTTTGCTAAGAAGTTTGGCCCAAGGTTATGCAGCTGTGCAGTATCAGAGCTGGGCTTGGGATGAGTGGAGGCAGCTAAACAGCTGTGGGGGACTGCAAAGGGGAGAATTACACATGGTTGTTTGCATGATCAGTTATAACATTTCTGTGTAGACTTTTACCATCCTTATCCACTATATATGATTTTTATAATTTCCTCTTTAAAGAAATGCAAGGCTTAGCAGTTAAGTTTTGGCTATTAGCTGTAAGTACCCTCCAATACTTATGTATACCATCGCTCTCCAATGTTACTTCTACTGTAGTTGAGTCATAATAGTGCACAATCCATTATGCTTTATCCCTTTTCAGACCTTTACACACATATGCTTAACCCCTAGTTCTCTCAAATTTTAACTGCTTAGCTACTGACAGCACTTAGTCTCCCCCTGCTTAAATTCCTCCTTTCCATTTCCTTTCTTACTTGATCCCCCTCCAAAATTCCTCCTGAAATGCTTAAAAGACCATTACTGAAATCAGCAGTTCAACACTAGGGCTAGCTGCTTCTCCTCAAGTTGTTCCTCCTCAGAGGACTGTCTTGTAAGTGAATAAAAATACTAAGTTCATTCAGTTATTGTAATTTTAGAGCACTTTTTCCAAAGCTCCAGCTATGATTTCCCAATCTGGGTGGATCCAGATCTTGACAGTAACTCTCAAAGCTCCCTTAAGAGCTGTAACAATTTTTAATTCGGGGTCTTAAATTATTACAATTAGATTAGGCAGCTGGGGTAAGCTATGCAAGACTAAAGCAGGTTAGGTCATAGGTTAGGTATCCAGCCCTGAAAATCTGATTGGTGACTTCAGTAAAACAGACTAAAATAAAGAAAATAAACAGGTCAGATGTAGCAATGAAGCCTGTGTAGTTAAAGCACAGCTTATGGCCTTGTTAGCAATGATCATGCCATGTTACTGGCTTGTGCATTGCTGTTTGTCCTCTCCTTTGGTATTCTCCAGCTCCTGTGTTACAACCCATGAGCACAGCAAGAATGCTGCAAAGCCTGCAGTGACACCAGGCTCCTCATCAGGACTGAGCAGGGAGTCTGTGTGGAGGCCTTTGCTTTCTGGTCTGGCTCCAAACCCATAAAGGTCTGAAGGTGGTCACCTCTAGTTCTCCAAAGCACTTCACAGTCATTATCTGTCTTGTTAAATGTCTAAAATTAATGCAATTTAGAAAAAGACCAAAGTTATTAACATGGGGCAAAAAGCCAAGTTAAAAATCCTTGCAACTGCAGGAGCCCTTAACTCCTCCGCCTTGCCTCAGAGTTTGCATTGCTGCTCTGTGACTCTGTCAGCTGTTGCTTGTTCGAGGAGCTGTAGTAAAATCTGTTGCCCTACAAAAATAGAAAATAAGCAAAACTCAAAGCCTAAACCAGCCCTGTTGGTATGCAAGCATATAAACAGATCTACTGCAGCCAGGCAGGAGGTGAGCAGCACACGGGCTGCATCCCCTTGCTTCCCAGTGATGAGGTGGTGCTGGGCACGCTGGGAGTGAAGGGGCTCAGGCTGAACAGGCACCCAAGGTTTCTCTTCGGGATACTTTTTGTGTCCGTGACGGTGGCCAGAATTTTTAGGCCCATTAGGGGGACATCTAAGAAACATGAACCCGTTTGTATTTACTGCTCCCGCATCCATTTAATATCTTAGAAGATTTATCCTATTAGTAACATAATAGGTCCCCTTCCATTCTGTCTCCAAGGCTTGTTCCTTTCTATCTAGTTTCAAATACGGTACTTGGCCCCTTATATCATAAGCCATATAGGAATTGAATTCTTCCTTTCTCATTTTACTTATTTTTCTCATTTTGCTGCTTCTACCTGAACTTTGTTTTCTTCTGTATCCTGACATAAAACTGTAGGGTCTTGGACACAGGGCCACCAATGAATGAGCTATCAAAAAAAGTGTGGTAGGATTGTAAGCCAGTCCTTATTCTGTCACTGCTTCTTAAGCTACTAATATCAAGGTTAACTTTTCAGCCCATCACTTTGGGTATTTTCCTACAATTTTCTTCAGTGTATTTTTAATAGTCTGACTCATTTCTTTCTACCAGTATGGAGAATTGCAGGTGATGGTGTATCTGCAACCCTTGTTTAATCCCCAGGTTATTCATTAAGGTTCGAGCTACTTCACTTACAAGCCCCCTGCTCTTCATCTCATCCTATCTCAGCTGCTGTTCCATACCTATGGCAAATTTTCTTTAACAGAGTTTTTACAGTTCCAGGGGCTGTATTCCTATCAGAATGATCCCTTTGCAGTATTTGCTGAGGTCCTTGATTTAGCCAATGCAGTAGAGTTGGCAGCTTTCTTTTACTAGTACACTTTTGCATCATTGCACATCTTATGAAGTTTTTATTCATGTTCTCTATTTTTTGCTTCATTTGGGGCCAAATAGAAATTCTTTGCACTCTTTTCAGTGTGCCCTGTACTCCTTTATGTAACTTATTATGACAGTCTGAAATAATTTGTTCTCATTCAGCTGGCCAAAACATCCATCCCATCTTCTCTTTTAGATGATTCCTGGTCGAAGCTGCAGTAAACAAACTCTTAGTCAATTAATCTACTTGCTCACTACACTGTTTCTCAGTATTGCTTTCAGTCTTCCCATGTACTTTAACATCTTTTACATATATTTTATTCTCACTGTCCCTCTAAGTTTGTAAAATAAACCCTTTTTCTTAATGGGAATCCCTTTATGCACTTGCCATTGCCTTTCTCCATATCATGCATCCAGTATTTTATTCTACTATCAGCATTGTAACTATCTGCAGAGAGATATTGTGTAGAGGGGTCTGTCTTTTACTGACAGCCTGTAAACTGCTTGGCATGATCCATCCTCTGGTTTCCTCACTATTTGTTCTGTCATTCCACTAATAGCAATATCTTGGATTGCTTTTCCTCCTTGTTCAAATCTAGCACTCCCATAAATGCACGATGTCTTTGGTTTATTACTGGTTTCATTTAAAAGGATATCCACATTAATATCCATTTTTTCTTTTTGTGCTCAAGAGCAGAGTATGAGTAGACTGAGGTGT
Organism: Patagioenas fasciata; assembly: GCF_037038585.1. Lineage (NCBI taxonomy): Eukaryota > Metazoa > Chordata > Aves > Columbiformes > Columbidae > Patagioenas > Patagioenas fasciata. Next base: position 16,766,003 of record NC_092524.1, read on the forward strand.
AAGTGGACTATTCAGGGGGAAAGCCTTGAAGACCATCACTGTCTCTGTCCAGCCTTTCTCATGACAAGGGAAATTTTGGTATAGCCCCCTGAAAGGGAAGGACTCATATCCTACTGGTATCCATTTTCCTTCAGTATTTTTCTGTAACAGTACTGCTTTCACAGAATCAGCTCATGTTGAAATTCTTACTACAAATAATTTTCCTTTGACCGGGAATTTTAGTGCAGGAGCTCTTCAAGCAGCTTCTTTCACATTAGATAAAGCATTGTCTTGCTCTTTGCTCCAGCTCCCTTCCTGATTCTTTTTCTGTCATTTCCATAATGCTCTGCTGGTACTAGCAAAGATGAATACACTGCCATAAGATACTAGCATGGTTATAGATATACCGCCATAAGAAATTAAATCCTCCCAGCACTCTTCAGAGGTGGGACTGATTAGCTGGAGTATTTATTTCACAGAAAGCTTAACCTTTCTAGCACCTATCCATCTTCTTTTTTTCACCAGTTCCAATTCCCAAGCAGTTAACCTGGGATTGTGTTAATTGCGCCATATTCAAATTGACTTTAAATCCCATTTGGTCTATTAGTTTTAAAACTCAGCTACTTCTTACTTGTACCTCTTCTTCTGTAGCTGTCCCTCAAATACCATCCGCATAAGACAATTTCTTTGTCACCTGGATACCATAATTCAAACACTTTCTTACTTCAAGCGTGTGCAGCAAGGCAGGTGCTCGGCTCTGTGGGATGCAAGTAAAAGTACATTGTTTGTCTCTTAATGTGAAAGCGACTTTGTAGATTGCTTCTTCCCCTGCATTTTGCCATATGGGAGTTTGCTGTGAATCATGGGGGTGCATTTGTGCCGCTAGCTCTCCTAATTCATCCACTGTCCAAGGAACCTGATTCGGCCTTGGGGCTGCCAGGACAATGGAGATCCCTGTACTCCCTTGGCAGTGGGTGTGTTGGTACATGGTGTCATGTCCTGCTGACATTCAAGAAGCTCCCCATCAGCTCATTAAAGAGTCTCCATCTTCATTAAGCTTATGGACTGATGTTAATGCTGCCAATTTCACCCTTGTCTCACCATTCTCCTGGGCAATTTGATTAAATGCCCATGATAGCATGATTAAATGTTCATCAAGGAGATGCCCAACATGCAGTGAATAAAAGCTGGTGGTGCACACGCTCTAATCAATTTATGGCTTAATTCCCATTTAATTCAAAATTTGGAGCAGTTTCTCTAAGTCTTACACTCCACTGTACTGCTGTACTTTCTTTCAGTGGCTTCATATCTGCAGCTACCTGCCTTGGGGTCATTTTTTTTCTCTTTAACAGCTATAGCAGGTTGAACTGTCATACCTCTTTGCCCTGGGATGGCACTTGTAGACTTTGTGGGATAAGCTGCTATTCTCAACTTCTCTTCTGATTTGCCCATATCATCCTTGAAATCATTTTCCTCTGGTGGCTCCCAATCCAGTTCTCTCCACCACTTCCTGCAGCTACAGCCGTTATTTTTAATTTTTGCATCCCAATCTGCTTTCACAAGTGTCTAATTTTAGCTCTGCGTTTATTATGATCAGGTCCCTTTTGAGCTCTCCCTTGCTCCAGGGTGAATCACTGCACTATATGTGTTAATCCCTCTCTTTGCTTCTGCAGTTTTTCATTCTCTTTTTCTAAATTCATCTGATTCTCTAACTGCCGTTGGACCTCCTTATTGCCTTTTTGGGCCACTAGATTGTATTCCTTTTCTGAAGACAAACTTATTTTAAGTCACTCGATAGACTCTTAAAACACAATTTTCCCATTGAAGCAGTTGATATTCTGATGTTGCGTTGGTTCTGTTGGCATGGGTTATTGCTGCGTCTCATACCAATCCCACTAACAGAGGTGATGTATTCTCAAGTCTCCTTTCGTCTGCTCTCCCATATCAAGGAACACTAGGTCTCTATCACCCATCGGCTTCCTGTGGGCTGGTGAGGCGCCAGCCCCTGCTGTAATCTCCAATATAGTTGGGATTTCCTGTAGCCCTCCAGTATTCCTGGTTTTAGACTTTTTCCTGAGTCTTTTTAGATTTTTCCCATGCTTTAAATTTCATCTTAAGTCATCCCTTAAGTGTTGTGCACAAGGCTGGCCAGATTTGTAGAGCTGCCTTGAACAAGATTGTTCAGAGGAAAAGACTTAGAGAATCTACCCAGTCACACCTTCCACCAAAAGATGTTATAAATTCCCTTTTCCTGACCATGGAGCAGATTTGTAGGATTATGTGGCTAGTTAGACCTAAGCACAAGCTCATGTCTTTTGGCTGTGTCATAGGAGTCTTTTTGTCAGACCTCATCAAACGTGGCTGCAAGATGTATAAAGAGTGACCTGGAGAAAGCCAAAGTGATGGGTCAGCCCAGGTTAAACCCTCCTGTAGATGGAGCATGGGCTGGTGAGGGAGGAGGAAAGGAGAAAAGCCTTCCTTGGAGCCAGGCCCCGCCGTACCCTCTGATATTTGCGTGTCCCGGTGCCTCGCTGAGTCGTCTCTTGTTGTCGCTGCTGCTGCTGTGGGTGGATCTGTCTGTGTGTCTCTGTGTGAAGAAAAATGAAACAGAATTATTTTTCATTTTGAAATTGTGCTGCTGCTGACACTATATTAAGAATAAAAAATATATATTTCTGGTCTAGCATCCTGAGTTTGGCTCTTGCATCCTTCTGCTGTCCAGATTCAAGTTGGTCGTCTTGCCTTCAGGCAGCACACAAAATGCAACCCTGAGCCCATTATGGCAGGAGATCTGTAACTTGGGCTCATGCAAATTGTTGACTTGGAGGTGTAGAACTGTCCCTTGTTTGCAGATGAGCTGATCTAAGCCTTTCTTTCCCAGGATATTACCAATTGCACAATTATGCACGGAACAGTAGTTGGGAGGTCTCTTTTAAATAGTAACACACCAGGGGGCCTGCCTTTGCTACGTGCTTTCTCTCCCAGCATTTCACACTACTTCTGTTCAGTTCCAGTAATGCTGGCCGTGTAGGAATGCCAGTGTATGCACTGGTGCCTGTTAATGTAGTCTGGTTTGCATGTAGCCAGGCTATGCAACCCCAATCCTAAATGTGTTGAAGACCCTTCTAAAAGTAATTAGGGGTGGGTCCTGCTTGCTTAAGCATAGAGACTATTTTAGATGACCTAAGGCATCTGCTGCAACCATCAGCAGGATGTAGGATGCCCAGGAATTGGAATGCATCCCTGGGGATCAAAAGAGATGCCCAAGGCCACAGAAGTGTTTCCTGCTCTAGAGTTTTCCTTATGTTTACAGAAACTAAATCCAGTAGTTCTGAAAGTTGGCTTTTACATGAAAGCCAGACTCTTTCTGCGGTTAAATCCCTTCCCGAATCATGGACAGAGGTGGGTTGATTTATTGCCGGCACAGGTCTGGACCATGCATCCAGGCACCCCAGCACTGTCTGAGAGGGAGTTTCCTAATTTAGGACTTGTAAGGATACCCTGTATCTTCACAGTGCTCGTTAAAGTGTTACAGCTGTAATGAATTCATCTTCATTACACACTTGGGAGGTAGAGGAGTACTCTTGTCCCTGTAAAAGGCTGATGGATAAAAGGAGGCACAGAATCAGAGAGACTCAGACCAGACACAGAGCCTGAAAAGTAATTACATGCCTAAACAGCTTTGGGAAGAAGTGTCTAAGTGGCAGATCTGGGGCTTGAACCTCTGTCAGCCCCCTCAGGACCAAATCTTTCTGTGCTGTGATGGTGTGGATCAGAAGAACTCAATTATTTACAAATCCGATAGCCACAGGTATCTGTGCACACACGCACTGCGCCCCCCAGAGACAGGAATTGATTCAGATTGGCTGCAGCTGACCTGAGCTGTCACTTGTGCTGCCAATCTAGCTCAAATCAGACTTTTTTTTCTTTTCCGCCAGGGACCAGAAAAGGTACTCCACTTTCCACTGCAAAGAATTTGTTTTCAGTTTTCCTACACTTGCTCATTACGATGTTTGGGAAAATGCTACATTTTCTAGGGGAAAGATGATCTTTTGACAGTTTCCTGGCACAGCTGCAAGCAGAAAATATCTGAAATATCTTGAGAAGTGATCAGATTTTTTTTTTAACTGAATAGAGAGGTTTGCAAAGATTAGGTAAATGATTTAAAACCCTATGCGACTGCACCACAGATGTGCTGTCATAGCCTTGCAGCACTCCCATTGTGCAGCTGGTACTGTTGGCAGTGGGAGGTCAATAAAATGATCACTTGGGGACTAGATATTTTTCAGACTTGCAAGTACTGTGCTTCAAATGAACAGGGATTTCTTTGTGCCTCTGTTAACAAATTCACTTTGACCATCTTGTACCCGGTGTATATCATCTAGGAGAAGCTGGAGCACATGCGTATGTTCACGTTCGTACTGCAAGCCTCCCAAACCCACATATGTCCCAACAGCGATGGGACCCACCCAGACTCCTCATGCATCTCCCACATCCTCTCCTCCAGACGAAGAGACCTAAATTTCCCCAAATACAAACTGGTCTCCAGCTCCAACCAGCCACTATCGCGTTTCTATATGTGATGTTCAGAGGTTCAGCTCGGGATGGAGCAACTGGTTTTGAAACTCATGTGAAACACAGGTTTGAATTAGACCTGAACCACAGTGATGCAAGATTGGACAGGCTCAGTGGTGAGCTCCAACGCCTGATGGGGTCAAGGCCCATCCTCATTCATTTTCCTGGAGAGGTAATGATGCAAAATCCTTTTTTTTCACTCCTGACATTAGCTCTACTTGGTCTCTTTGCGATTATTTTCTCAGGGCACAGCAGGGTGAATTGATCCAGAAAATATTTGCAGGGATGGTGGAGGATTAAGTATCTCTCACACATAGTTAGATGCAACAGTTGTTACCCAGGACAGTGGACAGAAAAACAGGGTGGGTTAAGGGAGTTGTTCATTTTCTTTGCACTAAGGTCAGCCTTAAATAACTCTCTCACCTCCCTCAGAGGCTGAGACAAGATAATAAGGACAAAAATGTCAAAGCAAAGCACGGGGCCCCTCTATTTACAGCAAAGGCCAAATCGCTAACGAACAGATTGGAGCTTGCTTTCTAAACACCGATAAGCGGCAACTTTGAATTAGCAGCCCCAGTTCCTCCGTTGCTGTAAATCAGCCTGACCCCGACTGCCCGTGGCACCCCAGTGCCTCCCCCTGGCCCGGGGCTCCCCGGCATGAGGAGGGAGCTGCAGTGGCGGGCTTACCCCTCCCAACCCCTGGAGATCCCTGTGCCTGGCTCCAAACACGCCCCTGCCTCCAGCTTCCCAGCCCCCTAACACTAACAAGCCTTATCAGTAGGATTTACACCTCCTTGTCTAGAAACCCATAGGCAAGTCTGCAGACCAGTTACCGGTGTGCATCCAAATCCTTAAAGCAGCTTTAAGTGCTCAAAATAATCCACTTACCTGGTGATAATTAATGATATCAGACCCGGGAATCCCCATGCCCTGGCAGGGGAGATCAGAGCACTCTACAGTGGGGTCCGTCTGACTGCGAGCAGGGAGTCAGTCAGCCCTTCTGCAAATCCTTGGCACCTCCCGGCCCCAGCAGAGCATCCCGGGAGTAGAGGAATAGCTGGTGCAGCTGGTGATAACCCCAGAGAGATGGATGCCTGGGGGCAGCCACTGCTCATGAGAGCAATGGTGGGTTTGGTCTTATTTGCTGCCGGATGCTGTGTTAGGAAAGGTCCATTGGTGCAGAGCTGTGCCGGTCGGCAAAAAACAGTTCCCATGTGGACGGTGCTGTGGGAGTGAGGTGAAAGGGGGAAGAAATCACAGCTTCTGTTTTGAGCCCCAACTCAGATGGACACATCTGAAGTGCTAAAGCTCAGAGCATCCTGCAAAGGCAAAGGAGTGAGTGGCACCTCCAGATGGCAAGCCACATCTCCCCTTAGGGCAGCGGCATCAGGGCAGCTTTACCCAAAAATTCCAAGAGCACCTGAATAGCAAAATGTGCTTTTAAAGTAAAGATTATTCAAGAAAATGGGGTCTCAAAGCTTTGTATTTAAACTTGGCAGAAAGTGTGGTGTAAGAATGAGTACATTGTTCCTCAATGTGCTCTCACAGTATTACTTGCAGCCCCTGATTTTATCATCAGGGAAACTGTGGCAGATGTTCATGGTGCACCCACAGCTACAGAAACGAGCGGTGGCAGAAAACACAGAAGCATGTGACATTTTAAATCCACAAGACCACTTTACAGCAGGGGACAAATCCAGTCTGAGCCAGCTGATTATAGCAGCCATCACTTTCTGCTGTGTCTACTGCTCTCTCATGGCCTGCCCATGCTTTCCAGCATCATGGCCAAGGACCAGGTCTTCTTCTTCCATATTTTCCCAAAGGTTTCTCCAGGTCATCCATGCCTTTGCTTTCCAAGTGGTGCCTGTGATGCCACCTGCTGTGGAATACATGCTGGTGGAACCATGAAACTTTAGTGCCTACAGTTGTGGACACTGGAGAAAACTCACTTGTGGACTCCATGGTTGTTTTCTGATGACCAGGTCAAGATCCTCTTTGGTTCTTATAATGGACTTCCAAGACCTGAAGAAGGATAGGTGTGGTATCAGCGCTGAAAATGTGTATTTTTGGATTGGTGCTGGTCAGGCTATTTTTCCAGCACTTCTCCACTCTGTGAAAGCTATTTGTTACTTCTGTTGTTCGTTACTTGTCCGCTAGCAGGGCATCATCACCTCTTCTAATGTTTCTCTATCTATGACAAGGATTACTTTTGGGCCATTAATAGCCACAGATTTAATCTTCTTCTCATTGATAAACAAACTAATTGTTCTGCTGCACCTGCTAATAGCTGTGTCTAGGAACAATTAGTAGCTCTTAGGTGCTATTTTCTCCTCTACCTTCTCAAAAAAAAATGTGGCCAGTAATATTTTAATGGGGCTAAAAGGAGCATACCTGTTTTTTTCCATCTATATTTATAACCTTGCATGTGCTTTTCCCAAGGTGGATGGGAAAGGTTTTGAGAGCTTTAATCTAGAGATCATTCCATTCGGTCTGTTTTACTCGGGTAGCTGTACTTGTGTAGATGTTTGAGCCTGCAGAGGCCAGGGGGGCTTGAGCAAGGTGCAGCCAAGCCAATTTGCAGGTACCATGGTCTCTGGTGATCTGGGCTGGCCAAAGGTCAGCATTTCCTTGCCAAGAGGCCTGATGTGCTCTGGAGGGACGGCCAGAGGGTCTGAGTCTCAGTAGGCCATTCTCAGAGCACCAGCACACCTGGGAAACTCCCTTTTCCTCTAATGAAAGCTGCTGGAGTTGTTCCCTGGGGCATCTTCTACCAGTGAGCTGCATCTCCAGAGGTGCGAATGTACTCATGACCCTCTCCACTCTTAGCAGCTAACCCAAAGGTGACAGAAAAAAATGGTTCAGATCTGATTGGTTATAATGGGCTTTGGGTTACACCGGGCTATGGGTTACATCCTCCATTTTATGAATGTCCCTGGCCTGGAAGAGCCTGGAAAATTGTGAAATCTGTGGTCTGTCAGGAACATCTCCCTTGAGCCTGGTGTCTAGTGGGGCAATGGGGATGTCTCACATGCTCTGCGCCCAGACAGCCACCTGGATTAGTTTATGGAGGCACCTGAGATTACTTGTATCCCAGTGAGTGGCCCCCTTCTCTGCTTGCACAATGTCCCTTTTGAAGTGAGCGCATCTCTCACTGTGTGCTCCAGATAACCCGCAGAGCCTCGCCGTTTGCTATAGCAGCTCCATCTCCACCCCCTCCCGAGCACACAGGGGCTGCCCCACCTACCCCATGTATCTCTGCAGGTATTGCAGGATTTGGTTGCAAGTGTGCATATGATTAAGCACCCTTCTCCGTGCCGGGTCCACCTTCCCACCCTTCATCTCACGCTGCTGGCAGGATGGTCGCATACTGCTGCTCCAGGAGTGTTTGGACATGTCAACAGGAGCACAGCTGCTGGAAACCAAACGGAGACAAGAAGCACAGAGAATGCCGGCTTCCCCGCTCTGCACCACACAACCAGCTGCTGCAGCACTCTGCGCGGGGACCGGAGCAAAGACCGCAGTGGGCAACCGCTGCGCCCAGAGGGTCCCTTTGCCCCGCGCCAAGTGAAAAGCTACACCTCTGTAGCTCAAACAGCCCATGTGTTTGAATGCGTTACCTCCACTGCACATCTCCAGCTACTAGTGGCCACACTGGGGCAGGTCCCAGGAGCTGGCCATCCCTAAAAGCTGCCCTTGGGGGTGCAGACCCCTCTGGGTGCCTCAGGGCTGTGTTTTGGCAGGCTGCTGGCACAGCACAGGGGTGCATTGGCAGGCAGCACCTCCTCAGGAGCTATTTGTTTCACAAGCTCCTGGATTTGCCCTTGAGGGAAATGGAGGCATACCGTCCCCACTGTGGTGCTCTCTGCTCTGCTTTGGGACCAACACACACCTGGGGATGGGCAGAGCAGCCGCAGCAGTGGTTGCCGAGTGTAAGAACAGCAGCGAAGATGTGGGCGGCATTTCAGGGTCCCCAGGTGCTCTCCAAGAACTCACTCACCTCCAGATCTCACCTTTGCTGTCAGTAAAACTTGCACAAACTTGTAATTGTTAACTAGTTCCCCCATAGCAGGCTTGTTATTCTTTTCAGGACAGCTTTGAAAATGCTAGACATCTATAGTAGTAAAGACTTTATTGTGCTGGCGATGGACTGTAAAACTTGATTACGTGACACTAGGGATTGCCTAAACCTTGTTCCGACTTATGCAACTGCTCGGGGTTTAGGGGATGTGATCGAGGGAGGTGGCTTCGGGTCACATCCAGAGGTAGTTTAGCACCAACAGCAGGAGCCAGAAGCACTCAGACACTCTCACTCTTTGGCCAAGGGACCCCAATGTGGACCTGAGGAGTTGAGGGGTTCACGAGAGGCATGCGTAGCTGAAACGATGGATGAGTGTTTAGCCCATCACTGCCTAGTCACATGAAAATCATGGGGAAGCACAACCTGGAAGGAGTGAGCTGAGATTTTTCTGTAGAAAAAGCTTTAGTGTTGAGAAACAGGCTCCCCTGTTGTCCCCCTCTCTCAGTTCACTGCTGACATGGGAGTTTTCCCTCTAAGACAAAACTTTCCATAGTTTATATCCATTTTATATCACTGCTAACATTTTTCATATTCCAAAGGACCATTTATGGTAAGAAAATACAGTTTCCAATAAATAATCAAAGGGATCGTATTTTGGAAGGGGGAAAAAAAAATCATAGTGGGAAACTTTTGCAAAAAAACCTCGTCTGTGCTTAACTTTGAGCCAACATGATATCTTTTTTCCTTCCAATAAATCTTCTGGCTTATTTCTGCACCCAAACTATAGTGAGCCAAGAGGGATTCCTAAAAGCTCGGGTACAGTCAGCCCTTCCCCTCTGGGGCTACAGAAATGCCACGAGCTGTTTTCAGGATTTGGTTAGCCAAGAATAAGAGAAGAAACAGACTAATAACATGGCATTTCCAATGCAAAATAAAATATATATTTTTTTCTACATCACTGGGGTAAGCCCCAGGGAAGGAGAAAGCCCACCAGGGAAGTTACACAGAAGAGAGAAGAAAGTGGATAGAGGAAGCCTCCTCACAAAGTCCCCCATCAACAAAACGAGTTCAGGTGAGCTTAGGTACCATTCAAAAGTGCAAGAAATAAACTCCTAAATGGCAAATCTCAGTGTGTGTGATTAACCTGCGAAACACCCTGCTCTGGAGCCTTTCCCAGGTGACCACTGAACTGAGGTCCATCAGGCCACATGCAGTGTGGTAACTGCATGAAAATGATGACTAAGGAGATCTGTAGGGTAATTTGGCAAGTTGTCCCCTTCGTGTGAGATGCTGGGTGGGAGATTCCCGCCCTGGAGGAAGTGTGAGTGGCACAAGGCTTCTGCATCTGTTTTTGACAGCCTGCCAAGTTTTATCCTGTGTAGCTGCTAATTTCCCATTTTCTAGTGGTAGAAAGAAGGTCTGAGTAAGTGAATTCCCTCTACTCATATCTTGCTGAAACCTGAGAGCTCTTAATGAGTATACCACTAGGTCATTCAAGTACATCCCATATCTTTTTTGAGGGGAAGTGAGGCAGAGATAATGTTACACGTTGTGCAGAGATGCTATTAACTGTAGTTGAGCATCACAACTTGGATTTGTTAGCAGGAGGCCAAAAGAATCACATGGCAGGGGATGTAACTGATAACCTTGTCTCACATCTATTTGAGTAAATGAGTCCCATCCCCATACACTCATCAGAGATTTAGCACTTTTCAAGAGCCTTTTTGCAATCGCATTCATTTAGCAAACATATGATACTTCACACTTTAAGCCATGACAGGGGCATGTGAGACTTCCTAACTCCTAGATGCTGATGGATGAAATTGCTTTGGCTACTTAAGGAATCAAGGGTCTGGTTTGAGTCTCAAGGCATTCTGCAGATTTTGGTGAACTTTTTCTGATATACTATGTATGGACAGTCAGGCTTATTCTAAGTTAAACAAGCAGCAGAGTTCAAACAGACGAAAATGCCTTCATTTCAGTGGTGCAGAGAACTTGTAGTCCCAAAGTTTAGAGCAATGGGAACCTTGAAGATCATCCCATCCCCAGCATTTAAAATGGGCCTTTCCAGGGAGGAAAAAAAAAACGACGTATACTTTAACCAGTAAAAAGGTATATGTGTGCTATTGGTGACAGAAATGTTGAGCACAGAGGTATCAAAAAATGAGGTAATGTTGTGAGAGAGAGTTAGACCTGTTGCCAAAGTCAGACCCATGAAAGCCAGTGGACCATTCCTGCCCATCATCTCCTATTAAGAGCAAATTTACCTGCCAGAATGGAGATAATCAACTATCTCCTGGTTTTCGCTGGGATTTACCAGAAACATTTCTTGGTGTCAAAGACATAATTTTGGGCAGATCCCCAAAGAGAAGAGGTGCACAGAGCTCTCACCTGCAAACCACAGAGACTGAGTCTCTGTTCTTTTTTAATCCCAAACAAGAATTTGAAAGGGCACCCGGAAGATGAAGGAAGGGGCCTGCCTTTCAGTGAGCAAAAGGGGAAAGGCTTATTTTTTCCCATACAAAATTTCAAATGCTCTAACTCTGGCCCCATGCTGAGCTAAAAAAACGACCCAAGGTCTCCTGCAAAATGCAGATGTTATTCCTCCCCCCGGGTCAAGCTGAGAACGCGTGTTTCTCTTGCCGTGCACCGCATGGCCAGGGAGTGGGGCCGCAGGTAGCCTCAGCACAATAATGTGTTTTCCTTCCTTGAACACCTGACAGTAGCATGGTCTCACTGACAACTTGGTCCCATCACTGCATACTTTCCAAGGTGATATTAATCAGGCAGATCAACATGTTTGCCTTTAATTTTACTTTTTAGAAACAGCTGTTGAGCTACCTCAATGCCAGCAGTGCCTATTGCCAGCATTAGTGTCATTAGTAATCATTGCAGCTGTAATAGCACCATTATCTCCTGCTAAAAGGGTCACTGATGGCTTAGGACAGAGCTTCAGGGAAGCAAAAACAGATTGGGTGAAATGAGATGGAAACTGCAAACTGTTGCTTCTATCTTAAGTTGCATAAAGACCTGTGGATGCTATGTAGAGGGAAATTAATGTGCACAAACAGCAAAATTTTGGCTAGAGCATCATTGAGGAGGTGGGACTCGTGCTAGCTCTTATGTCACTTGGGCTAATGTAGACCATATAAATATGGGAAAGAGAGAATGCGGATATTACTACCAACCAAACAGTCTTCATCTCTCAGAGCACACTTCTCTCCATCTCTTGCTGCCACTTCTTTGGGTAAGTCTAATTGCCACCATTTAGCTTCTACCTGTTTTGCAGAACTGTTTTTTTAAGTTGATGTAGTTAGTGGTGATAAGTGCTGGCTTGCTAGTTCAAGAAAATAAGGTCTCTTCAGGTCTTTGAGCATATTGTGCTGGGTTTTGGGTCATCATCATAAATAACAGGCCCTTCTGACTTGGAAGAGAGGTCTTTTCCTCTGAAGGTGTCTACTGATCTCAGCTCTCCTTGGCACATATGCTACAAGGCTCAGTGGGATGGTGCTTCCAGTCTAGTTTAACCTTTTTGGGGAAGACAGCAGGCGATGTGAACATGTGGATGGAGATGAGCTTCTACTTATATTATTAGTCATTTACTGTGACTTGTAAAGCCTGATACAGAAAGATACCCTTCACTCTCAAGCTAGGGCATCTTTGGAAGGTCCATCTGCTGCTTTGGTATCATTTTCATGCCAAAGGAGCTGGAGGATATAAGATGATTGATGACAACCTATTTCTCCCTCCTAGACCTCTTTGTGTCTCCTCTGTCTCTTAACCCTAGGCCTCACCCTGCTCAGCATGGCTCTCTGGATCCGATCGCTGCCTCTCATGGCCCTGCTCGCTCTTTCTGGCCCTGGGACCAGCCATGCAGCTGCCAACCAGCACCTCTGTGGCTCCCACTTGGTGGAGGCTCTCTACTTGGTGTGCGGAGATCGGGGCTTCTTCTACTCCCCCAAAGCCCGACGGGACATTGAGCAGCCTCTAGGTAAGTCAGGCTGACCGTGAACGCAGTTGTATGCCATGCGATGCAAAATGCAGCAACTGCCTATCTTTGACAGTGACACCACAGATGCCCTTGCTGGGGAATGCCAGGAATACCTTTAACTTAACAACAGCATCACATTGCTGATGAAAAGCTCTGCAAGTTAAAAAGGCAGATGTAAGGGCAGGCAGGGGAAGAGGATTCGTGAGGCAAAACGAATTGTGCCTGAAAACTCAAACTTGTCTATTTCTTTGTGTGGCCATTACACTGCCCTGGGAGCATTTGGAGAAAATAGAGGTAGAAGGAACCCAGGAAGCCTCCTTCTGGCCCAAGACAGGATGGGTTGTCCCCATCCTATTCCTGACCCACCCTTGTCTAGTAAGTTCAGTAAAACCTCCTGTGAGAAAGCTGCTTCTGCCTTCTGAAACTGCTTGTTCCCATGCTTAACTGACCTTCTTCTTGAGTGTTTCCTCTTGATAGCTAACCTGAACATCTCTTGCTGTAAACTATTACTTTTCTTCTCCATAGTGGACATTGGGAAGTGTCTACTCCTTTCTTCTTTATGGCCACTTTTCGAAATATTTGAAAACTGTTCCCGTGTCTAGTTTTAGCCTTTTCTCAGCCAAATTCCCTCTACAACCTCACACTAACTTCTTAGGTCAAATTTTCTAGATGTCTGTCCATTCAAATTGTTCTGCATTTGGTCCACATCCTTATGGACTGGTGATGCCTGAACAATTGCACAGTACCCCAGCTGAGGTCTTGCCAGTGCTGAGTGAACAAACTGGAAGAATGATATTGCATGTTTTATAAACCGTGTTTCTGTTTACACAGGTGGTTTGCCTGTTTCAAAGCAGCACTGAAATGTTGATTGATAGTGATCACTGCCTCCCTTGGACACTTTGGCCATTCCTCAGGTGGATCAGCAGTCCCTGAAGGACCTCTGTAACAGTCAAACCCTCATTCTGGATGTGCAGCGCAGTCTCCCTGACTACCTTTAGCACCTTTCTAATTTCTTACTGAACAGTCTCCCACCTTTTCAGTGTTTCTATAGTTTCAAAGGTAATTTTTAGTGCTAGTCTTGCCCTTCAAGAAGCTTACAGTGCCCACAGCTTTGTGTCATCTCTTATTTCATGGTGGTGAAATGCTGGTGGAGCTGCTTTCATTCCCCTTCTCAGGACTTCTGGACCGCTGACAAGTGTAAGAGCCAGGAGGCAGGAGGAGATGACAGCCCTGCCTACACACCTTGTGATGCTGGTTCACTGCCCCTGGTCCAGCACTTTTTTTCTGCGTGGAAATGCAGGTGGGATAAGGCAGTCCAGAGAGCTGCACTTCAACATGGTGTTTGTATCTAGATGGGGACAGGAGCTGTAATGCTCCAGCTGTAATGTGAGGAGATGGGTACCTGCAGCTCCTCTCAGCTTTGGCCCCTCTAAGAACCCAGCAAGCACATTCTCTCTTCTGTCTTCCAAGCTAGAATAGATGTAGAAGAGACCTCTGCTGAATTCCAGCCTTTTCAATCATCTTGTTTTAAGAAGGACCATTGCTTATCTTCTCCTGACTACAATACACCTCTCCCACCATTTCTTTCCCTATCACACACCGGTTTAATTTGTATCTGATTCCTTCTCTTGCATATATAACCATCTTGTGAAATAGTCTTAGAGGTCTTTGGAAGGTGAAGCAAGGTAATGTCATAGCAGAGGGTTTACCATGATTTGTTTTGAATAGCCAGTTGGGCTGTTAGTTGCTCCTTCCTCTGATTATTTGTTTCTGAAGATCACCACAAATGGTTTGGAAGTTTCATTAGCCAAATTCCCTAAATACTATATGGAGAATTGTGTTGGGCCAGAACAGTTCGAAAGCGTCTGAGGATTTTCTGCCTCATTTTCCAGGATTTTTGCCTGAGCCACCCACCTCTTGGTCACACAAGCAGGTTGTGTTTACAGTCTGCTCACAGCTGGCTTGAAGGATGAAGAAAAGTAAATCACAAAATATTGACTAACTATTTCCTTTTCTACTTAATGTTGGACTAAGTCTTTCCTAAATTTTCCTCCTAGCACAATAGCATAATTTCTTGTTACTCTTGTGCCTCATTCATCGTATCATGCTTTGGGGGCTTGGTGATTTTGCATCTTGTGCTGTACTTTTGTATTGCCCTAGAAACCACATCTCATTCTCCTTTCTGAGCATTTTCTTTTTGTTGTTAGGAGCTCTTTTCTTCTTCCAGGAAAAATCACCAGTTTATTTGCTATTTTCTATATCTTAATTGGGCAACTAAAACCCAGACAGTTCTGTCCTCAAGTTTCCAAGTTCCAAGCAGCAAATGAGACACTCTGTTGGGTTTTGTCTGTGTCCGAATACCCCAATTCACTATTCCTGCTAAAAACCTGTCCCCAGCTATAAGCAGAAGCAGGCTGTTCAGGACCAGCTGGGAAATGCACCTAGCTCCAGAATTGGACTTTCCTTGCAGTTCCATGGATGCTCCAGTTGTTTGCCCAGGTTTTTAGAAGAGGAGTAACTGGCTGAGGGGGGCTGCAGTCCCAAGCAACTCATCTCTCTGGAGCAGATCAGCCTGTTTTATCATCTTACTTGCCAGCTGCTCAACCCCAGGGAAGGTGCAGGGTTCCTCTTCTCTACACCTTCCTCAATAAAGCCCCTGTATCTCTTCGTCCCTCACACTGCTAATATCCACTCAGTTTTGCTCCTTCTGAGCACCACAGCATTGTTTTTGGAGAGGAAACACAGAGTATGAAGGTGCTACAAACAGCATCAACCTGGTGAAACCTTTGAAACTTCCTCCCCATTTTCCAGCCAACTCTGGCTTAAAATTCCGGTGTCTGCAAAGGGGGTGTCTGCAGGGCTCAACAGCCAGGGCTGATACTGTGTGATGTCCCACAGCTTGCCTTCTTCTTCCTTGGCAGTGAGTGGTCCCTTGCATGGTGAGATAGGAGAGCTGCCCTTCCAGCAGGAGGAGTTCGAGAAAGTGAAGCGAGGGATCGTTGAGCAATGCTGCCACAACACCTGCTCCCTCTACCAACTGGAAAACTACTGTAACTAGTGGCCAGGCCAGCAGCGGGAAGCTCGTCGGCCATGGGTAGAAACATGCACTTAATGCTAATGCACCTTCAAAGAAATTGAATAAACGTTGTGGATCTCTTTGAAGGACTGTGCTGGTTCATGCATCCATGGATTGAGGAGGGGGCACTGGTGTTTACTTTAGGGTGTTGCCATCCATGCTCAGGTAAGGCAGTTTTAAAAGGTCCTGGAGCCACCCATCACTTCACACTATTCTTCTGCCATCCAAATGAGCTCCCTGGGAGGGAGGAGGGGAATTAAGCAGCACTGAAGTGGGTACACAGAGCACCTGGTACCCCCAGGGGACAAGGAGGAGAGGGCAGAGAGGTTTGAATGGGAGTTCCCTTTCTAGGGAAATGTTACAGGAGAACATCTGTGGCAATGTCATGCTGACCAGTTTCTTGCAGTTCACAGTCCAAATATAGCATCTGGGAGATGAAACTTACTCAGCAGCATAATGGAAACTGTTCAGATTAAGCAAAGAATTAAGTCACCTATTAATTGTACCTAGAAAAATCAGGGATGACCACCATGGCCAATTTAGAAAGGGTGTCCAGTTTTCCCTTCTGCTTGTGGGTGGCCCAGGCAGAGTCCCTGCTGTGCGACATGCTTGTCATTCACAAGTATTTGACAAGTCACATGCAGAAAGTAGATTTAATCCAAAGTGAGTTTTGAATGTATTGGCCAAGAACCGGGCATTTCAGGGCAGCATAGCTGTTCCTGGTGCTGCAAATCTCTTTCAAGTATCTGGCCCCAAAATTGTTGCTTTCTGGGTGGAAAAACTGCCATGGAAATGCCAGCTGACTGGGGTGGTAAAGAGTGTGAGGAAGAGCCATGTCCCCTCTGCCGAGGGACTCCTGTGCCAGTGCAGGAGGTCCCCATGGGATGGGCACAGCCTGGCAGACGTGGCAGCAGTGGCTGGGGCCGCATTTTGCTGGTGGCACATTTGGAAAGCAGCCTGAGAGGGGGCTGTGGTTTTAGCAGCCTTTTTTCCCAAATCAGACCTGACTGCCTCTGTTGGAGCCATGCAGATGGAAGCTGCCATCTCATCCCTGCCAGGATGCATTGCTCCCGCTCCTATCGTGAGCACAAAACTGGCAAAACTATCGCAAACTGAAAGGCTGGAAATGCCTTCTCAGCAGAGGAGCTGCTGAGAAGACACAGCCATAAAACAGAAAACCAGAAAGCACCAGTGATTCCCTGGGGTGACCCCCACACAGGCTTGCTTCCCTTGATACATCCAAGAGCCCATTGCAGGGCCCCCTCCTGCAGCTGTGGCTGACTAGATCTGCTATGCTGGTGCTGCTCCCCTCAACCACCCTCCATCCCTCTCTGTTGTCCGTTCTTCTGGGCCCCACTGAATATTCCCAGCAGCAGTGCTCACACCTGTGACAGGCAGGCTTGGGCCCAAATCTTGTGGCTGCGGAAGCATGGCAAGACATTTGCTGTTTCTGAGTTACTTGGCTCCCACCAGACCTCATAGCACATAGATGCAGTGGTTTCCAAAGGGGACTCCCTAGAAACAATTCTCCCACCTGTCTTGGTGCCCTTGAGATCAGGACTGATGTTACTGCAGTAAAAACAGCAGAGTTATTGCTCATGGTAAGGCCACCATCATATTCAGGCACACAACCGAGTTCCGGCAATCCCATAAATCCATTCGACCCAAGGAGATGCCACTCTGATTCCAAAGGCAGAGTTTCATGTCTGCTTGCGTGGTCTGGAGGGAAAGCTCATCAAAGAGAAGTGATCCCCTTCACAGCTTAAAATGAAAGATTTGTTGGAGTCACCTGGAGTTGTCCTGCATCACCTAGGACTGAGATCTTATACTTAGCATCAGGGATCCATGGAAAGCAAGTTAGCAGAGAGGTTCTCCTGAGACAAGACTCAGACTTTCTAGTGCAAATATGAGACTTCCATCTGTACCTATCTGACAAAATTGTACAGGTCTGTTGGTGGGGAAAGTTGGAAGTGTGAATACTGGAAGAGAAGGAGGTGGTATAGGAGGAGCCTGGAGTTCCTGATTGCAAGACTGGTACTGGCACTTCTCCAAGTGCTGAAGAGTGGTGGTGGAGAGAGCTAGAAGAAAAGGGATGTAGCCAAGTCTGTGGAGACACCTCTGGCTTCTCTAAGAATGGGGCACACAGGTCATGCCAAGGACAAGTGCAGACCGGAGTGGTCTAGAGTTCTCATTTGTAATATCAGAGCTGCATCTTTCATTATAGGGATAGCCTACACATACATGTTCAGCATCAATGGGATGAGCAGTCACAGCAATGTCGAGTGTCTGCAACAGAGCATGGTGGTTCCTGTGTCCACCCTAGAGCTGTTCATCTGCTGGCACTCCTGCCCTAGCAGCAACGCTCGGGTGAGGACAGCTCTTTGGAGATGCCCAGCTCATTTCCTGCTCTCTGCCATTGTTTGGTTTGCTTGTTTGTTTGTTTGCTTTTTCTGAATGCTCTCAATTAGGACTGGTTGGGAAACTGCAAATGCCACGTTTTTGCTGGAAAATGTTGATTCATCAAAATCAGCACTTCCCACAGGACCAGACTGGTTTTAGCAAGGCAAGATGAAGGGACATGGGTGGTTCAGGTGCTCCTTCTGCAGGCATCAGGGCAGGGATTTCATCCTCTGTGCCCAATTGCCCAAGACTGCATGCTAACCACCAAGCTCTGGGCTACCCCGAGGTGGACTCATCTTCTGCTGAAAAATTCCAGGAGGTTTCAGCAAACACAGAGTGGGAATTGTTTTGAAATCTTAAGATGGGGCAGGACTATCCTCTCCTACCCAGCTCGAGATGCAGCCTGATATTTTCTTGCCAGCTTTGGATGCCAGGTGAGACAGGGGTCTGGACACATCAGGGGCACAGCTGGTGATTAGTTTGGGCTGGAGCAGAAGAGGGAAGGGTGAGGAGCAGAAAGGGGCCATGATGGACATTCCTCACTATTCCCCTGCCTTTGTGCTTCCTGGGAAAAGGAGTCAGCAGGTCCCTTGGTGGGGAAGGGAAAAGGAGGGAGTGGAGATGACCTGGGATCAGGGAGGGAGGGATGGCCACATGTCTGCTTTAGGGACCCAGGCAGTCTGAGCTCTCTGCAGAGCACATGCAGCTGCCCTTGCTCCCTTCCTCCCCAAAGCAAGAGCTGTCCCAGAGGTGTATGGCATATGGTGATCTATTCCGCTTTGCAGGAGGTGCAGGAGAAAGTACTGCATCAATTTAAAAGCTGTAGAAAACCTAAAAAAAAAAAAGCCCTTATGAATACACTTTGGTTTCCAGGACTGAAAATAACACAAAGGGCCAGCTCTTCACTTATAAAAGCTGCAGCAAGGTGAAGGCCAAAGGAGAACCAAGGTACTTTTTACCCTTTTTCCTGGGACTCCAGAGAAGGAAGCCTGAAGGCAACCCTGTGTGGAACACACAGCTGCTTGTCTTGCAGAAGTGATGCTGGCAGCTCGCTGACCCTGTGCTGTGACAGGTCACGAAGCTTTAGCCACTTACCCCACACAAACCTGATGATGGGCAGGAGCCCGGAGTGTCCTTAACTGTGGTCCAGGATGAAATTTCTTTATAAAGCCCCCCTCAAGCCCCTGTGCCCTTGCCTAAGCCATTCCCTGCTCTCAGATGTTCTTGGGAGATGCCGGATCTTATGAATTCCTGCAGGAGAAGTGACTCAGGGACAGGGAATGCTACATCCATTGACCTCCCTCCCTGCTCCTCCTCCTGTTTGGCTTTGCATTGTGGTCGTTGGGAAGCAAATGTATCCAGCCCCCTTTATTCTGACTCAGCAGTTGCTTTGAAGTGATTTCTGTGGTAGCGGTGGGGCATAATGCCCAACTAAAATATCTTGGCTCTGCTACTCTTGCAACAAACTTCCAAAGGTCTTATGCTAGCGGTGGAGGGCAATTTGAAGAGAATGCAAATAAAGGCTTCAGTTCATTCATGCTACTTGAATAGAGAATTGAAACTGAGCCACAGAGGGGATTGCAAGACAAACTCTTTGGGCTGCCGAGTTGTTAACACTGCCTAGAAAAGAAAGGACCAAAGTTGCCCATTTCCCAAGTGCGCGAAGCCTTCCTCAAAAGGGCTCCAATTCAGTTTTGAGGAAAGGGGAGTGACACACACAGAAATGGGAATGGAGAGGAGCCACTGCGGGGCACTGACCAGTGGGGTCCCCAGTGGCTGGGTGACAGACCACGTCCTCTGGGCTGCTGGATGGGCTGCACTGCTCCAGCTTATCTGGAGAGGAAGGGAAGCTGCCACTTTCCCAGAGCTAATCCAACTGTATTATTTCCTTTTCCGGGAAGCCACAGATGTAAGAACTCTGCCTATTATCCTGTGCACTCACAGATTTACTTTATATAAGAAATAGACAGACTATACTCTGGGATTTCCTTTAACCATCTTATCAGCTTTTTAGGAAATTTTAAACCTGCTTCAGCCTCTCTCATCTGCAGAATAATTTCTTAATTAACTGGCTTGCAGAGGTGACTTGGGTTGGAAAGCATGAACATAGTACATTCAGTGTTAACATCCCAAATTCCCTCTGATTTAGAGTGACCTCATCAAAGACACCTATTTTGAACAAAAAATAGACCTTCTTCCTTCTCCTTTCACCCTGGGCAGGAAGAAAGGTTTAAGTCAGGCTGTAAATTGATCTGGAAAGTCATTGCCAGTACATTGTCTCTGAGTGAATTATTCCTGTGTGCCACAGGGAGGGAGGAGGTTGTTTTTTTCCAAGTCCAATGCCAGGCTGGCTCTTGCATCCCCACAGTCCTGTTGGGCAGAGCAGGCAGGAGCAGATCTGGGACAATCACGGGAAGAGAAGCAAGCCTGTAGGAGTGCACAAGGAAATGATCTGAGCCTAAATCCTTTCCCTATATCCCCAGCTGGCTTCAGGAATGGCAGTGGGAGGTAGACAAACCATTTGGGTTCCTCCAACCTCCTTTCTTTTGCTGAAAGAGCTAGCCAAAATATGGCTTTTTTTCCTGCCTGGTAAATGCCAGAATTTCAAGGACACATGTGGTTGCTCACACTGAAACTTCCTGTACAATGTTTTCAGATTTTGGAAGAAAATGGATAACAAATAAATTTGGCTTTTGATTTCCAGGTTGTTGTTGTTTGGGCATCGTAATGCTGCATTTTGCGGGTGGGGGTGTTTTACAGAAGTGCCAACTTCTGAAATGTAACTTTTTGCCAGAAAATAATGCAGCTTCCTCTTTTCTAATCAGAAAACGGAAAATCAAATATAAATGACACCACCCACCCTACATTGACAATAAACCATTCTGTGGAAGTTTCAGTGGAAAAAATTTCTAGCCTTTTTTCCACTTATCAGAAACCTCCTCCACTTTGGAGCCTGGGATCCAGCAGGGTCCTGACTCTGCAGATGTGCCTGCCGGCAGATCTTGCGCACCCAAGTTTCCAGCTCTTCCTACCTGGTATGGGAATGTTTGGGGGGATTTTTAAAACTTATCCCCAATTATTGCTGTCTTTGCTTGAAACAACTCAAGACCTGACCCATGACTAGTAAAAACAGCTCCTTTGCTCCTGCAAGATCACTGACCTCACTTCGGGGACACCGAGTGGCACCAAGCACCAACATCATGGCCATTTTTCCTTTATGGTTTTGACTACAGAGCCCTGATTTCATTCTTGAGATGCTTGCCCTTACTCTTCACCCTGCAGAGCTGTTGCTTTGACTGCCCCATTTCACCGTGCATCCCATTTAAGAACATAGTACTGGGAGTGACTTTCAAGCTATTCGCCTTGGCCCTTGCTAACCTTGCATCACTGTGCCTTCTTCTTCTCCAAAAAAGCTTTTTGCATCACAAAATCTTCCTTTAGCCAGGTGCAGTTTTAGTTTCTGGAACCTCTCCTGAGGAAATTGTCCTCTCCTGGTGGGTTTCATGGTCCTCACAACCTGGAAAAGATCCTGAGGTTTCACATATCTGTTCGAAGCAAAGCAATTATCCGTGGCTCTGCCATTGAAATAGGGTACCACAAAAATGTTGGGAATCTGTTAAAGCCAGATTCCTATGACAGCTCTGCCTTCTCCTGCAGTCCCAGCTGCTGCCAGGGGATGGAGTGCAGGGCAGCCCACAGCTGGATCGGGTACCCCTGCCTGCAGCTGCCTGGCAGCACTGTCTAGGGCAGGGCAAGGTGGCATGGGCACCAGGGGCCCCCAAACACAGGGAGGAAAGGTTAATAAATACAGTCCAGGTAAGGTGTTGGAGAAAAATTTGCTGGAGGTGTGATTCTAGAGTAAGCCTTTGCACCAAGGCCATGGGACCAATGGAGCTGGGGCAGTAAGGACATGTCTGAAACAGTATGAGGAAACTGCCCATCTACCCATGGGTGGTTCCTGACAATGATGACAGCCCTTGCTGGTGTGGCTGGTGACCTGGAGGGATGATGAGCTGTGTTGCTGCTGCTCTGGTCTTTGTTTAAAGATGGTATTCCTCCAAGGAGGATTTTAGTTGCCTTTCTGAACCTCTGGGCTTTTGAAACAAGAACTGTCAGCCTGACTCTCACACCCTGGGGAACCTTCACCACTGGTTCACTTGTCGCCCTGCAGCACACCTCTCTGGCATATGCCTTGGGGAAACTTTACCTGCCCAACATTTCCTCTGATGCAGCATGTACCTATGGAGTGTTTTGGGTCAGATAGACACGTGTTTTTGAGTCAGAAATGCCCTTTCGAGCAGACCTAGATTTAGGTCTGCAATAACCTCTGGTCCCAAAGAGGCTGTGCTGTGCAACAAAACCCTGGGCTCTTCTGGCTCACCCTGGCACTGAAGGACTGCCAGAGCATAAATATATATCCTGAATACAAATATTAACATTTCAAACAAAGCTAGGATGTTCCCCCACCCAGAATTACCACCAGGCTGCTGCTGAAATCTTCGCTCCTGCCCGGTTCACGAGGCATTTCATGGCATCCCGATCCTCCTCCTCCGCTGTGACACAGCTTTCATCAGCTATTCTGCTGTTGGAGATGTCCATTGCCCCGGCTGGCATCTCCTCCCGGCGGGTTGAGACCATCCCGGGGGCTTACGAAGTGAGGCTGTAGCCAGCAGAGGGAGCGCTCAGAGCTCCAGCCGGCACCGGGACGGCTTGGGAAGCGCCGAGAAAATGCGTTGTACTGAACCCTGGCCCGAGTGATGGGGCACCCTGGCTCAGACACCAGCATGGTGATGCTCAGCTGTGAGAGGACGGGGGAAAAGAATCTGCCACGAATCCTCCCAGAGACCTCGGGTACCGGGTGTGCCAGAGATGAGGATTCCCAAGGGAGAGACATGTTTGAGCCTCTCAGACTTGGGTTATTTTGCAATGCCCACTCCAAGTCGTCGAATGAAATCCACCGTTAATTCAATTCTGGGTCTGGCCTCTTACGATTGCTTTCCAAATCAAGTCATTGCTACAACTCAATTATTAAGTAATCACTCCTATAGCATTTTATTTCCAAAGCAATTCATACCTCCATCCCACTACCAGCCTAGTCCTTGTGCCCCACATCAGTGCCAGAGCCCTTGGTGGCCTGGGACCTGCAGGAAGCTTGAGTGTTTTGGGCAGAGCTTCATTTGAATTTAGGCCAAGCAGAGCAATACAGAGCTAATTTGTATTACTTTAGTGAATTCAGGACATAACATCTGGCAGTATCTGTAACAGCCTCTTATCATAGAAAAAGGGTCTAAATTATTCTCCATGAAATGCCTCAGTGGTAGGGGTACGTCTCCACTCACATACAATAATAAAATATGCTTAGTTAGCCAAATGCACATCAGCAAAGGCTCCTGCCCTGTTCCCTCCTAACTGTGCAGATCCCCCAGGTTTTTAAACAAAGGGTCTTCAAGACCAATGGGCAACTTTGCAACTTGTGTCTATATAGATCAGTAACTAGAGAGTAATGTAACTAAGTCAGGTGTTTCTGGGATTGAGTTAGGACAAGCCCATGAGGAGATCCTGAGGTGGATGAGATAAATATGTCATTAAATGACTCGCAGAGTGAGGTTATGTAGGGAAAGCAGAGTGCTGAGTGTTAGGAAGATGCTGTGAAGGGTGAGCACAACCACTGATTAACATCCCTTGCAAAGCCTATTGCAAGCCTGATAAAAGACAATGGGCCACATTTTCACCACTAAATACATCAGGGATGAAAGAGAGCTGGGAGAAGAAGCAGAAAAGAGCACCAGGAGTGACCCGACCTGCCTGAAACCTGCCTTTCTACTAGAGAGCAAGGAAGTTTGCTGTACTTACCCAAAAAAAGATTGAAAGACACTTGATTACAACAAAGACGGTAGATGTGAGATGAGCCTTTATGGTGCACAGCAGCCAAACGCCTTACAACATTTAATGTCTGGAAGGTGAAGTTAAGCCTGTGTACACTGGAGTGGTGTTTGGTGGGCAAGAGGCAACTACTCAGTGGGACAGATCAGAGTGATGCTGTTGCTGTGAGGGGCTGCTCTGCTGGGCAAAGCAATACATAGGTGATGGTAGAGCCATGGGCAGTAAAGGTCTCCGCTGGAAAACAACCACTTTTTGCAGTCCATAACCCCTCACAGCCGAGATATTTCAGTGAACTCTGCCACCAGGTGAGGCAGTCTGCTGGTGTTACTGCTCCCTTCCCAAAGCCAGGATCAAACAAGCAGATTAAATCTCCAGGAAGGAAAAGATAGATCCTTGTTCCTTCAACCCCACATTTTTTCTCAAATTACTCTTCCTCCCAGGTCAGGAGAAATCTCAGGCAGTTCTGTAGCAGAAGACACTCTCTGCCTCACTGACTATGTTGTGTACTGTTGGCTGGTCCCAGCTTTTACGTGGCAATTCCTTGACCAAAGGCAGCCTGGTATTTCCAGTTTAAAGCTACTCAAAGTAAAATCTGAGAGGAGAGCCAGCACTTGCTTGTGATGTGGGTGACTCCTTCAAATTCTGAACCTGTCTAGCACACAGCAAACCAGGACTGGCAGGCCTTCAGAAAGACAGGATCACAAAAGCTGCGATAGGTTCAGTCAAGGAATAAGGGGACAAAAATCAGTGCTAAATAGCTCAAGCAGTGATTTGTTTGGGCTTTTGTTATGGCTAGCTCCAAATCAACAAGCACAACCAAACTGTCAGCAAGTCCATTTTAGCCATGAGCAGCCGTCTAAAATTTCCATCAATCTTAATCTATAATACCCTCCATACATGCTAATCCAAATCCCCTTTTTGACTACTTGATAAATTGAAACTTAAAACAGCTCTTAAAACACCCGATGCCCAGTACAGAAGTGAGAGAAGACTTCATCTCCAGGGCAGTGAGAGTTCTGGGGCGATGCCTTTCCCCTTGGCTACCCACCACACTGTGACTGTAACAAAACTGGCAAAGCAAACCACTTTATCTGACTATTTCTGATTGTCAAAGTACTGGGGCAGCCCAGCAGAGACACAGGCGCTAACACACTCGCCCTGCTTGGGCACTTGCCGGGGCACGATGAGGTTCAACACACCAGTGAAGGTCCTGCAGAGAATTTCTCACCAGGGCTGCTTCATCGCAGATCTCCATTCATGATCCTAGCTTGTATGCTTTGCTTTCCTTCCCCAACAAAGTTGTGAACAGCAGCAGGGCAACTGCAGAGCCTGGGAACAGCCCCTGGGAGGAAACCCTGGGGGGAAGCAGTTTTCTGTCGGAGAGCCCTGGAGCAGCTTGTATTATTAAAAAAGAGGCTGTGGTTGGGAGTCTGGCTCCCCACAGCCTGCAAGGTGTCAAAGCCAGAGAAGAGACAGGTGAGAAAGTAGATGCTGTTCGGGTGCACGTGTGGCAGTGGTGCCTTCCCAGCCAGGCGCTGAACGCCAAAGCCAGCTGGAGCACAGCCAGCTTAAACTGAGTGAAGTGATCACACCCCCTGGTCCGTTGTGTCTGGTCTGTACGGCTCTTGCAGCCTCATGTTGCTATCCTCCACATCCCACCCCACAGCTGTGGGAATCCCCATGCCCAGGGAAACTGGTTTTGGGATAAAGGGATGCTCCATCCTCTGTCTGGGCTTAAGAGCTCACAACACTCTCACCCGTAGCAGGTGGTCTTTTAAAAGCATCACAGGATCAATTCTGGTGCTAGAAACTGGTGGGCAGAGAGAGAGGTAGGTCACAGGGGCTGGCATGTTTGGTAACTAGAGGCCACATGCCAGTGGCAGGGAGAAGAACAGCCCAGAAGGTGGGAACCACTGCCAAAACCCTCCAAGCATGGTGGAAAACGTTTCCTCTTCCCCAGCCTTCTGCATCAGCCTCATGCAAATTGTGCAGCCTACTTGCAAACAAGCACTGTTCCCTGGCTCTCACCTCCCCATGAATTACCCATTGGCCAGGGCAGACCCTTGAAAGTGAAGCTCAAGGGCCAGTTTCCCATTTTCTTGCAGGGGTCTGGGGCTGTTTTCACTTCTGAGACCAGAACCTGGCTCCAGCCATTGCTATCCTAGCAGAATCGTGCCCAGAAAAGCATGCTTAATTTAAAAGCCAAATGTCAACATCCCAAGCCAATTGTTTAGACTAAATGAAAGGTTTTTAGAAAAAAATCAGTCTGACTTAAATTCCACTCTCCTTCCCCTGGAGATTGTGCCCTATCTGGTTGCCTCCCAAAGGTGGGAGCAAAGGCTTCGCAGTGAGTTACCTTTTATTTTGTATACCCCAACAGTGCTATGAATGCTTTCATGTGGGTCACCAGGAATGGCGAGGGTGGTGATGGGTGGGAGAAAGCGGCCATGAAACAGGCATCAGCCACTGGAGGGGTCTGTACCCCCATTGCATTCCTGCATGTGGGGGGACCAGTGAGGCATCCCCAGAAATACTGCCCTCCCCAAGATAGTTCTGGCTTGGGGCAGGACCTGCTGTCCAACGTGAGTGGTGTCTCAACAAGGGATTGGGATGTGAGCTCTTAAAACACCCTGATGACTCCAGCAAATATGAGAAGATACTCAAGTTAATTAGGGAGCAAGGGCAGCACTTGGCCTACCCAAATGAGCCTGAAGCCCCTGGGCTGACTCATTGGAAACAGTGGGGTTCACCCAGAACTGAATATCAAAGCACCTTGTAAGAAAGAGCAGTTGCAGGCACTTACTGCCTCCAAAGATGCGATTCCTGGAGCGGGACCCAGCAGGTCTGGCTTGAAATCATTCCACAGCTCCGACACTAATGTTCCTTGGATGGAAAGCAACTTTCCTCTAAAAGTCCCTTTTAGCGGATGCCTGCTATCCGTTGCTAGATTTTTCTCTCTATCACATACAGAGACAAAGGAATTCATTCTACCTCTGGGAAACATCTTTTTCATTTTTTTTCTCTTTGGATTAGGTCAGTAGAGAAGAGGTTGTTCCAGTCTGGCACCTCTTGTGGTTACTGTACTTGTTTTGACTAAGAAACATCCGTGTGATCTGTACATATTTGAAATGGTTGCCTTTAATTAAAAAAAAAAAAAAATCTAACCCAAAATCTACACAATTCACTTTCAGGCAAAAATAAAATAAATCTTCACCTCTGTGAAGATCTACTTGGTGGACTGAGGTGGGTCAGCAAGAAACCCACTTGGAAAAATAAAGGGAGGAGTGGCAGGCGGATTTGAACTAGAGATACAGTTTGCATTGTTATAATCACACTTGCTAATCATTAATCATATCCATGTATTTGGATAACCGCAGCCCCCTATCATAACTAGGGATGCCCTAAGCTGGGGCCTGCTGTAGTTGAGAGCATTATTTCCACGAATTTTGGTGTTGTCTCATCAAACTTTTGTCCATGCAGGTGTTCTACTACTCTCTAGCTACTGAGCTGTGAGCAGTGTGTCCTTGCACTCAACTCAGATAAAAGCAGAAGGACCACTGCAGGATGAGGGGGGGGCCACGCGTTGCGCACAAGCAATGTCACGAGGATGGAGAAGCCGCCTTCAGTTTGAATTCGTCAACACATAAGGGGGTTGATTGTAGGGCCATCCCACGAGCTTCACCAGGAGCAAACTCACCAAGGGTAAGAAGCCCTGCACCACGGGAGGTGGCTGACGGTGCGTATATCCACATATGGATTATGCAGGGAAAGGTTCGTGGGGGGTCTCCCTTGCCCATAGTGGTATCTTGAGTTGCAGTTTTCTTTAAACTGTGGGGAAGTTGGATTAGGTGAGGAATTCCACAATTTCTCAGCTTTTCAAATAACATGTCTGTGATATCGCCCAGTCTGACTCGCACTCCCACCTGTCTTGGGAATCCAGTTAACCCTTTGCTTGTGGACTTCAGGGTTTGCACTGGGGCTTCATGGAGGGTCTTTTTGGAGTCTGTTATCTTCGGCTGTTGAGACAGGGATTTAAGTTGCACTGCCAAAGTGGTGCCAGAAATAGGGGGTAGAATCAGGATTACCTGCCATTTGGCTCTACTTACTTAGCCAATCACTCGCTTCCCCCTCAGCACAAAAATACGTGTGCACACACATGCCTGCACATGCTATGCAAGCATACCACCTGCTGTTTTGAAAAGCTACATGTATTGTTTTTGGTGGGGGCTACCTTCCAAGTAATCAGTAATTAGCTTAGCAGTCCTGAGGGTCCTACCCTGTGAGGTCTCCTGCTTCAGGAGCACTGGGATCTCTACAAACCCTTGCTTCCCCCACCAGAGGCTTTCTGGAGCACAAGCAGCACAATAAAAAAGCTTCCCCCCCATCACACAGCATTGCATTGAACCTATTTGCCCTGATACACTACTTCAAGATGCCAACCCCATCTATTCTTCCGTCCTTGGAGGTTAAATAGCCCCAATGGCCAACAGGAGACAGCAGAGATGAGGCTTTTGAGGGCATGTGGTCCCAGGTGGAGCTATGTGCAGGAAACCCTTTCCCCCATCTCTCCATTCACTCTTCCCATGTGAGAGACCCTGGGAACCCCTGCTGGGATGAGCTGGTGACATTCCTGGGCCCACCCTGGCTGGGACCTGGCTCGGGGTGCAATCCCCACCTCAGCTGCCTCTGCTCTGTCAGTGCCGTGCCACACTATCACCGTACTGGGTGGATTTTTCAGTGGCAGAGTATAAACATTTCTAGTGAAGTGCACTTAGTGTAAGTTGCTTTGCCAAGTGCTGTTGCCTCCTCTCCTTCGTTATGATTATGAGAGTGTTTTGTTTAAGTGAGAAATGCCGTGGGCGTCCATCAGCTATGACAAGGGCAGGACGGTCTGGAAGGGATGCTGGCAGAACAGGTGGGCACAGGATGTCCTTGTGTCACCTGCTCCAGGAATGGCAACCAGGAGAGGGTGCAAGAAGTGGGGATCTTGTTGCAAACTCCCATATAACCACTGCCAGCCATAGGTATCAAAAGTCCCAGCCCCTAAAGGAATGAGGCAATGGTGGACAGATTTATTCCTGTCTGGATCTGATGAATGGAGTTACAAACCAGAAGGAAACAAAGTCACTTTCCCAAGATGACATGTGGATGCAGTGGCAGAGGAAGGCTGTGCTTGGGATGTGGGAGCCCTGTGTGAGTCCTGTGCTGCCCCTTCTCCTGACATCTGCAGCTGCCTGCCTGTGGAACCTCAGCCCCACATCTTCCTTTGGGGTCTTCACTGTTCAGCCCAGAGGCTGCCAGTGGCCTGCCCAAAAAGCCGCTGGCCTGAGGAAGTGATGGGAAGGTCCCTGCTGGGACTGGCAATTGGAGATAGAGACGGTGGTCCCAGATAAAGGGTGAAGCCAGAGATGGTGGTCCCTGATAAGGGGTGAAGCCCTGTCCTGGGGAAGATGCCGCCCGCCAACCCTCTGCCCAAAGACAATGAGAGCTGCAAACAAAGACCCACACTGAAGCACAGCAGCAATGCAAAAAGAAAGAAAAAAAAAACACAGAGGAAGAAACGCCTGAAAGATACATAGCTGGGATTCCTGAACCCCTCAGAGGTATTCGGGCTTAGCCAACAGGCTCGGGTTTTTTTTTTTCAAAGCCATTAATTACACAACAGAGACGTATCTGCGCCACTCCACCTCTCTGCGGCAAATAAGGGCCCCACGTATATTCCCTGAAATTCTTCACCCTCTGTGCTCAGTGTCATTGCCTCTCTCAGGCACTTGGAAAAGTAACCCATCACAGGGTGATTTTCCAGCTGACTCTTGTGTCTCATTTTCTGTGGTGTATTGAAAAGGCACTCAAAGCGTGCACCTCCAAAGAGCACATCTGAAATATGTGAGCTGCATCAGTAGCAAACACTGGAGACTGTGGCAGAGGGTTGAAAATACTGCTCTGCTCACCTGGGCAGCTTTGCTGAGTGAGCTGACTGCTCGACTAGGCTGAGGGGAAGCTCTCCCAGAAGCTGTACCAAGGGAAAATCAGTACAAGGAGTGCATCCACCTCTAGCACGGCCCATCACAGGCATTGTCACCGGCCACTCTGCTGTGGCTGCTCTGTTGAAGCTGCTGGAGAGGACTGCAGCAACAACTGCTGTATCCCTTTTCTTTTTTTTAGAAAGAAGAATTTATTAACAGCTCACCTGATTTCACTCATGAATCCAGCAGCACCCAGCAAGACTGACCAGTTCATACTGATGCTATTGGGAACAGGACAAAACAGTTTGGAGGGTGAATCCTGAGTTTTTCAAGTAAGAGCAGAGTGAAGAGTTGTGGGTGAGGGTGCAGTGCTGGGGGGGTGAGACATGGACACCCTTAGAGGGCACGGTGTGGTCCTGCTTGGAGGCAGGTGGCATGCCTGCAGTCCACCTTCCCACTCTTCAGGTTCTCCTCGGGACACAAAGATGCCCACTACTAGTGCTGCCTTCCCAGAGCATCCTCGTCGGACCAACCCCGTGGGGACACAGCTATGTGGAACAGTCCTATCCCAAAAGATATTATAGTTTAAAGGGTTTCCCACTGCATCTTGCAGCACATTTCATTCACAAGCTGTTTTGACTCAGAGCTTGCTCCTCAAACAGACTCACATTTGCACAATGCTACAAAGACCCAACTTCATCCTCTGGTGCTTGGAAGAACTAATTGTACCTGCTGGACCTTTTCTTGATCCTTAGATGAGCTTGGACATCTTCTCCCCGATGACATTCCAGTATTTTCATGGAAATGCTTTAAATAAATAAATACAGAAAACAGGAAATGGTGATGTGCTTAGCTGTTAATGTAGGCACAGACCCATCTTCCTTCTGTGCTACTGTATTTGTTGCACATTTTTGACATGAATAGTCAGACAAAACTTGGAGCTTTCCAGGCTCCCTCTGCAAAGAAAAGAAGAATGGGTGAGGGCAGGCATTTATCCTTATCTACCCTATTGCACCCTTTTCAGAATTCCCTTTTGGGAAGCCATTAGTTAGCTGAGGTGGAGTCCACTTTGGCAACTCAGGAAGACCAAGATATGTCAAGGACAAAGGAGGCACTTCAGACCCATCACATTTCACCTTCTGAATGTCATTAGTGCTTTTTCTATTCCTACCTGGCACTCATCCACTGTGACACCTCCCCACCCCATGTCCTCCTCCCCACAGCCTCTTGAGCCAAGCAAGACTGCTCAGGCTGTAGTTTCACTCTAAGCTGAATTTTAAAAGACACTACAGGAATACCAAGTCTGTCCAGCCTAGCAAAAATGCACAGTTTATCTTCCAGATAAACAGGGGTGAAAACACCTGTGTCTTTTCCTGCTGTCACAAATTTCTCTGGCACAGTGCAATAACTTACCTTGGAATAACTTCATTTTTGCCATGCTCAGCACCCTTCAGATCCTCAGGATGCATTTGCCAACACTGCTCCTGAACACCTAAGTCCAATGAGTGCTCCAAGGCATTGGTAGAACTGGGCAGAGGCTGCTACAAAAGTTTCCCTTGTGCTCTGCACATGCCAAAAAAAAAAAGCCCTCTAGTCCTCTTCTGATCCCTAAGGGCATGCTGCTTTTCCCCTGCCTATATAACAACCCCGCAGCAGAAACCCCCTGGCCTGGTACCATGGCCCCAAAATGCTTTGCCCACCCAGGGATGCCAGGACCCCTGAGCAGTCCTGCCCAGCCTGTGCTCTTGTTTGCTCTGTGTTGACCGGGAGCCCCAAGTGAATTATTCCTCCCATTCTTAGTTCTTTGACTTCGGTTTCATGCAGGGACCTTTTATATATCACATCCCCTTTTGCCAATGAATCTCTCCCGTTCCAACAGTTTAGTGTGCCCCACAATCAATATATTTTAGCAGCATGCAAGGACACAGTGTTATTGCCAGGTTCCTGGGTTGTACAAAACAAAAGGTATCACTTTCTTAAAGCCACTGAAAAATGCTCTGGGCCAAGTACAATTATTCCTCTGCCGTTAAACAGCTGTGTATAGGACTCTGGCTAATCACTCTGTTCTTGTTAGCAATGAATTTTTCTTCTAGTCTTCAATTACAGGAGACCCAAATCCATGGTCCACTCTGACCCTCTTTTTGTCTCATCTTGGACATCTCAACCTTCGGTGCCCAGATCTGTTAGGCTTGTCAGTAAAGCTGACTGGTTTCTCCTGATTGTTTTCCCTCTTGACATATGAGAATGTAAGGTGCTTTTCAAAGCGGGGTACCTTTGTAATGCTGTAGGCTAAGCACCTGAACCACACACCTCAAATCCCCATTATGCTCACCATGTCATTTGTGGTATAATTGTGAAATAGGACTGTGGTGGTTGAGGCGGACAAACGACATAAGACAAACAAGCATCATAGGGTGTCTTCGTTGAGCTGGGTTTAGGTGACCTCTTTGGATTATAGGTGGAGAGGAAGGGAAGCAATGTAAATGTTCCCTTCCCTGAAGATATCTGCTTGGCTCAGCTCCCCAGCAGCATCACTAACATCCACTCTGGCCTGTGGCCACTGCATTTCTGCAGTTATTTACATTCTTCTGCCTTTGCTGAAGCTCACATCCCTGTCTGCAAGGTCCAGCCTGGCTCAAGCTTTCCTGTTCTTCCCCCTTTCCCTGGAAAGCTTTCCAGCCCATTGCCACATGTTGGTGACCACCCACGAGCCACTTTGATCAGCTCAGATGGGCAGCACCATCGGGGAGCTTTGCAGTCCGCCCAGAGGCTTCCACAGCCACTGCAGCAGCAGAGGTTTCCTCTCTGAGCCCTGGGCAACCCCTGGTCGTTTCAGTGCACCTCTCAGACGTCACTTTTATTCCAGTTCCTACTTCAGATTAATTTCATTTCAGCTTGCTTTGGCTGACTTTGCTTTGCAAATGCTGTCTTTGCTCCTTGTGAATTTAACAGGAACCCACGACCGCAACTTCTCTCCCAAACTGTGCCGATAACCACGGAGGTCAGACAACGCAAGACGCAGTGGGCTGTTTGTATTGCATTTCCAGTGGTTTCAGACGATGCTTTGCTGCAGCCCTATCCACTTTCAAACCAAACTACTTCCTGGGATGCTGTGTTTTTTGCAAACCCCTTGACAGCCAGTGCTGTGATCTGGAGACTTTCCATCTCTTTCTGCCTCTCCATCCTCAGGTTAGCTACACCCGTGGCTTTAACTGGTTCTCCTCCTGCTCTCCTTCGCAGGCCCTCTTTGCAGGCAATGCCAGGGGCTGGAGTTCGGGGTGGAGGCAGCTATTGTTCCAGCTATCTGCAGTGTAATGTTCCTTATGACTGTATTAAATGAAGGGTGGAGGTCACACATCCCTAGTTTAAATTAGGTTTAGGCTGACCTTTAACAATATTACACTCGTGTATCCTCTCATAACTCACCGAATAAACTCCCAGAGGGTTTTACCACCTCCCTCTTTTCTTCCTACTGTAAGGATGCCCGAGGCTTAATGTGCTTCTCTCCAATTTCGCTTTGATTTCTAATCCTATCCCCTTCTCCCCCTTCTCTCCCACCAAATACAGATAAATTCACTCCTTTAAAGGTGGGGGGAAAGAACCTGTTCCTTTTCTCTTCTGGGCGACAGCTATTTCTTTTGTGTCTCTTTCTTCCCTTCCCCGCCCCCCTCCTCTTTCTTGACACAATGCACTATTTATTTGCACTGAAGGATAACTAAGAAGCAATTAAAAGATCAAAAGGCACAAACACAAGTAGATCCAGTGGCAACTTGTGGGGTTTATTTTGCTGCTGCTGCTGCTGCTGCAGCTTCACCAAACTGCTGCCTTGTTTTTCCCCCAGCCGGAGAGACACCTCTCTTACTGGGTCGCCTCTTCCTCCGAGCAGACTTTTTTATGATCGCTATTTTTCACCCCCATTGTTTGCTATTGCAGTTGTTTACTGGAAAATCACTTGTTTTTCTCAGGGAGATTAACCCTCCAAGCTTTCTTTTGTCTACTCTCAGGAGGTCCTTGTGGTGAGCTGGGGGAAGGGAAGGGAGCCGGGCTATTAACAGTAGCTTACAGCCCTGCTTACCCCCCTGCCAAGGTTGGGTCCTTTCCTTTGATGGGGTTTTGCTTTTGCAGTGAGGAAAGGTAGTGGCTCTTTGTTAAGGAGACCAGCTCTGTTGAATGGTTTGCAAGGACAAACAATTGGGATTTACTAAGTCCTGGGCATCTAGGAGAGACTCCTAAAGCCAAAGGTAAGCATCGGTGGAGATGGCTCTTCTTGGGAGAAATCTGGAGCCCTGATACATGCTGGCAGATGCTCAGTATCTTTGATGGCCAGGCTACATATCTATATCCATAAGATCTGATGCCTGTGTTTGAGTCTGGTGTGCAAAGAACTGCTTCCTCAGCATCACGTCTCTCTCCCAGGTGTACTGATGTTTCAGCTGAAGCCCACAGCCCTGACAGCAGGTCTGCTGGGTGGGATATGCAGTGACACAGCCCAGAGAAGCACAGCCCAGAGGACAACCCAAAGAACAGAAGGATGCTGGGGAGGGAAGGATGTCCAAAGCCTAGTGAGAAAGGACCAGTCCTGCTCACAGTTTTCTTGGGCGTGTCAAGGGCAATTCCAACTGTTCAGAGATGCATCAAGACCCCCATCCTTAAAAGAAAAAGTGCAAACTTGGAAAAAAAAAAAAAAAGAGAATAAAAAGTTTCCTTTATTGCATGTTGGGGCGAAGGCCTACTCACTCCACTACTTTTGGCAAGTGCTGCCTGAGAAGGACCAACCTGCCGCTCCATCTTAGGCAGCACTGCTCCTCTCTGCTCTGAGGAGGGTACATGCCCACAGCACAACATTGGCTGTGTGTGCCTGCAAGGCGGCACACACCCAGGCAGTGGTGAGGGTGCGGGCTCCTGGGGGCTGGCTGGGGCTGCCTTTGCCACTGGCAGAAAGCGAGCAGGGTCCCTTCCCCTGAGGCAGATGCTTCCCTGGCAAGGCAGACTTGACAGGCAGGTCTTTGGGAGAAGGCAAGTTTTGCTTAATGCAGCACGACGTGACTGCCATGCAGCACTGGAGGTCCAGCGAGCTTGTGCTCAGCCGGCGCACTGGTGTACATACAGTGAAGCCTGGGGAAAGTCCCTTGGACTTAAAGGCAACCATGCTTGCTTGCAGTCTGTGGGAAGCAGAGGTGAACTAGCAAGCAGGAACCATACAAAGAAGGTGCTCTGTGGAGTGCAAAATCCAAGTGCTGCTGCCCCGCTGAGGGGGAGCATCCATGTTGTCCACACGGAGATGCATGGGTAGATGCGGGGGCTCACTTCTGCTGAGGTGTGAGTTTGCCCACCCATGCTGGGGCGCATAGCACAGGGAAGGGCCCCGGGGCAGGTGTGTGAGCCCTATGCAGCAGGCACCCCTGCACGCCCGCACCTTCTCTGGGGAGCCCTTCAGCACAGTTTGGGGGCCAGTACGGGGCAGGGTGGGTGGCACAGACACCTGTGCCCCGTGTGCACCTAGAGAGAGCCTCGAAAGCAGGGTGGGCAGGGCAATCTCCCGTTGCCCCCACTTGCCCCCCCAGGGCTTGGAGCTCGCCATCCAGCTGCGAGAGGTGCTCAGGAGATGCCCCCCAGCATTTCGGCCAGGGGATGGGGTGCGGAATCCCATCTCCTCCCCTCACCTGCGTGTGCGCCTGGGAATGAGCCCAGGCTCCCGTCCCTCCCGGAGCCGGCCGGGGTGGGCCAAAGTCCCCACCCGGGAGCAGCCCGCGAACAAACCGTTCGGCAGAAACTTTCTGTCCCCTCTTCCCTCCCCGAGCTGGACTCCGGAGGGTTACGAGACAGAAGGAGGGAAGAAAGGAAGGGAGGGAGGGAAGAGAGGGGGTTAGACCGCTCTGCAACATTATTGGCTGCGTGGCCGGGCTGGTGCTCGCTGGGGAACTCAGAGCATGCCCATTGGGGGGGTATAAAAGGGGGGCAGCCGGAGCGCCCTGCCTGTCTCCTCGCTCGTGGGGCAGCCAGTCGGGAGCAGCGGGCAGCCAGGCAGCCGGCCCCTCTGCCCCGGCCAGGGCAACGCCGTCAGTAAACACAAAAGTGAGAGCCACCCAAGGGGCAGCCAAAGCAAGAGGAGAGAAAGAGAAGGGAAAAAAAAAAAAAAAAAGAAAAAAGGAAAAAAAGAAAAAAAAACAGAAAAAAGGAAAAAAGAGAAAAAAAGAAAATAAAAGGAAAGCGCTCGCTTGCTCGCGCTCTAGAATAACAAAATACCTGATCGTCACAAAATAGCATCCTTCAGACAAGATCAAGCAGGGACTTGACATACCAAAAAGGCAAGGCGAGGAGAGCGAGCCAGAGCGCGGGGAAGGCGAGCCAAAGCCGCGATCGCTGTCAGGGCAGGAGAGCAGCATGTCAAGCGCCGTGGCACACACGGATGAACGCTGCCGGCAGCCTGCCTTCCTTCCCGGCCCGCCGCCGCCGCAAGAAGTTGAGAGTAGCAGCGGCAGCGCCAAGGTAAGCGCCGCTCCGCTCCGCGCCGCGCCGCTCTGCGCTATCCGCGCTGCCCCTCCGCGAGCAAAGGCAGGAGGGCTCCCCCGTGCCGTGCCGTGCTACGCCGGGCAGACCCGTGCCATGCCGCGCTGTGCCATGCTGAGCCGTGCCATGCTGAGCCGTGCCATGCCGAGTCGTGCCGCTCGGCGCCGGCCCCGCTGCCCGCCGTCCCCACGCGTGTCACTAGAGGGACCCCGAGAGCCGGCCTCGGCGCGGGCTGGCGGGGCGGCCGCGGCGCTGGGGTGCGCGGGGTGTCCCCGGGAGGAGCCCCGCGTCCCGGCGGCTGGGACAGTTCACAGGCTGCCCGCGGCTGCAGCGCCCGCATCTTGCGGGGGGGATGCTGGCAGCAGAACCGCTTGCTCGCCTTTTTGGCGGCCGAGCGGCGGCGGGGAGCCGGCGCCGCGAGGGGCGGTCCCGCGTGGGGAGCCGCGGAGGGGCGTGCGGGGCTGGCCGGCGGCAGCGCGGGTGTGCGGGGGCCGGGCTGGCCCGGCGGTGGGGCCGGGGCTGTGCGGGGTCAGGCGGGGCTGCGCCGCCCCGGGCTGCCCGCGGCGCTCTCTGCGCTCCCGGGGCGGCAGTGGGAGCGGGGAGACACTGGTAGCGGCACGGGGAAGGGACAGACAGTTCTCCGGCTTCGGAGACCAGGGGGATTATTAAACTCTCTTCTGCAAAACACTGCGGCATGTTCGGTCTCGAAGGGATAAAAATACAGAGAGGAAAAACAAGAAAGCCAAGCCAAAATTGAGTGAGAGTTAATGGTTGGCGTGCAGCCTTTGACTTTGTGCGATTTTTTTTTTTTTTCTTCCTTCCCAGTTGATTTTCCCTACAGTAATTGTTTAAAAAGCGCAACTTGGAAGGGTTTTAGCACTCTTTTGAGCAGTAGGGAATTGGGGCACATGAGGAAACTGGGATTTAGCATAACTGTACCAGCAGATGTGGCTGCCTTGCCTCGAGCCAGTGGTACTTTAGCCGGGTTTCTGATACGCCAGGTCTCGCTCAGGCGGCGTGGAGCAATCAAGTGTAAAAACAAGGTTTGTGTGGGTGGTTTTAAATAGACTTCTCAGGAGAACTGCTGCTTTCAACCCTTGAATCAAGGCTTCCTATACAAAGTCTGTAGTTTTCTTCCAAATCCTGGGATGTGCTTGAGAGGCCAAGGCCTGGATTTCTTTGAGTTTATTTGTTGTCAGGTTGTGTGTGGTTTTTTTTCCTTTTACTTAGCAGTTTTCAGTGTGGTGGTGCTTTTTTTTTTTTAATTTTATTCCTCCTCTTGCTCTGATTTAGTGGAGTTGAGGAGCCTGGGTTGTGGAGTTTTGTGAGGGTGACTTTGTGCTAAGGACATCTGGAGGAAAGAAACTGACTGACACTTCTGATTGGAGCTTCACTGAGCTGTTTTGGACCCAGCTTGACAATTCTGGTGGGGGTGAATGGGTCAGAGCTGTAAATCTTGCTCCATGTTGTCAACACCCACACAAGTTCACTCAGCCTTTCAAAGGGGCTATCCCGGCTCCTGTGAAAATTCATTAAGGGATAAAAGATTTGACACCGCGGGTCCCCTCCCACCACCACATGAAATTTGAGAGCCAAAATGTGTCTGAGTGTGTGTCCCAGAGCTTCTTCTGACAGGTGATCCTTTTTGTAGCCTGGCTGGAGGGCTGCTGTTTTGACCAGGCAACCCGGAGGTGTCAGTGCGTGTCTTCCCATTGATTCCTATGGGCTTTGGAGTGAGCCTGGCTTGCCTTATGGAGCACCAGAGAAAAGCATTTCAGTACTTTTCTTTTTTTAAATAAAGCAAACACAGCAGGTGAGGTCTTATTTTTAGAGGGACTGAGAAGTTGGTGTGTTTCCAGCAGTGCATATGAGTACTGCAAATGAGTGGCCCACCCTCGCCCAGCTCGTGTCCTGGGACTGACCTCTCTGATCCTTCTTTGGGTTGTCTTTGCTTTTAAAGACTGCTGTGTGCATCTTAATGGGGAAAAGAGATACTGGTCTTTTTTGAGATGTTTGCATGAGGGGTCAGGAGAGTTGGGGGCACTGGGGCAAGAAATCTGCCCTGGGGTAGCAGCCTGGCTCTGAAAGGGTTAAAGCTGTTCTTCCAAGACATAAAGCAAGTTCAACATGTTGTGGGAATATCACTTGCCAGTAGACTCCAGTCACCACAATTTCTGATTTAACAGCTTAACTTGCTGTTAACTTTCCCTTATATATGCCAGGTTTTAGATGGGAATGCAGAAAGGAGAGAGGAACAATAAAGGAGTTAAGTGAGGCTACTAAAATGGACTTAAATCCCTTCCCTGGGTCCTGCCAGCTGTCTTTAGAAGAGTTAAGCAAGATTGCATTTCCTTTTTTTTATGCAGTAAATCAAATGTTTCTGGGCTGCATACCAAAATTTGTGCAATACGCTCTTACTCCCCAGTGGGGTGAGTAAATGGTACTGAATACCCCATTCACCTTTTTCAGCTTGATTTTTCCACGGCTAGAGTAGTCCTTGCTGCAGCACTGATAGACGTGGGGTGCAGGGAGCCTGCCCCAGCCCTGCCCCACTGACAGAGGAGGCAGGCGTCTTTCCTCACTTGCAGGATGGGAGGCAGAAAGGTGACCCCCGGATCGGGACGGAGTGGACTGCTGATGGGGACGAGCAGTGAAGACAAAAAAGTGAGGGCTAAAAATAGCAGCAGCATTGCCAACCTCAGCCATATAAATGTCATGCGAGCCAGGTGCCAAGAATCATGAGTTTTTTATTTTTTTCAAGCCTGAGCTAAATAGCAAAACCCGTGGTCCTGCGCTGGTTTTATTTGCCTGATAGCTCAGTGGTCAAAAGTTTTGTGTTTTGAAACTGGCTTTTTCCAGGCTGTGGGCTGGAAATCTCATTCTTTCTCTTTCAGACTAAAGGGAGACACTTCTGCAGCACAGCACGTGGCGGCTTCTCTCCCATTGGGTACTGCTGGGCACCTCATCCCTGGGCCTCTGCCCAAGACGCAGCCCAGGGTGGTTTTTGGTTGCCAAGGCACCTGCCTCTGCCGGCCGGCCTCTGCTAGCCCTTTACTACTTGGCACCTTGGGGCATTGTGGCCTGGCACCCTGAGCGAGGGTGCCCGTCGGCAGGAGTGGCACTTGCTTGGCACATGCCAGGTTGGCACACACCTGTGTCCTGCCCTTTCGGGAGAGCTGCGCTTCAGACCAGGACAGCTCCCCGCTTTCCTGAGCTGCCCTCTGAGAGCAGGAACAGAGAGAGATGCTCAGCAGCTCTTGAAGGCAGTCGTTGAAGTAGTGTAATGGGTGGAGTGTGATGGAGGCTGGGATGCGCAAACTGGGGTTTTCCCCTCCTGCTTACACCGCTGGGTTTGAGCCGATGACTTATCACCATGCTCCCTTTTAAATGCTGCATTGCTCCACAAAAAAGCAAGATTTTTTTTTCTTTTTGCTGTCCAAGTCCAAATTTTGCAGACTGGGCCATCTGTCAATTCCCTCCTACATTTTTCTGTTCATATTAAATTGTAATGAGGGCCAGACTGAAGAAGGAATTAGGTCAGACAGGAGGTTTAGTGTCTGTTTTTGGGGAGATGTTGGTTACCCAAGAGAAGCACCATGGTTTGGTTGGCTCAGCACAAGCCTGAGAGCAGGGGATGCCTGAGCTGTCCTCCGAGATTTGACAGCAGGGCCTTGTAGCTCATAATGGACTCTTGGCCCCCGACTCCCCAACAGCTGGACAGAAATTGTCAATCCAGCTGAATCTGCAGCAAATCCTGAAAAAATCGTTTAACAGCCTTAGGCAGGAGGGTGGCTCTGCAGCAGACCTGCCCTCAGGCTTGTTCCCGGCACATCACAGCAGCTCCAAGACAATACTCTCTGTTGACATGTTGGCATGGGGCTGCTGAGAGGTTTTGGGGGGTCCTTGGCCATGGGTGCAGCAGCCTGTGTCATGAGGGGGGAATATGCGGCAGTCCCGAGGCAGCCAGGAGCATCCTGCACATGGCAGCTCATGGCTGAGCTGGCTCCAGAAGCAGCCTGGCTTTGCACAGGTACCTGGGGAAGCAGTAGAACGCAGGAGAGTCACAAAGGATGGAGAGCAAAGCAGACTCTCTCTAGGCAAGGAGAGGCCAACATCATGGTCCGGTGGCTTGTCTGTGCCTCTCCTGCACTGAGGAGGCTGCTCTCAGGTGTGATTCCCAGGATGGTACAGGACACCTATGCAACCAAAAAATTCCTCTTGCATCACCATCTTGCATGCTGTGTGGGGTCTGAGCCTTTGTTAGAAGGAATTCGGTACTCACATTTTTGGGCACCAGGCGTGCCTTGCACTGCTGTTCCTGCTGCCCCTGGTTAAACTGCATCCTGAAGCATTTGACCTCTCTGCAGGCAGGTGATAGGGAATGGCAGCTGGCATGGCTGATTCAGCCTGCTTCGGCAAGAATGAACCTTGGTTGAGAGTAGCCTCTCTCCTAGTGGACACAGAACCTCATCGTTTGGGAAGGCACCCCGCTTACATCTCATTCCTTTATTCCTGTTACTCCTGACAAGACAGAGGGTTTCTAATAAAAATTGAAGGATTTTCCAGATGTCAGTGTGAATTTACTCCTGTCCCACAGCTGAGGTTTCTTACCTGTCCTAAAAGCAATGCTATCTCGTATTTCCAGCGGAGAATGAAGGCTCGGAGAAGTTCACAGGGCTTTGACTCATGATGCTAAGCAGGATTTGCTTGTGACAACTGAAGATGCATGCAACCTGGGTAGCCAGCATGGTGCTTGCACTGGGTTGTGGGCTGCCGATACTCAACCATGCTGTGCCACCCTATTTTAGGGAGCAGCACCTACTCTGGCAGCCACAGCAAGGCCAGTATGAGCTGTCCTGCATGGGTACTGCTCATCCCTGCTAAGGAGGATTAGGAGGGCGGAAGGATCTATTGAACGGTCACTGGGATGCACTGAGCTGCTGACGGTACCCCACAAGCCTGCCTAGCCTTTGGGTGAAGCCTGAGGGCTTTTCTTCCACAGGATCAGTTTGGGCAAAGTCAGAGGGAAGGGTTTATCAGGTTGGGTTGTTTTGCAGCTCCATCAAGCTGGGGATAGACTGCAGCACTGGATAGTAAATAAAGATGCTTTTTGCTTTGCTGCCCGGTTTCTCATTACAGGCTGCTGGAGGGAGCAGAGAGACTCCAAGGTGACAGTGGTGGAAAGGGCTGGTGGTTGATGTGTGAGCAAAGGGGGACTTCATCGCATTGCACACCTCCATCTTAGCTCTGGATGACAGTGCGGGGGACATCCCTGCTCTCATGGCTTCAGGGAGGCTTCCTGGCTGGAGTTAGGGGGTGCATGGGCCCCCTAAAAGAGCTTGAGATGGAGGCAGGGAGGGCTGCCAGGAGCCGCCCTGTGCCTGTGGTGGAGGTTACGCAGGAGTGGGTATTTTCCAAGAAGCACAATTTTTTTTCCACAGAAGGTGTCAGGTCTCCCCAGCATCAGATATTGCCCTGCCAACAAAACTTCACTCTCCCTTTGCTTCAGAGCATCTCACCCCTTTCTCTAGACTGGATGTGGAGGAAAAAATGCATTTGTCACCCTTTCCCCTGAGGAAGCTCTTTCTTGGGGACTGGCTCTGGCTCAGGGGAGGACAGCACACAGCCTGCATATTAGCTGCTGCGCTTTACGCCCCTGTGAGCCTAATTGGGGACGGGGAATTATTTGGGTGTCCTGGAGTCCCATGTCAGTAGCTTCAGTGGCAGCACTGGCTGCTGCACATCTGCTGCCCTGGCAATGAGCTGTTGGCGTTACCTGCAGCCTGGGAATACCAGCAATCAGGAGCTGCACATAAAAAAAGAGGAAAAAGGAAAAAAAAAAAGGAAGCGGGATCGTTGCTGTCTTGTTAGTCGGAGATCTGGCTGCCAGTGCTGCTGCACCAAGGGCATGACTCAAGCAGTGCAGGTGATGCTGCGGTCATGCTGGGGAAGCCCAGTGAACACCTGTTGGCCACTGGAGAAAAAAATCAGGGTGAAAAGACGTTGGTGGCAAAACATTGCAGCTTGGCAATGTGGTGCAGTCACATCCCAGTGCCATCCCTCTGGCCATAGTGTAATATACACCAAAGCCCCCCAGGTGTGCTGAAGGGTCTGGTGCTACTGGAAAAGCTGGCCCTGGTCCCATCACTTGATGATTTGAGCCCAGTTTATTCCCAGGGCTTCTACCCCTCTTGTCTAGAGCCCTGGAGGGGTTTTGCCCACCTGACTGATCTCTGCCAGCACAGGCTGAGCAATATGATGGGCATCGAAGCTCCTGTTGGGGGGATGCCCCCCTCAGCCTACCTTGACCTTGCAGCCTTCATTTTGGCTTTTCTTGCTGCTGATCCCTGTACTCCTGCTGCTCAGGAGAGCTTGTGACTTGTAAACACGGTGTATTTCTAGCGGCAATGATTTGAGCTACAGGCTCATAAAAAATTGGTAGCAAGGGTGGCTTTATTGCTGACAGGACTGTAGTGAGGCCCCGGGGGAGCTGGGCTAATTTCCTGGCTGCGCTGCAGACTTCCCCCGTGACCTTGGGCAAGTCATTTAATCTATCCTGGCCTTCAGCTCCATCTCCAAGCATCCCAGGGGGGTGAGGTAATATTCATTAACTGATACTGTTCTCGAGGCTAGATGTGAAACCCAGCGTCTTGGCTGAGCGTTAGCAGGGAGAAGGATTGCTCCGCTTGAGATTTAACATTGCCCCATGCTGGCTGCTATTTTCCGCACTTCATTTGCCCTCTTTATTTTGAGCTGACGTGTCTGGCCACCATCATTATTTGGCTGTGTATATACCATGATGCTCATCACTGAGGGACTATAACACCTTGAACTATCCATGGGTTTTGCCTCATCCAGTGAGGCAATAATACCCTCACTTTACACCTACAGAAGCTGACATAGAGGTAAAGCTGTTTGTCAGAGCTGAGTCAGGGGAAATCTTTGGGTTAGTTAGCAAATATCCAGGGAGTTTTGTTTTTCGTCCTCTGTGCTGCCTGATAGCCCCTTGGCCCTCATTGATGATGCCCCAGGCGCATTTTCGGTGGTTCTGCTCTGCTCCTGAAGGATGTCTTCTCAGTCCCAGCTCTTGTCAGCAAACATGGCTTGTGCAATCAGCCCCTCAATTGCCTGAGCCTTGGTTGTGTGGGTCTCTCTTACACCAGGGATGAAGGCTGCCGCTCCCTGGCAAAACTCAGCTTTCCTCAAAAGCAAC
Organism: Patagioenas fasciata; assembly: GCF_037038585.1. Lineage (NCBI taxonomy): Eukaryota > Metazoa > Chordata > Aves > Columbiformes > Columbidae > Patagioenas > Patagioenas fasciata. Next base: position 16,809,614 of record NC_092524.1, read on the forward strand.
TCTAGGACAGGCTGAACTTCATTTGTCTCTGCTTTGAGAGAACATGCATTCAGGGGGAGCATGAAAACCTGTAATCAGAACTGGAAAAAAAACCACCTCCTTATAATAATTTTGATGATTTCCCATTTAAAAGGGGAGGGGGGTGGAAATTGCGCTGTTGAAAGAGCTGGAGGAATAAAAGCCTTTCAGACGTAGGCTGAAGTGAGATTTTCCAATGGAAAATCTGCCTCAGTGCAAACCTTTTCTGGCCAGAGCGTCTGACCAGCAGGACGAGCGCGGGCAGCCCGCTTCTCACCAGCGGCTGGCTCAGCACTGCCGGTCCTTCCCTGCAGCATCCTAACATGTCCGGGCATCAAACCCTGGGCCTGCTGTGGGTGGGGGTGAGTTTCCCAGGGGAGGTGACAGAGAGGGGTCCATCGCACTGTGTTAACGCTGTGCCTCTGTCCCCAGGTGCAGAGGATGTGTGCGGCAAGACGGATGCTGCTGCTGCTGCTGGCTTTCCTGGCCTATGCGCTGGATTCGGCTGCGGCGTACGGCACAGCGGAGACCCTCTGCGGCGGGGAGCTGGTGGACACACTGCAGTTCGTCTGTGGGGACAGGGGCTTCTACTTCAGTAAGTGCCAGGTGGCTGCCAGCAGCAGGCAGGGTGCTGCCCGTGTCCTGCCCTTGCCTTCGGTGGAACCGGGCTGGGAGGGGAAGGAGGAGTTTCCCAGCTCAGTGCTTTTTGTGTTTGCCTTGTTCTTGGTGGCAGGCCAAGAGAGAATCAAGAAAAGCGATGTGCTCAGGGTGACATGCTCCCACCTCGTGCTGGTTTTGGGGACTGTCTAGTGCCATGGGGAAACTGGGTCCTGCTTTGGTGCTCAGAACAGTTGAGTATCACTGGGAAGCCATAGGTGGTTGGCACACCAGTGATGTGGGCAAGTCATTAAAATGATGAGTATGTGTGCAGATGGCCCTCTGCTGAGCTTGGGCCCTGGCTAATTTTTAAACCTTGCTGCCTAAGTGCTGCATCCGGAAAGCAGGTGGAGGAGCTGAGCATTCCCCCTTTCTGGGCAGCCTTTGCTCGGGTATAGCAGCAGCTTCTAGGCTGCTCCCAAAATACGCTTTGTGACCCCCTGGCTACCTGCCAGTTAGCCTGTCTCTGAAGAGTGGTGTCTTACCCTTTTGCAGCACAGCTATTGCCAAAAAATGCAGTGTTGCTATTGTCCACAGAGTGCAGGTGGCTTCAGGACAGTTGGCTTGAGTGGTCTCTCCACCAGGATGCTTTGGGGTTTTGGACTGTTGGCATAAGCAGTACAATGGCTTAGCTGGTAAATGGACAGGAGGAGGAGCAAACCAGTAGTGAAGGATGCTCAGTAATCTGTGGGTGAAGGTGCCTAGAGCGTGACACCTTGTTCTAGTGTTTCTAATCCCCTGCTTTGCTTGGGAAAGGGAGGACCCTGTGTCTTGGTACTCACTGAGGCCTGAACTGCAGAGTGACTGACAATAAGAAAGTTGCAAAGCCAAACAGGGAGGAAGAGGATGAAGATACCAGCTGCACGTGGTGCCATGCTTTTGGCAGTCTTCCCTCTGCCTTGGGAAAAGGAATTAAAAAGTCATAGAGTGTGTTTTGGAGTAGTGGAGAGCCAGCCTTCCTGTCTGCCTGTTCAGGGAACGGGGTGCTGCAAAATTAGGAGACAACCCTGGATGTCCCTTCTCAGCCTGGATCCTCAGCCAGACTTGGTTGATGCTGCCTGCTGAGATTGGGTAGGGAGAGGCACAGGGATCCCACATCCAGCAGCAGCCAGTGTTTGGGCTGTGTAATTTTGGGCAGGCAGCTGGGCTGCAGGTGCCTTTGCAGCTAGCTGGGGTGATCGCCCTGCCCTGTCCCAGCTGAGCAGCAGGATGTTTTCATGGCCCCCAGAGCGCTGCGCTGGGGACACCCTGGGCACGCTTCCTTCCTCTTGCTGAGCCAAGCGGCGAGGGTTTGCATGTCAGCTGCCCTTCCTCTTCTCATCTCCCCCTTTCCTTTGCCAGTGAGCCCCATGACAGAGCTTGGCCAAAGCAGCGTGTTGGGGGCTGGCCTTCGCAGCACAGCAAGGAGCCGAGCTCCTCTCCTGCTCTCACACCTCTTCCTCTCCCTCTATATATAGAGTAGCATCCGTCTCACTCCCCTGGTTTCTCTTCCCTCCTCCCCCTCTCTGGGGATGAAAGGGAATGGGGCTTTTGTTTTATGGACAAACTGACCTCCTTTCACCTCAAATAACCCAGCTGCCTAGGCCAAAATAACTTTTGAAGGCAGACAAGTCGCTTGATGCCAAGTGGCCAGATTGGTGCTTACAAGGGAATTCTTGCTTTTTTTTTTTTTTTTGTCCTCTCCCATCCCCTCTTCTTATTTTTGAATATTTCTGGAGAGCTCAGGTGCTGGGGGATGAAGCAGTCACATCCTCAGCATCTGCACAGCCTGCGCTGATGGCTCTACTTGACAAAGGACATGGACATCCCCAACTCACTTTGTTTTTTCCCTCTGCCTCCATCTAGTTGGCTCATAAAATGATAAATTCTCCTGATCATATTAATCTTAATTCTTAGACCCTTATCACTACACTAGTGTCACTGTACAGGCTTGATAGGGCATGGTTATGTTGCATGATCACGGGTTTATGTCTTAAAAGTGGGCCTGTGTTTGTCATGAGTACTTCTCAGCAGGGGGCATGCGACCTGGAGAGTGACTTGCACTATTGCAGCCATTTGTACCAGAGGTAAATGACTTGGGCAACCTTGTCCTGCAGGTAGAAGTGGGCCCTGCTTGCTGGATACAGCTTGTTGCAGCCATCTAACTGGTAATCTTGGAAAAAATGAAAGCAGTATGAAGATTCATTGTCAGTTTTCTGCTGTGGTGGTGATTTGAGTAGTGAACCGATGCTCTGCATTCTTACAAGGGAGCACTTAGTTAGCAAAGCTATCTCTGAAATACAGCGGTATTTGCATCCATGCAAGCAGGTGCAGCATGCTGACGCTGTTTCATGCCTCAACATCTGCCAAGAGGGAAACATACAACCTAGACTGAGGAGTGTGCACCCCCTGATAGCTGGGATGCCCGTCTGTCAGCTGGCATGGGGAGCAAGTTGCAGCCGCTGGGTACCTTTGGCAGCATCATGACTGGCAGGTGTTTGGGGCTGATGATGTTGAAGCTGTTGAGAGCTGGGGCTGCCAAAGAGCCGCACCAACAGGGGCAGGAGCCGGCAGTGCTGGGGTTACCCAGCCATGGGATGCAGGGTGGACACTGCGATGTGCACCACTCCAGCCATGCACCACATCCCAGGGGTGCCTGGGCAAACTTCAACTGGAGCCGCATGTGCTTTGCTCTTGGCCTCTGCTCTGATTCCTCCCCTCTGTTACTTTTAAGGCTTCTGGGGCTGGTGCACAGGTGCTGGCATCCTGCCATGGCTCTGCAGTGGGCTCAGGAGCCCATTTCCTTGCTTCCGAGAAGCCACCCCAGGGATGGCAGAGTGGCCCATGGAGGGATGCTGAGTACAGCCCCAAGAGAAAAAAGCGGAGTGGGTTGAGAGGAAGCCTTGGTCGCAAAGTTGCTGTCATGCACTGCCGGCAGGGAGGGGAAAAGGGGCTATAGGGGGAGAGGCGTCCGACTTCTCTGTAAACAACAGCTCCTGTTTCCTCCTTTCCAACAGCTGATAAGAATTTAGCTCTTTGCAGCCGCTTGTGCTGACGGAGCACATTCTTGCGCGCCCGCCGCTCCTCCGAATAATACTAGGAAAAAGCAGGGGAGAAAGTGTGGTGCCGAGGTGGGGGAGGGCCAGGCTGGGGGCACTGGGACGGGGCCTGGTGCTGCACAAAGGCCCCCTTGTTGGTCCTGACATTCCTGTGACAGGGGCGCGGGGACTGTTTACACCCAAAGTCCCCTTCCACTCGGCTTGCCGCCTGATTGACTGGAGAAGAGGGAACCTGGCTGGGTTGGCACCAGCGCCACACACCCCTTTCCGTAGCATCTATCTGGCCCCAACGAGGGTGGGGAGGCCAGAGCAGCAGGGTGGTAGTGCCAAGGAAATGACCCTCCTGCTCCCCTGTGGCTACAGTGGTGCCACCGCCTCTGGCATGGAGGCAAAGCTGAGCTGCAGGTATGTGGCCTCCAGGCTCTCCTGGGAATGAGTCACTGGAATGCCCAGCCCTCCTGGTTGGGATAGCCCATTGCTGGATGGGAATAACCCCAGGCAGCCAGAGGGCTTGCATCTCTGGGCTTTGTGTTGCCGGGCTTTACTTTACCGGGCTTTGCAATGCTGGGTTTGCACCCCTGAGCTTGGCCGCTTGGCAGAGCTGTGGGAAGTTTTGGTGGAGCGCAGTTTGGGGAAAAAGAGACCATAGTCATTCATTGAAGGCTGAGAGGAAGCGTGTTTTCCCAGGAGGAGGCAGCTATGGCTGCAATGGGAAGTGGCCCACACACCGTGGTGGTGCTGCAGCCCGCTGCCCACACAGCTCACTCTGTGGGCTTGGACGAAGTGGCAAAACCCTCCCTGAGTCTGGCAGTGTCAGTAAAGCAAGATGCTACCCATAGATAAATGCTAGGAAATTAAACCTTTAATCCATGTGTAAATTGCGTTACAGAACAAACACTTTTCCCTATTCAGGTCAGCAGCGATATTGCTGTTAACCAGCGATGTCCTAGCATCTCTTCCCTGGATTGTTGTCTCCAGGTACTTTCTGGGACTAAATCCCTGTTTGTTATATTTGCCTGTTTTTTTTTCCTGAAGTCACTCTCCCACAGAGGACTGTATTGGCATTGGCGAGATCTGTATGGGTGATTATATAATGGGTAATGTGTCCTATCGGACTGTCACAGTGGAGCTGGCAGCGGCACCAGCAAGGGGAATGGCACGCAGCAGCTTTATGCAAGAGAAAAGGGGTGGTATGTTGGGGCCGGGGGCTGTGTGTGTGCCTGTCAGCTGGGCCAGGGGAGGAAGGGGCTGTGCTGTGGTGATCCCTGCTGGGAGCTCGCCCTAGTGATGCCACACCTGGGCATTTGCAAATGTGCTGCTGTGATCTTCCTGTGTGCTCCCATGCCAGAAAGTGCCCTTGATGGCAGGGCAGTGAAAATGGTCCTGCTTTGCTTGTTGTTTTTTTTTTCCCCTCCCTTCTTTCTAAACAAACATGTTGCTGCAAGTGGGCAACTTCTGTTTTCAAGAGGAGATGTAACTTCTCAAAACCTCAACTTCTCCAAACCTCAACTTCTCCCTCAACTGTGTGTGTTGTCACTTCACCAAGCTTCTGTTCTGTGAGAGTGTGAATGCAGCCCTCTAGGTATGTGATAGCAAAATGGGGTGACTTTAATTTTTTTCTCTTTTCCTTTGAAATTCTCCTTCTACCCATGCTTAGGGTTCCTTTCTGAAGCAGCCTAATGCTTCAGGAACCTGGTGTGCCCACAGGTTTGGGCACTGGGGTGGAAATATGCTAAGCGAGGTGAGGTCAGTGGCACCGCGGGTCTTCCATGGGCCTTGCTGGACATCAAGTGCACCTGGCCCCAGGCTGGATCCTCTCCCTTGTCTCCCTTGCTCATTGCCAACCAGATTGCCTGCACCAGCATCACTCATACATCTGTGGGCACCCAACACGCCTACCCTGCCTTTAAAGAAGGACCCAATCCAGCCTGCTTGTTGCCCACAAGCTCTTATAGAGAGAAAACTGAATTCCTAACAGGGCTCCCTTTGCTGAGCCTTTGCCAAGAGGGAACCATCCTTTCTCCTTCCTGTGAGGCTGGCTAAAGGCTGTGCCTAAAGTTTTTCAAGAGAAAAAGAGAAAGGGAAGGTGGTGGTGCAGAGGGGATGCATGTGGAAAGCAGGGCATTTTAAATTACTTCTGAAGGTGGGCTGTGTGGTATAGGTCAGCTGCCCCATTGCCCTACCATGTTTGCTCTCATGACCCCTGAGTGTGGCAGCAATGCACCTGTGTCAAGCAGAGGGCTTCCCTTTGGTGGGGACACATCTGGTTTCAACAGAGAGCAGGTGCCGTGCTGCCAGGGGCTTTGCTATTACAGAGCCCGCAGTGAGGTACAGTCATGGGCTTTTTCATGCCATCATTGCACACATGGAGCTGCATTGTGCATGCAGGGCTGTGTTGAGCATGCAAGTCTGCGTCGCACATGCATGTCTTCACTGCATGCACAGAGCTGCATTGAACGCACAGGGCTGTATTTCACATGCATGTTTGCATTGCACATATGGGGCTGCCTTTCACATGTAGGGTTGCATTGCATGAACAGAAAACTTCTGCACTTTATCCTGAGGCACTTTGAGTGGGCACCTGGATGAGGTACCCCCTGAAGAAACTGGTCAGTACCTTCCAGGCCAGGGCCCTTAAATCTTAACCAAGGCCAAACACTTGAGTGCTTGTTTCATCGTGAGCGTGTGAGGGGACCAGAGGTTGTGGACAGAGCCAGCACGGCTGGCGGGCAGGGGCTTGGCCAAGGTCAGCATGGTGAACAGTGTTAGGCGTCGCGTCTCCCCAGCTCGCTCTCAGTTTTTCCCATGCCCAAATTCTCCAGGCCAGGATGTGTTACCTGTTTGCAAGCCCTGCTAGCGCTGGCCTCTGCTTTCCTCCCTTGGAGCATCTTTTGCAGGGAAGAGGTGCTCCTGGCAGTGTGCAGAGACCCTGCCACAGACCCCACAACAGCACAAGCACATAACACTGCATGTGAAAGTGAGGAGAAAATCCTTTTGTTTTGGGCCAGTTGATGTTTGGGAAGTCACAATTCCCAAGGAAATTTGTTTTGCATCAGAAATTTGATTTTGCCCATGTCTTTTATTTCAAGAGGAGGAGGAAAACCAGTGAAAGTGATGTAAGCTTTTCCTCTGGAGCGCTTTGGCTGTCATTGAGCAGTGACATGAAATGTACTTGGTTGTTGCTGCACCAAACACGAGCTTTCGCATCCTTCTGCAGGCAGAAACAGGAGAGGAACCCTTATTAAAAGATTAAGTTTAATAGCTATTCTTGGCGGGTGCAGGAGCCTGTATTCTTTCTGCAGCTGTCTCAGAGCTGTCCCATCTGGTAAAATTTAGCCGCCTTGGTTCGCTTCACCTGCTTGAGCGTCGACCCGACGGAGGGAGGTTGGCAGCCGCAACGCTGTGCTGCTTCTTTCTAATAAAACTTGTTTGCCAGGATCAACATCGGAGACGGTCGCAGTAATCAGCGCAACGCTGGCTGCCGGGCTGGGCTCGAGCTTCCTCCCTTTAGCTGTGCCCAAAAAGGCTGCCCGCACCGGAGGTGTAGAAGGGGAATAAATCACTGTCATATAAAGTGCCTTTAATTAGCACTGCACGCACACAGGGAGACCTGTTGGCATCAACAGTGTTTGTCTGGGAAAGCCTTAATGTGAAACTCGGATGGTTTGCGGGCGCGTGTCGGCTGGTTTGTGAGAAGGGCTGCTATTTTTGAAGCATGTGGGACCCACCAGACTATGGTGGCTGGTGGAGGAATGCCTGCAAGGGGGCAGGTGCCGTGGAGCAGAAAAGAAGGTATGGTCCACATCGTGGCTAATGCCAGTGTCTTTGCCATTGCAGGCAGACCGGTGGGACGAAATAACCGGCGGATCAACCGGGGGATCGTGGAGGAGTGCTGCTTTCGGAGCTGCGACCTGGCTCTGCTGGAAACCTACTGTGCCAAGTCCGTCAAGTCCGAGCGTGACCTCTCCGCCACCTCACTGGCGGGCCTGCCGGCACTCAGCAAGGTAAGGGGGGCTGAGCTGGGTTGACGACTCTTCTTCAGAATAAATAGCAAGAGAAAATGTGGGAAGGCCATGGGCGGGAGAGGACAAACCTCAGCTGCAAGGTCTGCTGCTTCTGCAGAGCCTTCAAGAGATGGCCACTGTTGGTGACTCATGCCAAATACCCTGCAGAAAGTCAGCTTTGAATAAGGTGGGGGACTAGAGGTGGGCTGATCATAGAATAATAGAACAGTTTAGGTTGGAAAGCACCTTTAAAGGTTACCTAGTCCAATCCTCCTGCAGTGAGCATGGGCATCTCCAACTAGATCAGGTTGCTCAGAGCCCTGCCCAACCTGACCTTGAGCGTTTCCAAGGATAAGAAAGTGTTTCCATGGGATGGATGAAGCTCAAAGAGGTGCACCCCCATCCAGAGAGTGGGCAGGCTTGCGGGGAGGCTGATGTTGCTATCCCATCCCCTTGCAGGAGAGCTTCCAGAAGCCCTCGCACGCCAAGTATTCCAAGTACGACGTGTGGCAGAAGAAGAGCTCCCAGCGGCTGCAGCGCGAGGTGCCCGGCATCCTGCGGGCCCGCCAGTACCGGTGGCAGGCTGAGGGGCTGCAAGCGGCCGAGGAGGCCAGGGCACTGCACCGTCCCCTCATCTCCCTGCCCAGCCAGAGGCCCCCAGCGGCACAAGCCTCCCCTGAAACGGCTGGCCCCCAGAAATGAACCCTGACTGGCTGTCTTGATTTTTGATCTCCCAGGGGAGAGCGGGAGGACTAGCAAGACCCAGCCCCCGAGCCCCTCCGTCCCCGGGGCTGCCGAGCCCAGGAGCGGGACAGCGGGGCACCCTCACGCTGCTCCGGCCCCAACCAAACAACTGACACAGCAAGGAGGGGATTGCGGCGGCGAGCAGCGCCGCTCCCACCACATCGCCCTTTTGGGGTGGGGGGGAGGGTTGTTTCGTTTCCCAGGCCTGTTTCGTTCCCCTGCGCCCCCAGTATTTCCAAGCCTGTACTTGCAAAAGGACAGTTCGGCACTTGAACTTTTTGCTGCCAGGCACTGCGTGACATCCCTGGTGCCAACGCCAGAAGAAAAAAGAAAGAGCAAGAGGGAAAAAGGATATGAAGTTAAATTTTTTTTAATCTTCTTTTTCTTGAGAAGAAGAGTCCATTCCATGTCTTTCTTGACAATAAAGTGAAAAATAAAAATAAAATGGGGAGAAATATGGAGGAATATAATTTTTTTCACCTCATTCCCACCCCACTTTTTTCTTCTTTTTTTTTTTCTTTTGGTTTTCTTATTTTTATAACTTTCTTTTGCACCTTTAAAAGAAAAACGTACCTGAGAAGTTCTGGGGAGCCCCCATCTGCATTTTTGTGTGTGTGCTTCATTACAAGATTCCAAATCGACTTGCACCTTTTTGAAATCATCGATGACGTGAGAGAGGAAGAGTAGAGAGAAAGCGAGAAAGAGAGAAGAAAAAGGAAATGGGAAAGAAGAAAAAAAAAAGAAAAAAGTGAGCTGATGCTCACTTTAAATGGAGGAGGCGTCTGCATTGCACATTTGCCACGGTTTTAGTTGATTTATATATATAATATATTATATAACTTTTTGGCAAAAAAAGCACTATTTTTATGGGACATTTTGTGTAGTATCTGAAGAAGGATTGTAATGTTTAAAATGTGTTATGGTGCTAAAGTAAGTTGGAAGGGAAAAAAAACAGAAATAGCAAGGGAGGGTGGGGAGGGAAGGACAAGATAGCAAATACTGAACTTGAAATTTTAGCTTTTCGTTTTAGGAAAAGTGTGATAAATGTGTTTCTTTTCTCTTCTGAAATATAGCTTGGTCATGACCATATGAGCTAGTTGGCTGTTACTCATGTACACAGATGCACGCACACACAGAAATACATCGACACGCGTCCTTTTTTTTAAAAAAAAGAAAACAACAAAAACCAAAAAACAAATCCACCACAGTTTAGACTAAAAGGGAACTGTTCTAGAGACAAACTGTGTTGAATGGTGAAGGTGTTGCCTGTTATAACTCGAGGCCCTGCTTCTGCAGAGACCCTGGTGGACCTTGGCTTCCCGAGCAACGGGGGCCCCCCTGTTCCCCCCACCCTGACACCTCGCTCCCGCCGATGCTCCGGCCAGTGGGTGGGCAGGCGAGCGACCCTCGCTGAGCCCCTGCAGAAGCGCCAGCTCCACGCACCACCGTTTCCTTTTCCTTCTCTTGCCCTTTCCGTCCTTCTTGCCGGACCCCCTACTCCCTGCCCTGCGCCCCCTGCTCTCCTCCCCTCGCGCCCCGGGGCTGGAGAGGAGGAGGAGGGATGCACCGGGGCGGCTTCAGGGCTGGGACCACTGCACGGGGTGAGATGGGGCGGGGGGAAAGGCAAGTCTCTGGCTTGAGGCTCAGGACTTGGTGAGCGGACGGGTTTGAGAGGTGGACAGAGGGCTGTAAAATAGGTTGGTTTTAAAATAATATATATTATCTGTCTAGGAACCGTAAAAAGGGGGGAATCAATTACATCTCCCTATGATATACTCTCACTTGCTAATAAAATGGGGACACTCTGTTAACCAGTTCTGTACTTGCTTTGTCTTATATATCCATACATTTAAAACATAAAAAAAAAAAAAGACTACTTGAATTGTATTCTATTTCGTGTTTTGGAGGGGAGGGCTAGGGGGAGTCTTGACAGGGGGAGGATTTTAATGTATAGTCCTTTTGTTTGTTATTACCTTGCAATGTTGAGCCATGAAGCCTTTGTTTAAAAAAATGGCACTGCAATACACGACAAAGAAAATCCTTTATTTATTTTATTAAATATATATGGAAAAGAATGAAAACTGCTCCAAATTAGAAGGGGTGGGGAAGGGAAGTGGGTGGGGTGGGGAAGGCAGAAAAAAAACAGAGCAATTGCAAATAATTCACTTTTTTTTTTTTCCTTTTCATGTGTCTTTTTTTAAAAGAAACCTAGTTTTTATTTTTTAAAAAGAGAAGTAAAAGCTTTCCTGGATGCTTTGTACCAAAAAAGAAAAAAAAAAAAAGAAAAAAGAAAAAAGAAAAAATCTGTTAAGCAAATAAATATCCATCCAGAATATGAAGCCTGCCTTTTTCTTTTCGTTTATTTTTGCTGCTGGGGTGAGAGTTGGGTGGGAAGGAGGCCATGCCAGGCGCACTCTTCGTGGAGGAACAGAGTGTGTTGCAGCTCCTCTTTTCGGGGCTCAAACCTGCAAGAGAGGGTGAGATGCCCTTGAACTGAACCCTGAGACCCATGGCAGATGCACCCTGTACCCGCCATTATAAATACATGCCCAGCGATTCTTGGTGAGATTTGGGTGTGTTTCCCAGCATCTGTTGGATTTGCTTAGCTCTTTCCAGTTTGGACTGAATGGAAGCTGAAGATGTGCCAAAGGCAAAAAAGGAGAAAAAAAAATGTTGGATCTAGGTTAGGTTTCCTAGTAGATGGTGTTGCTCTGGTTTCTCAGGGTAGATGTAGCCTCTCTCAAGTGTTTAGTGATCCTGGTGAGCTGCTTTTCATCACATGGAACCACTGTGCACCAGTGTAAATGGGAGGCAAAATACTGCAGTTCCAGATTGGTAGTGGAGCAACTGCTGGACAAAAACGTGCTGAAGAATCCCTAGTGCCCCAAGTCAGGCAGACACTGCGTGGGCTGCGCAGTCTCACTGGCATGGCCAAGGACTCTCTACTGCTTTGGGGTAAGGGACTTGAGCAAGGACCATGCGAAGCCCAACCTCCTGCACCAACATGGGCTGGAAAAGATTTTCCACCTGAAAACTGGAGTTTCTATTTAGGCACCTAAAAATTGCAGATTTTAAGCCTGTTTCTTTTTCAATTTTGCAGTAAGGGGAAAAAAATTCTCAGAGAGTTTTTCCTCTTGGGAAAGGAGGGTTTGGTCAGGAGGGTTGATCATGAGAGTTTTTGTATAGATGCAGGCTCAGCTACTTCCTTTGGACACCTACTTTATTTCAGGTGGAGACCATCTGTGCAGACCTCTGGTTTTCTATGCACTAAAAGGTGTCCCTATGAAGGGGAAAGGACTGACTTCATCACAGTTTCTGGTGGCCACTGTTGGAAACATTGGCTTTGAGAGATTTGGTTGCTTTCTGCTCTTTGCTGTGTAAACTGCTATCATGGGAGAAATTTAGAGATTATTAAAAAACAAGAAAAACTTCAGCTAAACTTCTTCCCTGTGTCCCCCAGGGAGCAAAGCAGCAGTGCTGAAAACACTGTAAGGGTGAATGTGCTGTTTCCAAGCATGGCTTATCTTTAACGCTTCTTTCTGCTTTATCCTGGCCTGGGTCAACATGAGGCCAGACCAGAGCAGCTCATTGTTTTGGATACTAGAAGGCTGTTCAAAATGTGCCATCCTGCCTTTTGCCCTGGTAAGGACTGGGTTTGCCTGAAGGAGAGACCCAAACAGCCACAGGAACCCCTGAGATGGGTCCTAGCCAGTGAGTGAGTGGGAGACTGGGACCTTTGATTCAGCTCAAGTTTCTTCTGTTGCCTGCAAAACCTCTTTGCAAGTTGGCAGATAAGTCACAGGCTTAGCTCGGAAATCTCAGACTGCAGCCTTGAGAACAAACCCAAGATGCATGTTTGCGCAAATGGATGGGCAGAATCGACTCTGGTTTTTGTTGTCATGCCTCTGTACACAAACACAGCTCCTAGGGCTTAGCTGTTGGATTGCAGAAGCATTGGAGGCTGCAGCAGTGACCATCAGTGCTCCCTGGGGAGGGACAAGTGGCAGGTCTGGGCACCCAGCTAACCTCCATGTCCAGCCCAGCTGGTCCAGTGACCTCGACCCACTGCTCTGCTGATGTGTGAGAGGGTGGGGAGACAAAGGATCATTTCAGCAGAGAAGTCTGAAAGGCTGTGTAGTGTCCCAGGAAGGACTGTATCTCATAGCAGCTTCATCCCTTTCATTTTGCTTGCTCTCAGAAGCTTGGTCTTCCACTGATGTACTGTCCTGGTTTGTTAAAAAACAAGTTTCTCTTTTAGTGAATTTTGCCTGTCAGCTAAAGCCTTCATATTAGCTGCATTTTCCTGGAGAACCAGATATATGTTTTGGTAAACCCAGCAATGGAATGCAAACTTATTGATAAGCAAGGATGGACGTCTCACGAGAGGGGCAATGAGAAACTGGTGACCAAGAAACTGACCAACTGTGTATAACATTCCATTCACGTGAATACTTCATATGAAAGTGGGAGATCACGAGAATATCGCCCCTTTCCCTTTTTTCCCTTCTGCTTATGGCCGACATTAGGAGAGGACCTTGCTAGTTGTCCCTGTGAACTGAGGTCCAGTGAGAGACTGAATCCAGCTCCGGTTGGCTACAGAGTCTAATCCAGGACTTTGGGTGCTGGCTCTGCAGTTGCTGAGACTTACAAGGTTGGTTTTGTATATTTTGTATTATTTTCTCTATTCTTATTAGTAGCATTAGTAAAACATCTTTAATTTTTCCAACTCTCTTCTCTCTCTCCTTCTTTCCCTCCCGATCGCCTGTCCTGAGTGGGAAGGGGGGAGAGGGAGGGGCTAAAGGGGGAAGTGGCGGGGTGGAAGGAGGTTAACAATACATCTGCCAGGGTTTTATTGCCACCCCGCGATCTAGCCCTCAACATGTACCTAGCTGTTAAATGGAGGGAAGAAGCATGTCTGTTGCTTTTTAAAATATACTTTATTTCCCTGTTGCATGTGTTATTATCCACTGATGTTTTACGTGGCTGTGGGGAGGCCTGGCAAAGGTGTTGATATATGCTTGGTTATTTCACTTGCATGCCCTCAGCAAGACTGCAAGACTCAGACACCTATTGCACCTCTTGTTTGTAATGCAGTGTCAATAAAGCAAAGCAACTATAACAACCTTCTGACATCTGATATCTTTCCCCCGCCCCTCTTTATTTATTTTTAAAGAGCAGGTGAGCTGTAAAACACCCCGAGGTTGAGGTAGCACAGCAATTCCATGGCTCCCAGTGCAGCTGAAGGGGTAACCCCAGTTTGGAAAGACAAACAGACCCCATGTCCTAGGAGGGATCTGTCACTCCCACTGAGGGGCTGGAGGTGTGTCCCACTCTCCCCCACGAGGGCACTGGAGGATGCTCTGGCTGTCAGTGAGCAGTGTGCTGTGGCAGACATGACTTCAACCTGCCAGAAAGGCATGGGTCCTTGCAGGAATCTTGACCTGCTTCACTGCTGTGCTCCCAGCTGTGCATGTCCCGAGGAACGCACTTGCTCATTAAAATAATGTCAGCATTTGCCGAGAGCTCCACGAGAGCCTCTTTCCTTCTCTTTCTATCTGCCAACAGTAGACTGAAAGCTAAGATTTCCAACCTGCCAGGCTTTGGCTTAGCCACCAGCAATAGCCTGGAGGCAGGAAATTTCTGAACTAGGGTTTTTTTTTTTTGGCTTGGGCAGCATGGGAGGTCAAACGTGACAGTCAAAAGGGGCTGTTCTGGTCTGTAAGCCGTCTGCTCACAGCTCTGGGCTTGGGTTTCCAGGACAGGCACAGTGTGCAGCAGTGATCAGAGGTGAGCACCACGGTAGAACATCCATCTCTGTGTGTGTTCTCCAAAGAGCAACATGACAACCAGCATTGTCCAGAAAGCACTAAGCATAGCACAGTTTTGGATGGAAAAAAGACACTATTCAAATATCAGAGTAATTCACAGGCAGCAGCAACAGAGAGAAGTGCAGAACTTGCACCCTGTCAACAGCACTAAAATATTTACTTCACTTTTCAAAATTACTAGAGATAAATTCAGCTTGTATTGACTTTTCAAAGCTCTTGCATCTATTTCATGGACATGTTTGTGCTTCTTTTTTGGCCAGCTTTAGAAAGAACATAGCTCATGATTTTAGGACAGTGAGATGAAATAATACCAGAGATTATAAAGTAAATCAAAGTATTTGCCTGCTTTTCCATGGGAGAACTACTGGGACAACCTCTTTGCCTTCTTGTCTTCCCACCAATTTGTTTAGATGAAGGCCATGCTCCTTCTGTACAAGACTACTTCCTTCAGCTGCGTCAGACTCAATAGGAATTGGTTTAGGAAGGCAGTCAAGACCCAGGGGTCTTGTTATAAAGCTTGCTATTGCAAGCAAACATTAAAAAAAAAAAAAAAATTATTATTAATGGAGATTTTCCCCCAAAGCACCCGTGTTTCTTGTCTCATTGCCTCTATTGGCAGACCAATGGTGCCTTATCGCTTCTGTTGGCTAGAAACCATCTACTAATGACCAGACGAAGCCACCCGTGATAAAATCTGTTCTAATGACAGCCCTGTCTTTTGTCTTCTCTCCCTGGATGGAGGTGCTAATCAAGTTCTGCCAGCATTTTGGGTACAGTTTTCTTAAGCTCCCTTTGAAGAGCACAGGGACCTATGAGGGTATCCCTCCAACTTCTAGGACAGAATACCTCCTCATCATCCCCCATAAATAAAAAAAATCTCCAGGAACAGGAGTTTTGGAAACTTGATTTTCCTATCTCAAGCCAGAAGGGCACACCGATAATGGTAATCTTTGTTTTCTTCACAGCTGGGGCATAGCTGCAAAGGGAGGGAGGCGATTAAGAGAATATTAAGACTTCATCTTCCAAGACGTTGTTGCTTCTCTTCCTCCTCCCTCTCCCCTCTGTTCCCCGTGCTTAGCAAAGAAAGCGGCAGGAGTATTATTTCTCAAGGCCTACACTGACGTCAATACGCAGGGTATTTATTTATGAAATTGAATCTAACAGTGGGGGAGAGAGGAGCGGAGGAAGATGGACGCACAGAGCTAACAGCTGCCAAACTATAACAGAGCAACAACCTCCCAATATTTTTCTGCCCTCTTTCTGGGGGAGGGGTGCAGTGCCCAGAGCTTTGGAGGCCCAGAGAAAGCGAGGCAGAAGAGAAAACCAGAATAGGTAGACTTAGCATTGAGAGCAGAGGAAAGGTACAGTAAGAGGACAACCTAAGCAAGTTAAATAGCCCATTTCTGGCACTGGAATACTCAGGTTCAGTTCTTAAGGCAGCGAGGGTAGCACTGCAGACACTTGCCTTTAGGCAGGCTCTGATCAGGCTCTAGCAGCCCTTTCCCCTCAACCTCTTTGGTCTTTACATAGCAAAATCAGAGGGAGTTGAAATTTCAGCCCAAGAAATTTTTTCTCCTTTTGATGCACCTTCCTCATGCCCTGTTTCAGGCTCAGACAGTAAAACAGCTGTCTGGGAAGCCCAGCAATAAAGTTAACATGAAGGTGTCCCCTGCAGTCAATGAGGAACAGTTTTCCAGAGTACCAATTTTGTCCATTGATGTTAATATGTGCAGAAACATAGAAAGATGAAACTCAGAAAGGGACAGTAGTTTTTTTCTTCCTCATGGGGGATACAAGCCCCAGTGCAGAGTGGGGAAGAAAGCTTGAGGAGCACAACATGGTGCCTTCAGCTTCAACTCTGGCAAGTGTTGGGAAAAGACACTTTTGGCATCCCTCACCAGCCTGGAAGTCATGCACAGAAATGTGCTGATTTGCGGATGGGAATAGAGTAGGATGGCTTTTGCATTTCCCAAGTACAGCTGGTTAGCATAGGATAGGGCTGGGCAGGGGGAAGTGGGAAAGGAAAACATCCGAGTGTGGAAATAAAATTCTTCCTCTTCAACCCTCTGGGTTCCATCAGGCTTGTTGCTGGAAGCCTGCAAGGAAAACCTTCACTCTCCCAGCCCAAGGAAAACCCGTGGCATAGAAAGAGGTGCAGCTGAAGGAGCCCTGCAGGTCTCCAGGTTTGCTGACAAAGCCTGTGCCCTTCTTGGGATTCCCCTGCCAACTTCCCATTGCCATGCACGAAGAAGAGGCAATGCCCTGGACGAATCCCTCCTGCAAAGGCTCGGTTCATGTCCTTGCAAACAGCATCAAGGTGTCAGCCAGTCCCAAGCTTATTGTTCCTCCAAAATAAGGGAAGAGAGACATGTTCTGGAGATCTGTTTACAAGTCGGACTATCTCCAGTTATATAATGACACAAGCTCAGCTGCCAGCAAATTGTTGCTCTGAGCCAGGGAAGACAATTAGATCGCCTCTCAGGGCGGTGAGCGTGCACAATGCAGGCTTTGTGCCACCCTGCCACCAGCCTTGGCATGTGTGAGTAAGCTCAGCTCACCCACTGTCTTCACAAGAAGAGGTGGCGGAGGGAAAGGAAAAGCCCCCCGCCACAGAGAGGCAGCACCTGCACCTGGGTGCATGCGTCTGCGCTGAGGCCAGTGTCGCTGCCAAGGGCTGGGGGCACCGGCGATGAAACCCATCTGCGCACGCCTTCCTGTCCTGGCAGCGAAATGATAATGGTAAATTGGTTGTCGCGCCACAGGGCAGAGACAGCTCTGACCCTTCCGCTGAAAATGGGATGGGAAGTTTTGGTGTTTGGCTTCCTGCACTTCCTGGTACGCTGACAGATTTAGGCTCTTGCTGAAACTCCTGGCACTGCCTGCAGGGTCAGTGGAAAAAATGTGGTATCTAGAGATGGGAAATACCAAACACACTCAGAAATGTGCTCACTTAAAAGGGAAAGGTGGTTTCCGGGTGAACTTGCATTCCTGTCCTCAATGGACATGGATGGGAGCAGGGCCTTGGAAAATTCAGATACCAGACTGCTGCAATGCAACGTATGACGAACAATAACTGAGTCCTGCTCTGAAGAACACCTCGGTCACAGCTTGCTTCTAGTAGGGTTATACTGTCAAAACTGCATGCCTGGCCAAGGGTGAAGGACAGGCCGCTGCTGTCCCCTCAGTGTGGCGGGGCTGGGGCACACCATGGAGCTGCATGTGAAGAGCATCTCCCAGCTCTCCTATGTGCAACAGCGGCCCTGGTTTCAGCAGTCACAGATGCATAGATGGGAAAGATGGTCTGAAATAAAATTCCCAATGTCGTCAACAGCCGCAGATTAATTCAGTGAAATTGCTCCTTGCTGCAAGGAGTTAGCGAAAGAAAAACACTGGGAAGAGAATGCTATCTCTGTGATGAATAAGGGTACACGTAGTTGCATTTTGCAGGGGAAGTGTTGATAAACATTGCTAAACCCTCAAGCTTCAGAGGAGCTGAGTGCTGATAGCCCAGGAGGCAGAGGACACTTCTGCTGGCAGCTTGCTAAGGCACGACTGCCCACGCTGAGCACTTTTACCTTGTCCTCTGCGGTGTTGCCCCTGGCTTTGTGGGAAGCTGAGTGTTTAGTTAAGTATACCACTGCTCTGAACCAGTTAGGAGGTTCCTGCTTGCCTGGACAGAGGTGACTCGTAGACTTCTTTTCTGCTGAGAGCATAGCAAGCACCCTTATGCTAAAAATACTGGTGAAAAAGCTGTATGTACATTTGCACTGCAGAGAAACAGCTGCATGCTCCGCTTGCAGAGCTCCCCTGGTGTTTATGAAGCACACCTGCTCTGCATGCCCATCATAGAGTTTACTGGACGTCCATCTCATCCATGTGGATGTCAGTAAAGCCCTAATGGCAACCATGTACTAAGACACAATGCTACTCTCAGCTCAGCCCAGCAAAACAGTTCCCTCTTGAAGTGAGTCATATTTCTTCATCTTTCGAACCACTTCAAGTAACTTGTCTTGCAGATTTTCTGACTACATTTACACAAAATGCACCCTTCCTTTCTTTCTCTTTCTGATTCCATGTATGGAGTTATTTTAGATGGTGTGCTACCGTTCACCGTCACACACACACACAGAGCAGAGAGCATGCTATGCTTTTGGTAGGTACTTGGCAAGGTTTATGCAGGTGGCAGACTCTTGATTTCCCTGGGCACTCACTATGGATTTACATGCCAGTACAACAAGAGAAAAGGCTAAGCTGCTGGTCACTGCCAGAAAATCCATGAGTTTGTCTACAAAGTGCAGCTTGTAGATATGAATAACCTCACAAGACCTCTGGAAGTAAACTGGGAGTATGGGTTACTGGCAATCTTAAGGAGGTGTAAGGGAGGATGGAGTGTGAAGAGGGTTCCAAGAATGGCTTGTACACATGTACAGCATGGTTAGGAACTGTTCCTGCCTGGGATTTGGGTGCAGGCTATTATTTATATCACTGTAGCTCTGACAACATGTGAGTCCTGCAGCATTAGAGCTGGAACTCAAACTCTGAGCAAGCTGCAGGCTTTCATTCACAACTGCAAGATGCAAAGACCCTTTGAAGTCTGAGGGCAAGTGAGGCTGAACATAAAAATAACCTTCACAAGTTTCACCTTATGGCTTAGTTTCCATACCAACTAAAACAGGCATCTTCCAGTTGGAAAAAACATGACTGGGAGGTATAGGAGAGAGGTTTTTGAGGTTGTGAGCAGCATGGGAGCAGGGATGGGGGAGGTTTTGCTGTCTCTTCCCTGTACAAGAGCAGGCAGCATTACATGGATTCAGAAGAATCTGGGCTGAAAAACAAACAGAAAGAGATGGCTCTTCATGCAACAGGTAGCAGATCTGTGGATCTTCTTATCAAAGGATGTTGTGAATATGAGAAGTTTACATGGATTCAAGGAGAGTTCACAGAAGAGAAATCCACAGACAGTTACTAAATACACAGGAACTGTATCTGGCTCAGGACACTCCTGAGCTGAAGATAGTTGGAGGCTGGAAGAGCATCGAGTGGAAATACTGTATGTGTTTTCCCTCGTTCTTACTTCTCCCTAGGCTTCCACTCATGGACTCTGCTGGGGTCTGGATGCTAGGCTAGACGGACCTTAGGAGCTGGTTTTATGTTCTTATGTACCTTCATATTCATATTGGCTTTATCCTGTTCTTGCGTGGCTACTTCCCAAAGGTCACCATCTTCAAGCATCCTTACCCACTCTATGTTCACTGTAGCTCAGGCACTGCACACACCTTTTTCTGGGTTGCACTTGGCTGAGCAGCTTAAGATTCTGACTGCTGGTAGACAAGTTTGTTGAACAAATTAAGGTTTGTATGCCTGCCTTATACATCATCCCCAAGGAGTCCCTCACTCTCAGGGCTTGATGTTATCAAGTGTTTGGCAATAATATTGATGTCAGACACTGCTACCCCTCTTGAAACTGTTGTGAACCCAGATGTCTTCAGTAAATTAGAATTCTGCTCTGGTCACCAGTTTGCCCACTTGATTCCAAGTTTGGCTGTGGAAATTGAGTCCTTATTGGCATCTGTGTTAAAAAATTCTGAAGCTGCCGAGACAGTGCATATCTCAGATGAACTGATTTGGGAATTTATTCGCCCTACTTGGTATACGTTTTAAAGGGTTTATTTGTAGTTATAACAGTCAGACCCTTTCTCCCCCCTCTTTTCCCTGGAAAACACCATTGGAAAGATGAGTCTCTGAATAACAACTGAGTGGCCTTGTTAATCTTCCCTTCTCATCTTCCCAGATGCTCCTTTGAGGTCTCCTGTCCTGAGTGTCTCACTATGACTTTGAGAAACTGCTATAAACCAAGAGTGATAAGGATGGCAGTGACTCCTGAAGGAGAACTAAGAGAAAATGGTCTCCCCTCAAAAAAAATAAAAAGGAGAAAAGATGTATACCTGGAGTCCGTTGATCCTATTCTCTCTTCCAGTAAGAGGACAAAGGATTCATGGCTACACCAAGAGCTATCTTCTGAGATAAATGCATCCGTTCAAGATTTTGGGGACTTCGTAGCAAGCCATCTGTTGTGGAAACAAAACACCTAGCTCTGTTGCAGTTCAAAGATCACTGGTGTTGATGATGTCTGATTATCAGCACATTTGCGATACTACAGGGATTACTTGATGTGGAATGATTGCCCTGACTTTGCTATCTCTTCTGTCACATCAGCTGTGGATCCCACTGAGGAAGCTTCAAAATTAGCCAATTGTCACTCAGAGATCTCCAAAAGTGGACTGCTGTCCTGACAGCTAGAGTGGGATGTCTGCCTTCTGTGACATTTACATTGTTGATACTCTTTTTACTTTTTGCTGTTGCTCACATAATGGGGAAGCTATTCTTAGCCTGAGGAGCCAAATCTTAAAGAAAAACAAAACAAAACAAAACATCCCTCTGTGAGCCATTTCCACAACAATAACTTGTAGCAGGGAGGAAAGAGGGTGGGCCAAAATATGTAGCTCTCTTCACCAAATAAGGACCCTTGTAAAGGTGGCCCCAAGTGTTGGAAGGCTTAGGAAGGACAGGGAGGGCTTTGGACTGGAAGAATGAATCAGCACGGCCATCAGGTCACACCCACATGAATAATACCTCTCACTTCCCTTGAACTGTACATTGTGATAAAGACCTAGCTGCCTTTTTTGGTATTCCAGTGTCTGCCCAAGCAGAGTCAGATGTGAAATTAGGTTTCCTGTGCCTTAATAGATTAATTTAGTTTGAACTAAAAATGAGGGCATGTGTACTGTCAGGAGCCAAGAGGTCTCAAATGACATATATCTCCCTTTTTATCATTTTGTGTGTGTGCTTGGTAAGTCTAAAAATCGATTAAAATGTGTTTTCTCCAAAACTTCTACAAAATTTTAAAAGTTTACTACTACAAACAACCCCACTGCTCACGTGCAAGTGCAAAACCAAAGGCGATATCTACACTGCCATCTTCTTGGCTTTTTGGGACCCCATGGGGGCATTTCTCTACCACTGGAGAAATATTAACTCCTTCTTTTGTTGTCATTGAAGTGTTCTGTCTTAACAGCTGTGCTTGCCCAGACTACATCAGCTCTCCAGACTTCCTTCTGACCATCTGAAGGAGAATCCCCTGGCTCTTGTTATCCTTCCAGTGAGTCTCATGGCAGGAAAGATGCAGACTCTACATCTTATCTACTAATGGGCATTACAGCACACATCCTGGGTGAGAACAGACAAATGAAGCCAGAGACAAAACTGTACTTCCAGTAGGGAATCACAAAACCCTCACATTAAAATTTTGTTTTCCTTCAGAGATCCATGACAGGTTTCTCTCTCACAAAAGGGATACAGATGGGAATTTCCATGGTGACTGTGAAGACACCATCTTTACCTGAAGGTAACTCAAGATAAACTTTTCCATGGCAAAGTTTTCCATGTGACTTGGAGAAGGCTGCTATGCATATTGGACAGTCCTGACTGAACTTTCTTGCACTTTTAAGCTCTGTGCTGCTAAAGGAAGCATTTGCAGTGGTACCACAAGATCAGCTCTGTCCTTTTACAGATATAGTACTGGGAGGACACTGCTATGCCTAGTTAAAAACAAACATTTATTACTCCTCAGTTCACTCAGAGGATGCCAACTTGAGCTTTAGGAGAAGATATAATGAGGAAAAGATAGAAGGAAGGTTATATGGATAATAGAGTCACTGAGTGCAGAGTAAAGGGACCTTGTCAAAGTCTTCTTCAGGTCTGGATGCCTTGTTGTTTTGCCCTCTTGAAAGTAACAAGTTCTAGAAAATTTTAAGTCAAAATTGGTGCTAACTCTGATGAATAGACAAGAGTCTCTGGTATGAGATGTTTTTGGAGGTTTCATGCCTCAAAGGATATAGAAAGTGGTATCAGTGATAGCCTGATGATACCTTCAAATACCAGAAGGAGTCATAAGGCTTGTCACCAATTTTCCTGCCATCTCCTTTTCCATCTGCGAATCCCTGCCACATTCAGAAACCTAATGATATATTTGAGAGTGGACAGTAGGATCTTTTCCTGCCATGTAGAATCTCGAAATCTTACAAATAGAACAGAAACCTTGTTTTTTCCCACCTGCCCTGTATTTTGTGAGGTAGCTCTAGCTAACCCGCTGGCTTTATGGCACAGGTTTTTCTGCATTGGTTCTCTGGCTACAGTCAAAAACCCCTCCCCTAAGGCCCTCCTGTTATGATCAGTAACCCAGTACCACCTACTGAAGCAAATGGCAGAGCACCAACTGAGAGTGTATCTCAAGTCCTCTCTCAGGGTCATATCGTATGGTTACATATTCATATTATGTCCTGAGACAGAGCAAACTTAAACCTAATTTTTAATAAAGTGTTATTTCATGCTGTTAAAAAATGCATTTTCCCCAACGCATTGCCACACTGTATCAATTTACTGCTTCACCCACTCATAATAAAAGATAAAAAAGTCCTAGCCCTGTGTTACTTGTGGCTTTTGCTGGACATGGTTATCTCCCCTGGTTTCCTTGGCTCTGACCAATATGTTTTTGTGGTCACCCACAGGCTCAGATGCTAAGCCCACAGGGGCAAGGTCCCTCCGCCTCTGGAAGCCCTGAGCAGACCAAACCCTGGGGCCTGAGGAGGACCTTCTGCATGGTACCACACTCATTGCCACCACCTCCTCCTCCCAGCCAGCTGGAAGGAGCCAAGAGTTTCCAGCTCTCTTGTCCTTCTTCCTTTTTGAAGTGGAATTTCAAGGAACTGTGTCAAATCAACAGTCTGGGACAAAGACAAAAAAAAACCAACAACACACAACTGAACAACCATCAGGAACACCCTGGAATTTCCTAGTGATTGCTGATAGCACATGAAAGACACTGAAGAACAGCATCAATGATTACGATGATTAATGTTTCTTTCCATGTGAATAATACCGAGGCAGGAGAGTTTGTGTGCATTGAGAGAGCAGCATTCCTTTGTCTTGCTCATCTGCCCCTCATGCAGACCTTTTTCTGTTTTTTAAATCCAAAAATGGCTTGTAAGAAAATAAGTCCTCACAACCTCACAGCTTGTGTCGCTATTCTAAGCCTGTCCTCCAAAGAGTGGTCAAAGTTAAACCGACAGTATTTCAGGTCTTTCCCCTCCCTTTTATTACCCCATCTGCTAAGGGGACCTCATTTTAATTATTATTTAGGAAAAGACAGCTGCTTCCTGTTTGTATCATTAGTTTATTTTGTTTCCTGAAGGGAAGCTTCGGTGAAAAGAATCTGCGGATAGCTGGAACGTCTCACAAAATATCACTGGCTGCACGGGCCAAGGTTAAATACAATAGCTAGGTTTATTTTTAAATGATTATTATTTTTCTAAGTCCATGCCAAATCAGAGACTAAAATTCTAGCACATGTAATGAAGCTTTTACAGTAAATTTTGCCTTTCCTACATAACTCACCAGAAGGGAGACAGGCATTCTTAGTTACAACAAAAGCTGAAACGCCAATTTCCCTCCAACTATTATGAAAAGCAAGGCCAGAGGGAGATGAGGTGCGGTTCCCTTTCTCCAGTTTCTCAAAACCTGACACTCTGGTGAATTTGATATGCTGAAATCATGCCTGGCCATCGTGATAACCTTCTACAATGAGATGAGTGGCTAGGTGGATGAGAGGTGTGCAGTGGATGTCATTTATGCCAATTTTAACAAGGCTTTTGACACTGTATCCTATAACATCTTTATAGACAAACTGATGAATTATGGATGACGTAAATGGGCAGTGAGGTGGCTTGAAATGTGGATGAACTGTTAGGATCAAAGGGTTGTGATCAGTGGCATGAAGCCCATCTGGAGGCCAGTCACTCATAGTGCACCCCAGGGTTTGATACTGGGGCCAGCACTCTTTAATGTCTACACTGATGACCTGGATGAT
Source organism: Patagioenas fasciata (assembly GCF_037038585.1). Lineage (NCBI taxonomy): Eukaryota > Metazoa > Chordata > Aves > Columbiformes > Columbidae > Patagioenas > Patagioenas fasciata. The sequence goes on from NC_092524.1 coordinate 16,833,828, forward strand.
GGGACTGAGGACAGCCTTGACAAGTTTGCAGGTGATAAAAAAAACAAGAGGAATGGTTGATAGAGTAGATGGTTGTGGTGACATTCAGAGGGACTTCAGGATACTGAAGGTGTGCGTCAACAGGAATCTCACAGTTTGGAGGTAAATGTGATGTCTTGCACATAGGATGTAATAACCTCAGACACCAGTATGAACCAGGGACTGACCAGCTAGCTGTAAAGCAGTTCTGCAGAAAAGGACCTTAAGGTCTTGGTGCACAACCAGCTGATCATGAAGAGAAGGCTCAGGAGGGATCTTATCAATCACTATGTATAAATATCTGATGGGGGGGAGGAAAGACATCCCAGTGATGCCCAGTTGCAGGATGAGAGGCCACAGGCACAAGCCGAAAGAAAGGAAATTCCATTTAAAATATTTTTTTAGCTTTTTTGTGGTTGTACACCAGCACAGGTTGCCCAGAGAGGTTGTGGAGTTTCCATTCTTGGAGATACTCAAACCTCAATTGACCAGAGTTTTGGACCTGCTCTAGCTGACCCTGCTTGAGCTGGGGAGTTTAGTATATGATCTCATGAGGTGCCTTCCAACCTCATCTACTCTATGTTCTTGTGAACCCACCTGCAACAAGAGGACCAGGAGAAAATGAGGGGCTAGAGCTTTTCCAGACCAGCAGTGGGACATGAACCATACTGCTGATGCCGTCATTGACTATGTGAGGAGCTGCAAGCTCCCCCTTGCACACAATCAGGTCTTTTATAGCATTTTTGAAAGCTATTAACACCATCTATTTCCAAGACCTCCAGTCAGCCCCTGTTCAACTTCTCACTGTTTTGGCAGATTTGTCCTTTCCACTCATTTCAGTTGGGAGGCACCCACCGGCACCAGCAGCCTTATTGCTGTTCAGTCTTCCTGCTGCGAGGAGTTATTTGGCACCAGTGCTATTGGCCTTTTCATGAGACCAAAGATTATGGAAGATTTTATTTATTGCACATGAAGTAACCCCTTGCCCCCTGCCCTGTTTTTTCTGCTTTCTTGTGTTTGGTTCTCTCCTTCACTAAGAGCTTTCACATGCCAAGTTGCTTTGATGGAAACCACTACTTGAGAAAGAAAAATTGTACAAGCCTTTTCTTCTGTTCCCTCTTCCTATACTGAGTATACCTTAAAATTGAATAATGAATATTTGTTTCCTTAGAAGAGTTTTTAATGCTCTAACTTCAGCCATGAAAGGCAGGATATGCTAAGATACACTCCAAAGAATGGGGTTGTAAAGGCTTAATAACAAAGTGGACAACGTTTTAAATATAGGGAAAACTACACGTTATTCCTTGCACATCCAATGACTAAAATGACTGAAGGTTTGCTGCACTCTTCCCTTGGAAAATAACTTCAACTTGAAGCAAATAGTTAGTTTGGTCAGGTTAAAAACTACTGAAAAGCAACCTTTTAACAAAAATACCAAATAACTTTTGCTCTAAGGTAGCATTGCTGACAGCAAGCTGGTGCAAGATTTTCAGCAGAAAGTGAATTCTGCATGTGGACTTGTGTAGAAAAAGAAAGGTAGGGTGAGCAGTGTGCTTGAGAAGTCATGTTCTCCTGTGCCACAGAAATGCGGCACCCTTCAGCTGCACATGATGAGCAGAAAGAATGGGTAAGTACTGCAGCTGCACACAGAATTAATTTCTGTCACATCCCAGGAAATGTTTTTTTCCACAGGAAAGGAATAATATTGCAATGTGCATTAATGAGCATTCAGTGCAGGCAAGAACCGTTGTTTAAAATTGTGATTGAATTTGAGGTTCTCTCCTGCAGGCCTAACTGGAACCAGCTGACAGGGTTTCCAGCGTTGTCTGCAGTGAGTACTGGGTCATGGCTCGTGCCCCGCCGGGTGACACACATGATGTTGCTAAGCCATTTCCCAACAGTGCCCGCGTCGAAAGCTGGGCTCCCACTCCACTGCCACGGCTGGGTGAGGCAGAACCTTTGAATTGTAAAAGACTTGGACTTCATTTTTAGCTGGGAGATGGGTGGGAGTCTTTTGATAGTACTATTTCCTGCTGGAGGGACAGAATTAGGAAGAAAAACAAAACTTTAACCTCTTCACTCAACTATGGAGAAGACAGTCTCACCATTGGGCAAGGTTTATTCTGCTGGGAAGCTCAGGCTATTCCCATCCTGGGTATAACGTAAGGTCAACAGCAGCAGTCTCCAGGAATATTAATCTTTCACCTCTCAGACTGTGCCATGGGTAATTAATCACTTGATTGCATAACTTCTTGTAAGACAGGAAAAATAAGCTGCCTTTGCCAGCTTTTTGGACAAGTTATTTCGCATACATTTGAACTTTCTTCCAGTACTTGTTGGGTTTTGATTGCAATGAATGAATTGCATCCAAACCGTTTCCCAGCCACAGAGGAGCCAGACAGCATGGAGGCGCATGACATCCCAGTGCAACGCTGGGGAGTGGGTCGCTGGGCTGTTTTGAGGGAATCCCTCCAGCCTCTCAAGGGGTGGGGAAAGACATGGCATCCAATGGAGAAGCTCAGCCCAGGGCAGGATAGCAGAGAACAGCTTTACCTTGTGTTTTACACATGTATGTAATTGAAAGCAGGATCTGGCCAAGCTGCTGTTGAATCCAGAGAGCTGAAATTTGCTTAAGAGTGGGGAAATCCTGAAGTTTAATCCTAGAAAGTTAAGTTTTGCTGTGCTACAATCACCTGGGATGTGCTGCTGGGATGGGCCCAGCTGTAGCAGACTTTCAGGCCCTGGCACTCATGTAAAGCTGAGAGGGGTGTTGAGCCAAATGCATTGCTGGAGTGGCAGAGTATCAACACACCTTATCTACCCAGCATGCTGTGGGACTTGCTCTTCCTTTCTACACCTTCATTAAATGGTGGTGAAAAAGCAAGTTTTTTCTTTAAAAACATTTTATACCCTATGTGGTAAAGGAATGTGAAACAAGATGCTAAGAAGCTACCTCATGCTTCATGCTCACACGAATACCAACCAGCCTGCTTCCAACGTTGGGTCTCTGACTTCGGGTGGAGGAGAAGGCATCCCCATCTGCTGCAACACTGGTACACCCTTCAGCAGCCCCGAGCATCTTACCACCCCACTGCTGCCTCCAAAGCAGGTGGCAGCCATCCTTCAGCTCTTTAGATTACCCCATATAAATATTTGGTGAAGCTCCACTCTCATCTCTGAGTGATTCAGACCACTTTCTCCCAAAATCTTTCAGCCTAAGGCTGGTGGTGGTACAAAAGAGCTGAAACAAGGAAGAAATAATGAGTTAAGTGTCCTCCCGAGTCCAAAAGTGGAGGACCATCGGTAACACACAGAGAGGGACACTGAAAAAAAATCAGTGGCCACAAGAATCAGAATTGGACTGGGCTGGTGGATGAAAGCACTATTCTTTAACAGCTCCTGGAAAAGCAGTCAGGAAGCTTAGTTTGAAAGCATTCTTGTGAAGATCATGTTATCCTTTCGCTTTAGGTAGCCTTTTGATAAAAACTGAGAGAAACATTTCCCTGTACTAAGTGTTCTGAGACCCTTGCAGGAAAGATGCTAACAAAGCTGAGGGCTTTGCACTGTGTGCTGTTAAGTGTCACTGCATGTTACAAATGCTATGGGTGACATGTGGGGAAGGGGCACGATGAAATGCAGTTTCCAAAACCACAATGAATGAGGACAAGAGAGCAGAGTGGAAATCCCATGAACATATGGGCACTCTGCACCCACTGACATACCAGGTTGTGCTCGCACCTTGTCTACTTAACCTAAGGCTTTTTGGTGCTCCTCCCCACTACCCCACTGTCCCTAAACATCTCTGGAAGGAAGGAGGCAGAGAGCAGCCCCTCACCTGTCCAGGGTACTGGAGACATCCAAGAAACATGTTAGAGCTTTTTAGCTGGTTGCTCTGGCTTATGCTTCATGGAGTAAAACCATCTATCAAGTGAACTGCAATGAGACTTCTGACGTCTTCCCGGCCATGCACATTAACATGTGCTCCTCACTGTGCAATGTGTGGCTACAAGCAGCTCACGCTCCATCTGGCCATAGTTAAAGGGCTATCAAGAATAGGTCATCCACATGAATTTCCTCCAAATCTGGTATTGGACCAATATAATGACATGACGCTGCTGAAATACAGTCAAATTAAAACCAAGGCCAGACGCAGCTATTCCCCAGGTACCGTTCACATGAATAAACAAGATAAAGTCTGGGAAGAAAAGTGCAGGAAATGGTTCTATTTACAGCTTGATCACATGTCTTCCAAAAGCAACTGAGCCAGCTGGACAACTTACTATCTTCAACCACTCTCCTGCTGCAGGATGCTGCCCCTCCAGATTGGTTGGCAAAAAAATGAAAGAAGCTTAGAAAGCAACCACCCAGGCAGTTCATAAAGCATATCAAAAGAGATAATAACTTCCAACAGGTGATGGTGAGATGCAGGTAAGGAGAGAAAAGAGGGGCTGATGCCTTCAGCCAAAGGGCGAGTAATACAGCAGGCAACTAGATAATTTTGAGGCAGCAGCAGAAGAACCAGTAGAAACCAGTTCACCCAAATATCTCATGGCTCATAGACCATGAAGCATTCCAGTTTCCATCTGTGGAAACTCTGCTGCCAGCTCAGTTTCCTGGAAGAAGAATTTGCTTAAATGAAGGATTATCTGCTCCCATAACAGGCAATGCAGAACCAGCTTAGGTCAGAACTTAGGAGGTTCCAAGCAACTGTAAAACTTCTCAAGAAATAATACTTCATGTTCACTTGATCAGTGCAAGAAAGATTTGCTCCTCCTCTTCCTCATTTTCTCTACGACTAATGGAAGAGAAGGAAAGAGGAAGAGTCAGTCTAGTCATTTGGAGGATCGCCTTATGACCAGCTATGGAGGCTTTGAGACACTAATATGCCATAGATGAGTGCAAATCAGTTAAGCTACATTAAAAATAAAACAGTTTTCAGCAGACTGAATCAGGAGACAGACATTTCAGTTCACAGAGTTACAGCACTTTCACTTGGATCACCTAAGCTGAGCAGGCCAAGGACTGTGTTTTCTTGAGCAAAATTCACATAGACAGCAGAATGTATGGTTTCTGGTCACTACTGGGTGGCACTCTTATCTTGACTCTTGACCAGTGGTGGACAAAAGTGGCTTTCAACAAGGCGTCTATCTGACTAAGTCCCTGTGCCTCTTCTCTATGAGCCTCAATGTCAAAGTCTCATGAGATGAGTTTGAAGGAATTGCCTTTCTAAGGTCAGGAGCTATTATTTATTTCCTAGTTGACTGTAAATAAAATGTTATATTTTGACAAATTTTAAACCACTCTGGATTTTGCACACACTTGTAAGAGTGTGTGGACAAGTGAATGTATGCAGGGATTGTTGAGGGTAACATAATTAGAAAAGCTTCAAGTTGCATGTCTGGAGTCCATGAGTTAATATGGGACTACTTCTGTCTCATGTACTACAAATTTTCCTGAGCAACTTCCTAAAGCATGGAGGAAGATTTTCCTTTTTTTATTGACAGAACAGTTTAGCCAATGAATTGAATCAATGGCTTTGGTGGCACACCCACTTCTTATAGCAGTGTCCCAGGAATAAAATATCTCTGCAGTCCATTTTGGAAGTGAGAAGAGAAAGCTGCGAGTGCACCGTAATGCTTGTAGCTGAAGATGATGATATGATGCTGACTTCACTGATTGCTTTTTCTTCACTCCCCTCACCCTTCCAAGATGGCTGCAAAAAAATTCCAAACTCCTGAGGTTATTAACATCTAAATACCCGCCAAACATATTCATTGCTACCTGTTTACTAGGGAATGGAGAAGAAATATCTCAAAACTATTTCCAACTCAGACAACGTGAAGTTGGGTATCCCCTATGGAAGCCAGTTTTTTAGATGGGTATTCAGATTGTATTTACCTTCTACTTTTACGTGCTTGTTTTGTTTGAGCTTCTAACAATTATTTTTCTCATTCCTCCTAGAATCCTGACATTTATGTGAAGGTTTTGACACAGAAGCTAGGAAGGACGTGAAGCCTTTTCAACAACCTGCTAGTACTAGACTGCATGGAATTATAAGGGTTTTCCTCTCCCATGGTTTGCACCGAAATGGAGAAGGGCCTTATATGGCTAGACAGTGCAGACTTCAAGAAAGTGCATGTCCCCATCAAACCAACATGCATGTCATTTAAAAGAGCACAATAAATAGCTCCTTGAGCAAGGCTATCAAGGGTGCTATTATGCTAGCAAAGGGGTGTTTGTGTCATGATTGTCACTGCTAACTTGGTTGCTTCGGGCTAAACTTACAGCTAGCAATGGAATTCATGAAGGTAGAAGAGGATTTCCAGGAACATATGTATTTTTCCAAGGATATCCATTAATTATCTTACCTCCTATATATTCTAGGCCAGACAGTTGTAAATAATGAAAAACAAACCCTTAAGGAACTTTGCTCAAAATGAGCCAGTCTCTGTGAAGACGTCACTGCACTGGGCAGGATGGGTGAGCTGTGAATTTGGCTGCAGAAGTTCAGTAACCAAGAAGAATCAATATTTTGGTTGGGAAGTATTCAAGTTGTTGGTTTGGTTGGAAACTCTAGAGATACAGCTTTTCTGCTAGGTGCCATTAACTCTTTCACCCTTGTCCTGGTTTTGTTAAAAACAAGACCAGTTTCTCTTTTAGTAAATTTTCCTTTCAGCTAAGTTCTTCTAAGTAACAGCACTTTTCTGAAGTTAGATACATGTTTTGGTAGACATAGCAATGGTATGCAAGGTCACTCATAAGAATGCACATCCCGTTAGCAAGGAGGAGTGAACTGAACAAGTGACTAAAACTGACCAGCTAAGTATTTCATCCCATCCATGTCATAAGACCATATAAAAGTGGGCGATCACGAGGGTCTCGTCCCTCTTCGACTATGGCCAGCCTGCTGGTTGTCCCTGCAAATCTGAGGCATAGTGACAGACTGAATTCAGTTTCAGTTTGCTGCCGAGTCCAACCCAGGACTTCTGGGTGCCTGCCCTGCAGCTGGCCAAGCAGCTGGTGCTGAGTTGCCAGGAATGTCAAGATTGGTTTTGTATATTTTTTATTATTTTCTCTATATCATTAGTAGCATTAGTGAAACATTTTTAATTTTTTCCAACTTGCAAGTTCTCTCTCTCTTTGCCTCTCTTTGTCCTCCTATTGCCTCTCCTTAGCAGGTTGAGGCGGGGGGGTGGGGATGGGGAAGGGGAGAGGGTTAACAGAGCATCTGCCACGGTTTATTGTGAACCTGCAATCAAATGGTGACAACCCTCCACACCCCAGTCTACATCCATTTGAACTGGAGGCCCAGTCTGCAAGTTGGATGGGGCACATCTGTACAAGGGCACTGTGGGTTGGCCAGGGTGAGGAGTCCCCTGCTGGCTTGACCATGCAGTCACTGTTTGTGTGTCTCAGGATCTTTAAGTGACTCCTTGCTTTGGTGGCATGGTATTCTTCAAAACAAAGCGTAGCTAGCCCACCAGTCTGACCTTACAGAGCAGCTGCTTCTTGTCTTCACTGCTGGCTGCTCACTAACAGGCTCTGAAATGAAACAAACAAACAAACAAAACAAAATAACAAATGAAAACCCAAAAAGCCCAGAGCTTTGGGTACTCATAGGACAAAGTTGGTCATAAAATTGTTGCAATGCCAGTCAAGGATAGCCTAGGATCTAACCATAACCTTGGCGCTGTGCTCCTGCCGTAATATCCCCCACCACTCCAGGGTGCGGTGCCTTTGCTTCCAGCCCTTCGCATGCCAGGAAAAATGGAGGCAAGAAGAGTAAAAATAGGCATTGAACATAGGACAATTTTTGCCATTGTATGATTGCAACCTCACTTCCTTTACTGCTGCTGTGGAGATGGCCCATGGAGGAGACATAGGCTGTCCCACAGCCTTTCTTGCATCACTTTGCAGGTGGATACATTTTCTTAAGAGTGATACACACACTTTTTCAAAGAGAGAGCTTTTGTTTGCTAAAATGCTTCTGGAGCCTGTGCAAACCTTTCTGTCATCCCAACTGCTCACATACATACTTACATTGCTTTTCATACCACCTTGCAATCAACACAACTCCTGTAGCACCAACGAGATTGGTGTGCCAGGCTTTCAAATGTGAAATCCACCATGAGTTGTCTGTCTGTCTGTCTGTCTGCCAGCAGTTCAACTTGGACACAAATGACCATGGGTAGTCCTATTCAGTTAGTCACCCTGTCATCATCTGGTTATCTGAGCACAATCAATGTATTTGTAGCCACACATGAAGAAAAAAAAAGCTCTTAGTTCTTTTTGCTACCCACAAACAGCTAAAAAGTGACCACTGAAAGAAGAAAACTCCACTTGGCCAGTATAGTTTTTTTTTTTTTTTTCAAAGCATGTGTTAAAAATGCTTTCCTGCCCAAGGAGACTTCATGTGAGGAAAAAGTAAAGCTAAGTTACAACTTCTTAAAAATAGGACATAGAGTTTTATAATTCCTTCCCTCCCCCCATTACTGTGCAGAGCCACCCCACCCACATGAAACTGCTGTCTGACTCACTCCTGTCTCTCGCTTGGAGAGAAAGGCTTTCCACCAACAGAGGCACCTGGTCAAGAACATGACATTCTGGGTGGTGTTGCCTCTTTACACTTAATTTTAAATAGCTTTATATCTATGACTACAGGGACCTTCGCACAGACATAAGCATTACCAATGGAAGAGACATGTTGTCATATCCTTGCAGTAAGTAGAAAGATCAGATCTTCTGGAAAATTAATCTACTTGGGCCAAGCTGACTCAATGGCTTGGACAATAAGACGTTTCTTCTGTATCAGTTCATTTGCAGTATTACACTCCTCAGGCAGCAAGTTACCCTTTGCTATTCTGGGAACACACATTTGACCTCTGTTACAGGGGTTTATTGTCAACATGTGTCCACTGGGAGCCTCAGCAACTTCTCCCATTGTCTATTGTGTTATAAACAGGCTTATAAAAACACTGCAGGAAAGCCAATAATGCACCAAAGTGGAGATTGCTGGTAACTCAAAAGCTTAACTTTCAACTTCTGTATCTTGCAGTGGTAGGAGTGGTGAGGCAAGGGCAAGTAACGTGCTGTGTCCTTTTGTTGGTGTCCCTACACCTGCATGTGTCGCTGTGTTGGGATGCAGAGCTGCTGTGCTGCTGCATGCTTGCTCAATGCATGGTGAGGAGTAGCCCAGTGATGCCACAAGCACTGTGTGAACTGGGGTTACTGCTCTCCAATGATTTCAAGGGGAAAAACTGAAAAAAAGAGAGAAAAGTTGGTGGCAAAGAAACTTTGCTGGCTGACCCTAAAGCAAAGTGTAATCTATTATTTACCAAAACTCCAGCTTGTGACGGGGCTATTGTAGTAAGCACAGAAAAGCTGGTGGGTTTTTTTGTTTGCTTGGTTTTTTTTTTTTTGTTTTGTTTTGTTTGTTTGTTTGTGGTTTTTTGTTTTGTTTTTTTTTTTTTTTTTTTTTTTTTTTTTCAGTTCACAGCATTGAAGTCTCTCAGCTTAATCCATGAATGAAACAAAACCTTGGGAGCATGTTCATCCAAGGGAAGGCAGCATCCTTAGGAAACATCCCAGCGAGATCAGTTTAGCCAACTTCAGATTCATAACATTCAGCCTCCAAATGGTGATGTGCAGAGGCAGAATCCACTGTGATGTTTTAAATGGTTCCACCACTTCCAATTTGCTGCTGCAAACAGGCAAACAAAAGACATTTGCAGGGATTTTTGGGAAAGAGATCCAATTTCCTTTTCATGCAGAGCAGAGCAGCATCTGGTACCCAAGCAACAGGTAGGGATCAGCCAGCAGCTTGCTGTTTTCCTGGGCCACTAGACCTGACAGGGAGTTCAGGAGAGCAGAAAATGGGACAACTGAAGACCTACATTAGCGTTGCTACCAGAAGCATCCTATCCCCTCCAGCAACCGGGAAGGGGATTCTGCATCCCTCAACAGCTGCTGGTAGGTTCCAGGGCTAACCAGACACCAGTTGTTGGAAGTACTGCTAACTAGTAATGATCAGCTAGAGCAAGGGGAAGCCATTGGTGTGACCAGGGCTACACAAGCATGAAAAGAGCAGAATTAAAAACAAAACAAAGCAAAATTAAATTTAAAAAGGAGATAAACAGAGAAGAACCCCTAAAGAGACAGACAATCTGCTGTACACTTCATCTGCTGTCCCTGTTGTGTCTCTTCCCACATACCATCAATGATGGTGAGGTCAAAGAAGAGTTTTGAACCTCTCTTTGTATTTTTAATGCACTGGGTGCTCTCCTGCCCTTGGTGAAACCTTTGTCTTCCTTTGAGTGCTGTCAACGCCAACATAGCATCTGATGCTGCAGTAAGCACCATCATTGGATGTCTCCCTGAACCAGGCTCAGTGATAGCATGGTTTGGAAGAGCAGAACTGGGGTGCAGCCCCGGGCAGCCCTCCTTCCTGCACCGTGCCCTCTCCACTGTCCCTGAGCTGTTTACTGCCAATGGTCATGACTCTTTCACCAGTAAACCAAAGGCCCCCATCCCAGCAGGGACCACTTAAAAGTTGCTCAAGAGCCTGCAAAGGTTATGTTGCCTTGCTCTCTGAAAGCAAATCAGTTTTAGCGGAAAAGAAAGAAAAACACTCAACAGCAGCAGCAACAACAAAAACAAAAAGAACAACCCATGGTGTTTGTTTACAAGAGCGCATTCACTCGTGTCTGGAGGGTTGACTCAGTCTAAAATGAAAAAGGGTGGCACCAGGCAAGCTGTGCTGGTGAACAAGTCCACCTCCTGCTATGAGGTGGTCTGAGAACTGGCTTTCCTCACCTCACTGAGGAACCCCGGCCTCCTCCCTCTACGGACCCGCCCTACCCACAGAACTCTGGGGAAGCCTGGCTTTGGGGCAGTAATGGGTGAGCTGTCACTCTTCACCATGCAGCCCTCACAGGGTGGAGAAAGGTCTTGGCATGAAGAGCTGGAGTTGTTGTCTGCTTGGGCATCCCCACAGAAGAAACAGGGTGGTTCACAGCCCCATCTGCTTTGCTTTGCAGGGGTGTGCTTCTCCTCAGTGCCTTGCATGCCTGACTGCACGAAGGAGACCCAAGGTAAGCTTGCTTGGCACGGAACAGAGCAGAAACTCCCGTAAAGCAAACTCCATCTGCAGTCATTTCACCAACCACAACTCTACAGGCAAGACAGAAAGGTTGTGCTTTGGCTACTCCTGGTGCATAAGGCAACATCTTCACATTGTGCAGCCTGGCTCAGCGATCAAAGGGATGTGGAAAGATCATCGGGACATGTGCTAAGATTGGTACAGCATATATGTAAGGAAAGCTAAATAAAAGCATCTGGGGGCTCTTGAGTCTCAGAAATAGCATCTGTGACTGGCTGTCCATCCCAACATACAGTTGTACTCAAGTAAAACTCACTCAGCCGATATGCAATTACTTTTACATTCAGAACACTTCTAGAAGATTAACACCCAGGCATTTTCTAATGTGCCTCATTTAGCTGCAATTAATAGCTGAATTTTGGGGTTACTAATGACCTATTCTTTACCAGTTAAAATACTATGTTGTTTCTCAAAAGCAGGGTCAACTTCCTTAAATTGGGCAAATGCAGAACAATGAAAAGAAACACTTTTAAATTTTCAAAGTTTCAGTGTTGAAAAACAAAGAAAGAAACAAACAAAACCCAACCCAACCCACCAACCAAAAATACCAGAAAACCCAAACCAAACAAATGAAAACCCAACAACCGTCAAACCAACAAACATTGACTCTCTAGAGATGTCAGGATCTTCACACTTCACTGAACCTACAAGGAGAGAGGAGTCCCTTTCTCCCTACGTCCAGTCAGTGGGAGCATATCTTGCTGATATGACTGTCTCTAGAAAAAACATCTTCTCCATATCCAGCCCAACAGAAACTGTGTCCATGTGGTGACACAGGTGAGGACAAAGGGTACGGGCTTTTGGAGGAGAGATACTGCCTGACTCCAGAACTGCTTCTGCCTTCATGACCATCATATCACCCTTCAGTAAGTGGGTATCTAGCTTTGGTCCTATAGCTACATTATTCAGCTGATCCTTTCTCATCTCTGATTTAACTTTTCCTTAAAACTGTTTTGCCATTAAACCATGGAAGTAAAGCAGTCATTTGGACCCTAAAACTTAAAAACCTCAAGAGTCACAAATCTTCTATTTATGCCTTTCTTATGTGGTCCAGACACATTTTTCAGGCTTGCAGCATCATCTGAACCCTGTTTTCCTTTATTTTGCCTCTGAAACTGGCACTGAAGTATGTTTGCACTGTGTAATCAAAAGGTATATTTGTCACCACAGAACTACATCTCACATGGAAAATGGTTTCTCTCATTTCTTCCCCCTGTAATTCTCAGAGTGGCTTGGCACTGTCAGGAACAGGTGTTTAAGAAATGCTGATATATGGCAATTTTATGTTATTGCATGAAGCTGAAACTTGTTTGCAATACTGATATAACAGAGGGCTACTACTGTGCTTCAACTAAACCTTGGATTTATTAACAGCATGCAGGCTGGGAACGTGAATGGTTGGCAAACCTGCAAACTCTAGCATCTGTAGAAAGACATTATGAATTAAAAAACCCTTATTCCATTAAGAAATTATTTCAGAAATCCAGAGCACAAATGGCGAGTGCTGGTTGGCTATCCGTGACGTCAGACACATGTCATTAATATTACTTAATGGGTTTCCCTTGTCTTTATTCATAAGTTCCATTTCATGCAGCCGTTGCCCTGAAGGGTAATTATTACACTTTTTGGGTGGTTTTGCTCTTTTGGCCTTTGGCCTCATGCCTCAGAAAACCAGTCAGGGTATCCAGTCTCACAGAAAGGTTTGTGGCCAGTTGTGCTTTCTGAAGTAGGTACTTTTTTTTTTTTTTTCCCCTAACTTAAATAAGCCACATAAACATTTCAAAACATCCTCAGTTTCCATTGGTCCTATGACGTCATTGCCCACCCCAGCGGAGAGCTACGCCCCACATCTCTGGCTGGCTGAGGAAAACAGTGCTGGTAGGATGCTCATTTTTTCTTGGAGAGGAATAACAGATACAAGAGCACGTTTTATGCAAAAGGATGTTTTGGAGCAATGGTTCTACTTAACATTGCGTATTTACACAGTTCTAGTATCTTCAAGCATATGACGCAGTTAGAAGCCTCAGAGTTGATATTTACCTGTTTTAATACATTTCAGTATATATTTGGGGTTTTTTTTTGAAGTTGACTGACAAGACTCTTTACCCATGTACTTTCAGCTTGCTTCAAATTAGAAGCTGATTTTTATACCATATTATAACCATATTTATTTAGGTTCCCACATTCTGTCAAAGTCTGTTTACACAAAGAACATTTGTTTTCACTACTGCTTGCAAGGAATGAATATAAGAGGTGCCAAGGGATTTTAAGAAGTTGAGAGAATTAGTATTTGGAAACAATACATTCAGCTATTTCTTAGTGGAAGATTCATGGAGCACAAACACATTATCCACTAAATCTATCAGGATGAAGTAGTTCTCATGGAGACAAAGCATATCCAGTCTCTTCTCAAGTTTCAAACATTTTATAAAATCAAGAGTTTCTGGAAAAAACAACAGCTTTTTTTTTTTTTTTTTTTTTCCAGAGAAAAATGGATAAAGTAGGCTAAAATAATTTTGCTTGTTGAAATAAAAATGTCGAGTCTGGCACTGAAAACCAGCATCTGCTGCTGCCCAACAGCATCCCTTTCCACTTGCACTGCTTCACCATGATGTATGGCGAAATAAGAGTTACAAACAAATTATCTGTCAGAGACTGTTTGTCGTAGTTATAACGCACCACTGTAAATTTCAGCATGTACTAGATTGGGTAATTCTGATATTAAGACTGTCACAAAGAATATTTTAGCTCGTTGAATACTGCTCACAGCTCTGAATATGTAGGGATTTTCTTCAACTTTTCTGTGTCTCAGAGGCTGATGCTGCAAAATCTCAGGGGTAATTTTGAAGCTTTGGTTTGCAAATAGGGAGAGGCAAAAAAAGGGGGTCTATTTCTGCTTTATTTTGTGGTATTATTTAGAAAATGAGGAGAGCAACTGTTCGTAAGGCACTTCTCATTCCATTTGCTATTGAAGTGTAGATTGAGGAATGGCTCCCCAAAAATCAGCATTAACATTACCAGCTGCAAGTGCTGACACAACATCAAAATTCATGTCATTTGATTTTAGATATTATGATACCCTTTACATTTCAAATATTCCTAGGAGATTTTGTCTGCTATCTGGAAAATAATGAAATATGTAATGGGTTATTCCCTTCATGACTGTGTTCTAACAAGCTAGAAACATGGGGACATTTCCATCGAAGCATCATAAAAAAAAAAAAAAAAGAAAAAGAAAAAAAGAAGTTAAGTCCTTTTTACTAAACCTTTGATTGTAGATTTGTTCTGATGCAAATATACAGTTGAATGGATGTTTTTAAGCTGTGCATGAGTACTGGAAAATACTCTGTATGAATGTCTTTAAACATGACTATTATACTGTGATCCATTTGCATGCCTTCTGTAGAAGACATCTCAGTTATTTTGTCTTTTGAAGTTCCTAAGCACCAACCAACCAAAAGTTGTTTCTGGAGGTTTGTTGTTAGAGGCTAAGCTGGAATACACTTATGATCCATGTTGTTTCCTTGCTGCCTTAAACCTGGTGATTCATTACGAGCCGATGACATTTTCCTGAAGAAAAAGTTTTGTGGCAATTACCGTTTTCTTTACTGAACAATAGTAAATGGTTTATTTACTCATCCCAAGCCCCACAGCTCTCTCCTGCCTTGCAGTATACTAATTCCCACCACTCTCTCTGGTGCCAGGATCCCCGCTAAAAATGCTTTTATCTTGAACTGAATTGACTCTAAAGCAGGAGAGGTCGCAGGAGACAGACAATACCTCCCAACAAAAACACCTGCAGAAGACTAAATGATTATCTTTTATCCATAGCCTTTCTTGTTTGGAGAAGCAACGTGACTCATCTCCTGCTTTTCCCAGAGCAACCCCCAAACACCTGTAATTACTGTCTTTCTTCACCCATGGAAAAATGAAAGTCAGCCCTGCTGGGCAGCCTGCAGGAACATAATTGTTGCAAAGGACGTTCACAAGGTAGGATGGCAACAAGAGATCTCAGTAGTCCAGAGAAAATCACCAGAGAGAGTGCTAAGTCCCCAAATCTTCCCATTTGAGGTATACTATGATACTTAACTTCATATTAAATATTCAGTCATCATTTCTATTGCTGGAGGACAGTTTCTGTTTGCACTCAAAACTTGGCCTCTCTCCAAATCAAATGTGCTCAGGAAATAAAATAGTGACACGTGTCTCATATTTTTAACATATAAAGAACACGTAGATTTAAAAGGTTTCCTCCTTGAGTTGCAGAGTAAGAAGCCAGTCAGGTCCTGCTAACGCCTTGGCCAGGGTGTCTTATGAAGCTTGGGAGACAAACTTGTTCCATCATGGCTATGTTCTCATCCCAGGTCTTGGTATTCAGCTTATTTGTTCTGCATTTCTGGAAATCAGCTCTTAAGAGGTCTATGCAGTTATCTCTGATATTTTCCACTGCATATGTGACAAACAGACCATGAGGTAAGAGTCCTTTCGAGATTACAGATGGTGCACAAAAAATAACACAACTTGCCTGCAGTATCAACTGAATTGAATCTTGCCAAGTCTCAGTCCCTGACTGAAAGCACTCACCACCACTCAGAAAGCAAGCGGAGAGCCCCATCATTTAAGCCAAGTCACACAACATATTTGTCTCATGACTAGACTGACATGAACTCATTTAAGGGATGTTTTTTCCAGGCCACAAGCTGGTGTAAAGCAAATTTAATTGTTCTATGAACAGTGTCCTGCGTTTGTTTAGCGTTTGTCATTTCCACAGGCCTCTCATTAATAAATGGGTACTCAGGAATATTTGTGTAATGTTAATAGCCACAGTGCATCTGCTGGAAGATTTGAAGTGATTGGTCAGAGAAAAAAACATTTGAAGTCTTTCCACGTGTTAAGCAATGAGCCTGCTGGTTCCATGTGGCTGCTCAGGTTTGCTTTGCTATCCTGCAGGTTTTCAGAGAGGCTGCACTGCCCAGCTGTGCCCTGAGCTCAAAACTGTTGGCCATGGTTAACCATGACAGCCATGGGAATAAAGCCGGGTGGAGGCTGCGTGGCTTCCCTGTGGCCCTGACTCCAGGGACCCTGCTCTGGGAGGTTGCATGAGGAAAGCAAACAGTGCTGGGCAAGGCTCCTGCCACCCTCTCCCAACCCTGCATACCCATCCCTTCCCTCCCCGATAGCTGTGGCCACTTCTCAGCTGCTGTTTATTTATCCTAGCTATAGTGTAAAATCTATAGAATAAACAGCCCAGTTGGGGGGAAAACAAAGCACCAAGCTAAAATAAGAAAACCAGTTTTAATGAGGAGGGGAGAGAGGCAAACTCCTGCAGCTAATTATTCTCAGCATGGCCTAGAATGAGCTAAATCGAGGCCGTTGGGAGACGTCCCCCGAGGTCTGCATTGCCTGGTTCTCCAGACATGAAGGAGGCAGGAGGAGCTGCTGAAGAGCTTGTCTAGCTGGGCAGATTCCATCTGTTGCTTTGTTGGAGGGCAAGAACCTTCACTACTAGAGGTTCTACACTAAAATGGGAAGAGATTTGGGAAATCCTCTGGTGATGGGGGCTCAAACTCTTCGGCATCCGCTTCACCTCAGCACCACCCTTGGGACCTTCAGCAACCTGACACGGAGTGACCATCACAGAGGCACACGTTTCCCCGGGCTCAGCATCCCCATCCCTACCTGCCACCTTCCAGGAGCTGCAACCCTCCCATCTCTGCAGGGGCTGATCCTGGTCGTAATCCCTTGGGTTATTCAGGTAGCAAGTGAAAAAAAGGGCAATAGTGCCAGAGGCGGCAAGGAGGACGCCAAGGAGAAAGCATGCCAAGACTGGGGCCCCTCGTGACACTAAAGTTCCTCGAAAGGAACATTGGAGGCAGTCACACCTCTTCCCACACGCGGCTGGACCCTGTGGCAGGCAATGCGCCGCTTCCTGTTATTAGAAAACCTTGGGATGCTCTCACAAGAGGCAGGTTTATTAAGGAGCGAGTCCAGAGAAAACAAAAGAGCATCACCCCACACAGCCCCAGTGGTGGGGCAGCAGGCTGAGACCACCCAACTCATCTCGCTTGTGGGCTCATGCTCAGGGAGCAGAGAGGAAGAGAGAGAGCGGTGCACAGTACTGGAATCTCCGCAGACAAGTGCGGTGAACATCTAGCTGCACAAATCTATCTGAAATTCCCAAGAATAACAGGAAATCCAGCCGCTAATTTTCTGTCTCACTTGCTTTAGGGCAGGCACGCACCCTGCAAGGCCTGGAGCCAGGGAGCCCCGCAGAGCCCCAGGGTGGGGGAGATGCAGACGAGATAATCGCATGCTCCTGAGTCAAGAGAGAAGAAAATAATTATGATAATTAAATAAAAAAGAAGCGGCTGCCCTGGCAAACAATAGCGGGGAGGCTGAGCACCCACACAGCCACAGCGGGGCTGGCCAGCCCCAGCCCTGTCTCCCCGGAGAGGGCTGGGGAGGCAGTGAGTACCTCGGCTGCTGCTGCGCTCGCTCGCTGCACGCTCGCTGTGCCCGCTTCTCCCCACGGCCGCACATTATCATCATTTATTCATTCTGTGACCTTGAAATCCCTCTCCCTTACCAGAAAAACAACGAATCCCCATCAGAAAAGTGGGCTCTACAAAAGAGAGGGGAAAAGAAAAAAAAAATTAAAAAAAAAAAATCATGCAACCTCCCATGTTGCTTGTATTAGGTCAGATGGGAGAACATATTTAATTAGTGACTTTTATAGGGCTTTATTTTTCAATGCCCAGTGGAGTAGTTAAGATTGGTAATAAGAAAAAAGTCTGGTTCCATGCCAGCCCTTCTAAGACAATGGTGCAGGGAGGAAAGAGCCAAGCAATGTATTTGAATGTTTACAGTGCTTTGGGTTTTTGTTGTTTGGGTTTTTTTATTTTTTTTATTTTTTTTTTTAAACCTTATTTTTCAGTGCCATATTCTAAAATCATTTGAAGGGTGTACACTGAGACGAAGGGAAGGAAATTGTTGGTGGTGGCCCAAGGGGAGGATAACGATGAATAATGGAACAAACCTGAGGAAACCGCTTCTTGCTCTGTTTTCTCCATGGCTGGGGAAATTTCCCCTGAATGAGACCTGATCCAGCACAGAAAGATGATGGCTGGTGGCTGGTCAAGTGCCAGGTTTTCGGTGTAGATAGAGGTATATGGGTCAGGTGAATAATCATGATGGATAACTAGGGGGAGGAGGCATAAGAAAAACACCAATTCCTGCTTTGTTTGTACTACCGTCTCTTCTCATGGTCCATTTCTGCCGCTCATCCTCATCAAAAAAAGAAGTACTGTGGACTCTTTTCTTCAATACTTTCCACTGAAGGAATAGGTTCAGATTTACATATCACCCACTGGGAGACTGTGCATTTCTCAGGACACAGATCTGGCTGCAGGTGCTGGGGAGCTGGGTATCCTCCCCAGCAGCCCTGACCACACAGCACACTCAGGGCCACTCTCCCAGGATGAAATGAAGCACACAGAGTATAAAGCAAAACAGATGCCACACTAGAGATTTTACAGCAGCAGGATTTTGCTCTCTTTGGGCCCAAGAGCTGTGCTACCCACTCACCAATTGATAGGGGAACTTCCAGAGGCTAACCGCAGAGCTCTTCAAAGCCAAGCATTTGAAGGACATTCATAGGCCACCATCTAAGACAGTAGCCTCACCAGTGGCCAAAAAACTCCATGCAGCCTGATTGCTCAGTAGCCAAATTTTGCTACTCGGGAGGGGAATCAGCCTGTTTCCTGACAGCAAGAATAATAATGTAACAACAGCATTCAATAGATTCCTAGCAAATAAACAAAAAAGCCCACCCCCAACCCCAAAACCAGAAAAAATACTGTTGAGCTTTGTCCTTTGCAAAATGAAAAATATAGTTGTTTTGCTCCATGAAAGGAACAGAGGAATCAGCTTTAAAATCGACAGTGGATTTGGCCAGATGCCACAGCCCTTTTGGCTTCAGCTTCCTTCCAATAGTCATCTCCCTGCCAATTTGGAGTGCACAGGGCACAGCTACACACCTGATGATACGCTGAGTAACGGCCTTGGCTTGCAGCTATCTGGTCCATGCAGCAGGGAAGTGCCCATTTATCAAAGGGGTTCATGTGAGTACTTGTGGCTTCCTTGATATGGTGGCTGGCACTGCCCTCACAGTAAAAGAGATGTAACTGTTGGTACATGAGTGGGGGGTCCCCGGGGTTTCAGCAGGTGACTGGTTGCAGAAGCAAACGCTCACAAATCACTGATGGCTCTATCAGCATCTTGCAGCTTCAAAGGAAAGAAAAATAGACAATCTGGTATTGAAAAGTTAGATGTAGCACAGTAGGGATGGTGTTTGGGGAGCATGTAGGAGTTCATGCTTCTCCTAGACCTGTCTTTGTTGTAGGTGCTTGCATCACTATGAGCTCCTGGGCTGCTCACTGCAGTATGCTGACATCTCACTATTAACAGGTTTCTTCCACTACTGTGTCAAGGATCCCACTGCAATATTGAGTGGTTTAGGCTTCCCTGCCTGAATCATGTGCAGCCTGGGGATCGCTTCAGCCTGAGCACCGCATGGTGCTTGTGCTCCCTCTCATCGCCAAGCCTGTCTCTTGCTGGTGCTTTATAAATCCTCATCTTCTTCTATCTGTCTCTTGCTCCATCTTCACCAACTGTTGCACTACTGCAAAACAGCACCCTTACTAGCATTTTCTGGTCCACAGGGAAAGGATTTCCTTGGGAGACATATGGGAAAGTCAAAGAGCATTTCACAGCTGCAGCAGCTGAGAGGCCAGAGGGGCTCTTGCGCAACAACAGAAACTTTAGGAGCACATCCTGGTATCTATACGGTTATTTGTATCAGAATGCTGACATGAAGGACCTTTCAGCACTGCAGCTTGGGTGACAATATTTCTTTCCTTGCTGTTCCTGCCTTGACATCAGTGAGAGAGTTTGGGCTCCAAAAGGGCATCATAAGATAGAAAAGACAATTAGAAGAAGTTAGAAACAGGAAAGGACATGTCATAAAAGTTATTATCAAGCCTTGCCTGCATTCCCTCCACATTTTTCATAGGGAAAAATGTTCCCTCCACAAAAAGAAATTTGGAAAATTTCCACCTATTCTACTGGCTGCATCCATGAGAGTATTTCTGCCTCTGGCAATAGCTTCTGCTCGAGTCTCACTACAGCGATGAGACATATGGCTCCGACGTATGGCTCCAGTATCTTTCTTGAGGAAGGGCTGGTGTGAGCAATACAGCAGGAGGTGCTACAAATAGGCAGAAAGTTTTGCAAAAACATGGAGTGGGAAGAGTGTGCTATTGCAGCTGAAACCTGTGCTTGCTACATCTAACGCAAACAGTCCTCTGCTTCCAAAATTACACAAAACTGGCAGCTAAAATAACTGCTTTTTGACCTTTTAATCTTCTCGCATCTCTCTGAGCCTTGCCATTCTCCTTTTGCCTGCCCCGGCCACCTGCCTTTGTAATTAGAAATAATCAGCAGCAATAAATAGGCAACACTTCATTGCTGCGGAAGCAGCCTGAGATGTTTTGGGCCAAGCCAGCTGGGCTGGAGATTGCAGAGCCCACTGGCCATTGAGAAAAGATGCTGTGAAAGTCACCTTGCCACCCATCCTGGAGGTACAAGGTTTACAGAGAGCAACGTGCCTGTGTGCAACAGTCGTGAGGGTCCGAGATGCCCCAGCGGAAAGCTGACTGGGCTGGAGAGGAGTTACTACCCAGCAGTGGCTTCTGGATCAGCAAAGGAAAGGAGATAAAGCAGAGGCACCATGACTGGGAGAAAAACATGAGCATAAAGCAGCTCTGGTGGGACTGGTGGAAGCAAAGAAAGGACACCTCGACTGGGGGACAGATGCTCAGCAGCGGTCCATGCAGGTTCCTGCAGGACTTGCAGAAGAGTCAACCTGTTTGGTATTGGAGACTGAACAGACATAACTGAGAGGGGAGGGCACTCCAGACCGGTGGGGAGGATGGGTCACCAGGGCAGTGGAATGGAGATGCTCTCAGCTCTTTCAGGTGCCCAGCTCCACAGGAGCTATCTGCAGAGGTACCTCTAAGGCTCTGGTCCTCACATACTTTAGTCACATTTTAAAAATAGGAAGGGAGGCTTCTACATCGCTTTGGTATTTTGGAAAATTTTACTCAGCCTTTCTGCAGCTCCTGTCAATCTTTCTCAGCACGGTGCCAAGATGCATACATGGCACGTACACAAATAGCATGCTTCCTTGGCTCCTTTCAGCCACAGCTGGGACACCTTGAAGGACTTCCCCAGCCCTCCTCCACACCTCAGCAAGAAGGGTTTGGGGGGATGACATCTCTGGTTCTCCTGGCAACAGTGCCCCTCTGTCCCCATGGTGTCAAATGGGACATGAAAAAGCCCACAGCATCAGGACAAAGGGGTCTCAGCAAGGGGATGCTTTTGTATCCAGGGCTGAGGTGATGCAACCAGGCAGAACGATGATGACTCATGGCATTCTGCAGGTGCCTTCACCTGCTCTGCAGTCACTGGAAAAGAATATCAGTGTGTGATTGCAGAAAAGCAGATCAGGGCGAGAGCACTGCCCGGTATGCTGCCAACAGCAGGCAGTTAGCTATGGGGAAGGATGTTTCCTATTTGGGCTTTTTCAGACCAGAAAACTCTGCAAAGTTCAGCTCAGAGAGTCCTATCCAGATTGTAGGGACTGTTTGTTCCCAGTTTTGGCAGGGTCGTGAATGATGCATGAGTAACAGCATCCCTTAATTAGTGTAATATGCTGTACCAGGTTAGAAAGCACTCTCTGGTTTTGTTTTTGCTCTGTGTGTGTATTTCTCTTTAAAGGAGAAGGGAATGAACAGAAAACATTGCAGTTGTGTTTTTGTTGGTTGGGGCACCGATGAACCCTGTTCCGATTGGGCTGGTTATGAATCACTGGAGACCCATATCCACACCAAACAGCACTGCAGCCAACCTGATGTCTGCTTGGCAGTCGTACTGAGCAAAAGCTCCTTCCTTACTGTTTTTGTTGCTTGAATCTTAGTGGAATAAAGAGGAAAACAAAAACAAAAACCACAACACCTTTGAATTTATGAGACTGGGTGCACAGGAGGGTGTATGTGTGTGTGCACCTGCATGTGTACACATGCACCAACACATGTGTGGTTTGCTTTGACTCTTGGGTTAAAGGAGAAAGCTCCATCTCTAGTTTTATTTTCCTTTGTCTATCTGACTCCCTTCTCTCCCCTGGCTGTTTTTGTTTGGGGCGTTTGCAACGTGCCCATCACATCCCAGCCATCAGGAACGATGTTTTCATTAGCATAACCATAAAAGACATCAACTGCCCTCCCGCCCTTCCTGCCATGCCACATTGCCCCAGCGCTGCTGTGCCCAGGAGCTGCTCTGCCTCTGCCCTTTGCCCACATGCCACTGGCACTCCTCCTCTTCCCTGAGCATCCTTCCTGCTCCCACACTGAGGTAACCACTACCTCCCACCCTGAAATCCCTGGCTTAGCCTCTTCTCCTCTGATTCACGCTTTTTTCCATTAAGGGATGCCCCAAGATCCTTCTCCTTTTTTTCCTTTCCTCCAGGGTTTGCCAGAGCCAGCGAAAGGGTGCCACTGGACAATGCTGAGCCTTGGCTTGTATGGGAACCACTGCTGCTTTTTCATGTGGGACCTCGTCAGCCTCTGCTTGCACAGGGACTGGGGCAGCTGGGGAAAATCGCTGGCACCGGAGGCTGTGGAGCAGAGTGGCACTGGGGTCTCGGACCGGTGTGGAAAGAGAAAGCTCTCTCCCACTGGGTAACCCGGCAGCAACTGCTATTTCAGTAAACATATCATTTTGTGCTCGGTAAACACACATTCCAGAGGAATGCTCTCATTGTTTTTTTGCTCTGTAATGCATTAATGAAGAAATAAAGTTTAGGTTGTGTAATGGTGACAGCTTGAAGTCATTTTGCCTAGTGTTATTTCTCAGTGAAGGCTCAGCTCTCCCTGGAACAGGAGGAAGAAGACCAGATTTCACTTCAAACTCACAAACATGTGCAAAAAAAATCAAAACACGACAGCAATTAACTCCCCATTCACATGCCCCAATAAAACTACCTCTCTCTCTCACTCCGAGCTTTGTCACGTATGGGGCTGTTTATGGAGGAGATGATACAAAGTGGGTTTATACAAGGCTCTTGTTTTAATTTTTGTTTTATATCCACTGGAACCCTCTAGTAGTGAATTCATTTCCTGATATAGTAAACATTTCTGATGGCCAGGATTCTTTGTCTTTTCCCAAATGAACACAAACCCCTGGTCTAACTCACCAGCGGTGCAGTCTATACAAACAGACCATCAGCTACATTTTCAAAGAATGCATCTTAAGCACACAGCTAGGAAAATAAACTAGCAGCAACACCTTCATGAGAGTCTGGCAGACCCTGCTGCAAGCAGGAAGCTTCTCTCCCTAAAATTTGCTCAAGCCCTCAATTGCACGTGGAAAAAATATCAGCTTTTTCCCCTATGCTAGGAAACAATCTTGTTCTCACAGTTGCACACTGATGGCTCCCGGCTCGCTGCTATATGATCTACACAGTCCCTCTGATTTGTGACCCTATTTGCACTATGCAAATGTCTTCTGACAGCTCTCTTTTCCTGTCATTAAAACAAACAATGGCCCCTGTAACCAAAAAGGAAATCAGTAACAGGCGAAAGCTGTTCTCTCTTTTTCTTTGCCTTTATTTTTTTTTCTGGTTCTGGGACTAACTGTTAGTAATTACTCTGAAATATTCACAAACTTTTTCCTCTCCCAAACTGCTTTACTCATCCTAGTGGCCAGCTCAACGTGTCTAATATAATTGCTCTTCTAAAAGACCTAAACATGAACAAAAAAATCATTATCAACCAGGTAAAAAGCACCTCCCATTTTTTTTTTTTAATATATGTATCTCTCTATCCATACACGTATAAACAAACAATTAAATATATATTGCCTGTTTTGAGCAGCTTTTAAAATAGTTCCTAATCTTCCAGGAGTAATTTAAATATTGTTCTGAAAATGGAAAAACATGAGCTAATGAGAAATAAGGAGGTATTGGTGGGGGGGTGGGAATGCACACCTTTCTCTCTAGTCCAATCTCCAAAGCCTCCATCCTGTCCTAAACTATGCATCTAGCCCAAAAAAGTGCATTGTTGGTGGCCACAGCTTCCCAGTGACAGGTAGGACTCACCTGATTCCAGCCTCTCCCTGTAAATGGTTGCTCTGCCTTTTATTTCAGTGGGAAAAGGGCTGCATTCAGAGACTTCGAGGTACTTATACACTCCTGGGATTCGTTTCTTTATCCTTTAAATAATATAGCATACATAACCTAAACTGGGACAGTTTTCCATCCCATCACACAAGCTTTGTGCCCGTAGGGCTCAGCTGAAGTCAATGGTGTTAATGTTGACATAAGACCATGATGACCAAGTGGGAAATTAGTCCTGTAACAATTGTCTTTTGCAAAAATTTTCTAAATGGTTTTAATGGTTTTGTTTGTGGTACGTGTTGCTTACTCTTGACTGTACTTCTGCCAAGTTGTATTTTTAACTGTAAACACTGGCCTCTCAGAAAATTTGAAGTAAAGCAAACCAGAAAAGATGTTCAAAATAATGTTACAATCTAATTTAATTTATCCCTTAGTAATTGCATTTGTAGGAAATGAACAATGCAAACAAAACAGAACCCAAGCCATGACAATTGCTTTCACATGCAGATGCATTGGCTACAGCCAGCATACGGTTAAATCTCCGACTGTGTTAGGACAAGTGCAGCAGGGTGTTTGGAAGCTGTGAGGTGACACCTGCCTTGGATCCATGATTGTAAGGTGCCATCTATTGAACACCAGTCCGTCTGCCCACCTCGGCCAGCCAGCCTGGCCAGCTTTCCCATCACTCTTGCTTTTCCTGCAATTCCCATCCTTAATTCTTCAAGTACCAAACGATCCGCTCCATGCATCAATCCCAGAGGAAATATAGCTGAACAACTACTCACCAAACTCAATTAACCACTCAACTGTAGTTGCCTCTCCTGGCCCTGTTTCAGCAAGATATTTACATGCTTGCCTAATTTTAATCATATGAACCACCCCAAGTAAATCCTGTTGAACTTGGGCCTTTGTTTACAAATGCTGTAGGAACTTTACAGATGTGTTTGACACGCCGTTATTACGTGAATGGTTTCTCTGGCTGTTTCTCAGTCTTTGGGTTGCTTGTAAACTATGCAGCCTGACTGCAGTTCAACTATTTGTTATTTGCCTTTCTTTTTTTTTCGTTTATGCTCTTCTTGTTGAGTTCATGCGTGTGTCGTTGTTTACCTCCGTCACATGGGAGAGATCCTCTGCTTTGATTCAAGGAGTTCCAAACCCACAAGCAGCTCTCAAAACCAGTAATGCAAATCCCTCACTGCACAGATCCACGTGAGAACAGATTTGCACAAGCATTTGTCCAACAGTTTCTATTTACACAGGCATCTGAAACATGTCCCCATCCTCTGAATATTTCAGCAAATGTTGTTGTACCTGCCTGATAGCTTGCCAGAAGAAATCACTAGGAAAATCACTGTCACTGCCAAAATAAACTCGTGGTTTTTATTTGAGGGAGGACTTGTAAATAGTATTTTTCTAGCATTCATGTGGTTCTAAGTGGAACTCCCTGTGTGATGAATGCTGTTTACAGTGCAGCTCTGTTTGTTGTGAAACAGGGAAAAAAGGCCATTTCTTGCACTTGCCAGCAACACGCCAATGCAGTGGAGGAAGGTACATCCCCTCCTGCTGTCACTCTTGCACGAAAAGCTGATGCCCCATTTCTTGCTCTGCTTCACACTAAAAGCCCACATGGATACATAGGACTTTCATGTTCTCAGGGTGGCAAATTGTAAGAAAGATGAATGGAGAAAGTTCTAAACTGGGTAGAGGAATTAGGACATTTTCCCTACAAGTCTTGCCATGACTTCACCACTCAAGGAGCCATTAATGGAATGACATGATAGACCCTGCAAGGAATTATAAGTCATGTGCATCAGTAGATTCAAAGGCAGGAAAGGTTACTCCCAAACAAGGGAAATGCAGGTAGCACGTGAATTTCTGAAAGGCAGCTCTCCCTGGGCCAGCATAAAGCTGCAGGGACATGAAGAGCTCAGGAGTGGGGCAGGATTGGGTGCAGCACAGGAGGAAGGCAGACGAGAGAGACAGAAGCCCCATCTCCACCACTATGTCTCTCCAGGTAGATATGGTTTCTCCTTCACACCCCAAGAAACCCACACTTCACAATGATGAAATCACACTTTTCTCCCACAAGGGAAAAGGAAGTATTTTTCTTTCTGCTTTTTACCACTTTGCTGTGTTCACAGTGAAAAGGAACTTTCTCTGCAGATGGAGTGTAGGAATGGGAGTGTTGCAGTGTCTCTGCAAACACCATGTAATCCTTCCAAAATCCTGCATCTTCAGCCATTCAAGACCTGCCATTTTCCTCTCTGCACCATCCTCAGGAAAGAGAAAGAAACACCTGGAGGCTACTGGTGGCTCCAGGGTGGTTTGGAAAGATCAAGGATGTGGAAGATTATACAGGAACACCAGCTCAGTTAAGGTCAGTGCCATTAGAAATTGCAAGTGACTCTGGTAGTGCAAATGGCATCACTCTAGATTTCTGAGACCTGAAGCCACTTTTGCTTTTTGACATATAGCCACTTTGCTATCTTTGACATAGCTCCAACGTTTGATCACTCACCTCCTCAACACTCATGTCTTAAATGGGAGCTGGGTGCAAGATCTTACCGCTCCAGGGAGTCCTTTGGTCTCCAGGTTGGAAAGTAGTTGCCAGTTGTAGTGACACTTTAACTATTTTTTTCCATTTAAGGCTTGTCCTATATTACCTTCACTTTTTTGACACCCCACCCCCCCCCAGCATTTTTTTTATTCCCATATTTAAAGCTGATTACTGTGCCTGCTACATTAGCCATTCACCTGTTTTGAAGACTGAGGAATGGCTTAAACACTCTTTTGACACAGTCCCTTTTAAATGGATTGCTCTGCTTTGGTCAATGAACATAGCGTGGGAAAAATGCATTAATACTTTCACTGGTAACACTGAAGATGGCTATAAATAAACCCTTCATTACAGTATTTATGTATTATTACATCATATAGCCACTTAAAACAGAGAGCAATTGGAAGTGTTGAATAATGTAAGGATAATCTTCTCTACATTAGTTCCACTGTCATTGGCATTATGTATTGCTTGGTGATATTTCCATGCCTGTTACTTCGCCCACTGTTGCGTGACATTGGTGGTGACGTTAGAGTGTCAACGGGCCCTCTGCGAATGATATACAGTACTTTGCACGGCACATGTCCCTCATTATATAAGAGTGCTTCACTGGGGAATTTTGGCAGCACATGTTTTTTTTCTGATCTTTTCATTCCAACAAGGTGTCCGTTTCTTGAAGGTTTGCTTTAAAGCAGCCATCTCAACATGCCCATTGTGCAAAGCTCCAGCACCCTCATGCATGGAGAAGGCAAGTTTGCGTCACAGTGGCTGATTGTGCATCTTAGGAATCACACCATGCTGTGCTGATAAGGGACATTGGGTCCCAGGTGGCTCCTGCCCACTCTGATGCCTTCTCCAGCCACAGACACAGCTGAGAGAGATGGTGAAGGCAGAAAACTTCGATGCTTGGAGCTTGGCAAAAATGCATTTAACTGGTGAGACTCAACATCATGTTGTCCGAATCCAGTTCTGGGGAATATGGAGGACATCCTTTCAAAACCAATCAGATTGCTTCAAAGTGTTATTAAATGATACAAAAGTATCATAATTCCTTTGGGTATTTTTGTTGTTGCTGCACTTCTTCTTTCAGATGAGGGGAGTGGGTGGATACATCCTTGACGAGACCGTGCTTAGACCATGGCTGAGTAGCTTCTGCTGACTGTGGATTTCAATTTTCCCAGTTTTGACAAGCTTCCCCATAAGGAAGTCCCATAAAACAGAGACTTTTTCTCTTGACTTGAATGTCTCACTGCTGGTTTTCATGGCAGGGATGCCCATCTCAGTTACAATCTGGTCAACAGTGTTCAGTGCCTCATTGATCATCACTTGTCAGATGAGCTTCTGTGTGGCATTCAGGACCAAGTCTGGAGGAAAATCTCCTCCACAGTGCTTGGAAGGGGCTGCTCAAAAAATCAGTCATTTCAGATGTTGTGAAATCGCTTCTCTGAACCTTGTCCTCACATGACATAAGACCAATTTCTGCACAAAGATCTGCAGTCAACTTTTATTACAGCTCCGATTTAGCTGCTTCTTTGATTTATCGCAACAATGCACATTCAATATCTTTCTTCTGATCTAGAGGCCAGAAATATAACTCTACTCATATGTTTGTATTCTTAGGACTTGGGATTTTGTAGATTCAGAAACTCATTCATAGATTCACAGGGTTTAAGGCCAGAAGGAACCATGAGAACATCTGGTATGACTTCCTATATTTCAAAGCCATTCAGTTGCAGCCAATTAGCCCAGTATCGAGTCCAATAGCTTTACTGCATCTTCCAGAAAAGCATCCAGATCTGGACATACCAAGATATGGGAATGTGAACACATCAGAAGTTGGAGATTCATGACCTTACTTGATTTTGAAGCTCGCATGAACTAAAAAAAAATGCCCTGTTTCTAATTTGCTTTTCTTTGGCTTCACATCTAGCAATCAGTTTTGCACCTTTCTCCTCTTTAAAACTGAGCAACATTGCCTGGCAAGCGACATTCTTCGAATTTTGGAGGTTATTTGTTGTTGGTGGTGGTGATGGTTTGTTTGTTTGTTTAAATTTTTTTTTTTTTTAAATTTTTATCCTGACATCTGGACAAAAGGCTGATATATCGAAAGTATTTGTGAGTCAACTTTGCTGTAGTTTTTGGCTATTTAAAAACTTTTCACACTGTTGCTTGCATTATTATTTGTTGTTAATACATATTTCTCAAAACACTTTTGTTTAGAAAAATTAACAGAAATTGAACTTGCTGATGCAAAAAACAAACTGATACTTCTTGCTGAAAAGAGTGCTGTGACCGGCCTTGCCAAAGGGCTTCTGAACACCTCACCCATCTCCCAGCACAAATGTGTTGTACTTCAGTACTCTCTCCTCAACTCCTTTTGACCGGGAGATGGAGATAGATCTGTGTCTCACAACATCAAATCGTATTTTCCAGCTTTGAAACTAGTTCTGGAATCTTAATACGCATCCTATCTATTTTTCAGCAGCTATACCATTCACTCAGGCTCCTAACCCTGAAGGGCTTGATCATTGCTGTATTTTCTTCTTCCGGTTATTTGCCAAGGACATACTTTTCTCACCATTGCCAATTTACACCAGAAGCTTTTAAATTTTGTTCAGTATTATTCCTTCTTCCTGTTTCTGAGTGGGCAGAAATTTTAATGCCATATAAATGACCTTCTGAAAGAGGCTCATTTCAATTTCATTTTCTGAGCTCTATGACTTTCCCCCCTTCAACGAAATGTCATTGCTTTTCATTATTTTTAGTGTACTTAATAAATAGCAGCTGAAGACCTCTGAAGAGTCAGACACTTTTCTCACACAGATTTCTCCATCTTTTGTACTATATGAAATTCAAGAAAAAAAGCTGCCTTTTGGGTTGAGGAATGCAATAGCTGCACGCTGGCAGGCAGAAATGCCAGTGACGTCAGTGGTAGGAATGTGGGTAGCACCTAGCCGCACTGTTACTAATACTTGTAGCTTTTACCTCTGGGTCTGAAGAGCCACGTCATCCATCTAGCTGGAAGTCATGCTCTGAACTTGTTTTGGAGAGCTGGTGCGTGATTGTAAAGACTTACAGCCAAGGAATGTGGCTATGTCTTATACAGTGCTGGATTAAAGCATACAGGCTGGGGCAGGAGGGACTGTTGGCCTCCCAGGAACCACAGAGTGTGGAAAGGGAAGAGAATAATAAATATTAAGAGCAGTGGCCTCACAGGTGTACCCTGGAGCTTCGTCAGCAAGTGCAATTCCAGCACGCAAGGTATGGAGCAAAAAAGAACGTCGTTCTTTTGCTTGAGGATGATCACAAGACAGATGTATCTGAACACCACAGGCACAGCCAGTTACTGCATGTTCATGGGCTTCTGAATGTAAGCTATTAATGAGCCCTTCTGTAGGTTCATTTCATCAACTGAGGGTATCCAAATATTATATAAGGTTATGAAAAATGAGTCTTCATCTGAGACCTCATTTTTGCTGGTAGGAAGAGAGTGTTTGGACAGAGGCAGCTCATAAAAGAAAAAAAAAAGGATGTAAACTCTGTGGCAAAGCCTGTCATTTCTGGAAAATTCTGACTTCTTTCTGGGTATTTTTTCAGATCCATCACTTATGAAATAGTTGCACATCCCATGTTGCTAATATACAATCCCCACATGGCTCTAACCAGTTTTACAGGCAAGGAGCTGAGGTACAAAAGAACATGAGAAGAGCTGAAAGACTGAGCCACGGGGTAATTCTTTGGTGCAGGAAAGAGTTAGCCTGCTTTCCCTTGGCCATACTTACTTTCTCTTCTAGTCTTGCAACAGCCATGGGGGAGAAATAGCCAAGCCAAGGTAGAGCTGGGACCTGCTCCTGTGGATGTAGATTCAGAGGTCTCCGAATGGTGAAAGCATTTTGATGTGGGTATGCAGGCTCAACCCCTTCTTCTTATAAAAGAAAAAAAAAAAAAAAAAAGAAAAGAAAAGAAAAGAAAAGAAAAGAAAAGAAAAAAAAAGATATAAAATGCTATGAAGAGCCGAAAGGGATTTTTTTCATTTTTCTCCTTTTTTTTTTTTTTTTTTTCTTGGCCCTCTTGCTACTTCTGCGGGAACCCAGCAGTATTGTTTCCAGAAGGCTCAGTCTCTGTCACCCAAGTCTTTGGCATGTTTGGGGACACCCTTACTATTTCCCTTTCCTCCCCTGCAGAAGAGTCCAATGCAGCTTTGACCACAAAGCCCAGGAGGCCTTGGAGTTTGTCTGAAACAAAAGAAAAAGATTGCGAAAGGCAGTGGTGTCAAATAATGCTTCCATTTAGTAAGAATTTTGCTCCCCTTGCATTCCCAGGCAGCACCTGCTGTGTGAGGCTCTTGGCCAGATCCTCTGAGCCTCTGTGGTAAAACAAACAAAAACAGCAGGGAAAAAAATTCCTCTTTATAACGCCTGTTATCCTCAGGCTACCTTCCAACACTGCCTCGCCTCCCCATGTTGATGGTACTCTCCAGGGAAACAGGGTACTACGGAGCCAGAAAGCCTTGTGCAAATGGGCAGTTGAGCAATGGAGGAAGAGACCCTGTCTTATTGAAAACAAGACTGTTTTCCTTCTCTTCCTTCATGTCTAAATGCAGAAGGGTCCTTATTGATGTCTCCGCCAAATGAAAAAAGAAAAAAAAATTGACATGTTGTTACTTCCATGGCAAAAGCAATTAGTAATTAGCCTGTGTTAGGGGAAAACAGGGTTGGGAAGGAAAGGGATGGGCAGTCTGCCTGGAGGGGCTGGGGAGAGTGGTCTTTGGAGATGTTCATGTCACTCTCCTTAGCCCTTGTTATCCACTGTTCCTTCTCACATGCTTCAATGTTTCATAGTAGTTCTTAAGTAGTTTTGTGTTTTGGGACATGGTGGAACTGGCTGTGCTGGATGTTGTTCATGTTTATCCGCTGTCTGGATCAAATGGACCGCCTGCCTTTTACCTGCTTAGCCCCCGGTGCTGCCACACCACCAGCAATGCTAGTGGGGGCTTGTGCAGCCTTCAGGAAATAAGCAAACCTCTCACAGGGTCTAACACCATCTCTCCCACCTCACATGCCCCTGTAGCCACTAGGTGCTCTGCACACGATCGATGGAGGAAGAAAAAAGACTTTCAGGAACTTGTTTTTGATTCTACCTTTAGGCAACACCTTCCAGATAGTACTCTCTAGGCCAAATAGCCCTGTGTTTGATATAGACAGACTTACCGGCTGTTGCGATCACCTGGCCTGACCTTCGTAGCACAGGCTATTGAATAACTGCTGACATCCAACACAGGTACAAGGAGCCTGTAAGCCTTGCTGTTCACCCATGCTTGATCTCACCTCAGATAGAGCTCCAAGTCAAATGTTCTCAGGAGACCTTTGGATTTACACTTTGACTAGTCTCCCTCCCTTCCTTCACCCTTATTGCATACCTGATTGAGGGTAAAGAGAAGAACAAAGATGCAGGAAGATGGAGGTACATGCTACGAAAATCCAGGGTTTGTGGAAGCCATGAGAGCAGTACATGAGACCTTCCACTCTCTTCCTCATCAGAGCTTTCCCAAGGTGTGGGCCAACACCTGTGTACAACCCACCACGGATCATGTTCAGGAGAGACAACTCAGCTCCTCATTCTGTTGGAAGCAGTGTTTTAGCTCTGTAGGCTACCCATGTGTCTGCCAAGATGTCTCTGCGTTCTTCAAATGAAAGATGTTCTACAAAGGGCTCTCCTTCTGTGGACTTCTGCTTTGAGCAGCTGTGCTTGGTGTCAGATGTGCATGTCCTTATTTTCAAAAGTGCTACTGAAACATCACAGAAGAAATACAGACGTCACTCAGAGAGTCTCCATGGTCCAAGAGTGATGTCTTGCTTCACTGTCTGAAAGACTCTGCCTCTGGAGATGGCTTCTGTTTCTGAACACAGTCCCTGTACTTAGAACATGAGACATCAGTTTTGGCCAAATCAAGCAGTGGTGATGACAGAGTTGCAGCTTCTCCACAAAGTTATGGGACAGTTCCTCCAACCAGGTGTAGGTGTCTACTTGAGGATGACATGAAACACTCTGCAAACTTCTCTCTGTCAGCTAGCCCATTTATGACTGTAATGGGAGCTTGGATGCCTAGCTTATTTGTGAAGACCTACACTAGAGACAGCTGAAGTGAGGGAGGATGAAGAGAGAATGCCTGATATTTGGTCTTTCACTTCTGGACTGAAATCAAAGTGGAAATTATTTCAAAACCAGTCCTGAACTTCAGCCATACATTTTATACTTGGTAAGGACATCAGTAAGTGATGGTGAGCTGCCTCTGTGAACCCAGAGCCAAACAGGCCTTTTTGCCTCTAGCAATCTCAACACTACTCCTGTGACATTTTGCTGGCACTATCTGCTCACGTTTTCTTGAAACTTGCCCGCCTTGTTAACACAACTCATTGATTTCAGTCCGTGTTGCACTGTTGACTTAGGAGTTTTATCTATCACTTCATTTTCTGTAGCCAGAAGATTAACACTAGCATTAGCACTGGAATTACCATGAATGCTGCTGCTGAAGAAGATCTCAAGCCACCTGCCATAGTCCACTGCTCATGCTCGCAGAAGTAAACATCCCGTCTTAGCGTCTGTCCTCCAGCACAGGGATCTTTGCTAAACAACCACCCCCTGTTAGCAACTCCTCCTGACCCCATTCCTCCCTCTACACCCCTAAAACCAGCCACAGCACATTGGCTTTGCTGGGCAGCTTTGAGATTTCAGGCTAGGGTTAGCATTTAACTAGTCAGAATGGTGCAAGAAGCCCCTATAATTACTGCTGGGATTGTGCAGTGTAGGCCCCGTGTAATGAACTCGCCTCAAATAACCCAGCTTGAATGTCAGAGCCCGTGCTGTATTGTGTTCCACATTCTGGCTGTGGGAGCGCTTCCCCAGCAGGAGTCAGGGTAACAAATCCCTTGCTCTCGCAGGAGGGCCCCATAAAATGAATGATTCTGGATCTCACGCTCCTGAGGAGGTCTTGGTTACTCCAGCAGTCACTGCTTGTAGCGGGAGCGACCATAGGGGATGGAGGGAGGGAAGGGTGGTTTGGCAGCCTTTGCTGTATCATCACCCCGTGTTAGAGTGGGAAGGAGTACCAGAACTCTGCTCTCCCCTCCAATCTATACTTTTGCATAGATGTTAAATTAAAAAGAAACCAAAAAACAGACAGTGGATAAACCCTGAGGCTGAGAGTGAATCGAATGCATCCGCTTGAAATCCTGCACTGCTTCTGGTGATGGGAGGCTCCCAGTTCCTCCTGGCTCAGACTTCTCTTCAAGCAGCACCGATGTCAGTATGTTTATGGGGTGGCAAAAAACGAGACGGTTCCCTCCATGCTCCTTGTGTGCCACGGCCAAAACCTGAAGCTCCCTCCTGGAGTAGCTTGTGGCATCTCCTCCGCCAAGTCCTGCAGCTCAGCAGCCAGCACAGCCGCCTCTCTATCCCTGTCAGAAACCCGAACTCCCCCACTTCTCCTTGGGAGAGGGAGGTTGTTTCCTGAACTATCTCCAGTCTCTTGTTATCTTGCTTTCCTTGTCAGCCAGTGAACTGTGAAGCGGCAGCGGAGAGAAAAATGAACTCTGACCTCATTTTTCCCCCCCCACAATTAGTCAGAACTGTGCCTTTTATTTATATTTTTTTTCCTCCCCACTTTTTAAATGATTAATAAGACAATTTGGTCCTTAGCTTCTGCAGTGAGGCAAGTGTGCTGACAAAGCACTGTGATGTCTCTTCCAGGTCACCCGGCAGCAGGCCATGTCTTTATGAAAACATAAAAATTGGAGGGACTTATTTGAGGAATTTGGAGACTGAGACGCAGGAATTTTGCTCTTCAGACCCTGGCAACTGCATGTCTGCAGTGGTCTCTGAGCCGCAGCAACTGCCATGGAAAGGAATAGCTGCTAAACAGCAACCTGCAAGCTCTGAAAAACAGATTCATTTTCTTCTTTTGTTATGTCTCTTTTAAATATGCAACCACTACCCTCTGCCTGCTTTACATGGTGATGGCCTCGGGGTGTGCAGCAAGCTGAATCCAGTGGCAAATCACAGATCTGTAAACATCCTCCATGGCAATGCACAGGGGGATCCTCACTCCTGCTCGCCCTGCACCTGAGCATCCCTCCTCTATGTGTGCTTATGCCTCTCCCGAGTTTCCCAAGTTCCTGTTGCTGTGAAGAGAAGCAAGTTAAGGCCAGGCATAATCTGTTCTCTTAGATAGCCCTTCCTATGTCTGTGCCGGCTTCATGTCACCTAATGTATTTGGAGACAGAAGCAAGCCTCTCTGTGCTCCCAGGCTTTGCTGGGTAGGAAGGACTCACACTACAAGGATGCTCCTGTAGTGTCCAGACAGCGGTGGGCAGGCAGCAGAAGGACCTTTGCTGGGGTAGCCATAAATGGGTAAAGGACTGGAGGACAGCACTGAGGGAACAATCCTGCATTGGCCTCTGGTTGGTTGCTTAATGCTCGTTTGGCTTTCTCCCCTACCAGAAAGCAGTGCCTGCCCTCTGATCCTGTCAGTTAGAAAACATTGCTTCAGGAGTTGCTCTTCACACTGCTCCCAGCAGACCTCTCCATATCACTGGGGCTTTAGAAAACCAATGCCAAGCCAATGCATGCAATACGTTTAAGACATTTTAAAAGCAGATGAGTACACAAGTGGCATTTGTCAGCTCCAGGCTGCTGCCAGAAAGGTAGTGGGAACTGGTCGTTTTTGAAGGCATCCTCAGCACGTTAGAGAAATCATCTGCTCTTAGCTATCGCTGTGGAGTGGCCTGTAAGTGATCTGATTCTTGCCATACTGTGTTGTCTTTGTTGGGTGGCTGTTGGTCACCCGGTGGGAGGAGGAGGACATGCTCTTGGCTGAGGGACAGCAGTGGCATTGCCAGGGGACTCACTGAGTGGAGTAGAAGCCAGCGGGTGAGTATCGAGTCTCCTTCAGAGTCATGAATGCAGTGGCAAACTTTTCATTACAGCTCTTGATACCATCAATATGGTTAAATGGATTTCAAGGCTGCAGCACTTGTCTAAAAGAGGTATATTCTGGGATCAAGGCTCTTGGTTTCACCCAAAGACAATATGCACCGTAGGCTTTTGGTGGCCTTGGTTTCACCCATTCCATCCCCACCCTCTAGGTGACAGGGGCTGCATTAGTCCCTGCATCTGCTCTCAGCCCTTCTGCCCTTTGTGCTGACCAGCTCTGAGGCAAAGTGTTTCCCTGCCCTTTCTGGGAGGCCCCTCCAGCTCTTTCAGTCTTTCTCAGAAGAGCTGTTATCTGCCCAGATGTTCGTGAGGGGGAGAACTCCAAGAAAAGCCTTCTTCATTACCTCCAACAAACTCTCCCTTTTCTCTGGCAGATGCTTCCCACTCCTCCCACTGCACAGCTGGGGCAGGGAGAAGGAGATGTCAAAATTCACAGGGCTGGTAGATATGGTCTTACATGTAGCCACAGAAAAGGAAAGAAACAGCAGTCACTACCCCTGGACAAGCACTCTGAAGTGCCAGAGATGTCCTGCTAATTCATGTATGCCACTTAATAATTAAAAACTCCCATACAATCATTTAGCAAATGCTAGTTTTTAGTCATCGTTATGAATTTTTTACTGTAGTACCTCCCAGGAGCAAGTTCGATCGGGCTCCCGGCATGCTATGCAATTTGCAAGCAGTCAGGGAGGCTGAATTCCTTTCTCTAGGAGTTGACAGTCCAAATAAACAAGACAGACAAAGGAGAGGAGGGGAAACAGAAGCTCAGGGGAGGTGAAGTGAGTTGTCCAAGGTCATGCAGCAGGTCAGTGCCAAAGCTGGGAGCAGAACCCATGCTGCCAGCTCCTGCTCTCATGCCCTGTCTCCCCAGGGAAGACTGGGCCAAAATAATTTATGAGACAAAGAACTTCTATCACATTCCTCCTGGCACCATGAAATTCTTCAGCTTGTGCAAATAAAGCACAGTCAGCTAAAGAGGCAACTGGGCACAAGATATATTTTGGTTTGTTACGTCTTTGTTTCTTAACATTACTGATGTTAGAAAAAATTCTTTATCAGCTAAACTAACTCATCATCTGGACAGAAGTATCAGAGTCAAGAGAGAGCATTGCTTTGGGTAACTGATCTGCAGATCTGGATGGGGGGGTTTGAGGTTGGATGGTATCTGGAGGAAGAAAGGTGCTGGCCTCCAGCCCCTAAGCCAGCATGGTTTGGAGATGAGATTCCCTTCTGCTGCACACTGGCACTGAGACTACAGTGGAAGAGCCGACAAGCAGCCTGGGCTGCTGCAGGGAGAAAGGGGTTTGAGAAAGAGCAGTGAGCTGAGATGAAGTAAGGCATCAGCCATATTCCATCGTGACTTCCCTCTGGAGGGAGATGAAGAAGCTGACGATGCCTCACCAAGGCATCTTTGAGTGCAACTAGGCAACGGACCAACTCAGTCTGGTTTCAGAGCATGGTGGGGGTGGTGTGGATGCTACTCACAGGGAGATGATAATCTCAGGACTCACCCTGTCTCCCCTGAGAAGTAAGAAAGGCCTGTGAGGAAGCAAAGCAACATCCTTAGGAACTCACCTGTTCTTTGCATGTGGCAGAGCTGTTAATCCTTTTGCTCTCTCTGTCCCACTGCTTTCATGTCCCATAATTCACATTTCAGCTCTTTCTCAGGAAACAGAAGGTCCTGCTGTACACAACATCCATCCAGGTACACATATATACCCTACTATCAAAATGGTATCGGCCAGCTCTACCTTTACTTCTTTAGGCAACAGGGTGTTAGCATAATACTTATAAGCTTTTTTTTTTTTTTTTTTTTTAAACTATCTTTGACTAAACTCTGGTTGGTTTGTTATTATGCTGTTGTGGTAGGGAGTGAGGGCTGGAGGCTGGGCTAGGACATCTGATATGCATATGAGGGGCTGTCAAGTTCAGGACTCAAGCCCTTGTCTCCCCTGTGCCATGAGGCAATAATCTTCCTGAAACTAAACTGCCTTCCCTTCCCGTCAGTGTCATCCTTTAGGGACCACACTTCTGAGAAGAGCTGTGGCATCACTTGAACATATGTTTGGGAAGCTAGAGAAGTGACTGTTCTTATTTTTGCAATTGATTAAATGATCTTTCATTAACAGATGTTAAACACAAGAACTTCCACCTCCACTTTTCTCTCTCCCCTAACAAATTTTCTTGCAGCACAAGGAGGTCCTGATCAAAATGGTAGGGCTATGCAAGTGGAAGCTGGAAGCTGCTCAAGCCATCCTGGCTGGCTGAAATGTTGCTGGCTGATGTTGTTAATTATGTGCAAAAGGTTCATTATCTCCTGCATGATGTTTTGTTGCTCAGCTGCTCAACTGTTCTAAGGACATGTGCCACCCATGCCCTGGGTGGGGCCCTGATGTCTTCAGACCTCGTTCAGCCCATTTGAGGCTCAGGCAATTCTCAGAACAAGATGATGACCACAGCAGCATCTGCAGGAGCATATGGTAGTAAATCAGGGTTGGAATAGAATAGACAGCCTGAGAGACCCTATTTATGCCATATGAGAGGTCTCTGAATGGAATACTACTTGTATTGATCCATCTTCCCAGTATGAACCAGACTGCCTACCTGATAAAGGAGCAAGAAGGAGGAAAAAAAGAAAAGGAAAAAGAAAAATAAAACATAAATCTAATTAAGTAGCA
This sequence comes from Patagioenas fasciata, assembly GCF_037038585.1. Lineage (NCBI taxonomy): Eukaryota > Metazoa > Chordata > Aves > Columbiformes > Columbidae > Patagioenas > Patagioenas fasciata. The sequence continues at coordinate 16,872,461 of NC_092524.1, forward strand.
AGGTAGTTTAGCACTGGACTCTCAGAAAGTCTTCAGTGTTGTTCCTGAGGTCAGGTTATCTGACTGAGGGGCTGCCACAGCTGTCCAACATTGCCTAACCTCTGGTGAAGCTCATCACAAAAACTCTGCCCGCAGCCAAACACAAGCAGTGAAAAGTGGCAGGAACCACTCATTCCATCCTACATCAGGCTTTGAAATGGTGATATCAGTATGGAAAAGCAATTAAAAATGCTGGGCCCAAATCTTCTGTTGGTGTAACTTTGATGTCGGTGCCACCAAAGCCAGGAAAGAGATTTTTGACTGATGTGAATGAGAGCACCTGAAGCTGCTCGCTGGGATGCCAGCTTCAACTTTGCCCAAATGTTTGGTTTCTTTGTTTGGCTGGTTGGTTGTTTTTTCCTGGAAATGGTAAGAGTCAATCAGAATCAGAAAGATTGGTTTCAGCAAGGTCAGAAATTACTGCAAGACAGCAGTCCTAAGGGTATTTCAGTGCCTCTACTTCTAGTCAAATCCCAAAGAGGGCATAGGAAGATGAAAGTTGAAGAAAATGTTGACTGAACTTTTCAAACTCAACAGAAGGGTCAAGTGTAGTTTTGGTTAAGTCCCAGGTGAAGGTCGGGTACAGGTCTTCATCTACCAGAGGATATTCACACGTACGTGGTTCAAACACGATGTCACGGCCGTTGGGTAGGAAGGGTAGTGAGGCAGTGGACTCAGCTCATTGAACACCTGACTGCAACAGGAAAAATACATGGTTTATAAAATCTGTCACTCTCAGCAGTTTCAGTTCTGTAAAGGGCTGAGATGTCAGTGGCTGAGCAGGTGCACAAGTTATCTGCCCACAGCCCCGTGGCCACGCAAAATCTCCATGACTCCAGCCATGCCATGCATGGGCACCCATGCGGCACACAGCCCCACGAGGGCATGAGGCTGCCATGGCTTAATCCCGCTCATGCAAGAAGAGGGGGAGGTGCCCAGGGCCAAAGGGCTGCTGTGAGATTCAGGGTGCAGTAGGACTTCACAGAATCACAGAATCATAGAATAGTTTGGGTTGGAAGGGACCTTCAAAGGTCATCTCGTCCAACCTCCCTGCAATGAGAGGGACATCTTTAACTAGATCAGGTTGTCCAAAGACCTGTCCAGCCTGACCTTGAATATCTCCAGGGATTGGGCATCTAACACCTCTCTGGCCAACACGTTCCAGTGTTCCACTACCCTCATTGTAAAAGATTTCTTTCATGTGTCTAACCTAATTCTCCAGTCTTTTGATTTAAAACCATTACTCCTTGTCCTATCACAACAGGTCCTACTTAAAAGTCCATCCCCATAGGCCCCTCTTAAATACCGAAAGGCCACCACAAGGTTTCCCTGGAGCCTTCTCTTCTCCAGGCTGAACAACCCCAACTCTCTCAGCCTGTCCTCACAGGAGAGGTGTTCCAGCCCTCTGATCATTTGTGTGTCCCTCCTCTGGACCCTCCTCAACAGGTCCATGTCTTTCCTGTACTGAGGGCTCCAGAGCTGGATGCAGTACTCCAGGTGTGGTCTCACCAGAGCAGAACAGAGGAGCGAAATCACCTCCCTTGATCTCCAGGTCATGCTCCTTTTGATGCAGCCCAAGGTATGGCTGGCCTTCTGGGCTTCATGGAGACCCCCCTGCAGTGCCAACAAATCCTTGACTCAATCCTCTGTGCTTCCACCAGTTTTTTGTGTGATGTCGAGCAAGTCAGTCAGACCTCATTTTTTAAGAAGCCCTCAGGAGACTGTGGAGATGAATAAGCAGAAAACTGAGGAGATGAGGGAAGGATGCCATGTAAGCACAAAGGATGAGAGTTAGGAACAAATGTCCATTCACCCATTTCAAGACAAGGCTAAGGGCCCTGCTCATTCATGCACTTCTGAATTCACATAAATATTCTTTAACAGGAAAGTAAATGTCACTTACAGGTAACCTGTGCTCCTGTTTAGATCAGAGTTTTGAGCAATCCAAGCAGGTCTTTGGGGTTGTTTTCCTCCATTCTTCACTCTCTTTCCCAGTTGACAGAGCTTGAATTTGCCAGAAACAGCAAGCAATATCAGAGAAATGGATCAACCATTAATAAGGGTGGACAATGGTTAGGGATGTAGCTAAGTCCTCTGGTTATATCTAACCAGCTGGCTTCTGTATGTGTGTCATTGAGTTTTGTTTTTGGCAAGCTAGCCCTGGCTAAAGTCTTTTCAGGAGTTAATGAGCCAGAGGAGAGTCATCTTCCCCATGGGCACATTTTGAGCCTAAGGTTCTTGCAGGTTTTCTTGGCTACTACACATAGGAGCCGGGCTGTGATCAGGGTTGCTGAGGCTCTCTGCCAGAGGGCTTGTAGAAAACCTGACTTTCCTCTCGGCAGAGCATCAAGAGCTTCTCTTAGATCAAGGTAAAAACAACTGGTGTTTGGGCAAAGGCAACATCTGACCCAGTGCAACATCAGCTTCAGGCATCACCAGAAAGAGACATTTCAGGGCTACTGCAGTGTACATCCAGCTGCCACAGCTGAACTCAGTTGAGGGCTGTTGGGGGCACATGCATGTTTCAGCCTCTCCTCCTATTCTTTGCTTTCGTCTGGATCAGTTCCTCATGGGAAAAGGGCTCAGAGTACTCACAGCACAGGAATGGCTGATTGTTTGGCTGCCTGGCTGTGGCCACATGAGAAGGAGGACATCCAGCAAAGCTGCTCACAGCAAAACCATCCCTGGGACTTCCCTGTTTCGCAAAGAAACCTGTTCAGAAACATCCCAGGATCCATACAGTAACACTCGTTGTCACTAAAACCTGGGTTTGCTCTTCAGTCATCTGTTTAGCATCCTCAGCCTGCTGATATAAGAAGAACAGAAAGGGTGTCCTGATGTCTTTCTGGGTTGTGTCTGAGTTGATAGTTGGTACATAACAACAAGAGGAGAGAGATTGCCAGATTCAATAATCAAAGAAGGAAGGAAGGAAGGAAAAAAGAAAGAAAAGAAAGAAAAGAAAGAAAAGAAAAAGAAAAAAAAAAGAAAAACAAAAGAAAAGGAAAAAAGGAAAAGAAAGGAAAGAAAAGAAAGAAAAGAAAAAAGAAAAGAAAAGAAAAGAAAAGAAAAGAAAAGAAAAGAAAAGAAAAGAAAAGAAAAGAAAAGAAAAGAAAAGAAAAGAAAAGAAAAGAAAAGAAAAGAAAAGAAAAGAAAAGAAAAGAAAAGAGAAAAAGAAAGGAAGAGAGGAAGAAAGAAAGAGAGAAGGAAAGAAAGAAAGAGAAAAAAAAGAAAGAGAAAGAAAGAAAGAAAGAAAGAAAGAAAGAAAGAAAGAAAGAAAGAAAGAAAGAAAGAAAGAAAGAAAGAAAGAAAGGAAGGAAGAAAGAAAGAAAGGAAGGAAGGAAGAAAGAAAGAAGCCACAATATCTAATGCTTGTCAAAAGCAGGGTGGGGTGGGGCAGCAGGGTGGGAGAAGTGGGGAAGTTCTTTTGGGGTTAGTGGTAGAAATTAACATTTTGGTGAGGAGTCAAAGTTTGCCGTCAGTGAAATGAGTTTAACCACTTCAAGTCTACTACCTCTGCCTCTTGAGTAACATGCAAGCAGCTTTGAACACTGACAAAAACAAGTTTTCACTTAAGTCAGCACTCCCAAGCTCATGCAAAGCTAAAAGCGGGAACTGCAGGCCAGTTTTTGCTTCTCTCACAAGCAAGGCCATCAGCTGTATCCTGACCTCCACATATTTTTGGTAGGTGATAGCTTAAAAGGAGGAATGGCAAGCACAGGAATATGAATTCACCAAGAGCCACCTGAATCCTCCTCTCATATGTGAACGGGAAACCATAATGAACCGTTTCAGAAATTCCAGCAAAGTTCAGAGCTCTGAGATGGTCCATATAGTCTGGAAATTTTAAAATAAATCTCCTGACTTCTGAATTGCACAGAAATCTGGAAGCAACCTCACTCCTTGCTCAGATGCTGTGTGAGACTGGCAACATTGCCAGGCAGGGGAAGAAAACATCTTGATTTAACCTATAAACAATATTCAACATGGCAAAGGCCAGAGTCACTCAAAGGAAATATACCTGGGACATAAAGCAGTTTTACTGAGGTTCTCTTTAACTGAGGACCGATTAATTCTGATCTGTCATGAAGGATGCTTCAGATACTGGCCAAAACCATTTGCTATGAGATTTACTCTCCCAATTTTGAAAACCTTGTTCCCAGCTTTTCTCTGAGCCTCAGATCTGTGCCTGCTCCTGTTGGTGTTTCTGGACATGGTTGAGTTCCAGCAAAGTGATGGAACTTGGGAAGTTGTGCTTAAAATGCAAAGGGTCTGATAGGAACGATCCCAAATTGGGCTCAGAGAGAAGAGTGAAAAAGCCATGCTGCATCGACAGACTGATGGTCTTGCCTTCTCAGGGCCTCATATAAGGTACTTAAGATCCCTGCAAAAGCTAAGAAAGGAACTCTTAGAGGATTTATTAATACACAAAAGAGGACCAAGCTCTTCCCTCCACCACCCCAAAATACGACTGTATTTTAAAAATACTTACTTCATGCCTTGTGTAAAATCTAGCATTTCCCACATGGTATCTGAAAACATGCCCTATTTTTGTCACACGGGTCTCAGCCTGCTTAGCAGCTGGATTTTAAGAGGAGAAGAGCTGTAGCTCTGATTAAGTATGTGTGTGTATTGCTATGAAGCACAGCATGAGGGCAAAGACTCATGCTGCTTGGTGAAAAATCAGTAGACTAAGTGGTGATATTCTGTTTCCCAATCCTGTGAAAATTTCCAGAATATCAGAAATGTTTTTTACTGGTTCCTGAATCAGGACAAAGCCAGAACTTGAGAAACTTTGTTGAAGCTTGAGTTACAATGAATATGTCCAGAGAAGATCAATGCCAACTAGACATTTCAGTGCTGACCTATCCCAACCTTTTACCTCCATGTTCACCATATTCATAATACTATTACTGAACCTAAAATATTTTTGGTGCAGGTTTTCCTAGACCTGAAACCACTGCCAAAAGACTGCTTGCATTTGCTGATATTGAAACTCTACTTTTTCCTTTTTTTTTTTTCCCCCCACAGGTAGCTTTGTTTTGGAGTAAATGGCATTTTTGGATTAAAAAACTGAAAGTCTTTCAAAGGAAAACTCCTGACCACATTGAAGAATGAGATAAAACAAGGGCCCTGTAGTTTTCATATCAAATTGGCCTGAAAAGCTTTGCTTCAAGACACTTTATTGGGCAAGAGTAGCTCAGATGGATAGTAGGAGAGCTGCTTGCTGAGCCGTGTTGTCATCCCTGTGACTTACTCATGACCCTGTGGAAGGATCTCAAGGAACTGGGACCTGTTTTTCTGCCAGAGCAGACAGGTTTTGTGCTGCAGTGAGGGAAGCACATGCAAAACAAAAGGCATACAACAGCTCCTTTGGATGTGGCTCTGTGTGCCCCTGGCAGAGCTGCGGCCACTGCGATGGGATGAGTGGGATCTGCACGTCCAGTACCACTGGCTTCCCGGTAAGTTTCCACGAGTGGATCCATCTTCTATGCCAGCCTGCCCTGGGACACTTTCATTTGCCTTCTCTCCCTCCACTAGCTGCACTTCGAGCCAGGGAGAAGGAGCCAGGGAATGCGCTGAAATACCTCTTTCCCCAAACCGCAATATTTGCTGCTGCTGCCGTTCGGTCCTATCTGATAAAACAAAACACTAACAGTGAAACTTGCTCCGCTCACTTCCTCCCTCTGACGGGGGAATGAGCTCAGCACGCCCTGGCGTCTCAGCCAAATCCCACAGGGGTAATTTAATCACATTCCTGCTCCATCTGCCTCAGTTACCCCACTTGGATGTGTTATGTCTCCCTGCTTCCTGTTGTGGCATCCTTGGCATTCCCCACCGCGCTCCCAGCCACATTGCTGCTCCCTGTACGTCACTGCCCAGGACACTTCACCAGCACACACGCAAGCTGTCAGAGGCAGTGGGACACATTCCTGGGATAGACAGGTAAAAGCTTGTTCAGATGTATTCATCCCACGGCTTCTCAATCATGGCAGATTTGGGGGTGAGCGCATATTTGATTTTTGCCTTGGCACCATATTGAGAGAAAGGGGCTAGGGGGAGTTCAGATTTAGGATTGATTTTAGGGGATTGATGGCACCTGCCAATTGGGTGATTGCCTCCTCATGAAGTTTGCTATTGGAAGTTTAGTGAGAATTTTAGAGCACAAAACTCTTGAGTGCTGAAAGCCACTGTAAAAACATGTCCTAATGAGCAAATTAGCAGCAGATTCCCAGACCTCATCAGCCAAGGTTCTGCATGCGACCCTAAATGATGGAAAAATCTATTTTAAGAGTGTTCAGGGAACTTCTGAGGATGTGATTTTTTTTTTTTTTTTGTACACTGAATGTAATATTTTGTGTGCTGCTGCAAATACAACCTCTGCTTGGTACCGAGTCCAGACACACAAGGTGCTGAAAGACAGTGGGTAGGGTTCTCTTTGGGGAAGTGTAAGAGATGAGATACCCTTTGGAAGCATCCACTTTCAGCCAATATCAATGTCTTGCCTCATAGGTAGAAATATATTGGACACAAAAGGCTTGATTTTCAAAGTTCAATCTATTTGAATTCTTGTCCATTTAAATATATGGGTGAATGAGGGACTGAATCATGAGTGGTTGGGGTAGGAGGTGGGAGATGATGAAAATAGGGCACAGAGTAGAGTGCAAAGAACACCAACAATTACGTGACGTCACTGCCCATCTTGCTGAAAAAGTCACATAGGTAAAATACATTATGATTATTGTCAGTAACTTCCAAACTCTCAAATGTTTTTTTCCATTAGATTTTCCAAACATCTTCAGATCTATCTGCAAAATCTTCATCAATTGTTGGCTTTTTGCTTGTTTGATTGGCATCTGGTCCTGAGGCCACATCCTCCAGGCAGGGCTGAGTTGGAGGGCAGGCTGTCTCCTCAATCCACCCCCATGGATGACTCTGGTCCAGATTTTGTCCTGCATGGATGTTGGGATGTGTATCAACTTTGCCTTAGCCTGGAAACATGCAGGAGCACACCACATTGCAAGCCACAGTGATGCTCCTTGGGCTGTCTTCCATCACTGCAAATGTTGTAAATGGATTTAGAAGTGGGAAAACAGTCAAATGAGTGGATAGAGGAGGTCTGGCTTAAACAAGGGAGGTACAGCTCAGCACTAGCAACCATGGATATCACTGGAGGTCGCCAGGGTCAGGCACATGAAGATCACAAAAAATATCAGGCAGCATGAGGGAAGACCTTGCTGTTTGGCTTCTCTTCCCTCCCCTTCCCTCCTGCTCCTGTTCATCCCCCACAATGACACATCTCTCTTGGCCCACTGGACTTTAGACTCATGTGTGTGTTTTGGGCACTGAGTTCAGAGCCCAAAATTAGAAAGATTATGAAAACAAAACAATTTTGTGACACAGCCTAGCTGGAACAAAAGTATTTCTGCTACCCTGCCTGACACCCCAGATGGGGGAGCACCCACGAGGTTGCAGTCCCCCGCCCCAAGCATGTGCCCAGCCTGCCCTGTGATGATGGGGGTACAAAAGCCCATGGGGAATCCTCATTGTAGAGACTATCTGCTTCCAAACACCCCCATACCAAAGCCACGGTCCATGCCGCACCCTCATCAATGCAGTGCTCCGTATGCCCCTCTCTGGTGCTCACCTCCAGGCCAATGCTGCTCACCACTGGCACAGGCGCTTCTCACTGAGGAGAGCAATTAATTGCTGCTTGTGTGGCAGAGCATAGACCCAGGTCCACTGTGCACACTGGGAGAAGTGGATCCCAGCCCTGCTCCTGGCTAAGCAGAGCAGCTGGTAGTTTTATAAAAAAAAAAAAAAAAAGACAAGTTAGAGGAGGCAGGCAGAACAACCTGCTCCCAAAACTGCTCTGAGATGCTCAGCCTCAGAAATATGCCAAATTTGACAGTCCCAGGACTTCAAAGCGTAGGCAGAGAATGGCTTACCTGCAGTGTGGGTTTGCCAGCCTCTGTGGTGCTGCCCCTGCAAAGCCCTGCTGTGGGGTGAGGAGATGGCTGCAGGGGACCACACGGCATGTGAGGGAGATGTTTGGGAGGGCTGGGGGACCTGAGAGAAGCACTGCCTCAGCTTCCAACTAGTTGTCAGGGCTTATGAGTGGCAGAATTAACTGCTGAGAACTTCATTTGTACCTTGAAAGCATCCTGTTGTCTGAGATGAGCATCAGCCAGAGAGAAGACATGCCAAAATCTAAGCCAGAAAAAAGAATTTTTTACAGGAAGGAAGAAGCAAAGAGATGAGTCCATCTGTCCATTTCACCTGCCTCTTCCAAATGAACTTGCCTGTGGGCACCTGTGGTGTTCATCAAAACCTCTTGGGAACTGGTCATGCCAGGCAGTTCCAGCATTTCTGTCCTCAGCCCTGGGCACGCCAGCTCCATCTTTACTGTACTAACTTCTCAGCACATGTTCCACGCTCTGAGTTGATCACCCTGGGATGAGAGGACAGGTTTGGATTTACCAAACTAAACACTACATGTCTCTTAAATGTGCAAGCCAAGCTCTCTGGGGCCTCACATGTCATTTGTTGCTCCAGACTATGCCAATTTTGGCAATTCCTTGCCAGTAATGTATCCTCAATCTCCAACTTCAAGCATCTTAGCTTGGGAATGGGGAAGGCTTTCTGTTACTGAAGTCTCTCTTGTACTGAAGAGAAAGGACCACTTTCTCCAGGCAACACGTGAATAATTCCAAGCAAGTGGAGCCCAGGCTTGGCAGCATGACCTCTGAGGCAGTATTGCTGTAAAACCAAATGTGAAGGTGTCCTCCAGCCCCATTACACAGAGCAGGGATAGTGGGATGGGTCTTTTGTGAGCCCTTCAGGGGGCATCCTTGCTGGGAACTTTGAAGCTGGTTGGTTTGGCAGCTAAGGAAATAACCACAGAGCTGCAGGAGGGAAATGGAGAGCAAACATGGGAGCAGGCTACATACATGAGGCTTCATTTTTTGCAACAGTGGCAGAAGACCTTCAAGTGCAGAAGGGAATGAAGATGCCTGGGTGCTGCATGGTTCCCCACTTCACAACACAGGGAAAGACTGATTTCATTGCTTTCATGCAGATTGTCACAGGTGATGTAGTAGCAGTGGTGGCAAAGAGCTCCCAAGGTCCTTTCTGCCCATGGCTCCCCAGAGTGGAGGTGAGAAGCTGTCAAAGGGCTCAGCAGAAGCTTGGCTGTCACTGAGGAATTCAAACTGGATCCAGTCACACAATGAGACAGGGATCATCCTCTTTTCCTATCTCCTCAGTCTGCAAACTCCCAGCAGCTGACTGGGACTGGAGACATGCGCAGATGGAAAAGTCTGTAAGAATGGCACGGACTTTCCAGACCCGGGCTCCAGCATTCCTGTCTTTCCTCACGTTAAAAACTCGAGAAGAGAAAACACATGGTCCCACACGGGTGGTATATGAGTAGCACTGGAGCAATTGGTGTACAGTTTTGAGGAAGGGGATGGAGGCATAGGCACAGCTTAGTTTGAGATTTGTTCAATTTGCTCAGTTACTATAAATCTTGCAAGATATGTTTAATGGCCAAATTGACCTTATCACAGGAGTCTTTGAAAATAATAGACAGTTCAGGGTTGATGCTGGCTTTACATTAAATATATACAGAATATTTATGGCACAAACAGAAACATCAGGACACTGAGAAGGCAATGTCAAGCCCTCACAGTTTTGGGAGTTAGAGAACTGATATGTGTTGCATATCAGTTCATTTGCATTTAAAGTTGCCAATCCAAGATATGAAAGATTGGATGTGCAGAGATTGTCAGCCTATGGGACTGGACCTGGGAGCAGCCAAAGGCACACTGAAGATGCACAAAGACCTACAAAAAAAACTAATCAGGAAAAATTAAAATTTATATAGCTCATTCTACGTATCAAAATGAGTGGTTATACTTGGATGATAATCTCTTGTTGGCTCATTTCCCCTCACTATGAAATTAGGATGATAGCTGGCTCTTATCTCATAGGTAAGCTACAAAGATCTATTCATTGAAGTCTGGGTAATATTTGTAAAAGATGCAGACACTAGGGTGAGACCATCACAGAAACACCCAGAAACTAGAGCCTAAGTTCAGACAATATTTTCTAAGTGGGAGACATCAATCTTGTGACAATGTTTAGTTACAATAACTTTTATCTCTCCCATGCCAGTCAAGCCACTTAATCATTGCATTTGATGGATGCTGGGGCAGTAATGGTGGCAATTGCTCATTGTCAGGCTGATACAGAGGTCATGGGCTTTGCAAAGCTTTGGATCAAAATCCAAAACAGCCCCTGTCACGTCTGTCAGGTTTAAAAGAATAATAAATTCACCAATTTAGCTTTGGTGTTGGGTGGTAGCTGGTGCCACCTTTATCTGTCTCTCCTTAGAAAATAAACCAAGCACCACCATCCCCATCGCAGCACAGTGATGCTGCAACATGCTGTTAATCTTCACACTGTGAGGTTTGGGGGGAGGTGAGGGAGAGCACAAATTCGCGTGTGACTCAAAAACTCTGCAAAACCTCTCCTGCCAGACTAGAGACAATTTCATGGAACGGCTCAGGTGCCCCTGAGCTTTGTGAGGTATGTTGATCCTGGTGAACCAGACCATGAATGCTCTTTGGAGCCTGCCACAGCTGTGGCTCACTGTTATTGCAATAGTGGAAAAAAGACAAAAAAGGATTGCCATACTGTGGTTCACCCTTAATCCTTTAAAAATTAGCACGCAGTCTCCAGCATTAACTATCCCAGACAGTCCAAGCAAGGTGCAAGAAGCAGGCACAGATAAACCAGCTCTGACGTGAGCTGTTAATACCAAAACATAATTTTAAAATTCCCTTTCCCAAATTTTGTTAACATACACTATCATGAAGTTCTTCACAGTGTTGTTGCCTACATGCACCCCCATTCCCTTTTGAATGTAGCTGTACTCTTGCAGGAGCCCAAGACAACTGTTGAACCACACCGTGTGTCCAGAGACAGACAGAGATGGGTGAGGATGAAGCCACAGGAGGAGTGGATGTGATGGGGGAGATGGGAGGTTGGGGCCCATGGGAAGGCACAAGTGTGGCAGAGATGGAGGGAGCACTGTGTGGACTTTATTCTCTGGCTACAGGAACACCAACATCGAAATCTCTGCCTGGATCTGGATTTGTTGACACAAAATCCACTGCCTGAACACTGGGGGTTGGAAGCAGTTTACCTGTTATGTTCCCGGTGCTATCTCAGGAATATAACTCTAGGGGTTAGAGCAGTTGTAGTATATCTGCCTGTCTCTTATCTCATGTGCAACCTCCTGGGTTGAAGACATAATGTACTGTCTATCCTTTCTGTGATAAAAATAAAGCACATAAAAACACACACACACACGCACACACACACACACACACACACTCGCACACTCCCAGGCCAAAAATTCCCTTAAGGGAACATACTGTGACTAGATAAGAAGGTATTAGCTGGCACGTAGTTACCTCTTCACTTCCTAACTGGGACACTGAGGGAAAGGGTGGAGTTTGGGCTGGTGGGGGGCCACAGGAGGAGACGGGGGAGAGAGAAATGTCATGGAAGGGCTGGCAAGAGGTAAAAAAGAGTGCCCTGGAGAACAGCTCAAGGAAAAAGAAGTCAAAAGCAGACAGGACATATTTAAAGCTTTAGCAGCCCTGCCAGACAGCTTTAAAATCTGACCTTTTTGGGACTGTGGGCAGCAAATCTTGCTAGCCCTGCCCTGAAGAACTGGATAGGGGATCTTTGAGGCTCAGAGCACCAACTTCTACACAAAATAAAAACAGGTCCTGGAAGCTCCTGGAGGGCTGACACATGTGTCATGTGTGATACCACACACTGCATCTTCCTGGTGCTCTATCCACCACAACCCCTGAAAGTCAGCCTTCCTGGTGAGAGTGATCCGGTCTCTTCTGCGGGTTGATTTTTCTATCTCTCCTTTGCCACTGATTCCCTTCACTGGTCCTGGGTAAATTTCCTCATTGCCCTGTTGCAACATCTTCTGCTGAATGACGGGTATAATTTGCGTCACCTCCTGGGCATGCAGGGAGGCTCTGCCACCAGGGTCTGTGAGCTGTGTCCAGTATGCCAGAGGCTGGTGGTACTCGAGAAACACTGAAAAGAGCTTTGAAGGAGAGGTGGCAGTGAAACAGAAGGGAATCCAGAGACTCAGCATCTCTACAAACCAATCCTTGCTAAAGCCCCCAAGCCCAGTGTAGCACCCAGGATCACCAAATGCAAACCCACTGCTCAGTTTTTCATTCACTCTTTGAGTTCTCCTTGTATATCCAAAGTACTATAATGGATAAGGGAGAATTGCAAACATAATCAGTTCTTATAGCCAGTATTTACACAGGAGCTTAAAGCAATCAGAGCTACGTAAGTGCTTTCTATCACCACCTTCTGCTGGCCTCATGGTTTGGTTTGACAACAAGCAAGGTTGCAGCAGTCGCCACGCTATGCTCTTGTACTACTCTGCATCCAGCAAATCCCCATAAATTCACCCTCCTACAACTCTTGTTTCCCTTGCCCTTGAGCAGCTTCAGAAAGAGTTATTCTTAGAAGTCCAGCAACCTGATTAAATTTTCACTTTATCTTGCTTTCAGACATGAGGCAATAACCTGGGTTGTACCCTGCCTCCACTCTTGACTCTCCCTGTGCAGGGAAGCCAACAGTGCCAGAACCCTGCCAAAGATGCATTTTACAGATATATGCACAGCTCAGCTGCCAGGAGGATGCCAGTGGCACAGATGATTACCAACCACAGTCATGGCTCTTTGGAAAAAATTTCACAACTAATTGGCTTAGCCATTGGGGTAAAATGTGTATTTCCCAAAAGAGTGCATCTCATTTTCTCTTCAATTGGTGGGTTCAAGTCTTGAGTCAGAGCAAAAAGCTAAAATTTGTGTAAAGCCCAAGTACTTTAGAAGAACATAAAACTTCTTTTTCTTTTAGTCTCTTTTTAGTATTTTTATGAAAAAGTTAATTCAAACTTTAACAACTGTGCTAGCTTGAAGTAGCAAAACATTTGGTTCTGAAAATGTCAATATTACATATTTGGACATTTTCTGTGTTTGGTTTTTTTAAACAAACAAAACAAAACACTGAAATTTATACTGGCTTTGCCAAAAATGTCAGTTCCATCTAAATGACATTTTGCAATGAGAAACTGGTTTATGCTTTTTTTCGCCCCCTTTCGCTGACTGCTTGCACTGAACTCTTCAGAAAAAGCAGCTGTCCGGGTTATACTGGGAACACACACTTTGTGTGTGTGCAGGGGTGTCTGCACATGCAAAACCACCTGTGGTTGTTGGTGTCTGTATGGGAATCAGCACACCAGGAAAATGCAGCCCCTGCTTGGGAAGCCTTCACCTGTTGCTTGCTCGGGTTGAGCGAGGGAGCTTGTGCTTGGCTAAGGACACAAATTCAAGCATCTTTTCCCTTGACCACATGGACGAGTCCTTTCAGAAGGGCAATGCAGCCATTTACACCTGTGCTGCTGGATCCAGCGCTGGTGCCAGCCAGGCCCCGCTGCTGCGCTGCGATAATGCCGCCCCGCTGGCAGACCCTCAGGCAGGGCCAAAACCACACTTGCCCTGGGTGCTGTGGCAGGGTGCTGTGAGAAAGGACAGCTTGGCGGCAATCATTAACACAGGTCACACTGCAAACAGCAGCCTTCAGACCATTTGAGTCAGTGAAGCGTACTTCCCATGGGAACTCTTAGTCCTGGCTAACTTGAGGCAGGACCAATTAGAGCAGGCAGTAAATACACTTAGCACGCTCAGGAAAATACATCTAAAGCTGTTTATACACATTCCTTTGGACCAGTCAGCAACAAAACTGTCCTTACAGCTGTTCTCTCCTTCCTTTCTTCACTCTCTCCCTCTCCCACTTAAAAAATAAAACTTGCTGGCCTCACCTAACCCTTCCTAGGTTTACTCCCATTCACTCCCAAGTCTATCAGGTCCTGTGTCCCTCCACCCCCTTGACTCTTGAGCTTCCCACAGACTTCCAACAGTTGCGTTTCTTCTGGCTCCCCCTGAGGCTTTAGTAATGTAACAGAAGCCAAGAGGAAAAAGGTTTGCATGTTTCCTTATTGCTGAGGAGCTGATACCTGGTACCAAGTCAACTTCATCACCTCTGGCCACCTTCGTCATCAGATTGGGGTTTTGCGTACATAGCGCACTTAATCGGTACTAATGTCATGTTGACAGCCATGGCCATGGCAGTAATAGCTGTGAGGGACTGCTGTCTAATGAGGATGACCTCAGGTGATGGGGCCATGGCAACAGCGACAGTTTGCAGGGAACAGAGAACCCGGATCTTATGCCCCAGACCACTGCCCTACCCACAGTGATGTTCTTCCTCACCGATACCACGCTTGATTTGATCTGTGTGTTGCACGATTGGCCACATTAGCTACATGGCACTTTTCCCATTTTCCAGGTGGGGGACTGAGCCTTCTGTAAGAGGACTCCAACTGAATGATGTGGTTATGCAGCATTAATAGGGTTTGATCCTGAAACAAAATCTTCCCACTAAGTTCCACAGCTGACTAAGACGTCGCTTCACAAAAAAAGTGAAGGTCCATAATTTGGAATCCGTCGAGATCAGAAGGATTTTCTCTTCAAAGCCAGGATAAAACTTGAATACAATTAAATTCTCAGGGGGGAAAAAAAATTTCTTTCTTTTCAAACATGGTCAAGACTGGTTGAACTTATCTACTTTATATTTTATATTACCTAATGCTCCACATTTTACAAATTCATTTCAGGATAAAAAAATATCCATTTTCATCCTAAAAATGTTTCAAGACATTTGGAATTCTAACAGAACTTCATTTTCCAAAGGAAAATCCACTCTTCCCATGTTTCCCCTACCAGCTCTTTGGCAGTTTTGTGCACAGCACAACAGCTGTCAGAGAAAAGCACCAACTGCCCCATGGTTTGTACTAACAGAAGCCAACTCATGTGTCCCCTTCCCAGTGCCAGTCATAGGGACATAGACACATGAGACTGGAAGAGGATGGAACTTGAAGACTTGCTGGCCATCTCTACTTCTGGTGTATTTTGTTGCCATTATCTGGTTTATGGCCCCATGTTTCTCTCCCCATTGGTGCAGTGTGAGTCTGGGGAGTCTGCAGCATCATGCCCTTGCCAACACATTACTCTACAGCTCACCCACAGTCTCCTTCTACCTCTGCTGCCATGTAATGAATCCTGAAGTTACCAGCCAACAAAGAGAGAAGACAGTGGTCAGGCACAAAGAGACATGGTGAGACATGCTTCTCTCCTTGTCTTCTTGCTGCTTCAGCTGGTACCCCACATCTGCCCCTGCTTCCGCTTGCAAGAGCAGCTCATATGGGGCTGGGATAAAGCACACATGGAGCAGGAGAGGCACCTATCCCTCTTCCTCTCCTACTGCCTTCATAATGATGAGTCTCTTGCAGTCAAGCTACTCCAGAAATACTGAAGGCCAGAAGACAGCTGGTGGACAGGCCCTCTAAGGACAACAAGGAGCCCTGTGTCCAACAAAGGCACACAGCGCATACAGGCAGGGAGCAGCAGGAAAGAGGCACTTTTTTCCTGGAGGCTTGCACCTGCAGAGGGGGGCAGGCAAGATGCGTTTTCCACAGCCAACAGGTACGGGCAAGGCTCTTTGTTTCCAAAGCTTTCTCTTACCAGTGCAGCTGCTCCCAGAGTGGCTGCCTGGTTAAATGACTGGCTGATATCTGCCAACCAAGATGGACACCAGCTCAGAGGAAGGCACTAGGTGCTGAAGCAAGTTTCTGAAATGAGCTCTCTGCCAAGCTCAAGAAGGGTAAGTCAGAGCACCTGGCTAAAACACACACACGTGCATACATAACACCCCCCATCCCCCAGGCAATTCTCAGAACTGGGCTAGGACAATATTTGATCAGAATATTTTAAAGCTTAATTCCAGTGATCACAGTGGCTTTGTGAGCACATTTCACTAATGGAGCAGTTCCAGGCTTTATTCAATCAGCCCTCTCCATCTTCCCTCATGCTTGTACAGCAGAGCGGAGCCTAATGAGCTGAATATGATGCAAGCCCCACTTTCTGGTCCATAAAGTGGGAAGCCCATGGCCTGGATGAAAACAAAAACATGCTCCTCTGTGTGTTTTTAGGACTGGAAGGGTGACAGCAAGCAAAAATTTGGTAGGAGGTGAAGGCAGGACCGTATGTTCTTGGATGAGCAGGCAAGGATGATGCTGTGATAACAATGCAAGACTAGACACCTGTGTTAACAGCCTGGCTCTGTCATATATTGCTGCACATTTTAAGAGCAAGTGAAGTGAGATCCCCTGTCTCAGGTCCAGAGTGGCTAGGAGGGCTCCCTCTCCATTCAGACATTGTCTCTCAAACACAAAGGAGTACAGACTTCACTTATGGCTTACATGACCACTACTAGTCCACACTGGAAGAAGGAACTGGTAACTAGATTAAGGGCTTTGCTGAGAAGAATTTATGCCACACAATTTCACCTGTTTTCCAAAGAAATAATACCCCTTCTGAAGCAATGCTTGAAGGCCAGACAGGCCAGCCAGGAGACTTCATCAAGAAAAGAGACCATTTTCGTGTGTGTCAAGTCAACCAGCAATGTAGGACAATGATGCATCTTAAAAGAGTGGCAAGAGGTAACTGACACTGTCCAGAAAAGGAGATGGCAATATATGCCACAGTAAACCTTATAGCCATCCTGCAGGAACACCTTTGTGGCAGGAAAACCATTCAGTCACTAGTGAACATAAGCAGAAAGCAGTCTCGCTGGAAAACTGGGCATTCTCTGAAATCAATGTATTCACAGTGATCAGTGCCTTTCCTTGAAAATTTTCAATTATTTTTCTTTTACTGAAAATCTGAAAAGCCTTAAAGTGAAAGATCTTCAACAGCTGAAAACGGATCTTTCATTTTCCAATGCAACCTGTAAATTTCCATGGAATAAGTCAACAAAAACAAACATTTTGTCACTCACGTCAACATTTTCCAGGGAGGAGGGAGAGAAGGGGAAACGTTATTTTTGACAAGGTCTACTGATTGGCAGAACTCTTTAATAAATAGATCAGGCCAGAGTGCAGGACTCCAGTCCACATGGCAGAACTGCTGGTCCTTGAAAGGCTGATAGAGATCTTGCTGGCTGAGTTTCCCCCTGTGGTTGACAGAGCATTAGCTAAAGACAGGATACAGGCAACCAGTCCTGCTGAGAATGACTGGATGCCAAACCAATGGCTGGCAAGATCTCTAAAGGCTTAATGACAGAATGCAAATGCTCGCACAGAGACCTGACCAGTGGAGAATTTGCTAGCTGGGGAACTGCATGCTAGCCACATACTGTAACACTATTTTGCCCTCAAAGAGTGAGGGGAAAAAAAAAAAAAGATAAGTTCTGCTCTGCAAATATTTCCAAGGTGGCTGTAACCTTCCTCCAAAGAGGCAAATCCAACATTAAACATCAGGAGAATAAATCAGCTGCAGGAACTGGCAAAAGACTGAGAATCTAAATTACAGCAAGGTCAAGAGGAAGCAGGGGCTGCTCAGAGGGAGCCAAAGCGAGAAATTCAGTACATCTGGTAGGTACAAAGCAATGCCCTTTGGGCAAACTCAGCCCCCAGCCCACCCATACACCATGCCTAGAGCTCAGCAGAGGGAACAACAGGCGCAGACATGGCTACAGGGAGGTCCTGTCCCAGGGAAATCTGTCTGCAAGAGAGTGGAGGAGGAAAAAGAAAAAAAAAAAAAAGGAGGTGAGTAAATGAGAAGCAGCAGTGCCCAGATGGCGCAGCTTGTGCAGCCACCTGAGTGGCCAGGAGCTGCTGTCTTGGCTGGCTCAGGGGATTCTCCCGCTCTGGGGCTGGAGCTGGTTGTGGCACGTTCCTTGGCACGGCTGCGTGCGTGCTGCTGGCACAGCAGCGCTTCCCTTGGCACCGCCAGCTCCACCGCAGATCTCGTGTGAGAGCTGCAGGGCAGTCATGCCGTAAGGCACAACGCACTTCGACAGCTCGCTGCTTCTCAGGGCTCCCTGGGACCTAAAAGTCAATACCGGGCATCGTTAAAGCTCCCCTAAATCTCCATGGGGAGCGGGAAGGCCTGAGCATTGGGTCAGTGGAGGAGGGAGTGCAAGTGGATCTCTGGAGAAGAAAATAAGAGTAGTGTGCCATTGATTTTCCTGTTGATTTGGAGAGACTTGCTAATCAAGTGTCCTTTGGATGTGTAACAGGCAGGTTACAGCCAAAAAACATATTTACAAGAAAACGTCCATAAAAAGAGTATAGGACAGCCCTGAATGTACATGCAGAGGCATGGCATGGAAAGCAAGCCAAAAACCAGGGCAAGGAGCAGGAAAAAGAAGAATAGAAAAGGCTTTGTTGGAGACAAATGTAGGTCAGGGACTGATGGTGTTTTGGGGGATGTATGCAGGCACAATAGTGGGCACTGCATTGCTGAGCCTACCCGGGCTGCGGGGCCACCAGAATTTGGGTGCTCAGGCTTCTCTGGAAGCATCACTGCTGTTTGCATGCCAGTGGGGCAAGCTCTGCTCTGCCGGGGTACAGTCAGGCATCCCCACAGGAAGGCTGCCCAGCACTGCAGTGCTTTGATTTGCTCTTAAACTTGTATGGTCCCAGACCAATCCTCTGACCTCTGCCTGCGTTTAGACTCGACTTGGTCACAATATGAAAATGATAAATTCAAACATTGATCCCAAAGACTGTGGAAATGTTATCAGCACTTGAAAGTATTCCATTAACATTAAAAGACAGTAAAGGTTCCTTTTAACAGTGCATTTATAATTTCTTGCTTGCAATATTTTTTTGCTGTTATTTATCACCAGATCTAAAGAGATTATCCTTTGTAATTTAACGCAAAACAACACAGGAAGGGAAATATACTTTGAGTGGGACATGGATGGGACAGAAAAAACCAGAACAATAATATATATTCAAGCCAGACTAAATCTGGAGTTCTGCTTAATTTAGGAGCTTGTACCTGACAGTGACAAGGAAGGTGAAGGAAGCCTTGCGAACGGCAGCTCCTGTGTGACCTATAGGAGAAAGCCTTTTTCTAGGTCTCAAGGGAGCTAACAGTGATGTTTTGTGTCCCTACGACTGCTCCCAAATGCAGGTGTTGGTACAGTGACAAGCCACTGTCACCCATGAGAGTGCCACCCAGCATGGACTGACACTGGGAATGATCTTCCCAGCTCTTCTGCCCAGCTTTGAACTAGTTCAAGATATAGGAACACCAGGATAAGAATAATATGTATGTTTCAATATATAGGGATATCCATATATTATTTAAATATTAAAATCTATATATTTAGATTACCTTTTCATTCAGCTGTAGCTCACATCGCCAACGTCCACTTAGCCGATCCTGCAGTGACCTGCTGAAACAGGCTCAGGTGGTCTCTTTGTTCAGGTATTTAGAGGAAGAGGGGAGCTGCCTCTGTTCTCCCCAGAGCACCTCTGAGCAGGAAGGGGGAGTAAGGAGTGAGGCTGAGGCACTCAGCACCACCAGAATTAAGCCAGTCGGGGTCAGAGACCAGCTTGAAATGCTTATAAAGAAGCATTTATAAGATCTCCAGGGTGGATTTAAATCTGGTTGTGGACGCAGTGACTAAGGCTGCGATCCTCAAAGGTATTTAGGTATTTGATTCCCCCGTTAGGCCAAACTTTTGAGGATCTGGGCTCCAGCACAAAGGCTTTCTACCTAGAGAAGCATGAATTATAGTTTGGGCAAAAGTATCAGCCACGTGGCCCTCAGGCCAACCCCCCGATAGACATGGTCATGATTAATGGCTTAGATGCTCCAGGCAGGTGGGTCCTAATTCCCCAAAGCCTCTCTGAACTGTGTGTTTCCCATACGTCCTGATGTTTGCTCAACTCAGTTTTACCAGCCTGGCTGTCCCCTCAACCTTGTGTCCATCCAGCAAGGCTGAAGTTTTGCAGCACTAAGAAAGGTGAGGAGCCATTTTGGGAAGACAGAAAGATACGGAGAAATGTGGAGACTAAGAAAAGACCATCTCAGTTAAGGGACTTGACCAAAGAGCTGCTCTAAGATGGGATGGTAGGTGCATCCTTGGGATGGGAAAGGTAATTAAAGTACACAGGTGATGGAAACATTTTAATTAGAGGTGGCTGCCGTATTATCTAGTCAAATATACTATTTGGCTAAAATTGACACATCACTGTGGAACATTTCAGCTTCAACCATTTTTGTCAGGAAGCTTTTATTGGGGAAAAGGAGAAAGACTGACTGATGCTGTTTAGCTGGTGTTTAGGACATTAGCCACACTTCAAATCCCTGTTCTGCCTGATCCAGAATGATCTCAAAAGCCTCTGCAAGCAGAAAAAAAAATGAGGCTGGGAGGTGATGGTTTAAAAATGCTATATTGGAATGTTTAAAATATGTCAAAACCTTTTCTTTCTTTTTTTTTTTTTTTTTTTAATGGGAAATTCATCAAACCTGACATTTCCCATGAAGACTTCTGGCTCCAATGAACCAGTATATTTGGACACCCCTTGACTCCCTCCCTCCATCCCCATTTCAGCCAAATATTCTTCACTGGTTCTAATTACACAGTCGTATATTTTTATACACACATACACCCAGTGCACACACATGAAGGCTCAGTTATCATGGCTCGGACAGGGAGAGAAGTGTTGATAAGACCTTAGCTGCTCCACAACACACAAAGAAGTCTGAGAATCTTTTTCTCTGCACCCTCTCTCTTCACCTCACCCTCCCAGGACAAGTCTAGCACCAGGAGCTGGGGACTCTGCAGATGGCAGCCACATGCACTGGCTGGCCAAGCACTCGTCCGGACATTTCTGCACTTCTCTAATGCCCACCTCAGGTTTTGCACCTTCCTCCAGATGTGAGGCTGCACCTGGCCCTGGTGTCCCGCTGCCAGGCACCCAGCACCCTTGCCTGAAGGTGAGAACTGGTCCTTTCCACACCCAGCAGGAAGCTGGGGAAACAGAAAAGCCCAGGGAAGGTGATGTCCTCAACACTGAAACTCATCATCAAGAGCTTCAGGCCTCCAGGCTGTGCACACAACCCTGGAAAAGGTGCCCTGCCTTTTCCCAGAGTCCTGGGATTGCCAGTGAGAGCTGAGGGCACTCAGCACCCAACAGGATGTGTCCAGCATCTCTTGGTATCAACCTATGGTTCAGGGCTGACCAACGGAGCCAGCAGGAGGCATTACGTGAGCCCACAGCTGTTGATAAGGTTTCAGTGGGGCTTCCTGCTCCATACACACCAAGAGAGCTCCTCTTGAGGGAGGGAAGTAGGGGAAAGGGTTTTCTCTGCAAATGATGAAATGGTTAAAGTCGAGAGAAAACAGGCCACCCAGATCTCCCTTTAAACCCTCCTGCACCAACAGAGACCAGAGGGACAGCCAAATCTACCAGTTCTAGGAAATTATTTTTAAAAAAACAGACATACACACATTTTTGGGGGGCGGGAGGGGTGGTGTGACCAATCTATTTTCACAGGAATCTGTCCTTGATTAGAGAAGAAACATGGCAGCAGGGAAAGAACTGATTATTCAGAAGCAAGTTCAGTAGAACAAATAAAAAAAGAAAAAAAAAATGGCATATTTGTTCAGGGTGTGATAGAGAGACTTCCAAAGCGCATAGAGACAATTGAAAATTACGTCTATTGAAGTGGAGGCATTTGCTGCTCAGGGTGAGGAATCAAAGGGCAAGTCCCGGGGAGGCGGGAGGGTGGGGTGGCCACCCCCGGGTGGCCAGTGACAGACAAGCTCGAGTGTGTGACCTCTCATAAAATCCTTCCAGGGGGCTTTCACATATTGTGTAGAGTATAAGCTGATTTCCACACACTGAGGCTCCTAATGAAGATGTCCTTCAGGAGGCGAGGGGAGGAGACAGGGTAATGAAAGCAGCCTGTTTGCCAAGCAGTCACTTCCCCCCGCCAAAGGTGGCACGGACATATAGCGGGAGATGTGAAGAATGGGAAAAAATGCTGTTAACTGCAATGTCACATAATAATGGTAAAAAAAAAGGACTCTGTATGCAGTAAATCCAAACTACCCGAACACTGGAGGCTTGAGGGAAGTTCAAGGGTCTGCACACCCCCGGCTTCTTATTGCAGAGCAGACCTGGGCAGCTTCCCCCAGCTGTCTGGCAGAGTGCCTCTGGTTAAGAAGCAGTTATCATCTGCCTCAGATTGACCTGGCCAGAGTCTGAACCAGCCTGAACAGAGATTTATTAACCCTCGCAGTCAGAGATCAATAAATAGTTTCCTCTTGAGCAGGCAAACTGCCTGGAATACAAAAACATGAAACGAGCCCACCACCAATCTGCTCTCCCCCATCCAATAAAAGGATGCTCTAATTCCTCAACAGACAGCAATTTCTAATTTCTATAGCATTTGGAAACCAACTGTAATATCCACATCTAATTACAGGGCTCTGGATCACTGCCATGTAGACTATGGTTAGCAACAGGATTTCTACACTTCTCTGGGGTCATTTGGAAACTCTCCATACTTAAATTCTCCCCATCTCCTCTGTTGCGTGTATGCTGGTCACTCATTCTCACCACATTGTAAAGGGCAAGGTACATCAGTGAGATTTATGTGTGAGAGAAGAAAGAACAGATGACATTTCTCAGGGACAAAGCCACACGGTGTTTAATCTCTCCAATTACCTACTCCACTAGGGAGAGGGTACAGATAAGGTTAAAAACGGGGTGGAAAAAACTAGTTAAAACTACAGTTTGAAATAAATATTTTTTTAATTGAAACTTCGGTGGAAGAAAGGGTGAAGATTTACTCAAAAAACCTCCAGTATTTTGGACAAAAGTCAAAAACACAGGGCTGGGGCGCTTGGTCCAGAAGCCAAACCGTGGATAAGTGAAAGGTGGGGAAAAGAAAGATGCTCTAACAAACAAGGTGCTGCAGGATCTTTTCCATTAGCCCCAGTGAGCAGTTCCACTTGACTTTAAAAATAGCCACAATTATGAGATTTTTATCTGTATTCACACCATATTTTGATATTTCCTAACCATGCCTTTAAACAAAAAGGTGAAGCTCCTGGCTCAAGAAGTCCCTGAGCTGCAAACCTCTAGAGGCTGGAGTCTCCACTGGAGACTGGCTAGTCCAATGCTTCAAAGCTCCCTCATGTATTTGCTGGTAGTTATGGGCAACTGCTCAGTGTGGACTTACACACCGTCATCCCTAACTTCTTACTTCTCAATTATTTCCTATGTGTCATTATTCTTATTCATTGACTCCTATCTTGCATATTTCTAGCTACAAATCCTCCTGGCTGTCTCTAAACTCCTTAACACATCTACCTCTCCACTATACAATATACTCTCTTTCAGAGAAGTTTGAGAGCAGGTGGAAACTGTCAGGAATAGCTCCCTGTTATTCATTCTTCAGAGGTTATGCAGAGGTGTGACAACATAAGAAAACCCTCCCTGGTAAATCAGCTCACAGCTTTTGACAGTCAGTGTTTTAAGACATATTCAAGCCATAGCTAGATCTTGGCAGGGAAGACTTTCCCTTTCTCATAAAAGTGTTTGAAATTTCAATTGACGTTCCTCTCCACATCAGAAATAAAACTGGAAGAAAATCTCAAAAATGGTCACAGACCACCATGCAAAAACCAAAAACAAATCAAAGCAAAATGAAAATTGGTACAGATAAAAATAATTTTCAAATATTTGATTTGGACCTTTTCCTCTTTGTTTAATCTCTTTTCTAGCAAAAATTAAGCTAAACCTAAAAAAAAAAAAAAAAAAAAAAAAAAGGAAAATTGTTTTAGAAAACTTGAAACTTTTTCATGAGCTGGAAAATCTGTTTAAATCATCCCATTTCCCACAAACAATTTCACTTTTAATATATTTGCCTTTGTGGCAGAAAAAAAACATGTAAAATAAATTTTCCAACTAGCTCTAGCAATGACTTCATGTTTTTGTAACACTTTTCAAGGTGAAAGATGCACCAAAATAAGCTTCTGATTTTGCGCAGCTCCCGCAACTGGTTGGATCTGAGGGTGTTGGTCACCCCAAAGAAACTAGTGGACCTAAGAGTGTTGATGAGGAAAGAGAATTTGGTCTGAACCTGACCAAAAATGCTTGTGCCAGCAAGGGAAGTTTACCCTTTCTTTCCTGAAGCTGGCTGGTCTGCTGCAGAACATACCCATCAGAAAGGGGATGTGGCACAGAGCCAGGAGCCAAAAGGGGACAGCTGACCTTGAGCAATCATCAAATTCAGCAGGGGCTCAAAGGACCACAGGCGAGCCAGAAGACATGGCACTTGCCTTGATGCTGGCCACCGTGTGCTTTTCTAGTGGATAAATAATGCTGCTTTCTAGCAATTTCCATCAGCTTTCCAGCATTTTTTCATCCATGTTCAGTTCTCAACAGGATATCTGACACTTCGTAAATTCTAAATATTGATCTGTTCAGGATATAAGAGTTGAGGAAAAGAAAATGCTCGGCAGATAGCATGCAAGCCAGCTGCAGTGTTGATGTAAGGGGGAGGTTGCCAAATAGCTGCTGTGGGATGGGACAGTGGTGTGGCAGTCTTCTCTCCTTCAACAGAGCTGGCAAAGGGAGATAGAACATATCCAGACTTGCACTTGAGGGCTTCCAGGATTCATTTGCCCTGACATCTTCTGCCAGAAATAGAGGGAGACATTCTGGAAACCACATCCCTGTTGAAAGGCCACGGCTGCACCACCTCAGCTTCACTGCATGCCTGTCCTCCTTTCCACTGTCCTCTCCTCTGCCAGAGACCTATACTCACCTCCTGGCCATTGCTGAGGAGGTATCCATACCTCCTCCAACACAACCAAAAGTGTCTGGGATCAAAGCAACAACTAGCAGAAGTAATTTTGAGGGCTATTTTACATGGAAAATTAAGTTATGTGATTGTAGCAGCTCCTTTGGCCATTAAAAATAATCAGGATTTCAGGGTCTGACATGTTTCACTTGCACAACTCTCAGCTAGTGGGACTTGTAGCCCTATGATGAGTGCACAATATAGATCTAGTAGAGACCTTTTGGGTGGGTGATAGAAAGCTCCGTCAATTACCAACCCTGTTTGAGGCAGGATTGTGTGGAAGAGAAAGTGTTTAAGAGACATTTAGCAAAAATGACACATTTGCATGGGTCATTTTGCATGTTGCCTACTCAATGGAGACCACAATGAAAACCAGGAAAGCTCCCAAACCTCAGATGAATATAAATGCCATATTACATAAGACCAAATGTCCAAGTAGTGCAGTGTTTTGGGTCTTACAGTAGTTGGTAGCAGGTATGTAGGGAAGAATGTAAAGAACAGGGCATGGACAGAGACTTAGCTTCTTGGAAGTAGCAGTACAGAGATCAACGAGAAATTGGTGTCCATAGAGATATCAGAACACATTAGGAAACAATCCCCTACCCTAAAAAATAATTTAAAAAAAAGTCACCCAGGGAAATGTGCCCAGTGACAGTGAAAAAAAAGTTATTGATGACTTGGAGCCTGGCTCCAGCTAACCATGGGGCAAGACATTCCATCCAGCCTGTGCCTCAGTTCCCACCGTGAGATAGAGACGTTGCATCACCATGGGAAGGAGACAATAAAACCCTGCCATGAGTGAAAAGTTCTGAGGTGCAAGGGATGAGGGCCAGATGGGATAACTCTGGATGAGTAAGCTGTATGGGTGTCTCCTTTTATTCACTTTCCCTTTGGCATCTCAATTTTAGTCTCAGTGATGTGAAAGCATTGCAAAGACATTGTTCATTACACAAATAACTCGTGACTGCCATCCGTTGTACATTATTTCCTCTCCTTTACTCACTATTTCTTCTTTTTAAGAAAGATAAAAACAGCTGCCCTTGTCCAGGCAAGAGAAGGACATGACTTTCAGCATCCAGTCAAAATCAGTGAATCATATTTGCACTCAAGTCATTATGAATTTGGGGCTTAAACTCATCTGGAGTAGTCATTTGGCTGAGCATTGCACAGTGGGTAAATTTAGGAAGTTCCTCAAAGCACCTGAGCATGTAAAGGAAAAAGACATCTAATAAATGTCTCCTCATAAACATTTCACCCAGCTGTAACATCAAATATGATTAAGTAACACAAGAGCCTGAGCTCTCCCTGCTCAGCTCATTGCTAAGTGGGTAACAAGAGTTAGGTGTGCTGCAGAGGGAAAAAGAGAATTTTTCATCCTCCCAGCCCTGACACAGTGAAACCAGGGAATCATACTAGGGCTCATACTAGCATTTTACACTTAAGTACCTTACACTTTGATATAACACCCAGGGCATATGGAGTGCCAGACCCTGCCCAAGTTGAATAAGTAAGAGAGGGAAATGGAGCAGTGTTGCCAAGTGAGGAGCTGTGGCACACACAGGGTTTCAGTGCTTTGGGCGAAGTCCAAGAGAGATCTGGAGGACTCGCACCCAGTTCCTCACCACCATGACCCCAAGTGCCCTGCCAGCCACCCAGTCCCCCGCAGCCACCTACCAAGAACATCTCTGCAGGTGCTGCTGGGTCTACAGACTCTTGCTAGCCCTTTCTCTCTCTGAGAAAGCATCATTACTAAATAAATATATTGACTTGCTCTTGGTGGGGGAAGTTGGGCTGTAAACCTCTTGCTGATAGATGGAGAGGAACCAAAAGGCCTGAAGACCCAAACCATTCTCTAAACTGCAACCAGTTTGTATCACTGCTAGACCCTTTCCCCCACAGGTAAAAGGGGTACTAGATTAAATTCATCCAGGTATTAGAGGAATCTCAGCTCTGCTATAGATAAAACCAAGCATCACTTTCTGGTTTTAGGTGGACTGTTCTAAATATTCCTACACCAGCATGCGTCAGCATCCCAAAATGCACCCTCTCTCCTGAGCATGCCAAGGTTAGCAAGCCAACTTTGTGGTGACTGTGCAGGGAAGGATTAGAGCCAAGACCCCTTGAAAACAACCACACAATAACTTCTCGGCCTGAAACTACTGCACTCTAGATTTGAATTTGTGCCTTTGTTGAAGATGCTGTGGACAATTTCAGTGTATCTGGCACAGTACAGATGAATTAAAAGAAGTCTGAAGGTTGGTATAGATAAGGTCAGACAGTCTAGTGAGGTCTTCCTGGCTTTAAAGCCTATGAATTTATAGGAAGCAGATCTGAAGAAACTTAAGAGAACACACTGCTGCCTATTCCATCTCTATTGATGGGATATGCTCAAAGTCAATACTGGTCTGTACTGGATGCTTTCATGTGCCTTGTTTCTTGAATTTTCCCTGAGATTCAGTCTATGAGCATATATAGCAGCAATTCTGGAAGAGGGGAGAATTAAGGTTATTTTGAAAGTATAGCCTGAACCTTTACATTTCCTACTTTTCAGAAGTTTATATTTGCATTAATTTTTCATATCCTCCTGAGAATTAATCCTCTATGCATTTTGGAACAATACAAGACACCATTAGGCAACATTAACTTTGTGTTGAAGTTTCTGGCATAAGATGCTGTATGCTCTAATCTATTTGCAAATCAAAAGCCAATGCTTTGCACACTTCAGTGAAAAGCTAGAGGCAGCCTGCCCCTCTAGAAAGGTCACCAGATTAGGACTCAGGGGAACTCTTCGAAGTTTTGCCACTGATTTACTGCTCAATCTTGGCCAAGTCATCTCTTTTCTTTGTGTCTCTCATTTTCCTCCTATTCTTTGTGTTTTCTATTCAGGCTGTGAGTTCTTTAGGGCAGGAGCAGCCCTGTCATTACATGCTGGTCCTGTGCCTCACACAGCAGCCCCCCCACCCCAGCTGGAGTACTCCTACTAGATGCTACTGCAACAGAAAGAATTCAGAGCCTCAACAGTTTTAAAAAGTCTGGCTTTCACTCCCCAGATCTTCAGTGTCTCTCGCTTGCTTCCTTAGCATAAAGTTTTTCAGAAGAGGCACCAGCCACCAACTGAGTAAGTTCCCAGTCAAAGGGTTAAAATTAACTAACGCCATTAGACAAAGAGGAGAAAGGTGTAAGAGAAACTAAGATCATATGGCAAACCAGGTACTAGTTAATCAATAGTACTCAAAGGTGAAGGCCATATGGAGGAGCCAGGAATCATTGCACAAGTTAAGCAAAGTTTAGTGAACAGCTAGGCTGATAAAGCAAAGCTTTAACTATTTTCTGTGAAAAGCTCTACCTTTCCTCTAATCAAGCTCTGGAACAGGACCACATACACTGATCTTCTCTGTGACTGACTCATGCATTGAAGGGTTCAGTGGAAGTTTTGACACCAACCCATGGACAATACCTCTTTATTGTCCTGATAGTTCATATACAACATGTTACGTATAATTCTCCTATTCACCGGACTCTCGATCCAAACTCTTCTGGTAAAAGGGCTTGTGGGCAGTTTACTTTCTGTCCAATGACTTCATTGCAAAGGATTTTCTTCTCTGTTGAGTTTGCCGTGTGCAAGTTTTCCTTCCTCTTGTTTCCCTCCTCTTGTTTCCCAGTTTCTGGAAATAATTTGTGGTTTGGAAATGGAAATGCCCTCATAGACTTCAAACAGCTTAAAGCCTGCCATCCCAGATCAGTTCACTGGATCGATTTAATCTGCTCTCTTCTTTCCAGCCATGACCAATACCTGGTACTTCAGAAGACAAGACAACCTTATAGCTGCAACAGGACACTTCAGCTTTAGACAGAGTCCCTTCTCTGAAGGAGTGAGGAGCTGCAAAAGCATCCTTCCCACTTCCACCCTGAACTGTCTCAGATTTTCTGGGAAGGTTCTTCAAGGAATCAACTAAAGGGCAGAGACCCCCCACAAGGATAAAGAGACTTAAGGGGTACAAAGTACATCGACACATATCAAAAGAGGGCTTCCCAAAACATATTACAAAAAGCACAGCTCAACCCCTTCCAGGACTGGCTTGGCTTGCTTCCCCAGTTCAAAGAAGTTGGCAAGCAAATCTTTATTGTAAGAGACAGAACAGAAGCTGTAGGGGAGGTACTGAAATCTGGGGATAATTCAAAAAATCCTGGCCTGTGGTGCAGAAGGAAGCTAGTACTATGTATCTATCATTTATACTTCTTTTGTTATTGCTGTTAGATTTAAACAGATATAAGCAACCTATTGACGATCACATCTCATTTTCAGCTAACCTCTTTGCTGACTGTTTTTAAATAAATGGGAAGCAGGTATAAGCAGGACAGATTTTTTGGCTTGCGCATTCATGTCAAGATGGTCTTGTGCTTCACAGATATCCTACATATTGCAGAAGGATTACTTTTTCAATGAAGTACAATTTAGTATTACAAAGATACCAGACTTGATCTCTTAAAAGTCTGCCATTTTCCCCAAACAGCACCACTATACTTGTCCAGGCCTGGTGATTCCATACAGTGATGCCTCATCTTTTCCCATGGCCAACAAGTAGTGGCAAAGCCCCATGGTTGGAGTTTGCACTCTATCTCTGAAGACTTGGCAGAGAACCATCAAGAATACCGCTTGCATTCACCTCAATCTGAGCCAGGCTTGCATTCCTGCCTGCAATGGGTGCACGCAACCAAGGGCACTACTCTTGGGATGAAGTAAACTTCAACCAGAGGACATCTGCCAGAGGATATGGTGGAATGTGTGATGTTACATTGCCACCTTGTGGAGAACTCCCATGGAGATGAACGAAGGAAGATGGCTGACTAGTGCGTTACAGGCCATCCTGTGCCACAAAGACATGTCCCTGTTGTATGCTGGTGTGCCCTTGCTGTGACTGAATGGACCACTATGCATTGCTGTTATTTCTCCTCCAGGTGGTGAAACATGGGAGATCCATGTGAGGCCTGGAGGTCCTATGCGTGGGCAACATGAACGCATTGCTCTAGTGCCTGGATTTGCAGAATTGATATTCAAGTTTTGTACAGATGTAGCCAATGTGAAACAAGAGCCTGGTCCTAGGTCAGCCTTCAGGGGGTAGGAGCCTGTGTTATCACAGTTGTCACTAGCTCTTGTAGTGCTGCTGTCCAGAAAAGAAGAGTATAGCTAAGCTCTGTAAGTTCAAGCCTCTACAAGCTTGAGGAGAGAATGAAGGAAAATGCATTTCCTTTCATTAAGTGCAGAAGAAGCCTTTGGTGGCAACGCTTTTTATATTAGTGGTGTCCCCAGAGAGGTTCAAATATACAAACCCACAACATGCTCCTCCTGTTCATGTGATGGAGTACTGTGTTGACAAGTGCTACTATGTGGACTCTTACAGTGATGCCATGTATTGATTTCCATCTGGTGATGATGTGCACTTTTGTGATTGCATTGACACTATTCTCCCTCTTAAGAATTTGCAGACTGAGTTTTTGGAGTGAAAAGGATTAGCATTGTTTATGATTTATTCAATACTAGAGGAGGTCTGTGACTTTATGGGTCTTTGCAATTTCAATGGGAAAAAAAGGTCAAAAAGAGAAATCACATGTCCCTGCCTCAAGGCCCTTAGCAAGATAAATTAAACACAACAGACCAAGGCAGGTAAACACTGAGAAGATGGGAGATGGGTTCTAAGAGCAACAACACAATGAAAAGCATGACACACTGATAACGCCTCATTGTCTGTGCATCATGTTGGAGAACAGCAATGGTTCTGGAGGAGGTCAAATACATCCTGCACTGATTAGAGGGTGCAAGCTGTCCTCCAAGGTTGTCCACTGCCAACCCATCCTCCACTGAATATCTGGAAGTAAACAAGCAAATCCCTTAGATTTGGGGAACGTGGCAGATCACACAAGTCTCTGAAGTGTGGGCTGAAGTGTTCAAGACCTTGAGAGAGGAACAGCCTTTGATTTAATGGAAATCTGATACCTCCTCAAAGAAGGGGTCACATTCTTTGAAATGCAAGATATTGACAACTATAGAGGTGTTGGCCAACAACAGCAGAACATGAATGCCAACATCTTCTGATGGGAATAAAGGCAGTAAATTTGAGCTCCAGAGATTTGTGATGGGACTTTTTCTAAACTGCAGTTGCCAGTAAATTCAACATCTCTCCAAAACAGACCCACAGAGATCTGGAACTGCTTTGGTATTCAGAAAAAGCACAGACTGTCACCTTGCTTTGGACAAAGATCTATCTTGACAAAGGCAATGTCACTTGTGGAGTGTATTTGGTTTTCTCCAAAGCATGTATTTTTCTCACAAGATCTTAGTTAAGAAACAAATATTTCACACTGTGTGATAATAGTAAGGCATGTATTAGACTTACCAACATGTGTTTCAATGAAAACTTTCAACACATAGTTATTAATGGGAAGGCTTTATAACAAGTGGGACCATTATTAGCAAGATGCTTTAGAAAACTGGTTGTTAGTCCAATAAGGTTTAGCATTTTTCAGCAATAATCTAGGTAACACAAAATCTGCGATGACGGAATTTGCAGTGTCTAGTATATAAATTACTGAAACTAAAGAAGAAAGAAGACAGGCTGGATTAGGGGATACAGGAATTACCTGCTTAAATTATCACAGTTCGATACGTGCATTTTATTAGAGGCAAGTGAAATGTATCACATCTGGCAATAAGGCTGAGATTCAACCCCACCCATCTCCTGCCCTTAACAGAGGCATCGAAACTCGGAGCCTAGTTGGCCTAGACTTCCTCTACAGGCAACCTCTTGGTGGCAGAAAATTTGGGTGATGTTTGAAGGGCTGAAGCCAAAGCCCTACATTCAGGGTGAAAAACTCTGTCTTGCAAAACTGTGCATAAAGGAGATAAAAAATAACCACCTCATCATGAGATCTTGGTGCAGTGTTTGGTGCCTAATACAATACTCAGGTGTATAAAAAAGGAATTATTGATTAGAAACAGGGAAGTGTTTTCTTCTCTGTGTTGGCCACTATTAAAATCATAAGAATGAGATGTTCAGCCTTGGCATCCCCAAATCAGGAAGGATACAGGCGTCTCAGAGTTCAAACTAAAGCCACAAAAATGATCTTGGAAAAGAAATCAAGTCTTTCACTAGGATGATATAGGCCTTTAAACTACTGCAATTAGTCAAAATTTGACTTGACATCTTTGTATGTAGGTATTTTTGCATGGAAAAGACACCTTACAGACATTTTAGGTCTTTCGACCCAAGACATAAAAAGATTCAAAGAGAGTTCAGGCTCCATTTGGAGTTTGTCAGATGCGAACAGACATTTTAGCATTTGGCACATAGGATTAGATGGAACTACTCAGGCTTAAGAACATGTGCTTGGCCAGTTATTACAGAGCACCTGATGCATAGTAATTAATCAGCTTAAAGTAACCTATTCTTGTATCAATATACTTCAAAAAACATTAACTCCATTGCATCTTCTACAAAAAACCCTGCAACCAACCTATATCCAAAGCAAAAATACACAGGTTCACCACAGCCTATTCTTACCCAGGGATCAAACAAAAAGAACCCTAAGTTAGAAATAATGGGATATTAGGGAAAACAAACCAAAAGAAAACAAAAACCAAACCAAAACAAAAAACCAAACCAAACAAAACAAAAAAACAAAAACAAAAAAACCAAAACCAACCAACCAAAAAAACCAAAAAACTTCACATGTTTATATCAAAGCAGTAAAAGTCAGTTATGGAGGTGAGGGTGAACAGCTCCGGTACTCCAGCCTTAGTCTTCTGCACCACAGGAGCTCCACGTCCTCCTGAAAAGCCCTCCTGGGATGCCAAACTTCATTTTGTGATCTTAGATAGCCTCAAAAACACTAAAGTAAGGACTGCCTGAAGAAGCAGCTCTGATGGATGGGAACTCTCCTTTGTTTGAACCAATGGTCTGGCAAAACCTAAAGGCATTAATTTCAGTGGCAGCTGGTGCATCCTTACAATTACCCCAGCAACAAATGCCAGTTTTAAACACTTCCCTCTGTTCTTAGGCTGCTGCTTAAGTCTCCCAAGCCCTACAAGCCCTTCCTATTCTCTTCCTCCATGGCTGAGCCTCCAGCTTTTTTGGACAATCTCTACAAAACAGTTCCACATTCACTACACATAAATCTGTGCAACTCTGCAAGTCGATCATGCGGGGACAACATAAAATAAATGGAATTGAATACCAAGATGACACAGAAGAGATTGTACTTGAGTGCATTATTCATTTCCATATTTAATTCATTACGTTTCTCCTCCCTTTTTTTTTTTCTTCTCCCCTTTCAATTTATATGGAGCTGCAACACATTTTCCAGCCTGCTGTGCTGGAACGCTGCAGCGTCAGGGGACTTTGCGGTTAAATGTAAGACCTTGTTGCCGTATTGTGCACTGGGCCTTTGTCCTCAGGAAACCGACAGCTCCAAGTTAGATAACAACTGGTAAATCATCATCTTTGCTGAGCATTTTCAAAGGCAGGTAATGGGGCAGGAAGGAGATTTCTTTAGAGCAGGCAAAGAAAGAAACCTTTCTCCTGAGGGATTAAGAACTTCTCTGACCATCCATCTTTGAAGTCTCCTAAATTGTTGTCTTTCCTGACAAGAGTATTTCTTGACCTGCCCTTCAAGTTGGAAGAAGATATCTGTCTAGGGGCTCTCAGCAGGGCGTAAAGGACAGAAGAGATGCGGGTCAGAAAGAGGAAAAGATGCCTTTTTGGTGGAGAGAGGACAGGGAGGAAAAATCCAGAAGCCAACTTCATTTTGTACTTTGGCAATGATCATTCATTATTCTCTAAGGGTTAAACTTGCCTGGAAAGCCCATGGGAGGAAGCATACACTGGTTGGTTGCAGGGACCGGATAAGATGACTTAATACGTTTTCTTTTCCAGCCCTGATTCCCATGATTTTGCAATAAGCCAACCTTGAATCAGCTAGTGAAATTTCCTTTTCTTATTCTCTAACTCATCTCTAAATTCACCCTCACACCTCTGGAATGACCCAAAGTTTTACATCCTCCCCCAACAAGAAGAGAAAGTTGCTGACTTCTTCTCCCTGCCTAGGAATCAGTGCTGTGCTCCTCACAACTCAGCTTCAGCCCTGAGCATTTTCTATCTCAACCCAGCTGAGGTGCCACTTGAGCCCTGGTAACTCTTTTTGTTTGGTTGGTTTTGGTTTTTTAAATTTTTGTTTGGTTGGTTGGTTTGTTTTGTTGTTTGTTTGGTTTTGGTTTTTTAAATTTTTGTTTGTTTTTTGTTCAACTGCATATGAAGTAATACAGTCCCATGATGGCATGTTGATGCATGTAGAAGAGAAAAACAAAATACTTAATCCTAGCCAGATGAAAGAAAGAAAAAAAGAAACCAAACCAACAACAAAATAAAAAACCCAACAACAACAACAAAACAGCCACCCTGAGCTCCTCCACACTCTCGGTAGATTCTTCTTCAGAAGCCAGCTGTTTGACAGATGGCTTTAAAAGTGAAGTTGTGTTCGCTACTCTTAGACAGGCTGAGAGTCTCATTCTGTTTGTTCTTTTTTGGTTTGGACAACTGCAGTGACAACTGGATGGGAGTCACTGCTCTCCAGGTTTGTAACCTCACCATACAGAAAAAAAAAAAACAACACTGCAGTGATACAGGTTGTACTCAGGATACAGCAGTCTGGATCTGGAAGCAAATTAGGATGGGGAGAAGAAGTAAGTCTGAACAGGGCTTTTCAATTGCAGTTACTGCTCTTGAAATATCCACAGGTTTTACTTTAATGTGGTTGGAGCTCAGTGAGAACACATTTCTGTCACCTTAAAAAGCTATGTTATCCTCTGTGGTAAGTCAGTTTTTAACTTTTTCAATACCTCTGATTTTTTTTTTCAGTGGATAAGTGAGAATCGCTTAATCTCCAAACATTTTGCAAGCCTCAAAATTCTAGTTATATCAGTTGCAATACTTTATTTCTATAATTTCAGGATATTCTGCTTTGGTCTTGGGACTTCATCTTACCAGGGTTCCAGATGC
Source organism: Patagioenas fasciata (assembly GCF_037038585.1). Classification (NCBI taxonomy): domain Eukaryota; kingdom Metazoa; phylum Chordata; class Aves; order Columbiformes; family Columbidae; genus Patagioenas; species Patagioenas fasciata. The sequence goes on from NC_092524.1 coordinate 16,907,394, forward strand.
TGTTAGTCTGTTCTCTGCCCCTTCCATCACTTGCATACACTTGGTCAGGGTCCTCACCCTCTTCACGGCCTCTTCCCATTCCTACATGTCCTCCTGACAGCTCCATCTCTTGCAGGAACTCCAAACAGCCATCTCTCTCCATATCTTCCCTTGGCAGCCTCCTCTTCAACAGGTCCCCATAATTTGGGTGGAAGGAACAATTAACCCTAACCATTCATAATACCACTGACAGCTACCTGCTCTTTCATGCACTGGGAGGCTGCCCTGCATCCGATTAGATCACCAGCTACTCAAGGCAGGAATATCAGATTCATATGTACACTCAAAACACTGTGAAGGTGCAAGGTGTTGGCCTCAGGGGTAAGGATCCGTTAGATTCATATTTCTGTTGGCCACAGTAAGGTGAAACATCACTTGGGTAACAGTGAAACAAAGGGACTGAGAAGAGATCATGCAATTTAGCTCTTGTGACAAGGAGAGAAGGTGACCATGTTACTGGTTTTGGCTTCTCTCTTCATTCAACCAGCCATTCAAGCACCTTTCTGAATCTAATGCATCTTCTCCCCCTTTCTAGTCTTTTCAGGGCAAGGGCTGTATATTATTTTGTGCTTGCATGTCATCTGTGCTACCCAAAAGGCAGTTCTAGGTCAGTAAATGTCAGTGTAGTACTAGCAATCATCATGGAGACAGGAGCGACAGAGAGCAGGAGAAGGAACAAAGATGGCACAGATATTGCATGTCTGTGGGATGTAGAATGCACAAGGGTGGAGAAGGATGGAAAAGGGATGGTGGAAAACTCTCTGTACAGCCTGAATGAGTCTGTTTGCACAGTGTCATACAGGGACAGATAACAGTCACTGTATGGCCAGGCAACAGCCATCGCTGTCCTCCAAGGAAAGATGACACTGGGTAAGATGGAAGAATATAGGCCTGACACCTTTTGGGCTTTCTCTGCTCACAGAGCTTTTCAAATTGCAAGATATGTCTTATTTATTGGCCACCGGAACCAAGAAGACCCTGAAGTGAGCCACCCTGCACCCACACATTTTCATTATTTATTTCCACACTCTATTTCCAAAATTCTCTCATAACTATGTGGAAAGATACTACAAATCACTTAGAGACTATTATATGATGGTGAAAGAGTTATGACACAAGATCTGTTTATAAATGGTATTTACCACACTTCTAAATTCATCATTAGTAATGATAAACAACATACTTTCTTTCTTGCATGCTCTTGCAGTGCAAATATGGAGCAAACCTGATCAGTGAATCTTGTTTATCCTTTAATTGACCCATGTACAGTTCAGTGGCCGAAAGTCTATCACAAAGCAATACAAACGTTACACGGGATCAGCCGTGCTTAAAAGCTTTGTGAAAGAAGTGTATTTTGCAGGAAGCACTTGAAAGATGAGATAGAGGTTGTTTAGCATGCAAGGGATTTACTCCAAAGCCCACTGAAGCTGGTGGAATGACTTGGGTTGATTCCAATCGTCTTTGGATCAGAACCAAGAAAGGAAGAACTAGTGGTAGGGCAACATGAAAGAAGGCACAAAAAATAAAATAAAAATTCAAAATTATATACGGTGGGAGAAGTTCTAGTCATACTGCAAATCATTAAAAGATACTGTAATGATCTACTGCTCAAATGGTCTGCAGTGGTGAAAGGTCCCAGTTCCAAACCTTCTCTGTCACCATGATTCATACACTGATACTACAAGTCCTATTATATGGTCCTCAACTGGGAGATAAGAAACCATGCCTCATAAGAAGAAAAATCATCTTCCGTGCCTATGAGGTGGTGCCTCTGTTGAGACAGCCAGTGTGTGCCAGCTGTTGTGTTTTTCATCTGTCCTACTACACTGACATACTTATTTAATACGGACCACTGTCATCAGATGCCAACAGCTGTAGCTCATTGGCCTATGGTTGTTTCTGAAGAAGTGTTTTTCAGATCAGAATATGCCAATCCATCAAACCCAAGACTTTTGATGGGGGACAGAGTTCAAAAAACTCCAGTTTTAAATTCCACTTTTGTTTTTTAAAATTAAACCACTGGTAATAAAAGAGTAAAACACAAAGAAGAAGTCAATATTGAAATCAAATGTTTTAGCTGATGCTAGAGGAAAAAGATTCAGAACCTGGGTTTTCGTTTTACAAAAATTTTTGAAATTCTGGCTGTTGGCCCAAATTTTAAACCCAGGTTCAGTTAAAAAAAAATTTCCTGAAAATATTCACAGGATAGGAAAGCCGCTTCCTGCCAACTCTATATTGGCTTACAGTTCTGACGCATGCAAGCTGGATTTGAATTAGCAGATTAGGCCCAAATCCAACAAAAGACCTAGGCACTTAAAGTAGGACTGAGGTATGTGAGTCCCAGACAAAGGTCCTCGGTCCCTGGAAACCACTGAGTTTTCAAAATTAATAATTCTGCTTTGGAGCATGCACCAAAGCACCTCGACCATCACAGGCAGCTCCATGCCCACCTCCTCTGTTCACCTCCAGCCAGGCCTTCCCAGGGTCTCCTGGAGGATGCCCACCAGTGCCAGGGCCCTTCAAACATGCAACAGCAACTCCATTTTCTTCCAAAACACAAACAGAGGAAGAGGTGGTACCACCTTATCGTACAATAGCTCAGCGTTTGGAGTACACACCCAGGCAGAGCTGCTTTCCCTCTCCCGCTTGCCTGCAAGGACTCAGCCCCAGGTCACAGAGGGTGCTCTTGCCAGAGCTCTCCCTCTCCTTCCCACTGCACTTCTGTTGCATGCAAAAAAGATGTTCTTAGCCCTGATTTCCTCTGCCAAGTTTTGTTTAAACACCTGATCTCATTATTTTCAACATATGAATATATAAAGCACTGTTGGAGCAAAAACAGCACCAAAGCCATATACTTTCTCTTCAGGAGAGGCTTTTGGATTTAAGACATCCCCTTGCCCTCAGCATTGCTTTTTGCCTGTCTCACCATCCCCACAATCAGCCTGTTTCATGTCTTTCCCCATGTTTTGTAAGAGGGATTGAGGCCCCTGGATCAGCGTGTCTGGATGAGGCTCTTTGGGCCTCAGACCTTGCACCCCATGAGAGATACAGGGTTGATCTAGCTCTCCATCACTTCTGCTGGCTGGCAACCCTAGGAAGAAGACACAGCCTGCTGCCAAGCCTTGGAGGCGTGCAGCCCCACTGTGCTGTTATTCCTCCCTGTTCATATACAGAGCAGGGAATTAGGCTTCCTTGTTTACATCTTCTCTTTTCTTTTTATCTTCCCCACCCCCTCCTTTCTTTCCCCCTTTCTTAGCAAAGAATGTTTTTAAAAACAAGTGCCTGAGCTGCTGTGAACTCTAGTTTCCTTGGAGAAATGTTTCTGCTCTTTAACTTAAAGAATTTCCGAAACATATAGGAAAGGAATTTCATAAACTGCTCATTGAAAAACATTCCATACATTCCCCTCTCATCCAGAGACACCCGTGTGTGGTCTCCGACAAGGTCAGATTTGGGGCTACGTAACGGGGACAAAGATTCCAGCGCTCAGAAAACAACAGATACTGCAGACCATGGGACGGGGGGAAAGAACCTCGTGATTCCCATTGCTGGAGGCTGGGAGACCACCGGAAAGGCAAGAGACAGTAAACACTGTGCGTTATCCCAGGGAGGAAAATCCCAGCGAGAACCTCCTGCATATCTGTTGAGAGAGTGACATCAGGCTCTGCAGTGCTAAGGAACACAGAAGGGGGGTGGGGAGTACTGGGGGAAGTAAAAAAAAAAGAAAGAGGAAAACAGGAGTTCTCACTTATTATTCCATCTAAGAAAGGTGAAGGCATTGAAGGACATCTTTTAGAGACAGACTGGATGCCTATTGCAAATGATGGGCAGCCAGATAGGGAGATGATTCCAGATGGATGCTGGGGTAGGAAGAGCACCCTGTTTTTAGATTGCCTCCTCCTTGTTTTGAAAGCAGAGTGGCACATTTGCCAGCCCTGCCATCCCTCAGGGCTCTCTGGAGCTCTAGGAATGAGTACTCTGCACATCTTCAGATCACAGTTTGCAGAAACCATAACATTATTTCCAAACCAAGTGCTCTGAAACACGCCAAAGGCACCATTCCTGATCCGCTACAATGGACATGACTCAGGGTAGGTTTTAAAACAAAATTATCCAAAGTGAGGAAAATAGTCTCTTGGAGAAAGTCCTTCTCTAGTACCTCGCAAAATGTCATGTGTTTTATTACATAATTTTCCACTAAAGTCTACACGCTACAATCAATTTCTGAGTTTAGATCAGCTGGAGACATGTCAACTCATCGGAGATGTTCTGAGAAAGTCACGTATACAAATAAGCCTGAACCAGAAACCTGTCCTTTGTGGAAAATGGAAAGCAAGTCCATACTGAGACCATGACTCATGTTGCCCTGCTTATGTTGTATCATTATGAAGATTAGTATGGATTATATACAACCAGTGACACTGTGAAGTGCAATTGTTTCAATTTGGTGGGGTATCGCTATTTTTTTAGTGCTCATTAACGACCACATCAACTGCAGGGATCACTCAATGCAATCAGGATCCAAACCTTTTCCCCTGCTCCTCATGTCACTCATGTAATTAAGCCAATCTTTCACCCTCATCAGTCATCAGTATGTTAGAGAGACTTGAACCTAGGCTATGCATTCTTGCTTGGCCTTAGCTCCATTCATGAGTGGGAAAAAAAAATAAACTTCAGCTAGAGATGCCAGATCTTTAGTCACCTTTACAGAAGTATCACATCGCAAAAAACTGAACACAAACAATAGCCTGTCTAGATTTCTGTAGCAAACCACAAGGAATGAAAAATGGCTGACAACAAATGCGCACTCATATTACAGTTGGTGAACCCTTCAGATCTGGCTCCTGAGTCAGAAGAAAAGAAGTTCAAGGAATAATTACAAATACCCATCTTCGACTTGTGCATCATCTTGAATGGATGAAATGGCTGGCACGAATAAAGCTGGGCTAGCAAAGCACAACAGATTGCCTTCATTGCTGCCGCTGAAGGTTGTCTATGCTTTCCTGTTTGTTCTCTCCTAGCTCTTTATAAATTCAATCCAGCTATTAACAATATCCATTAGCTTCTCCAGAAGATTATCTCAGCTTTAGTGACTGGAATGCAGGGATTAGAAAAAAAAACATTTGGTTTTGTTTTTAATAAAAGTATATGTTGATTTAAACTGATGGCTTTTAACATCTGTTGTGCAAGTCTTTGTGGTAATAACCCTCAGAGATTGTTGGGGAGAGAGATCATTTAGTAGGTAATAAACATCAGTGATTTCATTAATGAAATATTCTAGCATAGACATTACAAATGGGAAGAAGCAAGGCTTCCACCTGCTTAATAATTGCATTGCTTAAGCTAAAACTGAGGCTGCTGTTGGCAGGGCAGGAAATGCCCTGGTACGTCTCACCCTAGCTGCGGGGATGGCCACATCCAGCCACATACAGTGAAGAAGAGCTGCGTCCAGGGCCTGTTGGGAAGCTTCTGACTACGACCATATGAGGCACTGATTTCAAAATGCCTTACCAATAAGTGGTTGTCCTTAGCTCCTGACATTGCTGTAACCCAGCTGACAATACTTTCTTGAAGTGCTGGCTGCCTGTTAGCTGGAAAACAGTGACACAGATTGAGCAGGGAGTATGGGAAGCTATTTTGCCAGCTGGTGGGTCACTCAAATGGGTCCAAAGAACCACAGTTCCTGGCAGTAGACTTGAAAACCTTCTGTAGAAATCTTTTTGTCTTCCTCCATGGGGAGAGGTTTTGAATGCAATTTCCAGCCAAAACCAAATTTCTTCTGGAAGCCGTCTTATTGATCATCTGTGTGAATGTGGAGGGAGGACCTTTGAGAGATCAGCTTTTCAAACAACAACAAAGTTAAAACCTTCAAAGACAAAATGGTAATGGGGTGTGGAAGAGAAGTTATTTCTTAGATGGGGCTATTTTGTAGCTCTTCAGAGAGCCAGAGACCAAATGCCAGGGAAAGGCCCCAGCCCACATGAGGGTCCAGGTCCCTAGCCACCCACAGCATATCCTTGTGCCCATTCACACCAGGTCTCCTTTCCCTGCACACCAACAATCACAAGGGAGGAGTGCTGTGTATTTGGATCCCAACCCATCTTGCAACCTGGGACCAATCAGTTTAGGCATAGCCAAGAAGGAGTAGTAAGTTTTCTCCGTCATCTCTTTACCTGCTGGTCAGCACGAACAAAAGAGCTGGCCAGCTGGCTTCTTTCCTATCTGAGATACTTGTCTTATCTCAGGCCATCCAAGGGAGCATTCATTCCCTTTTTTGTACCCTGCTTTCTCCTCAGCAAGAAGGAAGGGGGCCAGGGTGCCTTTCTCCAGCCTTGGCACTGCCACAGAGGTCAGCCGCACACATGCAGTGCTGGGGCAGACTCTACAGCCTGGGAGAAGCTCAGTGATTCCCTGGAAAAAGCACATGAAGGGAGCATGGTTTGGGCCAAAGCACACTGAATCAAAAGCATCTGAAAGGTTGTCCCCCCTGTGGTTTTGCGGTAAACTCAGGAAACCCTTTAAGAGTGGTGCTGAAGGATCCCTTTGAGGCTTCCTGGCTTCCTGCAGACTTTTCCTCCCGAGAAGCCAGCTAAGAGGAGCCTGCTGATTTTGGGGGTAGGGGTTTCCCCACTTCCAGATGACCAGGACCTAACCCAGGCTCCCCTACGAACCTGTGGCTGTGCAGAGGAAAGAGCTGCTCAGGGCTGCAGGGAGGGGGATCACCTGCCTGCCTGCACCCACGGTCTCTCTGGTTGTGGTCTCCAGCCAGAAGGACGGAAGACATTGATCTTTGCTAGGGAAAAAAAGAGCATTACCTAAGATTAATGAAAATAAGTTAGTGTGGGTGAGACCAAGTAGAAACCTTGAGAAGACAGGAGGGTTTACACATTTTCAGATGAGCTAACAGGCCAGCCCAAAGACAGCATTTTCTTGATCTGGAAAATTAGACAAAAAATACAGTTTCTGTGACTTCCCTGGGATTGCAGCTCTTGTTTCTTTTTACCTGTTACTTAGCACAAGTTCAGCATCTACCATTCCATTTTCTTCCACTGAAGACAAAGCTATCAAGGCTACAGCTAGAGAGGGGATGAGAAAGAAAAAGGGATGGATCACTAGTTTTCTTTGTTTAATAAGATCTGACGAACTGTCAGTTGTCTCAGCCATTAAGGAAACTGTTACTCAACATGTTTCATGCACTGGGTCTGTGAGCTTTTCGTCACACAGTATTCAAAAAGAACAGGCTGTCCCTTGACTCAGAGATGGGTGTACAGAGGCTGTATCTGAACTGCGTGGCAGACTCATGCCATGATGTAGCCTCAGGTTACGGAGACCACAGACATCTGGGACACAGGACATAGCTGGAGTAGGACCAGTCCATGTGCACAGGTTTCTTTCTCATGACCACTAGGACACGTGGAGGATGAAGACAAGATGGTGTGCGCCCTAACATGAAGTCAGGGATCTGAGGCATAGTCTCAAATCCTCTAGTTGAGACAGAGCTTATCTGGATACATCATTTACATGCAGCAGCTTCTCAAGGACCACTCATGACCTTACCTCCCTGCCTGCCTTTGCCATGTTCTGGGTATTTCAGGTGGTCCCACAGAGCAATCGTGGCCCTACTGTGAAATTTTCCACTTTCTGTGAGCAGGAAGCTTTAACACATGTAGACTACCAGAAATATTCTTTATCTATCAAAGCCAGATCCATTTGAGGATAGACTTGGTGTTATTCATAAAGCTGTCAAGAATTTTTCACAGGTTTTATCAGGTTTTCTGAGCTGGACAAATCAGTCCTGAAGGTTTTGGGGAATGAGACAGGGAGGGAAAATCCTCATTTTTCTGTCTGACTGTAGGGAGTTTTCACATTTCATGATGTGGGAAAAAACTGCCACCACTTTCAACAACAGCTACCAAACCCAATGTTGGTTAAAAGATGTGATTCTTCTTTGTCAGTTTGGAAGATTGTTTTGATTCTCTACAAGATTAAACAATTATTTAGGCATCTATACCACAAGCAAATGTTGGTAAATATACAAAAGATTAAATCATTTGCAACTACTTCTGCCAGTATCTTACTGCAATGGCAGCTTTCACCATGGATGTTTTAGCTACCTGGGTCCCCAGCTGCTCCTGAAAGCTTCTGCACTTGGAGGCTTGGGAAGTAATAGTAAACAATTCAAAGATATCTGCCATTCTAATAAGCCACTGAGAGGGGCCACTGGAATGTAACGTTTCATCCCCCTAATACCCAATTTGCAACCAAACTACTGATTGTCTTTCTTGATACCTATAGCTTTGTTCTTGTCCTCACAGGAGTGAGCCTGACCAAGGGAGACCCCGAGCAAAGGACACTGCAGAGATGATACTCGCTGCCTCAGCTGCCCAGTGCATTGGCCTTCATGCTTTGCAGCAAGGAATCCACATCTCAGAAATGCATTTTCTGTTTAATCCATCAGAAACTGCAGAGAGGAGAAGGGGACCAGAACAATGAAGTGACATGGTGAAAAAGTGGTTAGTCCCAGAGAGAAATGCACCAAAAAAACCCCTTTGCTCTTCCACAGGGACTGGCTAAAGCCCTTTGATCCAATCATGGCTCTAATGAGAAGGATGCCTTAGTTGTCCTCAAGCATACACCACCACTGGTGCTGGTGGACTAAGATATCCAGGGTCCCAGGCCACAAAAGAGAGAAGGAACCTCAGCAAACAGCAGTTGAGGAGGACATACAGTTTTGCTGCTTCTTTTATCTCTTCTTAACAACCTAATTGGAGTGTAATGAATTTAGGGTTGGTGCTCGCTGCCAGACTCACTTCTTTGATGTGTTTTTGGCCTCTGTACTACAAAAATGTGATGGAAACCAAAACCAAGATATTACACCTCCATAAAGTGTCTCTGGGTTTACCATAAGATTCCGCCGTTTGTGCCAAGTGGCCAAAGCCACTAACAGGCCCCTGCTCGCCAAGATGTTTGGGTAATGAATAAGAAGAAGAGAGAGATGCCACTGTGAATCAGAGCGAGGAATGTGCGCTAACAGCAAGAGAGGCGGATTCTGGGCTGTAATGTGGAACAGAAGAGCACTGTGGTCATGCTCCTCTGTGCCCGTGGCCAGCAGGAGCTGCTGGTGAGGTCTGAAAGCCCACGGCAGGCTAGGAGGATTTTGGGAGGTAAGTAGAGTACCGGCAGGGCAGGGACACACAGAGACAGCACCCTGAGCTGGTCATACTGCCAACAGCCAGGTAGGTCTCTCTTGCATCTTAGAGTCCTTCCCCATTCTATGTTAATGATTCCTACCTTAGCTCTTTGCAGTCGAATCTCTTTCCCACATGAGCCTACCCTGCCTCTCTCGGGTCTCAGCAGGGCATTTCCATGGGCAAATATTAGCCACTACATGTTATGTGCGTCTCCAGCACAGGAACTGCCCTGGTTTGAGCAGTTCGTGCTCAAGAAGCTACCACCACCTGCCTGCTGTACCCTCCTGCCCATTTCACCTTCCTGCCAGTGGGGAAGGCAGAGCCAGCAGGATATGGGTGAAAGCATCAGATGAGGCTCCACGAGGCCTTCTTGGAGGCCGTCTCACCCTGCAGACTGGACAAAGGTCCCCACCACCTCACTTAGAATCCCGAGATCTGTGATAACCTGCCCTTGGGCACACCTGAAAAACCTGGTGATGCTTAACAATCAAAATATCCAAGGGCCCCACATACAGTCTGCTCTTAGAGACAAACAGATAAATTATGGAAGGTTAGTTCTGAAAAGGCTCCATTAAGTAGATGTTTACCTTTTTCTATTCAAACACCAACTAAACAAGCTCATGTTAGATGAATGAATGCATCTACCCCAAAAATCACAGCCCAAAGGAAAATCCATCTGCTTATCTGTTTCCCTGTCTGCAATGATCTTGCTCATGACAAAAAATGATGTGTCTGCTTGGAAAAATCCTGGACATTGACAGTTCACGTACTTGCAGAATATCCAGGGCTAAATTACCACCCTATTTAAATCAATACAGCTACATCCATTTTAGGGAAGCTACCCCCAATTGACAGATGCTGGGAACCCAGCCCTGAATCTGCCTCTTACTAAAACAGCCCTCACCCTGTGACTGCATGTTTGAGACACAGGCTGCTGATAAGATACACTTCTAGTTAAACGCAACCCTCCTTCAGCAATGATTCACATTCAAGACACAAGCCTGCCCGCTGCAAGAAAAGCGCTTTCTGGAATAGGTGTACACACGCAGCTTTTGCTGGTGAGCAAACTATGTACCAAAATACCAAGAACTGTGCTCACAAAGCCTGATGCTAGAGGCGGGGATAAGCCCTCTGTATGCCTTTTAGTGACCATTATCCCCTTAGCTCTATCAGATGCAAGTGAAGAGCTGCTTTCCACTTTGCTCGTTACTCAGGTGGGAGTCAGGGGAGAAATCAGGGAGGCTATAACTGGGCCTCCACATGCTCTGAATGTCTTAGGTATCTACATCAGCACTGTGTGGGTAGCATTTAGTGGGCCGGTAGTAAATTAGTGTCCCCCAGAATTAGCGTGACAGCCTCTGTGACCAAGAGTTGTGCCCAAATTGCAGTGTCTTCGGGGTTTCACCTGCCCTGCCAGTCTGGGCTGTAGCTTCAGATGCAGCTTCAGTGATCAGAAAGCATCCTAATCCTTGTGGTGAAATACAGCTGTGTCTAAGCAAAACAGAAACAGAGCACTGCCTGAATACTAACCCTGTGGTTGCCCTGAGTTCCACAGGGGACTCAGTGCCCCATTCACTGCTTCTGGGGACCATTGTTCAGCCAGTGCCACGAGCACACCAGACCATACACGTGCAAGCAGACACATGCAGCTGAAGGGTTGGAACAGCTCCTTCTACTGAACATCTGGACTTACACATATAAACTACTCAACACTCTCATCCAGAATTACAGAGTCTTTCATATCTTATCTCTCAAAAACCACTTATCAGCCCACAGCTTTCAGACTGCAGTCTCTCCCGTCTGCCAAAGTGGAACTCAGCCATGTAAAAACATGAATAACAGCAGCCCCTTTCTCCTCTCCCACGCTGATGGTTGCAGCTCCTCTGATGGGGGCTTGAACTCCAGGGGCACCAGGAATAGCTCCATCTACCCGCTGCTGTGGACTCACAGAGGAAGTTTAGCAGAGTTTAACCACAGGGCAATAGCTCAGTGGAGCACGAATGCCTCCTTGCACCCCAAGCTGAGCGAGGCAAAAAGCTAAATGCACCTAGTTATGCTCTATATTATGATGATAGAGAATAAATAAATATTTGTAGGCTAACATTGAGGCATGTTATCCATGCTGCCGCAGCACTTGGAGGCTTCAGGCATGCCCTAGAGCCTCCATGTCCTACATGCTGTTCAAAAATGGGCAAAAGAAGAAAGGTTTGTGCCCACTAATGAACAACTAATAATGGGAATTAGCCTCGATTTTTTTGTTAAACAAAGATTGCTTTCTAATGAAATATCCCTTTTGTTTTTTCTCTCTAACAAAATGCTCGAGACAAAGTTTCATTTATGGGTTGACATTGTGCAACCCTTGTCCAAGATGGAAGAGAATACCTTTTTTTGTACTCTTCTGTCTCTCCTCTCCCTTTTCCTTTTTTTTTTTTTTAAAGAAAAAAAAAAGAAAGAAAGAAAGAAAGGCATGGAGAAGGAAGTGCAGAGAGGGCTTTTCAGCCTGTGAGCCACAAAAATATTTTGGGTTTCAGATTCATCAGGCATCAAAACTTCACCCATTCCCCCCCTCCACCCTCAACTTTTCAAATCTTTCCATGAAAATTATGAAACAAAATGAAAGTTTCTTCCCCTGAGCTGTAACAAACAACTTTATTAGACTTCAGCATGGTGCTAAAAACATGCTTGCACACTGCAGTGCAAGATATTGGTCTGAACATCACAGTAACAAGAACCGAAGCAGAGTCAGGGGGCTCTCAGTGAGCTCAGGGGGTTGGTGCTGCATCAGGCAGGAGGTGGACAGAGATGGGGCTTGGAGGAGGAAGGCAGTGAGGTTACAGAGGATGAAAGCTTAACGTAAAAGATGATCATCGCTAGCTCCAGACTAGCTTAGCTAACGTGGTATTTCTTGGTTGTATGGACCGCACATGGGTTGTACATGTTTTTATTCAGTCCGAAAGAGGTCTGTCGCAAGAACAACTGTCTCTGCTTTTGTTATGAAACCGAAGTTCAGGCACAAATCTCAGCTGACGGGTTTCATTCCAGCAGCCAATGATACAACCCAGAGAACAAATGTGATCATCAGGCACCGACCGGGAAACGGTGGAAATAAGATCCCAAATAGCAGTGGCAGGAAGAGAGGGTACAGGTGCCTTCCCTTCCCTTGCCCAAGTGTCCCCCAAGCCCACATGCACTTTGGCCCCCATCAGTCAGTCCTTCTCTGGCAAAAAACATGCTTTCAGATGCTGCTGCCAAACCTCAGAAATGTATATTGCTGTTCTGGCTATGTTCAGGAGGAAAGGGAAGGGAAAGCAGTGTGCAATTTTCAACAGTTTCTCCTTGGAGAGGGGCCCCCTAATTTTCTGAAAGGGGCCATGGAGGAGGGGGGAGAAAAAGAGAGAGGCTCTGTCCTATTTTAATCCCTTTTCCCAAATTAATCATACATGGGGAATTCATGATGGAGTTCCCCCTTCGGGCTTCGAGCCTCAAAACATTTCATAACATGCAGAGCCCATCTGAAACCTTTTGATCGCGTCACTTCTGAGGTTGCTGTGTCTATGTGCACAGCCATACATACAGCAGATGCGAAAGGGAACAACGGGGAGCAAAGTTATCCTGTGCTTGTGCCACCCCAGGTGAGGTTTGCAGGACAACAGCAGCAAGGAAAATAAAACAAAGCAGAAAACCTCCAGAAAACAGAGACTGAATCAACTGCAGGACAAAGACCACTCATTCTCCCGTGAGAGGTCAACAACATCAGCTACAAATCTCTTCTGTGCTGCTGTCAGGACAGAGCTACCTGGGAACTTGCAGCTGGCTATTCGCCGTGCTAAAACCTAGTGCAAGGACTGCTGAGGGGGAATTACCCTGGCTACATAGAAACAACCCAAACAACCCAAAATAAGGGCATTCACTCAAGCCAGGGAGCTGTGTTGACTAAACAGGTTTGACATCAAGCAAGCACCACTAAGCCCCAAGCAGCTGTGCATGGAGATGATTTTCACAAGCCCACAAGAGTCTGGAGAGTTTGGGGTTATGGACCATCTCCCCGCCCTACGTGTTTTGATTACCATATTTCATAGCCTCAAAACTTAAAAGATAGCATAAATTGCTGCTGGCCTTAAAGTCATTTAGGACTCCACGGCTCAGTCAAAGTTATTCAGCTGACAAAGAAGAGCAGAAACCTCCCCTCGGATTAATATGAATGAGGTTTGTGAGCCAAGATCCTCAAAGGCACTAGACTCTTTGAAATCAGTGGTGCTTAGACATTTTAATCAGTGTCGTCAAGGATCTGGACTGAAACACCAATGCTTCTCCCCTGCCTCCAAATGACGTTAAGTGTCTGGGAAAGTTTACAAAGGTGGCTGGGAGACTCTCCACATTTCTGGGAGTCTAAGTAGGGGTATCGGTGGTTTGACAAATTTTACTCACCGTTGGTTATTAAACCAAAGCTCAACTGGTTTGATTAAAATTCACGGTAAATAGTTTTACTTTCTCCAGTGTCAGTACTCTGTATGGACACATTCAAAGGCATTTACTCCCATTTAGCTAAACTTGGTAACTGACTCTTCTAAATGTTTCCACATGGTGGGTTGACTTTTTTTTTTTTTTTTAACTAAATCAATTTTAAACCAATTTTCATTACATTGGTGGTTTTGCATGTCCACAAGGCCCGTGGGCCTCTTGGATTTGAACACTTGGCGTGAAGTTCAGCCCAAAACGCCAAGTGCTGAAACTTGATGAAAATGAAACCCCTGCAGTCCATCGGGGAAGCTGCCTGCCACTCAGCCCTGCCAAGAGAACCTTCCCTGGGCCACTGGACCTGCACAGGACCAGGGGCAAGGCACAGCTAAAACTTGCCCCTCACACTGCTGTTGCTCCATCCTGAGCAGATTTAGGATTTGGCAGCTGTAAGCTCACATCCTGGCTGGTGGAAATCGCTTGAAGCATGGCCTGTGGGAAGATCAAAATCTTGATCAGGAGCCTCTTTAAAAATGTGGTTTCAAAGCTAACTGGAAACCTGGCCCAGGGCTTCTTCCAAACCTGGCCCAGGGCTTTCCTGCAATTCAGCCTGGGTTTGCAAACTTGGCTGGCATTAGGTTTATTGCACCTAGTTTGGGGCTTTGCTGTGAACATTTTGTGGAGGTTCAGCTCTTGAAATTAAATGGGCTCTGTTGTTCAGAGCCTGGACCGGCATGCCTAACGTCCATAAACTCTGCACTGATCTATTTATCTTTGTGTAGAAACTGAGGGTTGGACACTTTATTTTCAAGGGAGAGGTCATTGCTGTGTATTATTAGTAAATCAAATCATTAAAATCAGATGTATGAATGGATAAGAAGAGGACTACTTACTGTTGCAGACTGGAAGGCTTTGACTTATCAAAGCAACCTTTTAAATTGTTGAGGAGCCAGGTTTGTTGCAGTCCTGTTTCCCCACCACAGTGTCTACAGTAAGCAAACTTCAGAAGTCTCGTGGAAGCACCCAGAACTTGGGATGCTTCAAAGCAGAGGAATCAGCTTTAGAAGAAACAATTCTCTTGAAAGACACCATCAGAGATTAAGAATTTTCTGCCCCCTGGTAGGTTTGAGGCAATTAAGAAAACAAACAATACTTTTGGTTTCCCAACACTACTGCTTTTAGTACCTCTAGAACTAAAAAATAATGGGTTTGTTTACTGTTGAACAGCTATTCTTTCTCCCAAAAGAACCCTTGGCACAGGTTCAGTGTGGCTCTTATTACTGAGGGGAAAGCGGTCATGTTTCTAAGATAGTGAGTAGTGAGGTGGGTTGCAAGAGTAGTGAGGTGGGTTGCAAACTGGCTTAAAGAGAGAAGCCAGAGAGTGGTGGTCAATGGTGCGGAGTCCAGTTGGAGGCCAGTATCTAGTGGAGTGCCTCAGGGGTCAGTACTGGGGCCAATATTATTCAATATATTCATTAATGATTTAGACGAGGGAATTGAGTGTACTATCGGCAAGTTTGCTGATGACACTAAGCTGGGAGGAGTGGCTGACACGCCAGAAGGCTGTGCTGCCATCCAGCGGGACCTGGACAGGCTGGAGAGTTGGGCGGGGGATAACCTGATGGAATTTAACAAGGGAAAGTGTAGAGTCCTGCATCTGGGCAGGAACAATCCCAAGTTCCAGTATAGGTTGGGGCATGACCTATTAGAGAGCAGTGTAGGGGAAAGGGACCTGGGGGTCCTGGTGGACAACAGGATGACCATGAGCCAGCACTGTGCCCTTGTGGCCAGGAAGGCTAATGGCATCCTTGGGTGTATTACAAGGGGGGTGGTCAGTAGATCGAGAGAGGTCCTCCTTCCCCTCTACTCCGCCCTGGTGAGACCCCATCTGGAATATTGTGTCCAGTTCTGGGCCCCTCAGTTCAAGAAGGACAGGGAACTGCTGGAGAGGGTCCAGCGTAGGGCAACAAAGATGATTAAGGGAGTGGAGCATCTCCCTTATGAAGAAAGGCTGAGGGAGCTGGGGCTCTTTAGTTTGGAGAAGAGGAGACTGAGGGGTGACCTTATTAATGTTTATAAATATATAAAGGGTGAGTGCCACGAGGATGGAGTCAGGCTCTTCTCAGCGGCAAACAATGATAGGACAAGGGGCAATGGGATCAAGCTGGAACACAAGAGGTTCCACTTAATTTGAGAAAGAACTTCTTCTCAGTGAGGGTGACAGAGCACTGGAACAGGCTGCCCAGGGAGGTTGTGGAGTCTCCTTCCCTGGAGACATTCAAAGCCCGCCTGGACACATTCCTGTGCGACCTCACCTAGGCGTTCCTGCTCCAGCAGGGGGATTGGACTAGATGATCTTTTGAGGTCCCTTCCAATCCCAAACATACTGTGATACTGTGATACTGTGATAGTGGCCTGGGAGTCAGGCCACTGTTCTCGGCTATCCTTCCACCCCACCGTGTAACCTTGGAAAGTCACGTCTCCCCTTCGTGGCTCTACATTTCTTGCCATCCTGCACCTCTTGGCTATTTAGGCTGCCAGATTTATGATCCAAGGTCTGTCTCTCACTATTCTAGCAACCACCATAATTACAAGAATTTGATACACATTGCTTTCCAGCACCCTTTCCCACAGAGATTTGTTAGAGCAGCTCTGTCTTCACGAGCAGCAGGGCAGAGATGTGAGTTTAGGCATTTTCTCCATGGAGCTTTCTCACCCCCCTCAACACACCCCTGTACTTGTGCTGCACCCAGAGACATTGTCATTCTTATCACCTTTCTCATTCTCATCCAACAGCACTTGGAGTAATTTGCATTTAGTGTGTTCACATGGTGTTCTCTTCATTTACATGTGCCAAGCTGGGACAGCATCCCAGCTTCTGATATCCCTTCCTTGGACATACGTGTGCTGTGAGGGACAACCTGCTGCTATTGCCCACCAGAAGCACCCCAACATCCAGCAACAAAGGGACTATGACCCACAGAAGCACTGTTTAGGAGGGACAGTCAATGCAAAGGTATACACATGAATCACAGCAAACCTGAGGTTTGTGCCCCAAAGCGTGAGGTACGACATGCATTTGCTATGAATGACTGCTTGCACTGCTTTTGGCTGGGCCCGAGTTAACTTTCTTCACAGTAGCTAGCATGGGCCTATGTTTTGGATTTGTGCTGGAAACAGTGTTGATAACAGAGATGTTTTCGTTATTGCTGAGCAGGGCTCACACAGAGTCAAGGTCTTTTCTGCTTCCCACCCCACCCGCGAGTAGGTTGGGGGTGCATGAGAAGTTGGGAGGGGACATAGCTGAGACAGCTGACCAAAGGGATGTTCCATACAGTGTGACATCATGCTCAGCATATAAAGCTGGGGGAGGAAAAAGGAAGGAGAGAACATTCAGAATTATGGCATTTGTCTTTCCAAGTAACCATTACATGTGATGGAGACCTGCTTTCCTGGAGATGGCTGAACACCTGTCTGCCAATGCAAAGTAATGAATAAATTCCTTGGTTTGCTCCGCTTTCATGCACAGCTTTTGCTTTACTTATTAAACTGTCTTTATCTCAATCCATGAGTTTTCTCACTTCTCCCCTTCTAATTCTCTTTCTCCACCCAACAGGGAGGGGAGTGAACAAGCAGCTGCATGGTGCTAACTTGCCAGCTGGGGTTAAATGATGATGCTGCTGATGTAAGACAAGGGTTTACACCTGACCTTAGAGGGCTGCTGAGTTTGCTGGCAATCCCTTGGACCCTGCAGCCTGATATGTGTGCGCCTTTTTTGCAAGCAGTACTGTATTGCGTGCAGTTAGGGGTCGCTTCTTGACTGAACAGCATAGCCTGACGTATGAGGAGGAAGGCTGAGGATGACACTAGCACCTGCTTTTACTGGGGCTAAACTTTTGCTGTGTGAGGGGCAGAACTTTTGCAACAAAGTAGCAAGCCCTTTTTCTTCACTGTTTTGCAACAAGGATCCTTAACTCCAGGAGCCACCACACTGCTAACTTTTACCTCTGGTGTTCCCAAAGCCACAGCTAGGGTCAAGGTCTGCCATGCTGGACACTGGGTATGCAAACATGAATGGACAGTTCCTATACGAAGACCTTTCAGTCTCAACAGAGGAGCGACACAAAGGGAAAGAGGTTAAACAGAATTAGAGAGATCACCTTGCAGGGAACTGGTGATGCTCTGATTAAAACTCAGAAAGCATGAGCTAGCTGCCCTGCACACCAGGGCACTCCGCCTTCACTCCTCTGCATGGCACTTCCATGCATGTTCATCAATATACACCTAGGTGTGTATATATATGTTTATGTGTGTACTATATATATAAACTATCTAACAATACAGACACACATGCTAGGTTGACAATGACTAAATGTGTGTGCACATGCACATCACCACTGCAAGTGGCACATTGCAATTTGCCCTGTGCTACCTGCCAAGTGCTCACAGCCTGTCATGGAGTGTCACTCCTGATCTTAACCAGCAGGAACCATGCATCATTTCAACTCCTCCGAGTTAAGCCAGCACAAGCAGCTGGGATTTCTGAAGGTGCAGGCAGGACAGGCAGGCAATCACACTGAGATACCATCTATCTCAGCTCCTTCTCAGAGTTTAGCATCGTGTGTTTTATCAACAAATATCGTCTTTACTACTGCCAGCCCTACCGAACCACTGTAGCTGCAGACAAGCAAGCTGTGTTTGCTTCTCTTTCATTTGTCATCAACACAATGGCTAGCCAAATTCTCATTCCAGCACCTTACTTGTTGGTAACAACAAACACAGGCAAAAAGAGATGAATTTTGGCTGGCTGCAGAGATGCAGAAGCATAGGTTTGGATAGGTAAAGTGAATATGCCCTGATAGGAAAATCACTGGGGAAAAGCAGTATGAGAAAGCAAGAGTTTAAATGCCCCCAAAAGTAGGCTGGTACAGGTTCTCAGACGCCCCTCTTTCTGCTCCTTGGGATAGTGTTGTATATAAATGCTCTTTACCAACATACCAAATCCAGTTTGACTGGCAGCTCTAACAAACACATAGGATATACAGCTAGTTTTGAAGTCGTTCACCTATTTGTTCTCAGAAGCAGTAACCTTTCCCACCCCTCTTACTCCTACCAGCCCCCAAAAGCTGTGAGGAGGGAACTTACACCCACATCACATCCAGGTCCACCCTGAGGTTTGCGGAGCAAAAGATATTTCAAAGAGAAGAAGAAACTAGAATCATTCCCTCTCTGCTGTTACCAGCTCCAATTTCACTGTTGTCTGTCTGCAGGAGAAGTGGGTGGGAGAGGCATCAGGAATGTGACATGTTAACATCAGAGACAGGACTGCAGCACAGGGGAGATGGGCAGCTTCATCCCTGCACCCAAACCAGCCAGCATGTCACTGCTTCCTCCCTGAGTGAGCTGAGGAAAGGCAGGGAGACCTGAGCAAAGCTGGCGAAGCACAAGAAGGAAAGGGCAATTACCTACAGACTCCTCTATTCCCATCATCTCACTTTCCTAATTCTGCTTCTGCACTCAAACAGGTTCCCACTTGCAATTGTGAAACCAGAGTAGGCACAATCCCACCTGCCCATGGTGAGGAGCTGATCGACCAGGGAGGTCTGGACCTAGAGGAGAGCCAAAATGAAAAATTTCCTGAGAAAATAAACTTTTCTACTCAGTGCCTCTAGACAGGAGGGGTCTCCTGGCCTGAAATGTGAAAAAACAAGAACAAACCCCATGAAGAACTTCTCTCCCTCCCCTGGGGAAGCTGTTCCTCGCCAGGTGTATGGATTGCTACAGACACAAAAGAGAGAGCACAAACAGCATGCCATGGACACCATCATGCTGCTTAATGTGTTTATTGAGTATTTTGGGGCCAGTGCAAGAATAGCATATACAGTACAGTGTAAGAGTAGAAGAGGGGCTTGGATTGAGGTGACAACTGAACTCAGTCAAAAGGTGACCAAGAAACCCTCAGCACATTTCACTTCCCAAGGGCTGCACTGAGGGGCCATAGCAGGTCTGGATCACAGTCCCACTGTTTACAGGGCACAGAGCTCAGGGCAGACGGCTGGAGGAAAATGCAAGCAAGGACCATGACAGACATTGCAGACTGGAAGACTTCTGGAGTACATTAGTAGGTTGCTGAAAGGAAGGAACAGTTTTGAAATATGAGCACAGAGATAAAAATCTATTCTAAGGTGAGGATGAGCTAAATATGTCAGAGGCCTTTCAGCACAATCTAGGCACATGTGAAACCATCTAATAGTAAACAGCACATTTACTACTGATGGCCTCCTCATTTATTTATGGAGCCCCAGCCCCTTGCAAATTTCTGTCACCTGCTTTGCACACACATCTCCCCAGCACCAGGCCAGTGGTGCAAGAGCTTTTCCCTGCCCAGACTTCGCTACCTGGTTTTGGAGATAAATAACCAGGCCCTGCAAAACACAATAAAGCCTATGCTTCAGATGGTCAACTGAAAACACTCATTTACCAACTTGAGGATGTTTCACCAGCTGTTTTAATCCCTCGGAGCACCTCAAGCAGGGGAAAGAAGAGGAAATAGAACCACAAAAGTGCACAGAAGCCAACACAATCAACCCCAGGGTTAGGGAATCCCTCCTCACATATATGCACATGCATACATATATATATATACACATTAGTCACTGCTATGGCAACTAAGACAACAAAGATATCCTTTTAAAGGCCCTGCAGTAACGAGGAAAAATATTTGGCTATATATATCGTTGCTCATTGACGTCACAAAATAATTTGAAATAAACTAACCTTTAAGCTTGGATCACACTGATCCTCATTTGTCCTCTGTAGATATTGATATAATATTCATGTCACAATGAGCATCTGCTACCTTCCATGGAAAAAGTAACCAAAGAGGGCTGAGCTAGAAAGTTTTCTATCAAACCTTCTCCCACACTCTTGCTGAAACAACACAAAAAACTCCTCTCCTAAAACCTCTGGAGAGCTCTATCCTGAGGGTTTTGTTTAGTCATTCTGCAGGTAAAGCCCATGCTGACATCGGAAGAAAATTGCCGATTTTGATAATTAGTGAAAACTAAGAACCTGAGGTCAGCTGTGAGAATTTAATTCAGCTGAGCATCTAAAGAGTTTGCTGAAAAGAGGCAAGCTGACAGCTGGGTCTGGGCTCAATTGTAAAAATGAGATATTCCACATGAAAGTGATTTTAGGAAGTCTGTTTCCACAGCCAGGAGCTTATAGATCAGAGCATCGCTACCTCTTGTGCATTTGTATGTAACACCCTGAAATGTGGGCCTTTGACATGATTTGCACTCTTTGCCCTAATGTCACCAAGTGTAATTATTTTATTAACAGCACTAATAAATTAGCTGCAGCTATACATCCAAGAAATAGAGGTAAATGGATTTAAGAGGCAGAGGAGAAGGAGTATAGGACCTTAGTTTGCACTGGGCTGTATCAATGTATCCCCACTGAAGTCAAAGCTTAACTTAATCGAGGACAAACAATGCAGTGGGGTATCAGCCCCTCATAGGAACAGGTTGGATGTTGGTGATGGTTCACAGGGGCATTTTTGACATGGGACAGCTCTACAGTTCCTTCCCCAGGGCCCAGAATCAACAAATGCAGCATCTCCCATCCCTGGACTAATGGGAGGGGCTGAAAAATATACCTCAACCTGTTAGGCTCCTACCCAAAGTCACCTACTTAGTTCCCCTTGGGAAGATCTAGAGGAGCTTTCCTCAAGTCACTTCTGGCTCAGGGAGTTTTTTAGCTGGCTTGAAGTACACTGGTGTGCTTGGATGTACTACCAAAGTCCTGCAGAGGGGGTTAAGATGTTCTCAGAGCAGGAGATATGCCATACTTCTCTCAAAAACAGCATGGATATGTCAAAGCAACATAATTTATTAGAGGCTTTTTTTGATGGCAAATCTCTCTCTCTCAATATGGTGAGTTTGATCAGATATAGCAAAGGCAATGAGTCACTTGAGCACTGTGGGCCGTTATATGCTATTAAGTCATCTGCAATTCCATGGTGAACCCATTTGGAATGTGCTATTACGTGGCCCCTCGATGTGTTATAAATTTGCATCTGTTCACCTCCTTGTTTGCCTTTTTCTTTTATTTTTTCTTTTTTTTTTTTTTTTGATAAGCCAAGCTACAGTCTACAAATAAGAGCTAACACAATTCAAGCAGCTTTCAATCAGTCTTGTGAAGGGGAATCAGCAATCCCATATGTTTTTAGAGGTTCAGAAATTTTCCTTCTTCCATCTTCTCCCAAGTCACTTGTTTTCCAAAACCTGTAGAATTGCTGCAATTCTCACCCCTCCTGCCCATCTGTCAAATTTCGCTCTAAGCACAGGAACTCAGAGGGTTGAATTTACTCCTGGGCTGTTGAGAAGCACTGACAGCCCATCACCAGCAACATGGTGCTTCAGGTAGATACAGCATCCTCATATTATTTAACTCCTAATTGCAGTGTATTAAGATACACCTCCTACTTTTCTCACCTCTCCTGTCATCCCCCAAATTCTTCTGTAGCCTCTTGTGCCATCAGCTACTTCAGCTCTCACCCACAAAAACTTCCTCAAGTACTTTGCCTAGAGACTGCCCTCTGTGGCTCAGCCTGCAGGCCGTCAACTTGCAGACTTGCATAAAAGACATGATGGAAGAGCCCCTACTTATTTTTAATTCTTTACATTTTCCAGTCTTCCTATATATTTTCTCTCATGACAGAGAAAGACAGACAGGCATCTTTTTAAAGAACTCATCCCTACCTTTCCTCATCTGCCTAAGCCAGTTTAGGAAGACAGCATACTAATATTTCTACTAACTAGAGTCATCTTCAGCCCTGATCTGTGGAAGCTTTCAGAGAAACACCTCTGCCACAGCACCATCCCTCATCCTTTTCTCAGAAAACACCCTCCTCCGCTTTTTTCTTCTACCCCCTTTCCTAACTCCCTCCTCCATAGGAGGAACATCCAAAAGCCCTTCTTGCCACTTCTTTCTCATTCTATTAATGCCAGGTGCCACCCCTCCCCACAGCCCCAACCAGGTCCAGATGGGATGTGCCAGGCTCTCAAAGGGGCCCTGCACCTACCTTTTCAAAACGGAAGCCTCCCTCGTCAAGGGCTGTTGTTATTGGTGGAAGGACATATTGCTGAGATAAGTTTGTCTAAAGATTATGCAAGTGCTAGGTGGTTGCTGAACACCAGAATAAGAAAACAAGGCTATAGGCTGGATGTTTTACCAAGGCTGAAGTACTAGAAATATGGAAAGCTTTTACAGTACTCTATGCTGTACCTAGAAAGCTATAGGATCACCGTGGGGCAAGTCAAACAGGCACCCTTATGTCTGGCAGCTGCTAGTTTTGAGGTACTTGATCTACTTGGCAGGGAGAAAAGCTAGCTTTGATAGCAAAGGCCAGAAATCAGAGGAATACCTTTTTCTCTACCCACAAAGAAGAAACATATAAGTAATATGCTCTAAAACAGAGCTTGCACAAAAAAAGCTGGCCACAGAATACCTTACATCTGATCTCAAGCTGAAGAATGAAACAGGTTGCTTTGAAGATGTCTGTCAAAGTCCTGGTTGCAGTCCCAACTGTGGTTAAGATCCAAGAGAAAAAGAAACAGAGAGGGGATATGGGGAGGTCAGATTGAACAGAGCCATTTGTCAAAAGAACCAAAGTAGAAAGGCAGTGTGGAGTTCAAAGCCAGCGTCCAGCAAAAGTGTGGTATTTATACCTACAAACACAATCAAAACAAGCCAGAACAAAGATTTTGTGGGGAAAGTGCCGCAGCACAACCCCTGCCTCATGTGCTCAGCACAGACAGCAGCTCCCTCACCCCATGGAGTTCCTCCTGACTGCAGCACAGGTACCTTGCCTGGGGAGGGAAGCGCAGACGAGACAAGCAGCCTTGGGAGGGATGGTGATGAGGAGCCAACTGTGCACATAGTTGATGTACATAGTTTGACGCTCTTTTGATTTTGGGAAAATCCAATGTGGCTGAATTTGTTCTCTTCTTTGGGTGACCTTTCCCGAATCCACCCATTTTGGATTTTTACCCTCTTTGGGGTGAACATCAGCTTGTCTGTGGACATTATTGAGGGCTAGCATGCTGCAGATTTCTCAGCCTGCCAGCAGTACTTTTCCTTATCTTTCTGTCTCTAATTCCCAGCATTACAGCAGAGCACTGGCTCAGTCATTTAAAAGCAAGTGGAGCTTGTGTTTCCTGAAGCTAGCCACGCTATTAACTTAGATACCAGTGTCCAGAAAACAGTGGCTTATGTTGGTAAGGGTATTTATTTTAAAGCTGTAAGCAGACTAAATGCATATGTAAGTACGAAGTGTAGCTGTACTGGGAAAGGAGTGCTCACTGAAGGACTGGACACTTGGCATGCCATTGATGAGAGAGCACCAAAGAAATTGAGGAAAAAGTTGAGACTTGTATTCAGTAGAAAAGAAATCCCTAAACAGAGGACAGACCAGCCTTGAAAGCACCGCAAACAGCGCACTTAGAAAAGCTCCCCTTGCCTGGAAGCACAAAAGATGGGAATTGGATAGGTTCTGTCTGGAAACCAAATGAGGAATAGAAGGACTAACTGGCTTCTCGTAAAACAGAAAAAGATGGAGCCCTCTGCTTCTGCATGCTAAAGCATTAAATATGTTAGGGGAGGATTATCCAGAAACCTTTCAGGATCTAGTATATGCTTCTTATTTTTTTATACTGTATGTGTCAGCAAGGTCTTGGCAGGCTGTGGGGAAAAACACAGTGTCTATAGGATTTCAGGGTTGTCACAGATCAGTAAACTCAGTCAAGGTCTGTTATAGTCATTCAGAAATGACCCCATCTCTTCTTTCATCTGAGGGATTCCACTAGTTTCATCTATTTGCTCGCTTTTCTCCCTTTTTTGTGTTTGTCCTGCAAAACAAAACACCGCTGTCATGTCCCTTTGCTGGAGCTTCACCAAGATTGGGCCTTCTCCATGGAGCTTTGCCAGGTATGTCACAAAGTCATGGTGTGGCAACACATTGCCATGGAGTAAATGTCATGTAACATGATGCTGAACACCTGACATAAAGGTGAGGACTTCAATCAGATTGGTTTATAAGATAGGGGTAAAGCTCCACAAAACCAAGTCCTCCCAGGTGGGTGTCAGTTGAGTTGAACAAATCCTCAGTGGATATAAATTGTCATAGTTCCATGCAAATCATCTGGAAAATGATACCACAGTTGGCATGCTGCTAAGGTAACAAGTATACCACAGGGCAATGCCAACTAATGCTGGCTGTGGATCTGGTCCATTAGCTGTACTGGTAGTATCAGCTTATGTGAACATATTTGCGGCTCTGGTAAACCTGGAAAAAATGACATTTCCATGGGTTTGATGAGAAGTGAAACATTTGATGCTTTGGTTTCAAATTTTCTGCTGTCTTCCACAAGAAACAAAGGGCAACGTTTCACGAATGGCCTTCTCCTTTTTCCCCCTTTTGGGGCAAATGTAGGAAAATGTGTTATCTATGGAATTTCAGAACTTGTTCTTTAATGCAAAACACCAAAACCACCAGAAAAATTATTCTCCTGGAAAATGTAAAATTTAACTTTATCCTAAGCCAAAATTGCATTCTGATTGCTATTCATAATTCTGCTCCCCTCCTATATATTCTATACATCTTCAAAAGCCTTACCGCGGCAGTCAGGATTCAAGGGGTAGCTGGACGAAGCCACACCTGTGTTCAGAAACATCCTTCACTAGAAGACTAGACCTTCAGCAAATACATCCAGGAACCTGGATGCAGGCTAGGATAACACTTCTCGCCAGACTTGTCAGGATATGACAGCTTTTTTCCAAGTTACCAGTGTGTGCATGCAAACTGAAATCCAAAGCACAACACCATAGCCCTTGTGCTTTTGTCAAGCCTGCAACCCACCATACCTATCTGGCTGCAGGAGAACCTACCAAAGGATGATGCTCCAGTATTGGAGCTGTGAAAGCCTTCACAGCTCTTGGGGAAACCCAGGATGCGATCAGCTGCATCACCTCATCCTGGCAGTAGGAAACTTCAGAGGACAGGTGTGCATTATGGCTTTCTCTACCAGCTTCCACCAGCTTTCTTTGTTCCACTCTCCTTCTCCTTCAACATCTATAAAATGGAGTATATTCAAGCAGACTAGGTTAATTAGTGCTCTCTTCCCATGTCTTTAATCTTATTCACCCCTGTGAAAGAATTCCCACTGGTGTCAATGTGGCTTGAGCCTCAAGGAAGGGCCGTGCACAGCTTTATAGGTGTCTTCTATGTCATCATAATTTACCCTGGGGAGGTCTGAAAGTGGTCCTTGCTCAAGGCCTGGCTGCAATAAACAGTGTGGGTATGTTTGCTTTGCATAACAGGACACCACCAAGGGCTGCCAAGGTCCAGCTTTGAATATTCAGAGTATATTATCTCAGTACAGCACTGCACC
Source organism: Patagioenas fasciata (assembly GCF_037038585.1). Lineage (NCBI taxonomy): Eukaryota > Metazoa > Chordata > Aves > Columbiformes > Columbidae > Patagioenas > Patagioenas fasciata. Next base: position 16,933,534 of record NC_092524.1, read on the forward strand.
ACTGTACCTCTATCCTCTGAGCCCTAGCATGTTCACGGGGAGACTGAAGACCGCCTGCAATGCACTGAGGTCAGTTGTCCTCTAGGTGCTCAGCACCAACTGAGGACAGATCTAGGTATCACCTTGCTTTCTTCTCCTTGTGTTTATTCCTAAGCCAGCAAAACCACTCTTTGTGCTGGAGAGCAAGTCACCTGTGACATGGAACCCTTATTTTTGAATTAGAGGTGAACTGCAGATATGAGTCTGCCAGATCATCTGCAGAACATGCTGGTGGCAGATGTTATATAAACATTTGTTTTCTTATTACTCAAAAAGGGAAAACAGTTGGGAAAGAAAAAGTTTCTTCATTTTTTGCAAAAATTTACGTTAATGAATGGAAAAAATCAACAAACTTCTGAAATTATTTTTGATAAACAGGATTTTGCCTTAAAAAAAAAGAAAGAGAGACTTGGCAGGATTGAAGGCTGCTACTTTTCATTAGGACAAGAAGACGGTATGGCAGGAATGCAGGACAGAGGGGTGCAGATGTGTGAAAGCATTTAGGAAAAGACACCCAGGGATTAGAGAAGTGCCTGTTCCCAAAATGGGTTGATCTGAGGTAAACAAAACCTTTGGGATAGGAAGATAGTAAACCCCCTCCCCCCACCCCTTTTATAGTGGATATAAACAGTTTTACGGTGTTTCCACCAAACAGAAGAAGAAAAGAATAAAAATAAAAAGGTTTCTGCAACACACACATGTTCCCCATTAATTAGGAGGACTGCTGTTAACAACACGTTGCGCCAGAGCTGCCAAGAACTGTCAGACGAAGGACAGGGAAGCCCAGGGCAGAGGCTCTGCTTCCTCCCGGGGGGTGGCCGCCCGGCCAGCAGCCCAGTCCCAGCTCCAGCTGGGTCAGACCCCACGGCAGGGGGGTGCCAGGGGGTACACCGGGCTGCCGGGCTGGGAACAAGGCAAAACACCCCTATCTGAACTCCTCTGCCCCACCCCCCTCCAGCTACAGACACTTTCCACAGAAATCCTGGCTATGTTCACTTTTGGTTGAGACTTTGGGATGCTTTTTGGCTTTTGAAAAACATGCTGAGGGGAGGCACCTTCTACTTTTCTTCACATAAAGGATCTTTATTTTTGTGTATTAAGGGAAAATGAAAAGAGAAGGGGAGGCACGGTGAGGTGAGAGCTGCCTTATGCTTTGATTCACCTATACAACACCACCACAAATCGATGTCCAAGCTGCCTTTCCCCCTTAACAGGCTTCAAACAGACACTTTGCTGCAGCAGAGATCACCCCTACCACCCTGGTGTTCTCCTGTCACGACTGGGACAGGGTGCTGAGCTCTGGCTTTTCTGCATCTCTTGCCTTCACACCTCCTTGCAGCCACTTCAAGAGCTGGGAGCAGGTTTGTCCTTGTCCTGACAGATTCCCTCTTCTCGATCACCTTCCTGAACTACACCACCCTTCCTTCAAGCACCCCAAGTGCCAGTTTGGATTCAGCACTGGATGTGACCAAAGTTGCTCACTGTTGTGTACACACAGGACTTACTTGGGATGAAAGTGAGGTTCTGAACTATTTTTTCCTCTTTGAACAAATGTAGGAAATAATGTTGCTACAATGCAGCAAAGTTCATTGCAGGACCTTGGAGGAAGGAGAGATAATCTTATTTTAAAATAAAAAGGATTTCCTTCACACTCATATATTTAGGGCACCAAGACATGTTCAAGAGGGTAGTCCATCAGCATCACTGAGATGCTTGTCTCCAAAGTGCCCAGCCCAGGACCCCTTGCAAGGATGCTAAGGATGAGAGATGCCAGATATTGTGATCTTCTCATGTCTCCTGGTCTCTTCGGAGGTTGGTGATGATGTGCATTTTTTGTACTCTTTCGGAGATGAAAGGGATTAGCCTCTCCATCATGTCTCACCTCAGCGAATCATCCAAATTTACTCACTGTCCTTTGTTTCCTGATCTGGGCATTCTGCAAAGTTGCTGAGATCTTGATGACCTGCTAATTGAGGGATTTTCTTATAGCCCTGCTGCTGCTGCCTCCATGCCAGACACCTGCTTTGGCCTTGCTCAGACCAGGGAGCACCTCTGCTATGAGTCTCGACGGCAGGAATGGTCAGAGAGGGGAAAGATGAAGACCACTGTCCTTTCCAATAACTGCCCTGCAGATGCCCATGAGCCAGTGGCATTTCTGTACAAACTCCAGCCCTCTCAGTGCTGGGATATAGGGCTCTACAGCTGCATACCTACATTTCACAAACTAGCCCAAGCAAAACATCTAAAACACCACACTTACCTGTGGTGAAAAGTTTGGGATGCTGGGACACTTTGCTGTTCTCACCCTTCCTTTCAAATCCCTGAAATGCTGCTGTTGAGAACTGCAACCCTTTGGTTTTGTGGGGCTTTATAGCTTCAACAATGCAAATGGCTTTATGCCAAAAAGGCACCAGTCTGTTATCTATATACATTTAACATCATCTCTACAAATGTCATATGAGGAAATCATTGTAGCTGCTGGCCAAAGCATCTCTGACTTGTTCTTGGAAAGAAAGTCCTTTCAGACACACAGCAAAACAATCTGGTCTGGATTTTCAAGAGCAGGTAGTGATATGAGCAGGTTCCCTCTTACCCATCCAAAGGGCTTTATTTTCAGGTTATGCTAAGATTGCCTTTCTGCTAACAGCTTTCCTTCTATGTGTCTTGAACTAAGAGTGGAAAAAGACACCAGAAGCACAAGGACTCCTGAAGGACTACAGCAGACTGGGCATTTTTTTCAAGGTATAAATCCACAGGAGCCATTTGACAGTGTGAATATAGGACAGCTGGATCTCGGTGCACTCTGGGAGAGCTCCTCAGATCACCAGCTCTGATCTCTGTGAGATAAGTGGAACGTTCTGACTGAACTCCAAAAGGGCACCACAGTGCTCTTTTGCAGAACATATACTAAAGCTTTTGGTTAAAATACTTCCATTTGGGATAGTTTATCTTTTGGAAAATAGGAATAATTTCTGTAGAAAGCTGACATTTTTTTATCTTATATACACCTAATCCTTTACCTTTTTATTTTATTATTTTTTTCTGGGGAGAAAAAAGCAGCCTATTTGAAAACTTCCAAATATGTCTTCAAATATCCCTTCTAATGACATTTGAAAACCTAATTTACCGTTTGGGACATGTTGCAAGAATCAACGATAGTAACAGTTTGACGTCTGTCTTGTTTCAGTCCCGTGGAGGGGAGGGAGGTTTGGCAGAAAGCACTATTGTCATGTGGAAATCTCAGAAATGAGTTGTCTCCTGGCTAATATTCTTCCACTACAACGGCAAGTCGAATAGGCTAGTAGCCACGGCAACAGCCCAGAATCCTTAACTATTGCTATGGTTATTGCACACCACTTTGGGGCTACCCCAGTTCATACTGCTATCGCTCAAGACATGATTTCACAGTGATTTCATTAAACGAGTGCAATTTGATATATCAATAACACCCACGCTCATTTTAACCAGGATCATGTTAACTGCAGCTCTGCCTGAAAATGTAGAGAAGTCAAGCTAAAACAATGTCACAGCTTTAAAACAAATATACAGGGATAGGCTACAGTCCATGAGTGCAGAACAGCAATGTAATTTCTCTCCTTTATCTCACCTGCAGTACACATCCTCCTAAGGAAGGTATTGAGAAGAAAAGTGAGGGCTACACCACACCTTTCATGGACCCTGCAATGGGGGCTGCCCCAGGTGAGAGCATGATGTATGAACAGTCAGTGAGAATATTGCCTGACAAAATGAGGAGCCATAGAAGGGTTCTGTGGCTCCTCTGTCGGCCCTGCCGCCACCTTTTAAAAAACTAACAGCTTCCTAAGTATCATAACTTGATGTATATAATTTGAAGAAGTTAAAAATCGCTACCAGCCCTGAACAGTCAGTCAGTTTAGGAACCATTACTGGTGAGACAATGCAAATAAAGGACAGAGGTAACAATGGCCATAGCTGATGGAGTGACTTGACCATGGACAGAGAAGAGACCGGGAGCAAAATGACAAAAAAGAGCCCAAGTTTCCAGGCCACCATATTGCAATGGCTTAGCACTGATTTGCTGAAGGCCTAGCACAGTCTTCTATAATTGAAGCTAGACAGTAAATGCAAGAGGCTTCCACATGGCATTTCTTGGTGATGTTTCCAACCAGAGTTTGCTTTCCTGTCTGTCAGCACTGATGCCCAAGAAAGCTATGACACTGCTGAGCTGATGTTTCATGCAAGTGCTGCACAGCTAATAAAACAACAGGAGATTCCTGGTGTGTCTCCTATTGTCCATTTGTATTGCCATTTTCTACTCTTTAAAAATGTAGACCAGGTTTTCCAAAGTAAACCTTTGGAGGGCCAGGTGTCCTCCTCTGGCGTGAAATCACATCATTTCACTGCAATATCAGGGCCTTCTCTGACCAAGAAAGCAAAAAATGCAAAGAAACAAACAACTCAACAACAGACAACAGCAAGTTCAAAGGAAGAGGAAGCAGATCCATTTTTCAGAGAACTGAATAACGATGTATTCTGCTAAGTCAAACCCTTTAAAGTGTTTCTGGTTTCAGAAATATTTTTAAAAACCCCAGTGTTCCTGGTGCTTTCCAGAGTTATCTGAATTCCTTCAAAAGGTTAAAGAAGAAAACCAACATTATTCTAATGAACAAAGCATTACTTTATTATTATTATTATTATTACAAGACTGGAAATAGAGTTGTAAAAGAAGAGCTAGAAAACCAGAAAGACTCAAGTTTAGAGTTTATCTTGTGTTAATTTCTTGCTTGTTTGTCATGTGGGATTTTTTCTGAGGTGTTCTTCCTCCAGAGAGGTGCTTCAAAGCAGCTCTCAAAAAACCCTGTTGTTTCTTTGCTACTGTAGGGAGCCCCATTTTATTCTGTACCCTTGCTTTAGCAGTTTGAGAAAATACAGAGCAGTGATTTTTCTACCCAAGCTCATAATTTCTTTTAGGCAGTCACAGAAATTGCAGCTAGCAGCTCACATGATGAACATACTGATTATATACCTTAAAATAATTTCTGTGTACAAACAATTTCAGTTCCGTTTCAGCTATTGTAATTTCCCGGACAACAAGTTCCCATGTTTACATCCACTGAAACACTAAAGCTCAGTGTGAACGGTGTGAGTTCCTGATTATTTATCTGTTTGATCGACCTGAACAACCTACTGAGGATATTTTCAAAAGGCTGACTTCTCAGCAGCTAGAACGCTGGGGTTTTCGGCATTACTTGTCCTTCTTTCCATGGCTGCCTGATCTCCCTGCCTGCTCCTTAGTGAAGATGTTAATTCAGAGCAGAGCTGGCAGTGGTCCCTCTGCCACCCAGGGGGTTCCTCCTAGCAGTATGCAAGCAGTCATTAGTCTCTGACTATAGCCTGTCAGCCAGTCCAAGTCACTGGTCCCTCGTCCAAGCCAAACGGGGATGTCACATCACGCCAAGTCATGCCATAAAATAACAGTACAAATGACTTACATTTTAAATCCCTGCAGGCAGCTACCACATCAGGCTGGCTGATTAGAAAACACACTAAAGCATAGGGAATGGTACTGGCGTCTCTTGCTTGCACAGGAGTGAAATGGTTTACACCAAACAGAAATACTAAGGAATTGCTTGAGCCAGGTTCAGCCTAAGCCATTTTAGGCACCTAACTGATCTGCCTGATTGAGGACCTCATTTAAGTAGGAGAATAATATACCATCTCAGTCTGTCAGGTGGTGAGACAGCTACAGTCAAGGGTCATCTGGATCTGGAGGGGGGATGAACCACTTTCTAAGAGCACCCTCGACTTTTCAGTGACTATAGGTATCCTTCAGCATTTTGTGGCATGCAGGACAAATCTGGGGTAAATGTGTACTAAATAGAGCACTCTAGGCATTTTAATATATCGGAAAATAACTTGTGGCTAGCATAAGGACATGCCCGTAACCTTAAATGTGCTGCTGCTATGAACAGCATCCCATGGAAAGCCATACCCATTGTAAAAGGCATACATGACATTAAGAGGAAAAAGGGGAAAGAAATTCTACTTGAAACAACAAAAGATATTCCAATACAATCATATTTCTCTCCTCAAATTGAAATATCTTTTCATATTTTTAATGGGAAGTTTTCCCAAAGTCTATAGCCAGGTATTCTGTATTCTTGCAAAGGGATTTTCTGGTAGCAAACCATTTCTGTAAAAATGTGTACATAGCTCTCCCAGGGATCAGGATGATTCAGTGCTGTTGGAAATGTTTAGTAGTTATCTGTAGTGAGATGGTAATATTTGGGTTATTTAGACTTCTTATGAACATGGATCATTACAAATATCTCATTATGGAACATATAAAATTAAGTGGTAACTGGATAACTTGACAACAAATTATTTTCACTATACACAAGTGCAAGACAATCTATACTGGAAAATGAGAAGTTAAACCATTCATGTGCCCTGAATTCACTGTAATCTCTCAAGGGCGAGAAAAAAATCTAGGTTAAACAATAGGCAACTAAACAAGCACATATGTTCAATGTGCATCACAGATCAGAACGGCAATGAGACATTGGAAATCCTGCAACAATAGCTTTTCTCAAGCTGTAGCTGCCAGCCAAAACTGAGAAATGCAGACACTTCTTTTTCCCTGATAAATCCTTTGAAAGGTCCACCTATCTTCCCACTCCACTTAGGCGCAGAGCTGGTGGCACCACGGGGCACCGAGGAAGTGTTGCTTTGATTTCCATGCCACTGCGTGTAGCACTGGCAGTTCATCCCCATTCTGCATGCCCATGCTGTGACTCCAGCTGCCTGTCTGCAAACTGCCAGGTACTCGAGGATGAGAAAGCAGGTGTCTAATCACCTGTGCTGAAACCACCCAGGTCACTTGTGTGCATCACTTGCCTTTGTAAGAAAAGGGTGTAGAGCTGAGCCTTGTGACAGGAGGGTGCTTGCTGCCCATGGAGGCAGTACTATACACTGACAGTAGAGGCTGTCAGATGCTGTCCAGATTGCTAAGGGAGCAACAGGAGAGGTGGCTACTTCAAAAATTACCCCAGCTAACAGAAAACCTCCTGACTTTTTACCTCCACACCTTCTTGCCAAATGCAGCTCTGGGCTGCCCATCCGGACAGAGGGAGCGGCGCGGGCAGAGGCAGCTGCTGAGAGGCAGGCTGGGCAGCGGGGGACGGGGTGAGCTGGCCCCAGGATGCATGCGTGGCTCTGGCCCGGCACTGCGTCTGTGCAGGAGGGGGGCTGGCGGCGGCAGGCAAGCCAAGTCAGAGCATAGCCAAGAGAGAATGTTCTGGCAGCCCTTCCTGGCGGACTGAGCAAAGTTATTTATCACTTTGTGCATTTTCCTTCTCATCTGTGTACAGCCGGCTCCAATGGCTCAGCTTGCGTTTTGCCTTCCAGAGCCAAGCCAGTCCCTTGGCTGTGCTCGGTCTTGGCTGTCCATTCACGCCTTCTGTCTCCTCCAGCTATGCCTGGAGCAGTGCAGGATCCCAAATTAGGGGTAGGTGTCTATAGCCAAGGAAGAGATTGAAGCATCAGCAACCTACACCAATGGCAAAGAGCACATCTCTCCTGCGGACAGGCGAGTGCCGCACTGCTGTTTACTCTGGCCGAGGAGTCGCACATGGTTGTTTCTGTGGCTCCCAGGCAGCCTCTGCTGGGGAGCTCCAGTGCCTGCCGGCAGCTACAAGATATTTTCTTTCATTTATTTTAGAAATTGTGCCTTTGTGCTGATTTTTTCCAAATCGGTGGATGTAACAAAAGTGAATTTACAGCAAATTTTTCCAGTTCTATGGACTCTTTTCCATACTGCTGGTGTATTTTGCCAAAATGTCTAACACGGGCTTCTAAATTAGGCTTGAAAATAATACCAGCTGCATTCAGATATTTATAAGGCTCACATCTGCTCTTGGTAAGGGCACACCACACTCTTCTGGACACTGAACATTGCAAAAGCAGATCAATACTAACTCTGTTAAGTCTCGCATCATCAAAGGTCCAGGCAATAATCTGTCCTAGGTTTCAGGACCTGGCCTAAAGGGAGCACTCCTGAATTCAGCTGTCATTCCTCTCCTCCTCCCTGTGTCACCCATGCAGTTTTGCCTGGGGCTGATAGGTTCAGCAGCAAAGCCTTCTGAGTAAACAGCAAAACTGTGTTTAACCTTGCCAGGCTTTAGGCAACGTACTTAAAGATTTACATTTTTCTACTGGATATCGCATTCTGGAAGTGCTAGGCCACTCTCCATTGTCTTGCTAGGCCACCCTCCATCATCTTTGCTAAGTCGTGGGAAACGGAAGAGGTGCCTGAGGACTGGAGGAAAGCAAATGTCACTCCAGTCTTCAAAAAGGGCAAGAAGGAGGACCCGGGTAACTATAGACCGGTCAGCCTCACCTCCATCCCTGGGAAACTGGTGGAACAACTTATCCTTGGTGCCATCTCGAGGCATATCAAGGATAAGAGGGTCATTAGGGGCAGTCAACATGGCTTCACCAAGGGGAAGTCGTGCTTAACCAACCTCATTGACTTTTATGAGGACATAACCAGGTGGATAGATGATAGCAAAGCAGTGGATGTGGTCTACCTTGATTTCAGTAAAGCATTTGACACAGTCTCCCACAGCATCCTCACAGCTAAACTGAGGGAGAGCGGTCTGGATGATCGCGTAGTGAGGTGGACTGCAAACTGGCTGAAGGAAAGAAGCCAGAGAGTCGTGGTCAATGGGGCAGAGTCCCTCAAGGGTTGGTACTGGGACCAGTGTTTTTCAATATATTCATCAACAACTTGGATGAGGAAATAGAGTGCAGTGTCAGCAAGTTTGCTGATGATACCAAGCTGGGAGGAGTGGCTGACACGCCAGAAGGCTGTGCTGCCATCCAGCGGGACCTGGACAGGCTGGAGAGTTGGGCGCGGAAAAATGTAAGGAAATATAACAAGTGTAGAGTCTTGCATCTGGGCAGGCACAATCCCAGGTTCCAGTGTAAGTTGGGGAATGACCTATTAGAGAGCAGTGTAGGGGAAAGGGACCTAGGGATCCTGGTGGACAGCAGGATGACCATGAGCCAGCACTGTGCCCTTGTGGCCAGGAAGGCCAATGGCATCCTTGGGTGTATTACAAGGGGGGTGGTTAGTAGGTCCAGAGAGGTCCTCCTTCCCCTCCACTCTGCCCTGGTGAGACCACACCTGGAATAGTGTCCAGTTCTGGGCCCCTCAGTTCAAGAAGGACAGGGAACTGCTGGAGAGAGTCCAGCGAAGGGCAACAAAGATGATTAAGGGAGTAGAGCATCTCCCTTATGAGGAAAGGTTGAGGGAGCTGGGTCTCTTTAGCTTGGAGGAGACTGAGGGGCGACCTCATTAATGTTTATAAATACATAAAGGGTGAGTGTCACAAGGATGGAGCCAGGCTCTTCTTGGTGACAACCAACGTTAGGACAAGAGGCAATGGGTACAAACTGGAAGACAGGAGGTTCCACTTAAATATGAGAAGAAACTTCTTCACAGTGAGGGTATCAGAACACTGGAACAGGCTGCCCAGGGAGATTGTGGAGTCTCCTACTCTGGAGACATTCAAAACCTGCCTGGACACATTCCTGTGTAACCTCATCTAGGTGCTCCTGCTCCAGCAGGGGGATTGGACTAGATGATCTTTTGAGGTCCCTTCCAATCCTTAACATTCTGTGATTCTGTGTGATTCTGCGAAGCTGGTAGATAATTCCAAGCTATGCAAGGCCAGATTTTGACTACCTTCTAGCCTTCTTGGTCCCAACAGGGTAACACCTTCCATCATTTTGATCAGACACTTTTTGTGATGGAACGATATGAATCATAACAAAGCTGGGCTGAAAGGGGCACCTGGTCTGCAGCAGATTCCCAGAAGCATGCATGACAACAAAGTGCATTGAATAGCAGCTTCCCATCATGAGCTGCTAATTTGCACATCCTGAGAACTTTCCAAAATCAGGCTGCAATTTCTCAGATTTGATCTCTGCCTGAAGGTAGAAGAGGAAGTTGAGTAAAATCCCTTCAGACCTTCTGAAACAATGAAAGACTGAAAAAAATGCATTTCCTTATTGTAATAAAAATTCTAACCATTTTTTTCTCTGTAAAAGTCCACATCAAACTGCTTGAAATTTGAAGCTTGTTATAAGTATAGCTCTCGTTACAGGTCAGATGCAAAGCAAGCTGGGGTCAACAACTGTGCCTCCTTTGATTTTGCCTGGCTCTGAAGAAGACACTACAGGTACGCAAACAAATTGTAGAGAAAATACTTTGGAACAGTTGTGCCTATTTTGTACTTGGGAGTTGCCTGGGAACAGGCTCAGATTGTTTGCAATGTGTCTAGGGTTTGGATGTATTCACCAAAGCCCAGCTTTGCTCCATCCTCCTCAATTTTTATTTTAGAACCTTGCTCCATGAATAATCTCCTCAAAGAAAATATCCACCAGCAGACGAAAGGACATCTTTAGGTAAAGGATTTGTAAATACATCATTTCCACACCTTTTTTTTTAATAGCTGGGTCACAAGTGGATGATTTGTCAGTGTTATGCATTCATCATGCATACCCCGGTGCATCTGCGGTCCTGAAAGCTGTTAAGATTTCAGTGCCCTGCAAGGTAGAGTGCTCCTGCATGGGGTGTTGAGGTGCAGCACTGCTGAATTCCCACCCAGCAAAGCCTTTGATGAGCAGAGGACTGACCTCCACACCTCCCTGCAGCTCCAGCCTCTGGGCAATCCTTTCTCTTGACAATGGACCTCTAAGGTCTTTCTTTGTTAAGTTCTACTTCAAGTGGTTTACTTCTGTTCTCTTGCTGGAGGAGGACTTAAAAAAACAAACAAAACATCTCACCAATGTGAATATTCACAATTAATGACAAAACTCTAAACCAGGCAGGTCATTTCCTGGGGAGGGAGACTGGTATTATTTTGAATGAAGGAAATAGTGCAAAGATCTTGCAATATTTGCTGTAAATGGGTTGTTATGGTGAACATTCCTGTCAACAAGTTCATTATCTCAGAGATCCACGAGTGAACAGAGACCAAGAAATATGTTTTAAAATGCAAGAACAGATTAATGGACAATATTTTGCAATCTTAGCCTAGCTCTGCTTCTCACTGAGAATTACTAACTTTACTCCAGGTCAGATTCAAATATTCTTACTCATCCAGAGCAGCACCATGTTTTATGAGTAACCTCAGTGATATTTAGGGCTGTTTTTTGGAATAAGATTGGAATGAAAGAAAGACAGTGGGAGGCATGGGCTGAATCACCTTGGTTAATAAGTGTAAGCTTGTTGGTTTTATATGTGTCTATATAAATAAACGTAACAGGAATAAAGAGGGATGTCTGGATTGATAGGCATGTGAAGGCATTTATAAACATCTTTTTGCGCCATACAGCAGACTCTTCTTTTAACAGAAGAGGACAACATCCAAAAGATACATAATATCAGGAAAAGAGGAATGAACACCTTCAGAAACAATAGATCAGGCCATTTTGCAGGTTTTACTATCAACAGTTCTGGCTGCTATCTGTGATATTACATAAAGTCTACGCTGCTTTTCACAGTAGATGGATGGATGAAGTTTTCAGAGCTGCCCAAATGCCTTGAAAGCATATGGTCCATTTTCAAAATAATAGGGTCCTTGGGATTCTAAAATTCATTGAATTTCAGCACTTCTGGGAACGATCTCATTAGCTTTTCAATAAGTATGTATTTTCCAGTTTGTTACATATTTCATTTTATCCCAGGACTCCAGCCATCAAGACATGTCAATAACAAGATCACCAAAATGTGGTGTTAAAAATCAAAAGCACAGTTGTCCCCAACTGCTCTGTCAAAATGCCTCCAAGACTCATCGTGGACTCCTGACATTACCAGTAAGGAAGGAACCAATTCAAAGCTCGCTGATGTAAAGGAAAGTCCATTAATTTCTATGGACTTCAGTGGGGCTTGGATCAGGCTCTGGAAGAATAAAGATGACATAAAAATAACATGACATCTGCCAGATTCACCAACATGCTCTGATGTTTTGCCCGGCCCAATGATGCAAAGCAGATGGAGCGTACTGACAGCCCTGGCCCACTTCAATCACTTATTCCATCTCTCAGATTAGTTTTCATCAGGCATTTTATTCATGGCATAAATTCCTTTATCTCATTAGTGCTTCTGCTACAGTACTCCAGAAGAAAGATGACCATTTTTTAGCTTTATCAGAGAAAAAGTTTCCATATTTTATCACTTGGTGACTACCAATTTTCAACAGGGTTTCTAAGATGCTTATTAGCGAGTTTCTGAGTTTTGCTGTACTTATGCTGGGCTTGTAATTAATTGAGGTTAGCTGTCTTTGTCTGATGTACTACTTTGGCCCAAGCAGATTGCACAATTGAGCAGTTTCACAGTTGCACCCTCAAATAAGCCACTAGGACAACTATTCTGCAAAATAAAATGCTTACCCTTAAGTACATGCTTAAATCACATCAAAGCTATCACAAATACATATCTATAAATTTTGCTGAATCAGTGCCAGAAGACGCATTTAAAAGACACTAGCCCACTGTGAAAATTACCTTGCTCTGTCTCTACCCTCTCCTGCCTATTGCTGCACAAAAAGGGACTAAAATCCATGGGGGAACACTTACATATGAGGAGGTTGTACACTCAGTGTCTCAGAAAAAGAAAAGGCATTGCCCTGTCTAACCTTATATGCCGGTAACAAGCAAGAAAGATGTAATACAGACTGAGATTTTAGTATGCATGGTTATAATAAATATAGGCATTAATACATATTAAAAGTTGCTGAATGACTGAGAAGTTAAGTAGATTGGATGATGTCCCTTAAAATGAAATAATTTGTATTTGGCTGGTAATTCATTTCTTCTGAGATGTTTTTTGCTTGACTCTGCACATATTCCTCATTGCAGAAATAACTTGGGTGATTGCAGCCTGACTCCAACCTCAAGCCAGCTAACCGAGGAGTGAGAATTAATGCTGAAAGGCCAGATCCGAGTTTCCATATCCACACCAGACACATCTCCATGAAAATATCCCAGACTACCTGGGAAACGGCTGCACTGCTCAGAGTTTGCTCCCTGGCACGAGGACCTGACCACATTGACACCATGTGAAGGCTGAATTTGCCCTAATGTGAAAGGTATCCTGCACATGTTTGCACCCATATTTGCAGGTGTTTCCAGAGCATGTCCTGCTCCTCAAAGCTGAGTGTGTCTTGGGGTGTGTCCTCCCTGGAGGGACAATCTGCTGTCCACAACAGCACAAACTATTCACAGGTTTTGGCTGGCAGCGACATGTGAATGACTACTCTTGAGCACACACAGGGACAAGGAACAACATACAAATGTGGGCACGACATGCACAAGCCTGGGTTACCTCTGAAGTGAGTATTTATTTTACAATGATCATTCACATTTTGGAGGTGAAAACTGGACCATGTGCAGAAGGATGGGTAAGGCACTGAGACACATTCCACACACACCTGGGCCAAATGTCTGTTCCTGGCTGCAGCAAAGGTCCTGCTGATTAACAAAGGTAAAAATTTAACCCTTTGTATCCAAATTCTCCCTCTGAAGAGAAAGGATTACAACACTTGTCATATCTCATTTGTTGTCTCTCTGGACTGTAAACAGATTCAAGGCAGGAACTGTGTCTCTATGAGAACAGTCCCACCACAGTCAAGTCCTAGCCATGGCTGAAGTGTTACACATTATAACTCTTCTTCCTTCAGACTAAACTGCAATTTTGCCATGTCTAATTTTGTCCTATTGCTCCTAACTTTATAGCACTTGGCCATACTTCCTCTCCCCTCCATTCTGTTTATTTGTAGAAAGGAAGAAATGTCACAGGATAATGGTTTTGTGCTGCTACACAAAGGCTAAGGCAGAGTCCAGATATTGCTGGAAAACAAATAGCGAGGCAAGGCTGAGATGTTTGTTTTCCTGTCAGGGTGCAGTGATGCTGAGATCATGTCCTACCACAGTGCATTTTAACTCTGCTGCACCAGTACCATACCTAGATCCAATCAACAAGTGGAAGTCCGGTCGCCCAGTCTTGTGGGCAAATTTGAAAGTTCTTGTCTTGAGTACTTCATACAAGACACAATATAGATGCAGCAAATAAATAGTTGAAATGCAGTGGAGCTGTATTAAATATACCATCAGAGGGTCCCTTTACTTTGTGAACAAGCAGACTACTGGCAAGGTACAGGGATGCAGTACCTCCATGTAAGCAAGTAGCATGGTTGTCACCTCTAGGAACTCAGCAATTTTGAGGGACTCCAGCTGGGAGAGCAATTTCCCATCTAATCTCCTACAGAAATCTCTCTTCTGGCTTCCACTGTGACTGGTTCCACTCCTTGGAGAGGCACAGCGAATGGAGAAACAAGAAAACCTGCAGGAAAACATCCCTATGTGACTGCCATGCTGCAGTGTCTGCCTAATTTGAAAGCAAGTCCTCAGCCCCAGATGCCTCGTTGACTCCTGCTTCACACCCTGGCCCAGCCATATTTATCCATCTTGTTTATTTTTGGAGGCAGAATATATTTTACATGCTTTGTGTGACCTTGGGTGAAGCAGCCTCCTCCAAGGCTCCCCCATCCAGACAGGACTATAAAACAACTGTCCCCGTTTTCCATTAAGACTCTGCACAGCAGCAAGAAAAGCGCTATCAAGAGATTATTCAAAAGCTCTCAGAAACAGCTACTGGAGTAGATTTAGCAGGCAGAAATGTCAAGACTGTAAAACATGTTTGATGGAGCATTTTACACCGCTTTAAATCTGGAATTCTTTGAAGAGTGTCTAAGGGTTTTTCAAGAAACAAACACAACCCTCATGCCCCATACATGTACACACAAAAAGCTCCTTCACCCCATAGGGAGTCAGGATCCTGAGTCTCTGACCTCAGCTCACTCCTTGACTTGTATTAATCACATTATACAATCAGTGCAGACTGAACAGCATTTGGAAAGTGGGCTGGGTTGGATTTTTTTTTTTCTGGGTTTTTTTGGCGTTTTTTGTCTTGGTTTGTGCTTTTTTTGACTCTGTCCCCCATCTAGGGTATTCGAGGAAGAAAGTCTGTAGCTGGGATGTGGCTTGGGAAGGATCTAATGACAGCATTTAGCTCACTACAATGAGGTGCTGTGGTGGTGTCTTAATTGAAGGCTTGGAGATTTCCTTCCCGTGGAGTAGATACTCAGAATATTTCGTGGTTGTCTCTTTGGAAATATATAATGAAAAGGTAGTTTTGCTGTTTCACAGATTCTTTGCATCCTTGCCTTTCAGTAATCAAGTGAGAGCTAAAACCACCAAGCAAGATAAAACCGCAAAGGGACAGTGCAATTTACAATAGCATGAACCAGAGAGATGCTCAGTGTCAGCACATGGGGGTAGCATCCCGGCAGGCACAGCCCCCTGAGTCCTGCAGCTGGGAGGAGCAAGCCCCACCACCTCCAATGTCACCTCTGACTCCACAGCATGACCAAACCCAAACCTCCACGCTGCCTGCCAGAGAAGCCAGCAGCCTTGTCTATCCCCATTACACTTTCATAGGAAAATCTAAATAAATTGGCTGAAGATGAGGATGTTTTGACTGTTTTTCACAGCTCACTGTCCCTTCGGTCTTCCCCTGCACATCTATTCACAGCCACTCAGAAGTCTTCCCAAGCCTCATCACTCAGCTTTCTCTGATCTCCACGTTCACAGCTTGGTACATTTACCCTGCACTCTGAAAACACAATTTGCTTGAAGTCTGTGCTCAGGTCTTGTGAATGGCAAGGAGACTAATCACATCTCAGAATTCAGTGCATTATTAGCAGCTTTCTCGAATCAGGGATCCCCTTCACTGTAAGAAAAGCACTCATGGTTTTAATCTGGTGGCAGCTGCCTCAAATTATGTAGTGTTATATTAAAACTGACTGCAGGTTGACTTCTCTGCTTAGATCAGTTCACCACATGTTAACATGCAAGTTATCAACTGGTACTTAAAATGTGCCCTCTCCAGAAAGCCACCACTATTACTATCAGTGTGCACAGCAGGAGTGATGCTCACTACAGAGCAACACAGACCTCTAGCAGTGCTGCTTACATCTTGAAGTTTATTGTACAGTTAGAGATATGTGACTACTGCAGACAAAACAAAACCAGAGCCAAAACTTCACTTAAAATCTCCTTAAAATCAAAATTTTTATTACGAGTCAAAGAAGTTCACTGATTCCATTGATTTTAAACACATTCTTTGTTACCTCCTCTCAGCTGGAAGCAGATACACAGAGGGGGAAAAACCCTTCTGATATACTTGCAGCCTGACCTAAGTTGTTCTTACAAGATTTCCAATTTCTGTTCTGCATCACAGACATGTATTATCCACGAGCCATCAGCGGGACAGAACCCAAGACTTCAAGTAATAAAAACCACAGGAGATTTTTTGCTATTGGAGTTATAGGGCTAAAAAATGGGGTAAATCCTCACAGCATCCTCTAAGTTCTAGAAATTCAAACCTTAACCACTAAAGATACTAGTGACAAGAGAGGAACCTGATGTCTTTAACTAATCATCCTTATTAACAAATGGGCTGTTCACTGAGGTCACTGGGAGTGGTTTAAGATCATGTATATGTATAAAACCAGACTCTGAAACCACACATGGTCCCTGTAAGGCCACACTACTGTCTTCACCTCATAGGTGAGGAAAAGCAAGGTACACATCTGCAGTTATAGTTTTGGATACCTGTCTGGACCGAGGTGAAGTTTTCACCCTTTCTGATGAGTTTACTGTCACAGAAAGTGAGCAAAGCGGTGTTTTGTTTGGTGTTTCTTATTTCTTCGCACTCCCTATTGCTCCCCAGAAGCACCACCTTCACCCCAGCACAGCACCCATCTGGGGAGCAGCTCTGCCTGTGCTGGGCCACCGAATTCCCACTCCCAGCAGGGAAGTGATGAGCAGTCACCCAGCTGAGAACCTGCTCAGTGCCGGGGGGACCTGAGCCCATTTCTCAGGTCTGACACTTCCCTCTCATGAGTGGTCAACAACAAGATCTCTGTGCTTCAGCTGTATGGACTAGGTAGTCCTTCATTTCTCCTGATTCATATGGTGACCATCTAGATTACTAACTCCTCTCTTCCCCACTATTTCCCCACAGATGAAATGAAACTTTAATGTCAGCTGGAGCCCCTTGGTGCTATTATTAAAAACAATTAAAATAACAAGGGAGGTTTGCAAATTAGCAGCCCTTGTTACAAACACAGAGACACCCAATTTAGCACAAATCATCTCAGGCTCTTGCCTGCTTAGTGGCTATTTTAATCACTGGTGACTAATGCCTGTGAGGGCTATTCCAGGGTTTGACGTGCCTCAAACACAAGAAAAAAGGGAAATCTTGTGGGGAGACAGGGTGAGAGGAAGAGGGTGAGAGAAAGAATTGTCCAAAGCCAAAGGTTCATCACCAAAAAGCATTTGGCTCATACCACCCATTTTGCTGCGGCTGCTACTGCATTTGCTGGGGTCACTGGTTAATTCCTCCCCTGAATAACAGCACTGCTTCTCTTCTTTCGGTGTGAATCTAAGAAAAACAGTCATGCTCTGGAACACAAACAAAGACTACCTGTCCCTTCCTTGGTTATGGAAATGGGGGTCAGCCTTTTTATTTTCGAAGGGGGCAGAGTAAAGGAGCTGGAATGCTACTTGGCACCCCACCAGAAAGGAAATCTCTGCTTAAATATTTGACGGGAAGACAAAAAAAGAGAGGAGAGGAAACAATGCAGAGGGGGGTGGAAGAGGGAACTTTTGTTTCATGTGTAGGAGAAGAGCTGCACAGCAAACGAAGCCGCAGCTCACCTCTGCACTGGGCAGTGCTGTGCTTCACCCTGTGGTCAGACCAGCCCACTTCTGTTTTCCATCCTGGCTTTCGAAGGACTAAAGGAGTTTTCCCAGTTGAGTAAAGCTGAACAAAGAGCTACCAAGCACCGAATCCCTCAGATGAGGCATGTGCCTTTACCTAAGTCACACTGATCTGATCTTTTTTTTTCCTGCAGTAAGTTAAGGGCTACAAGCAATTGCACTCACCTGACAACAGCAAGATCCCAGCATACAGTGCTTTGAAAAAACTTTCTGAAAAAAATTAAAAAAAAAAAAAAAGAATTTTGGAAAAAAAAAAAATTGCAGGGGACAAAAATCCACATTCTTATGGAGCTAAAGGGTACAACAATGTTTGGTAACACAAGTGACCAAAGTAGGATTTGGCCTACAACACCCAGCCATCATCATTCTTTACCCGAAGACCATCAGAATCATAGAATGGTTTGAATTGAAAGAGACCTTAAAGATCAACTAGTTCCAATGTCCCTGCCATGGGAAGGCACCCCTTCCACTAGACCCAGTTCTTCAAAGCCCTATCCAACCTGGCCTCGAACAATTCCTGGGATGGGGCATCCACAACTTCTCTGGGCAGCCTGTTCCAATGTCTCACTGCCCTGACAGTAAAGAATTTCTTCCCGATCTCTAATCTAAATTTACCCTCTTTCAGTTTAAAACCATGACCACTCCCTGATAGAGAATCCCTCCTTATCTTTCCTGTAGGCCCCCTTCAAGCAGTGGAAGGTCACTATAAGATCTCCCTGGAGCCTTCTCTTTTCTTCTCCAGTTAAACAACCCAAACTCTCTCAGCCTGCCCTCATGCAGGAGGTGTTCTGGCCCCCTCATCATCTTTGTGGCCCTTCTCTGGACCTGCTCCAACAGGCCCCTCTTTTTCTTATGATGGGGACACCAGGGCTGAACACAGTACTCCAGGTAAGATCTCGTGAGAGCTGAGTAGAGGGGGAAAAATCATCTCCCTTGACCTGCTGTCCATACTTCTTTTGATGCAGTTTGCTTTCTGGGCTGTGGGTGCACATTGCTGGCTCATACCCAGTTTTTCATGCACCAATACCCCCAAATCCTTCTCTGCAGGACTGCTTTCAATCCACTCATCACCCAGGTTGCATCCATGTTTGGGATTGCCCCGATCTTACACTTGGCCCTGTTGAACTTCCTGAGTTTCACACAGGTCTACCTCTCCAGCCTGACAAGGTTCCTCTGGATGGCATCCATTCCCTCTAGAGTATCAACCACACCACTCAGCTTGGTGTCATCAAGAATGCCAAGTATGGAAGACCAGGACTTTTGCTTTCTCTGGTGTACTTTATCTGACCAACCAGCAGCATAAAAGCCTTTTACTCAGGTGATGCCTGGGTAGAAAGCCACCCCTGAGTACCCAACACTATTTCCTTCGGTACCTGCTAATTATGTGACAATTCTGTGACAGCTGAGGAACCCCATGAACTCTCCAGGGCTAAGGTGGTAGAGATGCAGCAAAGTAAAAAGCCTGGCAGACAAATATTGCAGATGGTAGGACAAGAGTTCAAAAAATGCAGTATACCATTCCTGTCCTTTGAGGGCTAAAGTGTAGCACAGCTTTCAAATGGAAGATGTGGGGAGACTGCTTCAAGTCCTTCAGTTGGCTTGTCTTCTCTATTATAGCATTGCAAACATGGATATACCTTGTGGCCCTGTAAAATATTTACATTTACTTAGGTCACTGCAGGTTTAGTTTTACAGTGTTGAAGGCTCCAAACAGGACTGATCATAAACAGCTGCTTCTGGTTTTTACTAAAGGAGAAATCTTTTTGGTTTATTGCTTTTGGGCTACTGAGCACTGGAAAGCTAGTCATCTAGGTTGCCTTGGACATATTTCTCAGTCTCTTCTTTTTTTTTTTTCAGTACATGTTTGTTTACCAATGTGGTTCCAGATTGTTGGCTAAGATTTGTAGACCCCTGGTGCAGCTACAGGAAATATTTCTAAAGCATTCCTTTTCTGAGAAATCTGCAGCTTAAATAACCATCTCTTTCCATGAGGCTTCTGCATCAGCTAGTTGCACTAGAAGTGCTTTTTCTTTACTTTCCCTCCTCTCCACCTCTCTGTCCTCCTAAGACATATTCTGGAGATAGTGAAGTTACCAGCTCTGTAGATGTTGGTAGCTAGGAGCATGCCCCATGGCAGAGCCAAAGTGTAAGTTCAGCTTTTGCTCTTTCAACTCCTGAGTTGTTTCACTTGGCTCTTCCAGTTGTTACTCCTTGTATACTTTTCTTCAAACAGCAGAGATGACAGGCTGCCTGCATGTACTTTACTTCACGAATCAGACATGAACCTCCTAATTGACAAGAGGAGGAACTGGAAGTTCTGTGGGTGGCAGCAGTTGTGAAAGTTCACACATTTGCTGATAACCACTACAGAGAAACACACCCTACAATTTGTTCTGGCTTGCAATTTGCCAGGTACTCCTGAGTACAGTGTCTTCTGTGGTCACTCCATCCTTGACTAGATTTTCAGAACTCAGTGCACTGAGAAGTGGCATTGTGGTTTCATAAAAGGACCCCTTGGAAACCCGACCTGTATTTGGGTGCAAAGAGGGACTCTCTTAGAAATCTGGTCCTAACAATCATGGTGAATGCTGGAAAAATTACTCTTGCTTCTTTTAACATGAAGCGTGACTTTTGCAGGTGCTACAAGCTCTGATTTAGCTGCTTTTTGAGGCCTGTGCTCTGCAAGGTGATGACGAAAACCCAAAATTTCTCTTTTTTGTCATCCAGAAATGCAGGGGTTCCACGTACAGAACTGTATCAAAATCACGAGGTTCCAGCCCTAACTCAGCTGAACTTTCAAAGCTGCTTGGAAACTTAATTCACATTAAACTTTATGGGAACTGGACATCCAAATTCCCTAGGTGACTTTGCAAAACACAGCTGTAACTAATTGCTGTGCAGAAAGGTTTGGGGAAAAGATTTTGATCTAGAAAAGGAGAGAGGGATTTCAATGCCAAAAAAGCTTTTGCAATAGATCTTCACATGGTATCCACAGAGCCAATTCCGGGCTACCTCTTCAGTGAAGTAAATGGAGCCACTTTATAATAGCTAATCCTCTCTCTGTAACTCTTCATACTCCTGCAGATGTTACAAACTAAGTGGGAGAAAGAATTTCTTTTGCAGACTTTCTAGTAATCCCTACTATTGCAAACTATGGGGCTGCAAGGTTGAATAAATCAAAACGACTGATGAACAATTCATGCCCAACTCATTCCCATTAAAGAAATTGTCACATTCCATCGGTGAGGCTGGTAAAATCTGCGGCCATCTCAACCTTATCAAGCCTTAATTTATTCTTCCTGTTTTGGCAATAATTTAACGTTAAAGGTCACAGAGTGAAATGCTCAGAGTCAGGAAGCAGAGGAGTTCTGATTTGATAACAACATTATTTAGCCCCACGAAGCCCCAACTGGTATTTTCTCCTCCTTTGTTTCTTTTCAAGACCATGATCCATCTTCCACTGAAGACAATGGAAGCATTTCCACTGAATTTAATGAGACTTGGATCAGGCCCTAAATGTCAGTATTACTCTATTAATATTTATGCAGTTGGAAGTATGTCAGAAAGTATACAGGATGTGCAGAGCGGCTGAGTGAGCTATGAGAATCATAAATTTTCCTGACTTAGTCATTTCTTCACAAATCCTTAACATTTCTAATTTAACCATGGTAATAGTAAAATAGCAGGATTCTAACCTTCTCCACTTACTGTACAAACCCTTCTCTACTGTAATCTCTCTGAGTTGGCTCTAGAGCTGAAAAATCATCTGCATTGCAACTCCCTATCTAGATCATGTCCAGTCTCTTATTTTTTTATATATGTGTGTGGAAAAGAAAAACTGTTATTTTAGAAGTTGCACATTAAGTGGTCAAAATTAAAAGGCTCTCAAAACCGACAAGCTGCATGATTTACAGTCTTTAGAGATCCTTAGCTTAGCAGCTTTCACAGCCTTCAAAGGCGGGGAGCTGAGGAACTAAACCTGTTTCTGCAAAGCCCCCACAAACATGACAAGTGGCGTCTACTTTGAGAAGATTTCTCCAGGCTGTTTTCCTTGGGATTTCCTCTTGACATGAGGAAAGGGCCAAGTAGTGTGGCAACAAGGGGAGCCTGCTGGCTTGCCACGGGAATGCCTGTCACTGCAGGGTGTGTGGCAACCGCAGTGGTCAGACCCTCTTTGCACAGCTGCTCCAACCTCCCTGTCGCTGGCAAAGTGATGGGCAAAACAGTCCCAAAGGCCTGGAATTTCTGTTTCCCTTGAATAAGTCCCCAGATGGTCGGATTCCTCCCTGCCTTGCCGCCCCTTCCCAGCGGGTAGTGCTTGCCTGAGTGGGTGGAGGAATGCAAGCAAGCTCACAGCATAATAGTCAACTGACCACCAGAGCTGTAGAGTAAGGTCACTGGGGAAAAAGAGTCATTGAAGAATGCATCTGAGCCATGCCCAAGCTATGTGGGAGGAGGCTTTGCCTCCTTTGGCACGCTGAGCCTGGCCAGGGCCACAGACAGGATGGCAAAGAGCTGGGAGGCACTGAGAAATGAGCAGGATCTGCTCTAAAGAGATGACCTGGAAGGGGTGGCTGCCAGATATGTTTGCAGGACATCACATTCTAACCCTGCTTAGCTACCTATTGGTTGGTCTAGACTGAAGCACAGTGTGAAAGAACATGGAAATTACGTACAAATAAGCCAGGCAGAACATCAGAAGGTTAATACAAGGTACTGTTGGAGAAATACCGCTTCCAGGATGCAGATTAATCCATTGCAAAGTAAGAAATACACTCTGAGTTAAGAGGCTGATTCACACCATGGTTGAGATAGAAAGGGACCTCTTGAGATCATCCTGTCAAGTTCACTCTTCTCAAGCAGAATCACCTAGAGTAGGTTGCCCAGGACAATATAATGAACTTCAAGAGAAAGCTGTTCAGTGTGCCCAGCTGCCTCAAAAAGATCATCCAGGAGATTTTCAATGACCACGAGACACTTGTGCAGTGTCTAGCAGTCACCTCAGGGAAACAGGGACACTGCCATATGTTTGGAGAACACGGAAGAAGTAAAAATGAAAAAAAGCTCTCCATAACCTCCTCTCAAAGTTACCAGAAGTAGAACATGAACACATTTCTATACTCCAGCTTGACCTTTCAACCACCTCTATCATCTCTTGAGATCCTCTGTTTGTTTCCTCTCTAAATCTTTAGCTCTCCAACCTCTAAAGCACAATCTTAAGAACACACCAGGAGAAGAACATGAGTTAGGCTGGGAAGGGTGGCAACATGGGGAAACAAACAAGCAAATGAGCCTTCTCACATTACACTGTTCATACCCTGTTGATTAACATTCCCCCCTCAAATCAGCATCCTTACTCTCAAGATTACATGACCTTGCCATGAGGATAGTCAGTTTCCTTCCCAGCATTCAATAGCTTGATGGGTGGATTTCTCCTTATGTGAGCTGAAGCATACACCAAGCTATTTTTTCCAGGCTCAGCATTATTTGCTGTTCAATTTGCACTAAGAGTACCTTAGTTTATTAAGTGAGGCAAAGCTTGAAGACAAATGTAGTATCTTTTATTGGACCAACTGATACTGCTGACCTTGCTACAAACCTCTCCTTGCTTACAATCATAGACAACCACAGATATAGCAACACTTCTAAGACAACTTGGCGTATCAAAGCAGTCCCACAGTTTTGCTGTGAACAGCAATATTGCACAAAGCAACTTCTCCTACCTGACTCACAAAACAGCTCTATCTACAGAGCCCTGGATTTAGGGAGACACAAAAACAACTAAACTGGAGAAAACTACTCTCTAATCCAATATCCTACCTCCAACAGTGGCCAGTATCAGATGCTTCAAAAATGCCAGAAAATCCACATCTGGGTGGATTTTCTTTTGTATCTGGGCAGTGATCTGTTCCTGGGGGCAGTTTCCTCTGCTTCTGTGAAGCCAGCAGTCCAGCTTCTCAGCTTGAGCATATCAATCCAAAACCCCAAATCTCAAGGATCCATTCCTTGAGGGACATTTTTGTCAGCGCAAACATGACAGTCTCAGACCATTTCTCATGTTGGTAAACAGCAGTCTACGCAAAACCAAAATCTAAGCATTGAGGCTGGGATTTTCATCGAAGCATAAAAGATTTCAGACACTGACACTCTTGAGATGCTGGGCAGCTCACATCAATACGGCCCCTTTGAAATTCCCACAAAGACAGCTTTTGCAACATTACTTTTTATTTCCGAAAGTATAGCAGAGTAATCAGTTCCACAACGCCTTTAGAAGGGTGTTTTATCACTCGTGATGGGTGAAAGGGCAGGAAGCAGAGGGACAGGATGGAATTTGGAGCATGACCCAAGTCCTGCCAGGACACAAGGGAGGGACTCTTTCTCAAAAAAAGAGAAGTTTTGCCATGGGGGAAGTGGGCTGCCTTGCCTCCATATCCTGTGGATCTAGACTTCCCTCTGAGTGTGACATCTCTTATGAAAATATGCATGCAGACTTCGCCGAACTGCTTCCCGCCCCACTCCAGCAGAAGGGACGTATCTTGACAGCCTGAGTTTTTAGCAAAAATAGGTCTACCCCTGCCACTCAAATCATCTTAGTGCAGTAGAAATGAGGGAAGAATCACACCCAATATTATAGTTTGGTAGGAGATTTCCTGTGGAAATCTTTGACAGGAAGAAAGTAAAGTGTTTGATGAGAAAAGATGTGTCTCAGAAAGTATCAGCTCTCCTGATTGCTTGGAACTGAAGATTCAAAAAATGGCAAAACCACCAGAAGGGTTCATATAATCTGGGCGTGAAGTTTTTCCTTCGTTATTCTACAGAGTCAACATTTCCTTTAGGAGAAGGATCCTAGACCAGTCCTCCTCGCTGCCTATCTCTTAAAAGACACTGGTACTTCACAAAAGCAGTCTTCAGTCTTTTTCCTCTCTTTATTTCCCATGGAAAATGGTAGTTTTATGGATCTCACTTCAGAGCAACTTACAAGAGCTTACAAAAGCCCTTCAGAAGTCTTGGCTAAAACTAAGTCAAATTTTGAGAACTGCTTATGTGACTTGAGTTAGTATTTCAGCTCCTACAACAGTTTATTGCTTATGAAAAATACAATTCTCATTGAAGTGTTCTACCTAACTAAAACTGCTTTTTTTTTTTTTCAGCAAGAATAGTTTGGAATAATTTGCACTGAAGACCAGATTATTAAATAAGTCATTTACTTGTTAGCTGGTTTGGAGCCCTCTCTCTCTAAGCCATTCACTATGTATTCAATGAACCTCCCTGAACTCCTTATCAGCCTAAAATTATGAAAAAAACCTTAATTCGAGGAATTTGGGCCCAGTTTTCAAACCTGTGTTGAGATTCATTCAATATTTACAGTCACTCTGCGCCACCAGTAGTTCTTTCAGGTACATTTTTTTTGTTAGAAAACTTAATATGCTAGGAATTTAAACAAAGATGATGTATCAGCAAATGACCCTCAGACAGCGTGATCTCATCTCTCAGCCACTCAACATTTGGAAACAGGAATGAAGCTTTTTGTCCTTTAGAAAGAGACCAACAAGGAAGACAATAGTTAAAATACCCATACCCTTTGAAACACAAACATATCTTCTCAAACCTGTCATTTCTTTTCCCACTCCATAGAAGAGAGAAATGGACTATTTGGCATCTAATAAAAGTTCTGTGAAGCAAGAGAAGGGACATTTTCAGTTTAGACATGGAGAGAAATACTCAGCACCTAATTTTCCAAGCATTAACTGGATGCAAGTATCACTAGCATCATAATAAGCTCAGTAACAATCTGGGCAAGCCTTTGGGGAGTTCTTATAAGCGCAGCTGGAACCATGTGACCCCAAGGTCTCTTGGTCAGGAAAAAGAAAGTTCAAAGCCCTTGACTCTGGATGCAAACTTGGTGTGTGAGTGGGTGACCCAGTTTCCCTCCTCAGCCTGCATTTGATGTTTTAAGCACTTCAGACCATTATTGCGTATGAGATGGAAAGCACCCAAGACAATGGGATCCTGATCTCTGGGCTTCTAAGTTCTATTGTAATACAAGTCAAGAAAATGAATGTTTTCCTGATGTTTCTGAGACTCTGCTTCCATTCAGGGCTTGAACCTGGATAAGTAGCGATCCAGGGAAATAACACAAATAACAAAAAAAGCAGAAGAACTAATGAAACTTGGTATCTGACATACTTGCTAGGCCCAGGAAGCACCTCCCATGGTTGCAATTCTTCCTAAGATCTCTCCTTGTGTGATTTTTCATGTCTCAGTAAATGCCAAGATTCATACCCATTAGTGGGACTTGTCTCCTCACCAGCTCTAATTTCCATTTTATCTACAGAAACTGGATTATCCTTGAGATCTCTACCCTCTTCCCAAATTAGGTTGAAACTAGCTAAATGCTCCTGAGGAAGGAGATGGAGGGACAAGCAGGAATACAAGTTCATACACAGACTACATTTGCATAAATCTTACTTCCTTAGGAAACCGGCTAGAAAAACTTGCAAAATACTTTCTCGAATTACGTGTGGCCTGGTTTGTCTACATCCACCAGGCAATGTGGCAGGGTTATGAATATAGTCACTAATGCACACTGTAAGAACTTGTGCCTGGTTATCTCCTTCAGAGAGGGGATCAGGCTACAGAAAGCTGAGGCAGATGTAGAAAAGAAAGAGTGGTCTTACTAAGCCAGACTCAAAGTCCATCTAACCTGGTATGTCATCTCTAGCCATGGCACAACAGACGCCCAAGGGGGCATAAAGTTCAGCAGACTTGTTTGATACTTTCATCCGGTGTCCTCTTCACTTTCAACAACTTTTGCTCAGCAACTTCTTGAGAAGAACACAATTGCTACATACTTAGCAATCTCTACAGATTTCTCTTTGACGAAATTCTACCCTTGAACTTATGTGAACTTATAATTCAGAGAAGTTTGCTAGGCTACGAGGTCTTGCTGGATTTGCTGAAGACAGGGGTGAATTCTGAAACATAGCTCGCTGGCTTCTGAAGCCCTGGCAAGGAGGCAAGAGCTACCATGCCACATCCAACATTGCTCCTGCTCTCCTGCAGTGCACCAGAGGAGAACAACTCACAGACAGCACAGTGCAGAGTGGTGTTACCAGCCCTCAAGCTGGATCAGGCTAGAACCACAAAGTCTTTCAGGCACTAGGCAATTTATGAAGATAAGAAGAGGTCTTGCCCTTTCACATTTAAACTGTCTCCATGGATTAGATAAACTAAACCAGTTTGAGGATTCTCAACCCAGCATAGGCTGCACCTACATAGGGTTTTCCTGGCACAACCAAGATGATCAAGACTGTGACTCTTTGCTGTACTTTAATCCTGTAACCAAGTGAGTAAACCTCTGGAGTGTAGACCTGGCTGCCATTCAGCCAAAAAATCAGACTTGATCTCTGAGCAGGCGACTGAACACCTACATCAGCTTTCTGCATGTTTTTGACAAGCCTCTCCCCAGACAGGGCTCTGACCCAATTCCCACTGAAGTCCATGAAGGCGGCCGACTGGCTTTAGGAACTGGATGGCACCCAGCACCTGGCCGAGTGAAACGCTATCCGCTATCCCACAGCTCCAGGCCTCCTGCCGCCTTAGCTCAGAGCCACCAGGACTTCTGCATTCCACCCCAGCTTACCCAGCTTAGCAGGATGACCAGTGCCAGCCCTGGCGCAAACACAGCTGCTCAAATCCTGTGTCACTATTCACAGAGGGTGTGATGGCCACCGTCCCCTGGCACCCTGACCTCTCTCTCCCAGCCAGCTGCAAGAGCATGCTGCATCTTGTGCCCACATTTTCTTTCCTAAGAAAGCCCTGAAGGGCTTCTTTAGCACAGCTCACACTGCTGGTGAGCAGCTCCCTTTGGCTTCCATGTTTACATCCTTGTGGTTGTTAATTTGAGAGAAGCCTTTTATTTTAGACACACACCCCCCCCCGCAACTCCCTCTGCAGGGGGGGAAAAATGTGACCTTTAAGACTGTTTATACCAATCAATGAGAAGCCCTCGCACTGCCGGATTCCAAGAAACACGAGACTGTCTTGGAGCTTGGAAGAAGGAGGGGAGCATGGGCGAGGAGCAGGAGCAATCAAGGTCAGGAGTTCACAGACAGGATAAAGCAGAAGGCAGGGCGAGCAGGCGGGGTGGCAGGGCATGCCCTCTCCATTCAGAGGCAAGGCGAGCGCTGGCAGCTCCATCGATGATCTGTGGCAGTCCAGCGTTGTGGGGTGGGGAGCCGACATCCCAAGGCGGTGGGAGGAATGAGCCGGTTGTGGCGGCCTTGGAGAATGAGGGTGGCTGTTTCTTCCTCCTAAGTCCCTCATGGGTCTTCTCCCAGCCTCACAGCATTTCACTGCGGACCGAGAGAGATCCAGGACAAGGAGAAATTATTGCAGTCCAGTTTTGCACTCTGGTGCCCGCTGTGATGAATAAAGGGGTGTGGCAAGACAAGGAAGAAGATGAAAATATTTTCCAACTGTTGAACACAGAAGTAAATAAATAAGTAAACAGACAAGCATTCAAATCCAACAATTTCCTTTCATTGCCAGCATCAGCCTTCAAGGGAGCAGCACCACAATTTTTTTCCTACCATTGTACTGAGCCAAATGAGCAAAGGTTGTGGCTTTGGGGATCCAAACTTCATTTGACCTAATAGGCAGAGGAAGCATTGGCAGCTCAGGACTTGGCATGAAACCCACGGGTGCCTTGTGCACAAAACAGCAGCACTGACAGCTGGGAGGACTTGCTTCAACTTCAAAGGCGGCAACACCACCAACTCAGTAGGTTCAAGACTGAGGCATTGAGGAGAGGAAGAAAAAGGGTGAAAGATCAATGAAAACCATTGGAGGACAAATGTGGTGGGACAGACAGAGATGCTGTGATACAGCACACCACTCTTGGGCAGCCAGCCCAGTTCAAGGCAGGGGTTTTCAGGACAAAGGTATGTTTCTTCCTTTGAGTCCTCTCCCTAAACAACACATCACAGTGGATGTAAAATTCAGCCCCGAAGTATCTGGCATGAAGTCAGGAGTTTGACAATTTCAGATACTTTTTTGTGGTTAAAGCTCTCTATGAATCTATATATTTACAATTATAGGACTGCGTCTTGTTCTCATTTACACTTATCTTCTCCATTAGGTTACACAATATAACCAGAAGTGGTATTTGGCCTATGTGTCATTTTTATTTTTTATGTTGTATGCTTAGATATATTATTTATGGCCCACTAGATACATTTGTTTCTTAACTAATAAACCTCAGAAAATATTTTTAATGAAAGACTATTTTTTAAACAATCGTGTCACTGCTCCTCTGTTAGCACTCTAGGATTAAATAAGACTGTGAGTAGTTGTTAACTAACAATTGGTTTCTGGAACACATGGACTGAGGTTTTGTCTTCCCATTATTGAGGCTAAAGAAATGATGCTTCTACGACCACATTGATGTTGCCCAGCTGAGTTCTCGTTTCAAGGAACATGCTGAATTTTAAACCACCACATGGATTTCTCACCCATACCTTCAGCAGCATTGGACATGCTGTGAAAGAGAAAAGCAGATGGCTGTCATGGCTGGATGTGCAGACATTGAAAGTAATTCTCTTTTTAAACACAATGAATAAGTTGTTCTTGGGTTCTTTCTTTTCTTCTTGTTTTGAGCGATGCTACCGCTCCAGTTTTTCTGCTGGGTAGCAGAGGGCTTTGACAGCATCTGGGATTTGTGTGCTAGGACAACTACCCTGTGCAAGCCCTGCACAGCTGCACTGCTGGTGAAGTGATGATTGTACTCACTTTCCTTGCTTGACCAAACTACCAGAAGTCTTGCTTGTGAATACGAGCTTGGAGTAACATTTGTAGGCTAAAGTCATCCATGTAATCTCTGATACCTATTGTTCGTTCATCTGCCAACATGCTGTCTGCAATCTGAAACATGCTGTCATCAATGAAAGGAATTTCCAGGAGAGAGCGAGCTGTCCTACAGAGCCGGCAGTTACTTCTTCCCTGGGTCCTGTTTTCAATATAAGTGCTCGGTTTAGGTTATTGTTTCTCCTTTTTCTTCTTCATTCATTCTAGCATTCCATCTTGCCATGCAATTGGAGCTATTCAACTCAAAGATAAAAAGGATTCATGAAAACACTTAAAGACCAAGCTGGGTTGCTCATTGACACAGACTCTGTGTCCTGTTTTATATGACTTAGGGAATAGTAGTTTCTCTGAGAAATTATTATCCATTCAGATCCTCAGTGTCCTGATTGGATACAAATGAGAGAAATGAAATGCAGATGATTCCTTTTTGGCTACAGCTCTATGGAGGCCACAGGCAGCATGGATATCTTTGGTCAGCTACCTTCTGATTTCTTCCAACTCAAGCGTTGCTTCTACCTGATCATGTTTGCAAACACCACCCATGTTTCCTCTGACTACTGCACCACCAAGATGGACAGTGAAGGAAACCATGCATCTCTGCTTCTCTGGTTTTCAAGGTCTAATTCTGTCAAAAATTTTTGAAAGTCACAGTAACCCAGTTCCAGAAGTCAGCTCATCTTTACAAAGGAAAACGCAGATTCAGCCTGCCTACAAGTTGCCAAACCCCATGCACGCAGTTTCCCGTTTGCTGGCACCAGCTCTTCGGAAGTGCTTGTGCAGTAAGAAATACCAAACAAGAGATTTAGATGTAAACCAGTGGCAATCCTGTGAACTGCCACTTCTGCTTCTCTTGCTATTTTGACTTCTCTCACAGCAATGGAAAGTCTAAAGGAAACAACATAAAAGGAAAGAACACTCAAAAAAACACAGACACTGACAGAGCAAAAATCAGATTCTTCCTTGTTTCCCAAGATACTAAGATATCCAGCCCAAAATCACAGTCTTGTTATTTCAAGACAAATATTTAATAGAAAATTTTTACTCCATTCTATAATGCTTGCCCACCATATCATGAGACAGCATTTACCTCCATCAGAGGAAAGATTGTGACAGGAAGGTCAAACACTATCTTCTCCTTCACTTGTTCCCCTATCCTGGTGGATTCTCTGATTCAGTAATCAGGAGTGAACACTAGAAAAACTTTGTTTTAGGAACAAGGATGCATTATTCACACTCCTCCTCTAACCAAAAAATGCCAGACTATCTTAAAGAGGTCTCCTGAAATAAAGCTATCTAAACAGAAGTAATTTGTTTGTTTGTTTGTTTGTTTTAAATAAGTGTAACCATGAAACTGTATCTAACACAGAGTTTGAAATCTCCAAAAGCAGGACCAGACAAGGAACTCCATGGACTCCAACGTGTAGTTCATCCACTGTTGAGATTGAAAGCATTTCACGGAACATAAAGACAGATAGTAACATAAACTAATGTAAAGGCAGATAGATCAGTAGTCTGGTCCACGGCCAAAATCTGGTTCCACCCTTTGAAGCCCAAAACCACAAAGGACTGAAGTAAAAAAATCTATCAAAGCTACCTGATACCTCCCAAGCTCTCTAGCTCAATGATCTTTACAGCCAGTGAAGGGGCTCAGAGCTGTACTTTCTTTGTGGCCGTACCCTTACATGTCCAGTTTAGGTAAAAGTTTATGATTCCCAGGCTATGATGGATATCCTAGCTGCAACCACAGCTGTAAAGACACAGTCGGTATTATTTTGAGCATCCATCATCCACCCGACTTGAGCCTTGTGTCTCATCTGTCACCTAAGCAGGGGGTGCAAATCTCATTATAACCACCAGAGTGAGTCATGTGTTACAACTTCTGTGCATGTCCATTACATTCAAGAATAACCTCCCAGCTCCTCCAGAGGGGATGGCAGAGATGGATGGACATCTCTCTTTGATCTGGGGAGTTCTTCCTCTATCTCCAGTTTGTCTCCAACTGCCTCCAAGGTCATGCTGTCAGGACAGGGACAACATCTCACCCCTTACAAATTAATCTAATCTCCCCTCCTCCAAAACCACAGTCTACACGTGTTTGCTGTTACTTCCAGATGTGTCCACAACTTGAAAGCAGTGATTTCAGAGGGAAAAAAAAACACTTTAGAGCTAGCAGAGTTGAGTTCCCCTTCCCCTCCCTTTCCTTCAGCATCTGTCCAGGTCGTATACACAAGCAACACTGAATGGTTCTAAGGGACTCAACACACCATGGAAGTGCCTGCATGTGGACAGATTAAAGAAACAATGCAACTTTTCTTCTCCCCATTGCACTTAAAGCCTCTCTCTCAGCTCACTGTCTCAGAATTCACTCCTAGAGATCTTTGGCTAACGTGCTGTTAACAGATACCTAACAAGAAACCAGTTAGTTGTCCTTCCCCATGCTGGAATGAAACAGACGCCTGCAGAACAATGAAGTGATGGCACTGACTAGTACTTGATTGCCTCAATAGATGCAACAGCACGTATGACACTAATATATCTTAATCCAACTGTCCTCACTCATGCAACTCTGGCAAAAGACTCTGTCCTGCAGACATCTCCAGCCCTGGGTCTTTTTTCAGTAGCCAGACTGGGGGTCTCTTTTGGTGGCAGGTCATGTGGACTGTGGTGGGCAGGCACACAGTCACTTCCGTGTGGTACTGAAGACTTTTGATTTTCCCTTGAAGAGGAAAGAAGGAAGAGAAAGCGAGGAGACAGCCTGACCCACACCAACACCTGGAGCATTTGTTCCACAGCCAGAGCGCTGCTGACAGAAGAGTTCATTCTTGGTCTTGGGAGTCGTTCTCAGAGGAGCTCTCTTCCCCATCAGCTGGTGACAGCCTACCCCCTCTATGCCCTGTGCTGTGGGAAGTTAATTTAGAAGCCAGTTTTGCCGTCTGTGGACTACCCCATGCTGGGAAAACCCTCAGCTGGGGGTATCTGTTGTCTTTCCAAAGCAGTGCAAAGAAATCAGAGCGTGGGAGAGAACATGGACCTAAGAATCCTTAGCAAATTTCTCCATATATCCTCCAGACTCCACCTCTTCCACCCAAAGTACCTAAATGTGCCCTATAGTGATGTCTGCTGTTGACATCAGAGCAGACTCACAGCAGCACTCCTGCTGCTGCCCTCAGCTGAGTCATGACTCATGAACAAAGGGGATTTTGACCATTGTTATTTTATTATTTTCATTATTTCATTCATCATCTTAATTTCTCTCTCACACTCCTGGCAAAAAGAGAAAGACAGACATACATACACACAAAAGGGGGGGTGGGTGGGGGTGAGGAAGGAAAAAACCACCAACATGATCCACATCTGGAAACTGATTTCCCAACCCCAGAACAAAGACCTCTGAAATTGTGGCTCCAAGTCTCCTGTTTGTGTGCTCCCATTATGTAAAAAATCCTATAATAAAAATCTAATGGAGAAGAAGCCCAAGAGTTGGCAAGAATTATTTGGAATTTATTAGCGAGCAAGACCCATTCGGAAGTTCTTGTAGAACTGTACATTGGACTTAAAAAGCTATTAAGCTTGAAAAAGCTGCAGGAGCATGACAGCTTTTGTTCCAGAAAACTTCTCCCTATAGATCAGGCTTGGCTTAAATAATTTCTTCAATCCCAGCTAAACTACTGTGCCATTTCTGTTACTTTCCATGTTCAGAAATATCACTCTTCACAAAGTTTAGTGCTGTACAGGAATGGGGAAAAATTATGGAGACACAAAAAGAATGCTGAAGGAAGAAAAGGGAAGAAAAACAACTCCAGGAATCATCATTTTTCAGCAAGGGAAACGCGGACAAACAGTTCTTAAGAGAGTTTAGGACGTCAGTAATTTTTAACAGAAGGAAGTTTCTTAGAACGGGTTAAAAATCTACTACTGACACTTTTAACGGAAAAGGATTTTGCAAGTCAACAGAAATGTTCATGTGGGAAAAAAAAATCAAAACCATTCAGTTTTTAATTTGAAAAATTGTAACCCCATAGCATTTCAATGGAAAGAAAATACATGCATTGTTGAGAAATGGCACAGTGCACCCCACTGGGTCAAAAAGAAAAGCATTATTCGCTGAGAATTGTTGAGGAGAGGACAATTATTTGAGGGCTTCAAAAGAAGATGCTCTTCTGACCTGCTTGATCAGATACAGATACGCCCAAGAGCCATCTACTCTTCAGCTTCCATTTCCAGCCTGGGTCTCCTGAACAGCGGCCCCACACAATGGCACTATATCAAAAGCCAGGGCTCACGTACAGCATGGATTTGTCCTTTAGCTCCAAGCCAAAGTGATCTAGGAAGAGACACCACAATTGGATGCACATGAAGGAGGCCACATTGTTCAACAGTCTCCTGGTCATAAACTCTTTCCTCCCCCCGTCTTTCTTTTGATGTTACTTAACTGCGCTTATGTTCAGTGTTGGATCACTGGACTTAGCATTTCATCTGGACCCTTGGGATGCGTTATGGGGATGGAAAGAGAAAGGCACTACTTAACAGCAGTTTCCAAGTACAAGGGAGAGGAGATTCCTGGAAATTCAGGTTAAGACTGTCCAAAAACTTCTTCGAAGAAACGTGGCAAACCGTATATAGCTAACTATTTATGGTGGAGGTGGAAGTCAGACTACACTTGAAGGCAAGCGGTTGCTGTCCAGACAGAGGTCTTGATCATCATTCCGGTTAGTCACTGAAAACTAAACACATCATAAGTAGGTGGGGAGAAAGGGCTATTCCAAATAAATAGCCTTATTATTCTGCAGGAACTGTTCAAGCTCATATATGTTTACCTACACTGGTATTTAAAAAGAAGGAGTTGAGCCAAACCATGGATCCAGAACCTGAATTCTGAAACCAATCTTCTTTCTCCTTGCATGGAATTGCTCAAAATATTTTTTTAATGAATAGTGATTTTTCTTCAAAAGAAAATTAATTTATGAGCATTTTCTTCTCCCCTCCCTCAACTTTTTCTAATTTTTCAGTAAAAAAACAGAAAAAAAGAAACTGTTTTTCAGCTTTGTTTTTCTTCATTCTTTCTCTGTTGCCTCCCTTTTCATGGCAAAACAGAATAACAGCTGATGAGAGGTGAAGGGAAAAATAAAGAATACTTAAACTAACAAAATATTTTCATTTATTTCTTTTAAACTGGAGTTCTCAGAGCTGTTTTCTGCTGCTTTTCTGAGATGGTTTCCAATTTTTTCCTTGTTTGTATTTTACTGTGAAATCAAAAAACTGAACACTTTTTTTGAGCAGTGCTCAAAAGCACTTGCAGGAAACGCTATTAGGAGACAATCTATATTGCTCCTGCCTCCCTTAACACACCCTTACTCATGCAAGAAACGTCCTTGATATCTGCAGACACAACTAGCGCTCAAACACAGTCCAGATGTGGTCCAGCAGCTCAGCTCACTGGACACCATATGCTACCTGTGTTCCTGTGAAGCATTTTAATGTCAGATCTCAGAGGAGTCCTCAGTCTCTGTAGCACACAACCACAACCTTCTGTCATCAGACTTACCTCTGTTGTAGTTATCCTGCCCAGAGAAATGCACCTTTAGCAGAACATATGCTATGCCTCAGGCCTCCACTGTCTACAGCCTCCTTCTCTCTGAAGTAATGATTTCTCTAATTTATGAGCAGCATAAACACATACTCATCCCCCTGCTTTCCCACCCAAAGTTAACCAGCTGAAGACAAGGTCTTGCACCCCACATCACTTCCTAGCACGACCTGTGTCCCTCCCAGGCTGCCAGCTTGTCTCAGCATATGGCAGTGCTCTCAATTTTACCCCACCTGTTGCAACAGTCAATCCCTTTCCCACACTCCAGGTATTGTAATCAGGTGAAATTCTTCTTAATAAAAATGTTTTCTAGCCTTCATGCTTGCACAGGAAAACTTGGAGATGACATGTGAACATAGTTACAGGCTCACAAACCAGTCAGCAGCATTAAAGAGGTAGGCATATATTTCAGCTTGTGATATTTCTTCCAGCACTGTGGTTCATCAGGATTTGAGTCATGGTTTTTGAACGTTGCCAAGACTGGCAATATTGACCATGAGCTTTGAAAGCTTTTGACAATTTAACGAAAGGAAAGTGGGGACTCAAGCTTGTGATGCTGATGCCTTTCAGCACTCAAGCAATTCAAGCCTGTTGGGCATCTCAGCAGAATACTGTCCCATGGAGACAGCACGCACAAGTCCCAGCTCTCTCTTGTCCAAGCCAGCCCTCTCCCAGAGGACACACGTGGGACAGAGTCATCCTCCACGGGTGCAAAAGCAAGACCCAGTCCTGCTCCTAAAAGGAATCCATTAGAATTTTTGCCTTTGGCACATTCATGGAGACCGGGTCTTGCCCAAAGCACATACCAAGGGAATGAGTCTTCCAGAAATATGAATTCTCTTTGCCTCATACCAAAACACTCATAGTAAGACCAGGCAGCACTCCGCAGCAAAACATTGGCAAGAGGAAGCGCTAATAAAAAACTAAGACACTAAAAAACACCGAAAAAAAACTCCCAGAAGAAACAAACATAAGAAGAATATGCTGCCCATTCAGTCAAAAAAAAATGCTAACAAATTAGTGCTGTCTCATGATGATATTGAAATATTTACAGGAAAAGAGCACAGAATTTTGGCTGGCAAATGCAAAAAGTATCTATCACAACTGTTTTCTGTGCATAACAAAGGGGAGAGGAAACAGAAGAGGAAAAGTGGGGTAGTGAGAGGAGGGTGAAAGAAAGGGGACAAAAAAAGTAGGGAGAGGAATATGGATTAAGAAACTGATTAAAAAAAGAAAAAAAGGAAGCAAAGGGGAAGAGAGTGGGGCAGAGAACAGAGTTCACACTAGGAAGTCTTGTTGCTCCCTATTTACCTGCCAGCAGTCAGATTCATTGGCATCTCCCTTACGTGACAGAGACTCGTTCACTTCCCCCACAAAAGCAGCAGATTACTAAGGGAGCCTGCCAACAGAACACTAGGCTGCCCAATGGGACAACTCAGGCCAAGCGAATGGAAATAATATGTCAGTTATTAATTAATTTGTTCTATATTCATGTCATTATAGATAATTACATGAATTAGTTCCACAGCCTGAGTCTTCCTCAGCCAGAAATCCTCGTGATTCATGATTGATAATTGCATAATGTGGCTGTCAATGACTTCATCGTGTTGCAAGGAAAATCCTCTCTAGATATGTGCGCGCACAGTGACTCACTTTGACACCTTGGGTTGACATTTGCAACCTAGGCCAAGTCTGTTAGTAAGACAAAGGCACTTCTTGTGGGGTTTCCAAACCATAAGGTTGCGTATTGAATAAGAGGGCACGCAGGAGAAGGCAGGAAAAGGTAGCCCTCAAATATTCAGTTCACTTATGCAATAGCTGAGTATATTGGCACAAGAAAAGGCAATGGCCCTTCTCCAGCAACAGCCAACAACAGTACTAAAGAGTGCCAGACAGGTAGCCCATTTTGATGCCATAAGTAAAGAGAACAGAAGAAATACTCTGCATGGTGCTTGAAGTCCACAAGTGGGAGTATCCCAAGAAGTTCTTAAGAACCAAGACAGGCCTTTCCATTTAGAGAGAAAAAGATATTTTGGAATACAGAATCAGCAGAGACAGCAAAGTGCTGCGGAACAGCCTGAATCAGAAGAGGAAACATTATGTAAAATAGTACTCAGATGTCACTCAGCACGAATAAGCAAGATGCACTGTAAATCCAGGCACGTGGGATATGGAAACCTACAATCGGGGCCAGACAGCAAACAAGCTCTCTCAAGCCATCTCCACTTTGGGCACACACAAGAAATGGGAGCTGTAAACAGAAAACTAAACAGATGCTTTCTCCTCTCTGTTGGAGGAACTTGAACCGAGGAGGTGTTGATCAGTTCAGTTTTCTCAACTTCTTCTGCAGTCCTTTGTTAAGCCTTTAAGAAAAATCAAAAATAAAAGAAGGATCTTGGAAGCAGGATGTGGCAAGAGGCCAGTCACGCATCCTGCATGAAGAAAGCATGAAGCACCGACGCCCAAAGCGAACACTAAAGAAATTGTTTCAGGGATATGTTTTCACTGAGTGACGGTTTTATATAGCGGATGAAAACAGTCATTACACTCCTACTGGTTTTGGTGACTTGGTTCCTTCTGGAAGAAGACAAGCATGAGTGCGTAAAAATCAAGCTATTCAGTTTTGCTGAAGAAAACCTGAATTTTACATTTGAAATGAGATTCTATCTTGATATACACTTCTGGGTTTGGTGTTAAGTCTTTATTCCAGAGCCTTAAGCACTTCATTCAACACTGGAAAAAAGAAAACAAACAAACAATAACACACACAACCTCACAGTTCTTAGCTCAGCAAGGAAGCCAGGAAAAAAATGCTTCTAGATTTCTCCCATCTTCCCTGCCATTTTAGTCATCCACACAACCCAACCCCCCAGTCATTTCTAAAGAGAATGCACCCACTTTTCAAGCATCCTGGAACAAGTACCCACAGGAGTGTCTCAACCACAATGCAAAAGAATTTTGGCAACTGTGTAAGAGGCTGCAGGTAGTAGTACCAGGACCCCTTAAGAAACCCAAAGTTAATGCTAGGAAGACAGGAACAAGCAAGGCCTGTTGCACTGCTAGGATTTGCTGTTGTACTGGTTGTATCACAACAGATGCTCTCCAGTAACACAGAGAGGACAAGCTGACGGAAGGCACACATCTCCTCAATGAGGGTATTCAAGGACCCTGCCATTGGTAGCAGCTGGACTTGAGGTTGTCTTCACCTTCTCATGTCATAGCTATGGGGAAATGTCTTTTACTGTCTGACTTGAGCCCTTCCAAGCTGGCCTTGACCCCATGAGGAAAGAAATCACAGCTGCTGATCACGGCACTTGTTTTTTCACATTTTTTCAAGCTAATGGTGAGGCAAGGGCAATATGTGGTCACTTCAAGGAGCCTTAAATGGCTCCTTCATAAGGGCAC
The DNA here is from genome assembly GCF_037038585.1 of Patagioenas fasciata. Classification (NCBI taxonomy): domain Eukaryota; kingdom Metazoa; phylum Chordata; class Aves; order Columbiformes; family Columbidae; genus Patagioenas; species Patagioenas fasciata. Next base: position 16,972,322 of record NC_092524.1, read on the forward strand.
AAGAGAAGGCATGACAGAACTGGATCTCCCCGCTGTCCCCCAGGGAACGCTCTACTCACCACAGCCATGGCCATTTCTTCCTGCATTCCTCTGGCCCTGCTGCAATAAGTGACACCCGTTCACATGCCAGGAAAGCCATGCTGCTGCTCCCCTGACCGGAGCTACTTGTTACCATAGATCAACACCAAAAAAAGCCCAAACCTCTCCCTTGGGTATCACGCAGTGCATTCCAGTTCCTTCCCAGCCAGTGTTTGCGTAGTATTTTAAATACACGAAGCGTTATATAAATGTTAACTATTATTATAATGTTCCCCTCCTTCCAGTCAACTCCCCCCACAGACACATTCCCCACCTCCCATTTTAGCACGTTCATGGCATCAGAAATTACCCTGTTTTCATTTACCCTGCCCTTTGCCATATGATCCCCGCCCTCAGGAGCTTTAAATAGTCTGCATTATTACGAAGGCTTGTTAGAACTTGTCCCTAATCACTCCAGGAATAATCCTTGATGGCTTGTTTCAGACTGTGCGTGTGAATGCCTGCACAACAACAGAGCTCTGGCTTGCTTAGGTCCCTCCCAGAATGGGAGTTAAAGCTTTTTGCCCAGTACAGAATGAACGGCACATCGTGGGGGCCAAGCTCAGCACCGAACGTGTTGTTGTGTCTGCGTATGTTAAAGTTCTTTTCATTGAAGACCTGAAAAGAAAACATACATTTCAGAAAAGAACAGGCTGTCTGTATTATGTGTTGATAGGTGCCGAACAGCAGAAATCAACATGCCCTTTAAATGCAGGGACACTAAAAGTGGTGCAGTCCATGCTTCCCAGAACTTTGCTTGCTACAGCTGGTCCCAGGGCTTGCACTACTCGTCTGGTGCTCAAGAATTCCAGTGTTAGATACTGAAAAATAAGGTCCCCCTCTATCGTGGTTACAATCCCTGTTGTCTACCTTACGATGGTGATACAAATCGAGAAGACAGAGAAATCTGGCACTTAATAAATTTGTTATATCAAAGGCTTGCAATTGTGATTTCAATGTCATCCACAGGAGAAAATCCAAGGCAGAGATAAAGCTACTTTTCTGGTTTGGGTTCTAGCTGCAAACTTAGATGAAAAAAAATCACACAATAGCATGACACCAGGACTCATGCTATGTAAGCTGCAGTGGCCTCCACCTTGAAGATGGAGTATCAGGCAGGGCAAACACATTATCAGACCTTTGTTTACCTGGGGTCACATTAGTCCACCAAGATAAAGCTTCTGGTGTTTGGAGATTTGGTATTCATACTATGCGTTGACAATATTATCCCACCCATTATGTTCTCATTACACCATACCAAAATGATAAGCGAGAAGCAGCTGAGAAACAACTGCTAAAATAATATCATGACAAAATGCCTTTGCACCATAGCTCAGCATCCAGTCTGCTCAGCCATGTGGCCTTGTGTTTTTAGATTATCTTAGAACATTTTGCTGGGCATCTCACCATCTTCAGGGCACTAGAAGTATCTGAATGAACTAAGAACCAGACAGGAGGGTTTTGGTGTTTGTCTTTTATGTCCCAAACTCTTCCCAGTATCAAAGAAAAGAAAGACTATGCAGCGTCTTTTGGAACCAGGAGATGCTGACCATCCCATCATCAGCAGGATGGTTTGAAGATTTTAGCTGAGATTAATATCCTGTAGGTTAGTGCTTGGTCAAAAAATCAAAACGAAACAAATACCACAAACCAAAACAAAACCCAAAGGCAGGTCATTTGCAGCACTTCTGTTTATTATGTGGGCTACCAAGATGAAATCACTGCTAAAGAAAAAAGGAACAAGGGAAGCTGCCTAAATGCCTGGGTGGAAAAGGGCAGCAAATGGAAGGAAGCCACATGGACTGGAACTAAGACAGGTGTAAAGTCTTGAGACACTAGGCACCAGGGTTGCCCATGCAGTGCGACTACTGATAGGACCACAAGTTGCTAAACAAGGACATTTGGAAAAGCTTCCAGCCATGCTGGAGAAGATCAATTTTCTTGACACAGGAATGCTTACCTTCTAAAATGGACACAGCAGGCAAAACTATGAGAAAATATTAAGAGAACTCTTTAAAGGGAAAATCCTTACATTGCTGTAGTCCATTGAGGATTTTGCAAAATTTCATTGTTCTGCACTGCAGACAGCCACAAGTTAATTTATCTAAGACCACCCAGCAAAATCAGTGACAATGCCAAGTACAGAGAAGCTTTGATACTCTGGTCATGGAGCAAAGTGTGGCTATTCAGTCCCCTGGCATCCTAGGCCACAAATCTGGGGTCACAGAAATGGGAATACTCAGACTTTTTAGGAAGCCAGGAATTCGTGCTGTAATAAAGTCAGGTTCAGACTAAGTTACCGCAGAAGATGGACTTTGCTTCCTGATGGGCAGGATCATCCAAGGGCCAGCACTGTCAGCCATCCTGAAGTAAAGGTGTTGGCAAGAAGGAAGGAACTCTAGCATGCCCAGCACTAAAATATGAGACCTGTTTCTCCAAGATATGAAGTCAAATTTTGTGCCAGGATAAAGCCGGAGCAGAGACCGGCACAGCTTGTGGCTGTGTCTCCCATGGAGACACAGGCTCCTTGCAATGCTGCAATGAGGGGGCAGTTACAGAAACTATAGCAGTGACCCACTCAAGAAAACAATGTTCTTCAACATATGCAAGAAGAACCAAGCCTGAGAGGAGACAGAAAAGAGCTACCCATAAAATAAATAAATATGTATATACATAAACAAATTTGTGAAAGCAGGTCCTACTTCAGGGTTGGACCTCAAGATGAAAAATACAGTAACAAGCAGTCATTCCTAGAGAAGCTCCCCTTGAAGAACAGCCTGAGGACACTGTGAGCACAGCCTTATTCTAATGGATGTTCAAGTAAACACCCAGGGGGGTCCTCACACTATTTCACCATGTGGACTTCACTGGGATGTCCAAATTAGAAACTGAGACTCCCTGCAAGCTCCACAGAGAGAGGCAGACATTTTTTGAAAATGATTCAGAGCCCAGAGGGTAGGAACCTAGCTCCTATTCTACTTATGTGGTCCAAACCACCCCCAGAAGTGCCTTCCCCTCTTCTTAGTCCACACTCAGAGTTTAAGCAGGCTGACTTAGGCTCCTACACTAAATGATGAATATTACTCAATGACACTGAATCCCTGAAATCTCCTCTATGTGTAAGCATGGTGTGAGCCCAGAGGGAAATGAGGTGGGGAACATGATGCTGCCTCATAGGCTGGAATGGCCAAGCTGTGCCAAATGCTACTTTTCTCTATTATTTTTATTTATTTTAGGAATTTGATGAGGTCTGGCACATGCTAAAGACTGAAGAAGTAGAATAGACTTTGTCCATCACTAGATGTGCATATAAAACAGTGCTGTTCTCAATGAGAGAGAAAGACCTCAACTAAACCAGATGATAAAATCAGATCTTCCATAGAGGTGCTATGGAAAGAGTGTACAATAACTGGAAGCAAGAAATAAAATATTTCAGTGAGGTCAAATACTAAAAGGTGTTGAATAAATCCATACAAACAGTTGTGGTGGTCATGGTTGAATTTGAATTTTTAAAAAATTGCAGTTTCAGCTCTGGATGCATTGAGCGTCAGTTGCCACTGCCACACAGCACATTGATTATTTAGCTGTAGTTAACTATTGTGCTCTTGACAGGTTATCAGCCAGGAAAACCACATTCTCTCCAAGCACAAAACCAAACCAAAATAAAACAGGAATGGAGGAGGTAAAACTGCCAAGCAGGATTTTGTATGTTGGACATTGTAGTACCTTATCAGGCCTCAGACGCATGGGATCAGAAATGCCAGCTGGAACCCAGAGGGCTTATCCGGGCACTCAGAAGCGTAGGAAGAACAAGAGCCAGAGGAGTTTTATTTTATATGAATCCCTAAATACTACCACTGTAGATAAGGAGCAAAGTCCCAGGTTCCACTAAGTCAATGATAAATCTCAGTTTGACTTCATTTGGGCTGGGATTTCCTGCCCAGCATGCAAGGGTAAAAACCACACTAAGCATAGGAAAAAGGCAGCAGAAACTACTGAAGCTGTGCACAGCTCTCAGTTGCACTTGTTTTGAGGCCAGCGTGAACCTACCTGTGTTAGACAGGAAAGGTGGCTCATTTATTTTTTTTTTGTTTTCCTCAGATAGTAGCCAGCCTGGTTTTCTGAAGTTTAGGGTTGGCCTTTTGGGGGGATTAGGGGTCATGTTTGGTATATGAGCATGTTTTCCTGTGCACAAAGTGACAAAGATTAACAGCTCGTCTGCTGTCAGAGGAGGCTCTCAGATGACCTATGGCTCTCCAGCTCCCAGGACAGGAACCCCATGTGATGCAAGTCAGGGCAACATCAAATCCCAGGGAAAAGAGCTTTTAGACTGTCAACAAATAAGAAAATTATAATAAAAAATGGAAAACTAAGCAGCAATCCATCAAAGAAATAGCCTGCCATCTTACCTGAGGCACCAGTTTGCTGGAAGGAAGATGGAGGCTCACAGTGAGCTGTGCCAGACACAGTCTCCTGCAGGTGGAGGCTCACAGCATCACCCAGGGGCTGGAGCTTGGTGACCCTGCTCTCAGCCAGAGACAACCCTCTGTCCAGTGGGAAACAGAGGTGGCATTCACTCAGAGACAAGGAGAACAACCTCTCTGTCCTTTGAGGGCATCCAAAATGCTGCAGGCTACACTTGCCAGTGGTAAGATATAGACCTCTAAAACAAGAGGAGAAACAAAATAGGTACCATGCTCTAAGTATCAGAGTAAAAAAAAAAAAACAAAACACCTCTCGTTCAACGCTAATATGCTGTCTGTTTGGAAGCCCTACCTAATGCCACATGAGACAACATATAACAAACTTAAACCTGCTATGGTCTTGGGGGCTGCTTCTGAAAGTGGTCCAGAGTTCAAGGGAAGGAGAGGCGAGCACTTCTCCAGTTTCTTCTGCCAGTTTCTCACAGAGTGGCAGACCTTGACTGTCTTCTTGTGGCCGTGACAGCAGAAGAAGCAGAGGAAGGAAGGACCCCACAAGGGTGCTGCCTGCATTGCCCATGAGCTGTGCCAGCAGAAACCACATCAAGGTCAGCAAAGACCTGGCAAACCTCTTCTTAGCCAACGCAGCAACCTTCCAGCTCACTCCAACCACCTCAGCTCAACACCTCCCTGGAAGCAGGTCTCCCCCAGACACACCGCAGCTGTCCAGAGGGATGCAGGGCACCTCAGTGCCACCAAGAGGGACAAGGGCTTGTTTTTGCCCTTTATCGGTGCCCCCTCTCCCTTGCACCGGGTGTGTGGGCTTTTTACAGTGCCAATTAAGTGGACTCTGGGGCTGGGGTGGAGGCGCAGCGTGCCGAGCCCCTGTCTCGCTGCCTCCGTACTGTCACCTTCCATTATGCAGCTGGTAGTCCTGAGAAGGGGAGGGAAAAGCCAGCGGCATGTTTGGTTTGCTGTTTTTGTGGGCACTTTACAACTTCAAAGGCTTCCCTCTGGTTCACAGGGGGCAAGGGGCAGAGGTCAGTAGGCACGGTTTGACCTCCCTTTCACCTCCTCCCCAAAAGGGAGAGATGCACACACACACACAGAGGAAGAAGAAAAGGAAGACGAGATCCTGGCAAACACTTTTATCCTCTAATCTTTCTTCACCTTAGTGCTGTGGAGGCTTTGTCTGGCAGACAAAGTGCCCTTTGGAGTCTGACACTTCCATGCTGGACTTTTCCACTTCCATGCTGGGCTCTTCCTCCTCCACTTCAAGGTGGAAATAAAGCAAAACAGCAGCATCACAAAATAGAGGGGCAGGGGGAGAAGAAGCTGCTCTTGGAGGCTGGGTTTTCTCACTTTATTATTTTAGGTTGGGTTTTTTGGTGGTTATTATTTTTTTCCCCCAGCTAAATATCTATCTATCTCTAAGCCCCACAATTGCATATGAGGGAGGAAGAAAACAGACATGATTGTTCAAAATCAAGCCTGGGATCTGAAAAATGCATTTTCTTGTCTTTAAAGACAGCACTCATTTATTTATTTATTTGTAGTGGCAAGGTCACTAGCCCTGGGGCACTGAGGAATAAGTTCGAGTTTCAGAAAGCTCTCCACAGCTGGTGACTATATCCCTTGCAGTGCATACAAAGACATTGAGAAAGCAGCAGAGAAAGTAAACAGTATCACTTCTGGGGATGAAGGGGGAGACAAGTAAGAGGGCAGAGGAAGAGAAGGAGAAGAGAGGCAGATGAAATTTAAACTGGCGATCAGCCCAGCCACCAACTTAAAACAATACAGTGAGAAGAAGCCAAAATGGAAAGAAAAACAGAGGGGTGTGTGTGGAGACACACTCTGTGTGTGAGAGACACAGAGAGAGCACAAAGCAAGAGCAAAGAAAGAAAGGGATGAGGTTGCAAGCTGAGATTTCAGGAGCCATCTCTAGGGGTTCCATCACAGAGCAGAACAGCTTGCAGGGGGACGTTTCAGGGGCACAGTCATCATCCCCGGTGTAAATACACCTACGAGCGTTCATAACCAAGCTGCCAAAGCATAGCTGTTTACCTCTCAAGAAAGAGAGGAGAAAACCACAGGGTCTAGAAATAACAGTCACAGCCTTGTCACCTTCTGGCATCCTCAAAACCGAAAGGGACAAGAAAGTGGCAGGCAGGTCCAGACCAAGATCTACTACTGACTGATGCTCTTCAGGTTGGCACAATGCAGACTTGGACTATGCTTGTCTTTCAGCTGGCTCTGGGAGCCACACTCTTACTCAGCGCAAGGCAGTTTCATCTTAAGCTAGTACCTTTCTCAAGCATTTTGGTTTGACAGTATGGGAGAAAACACAGAGTAATGACCATGTGGTGCTCTGGAGCTCCAAATGTTTTGTATGTTTACAGCACATGGCACGAACTAGATGAGGTTTGGTCCAAGCTTAAACAAGCCCTCCTCACACAGACTGGTCCTGGATGCTGGCTGAGGCTCAATCCTCACCTTCCAGAATAGGTCTGGCTGTGTTAGATCTTCTCTGGTCATGTTGACCGTGATCTCACTGGAATGAGTTTAGTCATCTTAGTGTGGGGGAAGGGAGAGGCAAGCTTTTTTGGAACATACATCCTCCTGGGAAAGGCTAACAAGCCCTCCTTTATAGATGTCTGTATGTCGACCTCAGCAGAAATGCAGTTGGAAAGCCTCTGTAAAGACAGTGTACCTTAAAAGCACCAGGCCAGCCTGTTCTTTGGGCTGCCCATCCAGTTTTCTGCTACCTTTCACACCAGCAGGAGTCAGGCACCCTGCAGGTTGATGTGTCCTCTAAAGCACTCCAGCAATAGCCCTCCCCTCCAAGAAAGAACACAAATCTTAAAGTCAGAGCTGAAAGCCACAGCAAACCACAGCTCTCGCCTCACATGAGAGGGCAGCGATGCAGCTACACTTTTGGCTGAGCTTCAGCACCCTTAGTGGTACTTGACAGGACAGGTTGGTCAAGTGCCATGAGCTCTGAGTGCTTACTATTCAGTGTTGCTCCTTTGAATTAGAAGCCTCCTCAGACAAGCTCTTTTGCTAACCTTCCTGGCCTCCTGTGCATCAAGACTGGCTGGCACAGCCCTTCCTTCTCTGACTGGCAGTTAACCCTTCACTGTCTGCCACCAGTTTGAGGAGATAAGATGCATCACAACAGGGACCCATTTGTGCTATACTTCGCAATTTCTACATATGGCCTAGACCAGAACCAGACATCACTTACAAATACAGCAAAACAGTACCGCACTCTACAAAGGATTACTCAGTTCTCCCCACCTCAAGTCTTTGTGAAGGTTTGGTATGGATTCAACTGACCTGGCAGCTTCTGCAAGGGCTACGTGCCCCCTGGCTCCTTGACACAAGGTGCATTTAAAATCCGCAACCAGGAAAGTTTCAACTGCTACAAATGACTCTTCAAGGTACAGGGTGGTGATAAACTAGATATTTGGCAAACCATTGGCAAAAGCCAATAGTTTAACATTTCTTAGAGACCTAAATGACTGATGGTACTAAAAAGAAATATCAGTTTCACCACAGACACCAGTTATGCACTGGTTGCTCGCAGGCAGTTTGTGCGTGAACAATGCAAGTCATAACAGGAGAAAATCTAGTTAGATATTAGGAAAAAGAGATCCACATTTAAGGTTAGTCAAGCACTGGAACATGTTGTTCAGAGAGGTTGTGGGATCTCCATCCTCAGAGAGGCTGGGCAACCTGAACTCATCTGGCCCTGCTCTGAAAGGGCTTGAGCCAGATGATCTCTGGAGGTGCTTTCTAACCTATATTAGTCTGTGATCAGGAAGGCCACCTCAGAACCTGCTTCAGATATGTACAGTACCACACGTTCAAGTACAAACATCAGCATGGAGTCACTGCTGTTGTGGGGTTTCCAATACAAATATTACCATGGTTACCTTTTGATTAAAACAAACTTGGTGCTATTTGTCTGCTTCCTGAGGGTAACTATGTAGTCAAGCTGAAATAAGAGATCTGATTGCATTAAACCTCTAGGTGTTGAACCCATGATCCCACCACCATTCTATTTGTCCTCAACTGCATCCAGACCCTACAGAGAGGGAATCCAGATGTCTGAACCCAGTAGAACAGCATTAGCACACTTCAGGTGACCCTCCCACCCCAAATGAGGAGAGCCTGGTACGCAGAGGAAGAACAGGGGCAGATCTCCACCCTCCTCTCCACTCAAACCTTGACCAAAGACAATCTCCCTCTCTAAATTACAACTCCATTCATACAGTAAGAGCAAATTGCTTTGGTTTCAATCAAGTGGGTCCATGTTCACTTTCCGTTCTGGAAGTGCACTGAAATCTCTTGGAGAGGGGGCAGGGGGAAGGTTTTATAGAAAAAGTAGTGTCTTCACCTACCTGGGCATGTGGCTAACATATATAAAGATCACCATCTAGTGGCTTACAGAGGAGATACCATCTGTCATTTGTCGGCAAACCTGATGGTCAATAAAGTTGTTGTTACAACATATTACAAATGATTCTTGCATTCAACTCTTAAGCAAACTAGGCACTTACTCAACCACATACCTAGACAAGTTTCTGACCCACAGAAAACTGCCATCCATCCCTTCCCCAATCAAATGTTGACTCCTTTTCCATCACCCTTTTCTCCATCTCACCTACACAGCATTTGGGCACGCAGATTTGTGGCTTAGTTTAAGGCCCAAAAGTTAGTTGTATAGTGTAAACTAGACAAACTTCTATGGCAGTTACTATACAGAGTCAGATACAACCAGAGGTTGATTTATCCCATCCTGTTGTATGAGGGGAAGGCAGATAGGATGAATTCTATTTATGAGATCCTCAGCCTGGAAAATCCATTACCCAGAAGGCATGAAAGCCTCCGGAAAGCTTGGCCTGTGAGCAGCCCATGGGATAGTCTATGCCAACCCTTTTCCATTCGTCTCACTGGAAATCATTCAGGTTGAAATATTCCTGAAATAAACCCCAATGGAAAGACAGATGTGCAATTTCTGACAAAACCTTTGTTTCAATGAAATAGCCCTTATGAGCACCACTCCTTGTTCTTTGAGAAAAAGAGAATCATAATAGAATCATTTGGGTTGGAAAAGACCTTTAAGATCATAAAGTCCAACTGTTAACCTAACACTGCCAAGTCCACCTCTAAACCATGTCCCTAAGAAACTCATCTATACATCTTTTAAACACTTCCAGGGATGGTGACTCAATCACTTCCCTGGGCAGCCTGTTCCAGTGCTTCACAACCATTTCCATGAAGAAATATTTCCTAATATCCAATCTAAACTTCTTCTGGCTCAACTCAAGGCCATCTTCTCTTATCCTGTCACTTACTACTTGGGAAAAGAGACGAACACCCTCCATGCTACAACCTCCTTTCTTGTAGAAAGTGATAAGGTCTCCCTGAGCCTCCTTTGCTCCAAGCTAAACAACCCCAGATCCCCCAGCTGCTCCTTATAAGACTTGTTCTCTAGAACATTCACCAGGTTCATTGCCTTTCTTTGGACATGCTTCAGTGCCTCAACATCTTTCCTGTAGTGAGGGGATCAAAACTGAGCACAGTATTCAAGGTGCAGCCTCACCAGTGCCAAGTACAGCGGCACAATCACTGCCCTAGTTCTGCTGGCTACACCATTTCTGATACAATCCAGGATGCTGTTGGCCTTTTTGGCCACCTAAGCACACTGCTGGGTCATGTTTAGCCAGCTGTCAATAAACACCCCCAGGTCCTTTTCCACCAGGCAGATTTCCAGCCACTCTTCCCCAAGCCTGTAGTGTTGCATGGGGTTGTTGTGACCCAGGTGCAGGACCCAGCACTCGGCCTTGTTGAACCTCATACAATTAGCTTTGGCCCATTGATCCAGACAATCCAGATTCCCCTATAGAGCCTTCCTACACTCAGGCCGATCAACACTCCCACCCAACTTGGTGTTGTCTGCAAACTTATTGAGGTTACACTCAATCCCCTTTTCCAGATCATTGATAAAGATATTAAAGAGAACTGTCCCCAATAATGAGCCCTGAGGAACACCACTTGTGACCAGCCACCAAGGGGATTTGACTCCACCACAACTCTTTTGGGCCCAGCCATCCAGGCAGTTCTTTAACCAGCTAAGAGTACACCCATGCAAGTCATGAGCTGCCAGTTTCTCCCAGAGAATGTTGTGGGAAACTATGTCAAAAGCTATACTCAAGTCCAGGTAGACAACATGAACAACCCTTCCCTCATCCACTAAGCAGGTCACCTTGCCATAGAAGGAGATCAGGTTACCTTGCCATAGAAGGAGATCAGGTTAGTCAAGCAGTACCTGGCCTTTCATAAACCCATGGTGACTGGGCCTGATCACTTGGTTTTCCTGTATGTGCCACATGATGGCACTCAGGATGATCTACTCCATAATCTTCCCCAGCACTAAGATCAGACTGAGAGGCCTATAATTCTCCAGATCCTCCTTCTGGCCATTCTTGTAGGCGGGCATCACATTTGCTAGCCTCAAAAGCCCTACATGACCAAGGGAGTGTATTACACTAACATGACTGTGATGCTTCTAGTACATGAGCTAGCCCAAGTGTTTTTTTCAAGTCTTTGTGCTGGGCCACTAGACCGTCCCTAAAATACCACATGACCATTTACTTCAGAGACACAAAGAGAAGAAGTAGTACCAATGAACAGGTCAAACATTTTAGTGGTACTGATGCCACCAGGCAGGGCTGGATTTGAAGCTAACAGAAGACTCAATTTAGTTCTAGACTGCATCCTACAGGTACTCCATAGAAGCAGCCTATCATCTTTTCACCAAGCAAATATAGTGGCTTAGTACCAACACCAAATCACATATCTAAAGCGCCTTTTTGGTAGACCTTCATGTCACGTTCTCAATTCGCCAAGCTGTCAAAACGCACGCTGCTTTGCTCTGGGGAGAAAAGAAATTCTCTACACAATCTCAAGCACAAACTACAGACTTCTACACACTTCTGTACACAAACTCTGCTATGATTTACATTTCTAACAGCCTCCTTTAAAGTTTTAAGCATACTGGAAGCCTTAATGCAAATAACTGGCACCAGTCCGCTGACTTTTTTTGCATCATCCAAGATGAAAATCCAGCCACCTATTACACAAATCTGTGGTTAGCTGGAGATAAAGCAGAGTTTCAAAATCCATGTTCCTTTGTGAACAAACAAGATAAGGAGATCTGTAATCACTAAGACACAAGAGAAACCACCAAATTTCTATGGCATCGATTATGTCTAGCTGACAAAAAGATATATCTATGATAGTCAGCTAGTCTTCTGTTATAAGCTCTGGAGAAATTAAGTCCTGCAGAAGGAAATTATCTTGGACACTTCATGTCATGTAAATTGGGACAAACTAATGTCAGGGGGTGCCCATCCCCTTCTCCTTAGAAGGTAGAGGGCCTAGATAAACAACTTCAAAGGCTGAGGTTCGAGAGGAACTCCATGCTTTGAGCTCTGAAAGGGGTATGGTATCTCTTTGTGATCTGGGATCTGAAAAGCAATCAACATGAACAAGAAGGCTATGCCAGAGTTCATCAGCACTTCCAGTGGCTGTAGTGGCCTCCAGAGGGCTTTGCATCTAGCCCAAGTGACAGACGATTTTCCATAGTCTCAGCAATAGCTTCTGTGGGGCTCAAAGGCAGGTCCCCTGCAGACCAGAAGTAAGACTCAACTCAGTAGGCCAAGAAACCACTGCATGCCTTTAGTTAAATTTGGCTGCTGAAGGGCAACTCTACTGGGGTGAGGCAAAGAAGTGCTATTTTCCCTCAGGAAAGCTAGCTTTATTTTCTAAAGGTTAATGAGAAATAGAAGAAAATTAGGCTAGCCAAAAGAATGAAAATACATGCTTTTTTTCTTCTTCTTTTCTCCTCATTTTTCAGAAAAATGCATGGCTTTGTTTTTTCTGCAGGCAGTTGCTTCATATCAGTGTACCATGCGGTGACTCAGACATTTTGTTATTATAATCTAAGCCAAAGGGGAGATATATTTTATGAGATCCATGTCTCCCCCTTGTCTCTCCATACTGTGTGTTTTCCTAAGTGAGGAGAAACACAGTCAAAACTTTGAAGATTCTTCAGAGTGACTCTTGGCAGGTTGCAGATTGCCTTTGCTTTCCGCCAGTGAAGCTAAGAGAAACACGTTTGCAGTAAGCTCATATGTGGCATCAAGAGCAGAATTTGGTTTTAAGTCCCATAATGCTGGGAAGGGAGATACACCAGTAAAAACGTAGAGCTAACACAAACCAAGAGGGCACTACAAGGAAAAAGGCTTTGGTGAGAGCTGAGCTAATGCATATGGCCTCACAGCTGGGGTTCAGTTGCCTTTGCTCAGCTGACAAGCAATAAAGCATTCAGATGCAGTAACTCCAATGCACTCAAATTGCATGCCCAGAAGAGCCAAGACCACCTGTAAATCAGATTCCTTCCTCTTATATTTCTGCCTCCTAGAAAAATCTTAACTGTGTCTCAATTGCACACCTGGATAAGACCACCAAAAACTGGTCATATATCCTGAAAACACTCCATGAAGAGCTGCAAAAATTCTTAGTGATTTGAGTGCAGTGGCCAAGAGTTTGCCCCAGATCCAACCCCCCAGTGTAAATCCACAGTGAGTGACTACCATGTAAAACTGATCTAAGGCAGGGGAAAAGTCTGGCTTCCAGCTGACAAGTTTATTTCCTAGACACAGGTCTGCTTTTTGAACTCTGATACCTTTGACCATTGTGAAGCCACCAGGCCCCAGGAGCAAATGAAATGAAAATAAATAGAAGACTTGAGGTGCACCTGATAGAGCCAGTGGTTTCAGAGGTAATGTTTTGACTGTACTTAAGTGCTGCACAAACCAAAGAGGGTTAACAAACTCTCGTCCCTCACATACAGGTGGAATACAAGAGCTTTTAAAGTTTAAAACGACCATCAGCTCAGATGAGATATCGAATGGCTCCAAGAAACAAAGACATTCTTTTGAGTCAAGTTATGAGGAGTATTTCCTAAGGGAATGCCACACAAACCGTCTGATCTACTAGATGTTTGTGGCACTCACCACATGCTTTATGTTCCTTTCCAGAGACGATGTTTCTCTGGTACTAAGAATTTTGTTGTTCTATGCTGGTCAGTCTACACTCTCAGCCCAGATATATGCAAATAAAAAGAAAGTTCAATAAAAACCTAATTCTCAGACTTCAGTGGTTGACTTCTTTAGGGGGAGAGAGGAGAACAAATTCCCATTATGTTTCAAGAGGGCTGGGCATCCAAACACATATCTGCATGGGCCAAAGATTTCGGATAAAGAGCAAAGGAAAAGTTTTTAATTATTCCAGGACTCCTTCCACTACCTCACTTCCAGACAGATATGAAGTGACAACACCCTTAAACAAAGCAACACTACCAACGAGAACATTATCAGATTATTCAGAACAATTCCCATTGTTAGTGACCCAGAATTCCTGACGTAGAACAACCTAGAATTGGGATCTCGGTGAGTCCTCAAAGCCACTTAACTCTTTCAGTGGTGTCCCCCACACCACCACAACAGAAAGGGTTTATTAAGTGGGAACGTAAAAGGAAAACATCTCTTATCACGACTGGAGACAGACTAAAAGGAAGGAGTAGATTTCTTGTACTATTATAGACACAGCACATTCTCCAAGCAACGTCACTATAACCTGAAAGAGGAAAAGCCAGCAATTCCAGGCCTGCCAAGTTATTTGGGGTTGAATAGGATCCCATATCATGACAATGAGTGATAGTATAGAGCTCAAAGACACATTTCAGTGTTTTGGCAGGAGAATATAGACTTGTTCTGGGACTGCATATTCAAACCCCTAATTTATTTAAAGATACAAAGTATTGCTAATGCAACCTCAACATGAAGAGGACAGTTAGCAAACCTATCAATAATGCTATTTTTTTTGTTGTCTTTTGCATAAGCACACATACCCACCTTTTTCAGCTGCTAACTTTAAGTTAAAATTCAATTAATGGGAAAAAAAAACACAATAAGGGAGATCATTTTTTTATTTTAAAAGGGGTAAACATTAACATGACATCCTGTGAAGCACTAAGATGCGGACTATCAAAATTTCAAACTTGATCTTATTCAAAACCAAAGATGAAAAGCAAGGTAAAAGAGTCGCAGCAAAACCAGCCTGTAGAGACCCAGAAGGAAAATGCCTGAATAACTCAGTTATGGCAAGACTCTTCTCTGTGTACCAAAGGGGAATCAGAAATGTGCTTCTGTAACTTCTGTGCTACTGACCTGTTGAGGAGCAACAGCTTTTGAATTCCAGCAGGACACCTGGACTTCAGCACTATGATTTCCATTACAAATGAGCACTGACTGACACAAACAGGGTATATAACCTCACTCTTTGAGGACTAGCAGCATAAAAATCTAAGTTCCCTGGAGACTTCAAGTCAGTGAATGTCTTCACTACTTGTAGGCAAACAAGCTTGTAGAAGGGCATGTTTTCTGTAGCATCTGTTCAGTTCTTTGGTACAGAGGAATTTAGCGTGCCTTTAAAGCCAGTAGGTCCTACCCAATTTGGTGCTCGACACACATGCTTGAACACCCTCCTCACTTGAATCTAAACCCAAAATCCGTAAGAGCTTTAGGTATATTGAGAAAGTTTCACACCAGCCATTCTCAGCCCATCAGTGATCGACTCAAGATACATTTTGGTACCTGGTGCATGCCCCCTGTTCACCTTCAGAATGGTTTCCAGCAGAGAGAAGATGGGCCATGAAACACCAAGCACTCACACCAAGGTCTATCCCAATGAATCAACATGGGTATATAGGTGTAAGACAATCACAAGAGATGCAATTCTATGAATTGATCTCAGGAAATCCCAAAAAGATGGATTCTCCAAAGAAATGCTCCCGCTTCCCATAATTCTTTACAATGTATTAATGAATGGTTTGACTATTACCCAAGTACGCAGAAGACATGTACATGATAGACAAGGATGCACAATACAGAGTAGCAGGTACTTGATCCAAGCCATGGCAGCCACCAGCAACTGCTGCCAAAAGCAGACCACTGTGATCAATGTCTTTGTCACACTCCCCTCCTAATAGTTTGTGAAATGAATAGAATCATAGAATCATTTAGGTTGGAAGAGACCCTCAAGATCATCAAGTGCAACCACAGCCTGACTCTGGCACTAAACCACGTCCCTAAGAACCTCATCTATATGTCTTTTAAAGACCTCCAGGGATGGTGGCTCCACCTCTTCCCTGGGCAGCCTGTTCCAGTGCTTCACAACCATTTCCATGAAGAAATATTTCCTAATATCCAATCTGAATCTTCCCTGGATCAACCTGAGGCCATCTCCTCTCATCTCATCACTTGTTACTTGGGAGAGGAGACCAACACCCTCCATGCCACAACCTCCTTTCAGGTAGTTGCGCCCACCGATAAGGTCTCTGCTCAGCCTCCTTTTCTCCAGCCTAAACAACTCCAGATCCCTCAGCTGCTCCTCATAAGACTTGTTCTCAAGACCCCTCAGCAGCCTCATCACCCTCCTTTACACTCTCGCCAGCACTTCAATGTCTTTTTTGTAGTGAGGGGCCCAAAACTGAACACAGGATTCAAGGTGCAATCACAGTATTCAAGGTGCAAATGAAGAGCAGCCAGAGGTGCAAATGGAGATCTTAATGGAGAACAGACAGAGTCATTCTATTTAGGACTGATTCTGGGTCATGTATTATGTTAAAGAAGTGCCTAAAGGAACCAGGAAAAGGAGCAGAAAAACATAGAAACCTCTTAAGAAAGAGTAGTGCAAGAAGTCAAAACTCAAACACAGCACAAATGCATAGCAGACTTCTGCTCCTCCATTGGCATGCTATAAACACACGAGTTAAATCTTTCTTTACCCAAAAGGAGTTGATCTGTGAATAAAGAATGACAACAACAGGGACCACAAGACCAAACAGTGGCTGGCTAATAGCCCCCTCTACTATTCTGTCTCCTCGCATTATGTATCATGTGGCAGTAAAGACCTTCCTCAATATAACTCAGAAGATGCCACAACTGCCAATTTGCAGTGATACATGAGGGACACCTCATCACCCATTCCTCACAGAAGGCCAGTGTGGGCTACTATCCTCAACCTCCTCCTGGAGGGAAACTCCCGCTGTGGTGAGCAGAATGGGAACAAACTGCTCTCTGTAGGAAGTGCCTTCATCTTCACGTGACCTGATGGGAGACTGACTGACTTCAAACAGCCACAGCACATCTCAGGCACTTAAAGCCATTTCAGATGTGGAGTACTAAGTCACACGGCAAATAAATACAAACTGGGAACTGAGAGAAACTTTTCTGTGCAGCTACAGTAGAGCTGAGGGCCCTGCATATTTAAAAAATGGCTGCAGCTGCTAGCCAGAGGGTTTTCTGAGCCTGTCTTGCTGCCCGAGGCTACAGAATGATCGTGGCATGAAATGTTCAGCTGGCCCCCCAGCAGGTTTGTTTATGCATCTCTGCTTTCATCTCTCCCCTCGTATTGAGTAGCTTGAACATTGTCTCCATCCTTACCACACGACTTGCACATTTGCAAACATCTCTTCATTTTAAGACCACAGACAGGCAGATTGCTCTTGGGTCATTAAGTTCAGTCTTATCGTATGAATCAAATACCATGTAATCTCCACTCCTTTTAATATATATATTTTTTTTTATTTTTTTTTTTTTTAATGGGTTTTGATGTCAACAAACAATCCCAGAACCTGATTTCTCAACTGTTTAGGAAACCCATGCATATCTGTTTGACTTGGGCAAAGATTCTTCATAGCTAACCAACACATGCTTCTGCCCTCAGACGTTAATTTAAGCCTGGAAGCCCTTCCCCAGATCTCTCCCCTCATCTGAGACAGATTCCTAATAGCTACAGTGCCCTGTACTTGGAGAACTCCACATCCAATGGCTGAGCCCCTTAGTTGAGCTGAGAATGCTAACCTCTCTGAGAAGTTAATCCCTTTCAAATTCAGAATCTGAGCTGCAGGAAGTTTCATTTAGTCTTCTGTTGCATTTAAAAATTAATCAACTCATGGTCACTAGCCCTTCCACAGCTTTCTAATTTCTGTACAAGAAAAGCAGTACCAAAGCTGACTAAAGAAGAAAGAACGAGCAGAAAAAATAATTCATCGGCCATTGTTGCTAACAATTTCTTTATACTTTTCTATCTACCTCTGAAAAATCAAAGCCACCACAACACATCAAATGAATCTGGGGCCTATGGAAAAGTCTCAGTGCTAGAAACTCATAGCCAAAACTATTTTAACCAGCGCACATCTGGTTTTCATCCATGCTACCCTTACCAGTTTCTTCACAGAAATATAGCAATATTTCTACATACATGGACAAGGTTATATTCCATCTCTGCCTTTCTGTAGCAAACAAGCACATTCAACAATATTTATGTTTCACTGTCCTTTTGTTTACCTCAAGACGCTGACTTTCACACCTAGTATGATTAATTCAAGTTCCTACATTTTGTTACCCAGACTCACACCACTTCACAAAGACGTATTTCTGCTGTCTCTCATTGATCCAACTCCACACCCCAAAGCAATTAGGCACTCTCTTATCACTAACATATCACCCACCCAAACAAGCATCAGAGCTTGCTTTCTCTCATCTACTCATCCATCTACCCAGTGATATTTACCCTTTATCACATATTTATTTACCTGATTTTCTTTCCTTTTTCACTGTAGGTATTCTCCTCTGTCTTCAACAGCCTAGTTTCTCTGTGTCCTTTTTCCTTCTTAAGCTCCATTCCTCAGCTATCACTGTGGGTTACAACCCTCTTCTTGTTGGGGCTAGCTACTCTCTTTTCTTTACCTACATCTCTTTTCTTTCTTTCACCTTTTCAGCAAAACCAACCTTTATTTTTAGGTCTCATCCACCAACAATCCCCTTCCTCCATTTTGCCCTCATAGTCACACAAGTACAGATCCTTCCTCTAGGTGGACCTCTGCCCTTTGCAGTCTCCTTCTGTTTAGGAGAACTCTATCACACCTGCAGCTTCCTCTACCTCTCTAGCACATCAGATGAAGAAAAATAGTCTCAGCTACAGCTCCAGCTTTCTAATCTTCTCTCCCATATACTCCTGCTGTTCCAAGCCAACACGGTCTCTGCCAGAAACCCTCATTAAGATAATATCCATCCACAGCACCCTTCTGCCATCACGCTCCTGTCCTGTGCCAGCCTTTGAACCTCCCCAATAACCATGACTATAATAATTGTCTTCTTCTTTTGAAAAGAAATAGTACAGCCACACCATCCTCTTCCTATCTACTTCCTTAGCCACAAACCCTCAATGTGCTCTAGCTAGTCAGTGATAAAAACCCTTTGCCTGGGTCAGTTCCACCTCTTAATTAAGCTCATCTGTGAGTAGAGGTAGTCCCTCAGCAGTAAGGCTGCTGTCACTCTGCAATGACCCAGCAGACAGACCTCTGACAAGCCTGTCTATCCCTCTAAACAAGGATTGTCTTCTTGTTACCAAGAGCAAGTCCAACACAGCCCCCTTACCAATCATTATGCCACTTCCTAAGCTGCTTGTTGACCTTCATGGGTTGGAGATTTTTCTACCTCTTAGTGCTACAGAAGGGACAAGTAAAGCTGAGCTTTCTGGGAAGTTATATGGGAACATTCAGTACTTTCTCACAAGGAAGTATCTCTGTTCTGTGAGGTGGTCCACTGGCTCTTCTGACTGGGGGAACCAGAGAGGTGGCAGTACCCTCTGTGACAGGGACACCTTCTCTCTGAGAGAACAGGCATAAGTCTGGGGCACACCATGTTTCTATATGGGCTTGTGAATAAATGAAGACAAGTGACACCAGCTCTACCTCCACTAACAGCTGCTGTGTGTGGACCACAGAATACAGCACCATCACCAGCTCAGATCCTCTCCATCATCCAGCAGTTCAGAGTTAGATGGATCTTCTTGTTTACAGGGATGAAGGGAAATGACTGTTTCCCACTCCCTGATCTTCTTGACTCTTATTCAGAATACAATACTATCATCACAGTCAGCACTTCTTCCTTATATCTCCAGCTGGAAAAGAAGAAAGCATGGTGCACCACTGTCAGTAGGCCCTTTCCAAGCAGAGATGTGCTTGAGAGTGGACAAGACCTTAGACAGCCCCAGTGAAGAGGTAACCACCATGTCCTGCGTGAAGACCTGGAAAGGAATCAGCGGGGAAGGATCATGTGATTAAGAGAAGCTCCACAGTATAAAGGTATCCACTCTATAGGAATATTTCAGTTCAGTTAATCCCAGCACCTTGCACTGCTTAATGCACTGAAAGGGTGAAGATGTAGCTGAGAAGCTGGGAAAAATGAAGAGAAGGTAACACAGGTCAAGAACTGAATGAATGGAAAGGATATAAGAGAGAACCAGAAATCCTGGAAATGTCACAGAGATCAGCCTCTAAATGAAAACAAGCAAACAAACAAAAAAACACACAAAAAAAACCAAAACAACAACAACAACAAAACATTTTTAAAAGGATGGCAAATCTGAACAAATGTAAGAGTTAACAAAAGCAGGGCAGATTTTAGGAGGATGTTCACTACAATGTTGCCATCAGTTGGGTACACCAAAAAGGTCAGATTCTCCACTGATATTGCTCTACTGACTACTAATTTGCACTGCTGATGACATTATACCTGGCCCTATATCTACCTAACCTGTCTTATGATTTAATTTTACTGACAAAGCTCTGTTGAAGTTAATAGGGCCATGCAGCTATGCATTTATACAAGGATCCAGCCCAAGTATTTCCCTTGTTATCTGGAAAGTGTAGAAAATGTGCCATTGTTCATGGTGGAGGGGCAATCTGAGGAAATTTCCTCTTGGCCTCGCTATGCCTGTTCTCTACATCTGGGTAATTGCATTTCAAGTGAAGGCTTTCTAGCCAGCAAAAGGGGGCCCTGCAAAATGAGTTGGAGGAAACCACAAGTTTTGTATAAAAGGTAGCATCCTTCCTTGAATCCTCACACCAAGTCTAGCTGTCTGAAAAGCTGTTTAAAAAGGAGCCCAAGATTTATTCGCATGCATGTGACAACAGCTAGAAATACTTCCCCTTTTCGATTATGTGCAAACAAATTAATGCTCTATTGAACCCCCAGATATGTGCAAATATAACCCATGTTAATAGATGCAACAAACACCTAAACACTGAGGAAAGTGTGAAAGTCCATAGTACCCCCTTGTGAAGATATGTACCCATTTACCTGCGAAAGTTTCACCTCAAATTCAACTGGTAGTCCAAACAATGAGCATATACACAGCATCTGTGGACACCAGGCTGGGCTGTAACTTCTGTCACAGCATAATTTGCAGCGCCTGGGTGGACCTTTCATCCTTCTGAGTGGCAGAGGGGTGGACAAACGAGGCTGCTGCTACTGTTGCAGGAAAGCATTTCAGCTTCTAGTTCTAACAATAGAGGCTTGTCCTTTCAGATCCAGAGGCTCCAGGTTCAGTTCCCACAGATGACCCACCCAGAGTGGTTGTCAGAGCAACCCTGGCCTTAGAGGTAGGGACTTACTGGAAGTGATTTTGTAATCATTTGAGCTCACTCAGGGGAACAGTCCAAAGTTGTGCATACACAACTCTCTCCAGAGAAAAGTCGAATGATTTGAAATCCCACCTGACCACCTATCTGCATGAACTTTTATGCAGACTGGAGCCAGAACCAAATCCTGCATTACGAAGCAACAAATCTTTCCTTGGCACCTTCCACCTCCTTCTGAGCCCCCCCATATATTTACTTCTAAGAGAAAATTGAGGTGGTGGAACTTGCCAGCTTGACGGAGTTTTGTGTTTATCCATACCAAGGGGAGCTGCCGTGCTTGATCCTCTTCTACCAACATACAACCTATCCGAGTGGAGAGAAAGCTGGGTGACTTCTAGGACTAGCCAGCCACTCAACTACCATAAAAATAAAGGAAGGAGCTTCGTGGGACAAACCAAGCTGAATTAGGAAACCACTGGACAATCTCTCAAAGGAAAAGAAACAAGCAACACCAAAACCAAAAAGACTGGGGTTAAAAATCACTACAAAACATGAACCTGCGAGTGCTAAGCATGCTGTGAATCTGTTTACTGTGCATTTTAATCATGTAACTGATCAGTCCACTGTAACATATACCACATGTTAAGATAGATGCAGCAGATATAAAACCAGTCTGATTTCACACAGTAAAAATGTGTACATGCAAAAAGAAGTACATTAAATGCATTTCATACAAAGCGTTTCTTCTTATCATTTTAAATATATATCCCGATTGCTTTGCCCAGATTGGAGCCCACTTGAACATTCTGGGACTGTCTCAAATCCCATACAGGTCAAGAGCTCACTGACTCCAGTGGGTGTTGGATCAGATCCCACGAGATCAAAATTCCGGCAACGACTAGTGTTTCAGTGTGGCTGGGTTTGCATTCCATACAGAATACACTGTATTTACACCATCGTCACAGTGTGGCTACAGCATAATGTTAGAGCTGAACTGCTACAAACATGCACTGGGAACAAATTTAGCAGTCTGGATCATGAGCGAGTCCAAAATACGATATATCTGTTGTCCACCTCTGCCGAGGCTCCTGTGAAGCATCACCAGAGAATACTCAGCTAGCATGTTTTGGCCCCTTCTTACCCATTCGAGTCATTAATCATTCATCTTAATTATCTTGGTGGTATTTTGTGCTCCTCCCCCACCCACGCCGCCTGTCTGTTTGTGGTATCCATCTGTTGTTCCTAATCATATACTTGGACTGCAAGATCTCTGGAGAAAGGGTCATCTACTCATGACGTGTGCACAACATTTCATGCACTCCGACCTCAGCCACCAGTCAAGACCTCACATTATGTCTCATCACAAATAATAGTAACTAATGAAAATTGTCAGATATGTTGTGCATGCGTAGATACATATACACACATAGCATGTATATATGTATGTATATTAAGAATGCATGTGCACATAGAAGTCTGCTGCAGACAGATGTGCCTGCAATTAAGGCAAGTGCCACTGTGACCAGGGGAAGGAGAAAAGAGAGGGGCAAGATGAAACGTTTCAAATGTGAAATTTTAGCTGAAACTATCTTCTGCCTGCTCACCCCCTCTAGCTGCAGACCACAGTCTTGCAGCACCAAACAGAGCACAAGCCACTTGCCACACTTCAGTTACAACACAGTTGCCCAGTGCATGAAAGTATCTTTCTAAACAGAACTATCACATTGTGCGCAATGTAGGGCAACATCTAAAGTGTTCTGGGGTCTGGTGACAAACACACGAATGCTTGCATGGATGCCTACAGGAGTGGGGCTAAGGAAATGTGTAGTTTTGCAAAGTTCACCATGTGCACTGCAGCACAGAAGGGAACAGCAATGTCAGTGAGACTGGTGTTAGGCTACCTGTCATTTCAAAACTTCCTTTCGGTTTGTTGGATATAGCAAAAAATGGCTTGAAATGTTACCAAAATGTATTTGTATGGGATCTGTATCTGAAACGGAACATTTAGCTGGACTTGGCCTAGAATGAATGATTAGACCAAAATTTCTGTAACTATTTGTCCTCTACTGATATGATTTTCTTTCATATTGTGCTCATCAAGATACACTTCTGCATATTCATAGACACATAGATAACAAGGCAGGCAAAGACAAAGTGATCTTCTTTCTTACTTATACTGCAGATCAAACTAAACCTCACTCATCTATCCTCTGCCAAGCCCCAAGACTTAAGTCCAGTCTAATATTTCAAGCAAAGACAAGAAAAGTCTAGGAGGCACAGACCATCAACAGAGTTTCAGCCCTTGTGTAAACCTGTGTGCACTGAAGAGGAGACATTTGCACAGCTAGGACTAGGTGTGCCAGCTCCCTGAAAAATCCTGTGCTCCACACCAGCACAGGATGTGCACGCTCAGAGCTGGTGAGAGGCTGCGATTCTGCATTTCAGCCACGCCTGAGTACCCAGCCAGCACCTGCAGCCCAGCCAGATAGGTCTTCTCCCAGAAAAGATGTTGGGGCACTCTCCATCACTTCTGGCACCATCTCCCATGATGGAAAAGACGACTGAAGGATCTGTTGGCAGGCACAAGGAATTAATTCTGTCCCATGAAGAGACTTCCTGGATGTTTTGGGAACGGAGGACTTTAATCTGAAAAGCTGTCATTCTACCCTCCAACACTGAAGTCACTTCAACAAAGATGGACACAGGGACTGCAAAAAAAAAAAGCGTTAGTCATATACAATGGGTCTGTCTGGTACACTGTTAATTACTATCATCTGGGTGCAACAACGGTAGGATGAGAAACTATTTCTTATTCTTAATGTACACAGAGCAAATAAAACCCCTTAAGCAAACATACCAGCAGAACAATTAGATGGTTAATCACAACGTTGACCATGAGAGGTTTTCTCCATTTTTCCACTTCAAAGGAGCAGTGATTAATAAAGAGTGTTGTCTCTTCTGGAGAGATGAGTCAGCCTCCTGCTCACGCTGGGGTTATCCTCACACTGGTGCTGCTGCTGTTCAGAGCATGTGAGTGTTCTCCAGGGAGGAGAAATGCTTCGTTTAGCTTGTGGTGTTCCACAACAGATCACATAGCTTTGCTGTCCAGGGCCTCCCCTCTTGGCACTCCCAGGAGGGCACCATGCATGTGGATGAGGAGGAACCTCCAGGGCAGTTCTCCTAAACAAAAAGTATTCTCCAAGTCCAGGCGAAGACAATGGAAGAAAAGCCACTGGATGGGTCGGAGGAGCTATGATACAGTCCAGAGAATTTACTACCTGTATCTGACGCTGATCTAGTGCAGCATCAGGTTGAAAAGCATCAGCACTCACGAGTAAGTCCAGGAGACAAACTGGTTGCCTCCTGCTTTTCATTCAAGTCAAAGATTTTGTACAGTTGCTGGGTAACAGAGTGGACTAGCAAGAGTGTCCCTCCCTTGGTTATGGCTAGCCCTGAAGGAACCTACCCAGATCTAGCAGGAAGTAAGCTCAAGCAGCTGTGCATGAAGTGTACTTTACACAAGTCCGATGTAACACTTCAGAGGTGAAGGTCCAGTCATAGAGATGCTGTGATCACAGAAGACAGATGGGTCCCACCCATCTTTCCACCATGAGGAACAAGTGCTGGTCCATGGTCTGTATCAATCTCTGCCTTTCTCTCAAGGAAATGTGAACCCATCCATGGGGAGGATGACACCAGAAACCCAGGCGGCAGCAGCAGACAAACACATGGTGTTGCTGTTGCCTGTCTCAGGAGACAAGCCAAGGAGCTGAGAAATGGAAGGGGAGGCATGCCTGTATTGGGAGGACCAACAAGCCTGTGTGTGTATCTGTGGGAAATCAACAATGGGCAGGGGTCCCACGAAGCAAGACCACTCTTTTCCCTGCACACTCCCTTGCTTCACACTCTTACACAACTGGTAGTTACAGAATCTCCTGCCTGGGTTTGGTGATGACACCCATGTGAGCTACGCCACCAGTGTATGCCTAGTCCCTGCATAAACTATGTCTACATGTCACTCACCATTTACCGTACCAAAGGCATGGCCACTGAGGTGGCACGCTCTTCTCAGCACTGCTCCTGCATCGTCTGCACTCAGGAGGTCCCACCTGGTCTATGGTGCTCTACAAGGTGCTGCCAACAAATGAGGTCCTCATCCAGTCTCTCCCGCCACAGAGCACAATCAGTGGAAGAACACCAGTTCACACCAGCTGCAAAGTTAGCCTGATGTTTTAACACACTCTGGTCCTATTACTACCCAAAATAACTGTGAGATAAACTTTAAGTCTGCCACAAATGTCCTCCCCACCTCTGCTACAAGGGCTCTCAGCTCCCCAGGGCACTGCTGTCCAAAGTCCACTTGCCTAGCAGTTCCCTGGCTCGCCAGAGGACATTGCACTGCAATGACACTTGTTCCCTTCAGCTGCTCATTCTTTTAGCAGGGTTTTTTTTTCTCTGCTGGAACTCAGGGTGGGAAGGAGCAGCCACAGAAGTGCTGGTTTTACTCAGCAGGGCCTCTTCTCATTTCCTGAGCACTTTTTGACGCATTCCGTTTGTGACCAAGCTCGGGCTGGGATCCTGTCTTATATTTTAACTTCAGCCTCAATGGATTTCAAACTTCAGCCACTGTAAAAAATGCCCTGGCATACACTCCACCTGCATTTTGGCACTTTTTCTTGTGTACAGTATTTTTCTAAAAACGTTTCTTAGCTTTCTCCGTGTCAGCTGTCACGAAGAAGATGGCATCTTGGTGAAACTGCATGATCCTTGGTGAAGTCTGGAGACACCAGATTGGTTTGACAACTCCATGCATTACAATAATCACATTCTCTACTTAATGAGAGACAGATGAATTGGTGTGCCATGTTCTAGGAGATGTTTACAGGACCGAAAACATTGGAACAATCACATGGCTTCAAACCAGGAAGCAATCTACGCAAGGAACCTGGTTTCAGCAGTCATCAGGACCAAAAAAAATAAGCAGTCTGTGAACAAAACAGATGCAAAAATTCTTTGTTGTAGTAGTCAGGAAGAAATTTTACCCACTCAGGCTGCTTATTCCTAAGTCTTCTCAGAGTTGGCTTGTGCCTTAAGACATCGGAGTTCCTCACTCAGCCTAGCAATGCACTTACTAAGCACTTATTGTGTTTAATTTTACATATGCAGCCAGTTCCAATGGGATCATTAGTGTGTTAAAAGTTAATCCATTCATTGCTCAGAAATCATGCAGGCTGGATTTTGCTTAACGGAAGTGACAGAGCTCTTGCGTTTTCTTTGTGTGTCTTGTGCTTCGGTTGTGTCTGCTAGACAAGAAGGAATCCTCCCCTATGAGGTACAGAGTGCTTGGTCTCTGCCTTTAGGCTCTCCTGTGATGCAGGTGACAACCATCACAGCACTGCAGAGGTTAACAGAGATTGGCCTTCCCCTTGTGACCATGGTTTCCAGCCATGCAAGGAGGGTTAAACTCCCTGGAAACTAGGATTCTACAGCAAAAAGCCACCAAAAGTGCTGTACATGCCTCTTGTTGGGTGTCATCCATCCCACTGCCTTAACCTTTCATCAGGGTTCCTTTCACAGTGTTTAAGAGCTGCACAGACATCTGAGGCCTCCTTCCAGGCTCCCCCTTCTCCTGGAGCTTGATCTGAGGGCAAGGACTGGAAATTCAAAACAAACAAATAAACAAAAACAAGCTCTCCTAAGTGTAACCCACACATTTGTTTGGAAGCTCCTCAGCTAATTTTACTCCCTGCATCCTGCTCACTCTGGAATTTCTTTCTTCTTTTTTTCTTCTCTGTCTTGGTAACAAGGAAAAGAAAAGAAAAAAAAAAAAAAAGGTAAAAAAAAACTGGTTGGGGGAGAGGAGGGAGAGCTAAAAGAAAAAAAAAAATTACTCCATCAAGAATCCTTTCTCCTGTTGTCAGGGACCTGCCCAGCTCTGCAACAGTGGAGTCAATGGATGAGGCAGGGTGGTCTTGTCTCCTACTAGATGCCCATCTGGTGTCTGATGGGAAACCACTTCAAACATTGTTGCTTGCTCCAGATTCAGTAGGTAGATCTCTTAATGGACGGCCCAAACTGAAGCCCCAAACATCTGGAGAATTTGGCTCTGAATCAAGGTCTGATCCGAGCTATCCTAGAAATTCCAGTTTTGTCTGGCCCAGAAGTTGTTGGCCATCTGCAGAATGGAAATGGGAGTGGAAACCTGTCATCACAAAATGGGGGGAGTTGGGACTGATTTCTAGGCAGGCTGCTTTAAGCTCTTCAGGCTGGCTTCCCAGCTGGCAGAAATCTAGCTTAGCTGCAAGACAATCAGTGGAACCACATGGATTCACACCACCCAAGAATCTATCCTTCTTCAACAAAAAATCACAGCACTCCAGGGTTTAATGGATAGCTGACAGAAACTTGACATTTATTAAAATGCAATAGCTCTATGCCTTCAGCTTACGATGGGAGGGCATTCCCAGTACACATGAGAGAACTCCAAAAAGTCCTCTGGAAAGCACAGGTTCCTGACAACTCTATTGCTCAGTTGCCCAAGCACATCATCTGGGAGCCTGACTCATGTTGGGGTACCTCAAGTAGACAATAAAAATATCATCTCATCCAGAGAGTTTGAAATCTCCATTTTTCAAGACATTTCTTTGTACATCATAAAGAAGTAAAGAAATACGCAAACTCTACTCTTCTATTGGTTGCCTTACTTGAGATCAGACTGTCTTCACCCATGGTGTTAAACCATTCCCTTCAGGGCAATGTGGAGAGGAAAGGAAGACTCTGGAGACAGCTATTTTTAAGCCAGGACAGCGCTCCATCACACCATGTTGCTTCCAGTTTCTGTCAGACGTTAAAGCATTTTGATTACACCTTTTTCACAACTCCTGAAACTCACGCTGTCCCAGATGAGGTTGTGACAACCTTCATGCCTCCTAGTCGCTATGTGCCCATGATGGGCATTATTATTTGAATGAACATTCTCAGACAGTGAAGAAAACCTCTAATGTTTGGCCTATTTAAAAACAACAACAACAAAAAACAGGAACACACCACCAAACTATACAAGGTGACTCTCCATATATGTTATAGTTGTCTGCATAGGTTAAGACATTATTAACATACAGAATCAGGAAGAAAAGATGCCTGGCACTGAGCAGCCACTGAAATGAAAAGCACAGACAGGGCTAGCAGTGTTGAAAATGAAGAGGAATAGTGTACAACAATTTTTTTTTCTGGGTGTAAAGGGCAAGGCAGCAACATACCAATGTCACTATCATAGGTTTTCCAGGATGTCCTTTACCACATATTTCTGTGTCAATAGTTTCTTTCAAAGTTTGGTCATCAACAAAGAGGTGCAACTATTCCATCTTCCTTAGCATTATATTGCTTATGGATTCTGGAGGAGAGTCCTAACCAAGATTCTTAAAGTAACTAAGCCTTGCAGAAGTTATCATGAGCTGTTTTTCATTACCCCTGATTCACCAGCATGGAAACTGAGGCAGCAGGAGGTAATACACAACACAGTGACAGATGAGAAGAATGTCTCACCCCAGACTGCCAGCAGTTTGGCTTTGCCTACCAGACAATGTTGGCTCCTAGGTAAATAATGGAGCTGTCACACCCAAATTTTATTTTTAAACTGTGGGTATTGGGTTTGGCACAAACTCCAGCAAAGCACAGCACAACTAAGGGACTCCTGAGGAACAAGTGCCCTGCACAGATGGAGCTGCTTTGGGTAAACGTTGTTCTGCAACATTTATGCAATTGGTTGAACAGGAGCCCAGACTCCAACCTACCAGCTGCACAAGAGCACAGGAAGAGCCTGAATGAGGAGGACAGGGCACCACCAGCCACCACCTCCTCCAGCCTGGTGCCCCAGCCCAAGCCGCGCCAGCCAAATCCATAGGGTGGCAGCAAACCCCTTGCAGTCATGGGACTTCATTCCCAAAGGGTCCTCTGCCAAACTGTCCCTGGGCAGCTGGAGAGCCTCCACACACACAGCACCCTTGGGAAGGTCAGCATAGACTCTCCAAGCTCAGGTGGGGAATATGGGCCTGCAACGTCTCTTCAAACTGGACGTGGGTGGCCAGCTCAGCTCAGTGACCTAGGCTGGGGGGGGCCATGGTGTATGCGAGCCCACTGGTCGGGCTAGCAGGTGAGTTGTGCAATGCACAGCTGGGTTTAGGTTTCGATACAAAAGCCCACACTTACATGTAAAGCTGCCAGAACCCTTTTGTGGTTCAATGAATTCGGGGTTACTTTGAGAGGTTTGGGGCATGCAGCCTCCAAGATGCTCAGGGGTTTTATGATTGCATGAGTAGGGTAACAACATGAGAACAGCTATACCAGCTCAGAGCAGAGGTCTGTCTGCCTCCATATACAGCTCCCATGGGGACCAATAAGAGAAATGGAGGAAATAACATAAGAGAAGAGCACTTACTCCACCCCTGGATGCTCCCCAGCTTCCAGAGGTACAGAGCTCCAGCCAAATTCATGGTACTCCATGTGTATACACTTCCCTTGCACAGCTGCAGCTTTGGCAAAAAGTGAGCCTGCATTTAAGAAAGGAGCCAGAACTTGCATTTCATTGGTTCTTGTAGACAGAGCTCAGACACAGAAGCAGGTGAAACTGTACTACAATGAACACAAACCTCCTGTCAGTTATAACTAATTAGCCCCTGCACAACCCCGAATTTCAGGGTACAAAGTTGGTTTTGAGATCCATGCTAACTGTGCCCTCTATCTCCTCTCGGAGGTCTCCAGCCAAGCACCTCTAGAAATCAGCTGTTGATGTGACAGAGAGCAGGAAGAAACCATTGTTGCTATCAGGATTACGGTGGTGCCAAGAGCCCCAGCACAGGCGAGCATTTGCAGACCCAGCACTAAAGGACCACCGTGCAGAGAAGCCCAAAAAAACCACTCTGCTATACCCAGTCACCCAAACTGAGAGCTGGATTAGCTCTCTGGACAGGCAAGGGAGAACAGACTAGGAAGGCGCACAGGTGACTTACCCAATATCCTACAGGCAGCCAGTGGCGGAGTTGGGATTAGCTTTCCTGACTTCTCCCCTTCCAAGCTCCAGCCACACTGTCTCTTTTCTGCTTGATTTTGCTTCTCTCCACCCAGCTGTCTTTGCTGAACAAGCTTCCTACAGTGCCTTCTAGGCGACTGATGGGTTTGGATGAGTGTCTCCACTCCATGCAATGGGCTGTCCCCTTCTGCACTGTTCCTGCATGTGCTGTTAACCCTGATTTCTCACTGAAGTAAATGAGGAAAAAGCAAGACAGTTACATGGCAGTTGGATAGGAGGTCACCTTCTCTCTACATGAGATGGATTTCTCCCCCTTTTCCCCTCTCCACTAACAGCTTTCCTCAGAGACATTTTGTCTTCAGCTCCCACCCTTCAAGGTAAAAAAAAAAAAAAAAAAAAAATCCCTACTTCTCCCTCTACCTTCCTGAAAAAGAGCTAGTTCCTTTCCTTTCAGCTCCTATTCCCTCCGTCATGCTTCAGACGCAGGGTTAATCCTAGGAAGTGGTGGACAGGTGACAAGAAGGCCCACTCTTGTTTCTACTTTTCTCCTTAGCTTGGGGGGAAATAAACTAACAAACAAACAAACAAATAAATAAAAATTAAAAAACCCCAAACAAAACCGTCCCACCCCTTTCCCCAAGCTGCTCCATCTTAAAACAGACATTTCCCTTCCCTCAGCCCCTAAGCATGCTCTAGGGTTGCCACTAACAGCATCCCAGACTAAACACCTCTATCCCCCTTCCTGCAGTTCACTTGCCTGCCTGAGGTCAGAGGCACAGTCACTGCACCAGTTCCTAAGCAGTACTGAGCTCCTAGGGAGGGGAGGAGAAAAAAAACCCAGGAAGTGAAAAGAAAAAGGAGAGGCTTTGGGAGCAGGTTGAGAAATGAGTCTGCAGATGCAGAGAGATGTAGCCCCAGGAGAAACCAGCCTTGTCAAAAGACCTCTCCATGCTGATACTTGAGCAGAGGGGTGCCTGCCGCCCCCAGATTTATCTCAACCTCTCTGCACCCATAACGTACCGAGTCACATCCCCCATCTCCCTT
The DNA here is from genome assembly GCF_037038585.1 of Patagioenas fasciata. Taxonomy (NCBI): domain Eukaryota; kingdom Metazoa; phylum Chordata; class Aves; order Columbiformes; family Columbidae; genus Patagioenas; species Patagioenas fasciata. Next base: position 17,003,457 of record NC_092524.1, read on the forward strand.
TACCTTTCCACAGCACAGCATGCTTCCCCCAGGATCCCGAACAATGATATTTAAAAAGCCTTCTCTCTGGCCCAGTTGTGCAGGTGCCCAGCATGAATGTAGGAACAGAGGGGAGACTGCCTGACCCCAATACAAATGTGCCTTGCTCTGTCATCAGTGCTGCACTGCGTCAGACTAAATTACTTTTGTGGTTGCTTCTGGCCACAAGGATCTAAGCACTGAGGGTAGTGATGGGAGTCCATACAGGCTGCTCACAAAGCATTTGCCTCAGGGTACCTTTACCTGCAGTTCTCCAAAACTTCATAAGCAGAAAAATGCCCTGACAAATACTAAAATAACAAATCCCAAGCTATAAGGTTGAAATAGCAAAGGTAAGGCTAGATTAAATTTTCCTCAGCATTGCTCTTTGTGGTGGAGAATGAGGCTAGCTACTGGGCGGATGGGGTGGTAAACAACCTTCAAAACTTGACTGCAACAAAACCTGGGGTTTTACCCAAGAGGAGGGAGGTACAGAGTCTTCTGCAGGAAAGAAAGGTTTATCAAGGTCTTTTCTGTCTATTCTAAAGCTGGTTTTGATTAAGGGAGGAATTACCACCAGTTCCCTTCCATTGCCCCAGTAACACATAACACACCATCTCCATTTCCTTCACTGCCAGTTTGCTCTAATAAAAAGCAGAATTATGCCTGAAAAGCATGTTGCACAAAGACAGACCTGCCAAGCAGTCACATAGATTTATTCGCCAGCAGTCAGTCAGACACATGCATACACAAATCCCTTGCTCGCCTGTAAACAAGACAGATCACTTTCTCAGCTGCTGTATATGAACTTCAAGCTGCTGTGGGAGAAACTTCTCTCCTCCTCCATTTCAGTGCTATGCTCAAGGTGATCTGGAAGGGCAGACTTGCAAAGCTACCTGCCTCTGCAAATCCAAAGTCCTGACACCTCCTGGTCTGTGAAAGCTCCCCACAGATGCCAGTGGTTTTTATTTCAAACTCTAACATATGAACCGTCTTTTCCTGAATGACCACACAGGTCAGCACCAAGTGGAGGTAACCTCACTGGCATCCGTGTGACACCTGGCAGAGTCACCCCAGTACCAGAACAGCACTTCAAATAGTGCAGCAGGACCTTGCCAGCAATTCAAAGCAGGCTCAGTTAAGTACTTAAAATGTCATGCTTCTCAGACACCAGTTATTTAACACATTTATTATACAAAGAATTACAAAGGGGCTGAAAGGAAAGTGAGGGATGGTTTCCTCCGGGGCTCTCCTGAGTAACTACTAGCAGAAAAGCTTTGACAGAGTCAGAGATAGAGTAAAAGCCTTGACAATAGCCATTTCCACCATGCTACAAGTTTACAGCCAGGGTGTAACTTCTGGAAACCAGTCAGCAGCATCTGCCAGGGAGAAGAAGAGGGGAACGAATCCTGCTGAATCTAGACCCGGTGCCACTACAATGCATGGTATTGAATCAACAAGGCGAGCACAGCCTCTAAATTATTCGTAGTACTATGGCACACGAACATGGGGCAAGACAGGCAAGTGGCACGAGACCTCCCTTTCAAGGAACACCCATGCAGGCGGTGGCAAGCAGCAGGAAAACTTGGCAGGGCAGCGGATGCTCCCGCCCCAGACAGGCAGAAAGAAAAGCGAGGGCTACAAGCCATGCACGCTCTCGAGTGCTGCTGCCAGCCTAGAACGGTTTGTTTTCTCCAGTCACTAATGGGGATAGAGCTACTTCAGCGATGCAGGAGAGATGCTCCAGGAGCAAATGCCAGCTGCATGGCACAGGGGCAGACTCGCAAGAGCCGTGTCCTCTTGCTCATGGCAGCCTGCAGCTCCATGTCCCTTGAGTTCCACCAGCAGAGAAGTAGCTGCCCATCACATGGAGGTGGGGACAGTGGCTGGAAGGGGCAGCAGCTTGTATGTGAGATAATGGCAGTGCTAGCCATCACCAAAACCAGCACAAAATAAAGACATATTGGGCAGTTCGCTCTGATCCATTCTTCTGCCCTGGACCTCCATCTCATGGTGGGCACAGCTCAGCCATGGCCAGCTGGAGGCTAAGGGAGGAAGGCTGGGCCAGCTCAACTGCAGAGGCTGTGGGGAACCTGAGTAGCCTGAGAAACCCAGCATAGGTGTCCTTTCCCTTCCATCCTTTCTGGTTTCTCTTCCCATGCCATTCCTCCTCTGCACCATCAAGCGTATCTCAGTGGCCAGCAACTGCTCAAAGCCCTCCATCTGGCAAGCTGCCTCTTCTCCTGTGGGACAAGCCCCAAGGCATGCTGCAAAGGACATTTTTCCCCTCCAGCCCCCATTTTCTGCAGGTACACAGAAACAAAAGGTCTTCCATCTCTTTCATCTCCCAGTTTGATTTTCCTTGCTCTGGTCCTTAGAGCTTGGAGTTGGTGGACAATTCATTAAGAGAGGAAAACCAAACCATATTGATGATTGAATAGCTCCATGGTGAGATTCCCTCATGGAAAGCATGACTGAACATAACAGGAAGAGGTCTCTTCTGAGAGGTTTTTTAACCTAGCTATGAAAACACAGGTGAGGGTTATACTCCGGGTTTTATTATATTGCCTATAACAAGGACTATTTTAGAGAGTTATCTAGGCATTTTATAGGTGTCTGGTTGATGTCGCTGGCTCCATGCCTCCAAATATCATGAGATGTGTTCAAAACATAGAGGGACTAGCTTTAAAAAATCACAAGCCCTGTATTATTTAAAACTCCAAAAGACAGACCTTCATTTCTTTGTCACCTGTTTTTCTGAGGTTTTAAGATTTATGCTGTCAGACTCCACATGTATACGGGTGGGGTTTGTTGTGTGTGGTTTGTTTTTTTGTTTATTTTTCCCTGAGCTCAAACTTAAAGGTCTCACAAAACCCATGGCTCCAAGAGCTTAGCCTTCGGAGAATAAAAACCAGCAACAGGAAGACTGCCTCAGAATTCACAACCATGGTTGCTAGCTTCCTTCCCAATAAATTATTTTGCATCTTTCTGACAGCAGGTCACAGGTTGCTCTAATCATATGGCCATAGCTATCTAGAAGAGACAAGCATTTGAGACAAGGTTTGGAAGAGGAACACTCACATACATATATCAGAATAACAAAGTCGATAGATTCACCCAAAACTGTATCCTTCTGCTATTCAAGCCACATCATGCACCATAAGATTAGGTACACAACATCCATTCTCTTAGTACTGAGGTGTGCCTAATTTCCCCTAACATTGCAATCGCACCACTGATAACAGCATAAATCAGGCTGGACTCTGCTCTCACTCCTCGTACTGACCTACCACACAGCTCCACAAATTGTGCAGCCTTACACTGGTTCAATGAGCATGAAATCCATTATGCCCTGGGAAACACTGCTAAAGCCTCTAAGGCCACAAACAGGATGCCAGAGTGCCTTAAACAAGATTAAGCACTGCTTGACCTTGCAGCCCATCTTCAGAAAATCGAGGCAGAGTGTTGTAACAAGACCCAGACAGCACAAAGCAGCCAGGCAATGCTGTCCTACTCCATAGGTGGAGGATACTCCCAAGAAAAAAAAAACATCAGAGCACAGAGCCACTGCAGTGATACCTAAACTTAGCATCAGCCACAGAAAAGGAAAGAAGCTGTGGCTGGGCTGTTTTTTATTCCTCTTTGATCCTTGCTTGACTCCCCAGGAGTAATTTATAATAAGCTTTAGGCTGCTCTGATTTATTCTAGGAGCTGAAGTGAGGTGCAAGGAAGTTAAGTAGCCATCATTTCTTGGCTTTCATTGGGGCAGCAATACACTAAACATTACAAATTCACAATGTGTCATACTTTAGGGTTTGCCTACAACAGACAAAGAGAGCACATTAAGACAGAATATAAAAAGGGATCAGCCTTTTTGCAAGTAAGATGCACCAGTCACTTCTGGTGAGTCCTTTTTCCAGCTGCAAATACTGACCCTGGAACAGAACTCAAATTATGCTGGGGTGTTAGCAACAGAAAAAATCACACACACACAAAAAAAATAAATAAGGATAGAAAATAATAACTCTGATGACTTTCAAGACAGCAATTCCTGAAATGGCATGCGAAGAAATGGACAAACCAAAGTTTGTTGCAGAAAGCAGAAGTTATTCATTATCAGTAGGACTGATTAGAAATTCAGCCGCCGGCTTGTTTTTTTTCTTCCACTTACAAATTGTTCACAAACTGATCCTAATTTTTCCCAAGTGAATCTACAACTTTCAAAAGTATACCCCTGCGGGTGAGGAAGTCCACAAACGTAATGGGTCAGCGGTACCTAACTCCCTTTGAACAACTCAGCCTTCACCAGCCCATTGAACAAAACCAGCTGCTCTCTTGGAGTTACTCACATGCTTTCCACTTGGATTTTCACTTTTTGCTATTCAGAGCATGTGACTGCTCATCTGCACTTCATGGTTTAATTCTACAGCTTGACTGGATGACCAAAGGCTTTTAAAATAAGAGAACAAGCAAGGGTGAATGATGAAGAAGTCACTTACAGTTCACATTTTTTTGGACAAAACAAGCTTTTGTGCTGAAGTTTGCGAAGCCTTTTAGATTCATAAACATTTTCCTCACCGCGCAAAGGTCATCTGCATACTCATAAATAACCAATAATATAACTCTTTGGAGACCAGCGAAGCCAAGTCAAACTGAGACTTTGCCAACATGTCCACAATACTGTTTATTCCATTAGCACAGCAGACCCTGCACTTGACTCTGCCCTTTCCAAATGAAATGAAGGAAATTAAAAACAAAAACAACACAACAACAAAAAAAATCAAACAAATCAAAATCCATCTGAATGAGTCAGAACACCACGTGATGCCTGTCCCCTTGCAGACCACTCTGCAGCATGTACTTCCACTACTCTGTATACGAGATGTCAAATCATTCAGTCTATAAACCCATTTTATTATAAATACTATCATCCTGTCTCAGTGGATTTGAGGAATTTTTTTTTTAAGTTTTAATTCAAGCCTAGACCCATCAAAAGAGCGATGTTACGATGTTTCAGAAGTGAGTGGGTTTGATTCCAAGCATACCAAAAGGCAGAGGGAGGGAGATAGTAAAGGGGAACAGTTAAATCTTTTTGCTTTCTCTCCTCAGCATCATTGCAAAATCGTTCTCCAAAACATAAGATTCAAGTCAAGTTGCCATGTTTTAAACAAACCACTATGTGTTATTGCACTATCCTTCTGTAATGGTGAATGTAGGTCAAAAACTTTTGGCCCTCTCATTTTAAAGGTATGCTAACTCTGACGGCATTGCTATCTGCACTTCTTCTCTCCTCCTCCCTCTCCTGCTTTTTTTCTCTCCGCTCTGTTCCTTTTTGCCTTCCCATCCCTTTTCCCTTTTCTTTCCCCTTGCCTCTTGCTTTCCCTTTTCCCTTCCCCTCTTTCTTCCCTTTTACTCTCCCTATCCTGACACTGGAAAGCAGCTGCAAGCTGCAGCTTCACATAAAATGCTCTGAAAAGCTTCATTATGTTTATCGACATATTTTCCATTCTCGGGTTTTCATCCAGTAGGACACAAAACAAGTATTCAAAAAATGCACGTGTGTGCAGACAAGCATGCATAAATATACGCATGCACATATAGTATGTCAAAACACATGAAAAACATATTTGCACACATGTGCTTCTGCTTGCATATGTATTTTTCTTCCTCTTGCAGTCTTAGGGGAATTTGTAGGCTGGATGCCACAGGTTGGCTCTATGCGTTACGAACTGTGTCAGTATGAATAGTGGGGACAAGCGATTCTGCCAGAGGGTCACGGAACAGCAAGTGCGTAAAAAGGCAAAATGGTCCAAGAAGCACACGCAATATCAGCCAGGGTTTGAAACGCACTGCCGCACACAGACCAAGATCCAGTTGTATGCTCCAAGGCCAGGAGAAGCACGATGCCATTTCTGCTGACCCCTTGCAAGGGCATGAATTACAGATTGCCAGTCAGGAATCCCAGCCCTTTTTTTCCCAGCAACTTGAAGTTCAAAAGCACTTCAGCAGGTGTTTAAAGTCAAGATGTATTTCAGACCTTGCAACAGACTGCTCTGGGTCTCACTGAGCTGGAAGATCAGGGCCAGATCTTCCGCTGATGAAGCCTCCTTGATTTTAACTGTTGGCTGGATTATCATTTAGATGAAGTTCCAGGCGTAATGGGGATATCCAATACAGGGGCTGACAGCTGGAAGGGAATGACTATGTCCTAGTAAACAGATGATCAAGGGTGTTCTTCCTGGAAACCATTTTTTAAATATATATCTTTACTCCAGCTAGTGAAAGGTGAACACACTTCACTCAAAATTTCAAACCACTTGAACAGCATATGTTTGAGAGCTCAGCATAAACCTTATTGGGCCCAAAGTTTGCACATGAAAAGTTGGAAAAAGCGGTAGAGAAAAACAGCAAGGAAAGGTTAACACAAGAAATAGAGCAGAGAGAAAAATCCAGATGAAAAAATACATTTAGTCTATACAGTATTATATCCACAAAGGATGTTATATGCCAGGAGCTGGAAGCCCTGTAGGTGCCAAAATCCAATTTATTCACGCAGCAGTAACTGCTTCCTCTGAACATGGTCATTGTGACACAGCCAGCTTTTTCCACAGGACATCCCAGATCATTCTTCCCTGGTCCCCATCCAAGCCTGAATTTTTCTGCCTGTCTCCCACAGCCCGTCCTTGTTCTGCCTCTTTCTGTGCTGCTGCCTCCACAACTGAGTTTCTTTTCCTCTTGTACTTGATCCGTCTTGAATTTTGACGCTCTGCTTGCCATCCTGACATCCCTTGCCCCATCAACAGCCTCAGTTGCTTTCCCTTCTCTCAAGTCTCACTTTGTCTTCCCATCCTTCCAGCACCTTTCCTGGCATAGGCCTCCTCTTCCCTGCTGATGTTCAGTAGCATTTCAAGTCCCAGACCTCCTGTCAGTCCTCACTTCACCCTCTGTTTTTCCACACCAGGTTTCCTGTCTCTATCTGCTTCCTTTGCTGTCTTCTCCACCATGTTCAGCTCCTAGCATTCCCTCTGCATTTGCAGTCTGGTTACATACCTTCTCCCTGCCTCCTAGGCACCAGCAGAACCAAAGCCACCAAGATCACAGGAGAGACAGACAGTTTTTTCACCTCCTCCCTAGCATCATGGTACCATGAGAGTCATTAAGAAGGTTCATGAATGAAACACACCGTCCTGCTTTTGGGACAAGCACCACTACAATGCGCTATTTGAATGGACTCATCAAAGCATTTACCAGACTTTCACCACCTTGAGCAAACTGAGATATCTTTTGGGTTTTTTTTGTCCAAAACATGTAACACAGCTGAACACAATCAGCTTTTCATAGGAACAGCAGCAGGCTCTTCCTCAGCTTCAGAGACTGAACTCATTTATCTACTTTAAACAAGTTTTCTAAAGTATCTCTGTAATCAACCTCCAGGGTGCAATTCATTTTGCTTCTATGAGGTACCTACTTTCAGACGGGCTGATTGAACTCCCCTATCTTTCTCCAGAGAGGATGGAGGAAGCTCAGCTCACACAAATTAGCTGGAATGAATGCTTAACAAACAGCTGGCATTAAAAATTAGGTGAGCTCCAGCTCCCCACAGTTTCTCAGTGACATCTCAGACTCTCATTCAGGAGAAGGAAATCAGGAAAGTGCTTCAGTGAAATCAAACACACACACAAAAACACAAACACCAAACCAAATAAACAAAAAATCCACACCTTGTTTTTTGTCTTTTTTCAAACATGGAAGAAAAATATTGGTTTTCCTTCTCATTTCATTCTTGGAAATGGCTGAACCATTTCAAATTGCACCATCCCAAGAAAACTCCAGCCTGAGTCACATGTGTGGCACCATAAATACCAGTGAGAACAGTTAGAGATTGGCAAAGCCATAAGCAACTGAACACCAGGTCTTGTGATACGAAGTGTAGTGCAACTTCCCAAGAGGTACTAGTGCCATCTACACCTCAAGTAGGATATAATGAGAGAACTCTCCCTAGCCTTGATTTGCAATTGTTCTTCAGCACCTGGTATGTCACTTCCATTTCTTTTCAGAGAGGAGTATGTGGCATGAAGACAGTTGTATCTTTCTTCAAACAATTGTCCTTTTTGAGGGGAGGGGGAAGAGAAAGAGGAGGGAGAGCCACTAACAAACTTGGAATTCAGTTACAAGGAAAAATGTGCCTGGAAAGTGACTTTCCAAAGCCAAGAGCTTCACGGGATTCAACAGTTCTTCCAGTGCTATAGGATGTACAGATATGTATCACTCACAGTAACATTCTGCAGGCTCCAGACTCCACCACATTACCAGGCAGGCTTTCTGACAATTAATGAGGCGGCTGTCAAGTTTTTAAACCAGATCACAGGAACTCCTTCCAACACAGCCTGCAGAGGTGCACAGCACATCTGCATACTTCGGCAGGGGGAAGAGAGTGAGCTTTGTTTCTTGTATGAAAATAAATATAGTAAGACCAAGGAAACAACATTCTCCCTACTCCCTTCTGAGCTAAGTCAGTAAAATAAGTAATGAAACACAGTGTTGCAGCCTCACCTCTGCCTTCAGCTTCATTGGGAGAGGAGTTCCAGCCTTAACCTCAGATGCTTCAGTGGTGATGGGTTTACCAGATACTCAGCATTACTTTGCAGCACTTTGGCCCATCGGCAACACAGGCACTAGCCAGATGAAGCCATGAGAAACCTATTACTAGAGTCAATGTAAAAAAGAGGAAGAGCAAGAAAGAGCCCACTTTGGTGCCATTCTGCACACGACACAACATCAGGGATACCCCAGTAAAACACCCGGCTATGATGATGAATCCCATCCATGTCTCTACTGGGTATCCATCTCTTGTAACCAGTAGGAAAAGGAAGAGAATAAGCTATATAGAACCTGGGAAGCCCACAACATGCTGGGCACTTGTGGCTGCCACCAGACAACACCAGAAAGCTTTATGCACACCTCACCAAGCTGATGCAGCCCTGATCTTCAAGAGTGGCTGCCTATGAGCTGCTCTGGCAGCCAAGACTTCCAGTCATCTTACCTCAAGAGTTTCAACCATAATTGGCCTCATTCACCAGGAAGCCCTTTTCTATAAGAAGGGACACCCAACATCGTTAGAGAGGAAGGTAAAGAGGCTGGGAAATCCTTAGATGCTGGCTCACTACAGGTTTTAGATATTTTTGCTCCACAATAAGAGAACAAGGGCAACAAGCATGTGGCTGAATGTCCTGAGGACTGTGTTGGGTGAAAGCAGTAGGTGCCAGGAAATGGGGGAACCACCACCAACAGAGGTTCACAACTAGTGAAAAAGCTTTGGATATAGTCATTGCCAGGAAATCCCTTTTGGAGGAATAAACCTGTTCTGTTAGCAGCCTTTACCTAGCAACCTTGGCTTTACCCTCTGTGGCCACTCCAAAGCGTTCACCTTGGAAGATGTGGCCTTTGACAATCAAAATACCAGACACTTCAGGTTTTATTGCAAGCTCTCCTGCCTTGGAAAGAGCTGATGAAGGTCCCATTGTGCTCCTGGACCTGTGAGCTCCAAGACCTCATGCCTGTGGCTTGGTGGTACACAGGTCTGCCTATAGCAGCCACGCTCCTCCACCTCGCCTCCCCTCCCTGCAATCCCACAGCCCCCCAGAGGAACCCTCTGACTCACAGCAGACACTTTTTTTTCCTCTCTCTCTTTTCGCCTGCATAGTTTGCTTGCTGACGTCCAGAAAAGAGTTTTTACCTCCCGGAAAACAGACAAGGCAGCTCCCAAGGGCTGCACGCTGCAAGCACAGGATGCCTTGCCATCCCCATCTTGTCAACTGGTGACACAGCTTGGGATGGTTTTCTGAGGGTGTAGGGATAGGGTGGAAACCAGGTACTGGGATGCCACGGCAGTTCTTCAGACAGTGGGGTGAGCTCTCGCAGGCTGTGCCTGGGGGACCCATGCAAGTGCACGTGGTGAGATTTTGGAGCTGACGGACGCCACAGAGGCAGCAAGAGATGCCTCCAGCTTGCAGCCTTCACTATGCCCTCCAGGGCAGCACTGCCCCGTCCCCTTCCCAGCTCTACTGGCCAATTTGCTCTCTGACTTTGGGAGAGATGCAAAAGAGCCAGATCACCACTACCTTGCCCTAAGGCACTGTTTGCTTACCTAAAGGTAAGATCAAATCTCCCTTCACCATGCTGTAGGAGTTGCCTGGAAGGCACAAGAGCCCCATGCTATGTCTGTGTCCTGCTATTTGACATGTTCAGACCTTCCGGTCCCAGCTCTGCTCTGATTTTTGTCTTCTCCTATGCTGCCCTGCAAGGAGTTGCCATTACCCAAGATCAGAGGGCTGTGGGAAAAGCCAACATCCTCATTTTAAAAGCAAAGGAGTCTTCTTTTTGCTGCTGTTGTGGTTTGGTTTGGTTTGGTTTGAGGGGGGGTGGCTAATTGCTCCAAACTCCCCTTTGTATGAACTCTGGGTCAGGGCCTCCCTACTTCACATCGCCGAAGTCAGGAACCCTCTTCACCTCCCAGAAGCTGTGCAGATGGCTCCTCACACCTGTGCTGGGGAAACTTGCCCAGCTGAGTGAACAAAAACTCAGCAAGGGCAGAACTGTCATGAAGGGTGGGCACTCGCTGAGTTTTGCTGCGCAGCTCCATCATGAGTGTCACAGAGGCAGTGACCTGCCTGGTAACTGTCCTGAAGATCCTTGGTTCTGTTTCATTGAAAGTGTGTAATAAGCTGGAGGCAGAAAGAGGTCTCCCCTCATTCCCAATCCCTGCCCTACCCTACTAGAGGAGCACAGGCTGCACATGAGAGGCTGTCAGGAGAGCACTGACTCCCCAGCACCATGATGTGGGCATTCATAACACAGGGATGCTGTCCCTCCTCAACAACAACCACACAGATGAAAAAAAAGGTCATTTTTCTTCTTCTTCTCCTCTCCATCCCTCCCCCCTCCTTCCAGAAAGTCTTGGTTTCATCCCACCATGGAACGAAAACAAATGCTCTAAACCGCAACATTTTTCACAAACTGGAATTTCTTGCAGTCTGGCCAGCCTTGGTGGATCAATACCAGGCATTTCTCTCCTCCTCTGCTCTGGCCTTTCCCTTCCAGCCTCCTCCCACCCACCCCACTCACCGAGGGGAATAAGGGAGCCGGAGGTGTCGAACGGAGGAGTCGGGAACACTCCAGCTCAGTTTTAAAAGGGACAGAAAAAACACTGGCGTCAGCCGGAGCACCAGGGCAGGCGCTGAGACCTTGTTTTGGATTTCGCAGAGACTGTCCCTGGGGAGAGCTGTCTTTTTTTTTCTCTCTCTCTCCTTTTTTTTTTTTTTTAATGCATGGTTTTGTTTGTAAGTTAAAAGTCTCAGGATTTGCAGTCTTTGAAGCTTGGTCAGCCTGCCAGATGGAATTAGTCAGTGCCTTTCGGTCGGAAATCCCAGGCAGATGAAGCGGGATGGAAGGACAGTGTTTTTCTCATTTACCAGGCAACCCTCTGTGTTGACCCCCACAAATTCAGCTGGAGAGCTCCCCAGGACCCCAAAAGCAGGCAGGACTGAAGGCAGGAAAGTGAGCAGAGGGACAAACCTTTCACATGCGTGAATCTGTGTGGCACCACGGAAGTCAATGGCCCCCAAGCAGTTTTATACTGCTTGAGATCCAGGCCTGATGTTTTTGCTGGTACTTGCCAGAAGCTATAAGATGTCAGTGGAGTTTCCTCTGCTTAAAAGCAGTGCTGAATTTGGCTTTCCTTGCTCCTAATACCATCTTCCTAGCTCTTCCCACCCTAGCCTGTCTCAAATCTTCCTATTCAGGGGCTCCTCAAGGTGAACATTCCCTCTTCCAGGCGAACAGCCTCCGTCTCCTCTATTCCTGAGTGAGTCTTTGCCTTTCTTCACACAGGCCCTCACCTCACATGCAAGCCCAGGAACCCAAGTACCATCTTTGAAGCTTTACCAATCTATTTTCTCCTCTCTTCTTTGTCTTTCTCTCTTTCCTGAGCCCACCCTTCACTGCTCTCTATGCCTCTGCTAAAAGCTTCAGGTCATTCCTCAGGCAGTCCCCTGACAAAATTACATTTGGAGAACATCCACTTATTTCCACATCATCCAAACCACCAGCCAAGAGGAGAGTTAGTACCGCTTGTTCCAAACATGCAATATATGGATGACAGCCTGTCATAAAAACACAGAGTGACATCAGTAGATGTGGGAAGAGCTCACTACACTGGAGCTGACAGCCTCCTTCCAAGAGACCAGTGCTAATCACTCACCAAGCAAGACCTCAACTCAATTTCTCATGAGGGCTGGAAGGGGCAGAGAGGTTTGCTGTGAAGATGGTATACAGTAGTGCTGTCAAAGCATGCAGACCCATGCACAGAAACAGTCCATTTTACCTTTGGACTCTCCAAATCTCTCAGTAGCACAACACTTGCAGCAACAGGGAGGTCCAAGCAGCACACCACTCAAGTGCCCAAAGTGCTCAAATACATGAGGAAGGGACTAAACAAGGCGTGATGGATCACCATGCAAGGTCATTTTTAACACGGAAAGAGGCAATATTTTAAGAGCAACAAGCATCTGTAATTAGTACTGGCATTATATTAGTAACGGAACAACCCAAATTGAGGCCAGTTTTTGAAGCCTTTTTCAAAAGCCTTGCAGTCTGCTAAAGCAAAAGTAGATGGAGAAGCAGAGAGGGGACATATACTGCAGGTGGGTTCCAGCAGCAAGAACCCAGGCTGCACTCTATCTCCCTAGAGAGGCAGAATACCCAAGGGGCTAATGGCACAAGTTTGGGAGACCACTCAAGCAAAGGGTGGGAGCCTCAAGACCTGGCCTGACAAACCTGTGGAAATTACTGCTTCAGGACTTTGGCTGAGTCGGTATAGCATAAAATGAGTCCAAAAGGATTAGCACTCCAGCTTAATAGGAGCACAAGGAGAGATATATGAAGCCCAGCCATCATCTGTGAAAATTGCAGGGAGGCCAGTTTGCAACCAGACTGAGAAGCACACATGCTCACGCAAGACAGACTAGGATGTACCAGTTGCATTAGACGGTAGAGTACTTTGACTGTCAAATGAAGCTACAGAGGGATCTTCCTTTCAAATGTGATATGATTGACCAGGGAACTGGTGTCCCCTTCCTGGAACGCAACACTGCCCTTTACAGAAGAGACACATCACAGACCTGTCCTGCCAAAAAAACTCCCACATTCCTGAGAAGATGGGCAGAGGGGACATAGATACATAATGGCCCAAAAATCCTGAGGCAGATGTTGTCTTCCCCACCTACAGTGCAGTCCCTGTAGAAGAGACTCGTCTTACTATCATGTGAACCAAGACACTGCTCATTCCAAATAAGAAGAGCTCAAAATGGTCACAAGTGACCTTCTCTACAAAGGATCAGATTTTGCCTACCTTGTCTAAACTTCAGTATCAGCCAATCACTGACAAACATCTCTGCCATCATGCTAGCACCAGCCAGACAGCAGGGTAAATGCTGGCTATCTGCAGGGACAAACATGTTCCTCCCAGATCCTATCACCCCCCAGAACCCCAGCACATCCACAGAGTAACACTACCCTGTGGTGACTAAATGCAGCTCCAATCAGTGGAACACTCACACCACAAAGTCACTTGCACCACTGAGAAGGTAAAAACCAATGCTGAAAAGCTAGAACCAACTCTGCCATTGCCAATACCATTCTTGCTATCAGCAAATGCCACAAAAACCACTAGCAATCATGACCAGTCAAAGCAAACCAAGCTTATTTCCACTGCTCAGAATACATGACAACTCCACAGCTTCATCCATCTTATTTCATCAGGTCTATCCAGGAGCCCAAGCTGCTGCTTCTCCATTTCCATGCTCCTCACTGCGCCTTCTCTAGGCCCCTGCTGTGCCATTGCTCGAGCCTGGTAGGTTCTGTATCTCTAAATACTGACTCTGAACACACTGTCTTAAGAAACCTCAATCTTTAAAGAAATTAAAACAGAGCTCCAAAAGAGGGAACAGGGTGCAGCTGACAGATGGACTGTTTGCTAGTACAGGAGCAATCTCTGAAGCTTGCTCAACTGAGGAAGCAATTCATGTTCAGCATGGATAGCGCAGAAGCTGCACTCCTACCTTTTGACTACATTCTTGCTGCTCAGAAAGACACAACGCCATAGATCACAGTATTTGTCTTATCACACACCTGACACCTTCCTCCACCCTGCAGCCTCCCAAACAGCCTGGCCCTACCCACACAAGGAGACCATGCACATGCACTGGGGAAAAACCACGGCTGGGCAGGAGCTGCCCTGAGCAGGCAGCAGAGGGGCCCACACAGGCCATGTTTCATTGCTGCAAACAGAAGGGGACCAGGGAGAGCAGTGGTCATCTAATTTACTGGAGATCTGGCCCCATTATGTATCACTTTGTGCATATTTAAGGGATGCTATGAAGTTGCCAACATGGCCCAGGACTGGGCAGAATATGAGTAACCCTGGTTTAGAGGAAGAGGCAACAAAAGAACCTAAGAGATGTCTGAAACCAGGAAAACAGGCTTGTTTATGAAGCCAAAAAGAGTGTGCAGCATATTCCAAGGCCAAGGGAATTTTTCTCTCAACATTACTTTGCCTTGGCTACCTGGCCACTCTCACATAAACAAAGGAGACAGAGCAAGAAAGCAAGGAGACTTCACAGAGGTTATAAAAATATCACTTGTGTAATTAGACTGAATCAAAATTCATGAATTTCTGGTTGGAAGGAATGCGTGTGCTTCCTCTGTTTCCTCTCTCATTTATTTTTCTTCTCTTTTTTTTTTTTCTTTCTCATAAAAATCTAGATAAACAAAAGCCCTAGGATATTGGATGGTTCCTTGCGTATTGTTTTAGAAGCAGAAAAAACAACAACAACAGCAACCACCGTGGTGAGGATGAGTGTCTGCGACCGGCACTGTGCAGCCCCTGTTTTCCTGCGTTTGCAGGAGCTGTTCTCGCCCTTGCTCTGCCCCGAGCAATGTTCGGCCGCACACCCCGTCCCAGGACACGACGAGGCACCGTTAAGTGCCTCCCCGCTCTTCCCACAACTGCAGCATCGCTTTGTCGATGGTCACATAACCCACTGCGGCAAACTGGATTTACGTTCCTACCTCTCTCCTCAACTTCAGGAGCAATTCACTTAGTGCCTCCTTGTAGATGGGTAACTGAAAACAAGAGAGGGGAAAACAGCACTTTAGATGCCCATGCCTACCAGGACTAGACCATGAACTCTGCAGGGCAGGGACTGTGTGTCGCCATGCACAGCAAGTCCACAGGCCTGGGAGACGCTGCTTGCAATATCACCCCCACACGCCCACATTTACGATAGCCGCTAACATTCATGCACTTTGTAAAATCCTTTGGCTAAAAAGCATGAGCGTTGCCAGCTTTCAAAAATGTTGTGTGTGGCCCTAGAACAGAATGATATAGGCTTCAAAATAATAAGACATAACCAACCCAAAAGTATTTGGAGTATTTTTCATCTGTTTTCTCATTTGGACCCTTGAGGCTTCATATTTTCGAGTGAAGTTGTTTTTTTCCAGGATCAAGAGAGCTGGAAATGCTAGTTTAAAAAAATAAAAATAAATAGAAAGCTGAGAATCTCATTCAGCCTCTTAATTCCAGGAGCTAAAAAAAAGACCACAAGTCTCAAATAAAATCCACAAACATCACAAGCTTCAGGATGATATTCAATAAGAGATGGCAACATTCAGAAGCATGAAATGATAATTTCCACCTCGCTGGATCTGGTTTTATTTTATTTTTCTCACCTCAGATTCTGTAGCTATTTTTCTCTTCCTATAGGGACTCTATTTCTGGGCAAACAAAATTATTCCTTACCATAGAGCAGAGGGTGTAACCCTATGTATCTGTCAGTTGCCTTTAAAATTCTTCAGTCCTGGTGGTTTCATGAAAACCAGTGGTTCAACAGAAGGAAAAAAAGAAAACAAATAGTGATCTTAATGAGAAAAGCTGCATCAAGAGTCCCACATTTATCCCTTCTGTTTGTTTACTACTGCTCAGTCAGCCCATGTGTGTGCCTAGGTTGCTCTCTGCAAAGCCAGCAGATGATGGATATAGGGACAGAAGACAGGAAGGCAGACTCCTAGGAAATTAAGGGACCCTGAGAGGGAGAAACCACAAGCCCAACAGCAACTTTGGGAGCCCAAAACAAGACAGTGAATTTAGCAGGAAACATCAGTGCTCTCAGCCCTGCACAGGAGATCTTTTTATTTTTTGCCAGACCATCATAGGTAAGGATAAAAAGAACCCAAAACAAAGACCTTCCTTTGTTTCTGTCACCGGAGCTGAAAAAACTCTTCTGTCTTAGAAAAGGGCTTAGAAAAATGGTGATTCCTACTTCCCTTATATATTTGCCCTAAACACACTCTGAAATCATGCTGTGTTACTTCAGGGAACATTTGGCAGTACACAGAGGCTCACAGGTGAAGGACCCTCACTGAGAGGAACATAGAGACACACATTTCAGTTGGGTGACTGTATATGGACATATCATCACTGACTTCTAGAGGTGAAACCAAGAAAAGATAGCAAGGTGACACACTGTCTCCAACTATTCAGATACAAGCAGCTTTAACTGCTTTCAAAAAGGTGTTGATCCAAGGAAAACATGAAATAGAAGTCAATGGATCTGAGTGGAAAATATTATAGCAGTCAAATAGGCTGCTCCAATAACACTACCTCTACCCACAGGTATGTTTGAAGGGGATGGGGAAAGAAGGGAAAAAGAGAGAAGTTTCTGTGCTGAATATCTGAGAAGTTTGGGTTTGTTTGGGGATGAGGGTTTTTTCTGTGGAAATCCCACCCACTACTAGGGAGCTGCGCAAGTCCCAGAATCCCAGAGACTGATAGGTGATGGAAATATCCATCAGGAACTGCTACAGGCAGCCACAGGGTTTTCCTATAAATCACTGCAAACTCAAATTAGGGTCATTATCATATAGCAAGGTCATGGCCCAGCCATTTCTGAATGCTAATGGCAGAGCTGTGATGAGCAAAGCCATGCAGCACCACTCCTCACTGCAGGTTATCTACGCCCACCAAACTCCAGCCTCCTGCCAAGGGACAACACCCTGGGTAAAACTTGTGTGCAAAAACTTTTGTTCCACAAACAAATCAGAATGAGATTTAGGCCTAAAAACTTGGTTTACAGGCTCTCTCACCCCAAGGAGCAACAAAATCAGTTTTGCAACCTGCCGAAATCCCCCTCTTTCTAATACCCTCACACACACAGAGACATCCACATCAAGCTAGACAACCCCCAGCATGTGTTTGCATGAAGATCACCAAAGAACAACCCTGCAATAACCTCCTGGATCTATTGGCCAGCAGCTAGGAGACACTTCGCTAGAAGAAAAAGCTCTGCTTGTGCAGCAAGGAAGCATAGCTGCTGTGGAAATGACATTTTAGCAGGTCAGATCAGAGTCTCAAAAACAACGCTCATCTTGCCTTGTCCCATCCTTGCCTGGAGGGTTAGCAGCTCATGAGAGACTTGGTAGTGTGAGGCTGCAATAGTCATGCAGCACATCTGCTCTCTTATCTCAACACATGGACAGCTCCGACTAGTATGATCCATCCCTTATTTTTACATGCACCAAAATACATGGAATTCCTTCCTTTCTCCTTAGAAATCCATCGCCAGCCTAGCTCTCCACCTCCCTTTTGGACCGCTCAGTCACACCGAGTTCATCCTGTCAATGCTGGTGAGAGACAAAACCAGATCCTGGAGCTCCACAGCCAAAAGCTGGTCCTCGTCCAAGCCCCAAGAAATCCTTTGTGCTCACAGGGACGTCACTGCTGAGGTGGGCTCTACCTCAGACTGAGGAGGGCTGCCTCTGGTTGTTATTAGCTGTACCGAGGATTCGAAGGATGAGGAGGCACCAAGCCAGTGTCTACTCCAAAATGCAGTGATCCTACATTTGCAGAACATGCATCTGGCCTTCATTAATTCTTAAATGGTCCAACATGGGCAGAGGAATCAGAGTGGGTTGGAGAGGGAGCTAACGTACTGTGCACTGAACAGGGCAGTCACAGGCACGTTCAGGCAACAGGCTGTTTTGTTTTGAAGATGTTTCTGATCAGGCAGCATCTTATCCAACATGTGCACGTCATAGCATCAGTGGGACTGTGTGTAGTCCTAGGCATGGGTGTGGGACAGAGCCTCCAGCAAGGGCTTGGCCTCGAAGTTTCTCATGGCGGTCATCACAAACCTTAGGATGACAGCCTGGCGGGGGGGGGCAGGTCAAGGAAGGACACTTGGAAATTCAGTCATGAAATGACAATGAGATGGTCTTTTACCCCACCAAAAGGAAGCACCAGACATAAGGATGCTGGCACCCAGCCTTCAAAAGCAGATCTCAGAGCATGGATAGGCTGGAGAAATGAGGCATCAACATGCACCATTTTTCTCCACATGGCTGGAGGCATCACCACCTTTTCCCCATGGCCCTGAGAGGAAATGGGTGGTTGAGCAAACACACTACAAAGGTCTGTATTTCTTCCAAGAAGGAAGAGCATTCCCTGTCTTGAAGACACAGGGGTGGCAGATTGAGAAAGAACTTCAGTCTGGTTCACAAGGACCAGAGGCCATCTGCGAGCATGGCTATGAGTGTACCTCGAAGGGTGATTCAGCATGTATGAATATCTAGATAGGTGGGTCACTGAGCATGCAGCTGAGTGTGCTTGTGTGGGCAGCAAAGCACATGGCAGAACAACAGGGCACAGACAGCACATGGATAAACAAGTGTGTCAGAAGTGAAAGGACACAGCAGAGCAGGGGACTTGTTCAGAAGAACAAGCCAAGAGCTGTGCCAGTTTCTGTCTTCCATTAAACTTGGGACATCCCACTACTTTGCTGTGGCACAACAGTGTACAGCTAATGGAGGGGGAAGTGTCCAATAGCTCCTATCTCCTGGGTGGCATCAGGTGCAACACTTGTAACGATTTGGTGCTCAGAAATGGAGCAGATCTTGAGTTGACTTGACCTCTGAATGCGCAGAATGGAAGCTACAGGAAATGACACTGTAAACAGGAAGGCATGAGATAAATAGGAGATGGGGAAGAGAGAGATCTATTTAAAGTCACAGTTGCTTTTTAACTCCATTTACTTTCTTCTGCTCAGCTAGAAATGAAGGCTCCCACCGTTTTCCGCTTGCCTGCCAAGACAGCATACACTTAGCACTTACAACTCTTTCCTAATCAACGCAAAGCTTACTGCACGCCCTGTTAACACCACTGCTGAGGCTGTCCAGGAAGCTGGAGACAACATGTCTACATGCTCCAACAACCTGAAGGAGAAGACTGGGTGCAAGATTTCCAGCTAGCTCTGTCGTAAGGGAGCCAAAGCTGTTTTATGCAACATGACAAAGCTCAGTGATCTCCTCTCCACCTCCTCAAGTGGAGGTTGGGCTAGATGCTGCACAATCATGTGATGTAAGATGGTGCCTCCTCCTAAGCGTTTATGATGGTTAGAGGCAATGAGGTTTTCTATTTTGATATTTCAAACACTTCATTAAAATAGGCATCTGTTTTGCAGGTCGCTGGCTCTCTGGTGTAGAGACCCAGCATGTTTCATTGATATTTCTATTTACGGTTAACTTGTGGAAATTGCAAAAAAGAAAGCCATGAAATATTGCCCATCTCCCTCCACATCCCCCCAGATAAAGTTAATATAGTTGATTTGGGCAGCTACTGATGACAAAATGGATTGGGGGGTGTTTAGTTGCCATCTAGAATTTTTCAATGATGTTAGAAATTCAGAGTATTTGAAAAATCATGTGAGAGCTCCAAAATCCTAGACAGGAGATTTCAGGAAGTAAGTATACATTGATTCTCTTCATTTATCAGACAGAAATTACCAACTCCAAGTGACGTAGTGTAGTGGAACAGAAGGGACAAGAGGGAACAAGTCCTCTTCTAGCTCCATCCCGGTCTGGGTGTCTCTAGGAACTGAACCTTGCTCAGCCTCAGTCCAATTTCCAGTCCAAACTGGAACACAAGAAGTTCCACTTCAATTTGAGGCAAAACTTCTTCTCAGTGAAGGTAACAGAACACTGGAACAGGCTGCCCAGGGGCGTTGTGGAGTCTCCTCTGAAGACATTCAAAACCTGCCTGGACACATTCCTGTGTCACCTCATCTGGGTGTTCCTGCTCCGGCAGGGGGATTGGACTAGATGATCTCTTGAGGTCTCTTCCAGTCCCTAACATTCTGTGATTCTGTGAATTTCAGCCTCTGCAAACTCCCATCTGTGCCCTTCAGGGGCTTTACTCTGCCCCAGTCATCTCAGAACAGAGATCAGTCTTTAGCTTCTGCAGCTTGATGCAACTCTAATTTTAAGCTACATTAAACAAAGCAAATCTACATTTAGATATTAGAAATCCACTGTTCTGTGCCCCCACTCCCAGGTCACAAGCACACACTTTTCCCATTCTGATGTGTTAACAACAAGTAAAAAAAAGAGGGGGAATCTTTTGGTCAACATAAGCACTTTTGTTGCATTCTCAGAACTGGATGTTCTCTGCCTAGAATGAGATTTTAGCCCTGCAATTTCTGATTGCTCCGGTTGGCAACTGCCTTTCCCTCTACTCGGCTCTCTCCTGATCTCTTCCATTAGGGAAGTGGCAGAAGGCTGTGCCCTGCATTTCCAGGACAAAATACAGAACTGTCACAGGACAGTTCCCATGTAGAAGGGATCATCCCCATTTATTTGAGGAAAGGAAAAACAATACAAAACAAAACAAAACCAAACAAAACCCCCAAACAAACAAAAAACACCAACCACAAAAACTTAGTCCTGTTACAGAAATCTAGTTAAGTAGACAAGCTAAACAAAATACAATCAGGTTTCCTTTGGCCAGCCTGGAACATATGGTATTTGTCAGCTAGTCATGTTCCTCTCTTGATTCTGGCAGGAGATAGGTAACTTGTTCCAAGCACTAAGCAAGCTCCTGGAAAGTCAGCATGCTGAGCAAACTTTTGGAGGGGGGCTAGCTGGGGATATAATAGCTCACACAGACACAGATTTGACAGCATTTCTTCCATATTGTCCAGCACAGCTCTAGGTTACAATGCCTCTGGCTTCAGTACATTTCTGGTTCACATGGTTCCTTGTGGTATTGCATCTCTAAGTCCTCATTTGCTAAGCACACACACACAGTTCTGGTGTTGAGGGGTCCTACCAAGTAGGCAGACAAAGGTGTGGAAGGAAGAGAGGTTTCTGTGGATTTGGGCTCAGAAAGAAATCCCAAAAAGGTAAATTGCATCAATGAGTAGCACAGTAAGCCCTTTATTAAGTCACCTTTCTGAGGCAGGCTGAAAATGGCTGCTGCCATCCCAGAACAGACTGGCAAGGAGTTCCCCAGCAAGAAAATGGCAGTAAGTACCATGGTGTCACAGAGATTAGTTGCTGCAGAAAGGAATAGCCTCTAAATCTGGTCATCAACCAGAAATCTGTGTGAAGAGTCTGGCTCTGTGCTAGGAATATTCTGCTCTGTTGTAGTTTGCAAAGAAGTTAGCAAAGAGCTGATTCAAAGAGAAACAAGCCCATGTTTTAACAGAGGGAACTGCAAACCATGTCGTGGTAGAGTAATATCAGCAAAACAACTGCCCCAGCAAAATCAGTTATGTCTATCGGAAAAGGGAGCTGATAAAGGACTATTGATTTGTTCCAGTAACAACAGAGTGCTTCCCATCGCACACTCCAGGCCAGCTGAGAGCTTCAGCTGCTTTTTGACTCCACATAGTTCAGCCTCATCATTGCCGGGGCTGATCTGCCATGTCTTACATAGGTTTGCTTCATCTGCTACAGGCCTTTTATCAGCAGGAAAGCTGATTTATTCCCTCCCATGCAGTTGCAAGCCAGCAATGCCTCCAAGTTTCTGCATTGCCTTTTATCTTCCCATAAACAGTTGCCCTTATTGCTTATATGTTCCTTTCCTATCCCTGTTGACAGACAGCCTGGCTGGCTCAGGCCACTGCAGCCTCAGCCTAGTTTTTCTTCGGCAGTAAAAAAGTGGGAATTATGATTGTAAAAACGGAGCAAAAGGATTTCTTCTGACCATTCCTGTGTTCTTTGGTGAACTTGTTTGGTGCTAGAGTCAGGTTTCCTCCATCTTTTACGTGCTAGGCACAGTCACTCCTGTTCCTTCATTTGCAGAAGACCAGAGTATTTCAACTTCCATAACACACGGCTCTTCAGTGACACTCTTGCTACATCAGCAACACTTCAGAATACCTTGACCATTTTTACCCCTGCCTTGTAATCCTATATCCTTTGTAGCAGAAGGTATTCCCTCACTTCCATTTGCTGCTTTTTGGCAACCAAGACCTAGCTCAGGCAACAGGCTTCTGTACACCCTCAATGCATCCACCACAGACCCGCTTGTCAGGTTTACCAGCATTAAGCACATCCAAGAAAACATTTCCCACTCTTCTGGGTTGCTATCATGAATCATCAAAACTTGCTGTGATCACCAGCATTATGCTGGAGCATACCAAGGACCGAGATGCTTGCAAAAACCTTTGCATGTGTTTCTGTCCCGGGACTGCTTAGCCCCACCACATTCAAAACTTCAGCTGCAACACAGCTCTGATATGGCATTTCTTTGGGATTACGCATATGTAGCCAGTCAGCTCATCTCTTCCATTCACTGGCCTATCAGATGTGTCGCTCTTGCTCAACTTTAAGATTAACAGGAGTGATTCTCCACCGAGGTTAATGGGTGTAGCACACTGTTCACAATCATTTTTTACACAAGCTGCACTGATGCAGCCAGACAAGCTGCCTGTCCTTCACAGGGAGGGAGCAGTTGAGTTTTGCTTTCAGGAACCAAAGAATTGACTTTGAGAACACCATCCATCACCCACGCAGGAGCTCTGCGGAGCGAGGCAACAGGATGTCATCATCCCCTCCCCGTGACACGGAGCAGAGCGTGGCTGGCTTTTGTTCTTACCCACATCACACAGACTTCAGCAGAGCCTGCTCACCAAGGGCCATTCCTCTCCTTTGCTCTCAGGTCCTGCTCAGCAGTACCCTACTGGGCTTTCCTCATCCATCATTACCAGCAATTTCATCTCTGTCGCTTGCTGGGCACTTCCTCTCCATGCCTTTGAATCAGAGGGGTTTTTTCCCTCTCTCAAAGGAGTTTATAACATTTACTGCATGGTATTGGAATCTCTGGACTAAACTGAGTCATAGTTCAGCAAAATTAGGCTGGTTTCAACTTCCTCACAGTAGGAAATTGGACATACTGCAGCTGTCTTTCTGTTTTCCTGTTTAAACCATCCCATCTTCCTGCAACTCTGTCCTCAATGGCAGAGTAGCTGAGGCACATGGATTCCAAAACAGGAGATAAAATGGCTGTTGCCAAAGGTTGTTTGCAAAGCCGTTCAAAGCAAGAGGGGACTTCACAAAGTTTCCAGTCATTAAGCAGAGTTACAGCATTTGGCTCCTTCCCCCAGTCTCCCAGTATCTCTCATTAACACCAGTTTACTACTGCTCTTCTGGGAGTCAAGAGTGAAATTTCCACTGGCTTCCAGGATGAAGGATGGAGCTTGCTAATGCAACCCCAGTGCAGTGTCCCTGCTTGCCCTATTTTGGGCTACGTGACTTCACCAGGGACCAAGGCAGGCCACAGCACCCCCTCAGTGTGCTGCTTTTAGCACCATAGGACTCCGCGCATTATTTAGGTTATTTTCACACATCGGAAAGTATCATGTAATATTTTAAAGGTCTTCAAAACCATGTAACAGATAAACAATGAAACCACACATACACGGAGATCTCAAAAGGCACCGTTATGTTGCCTAAGCCTGTGCTGACGGTTTTCAACCTGCCGTGCATTCAGGATTCCTCCCCTTCCCTGTTAGTTCACTGAAGCCACACAATTTTACACGAAAGAGCATAGCGCCAAACATTCAGGGCTGCCCAGCACGGGTTGCTTGTTGGCACGATCCAGAAGGGCATGCTATACAAGCTGCTCTTTCATGCAGGGATCCACATTTCTCTGCAATGAGTGAGGTGAGCTTTCAAAGATGTGCATGTGCAAATATATGCCACATTTGTTTGTTCTCTTGTACCTGCATTACTCAGTAGTATCTGCTACGGCAAAAGCATTTATATTCTGTGAAAATACCTAAGCAAAAACATTACTTTTATGTACATGAACAGAAGAATTTGAGAGCCTGCGCTAGTCGCTTGTAAATCACTGTGCCCACCTCACTTTAAAAACTGGCGCAGCATGCGAGTAAATGTAAGCATAATAAAAACTAATAGGAAACAGACAGGCAATAGAATTAAGAGCAGCAGCCAGCTGGGATCTTCTAACCAGTGACATCAAGGGATTGCTGAGGTAATACACTGATGGGTTTTAAATTAACTGTAACCACTCAGGAAAAAGATCTAGGCGTCACTGTGGACAGCTCAATGAAAACATCTGCTCCATGCACAGGCCATCAAAAAAAAAAAAAAAGGAACCAAAAAATGCTAGGTTGAATAGGATAAAGAACAATACCAAAAATGTTACAAATGCCACCACATAAATCAATGACACATTCACACTTTGAGAAGTGAGCTGAAGTCTGCTCGCCCTGTTTCAGAGCAGGAATAGCAGGAACAGAGGCCAGAGAAGGCTGCCAAAAATCGTCAAAGGCACAGAAAGGTTTCCAAGGTCATCAGGAGGAAAGATTAAGGTCCAAATGGTTCAAAATAACTTGTGCTAGAAGTGTATAAAATGAAGAATGGGACAATGAAAGTTTTCCCTTTTGCCCTTCCTTATGCTGAAGGAATAGCGGCCACCTAAAGCACTCCAAAAATATTATTAAAAGAAGGAAAAGAAAGTTCACCGGCATTTTGCAGATTGCCAGGTTAACATGTGAAACTTGCTGCTGCAAGGTGCCAGGCTGAGAGTTAAGCTGGTATCCAGAGAGGGATTTGCCACCTCTCACCACGTTGCCACCACATGAGAATGAATGAACGTATACGATACATATGTACCTGGGCAGGTACTGAACTCCTGGGTTTACGAGGAGACATAAGGTAACCAAAGACAATGAAGAAAGCCAGGGAGGAATCTGATAACTGGCATGACTGCAGAGAGAGATTGAAGGAGAAAAAGGTATCTCGAAGAGGAAAATAGGAGATAAAAAACTCTTAACAATCTGGAAAAAGGGTAAGGGAGGTGTTTTGTGGGGTTTCTTCCTTCACTCTCTACATGAAAGAGGGGAAATTAAGATGCTACTAGGCTGTGTTAGAGCATGTATCCCAGTTCTCTGAATAAAAGATGAGACAGTAAATGCTGGCCACAGGTGAATATTTACAACCACAGCTGGCTGGGCTGCAGACAGACCAGCCCAGCCACAACAGAGCTGCCCCATTCAACACTACCATGCCATGCTCCAAACACCAGCACCTTGGTCCACCCTGGCACCGCATCCCCTTTGCATCCTGGTTCACCGTTCAAACCTCCAGGATTAACAGGTAACATCCAAACACCCTGCAGAAATTCCAGGTGTCATTGCATATTTTCAGTGTATGGTTTTATTTAGGATGACATAGGCCAGCTTCAGCTCTTGACCAGCATGAAGGGCTAGGGAACAGCATCAGTACACATTTTGAGCAGTGTGTGGAAAAAACATTTTTTCTAGGTGAGCCACAGAGCCTCCAGCTCCGTCATCCAACAGCCTCACGGTCTTTGAGTATATCTGACGGGTACAGAGCAGGGTTTCCCTTCACCACACAGCAACCCATGATAGCACAGAGCAGCAGCAGGTGCCTGCAACTCATCAGATACCTCTGCTAGGGCAAAGCTTGCACATCTGTGTGTGCAATCCTAGCACTTACCTACAACAGCCAACAAACCTCTTCAGAGAATGGGCTCTGTGTTTGCTGTAAGGGTCAGCCCGAGCTGCACTTGGCTCTGACCCCCTTTTCAAGGACGAGTGTACGGGCAAGAACAGTAGAAACACTCTTATGGCCACTGAAATAGAGCAATTTCTTCTTTGTGTTCAGGGATTTCACCCAAGTCCTCCCCAGCTACAATAACAAGAGCGGTCAGGGCAATACTGCGAACACATGGAAAGCATTAAAGCATGACACCGCACAGCACTTAGCCCCAGTCACCCTGCCCACATGTATTAAGAAGCACAAGGCAGCCTGTTCCTCTGTTCATCAACACTCCCATAGGATGTCCATTGCAGGGCTTTCCTCCACTTTGCAGGGCTGGCAATGGGCTTTTTTGCTCCACTGCGCATGGCTGGTGGTGTGGATGCTCACCCCGACACACCACTATGAGCCTGAACTGGAAATGTGCCACCAGGCAAGCCATGACACAGATGTATGGCAGTGGATTTACAAGCACATGCAAACCAAGCAGCAGTCCCAATCCTTGAATAAGACCATCCACTCCCAGAGGTGTGGCTCTTGTCCATCTTTCCCCTCAGAAACAGCAGATGGGTAAGAACTTGCCTTATGGTATCAGGACAGTGGGACCTGTAAAAACCAAGAACAACAATGCAAAACCCCCAAACAACCCCACAGCAACCCGCACGACCTTCAGCACCAAGCTGCCTACTCCCAGCCAGGGAGGCAGGAGCCCCAGTGCAGTGACCCACAGCACGTAACGCCCCTTGCCCAAGCCAATCTTCTCCACAACCTCCTGCTCCTCATCCCACCTGCCCTCCTTCCCCACCACAGGTTCACCAGTGGGGAACCCCACCACCAACATACTGTGCGCACAACATAATAAAGCAACAGAGTCCAGTGTTAAGCAGGGCTTTTATGTGCAGCCAGCATTTCAGAAAGCACAGTACATGCTGTATGCTTGGTGCCGTCAGACTCCAAGGCTGAATTCTCCAGTGTTTTAGGAAAAAGGTAGGGTGGGAGGAGAGTGTGAGAGAGAGGAACAGACCAAGCTTTGTGGAATTCTTTTTAAGAGTATATGCATGACTGTATAAAAGGACTTTTTTTTTTTCCTGACCTCAAAAAGACAATATTATTTCACACAGACCTATTTCCAAGAGTGGCCAAGCTATTTCTACATGAACCAGTGCCTGGTTGAGGCAGAGGCTGTGAAAGGGAAACCCTCTCTCCATGTACGAAATGGAAATTCCTTGACCTCAGCTGCAAAGCCGATCAACACATGTGTGATGGGCCAATGAAAAAGAAATTAAAATACCAGAGTGGCCAATGCAGATGAGGGCAGGTGTGTTAGGGCAAAGGCACAGCCTGCTTTTTCCAGGCAAACGGCCTGACTGAAAGTAAAAAAAAAAAAAAAGGAGACGTGCTGGGCTGGGAAGAAGAGGAAAGCAGGGCAAAAGAAAAGGTATTAAGACATTGGTTAGAAAAGCAAAGACTTAAAATGCCAGGCCAACAGGTTGTGATTCATACCCTACAGCCTGAAGGTAGAAAGGCAGGGTGAACAGGCACGGAAGGCAGAAATAAATATATATTTTAGGCCATGCTATCATTTGGTGTGCTTCACAGAAAAGGTTGGGTGTTCAGTATGAGCCCAGACAGAGGCAAACAGGTTCATCATCAGTCTAGACCTGGTAACACCAAGTAGTGACTACACCACAGACCTGTACCCTTCTCTAAAGCTGTGTTTGCTTCCTTGGGAGGCCACCAGAAAAAATGGCTCCAGAGTAAAAGTGCTTTTCCTGACTGGCATTGAGGACATGACCACCTATGGTCTCCAGCAAGAGTCCCACAAATAAGCCATCACTGGATAAAAAACTACACAGCAATAACTGACTGGTGTTAACTTTCCAAGTCAAGGGAAACAGAGTCCTTTAGTTTCCTTCTCACAGGACTGGATATCTAGAATTAAAGCATCAGAGCCCTAAAAGACACTCAACTTGAGAACGGGGCTGAATCCTTTGGGTAAGGCACACCATCTAATTTCTCCCTATGGCAGAAAACTGGTGTGCACCACAGCCCCTCCGTGGCTCTGTAATGGGATTGAACATGCTATGCAGTCAGGTACATGAACCCACAGCACTTCTATAACACGTCAGGTGTGTAGTATGCTCTCTCTCTCCGGCATACATGTCTGTCAGAAGGGATCTCCCACTGCCAGAATAATTTGTCTTTTTCATGGCCAGTTCCCAAGTTAACAGTGGGAAAGAGGACTGCAAGGTCTGGGCCACAGACCTTCCCAAACTCCAAGCAATCTGCATGAAGCAGAATGACAAATAGAAAAAGCTCTAGTGGCACCCATAGGTCAGTTCAGGTACACACACAGGGATGCCAAGCTTTGTCAAGAATGTGAGCCTCTTCTAAGACCAGCCATGGCTGCAAGCCACAGCTACAAGCCTTATTACAACTGTACCCATATTTAAGAGGAAAAGTAAGTAACAGCAGTCCATATACCTCCATCCTTTTCAGAGTCCTAAGAAACTCCACTTAACAAAACCCATTCATTTCTTACAGAACAAGTTTTCTGGATTTTTGATATTCTGCATTTAGAATAAAAGCAATCAGGTCCATGCAAACTAGACCTGTGCTCTGAGACCTAAAATGGAGTCAAGACCCAGCACATCTTCAATGATTTCTCAGAAATCCCAGCATACCACTCTGCTGCTCATTAGCTGTAGCTTCAGTACCTTCTGAGTCTCTCCAATAAAAGACAAGCCCTTGAAAAACAAGAGTGACATCCAAGGAACTTGGTTTTCACTGAATCTCCAACATTGGCTTTTTTGAACGCAACACCTGTTTGGGATTTATGGCCTTTCCTATTAGGCATCCAGATGCATTGTGGATACTGATTCTGTCTCTCCTCTTTTCCCCTGGTCACCTGCCCCTCTTCTGCTATGTCAAACTTTCCAAGGTCCCCCAGTGCTCCTAGTCTAGGACAGAAATGTATTTATTAGGGCAAAATGAACAGTGTGTATGAATTAGAAAATGAGTCCTGTCTGTTCAACCAGGGCTGGGCAAGCTTGTTTTGCCTAATTTAGAGGCCATTCAAACATTGTGGGTTTGAACATTACTGCATTAGTGTTTCACTTAGGAAAAACTGTGAAAAAAAAAAAGGTGAAGAGAAGGGGAAAAATATCCAGTGGAAACATAAATAGCATATAACGTATATGGGGCACCCACTTGTGCCAGCACAGACCTCCTAAGCCCTAACACATTGCACAGGCTTCCCTTCAGCTAGGAGTTCCTTTAAAATAGTTTAAAAAAAAAAGTCCTGAATTACCACACAGCAATGGAACGGGTCAAAAGAGATGGATACACATGCCAAGGGCAGCTGGTCCTAAATACTGACCTGTCTTCATTTAGACTTTTAAATCAAGGTAATGTAGATCAAGAACAGAGAGCTAATTTGCAAAGCTCCAAGCCCCTCAGACCACCTTTGGTGAATTGAAGCAACCCTCTGTGTCAACAGGACATGCTGCAAACTCTCCACAGATCCTGTAGTTGGTTCATTAGCTTTATCCACCCCTCAGCTGCACTTGGCTGTGTGTAGGACTCCCAACAGCCGAGCTTTCCAGAGATAATTAGCATCATTCATTTTACATCTCTTCTTTTCTTCTGTTGTGTCTTAGTTGCAGTAAGTGTTTGGGTGACAACTAATAAATTGGGGCAGCCCTTTCTCAGATAGGTGACATTATATCAGTGCCCATCAGCTAAAGAATATGGCCTTCAAGTTCAAAACCTAACCCTATCTGAGGAGATAGGTGGTCTCTTCCCAGACTGCACCTTAAAAGCAGCAGCAGGTAAAGATGTGAGACATCCTTAAAGCAAGGAGTAAAAACAAGCGAAGGACACATGGTGAAAGAGAAAAGTGAGCAGCAGAGGAGAAAGGTATTGCAGAAACAAGGCTCTTCTCACAAATCTGATCACATTAAACCACCTCCTCTGTCACACATTTCCATTTCAAAAGCCAAGAAATCAGGTAGAAGCCAAAGTGAGAATAGCCTGCCTCCAGAGGCATTTTATTTCTCCCCATCCTAAGGGCTGCTTTAGGCAAAAACAGAGACAAGAAACAAGGAGATGAGGGGCTGGCAATAGATGCTCCTTACCTGCCTATGAGCAAGATCCCAGGGCAGAGAGCATGGCCTGACTGAGCAGCCCTCCCACCGCCAGCAACCTGCAGCCCTCACCACAAGATCTGCCAGCCCAGGAGAGACATCACTTGGGATTAACTCCACCTAAAATATCACTCCTGCCTCCCCCTTCTCCCCCAAGCCCTGAAAGCCCTCACCACCTGGATGGGCTTGTCTCCTGCTCTCATTTACACCTGGGCTACAGCCCTCCTCACCAGCAGGTCCCATAAGCTGCACCCATGAGAAGATCTGGGTGGTGTTTTTGCCAAGAAACTGCAGATGAGATACCACCATCATGTTATGTGTTACACCATCTTTTCAAAAGGCTCCTGGTCCTTTGTGCCCAAGGGGATGCCTCAAAGGCTGAAGTGCGGTCACACAGGTGTCAGCTGGGTTGCCCTATCCCTGCCCTAGCCTGCAGTGCAGAGGAAGGCGCTGTGAGCCTGGTATGGCGATACCCCGTGCAAGAGGAATCCCTTTTCTTCTCCATACAATCTCTGACTTCCCCCCCACCTAATGTACTTTTTTTTCCTGCTCCATGTATACTTTCCAGCTCGTTTCCTCTTGCGGTTCTCATTTCCCGCTCCTAGGAGGTGAGCTCATGCGTTTCTCAATTACCAGCCAAAGAAAGGGAGAGGGAGAAAGCAATCTTATGGAAACAGATGAAGTCATGCCTGTATAATGCCATATTACAGCTCATGCTCACAGAGCCATGATGCAGACATCA
This sequence comes from Patagioenas fasciata, assembly GCF_037038585.1. Classification (NCBI taxonomy): domain Eukaryota; kingdom Metazoa; phylum Chordata; class Aves; order Columbiformes; family Columbidae; genus Patagioenas; species Patagioenas fasciata. The sequence goes on from NC_092524.1 coordinate 17,034,279, forward strand.
CTGCCCCCCAGCCCTGGCAGGGCAGCCTGGCTTCCCAGTCCCCAGCTCAAGTTGTTTTCCTCCTTGCGCTGAGAGAAGATGCTCTGCTGACACGCAGGGAGAGCAGAGCGTGTTTGTCTTGACAGCTTTTCCTTCTCGTCCCCCTCCACCCCTGCTTTTGATCCCCCCACCCTTTCATCCACCCCCAGTGATCCCCACGGATCTTTGACTCATTCACAGCACACCACTGAGTCAATAGCGAGCCCACAGACCATGTGCAAGGCTCCCAGCGCTGCACACTCTGCCTACGGCTATGTGGACACCGGAGAAGTTACACAAGGGAAATCTAAAGGCAATTAAAAGCATAATACAAGTGGTTGTTTAGAAAAGGTGGTGGGGAGGAGAGAATAAAATTAAACCAAATAAAGGAATGTTTTAACGAGTGCAGCAGTGAAAGTGGGATTAGAGGTGCCTGAATGGCATCTCTATATTTCCCGTATGGAAGGGAGGGCCGCCCAGCACAACCAGAGCTGACAAAAAAAAAAAAAAAATTAGCTGGGCCTCAGGCTCAGAGAAGCATTTGGCTAGAAAGGAAAGAAGGTAATTGCTGCAAATGGAGACTAATTCAGGAAGCAGCCAGCCCTAGACAGGGCCAGTTCTTGTGCCATTAAGAGTGCTACAGACGCTTCATGAGCGCTGGGTTGAGGGGCAGAAACAAGCACTGGGAAATGCTAGGGAAAAAAAAAAGTCAGAAAGACAACAAATCTCTCCTTCACACAGCCCATATGTGCTTAGTGTCTGTCTTGCCTTGTTCCTCACTCCCCAAGTACACTTAGGACCCACTTGGGGATCTTATGCAGCCTTGTCTTCACTAGTCCATTTGATGGCCATCCAGAGAGCAAACTCAGTGGCTCCCAAAGCGCAGACCATACCCCTCCCTTTCCCTTGCCCCAGGAGAGGAGCGGGCTGGAAGGTGAGGCGCAGGGCACGGAGGGTGTGTTTACTCTCATAACACCCCTGTGAGGTGGGGAAGTCATAGCCTCATCTGAGAGATGAGGAACAGAGGCAAAGCGAGATTAAAGGATTAGCCCAAGGTCACGCAGGAAAAGTTTGTAGCAGAAGTGGAAATTAAACCCAGGTCTCTGGGTCCAAAATCAGTGCCTTAAGTGCAAGACCACACTTTCCTAGAGCTGGTCAACCTTTTATATTTGATAGTTGGTTTTATTTTCAAACAGAAACCCAGTTTATTTTCTAAATACACATTTTCATAGAAAAGAGAGATGGAGGAGCTCATTTCCTGGCAGGAGGAGCCGCTTAAGATCTTATTTATTTCTTTTTGATTTAATTTCTTTAAGGTTTTAGCATTTCTGATGGGGAAAAGAAATGCCGCAGAAATTTCAAAGCACGGGAACATGTTTCCTTTCATTCATAATTCATCATGGGAAATATTTTCCACTTTCGAACTGGTTCTGCCCTGCCTCTCTTTGCCTTAGAAGCTTTTTAGTACTTTTTCATTATTATTTTTTCTCATAACCTCTACTAGCTTAGAAAGCCCACATCTCTAAAGAGAGGCTTTTGTTGGGCAACGCTACCGTCACTAAAATCCTGTTGACCAGAGAGGTACTTTACAAATGAATACAGGCAACATAAGCTGCAGGGCCAGATCAGAGTTAGACCTCAGCTGCTGCTGACTCTGCACATCCAGTCCCTGCTCAAACCATGCCTCCCTCTACCGCTGGCTCTGAAACTCCTGATTTTCTTCCCTATTTTTTGACACCAAGCACAGTCCTTCCTAAAACACATCTCCCCTTTGGCTCTGAAACCCCCTTGCAGAGGAAGGCAGTCCCACTCCCCTCACAGACAGGCCAGCTGAGGTCCACGGAGGACCAATTATTTGTCCACAATCAACAAGGAGACCAGCAGAGCTGGGGAAAGATGGGTTTCATTAATACAGAGCCTCTCTCCATTCAGACATGTGAAATTCAGCCCCCACAGAGGCCCCTAGGAATTTACCATCTCTATCCAAAATGGGAGGTTTTTAACCCCAAGACACTAAGCAGCGAGAAAGCCATATGAAGCAAATGCAATCTGAGGCTGGCATATTTAAAGGTGACTTAAGGATCCAGACATTTGATTCCCATGAAAACAAATGGGAATCAGTAGGCAAAGAAGGGCTGGCTTATATTAATGCCAACCAAACGGTTAAAATTAGCTACAATTGGTGAAGTATTTTGAAGAAAATGTGGAACACTTATATAAAAGCTGAGTGTTACTCAGAAACAAAGATCTCTTTTCCTGTAATTGTGTTTAATGATCTTTGAAGAACAAGAAGACAATCCACAAGGATGACTACCACCATCACACATGTTCCTGTGACAATGAGGGTATTAGGCCGAAACAAAGACTAATATGCTATCCTTACAAGGCAGTTTTCACTCTCAGTTTGCTTCCCCCTTTACTTATTTGTACAAGCAGGCAAACTTCATATATCAATGAAGACAAAATATTTCACCAGCAGAAAATAAAGCACTTTATAAATTTCTGACCAGTATCAGTCCAGCTTATTCCATGCCCTGGAGATATCTCAGCACTCACCTACCATAAACAAAGGGGCTTCAGTCCCCTCCCTGGCTCTCAGCACAGTACATGCCCACCACTCTCCTCTGGGCTGGGGAGGGCTAACCTAAGCAGAGAGCTTCAGCAGCATTGCAAGGGCAGGTCTCGGATCTCTTAACTGACTTCCATGCACTGAAGACTGTGCTATGGGCTCCAATAAAACCCTTTTGTCGCTCAGTCCCAAGGGAGGGCAGTTTTTCCCCTCTAGGACAAGTTCGTTGAGGTTGGCTGACTTTCGCAACAGCCCAGAGCACCCTGCACTGCCAAGTGAAAAGCTCACTTACAAATTTTGATTCACCTGAGCCAGTGCAGATAACAAGAGCAGTGTAGACCAGTATGTGCTACCCAGAACATGCTCAAGGCCACTTGGAGAGTTTTTGCATCTGGATTGTGTCTGCACCCTCTCTCTCTGTGTCACTGCTCCCCCCATTATCAGCTTAATTAACAGCAGGTAAGAAACTAAATTTAGCAGCAACTGATGTGCTCACATGCAGGTAACATAAGGGCAGGGTCCTTCCTCAGCTCAGTTGATTTGCTATGGTCTGTCCCCCATGGTGTGTGTCTGTTTGCTTCCTGAGGCTATGCCCACAGAGAAGAGGTCCTTAGAGACCTGAACGCAGTCACAGGGCTGCCTGGGAGATGTTTGGGAGCAGCTGGTCCGGGGACACAGGCGGGTGCTAAAGCAATAGTCTATCCTGTTTCATAGGTCAGGTCTGGATCTAGGACAGAAATACCTGGAAGAAAACTTTTCTAGCCTGGAGCTAGCACTATAAAGGCTGAATGCAGTTTTCACATCTTTGTCCCAAGTTCTGGGTAAGATGAAGCAAATTCCTGGAAATCGAAGGGTTTGGACACTACAGTTGTAGACTTGGAAAAATACTACTTTTGGCTACGATTATTTATTTATAGTTGCAATTAAGGACAAAAAGGCTCTTCAGAGAGGGAGGATAAAGTGGAAACAAGGCCAGGTCTAGAAACCTAAGACTATAGGGATTTCCAGAGCAAAATTAATCAGTGGACTGGGTTGTTTTCTATTTATTTTTTTTCCTCTTTATTTTGCTTATCTGGCTCAGAGCTTTGCAACAACTACATTTCTGGCCCCTCCCCATGGGCTTTGGAGCCAAGCCAACAACTAGAATTAAGACTAGGGATGGGTCTCAAACTTGTAAGAAGGGCTTGTGAGACCTCAGCCAGAAAGGCCACTCTACACTCTACCGCTGGAGCTGTTCTCTGCTCGGCTGCAGCACAGGCAGTGATGGTCTTGGGACACAACAGCGGAGGGAAAGAGTAGAGCCAGGAATCACCAACAGCACGAAGAGTAAGAAAATGAAAGAAGGCAAGAAGGAGACTACAAGTCTTTGTGTCTCCAAAAAGAAATAGCCAATGCACAGTAAGATTCTCTCCATGCAGGACTTTGATTTACAGCCTGCCTGCCGGGGTATATATTATTCCAGCTCCTAGAAAAGTTGGTGTGGTACAAACCCCCAGACTGAGCTAGAGCTCTGTGGATGTCTCTTCATCTCTTCTAGATTCAGTTCTTGGTCCTGCAAATATCTGCTGTTGAATAAAAGATCTGACTCCAGCTGCCATGACCTGGCTAACAAAGGAGATGGGGAACTGCAGACCAGTTCAGACAGCAAGGCAAGTCAAAGGAGGTGCTCTTTGCTGCCCCACTGGTTAGCAACCCCTTCTGACAAAGGGCTCCCATCAAGGCATTCCAGGCTAGGTAAGACCTCTGATCACTGCAGCAATCAGAAAAGTGCCCAAGCAGACCAAAACTAGGGACAATCTTTCCCTTGGAGAAGGTTTCAGAAAAGCCAGAACTGCCTTACTCCAATAGACACTGAGGTCACCACTGTCCATCCCCCAGTCTGGACTCTCAGGCCTCAACTCCCCTCTCTGGACTGGAGCAAGAGCCCTTGACAGCCTCCTGGGTCATTACCATGTGTAAGTGCCTTCAGATAAAAGGCTTCTACAGGTTCTCCTTTCAGCCTGAGCTTCACCTGTTTACTTAACGTGTTCCATTCTGGAAGAAGAGGCTGCTACTCACTGTTTACATACATTTTGCTCCAAGAGAGGTTTTTGAGGCTGTTGTTGTTGCCTGACTTCCACGCTGTGACAAGGAGCTGCACTGCACCGTCTCTACGCTACTTTTCATGCAACTTTCTCCCTATGCTGCATCTGTGAGATACTGAAACATGCATGGACTTCTAGCAGCAATTACCGCTAAACAGATACATGAAGCACAGCTAAAACAACTGGCAGAGGGGTAGTACCTCAATCTAAATTGGGGAAGGAGCAAGACCTGATGAACTTTAGCTCGCTGGATTTAGAGAACTGGCTGAAACAATTAGTAACTACCTATGTGTCTCTTTTCAAGCGTGGCCAAGGTGCACAATAGAGAGAACAAAGTAAACTTCATGCCCTAAATTAAATAAGCTTGTGGACTGCAGAAGGAGGAAAAGTCAGGTTAGCTATGATTCCCAGAAAAGAGTCCAAACCATAAATAAATAATGAATAAATACCACAAACCATTCGTAAGCACAGAAGATAACAAAGCAGTCTTAGGCTAATATGGATTTAATCAGAAACAAATTGCATCCAACCAAGCTAATTTCACTCTGTGAGAGGCCGCATGGATAGCAGAGAGGCCATTGACGTTCCATGCCTTGACTTGTAAAGCTTCAGATGCATAACATCCACAAAAGACATCAAATAAATGGTCTCAAACTTTCACACAGCAGATGCAAAATGGACTGGAAATATGACACTTTGACGCTAACTATCAATGGGTCACTGTTAAAACGGAGGGATTAACCCAGTGCAGTTGTACTGTGTTTGCTGTGAGTCCAGCTTCAGAGTTTTCTCTAACAACCTGGGCCATGAGACACACCGCATGCTTGTAAAATCTGCAGCTGTTATGTACCTGGGAAGGACTCCTTAAAGACAGGTTTGAATTCTGATCTTGGTAAAGTGGGGAAAATGTCTGGATAAAAAAAAAGATTCTGTTCAGTAGAGATAAGGATGGGGAATAACTCTCCACAGTTCCTCAGGAAATTATGTAGAGAGTTGAGGTGGACTGCAAGCTAAACTTGAGTTGGCTGCGTCTCACGGCTACAAACCAAGGACAAATATATTGAGCTGCAAAAATATGAGTCCAGCCTGTAAAATCTTCTGCTCTGGTCAGCATGACAAAGCCTTAGCCGGTCTAGTCTTGGGACAGCGAACTTCAGAAAAGATGTGCACTGATTGGAAACAGTTTGGAGAAAAGCAGCAGGATGGAAGGTTTAAGAAAACCTCACCAGCAAGGAAAGCTTGTAAAAAACTGGGGTTGTCCATCATGAAAGAGAAACTCATCAGGAGACAGGGCACGAGCCTTTAGACTCCTGAAAGTGTCACCTGCTTTTCGAAGCCCAGGCACTGGACAACCTTCACCACAGAAACAAGCAGTAGGTAATCAATATGCTCATTAGGAAAGTATGCCATGTTATTGACGCAGGTCCAGTGGGAATCACAGAGGAGCAAGACCTTTTGGCCACTGTTTGCAAAGAGCAGGACCTACCAATACCGTTTCCCTTTGGCAGCCCACCCAAAAGACATCACAATGGAAGGCAATCTCTGCATCCTGCGAGAGCAGCCGGTCCAGAGTGCGTGTGAGACCTTGATTGGAAACAGGCTGTTCCTCACATTTCAGCTCTGCTTCTGGCGATGTGTGAGAACTTCCTCATTCCTAGATGGTCTCATCATCCCAGATGAGGGAGCTGGTGTCTGGGGAAGACCTTTAGTATTCATTACAAAAATGTTTCCACTCCCTCATTGGTCTCTCCTTGCTTCACCACAGCATGTGGACAATCTTATTTTTCAGAAGCACCCACCAGCTCTCCCTTGACTGGCTCTGGCACTGCTACTTGAATGCCTGACTCAACTCCTATTGCTGTCAATGGAAAATGCTTCCACTGATGGAAAGCACTCCACTGGTTTCAGTGGGACCTGAACAGGACCCCAAAGCAATGATAACGAAACATGAGGAATACACGTCTTCTCCAAGTGCCTCATCAGATTTTGGAGTAGGGGGAAAACCCTGAAATACAAGTGGAAGAGCATTATGCTGGACTGGAATCATGCAGAAGGCACAGTAAGACCTGCATTGCTCTGTGGGTTTGGAAGTGATCTCCCCTCCCCAGACGCACCAAAAAGAAGAGGCAATGTAGCTGCCCTCCTGGGGAAAGGATGAAGTGCTGGTTCCTGGCGGAGCTGTGGGTTCCCATTCCCAGTCACAGTGGATGGAGCATGCCATGCTCCCAGCTGGAGGGAGAGAAGTGTCTCCAAACACAGAGGGAGGGGTGTCTCCAGTGCTTACAAAGCCTAGAGGAAGGTCCAGACAACAACAGACAGCACCAAAACCCTGTGGAATATGAAAGGGAGAAATAAGTAAAAGCAGATGGAGTTGTGCCACAGAGGGCTCTTCCCTCGCATTCCCAGCATACCAAGAACGGTCACCTCCCCTGACCAGACGGTCTCTGTCCTCACTGAACTGGGCAACTGCTCTCAGTTCCCTCTGGCAGCCCTGGAGAACGCTAAACCTCACAGCTCCAGCACACACATTGCAGGAAAACTTTTAACCAACCATGTCCTTGCTCCAAAGCAAAGCCAACCACACTGGAGCCCTGTCACAATGGAAGTACACCATAGGTACAAAACTGAATGGGTCAAAACCCTTCAAAACGTCATAGAGTACTTTGTTATGTCTGTTGTTTTTCCAGGCAGGTTGAAACCCGGTCACACATATTCTGGCCTAGCCTTCAATTTAAATATATGCTAAATATAAATATAAATATTTAAATACTTTGCATACCCTGATCTAGATGTGTTTCTAGTATACATATGGCATCCTGAGCATGGACTGACCACATCCATACCTTCAGTGAGATCCTGGTGTTACCTTATAATGACAAGAAGTTATATTGTTTAAAGGCAGCAACCCAAATAAAGTGGTATAACTTTTTTGCACAAACTCTCAGATATTTCCCTGAAAGCAGGGGCCAGTGATTACTTCTGAACCAAGACAACCATGCAACAGTGGCACTGGATGATTTCATTTGTTTTCTGGAAAACATTGCATTCAAGCCAGGCTGCTAAAAGCAATCCAGTACATGCCGTTTGTTAAAAATTCCAAACTGTCTTTCCAGTTAATTTACTAGCACAAAATCCAGTACATTTTAATTGCTGTCTAATTAGCAGAGATCTCACTGGGCCTGTGCCTTCTCTGGAAAAGGAAACTAACAGAAGTGTCTGGGAAAGACCAACAAGGCCTTTGCAGGTTCAGAGCTGCAGCCATCAAGGAGAGACCTCACCAGCACGAGAAGCTTGGCTGTATCTTGCTGTCAGTCTATGGGAGTCCATGAAGAAGCAAGCGCACTCTTAACTGTAGCTCCATGCAAGTCCTTGGCTAGCTGAAGATGAGGGAGCTCCGCTGTACACTGCACAGCCAAGGATCTACTTCAAAGAGATCAGTCCGCAGTCGAGCATTTTATATGCAGGCTGAGCGTTTGCAAAGTCCCACCACCACTATTTGGTATCAGTGAAAAAAATGGCTTCTGAGGGATAAAGATGCAGGCTCAACACAAAACACTAAATAGTCCTGCTTGTCTATTAATCAGCTTGCATGGATATCACTGAAATAGAGGCAAATTCATTTTTAGGAGATTTTTATGTGACAGTAACTGTGCTTCTTCCAATCACAATTTAACACATGCATTTTATCAAATGTCTGGCTAGGACCAATTGGTATTGTGCCACCAACTTTGGTGCCGATCTCCACTAACCATAAATACAGGCCAATGTTCTTCTGTAGTTGTCTGTATCCTATGCAAGTAGCTGCCCTAGATTTGCCCAAAGCTTTCAAGGTAGGTACACAGAGAAAGTTCAGGTACAATTTATGGTTATCATGAGGGCAAAGGGAATTGACGCTCCCTTCTGACGCTGCTCTTTGCTATGCAGATGTGGCAAAGATGAGCCCAGGTGCATCAAATCTAGCACATACACATGTCTGGAAGACTAAGCCAAGAAACAGACGGCCCAGGAGAATCACCTACCACCTCCTGGCCAACAGGAATGCACATGCTCAGTTCACAGGAGCACCAGGTCCTCACAAAGATTCCCTGAGCCAACTCCAAACAAGCCGGGACAGCCAGCCAGCATGACAAAGACGCGTACAGAGAGACTAGGTTATTCTGAAGAGAAAGAGAGCCACATCAGCGTGGCCTACTGCCAAGCCCAGCCAACTCCCAAGTTGCTTGGCTCAGCTGCGGTATCACATTGACATGACTACACCCCTCCAAGCGCTGGAGCTACCTTGGGCATCTCCACAGGGCACTGCATCACGCAGGGTAGAGCCACTCAGTGGGGTCACAGTCTAAACAGCCAGAGGACAGGAAAGGCAAGAGAGACATTTGCCTGAGGTTACACAGCTGGTCAGCCACAGAGCCAGGTACTGCACCCAGCTGTGCACTTGACCACACTGTCAGTCCGCCAGCAGAGAGCTCAATATACAGTTTAGGCCGCTTGCGCACATATGGTTGCTGGCACGTTGCTCAGGAGGAAGAAGACAATAACAGACCATCTAAGGATAACATAATACTGTATATCAGATAATGCCGAGAGAGGCCCAAGCCAAGTAGGCTTTTTTCCCCCTTCAATGGAATTTTCTTGTGTATGCATGTTTTATTCTGAAAATGACATTTGTTTGCCTAAGAGAGGAGATTATTCTGCAGACTATTCCTTTAAAGAAAAAAAATCTTCAAGATCACTAGAAAAATTCACAAGTATTTTTGTTTTTTAAAGGAGAAACCAAATGCCAAAAAAAAAAAAAAAAAAAGCGCACACGATGAGAATAAAGTGAAATAACAGAAATAATGGGAAGAAATTAATCCTTAAGGTTTGCAGATTAACCCTGAATTTTCTCAGCCATGCACAATTAATGTATATTTTAATAACATGGTTCTCTTCTGCATCCAGCTCCACTTGACCCTGCCAGGGAAGTTCCATTTACGCTTCCCCACTGATAAGCTGAAACCCGAATAGAAACATGAATGAGTCTCACTAATAAGATAAATAATAAGGAACATGGAAGAGCCTCACCTATAAGATAAACAGCCCCAAGCAGTTTTCATGAGTTTTATTTTTCCAGCCGAGATCACACCTTCTACTCTTTCACCCCCACTGCCTGTTCACATAGTCAAACTGCAGACGAGAGACTCACCAGGGAAAGAGATGTTCATGGGAAAAGAAAAAAGGACTTTCTTTCTTTTTTGTCTACGAACAGCCACTCCTACACCACTTTTTCAGGCCACCAAGCTCACCATGTCCCAGTCTGAAGAGTCCTTCTGTATCTTTCAGCCCTTTTTGACTGCAAAAGGTTCTTCCAGTAGGATACACCTGAAAAGTAAATGGAAACCCACAGACAATACCTTTACTTCTCTTACCAACCTTTCACCCACGTAAGTTTTTCAAATATGGGTCAAAAACTGCTTATCTAGTTCCTCACATTCTTCCAGCACTTAAGCAATTCAATCCTATTAATCATGCTTGTCAACTACCTCTGAACCTTTGCAATTAACCGCTTTCTTCAGTCTCATCACACTCTTCCCCTACTCCTCAAAAATTGGTACACCTTAGTATCACAGATTATTTCAAGTTGCAAAGGACCTCAAGAAATTGTCTAGTCCTACCTCCTGCTTGAAGCAGAGTCAACTCAGAGTAGGTTGCTCTGGACCTTACCCATTCAGGTTCTGAACATCTCCAAGGATATCAATCCCACAGCAACTGTGGATGCCTATTGACATGTTCCATGATCCTCCAAGTGATTTTTTTTTTCCCCCTAATATCTAGTATGAATTGCCCTTTTTGGAACTTGTGCTCAATGCCAGCCCCATCACCGTCCACCTCTGAATCAAACAGTGTAGTTCTCCAGTCTCCCATTGCGTACTTCTAACCAGTATAACTGCTCACACAGCAATTTAAATCTAAACTGAAGAAAAAAGTTGAATGTTGTCTAGGAAATGAGAGCAGTTCTTTCCACATCAATATTTTTATCATTACTTTCAGCAAAGGAAAGACGAATGCTAGAAGGACAGTGCAAAAAATTCCTAACCAAAAGTTGTTAGTGAAGTAACTGGGAGTCTTCCCATTATGGTCAATAAGCTTTAAATTAAATCTGGGAGGTGGACAGATACGACACTGAGAGGAGGTACAGAGATGCATTTTCTGAGTGATTCAAAGAAAACTATTTTTAAGATTTGACCCTGCATGTATGGATTGTGTAGCAGATCCCTTTTTAATTCCTACTTGCATAAGCAACAACAAAAAAATCTCACACATAAACATCATTTGATAATCAAAGAATCCTTGGTGTAACTTGGGGAGGGTATGGTATAATTGTTCACAAGTAATAAATGTTTAAGTCACCCTTGAAGGGCAAAATTCAATTCAAATTTAATTAGAGAAGTGTCACTAAAGCTCTTATTATGATTTTATAAGCCACAGAGGAGATCAGATCAAATTCTCCAAGTTACGCTGAATGGGGCAGAAAAGGCAAAGAACAGATCACATGTAGGCCAATGCAGCTGATCAACACCACTAATTTGTGTGTTACCATCCTAATTTACCTAATCAGGAGATCACTACCCTTTAGGGATCCCTGCAATGCTACTGCACAGGAAGGCTTCAAAAGCACTGTTACCTGGCCTACACCATGACATGTACTAAGTCTTCAGAGGGAGCTGGGGCATGTTGAGCAAATTCTGCTAGGCTGTGAGACCAGGTATGATCAGATACCTTACCAGCTGCAGCAGCATCACCTGTGCTATACTCCAAGGTTGTTGGTATATGTGCCTTTTTTTTTTTCTCTCCAAAGCAAAATACACTTGCATTAGCATCAGTGTGCAAATATGTATGCATCATCCTCCATAGAAATCATGACAAGCCGGCTCCCTGTGATAACGCAGCAGTTTAACTGGCAGACTGTAACCAAGAGAGTGTAAAACAATCGAGGTGGTCTTCCAGTGCGCAGAGCCAGAACTCCAGCAACTGCAGCCAAGGAAAAGATACAGTAATTATACCACAATACACTGTCTGGATTGTTTTACTGAGATTAGGAAATAGTATTTCTGCCTAAAAAAAAAAAAAAGCTGGGACTACAGGGACACAGCCACAGGTATGACATCACTGGGGACCCCCAGAGCACGTGCATTAGAGGAAGACAAGGTTCCACCGTTTTTCATTTCTTCTGCCACTTAAGGCAATAATTCATCTCAACTTTGGCTGAAGACACGCAATTTTATAGGAACCACAAATCAAGGCACTGCATATTTTAAAGGCTGACAGGATTACTTTTTTTTTAATAAGATTTCTTCTTTGATTAAATAGTTTTATTTTGCAAAGGCAAGTGAAGAGAACTGTCATGTTTTCAGCAAAATGTAGTCACAGTGAGTCCTACAATATTTGACAGTTGTGCACTTTTTTGCATGTGTTGCAAGAATAGCTGGAGAATAGGAAAAAAAATAAAGCAGAGAAACGTACAGTAAGCCATAGAAAACAGGAGAAAAATGATGTTACAGAAAATACAAGTTAGAGGAAATATTTGGACAGCCAGAGAAATGTCAACACGCAGTAATGGCATCAGTCTTGAAAGTGTTTGCAGTACTGTTATACCAGTAGGTGTAACAGTGACCCAGTTAGGCCAGATGACGATAGGAAACCATACCTTGGACAGGCCCCATTAAAAATAGAAAGGTTCATGTTGCACAGGCCTATTCTAGAGTTCTTGAGAAGTCAAGCAGTGAAGTAGGCTCTCCCAGGCTCCTGTGCTCCAAGCGACACCAAACAACATGCGATAGGAGGGCTGAAACAAAACTAAGATAAACAGAAAGGAAGACCGCAGGAAAAAGAAGAAAGAAAAAAAAAGAAAGCCTTCTGGAAAAACAGAGGTTTAGACAAGGCTTTGCTGAGTATATGCCAGTTCGTGCAAATTAAGAGGAAGTCAAGGCTTTAAACCACCCAGCTTGCAATAGTGGGGCTTAAGGCTCTGAGAAGGGTCCAGACTATGACTGGCACCTAGAGCAGTCAGAGAAAAGCAACCTGGCAAAACAGTTAGGAGTCAGCCAGCCCAGCACAAACTTTGTGGCAGATGGACAATGCTCAAACACTGCTGACATGACAGAAAATATGCCACAGAGCAAGGCACAGTGGCAGAAAGGCACAGGGAATGCTTAAGCCAGCAACCACTGAAACAACACCTGGAGCAGTCAGGAGGTGAGAATGATCAGACATCTGCAGAAGAGCATGTGGCTTTGGAAAGTGCCTGCCTATGTAGAGTTTTGACAAGGAAGACAAGAGGTCCACCAAAAGCTGAGCTGCAACAGAAGCCAAATGCCTGCCAGCCTGAAACACAAACCAGGATACCAGCCCCTGCTCTCTGTTGTTGCTGTGCAAAGATACCAAAGCCAAGAAGGTACCAAGAACCATGGTGGCATTCAGATGCAGCAGCCAACAGGCAAAAGAAGATGAAAAGCTCTGATTATGCCCACCAAAGAAAGACATGGACTATAGGGGAAAGGGCCAGCTTGAGTGGGATGAAAATAAGTTCTTTGCTATTAATGCCTCACAAGACACTACACTGAGAGCTAAAATTGTCCACAGGTTAAACCAGGGCATGACAGATTAAAATCCTTCCCATCATGGTAAGTGAGGGCAGACTCCTGGTAGCAGTAATAGTAATAGCCCACAGTTATCTGTCACGTATGGAGTCTAGACAGAAAGGTGTGGGAAGGGATACAAGTAATTTGTTTTGCATATAGGTCCAACCTGCAGAATTATATTCACTATCTTTACTTTGAAGAAGCCATCTAGAAGGAGAAGACACTGCAGCGTGTTACCGCAGCAGGAAGGACAAAAGACACTGTATATTTTCCTTTAGTTATCCCTCCTTTCTCATCACGTGCCTTTGCAGTTACCATTTGCTCAGTGGCAGAATTCCTAGCAAGTGCTGGCAGCAACATAGATCAGGAGGGTTATTCCCACAAAGACTGGCTTTGAAAGAAACTAGTCCCCATGCCTTGTCCCATTCCATACACAGAAGAAGCTATGCATATTCAGCACATTTTCTTGGCAAATGAAAGTCTTCAAATTTTGCCACCAAAACATGTACTAAGGTACTAGATGGTATCATGCACCAGAGCCAGGAGAACTCTTTGCTTTGATCCATCTCACCCATTTAGATCCCACTGCAACATACCATGCTTCATCATGCCTTCCTCCCCACCACACATCCCATTTTCCACTTGGTTACACATTGTGCTCCTGCATCTCCTCTCTGCTTGCTTGGTAGAGGAACTGATCAGTTAAAGCAATGCACTGAAACAATTAGGCAACTTTTTCACCTAACCCAAGAGACCTGACTAGTAAAGAACTAACTGAAAACCTTGAAGACAGACAGACATGTAAGAAAGATCACAGCATTTCTTACACAACCTTTCTCCTGGGGTTAGAGAGTGTGGTTGTGAAACATATCAGAATTCTGTTTTCTTCTTTCTTTTCCTAAGTTTGTGTCTGAGAGCTTAATTTTTATTGGGATGGTGTTGCAAACAAGCCAGCCAGAGGCTTCAGGAAATGTCTCTATCCCGGATCCTTCATGAGCGAGTCCAAACATTCTCCAGTTGGTCTTTGGAAATTATCTGAAGCAAAGGGGCTCTAACTCTGATGTGGACATGGTTAAAAGTTGTAAGAAGCTCCCTAGGCTTGAATGGCACCTACGGGCTTAACGTATTTATATGAATCAAGATTCAATCAAAGGCTTATTGGCACTCTCAGTCTGTGTGCCTGCGTTACAAAGAGCAATAGAGATTTCTTGGAAGGTTGTTTTAGTGAAGGCCTTAGCATAACTTGCAGCACAGTACAAAAATACATACACCATATAAGGTTACATACTTCATTAAATGTTAGCAATATGATTAAAACTAAAACTATGGCATGCACTTTATATACAATTTTGATTGTCTATAATCCGTGTCAACACAGCTGTGCTACAGACCTCCTAAGTCACTGTTAGCAAGTCCATCTGCTTCACTGAACTGTGCCTAGTTTTCAAATAATGGCAATTTCTTTAACGTTTTACAATTTCTGACTGTGAAAACTGCCTCTTGCGTGAGCCAGTGTCAAAATCTGACTAATGTTGCAAACTGTGTGGTGCAATGTGACTTTGTTGGCAGTTGGAGAAACATAAAAATATTAAGACACTTCACAAAAGTTTCAAAAAGAAGTCACTGAATAAATCTCTTAATCTCAAGTAGCACGTACTTCATTACATCAGCATTTTTCAAGGAATGTTCCTATTGTCACTGAAAATTAGCTCCAAGTATTTGAAAGCATAAGGACTTAACCAGGGAACCAAAACCCCAGAATTATGGCTTTTGTGTCAAGCATTCTTTAAAAAAAACAGACTTCTGAAAAGTTGGCTCTTCCGCTTTACAAACACAAGCCTTTACTACCCCAATAAGACCAAAGCGGATAATCTTTACAGGAAGATTTTTGATAGTTCTCAGTTAGAGAAATGTCATCACGCCCATCTGTTTTGCTCTGTACTATATCCACAGAAACTTCAATGGAAAAGAGAGGACAAAACAACCTCCCATCATCAGTGACAGGACTAGGTTTGGGATTTTCCCTCCCAGGCTAGACTCCCTAGACACTCTACAACAATAAGTACTTACAATGGTGCTCAGGTTTTTTGTATTTTCCTCAACAATAGCTGCTATCCAAGTTATTTAGGAGATTTAACTATATGAAAACTTTGAAGGGCTGGTGATAAGTTGTTTCTGAGCAGAAGGAACACAAATATCAAATTCTTAAATAAAAATAATTTTTCATAAATTAGTGACTGACAAGGACACTGGCCAGTTTTTTCCTCCTGATTTCATTCAAACGTTACCATTTGCTTTCAGAAGTCTTGAGTCAAACCGGGCTTTCCCAAGGACAGAGAAAAGCTGTAACAGAAGATTGCATAGAAGCAGGTTGCAATTTGCCTTCTAGAAAAGTCAGCATTTCTCCATAACAACAATATCTTTAAATAATTCTGTCACGTAGGACAAGAGGCCACGTAGAACAAATCCAAGCTATTTGCAGACTCAGCAATGGCTGTGAACGTTTGTCCTGCCTGACAAATGGGCACTAGGCAATGCTGTAGGTGTGCTCTCATAGCCCCTTGCACAAGTTACTGTATGCTTTTTGGGTTTCACACTGTTCCTTACAGGAAACCTAGACATTTATACCTTCAGTAGACATCTCAGGTATTATTTCAAGGAAAATGGCCAGCTCACTACTCAGCTGAGAGAACCAAGAAAAGTGATGTGAGTCAGTAGTTAGGGCTATTGCTCATAAGTGGATACTAAGTTTACGCCTGAGACCAGCGTAACACGTGTGGAGGTCTGTCTTCCTGTGCCATCTGCACAGTGGGCTGATCATTACTACAAAGGCCTTTCTCCTTGCCAAGGACTAACCTTCAGGGTGACATATATTCTCCTGGTGTGAAGGCCAAGTGAATGTTACCAGAGCTTTACAGCTTGGGAGGAGGTACCATCACCCACAGAGCATCTCTGGGGAAAGGGTGTTTCAGTCACCTCTCTGCTCTCTCCCAATTTCCTTGTCCTAAGGAGAAAGCCTCAATTGCTTCATGCTTTCATGCAAAAAAACTGCCCCCACCACTGCTCTCCACTTTTATCCTTGGCAAAAAAGAAGGCAGAGCAGCCAGAGCAGAGGTCCTCTTCTCTACTCCATCCACCTGGCTCACCACAGCGAGACATCCCAGGCTTCATGCTGTGCTGTGACCAACCTTCTGCTCAGAACAGAGGAGCAGACGTAGGCTGCTCACGCTTGCTTCCAGGCACAGCTGTCAGGTGTGCCGACACAGCCCTTCACTGCATCTGCTTCATTGCACCCTAATTGCTTCCCTGAATGCACACAGAGGCAACCTAGACCATTACAAAGGGATAATTCAGGGAAGAAACAATTTAAATATCTACTTCTCTTCATGCCTTCTACTTTCTCCACTCTCCTCCTATCAGAATAAACCCATCTGTAATTTCACCCACACGAACACTTTGGATACCCATGGCAAACATCTCCTAGTCAGCTTGGGAGAGATCCCTGTGTGACTGCTGCTGTGCACGGGGAAAACATCGAGCACCCAAATCCACTGCAAGCCATAAAGCCACCTCATCAAAAGGCTTCTGCAGTTCTCAGAAAGACGACGTACTTGGAGTAACTGGAAGGACCTTGACCTGGATGCAACGGCCCAGCGGTACTGCTCAGGCTGGGATCAGAGAGTGGCAGAGGCAGCGCTCCAAGAAGACTGTGCTGCAAGCCAAGATAACCACTGAGACTTGGGACCTGTTTTAATTATTGTTTCATTTCTTTCACTGCTCAGGAACATGTAACAAGCTGAAATGTGCGTTGTGCCTGTAAACATTTACTTTCTTTCGGTCTTGTGCAATGCTATGTCTCATTCTCTTGGATGGTGCCTGGAATGCAGGAATAGCCATAACACATCAGCGGAGCGACTGTCGACTCAACCATCCGACTCTGACAGTGACCAGCACAAGCTGCTTTGAACGAAACCCCGCATCGGGCAATTGTGGGTTAGGATGCTTCTGAGGGAAGTTTCTTCTTTGTGCCATGCCATTTGCGTTTGACTCATGACCTAAAAATCAGGAAAGTCTGCCTGTCCATCCAATAACTATTTTTTCCTGTGCCAGTTCAGGCATTCGGTGCTTTTCATATTGCATTTGCCAGTTCCTTTTGGTGGTGCGCTACACAGGGCTGCACAGGTTGGTCATGCCCTGTGCAGAGGACCACATGCTTTGCACAATCCGACACGTGGGGCTGCGATTGCCGTAAGCCTGATGGCACACAGACACAGAAATCTGAGTCAGTCTCGGCACGTTCTTTGCAGACCACAGATGTACTCTGGCCCTTTGTACCCACAGCCTGTGAGCACAAGGCGTTTGGGGATCCTGCCCCTCTTACTCACAAGAATGGTTGTTTTTGAACGACGCAAGAGAAGGGGCATGGACACCATCAACAGCTTGTGATCTTCTCCAGGCCTTCGGCAGAGAAATTATCTCGCAATTTGGCAAACCTCGCCAGATGCACAAGAGGCCAGATGGGGCCACAGCAAAAACTAGGCTAGTCCGGGAGCACGCTGGCCTCCCCCACCCCTCTGGCAAGGCTGTCTGCCTCGCACTGAAAAGGAAGGGAACCTTTGCCCCTTCTTCTCAGTCCGAAGGAGCATCTGCAGGACTGAAACCAATCAAAGCCAGCTGTGAAAAATGAAGGGAGGGAAGGCAGGGAAATGCTGATTATTATGACTAGGAAAAACACTATTAAAAAAAATAAAGAAAAGGGAAAAACTGATCCCATATGGGAGGAAAATGAAATACAAATTCAAAACAGGCCATTACGCAGTGTCTGTTGTAAGGCTGCCATGCTGGGGGCTGCGTTCACGTGTCAAGATGCCCTGGGACCTCCAGAGACGGCTGTCTGCCCTGCGGCAGGGTTAGTGTTACCTTGGAGCATCCCGGGCTGCCACCAGCACTGAGGCCATTGATTAGACAGCCTCTGCAGACTGACCAAGAAGTTATTTGACTCCCCCGCAGACACATGCAGAGAATAACCTCAGGTCTGCCAGACTTAATCATTCCACCAGCCCTTTTCTGCCTCAGCTGCTTATTCCAGGCAACTTCACTGCTAGCCCCTCACTCCTTTTGAGATGAGTTATTGCCCTCCTGCACTCCCACGGGGTCGCCCATGGGGCTGCCCTTTTATCGTTCCCCTTCTCACTCCACACTTCCCCTTCTTCAGCAGATCATCTCCATCACCCACTCCATCTGCCTACCCAACATGTGCCCTTCAAGCTGTTCCTGAGCTACAGCCAAGACCCTGCAGCCAGGCTCACCAGGGCAAAACATCTTCAGTAACAAGGAGGCTCTTGGGGTGCAAGCAGCAAGCACAGCCCAAGCTCAGTCCCCTTTTACAGTCTCAGGAGGGAGGGAAATGCCCACCCTGTACCAGCCAAACTGCAAGGCGCATCCACAGTGTCACTGGACCAACGGGGCTGAAAGCCAGCTCTCTTTTCCTTCTCAGCTGTTTCCTCTGCTGCTCTCAAAGCACAAGGAGAGTCAGGGAAATGTGAGCTCACTTCTTTGGTGGTGGTGATGATCATCATTCATCCACCAAAGGAAAAAATGGAGGACAGAAACATGACTTCCCATGTCTGTGGGCTGTGCTCCCCAGAAATAAAAGACTCTCCAGATCTCAAGGGACAGATGGTTAAAGGGTGGATGGCTCAGTCTGTCCTGCTCTTGTGATTCTGTCAAAGACTCACAATATTTGGTACTTTTTTTTTTTTTTTAAGAGGCTGCTGCCCATATGTGAGTCCCAGTGTCTATTTAAAAGACAAAGAAAGTAATTTCTTGCATACTATAATGGAGAGAACATAGAAAAATCTGAACTTCAGAGTTCAAACCACAGGAAGAGAAAAGAATCACTTTAAGAAAATCCATAAGAAACTCTCCCATTATAAGCCGAACTCACATTTTTGGAGTCCAGCTCAGCTGTAGTAAAATCCCTGTATTTGCTAATGTGAGGGCAGAGGGCACTTCAGCTATTCAGAGGCACAGCTCTACAGACATCCCCAAGAGCCCGGCTTCTTCACCCACTCTGTGCCAGGGCCTGGGCAACTTGGACCTGCTTTTTGAGAACCATCTCTCTGGTGTCTTGATTTGAGGGAGAAGCAGGAAGAAACGAGGCCCTGAAGACACTCCACTTCTCAGTACTAGTGTTCTACAACATACCCAGGGCCACAGCCAAATGCATTAGACCGCAGCACTCCCAGAGCCTACTCAAGAGTCTTCATAATTCCTCTTCTCAAGCCAAGAAAAACAGAGCAAGCAGAAAACAAGTAACAGTGGGCAAGCAGGAGTATTTGTCCCTTACTACAATGGCCTTAAGCAATCAGAGAGGTAGGGCTGATGAACCTTTAATTACTTGTGCAATAATGACCTCTGTTTCCAGCATTCCTTGGCAGGCAGGAAGTAGGACCTGTTATGCTCTCCTCTCCACAGGCTTGAAATCGATACGAATGCCCCTCACCCAACTGGCCACAAGTTTCAAGACAAGCTCCACACAGAGGTTGTTCATAGCTATTAAAAGCTGTGAAAAGAAAATACAATAAACAGCTTTTTAACTGAGGAGTTGTTACTGAATGGCATGGTTCTACAGCTAAGGTGTTCAAAACTCCCATACTACTTTTTCCAGATAGTTAAAACAGTGATTAAAAACCAGCAAATCATGAAAACAGCCTTCAACCTTAGTATATTGGTATTTTGTGTAGTGTGTCATACTCAACCATAGAGGACGCACTTTTCACTAAGGACTCCTTGATGTTGGCCAGAAAGACAAGTGAGGGCAGAGGAAAGTGATCACCCCTACATAATTTCTATGACACAAAATGAAGGCAGAGACAGAGGTTAATTAAATGATCCAAGCTCAGCTGAATATGGTTTTGAAGTTAAGGTCACCCTCCTGATTCCCAGGCCACAGAAATGACCTTTCTTTTGGGAGGAAAATCAAGACATTCACAATTGACAGCTGAAGAATGTGGAAGGTGCTCTGCCTTCCCACAGGATCTAAGACACATCTAGATGTAGTGTAGCTGAGACAGCTGCCCAACCTGCCATCTCTGCCAAGCTTCATCTCGGCTGGGACTCTGCAACACCACAGAGGCTGATCCAGAGGTCAGAAAAAGAAATCCTGCAAGAGACAGCTCACAGGCTATTTCACATCCCAAGGAAATAAGTCTCTTCCTATCCACGCCTCCATCTGCTGGAGTCAGCTGGTGCCTTGACGCATGTGGCACTGACGACTTCCCAAAACTCTTGTTCTTTCAATATTACCATTAATTCTTTGATATCTTGGTTATCTACAGAAACAGCCAGAGTATGTCTGCATCCAGCAAAGTTCTTGGCCCTGATATCTTGTGGCAAAGAATTGCACAACGCTAATGTAACTCAGTGTTGAGTGAAAATATTTCTGTGTCAGTTTCTATCTTGCCCTCTTTTTTGTTTCACTGCTAGTCTCCACTCACACATATCATGAAAGGGGGTATTTCTGGACAGGCCACCTCTACTCATGTTGCATCTCACTCCTCTCTTTTCTAGAATGAATATTTACAGGCTTTTCAATTTCTTTTCACAAGAGGTTTTTTTGGTTGCTTTGGTTTTGTGTTTGGTTTTGGTTTTCTTTTTTTTTTTTTTCCTTAACTACAATCACAGCTGGCTCCAGAACTCCCCCTCCTCTTGGAGACAAAGTGGCCAAAACTACATGGCGTGTCCCAGTTTTTAAGGGATGCTTAATACAGAAAGACATCCCAGGATTGCTGAGCAGCCTCTCTGTTGGTTAAAACAGGAAATATGGAGATAAAAGGAGTCAACTCCGTCTGCCAACTGAAATTTCTCTGTTCTGTGGTGCATTAGGGCAGCACAGAAGAACTGACTTGGGTTAGAAAACAGCTGCTTCAAACACAAGACTGAGGCTATAGGCAGACCCATCAGTTCCTGCTCTCTCACACAAGTCAAAAAGGGTAAGAAAACCCCAAGAACACCACACATCTCCAGCTGATTTACCCATTAGCCATCCCTTGACCTCCCTCACTGCAGTAAGATGCCCACTACATGCCACATGCTCACTGCCCAGAATGTAGAAGAAAGCACATGAAAGAAGTATCCCCCAGGATGTGCCCACCTGCTAATCTAAAGACATTCAGCCCCACTACAAAGCATCTTTAGTTTTCTCCCCACTGTCCTTTTCTAGTTGCTTCAGCATCATAAGACATTAGGAAGATCTGGCTGGACAAGGCTGCCCCATCCACTGAGAAGGGCTACAAAGGTGGCGAAGGTTGTGGAGAGGAAGCTGTATGAGAAGCAGCTGAAGTCACTTGGTTTGTTCAGCCTAGAGGAGACTAAGAGATCTCATTTCAGCCTACAGCTTCCTCACAAGGGGAAGAGGAGGGGCAGGCGCTGATCTCTTCTCTCTAGCGACCAATGACAGAACCTGAGGGAATGTCAGGAAGATGTGCCACGGGAGGTTTAGGTTGGACATTAGGTAAAGGTTCTTCACCCAGAGGGTGGTGGAGCACTGGAACAGGCTCCCCAGGCAGGTGTCATGGTCCCAAGCCTGGCAGTGTTCAAGAAGAGACTGGACAACACCCTCAGACACATGGTGTGAACTGTGGGGTTGTCATATGCAGGGACAGGAGTGGGACTCCATGATTCTTGTGGGTCCCTTCCAACTCAGGACATTGTATGATTGTATGAGATGCCAGAAAGCAAAAGTAATCCAGATCTCTGCTAACCATCCTTCAGCTGGATCTCCAGTTGGGTCGCGATCACTATTAAGCCCAGCTGGGGAAGCCAAAGCATTCAGAAGTTGACTGAGTCATCTAAAGCAACAAAGTTCAGCAACAGCAGGCTGCCACACAGCTCTGGAAAAGTCATCTTTAAAATACTAAATCCCTGGAATGAAGGGCTTCATTGGCTCATCCATGAGAGTATTTCAATGGCATGGATGAATCCACCCCTAATTTCAGTGTCAGTTCATTCAGAGGAGTTAACAGGGTGGTGGGAGAGAGCAGCACCACCTCCAGTCTGAAAGCAGCCTACCAGGAGAGATCGCACAGCAGCGTGGGGAGGACTACGGTGTTAGACAGCTACTCAGAGCTACAACATCAAGCCTTAGGGCTTCTCAGGCCTCCTCACACTCACCCTGTAGAGATTTTCCTGATCACCTCCTAACAGCAGAACCCATCTTTTAAGTCTACAGCCAAGCTATGTCTGCATAAGCAGTAGCAACATCAGGCACAACATGCATCGGGCAAAGAAGCAAAAGAAACAGCCCACAAAACTCTTTCAGTTCTGTTTCAAAAGGCTTGGAAGTTCCTCCCCTTCTCTTCCCGTAGTCACTTCCATAAAAGCTTTGCATGCAGAGCAGTGTCTCTTGGGTCCCTCATTCTCTTGAGCAAAGTAAACAGACCTCCCGTGCAGCGACAAATGAACAACAAACACAGAGGGAAGAAAAAAAACCCTCGCTGCAAAAAAACCCTCGCTGCCAACTTGGATTTTGTTTTTTTCAGCATGTTTAATTCAAAAAAAAAAAATGTGCAAGCTATGCCCCAAGGGTGACCCTGCACAAAGCTTTCTGGCAGCTCCAGCATCCTCCATTCCTCCCTCACACCACCACAGACACCCCATCTTTCCCCACGCTCTTCCCCGACACACGCACGCACATAGGGAGCCCTAAGAATCCTGGCACCCAGACGGCTTTTTCTCTTTCAAGCATGCCAAAACAAGCTAAGCTCCTAAATCCCTTTTAGAATCTGGCCTTGTGTGGAAATCTGTTTGCCTCCATCCTATGTTTATTTTCTTTTGTTTTCAGGTTTGTTAGCCCAAGGGCAAATGTTGTTCCTAGCACCAGTTTTGGGGTTGGGTTGTTTTTTGGGGTTTTTTTTGTATTTATCTTTCAATCAAATGTTCCTCCTTGCAAGGATAAACAGGATGTTTAGAGACTCTGGGTATGACGACCAGTCTTTGACAGCTGTTGTGATACGCCACACACTGGGTTTGCCATGTGTGCAAGCACTGGCACAGCTCGATCCGCAGCAGGCTCTCTTCATGTGAGGAGAAGGACTATATGACCTAAGAGGACTTCACCAGCTCTATTTTCAGCACAGGCTCATGGGAAATGTGCCACACAATCGAGAACAACTCCCTGGCCTCTCCCTCCACTTACCAGGATATCACTTCCGCACCTCACAGCCATTCCTTTTCTGCTCAGCTCACTTCACTTGCTCAGCTACACCAAACTATCCTCTGCTCCTGAGAAATGTTTCTTTTCCAGGTACATACAGACAGACAACAGTCAAAATACTTCTAAACCACAGTGATTCAACAGAGTGACTTTCCAAAGCCTTTTTTTTTTAGGAAAGGAAGGTTTCCAAGCCTTGAATGACTGACATTGGTTTGACTGGTAAACTAAGAACTTTGGAAAACGAAATGTAGATAGCATTAAGGGCCATATCCCAAGCAAGACCTGCCTACCTAGAACACCATGTGTGGCCTCAAGATGCTCTCTGAAGTCCCAGTCACCACAGAAGACAATGCAGTGCCTAATTCTGCACTACGCAAATTCTCCAAAATTTTATTCACTTTTCATTTGCAGCATTTGAAGGTAGGAAAGGTTAAGAGACTGATTATTAGTCCTCATTTTTAATTAAAAACAATTAGTTTTGCACCAGGCCCCAGTTAACTGTGTTCTCAGGCCACAGAATAGGTGACTCTGCGATATCTCCTGAATTCTGCAAGCTAGGGGTGTCCACAAAAGCAGCACACATTTTGATAAGGCTTACTATACAGAAAAAGCTAAATTCTGTCTAAACAGCCACAAAACACTCTAAAAGAAATAGCTTAGGCAGGCTGTCCTCTTAGCTAGTCTAAAACCTTTTGCATTTAAATAAAGTAATATTTATAAAAATTACTTCTCTTCTCTACAAGCACGATTCCTAAACAGCCATGCTCAGTTTTCCCTACTTTAAGAAATTCACAGGACAGATGACAAGGTGTTGCTGACTTGGAGGCTGTTTGGGCCCAGCTTATTCAAGGAAATTTACTTTGTCCTGCAATACTTGTCAAGTTCAAGCCTTGAAATCCATTCCAGGTAACATTCAACCGCAAGCTTTTGGCCTATGCACAGAAACTACAGCATGAAATTTTATGGTCTGTGTTATTCGGGAGGTCAAATGAGATTATCACAATGTTCCTTTTTAGACATAGTACCTATGAGCCTTGGCATATAAGCCACCCTGGAAAGCCATTCTCAGACAACTGTTTTAAATTGGACTCTGAGCAGTCCTTGAACTTTACTTCAGGAGAAAGCAGCATTGTCGAGATAACAGTTCTACAGCTTTCAGTTCCCCTAGCAAAAACAGTCTTTGCTTTGTGTACCTTGCCATGTTTCACACACTAAGCAGACATCCTCTATCCAACCCTTACCGCTCTGTGCAAGCCACTCCACAAACATGCCGGAGCTGAAGAAGCATTAGTCTGTCCCACAACCTGACAATTCAAATACATAAAATAATTTTCCCAAAAAAACCCATGCAGCTGTGATGTAATCGGGATAACCTGGACAGAGCAGGAATTCCCCACCCATAAAGACATTTTCCACAGCAAGATGGCCTTGGATAGAGTAAGCAAAATTTTCCTACTGTTCATTCAGAAGTGCTAACAACAGTGGGTGATCAGTGGATCAGATCGTTGAATAACTCCTTCTGTCACCAGAGGCATAATTTGGGGGTCCCAGTATGGGAGCAGGTATAAGAAACTCTGGATTACCTATTCTCAGCCATGAAAAAAAGCCATCTATCCTCCCTGTGACTTAGAATCATAGAATCATAGAATGCTAGGGAGTGGAAGGGACCTCAAAAGATCATCTAGCCCAATCCCCCTGCCCGAGCAGGAACACTTAGATGAGGCTACACAGGAATGTGTCCAGGCAGGTTTTGAATGTCTCCAGAGTAGGAGACTCTACAACCTCCCTGGGCAGCCTGTTCCAGTGTTCTGTTACCCTCACTGAGAAGAAGTTTCTTCTCAAGTTTAAGTGGAACCTCTTATGTTCCAGCTTAAACCCATTACCCCTTGTCCTACCATTGTTTGTCACCGAGAAGAGCCTGGCTCCATCCTTGTGACACTCACCCTTTATATATTTGTAAACATTAATAAGGTCACCCCTCAGTCTCCTCTTCTCCATACTAAAGAGACCCAGCTCCCTCAGTCTTTCCTCATAAGGGAGGTGCTCCACTCAAGCTTGGCTTATCTTTGCACGGAGCAGGAATATTCACTAAATGGATTAGATAAATTCCCCTTTTGGAATCTACCACAAGGTTGTATTTACCTCTTTCTACACTCTGAGGTCACACGTCAAGGCCCACGTGGCGAGTGGTTACAAGACACAGTAATTTTGACACCTGCACATTCTTGTGATCTACTTCAACCAACAGGGAACCTGTCCCTAGCACCCAACCAAGCATGTCCTACAACAGAAAACTCATTTCAATGCTGTAACATTAGGAGAGCCACTTAGGGAGTCATTTCACTGCCCCTGCAATTAATTCTGATTTGTTTTAAAAAAATAATAAATACAAGCAAATAAAAAAGCAATTGTGTTCTCTCTGAAGTGCACTGGTACTGCAGGGACAATGCTCATCATAGCTGGACGCCTTTCTCCACCAGAGTCACCGACGCAGTCAATTGCGCATCCACTGACCTTTGCAGCACATTACGCTCTTTGGGGGGTTGCACACGTTCAGAGGGGAAAGAAACTGCATTCAAGGTCTGCATTCAGCGTCTCCCTTGCACGTCAGAGAACCAGCAGCTGCAGAGCTGTGCACGCCAAGTGCGGGACGTGGCTTCTCCTGCACCACAGTGAACATCAGCCTCTTCAACCAAGTCATTACTTTGGTCCTTGGAGACATTATTCACATGTATATACAAATCCTTGGCCCACAGGTATGGCTGCTGACACAGCCAAGGACAGCTCGACACCTCTATATGACCTCACAGAATCTCCTGATCCCTTGCATCACCCAAAATTAACATCAGGTTGTGCTGGAATGAGCACAATTTACCGAACAAAACTACATAATTTTGAGTCCTTGTCCTAGTTTTACCACTCATTTGATGTACTTCTCTCTGGTACATGATACAATCTCTGCCTTCATATTCAAGTATCATCGCTGTTATCTTCTAGCCTACCTGTACAGTGTGGGGGACGGGATTTGTGAAAAACCACATCACATTAAGCACTGGCACTTCCACAGAAACACTGGTCAACAAGGGACTGGGAAAGACTTGAAACCTTCCTAATCCCACTTCCATGGAAATCAGGAGCATTAAAGCAAAACAACAGTGGGTCAGGGGTTTTGAATTTTCTTTTTTTTTTAATCTTACCTTAATTTCACAGGAAAACTATTTTAGAGGTAGCTGGTAACATTGCTCTCTTAAGCAGCTTGAGTGTCTGCCAGAATTTGGTTGCAACAACTTCATATAGATACAGGTATACTTGTCCCTCTGCATCTTCCCCTTTTGTGACACTCCAGGCAGAAACCTGTCTTGAACATGAGCTAGAAATTATCATCCTGAGAAATCAGGGAGTAGCAAAGCATGGTAGACCTACCCAGGGGCTTTTGATACTTGGTCATCTTAGAGCATATTTGGACTGCAAATTAACTCCTCTCAGCTTGGGTCCTCAATGCCAGTACAGAATCTGGTGACTCCAACCTCTTCTGAGGAGCATAACAGGGAAGGTAGAGAGGCTGATGCTGTTACACCTGACACATGGAATATGGGCTCATTTATGCAGAACTATCACATACCTGGTTGTTTGCTTGCTCAAGGCTGACCAACCAGTTAGGAAGATATATGGCAGCACTAGATGAATTCTTTTCATTTTATCTTCACCAGGGTGAAGAAGATGGAGTTACCTATATTGGAGGTGACCACAAAGGAAAGTGAAGAAAAAATAGCAAATGCCATAACAATACACAGTAGGAACAAAGCCCCAGCCCCAATATGGATCAGCTCCACACAGAGCTGGGAGTTTGAGAAACAACCCCTTTAAAAATATATATATATATATAAAAATTTAAAAAAGGAGAGGGTGGTGGGGAGGCTTTGTAGAACAAAGGACAGAGCCTTGCATCTAGACAAATTCAATCATCCTACTTTAAAACTGCAGGCCAGCTTCTGATTCCACCTGCAGTTTCACATGCCACTTCAAAACTCTGGAAATGTTGGCTTTGCAGGTATGTCAAACATCAGAATTTTTTTCAGTGAACTTAGTGTTTTTCCACATCTACTAGTGTAACTCTGCTGGCAAGACAGAAGTAACAAATTCTCCCTTATCTCCCTCCTCTTTGAGAACATATCTTCGTTTAAGCACCAGCTAACTTAGATCATCATGCACAATCCCCCTTGGAAAATGGACAGAGTGGGATGGGAAAGTCACTGGGGTTGTAAGCAAGAAACCACAGAAGAACTGTCATGCAGAAGGGAAGTAGCAGGGGGAAAGAGGCGACTAATGAACAGAAGGGGGTGCGTAAAATCCTACTTGGATTGCCTCTCTGGGGAACAGCTGTTTCCTTGTAAACATCTTGCTAGCTGTCCAAACAAGAAGTTCAGATACAGAACAATAAAGGAGAGCACCCGTGTAGAAGCATGCAAGATATGGGCTCATTCACTGCCCTGCCAATTGCTCTAAGTGGCAGAATTCAAAAGCTGGGGTAACATTAGCCATACGTTTAACTCTGTGTGAGCTGGTGGTGTAGCCAACAGCCTGCACCTGTGGTGAAGTCCTTCCTAGTCCTCCTTTTCCCCTGCTGTTTCTGACGCATTAGCAGAGCACATCACTTGATAAAAGCAAAGAGGAAATATCCTCATCAGTGCAAGGAGAAAGAGCTGCAGAGCCAAGAAATGAAAAACCTGAACGTGGCAGCCCTCAAGGCCTAGAAAAGTTCTGCCACTGCCCTGGCATCAGCAACTTGGAAGCAGAGAGACTTGCACCAGAAAACGTAGAAAGAGCCTTTTTATTAGTCCTGAGCACAAAACAGCCTACACTGGCAGAAGCATTTCTATGCCAATACAACTGTGTCCACACAGGACTCTTGCCAGCACCGCAAGGTAGCTGCGGACAGGAACACTAGCACAGCCGTGCCAGTAAACATTCCTAGGGCAGGCTGGCTGCAGACAGCAACTACCTGCACTGCACAACAGCAGGCAGAGACCGTGCACCACCTCTGTCCATTCCTTTTTGCTTCTGGGGGTCAAATGCACGTGTCCAGTCACAAGCCTATCCAATAAACCCTGTCTTCAAAAATGTCACCCAGCTGTTAACAAAGGAGTGCAATCAGATCACACGCACATCTCCAGGAATGGCTGGGGCACTTTGCAAGGAAGGCAATGCACAGGATAGTAGGACACCATAACTGACAATAACAGAACCCTGTGTCCTGCGCCAATAGTCTAGTTATCTACATCTTCATGTCTGCCTCTGACTGAGCCATCTTGACTTTTACACATTCTGTTCAATGCAAACTACACTTATCCTGGGAAATGAAATGCCTCCTACTCAACCTGTAGAAACAGGACAAAGGCAGGCACAAAGACACTCTCATAGTCAGGAACAACAACAAGCAATTCCACATTTTAGAAATAGTCCCAAGTTCACAGGAAAGACCAGTCTGATTTATTTTACCTTTTTATTTCTTTAGAGCCATTTTGTTGTAGTTGTGCACAAACAGCCAGGAAAAAAACCACACTAGCAAGGGCTGCTCAAGAATAAACATTCGGTCATTACAAGAAGGGAAGAGTGCAAATTCTGCTGATCAAAATCCCTCTGAGTGTAAAGAAAGGCAGCTGGCTCGTTGCATCAAAGTCCAAACCAATCAGGGACTCCACCTCGTCTGAGGTCACCCTTCTGCCTCTGCTTCTCTCTCTCCATATATTTATCCTTGAAGTCATCAAAAGCATGAGTTTCTGTGTCTTGTTCTTTCTCTGGAAATAGGTTGGGAAACTGAAAGGTTTGTCCTTGGCCCTAAAGAGAAAACAAATGGTCAGAGAGACATTCCAGCCTTTCTGCAGTAGCTATGATGCATATACTTACAGTGAAAGACCACCCTGAAGTTTCAGCTAGTGCATAATGGTACCTCTTACCTCCCAAGATCTCTTTCCACCCCTCTCCCCAAAGCACACATATATTCCACCCCCCAAAGCAACCCTAATTTTCAGTCTCTGCTCTTTTGTGTGCTAATTAAGACACTGCCATCTTGTTTTTACAGATGAATGGTCAGGAGATGGACACCTCTGCAAAGACTCTGAACCAGCTCAGAGGTGGTGCATGAGTCATACAGTAAAAGCACGATGAGAAAAATAAGTGATTTTGTTAAAGTAACACTATCGGGGAAATACACGGTGGGACAAGTATTTCTTATGTTAGCGCTCAGGATATGAGTAGCTGTCACAGTTGTTTAGTTCTCAGCTAAGGATAAGAGAGAACAGTCCTAGTAGCTGTTACTGTGGTGTGTAACGTGGGAATACACAATAACAGATATTAGAGGCCTCTTATCTACAGGGATAAAGACTGTAGTGTAAAACAATTACAGTGGGAACAATCTGCCTAATACATCACTGATGAGATTAAAGTGATTACATCTGCATCAGTCATTCTGCCTAACAGACAAGTCATTTTAGTGAAACATCATCATCAGATCTATGTCTCCCACTTGGAAAATAAACATTTGCTTGGTCTCTGGTTTTTATCTAACAGCAGGAAACCATTATTCTGTGGAAATGTTCTATCCCATTAACATTATCTACTTACTTTTTAGTGGTGTTTGCACTAAGCACAACTTCATTAAACTCAACGTCAGCCCTTCCATTCTGCATAATAAAACTCATAACTGATAGTTCATAACCCTAAAATTACTCTCCAAAATACTTACAAACCTTACCACACATTAACTTCTTTGGCAGAATACCACATAGAGAAATCTCAACAAAAGTATTTAATTGTTTCAGATGAAAACATGATTTTTTACAGATTAGCCATTCTTTACATTTGTGCAATAAACATAATCAAACAAGACGCCCAATTATTAAATGGTTCTACAAAGGACAAGAAAGGAGCCTTCCACAACACAGCTACCTATACTACATTTTGGGATCAGAAATGTGACACAATTAAATCTTGAAAAAAAAAGCCACCATACCCCTGACCCAGCTCAATGTGTGCTATGTTTCATCCAGTCATATACACTCAACCTGGTGATCTACAGGTGTGAAAGAATTTAAATCTCAAGCATACACTGTGGAAAAAAACATGACTTATCCCAGTTGAGCTTATCCAGACTAGAATCTAGGAAATATCAACTCATACCCAGCAATGCTCCAGTTGTTTTTGTAGTGCATACTTCTTGGGGGTTTCCTAAGAGCCTGACCATACTACAAAAACAACAAGGGAGCCGCTGTGTACATTGCTCTTTCCTCATTTTTAGCCTGGATAAGATCAACTGGAACAAATCAAGGTTTTCCATTCCACAGAGTACACTCTGGGATTTCAATTCTTTCCTACTTTTAAATGACCAACAGGTATGCTTATTATAGCTGTCCTATCACAATTTAAGCATAGCACCATTTCAAGGCACAGAAACTGGAGTTAGCAGTGTCCTTAGGCAATCCCAAAGCTGTAGGCTACTGAAACTCTTCCTGTAGTAGGGTCAGCAGCAAGTACCCTTGAGGCCAAGCACTGCCCAAGATTTTAGCACACTGAAGCACTTGGAAAAGAAAAAAATTGGTTTATATTACAAAAAATTACTGCGTTTTAACTACATTGTGGGCAAGTCATTCAGCCTTGTGGTATCTATAGAACAGATGGGGCTGATTCTAAAGACTCGTCTGCCTTGGAGAGGAAGCCATTTTAGTTAAACTAGTCAGAAAACAATTCAGGCTAACATGGTAGGCATACCACCTACACTGAAAATTTGAGAACTATTTATATTGGTAACAGTGTAGTAAGGGACTGCTCTTGTTATGCAGCACTTCCATTCTGGTACGCTTCCAGCACCAATGCACTTCTCTTATTGGAGAATGAAGGAAAGCTGTCCCTAAAGCATACTAACAACATCCATGGTAATTCACTAAGCATTGCAAAACAGTTATTATTTTAAAAAGAAGAAAAAAAAAAAAGATACACACAGAGGCTGTAGCCAAACCAGACAAACCTTTCAGCTGTTTATCAAAGTGCTCACAGTTCCCTTTTCAAGGCTGGTGAAAGCCAAATATTGAGCTGAAATTGTCAATTTGTATCTTGAGTCTTTTAATAAATCAAAATCAGCACAGACAAGTTGGCTCTTTCCAGCTCTTGTTTTCTGAAGAAATTCTGATTTTGGCTGGCAGCCAGACACGATTCGAAACAGCCAAGACATTACACCCTGAGAACTGAAGGTTGATAAATCTTAAGCAACAATACTATGCAGTAATACTGCACTGTAAGATTCTGAAGTGATGAAAGCTGTATGAAAAATAGCTGTTGTGCATGCTCAGTAGCTAGTTTTCAAAAGAAGCCTGTATCTTGGGTATTTCAAAATTTCAAAAATACCAAAAGGCATCAACTTACATAAAGGACTGTGAGCCTGTCCAGGCATATTTACATTCAGTGCATCTTCCACATGGTGCCAGAGACTACTGAGGTTCACGCTCATATGCCACACTTTCAAAAAACTGTCTACCAAAGGAATGGAGGGATTGTCATTCCTTGACAGAGTGCTGCTTTTTCTTATACCTTTCCTTGGCCAAAATTTTCCCTTCTATACAGCACCATTTGACAACCATATGACAAGTGAATCCTCAGAATGAGATCCTAATTGAAATAAAGCAAACAACTATATTTCCACCAAGTTGAACAGGGTTTTATCTGTTTTGCAAACTGCTAGAACACAAAATAATGGCATATTCAACCAGAAAGCAAAATTTTGGCTTATTCCTAAACCTTGCATTTGTTCACCTTTTAACCTTTTGCAATCCACTTAACCAAGGTCATCCTTTTAATTACTGAATTACTGAAATTCACATAAGTTGAAGTGGGCTCTAAAAAGGCTAAGGCTTGGCCCTCCTTTAGAACTTCTGCCAGCATAATTACCTTAGTTAGAAGCACAGAGAAAGAGAGATAAAATAAGAACACCTTCTCGCCTGAGGTAGCTGTGCTAAAAGAAAATCCTGTAAAAAAGACTGACCCTGGTAAAAAAATCATTTTGCTCAGATAATTTAGTCTGTCTTGGAACTCCATCCTACACTGCCATCAAAAGAACTTTTTCACCAATGTGAGGTGATAACACTGATAGTCTGGAGTTTGTCAAGATAGGATCTACCACCACACGCTTTTATATCTAAGTGAGCCCTTATAACATTAAAAGTGAAGAACGAAAAAGAAAAAAAAAAGGCAAGCCAAAGAGGCAGTATTAAAACATCAAAAAAATAAAGGCAATGTGATTGCTTTATGCATTGCTATTCTCAGTTTAGGGTCTTCCCACAGACCTCCCTTTTTCCTACAAATTCTAAGATTATGTACAAGTGAGTCATGTGGTCCAGTGATTTGATTACAGAAATGGGAGCCATTAAACTTCCACACCTGCACAACTCTAATCCTTGCTTCAGCATTACCTAAATGTAAAATTGATTTATATAAAATGTCTTATGAGGATTCATTTATTAAATGCTAATGTCTTTCAAGATAAAAAGTGACCTAAGCATCAAACATGTATTTTCCCCTTAGATTTCAAGCCTTTTTCATTTGTTCTCTGAGTCTGTAGAAGGAGTTATCGCATCCAGTGGTACAAATTGCCTCCATTCATTTTAATGAGAGGTTAAGTGACCACAATTAGGCCTATGAAGTCAAGTGTTAGCCTTTCCACTGCTGAGCCTCATGTCAGAAAATTGCTGGAAGGATTACCGGCACAAACTTACTTATACTTCTCTGACCTTTGAGTCCCTTGAAAAGTTTAGGAATGGAAGGTCAGCACAGATATCATTATGCAGGAATGACGCAGCAAACACTGATCGTGTAAACAACTGTGAGATCTTCTGATTATTTAGATAATTGAAGCACTTACTACTGTCCTTCAGAATTAGGAGAAAAATGATGTTTATAGTATCGTTAACTAAAAAAAATGTTGGACTCCCAACAGCACGGGATTCAGTCCAGCAGTAGCAGCAAATGCAGCTAAGTTTAATAATCCAGTGCATTTGAACAATTCTCCTACTATTGCAGTGGTAACATCTGATATTAAAACATATGGAAAACCAGCATGGAAAACAACTTCAAAAATCCACACAGGAATGATGCAGTATACAGAGTATCCAGGTTTCCTCTGAATTCAACACATGTCAAAAGAAAACTGCTGTCATATCTGACGTGCAAACGGGTTAATTACTACGAATGTACCAGTCACTCTAAGCAGTGTTTGAGAAGAAAGCATTTGCAAAAACATTCCCACTGGTGCCATCATTCATGCAGCTAAATAGGTGTTAGTCCTAATGTTGACAAGGTCAGACTCCTTCTTACAGCCATCTCTACTAGATTTCTCAAAACAGGTTTAATTAAAAATAGGTCTGGATTCCAGAGGCTTGTCTACAGTTGTGCTCCCACGGGTGCTAACACCTGTTGAGCTAAACCAGTGAGAACACTGAAGGAGGAGGAGGGGATGTTGTTGTTTTTTTTAATTTCCCTGATGTTGATGCAACTGTAAAGTTTCCCACTGGATTTTTTAAAATAACATTAGGATAATTATAACTGTATTGGAGTAAGAAGAAAGGTTGCCCTACTACATTCATTTATCTACTCTGCAAAGATATATAGCTTTGTTTTTAACTAAAAAAAAGAAAACACTGTAAAAAAGTAGTATTTGATACCAAGGACCATAAGTCCCTAACTCAAACCTTTCTCACCACATTCCAAAAGGGGAAAAAAGGCAGGCAGGCTCTGAAATGGTATGATATTGTTGATCCACAGCCTTCTATGATTTGAGGTATTTTTTTAGTGTGAAAATATTATGCTTGGACAGATCATGTATTTGTCCAGTTACAGCCCGAGAACAAAGTAAACAGCTCTGAATATCCAAGAAATAGTATTTGGAAAAGAAAGGACAACAATTCTTACATGTGGAACAGCTGGGGCACTAATCTGACATCTAAGGGTATGTTGACTATGACTTCATACACCTTCCACCTTTGAGACACTTGCAGTAAGTTAGTGGATATATACATTGCACTGGGACCCATAAGGTGATGTTTTATGAAGCAGGAAAGCATAACTGGTCATGAGAATATACTCCATTTCATTCAGGTAAACCACACCACAGCTGCTATGAAGTCATGCTGCAAAGAGCAATACTTCCACCTAGTGGTCACTAGAAAGATCAACCGAAGACCTTCCAAAAACACATCCTTATTTTTCCAGTCATAAGCAGTTTTAACTTGAAACTGGATTAATGAGAGAAAACACAGCTGGTAAAAATGATGGGAAAGCCCAGCTATTCTGACTCGCAGCAGATGCAAACTCATTCTCATGAAAATAAGGATTTTACAGCGGTTACCAAAGACTTCCCTAAATTAGGCAGATATTAACAATGGACTGCATGGGGACTGTTACCGCCTAAATTACACCATGAATGAGAATGAAGGCAAACCCTTCAGTTTCAGAAATGACACTGTGTTTCTGGCCTCATTCACTGTTTAAAGCTGGTGTGAACACAGAACTGGGAGCTCATTGTCTGAGACACCAGAACTAGTGGTGAAAAGCAAAGGATAAAATGAAAAAGGGAAAAAAAAAGGACAGACAAACCTAAATGTTAAAGTAACTAACAGATACCAACAATAATAGAAAAAAGAGAGCAAGAAGACTAGGAACAAGGTGAGGGGAAAATGCACATATCAAGCTTTGCTGACAAGAGTTTAGTAAATGGTCAGGACTCTCCCACTTGGGATGAGGTATAGCATCAAAAGGTGGTCTCCCGACCCTGTCATGGGTCAGAAAGAAAACATGGCACGCTTTGAAAACTTACAATGATACTATAGTTTAGGGCAACGCAGCAAGGGACACTTGCTATCTCATGTACCAAGAGTAGTCCTCAGCCACAGTACCACAGGGCTCTGTGCAGGCTCATCTGCCCAGCAGACAAAATGAGAGGCTGGAGGAGTGACCAGAGTTACTGTTGTCCAGCTGTCTCCAGTACCAACTTAGTCTGGGTAATTCTCTCCACCACGGAGCTGCCCTTAAGGTAATGGCAACAATTCTAGGTTTAGGGGTTTGATGCGAAATAAATGTACAAAGGCACTGCCTTAAGTGAGTGGCTTGCTCCACCCAATAGGAAGACTCTGCTTCCCACTCCTTCCCCGAGTATCTACAGGTTGCAAACTACCTCCTTCTCAGCGCAGCAGATAAAAGAAACAAGACTGCTTTAAACACAGTGAAACAAAATTTGATAACTAAGTGCAGTTTGCTAAAGATCCATGTCTGCTTCAACCTTGGGAAATGAGTCTGTAAATGCAAAGAAGTCACTAGAGGCAGTAACAATGGAAAGTACTTGCAATTACCTACTAAGGAACAACACTCAGAGAAAGCAACTTGTAAAATGACAACATCACTCCTGGCATTCAATTCCTCACCTGTGTTCCTAACAAATCTTTCATACCTGATCTCTCACAGACATAAACCTAGCACAGACAATCCAGGAGGGAGAATTTGCCTACCAAAGCAGACTGTTACTTGAAAAAGGAATGTGTTTTTCAGCCATCATAAAGCAAAATCCTCACAGGAGTGAGGTTGCCTTTAATTTCAGCATAGTAAATCAAGGTTAGTTCTCATCTAAATACAACTCTGTTACATTCTATAAACATTGTACTTCATACTGTTCTTTCAAGGTAAGGGCTGTCCAGAAAAACACACTTATTACTTTTTCTACTCTCCTTCCAGAAGGGGCTTAGAAAAAAGTTCTAAGTACATTTAAACTTTGAAAAATTAAAAACCAACCAAACAAACAAAAACAGATTTTCCATTGTCTGTGCCTCTTTAG
Source organism: Patagioenas fasciata (assembly GCF_037038585.1). NCBI lineage: Eukaryota > Metazoa > Chordata > Aves > Columbiformes > Columbidae > Patagioenas > Patagioenas fasciata. Next base: position 17,070,658 of record NC_092524.1, read on the forward strand.
TTTGAAGCCAATTTCATATGAAGTCTTATGCAGTCTTTAAGATCACACAGCGTTCCTCCCACACTGAATCCTTGTCCCAGGATGGAGTAACACTGAGGTTGTGTTACCGACAGCAATTTTGAGCTTATGGTTTTACAACCATAAATAACATTCCTTAAATGTAATTTTGGTATGTGAAGGGGTTTTCTGTCAGTGGTCACATTTCTTTTTTACATAGAGACAGGTATGCCCAATAGAAGCCTGAACTATAACACGCTCCTGTGATGAAAGACACTTCTAAGAACATGAAGCTCCTTTTCCACTGGGCAACGAACACACGTTTCAGAACGCGGTTTAGCCACAAAGCACGCTTGTTAGACATGACTAAAAGCTCTCCAAGGAGTATGCCTTAGTCTTCTCTGAAATCCAAAAAGCTTTAATAAGAAGTTCCCTACCCTTACAATATATTCTTTCACTTACTGGACATTTAAGCAATCAACCACACAAGTCATGAACCTTCCAGCACAGGGAGTACAGGGTCAGCATGAAACTCACTGGCAAAGCAGCATCATATGACATCAGACCATAACTTACATACAGACCTCAAACAAATACTGGACTTGAAAACTAACCATTTGTTTGAATCTGAATTTTAGACTAAATCATTTAAATTTCTTTATACATTCTGGAATGTATTAAAGAAAACGTCATTATTAGAGAAATGGCAGAAACACTCAGCCAGCCAGAGAATTCACTTAACATCACTTCCAAGCATCCATGTTAACTCACCAGCTGTACATATGCAACCTTGTAATCTGGCTTCTTCACTCTCTGATTTTTGTGATTCCTCTTGTTGTTTGCCCCTGCAGAAATGAAGAGAGCCCCACTTTTTACTTCACAGGACTTCCAAAATCCCCAAAGCAAGACTAAGCTGAAGGTGCAGGGAGGGACGACTTCACTAGTTCAGATTTATTGGTAAGAGGAATACTCTTTCTCCAGTACCAACACAGCATCACAATTACTAAAATGTACTGGAACTGGTAGACAAAACTCTCCTCATTCACAAGTAGGGAATGGAGACATGACCAGACTCAGACTGCTGACAGCCACTGTGCCTTCACGTCACAAAGTCTGCAAAGCAGCAAGGAGAGAAGTCTCCTGAGTAGGGGCCCAAGAGTGATAAACCATCCTCCCAACATCAACAGCTTCAGAAAGGCAAGGAGGAAGTGACCACTAAACAGCTTCAAACTTGTCAATTTTTACTATCCAGCTAATGAGCTGGATCTACTGTTTATACACGAGAAAATTACAGTCCACATCCAAAAAAATCAGGACACCCCAACCTGCTGCAAGTATGCTGGTCACACTTGAGGAGGAAGTCTAATTCATTCTCTGCATGCTATGCAGACATTAAAGCTCTCAATTATTAGACATTCTAACCCCCTTTCCTCTTTTATCTCTGAATAGATACATTTCACCATTAGATCCATTAGCAGTGGGGGACAAAATGGTTGCAAGGACAAACATGAATATTTTTCAGTGCTGTTTGGAACTGCATGTGTTTGGTATTTAAGACTTGATTTAATTTTATTTTTCACATGAGCACATTACAGATGATCTTTGTTTTCTTTTTCTTCTTTTCTATTTTCTGAGTTTTACAACCTTAAAGGTTTTTCTTTCATTTTTCATTTTTCATTATTACAGCTCTATTTTCCTATTAATTTTTAAATTTTTTCCCTACTCTTACCATTATAAACACCTCAATCAATTCCTTTGCTAGAGTCACTACATGAAAAATAAAAAACACAGCCAAAGATGCCCTAACCAACAAGTCACTCTCTGATTAATGCATGGGCTGGTGATCAAAAAGGTAAATAACATAAAAATTATATTCCTGACTTTGCACTGCATCCAAGTGCAGTCAGAGAAGCTCTGGAGAAGGAAGCATTCATATGTAAAGGTGACACTACATAAATTTAGCCTGTTTCAGTGAGAGGCAGATCCCTCTGCTTCAAGTCAGAGTTCAGCATAACTTAACCCAGGAACAATTTTTTTTCTCTTGGGTTGGTTTTACGCTGGTTTTTTGGTTGGTTTTGGTGTCATTTTGTTGTTGTTGTGGTCGCTTTTTTGTTTTGGCTTTTTTTTTTTTTGTAGTGGTGGCACAGGGGAGAAACAACATGAGTGGAAGCATGCAAGTCCATAGCAGAAATATGGTAACGACAGCTGATGAAAAATTGAAAGTTTGTAGAGATGTTTTTCTGACATTATCTACTGGTCTAATGGAATATTTTTCATTACTCTACAAACTTTGCCTATTGTTAGGCCACAACACCTCTTCTGTACGCATGCCAGCTAATCTCAACTCACGTATCTTTTTAAAAAAAGGCTGTGGCTGAAATTAATATTAATTTTATTAAAACACATGAAGTAATTCCTTCTTAAGTGAGAAACCCACTGGTCTTCAAGGAGAAATGGTACCAACTACAAAAGCATATAGCACAAGCTAGATAACTAACAAGGTAAGTGGTTTTAAATTAGATCTTTCTTTTTAAGACTAAACTTATGTCATAATCTAATCAAAATATTCAAATATGAAGTGCTGCATACTGATTTGAAGGACAATCAACTCAGTTGATAGATGTCACCAGCTAAGCACCCGGAACCAAAGTTTGTTGAAATCTAATGGACATTTGGATATGAAAAGTCTATTCTGACTGCGCAGGGATGCTGTGTTCATGCTTTTGGATTACTCACACTACACTTACCATACTGTATCCTGGTCCTCACAGCAGCTACTGGCACATTGTATATTTTTTCAAGGTAATTCTTGATATCCACTTTTGTCATTCTAGGCAATGCAAAAACATTTTGGAGAAAGAAAGAAGGAAAAGTATAAATATCTAACTAAAATAAAACAGAGCCAGAGTATTTACAGACTGGTTGATACTCTGGAATTAATGTCTTCTCCTTTCAACCAAGGTAGCTTTACTGCACAAAAGTATAAACTCAACAAAGATCATAGACTGCTACAGCAATTCATTACCCATAAACTGTAACAAAGACAAGTATTTTATTCTCTGTAGCCTAAACAGTAAAAACCTCAGTTATTTTCTGTATTCAGTGAGAGTGGGTGGGCTCTCTCACTGTCCGAGCGGAGAATCCTTTCTAATCTTCCAAAAGGCATTTACTAATCTTCTCAGGACCTGTCACAGCCTTGTGGGCTTTAGTGTGTGCAACTGGATCGGTCAGGATGAAAGAATCCTGACAAATACCTGGACATCACCTCATTTTCTCCGGATCATTTTCATAAGCACTTCCTTCTCACTAAGCCTGTCCTTGGGAAGGCAGAACCTCACTAACAGGAAGGAAAGTCAAGCAAAGCTCGTACTAAAATTACTGCCCTCTCAGCCCTCTAAAGAGGTCTCTCTGATGCTAGAAGGCTCTTCCCCCAGCCCAAAGGGCGCTATGTGGCACTTGGTCTCCCGCCCCTAAGCTAACTGGACAGGCTGTGGCCCAGAAGGAGGTGACAAGAAGCGCAGTGCCGGGACGTGTGGCACTGGGGAGGGGGGCAAGGGACAGAAGGGGGTGCTTCAGAATCGGCGGTCGCTCCTCCACCCCCGGGCAGCGCTGAGCCATTTGTGCGGCAGACCCGGACCCGCCAGGGCTGCGGCTGCCAGGGCTGTACAGTGCCGTGCCGTGCATTGCCGTGCCCCGTCCGCAGCCCCCGCACTCACTCCATGGATACGCGGAACTGGACGGTGTCCTCGGGCTGCGGCACGCCCGGCCGCACCGCCAGCATGAAGAAGTTGGGCCGGAAGATCCGCAGCTGCGGGCCGCCCAGCTGGAACAGTGGGTACCTGGGGGGAAGACGACGTTGAATGACTGACACACTGACCGACCGACCGACCGCCCGCCACCCCGGCCCGAGCCCGCCCGGCCCGCTCACACGGCTTTCCTGGCGCGCGTCGCCATGGCCGAGGCCCGGCCCGGAAGCGGCACGGCGCCGCACCAGAGCGGCTCCCAGAGGGGCGGCGGCTCGCGCCCCCTGCTGGAGCGGAGGAGCGCCGCGGGGTCGGGAGGGGCTGTGAGACCGCCGGGGGGCGCCTGACCCAAGCCCCCACCCTGGCTGCACCCACAACCGCAGCCCGCCGCGGTGCTCCGCCGCCCCCTGGGCACACTCGAGGCGGGGGTACACAGCCTTGGGGCAGGGGAGAGTTTACCAGAGGAGGTGCAAGGCCAGGGGACGAGGGTGGAGGCAACTGCAAAGTGATGCCTCGGTGGGAATTTGCAGCCCTGGCTGCATTTCACTTGGTCTTTTCCTCATGGTGACAGGAGGGTGGTGATTCCCGCCCTCTGCTCTGGTGAGACCCCAGCTCGGGGGGTCCCCGGCACAAGGCAGACATGGGCCTACTGGAGAGGGTCCAGAGGAGGGACACAAAAATGGTGGGAGGGCTGGGACACCTGGCCAGTGAGGACAGGTGACAGGGTCGGGGTTGTCCAGCCTGGAGAAGAGAAAGCTCTGGGGAGACTTTACTGCAGCCTTTCATTATATGAAGGGAACTTAGGCAGAGACATTTTTCCAAGGCCTGTCATGACAGGACAAGGGGCAACAGCTTTAAACTGAATTAGGGTAGGTTTAAATTGGCCATAAGGAAGAAACTTTTTATGATGAGGGTGGCGGGACACTGGATTAGGTTGCCCAGAGGATCTGTGAATGCCCCATCACACTGAAAGTGTTCAAGATCTGGTTGGATGTGACTTCCAGCAACCTGATCTAGCGAATTATGTCCCCGCCTGTGGATGAGGGGGTTAGACTAGATGATCTTTGAAGGTCCCCTCCCACCTAAACCAGTCTTATGAATCTATGATGCCGCAGCATGTGCTGGGAGCCAGAGTGTGAACGTAGGCACCAGAAACGGCCAGAAATACGGAAACACAGGGAGAACCACCATCCCCGGTGGGTTTCCCTCCAACAGGGCGTTTCAAGGGCTCGCAAAGACAACAGGCCCTATAGAATAGCTCACATCCCAAATTTAGTAACAGCCATTTGTGTTTTGACATCTACACTGCATTAACCAAGTAATTCACAGTTTGGTATCGGATTTTAATGTGATATGTAGGTTAACTGCTTCAATGAACATTTTAATGTAATATTTGAATGAATTGTATTGTACTGTGATGTGTACTTCTATGGATTTGTTCCTTTATTCCTGATTCCTTGATTCCCTTCAGCACTCAAACTTTTAAGTTTGGCATCCAGATTATGAGCTACCCCAGAATAGAGTTGGCTTTTGTTATCTGCCTGTATGCTGACTGTAAAATGGGTCTCTGATCCAGGGTCTTTGTTGATGATACTGAGCCTCATTGCCAATTGTAGAGCTGGACCAAATGATATTAAATAAGGATTTTGACAATTCCCAAACCCTTGCAAAATGGGATGCCATTAAATAAAGTACGAAACACCATTCCAGAGAGTGGTCATTGGAGTAGGTACTGGTTGCGCTTTATTTACAAAATCCAGAGATTTGTACACAGCAATCTACAGGACAGCATAGGGCTGGTAACAGGAGGATAAAGGACATGCTCAGCAGGAATTGAAGATGCCAGCAAGGAGTCATCTCAGTTTTACAGGGAACCTGCTTCCTTTTAACTGAGGAAGCAGCCACATTCCTCCAGGAAGAAAAAGAAGAAAAGCAGCAGCTATAGCCAACCCAGGCAGATGTTGCGATTTTTGTTATCGTTGAGGCATGGGAACACAAGTGATTGGTGAAGGAAGAAAGAGGAGACCAGCAGGGATTTGGCATGTCACCAAGGGCCATCCTGACTGGTTCTTTACTTCCAGCGCCCGCCAACCTTGCCCTTGGCTCCTGCCTTCTTGCTGCTACAATGCGAAAGGAAAGAAAAACATGTAAACATGACGGAAGTGGTGGGGCTCTGTGACCACTGTGCATTGCTGACTCTCAGATTAGGATTGAGTCGCTTTCACTCCTCACATGTTGGGCACACCTGCCTCTATGCTCTGTGCACATCCTGAGAAAAATATTGCTGATATTGTGCAAAGAGATTCCTCCTCAGGCTCCTAGTGAAAGGCCAGGATGTGCATGCCTGAAAGAGGCAGACCCTTCCAGATTCCTGCATTATCAGGACAGAAGTCCAGGTGGTCTCAAGACTAAATGATAGGCCTATCCAGCCACAGACTTGATGTTTCCTGAATTAAATTCTGCTATGGTCTGGATTTTAGTGTTCAGAGATATTTCTGGAGAAAATTTCTGCATAGGGCAGCTCTGGTCAAATTCCCCAGATGCTCTCGTCATCTAATAGTGGAGGCAAAAAGCTGAATAATAATTTAAATGCAACAAAGAATGGCTTTGCTCTGGCAGAGGCAGAGTGGCTTCTTCCTTATGTCACATGAGCAAGAGCTTCCAAAATGGTCCAAACAACTTTTTAGACCTCCCCTCAAATCAGTATTCCTGTCCTGCTCATGGTGTGTGTGGGAGCAGTTCAGCTATGCACCCATGCAAAGCACCTGAGGCAAACTCTCTCCAAACAGTGTCTTATTGCATACAGAAGGGCAATCCTACATGCAAGCCACTTACCTTCTGTCTGAGAAGCAGGCATGCCTGGAGTCAGAGAGGGCCAGGCATGAAGTTAGTTGGGTTAGATTCTGCACCAGCTCCCATTGGCAGCACCTCGGCCTTTGGGGCTCAGGACACTACCAAACCTTTCCATCTCACACACACGATTATAAGGCTGCTTCTTGAACCAAAGCACATGCAAATTGGGGGAAATGGGGTTGGGGGCCAAGCACAAGGTCTTGTTATCAACAGAGAGACCATTGGTTCCTTCAAGGAGCAGAAAAACATGTGAACAACACATCTGGGAAGATTTTTGTGATGTTGCCCCATGGATTGATTCAAGTGTACTAGCTATTTACAGAAGGATGTAGCACAGTGACATAGACATACACATAGTGGATACTTTACCTTCTGACCAAGTTAGACTTGGTCTACTAAAAAAATTGAGCTTTTACATGAGAGAGAGCAGAGCATTTTCTGCTTATCTTAAATTCACCTTAGTGTCCCTTTTCCCAGCCTTTCCACAGATTCAAAATCCAGCACAGGACCTGCATAGCTCCTCAAACAAAGGCAGAGTCCTTTAATCTCCACAAGCGCCTGTGATGTTTGATGTTATACCTAACCTTTAGAGTGTGCTTAAGGAGGCTTAATAAAGTCTGGAGCAAAAGGATCACTTGATCCTTGTATAACACATTAGCAGACATTGCTTTGGAATGATACAGTCTAGGCTGGATAGAAATTTAAGTACACAGAAATCTCATGAGCTGTGGGCTTCTCAGTGAAACCTTTCAAAGTGATGTCCTGAGAGAGTATCATGTCCTTTGTGGGAACAAGCATGCAGTAATGGTACTACCTGTTGTGGGTGGTGTGGTAGTGCCCCTCAGAATAGCAGCAACACCCAGATAAACCATGGCATCCTTCTGCAGCTGCACATTCTGCTGAGGTTTATCAGCCTACAGTTCTGTACAGAAAATACCATGGGAAGGCCAAGCCTTATGTTTGGCATCTACAAGACAACTGAGCCCCCAGTGCTAAATTCATTTGATAAGGCAGAGTGGCTTGAGGAAGTGGGAAGGCAGGGTCTGGTCACTGCTGTCATCCGAAGATGTCACCAAAGAGCACCACTTCATTCCTGGAATGACTTAGCTAAGGAGATACAGAAGCACAGTGAAGATCAAATCCCATCACTGCAGAGCTCTTTGCTCTTGCTTCTCTGAAGTTCTTTCTCTGTGTCTGTTAGTTTTCTACATGCCTTAGCCCTAGGGCTTTGTTTAGCCCTGGTCTCTGGTAAGTTCACTGTAAACACCTAGAATAGTTAAAGACATAAGACACACAAAGTCTAATGAAATAGGAGTCTTATGGTGAAGGAAAGTAGGAGAAAGACAATGAGTTGGAAAGAGCTCACAGCAGTAATCCCACAATGTTAGTCTTGTTACACACCGTTCCTTACAATCTTAGCAACCAATTGTTTACCCTTTGTAAACAATGGTTGTATTCTCTCAAGTATTCAAAGCGCCTTAGTCAGGTGTTTGAAAACCCCAGCAATAGACAGACAGAGATTTTGCAGACATGGTGTGAAGAAACAAGATTTGGTCTTGTTAGCTGTTACATTCACTTCAGTTTCCCCTTCATTTTCTCAATCTGAGGCAGTATGGGAGTTGCCCTTCCATCTCTAGCCTCATTTCATTGCAACAAGAAAATGTCGGTGTTGAGGCTGAAGCAACTACTTTGAACACTGAGGAGATATCCCCAAGCCAGGAGCTAGGAAGGGGATATAGGTACTTACTGCTTCTGAGCCTGATCAATCCGGTTCCTGAGGGTGACAATCTGCAAACAACATACATGACCAGGGTTTTTAGAGATAAAGAAACCTTGTTTCCTCACAGAGGGGGGAGTTTTACCTGACAAAGTGCTGGAAGCAGGTGCCTATGGTAGGAATTAATACTTCCTTTGAAATAAAAGCTCACCCTTGCTTGAAGGAGAGAAATGTTCCCTGGAAATAAATCCAAGCCAATTTCATATGTCAAGGGAAAGAAAAGCTATATGTTTATAATCCTTACTAGAAGAGTTCCTATATGTATTAACTAATCCTGTGAACTCACATGTCAAAGCGCAGGCAAGTGAACTGGAATGAACATCACCATGGCCAGCTGGAAAGTTCTTGCATGGCCCCATCCACCTGTATGTGTCAATCTCACCTTCTCACTCTTCCTCCACTCTTCACATTCAGAAGTGTATAAGCTCAAAGAGCTTTGATGGGGTTTGGATGGGGACCTCAAGAATGGAAGATGGATCACACATTCTGCTGAAGTACCTTTGTTGGCTGGGAGAGCAGAAGGTGAGGAGCTTGCAGCAGTCACCACCTTCCAAGCCACAACTTTCAAAGGCGCTGAAGAAAATATTCGAGGAGAGCTTGAGCAGCCACAGAGGAAAAGGTTGGAGTTGGGGCTCTGAACACCTTCCCAAGCTCTGTTGACAACTGCAAGCCACTAGAGAGTCTGTCCTATAAGACAGAGCATCTCTTTGTTTAGCCACATGTGAACTGCGTATTTCAACCTGATGCATGGGAAAGCAAACACCTACCTTGCACAGGATGCACACCTCATGACCTGACTTAGCACCTCAGTCCTGGCCCGTAGCCCCGGACTCAGTACAAAAATCCTCGGGCTCCTCCAGCTCAGGTACTGGAAAAGCCCACAGGAACTAGGGTGTAATAGAGAACCCTCTTTTATCCCTTCACCTTCTCATTTGCAACTGAGTCAAAGTTCTACCTAGTTTTCCTCAGTGGAAAAATGCACTTGTTTCTGCTTTTGGTATAATTCAGAGTTCTCTACTGGCTCTGCAGGTCCAAGAACTGATGACCCAACATTTGAGTATATAAAGTGGCACTTGACATTCACCGCGTGTGAAACAAGAAAAAAAAAATCATACATTCAGATTGGCCCAACAGTCAGCATTTCCTGGCTCGTGTTTTTCCACGGCAAACAGAAACAAAATAAGAGACTGAAACATTAGCAGGAACAGGACAACACAAGGAAGGAAAGATCAGCAGATCGGCTGCTTTTGTACTTACTCATGGAAGTTTTAGTATCTGCAGCAGTGGTTTAGATTATTTTTTGCAACTGAGTATTTTTCCCAAGTGTGGAGGAGAACCAGCCATCTTCAGTTTGACCCAAAGACTTAAGACTTACCTTAACTGATAACCTTGTGATAGTGACTATAGCACTCACTCTCCTATGAAGCACCAAAGAGCAACAGATACTAGAGCTAAAGAACAGCTCCACTTCTGTGTGTCCCAGTTCCTTCCTTTGTCTCTCCCTTGCATCCTTGCTTGAGTCTCCTTCATTCCCTTCTGTGTTTTCACTTACCTTTCTCCTCACTTTTTTTCCATTTTCTTCCACTTTTCTTCTACAATCTCAACTGTGCATTTTCCTTCTATTTTGCTAATTGCTTGGACTTTCCTTGCTTTTCATCAGCAGCCGCCCCTCTCTTTATTTATGCAAAGGTTTAATTACCATAGCATGTACATCTCTGCTAGCACTGCTTTAATTCCTGTTGTTCCACCCCCAGCTGACCTGTTATCTTTAAGCTAACCATGTCCAATATTTTGTATCTGGATGAGCATGTAGCCACAAGGTGGAGAACCTTTCCTTTCTTGAATGAAATCCGAGCTATTACATATGCATCCCTAAGCTTCTGCATGTATCCCAGGTGCATCAGGGTGACTCACCACACATGTAATACCAGAAGTTTGGATAGGGAATTATTTTAATGATGGTCTGAGCGGGTTGCATGCTCTGTTCTTTAGCCACATCCCTGTTGGACCCTGATTGTTTTCCTACATTACTGCTTTATCTCTTTTCAAAGAATGGAAAGGGAGAGAAAAAGGAAGGGAAGGGAGAGACACAAGATCCAGTTTTCTCTTTTCTCTCTGCACTTGGAGCCAAGTGCCAGTTTCTGTCTGGCACCTGACCATGCGGCAGGCTCATGCATTTGGTAGCTTTTGCTGCTGCTGTTACACAGGCAAGTTCATTGTACTTACAACTTGGAAAGCTCCTGCAGCCTGCAACGCATTGTTAAAATCTAAGAGAGATTGAGATAGTTACATTGGTGTTGCTCATTCCCTGTCAGTCTGTGTCTGTGTGATTGGGAATTAAAAGGAGAGTGAGGTGGAGAGAGATCCAGTAGGATTTCTCAGCCACTGAGACCTGACATAGGTGAGTGCAGCCCTGTCCTGTGACTGTAATGGAAACGCATCCACTTTCTGTTACCATATGACACTTCAGTCAGGTGTTGCTGTCTGGAGACAGTTTTCAGTGATTCCAGAGAGCTCAGTCCACAGGGAATCTGTCTGGGTTATGAATAAAACTTACAAAGTTCAAGTGTGAAATCAAAGATGGATTTGAAAATATTACTTTGCAATGGAGATGAGTGAATTGAGAGTTACTGATTTTTCAGGCCACAACTACCTATAGATAAACAAGAATAAACAAGATATGTTCGGGCAGAGGGTGGAAAGTTCGTTTTCTGTTGGGATTGCCTTTCCATGAGGCACTGAAAACCTTGAGAGTGGTCTATTTCAGCCTAAAATGTGAGATCCAGACCAAGCATGTATGTTAGGGGAATGCAGTTCCAGGTGTCTTACTGTTTAAATATTGCATAAGGGCATTGGAGAACCAAATGATGTCACCACATGGCTTTTGCCAGGGGAGTTACAGAGATTTTTACATTTTGGACCCAGTCCCATCAGCAAAATGGCTTCTCAACTCACCTCATATTTTTTCCTCTTAATCTGCTCTGTAAAGTCATACTTTTCATTCTCCAGCTGGTATAACCAGTCCCACAGTTCCTTAGCCTTGTCCCTATGTATTTATAGGGAAAGAAAGATGAGAGGAACACATCACATCATGTTTTCTAACATTTTCACATCACTAGTAATGAGGCTTTTTACATTTTATTTAATGCAGTTCACACATCTTCCTGCAAACCCTTTCAATCCTCTGAAAGCTACTCAACGTTTTCAAGGTCACATTTTTCTTACCTTCTCACCCAAAAACCTTGCACTCTTGTATGTATCACACACTAACATATTTTCTACAGATTTACTTCTCCTGCCCACTCTTACTGAAAGAAGAGAGTCCAGGGAAATCAGATGAGAAGGAAGGGGGACTCTGAAGGCCACCTAGATGAGCAGAGCACCTGCCGTTGCACAATCTCATCTGTTTCAGGGCTGTGAGCCCACTTCATCTTTCGATTATGTGTAAACTCCAACATTTGGAATCCAGACTATCACCTGTTGACTGCTCTGCACCAGAGCACTTGGCTTCCAAGCCTCCAGCCTCCATGGAGACCCGTACTCATACCTTAGCGGCTCAGCTCATCCCTGAGAGTGCTGCAGACACCAGTCTGTAGGTTTGTTCAACTAATCTCAGAGCTGGGTTTAAAGCTTGTACCTAGTCCTGTAAACTACTAATCCTAATTAGCATACGAGGCTAACGGAGCTATGCCAGGAGCATGGCTAGATGGCTACCAAACCATTTCAAGAATTTCCCATGTCCCCTTTTCCCCTCCATTCTCCAGAACAAGGAAAGACACAACTTAACATTGTCCCGTGATGAATTTCAAGGAAGGCCCTCTCCTCTACCTCATTTGCCTCTACTCCAGGACAGTCAGACCAAATTTCAGTGGATTACATTCAGTAAGTTAGGGTAAGCATGTTACCTCAGCTTGTCTTCATTAAGGTGGTCAATGTTCAAGGGCTTGCGTCTCTCTGCTAAGACCTTCTTCTTCGTCTCTCTAGCTGTTTGCTTCTTCCCTCTCTTCTGATCAGCCTATTTTCAGAACATCAATCGACTGATGAAATTATTTCAGTGACAGAGCATACAAGACAAGCTGCTAGGCATCCAGAAGAAGGAAAGGCAAGCTGTTTTGTAATAAAGACCATTCCCAGTTAACCCCATGGTTTAGTGCTTCCATATTTCTTCCGCTGATCCATGCTTTTTACCTTAGCCAGATAGCTGCTGTATGTGGCACCCATGGAGGACAAAGCCTTCTTCTTCTTGAGATCATCCTCAGCTTTTCTCTTGGCATCTTCTTCCTCTCTCCGTGCCTTTTCCTCCTGTAAAGTGTGACACACAGAAGCTAATCACTCCAGGAGAGACTCACAGCTTCCCCAGCAGCCAGTGTCATTGCAGGGAATGTGATCAGGTAAGCGTGTTGATGAGAATTGGCAGCTCCTGTTTCCTGTCCTTGCTTTAAGAGAGTGGTCATTTTTCTTCAGACTGGGAGAGGCAGAACCTGTAGTTTTTTTCTGTCTCTAGACATCGCCTCCAATAAGATGCTGAGACAAGCACAGAGATGCAAGGACACTTACCGCAAGCCTTGCTTGACGCTCCTTCTCCTTCTCAGCCCGGATTCTCTGTTGCTCTGCTCTTTCAGCTCTGCGCTTCTCCTGCAAGAAGTAGCAGTGGTAGAGGCACTGAGTCCTTATTGTGGCTTTATCTACCTCCAGTATCATGCCCCACCACCAAGAGGTTTGGTTCCTGGAGAGTGAGCCACCCTTGCCAGAACATGCAGAAGGGTTTAATGTGCAATTCCCGGATGTAAAACAAGAGGATCAAAGGGGAGACAGATGTCGGAAGAAGCCATTTGGTGGTGACCTGAGCAGTCACTTCTGTACATGGCAGTACAGCTTTCTGCCAAGCTCTGACAGTGGACTAATGGGTTCAACTTCTCATCTACAGAGGATCTCTCAATCTAATACAGGGAAATGGCAATACAAGGACTCACAATTCTCTCCTTGAGGGCAACCAGCTCTTCCTCTTCCTTTCTCCTGGCTTCAAAGTGGCTGTCAATCAAGGCCTGCAGTTCAATCAGGTCTTTGTTCTGCCTTTTCTTTTGGATGTCCTAGGAGAGCAGGAAAATGCATTAAGCTAGCCCATATTGCTCTAGGAACGTGCTATGGACATTCCCAGCACCTTGCCTACACAGAAACAAAAGCAGAAAATGTCTGCAGATATCCATGAAAATCTATGGGTTTAGCTTAAATGACTGTTGATGCAGGTCAGCAACAGACTCATCCAGGTGACAGTCAGGATCCCAGAAGGGAACAGAATCCACACCTCCCATTCCTCTACACCATATTTTATCCATGGCTTTGCTTAGCTGCCTCCTCTTTGCATATGCTTTGTTGCTGCCTCTTCGCTTTGGAATGTGAATCTTACCTAGAAAATGCTCCTGCATTTTTGGACAAAGATATTTCTGTGGAGATTTACAGTTCCAGAGTTTCTTAATTTGTCAATCAACTTTCTAGGAAGGTATTTGGATCTCTTTTTATTATTAAAATACTGTTGTCATTTTAGGTGGTGTTTCTCAGCAACAGATGAGTCTATGCCAGCTTTATTTCAACCTGCAACTTTCAAACAAGGGGCATCTGAGAGCTCCTAAACCACTTACTCTCTCCTTTCTTCATATATTGGCTTCAAAGATTCAAGGACCAAAAAAACTCAACCAACCGAAAAAAAAAAAACCAAACCAAACACCAAAAAGCCCCATGAATTAACAATTTAGTTTAGTCACATTAGCAACAAATGTATTCAGAGAGTTTCAGGGAGCAAAGCGTAGCCTTTCACTGAAAAGAGGTGACAAATCATCCATATTTTTGTCCTTGATGTTATCCTCAGCACTGTCCAACGGAGGAGGAGTTATGTGGGTTTGCGCACATGTCTATGGCTCAGGTACAGGCAGACAAAATACACCAATCTCAGGAATACTTACATCAAAATCTACTTTCTCACCCTCTGGTATTTTAGGAGCAGTTAGTCTGCAGAGAGTCAAAAACAAACAAACAAATAAACAAAAAAAAATCTTAGAGAGCAGGCAGTTTTTTAAGTAGCACATCCTGACCTGATCTGCCCTCTGGAATGATGCTGACAAGGAGAAGTATTGACGATACAGAGGGGTGAAAGAGCAAATCAATGAAAAACTACTCCAGAATAGCACTAAGGACTGTTGTCCCTCGTGGAAGGTCATGCAGGGCAGGGAGTTACCCCTAAAAACCCTTTTCATTCCCAAAGCCTGTGGTCATTCCCTACCACACAGAAGGACGTTGGCCCACATGGCTGTTGGTGTAGAGCTGCACTCTCCATTCTGGGCAGCTGGTGAAGTGGGAAGGGAAGGTTTAGGGGCCCAGAGACAGAAGGTCCATGGGAAAACTTAGTTAAGCTCAAGTCAGCCCAGCCCAATCTTTGCCATCCTTCCTACCGTCAGCGATTGTGGATGGGTGGATGGATGGATGGATGGATGGATGGATGGATGGATGGATGGATGGATGGTTTCCCAGCCATGGCCTCTCACAGAGGACTTACAGTTGAACCACCTGCATCTTGGGGACTGCTGTATCTTGGACAGTTCATAGAATCATACAATCATTTTGGTTGGAAGAGACCCTTAAGATTGAGTCCAACCATAACCTAAATCTAGCACTAAACCATATCCCTAAAAGCCTCATCGATATCTCTTTTAAACACCTCCAGCGATGGTGACACCACCACGTCCCTGGGCAGCCTGTTCATGAGTCCTCTGACTCTATCAGGAACTGATGTTAAGACCCTGGCCAGTAACTGCTGCTAAGGTGTCCTCTGGCAGAAGAGACATCCTGGAAAGGAATGCCGGAACAGCTGGATGTTGTAAGAGAGAGGGTTGGATAAAGGCTTCTGGTGGCCCTTTGCCTAATAGACAATCTAAGGGCTTCTGAGAAAAATGATGCCAGGGTTTTGAAACTCACTGCCCCTCATACTTACTTTATTCTGGGCTTCTCCTCTGTGTTTGGAAACATGGAGCAAAACAGGAAAGGAAAAAGAGGGAGAAGAGTTAGAACAACAGAGATCATGCCAGCTGCTAAAGTAAAAGGAGGGAAGGGAAACTTAATCTTAGGGGAAACATCCCAGAGAAACTGGTTAAATCTCAAGCACTTCCAAAAGAAATACACATACTCACACACCCATTTTGATAGGAGTGAAACTGTTTTTACCCTTGAAACAGAATTTGGCAGAAAAGAATCAAGAGACTGTATAAAAGTCTCAAACGTAGCATCTGGAAGGCAATGGTTTCATATAAATGCTGAATTATTTTTCTCAACCCATCCTGACCAAAGCTCTAAGGAGGACAGCTGGGCTGGAGGGTAGAAGGAAACATTGCCTTTTTTAATCAGCGTTTCTTTTGCTAAAGTTAAACTGAATCCTAAGTTATGTCAATGATAACTGGGCTTCACCATTTCTGCTCAAATGCCTCACATGGAGGTCAGGAGGAAAAATGCTTCATGACACCCATTATTCTCCAGGTTCATTGACTTCCAAGACAGTTTAGGGCACATGTCCCTGAGATACCTTGGTGCCAGGAGGAAGCAGCTTATTCTTCTGCACTGTGTGGTGCTCCTCAAACCCAGCTTGGAAAGGCCATCCTCTCTTAGCGAGCATCCTCTCTTGCTGAGGTACATGCAAAATTCCCATGGGCATTAATGGGAATGATCTTTGCATCTCCAGGAGAGGTGTGGTGCCCTGATGGGCGGGCTGAACCATCACAGAGTCTGTCAACTTGGGCCCCCTGGCAGTCAGAAGTGCTCCCTTGCAACAACTGACCTTTCCATGCTCTCAGAAATGTGCCATCTTATGAGTCACTTGCTTAACATTTGTGCTTGTGATCAATTCCCCTCCCTGCTCTGCTTTTTAAATTTTAGTTATTAGCTCCAGTGTGATGCCAGTAAGTTCAGCACTGTTATTCTCACAAATAGAAGTAAATTAAACCTATGTGTTTATTCTGGCCCAGTCTCACAGGGGCCCAGGTTGACTTTCATAACCACACGCTACGTTTGAACTTTCAAGGATGCTGCTGGATTCTGCAGTACAAGACTCTCCCTGTACTGGTTCGATGGGAGGAACTGAGGTAAAAAGCTCACAGTCTATTGAATCTGGTAAAAACAAACAGCTTTGCGAAGTAAAAGTAGAAACCGCCTCCCTCAGGAATGGGTACACGAACCCTGGTGTCTGTATCATAATAGAGAAAGCTATTATATATTAGATCATATCATATCATATTATATCATATCATAATCATATCATATCATATCGTATTTTTTCAAATGTGTATTTGCATCTGGGTGTTTTGGGACTGATGAAGGAAATTGGGAATAACAAATTGAACAGACCAGGATAAAATAAAGTGAAACATTATAAGAGGAAAAAGAATAGCAAAAACCGATACTGGAAAATATTTAGTGGAGACATCAGTTGCAAGGATGTTGGATAATAAAAAACAGAGAAAGTGGCTGGCAATGGGTTATTGAGATAAGAGAAAAGACATGGGAGATGCATAAAAGACATCAGAAACCTACCTTTCCTTTCTCTCACACTTTCCCATACCAATTTCAGTAACAAAATTTTGGGGGTACGTTTCTCTCATTTACTGTAAGAACACTGCCTACCAAAACATATCTTAATTGGGGCCTCCAGATGCTAGAGCAATGCTAATAAAATAAACAGCATGTAATTAGAAAAGTGTTTTAGAGCACTTGTATAAAGGAAGACACAAATAGCTCCTGAAGAAAAATACCATTAGCAAACAGTGTACTTCTATATTTTGCCAGTTATTTTTTTAATCGTTTTGCTTTTCAAATAGCCAGTGAGCTTCTTAACACATTAGTTAAATTGCTTTTTTCTATCTGGAGAGAGAAAAAATAATCACAATTAACCAGTCTATCAGGGATGTTATTCACACAGTGTTCCCTTCCCTCATGACATACCTACATGATTTTCAGAAGCATTCCTGTTTAGCTTAAAGCTGCCAGTTAGTAACATTTTGGAGAGAGGAAAAAAAAAAGTAAACAGGAAATGACTGGTTTTGTTTGTTGACCTTGGTCACCAGGATCGACAACTGTCTGTCAATGATTGTGTCAATTTGGTTTCAGTTGCCACCAAATCAGCGCTTTAAACTTAATTAAACCAACAAACAATTGTAAAAATAAAAGAAAAATTAAGGTTAGTTCTTGAAATAAGAAGTTTTTGTTAGAATATATATAGGTACCTCCAGAAAACCAGAAAGGAGATAACAAATAAATAGGAGTTTTTATTGAAAGATGAACAGTAATAAATCTGTCCTTTGCAGTGCATGACCCAGCATGGCTCATACTGTATGCACCAAAAGCAACCCAGGGATGTGATTTATTTTGAAATGCCCCTTCTTTCAAGACACCAAGTCAAGGAACTGGGCCAAAATTTGTTGACAAGCAAGAACTGTCATAGCAAATTCCTGTTCCTGTGGTGGATTTTGACTGACATTCTGGTCACTCTTTCCATGAACCATGGAGCTGTGACAAAATCCCCACATACAACCCTGCCAAAAGAAGGCAAGAGCCACTGGAAATCCAAGTTCACTGCCTTGGTGATTAGAGGTACAGTCACTGAGTTTCTGGTTTCCAAAACGGTTAACACAGGGAGAGTACACACCACTATAAATACAACCTTGCTTTCTCCTGCCCGATCTGTGAGATATTAACAGAGTGCTCCCCTTTTTTGTGAATCCATCTGACGTGCCTTTACTTCCTGCAGAGATCCCTAAACACCCTCCCTTCATCCCACCTCTCAGAAGTAACATTTCTAACTCACAGTGTGTCCTTGGAAAAAAAGAAATCAATATACTATTGAGAATAAAAGGAGAGACAAAAAGAGGAAGAGACTTAAGGGGTTCAGAAAGGTCCTCAGGGTATTTTCCTAAATAAGAAAAAAGCCTGAAAAGTGAGCAAGGAGATTAAAACAAACAAACAAGAAAAAAAATTGTCAAAACCAAACAAAACCAAGGAAACACAGAAAATGCAGGGTGGTTTCAAGTGGCAGCGGGATTTGTCTTTTGGAACAGCTGGCCGGATGCTCTAGGGGTTGAGGCAGCCAGAACACAACTGGGCTGCTTCAAAGGCCTGTAAAAGTTTGTGAGAGTCTTTCTATACATTTAAACTGGTTCTGAATTTGGCCCTGGGGGCCTAAGTTATCTTGCCCACATATGAGGGCAGAACTCATCCTGCATGCATTTGGATCTGGTCCTTTCACATCAGTCTTGTCCCCACCCGTGTGCTCCTGCCCCCCACTCAACCAAGTATTACGGACACACTATCTTAAGCCCATGGCCTGCCTCACCAGTCTGAGTAAATTTATTCACATGCTTGAGGTTTAGCACAATTTCAAGCGCATGACTGGAGCAGAAGTTTAAATATCTGTAGATTCAAGTCTGGAGACCATGACCTTCAAAGGCTGAGTGAGAAACTCATATCTATGCAGGACTCAGCTCTATTTTCAAGCATGCCAATGTGACTTAAGACATACTTTCCTGACTTTTTGGAGATAGAGGAGGTTTGCTGATGAGAGGTATGACACAACAAGTTCTAGCTGAAACACAAGTCCAGAGCAAGCTTCTAGAGCTTGGTTTTCACTATTTACTGTCCTAATTAGGATGTACAGGCTTCTCAATATGATAGTGACCCCCCCAAAGGGTGATTGGATATGCACAGTGAGCGATTCTTTGCAGCAGAGAGGTTTTGGCCCAGTTCCTGAGTTTAAAATCGAGTAAAGAACAAAAACAAATAAAGAAAATAAAAAGAGTGAGATGTCAGAAAGATGACTTTGTTGTCCTAAGACAACATTGAGCTACCGTCATAGTATTCACCGCCTTCTTCAGCTGTAGGTTGAAAGATAAAAGCAAAAGAGAAGAAGTTGTGTCAATCCACAACCAGCGCTGTTCTCCTAAGAGCAACTCTCCCCACTCCCTCCCTGCTACGTTGGCAACCTTGGGCTCTCTGGAGATCAAACAAGAAGAAAAACCACCTTTTTAGATATTTGATTTGACAAACATACATCCCTTTTCTCCATGTTCATCCAAAGCCATCCAGAGAGACCATATGCCTTCCGTGCTCTCTTGGCTATTGAACAAGGTCAGTGTTTTTAACATTTTTTCCCCAGCACTGAAAGAGAAAAAGAGTGAGAGTCTGTAGGTGCGTCACATACCTTCTTCATGGGCTTCCTCTGCTGGTGGCATGGAGCGAGCAGTGGTGGAAAGACAGGAAATAGAAAGAAAAAAAAAAAACATATTTAAAGTTCTTGGAAGCCTGAGAAGAGACCAGGGAATGCATGAAGGTGGGGGGGAAATAAAGGAATTAGTGAATTAAGGCAAGAAGAAAAGGTTTCTGGAGAGGCTGTCAGGAGTTAAAGATGTTGTAAGGTTAAAGTAGTAGTAAGCGTGGAGATTAAAGGAGAAAAGGGCTGCAAGTGATCATTGTGGTTAATATTTGTTTCTCTTGTTTTGTTCTCTTCTACCAACTCAGGACTCCTGTTCTCTCCCTCACACACACGCATACTCTCATGTTGAAACTTGGTGGAGTAAATCAGAAGTCATGTCACATACCTGGCTCATGAACTTCAGGTGTGAAGTGTCATGGAACAAGATGCGATGAAAAATAAGAGAATGAGAACGAGAAACTTGTTATTTCACACATCAAAAGAGCTTTTGAGCCAAAGGGGAGGAGGGGCAGAGAGGAAAAGGGAAGAGGTGAACAAAGTTAAGAAGTAAACCTGAGATAAAATAAATTAATTACATATGAAATAGCATATAAACAGGAGTCACAAGACAAGGAAGGAATTCAGATGAAACAGGCATATTTATGATGGTAGTGCAGTACTTAAAAAAAACCCCAAAACTTACGAGCACTATATGACATGAAGCACAACCTGACAACACAGTGTACCAAGGTTTACCTTCATTTGAAATATGCACATGAACATAGTCAGCACTCTCAAAGCACTATTAGTTCCATCCTTTTCTACAGCAGTATTTCAGTTTTTGAAATAAACATGGTCTGGTTTGGAAACCTACTGAAATACCTGCTGTAACTCATCATCAGCATTCAGCTAACTTCCAAAGAAGCTCGTTTCTCTTTTCTAGTTCTATGATTCAGGCCATTTTCTTCCTTGATGACAACTTGGATGTCTCTATAAATCTACTGCTGTTCTTCACATCCATTTGCAATGTAGAATTACAAACGCATTACTTTGTAGAAAGAAAAGTTCATTAAAAGTCTGTGCAGGTCCACACTTCATTCTTCTGTTCTTTCGGCAAAGCAAGAATTGATCAGCAAAGCAGGTTTGTAAGGCAGATTTTGCTTTTCAGCCGTACACGCACCAATGAATATTTTGCAAAGCAGACATAACAATAATGCAAAATCTCACAGTATTTATATTCCCTGTGTACAGTCAATGGGCCAAATTCTGCCCCAAGGTTTGAAATGAAGCTTCCGCTATAGGAAGAAACATTCATACTTATATCACAGTGCAGAATTTAACCCATTCCACAGGGACACTTTTTGCTAAGCTATTCTTTTATGATAGTATATGTGTTCCGCTAGTTTTTAGTGAAATTTTCATGCAACAGGTAAGTTTCTTCCTCCTTAATGCTGATTTCATGTTACTGAGAAAAAAACAATATTAAGCTACAAAACCAACAATCCAAAAGACATGCAAGTTACAAGCTATTATTAACTGATAGTATAGGTTGTTATCTCCTGTCACCTTGTATTCGCTTTCCACACACACTGTCCCAGCAGACAGATGCCGGGAAGTTTAGAAGTTAAAGCACATACCTGGAGGGGGGGCTTCATTTAGTAGGAAGTGTCAGGGGAAAAACATAGGAAAGGAAGATAAAAGAATTAGAAATAAGTTATTCAGGAGGGGATCACCTCAAACCTTGGTAAGACTGGGTTGAAGGAGTATCATTTGCAGACTGGGTTATAGGGACAGGGTGTTAATAAGAGTGGAAAAGAAGAGTAATTACAATGAGGTGTGAAGTACACAGGGAGAGGATGCCATAGAGATGAAAGGTAAAAGGAATTTGAATGGTGATGAATTGAAATGCTGTAAGTCATGCAAGTGCATAAATAGTGGGTGCCTGTAGCAACAGTGGTTATCCTTATATTTGAAAGAAAACATACCCAAGAAGAGAGTTTTACAAATGTGCAGTGTAACCTATGTTTCAGCTATGCACATGGTCTTTCAGCTGTGAGAGCAGGCATGGGGATACAGGTGTTACTGCAGGGAAGTACTGCTTCCAATGTATCTCCATGTTTGCATCTCAAGCTCCACCACCTAAGAACCTTCACTGACAAATGTGAGGCTTGGCTCTTCAGAACCGGAAATGTTCAGGTCTACACAAGCCTAGCCTCTGCTGCAAAGGAGGAGAAATCCCTTAAGCCTGTGTGCCAGGATCCTGCTGCAGGCAATACCTGTGGGCAGCAGCAGCTTGTGTTTCTCAGCTCAGGCTCAGGTACCCACTCTCTGCTCTGGCTGCGGTGTAATCACAGCCCTACAAGTTTTCAGGGGCACTAAAATGCTGCTTCTAAGCTCCTTAGAAGGCGGTTCTTCAGTTACAAACAATAATTATACTTTCCTATAAGGAAAATAAGTTTTAGGGAATCCTAAGAATGAATTGATTCCTCATGACTCTGGTTTTCTTCAACATCATCAAATTCCTATGTACAGGGATGCTTCAGATTAATACATAGGAATTTAGATGTCATACACATGCACTTGGTTAGGGACAAAGTGCCAGCAAAGAAAGATAAAGGAATTATAGCAAGAATCACACAACGGCAACAACTCTGAACTTTTGCAGGCCAAAACTGTGACTTAGAACATGTGTTAGACAAAGGCAGCATTAATAACGGTGAAACTAAATAATCATACGCTGATATGAAAAGATGAGAAAGCATATCTTTCACTTAAAAGCTTTCTTTTAAGTTTGTTATATTTACATCTTCTTTATAAACTTTCCTTTTTGTTATGATTACAGAGGGGAAAGCGAGCATGGGGAGGCAGCGGATGTGGCTTTATTGTTAAGCAGATTACATTAATACCTGTTTTGCACAAATTTCAAGCTCATGTGTATGTCAAACCTTGAGACCAACACTCAAGTAGCGGGTAACAGTTCAATAAATACGAGGGAAAAGAGGTACAGGGGCAGGCAAAGCAGCTGGGATGGTAGCAATGACCTTCAACTTGCGCAAACCAAGGTTAGAAAAACCTTCGGAGCGGATAACAGACAAGAATGAATGTGGTTAAAAAGAGAAGGATGTGAAATGAGGAGCGGCAAGAACAGGAGGGAAATGAGAAGCAGCACACAGACAAATGTTGAAGTGTTAAGTCATCCAAAAATCAATCAGAGAGCTTTCACCTCACTCATTTCAGCCCTGGCACAAGCAGTGATCTCATCTAAACTAAGAGGCTGGTCTCCCTCTGTGGACAGCAGAGTGAAATAGCTGGGATGGGCGGCTGCTGAGATGTGGCTGCTTCAATAAAGCTACTCCAAACGGCACAGAATAAGTGTCACAGACAGTTTAGGGGATTATGCCATTTCAGTTTCTGCTTTTCCAGATAGTAAACATTACAACATTCCCGTACGCAGTTTAAGGATGGCTCCAGGTCCAATCAGTGGCTATTATTACAACTTATACATTGAGATATTTGTTTACAAAAATGTTATCACATTTTTCATGCAACAGTTAGATCTTATCCTTATTTCTATGTATCAGAGGGCAGAGGAAATTATTACTGGTAGAAGGTGTAAGGAAGCTGCTAGTTACAGTTTATCATTAATATTTCATTTTTATCTGTTTTCTTCCACCATCTTTGAATTCCTGAGTATAATATTAGAGTTACTGGTATCATTTTCCATCAGAAAGCATAGTTTCAAATCAATTTCAATATTTCAAAACTAATTTCAAAACTCATTATGAAATTTTTTGTTAAAAAAATGGAAACAGTTACACAACCATAAGAGGTTGCATAAATATTAACAACTCTAGAATGAAAAGTTTTCATTTTTTGCCTTGTGACAATGTCTCGTCCCAGATTTGTTCTTGCATTACACTGTATGTACCTCACATTATCCATAATGTCAATGCTTCAGAAGCATCTAAAATAGAATTTTCATTTGGAAATTTGGAAATTTTCTACAGAGAAAAGATGAAACAAAAAATGTTGGAACAAAATCTTTTGTTTCAACTAAATAATAATAATAATAATAATAATAAATCAATAGCTGCCAAACAAGAATTTCCTCCTTTTTTTTCTTTGTTTGTTTGAAAAGTTTTCATTTTGTCCCATTTCATAGCATGACCTGATTGTGAAATTGCCAAGTGTAATTGAATTTCCAGCACACAATAACCCTTCAGATTGATGCAGAGGAATTCAGAAGTCACATACCTGGTTCATGGACTTCTTTAAGAGGGAAGTAGCATGGAAGTAGATGCAAGGAAAGATAAGAGAATTAGAGCGAGAAACACAGGATGATTAAAATATATATGTATATATATACTTTTTAGCCAGGGTGGAGAGGTTAAAGGGATAAAAATTATTAATAAGATTAAAATATACAGAGGGCACATATGGATGTAAATTGGATAATTATGGAGAGGAAGGACAGGGAGTGTTGGGAGATAAAATATGCAAATGCGTATTGTAAATCAAATGCCATTGGTAACCTTTGGCTGACAGAAATATTTACTTGTATTAAATCTAGTTCATTACCCATATGTTTGAATGTGCAAAAAGGGTATAGACAACCTGTACTTATTCATGTGCATAGAAATCCCAGCCTCTGCAGAAATCAATGTGCTCAGAGGAGCTGGCATTGATTTCCTTAGTGCCCAGAATTTCGCCACTGGTGTGTAGGATCGCACACTGATGTGGGAAGGTAAGTACGAGAATGTTACTGCTCTCCAACCTGAAGGATAAATTGCCTGGTGAAAGCCTAGCTGGACATGCAGAGAGAGGGGCAGGAGGGTAACTGAAAGGTAAATGGGTTTGGGCTGGCATGCAGATGCCTTAATAAGTATGACCTACTATTTTGCTAATCACACAGACTGTCTTACCAGATCTGGGCTTTAACTGATGTTGTAAAGTCAAGCAAAAAGGTGACCGTGCTACCCTCATTTTTGCATAATGTACATTAACCCAGAAAAATGCCAATAGTTACAGAAAAAAACATGCAACTACATCATTTCTCTGAATTGACGTTTTCTGCAAATATGTTGCAACCAAAATGATGCCACTTGTTCCAGTTCTTAGCCCAACAGAAAATTAGGTGTGATGCGGTGTCTCTTGTTGCTCGTGACTTCGGGAGCAAGTCTCTCCACATCAGCACACATTGCTGCAACAGCGAGTCTTGTCTCTGCGCAGTGGTGGGGGGGACAGGAGGAAGAGGTGCATGCAACTGAGGGATGTGTCATTGCCACAGGGCACGGCTGTCCCACCTCCAGCCCCAGTGCATGGCACAGAGGGAATGCTTTTGGGAACACTATCCCCGAACCAACTGGTATCCATACTGATAGTCTGGTTAGAGAAATCGGAGCACTGGGAAATATATAAGCCTGTGCTTCGGCATTGCTTTCAAAACATCAGTTAGTACATATTACTCATCACACCACTTATCCTACAAGAGCGAAGCAGCGTCAGTGAGTGTGCAGAGGATGGTTTTGCATCCCCTCCTCTTCAACCACCTCCAGAATTCCTGCATGCACTGCCACTTTGGGCAGAAACAGAAGAATTTGCAGGTCATGGCACATACCTTCCTCATGAGCTTTAGCAGGTGGGAAGAGTCACAGAGCAAAATGCAAAGGAAGACAAGAGCATTAAAAACATAAGAACGACCTTTCACTCATACAAAATGTAGGAAGAGGGAAATTCTGAGAGTATATTGCAAAGAAATAAAATGAATATAGACATGAAAAGCTCTACTGGAAGTGAGGACACAAATGGTCTGGGATGTTGAAAACATAAAGCTGATTTAAGGAGCCATATCAGATGACATTTTTCTTATATGCATATTCCTGCAGTCCTTCATAAAGCCTGGAGCAGCATGCCATTTCACAACCTGATGCCCACCCAAGTGGACTTACAACCTGAGGCCAGCAGGTTTTTGGTGGCACAGGGCTGCACATACTACCATGAGACAGTGGCCTAAAAACTCCATTTTATGAAGAATAAAACCTTCTTTAATCATTTGCAAAGCTAAAGCATCAAAATTATCACCAGTTGCTTTAAGCTGAATAAAGGGCATGTGGAAAGGCTATCATAAGAATGTCAGCCCAGCAAAGGAGGGCGAATCCTCTCCACAGTTGCACCATCAGCAGCTGCTGTAGCAGCAGACTGACCATGGGCACATCTGCACATCGTCCAGACACCCAGTCCACTGCAAATCATCCAAAATAAGCCTTCCAGGAACACCCAACCAGACTCAGAGTGAAGACTTCTCAGTCTTCATCTTTTTAAGAGGTTTACATTTCCCAGCAGTTTTCATGCTTTTTTTTTCATGCAACAATTACCACATAGCATCACCAGGGCATCCAATGTCAAGACAGGACATGAAGGAAGATAGTACAAAAACCCAAAATAGTGGCAAGTTTTATTCTGTATTAATTAGCCTATTTTAAACTCCTGTTTCCTTGTACCATCTTATGGCTTAGTTGCTAAGCCAGAGCCTACTCTGAAAGATGGGAATTCAGGAGTCATGTCTCTCATCTTCTTCCTGAGCTGCTTTAGGTGGGAAGAGCCACAGGACAGGATGCAAAGGAACATTAGGAGAAACACATTATTACATGGGCTGATATTACACAGGCTGAAAACACTTTTTCCAGAGGGAAAAATTTTATCCCAGTAAAGCATGCACTAATGGCCAGGAAGGGAAGAAATTTCAGGCATGTGTGGTCGGGAAACAACTTCACCATGTGAAGGGAAGAAGCAAAAACTCATTGGAGAGGAAAAATCTCACAGGAAGCTCAAATAATACATACTGAAATTTCTCTCTAATTCCAGATTTAGAGGAATAGCCTGCTGCCATTGCCTGGATGGGCGTTATGGCAAGCTCCACACACAGCAGGAGAGGCTGAGTTACCACTGAGCCAGCATCTGCCAGACCTCTCACCCAGATCATTCCCATGTGTTATCCTGGGGCAGAGCCGGTCAGGGGGGAAAGGTGGACAGCAAATACAACAGAATCAATAAGGCAAAATAACTGGATCCTGCTCCTCTTGCACCACCCTTGAATCCCCCGCCACTGCCGAAGAGCCAGTGGGGAGCAATTCGAAATGTGATGACACATACCTTCTTCATGAGCTTCATCAGGTGGGACGTGGCAGGGATGGAGAGCAATGAGATGGAAAATGACAACAGTTAGACTAAAGAGTGTGTGAATGCAACAGGGGGGTCTGAAAAAACACAGAGGGTATGAAATAGAAAAACAGAGGAGAAGACAAAATGGAGACAGGCAACCAAAGCATGCACAGGTACAAGAAATGTAAAACCTTCAGGACCTGGATGCTGTAAAAACCTGCAAACCGCTCAGAGCAGGTCTCCCGTGGTATCATAAACAGTTTATCTTTGTTTCAAATATATCCATAGCACAAAGCTTTGCAAATTCGGAACCAACGCACCCTTTGGCTCCTCCTTCCTGGAGCACCACTTCCCAGACCTCTCACGTGCAAAGGGTGAGTTTCTGTTCCAGCCCCTCTCTGCCCTGTGTGTCCCAACTTGCAAATGCCGTGTGCAATGCGGGGAGCCCACTGGGGTTACTTGCCAGCGTCTACATAGATATGGCAAACAAGATCTGCCTTCTGAAGTGTTTTTTTATATTATATATAATATTATATATTATAGTTTATAAAGTTATAATATATACAATATATTATATATAATATTACATATTATAGAATATGTACTATGTAACATACGGTTACACACATACCTTACCACAGATGGATTTTGATTTCAAAATCCATCAAATCATTATCTGCCAAGCTATGTAGGAGAAACCAGTTGACATCCGATAGAAACCTTTATAGCCAGGCCCCAGTTACTCCATGGCAAGTGTTTAAAACACCCAAGGCTAAAAATCAGCCTAGGTACCTGCTGCGACTCGGATGAGGGGATAGTATCTGCATTTCCCCTGCTGCTCCCTCCCCAAAACCACAGTGGAGGGGTGTGCACAGATATGTGAGGGCACCCTCAGTGCAATGCGTGCAAGGGACAGGAGAAGCCCTCTGCCCGCAGATCCATCTTTCTCTCGCTTCTCGTTTTCTTCTACCACGTTGCAAAATCTAGGTGCACATCGACACCAAGCCCTGCTGCAGGGAAAAAGGGGAGGTTGAGAAGCAGTTTCACATACCTTCCTCTTGAACCTCTTCTGCAGGTGGGAAACAGCAGCAAAGGGAATAGGAGGAGAACATTAAAACAAGAAATATCTTATTGGAACATTCTTGAGGTTTGCCAAGCTCCCAAGCCATTGTGGGTAAGAATACACAATGATGGAATTACAGGGTGAGAAAGAATTAAAACTAACATTTTTATGGGCATATCATGGGGTTATAAATGTTACTGAAATATGGGAATGTGACCACAAATAGAAACCATGTTAAAGGCATCCAATATTTTATTCATTATTAGAGCTGGCTGAAATTTCCTAAAACTGATTTTTGGTGAATTTTTAACCAAAACTAAAATTGCTGCATCTCTTTTGCTTTAAATGTTTTTCTCAAATGGTGAAAAGTGTCACCAACTCTTATCAATTTTTGAAATTCCAAATAAATTCATATAAAAAGGGAATATAAACTTTTGGAGATAAAGAAAGGGACTAGACACCATTTTTTAAAAAAATGCTAGCAATTCAGTAAAAATTGTAAGACCAAAACAAATATATATATATGTATATATTTGTTTCCATATGCATATATGCATATACGTACACACACACGTGTGTATACATATCTAAAAATTATGTTTGTGTGTATATTACGTATTATACATTATACTGTGTTTTATATACGCATGTATTTACATTTTTTTTTTTAAGGCTAATTTTCCTACCAGCCCAATAAGTGACATCAATGCCCTCATTTCATTGATGTCTGTGGCTCAGGACTGAGTCCTGGTCACTGGGTATGAACCACTTGCTCTGGGTTTCTTCACACATATTCTTCCTCCACACTGAGAGAGAAAGAAAGCAGAAGCCATGTCACATACCTTCTTCATGAGCTTCAGGCAGCAAGTGTCATGGAACAAAAAGCAACAGCAAGCAGGAAAATGAAAACAGAAAACTGTTAGAAACTGGTATTGGGGTAAGCTTAGGCCTGGAGAAAAAAATAAGGTGGTTAGAAAGTGATGGAGAGAAGTTATATGGAAAGGAAATGGATGACTTTGGAAGATATCACTAAAATCAAGCCAAAGCAGAGAGCAAGTAGAAAAATACACCTCAGAGAAGAAGGTCATGCAGATTAAAAAAATAGGAAGTCACCTGCCTATTAGTTTCATATTAATCATTAAATTCTTGAAACCCAAAAGGAGACAGAGAAGGAAAGAGAAAAGCAAGAAGAAGTGCTTCTCCTTTTAGGAAGGCTTGTCTGTAACACCCTTTGCTTACTCTTTGGACATTTGACAAGGCATGAAGGATGGGGCATGAATAGCACCTTCACCTCCCTGGCTCTACCACCCCGGGCAGGACTAGAGACGTGACAATGACTGAAGGCACCTCTACCACCCATTTGGTGTCTCTGTTTTCTTTTTTTGAGCCCTTGGTCTCCACAGGAGCAATGCTGGGGGAATTAGAGACATAAGGGTAACATACTTTAGGGCAGGAACTACTCTTAGCACGGCCACAGTCACAGCTCTGTTACCACCATCACTGATGGGAATTAGCTGGTTGCAGCAATCTGGGGGAATCCAAAGCTGCTGTGTATAAAATCCACAAGGTGGATATTTCTACTTAGGGGCAAGTCTCTGTCTCAGAGCTGGTCTCCTACTCTCCACATGCCAATAATCTACCTCTCAGTAAAGAGTTTTGCTCTTGACCCCTTGGACACTAAGGGCAGATCCTGGGAGAAAACCCAGAGTCTGGCCCTTACCCCTGTCCCAGACACCTTGGTAAAGTGGAGGATGAAGGACCAGCAGCTACCCTCATCTGAACTAAAGCAAATGTGTCAAAAGTTCCCAGCAAATACACCAATACATCTTCAAATTCTTCTTCTCCCTGCTGCCTACAAAATTTGAAGCAACTCAGGTGAGAAGGGCTTTTCATGCTCCATCTTTCTAGAACTGCACTGTCTCTTGCAGCTTGTCAAATCAGCTTTTGCCAGCTAAAAGCATGTTAAAAAACTTCATCTTTGCCAGTTGGTTGCCTGCCTCACCTCGTCTGTCCTCAGCAGTACCCTGTCTGATGCTTCCCAGGAGCTGGGCAACCTGCTTTTCTTCTCAATTTCAAAGTTTAAACTCAATACATGGACATTGCCAAGATGAGAAAGGCAGGATTTCACAGATTACATGTCCTGTGGGCTCTGTGCCTGACCTGCTCTAAAACTCTCTGAGTTTACAGACAGGTTAACTCTCAGCTTTACAATTGTCCCCTATGGCTCATACAAATACTGCGTTTCACGCAAATACGGCACATCACGGCCCCAGCTTGGCTGTTCTTGTGGTTTCCAACTGATTTACTGATCACCTTTAGCAGCAAACACCAAAGAGAAGGGTGAAATACAGACAAGGAAAAGCAGGATCAAGAATAAAAGAAGGATAAATTACGTTCCAGGTTTTTTTGTTACCTTCTTCTTCGTATTCCTCTGCATTGAAATAGGGGAAAAAAGCAGACAAATCAACCATCAGCCTGGACTCATCAGTAGGACATTACCCATGGCAGAGCCCCTTACACTCCCAGGGTTGCCAGGCAAGATGGCCTCTGAGAGGCCACTTCCCAATCAGCAAGCAAAATAGCAAATAAAATGATTTTCAGAAGGAAAAGTTACAAAAGGAGAGGAGGGCAATATTGTATTGATTTTTTTTCTTGGGCAACAGGAGCTCAGGTTTGCACACACATTAGAAGGAAAGAGGTAGCAGAGAGGGCCCCAGAATATGAAAAAAAAAAAAAAAAAAAAAAAAAGCAGCAGCAGGAAAGAAAACAAACATATGTTTCTGTGTATATTTTGGGTTTCTATGTTTTAAACCAGAAAACAGTATGTACAAAAGCCACAGATAAACTGCCAGCAGATGGCAGTGTCTTTACAAAAAAACAGCAGTGTACCCCACAACCGGGGTATCGATTTGGGGCTATAAGCAGCTAAAATCACCAGAAGCTGGTGACAGTTAGACAGACAAACACACAAAAAAGGAGACCTCAGATTTGTCTAACCGTACCAGCACTTTTTGTGCTGGCCAGAAAGAAGACGGACACGGTCAGCGAATGCTGCAGGCTTGCATGGAAGCAATTAAAGACAGATTTAAGACTTACCCTCTCCCTGCTCCCTGCAAGAGAGGAAAAAAGGTTATTGAAACTAGATAAATATTCCTTCCACTCTGTATTATCACCAAGCTTTGAAACATATACTGAAGCAACCTAATGGCCTGTTCTTTAAAGTCCATTACTTCTTCTTTCCCCTATTCTCCCGTTGCTCTTCCAGCAGGCATTTATTTTAAGATTAGTAAAGTGACTGGGTCTGGGTTTTATTTTTAATAGTGTTCCTCATTCTGATGGTGTGTATGAATCCATACCCAGGAATAATCCTACCACCACTGGACTATAACACGATACCTACAGATAAGTGTTGTGCAGGGGTTGATGAAGCTGGACCTCAGCCCCAGCGTGCGAGGCAAGTCCAATGACCTACACCAATCCAGATGTGCTCCACACTTCCCAAACCTTGGGGCCGTCTAATAAATATTCGGGATAAGCCAGATGCTGCTCAATGTTTATCTCTTGGCTGTACTAACATCAGTCTCGAGGTCTGTTCCTTGCCTCCACTTGCCATTCTCTTCTGCTCTACCATCACTTGCATGAAATCCAATGCCCAGAGCCGCCCTGAGGCCAGAGCTTAAACAAAGGGCATCTTTGTTAGAGATTGCTTGAAAAAGGTGTCAAATCTCATCTTTGGCAAGTTTTTATTGTTTTAAAGAGCAGGCTGGAAAAAACAACAGAGGCTGATCTGAGCCTGCCTCATGGCAAAGGAGGGGACTAAATGACCATTACAGGTTTGTCCATGATGCCCCTGATCCCATGATTGCCCTAAATCTCTTCTCTGTACCTACTGATGCATAAACGTCAAATGACCACACTGGGTTTTCTTGTACTACTCTAGATTTGTTAAATCAGGGCAAAAAGTAGCTCTGCCACTACACTGTGTGTTTAATTACCCCTCTTCCAGGTGTAGTGCCATGGCCACCAAGGACAGGCAGATCTGAGTGGAGGTGTTTGGAGGGTGCCCCTTGTTGGACAAGGAGGGTGTCAGATGAACATCAATGGTCCCTTTGACACCCAAAATCCAGGACGCCCCTTCCCCGCTGCTTCACGGTCTTTGGGCCATGCACGGCGCAGACGCCAGCCTCTCCACCCCATGGAGATGCCCACTCTCCACTGCATGGAGCCAAGCTGAACAGACGAACACACAGGCATCTTTCTCTCTACTTACACTTCCTCAGTATCAGACATGTTGGCAGCAAGTTTCTACACAAAAGATGAAAAGAAAAAAAACAAGTGTTATCAGCAGGAGCGCCTCCTAGGAAATGCCAAGGCAGGAGCAGATGGGTTGACATTTGAGGACAAAAAAAGCCAGGCACCTGCTTTCCCACACAGCAGCCAATCCCTCACCAACACTGCCATTTTGGGAGCAGCACAGATCTTTGCCAGCCAGGTCAGAGGAGAAGGAGAGGGGAAGAGGAAAAGATCAACTGCAAAGATACGCTCCATCAACCTGGCTTCAAGTTGCAAAACCTCCAAAGCTCAGGGAGGTGAGTGTCCTCTCACACCCATCTGACATTTCCATCACTCTGGCAAGATCAGAGAACCTTTCCCTTCTCTTACGCTACTGCAAGTTAGAAGGTTCCAGCTCCAAAGCCTTAGAGCTAAAAAAACATAACTGAGACTACCAATATACCCAGAGATAACTATTTATTTGTCAGCACCCAAAAGTGCCTTAAATACTAGTGTCTGGCTTACACAGTTGATGAATGAACAATTACTTGTTGATTAGTTTAGGATGAGAACTGGCTAAATGCCTGGCTAGGCAAATCATATTGATATAACCAATTGTATTTATTGCAACCAATCTTCGCACCGTGGGCAGAAGCAAACCCACCCACAGTGCTGTCAAGGGTTGCATTTGTGCACAGCCCAAGCTGGGCCTGGGTGCAGACGCCCGCTTGTGGAGAGCTGCATCTGTGGAAGTGTGAGGGCTGGATACAGCCACTCTGCTGATTTTTGCTGGACCCAAAATGTGTGTATGGGAGCCTTAGCTGGAGTCAGAGGGAGCGGTGCGGCTATTCGGGTAACATCATGATGGTATTGTACACTGCACCAGGTTCAGTGATGGCAGAGGTGCAAAGCTATGGCTCTCCTAAAAGCATCAGCTGCCCTGAGGCCAAAGGGTGGAGGTGGGGAAGGACCCCCAAAACTTCCTCCAAATCCGTGGCAGGTCTTAAATTAGAAAGCCAAGCTCCTCCTAGCTGGGAAACCCTAGCCATGACTTTCAGGACTTCATTACTCAGCTGATATATGAGAGACGTCTTGAAGGAGCAGGTGGGCTGACTTAGGTTCAGAGGAACAACTGCAGCTCAGCAGCTTTCTATTTCAGAGAAAGGCAGTAATCCCATAGGCTGCAACCCTGCCCTATAAGGGATCCTCTCCATTCCCCAGCAATGACCCTGGACACCACGTGTTAGTGCCAACAGTATTTAAAACCCACATGTTCTAAGCAGCAATAAACAGCCAGCACTTTCTTCTTCTAGTTCCTCATTTACCCTCTTTCTGAATTTCAGCATTGCCATGGAAGTAGTGCCAGTAATGGTTGTGTTATGACCCAATCTGAGTAGCTGGACAGGAGGATGATCTACTGCTAGGTCACGTGAGAGTTGGGTTGTGATCTCTTGGCCCCAGGCTGCTTTTAACTTGGAAGCTGCGATTGCCCACTCCTCAAGTGCAATAACCAATCTGAGGGGTACTTTGAGTACTCTAATCCCGCCAGGCAGGAGGAACCTGGGAGGAATTTCCTGTCTGGGAGGAATTTCAGCTCTCTAAAAGGCTTTTCTGCTGCAACTATTTCTGCTGCTTCTCCTGTTACTTGGATGCTCCAACACCTCTGGTCTTTGTCCCCTGATCTTTTCATCAAACCTTCAGGATAAAGACTTCCACTTGCTATCTACACAGTGGCTAGCAGCATAATAGGTTTGCAATCTCATTTCAGCCTCCCAAAATTATTCAAACTATTAGTAGTAAAGCTGGACAATATTTTGGTTTATGCAGTGGGACATCAGAGCTTTTCGTGGCAAAAGCCCATAGAGGAAACCTGTCAGATTCCCAGCTGTTGGCTTCTTCCAAAATGCATGATCTCTAAAGATTCAGGGCAATGGCAAATCCTCCCACGGATTCTGCTTTTAATTTATAGATTCAGATTTCTGTTTTCCCAAGGTGGAGAAAAAAAAAAAAAATGAGAACTTTTAAAGGGCTTTGGGCTAAACTCTTCTTCCTTCTCACTCCAGTGGCAAGAAGAGTAATTCTGCTCAACACTGGAGAAGAAACCACCTCTAGAGCCCTGCATATGCATAGGAAGAGCAAATGTCTGTTTGGTGTAGGGTAGGCATGTAACGCAGCACACACTGTTCTTTTCAAGGCAATTGAAGTCAACAGGAGTCTTTGCAGTCAGGTTTTCCATTAAGAGTTATTGGAATGAGCTCATCCAGTCTCCAATTTAGCTCTAAGGACATCTTGCTGAGGGCTGTCACATTAGCTGTTGCCCTACACCCTTCCATATTTGTTAATCCAAGTACTGCAAACGTGAATGAGATTTTGCATGGCATCTGTCCGTGTGCTATAAAAGCTGAGTGAGAATGCCAGTATCTCTGGCCTCAGACCCCTGAGGGGGCTTCTGGGCCCCAGATAAAACAAATTAATTACAAGTTCATTGGCAGACTCTGTGCAGATATGAACCACATGCAGAAACTCCCCAGGCTAGCGCAGGCAGGACAAAAAAATCCAAGTGGAGATGCAGATTTCACCCTTGCAAGGGCCAAACATTCAGTCACATTTGGTTGCTCCATCAGGAGGATCTGGCAGTTAAGGCTGTCGCTGACTGCCACTGCCCTGGCTGGAAAGTGAGAAAGGTCTCACCTAAAGAGCAAGGTGTCTGTGTGCTTTGTGGCATTCGAAAGCCATCTGGTCTGTCAAAGCAAGGGGCCACCATACCAACCATCTGACCATCATACCAACAGCCACCTGAGATGAGAAAGGCTCTTTGATGTCCAGCACTGTCCACATAGGTAACTCTATCATCAAAGCAGCCAACAAAACCAAACCATATTTACATCCAAAAGGCCATAAAGCAAGCAATCTGCTAAGAGCAGTTAGGATGGAGTTTGCTGAAGGCAATGGAAAGTCTCCAGCTGGCTCAGGATTACCCTTGGGTGGAAATCACTTTACACACAGCAAATGCAGCCTAAGATTAAGGCTGTTAGCACCTTCAGGCAATAACTGGGTTTTGTTTGCACAGTGACAGAAAAATGGGGTCTGGTCTTGACTGAGGTTTAAAGATGTAATAAAATCAATTAGTTAATACTGCCCACCATTTGGAAGGAAACCAAAACACATGGGAAAATTTGACCAAACCAAAAACTTCCTGTCTACTTTCACCCCTTAAAGGTAAAAGCAAAGATTATTTTCTTAATTTTGTTCAAGCTGAGCGGGTCATGGCTGGAAGGACAAATACCCCAATTTTCCTGAGCCCCAGGTGGGCAGGAACACCACATCCCTTTTGGCCCCAAATGCTCCTGCCCTTATCTGAAAGAGCAGAGCCAGCACATCCCAAGAAGCCTCGTGGCAGCTGAGAATGCACCCGGGAGGGGGAATGGGCTGCCATGCACCTCCAGGCCATCCCTGGAAATAACCCGCCCATCAATCATTCCCTCCCAAACCAGGCCATACAAGGGAGGCAAGGTAGCAGGAACCCTAGGGAAAAGGGGGAGGACAAAAGTGGCCATGCACAGGCAATGGGACCTGCCAGGGACAACTATCAGGAGAGGACTAGGAGTATGATCCACCAAGCACCACATGGCCAAGCTTTCCCAGCAGGAGCCGCTGCAAACCCGCTGCATCAATTTTCTTATATACATTCAGATATTAATATATCTGCTTATTATATATAATAGATCTATTAAATATATAAATATACACATATACTTTTCTATATTAAAAGTATATATATTTTTAATGTATATTAATGTATATTTCCCTCTGCTCCTCCCTTTTTTTCTGGACTAGTACTTTCCAGCAGAAAGTGTTTCTCTCCCTGGGGTCTGGAAAGTGAAGGCCCCACCACAATGCTGCTGCTGAAACAGGGTAGCAGGATCCAAGCACTGCTGCAGGCTCCACCAACACATAGCAAAATCCCTATACCCTGCCCCAAAATGCATTTTTTATCCTTGTCTTCAGAGTGACATTATCTGTCTGATGTCTGCATGAGGTTTGATGGGAATGATAAGGCTGAGAGAGAGGACTCAGAGACAACAACTGTGCTTAGCTTATATCCCCTCCCTTTCCCCTGCTCTTGTGCCCATGAGGGACAGCTGCCTGCTGGCAATTACCTCTCTGGAGACCCCCCACACCAGCAGCACAGCTCCCACTCAAATCACTGGCATCAGAGCCACCTGTGCTGGTGACACTCCTGCCTTTGCAGGATACCCCTCACCCCAACAGTGAAGAGCTGTGCCCCATGGGGCAGCTGCTGGGGGAGATGCCCCACATACAGGGGGTGGTCACCTGCACCAGGCATGTGAAGCCATGCACACAGGGAGCATCCCATCACCACTCTGAATGTAACCCCCTCCTCCTTTCCCTCCATGCACGCAGGACGTTTCTCCCCCAATTTTCATCTTTTCTGTGGGAGGGGGCAGTTTTCCATGATCACATTTGTGTTTCTCAGGTCTCCCTCTTGCCCCACAGCACATCTTGTCTGCCAGCAGCTCCCCCATGGTCCTGCCCTTCAACTTTCCCACCTTGGACATCCCTTTCTCTGGATGACCAGCAGAGGTGAGGTCAGCATTTCCCCCTGCTGCTGGAGGGAGTTTCCCA
The DNA here is from genome assembly GCF_037038585.1 of Patagioenas fasciata. Lineage (NCBI taxonomy): Eukaryota > Metazoa > Chordata > Aves > Columbiformes > Columbidae > Patagioenas > Patagioenas fasciata. The sequence continues at coordinate 17,107,395 of NC_092524.1, forward strand.
AGTACCCTGAGAGATGGCACTGCATTCCCACCCCCACACCTTGGTTTTGGGACGGTCTTTTCTCCCACCCCTGATCCTTGAGAGTTCAGAGCACCCAAGTCTCTGCAGGTGACACAAGCCTTGTGTGATGCCCAACCAAAGCCAGGAAAGAAAAGTACCTTTTCCTTAGGATCCAGTGCAGGATCCTGGATCCTGTGGACCCCAACCCTCCCATGATACTTTTCTATTCAAATCAAGGCTCAGCCCCTCCATGGTTTTACCCCCCCAGTAGCATCCCTTGCTGGGGCTCCCACTTACCTGGGAGGAACTGAGAGAAGCGCTGAGCTCCCTGCCGAAGGGAACAGGCAGGCTGGGATCTACGAGCGTCCCAAGATGATGCAGCTCTCAACTTATAGTGACATTTGATCCTCCGGAGGAGCCGATTGGCCCCAGATCCCCTGCGCTGGGCAGGGAAGGGAGCAGTGATGGGGCGGGGGAGAGACTGAGAGGGGAGCAAGGAAAAGGGGAAGAAAAGGTCATACCATGTATAGGAGCAGCTGGAGGAATCACACAGATGATGCTAAGAAGGGAGGGATATGTTTGGAGAAAAAAAAAAAAAAAGCACACAACAGTCCAGGGCTTATGTTTCTATATTTACAACCCCACCAGGCAGGCAGAGCTTAAAGAGGGGTATATGAGGCAAAGGCACCTCAGAAACAAATTGCGGGGCCCCCACAGCCTCATGTGGTGCACAGTCATGGCACTCCGGCTCTTGCAGTCTCTACACACAGCAGCAGCCTCTGCTCTCCCAGCTGGGAAGGGGCTCTTCCCTGCTGCCCTGCTACATGTTGGGCTTCAGTTGTGCTACAGGGTTAGAATCTGTGGAAGGGCTTGGGGACTCTCTGCCATCCGACACTCTTTGAAGTGAGCGGCCATGGAGCGTATGAGAAGTCAGTAGCACGTAGCACATGTGTCACATATGTGTTTGTGCATGGGTGGTGTGCAGCATGCACCCACCTCTTGCTAAGACCACCAGGGCTCTACCATGCGTCAGGGCTTGAGGAGACCTGGAACAAAAAGCAAAGGAGGAATGCAGCAAGAGAGCTTGTCTGACCTCAAGCCAAACTCAGAGCCCTTCTTAGCACAATAAAAAAGCGTTATTTAAGTAAGGACATCTTAGGGCAAACCCCAGATGGCTGGACCCCACGCAGAATCCTCTATGTGCCTGCAGGGGTTTAGCTACCCCAGCACCCTCCGCAGTTGCATAGCGGTGCCGGTAGAGGATTGCAGTGCCTTGCACAACCCTCCAGCTTGCAGTTTCCATTTCACTAACCCTTACAGGCTTCAGCTCCCCATCTGCTCCCTCCCACCCCTCTCCCCTTGGCAGGGCTCCCCAGCAGTGTCCTCTGGTGTGCCTGGCAGCTCCAGCACCCCCTTTCTCCCAGCCTGCAGGGGCAGAGAAAAACTTTAGGAGCTGTGGAGCAGGCGATATTTTTGACCTGGGTCACAGATCAATTCCTGCCCACTCTTTCCCTGCCACTTGCAGGAAAGGGTCCCCAACTAATGATGTAGAGATGAGCTTTTAAAGCCGAGGAGCGGGAGCACAGCGCTGCAGCCTCCCATTCAGCAGGTAACATGCACGAGCCAAAATCCCCTCTCCAGCTTGTATTCTCTGGCTGTCGGGCAGCTTATCCCCTTGCCTTCCCCCCGCAACACAGCTCTAGCCAGTGCTTTTGTTACTAGTTGGGTGGGAGGGGAACAGTGCATCCATCCTCAGTGCCCTGGCTTTGGTCTGGGTGGGTGAGCTGTAGTGGACACCCCACACTGCCAAGGAGAGTGACACCCACATGGGATTGCTTGGCCAGGCCAGGTATTGTGGCCTGTGCTCCCCCACCCCAGCACTGCTGAAAGCACTAATGCAGTAAAACAGCTTTCAAGCTGCTTTTTCGGCACCATCAAGCATTTTTGCCATCTTCCGCTGGCTCATTTTCCTTGGGTGCTCCACTAGCTGGGCACATCTCCAAGAAATACTATATTTGCCCCAACTGGCAGCAGAGCAGGGATGCATGGAAGGGGTGTCCCCCAGCTGTTTCTCCTTTTATGCATGCAGTGGACCCAGTTTGGCAATGGTATTCACCAGCCTCCTTTGCCTGCCGATTATAGACTGTCCCTGCTGCTGAGAGGGCATCGTGACTCACGTCTCCCACACCAGGGGTTGGATCAATCAGTTAAAATGGAAGCATGTGTGTGCAAATGCATGTGAAACCTGGGCTTCTCAGCAGATGCGAGGCTGAATGCTCCCATGCTTCCGTCTGGCCCATTTGCTGCCAGTCAGTTGGCAAGAGCAATGTGAGAATCTTGCAGGGTTGTACAGCCTCCACTGGAGTGTCTCTACTTGTGCACCAGTGAGAGTGAAGCACTCCACATCACTCAAATTTCTCTCTAACCATCTTGAAAAAAAATGTAACATTGATGCAGGCTACAGGAATGACAGGTAACTAACTAGACATTTCTACCTGCTGCAGATCTGTTTTCACGTAGGTGAGATGCAAACATTGCTACCTGCAGCATCTCCTCAGATCCTGTACACGTGCACCTGCACTCAGGTCAGTTCCTGATCTGGACATGTTGGGTAACTCCTCCAGACAATGTCCATCATTACATTATGCATCATGTCCATGCCCTGCCTTCCCCTTTACCACCCCCTATAATCATAGGCCATCTGCTTAGTACTGTTCCAAAGGACATCTGTGCATCCCATAGGCTGCCTCTGCCAGCGCCTCCATGTCCACGTCGTGCATCTTGTTCCCCGTCTCAGTGTGGTGCAGCTCCCTCTTCCCCACAGGACCGAGGGGGTCTGCTCCACCTCTCTGGAAGAGGGCTTATCTCATGCCCACATCCTCTGTTTGATCTCTCATCACTTGGTTCACAACCAAGGCTCATTCCCCACAACTCATTTTATGGTTTATGTCGCATGAACCAGATGAGGGAGAGATGATCCTGGAGGTTGTTTCTTTTCTACCAAAAGCTATCAGATTTTGTTAAGCGAGGGCACAGCAAGCACCTGTCTTTGGAGAAGCCCCTCTCGCCAGCTGCCAGGTTAGGAGACAGCACCAAGGCTGAAGAGAGCAGGTCACAGACATGAACCAGGGTCCCAAACTGCATGAAGACCATCCACCTGCTCACCTCATGCCAGAGCCTTGTATGCTTTTACAGTGACAGCGTCTCTACGTGGGAGAGGATACAGCAAACCAGCATTCCTCCTTGAATAGGAACGGGAGGCTGGGGCAGAGTTCTAGAGAAGTTTCTCCTAGGTAACCTACCCCAATATCACGTTTTTTTTCAGTAGGTAGGAGCACCCAGATGGGTTATTTGAGATGGGCCACAGGAATATATAGCATAGCAGGGCCACTTTCAGGAGAGCTGTAATCAGCCCTTCTCATCTTTTCTGGCTGTTGGCTGACCTATTGCAGCAGCCAGTGCACTCATGAAGAGATGCCTTTAAATACAGTGCACACACATTAGCCCCAATGATTTTACAAATTGCATAGAGATGCACACTTTTGCCAAGTGTTTTTCTCTTAATACCCTCAGCCCCCATGTGCATTGCACACTGGTCAGTGGGTAGCATTTCCATGTATCACTGCCTCCTACAGCTGGATGGTGCTCAGCCAGCAAGCTGAAAAAGTGCTGTAAAAGTACATCTATAAACCTCCACAGCCATATAAGTCTGAAATCCTACTTGCAGCTTTACATTCATTGAAGACTACAGAGTTTGTAAATAAAACCAGCTATATCCTTCCCATAAAATGTGCTTTTTGACAACCTAGGAGAGATCTAACTCCTGAAACTAAAAAAATACCTACCCCTTATTCGCCAACTACTAACCAATACTGAGCAAACTGATCTAATACTGAAGCAGATCCTGCTTTGGCCAGAGGACCTCCTGAGGTCCTTCCTCAGCAAAACTTGCCTGTGACTCTGCACTTACACCTTTATGCTAGAGCTGCAGAGAAGCTTTCACTGACACCTTCTGTTATCTGAAAATGATTGTTGCACAAAGCAAAACTGTTTGCCAGGAAAGCACTTTTTACTTGAGTTGTTCCATTATTCACAGTCTGATTTTATTTTTTCCCCTTCTCTGAGGTTATAATTGAATGTTTTCAAAACAACAGCTTTTGATTATTTTCCATGATACAGTTATTCTGGTTTTAGCGTGTTCATCCACTTACAAAAACAGTGCTGAAATACTTGAAGTTATCCAGGAAAATGCATTGATTAAGCTGACTGGGCAAGGGTGGGGATATTTGTTTTTATGTTTTGTGACACTTCCAATTATAAACTTTTTACCATGATTCAAGGCAGGTGGGAAATGGGAATCACAAAAGCCATTTGGGAAGGAAAACTGAATTCCAGTTTCCATCCCCCTTTCTTCTCTGTCCCACCCCAGAGAAGGGTTTCTGCTGTGGGGTTCAATCGGCAGTTCAAGGTTATGGTAGATGCCCTGTGTTCACTGAAACATTCCTTCCAATTTAATGGAAGCAGTTATCAATAAAAAGGCAGATTAAATAGCGACTAAGTACACTCAGAGAAAGGACAGAATAGCTATATATAATTATTTTCTGTTCCCCAGTAAAATCTAATGACCTGTTTTAGGCAGCTAGTCAAGAAGAGATCAGAATAACCTTCAATTTCAAAGTCAGCTCCTCTATGGAAGTATCAGCAGACTGCTGGCATTTTACTAGTTATGACAGGTTCCTGAGGAATCTGAAACACAACTCAAATGGGCCAAGCAGAGACCAGGCTTTCCCCTCGGCTCCTCTAATATGCTCACTTGGCATTTGGGCCCAGGGATCTTGGTCCTCAGCTGGTCTGTCCCTCCCCCAACTCAGAGAGACCCAGTGCAGCTGCTCAGGCACAGGAGAGAGCAAGCATTCACCAGGCTGTGGGTTTGCCTACGTACATCCCAGAGGGTGGCAGGGGAACCTCAGGATGCCAACACCTTCTCCTGATGGTGGCTCCATGACATCTCAAAAGTTCAGGGCCGTGAAAAGTAGAATAAAAGGCAAGAAACAAGCTCCCTCTTATTAATGGCCAAATTACCTACGTACACCTCCAACCACCTTCCTGACACTGCTTTTCTTCTCCTTGCATACAGAGAGAGAGAGTCAACACTTCTGTGGAGGACTGTAGTATATCATCCCTTCCGTGAAACTCAGTTAGTAGGAGAATCTGTCCCATCTTATCCCCTCTTAGCCTGTAAGAGCAGAAACTCTACATGTTCAGATCCCTCCTTATTTCTTGTGCAAACAACTCCTGCTTCAGTGTCCGATGGAAACACAAGCCAGCCTTTGGTGTCATTCATCCAGCACATACTGCAAACACACTCATTAGGCTGGTGTGGTTTCAGTGGTGACAGTGGCAGAGTAGGGTACAATGTGTTCTTGGGCATTTTAAAATTATGTTGAATTTTTCTTATTCATTATGAGATTTTTTTTTCCCCCTGAGTTTCCTGTTGGGTTGGCTCTGGTTGTTATTGTCATCTTTTTTTCCTCAGCAACATTTTCAGTTTTTGAGACACACAAAGTCACTAGCGCTCCTAAAAGACAATGGCAGATTTGAGTTCTTGATTGAGTTCTTCAAGTCATCATTCAAAGAGGGATAAATTGCACTATGGTATTTGCATGAAGGATTGAGCACCTACCCTCAATCCTCCCACAGGTCACCACTGCTCTAAGGAGCAGCATGTCCTGCAGAGCCAAGTGTGATCTCATCAGTCATGAGGGAGGCAGAGAAGGAGAAGCAAAAGTAGAGCTTGCCTCCAATACCAACCCAAAGATACCAGCATCTGCATCTCTTCCATGAGAACTGGCCTCATCAGACAGTCCACAACTCTGACTGATGCAGAAAATGCTTTGCTATCTTGATCCATGACAGAGTAACTCAAAGTCAGGTTAGAGATACATTACCAGGTCAGTGAACAACAAGGCTTAGCAGGGTGGGCCTGGAAAAGAGGTAAGAATTTGTCTTCAGAGTTGGCTTTCTGGCATAGCTCACCAGCATTTTAAAAGCCAGACAGAACAGACCAAGCTTAACCCATGTGTCAAGCTGCTTTTGGACACCTCCAAAGAAACCGCTCTTGCATACATGCATTTCCCTGTGAACACATTTAACCTACCAGTTGCCTTGGCACCCACACTAGAAGGCTCCTGAAAAGCTGTGAAAAAGCAAAGCCCAAACTGGTATGGCAGCTAAAAAAGGGGCTGAAACATCCAGGGACCAAGAGGTGGTAAATAACTGCATGGCATTTAGGCAGTGCATGCTTTCAGCCAGGGCAAAGGCAGGTATTCGTGCCATCCTTACCAGCTCACTTTAGCAGTCTCAGTCCCGATATTTTACTCAAACTGCACACAAACGCCCAATCAAAATTCACCGAACAAATCAGTCCCAAGCTTCTTCTGCTCTAAGCGCAGCATTTTCCACACTTGCACCCTCCGCATACAGCACATCCCTCACCAGGAGCAAGCAGAGAGCGCCAGAATTTGCACTCTTCCTCTCCAGGGACAGTAACAATCAAAGAACATCTCCAAATTTGCATTTTGCAACTCTGACTTTTGCAAAACAGTCAACTGGCAAACTTGAAAAGCCTCTAATTGGTTTCATTGCATGGAGACACACTGCCAGAATAACTGTCCTGGCAACATTACCATCATCTGCCCTTCACCTCACCAGTACTTTAGCTGTTGAACTCTGCAAGGCCAAAGCTGGGAGCATGCAATGATAGTACTCAATAGCCCCTCTTCACACTAATTTTAGGAAATGGAACTTTTCATGCTTTAAAAAAGGAACCATTTTATTTATTTTTGAGAACCTTCTTGTATTTATTTGCTACTGTAAATATTCTCCTCCATCTGATGTTTTGAACTTACCTACAGGGCTCTAAAAATCACACGAAAATAGCACCTGAGATGATCTCAAAGGAACAATGACCTGTTAATTTTGTAAACGGAACAAAATAACACGATGCATCCAACATGCAAGTGATTGCTGATGGAAACAAATTACACATCGGTAAGTACTAAATTCCACCTTTCTTCAGTTAATACTGGTTCCTGATTTTTGTGGTAGACTGTTGCTCCATCACTACACTGTTTGCTTTGTGCTCACTCCGTCCGCCTTAGCCATGTAAGACAGTCCCTGTGGGATTCAAGAGACCCTCCTTGGACACCCTAGATCTAGGCTAGATGCCTCTCTGAAGATAAGGGACCAGGCTGGATTATTTGAGATATATCTATCCTCGGCCAATTTACACCTAAATGAACAAGAGAGCCAGTGAGGATGAAGCCTGAGCAGCAGGATGGGAGTCAGGACCAATGCTTGGAGCTGCTGTTTTGGGCTGTCCCCAAAAGAGAAGAGTGAAGCAGAAGACCAGCTGAGGTGCTCACAGTAGCCACCCAAAGCCTCACCACAGCTTTGGGGAAGGACTCCTAGCCAGCCAAGCACCTTGGTGCTTTCATTCTCTAAAATGACTGCTCATATCAATCTCAATTATATTTTCCCCTTACTTTGCTTCAACTTCCTCCTCTGTTCTTCCCATCACCCTGAAAAGCCTGAAGCCCATGGTACTTTCTTTCTATTTATTTTGAAGGATGAAGAGTGTATATCTTTAGCACTGCTAAATCACTATTACTTAGAGTTATTGTGAAGAGATTAAGCATGTTTCTGAAATTTATGATCTAAATCAAATTGTTTCACAGCAACTAAAACCCTCAGAGGTCCCAAAGCAAAAATCACAGGAAAATCACTTGTGGTCTGTCTCATTATCATCTCAGGATCCTTGTAACAGCTCCATCATTTCTGAAGCGAATGCTAGCTCCAGTTGTGCTAGCACACATCCTTTACCTGCTTTAAAATATACATATGATGAGCATTAAAGTGTGTTGAACCAGCAAGAGTTACCAATAGATGAACCTCAGAGCCTTGTTTAGCAGCATATGAGCTGCCACATCGTTATTTATAGCTGCCCCACTCTTTCAGCTTGTTTATTTTCCTTCCCTAAGGTAGTGGTGGCTAGAGGGGAAGCTCTGACATTCAGGGCCAGGTATCTCTGAGTCTGACCTTTCCTTCAAAGAGCAGAAACTGCAGACATATCTCAAGGAACAAAGTCACTTGGAAACTTTAGACTCTTGTGTACACCACCTCACTGGAAGCCTACTACAGAGCTGCAAGGAAGGGTTGAGCAGAGACCTGTTAATTAGCCAGCATATATACATAAGAATGGTCATAAAACTGAACCTATAATCATTCTGTACCTGGAAAGAGAACCAGATGAAGTCTAGTTTCCCCAATTCAAAGCAAAACAAGTACTATATAAAGACATAATATTCAAAACAGTCTTGAATTTTCCATCAGCTAAGCTTTCCCCAAGTTTAAATAATGCTGTTTTACAGCTTGCAAGCAGTAGGCATTGCCATGGTTGTCAGCCATGTTTCTCAATCCCACCTTGTATAAGCTCACGTAGAATCATTCATTAAAGTCTGTTGGAAAAATAAAAGCAGCACTGAAGCCTGCTATAGAAAGACAAGCAGCACATTTCATTGTTACTGTAGCCCCCACAGATTTATTGAAGAACGGACACTGTACAAAATGACATTCTCCTTCTGCATGATCTAAACAGACAAGACAGATAAAGAATAAACTGTAGAGATGCAACACCTTGGTGTCTGCCTCAAGGTCAGAGCACTGAAAGCCCACATAGAAGTTCCAGTCACTCTCTTCGGGCACTGTTGACCTGCCAAGGGGATGGTAATTTGGGATGGGATAGCATAACAGAACGAGGAACACAAGTAGCCAACAGATACAGGGATCTGGAAAGCATCTCTCTCCTCCACCAGGCTTTGAGGTGAAGCTTAATCCTGCAAGAAAGACTCACTCAACAACTCAGTTTGTCCTTGTTGTGCTCAAAATGCAACAGTCTCATGAAAAGATAGAACTGAGATCTTACAATGAGAGCCTCTGATATGCCAATGCTGCAAAATAATACAATATTGTGAAAAACAAACATGTGAAGGATAGGGACCAGTCAGCTACTGAATAAGACCAGACCAGTTAACTTCTACAGAGAGGCACAGTCTGCTCTCCTTTACTCACACAAGCAAGATGAGTCCCCAGGAGTGCTCTTCACATCCCTAGGAGAGTGCAGGTCTCAGCAACATGCAGAGTTGCACAGGAGAGCTGGAAGCAGGATGGCTTTACAAAGGTTGCTGCATAACTTCATCACCACAGTTCTTATGCTGTGGTTTCTCCACAGCAAATTCACCTGCAGGAGCCTGTCATTTTAGCAAGAGGTAAGCAGAAGATACTTCACAGATACCACATTTTCTTCTGAAACCAGCCACAACACTCTTCACTTGCTACTGATGGGAGAAATGAGCCTTCACACCCCGTTGGCATAGTCCAAGATACACACCCAGAGCACCTGGGCTGCAGCATCCCTTCTTTGGGGCATCTTTCTACTACTATAGTAATCCCATCAACACTCCCCCCACCACATGCACACCATGGTATTTCCCGAGGACAAAGAGCACATCAAAACGTTAATTTAATTGTGGAAAAATTTCCCCTGGCAGATATAGGTATCAGGTATCTCAAAGAGCAACACACATCTGTAGCAAACCAGGTCTTTTCCTGGTTCCTCACCACCACTAAAGCACTCCCATCTCCCCAGAGAGCTTCTACATCATGTGCTCATTTCTGTGCTGCAGCCAGAACCTGAATTATGGCAGTTGTTTCTGTTGAAATCACATCTAGGTCCACATGGGCTTTAAGTGGAGAAAATATGCCCTGCAAATTAACCCTCTGTAGAGAAGGAACCTCACACATGCAGCCTTTGGGGCCTTTTCTGCACTCTCCAAGCTGGCAGGGCACAAGAAGAGTAACAGAAAAAGTTTCTGGCCATCCTTTCCACCAGCCAATTGCAGAACAGAGTTGAAACAGAGTTGAAGTCAAGGAAGGGAGCCAAGAGACCTGTGTGGTTAAACATGGAGCTGCTGGGTAAGCTCAAGTGGAAGAGAAGAGTTTATAGATCATGGAAGGAGGAGCTGGCCACTTGGGGAGAATATAAGGCTGTTGTCAGAGGATGTAGGGAGGCAACTAGGAAAGCTAAGGCCTCCTTAGAATTAAATCTGGCAAGAAGGGTCAAGGACAACAGGAAGAGCTTTTTCAAATACATGGCAGATAAAACTAACACCAGAGGCAATGTAGGCTCACTGATGAACGAGGTGGGTGCCCTGGTGACAGAAGAGAAGGCAGAGTTACTGAATGCCTTCTTTGTCTACTCTGCCGGAAGCTGTCCTGAGGATGCCCGTACTGCTGAGGCTGCAGAGGAAGGCAGGACAATGGAGGAGTTTGCCTCGGTTGATGAGGACTGGGTTAGGGAGCAGTTATGCAATCTGGACATCCATAAATCCATGGGTCTGGATGGGATGCACCCGCTGGTGCCGAGGGAGCTGACTGAGGTCATTGCTGGACCACTCTCCATCATCTTTGCCAAGTCTTGGGAAACGGGAGAGATGCCTGAGGACTGGAGGAGAGCAAATGTCACTCCAGCCTTCAAAAAGGGCAAGAAGGAGGACCTGGGTAACTACAGACCGGTCAGCCTCACCTCCATCCCTGGAAAACTGATGGAACAACTTATCCTTGGTGCCATCTCGGGGCATATCAAGGATAAGAGGGTCATTAGGGGCAGTCAACATGGCTTCACCAAAGGAAGTCATGCTTGACCAACCTCATTGACTTTTATGAGGACATAACGAGGTGGATAGATGATGGCAGGGTGGTGGATGCAGTCTACCTTGAGTAAGGCATTTGACACAGTCTCCCACAGCATCCTTACAGCTAAACTGAGGGAGTACAGTCTGGATGATCGGGTAGCGAGGTGGACTGCGAACTGGCTGAAGGGAAGAAGCCAGAGAGTCGTGGTCAATGGGGCGGAGTCCAGTCGGAGGCCAGTATCTAGCGGAGTGCCTCAAGGGTCAGTACTGGGGCCGGTATTATTCAATATATTCATCAATGATTTGGATGAGGGAATAGAGTGCACTATCAGCAAGTTTGCTGATGACACCAAGCTGGGAGGAGTGGCTGACACGCCAGAAGGCTGTGCTGCCATCCAGCGGGACCTGGACAGGCTGGAGAGTTGGGCAGGGAAAAATTTAATGATAAATAACAAGCAAAAGTGTAGAGTCTTACATCTGGGTAGGAGCAATCCCAGGTTCCAGTATAAGTTGGGGAATGACCTATTAGAGAGCAGTGTAGGGGAAAGGGACCTGGGGGTCCTGGTGGACAACAGGATGACCATGAGCCAGCACTGTGCCCTTGTGGCCAGGAAGGCCAATGGCAGCCTGGGGTGTATTACAAGGAGGGTGGTTAGTAGGTCGAGAGAGGTTCTCCTTCCCCTCTACTCTGCCCTGGTGAGACCCCATCTGGAATATTGTGTCCAGTTCTGGGCCCCTCAGTTCAAGAAGGACAGAGAACTGCTGGAGAGAGTCCAGTGCAGGGCAACAAAGATGATTAAGGGAGTGGAGCATCTCCCTTATGAGGAAAGGCTGAGGGAGCTTGAGCTTGGAGAAGAGGAGACTGAGGAGTAACCTCATTAATGTTTACAGATATATAAAGGGTGAGTGTCACAAGAATGGAGCCAGGCTCTTCTCGGTGACAACCAATGATAAGACAAAGGGTAATGGGTACAAACTGGAACACAAAAGGTTCTACTTAAATTTGAGAAGAAACTTCTTCTCAGTGAGGGTAACAGAGCACTGGAACAGGCTGCCCAGGGAGGTTGTAGAGTCTCCTACTCTGGAGCCATTCAAGACCTGCCTGGACACATTCCTGTGTAACCTCATCTAGGTGTTCCTGCTCCGGCAGGGGGATTGGACTAGATGATCTTTTGAGGTCCTTCCCAATCCCTAACATTCTGTGATTGTGTGAAACAAATTGGTGCAACCAGTTTGCCTGCATGCAAGGGCACAGCAGCGCTGCTTTCACCTCAAGCTGGTACATCTCTATATACCCCATTGTCCCTGCTCTGGCACACTTGAAAATCTCAGCATGGCAGAGAAAGAGCTGAAGAGAGGGAGATGAGACAAGATTGTGTCCATACTCCTCAGTGCTCTCTGAGGAACAGAGACTCCTTGAATTTTTACTTCCAGGAGAAGCTGAAGCAAAGGATGGAGAGGACAAGGGTACCAATACACAGAAAGATGACAGTAAGAAGTGATATATGAGAACTTTTTCCTGTTCCAAACACTTTAGGAAAGCACAGGTAAAGACAGCACAAACTATTTTCTGCCTCTGCACCATAGAAGTGTTATTACTTAGAAGGTCATCTCCATAAAAAGGTTTCTCATTAGCTGGTTCTAGACAGGGTAGTCAGCTCATTAGAGTGCTGAGCTCCTGTACAGACAGCTGTATTGACCTCATCTCAGCCATACAAGCAGGCTACAGAGAATTTTTTTTTTTTTTTCTTTTTTTAATAGCTGACATTGCCAGTGATTTTGGTTGAAGCCTGTGATGCTGCTAAGGTCTATTAGTTGTGGAACTAAGCTCTCTGCTTCTCCTAGCTGATGACTCCATCAGAAGTCTTCTGCATGCTGCTCCATCTTTCACCAAAACACTGCTCATTCCCATTTTACAGTCAGTTACCCACAATAAAGATGAAGAATGCAGCAAGATGACAATGATCTCCTCAATGGGGCAGGCACACAGAAAGCCACTTGCCTGCATACATCAGGTTCCTTTTTGTCTTGTCACTCAGCCTGGTGTTTCTTCTCCTCCACTTTCCAGTAAAGCAGAAAGTTACAAAGTCTTGGAAAACAGCTTTGCTGCAGAAACTCCTACATCAACAAAATCCTCAGAGTTGCCATTCTTACAACATCTTCCTTAAATTTTATTAAATGCTTACAAAAAAAATCCAGGACACACAGTAAATTTAAGCATAAAGCAAACTGATGCAGGAGGAGAGAGAAGCTGCCCTCACTCCAGGACAGCAGAAACAAGTTGCAAAATTATGTTGATGTGGGAAGAGGGCAGGAATAAGACTTCAAGAAGTGGTTTGGGGACATGCTAACACAATGAAGTATGAAAATGTGCGAGAGCTCAGAAAGAACCTTGAGAGCTGACTTACAGACCTCAGGTCCAAGGCCACAGTGTCAGTCTTTGGGGGGCTCAGTTTCCCCATGTTCACAGCAAGGCCTGACCTCCCCAAAGAAGGGTGGATCAACTCCACCACCAGGATGTCTTTTCACCAAGGCAGCTTCCAGCTTTTTCCTGGGTATCTTGTCCACCTCTAGGAACACAGCAGGCAGGTTATCAACATGCCTGCCACATCTGACTTTCAGAAAGAGGGTTTCAATCAGTGGCACTGGATCCCACAGATTAGAGAAAAGTAAATCCCTTTCCCAGAGAAGGGAAATAATACCCCACTGCTCATCTGGGATAGGAGACCTCCAACCCATGTTAGACAGGGAGAAGGTGGCAGCAGGTATTTGAAACAAAGCTGCCATTGCCACTGTCAGGATGGAAAAGTGGCAGAAACATTTTGGCATGGGTACATATTAAATGATGACCTGGGAATTAGAGGGGAAAAAAAAAAAAAAAAAAACACAAACCACAAACACACAAGACTAAGTTGAGTATGATTTGATGTACACAGAGAGACCAGGAGATGGAAGTCCCAACAGAGTGACAAGCAGTCCTTGTGGTCCCCTTAAGCTCAGGATCTGTCCATTGCCCTCCTTTCAAACACTGATTCTTTAACCAGGTTTCCATTGAGCTCCCTCTCTCCCACCAGCCAGCCACCAGGAGCCATAAAAGTAGAAATTATTCATCACACAGCAAAAGCCTGGCCAGCTCGGCAGGCCATCAGATCCCTCTCTTCCTATACTTCAGAATGAAGAGAGTGAACAAAGCCAGATTAAAAAAAAAAAAAAAAAAAAAGCCAGAGAGTCACATAGAACATTAAAACAGGGATGGGTTGTGCCAGCTGATCTAGTTCCTTTCATCCAGCTGAAGGCAGCATGGGGTGTTGTTCACACCTCAATAGGAGGAGACTGAAATCAAGCAGAAGGAGAAGAGAAATATCCTTCAATTATCTTCTGTGGAGCAGAGGAAGTAGTGGCATTGAGGGCTGCATCAAGCCAGGATCCAGCTCAGCTGCAAGACAAGAAAAGAAAAAGTTTATGCATACTGTTTGGCCTACCATGAACAATACCCTGGGCAGTGTACAGGGGCTGCATCTTGCCTAGCAATTACAGGTGGCTTTCTCCCACTCATTGCCATAAAGCCCTGTGAATCAACCCATAAAGCTCTGGCTGCAGGACAGCCAACCATGCTATGTGCCCATGGCAAAGCAGATGCTGAGAGCTGCATGCCCGGCAGAGGTCACGGCTGCCCAAGCAGTGGGAAGGATATGCTCCTGCTCAAGGCGCCTCCTCCCAAGAAGGACGAGATTAGCAGTTTTCCTTCCAAGCCCGAGAAAGCCACTCAAGTGGAAAGCTTGTTCCCACAGCCCCTGGCTGCTACAGCTCTCTGCTTGGGACCATCTGCAGCAGTATCAGGTTCCTGCAGCTCTCGATCTGCTCCACATGCGACAGCTGGTGCATCCAGGGGACTCCAGCATACAAATGACTTTTCCATCACATGATAAATGACTCCTCCACACTGACAGTCTCCCCACCATTCCCCCTTTGGGGTTGATTGCAGATGGAGCAGAGTTCAGGAGAACAGTTGGGATCCAAGAGTAGGTGAGCTCCCCTCCACCCACCAGCACTCAACCAGCAGCAAGGAAACTTAACCCTTTGAAAGCCTTGACTCAGCTTCTAGCTCAGTTTTCTTCCAGTTTATCCTAAAGCCACCCAACTTTTTCAGGCAGTGTTTTCCCCATTGCTCCTAGTTTTTCAGTTCTGGTCTTTCTTCCCTGGCAATAAAAGCAAGTTTATCTGTCCCTTTGCTTTTGCTTCATAATGCAGCAAGGGGGAAGACAACTCTTGCTTGTTGCAGAACTTCTCCTGAGCACATAAAGCTCTGAAGGAGACTCCAACAAAGCATGACAGTGGAGGTAAATAAATTAAGAGCTCATTTCCTTTTGCTGTCTCTTAGCATTTCTGTGCCTCACTAGTCAAACACACAGACTCCAGCACAGTCACATGCTGTGGAAGTTACCTCCCACAAGGTCTCCAAGTCCTACAGCACAGCAGGTTTCAAGTCAGATGCGATGCTGAGATAGAAACAAGAGTGATTTTAATAGCACAGACTACTGTATGAGACCACAAATCTTGAGGTTATAGGGCACAAAGCAGCCTCTGAGAGGAAAGTTTTCCTGGTGCATGTAGATTATATAATAAACTTCCCAGAATCCCCATGTCCTCCTCAGTAGCATCTGGCATCTTGCAAAAAAATCCCATGCATGCTCCTGCTCTGACCGATGTGGGAAAGCTGTGTTCTTCTGGGGTGCAGAAGTCCATAGGACAAGGAAAACAGTAAAAGAGTTGATCAGTATATGGGAAGCTCACTGTCCTGCCTCTTTAGTATTACCAGCACAAGCCTGAAGCAGGTCCACCTTATAATTCTGGTTTACCAGTGCTGCTAGACCACAGCTCATCTTGTGGTACAGGCTGTCCATGAGACCACATTGAACAGGAGCATACGATATCATTCCGCAATCAATCCTAACATCAGACGCACGTACTCACCTTGCGGCAGATAAAATTCATACATGCAATTACCAATTCCCATACAAACAGAACCAGAATAATTGCACAAAAGAAACTAAACACCTCTTCAACTGAGGCACTTTGGCTTTCTGACCCAGAAGAATCAAGAATATCCACAAGGCTGGGAAGGAGAGCAGGTATATGATGAACAAATGTACTCTCAGCCTTTTTTGGGCCAGCACAGGCTTGTTTGTTAGAGTAACTTTTAGAACACAGCAAGTCCTAATCCCAGACTTGTGCCTAAAGCATGAAGCTGATAAGCCACTGGGAATGCCCAACAGTTGTCGACCCCAGCTGGCACAAATCCCCTTGAGCCCCCTTGCCGAAACATCAGGAGGTTTTTCATGCCTGCAGCTGAAATAAATCATAGAATCACAGAACAGTTTGGGTTGGATGGGATGTTTAAAGGTCATCTAGTCCACAACCCCCCTCCACCAGGGGGCAGGGACATCTTCAAACAGATCAGGTTGCTCAGAGCCCCACCCAGCTTGGCCTTGAATGTTTCCAGGGATGGGGCATCTACCACCTCTCTGGGCAACCTGGGCCAGTGTTTCACCACCCTCATTATAAAAAAATGTCTTCCTTATATCTATGCTGAACCTTTCCTCTTAGTCTAAAACCATTATACCTCTTGGCCTATCCCCATCTTTCTTATAAACCCATTTTAAGTACTAAAATTCTGCAATAAGGTCTCCCTGGAGCCTTCTATTCTCCAGGCTGAACAACCCCAACTCTTCCAGCCTGTTCCAGCCCTTTGATCATTTTTGCAGCCCTTCTCTGAACCCTCTCCAACAGGTCCATGTCTTTCCTGTGCTGAGGAAATCACTTGCACCACTTGCTAGACACAGCCCAGACAGTGCCCACCACAGCCTGCTCTAGGGGCCAGCTCATCCACCATGGTGAGGGGTGGGTCTTCAGGGCTTTGTCTCGCATATGCCACCTCTTCAGTGCCTTCATTTGCTGCTGCATGTTTCTGAGGCTTTTTTTGTTTGGTTTGGTTTTTGTTTTAAGAAGAGTCATCCTTTCTTTCCCCCATCCACAAACAGTTTTGGCAGCTACACCAACTACTTGCTCAGCACAGATCAGCTTCCCAGCCCAGTGCTGACAGCAGCGCTGCAAGGCAAAGGCAACACTGGGCACTCAAGCACAAATAACTGTTCTGCACTTTTGAGAGTTTTATTCAGAATAATTTTCCTGCACAGTAGGTATCACAACTACACACCCACACTAATGACAGCAAGTTGGGAGCCACCAGAAACTGAGCAGAGCACATGCAATTGCCCCCCCTAGGCAACCCCCAACATCACCCCACCTCCTCTTCCTCATTTCAGGATGCTCAATTGCATCCAGCACTGGGAATTATGGGGCTCAGTGATTTATGCCTCATTTCATAGCAAAACTCTGCAACTCTGTGCTGAGTAAGAGCCAGGGTAGAGTCAGATTTCTTTCTGGGGGCTGCCAAAGAATCATTGCAGGTCAGAGGCAGAGTGTTTGATGTTCCCCAGCCTTGTTCAGGAAGAGAAAAAGAACTATCTTTTTATCTTTCTATCCCCAACACAGACCCTTAACTCCACTGTGCAGGTAATCTGACCAGTGCTCACCAGAAATAACAGGGGATGATGGTGAGTTAGCAACAGAGAGTGGGAAAAGCAGCTGTGCATCCCCCCAGGACCAGCAGTGTTGGCCAAAGGGGGTCCAGGTGCAATTGCCATTGGGGATAAGACCCAACCCAGACCACAAAACCATTTCTGTTTCACTGAAGAATGAATGATGCAGTCAGAACAGTGCCAATGCTTTCCAAAAGAAAGAAAAAGCTAGGATTTATCTTAAATTGAGTGCAGGAGAAGGTCACCACTGTGCTTGATGCAGCAAGGAAAGATCAGTCAGAGTTAGTGTTGTGACAAAGCACTTTCTCACCAGATAAACACAGCTTTTTAAGTCCTGCATTTCACAGGGATGTCTTTCTGTCAGCTGAAATCAGTCAAGGCCAGTGTTGAGTTTGACTCAAATGATACATGCAGCTTATGGCGGTTTTGTTGTATATAACATTGTATCAGAATATTAATAACTGGAATTTGGAAAGTCATGAAACATTCCTGATTTGTGCCTCTGGAGAATGTTTCAAAGCTTCAAAATTTCAGACCTGCTCTGTTTCTCTTGACTTTTCCTTACAAATCCCATTAGGACTTGCCGAGACACGAACATCTGGGGTGCCAAGGAGTGCTCACTGGATTTTGCATTAATGCCAGGAGCAGGAGGGTTCCAGGTTTAGTAATACAGCTTCTTCCCAATACATCTCTTACTCCGTCACACCACTCTCAAGACTGGCTGAGACTACCTTGGGAGACTAAGGACACTAAGAATGATGCTCTTCTACAATACTGACTCCATACACGTAGCTTTTGGAGAGAGGAAAAGGAGGCTTTATGTAAGAACATTTCATAGTCTACCCCAGGGCTAAGCTCACACCAACTCTAAGCTTTGTGTTTTCTTCCAGGAGATGACAATGCTGATAACGGTATCATCCTCCATCCAGCCTGCTCCCATCCACCACCACCACCTTTCTCCCCCTCCCACCCTACCAAAGCCTGGGAAGGACAACCTGCGGCTCCAGAAGCTGCTGAAAAAAGCAGCCAAGAAGAATGCAGTCCTAGCTTCAGAGCCAGCCAAGTCCTTTCGGTCCTGCCTCTCACCTGTGAACGAGGCCAGCTCTGACCTAGAGCACAATGAGAGCACCCTCCCACCAGAGATCCCCGAAACTGCAGCACCCCCCTCTGCCAGCCTCCCAACCCGCCTCACAGTCAAGCGTGTCACTCCCCGCATCCACTCCCCTTTCCGAAAGAGCAAACCTTTCACGCTGAAGGTCACCGAGCAGAGGCGCATTGCTGAACACCTCACACTCACAACCTCCACAGCCTTGCCCCTGCTACACAAGCCAGGAGCTCCTGAGACTCCACAGCAGCCTGAAGGCACAGACACCCACCTCACCTCTCCAAGCAACCCTTCGATATCTGTTTTGCCCCAGGCTCCTCTTTCCAGCATGCCCAGTAAAGAAAGGGCACCAGAGGTTACCTATATCACCAAGGTGCACACTTACTTTCATAGTGTCAAGCCACCCAGGGCTAAGACACCCACATCAAATCAAATGCAAGCAACCACCAGCCATGAAGACAAAAGGCCATCTCCTCCAGCAGCTGAAGCAAGCTGCTCTGAACCACCTCCAGAGCAGATACCCATCCTGCTCAATGACAGCAAGGCCACAGATCCCACACTGGAGCCTCCTCTCCTTTCTGCTGCAGAAACTGAGCCTCCTAATCAAGCACCCAAGCCTGCTCCTACTGTAGAGTCTATCAAGGCCCCTTCACCCAAGCCCAGCACCTCTGATGCCCATGTCAACAAGCCCACAACTCATGGAAGTGACACAGAAATATCTGGGTCAGAGACAGCTCCTGAATTACCCAAGCAAGATGGCAACATCCTAAAACCATTGACACCCAGCACTCCCTGGAATCAAGCACACCTAGAGATAGCAGCTCCAGCACAAACTAGCAGTACAGGGGCCACCTCCACAGACACCAAGGTAGAACATGTCATTCAACCTCAGCTGACCTCCAGTTTGCCAAACACCAGCCCTTCCCTCAAACCTGAACCAGCACTATCATCAGCAGAAGCAGCAAGACCTCCTAGAGCCAGTGCTGGTGGCTGGCATTGCCTCAGGAAGCACTTGTTGGTGCAGCCAGAAGGACCCAGCTTCCCAGAGCCTGAGCCGGAAAAGCTGGGACAGGAGGAACAGAGCAAGGAGAAGGACAGCTCTCAAGCAATCATCAGTCAAGACCACAGGCCATTTAAATCAAGGGCCACAAGGATGTGGGATGCTATTTTATACCAGATGACCGTCAGCAAGGAGAAGCAGCAGCAAGCGGAAGAGAGGAAGTCTCAGAAGGAAGGTAGCTTCTTTCTTCCCCGCCGCTTACCCATCCTTCTACATAAGCCACGCTTCGATGCCCGGAAACTGAAGGAACTGGCTGCCAAACCCATGTCAAAAATCACCACCGTGTTCGAGGTGAGCCGATTTAGACCCAGAGCAGCTGAAGAGCATGCCAAGAGCTTTAACAGAACGGCATCAGGATGGTCAGTCAACTGAAGCCAGGCTGCTTCACCAGGCCCACATCTCTGGAGGTTCCTACGGGGCACCAAGCAAGAAGAGAACCTATGACCTGGTTTACTCCCCAACAGAGCCAAGCATAAGGAAAAAATAAAATTAAATAAAACATCTCCAAGCCGGCAGCCTCATGCTGTGGATTTACTGTATGCAGTAACATGAGGAAGAGAGGGGAGGCACACAGTGAAGATGAATTGCCTGTAGAAAAAGCCCAGTTTAGAGGAGAATGATGGAATCTGAATTTGATTGTGTTTACTTAAGAACAAGAGAAATCCTAGCAACAAAATCAATTGTTGATGAGATATGAAGGAATTTGCATTGCTTCACATCCCCTCTGGGGAATCTTAGAAACTGAACTCAAAAAGGCTACACGCTTCTTTTAGCTTCTCCACCAAGGGTGCTGTGGAGGGCACCCCACACCTGTTCACTGAAAACAAGGTGGAAACTCATCCTTTCACCCAAGGCAAGGGACAGTATAACATCCATCCTGCTTTCACATAGCAGTTACCCTGCCTAAAAAACTGGGCATCATCATTTGATGTCCTCCTAGGTCAGTCTACTAAATAGTAGCATGCAAAAGACTAACTTTGTTGCAGCAATCAAGTTCTGTTATGTATTTTGCAGTGCTTTAGCGTTTTCATGATACCCACCAGCCGAAGGAGGCTCTTGCTGGTTATCTAACTGTGTTTTTAACAAGGTGCTGTTTTCTAGGCGTTTCTTTTAAGAGTGTGCCACCTCATTTTCAGGTTCAACATCATTATAGTTACAGACCTACTGGTACCTGATATCCTGAAAAAAAAAAGGGTATTTAAAACAAAATCCCCAACTCTCTCCATACAAAAAGACAGCTGTGCTTTCCAGCATTACAGTCACCTTCTACGTCTCCATCATCAACAAGCTTACAAGCATGGAAGCTGGAGATCAGCTATTTCTGTTTCTCAAAGGGACTTTGTCATATGCCAGGATGTTCCTACACAGCTAATATAGGATTGCTATGTTTAGTCCAAATAGGAAACTCAATACACAGCTCTTTACATTCTCTTCCTGTGCAGAGGGTATTGAGGCGACCAAAGTTTCCCCAAGCCAAATTTCTAATAGACTTAGTAACAAACCCAAAAGGCCATTTTGCCTTTAAGTCTTCCAATTTTGAGATGATGCTATCAGAAGAGCTCAGTTATAATCAAACCTTCACTGAAATTTTCACTTTGCTGGTCTTATCCCCTGATTTGTAACCCCTTACCTATTCCAAGGCTGGGGGGAGGGGGGAGTGGCACAGAAAAAAGGAATAATAACCCAAGGAGCATAAGTCAGGATTTCTCCAATCCCCCAGTTTTCCAATAAGAAGCTGAAAAGACGGTTGGAAACACACCAGAAATCATGAGTGGATCCCAGGTAAGCTTTTTGCAGGATAATTCAACATGTTGCAAAAGAAGGCTACAGCAAAAGATCCACACAGCAACACAAAATCAAAAAGAATGCAGCTTGAAACATACAGAAAGCCTAATGCAGATAATGACCTTACCACACAGCGATAAAATGGCACCTTACTGTAGCACAGACAGACAGATGCTGGTGCATGAGAGTCTGAATGCACAACATCCACAGCATTTGCATGAAGCAGCACAGCCAACACTGATTACACTTGGGAGGCTAAGTGAATCTGGCCAGAGAAGATGGTTCCAGAAGCAACTGTGCTGCAGCAAGCACAGCCACTCAGAATGGACTAGCAACTCTCACATGTGGCAATGAGGAAAGGCTTATGTCTCAAATTCATGGGGCTTCCCACCAGGCCACATCCACAATGCAGCCTCACTGCACAGGGACAGAGGATGGACAATCACCCGCAGTGGGAAGCAGAGGAAGGCAGGTTTGGCTGCATGGTTTCGCCCTTCTGCCCCAGCAGTGAAGGACAGAGACATACAGCAGGCATGGCAAGTCCTGCAGAGACATCCCCTGGCACGAGAGCATTGCAGAGAAGAAAACAGATGTCCGGAGGCAAGAGGAGATTTCCACCAGTGGCTCTGCATTGGGAGCCATTGCAGCATGTCCCAGCCTGAGCTGCTGTGCTGAGCAAGAGAAGGGGAGTGCTGCTGGGCCCAGAGTTTGCTTGGTTTTCAGTGTCAAACAGCTTCAGGCAGTTGGTAAGAGCCCAAACTGCTACTTACAGAAAACCTCTTGCTCTGCAGCCCACTCAAAGGTCCTGCAGCCCAGGAAGGACAAGGAAGAAGAAAAGCTGATGAGGTGGTGTTGAGTGAGTGACATGGGGGTGAGCCAGAAGGGCTTGGGAGGAAAAAGGCAATCACAAAGGGATCCAGAAGTAGGAAAAAAGTATGAACATAGTTCAGGGGGGTAGAGAGGAGCTGAGGAAGCAGGGACTTCTCACCACACAATACAGCAAATTAAAACCCAAGAATATAAACAAGCCAAGATCCTTCAAGCTATTGTGGTCGTTTTGCTATTCACAGTCAAAAAAACCTTCCTTGTGAATGAGCCCATAGGGCAACAGTGCTGTGCAGTGGTTGTTTGGAGCACTGGGTGGATCCTAGAGGACATCACATGACAGTCACTGGCCTTTCAAGAAGATATACTAGAACAGGATCAGAGCAGAGGGCACGTTCCTTCAAGCTACTTGCAAACAAAACCTGCTGACAACCCAGCAAAACCTGTTTGCTGTGAAGAACTGAAGCTCAGGAGGATCTCACCTGGTGCATCAAAACAGACTTCAGGAAAAAGAAGAGGACTGATCAAAGTGAAGACCTTAAAATAGGTTTCTGAAAGCCACAGGCAGAGAAACAAGTTGAGGATACAAGTCCTGTGAGCTCCTCCTTCTTTACATCTAAAAAGATAGGCAGCAGTACAAACCCAAGCCTGCCTAAAGCTATGTTGCTATCACTAAGTAGCACTCAAGAGAGCTTATCTTCTAAATGGGCACCACAAAATTAAAAAAAAAAAAATATATATCTAGGCCTCTGCAGCACTCAAAACCCAATTCATTTAGGAAAAATTAAAAAAAGGAACACAGCCCCCAGAAGATTTCAGAAACAAAAGGTGTTTTGTAACAAATCGAGCTATTTATAATGTTGGCTATGAAATAAAGCTTCTTTTTTATAGTAGGACAAAAAAAGAGATCGAGCTTGTTTTCATTCCCAACAACTTCCTCTCCTCTTGGTGCCAGATGCTGCCCGGTTGGATTCAACTAGTTATCACCTCCCTCTGTGCCATTCCTCCTTATTGCCGCAACCCTCTGTTATCATCCACTCAAGATAACACCAGGACATCTATTAACATAAACACGATATGAGCATGAGATCTAAGACCATTGCAAGAGGGCACAGAAACAGCAACCCAGCTCTGCCTTCCCCCTTGTTGCACATCAGAAGACGGTCCTTTCTGCTCTGTAGGTCTACTCAGCACAGCATCCCCACTACAACCCTGTTATGAACTGGGTCCAAGAGGTTACTGAAATCATTAAAAAAGTTTTTCCCATGATTAATTCAGTATATCAGGAAATTAGACCTGAGAAGCGTCTGAATTTCAGGAGTACACCAGCCCCCATGGTCAGCCAGAACAACCTCCAGCTTTCTACTATTCCTCACAACATAAAAGAGCATAAGAAAAAACAGAGAAAGACTGTTCCTTTGAACTAGGAAAGGCAAATGCATCATCACCCAAACAGCAGTAGCCAAGGCACTTATTCCACAGATTAAACTAACACAGGTATCCAGCTTCCTAGCAGCATTAGAAAGCCAGAGACCAAAACGAACCCCCACTGTGTACCCACATCCTTCCAGCTCAGAAAGTCTGGCATCTGCTCAGAAGCAAGGCTCCAGCTGTTATCATACAGTGCCTTCCAACTCCCCTCAAGTGTAGCTGGCAGAAACAACCCCAGCATCCTGCCACAACAGAAACAGGAGTTTGTTACACAGTGCAAGGTCATTCCCCACCTACCTGGTTAATGAGTTCTCCAGGCATACTATTGCTCTGTGGCTTCATCTATCAACACCTTCTTGTACTGGCCATGGCCTGTTGCAACAAATTTAAACTTTTTGCCAGAAGGAGTGGACTGAACAGGAGAGAAAGAAAGAGCCAAAGTCAGCATTTTTCTCCCTCAAATCAGCAGTCAAGATCAAATAACTGAAGCCAGAGGAGCATGTGATATAGCTGTCTGTAATCCCAGAGGGCTTTGAAACAGCCTCCTCTGTACTCCCTTCTTGCCCCTTCCATGTAAACTCTTTGCATAGGCCAACCACCACTTTCTATAAGCATAAGGTAACAGCAAGCATGGGATGTTCAATAGGAAAAGTAGGATGCAACATCAGGGCATCACAAGAGAAGGTTCATTTAAGAGCCTCAGGCTCCCAAACCAGGGTTGGTTTCACCCATGGCAAGAGCCAGTTTTGTTTACCGCATGCTGGCAGCAGTACCGACCCAGGAACAGACAAGATACTTTGATCTTCCTCTTCAAGCCTTGACAGTTTGAGCAGCAACTGCTCACTGCATTTTAATAAGCATTCCCACAAATGCACCAGTAGACACAAAACCCCAGATCCATCTGCAAGTGTTGATACTGTTTGAGGTTCAGTTCCACTTGATTTTGCATGTTTTCTTTTACTTGTGAGATTAAAAAGCATAACAAGAGCAGTTCAATTTGAGCTTAGAAGGCTGGGTCTCCCAACCCACAGGCTGAGAATGTCATGCTATTCAAGAGACATTTTGGTATTACTGGTTATAAATTTTTTTTTTAATATATATATTTTTTTTTTCACTAGGCCTTAAGCGACAGCAGCTCGCTGTTAGAAAGAGCTTCTAGGTATGCAATTACATTGATAGATACAGGCAGCCCTTGTCCCTGCAGAACATCATCTGCTCAATACTTCGGCAACCCAGCCAAGAGCTCTTTTCTTTTTCACAGTGAAGCACATGCTTTCATACTCATACAGATACTAACTCACCTTGACGTTGGTCTCAGGTTTGGGATTGCCCTTCTGTTCCCAAAGGCTTCTTTTACTCATGATGTCTCCAGCCACAATATCCTGAGAAGATGGTGGTCTCATTACCCTTCACTGCTAACACTGCTGAACATGCCTTTGTTCACATCTCTTTCAAACCCACACATCTGACCTCCTTTTTTATTTATATTACATCATTTGACCTATGACAGCTGCAGCTAAAACCCACGACTGTGAAAACTTCTTCCTATTCCCAGTATATCCTATGCTTTCCTCTCTCTCATCCAGGCTTTTGTTGAGGAGAGTGAGATCCAAGATGTTTATTTTCTTAAGTTTGTTAACTATTTAAGACATGTTAACATCAAGGCTTTTTTATGTGGAAGGAACTTTGCTCAGATAAACACAGAGTTGCAACCAACATGTTACAGAATCAGCCCCACTCACAACCACCAAAAAGTGAAATTATCAAGAAAGCAATACATAATACTCTTTGTATTTTGTAAGCTTACAAGATTTATCGTCCTGGTACTGGGTGCAACTTTGTGCTCAACAACTGGAGCTCAGTCCTAGTCCCTGTACAAGACATACTCATTCTCCCCACCAGCTGATTTTATTGCCATCTCAAAAAAGATCCATACCTTACAGGGTGAGGACTTCACAGCAGACTGTGCTGCAACCTCTCCAGTCTCCCAAAGGCTTTTTGTGCTGGCTACCATCATGCTTGTGGTGGGAAGGTCAAGAGAGGGCTGTCGGGCAGGTTTTGGAGCCTTTGTGGAAGTCTGGAAAATAAATAGAGAAATATCACCATTGAGGAGTGTGTGCCTTTTTTTTTTTTTCCTCCTTTGTAATTGGAGGTTCTCAGGGACAAGATGTTGCAAAAGGAGAGTTGTAAGGTCTTGCTAGTTCCTGCCAGATACTCCCACCTTTTAAGCAGGGAACACGAGGAGAAAAGGATGGGACAGCTCACTAAAGAAACTTACTTTATGCTGTGGAGGGAGACTGAGACAGGAGAAAGAGTTGCTCCCATCTAAGAGCAAATGATTCAGTTGTCACCTCCCAGATGGTAAGACTAAGAGGCATAGTGGGAGACCAACGCCTGGCAAAGGGGCTCCTTGGAGTGTGGGGACAGAGAGACAACACAGAAGCCCACCTCAATAGCCTGAGTGTACTGTTCCAGCCTGTCATCAATCTTCGACACAGGGAGGGGAGGTTGGGTCTTCTTTATGCTGTTACTGGAGAGCAGAGAGGAGGATTAAGGTGATTCACACAGTGCTTCAAGTAGAAGGAAGGACTTTGAGAGCCAGAGGCAACCTGTCACTCTCCTGCCCTTCCCCACAGCAGGGCCCTCCAGCATCCTCCATTTGCAGGAAGGCACCTGCTTTACCCAGATGTCAGCCCTAGAAATACCTTTTCTTTATTGAGCGGTTCAGTGACTCAGTTCTGTCCATGATCTAAAGCAGGAGAGAGAAGACAAACATATTACTTTTCTCCACATACCTCAGATGGATTTAGGTCACCTCAGCTGACCATAATGCAACCACTTCTCTTCCTTGACCCCCCACCCAGATTTTGGTTAGAAATGCCTAACTCAGTTCCATGTTTCCACACTGGTCAGAGAAACATTGAGCATCCCTTTTCCTTCTCCCTTCTAATGCAGGTAAGCAGAATCCCAACCAAAAGCATCAGTGCAGAGTAGCAACCCAACCAGTTTCAGGGACAAACCAACAATGTGCAGCTTGACTGACAGCTGAAACTGCAACCAAGACCATGTTCTCTGCTCCCTCTGCTCAAGGACCAGATATCTCTCTCATATCCTTGGTTTCCTAACCAGCCGCAACAGAGAAAGTGGCAAGTGTAGAAAGACAAGGGGGAAAGCTAGAAGCACTGCCAGCCACATCTGCAGCAGAATAGGAGCTAAGCATGAGAGAAGCAGAGGTAGGAGTTTCATTGATTATCCACACCAGAGGATCACACAGGCAGTGCGAGTGAACACATGGAGCCAACTGCAAGGCAGCTCTTCAGGTCAAGCCATCAGGCAGGAGAGTTTTGCACAAGAGGCTCCTGTGCAAGAACGCTTTGGCCAAGACAGGAAAGCAAGCAAACACTTCACAACCACTGAAAAAAGTAAAGGTGAAAAGTTGCTAAACCTCACATCTCTTTTGTGCCCCAGGAAATAAGAACTAGGAGAGAAAAAGTCATTTTGAAATCAAAGGGGAAGCTCGCTCTTAACACCAGCTCCTACAGAGCCAAGGAGCAGCAATCAAGTAAGAAGGAGCCATCTCTCCCTGTATAAGTGCTGCCTGTGCCACAGGAAACATCACCAAGTCAGTAGATAAAAAGCAGCACTAAGCACTCATTTTAAGATGCCTTCAGGATGCTGGTGCTAAATTTTAGTTAAGCAGAATACAAGACAGTGTCACAGAGAGGACACATTTAACAGCTGTGCCCAAGCGCCCGAGGCCTATTAGAAGAACACAACTACCAACAAACAGTGCAACCCTGGCTAATAGAGATGTGCCAGGGAGAGTCACTCTGCAGGGTCCCAACACAGCAGCATGACAGATATCCCATCAGCCAGCTTTCTCTGCTGGCCAGGCTGTCTGTCGGCTCTCTCCTTTGTTCGGTGCTGCAGGAATTGATGCTTGCCTCTGAGCTGTGACTTCAGAGATTGGGTTGCTCCTTCTTCTGGGACACTGATGCACAGGTTGGCACCTCATAGGGTATAATAGCACCTGAAAGGGGAATCTGGTAGACCCCAGCCTATGTCTCAGTTTTTCAAACACAAGTAGATAAGATATCAATAGGAAAAAAAACCTTGCCAACCCTGACAGAGATATGCTGTGCAGGTGCAAACCACCCACAGGTGCTTCCAATAAGCATCAAGTTAAACATGGAGTGGTCTAGAAAAGGCCATAGGTGACAGCAGATCTCAGTACAACAGTCTAAGTGGTAATAAACTTTCTCTCAGCTATTTGGAGATCACCTCTCCCTGCCCTGTACAGCAATTCCCTGCATTTCTCTTGTCCACAGCACTTTCTGAAGGCCAGAGGAAATCACAGCTGCCCATTCAGCCAACCTCAGAACTCAGAGCTCACTGTTTCATCCCCTAGGCCACACCAGCCCTCTGAACCCCAAACACCCTGTTATGCTGCACCCCAACATCTACCTGCCCTGGATGTGCACCTTGCCTCCACCAGCCACAGCTGTCAGGGGAGCTCACTGCCCACTGCAGATGCTCTCATCTTTCCGCTGCAAGAAGTATTTCTGCTGAGCGATCCCATGTCAAAACACCACCTTGGTGGTCAACGTGTTTAACTTGTAGTGTTCACATAAAGCCCTGCTAGCTGGGGTATAGAGATCCTCCTTCCTCTGGAAGGATCCCAAGCTCATTTTTCCTGTACAGCTTTACATTCAGCTTTGTGTATTTGTGAGCTCTGACATCACCATTACAAAACACAGCGACTATATTTCTAAATCTTTCCCTGGGCTAATCCTAGCAGAAGCAGTTAACCTCAGGTCAGGAAGCTGTGTGTGTTTTGTGGCCATAACGATGAGAATTTCAGCACGTAAAAGGCACTGGAAACGTTACACACATTTCCTCACCAGCCCCACTCTAGGGATATGCTTTGGCTACCCCCACCCCACTTTTCAGATCTATCACTAGGACATGGCCTGCATCCAAACCCACCCTTTCTCCTCTCTCGAATCGATTTTTAAAAGGCTTCTCTGTAAAAAGCAAGAATCTGATGGTTGTAGATTATTAAATCCTCCACCAAGAGCAAGAATCCAATGGTTGCAGATGATTAAACCCTCCTTTTATGATCTATTTACTGGTTTAAGAGGAAGTGCTCATAGAAATCCTGCCCATCCAGGAGATACTGACTAAGAAGCAAATAGCACAGATATAAATGCAAAAGAGGAAATATTACACCAAGAGCAGATTAACAGGCTACCCAGGCTCCTCACCATTACCCTCACTGTTATAATCAACAAGCTTAGGGCTTACAAAGACAAAAAGCCATTCACTACAGAAACCACTTATCTGTAGCTATTGTATTTAAAAGCACATGCACAGAACTGAGGATTTGTAGCAAACGCAACAGAAGTCATGAGATAAAATTCAGGTGGTGTCAAAAACAGAAGTTTCACAAGAGCATCAATGCAGACAGATGTGATTGGGAAGGATACAATGATTCAGAGACCAGGAATCCCAGTTTGTTTAAAAAAAAAAAGACTTAAGTCATACTTACTGATTTTATTCTAAGAAAGACAGGGAAATTCCAGTGCTTCAAGTTTTGAGGCTTTTTTGGAGGAAGGGAAATTTCATTTTCTGATTGAGTTCATGTGTCATCTTTGACCAAATTCACAAGCTTAAAGCACAGACATCTTTCTCAGTATTACAATATTCCCTGGAGTCCTCAATGAACTTTAGACATTTACAGTGATTGGCAAAGTATACACAGACAGAGACAGTTACAGCCTCCAACAGCTCAATCAGGCAACGCAGGAGGAGAGGAGGCTGACAGCTGAGCAAGACGAAGAAAACAGATCAAGTGATTTGTCCCAGCCTGTAGCAGGAGTGGAATAACAGGATTCACACCCTACATGACCACAAGTCCCTGGTCATCTTTCCTCATCATTAGAATCACAGAATATTTTAGCTGGAAGGGACTTTAGAAGTTCATCTAGTCCAATCCCCCTGCAATAAGCAGGGATGTTTTCAATGAGATCAGGTTGCTCAGAGCCTTGTCCAGCCCGGTTCCGAGTGTTTCCAGGAATGGGGCATCTACACCATTAGTTAATTAATTAGTTAATGGCTATCTAACCCATTAGTTAGGTGCTCTATTGCAATAGCTGCCATCGCCTCCAGAGAGGCCCCAGAAACACAAACCTTGGTGGAGCACACTGCAGTGTGGTCAGAGCACAGTTCCTCCTCCTCCAGGCTGGCAGGGCTTGGGGCCTTCTGGCGTTTTTCTGGTGTTTCTTCCTCTTCTTCATTTCTCCTTCTCTTCTTTTCCTGAGTGCAGAAAATGAACAAGCCAGGAAGTGAGCTGGTCAAAGCACTTACTGTGCAACAAAAGTGATTTTTCTCTCGTCTCCCAGGCTTCCTGCTTTACATTAAACAAACATGTGAGCACAGAAGCTTCAAGTTCACATCATCTAATTTTGAAACATCCAAGAAGAAGCTTTTGTGTTAATTTGAGGGGTGGGAGACAGAAATATCAGAGAAATTTTGCAGATTCAAGGTTCCAAAAAGATATGGAAAGGGGTCCTTGCATCAGTTAATAGAGACTTCTTAGCATTATTGAGACCAGAAAATGGGAATTTCTCATTTAGAGGCCACAAGAATAGAAAACAGCTGCTTTTAGAATAAAAAGCTAGAAATACTCACACACAAAGTTCAAATACAAAACGCATACTAGCCTCAGCAAGTAAAAAACCCCATTTAAAACAGAAAATATTTGCAGCTCAGCCAACCTAATGAACTTGCACACCACTCAGGTTCTAGCTTTGTCTCCATCATTTATCAGAAATTACACCTTATCAGAAGAGCAAAGAAAGCAAGCTCAGCTGGGAGCAATGAAAGATTTAAAGTATCTCTAGAAGTGCCAAAGTGCTCCAAAGGTGCAATAAAGGCTGGGGAGATAAAAAACAAGCAGTAAAATTTGGATTTGAGTTCTCCTGAAGAGCTACTCGCTGCCCACAAAACCACAGGAGAAATAGTAGCACTTTCCTTCTCAGCATTGCAGGGACATGACTAAACCACCACAAGAACTGGGAGCAAACACGCTGCCCTCAGAAGAGGGCAGAGGCTGCCTGCAGTTATCCCAAGAAAGCACACAGGCACAAGTGACACCAGCCCCAGTTTATGCCAGGACAGCACATTTATGTGGGCTCAACACCAAGCACTGTAGGCAGCAATGGTGACCCCTGTTCTTGGAGAGCAGCCCCCAGCCCCAGTTCTCCCACCAGCCCCACAGAAACAGAATCAGATCCTCTTGATCCCACCTCTTGCTCATCTCTCTCATCTTCCTCCTGCTCTTGGATCCGTTCTTCCTCTTGGCACAGCCTCTCTTCTTCCCTGATGACCACATTCTCCTCCTGGATCTCCTCCGGGCTCTCTAGCTGGATCTGCTCCAGTTTGACTTCAGCTTCCCTCACACCACTGTCCTCTTCTTCATACAACTGTTGTGGAGACCTAGAGGTGGGGGAGACAGGTCAAAGAAGCAAAACATGTTGTTATAAGCTTACAGACACCATCAGGTGCCTCAGACCTCTAGAAATCCAATTTTATCACTCCCCCAAGCCTGCAACTTGCTGGGTGTTTTTACACCAAGGCTCACAGCTACTTCCATGGTGCCATCCAGTTCCAGGCACTCAGATATAATAACAGTCATATCACACTCCCACACTTTAGATGCCCAGGATGCAGCTCAACTAAGTGTTGTGGCTGAGCTGAAAGTATCTGTATCTTTCCAGCCTCGCTACAGATGAGACCCACAGGAAAACAAGAGGATCAGAGAGACCTGAACAAGACAAAGTCCTGGCCTCTGCTCAGACCCCAGGCAGAGAGGACACTACCACCATGACGTAGTGCTGGCTCAATTCTCTGCTCAGCCACAGCCAAAATCCCAGATGAGCCAGCATGCTCCGTGGTCCTGGTACGCAAGCACACATCTGACACCACCTCTGTGGCTCCCAGCATCAGTTCAACTTGGAGCACCAAATGCAGCCTTCCTCTGCCTAAACTAATTTTCCATGCTAACAGAGCCTCTTGCTGGATGGGGATCCAACCATGATACGTGAATGTGCTTCCCAAGATCCCCCTTTTCCCTGGCTGAAACTAAACTGCAGGACAAGGCTGCACAGCCACTCATGTGGGGTTTTTTGTTTGTTTGCAAGGTACAGTGCTCTGCAGACAATGCTATATCTATGCCCAACTGCAAACCTCAGCTTTACCCACTGGAATAAATTACACCCCTAATCACATCACTCATGTCATAGCCCAGCAAAACAGCGGAGTCCCAAAGCAGCCAGCATCACCCCTTGTCTTAAGGTTTAAAAAAAAAACATTACAATGTTTTCACAAGAGGATTCCTTCAGGTCTCTGAGGCTACAGAGAGAAGACCCAGGAGTATGTTTAAACAATTGGCTTTGCAAAAACAAAGCAGCCCATGCCTTTTAGCAGAGAGTTGGTAGGAGCACGTAACCCCAGAGTACTCACTTGGCTCACTGCCATGCACCAAGATGTTATTGCCATCTTGCTCTCCCCAGCCAGAGAATAACTTTCTCCTCCCACCCTTTTCTTAGAAAATCACCCAGCTTATGGCAGCAAGGCTAGAGAGCTGGCTAGCAGGCAACTGCCAAAGGGCAAGGCTGACTCACTGCTTCTGCCTCACCAAACATGAAGAAAAGTTCAAGGAACACTTTTCCACCCACCTCTCTGGTGCTGGGAAGGCAGCTCACAGGACAGATGCTGTCCAGCCCTCCTCACTGACCACATGGGAAAAAAGCTGATGCCTGTGTTGGCTCACTCGGATTGCTACTAACCATCCTCCCACGACAGTGCAGTCACCAACAACAAACAGGCTCTGAAGGCCTAGGTAACTAGTTCCTCTTAACCAGGATGCCAGCAATGCCTCCAGCTAAAGTGCAAACTCATATTAAAAATTAAGGCCAGCAGATATGATGCAGTGTACAGGGTGCCTTCTGCACCACAACAATTTCATATGGGAGACAGCTAGTCTGACACAGCTCCCACCCTTTTGCATGCAACTAATAGCATGGATCTCCCTCCACAAAGTGGGGAACTCAAACCAAAAATAAAACATCCCTTGGCACCAAGGCTCTCAGAGGACACACAAGCTGTTTTGGCTCCAAAGGAGAGCAGCTGTCTCTATTTCCTCATTCATAGCCAGCACCTAAACATCCTTCACAAGAAAAAACAGGGTTTGCTCCATATTCAGTTAAGCAGGAGAGAGGGGAGTTAGGAAACCCCAGCCACAGTGCTGCTTGTACCAGCACAGGGTGCCCCAGCATAGGGCATCCCAGCCAGACACAGAACCTACCTGTGCTCACACCACACTCCAAGCTTACCCTCCGGGCGAGGCAGGCAGGCAAAGGCAAAGCTCCTGAAGGAGCTTCACAGGCCACAGCCACCTACTGGGAAACAAGCCCCTCCAGCTACCTCTCCCAGCCAGCCTCCAAGCAAAGACCTCCTCAGCTACAGCCACTGTCTTTAAAGCACCACCCCTCTCTGATACGTTTCACCTGCTGCAGATGCCACCTGCCCTGCTACAGAATAAACACAAGCATCACACAAAAATCCAAGGAGGATTTTCTGGAGAGGTTAACTGAACCCTTCCAGCTAATTCTCTTTTGAAATCAAAGCACTGAATAGCAGCAGCCTTTCTCTCCAGACAAGCTCTTTACAAGAGGGGTGGAAAAAGAGACAGCATGCTGAAGAGCAGATGGGGCTAATTTCTAATTGCTCCCACAGATGTGATAATCAACACTACGGCGAGATGCTTGAGCAATGTTGTAGGGTCAAGGCTGCAAGGTACAGCTTGCAGAGTGGTTTAGCTACAGTGTTTGGGGAAAAAATAAGAAAGAGGCAAGCTCTATTTATTTGTTCAGCAGTAAATATTAGTCTTAGGCATTTTTTCAGTCTCAGGGGTAAAGAAGAAGCTGTGTCATCACAGGGGCAAAACTCCTGATAAAATCAAGCTGCTGAGAGAGTTGCGTCACAGAGTTCACATGCAGGTAGAAGGTGTCCAAGGAAAGTGGTTAAAGCAGGAGTTTGGTTCAGCTCAGCAAGGGGAGAGTGATGGGAGATGAGGACTAAACAGCTGGCACACAACACCTCTCAGGGCTCTCTGCTGCCTGTTTTCCCCTGTTGAAAGAGAAGTTAAGCACAAGGTGGGCTGGGGCCATAACACTCACTATGCTGACATGAGTCAGGAAGCAGCAATAACTTAGAAAAGCTTTTCAGGTTGGCCTGGATTATGTTAGAGGCTATTTCAGCCCCTGCAGCAGCTCAGGTGGCTTAAATCTGCTGTTGTCGCTCCTCCAAACCCAAGCGTCCTGGCAGGCTGCCATTGCTTGGAGTACAAAGCTCAATCCAAACATCCCTGGGGCAGCCCCTGAGCCTGTTCCTCCCCGCTAGCCCAAACGGCAGGCAGAGAGTATGTGTCCCAGTGGTGCAGGGCCTGTCCGGCCCCGATGATGCTCCAGCCTCTGCCCTCGTTCTTATGCATGCTAGGCTTGACCTGGGCTTGGTCACCCTGCCTTGGGGATGGTCCTTTTGCTGGGCATATTGGTTTCCCTCCCCTCGGTCCAGCTGTGTCCTACTCACCTCTGTTTGCGCTGCTCGAGCTTCTGGGACCAGTCACTGAACCCCTCATCTTCCTCCAGCTCTGAAGTCCCAGATGGCTTAAAGTCATAGCTGAAACACCGCAAGAAGTAAGATTAGCATGAGAGAGAAATAAAACAACCTAAACCTGGCCTAAAAGAGCCCCAACCTGATACTGTTGTTCTGTCCCTCCAGCTACTGCATCTTCTTTCCTCTGGCTGCTCTCAAATCCCATTTGAAGCCTAATCCTCTGTTACAGGAAAGATGCCTTTGCCATGTGCTTAGGAGTGCCCTTGTACAAAGGGGGTCTCTTGGGGCATCACAACAGATGGAGAGGAAGGAGCAACTCCGTGTCTTCAGCAGCAGCACCCCACTGCCTGTCTGGTCTCTGGGGCCACATGCAGATGAGCAAAAGGCAAGCAGCACATCAAAACCAAAAAAGTGCATAGTTTTCTTCTGCATCGGAGCTGACTCTAGCTTGTTTGAACCAGAGGTGTTGCTGCTTGTCCTATCCTTGTACGCAGCCCCATAGAAAAGACATCATCAGGAGCTGGCCTGAACAGGAGTGAGAAAGGAATGAAGACCCAAAGATTAGGACACTGGCTCAAGTTCTAGGTTGGATCCTCATGTTCCCCTACAGCTCTGAGCCAGTCATGTGCACTTCCATGACTCTGGCTCCCAGCTGTGAATACCCCACTGCAGCACTGAGCCGTGGCCCTCCTGGATGCACAGCTGCTGGCACCAGATGCAGGCTGGCCATGCACAGGAATGGGTGAGTTCTTAGTATTTGTTTCCTTGTGTTCACACGGAGAATCACCTCCCAGCCAGGGGTCCTAGGTGAGCAGCCATGTTGCAAGCATCAGCTTGAGGTGGTAGTTTCACAGATGTTTTTGGGATGCAGGACAGTCATCTGGGAGTAGGAATTAGGATGTGGGACACAGAGATTTATTTAAAACTTAGAGATTCAAAATACATAGTAAATGCCGTTGAGTCTTCTCTTTGCCCTTCTGGGCTCTTGGGAGGTGTCAGGAGATGCTTAGCCTACTCCATGACCACACGTGCATTGAATATGGGCATTTCTCTGAGATTTGGGACTCGAACTGACTACAGCAGCTGAGGGTTTCCAAAAAAGACGTGCTGTTGCCAGGCTCATCAGGGAGGGTAGCAGGGGCGGTAAATCAAAAATGGCTGCTCAGCCGCAAGTCTGAGCACTACCTAGCTCCTGCCATGCTTCAGCATCCTGTTAGACTGCCAAGTAGCGATGCTGTGTCAGTCTAGGACAACGCAGCCCAGGCTGGATTATTTTCTGCTGCGTGTAGCGGTAGCCTGTGGATGTCCCAGGACAACACTGGGAAAATTCGATGCAGGGCCAGGATGAGACCTGATCTAGTTGAAGATGTCCCTGCTCATTGCAGAGGTGGTGGACTAGATGACCTTTGAATGTCCCTTCCAACCCAAACTGTTGCATGATTTTTTTAATGTGAGACCATGGATCTGCTGAGTTCCAGGTCAGGGCTTTGGGGAGCTGCATTGTTGATGATGCCTGAAGAACTGCTCTGATATTTGTGGCCCCAGCCAGAAAAGTATTCTCAGGCTATCAGAAAAGCTCCCAGAAAGCAAGGGACACTGGCCAAATGCTGTTTGAAAACTGGTCACTTCCCTGTAACCCTCTGCAAACAGGGCCCCAGGGGAAGCACCGAGCCAGCACAGCCCCAACAGCTCTGCTTAAGCTGATGCACATCCCTCTGGCTCCGACATGTTTTGCCTGTAAACCTGCCATTTTACAAGTGGGTGTTTTGGGGTTTTTTGTGCTTTGGTTTGAGGGGTTTTTTTGGGGTGGGGGGAAGGGAGGAGAGGAGCTTTGCTCTGTCCCTTTGGTGTAAGGAAATCCCGAGGGTGTGTTTGCACAAAACAGGAGTGACACGGGAAGAAGGGCGCAGTGTTTACACAAGAGAGAGCAAAGCTTTTTAGAAGATTAATAGTCAGGGCTGACCCTGGCTGCATGAGCAAGCCCAGGTGGCTGCCAGCAGCTGCAGGAGAAACCAGGGGATAGCCAAAGAAACATCCTTCTAGTGAAGCCTGGCCCAGCAAGATCAAGCATCATGTAGCAGGGAGCAAAGTCCTTGTCATTATCCACTTCGCAGATGCTTAAGCACACAATTAGATTTGGGCAACACCAACGGTCCTGTGGGGTCAGCAGTGTTGTCTACACCTATACCCACAGGACTAGAGCCTGCAAGCAGGGTTGCTGGGGCTGCTGCATGCTTGTCTGTGCCTGAGGCTGCTCACAGAGTCTCCCTGCAAAGCAGAGACCAGAGATCTTGTCTGCCATTTTAAAGACCTTCGCAAATTATTTTCCAATCTCTGTGTGAAGGGGCATATAGAAAAACTAACAATTATTATTACTTTCCAGATCTTCTGTTTGCTTTTAGGGCAGACTGCAGTGGGTTTCTCTGCAGAATATCACCAAGTGTATTTCCACAAAAGATTCTGAAGCTTCTTTGCAACACTTTTAGATCAAAAATAAAAAAAAAAAGATACCAAATAATTTTTAAAATATCTGAGAAAAAAAATATGTTTTCATGGAAAAAAAAAAAAACTTTATAAATAGCTTTGCTGTTTTTCCGGTAAAATAAAGCTGTGGCATCTCTCTGACTGTAATCCCGAATCCTGCTGCCACTTTTCCATTGTGTTTAATGTATTTTGAAATAAATTGAACACACAAATAGTGGGAAGACTGGGGTCTTTAAGGCAAAGTTGGGCAACTCAAAGCGCAGACTGGTTTTTGTGCCAGCCCCAAGGCTGCTCAGCACCTGGGCATCTGAACCGTGGATACAAGGAGACTGCGGTGGGATGCTGGCAATGTGAGTGGCCATCCTAAGCCATCTCCAGGGGATCCATCTCTGACAGGAGATAGCTCAGCATCTCCATAAATGCCTCTTGAGCTATTTCCATTTAGGACTTACCCAATTAGAGCACCAAGTTAACTTTAACCCTTGGAGCTGTGAACTGCACCAGCTCAGGAGCTGCTCCATGCTCCCCACTGCTGGGACAGCAGACGCTGAGAGAGGAGCAGAGAGTTTGGCCAGGAGTGGTGATCCATTGCTCGGCCACCACAGCCATGACCTGCCCGGCGCTGTGCATCACATCCTCAGGCACATGTCTGTCTTTCCACATATCAGGAAGTTCCATTAGTTTCAGTGTAGGATGACTCATAAGCTGAAATTTAACCAGGCACTCAAATCCATGGCGATGGGGACTCCCTGCCTGAGCTCAGCTTTACCCAAACTGTCCTAGTTTAAACTCTCAGGGCAGTAAAATAACCAGCCTCCAGCCAAAAAAAAAAAAAAAAAAAAAAAAGCAAAGCATGGATTCTGGCTTTTTCTGCCCAAACTAGAAACACACTGTTTGTTAGTCCAGGCTAAATGCCCCAAGCCCAACCTATTAGGGAACTTCCTCATCTCCCCAGATGAACCCGAACAACAGAGGCAACCACTCCAGGGATGCAGGAAGATTTTGCTGCAAGGATAGAGTGTGTGTCTGAAGGATTTATCCGTGAATATTTCTTACTGGTTCTCCTGTGCTGGACCTGCGCTCTCCAAGCAGGAGCCAGTGTCATTCAAGCCCTCTTCTGCCTGGGACCTCAGCTGCTTTTCCCGCTCTCGCCGTCGCCGCTCTCTTGCCGCCTCCTCCTCATCTTCCACGCTCCACTGTGCTGTCAGCCTGCCAGAGGGAAAACCCATCCTTAACACTGTTGGGCAGTGCCTGTGAGACCTGGCAATAACTCCCCAAGGTGTCAGGGCTTCCTGCAGCAAGCAGGGGGCTCCTGCAGAGGACCATTCCCAACATGAGTGCTGGTCCTCAAAGCAGCATCCCCGCCTTCACCAACAGGATTCTGCAGTGGGACCGACCAACGTGCACGGACTGGGAGAGGGGTGCAGGAGAGCCTTTCCCAACCACAAGGAACATGTGATGCATATTCCCCTCCTCCCAGACCAACCACCTCCCAACAGGCCCATTGGGAAGTACCAAAGCAGCTTTGCACCTCAGGAAGGGGGTCTTGCAGTGCTGCAAGGAACGCCATACCCCCATCTCAAGCTTTGGCCCAGGGAGGGCAAGATCTGCACCCCAGAGTGTGAGTTTCCTTAAGCAGCTGAGCTGTTCCTGCCTGATCGGGAGCAGAGGGAACAGTAGTGGAGGACAGCGGCTGTGTCCTGCACGGCCCTGCCGAGCTTCCTTCCTCCTCTGCAGAGAAGAAAAACCTGCCCTGGCTTTTCCCAGGTGTCTCAGTTGCTGGATAATAACACCTCTGTCAGCAGGATGGCCCCTCACACCCCTGAGGAAGTGATAAGGTGGCTGCCACATTCCTCCTCCAGTGGTAGTGGACATCTGCATGTGGCATCAGCTCCTGCTCCACCGCTGGCAGCACCAGTTGGGATGCAGGCAGAAAGGGACAGGCTGGGGTGGCAGGGTCACCATTCACCCAAAGGATCTGCAATCGTAGACGGAGCAGAACAGGTCTGTCTCATGGACTGATGCCAGGGCAGATGTTGGAGCTGTTGGGGCTGGTGCTCCCTCACCCCACTCACCCCTGGCTCAGCCAGGTCTGAAACAGATCATGAAGTCTGTTTTGCCTGGCATTTGCAAGTCTATTTACAGAAATCAGAAATGCTCTTGTACAAGGCACACACATGGGAGCCAGGAAGGTGATCTCCCACCAGCAGCAGGACCCAGCCTGACCTGTGCCTTCCCTACTTCGG
This sequence comes from Patagioenas fasciata, assembly GCF_037038585.1. Classification (NCBI taxonomy): domain Eukaryota; kingdom Metazoa; phylum Chordata; class Aves; order Columbiformes; family Columbidae; genus Patagioenas; species Patagioenas fasciata. The sequence continues at coordinate 17,146,364 of NC_092524.1, forward strand.
GCACAGCCCAAGGACTGCAGTCTCTATAGGATGAACCTGCCCAGTAGGAGACACATCAGTTCAGACTGAGGCAAAGAGCTTGTGGAAAGGAAAAGGAAAAAATGAACAAAAATGGCTTAGCTAAGCCTTGTTTCAGTACAGTTTGAGTGAACAAGAGGCAGATTTCAGCTGAGCCCAGAAGTGCCAGCCTGCCTGGCTTTGCCTACGGCCTGAACTATGAACCATGCTCTTGCATCCCTCTTGGGTCTCACTAAGATGCTGTTTTCATTTGAGGTTCAGGACAGATTCCCCCCTTTCCCAGCAAAGGAAAGGAAAAAAAATGTGATTCAGACATTTTGTTCAAGAACAAATTGGCTTTTCTAATTACCTTGTCAACCTTTCCAGGGGAGACTAACTCAGATCCTATTTTGCTCTGCAGCAGGTTGGACTGCTGAGATTAGCGGCAGCAGCATCCCCTTGCTGGTCACACCACCACCCCGGCAGGAAGCTGGGGGTGACCCCACATCCCTGCCCTCCCAAACTCCCACCTCCCCTCAGGCAGCAGAGTCGGGATGTGGAGCTGAACAGAGACAAGTCGCCCATCCCCACTGAGCCCATGGGGGAGTAGTGACTGAAGCAGATCCTAGGACACGGCCAGGAGACTTCTCTGCCACCGTGTAATTACTGCCTGCCTTATTTTGGGTGGGGTCTTTTTCCAAGCAGCAAATTCAGGAGCCCTTTCCCTTTCTCCCCCCTCATCATGCCTTGCCACCTTGCTCTACATGGGGGACAAAGCAGACCAGACCAGAGCCCAAGTTCCCCTCCTCCTTTTTCTACTCATCCCACACTCCTATTTATTGTTTTCTCCCAGGTTCCCATAGAAACCCTTGTCTGTGGACCTGGCAGGAAGCCACCGTGTTGTTGATTTTTTTTTAATATATAAATGAAGTCATTCATTAAACTCTGCCATGATCTCCCTCCCTTGTGCAACAGCTCCAGATAGTCTCCAATTCAGAAAGGCTCTTAACCCCCTCTTGCTCATATTGCCCCAGTTACGAGAAGCAAGGTCCATGTTTATGCCAGAACAAATTAGATTTTACTTTAATTTCTTCATTCCCTCCTCCAGCTCCTTGGGAAGCCGTTGCAGAGGCAGTGCTGCACCAACCCCCCAGCTTAGCCAGGGTGCCCAGGGGACCCCAAAGGGGGGTCCTTTCCAAACCACGTGAGCTTTCCATGGTGCGAGAGCAACACTGGTTGGCAGCCCTCTCCCTTTCCCAGTTGGATGTGACTAACTCTCTCCCCATGACCTCACCGGCTCGCTATTCTGTCCCTGCATCCTCCGAACAGGCTGAGGACAGGGCTGGGGGCGACTGTTTTGGGCAGAAGGATTTTTCTGCAAAAGCGGGAAATATCCTTCCCAGCTCCCTTTGCCGCAGAGCAAACTAGCTTCCAAGTTGCCCACCACCCTGCTGGGATGCAGGTCAGACACCCTGAGCATCCTGGTAGGGCTGTGATGCTGGAAGGTCCATGCCTGTTCCTCTTAGCAATAAGGGCTGCAGATAAAGCCCCCAACAAGCCCCCACTCACCCTGTGTTCAGAAATATCAGGACCCTCCAGCAAACACCTAAAATCAGTTTATTAGCAGATTCAGAGCTCATTCTAATGCTCAAACAGGCTGGCGGTGGAGCTAAGTTTAATAAGTGATGCTTTGGGGTTCTGCAGTCACACCCATAAGCAGAGGGAAAAGGACAATTCCTTTTTGACTGACCTAGCAGCACAAATATTTGTCTTCAGTGAAAAACAAAACCCCAACAAATGAGAAGCTAAATCTTGCCAAAGTGTTTGCATTTGGGTCAGCTACAAAGGTTTGTTGGACTGCAGACCAAATGTGCCATTTCAGTTTGGACAAGCCCAAGTGTGAGGAGGGGGTCAGCTGTTAAATTGCTTTTCAAAGCAAAAAGGTGGAAAGATTTAATTTCCAAATGGTTCTGTTTTCTAAGGAGGGGTCGTGGTCTCCCAGTTGCTCTAATTGCTCACAATCACTTTTGGTAACTCAACATGCTCAGCCCACAGCGGTATTGCACAACCATCTTTCCCATTTCTAGAAATAATTACCTGGCATTTCACAACTGGGCTGATACTGTGTACCTCTGCTTTCACCTCCAGCCAGTACTTTCCCAGGTCAGTCCCAGGCTGGGGAAATTTTGGGAAGAAGCAGGCTCATAGCTGCTGGTGAGACTGAGAGCTCCCTACTACATTTCACCCAACACAGGACGGGGAAACAGGAAGGAAGAAGTCTTGAAGCTCGAGGACTTGTAAGATGAGGTACAGCATACTGCACTCCTGCATCCAGTCAGTGCCTTTATAGAGGGATTTTCATGTGAGGTGAAAGGAAATTCACTCACTCACACAAACATTAGGGGGACTGAAGAAGGGAAGAAGGGAACACAGAGACTGCTCTGCTGCCCCAGCAGCCAGGAGCTGCAGCAAGGCTTGCTCCGGCAAGACCTCATCACTCAGCCAGGTCATTCTCTTATGTTGTCCCTACATCTCTGCCAACAGCTTTTGGAGGTCTTGGTTTGTGAAAAGACACTCTCTGTGGAAGGGGCTTATCTCTTCCTCAGGAGGTGACAAGATCCTGCAGGTCTAAGGACGGGCTGAAAGCACCTTGGTTCAGCTTTGGCCATGGAGTCACAGCTTGCCAAGTATCTGGGATGCTCAGACTTCTGCCCTGACTGTGGCCAGTTGCCCATTTCAGATCCAGCCTTTGACTTCGGCTCCCTTCAGACCCCCAGCCAAGGGAGGGGTTCTATTTCCATTCACCCTACAAAACACGTCCTTCTCCCGCAGAACAACGATACAGGCACCCACATTCTGGCTGCACTGTTCCACATGGCCACAAACACCCATTCCAGACTAGCCAGCATTGCTGGAAAGGTCATGTTTCCTTTGGGCAATTCCTCACCAGTGCTTGAGGAGATTATAATATTCAGGCGAGGGAAATTTCTGGCACCGGATGAGCTGTGTTTAAGGGAAATGCTGGAGACTCAAGGAGTCTTTTGCATGGCCGACAGCTCAAAGGAAGTTTTGCTGGCCCAAAACCAACCTTCAGCACTAAAGCTAATTCCAGAAAGTAAAATGAAATCCCTCTCAGAGGCTTTGGGCTTTGCAGAACTGAGCCAGAAAAACCCAGGAACCCTCTACCAGAACACTGGACATTCCTGTCTTCTGAGCTCAACAGGGTATCAGGCCAGAACAGTGTTGACTTTGGTCACTGCCTCTGTCGGGCAGGCTGCCCCCACAGAGCCAGGGTTCACAAGGGAAGAAGTTTTGGGAGCAGGGTATAGGAGGAGCTGTGTGCAACTCCTAGCATGACAACTGCTGTTTCCCAGATGATATATTGCCCCATCACCTGTAAAAAGCAACAGCATCTACCACCACTGAAAATGTCACCCACAAGAAAGTTGGGTGCATGAAGTAGGGAAGAACCGGGAAGGGTGGCCCTGCATCCCCCAGCAGCCATCCCGTTGGCCTCTCTGTTGAGGTTAGGGGAAAGGGAGATGCCACAAATGTATGTGAGGGAACTTGCCCTTCCCATGTAGTCCTTTGCAGCCTCCATTGCCCTGCCATGGTGCCAGATACAATGTTGGTGTAGAATACAGCCTGGGACTGTCAACAAGTTCACCTCTGCTGCCAAGCAGAGCTGCTGGGCTTTACTTCATTTATCACCTGTTTATAAAGGGCCCAGACGTGACTGGCAGGGGCGCAGCTCACTGTCACATGAAATGGGAGAGGACACCCTTAAAAGGCTACAATGGAGCATCTCCCTCACACACTTGACCTTCCACCAACAAATTAATCACTTATCAATCTCTTATAAACGGCATATAATGGAGCTGTGTGATTGAGTCAAGTATGCTGAAATACCCAGATAATACCCTCGCTCACATAATTCAGGACAGCTGGTATTAGACCACTGCAGGAGTCATGGGTAAGGACGTTTGGATGCAATGCATGGTCATACTGCCATGGCTTAGTGTCTCTCCATTCCTGCAAATCACATAGGGGCTGGCTCAAAGCAGTGTCCCTGGTGGCGCCTCACTCTGCAGGCACCCCTGTAGGGCACCAGTGTTAGGCATCAGAGTTCAGCATCTCAACCCCTTGTAAAGATCCCTCTAAGACCAAGGGCTTGTCCAAGGTCATCATAAAGCCAGGAAGACATAGGGAATGGAGCAGACGTCCAGCTGACATCCTGACCCCCTGTTAAACACCCTGTCAAGAAGCTACTGCTGAATGCCAGCAACCACAGCTGTGCTTTCCGACACCAGGGGACATGGGCTGGCAAAGCATTTACAGTATGGCTATCATAAGTCAGACAGCAAGCAACAGTTACGCTTCTTGATGGACGGGTTTCTGTGGCTTAAGAGTAACGTGGTTTGATAGCAAAGACTACAGCTGGGTAATCATCCCATTGGATAAGGAAGGGGCTGTGGATAGCGGTACAATAGAGGGAGACTGGAAAAAGAAATAAAAAACTTACGTCACCGCCTGGAGTTTACTGCAGCCTAGTCTTGGGGGAGATGGCTATCACAGCTCTGAAATATCAGTTTATCAGTCAAAGGCAGCCAGATATGCTGCACAAGCCTCTCCCTACTTACATTCATGTAATTCCTCAGCTGCATGGCTCCATTCAGAGTTCAGGCTACAGAGTTTGAACAAGAAGGGGGGCAAGGGAGGGAGGAAAAAAAATGTGTATATACGCTTCATCCTCAGCCTTTTTCTCATACCAAGCTTCCCTACCCCACCCATAGTTGCGCAGTCTCAGCCACGTCTTCCCGTTTCTCCTATAAATCACAGCTCGCCTTCAAGATCTGAGCAGCAGGGTAGAGCTGCTTCACACCCAGGGGCAGCTGTAGAGCCTGTCCCCACCGATGCGCTGGAGCTTGGGATTGCAGAAAGGCGTCACACACGGGGTGATAAGGACATGCCAAGGCATCTGAACAGAATATGATACAGCCTGAACTTTCATTGAGCAGAAACAGAAATAAAAACACAGGCAGCACAGCAGAGATCTAACTCCCCCTTAAAAATAAAAGCTACTCTTCTCTTTTAAAAGAATCTGGGGGTTTCTTCAGAAAAGGACATCCCATTTCTGCCCAAAGAAGGATATGTAAATGTGCAGCCATGCATCCACACGTGCCAGGTATAAAACTTTGCCTGGTTTAACCTTTGTTAAATTCCCCGCAGAAACTGACCTGTCACTGTGAGGTGACAGGCAGGGAAAGGCCTGAGCTGGTAATTTACAGCTTCCACAAGCAAAACAAGAGACATTTGAGAAAGCTGGTGGCAAATGGCAGGAGCAGATCTTGGAGGAGGCTCCAGACCTGGAGGACAGCGGCTCCAGAATGGCACAGGGGGTGGTCCACACTCCCAAACGCCATGGGTGATGCATAGCCCAGTTGCAGAGGCACGCGATGAGAACGACTGCTTCTTTTTATTATTATTGGTTTTAATCATGGCAGACAGAATCCAAACGAATCCCTTACAAGATGACGGATTGCACCCCCAGGACTGTGGGTCCTTAGCACACAGATAGGCTGGTGCAGTAATGTATTAACATCACCGGTCAGGAATTTGGCGGGGAGTGGGGAGGAAATGGCTGGAGTTTGAGCCCTCTCAGCACTCCATGGTATTCAGTAGGTGTGAGAAATTGGTGCCACATACAACTTCGAACCGAGGCCCTTTCTCACGGTCTCTCCAATTCAACCCTAAGGTTCAAGAAATCAGAGTTTTTTCTACAGTGCAGGAAGTCTGGGTTCTGTTTTCGCAAGGGAGAAGCATGCCAGAGGAGAAAATAGACCTGTCAGAGAGGTTTGGACTGGTTTATCCAGTTTTATATTTTATTTTTTCCCTCTTGGAGAGGGAAGCAAGCCCCCAAAGCCTCCTTGCCTCCACTACAGTCATCCAGCATCCTCCTTGATGCACCCAGGATAGAAAACAAGCCTGAGCCTAAGGAGGCAAGCAATAGCCTTACCCTGCTTCAAGCTGGGATTAAGAGTGAGATTTGTACCAGGCATGCTGCTTTTTATAGCACCACTGACTTGGTCATGAGTCCTTCATTTAGGCAGCCCTCAGGGTGACTCGGTCTCTGCAACCCCTGCAGCCCCCAGCAGCAGGAGGGAGTTTGCTACCCAAGCACTGGCAGGACGCAGCAGAGAGACCGTGGGAAGACACTGCTCCACTCCCTGGGAGAGCTGAGGTTCTCTTCGTTTATGGCCATTCCTGATGAGTTGCACTGCAACAGGAACCCGAGTCAGCATCAAGCCCTTGGTCCCTGCTGCGCTAAGGCAGCTTGTCTTCATGAGAAAAAACAGTCGTGTCCCAAAATACTGATTGCAACTCCCATACAAGTTTAGTCATACAAATGGTGGGAGAAAGGAAGAGAGCCTGGAAGCTGAAAATTTGTTCTTACACGCTATCCCAGCTGCAAAGCCTCAGACCTCAGTGTCCCCACCCAGTGCTCTTTCCAGCTGAACCACGCTCAGATGTGTGGTGGTCCTTCTCCAGCTCAGCAGATAACCTGCAGCTGCAGCCCCAAAATTTCCATGGGCTCGAGTTCAGGCCCTAAATATCCAGTTGCTTGAGAGCAGGTAAAAGTTTGAGTCAAGAAAGGCTAAAAGGAAAAACAAAACAAAACAAACAAAAAACCAAAACCGTCAGCTGGCTTCTGGGAGAAGTCAATTGTGGATGGAGTGCTCCTGATGAAAAATGCCCCAGGGCTGGGAAAATCTGGGAATGGATCCATGGGGTGCTCAGATGGGATGGGTGAGATGCCATCACTAGAGAGAGAAAGATGAGCTGCCCTCCTTGGAGTGAAAGCAGAAGGTGGGCATCCCATGAGGTACCCAGGGAGTGGGTACCCACCATGAACCAGCTTGGTCCCTTACCCTCACCCTGACCCCCAGCTCAGCTGGGCTACAAAGCCTCAGGTCCCTCCTGGCTTGAAAAATGTGGTGACATCATTCTGCAAGCATCACCAAAGACAGATGTGGAAAGCCCCCGGACATGCCCCACCAGTGCTGGGCAATCAGTCTGGCCCAAAGGGCTTTCCCAGCCACTCCTCTCCACCAGCAGTGTCTGGTCACCTCTTCCTTCCCATCCGCCTTCCACTCGTGGGGTCAGCAGATGTGCCCATCGGGTCTGCCTTGGCCCAGTCATTGGGACACAGAGGGATGAAAAAAAGGCCAATAAAAACCACATGAAAATAGGGAGGGTTTGGGAAGGGGATCACTGTGATGGGTGAGCCCTGCAGGGACCACAGGCTCCTTGTGAAAGGTTGTGGCAGCATTGCAAAGTATGAATTAGACTGATGAAGACCTTGTGTCACCCGCTGTCCCCATACCAGAATCTCTCCCTCCTCCACCATGCATCAGCACTGCTAATGGCTTGTTCCTGCACATTCATTTTCCCCATCTCCCCCTAAAGAGCTGCCCCACTTTTTCAGAGCAAGCTTTCCTCACTCCCTGCACCTATCCACAACCCAGACAGGTGGGGTGAAGAGATGCTGCAATAGCCCTCAGAGGCAGTAACTGCAACAAATCATGCCCAGACCATGTTCTGGCATCAAACACTCTCCAGAAAAATGTCCTTCCCTTTCAAAGCATCATCCATCCCTCCCAGGCACTCCAAGCTTCTTGTTCCTCAGGAGGTAAACACAGATATACTGGAGTAGCATCTTCCCTGCTGAGACACATCCTGGCAAGCTCCAGGAAACATTGCGCACAGGCAGAAAGGAAGGTTTCCCACAGAAGAGGGCAAAGCCCCCAGATCCCCGTCAAACTAAATATCACACTCATGACATGCACTAAAATTCAAGGTGTTCAGGGAATTTTAAAGCTACCCCTAATGCTGGGGGACAATGAGCATCACCATGGCATTGCTCAAAGAGGCTGTGCAGCTGCCTTGTGGGCACCAGGATCACAAGGGCTGGCATCAACTGGAGGCAGAAAGCATCTCATCATCTATGGAGAGACAAAACACACGGTGTGTGAGCATGATTTCAGATCTCACGGTTTGGCTTCCCATGTTAATGGCTCCACAAAAGATAAAGAAGCAAAGGCCCCATCCTACAGAGAAAATAATTAGGTTTCACACCCAATCTAATTTTCTGGCTCATTTTCTTCCCCTGAGCCTTTTCATTCTCAGGATTCAGTCCCCCTTCCCCAGCAGCATTATTTGCACTTCAGACTCTATGGTGTTGCAAAGACATATAATTATAGACACTTTCTTATTTGTTGCCCGTGCAGCAGCCATGCTTTGGAGCCCTGTTCTGGGCCAGGTCCCACATTGGGCTAAGAAGGGTACAAGCAGCATGCAAGAAAACAGTCCTTTCTCTCCAAGAACAGACCACAGCTCACTTCCTAATGACACCCAGGATTCACCCACACGCTGGATAAAACCCAAATCAGCTGAGATGAGAGTAGCAGCTCTTCTAACACACATCCATCCATACGCACACTTCACCCCACAGCTGCACACCCTAGGCAGGCACCAACAATCCAGCAATGAGGAGGTGACCATGGCAATCCACCACAGCACTTAGTGGGAACAGAGTCAACAGAGACCCGATAATCCAGTTTCGAGGAGCGGCACAGCTGATTTACAGAGAGGCTGATTTGTAGGTTAATTAAACAGCCATATTCTTTTGTGAAACACTCGAGGCTTGATAAATAGAGGGAGAATAAAATTCCAGCAGCAGCAGATAATGAACTGAATGAATCGACATGACAGGCATTGGATCTCTATCTTATTTATAGGAATTCATTAGAAGGATAAGGAAAAACAGACCACAATAACAAGATAAAGCAGCTAATGTTTAGAGAGGGCTTTAAAAAATGCAAAGTCTTGTGAGTATGTGAGGGATCACCACTGTTAACATGCTACAAAAGGGAGAAATCTTTCCCCAGGCATATCTCTATAGAGAGACTATGCCAGAAGAGGCAACAGGCAGGGTAAAAGAGGGGAAGTAGATAACCCTGCAATTGCTTATTCTTCCCTATGTCTTTCCCAGGTAATTACTTGGCCATTTGTGCTCTTGTGCTGTTCAGTCCAAGGCAAAACCCTGGGCTCTTTTCAGCCTCCAACCATTCTGATGTAAATGGCGCGCTCCTGCAAAGGGGTCGGTGACCACTCGTGGCAGGCAGAGAGGAACACAGAGGCTAATCTTTCCAGCCCACCTCCAGGACAGGATAAGCTGAAGGATGTTTTCCAGAGTGCTGACTCAGCGCCTAAGCCTGCAGTGCCTCTGATGCAGCCCACTGCTCTCCAGCACACACCGACCACCCCAAAGCCTGGCCTATGCTAAATCTGCCAGCATGGTCCACGGAAAAGCCATTTCACATAAGTTTGGCTCCTGGGACTGATGTTTGCGTGACGGCAGCCAGGGACTCCTGCTCCACATGCAGGCATGGGCCACTTTGTCTGAAATGCTGAGGTTTTGTGTCAAGGACAAGGCTGGATGGTCAAGCATTGAGACTCAGCTCTTCAACCCAAAATCCACAAGACTTTAACACTGGTTTCAGCTCAGCTATGGGACGGCCTGAGAAGCAGCTCCCTTGCCTGAGCAATGCTCAGAGAAGGTAATCCCTGGTTATCCCTGCTGATGCTCCGCAGCAGGAGCAGCCAGGTATATCTTGGCATCACACCAAAATCCCCAGTGCTCATGAATGTGAGCAGCCGTTTTCACTCTTGTGCTCCAGGTCACTGATGCACTTGGGCATATCAGAAGAGCCTACGCAGTTTAACCACTCTGCCTGCAGTCACCTTGGGACAAATAAAAGCAGAGCACAGCAATCTTGACAGCAATATATCTTCAAGCCAGGAGCCTCAAGTCACTCAGAGACTGAAGGAGCTTGTGCCTGCACCCAGGCAAGCAGGGCTTAGGAAGGAAACTGCTCTGCAAGAAAGTATAACTCCAACATAGGATGTGCTGTGCATGGAGCAGATCCTGCCTTTTCTCCTCTTGATTCCTGTGAGCATTAGTGGAGTTATTTGGGCATAACTGGTTAATATTCAAGGATCACCTCCTCCAAGCTCAGGAGTGATGCATCCCAACAAAGAGGAGGTCTGGCAAAAACACCAGGAGGCCTGCATGGACAAACCCAAACACAAAAAGGAAGCCTACAGAGGGTGGAAGTAAGGACAGGTACCCTGGGAGGAATACAGAGAAACCAAGCTGACAGGGATCAGGTTAGGAAAGCTAAAGCCCTGATAGAATTAAATCTGGCCAGGGATGTCAAGGGCAATAAGAAAAGCTTCTGTAGGTACATCAGTGGTAAAAGGCAGACTAGGGAGAATGTGGACACTCTCTAGAAGGCAACAGGAGACCTGGTCACCCAGGATATGGAAAAGGCTGAGATGGTCAATGATGTTTTTGCCTCAGTCTTCACTGGCAAGTGCTCTAGCCACAGTGCCCAAGTTGCAGAAGTCAAGGGCAGGGACTGAGAGAACAAAGAACCTCCCACTGTAGGAGGAGATCAGGTTCAAGACCATCTAAGGAACCTGAAGGTGCACGAGTTCATGGAATCAGATGAGATGCATCTGCGAGTCCTGAGGGAACTGGTGGATGAAGTTGCTAGACCACTTTCCATCATATTTGAGAAGCTGTAGCAGTCCAGTGAAGTTCCCACTGACTGGAAAAGGGGACACATAACCCCCACTTTTAAAAAGGGAAAAAAGGAAGACCCGGGATACTACAGGCCAGTCAGTCTCACCTCTGTGCCCAGCAAGATCATGGAAGCTATGCTAAGGCACATGAAAAATAAGGAGGTGATTGGTGTCAGCCAGCACGGCTTCACAAATCATGCCTGACAAATTTGGTGGCCTTCTGTGATGGGGTTAGAGCATTGGTGGATAAGGGAAGAGAAACCAACATCACCTACCTGGACTTGTGCAAAGCATTTGACACTGTCCCACATGACATCCTTATCTCTAAATTGGAGAGACGCGGATTTGATACATGGACCACTCGGTGGATAAGGGATTGGCTCAAAGGTCACACTCAAAGACTTGTGGTCAATGGCTTGGTGTGCAAGTGGAGACCATTGACGAGTGCCATTCCTCAGGAGTCAGTATTGGGACCAGTGCTGTTTAATATCTTTGGGGTTATAGACAGTGGGACTGAGTGCATCCTCAGCAAGTTTGCCAATGACACCGAGCTGTGTGGTGTGGTCAGCATGTTGGAGGAAAGGGATGTCATCCAGAGGGACCTTGACAGGCTGGAGAAGTGGGCCCGTGCAAACCTCATGTAGTTCAACAAGGCCAAATGCAAAGTCCTGCACATGGGTCAGGGCAATCCCAAGCACAAATACAGGCTGAGTAGAGAATGGATTGAGAACAGCTCTGAGGAGAGAGACTCGAGAGTGTTCATTGATGAGAAGCTCAACATGTCCCAGCAATGGCTGCTTGCAGCCCAGAAAGCCAACTGTCTCCTGGGCTGCATCAAAAAAAGTGTGACCAGTAGGTTGAGGGAGGGATCCCACCTGGACTACTGCATTCAGCCCTGGGGCCTACAGCATAATAAGGACATGAACCTACTCGAGTAAGCCCAGAGGAGGGCCACAAAATGATCAGAGGGCTGGAACACCTCTCCTATGAAGACAGACAGAGAGTTGAGGTTGTTCAGCCTGGAGAATGCTCTGGCGAGCCCTTATAGCAGCTTTCCTGTACCTCAAGGGGAACTAAAAGAAAGCTGCAGAGGGACTTCTTAGAAGGGCATGTAGTGATAGGACAAGGTATAATAGCTTTAAATTGAAAGAGGGTAGATTTAGATAAGATATAAGAAAGAAATTCTTCACCATGAGGGTGGTGAGGCACTAGAACGGGCTGCCCAGAGAAGTGGTGGATGCCACATCCCTGGAATTGTTCAAGGCCAGGTGGCATGGGGCTTTGAGCAACCTGGTCTAGTGGAAGGTGTCCCTGCCCACGTCAGGGGGTTTAGAAATAGGTGATTTTTAAGGTCCCTTCCAACACAAACCATTCTGTGATTCCATGATAAACCTGGATGAAATCCCTCACATATCTTCACACCCTACCTCCCTCCTCATTTGCAAGTGGGACTGGAAAACACAGCCACAAAGCCAAACCTCAGCCAGATTAAGTGTAATAACCCCACACAGGACAAAAATCATCCCAGGGTTCCTATGGCAAAAGTCCCTGTGAATCTCTAGAGCACTAAAAGTCCCTTATCTACAGCAGGAGGAACTTGGAGCCAGTATTAAGGACAAGAAAAGACTTCTGGCTTGGACTGTGCCGAGGACAGCCTCTTAAGATGACTCTTTGGTGTGTATGAAGTGCCATGTGTCTCCCCTTCCATCTGCCACTCTGCAAAATAAGTTGCCACACAGCTGCACTCAGGTGATTCCCACCCCAGTTCATTTGCCTGGCCCTCCTCAGTACTAGCTGGCCTCAAATCTGAGCTCATCCTTGCCTGCTGCACACCCACACAGAGGTTTCCATACGTCTCATGAGCCCCTGACCAAGCCCTGTTCTGAAACAGAGATCTGTATACCAAGATCCCAGTCCCTCTGGGCTGAGACCAGGGAAGGAGTGCAACAGGCCAAACAGGAGATAAACAAAGAGGAGTCAGCTCCTCCTGCCCACTTGCCATCCCAGGGGTCCGTGCAAGCAGTGGGAGCTTTTCTGACAACTCCCCTGGGTCCAGAATGGGCCCTGGAAGAAGGTCGGAAAGACTGGTTGGCTGTAGGAGCCAGTTTCCCTTCCAAGGCAAGAAACTCATTCAAGGTGTGAGGTTTAGAGGTCACATTACCAGCCAGGGAAATCCCAAACTGACTGGAAAATGCCCGTCCAAATAACCTCCACACCTCCACCTTGACATCTTCTACATCCCAGCTGGGATGTAGACCAGCTGATACTGGCAAGCACAAGGGAGCCCAGAGGTGCCTAAGACATGGGATGCAAGTCCAGCATTCCCTAATTGCATCTCTCACCCCTCCAGCTGGTCAATTAGACATGAAGAGGTGAGGAGTCCACCTCTTCTGCCCGGTCAGAGCCATCAGCATGGCACAGAATAAGCTCCCCCAGAATCGGCAGCCTGAGGAGGGTCCCAGAGACCCACAGAGGAAAGCAGCATTTCCAGCTCCCACTGAAAAGCAATATTTCTAGCCCCCAGGGAAAAGCAGAGTGACTGTGAGGAAGGGAATCCTAGCACTAGCAGACAATGTAGCCACCCTCCCCAGCTCAGCCCTGGTTGACAAATGGGAATAAACCCAACTGAACCGTCCACCTCCCTCCCCTGGCAATTCTACTCTGAGAGAAAGGTTTAAAGGACTATTACGATCAATTAAATCAAAAGAGCAATGTCAGCTTGCAGCCCTGGGAGAATCTGGCCCTTTACATATCTCTGAATAGAAAATGCTCATCACAGCATGCCCAGCGTACGTTTCCTATAAAAAAAAAAAAAAAAAATCCTTTTTTCTAGGCAGAAGCCTTCAGTGCTTAAGGGGCACAAAAAGACACATACTGAGACAGCCCTTGCACAGAGAGAAGGGGGAATCAGCCGGCTCAGGTGAGTGTCACAGTACAGTTGTGCTCAGTTATTTCAGTTGTCTGCTCCTGGAAAAGCCATCAGTAAGTTCAAATCTGCTTTTCTCATATTGCTTTTGGGGAGGATGGGGAGAGGGGGGCTATCTATTTTCCCTCCTCCTAACGCATCGCGTCTGCTGGAGAACCGGGGTGAGGAAGAAATTCAGCTCATTTAAAGGGACATTAAGACGGTCCATCCGGAATACAGTTCCTTTCTTCCCCCGGTACCCCCAGCCGCGACCCCCAGGCAGAGGCGCGCCCCTGCAGGCAGCAGCCAGCCTGGTCCGGACGCCCGCGGGCAGGTGGGCTCTCACCTGATGAGGTTCTGCAGGCCCTGCTTGCTGGAGTTCCTCCTCAGGATCGCGCTGGTCATGGTGGCTACGGCTGAGCGGCGGGCAGGGTCCCGGCTGCCACCCCCTTCCCCAGCGCCGCAGGCAGCTGCCCGCCCGCCCGGCGCTGCGCGCTCCCGCGTCCCCCCTCTCCGCCTTCAGGAAGTTCTGCAGCTGGCTTCCTTTTGTTTCTCCGAGCCCCCCCTGCTCCACACCCCCGGCTTGTCTCCTCCACCTCTACCTCCTCCTCCTTCCCCTCCGCGCCGTGGAAGTGTCACGGGAGAATCTCTCGGAGCGCAGCCGGCGGCGGGTCCCGCAAGCACAAAGCCCGGCGCTCCTCGATCCCCAGAGAGAAGGGCTTCTCCCCCTCCCACCTCTGCTTTAACCCTCTTCTCTCCCTCTTTCGTCTTCTCCTGCCCCCTCCTCCTTCCTTCAGTCAGTCCCACTCCCCCATATTTCGTCCCCCTGCCTTTTTTTTCCACCTTTACCACTGCTTCCCTTATTACACAAAGCAACGTGGGAGCAGAAACCCAGGTTGGCAACTTGTGCTCAGCAGGCTGTAAATCACTCCTGGTCCATTCACAGCAGACGTCTCCAGTGAAGGGCTCACCTCCAAACAGTCTCCGCATGATGAACAGAGAGCCACAACAATGCAAGAGAGGCTTTGTGTTTGGAAACACTGCACCAGAGAAAAATGTTCTCCTGGGATGGAGATAGCAGCTGGATTCTGGAGGAAGCCAGCCCCAGGCAGGCAAGAAGCATGCAATCTGCTTCTGCTCTCAAGCCTCCCCCTCACCTGCTCAACTGACCGACTCTCCCATGCCTCAGTTTCCCCAGTTGTCAAACTGGGCAAGAATAAAAAAGTCTGTCTTGCCTCCATGAAACACTGATATGTCAGGACATTAAAGAGGTGTGTGAGTGTTTGATGAAGAACTATCAACACTGCCACCTGCTAAAACAAAGTGACCATCTGCCAATGCATTCAGTCGAGTGTTCTCATGCTACCATGGACCAGTCTTGGGGAAAAAAAAAACCAAAACACCAGTCTTTTTTCCCTAACCTGCCTCTCCTGGTCCACGTGTGCTTTTTTGGGGGGAAGAGATCTTCTGCTCTACCAAACCAACTGGCACCTGAACTTGCACCCAGCAAGTTCCAGCCCTACCTTATACATCATGGCGCTCATGGCATGGCCTGCCCATATTCCCCTACAGTAAGTGGGAATATTCCTCTGGCTTTCTCCAAGATGGGAGCTGTTATGATGGGGCCACCCTGCAAAGACCCTCACCTCCCTTCTGCTTGCAGTGCCTCTCATCTCATTTACATGTTTCGTTTTAATTACTTCTGCAAAAGTGTTTCTCGCTGCCTGGTAAGCTGAAATGGAGAAGTTACCCATGAAATACATCCAGAAATCTCAATAAAAAGGAAGTACATTAAAGCCAAATCAGAGGGAAGTGTCTGCCTTCCATTCCACTATTTCTTCATTTCAAAACACCTTATTTTTTTTCTGCAGGTATTTACTAAGTATCCCCTAAATGATCAGGAGCAACAAAACCTAATAAGCATGGACACTGATAGTGACCTCACTCAGTGGGCTAGTCAGATGCTGTCACACTGCAATTTTTTCTTTTTAAATTTGGTGAGAAAATGCAAGAGATCCACCACAAAAGGTCTCTGTTGCTCAAAAAGAGCCTGTCCCAGCCGTGCAAGTACTTACAGGAGTAATTAGTAGCATTTGAACAATCCTACTGACTTCACCACAATTACCCACAGAGTTGAAATGAAGTATGCATCTACAGGGCTTTCTTTTTGGAGAGAATCAGCCCAAACCTGCCACTGATTCCCATAGTCCAAGTCAGCCAAGGATGCAAGACAGAGGAGTCCTGGCAGGCAGAGACGTAGCTAGCAGCCATGGGCCAGCAACAAGTGAGGGCTGAATGAAATCACAGCAACATTCTTATTTCAGGCAGAGATGCTGGGCGACCTGCAGGGTGCTGGCGGGGGCAAGGAGGGATGCAGCCGCTGTCACTAAGAGAAAGCAGGAGCTTGCTGAGTGTGGGAAGGGGAAGAGGTGATGGCACATCACTACCTACAGAGATGAGATCCTCTGTGTAAACAGGCAGAGGGAAAAGCTGTTGATTCCCCCAGGAAGAGAGCCTTGCCTTCACACCCAGGTTTGCCTTCTGGAGGATGCCAGCATGAGCTCCTCATCTTGCAAGCACTTGGCAGACTTCCAACCTAAGCCCAGGACTGACTCCCTTTGAGAGATGGGGGCCTTCAGTGAACAGGGCTGACAAAAACCATGCTTGGCTGATGAAATCCAGGACCAAAGAGAGGTCATGACATTAGCTCTTACTGGTCTAAGGTGGTAAGGTCATTTGGAAGCACCAGAAGTAAAGCAGTGAGGAAAAGGTTCCCTACATTACAACAGGCAGCCTTCTGAGCTCTGCATTGCTTCTGGGGAGAGAAATTCCCAGTACTGAACTCTGCCTGGAAAATCATCCTGCCTTCACAAGGTGGCCGTGCTGCTACTCGACCTCAGGGGAATTCTCCCTACCCTTCTTTCTGGCTTTCAGCTTTGACATCAGATATGACGAGAAAACCCATCCTTCCTCCAGCATTAGCAGGGTCCTACAGGACCACAGGGAGAGCAGAGCAGGACCCTCTTTCTAAACCCAAAGCTTGCAGGAAGGGAGAGAACTTGTGGACTAAGTGACATGTGGACAGATTCACTATCCCCATCTCTGTGGGGCACAGAGCATTTAAACTCACTAGTCAAAAGCACAAAGCCTGAGCCTAAGGGACCAAGGAGAAAGAGCAGTGCAGAAGAAATCCCACACCATCAACTTGCAGAACAGAGGCGCCTTCTGTCCCCTCTCCTCCCGCACTTGCTGCCGAGCCCAGGTGCATCAGAGTCATACCATGTATCCAAGAACAGTAAGGTCAGCATCAGTCCCACAGCTGCTCATATCCTTTCACAGAAACAAACCTCCCGGTCCCACCAGGAAGTGGGTAGGAGTGCAGCGGACACAGGAAGAAAAACAAAGAATTAATTCATCTGCTATTTTTTGGCACAGTTTAAGCTAGGAAAACCATCATAAATCTCTGCAGCAAAACTGCACCCCACTACAGGAGCAGAGATGCCTGGAGCACCCAGAAACACTCCACAGAACACCAGAGAGTTTCTCAGAGCTCTTCCCAGCAGCAGGGAAAGCAGAGAAGGTGAAATGTCAGGGGAGAGTGAGTGTTTCCATTGCTGTGAGGAGGAGGGCGGGAGTCCCAGAGAGATAGGACCGCACCATTTCCCATTAATTACACAATCACTCTGCTATGTAGGACTAGTTGCAAAATCAGTTGGAGGCTAACACATGGTCTAGGAAAAAAAAAAAAAAAAGACTCTAGTCCTGCTAGCAAAGAAATGCAGCCCGAGCTATTTTCTCCAATATTGCAAGGATGTAAAGCACTGTCAGTATAAGTCCCAATGCACAGCTGCTTCAAGGGCCAGTCCTTTACAGGTGCCATGAGCTGCCCGTGTTATTTTCAGAGGTACATGCCTGCATGTCAGTTGTAGGATCCCACCCAGAGAAGATGCTCCTGCAGAAACAGCCTCACCTTTTCAGCAAGGACTAAGCATCCCTGTCTCAGCTAGAGACCCTGCACTTCCACCAGCAGCCCCCCTAGGATGATGGAATAGATAGAGTCTCTCTGTTTTGCCTTTGCAGTGATACATCCTTCCCTCTGCCATCCCGAACTTCTCTCCCTATCCCAACATCTCCTCAACCTCTCTTCACCATGCACTAGCAATCCCCATTTTGAAACCAGCTTGGCAGACATCAGCACTCGCCCAGCTCCCTGGAGGCCTCAGTTCAGAGAGAGGTGCACACAGGTTGGTACATCAGCTATGTAGATTGTGTGGTTTACATGGTAGCCTGATGGATAGGGTTTGCCCATCTCACCTTCATCCCTAATTCCCAGTTAGCTCAGTCCAGCTTACTATGCCAGCACTCACTTTTGGGCAGCCAAATACAGAGGCCAAAACAGGCAGCCAGAGATAACCCCCAGGAAATAGCGCGTCTAGCAGACAAAAGTAACATGTTGTCTTCTTCACACCATAACAGCTTGTCACAAACTCCAGAAGCATGCTGTCTGGCGGGCAGAGCACCTCATCTGTGCGGTTAACTCAGGGTGCAGGGGAAGGAGTCCAGTCCCAATAACGCTCCTCAGCAACCGTCCTCTGCCATGAGTCAGGAGGGGACATTCCCTAGCCAACATGTGACCCCATGGGTGTTGAGGGAGGGAGTGCTGTAGGCAGGAGTTGTCTTGGCTCAGAGCTTTTGTCTGGCCCATGCACTCAGAAGACTATCATGAAGAACATGTATAATTGTGGGTTGGCTCCAAAGAGTCAATAAACACAATCTCATAATAAGTCTGAAGTTCTTGGCTTGGGTCAGTGATGACTTTCTTCCTATGATATCCGAAGAGGCAGACATACTAGAGAGAGAGGAAGCCAGGTCTAGAAGGAGCACCCCTCTTCTTCTTAAACCACTGCCATCCCTCACCCTCACACAGAATGGAGGAGGGACCCTCCCTGTGGGGCACCTCATGGGTACATCCTAAAATCTAAAGCTCAGTGAGAAGTAAAGATGCAAGCTTACAAACCTTATAAGAGAAGATGCTTTTGCTCCAGGGGTGATACAAATGAGCAAAAAAGATGAGGGGATCAAGGGAGAAGGAACCAAAAGGAACATCTGAAAACTGGATTTTAAAAAGGGGGAAGAAGTAAGCAGAGAGAGGTAGTGTAAACATTAACTGGGCAGCCCAGCATGGTTAAAGGAGATGAGAGCCCCTGTTGCTCTAGGTGCTGTGCAAACAGGGAGAGATACCACCTGAGTCACTCTGGTGAGCTAGCATCTGGGTTTTACAGACCAGGTCCGAGGCCATGTGACTCAGCAGAGCTCTGGAGGAGTGCAGCTAGTCCAGCACGTTGAGCAAGCGTGGTTACTGCAGGGTGCACCGTATCTATATATAAGGTTAAATCAACAAAGCCATTGCGAAAGAGACAGGAAGACAAAACAATGGCTGCAGATAAGACACTCCCGGCCCACACAGGAGGGTCATTACAGGACAAGAGAAGAACTACTGGCCCTGTGGGGACTGTCTCTGTCTCTTTGGGATGCCTCTCCACCTCAGGGCCAAGCAACAGGACAAAGGGCTCCAGCCAAGATGAATAAGCCATAGGCAATTGCTGATAAGAGGTTGTCCCCCCACCAGCAGACACTGTAGGAAATGTCTGAAAAAGGCCTTCTTACAGCATCACATTGCCTTGTCACTGGTCTTTGCTCACCGAGGTTTGGAAAGATGTTGAATTAATTTGAACTTTGAATGTCCATTTAAAATAAATGGAATGGCCTTTGCTTTGGCTAGGTGGATCAGATGGGCACTAATGGGCAACTGAAGATATCTTCAGTCATCTCCAATATCTCCCAAGTTTAGTGTTAGAGGAGCACAACCTACAATAGAGGCACCATCTTCCTTCACCAAGTGGCACCTGCGTGATATCTTCAAAGCATAACACAAAGCCAAACAACGCATTTTGTTGACAGGCTGTGGGATAGTACCACTGTGTGAGTACAGCCTTATGCTCCAGCCACACTGCTCAGCTGACCAGCACAGCTTTCAAGAAGTGAAATACAGCTTCTTCCTGGTATAAACTCATTAGCTCATCTGCAGCTGGCTCGAGGCTTTGATGTAGCACCACATTATGCAACACAAGCAGTTTTAGCAACATTAATACTTTCCTCACACTGCCAGGCTGGTTACTCCAGCTGGGGCCAGGGTAAACTAATGGACAAGAAGGAACCTCCAAGCATCACCTGACAGTTCCTGCTGCCAAGCTACACCCTCACTTCAAGCTGCACCTTGTCCTGGGGAAAGGCATCTGATCTCAGCTTGCCAATATCCATCCATGCCTCCCTCATCGAGCTGGGCAAAAGATAGGATCTGTTACAAAAGGGCAAGCAAGAGTACCCAAAAAAGCCTGAAGACCAACACATGCCTCTGTCAAGGGGGAAGATACTCATTAATGCTACAAAGTGAGGCCCAGCAAAAAGTTTAAATGATGATCCTTTCTGCACAAGGGACAGCTAAGCCTGTATGCAGGAGATGATGGCAACTGGAGCAAAAAAGCAGCAGAAGAGACAAATGGCACCCTAAGGAAGGAGAAGTCCCACCACAGCAGGGGTGGACAGCCTATATTTCACATTAGTCTGTCCTTGAGGACAGCTCAGCTCAGACACACTGCTGTCAGCTCCTGATACATAAGCTAAATCACAACTGCAAGGATGCACTTATTTTAAGAGGAAATAATTATTGACATCAATTTTATTGGGGGAGAACTTTGCCCTTCCCAAAGAGCTGGCAGTCATGATTGTTTGGGATCTGTCAATAGTTCAGAGTTTGTCAATGTTAATGGCTCCAGAGTAAGCTTTCACTGGAAGGAAAAGTGCTTGTGCAGCAGAAAAGCACATGCATGTACAAGCACACAAAAAGATATCATATTTTCAAACTGTCTGGCAAGGGCTTGATAAAAGGCATTGCAGATACTGTGTATTTAGCTGAAGCAAGCAACAGATACCTAGAGCTGGGAGAGAGACTTCTTGGTAATGCAGAATTAATCCCTAGTAAAGGATCTATTTTCAAAATGAGCATGTAAGTGAAAGAACTGGAGACCTCCAGCTGCTGCAAACCAGCACAGCTTTATGGCAGACAGTTGGATGGTGCTGATGTACACTAGCAAAAGCATTTGGGCCCACACATCTGTGGCATAGCAAGAGAAATCCAAACAATCTGACTTCCAAATAAACCAAGTCCTGCACATCTCAGACTGGTTGCTCCCAGGTAGTTGCAAGTTTTTAGACCACTGGATGCTCATCACCAATCAAGCTAATAATAGAAGCCCACTCACTGCCATTTCCATTCATTAATAAATTCAGCTGGGACAGCTCATGTATTTTCCTCTTTAGCCATGTATTCCCTGGACAATTATCAGACACACCAGGCTGGTGTGAATCACCATTGATCCGCTGAGAGAGGGTGAACACAAGTCGCTCCTGGGTTTAACACTCGCCCCATATGACTCAAGATGGAGATATCATCAGCAGCTCTGCTGCCAGCTCCAGCAGTCCATCCCACAAGTGACTTGTTTAAAGCAGTAAATAAAAGAAGATATTTCATCCTGCCTTGCTGCAAATTCTCCTGCAGAGGATGGGGACTGCCAGCCTCCCTGCTCATGCTGTCCACAAACAGCAATGGAGACCCTAGAAAACTGCTGCAGACCTGCCTGTGAGAAAGACAGCTCTGAGTGCCGAAACCTGGGATTAAGACACTCCAGAGGCTGCCTCACACATCTGGTGTGTGTTAGAATGGATACACTGGCAAAGAAAACACACACGGGCTCCAAGCAGGGATGGTTAACCCATTTGTGACTGTGCCTCTGTGGAGCACCCAGACAGGCTGAGGACTGCAAGATATCTGGCCAAGCCTCAGGAGAGGTCAACTCAAACCTCAGCATGACCTCTGCTTCCTAGGTGATATTGAGAAGCCAGGGGACAATTCAGGTGCCTAAACACAGGTGTCAAGTGCCAGTGAGGATGCCTTGGGTTACATAAGGCACCTGCCAAGGCCTGGCAGATGTCACATGAGTCCAACAGGAAACCACTTCTTCTGGGTACCCAATCCACAGTATGCTAATCCTACAGGTAGAGCATTTCTTCCTAAACGTCTCAACCTCAGTTGTCTGGCCTTGCAGTAGAGATATCCCGTCCTCTGCCACAAGGCAGTAGGCCATCAGGATACCCACAGAGCACCCACCATGGTGACACCCTGGCCTTGGTTGAGCACTGTAGGTGCTACTCTCATACCAATCATATCGCAGTCATGCCATGCATAACAGCTGCCTTCCTAGCATGTGCAGCACCTCCTAGGGCATTTTTTTGGCCCGTATAACAGATTAAAATGATCCAGAACACAACCTGGGTGAAGAGGCCCCTGAGTCCCTATCATACAGATACACCACTGTGTCTTCCTTTCTTTGATGTACATCCTCAGGATTTCTCCTTATGAAGGGCTTGAGGAGAACAGAACTGCCCCATGAGAACCCTTTCTCCATGCATTTGGCTTCAAATGATGCCAAAGTACCTCCTCAGTGAACCCAAAGACTCAGCCTGATGAGGAGCTTGTTGGACTCACATTAAGGGAATAGGAACTGCAGCTGTGAGAGGTCAAAGCTACTGCACAAACTGGGTTGCCTTGAGCAGAGCAGAGTCCTCCCTCACCTGTGCCAGGAGAGCAGGCACTGTCCTTCCAGACAGGTTCACATAGCTGGTCTGTACTGGCAAGGCTGCACATGAAGAATTAAGCGAGAGCAGCAAAGCATCGTTTCCTCTGCGCCCCTGAGGGTCACAGCAGGTTTGCACTGCCAGTCAGAGCCAGATTACAATCCCCAGAGCCTGGTAGCCACCAATCCACCCTGGAGTCTGGGCAACAACTTTCTTCAAGCCAGGATTCCCAACCCCCCCCCCCAAAAAAAAGCTGTTCCCAACACAAACATAGCGCTGACGAGGCCTCAGCATGCCTGGATGCGAGTCAGTGTCCCAATGGAGGCAGCAACTAGGCTGGATAGATGCCTAACTGGAGCAAGCCCAGCTCTGAGGAGAGCCCTGAGGTAGCAAGGAGCCCACTCAGCCACCACACAGACCCCACAGCCAGGCGTGTGGGTCACAGAGGTGACAGATGCGAAGGGAGGATGCAGGCAGAGCATCAGGGTTAGAGGGTCAGTTTGGGTCAGAGCAGAGGGGCCCAGCATGCCGAGGTTAACCACTTCACTGCCACAGCACCAGCTGTGATACCTTCTACCCTTCCAGTTACTGCTAGGAAAAGGGCTTTCAGATTTTGGGAAAGGCCTGAAACCCTCTGAAGCAGCACACCACACAAAACCCAGGTGTGCAGGGAGGATGCCAGACCAGCGAGGTACAAGAAACTCTCTTTCCTCCCACCTTTCCAAATCAGCCCTCCACACACCTTGCACTTCTCAGCCATGCCCATGGAGCAGCACTTGTCCTATTTCAGTTGCAGCAAACCTGGGAAAGCCCATGCAGCTTAACCCACATGGGCAGCACAGTTGCAAACAGATTCTGATCTGACCCAAGGCCAGGATGCTACCCTGTCCCAAAGTGCCATCATATTCCCTGACAGCAGGTCGCCCTTGGGGTCACTACCACCCTGGGGGGTGCCTGCCTGCTCCATGCAAGCAGTAAAGCCCTGCCATGTCCCAAAACTCTGCCTGGAAATCTTCACTTTCCCCTTTGCTGCAGATCTATCAGGGCTCTTGGACAAATCACGCTGAGCAGAGCTCGCCCTCTCGTGGGGTGCAGCCAGGGGATGCCTGGGCCCCCCACAGCCAGCAGGGCTGCGTGGCCCGGAGTGCAGGCCGGGCTGCACCACTTCCTCCAGAGGAACTGAAGTCCCAGCACTGCCTCAGCCAGCAGAAGTGCTTTTTCACCCCACCCCAGCAATGCCAGTCTAGCAAAACCTCCTCCTAGCAGCCCCCAGGATGGTCCCCTGGAGAGACAGCCAGCCTTCCCCACAGACAGGTCTCTCCAAAATCCGGGCACAAGGGATGCCCACAAGCTTCAGAGACAGTCTTCACCCCAAGAGTCTTAAAACAGTGAGCCCTCCAGCCAGCAGAGAGTCTCCTGTGGTTTAAAAAAGTAAAAATCAAATAAAGGCTGCTGGGCAATCCCCTACTTTAACACACACACCTCCAAACCCATAGTTTTACTTTGCAAAATAAGTTCAGAGGTAAGGCGAGCCAGGCTTTTTTTTTTTTTTTTTTCAAGGAGAAAGGGGCAGTGGAGGCACCTGATACCTCCCTATAATTAGAGACAGGTCTGTATCCCTAATGCCGCTGCCAGAGCACCTATGTCCAATTTTGAGACACTATAGTATTCCCCAACTTCATTAAATGATCCATCTGGCCCTCCCTTTTTCATTTCCCTACTATTTTTCCACTTTAATGAGCCCAGCTGGGTCAAACTGTGACCGGTTACTCCTGAGCAGGGATCAGCCACCCTTCCATCCCTCCCCTAAGGAATGCAGTGCACCGAGGGATCCAAAGGCTCTCCGCATATCAGTTTTCCCAGACAACCGCCTTCCAGCCATGGGTATACTTAGCAACAGCAGTCATCCTAGCAAGGACCCTCGAGACTCCTCCAAGGATCTGGAGAATTCAAGACAGCTGGGGACAGACATGGCAAACGAAAGCCTGGGGCTTGCTGGCACAGCAGAGCCTCTCCCCAGGCAGTGACCATACATGGGCTGCCAAGTGCTCCCTGCAGCTCAAGGGGTGGGAAGCCCCAGAAGGATGGAGACGGGAATTTGGGCAAAGCCAGTCTCTCATCTCAGACCCTATATGCAAGAGAAACTTGCCTGAAGACTGCAGAGCTCTATGAAGAGTCCTCTGAGTAACATGCTGGGTTATCTAGCCCTGCTATAAGGCAGGCTTCTCCCACACCTCAGACTCCCAGCCTCCCTCTGTCAAGGCAGGAGAGTTGACTCCTTCATCCTGAACCACCATCAGGAAGGACAACCCAAGCAGCCACCTCTCCATCCTCTCATCCCCCATTTTCTTGTTTCTTTTGAGAATGCTTCACATCAGGCCCACAGTGCAGTGGTTTACTATATAGCAATTCCAGTTCATGGAAAGTAACATAACATCAGTTTGGTTTAGGTGGTGATACACTAGTGTCAGCAAGACCGTCAGCATGTCCTGATTTATATGGGGAAATGGTAAACTATGTCTAAATTAGGATTTTTAGGACATTTTCTAATGCAAGCTTGTCTTCTATGTACCCTGCACACAGTTAAATAGGTAAGATTCGTCGGTTAAGCAAACCCAGCACCCTTTTTTCTCCCCATATCTATTCACTGTGCGTTTACACTAGGGAGCCTTGGGATTTACTTTCCTTGCAGTTGCATCACAGGACTCACTGCTCACACCTCCAGCACGCCTTAAGCTGTCATAGGAACACTGTCCTGACTCCATCCACACAGGTCAGCCTGAAAATATTTTTGTCCTCAAGGAGGGGAGATCAGAGAGCTGAGCTAGCCACAGAGTGAGAAGTAGCCCCAAACAGCAACTAAATGCTTCCTTCCTCCATTTTGGGAGTGGAGATCACCAGAGCCCAGCAAGCGTTTTAATAGTGTAACTAAAAGCAGCAGAAGTTTAGAACTGCACATGAAACTATTACACAAGTCGGGAGGGAAAGTAATTCTCCATATTTTTAAAGCAAAAAGGAAGTTATTTTTGCTCACTACTTTTGCCCTCAAGTTTCATATTTCATTACAATTATAAAACGCAGGTAGGGACGAAGGGACATGCCAGCCTGCCATCGTTATTCATATATACAATTTTTAAACATGTTTCTGAAGACTATAAGCGTCGGAGTGCTATGGAACAGACCCCTCCAGAGACCCTCTTATTTAGCTGAGACTCCAGCAAGAAACAGAGAAGAGAACAAACTGCCCCTGCCCCACCAGCAGCCCCCACCACTGGCCCTGGCTGTGCCAACACACCTGCACCTGCTGCAGCAAGGGGGGAGCAGGAAGAATCAACTGCCTTGGGCTGCTCCCAGCATCTGCTCCTTGCTCCTGCAAGGTGAGCTGAGCCTGCAACGGAGGCACAGCCAGGCTGGAGCAATGCTGGGAATGTCACAGATCACACCGGGAAACCCCTGCACTCCCCTAGCAGCCAAGGCTTCCCCTTTGTTTCAGCAGAGAGCCATGCATGGAGCCTTCCAGCAGCTTTTGAAGCTTCCAGTCAAGTCTTCAGCCAAGGCTAATTGCTGTCATGTGTCAGGCAAAACACTTACTTCAACCATTAGTGACAGGAGATGACACACCTTTCTCCTCTCACTGTCACTCAAGGGTTTTTCTTTCCTACCAACAGTAACAGCGCTGCCTTTAAGAAGCCTTGCGGAGAAATGCTAATGCGAGCTTTGAAGATGGAGGTGAAAAACCAGGCAACCCCAAGCTCCCTGGGTGCTCAGCCTGAATCCAGTCCAAATCTGAGTACTTCCGGGTGATATACCTTGGCCAAGCTTATCTCTGTCTACCTCCACCACAGACAGATATGGTCTCTGCTACTGATCTGTTGTCTTCTTATCCCCCATGGAAAGCTATCTGCATTGGAGTGAACAGACCCCAAATTTTACAATCTCTGCTGATAAAGCAACAAAGCAGAGTGAAGGCACAGGGTGATGTATAACCTTACAGCAACCAGCCTGAAACACTGCCAGATTAATTCCATTAGAGACACAGAGGACACAGCAAGAAATCAGATGTGCCCAGCCATTGCTGCTAGAGGAGGCAGCTGATCTCCACCCACTGGTCTTAAAGATGGGGTTGATTTCAGCTGCAGAGCTGGTCCAGGTTACCAGACTCCTTGCTGAGCTTGCCTGCTGCTGGAGCTGCAATTCCCCACTGGATCACCCCCCTCCCAAAGGCTTTGAAATTCAAAGGAGACCCTTAGAATGCTGAAGTCTCTCTCTAGCTGGAGGATCTCGTGAAAAGCCTTCCGGAGCATCTGACCCATTTCAGATTAATGGATCATCATGGTTTTGGCCATGCATTATCCTTTCCCATCAGCAACTCCCCAGTTTCCCAGTCTCCCAGTTTCCCAGGACTGGAAGGCAGCTGTGCTGTTGGGGAACTGGGATCCCAGACCTCACCTCTTGCTCTCCCCAGAGGATTCATCTCCCACTTGGTTCACACCTTCCGCACCCTCCTGGCAGCCCTCTGAGTCTGACATCTTCTCCCCTGGCCAGCACAGTGGCCCCACAGACAGCTCTGGCGCGAGGGTGATGCCGTCGTTTCGCTTTCCTGTGCACAGCAGAAGTGAGCTGTGCCGGAAACTTCATGGGCTTGAGGGTTTGGGGGGGATGGGTGAGAGGCAGAGGGAAGGCAAATTTGGAGGGGTTTTTGTTGTGTGTTTTTTTTTTTTTTTTTAAACCATTGGGAATATTTTAAGGTTTTGTCTCTGCCAACATCTCAAAATAGGGAAGTTCTGGGCTTACCCGGGGGGAAAGCAGGAGACACAGACATCCCCACCGTGGTAGGGACAGAGGAGTGACTCACCACTCCACCAGGTGCCCATGCCACTTTAGGGATAGCCAATATCTCTATACCACAGTGCCCTACAGTGCACCGGTACCAAGGTGCTGCAGCAGGAGCTGCCGGGGCTGTCCTGACCTGGCGCGTCTCAAAGTCTGCTGGAGCTGAAGGGTCTGCTCCTGACCTATGGCTGTTACCCCTGACCTCCCTGCCCAGCTCTGCTCCTTCCCCACAGCTTCCTGCTGTCACCACTGTGCATGGGGGTTCTGCAACACCTGCTGGGGCTTGGACACTCATCTCTTTGTCTCTGCCACTGGTGAAAGACATGGCCAAGAGCTGGTGGTACAGCCTGGCAGGAGAATGCCAGCAGAGCATGGTGGCACAGCCTCACCCTTTCCTGCCTGCAACGAGAGGGATGAGCATCTCAGCTTTGCTGGAATCAACAGCAGAGAGGTCCCTCATCCCCACAGCCTGGCCCCCACCAAAGCCTCCCCATCCCTACCAGGATCCCCTCAGTGGGGGCAGGCCCTTCTGTCACCATGGCATGGATGAGGGTCCGGACGCCAGGCAGGCAACACCCACCTCTCCCACCAAAGCTTTATTTACACCACTGCTGCCATGATGCAGCTCTTCGCAAAACCAGAAAGGAACAGCATCCAGCTGGTGAAACTGAGCCGGGGAGGGATGGCAGGGACAGGTGGGGGAGGAGAACGGGTGTGGAGAGATCAGGGCTTAGGATTCGCCAGCCTCGAACATCTTCTTTCTGCCCTCCATGCCAGACTTCTCCTCGATGTTCTTCCTCCAGTCGCCAACATCACGGAGGTCTTTCTCCTGGGGGACGGATGGTTACATGGGTGCAAGCAGTGCCCTCCAGGGTGACAACCCACCCAGGCAGGGCCCTCTACCTGCCCACCCAAGGAGAACCCCATGTCAGCTAGAGAAACCCAATTCCACCCAAGCAGTACATTTCTGGGGCTGCGCCCTCGTTTTTCAACATCATCACTGCCAGAGGAGGAAACACTGAGCAGGAAGAATGCTATGGAGAAAGGCTCATCCTCAGCCCTCTCTGTCACACAGGGAGGCATGAGCTTCAAAAAACGGAGGCCAACTCCTGTATGGGCATAGGGGAGAGGGAATGGGTACCTTCTCCGTGTCCTCCTTCTTGACTTGCTTCAGGTTGGCTCGAAGGTCCATGTTGACCTTGTGCTTGGAGCCCAGCAGGGCCCGCAGCATCGCATCAGCGGACATGCGCACCCTGCGCAGGGGTGGCCTCTTGAACTTGCCCCGCAGGTCAAAGAGCTTCTGGCTCAAGTCTTCCAGCTGCAAAAGGACAAAACGGGAGGGGGCAGAGGGCGTGGGTTTCGTGAGATGGACCCAAGTGGTGCTGGGAGGCACAAAGGATGGGCTGGAGACTCCCCTGAAGGATGTCTCTGGGGAAATCTCACCTCCTTGGTAGTCTTCTGTAGCTTCACTTCTGTGTCATACCTTTCTTCATCCACCGACTCTATCTTGGCATGAAGCTTTTTGCACAGGTCCTGGGAGGAAAAGCAGAGAGGGATGTTGACTGCTAGGACCCATACACGTGATTACTCTCTTCTCACCACTCTGGCTCTGAAAGACCACAGTCCAGAAGACCAGATGGGGCCAAGACCAGATGGTGAAGTGTGGCTTGCAGGCCAGCTCCCAGTCTCCACGCCACTGGCTTCAGGCAAATGCTGCCTCGACATGTTGTTAGAAACACAGCTTTCCTGCCAGCCAGAGCCCCCTTTTTTTTTTTTTTTTTTCAGAGACACCCCAGCTGCCTCACAGGCCAGTTCCACATCCAGCCAGCTCCAGGGCCCCCAATGGTGAGAAGAAGGTCAAGATGGGAGAGATCTACATCCACCAGGCTCACTGATGGAGCCAAATCCTTTCTTCTCTGGCACAGTGAAAGACTTAAAGAAGTCTTTACCTGAAGTTCCTGCATGGATCCTGGGAGTGAGAGAGGAGGGCAATGCTCTGCCAGGTAGTTTTGCTTTTCCACTTCTTTAGCAGCTTGTTCTTTTTCTATTTCAGAGACGGCAAGCTGGAGCATAGCACTCTGGAAGGCAGGAGAAGGATGGTCAGTACAGGGTGGAGGCAAGGGCGGAGGGCAGAGGGGGCTGGCAGGGGAGAGAGAGCCCTGATGGAGAGGCAGCTCGGGGAGCTCCACATCAATACCAGCATCTCCAAGAAAGGGATACTGGCAAGGACTCAATAAGGAGTGGGGAAGAGCATGGGAGGCCTCATACAGGAGGGAAAGTGCCAAGAGCTGGCTGGCTAGGAATGAGAGATAGGATGGTTGGGAGATGTCTCACTCAGCCCCAGCAGTGCCACGTACCTTCAGGTGCTGCCGACGGGCAGTAGCTGCCCTCCTTTTTTTCTGCAAGTGGGAGGAATAAGAGAAAAGCAGGTTATCAGGTGCCCATTCCCCTTCCCATTCCCCTTCTCCTTGCAACCCCACAGTCTGCTGAGGACCTGCAGTCCTGCCAGGGAGCTGGCTCCAGCTGGGATGGATGGGTTAAGACACAGCTGGTCTCCAAAACAGTGTCACTCAAAGAAGAGGGTCCCTACTGAACCCAGCTTTGCTAACCTCAGGTAGTTAAAACCTACAAAGTTCCTCCAGAAAAGATAATGAGGATGATGGACTTGAAGATATGCCTATAAAATATCATTTCAAACTTGGCTTCTTGGTACTTTTAACCTTTTCATTCTTTCCCTGTTCATGCAGATATGTGTTTTGCTTTGCACTCAGGCCAACAGGCCTGACAGCACTGGAGAGATGTGGGGTGTCCTTCTGAACAGACCATGGCACACCTGGTGAGAATGATGGCCAGGCAGGTGAAAACATGAAGACTGTGTAATTTCTTGGAGCCAAAAAGTCCAGCACAGGTGATGCTGAAGGTTCATCACAACTGGAGGACAGACACAACTACAAGATCTGCAGGCCTGGAGGCTGCTCTGGCCAGGAGAGGTGGAGGACCACAAAGCTGCGGCTGCAAGATGCAAGCCAGTTCCCTCTTTCCTGGGATACCAGGTGAGAAATAATTTGGGGAGTCTGGAAGACCAAGCCAGCCCTTCTGTACTCATGATGTGCTGGAACAGAAGTAACAGGTCTCCTATTTATAAAGGAAGTCATAACTTTGATGTGCCACTGCATTGCAGCTGTTTCCTCAACATTTTGTCCAGAAGACCCAGCAAGGCTGACTGTGGTTGAGGCAGGGGAAGTGCACCCTGACATCTGATATGCTGTGGTGGAAGAGCATTTAGGTGTGTCTGTGTTGCATAGAGGAAGTGGATAAGGACCTACAGAGTGAAATGTAACAAAATCTGACATTTTACATATGCAAATGGTGCTAAGGTCCTCCTGACAGGGCCAGAAGGCTCTGCAGAGAAAAGGCATCCAGCTCAGGGATGCGGTACACCATTAACTGGGAGGATTTTGCTCATATGAATCTGGGCATGGTCCACAACAGAGCAGATCCCTTGAGCATTGTTAGGCCAGGGCTTATTCTTTATCTGAAAACTGGTACCGCAGCAAAAAGTGCCCTCCCAGCCTT
This sequence comes from Patagioenas fasciata, assembly GCF_037038585.1. Lineage (NCBI taxonomy): Eukaryota > Metazoa > Chordata > Aves > Columbiformes > Columbidae > Patagioenas > Patagioenas fasciata. Next base: position 17,177,016 of record NC_092524.1, read on the forward strand.
TACCAGGGGCACTGGCTTTGATGGGAATAAAAGCACTTGTTGGACATCAGCACCATATTGTAGAGTTTCTATGTGTCCCTGAAATCCTTTTTTCTTTCAATGAGGATAAGCTTTAAGTTGTGGTGTTCTGGACATATGAGGAGATGCCAAGCAGAGATGAAGAATGGAGCAACCTGCTAAGAGGCGATATGAAGTGACAAAGCCACACACAACTGTCCCATGCCTTCCCCTGTGTTTCCCCAGCCACCCCCAAGCTTTGAGCCCAGTCCTGCTCCGGCCCTGCCAGAAACCAGGGAGAACTTGCTAAGGATGCAACCTTCCTCCTGTTCATGCTCCGCTGGACCCAGGTCTCCCTGAATCGCCTTTGAGAAATGATTTGGCAGCCCTCAGTGGGCAGAAAACGTGGGCCTAGGCAGGGGAAGATGGAGAGGATGGTAAGCCAAAGACTGGATGGTGGATGGGTGATGGAGGAAAGGCGGCTCTGGACCACCGCCTTCCCAGCACCATCTCGTGGCTGGCTGGGGAAGCAGGAAAAGGAGGGAAAAGAGCATCTAACTCCAAGCCAGGAAGTAGGAAAGACCTTCAAAAGGGATTTTTCTTCTCCTTTTCCAGGAGTCAGCAAGCAAGCCCTGCCATTAACCACCCTTCCCCACACCCATCAGCTGTTCTTCATAAGGAGGAATGGTGAAGCCAGGACTGATGCCATGACCATTGCTAAAGGAAAAAAACCCAGCAAGACACACTTACCTCTTCACTGTTCAGGAAGAGCAAATGGACAAGGAAGGCAAAGAAGAGAAAGGGGAGAAAAAGGCAGTTAGCATATAAATTGGAAACAAGCAGAGGAATCTTAATATGCACAAAAATTTGGCTGTCGAACAAAAGTTTTTAAATGCCAACAGCATATTAGAGTAAGAAAAAATGGGAACTTACTCAGACATCTTGCTTTAAATGGTTGTGAGCCTGCAATGAAAACCAAGAGAAATGGTTCACAATTATTCGTGCTGGTGGTGACTTTCTTGGGTTGGAAAACAAATCAAGATTCCATTAGAAGGAGGAGAAAAGAAAAAAAAAAAAGAGGAACAGGTTTGCTCTTATTTCTCAACTTCTCCAAATTTTCATCATATAGGGAACTAAGCTGTAATTTGTGGACAAGAGCCAAACATGTGCCAACTCATATCCACACCAACTTCAGCATTAGGGGACTTCTGGACTGGACCAAAGGGTACTGGACCAGAAAAAGAGATTTGTGACAGTAATTCCTGCAGTTATATCTCTTGTATGACCCCCAGGAAACCATTTTATGCAGGAAGGAAGGAAACAGCTATTTTCAGTTTACTGCTTCACTTTGCTATGCAGTCTTGCCCCATTTCATGAACAAAAAATACCCCAAAGCCGGTGGAGGGTTGGCAGTGACCCCAGGTGACAAGGAAGGACTTCAGAGGATGCTGATGTCAGTATTTGCATCCACTGCATGGGGCAGGGTAGCCTGTTGCAACAGCCTCAGCACAGATGACATAGAACAAGGTTGAAAGCTGTTGAATTGGCAAAGGCACAAAGTTTCCCCAACAGTTCCTTGCATTTCCTTTGAGCAGAAATTTTACGAGTACAACGCAGCATATTAGGGAAGAGATGGAAAAGCACCTTTGTTTTGTTGTAAATTATTTCCCCATGAACAGAATTTTACTTTTCTAGTAGAGTAGTATCTCCTGCTTGTATCTTCTAATGGAAGGATGCAGGAGTGTTGGCCAAGCCCAAACTAAGCTGGTCCTTTGCAGAGCAGGCAAGCCCCCAAAACACAGCCTGCAAACCTGGGAGACTCTGTCAGGAGGTGAAGTGTTAATGGGGGCTCAGCTTCCAGGGCCAAGGAAACTTTATCCTGGAAAATGTGCAGGCCCATCACATTACTTTAGGGAGGAGGGGGGAAAAGTGCTTCTAAAAATGGTGAGGGAGCTGCAGAAGGAGCTGCAGCTGTCTCCTCGGACAGCAGCCTTTCCCTGGTGCCAGCCCCCGTGACTCAGGGAGGTCGAGGCGACACGAAGCAAAAGCCACCGCAGGTGCCTGGGCTACAGCTGAGGGACAGGGCGGCCGAGGAACGCCAGCTATTTTTACTGACATCCCTGTCCCACGCATACACGCACCCACTTCAGCAGCAGCGACGCTGCAAGTGCCGAGGAAGCAAGGGGACAACGCCAGGCTGTAAATCTGGATGTCAGTCCCTGTCTGAGGGTGTTTTTTGGGCAGGAAGGCACTGCAAGGACCGGGTTGGGAGCTGGAGGAAAGGATGTAAGTAGGAAGCATCACTGAGTTACCACAGGGAAGGGTGCCACGTCCTGGGGCCCTGGGGAGGTCAGTGTTAGGGAACCTGCGGATTTGCTTGCCCTCACTACTCAAGCTGGAGAGCAGAACCAGCCACGGAAGGGGAAGGCATGAAACCAAAGAGAAAGAAGGTCACTGGAAAAGACAGAGGGAGACTTTCCAATGCACAGACGCTCTCCAACAGGCAAAGCATGGAGAAGGTTTTATTAGCACCCCCGTTTCTCCCAGCAGGTCACCCCCACCTGGTGTTTATCTCCATAAAACTCAGGTGAGTGAATCTGCTCCCCCGTCACCCCCTAAGAGCAAGCTGGGTCATTAAAAGTCATGCAAAACGGCTCACCCAAGTCTGGACGAGAAAATCAGAAAGTCCCGCTGGCTGGACAGGACGGACTGGCGAGCCGCAGGCAGCTGGCTGAGTAAGGAGGTATAAAAGGGCTTCTCGGGTGGCTCAGCAGAAAATCCACCTTCTTTTAAGGGCATGGAGACCTTCTCAGACCAATGATGTGCAAGAGTCCCCTGTGCACCTCCCTTGGCTGGGGCAGGCCAGGCAGGCAGCCCCGCAGGAGAGGGCAGCCACCAGAAGCAGAGGCGTGTGGAGGGGAAGGACATCTTCTATCCGTAGGGTAGGCAAGCGGAGTCACCCCAGAGGGGCCGGAGAGGTGCTTTTCCTCAGGAGTGCCGAGGAGGGAGCTTTCCTCCCTCTCTTCCTCCCACCAACCAGCCACACTAGGTATGGCTTCAAGGCTGGTGGGAGCCCAGGCTCCCTGCACACAACCACCCATCTGTAAGGCCTCTAATAAAATTTCCCCTTGGAGACACAGACAAGGGCACAGCTCCGTTTGCCTCCAAGGACCTGTGAGCAGCTCAGCCCTTCAGGAATGAAGAGGGGAAAGAGCCTGCACCCCACAATCAATTGCCAATAGCATGTGCAAGAGCAATACCTGAGCAAGCCATCCATCACTAGCATGTTTTTCAAACTTCTCTTACCACACAGGAAACATTTGCAGTTCCTCCCCATGTGAAATATTACGATGCAAATAGTTTTTTAGAAAACAAACTTGGGCAGCCCCAAGGCTCACTGCAGCACAAGAGCGGGGGACAGGCCACAGAGCACGGGGGAGCAGCCCCACACTACCAGCAAGAAAGGTAGCCCCCCTGTGGGATGACCCAGACCCATATCTCCATGGGTCTGAAAGAGAGTCAGGTGGAAATGTAGCTGGAAATATTTACCAGCCCCTGTCACAGCACATGTAGTGTGTGTGTGTGTGTGTGTGTGAGGATCCCATGGAGACAGAAACCCAAACAGCTCCTGCCCTCCTCCCCCAGCCCAGGCACTCCCTTCCCTTTCAGACAGGGTTTTTTAGGCTGATTCAGACATGGCCCTGACAATATTTTCCAGGTGTCTCTCAGATCTTTAATAGATAGCAGCAGATCCACTGTTGCAGGCTTTCTGTTTCAGCACCTTTAGCATCATGCAAGCAATGCTGCAGATGCCAGCGAAGGAAGAGCAAGTGGGGCTGGTATCTTGCTGGTGTTTGCCCTGGCGGCAGGTGGAGGACGGAGAAAACTCTAGTGTGGGCCAGGCTGGATCCGTTCAGGATTTGTCCCTCTGAAATGTCAAGAAGTAGATGGTTTGGGTAGCGAATATCCCGGTGTCAGTGTATGCTGGCCTGTAGACCTGAGCTATCCCCTTTCAAATCCACTGTAAGACTCGTGGAAACACACAGTGAACATGTGGTTCAGCAGAGGTTTGGGCTGGTTTTGCCCTATTCTGAGCTCTCATGCAATGGCTGTGGGTCAGCACATAGTGAAGGAGCCAGGCTTGGGAAGAGCTATAACGAGGATCAGCCCAATCCAACCCTCCTCCCCATTCATCTCCTGCACATCCATGTCCCCCAGATTGTGAGCTCTCTGGGAGACATGGGTCTTCAGCTCCAAGCAGACCTAGAAAACATGGAGGTTAAACTCCAGCAGCTTCTGCCTCTCAGGAACAACCCTTGCTGCGGCTGCTGAAGACTCCTTAGTAGAGGCATCATGGCACCCATCTGGACTTCAATAAAAAACAGTTCCTTCTGCCAGTTTCTCCGAAAACAACAACAACAAAAAAGAGACCAAAGCAAACACATTTGCAGACAGACAGCAGCCACTCTCAACAGCCAACAGCTGTAATCACCCATTCAGAGACAGCTTAGTCGCTTCACTTCTCCTCTCAGTGCCAACTCCGTAAGCCACATTTGACTCCAGAGTCAAACCAACTCTTTATTTCTCTTTCTAAAGTCTCTACAGCCATTTTCTTTAGCTCCCTACACAGACACACACATTTCAGCCACTGTTGGCCCACCAGCCCTCCAAAGAGCACCCCTGCTCTTGGTGGTGGAATCAAAACTGGCAGAGTTATCCATTCAAATATTCCCCACAACAAGGAGTTTCCTTCAGCCCTGTGAAACAAAGGCTTTCCTAACTTCCTGGAGTCCAGGCATGCAGCATAGCAAAAGAGATTTGCTCTGAGTTCAGGGTTTTGGTTATCACCTTGTGATAAGGAAATGTTTGCCTGAAATAGTTGAATAAGAGAGTTCAAAAAAAGAAGTCCCATGAGCAAAATTTTGGTTAACAGTTGTGTTTGTAGGATATGGAAGGAGTGGATGGTGAGGTGTAGTACTAGGGTGAGGAGAAACCATCCCACACTTAAGACCTATGGTTAAAGTTAAGAAAGACAGAGGTTTCCAAAGGAAGTAGTGTAACTGAGTGACAAATGAACAAGTTCCTTGCAGAAAAATTCAAGGAAGACATAAAAAAGCTCCAGGCAAGTCCTTCAGAGAGGTGCTCATCACTGTCAATATGAAATATGAGTGAGGGTATTGCACAGGGGCCGGGAATATACACATTGTTCACACTTGGGTACCTTTCCTGTGGTGCACATGACCTTGTTCCCTTCTCTTGTTCCCCTCTGCTCATGCTAGAGGAATGCACCATTGGTATGGTCCACCATTCCCAAAGCACTTTCACCATCCTGCAAGGCCAGAAGGAAGATCTGGTACATACAGGAGGTTCTGCCTTATGCTTTAGAGAGTCTCAGATGTGGCACTTCTGGTCCAGGCTCCTCCAGGGAACCACCACATGTTGGAAGGACTAGGCTGATGGATACACGCACGCTGTCCCTCATTGCCATCTCTTACATCCTTATACCTTGCCTCCTCTTCAACATCCTACAAATGTTAAATGAACAGGCACCATGGAGTGACACGACACCAAGATGACACTATGTCTTATTCCTATGGATGAGACTGTTAGCAAAAAAAAAAAAAAAAAAAAAGCCTTCTGCTCAGCAGCAATTGCGCTTATGATAAAACCATAGGCAGGACTGCTGAGCAAACCAGTGTCTGACTGCCCTTCGCTTTCTCAATATCATATCAGACCAAAGCAAAGCTCATGGCTGCCATCCTGCCCACGACATTCCCTCTCCCCCCAGTGTATCCCTAAGAAAGTTCACCATACTCTTCTGCCAACACCAGCCTCTAGGAACTGCTACAAAGGAAGGCCAACGCCTTGGCATCTTGTGACAGTACTTTCCTACATACCCCACAGCTACGGTCACCTCATTCACTCATGAGATGGCTTTTCCTCTTCAGGCCTGCTGCCAAACAACACAACCACCCTGTCTGTTTAGCTCCATGCCATCTTTCTTGACAGGGAGTGCTTCAGGCACATGATGTTGATGCTCCCAGGCTGCAGGGACATCTCCAAACCCACCAGCAGATCCTGATGACACTCCTGGATGTTCAGCGGGTACCGCGCCCTCACCAACTCATAGGCTGCCAACAGCCTCATGCTGTGCTTGACCATCAGGTACTGAATGACGCAAGTAGGACCTAGAGAGTAACCATCCCTGCAGTGGATGAGGACACGCTTCCCTTTCTCCAGTGAGGCTTCGATGCAGTTGTTGATGTGCCGGAAGCAAGGCTGCCCCATGTCATGATTATCCCCATGGAGTGGAGCCTGGATGTCGACCTTGAGACGTGACCAGCTGTGCTTGAACCCTCCCCGTTGGCAGGTGCAGGGGATGACACTCAAGCTGCAGTCACTGGGCAGGCTGCTCATGTCAATGATGCTGTCGATGCTGTTTGTGCACAGTGCCCGTCCACTGTAGGCAGCGTTGAGGTTCCCCAAGTAGATGCAGTCAGTTATCCGAGCAATGATGGGTCCTGTGAAGAGGGAACATGCAAGCCCCCTTGGTTTCAGACTGGTGGGCTCCTCAGGATGTGAGTTCTTCTTCCAGCTCCCCCTGAGGTATTTCTTGGAGCTGGCAGGGGGCATGGGGCTAGAATCTGTCTCAGAGCCCGACGACAGTGTTGAGAAGAGGGAGAAGTGGCTGGTGAGCTTGGTCTTGGAAGGGGAGCCCACTGGACAAGGCAGGGGAGGAGATCTATGGGCACAAGAAATGGATGTCTGAACCAGAGACTCAGTGCTGTGGGCTGCCCCTCTGCTCTCAGCGACTTCCATCTGCCAAAAAAAAAAAAAAAAAAAGGAAAGGATGGGTGAGACCATTGAAACTCATCTCTCCAGCTGCACAAGCAAGGAGACATGAGCTGGCAGCTGGCCTTGCCTACAGCAGAGCTTGGAGACACTAGAGATCCTGAAGACCTTGCATATAACCAACCCAAACACCTAGTCGTCCTGTTCCATGGGGACAAGCACAACAATACCCTAAAGGCTCACCTGGACCTGCAGAGCACCCTGCCAGTCCTGGGGTGCCAGCATGCTGGAGGAGTCGTCCCCTCCTGCTGATGGCACTAAGCAAAGGGACCGGTGTGTGCCAGGTTGCAGCGCTTCCCCACCCTTCTCTTCATGCACTTCATGTTTACTCATCACCAAGTTTGGACAAGACCCTGTAGGAACAGAACAACTCCATACAGTCACGCAGAAGTACTCACAGGAGGTGCTTTTGATACAAACACTGGCCTTGAAGAGAAGCAAGGCATTTTAATGATCCCTTCCACTCCAGAGGGACACTCTTCAGTGTGGGCTGCTGGAGGGATGTGCAACTCATTGCAAGCTGAAGTCAGGAGGAAGGACAGCATTTCAAACTGAAAACACAAAGGGTTAAAGAGCAGCTGCAGGAAGAGGACAAACAACAGAAAACCCCTCTGGATGACATCCCTTCTGACCACGTTAGCACCCAGGGGTGACTGAAGCCCCTCCAGCAATGGAGAGGCTGCATTCACAGCCAGCATCACGATCACTTGGTTCCCAGCTCAGCCCCAGCCACACACCTCATGCATTGCAGGAGCTTTTCCTATTTCCACACAGAACACTTGGACCAGAATGTACCTTGGACACTACCACAGCACAGCTTTCTCCACAGCCTCAGGCTGAGTTGGCAGGTCCTCTGGAAAGGCAACAGCCAACACATCTGCCCAGCACTGGTCTGTGCCCAGGCCTTCAGCAGCTGATGTGTCCAGGATGTGATCCCTCTGGCATTCTCACCAAGCCTGCCCCTGGATAGTATTACCACAGTGACCTGACACCTGATCACAATCCTCCATGGGTCTGTATGCCCTCAGACCTTCTAAAGACCAGGACATGACTCAGAACATGTCTGGAGAACAGGTTGAGACCTCTGTGTGCTCAAATCAGTATGACTGCAACATGCTTCTGCTCTCAAAAGGTCTTTCAGGCTCTGTGCCAAAACAAAGCAGCAGCAAAAACACTGTGGTAGTTAAAAAAAAAATGGTCATAGAGCTCATGAAAAATGCTAAGTCACAAATCTTTTCTCTCCTCAAGGTCAACAATGGCCCTACAAACCAGTAGCCACATAGGGAATGACCCACCAGAAATTATCTATTTCAAGCTCACTGGCTTTTTGCAAGTGCTATGCGACCCCCCAGACACCACATTTTATAAAAAAAGATGGCAGCTGTGAAGACCCTTGGCAGCCTCCCCTACCTGTGCAACACTGAGAGACAGCCATGGGAGAAGGCAGCTGCAAGGAGATCGGCCTCTGGAAGGTCTTCTGGAGGTGCTTCACAATCAGGCCTGGGAAGGGAGGGGATGAGCTCAGACTAGCAGAGGGCTGAGCCAGGAAAACTCAACACCCAAACCCACTAAGCATCTTCCAAGAACATCCCAATGCTGCTTAATTCAGGGGGTATCTGTGACATGAATTTTCCCCTATGGAACCAAACCTGAGTTTAGCACATGTGCGAAAGTCAGGGGTGGTGTGGGATGAGTGCAACCAATGCAGAGGCACCTTCAAAGGAGGCTGTGCAGAAGGACACCCTTTATCACATCCAAAGTAAAGTTTCCCACCAGCTTTTTATAACACCAAGGCCAAGTGTTTTAACTGGACTGTCTTAAGTTACAGCCTTCATGCCAAAATTCAGGTTCCTATCTCTAAACTGCTCTGACTTTTATGTAAGTTAAGAAGAAAATGCTTTCCATCCAGGGCAAACCCAGATGCCAACTGGAAAGGGGCCTCCAGCTGAGCCAGCTACCTCCGTCACAGGCAATGGGCTCATCACTGGCTCTTCCAAGGGTGCAGTTTTTCTAATCCTAAGCTAACTATGAGTGATTCATGACTTGAGGTGCCTATTTCCCACAGAGGGCTTGCTGCCCCTGGACAACTGGCTCAGAGAAAGACATCTGCAATGTCCATGTTTATAAGCAGGGTGATGAAACACTTGTTTGCAAACCTACCATCCTCCCAGACATTGCTCACAGGACTTGAGATATGTGTCAGGCTGTTTGCAGGGTGAGAACTCATTTCAGTTCTGTTGAATTCCTATTCTTAATTGACTTTGTGCTTGCTTCTGCTCAAATTGAACTGCAATAAGTGTCTGCAGGAGTTTCATCACCTCTGTGTGAAGTTTGCAAGGCTGGTTGAGAAATCCCCACCTTGTTGACATGCAACAAGTCATCACGGATGGGTACCCACTCACCTGTAATGCCAAGCTTCTTTGGGGGGCATTTCTTGCCCAGCAGCGTGAAAGCTATGAAGTCCTTGTTCTGCTTTTCCCCTGGCTCCATCCTGCCAAGACTTGAAATATGGAGAAATGGGAGGCTGAGGTTTTTTAGGTCTGCCCACAAAGTTCAAATGAAAGGAGTCATCAGGGAGCATCTCCGCACAGCCATTTTCAGTCCTGTTCCTTGGACCAGGCTGTTTGGGGCAGGAAGCTGCTACCCCCATGAGGGAAACCCTCCTCCCTTCCTGCCCGTGGCAGTGAAAGGTGCACTGGGATGTAAAGTGGTCCTATAAACACCTCCGTGTTACCAGACTGAAGCAAAACAAGCCCAGTCTGTCACAGGAACAGTTCTAGATGCAAGAGCCCCAGCCGCAGTTGGGGCAGGGGAAACGGGCAGGAAAAAGCAGGGGAAGGGGAGGAAAAAGGGGGAGAAGGGTAGGAAAAGGGGGAGAAGGGTAGGAAAGGAATAGGGATAAGGGTAAGGATAGGGGCAGGGTTCCTCGCCTCTCTCTGAGAAACTGAAAATCTCATCCACAGCAGCCTCGGCCAGGGCAGAGGAGGAAGCAATCACCCCGCAAGGAGTAGCGCACCACCCCGCCGCCTCCTCCGCTCCGCCCTTTCCCCGCGCCCGGCTCCAGCACAAAGCCCCCGTCCCGCCGTCCCCAAAGACCCCGGCATCCAGGCACGACCTCTCCCCTCTACCCCTTTCTCACTGGCACCCCTCCCAGCACCCCCCTTCCCAGCACCCCTCTTTCCCACCGGAGTTTCCCAGAGGCCACTTGGACGATGGCTGCCGCCCCTCCAGCCCCGCATCGCACAGGACAATTCACCAAAGTTTCCCCCCGCACTGCAGTGCTTTACCGTAGGCAAGGGCAGGATGCTGGGGGTGGCAGAAGCCGAGGAGGCGGCTGCTTCTCCGTGTCTCACCGCCCCCCCCCGCCCCGTATCCCCCCAGCAGACCCCTGGGGAGCCGGCAGCAGGTCAGCGTGCCGGGCAGCCTGGGAGATGTAGTTTCAGTGGGAAGCGTGGCTCTGGGCCCCCCGAGAGCGAGCGGCACACAGCGGGGATCCGGTGAGGGAAGGCTGGCTGCAGCCCGTCCCTCCTCCCCTCCTCTGCTCCGGCCGAGAGGCACCAGCTTTCCTCCCACCTCCTTACAAACTTCAGCGGCCACGGGTGACACTTGCATGGGGCCTTCCTCTGCCACCAAGCACTGCCAGCCTCCCCCTGGCCTGGCCGCATGGCCCAGCTGCTGTCGGGATCCCTTTTCCTTTGCAAGAGCCTCAGACAAAAGCCAACTGTCCTGGCTTTGCCTTTGGGTTTTGAGGTGGGAGGCATCCTCATATATTTCTGCTCCCTACCACCCTTCCCCGCCCCTGCAACAGCAAAGGATAAAAATGTGCTTTAAAAGAAAAAGCTGCATCAGAACCCACAAAAGCAGGAGTTGGAGCTTTTAAAAAAGAAAACCATGCATGGCAAACTACACCTTTTCCCCATAAAATTGCAAGAGATAATGATGGTAGCTGATGAATATTTATAAAACGGGCATGCTTGCTCCTGGTGAGAAGAACTCTCCAAATCTCAAAAACTGTGAGACTAGCCAAAAAAATCTGTGTCTGGAGAACAGCCAGCCCATACCCAGGCTGAATAACGACAGTCCATAATCATTTTTGTCTCATGCCAGATGAATGGTGACAAGCACGTATAAGGCTCAGCCTTCTAGTGTGGCTCTCCTGCTTGATTTGTTGAAGTGCAGGGACAAATAACATAAAAATCACCGAACAAGGGAATAATTTGGTTTGGGAGGGACTTCCGGAGGTCAGAAGACTTGGATCTGGATGTAGATGATTGAGATTATAAATCTTAATATCAAACACCTTAATTTTCAGTACTTCTTGCCTCCACTAACAGACCTTTGCCTGGCCCAAGCCCTGCTTTTCACCATGCCACTGACCTGCAAAACTGCTAATTAAATACAGAGGGAGTGTCCCTTGGGTGAAGCAGAAGAACAAACTCCCCACTGGGGCAACCCGCACTGTGCAGACTGGTTTTGGATACCTGCTTTTGTCCCCCTTACCCACCAGCAAACCCCCTTTGCCCCTGTGGTATAGGATCAGGTAAAGGCTGGCTTCTGCCTCCTGGAAAAAGCCACCTGGACACCTCCAGCATCACGGCACGGCAGGAACAGCCTTGCACCACAGCATCACAGCTTCTGCTCCCTCTCGCACACACTTCATCTCCACAAGAAGAAATCTTGGCTGGTGAGGCTGTAACTGGGATCATAGACTTGACGACAGAGACCCAGCTCAGAGCACATACCTGCCCTGCCCTCTAGATGCAGACGTGAGAATCCAGCAAAGTCACAAGCTGAGGAGGAGCTGGTTTCCCCCTTCTTTAACTTCTCTACTTGTTGCATCTTCCACAGGGGAATCCTCCCGCTCCGGGTCCTCCAAGTACACAAGAAGCATTGGTCAGACAGAAGATGCTCATACATCTGGCCTTGGTGGATGAGGGACAGCTAGCCTTGCCCAGGCCATGGGAACATGAAAAGGAGATACTTGTGCACGAGACAAGTGTGCCTTCCCAAGAACAGTGTCCCAAGCAGGCTGTGATCATCTTGAGTGAAATAAGCCACCAAACGATGCCCAGCTCTACCAGCCCTGCTTCAAAGAGTTGACAGCAGATACTAAGAGGATCCTGCAAGAGGAAAGCTCTCAAAGCCTTGTTTTAAGAGAACAAGGCAGATTGAGAAGGAAAAGCAATGATGGAGGAAGAAAGCAGCCTTGGCAGTGCATTAAAAACTGCAACTGGATGGAGATCATCCCCACCCACTCGCCTCACCCTCCTGAGCAAACAAATCAGTTTGCTGAGTTTTATAGCACTAAGGCTCAGCCCAGGGTGCCCAGAGCTGCCCCAGCCAGATGCTCACTGCCAGGGTCCCCAGCTTCATCCCAAAAAGCACCACAGGCTTCCCCCACCAGCTCTGCTCACCCAGGACTGTGCCAGTGATTCAGGCTTTAGAAGCCAAAGCTGGAGAGAGGAGTGGTGGAACTGGTACTGAGGGTAACAATTCTCAAGCAAGAGATATCCCTGCACTTTCTTCAGCTGTGTACATTTTGGGGCTAATATGCACGTGCTTTTATGCCTGCCACCATAAACTCTGCAGTGAACATCAAGACCATGACTTCAAAAAAGGTGGCTGGAAAAAACACACACACACAAAGGAAAAAAAAAAAAAAAAGAAAAACAAACAAAACCAAACAAAAAACCAACAAAAACAGAAACAAAGAAAAAAAACCCACACAACAAAACAAAACACAAACGACATACCCGTTCCAAATACCTCCAAAACTCTTCCGGGTCTTGCATAGTCCTAGATCACCACACAGCATCACCGAAAAGCAACCTGGCAATGGATTTGGCACTCCTAACCCAATTCAGAGATGTTTCCTTCTGGATAGCCCATTCCAGCCTGACTTAAGGCTGAGACTGAAGGTTGAGACTACAAAGCATCCCTTTATAAGTCCTTCCTCAGGTGACTGATTTCCTTCTCCATCTCATTAGCAGCTGCCAGCAGATGCTGTTTCCCCAGCAGAAGCCACACTCCACTTGTTACAGCCATCTTGAAACCACCTTGTCATTTCTTCCCTCCTCACAGCCATGGCAAAGCCTGAAGATTTATCGAGAAGCAGACACAGCAGCTTTTCCTAGTTGAGCCCAAGTCATTAATCTCTATCAAGACTTTTCATAATCTTAGTCAGCTTCACTATGTTTGTTTAACTCTCAGATAGTGTCTCTGTGGAGCTTTGCGTAATTGCAGATTAACTGCTTTTCAATATTAATTGCTCTTCATTAATGTGCCAGGCTCTCTGCCCTCCAGAGCCCAGGCAACAGCTATTATTATTATACTTTCATCTTTTGAGACGAAATACAATTATAGGAGCCCAAATCTTCCATGTGCTATGACTGCTTTGTAGCAGAAGTATTTCAGAGCAAGAGCAATTCCTTTCTCCAGACAAATGCAGTGACCTTTGTTCTGCCTGTGGCTCAGAGGAGCTTCTCCAGAGCCACCCCAAACTGCAGCGTACTCAAAGACAAGTAGGAACAGTGGCACCTCTCTGACGTCCTCATCTTTCTAGGAAGGATCATTACTTATGTTGCCCTGCCCCAAAGCCCCACAAAGCAGATTTTTTTGTGGGACATGGGCCCACAAAAACCTCCCAGATTACATGAAACCTGCCCAGAAGTGACATGAGGGCTGCAACTCAGCCTTCAACAGGGTAGCGTGATCTAGTCATGGCAGGAAACTGAGAGCCTCAGCCACTCTGCCCTGGCAGCACCTGCAGGTGCTGGGAGTGCAAACCTTGCTGCACCAGCACAGCAGAACAGCAGAACCACATGGGGTGGATGGAGACAACAGCAATGCCTCACCTGCATCATCCGTGGGGATGGTCACTGGTGAGTCCCATTCTCTAAGTCGCATCTTGGGGTGCACAAGTCAAAACAGGCTGAGAATGGGCTAAAAATGAAGCCGTGTGGACAACCAGTGGCTGATGTAGCTGTCTCATTTAGGCTCTAGTCAGGACACAGAGTGTGGCTATCACAGAGGCACTAAGGGGCTAGTGTTGTATCTCAAACACCCCCCCTTGCCAGCCTTTCCTCTTTCTCTCCTCTCAAGCCTCTTACCATGCTTCAAGATCTCAGACTTGTTTAAAAGCGTTCCCAGGACACATAAGGCCCACCCAAGAACTTGCCTCTTGCCAAGTTATTCACAACCAAAGAAACTGCCCACCCCATGCTGCCAGCACATTCATCCTCTGCTTTAGAAATACAAACAGACTCAGTGGTTTTGCATGAGCTTGAAGATCTGTGTATTTGTCTCCCCGGCCCATAAGCAGCTGGGACAAGCCAGCCCCCAGCATTCTCTGCTCCACATGCAGCCTTGCTTCAGGGTGCCGAGCTACCTTGCTCCAGTCATCACACAGAGCATGAGCTGCACCAGCAGTCAGCTCATTTCTTGGCCACAAAGAGCCTCTAGTCCCATATCTGCTGACACTGAGCTGAACCAACACGTCCAGATGCTGCTGAGCAGAAGCCTGTCATCCATCTGCAAACCTCCCCACCCCTCCCCTCCAGAGAAGCCCCCCAACTATCTGGGGGGCAGGGGCAGCTTGAGGTGGGATTTCAGCCCCAGGGCTTTGTCAACCACGTCCGGGGGCTGCAGGCTGTGCCACTGGGCGAGGGGCCGGCGTGGGTTGGACAGCATGTCAGACCAGTGCCGCAGCTGGTTGCCTGTGGCCTGACAGCCCAGAAAGAGTTTGCCGATGGGCTCGTTCTTGGTCACTTTGTCGTGATCCCAGACAGAAATGACCATGTCCACATTCTGGTAGGTGACAAAAGAAAGAGGGTCAGCAGGAGGGGGCTCACTGCAGTGGGGACCTGCTCACTCCTGGGCAGTGCAGGGAAACCCACCTGGATCTGACTGAAAGGCACCTCAAAAACAAACACCTCATTGAAGTAAGGGCTTAAGGTGTTTTTCTTCACACTTGTTGTCTTCTTCTTCCATTTCTTCCTGTTCAGGATGAGATGCACCTTGACAAAAGGATCTGAGGAGAGGGAGTACAAAGCTGGCACAAGTGACAATTTTCATTGAGGATCTCAGCCACAAAATAGCTTCCTTAGATCATTTCAAATTAGAGCCTGGCACCCCACTTGTCACTCCTTCTGGTGAGCATCCATCTCTCTTCCTCTTGCCACCCACCCCAGAGCTCACGTCCTCCTGCCTCCTCCTGCCACGAGCTTCCCCTACTATCCAGCAATGACACCTCCTCTTGGGAGATATCTCCAGCTCTGCCCAAATCTGGGCTATCTGTGCTGGGGAAGGCTAGGAGCCTGCCAAGGGCTTGGTATGGCAGTGGGAGAGGGAAGCAAGTCCCTGCATCAAGAGCTTTCAAGGCTTTGTAGCTCCAGGTGCCTTCATTAGGGCCTGGGCAGGGGTAGGGAGATCTGAGCACAAGCAGTTCCTGCTGACCTGAGAGCCCATGAGAGTCCATTCGCTTCAGTTTCTTGGCTTCCAGGATAAGCACCGTTAACTTGCCAGTGCTGGGGACATAGCGCAGTGAGAAGCAGATCTCACCCAGCTGCTCTTCCTGATGGAGAGGTACCAGCGGTGAGCACCAGGCAGAGAAGCTCACTCACCTGTGTCTGGAGCATCAGGCTGAACCTAGGTTTCTCGGGTCTCACCCACCCTCATGCTTGCCCCAAGGAGCTGCTTCTGGGGGTGGTGGCAAGCACAGTAAGAGCAACAGTACATTCCTCCCAGCAGAGTTTCCAACCCAACAGGACCAACCTCCACTTTACTGGCTGCCACCAGGTCACTCCACTGCTCGATGATGTGCTGCAGGCTGACACTGGCCAGGGGCAGCCGGACCTCACCGATAATGTCATGCTTGGCAAAGCGATTGAAGTCGTAGATCTGCATCACCAGTGTGGATTCAGGTACCTCTGCCTGGGGTACCTGCAAGGGAAGACCCAAGAGCCCGGACTCACTGCTTAGTGGCAACCCTGCCCCACAGGATGGGGTGGTGGATGCAATACAAGTCTGTCTCTCAGACGCTTTCCCATTCAGTTGCAAATGCATCTGCCTACCTGCAGAGGTTTGTGCCTGGGGAGCAGTGCCCATGCCAATGGTCCTCATGAGACTATAAAACCATCATCAGCTGTACTTTCTTACCTGGAATGTGAAGGTCTCATTGAAGACAGGGTTCAGGGTTTTGCGGTAAACCTTGGTCTCATACTTCTTCTTCACATCAGATGTTAGGTAGACGATCACGTATGGATCAGATGTGCCTCCACTGTTCATGGCCTTCAGCTCAGCTGCCTGCTTCACGCCAACTTTCAGCTTGAAAGAAGCAATGGTCAAAGTCACCAGGTGGAGAAGGACAAGGCAGATGACCGGGGGCTCGGTGGGAAGCATGTGCAGCAGGAAAGATGCCTCCACCCATGTGGCTGTGAGACTTGTCAGTCTGTGAGCAGGGGGGGACATGCAAGAGGGTATGGTCCACCTTGGTGGGGAGCAAAGAGAGACCATACAGTAGCAAAGCCTTTTCCCTGCCACGCCATAGCCACAAGCATCCCCACCTCCTGCACACGGAAGTTGTACTCCAGGGAGTACTGCAGCTTTCCTCGCCCTGTCTGCTCCACACCCCGCTCCAGATCCTCCATCTCAGGCTGGACCTGCAGCAGAGAGCAGCACAACCCTCAGGACATGCTCAGACCTTTCCCTGGCCATGCTGTGCTCCCACCACCCACAGGACTGGGCAGTGTGAGAGCAAACCTCCAGGGAGGAGGGAGGCAGGGGAGAGGGGAAACAGGACGCACAAGGCAGGCCGCGCTGAAGCCACTGACGGGAAGCAAGCTGACTCTCTCCTTCTTCTTGGGCTTCTTCTTGCCACAGCAGCACTTGATGATGCAGATGAGGAAGAGGACGAAGAGAACGGCCACTGCCACAGCCACAGCAATGAGTGCCCATTTGGGTACTGGTGCAACATTCAGGGAGCAAAGATGAACAGAAGAGTTAAACCAAAGCAAAACCAGAGTGGATTTAAACCCCTTCCTGGCACTTCAGTATTAAGGATTTGTACTTTCAAAATCACCCCTATAATCCTGGACAGGGCCCATGCAGGGAGGCTGCAGCTGGAGACCATTCCCCAAATGGGCAGCAAGGATGCCCTCCGCTCCCGAACCAGCATGGTACCTCTCTGCTACATTCCCACCACAATGGACCCTGCTAGAAAAAGGGATTTGGAGGGGGTGAGAAACGGATACATAGCCTCAGAGACAAGGAGTCCTCCCTGCATAACTCTGTGTGAGAGAGCAGGGCAAGTGTTGCTGTACTCACATGGGATCTGGCTAAGCCAGCCATCCAGGAAGCCTGGCTGAGCCGTGGTGGCAATGGCCACAGGGCTGCCGGTGAGCGGTGAGGCCGTCATCATGCCTTTCCTGGCTGCCACAGCCATGGCTAAGCTGGAGTGACCTGGAGACACAAGCAAAATTAACAGGGTGGAGATTTCCTTTGCAGGCGCGTGCTGCCAGTGGCCCAGGGCTCTAGTGAGAGCAAACACAATTAAAACATAGAGCCCGGTGTAGGTATTTAGGGCTTGGTCATTTTGGCAATGAGGTGTGAAATGCAGCAGGAGGGAGCAGCAGGCAGGGAGGGCTCTGTGCCAGCTAGCCCTACATTTATATCCTTGCAAGCCTGCCTTCAGAAGGGGAGGGAGCGGGGGATGGGGGGGGGGGGGGGGGGTGGATGGATTTGAGAGTTTTCCTTTGTTTTTGAGAAATCACCTGGCTGTAGGAGGAAAAAAATGACAAGAGCTGTTTAGTGCTGGCTCCTCCCTAGCCAGGCAGCATGTGCTGAAGGGTTTGTTCAGCCCCAGGCAAACCCCACCATTAGCTAACACCCCTTTTCGGCTATTTCCCCGAGTCTTGCAGGGCGGAGGAGCGCGTGGGTTTGCTCCTGGGCTTGCAGTGGGTCTGGTGCCCAAATTGCAGGTGGCAGTGGTGCCACCAGGCTCGGGTCATGTCGGTTTGGAAACTTTGTTTAAGCCCAACCTGTGCACATAGCAACACTGACGCAGCGTAAGGGAAGTCTTCAAATTTAAAGCAGAATGGTTTTTCACTACTGCTCTCCCCATAGCAAGACTCTTATTCTACAACGAATGCTTCCTCGTAGCCAAAACTTCCTTCTCACTCCTTTTGGGTGAGGAGGGAGAGGTGCACCAGGAGCTGGGCTGGGTGGCGAGGGGGTCTGCAGCCATCACAGTGCCAGCAGCACCCGCTGCCGTGACCAAGACTGGCAGGTATGTGCCTGTTTGACTTGGCTGCCGCAGCTGCGGGCACTGTGTCCAAGCAGGTCCCTGCTCAAGCAGCCAAAACCGCCTTGCTGTGCCTGTGCTCTGCCCACGTTCTGCCCACCCTGCAGAGCCGTGGCTCCTTGCATGGGGATCCTCCTGGGGAGAAACCACTTCTGCGCTTTCCTACGCTGAACACACAAAGCCAGCACGAGCCTTTGATTTTTTCAGCAGTGGGCTTTGCTGCATGTGGGTATAGGGCTGGAGGGACATGAGAATTGTTATCATCCCTGCGGCATCATCACTGGAGCAACGGTGTGCACGTTAAGTGACTTGCCCAGTGCCACTTGGGAGGTCTGTACCATTGTACACCTGAACTCCACTCACAGGCTTGCTGCCAGCAGCTTTAATGACCCGTTTCTCCTGTCCCCACACAGGGAAATCAGTGGCCAGGTACATGTCTGTGGTATTTAGGAGGTGCCAGGCTGTGGCTTCAGGCTGTGGCAGTAGGAGGACACAACAGTGCAGGAGAGCAGGTGCCCACTCAGCACAGAATCACTCTTTCCTTGCCAGATCCCCATGGGCTGTGTCACATTAGTCTGTCATTTGCCCCAGTTTAGAAAAAAGTTCAGCCCAGCCCCATGGGGTGACCTGAGACACTGTTTTGGGGACAATGGGGATAGCCCTGCTGCAGTCTAGGAGAGGCAGTACAGGCAAAGCAGTACTTTGATGGGCTCTGCAGGTAGCCTGAGCTTCCCAGCTCCTGCAAAAGGAGCTGGGGGATCCCTGCTGCTCGCTTGCACCCCGTCTTGACCAGAGTCCCAAAATCACACTTACCGTCACGTCTCCTTCTCAGCCTTAGTCTCCCTTTCCCTCTGCGCAGACTCCTGGCCCAGCTGCCATGCATGGCAGGGACATGTTGTGGGGTGAGATGGGACCTTGCCAGACACGGAGACAAGGGTGCTGTGGAGATGGTGTCTGTGCGTCACGGCCAAAACAGGAAAGTCTGCTTTGCTAGCCCAGGAACCGGGTGGCCCCAGCAGCTCTGTCAGCCCCACCTCACCACTGACCCAAGAGGTGCTCACGCATATGAAAAGCCAGCAGGGAACTCCCTGCCAGACCAGGAAGCAAAACCTGCCCTCTCTCCTGTGAGAAGCCGGTGGGTATCACTGCCAGGCTCTGCAGCCCAGCAAATTTGCTTCTTCAAGTTATCTCTGCAGTGATACTGGGCTGCACCATGTGGCTGCAGACACTCAGCACAAGGGGATGGACACTTGCAAGGGGACGGGTCCATCCCAGAGGAGCTCTGCACCCAGGGAGTCCAGCTCATTGGCTCCCAGGGGCACCATATGTGAGGTCCTGGGAAGTGCGTGCAGCAGTGGGGATGAACAGAGATGCTCAGCTCCAACATGGCAGGGAGGACAGATGGGGTGAAAGGCCGCTGCTTGGGTGGCTCTATCCCCCAGCACCAACTAGAGCAGCACCAGGAGCATGGCCATGAGAAATTTCACTGGCATCTCTGTCTCATTAAGTTTATGTTTGCACATTTCCATTGCTGGCAATTCAGCAAAGTCAGCCCAAGAATTTGGGGCAGTGCCAGAAGCAGGGAGTGATACCACAGGTGACCAGTGGCTGACACTGATGTGAGGGGAGAGACCCCAAAAACCAGACCCATCCCAGCTCTGCTCAGCTACCCCAGCTCACCAGTCCTGCCAGATTTTCCTGTAACTACCGAGGCGTTGTCCCAATGGGCACCCAGCCGTGGAAGAGGTACTGGGGCTGCCTCTCAGCCACCTGAAACACAGCCCTGTGTAGAAGCACCCTGCATTCCTGCTGCTCAGAGGAAAAGCATCATCTCCAGGAGCAGGAGGTGATGCTGCAGCAAACCTCGGTAAGAGGAATGTATAGATGCCAAAACACTTTTTGCCCTAAACTGGCAGTCCCAGAGGATATATAGGAAAAATACATAGAGGGGCAGGGGAAAAGGGAACTTCCCCAGTAAAATCAGTCAGGGAAAGGGGGTTTACACATACATGCTAGAGGCTGAGCGTATCAGTAGCTTCTTTGTCAGGAGCCAGGCTGGGGAGGCTGCTGCTCTGGTCCATCTTCCAGCACTGGGGCAGGGATGTGCCCCAGCTGGGCAGGAGAAGAGCTGCAGGATGGCTGCCAGACCTCTGTGTCAGCCCCCTGCCCCTGGCCAGCACCAGCCTCACAGGGCTGGGTGCTGCACACCCTGCCCAGGGGAGCAAGGTCCCAGCCCAAAAATCACCCCTGCGGTACATAACAGGTAGCCTCCAGGAAAGACAGGAAAGGGGACCTGAAAACATTACAGTAAATTTACAAATGTGGCAAGTATCCAATGCACCCTGCCACACTCTGCACCAGCTCTTCTCCCTGGCTCAGCTCCCTGCATACACCTGCATTACCTGCAAGCCGCTCTTGAACAGATCCCCCTATATTTTCAGCCAAAACCATTATGTATTTGAGGGCTGGGAAAACAGAGGTCGGACAGCACGCTGTAAGTACCATGGCTACAGAAATAGGCACCGCTGCAGCGCTTGTGAGTGGCGAGCGGCGACTGAGCACAAGCTCCGAAATGGCCCAAAAAGCAGGACCTGAGCCCCTTCCCCAGAGCGTGCCCGTGTCCTAGGCCAGCCCCGGCAGCCATGAGCCGCCGGCGCGATGCCGGCGGCGGATGCAGCCTGGCCCGGGCCCAGCGCCAGCCCCGCCGCTGCCTACACATCCCAGCAGCCCGGGGAACGGAGCTGCACCCCGCCTGGCTCCTCCAGCTTCCTGCCAGCGCGGGGAGGGGGAAATATAAACGGCGGCATCTTGGACAAAGTTTGGCTGCTGCCACCAGACAGGCTGCGCCGGGAGCGGAGGCAGCACTTGCGGTGAGTTTGGGTTTTTCTCTCCAGCGAAGCGCCGGTGCGTGCGGGGGGTGAGAGCTGCGCCGCGTCCGCAGCTGCAGGTGGAGCTGCCGGACCTGCCAGCATCCGCCTGCGACGCTTTCCTGCGCGTCTCGCACTGCGGGCATGGGGGGGCTTGCAGCGGAGATGGGTGCCTGTGTGCATATCTGTATGTGAACAATACTGCCGTTATTAGAGGTAGGTAGATGGAAAGGAGAAGTCAGGCTGGGTTTGTAGCACTTGGAACGACAGAGCAGAAATTAGAGGTGGTGTTCTCCCTCCAGGAAGGGCTGTTCAGCTCCATTGCCTCCTCTCATTTCATTTTCACCTTTAGAAGAGTACTTGGCTGAAATTTGGTCAGAGGTAAGCTTCTCTCTGCTCAGGAGACCCTTGTCTGGAGACACCTTGGCTGGTGGTTGCCACCATCTGTCCTGCTCTGTTGGAGAAGACCCCTTCCCAGCATGGGGTGTGGATGGAGGAAGCAGAGAGATGCTCAGCCTCTCCTGGCTTTCCAGGCACACCTGGCTGGGGGAGCAGCCCTGCCAGTGGGGCTTTCCACCCCAGGAGCAGTTGGGGAGTGCACATGGAAGCATCAAGCCCCCTGGCAATGCCCCAGCTCCTGGGGCTAGCAGCAGCCACGTGCATTTCCTACCAGCCCAGACAATGCCTTGCACAGCCCCTGAATAAGAATGAAAATGAATTAAAGAAAATTCAGGCAAAAGAAAGGTCTTCCTAGAGACCCTGACTTGCCCTTTATACTGCATGCTGGTTTTCATCAATGCTTGCACAGCACCCCAAGCCAGTAATCAGGTAGGGCATGAGCTGGTAAATGAGGTTTTAACCCTCTTGCTATTCCCAGCACTTCTGTGTAGAACAGTCGTTGCTGCCCCTGCTCTCCAGAGAAACCCTACAGTGTACTTTTAGGAACTGCTGGGTGGAAATAATCCCCAGGGCATCCCCCTTGGTGGGAATGGGAACAGTTCCCATCCCACAGGCTGAATCCTCAAAGTCCATTTCCAACACTGACTAGTGCATAGAATAAAAATTGTACAGCGTGATGGTTACCAAAACCACAGAACTTGGCTGTACAAAAATAAATGTGATTTCTTATTCAGCTGCTAGGCACAGGCAGACCATGTAACCCACGGTGGCTTTCATCTGCCAGACCTGGGTTAGCACAGCCTAGACTGAGACCTTCAGTGTGGGGCTGGCTGGCTCACAGGGCTCTGGAGGGGCAGACCAGCCCCATCAGCAGGGTCCCGTCCTGCATGCAAGCCCTCACCACTCATCTCTACTTATTCAGGCCTTTAACAGCTGCAAATGAACTGCTCATCAGTGAATTTGCATATTTGTGGATACAAATTCACCATTCAAACAAAAAAATGGCAAGAAAGGCAAGAAGATGTGAACCAGAAGCCTACCCATAAAATCTGACCTATTTTTTGATTTTTAGACCAAATCAATCTCCAAGCCTCATTTAAGGTGCATAAAAGCAGATTTATTTTTCTGGGAAAAGAGCTCCACAACCACTTTCAGCAGATCCCCCTGAGAAAAATACTCTTGGAGGGTGCAGGGAAACAGTGATCTTGGGTTGAAAAGCCACTTTTTCATCATATTTAATTGGGCCTATTAGACCAGGTTTTCTCAGGGCAGAGCTGTTGCCAGCAGAAGCAGATTCATTTGGGCTGCTCTACTTGATGGGTAGGATGTCCCCTGTCTCTTTTCCACTCTTCTTCCTCTCCAGATTGGTTGTACTATAATGCATCAGTTTAATTATATATTTTCTCTTTGAGGAGGAAAGTTGAAGATGGCACAGCCTGAAAGCACAGTCATAAACACCCACGTGAAACAGGTAAAAGGTTATTCATTACAAAACACACATCCTGTATTTCCAAAGCAAGTTTTGCAATGCCACTGCAGGAGAGGATACACCACAACATGGAGTTGTGGTGGCCCAAGTTGCTTATGCCTAGTTTTCATCAGAAGTGGTGTGTCCCAGGGCTGCTGGGCACCTGGTCCTAATGAGGTCCATGTGATTTCCACATTGGAAGAGGTTGCAGGGCTGAACCTCCAGTTGCATGGACAGGATGGGTGCATTTGCTTACACTTACACTTTGGAGTGGCCAGAGAGAAAGCAGCAGCTTCTATACATATATAGAGACTTTATTAGACTCTCCAGAGCAGGCACAAATGAAGGGTAAAACCACTAATACCTGCAGAGGAACCCAGCAGTGCTCAGTTCAGCACAAAGAGGTGGCCATGGCTGTGCTGTGCCCACAGACACCAAAATTATGAAACAACCTCCTCTAGTGTGTGCTGTCCTCAGAGCATATGGCACTCACCAGACAGGCTAGGGTTTCACAACTGCCTGCCCCATCCTTGGTGGCCTGAAGATGAAGATTGGGCTTGGTACCTCTTCTCTAAAGGCCCTCTGGCATCAAGAACCATGACACATGGGTGATGTCTCCAACACCCAACTCCACCATCCTGGTCAGCGAAGCCCTGTGTCCCTCTGCTCACCCCACCTCCCCAAGCTCCTTCTTTGCTGTCCTCCAACACCTCTTTCCTCCCTGTCCTGCAGAAAGATCCCAGCGAGGCACTGGTCATTGCAGTGACCACCAGAGCCATCTTCGACCTCGAGGAGGAGCACAAGCTCTATCTGGAGAAGGGCAAGGAGGAGTACACCAGGCATCAGCAGGCCAACCAGGACAAGCTCCTGCTTCCGGGCACAGCCTTTGCCTTCATCCAGGTGAGCCCCGTGCCTGGCTGGGGCACATGCAGACACTTGCAGGATGGGGCGTTAGGTCTCAGCTTTAGGTCTCAGCTTCCTTCATGGGGTCCAGGTGTGCCTGTCCTGGCCTCTTGGCCTTGTTGCTGGGCATAGAGACCTGTTCTCCTCTCCAGTCTCATATAGCCACCTCCCCGCAGTGGGGTACCCTGCTCCCTGCTCTCCTGGCAATGGCTTTTGCAGGATAGTTGCTCTGTCTGACTCTCCATAACTTGCTAGCCTTGCCATAGCTGACATATGCAGCACAAACCACTCACCTCTCAATTGCAGTAGAGCCCTGTCAAAGCCCTCCAAAAGAGTCTCATCTTCTCCTCATAGGCAGCACAGTATGTGAACGAGAAGATCCTGGAGAGCAACCCGGCAGAGAAAAACCTCTTTGACATCCTGGTGCTCTCAAACAACAGCCCAGAAAGCGGCGTGCGCATTGTCAACAGTGCCAAGCACTACGGTAAGGCGGACCCCACCCCTGGGGGTACTTGCTTCTCCCTGGGAGGCTGCAAAGCAGATAAGGCATCACAGGGGAGCATCATTGGCAAGTACAGAGCCAGGGGATGCGAAAGGAAGCGGTTCTTTCAGAAACAAGCCCGATTCCTACCAGTCCCATGCACCTTGCTCAGAGTGCCAGAGCACACCCGGCACACAGGGTCCTTGGCAGAACCTGGCTCCCTTCAGCTATATCCTTTGTACCAAGGGGTCTGGCAGAATTTTGCACAGCCTGGGCATCCTCAGGCGGCTCCTAAAGAAACAGAGTTCTTAAAAAAAATATCCCTGAGTGCTGTCAGAAAGGCTCATTTAAGGGAGGGGTGAAGGGACTATTTAACTGCACTCTGCAGTTTTGTAGGAACAATAGAGCAAGAAGATGCAGCAAGAATATGGGAGGGTTCCCCACACAAGCACTGGGAAATGAAATGCCTTGAGCTCTGCAGCAAAGCAATGAGGGAAGGTGGAGCTGTGAGGAGGATGGAGGATGTTGCCCCATAACAGACTTTGCTTGCATCCCCTGACCCAAAGGCCTTGAGATCTCAAAGTTCTGCTTCGTCAGCGATGAGGACTCCACACAGTACCTGAAGTCTCACAGCGTCAAACTCTTCCTCTCAGCTGACAGGACAGATGTCTGCAATGCCCTCCAGAGAGGTGTGTTCTCCCCTTCATCCCACATCCCCAAACCCACCACACTTACCTCAAGCAGCTCAGTACCAAGAGGCACCACCAGAGCCCGTGCTTTCACAGAGGCAAGGGGATGAATGGCACAATGATTACCAGCACAGTCCTGAACAGTTCAGTCCCGTCTTCTGTCCCCGCTAGTAGCCTGCAAACACACCAGGGTTTCTCAGATGCCTTCACAAGTCACTGAGTGCTTGATGCATAATTCTGGCTGTAGCTCTGCCATGGGCTGATCATTCCCTCCCTGACATTTAAGTGCCTGTTGCTGATCCCTGAATCAATGAGAGTGCATCGGTGATTCCCAGGGCTTTTTGATGATGTTATAGAAATTTGCTTTCTTGGTGCATGCAGAATTACTATGTGCTCAGTGATAGATGTAAGCACATGCTTGACCTGGATCAGAGGGAGTGCAGTTTCCCCAACAGCTCTAATGGGGTTAATCACCTCCTTATTAACTTGCTTGGGTATGAGCACATCAGCTGGCCAAGGTCCCTCAAGGTCAGGAGCAAGCCATCTGCAGCCTGGCCTTTCCTTTGCTACACAGCACATTCCTGGAGCCTCCTCGAAGAGTGTCATTGCACTGACAAGTGGCCTGGGTCCATGGATGAGGACAGGCAGGGAGCAGCTTGTAGGAAGAGACCTGTAATTAAGCCAATTGCCCCAATCAAGTGGAGGTGCCAGTCCCTATTACTCACATCACAAAGTGCTAAATCTGGGTATTAAAGCCAGACTTGGCAGGGTGAGCAAGCACCAGGAGGTGGGCTGCTCATGCCTGCACCACCCATCATCTCTTAGCAAACCTCAGTGTCTCTCTAGACATCAGTCTCTGATCAGCAGCACTTTCTTTTCCATCCCCATGGGGGGATAACACAGACCTAGAAAGGCTGGGCTGACCTCCACAGAAAGCCCCCTGGCTTGGAGACCCCAACATTTGTGGTGTGGGACGGGACCACAGCAGATGCACTGCATGGGGAGGACCTGGCTGTGCATGAGCTGCCCACAGGAGGGGGTGTCCCTCCTGACCCTCACTTTGCTCTGTCTCACAGGGGTCTCGGCAGCGCTCGTCTTCCAGCAGGATGTGCAGGCCCCCAGCACCCCTCTCCGTGTGGTGTTTGATGGGGATGCCGTTCTCTTCTCTGATGAGACAGACCAGGTCTTCCGGGAGCAGGGGCTGGAGGGGGCAGTGCAGTACGAGCGGGTGATGGAGGCCGTGCCCATGGGAGAGGTGAGCAAGCCACCCCACTTTGATGGGCACCCCTAGGCTCTGCACCCACCATGAGCATCTCTGCCATGTGGGATTTGGCATGGGTAGCCAAAAAAGCTCAAATCCTTACAGGTTCTCTTTGCATCCACCACTTGGTCCCTGGTGTGGGCCTGATCTAGAGTCCCTCTGCAGTTGGCTCTGGCTCAATGTCTCCTGTAAGTGAGCATCAGCTCCCAAATATCCAGGGTTGTAGTTAACTCCGATGTCACTTTTTGTAGTCAGGGACCTCTTGCTGTGCAAGTGCCTGGAGAACTCAGACCCAGAGGCACTGCTCACTGTGATGTACCTTCCTGGTCACTTAGGGTTTAGAATGAATACCACATTACTCACCTTCCTCCCAAACACTCGAGCGCAGAGCACTAGTTCCAGTACTGCCCAATCCTGCACCGCACAGGTGTCCCCGTGTTCTGCAAAGCCCTGAGGAACCCTGAAACAGGAACAAGTAGCTTGTACAGGCACAGAGAATATCTCTTTATTTCCCACCTACTCCCAAGTGTCTTGCTGTGCTTCCAGGGTCCCCTGAAGGCTTTTGCCATGCACCTTGGGAAGATACGCAAGAAGTTCAGCCAGGAAGAATCTCCCATCCGCACCTACCTTGTGACTGCCCGCAGTGGCCGGGACATGGGCATCCGAGCCATCAAGACGCTCCGGGAGTGGGGTCTGGCCATTGATGAGGCTTTCTTCATGGATGGGGCTCCCAAGGGCCCCATACTTGCCCAGATCCAGCCCCACATTTTCTTTGACGATGGCCTTCATAACATACATGGAGCTCAAGATGTGGGTGTACCTTCTGCCTGGGTCCCTTCCTGTTGCTGATGGGCTGCAGGCTGGCAAAATTCTCTCTCAGCAGCACAAAGGACTGGGCCAGGTGAAGGCAAACCTGCTGGTGGAGAGGGAAGGATTTCCTAACCTGCAGCAAGCAAGCCTCATGGAAAGGGTACAAGAGCATCGCATGAGAGCCCAGGCTACCAGGCTCAACTTGATGCTCATTTCTGCTCCTGATATGAGGTCTTAGGATAAAGCCAAAAAATGCAACTACTTCAGGAAGGATGGACACCTTTGCTGTGACACTGAGGACTATCATCTATCTACCCAGTAGGAGCTAGGGACTTTTTTGCAGAGAAATAAATGAAACTATTGCCCCACATGAACTAAAGGAAGCATGAAACCAAGCACTAAAAATGCTAGCTTTGGCCGTGCACAGTCTCCAAGGTTTATACCCAGGACCTCTGCCCAACAGAAGCCCTCAGACGTATGCAGCTTGGAGGCCGATGTGCTAGCACGTCCTTCAGACAGCTCCAGCCAAACTCAGCAAAGGGAGAAAGACTTCAAAGCTGTAAAGGACCTACAAACTTTTAAGAAATGGGTGACCAGGTTGGAGAAACAAAGCCCAAGCTGTTCCCCCTTATAGATGAGATTATAGCACACATCACCTTTCCTTAGGCATGCAGGCTGCTCACAGAGTGCCCTTAGGAAACCCAGACCTGTAGGACACTCAGCTCCTGGACCTGCAGGAGATGGCCCAGGGACAAGTCTGCAACCCAGGTCTGAGCTCCATCCAGGAGACAGAGCTGCCATGTAGGTCCAGCATCCTGCCAGCAGAGGGCACAGGAGAGGGGCTGCCTGCAGCACCAGCCGTGCAGGGGCCAGGGCTGCAGAACAGCACCTCGGGGCCAGAGCAGAACTGGGTGCCCGGGCCTGAGCTTCAGTGAGTCTCCAGGGCCGTGGGAGAAGGGCAAGGGTGGGGGTCCTGGAGCACTGGAACAAGCTGCCCAGACAGGTTGTGGAGTCTCCTCTGGAGACATTTAAACCCCACCTGAATGCATTCCTGTGTGATCTGCTCTAGGTGAACCTGCTTTAGCGGGTGGGTTGGACTAGATGACCTCCAGAGGTCCCTTCCAACCACAAACGTTTTGTGATTCTGTGTGACTGTTCAGGGCATATGGGGTCTATGGGTGTGCTCAGGACCCTGCCCGGCACCAAGCCGTGCACTAGTGCCTCTCCTTCAGCAGTTTGGACTCTGCTCCTGATTTTCCTGGGGAGCAAGCAGCGCCCCAGGATTCCTTTGCAGGTTTCTTTCCCCAGAGCTAGATGCGAGCAGTTGCCACTAGAGGCCACTGTGCTGCCTGGGGATACGGCAGCCCGGAAGCCCCAGGGGCTTCCCGAAGCCGCCTCATAGTAACATACAAACTGGCTGCTTGGGCCAGTGCCTGCTGGGTGGCAGTGGGATTAGGGACAGAGGAGGTAAAGAAGACAGTGGCTTAGTTTTTTTAATCTCAGCACAATCAGAAAGTAATTTTTCTTTAAAGTCTTCACAAGTGTCACTCACCAATGCTTTTTTCTCCCCAATAAATAAATAAATTAGCATCCCCATGTGAGCACTTGTCCCTCACACCCACATTCAGCAGCATGGGAGGAAGGATGGGATAACTTGGTTCTCCTTTATGGACATTTGATTCTTTTATCCAGTATCATATGTATGCATTGAGCTGGCTTCAGTACACAAGAATCCTTCAGTGGGCTTTGGATTAGTTGCCTGCTGAGTTTCTTGCATCCCCAAACCTATGCCCTTCTGCTACCCTGGGCTTGGTGGGCCCTGCAAATCTCACCTTGTCAAGGGTGGCCCCACTGTGCTACTGGCATGGGTCCTGTCCCTGCCACCGTGGCCACCACGCAGGGCCAAACTCAGGGCAGGGCAGGCACGCCCATGCACAGAGTTTTGCAAGAAAGCCATCTCCAAAGGTCCAAAGCCCAACAAGGTTTTGGCACTGGCAGTCTGGCCCTAGGCCTTTTCGCTCAGTCCAGATGCTGAAATTAGATGTCTCGAGGTAACAACAGCAACAACATTAGCTACTCATCATTCGCTAATAACGCTAAGTACCCGTCAGCCTCAATCACTGAGCAAACATTAATTACGTGATGCTCAAAACATTCCCGGTGAGCAAGTACAGGTGTTCACCCCACTTTTATGCAGGTCAGATATCACCAGGCTCAGTGCAAAGGATCCAAGCACCCGTCTCCAGCCCTGCTTATGGTGCACAGCTGGCTGCTTTGGTGGCAGCATGGACCTGGCAGTGGTGGCACTGGTGGTAGTCCTGGACATCCTCTGCTATTCTGGTGGCACTGGTGGTAGTCCTGGACATCCTCTGCTACTCTGGCCCATCGCTTTTGCCAATGTCTGGCAAGCACCCGCAGGATCTCAGTCAATGCCTTGGCCGAGAGGGAATTTGCTGAGTCAAGGGTGGTGGGGGCAGGCACATGTGAGCCTTTGCAGGATGTGAGCTGCTGAGGCAGGGGGAAAGCACCACGTGCCTTCCTCCAGCACTGTCAGCACAGTGGGATGACAGGGCGAAATGTGCCCAAAATGGGAAAAAAGGAAGGAAACTCAGGGCTTGCAGGGTTGCATTATATGGGGCCAAGTGCAGCTGCTTTGGGCCATTGCTCAAAGTTGCAGCATCAAAACTGCTCTTTATTGCCCTGCTCCAAAGATGGAGCGTCAAAAACATCCTCTGGCAAGAACTACTGCAGCTTCACCCCATGCTGCAAGGGCAAACATGTTGTTTCTGACTTGGAGACATCTATAAGTTAATTAATGCTTGGGATGTTCCTCAGGTCTTGGCATTTCAATCTCCCTCCTTCAATGGGTTGCTGGTGCCCAGGGGTCTCCTGCTGCAGCTAGAGCCCAAAAGGGGATTGGTGCGAGGACTGGTTTCAGGATGCTTCTCTAAAATTTACCTCAGGTTTGGGGGACCAGGGCAAGGCAGCAGCAGGTCACAGCACCACGTCACCCACAGGGACAGGCTCCCTTTGAGCTCTGCTGGGTTTCACAGGTTTCCACTCCAGGAAAAGAAACAAAGGAATGCAAAGGGGTGCAAAGAGGTCCAAAGGGGACCCCAAGGACCTGCACTTGATTCTAGCCATTGCTTTTCAGCAACCCCACACAGGGTTGGAGTTCTCCCTAGCACTGACCCAGCACTGTTTGGGACACCCCCATGACACCTGCTCTGTGTGGGGACGGAAGCTCAGCCACAGGTAGGCGGCTGCCTCCTGCACTGTCCCCAGCCCTGCCAGCAGTGCCAAACAAGCAGCCGTTGTTTCAGGGGGGACGCGTGACCCCAGGGATTGGAGGCTGCAGCCAGCTGGTCCCATGGAGTTTGCAGGAGACCTTTGCCCAGGAGTATGCCCTTAATCCCCCACTCACTGCACCAGTCAGAGTTGCAATGCTAAAAAAAACCCCAAACAGCTTAGCACTATGAGAAAGAAAGGAATTTTTTATGAAAAGGTGGTGCTGCAGGAAGGGAAGACTGTCAGATATTTAGCTGTTAACAGACATCTGCATTGGCAATGTCCAAGTAGTTTGGCTTTATTGTCTCCTGGCTGCCGCAGGAGAGGATGCTGGAGACTGCTGGACCTGGGCACAGCTGTGGTGTCTGCCAGGGATGCTCCCGCACCTCCCTCCACCCATAACCTACAATTGTGGCCTTCAGCCACAAGCATGGGTCAAGAGTCTCCACATTTTTCACTTAACCATAAACCACCCCAGTGTCAGAGCTCCTTGGGAAAAACTCAGAGGTTCACAGCCAGAGAGGCTGAGATACGAAGTCCCATGCTGCAAGTAATTATTAACAAGGTGTTTTATGTGCAGAAGCTCAGAGAGAGGGTGTGCAAAACCACAGACTGTGTTTGCCAAGGTGCTTCAACATGGGTTCAAGATCATAACCCCAGGCAGGCATGTTGGAAAATGCTGGCTGCGGCAGCAAGCGAAGCCAGTGCTCAGGAGAAAGGTGACAATAAATAGGTGGGGCTTAAAAGCCTTTATGGGCATATTAACTGAGCAGCACCTGCCCCAGGAGGTCAGGAATCATTCACCAAAAAGGAGCTGGGTGGTTGCTCCCACTCCATGGAAATACATTGCAATTTTAAGCCAATCCTTGGATCATCATGAGGTGTTGACCTTCATCTTTCCAAGCCCACCCTCCTCCCAGGACCAGAAAACTCAATTGCTTTGGTGCTTTGTCACATGGAGGAGAAGTAATTGCATGAATGATGGTTTTCTTGAGGCAACCTCAGCTGGAAATTAAATGAAATAATTAAACAGCATCTAGAGCTGGTGAAGAAGACGAGATGGATGGCATGCTTGGATGAGGCTGGAGGCACTTCTTGGCATCGTGCACGGAGGATACCTCCTGCAAGCCAATACCCCCTGCCCCAAGCTAGGTTTGCGCAGCCCTGGGGACTGTGGTAGGGATTGCTTAAGGTGGGCGACGAGGTGAGTTGGGTCCCGGTGCTCCTCATCACATCCTGGCGTGGGAGTTGTTGAATTGGTGTCATCACTGCCACTTACCACTCCATCCCGTCAGCCGCCAGTCACGCTGCCTGCTGCTGATGCCTGCCGGCGTTGTTGTTGCCCATCCCTAGCAATTTCAGCTTGCTACAAAATAACTTGGGTGAGGCAAACACCCCAAGGAGCAGCCAGGGCCAGCAGCCGGGGTGAAGCAGGTCCCCTCCTCCCTGAGATGGGTGCCAGGCGTGTCGCTGGCCATGGGGGAGGATGGGCTGGGGGATGCGGAAGGACGTCCGACACCAAGTGGAGTCAGGTGCGGGCATGAGGCACGGGGGTGGCAGGGATTTGGGCGGGGCCACAGAGCATGTGGGATGTGGGGACAAATGGTGCTGTGTTTGGCAGCAGCTAGGCGAGGCACGGCAGCGTACAAATAAGCCCTAAAAAAGACATCAAGGCAGCTCACAGGTTTAAAGACCATAAGCCTTTTGCTGCAGAAAGCCTTTTTGGTTTTTTTAAATAGCCAGAGGAAAGGCTTGAAGAGCAGGATATGATGGAGAAAGTCCACTGGGCTGAAAGCACCCCATGCTCAAAGGCTGCTGTAAACAGCATGGGGGATGAAGCCATGGTCAGGGCTCCTGCCCATCGTGACACACAGCCGTGACACCTGGCCACCTGAGAGCTGCGCTAACCTGCCGCTGGGATCAGGGTCTGCGGTGCGAGAGACACCAAGGGAACAATTACCACCCAGCCTAAGCCTTTTGCAACTCCACTTAGCATCTCCCTGAGGTCACGGAAGCCCATGCTGGCAGCCAAAGAATGTTTAAGCAGGCTGCCATCCAGCTCTGCCTCCAAACCAGCCCCAGCCAGCCGGCACCGACAGACCAGGAATTGCCACCACCCGTGATTCCCAGGACATCTCCCCCAGTGCCTACAGCACTGGGACATGGTGGCCAGAGCCTGGATGAGTCCCTTTGCCATGATCAGTGCAATCCTTCCCCTGCTCCCAAGTTTCCCACCAGCCAGAGCTGTTACTAAAGCACCTTCAGATTTGCTTTTGCAGGTATCACCCAGAAAAAAGGTGTAATTTGGGATGTACCAGTGCCACTGGAAAATGCACCCTCACATTGCAGACTACATCTGTTTAGGAAATGGTGTTGGGAGTGGGCGAGATCCTGGTACTGTGCCAGGAAAAAGTTACCACCGCTTTGCTCCGGGGCTTGGGGCCGTTGAATCAGGCCTTGCTAATTAGTGGCATCCAGCAGCTTCACATCGGCCCCAGAGTCAGGGTGTTTGCAACCAGACCTGCCTAGGCTTGCACACCTGTAAGCTCTGCTCAGCTCAGACTGAAGAACAGTTTTCTTTTTTCCTTCAGCAACAAGCTTCAAAATCCTGAAAACATTTTTCTGAACTTGAAGACGACATTCATCCTCTCGAAATCCTACCTGCAGCTTTGCATTTAACACCTCTTGGCCAAAAAAACAATTGGTGTTTCTGAGCTGGAGCTTTCCTTGCCCTTCAGGTCATTGCAGTCTGGGGTACTAGCTACCACTGTGACAAATAAATGAAATAAATAAAAACAAACATGGAGGAAACGGTGAAGGCGAATGCATGGCCAAATGCAAAGAGAAGGAGGCTGCCATAGCATCCCTGACAGAGTGCTGCCAGACTGCAGGAGGGGGAGCTGCAAGAGCCCCCCAAAAAAACAAAGTGTTTGAAACTATGTGACGTCAGGTCCCCATCTGCATGGCAAAGGGCAGGTGGCACACCCTGGCATCACCTACAGAGAGGACCCTAATCTCCTGGGGCTGGGGCTGGAGTGCACTCCCCGCAGGA
The DNA here is from genome assembly GCF_037038585.1 of Patagioenas fasciata. Classification (NCBI taxonomy): domain Eukaryota; kingdom Metazoa; phylum Chordata; class Aves; order Columbiformes; family Columbidae; genus Patagioenas; species Patagioenas fasciata. Next base: position 17,210,382 of record NC_092524.1, read on the forward strand.
GCTGCCAAGGCTGAGTCATCCGACCTCCCTCTGGGAATCCTCTCCGGCAGGGATCAGGGTTGCAAAAGCGTCCGCTCCCACGGGCGCGTCATCCCACACCCATGGCTGTGGCTGCTGTGGCCAGCACTCCAGCTCATCCCCTGTCCAGGGAGATAGAACAGCAAGGAAAGGGGTTCATCCACCCTGCCAGATATAGGAGTGAGGAGGGACAGGTCTCTCAGCCATCTCTCGCACATCTCTGCCTGCTCCAGATGCCTCAGCCACAGCACTCCAGGTAATGCTCCACAAACAGGGAAAAATGTGTAAAACCTCCTGAGCCCAGGCTCATGCCAAGTCTATCCACTGAAGATAACAGGGTGCAACTCTCGTGGTTCAAGTCTATAAATACCCAGACATGCTTCTAGCTCCTGGTTAAACATCCCTGCTGCACCTCTCAAGGCCTTGATATCAGGGCAAACATCCCACAGAGGTGCTGAGGGAGCCTGGATGCAGAAATCCCGGCTCCTTGCTGGGGCCACAAGTCTTCCGGTGTGTAGGCACTGCAGTTTCAGCTCCAAAACCACCAGTGCCAAGTAAAAACACAGACCTGTTGGAGGGGGTCCAGAGGAGGGCCATGAAAATTATCAGAGGGCCTGAGGGCTGAGAGAGTTGGGGTTGTTCAGTCTGAAGAAAATAAGGCTCCAGGGAGACCTTATTGCAGCCCTTCAGTATTTAAAGAGGGCCTATAAGAAATATGGGAGCAGACTTTTTAGCAGGGCCTGTTACAATAGGACAAGGGGTTTCAACTAAAGGGGAGATTCAGGCTGGACATGAGGAAGAAATTTTTTACAATGAGGGTGGTGAAACACTGGCACAGGTTGCCCAGAGAGGTGGTAGATTCTCCATCCCTGGAAACATTCAAGGCCAGGCTGGATGGGGCTCTGAGCAACCTGATCTATTTGAAGATGTCCCTGCTCATCAAAGTGGGATTGGACTAGACGATCATTGAAGGTCCCTCCCAACCCAAACTATTCTATGATTCTACAATTAAATGCTCTGGGGATAAGCCCTCTGGTCCCTTTCCATCCTGCAAGCACCCAGGTGAGGATCAGTATTGCAATGTTCCCTGACACAGCCCCATCTTACCTTTTCCCCAATAAACCATTGGGAAGTATCTGGGCTCACCAGTGTGATGGACATGTAAGTCGTTTAGAGAAGCACATCTGAAAGCAGTGACCCTCTTGTGCTCATGCGAGAGTGGCTCTGGATGCAGACACAAGCCCTGCTGCCACGAAGCCCAAGCAAAGGCTTGTTCATAACAGCTTTGCTAACACCAAAGATTGCCCTTAATCCCTTGGAATTCAAAAAACAGACACAGACTGGGTCCAGACTGCTTTACCCTGCTGAAAGCCTTTGCTCTGCAGTGTGTGACGGTACAGGGCTAGCATGGCGTGCTGTCCTCACCAGCCTATCTTTGCATGCCAGAGCCCACTCTGTAGCCGCGGGATGCTGGGAGAGACTGGCAGGACTGGAAATGCTTGCAGAGGAGCTGCCGTAGGTGCCCCAAACCGGGGTCCAGGTGCACATTGCCCAGCCAGCTACATTTCCCGACCACTTCAAAGAGGAGGAAGGCAGGCTGGTACCACCGGCTCCACCATGGGCTCTGGCAGAGCCTGAAAGGGTGTAGAGGAGCCCCAGGCCTGGCGTCGGGACTACCCCTTTTGCCTGCAAAGCACATTTGCAAAGGGGTTTAAAGCCCTTGCAGAGGATGGGTTTGCTTGGATGGGACTGCAGTTGGGTTAGTTTATGTCTGACCTGCTGCAACCTGCAGCACTCAATGCTGGGACTGATGGTATCTGGGGGAAAAGAGGAGAATACCCCCAAGCCAGAGCCAATGGAAACAGTGATGCTTCTGGAGTAAGGCTACAGATGCTGGGGACCTACCATGCCTTGGCCTCTTGCCCAAAAAGAGCCATACAGGGTTTTGCTGAGTCACGCAGCGCCATGGGGCCAGGAGAGTGCTGGGTTTTGCTGACTCAGGGTCAGTGGCATTCGCCTTGACCACAGGCCCGCAAGGCAGAAGGGAAGCGGCGGCTGACCAAAATAACGGGATCCAGCAGGCTCAGCCAACGCCTCTGGCCACCACTCTGTGGGTGCCGTGTCCCATGAGGAGGTGGCAGGTTTCCCGATACCCCCAGCTTAACCGAGGCTTGGCCATTTGGATGCCTAGTGGGACAAGACACAGTCCACAGCAGAAGTAGCTCCTAAAAACACTCCACACAGACAGCGATCGGGGGTGGTGGGTACAGATCCGTGGAGTGCTGTGGGAGGCTGTGGGAGGATGGAAGAGGCTTGTGGAGGGAGAGCGGGGAGTAGATGGTGCGAGCTCAGTGCCAGTGATATGATCCAGTGATTTTCCAGAAGTTGCATGAGCACAAAGGAGGTGGACAAGTGACAGGGACCCTACCACATAGCCGGGGTCCCCCACCCAGCAGTGCCCAGCTCGTCCCATGGGCCACTGCTCTCCTGTCCCCAAGGCTGAGCACAAGCAGGAGCAGAAAACAAACAGCCCTGACCCTCAGGATTTGGAAGGGAAGTGTCTGTAAATCCGATTTTTTGTTTGTTTGTTTTCCAGCTGGTCTCGTGGCTGTAAGAGCTCAGTCGGGGCGAATGAGGCAGAGATTAGCTCTGTCCACTGCCTCCCAGACTGGTGGGGTGGCACCTCTGAGCCCAGCCTGACATCCCAGAGGTGGCAAAGAATGTTCCCCAATGCTCAGCCCTGCATCCTGCAGTGGGGCGGCCTCAGGTTCTGCTGGTGGCCAGTGGTCCCTGGACTGTACCTGGCACCAGCATTATCCTCAATAGCCATAGGTGGCGTGGTACTGCCATGGTGGCATTTCAACGGGGCAGGGGGGAGGGAGAGGGGCAGCGAATCTGGCTTGCCAGCCCTCTGGTGCACCCCAAACAAGCCATCATCCAGAATATCTCTGTCTCGCCCCAAAACCCCAGCCCAGAAGGATGATTCCCCCCAAACCAGGGGTGTCCTGGGAAGACGCATGAGGCTGGCAGGCTGCCACAGCTCCCATTGGGCCAGGGGGTGCAGACATCCCCGTGGGCCTGGCTGCAAAACTAAACCCCACAGGTGACAGTGGGCGTGTGGCTGAGGTCTGTGAGCAGCCACGGGCTTCTGGCAGGCCGAGCCCCTGCCGTGCCAGGCTGGGGGGCGCTGCTGGCTGGGGGCTGCAGCCCCAGCGCCGAGGCTGGAGAGAAAAGCCACAAAACCTGGAAAGAACAAAACCAACAAAACGGAAGTCAAAGACGCAAGGAAAGCAGGCACGCGGGGCCGGGCGGCCGCCTCGTGATCTCTTTAGCGGTGTTTATTCCCCTTTCCCGGCGGCTGAGTCACTGCCCGGGGCGCCAGGGGTCGGGCCGGGGGCCGGGGGGCGGTACCCCCAGCCCGCACCACACGTGACGCGGCCGGTGGCGGTTCGGGCCGTCAGCTGACTCGGGGCGCTGCAGCGGGGCGGCCGCGCCTACAAAAACAGGGCGGGCGGGACCTGGCGCTGTCGCGGCCTCGCAGCGGCGGGATCCTCTGGGCTCGTCACCCGCAGCCAGCACCGCCATCGCCGCCATGAGCCCCCGCGGCCTGCTCCTGCTGCTCGCCTTGGCAGGGCCGTGCGCGGCCCTCATCAGGTAAGCCCTGGGACGCCCCCGGGATCTGGCTGAGCCCCCTGGGATCTGTTTGAGCTCCCCGGGTGGGGTAGGGGTTTGGGAGACATGCGCCCCAAGGTGCTGGTGTGATGATGGCCTCCAGCCACCTCTCGCAGCCACCGCTCTCCCGGGGCCGCGTCCTCTCCCCGCCCCCCCGTCAAAGCAGCGGGTACTCAGGTGGGGACTCGGGCCCTGCCCATGGCGGGGGTGGGGGGTGTCTCTCCCTGGTTTTCCCGGTGACCTTTGGCGGCCACCTGCCCCCCCACCCTGTATCGTCTGCTTTGGAAGAAGCGCTTTGCACAGCACGGGGATCTGGCACAGGGTGCTGTTGGGAGCCCAGACCTCGTCCACCCTATGCTGGTGGGTCCCCTGGTTTCGGCGGAGCTGTGTGATCCCTGTCCCTGGGGGGAACCCCCCCACACACACTCCCTCCTTAACAGGTGGGTGTTTGCCTTTCCTGTGCAGGATCCCTCTGACCAAGTTCCCCTCCATGCGGCGGGTCCTGAGTGAGGTGGGCAGCGAGATCCCAGACATGAATGCCATGACCCAGCTCCTCAAGTTCAAGCTAGGCTTTGCTGATGTGGGGGAGCCCACCCCAGAGATCCTGAAGAACTACATGGATGTGAGTAACCTGCTGACCATTCCCCACACTGTGGCAAACCCCAATGCGATGCTGACAGAGTGGCTGTCACTTCTGAGGATACCTGTCGTAGGGTGGTGGGGGGACATAGCAGCATCACTGTCCCACCACAGCTGGAAAGGTGAAGGAGGGAGAGACGTTGATCCCACAGGAGAGATTTATGCACCCCCGTGTGTTGGTGGGTCATTGCTGAAAGTTGCTTCCCATCATTGCTAGACTAAAAATACTACTAATACTAATAATTATAATAATAAACAGCCCACTGCCACCCAAGCAAGGGCTTTGCAGCTTCTCTGAGCTGTTTCCTTTCCCCTGTCACTAATTAACAATCGTAAATAGAAGCCCTTTTGCTTGCAATCTTTCCTAGCATCTCTGACACGTTTGGGTTCCGCTTTCTGAAGATAGAGGCATAAAAATCGTACTTAGTTCTGTGGGGCACTGGGGCATAAAAGAGCCAAGCATGGGGCAGGTGGAGAGGGCTTGGACTGCGCACCAGTTTGCTGCTGTGGGAGTGGGTATGCTGAACCCTTCCTCTTGCTATCGTTCATCTGTGTGGCCTTTGGAAAAACTACTCTATACTTCTACAGTCTTGGCAGCTTAAGGACCTTCATGGTAGAAGCAGTGATAAAAGAAGCCAGATAAAGGACATGAGGTTTGCCCTTGCCCAGCTGCCAAATACACACAGGGTTTCCTATTTCTGGGTTCCCTGCTGGGTACCCTTGTGGCTCTTGGGGGGGTGTGAGCATTGGCCAGCAGAATGAAGCTGGTATGTTAATTCAGGATCTTCCCCCCTATTCCTTTTCCCCAGGGGCTCTTGTCTCCCAGCCCACATTGTCCTGCCAGGACTGTGCTGGAAGTGCCACTGGTGTTTTAATGGTGGTGTTGAAAGCCAGAGCACTAGTGGTTGCACCACAGCATTGTCTCTTACAACCACAGCTTGGACCACCACTTAGGGAAGGACTCTGCTCCCTTGTCACAAGTAGACCAGCCCAACCTGTGCTGGGAGATAAGGGACTGTTGAGTCCTTCCCAGCTCAGCTGAAAAACCTCTTGCTACTGGAGAAGCTGTTGGGATGAAAGGCACAGTCTCCCCTAGACTGCCCCCCCACCAGCCCTTGGGACCCCTCCTGGATCTGTGTGTTTGATGTACAGGTCCCTTATACCAGGGATTAATTTTCAAACCCCAGCAATAATTTCAGAATCACTGGAAGCAAGTGCTGTTTCCCCATTATGGCTAATTGTGATGGATTATTGATTACTCAGTGTGCAATCCCTGCAAACTAAGTGCACAGGAGGTGAGCAGCTTTGATAATCCTGTTTTCTTCCCCACCCTCTCACCCCCTCCCTTTAATTAGGTACACAAGGGGTTTGGAAAGGTTGACTTCCCTTGGTAGCAGCCTGTTCTCCAGGCCTTGATCCAGCTGCTTGCCAAGCATGACATGGCTCTCTGCCCCTTTGGGAGGGCTGGGGAAAAATGGGTCTGTCTGACACCTGCAAAACATTCCCTATTTGGTCTCTCCCTTCCAGGTAGAGTGATGCCCTCCTAACATCTCAGGCACCTAGGTTTCTTCCAGTCTCAGCAGAAATGCACTCGCAGGCCATAGGGATATCCATCAGATAGCTGTGCTACAGGGACTTCTTCTAAACTGTCACCTCATAGCCATAAATCCCTCTCTGGTGGTGCTGCTGATGCCCTTTTCTCCCTCCAGCTTCTCCAAAGTCTTCTGATGCCCACAACTGAGCATTTTATTCCTCCCTACCCCAGAGGCTTGCCAGCCTGCACTGAGAGCCCCCACAGCTGTACCTCCACCTGCAGTGGGCAGAGCTGCTGCTCACCACAACCCACAGTTCCTCTGCAAACTCACCAGCAAAGCAGCTTCCCAGCCAGTTTCAGCTTTTCAATAACGCAGGTGTTTTGCTTGGCTTTGTCCCATCTTTTTTCACATGCCTGTAGTGATCTGCATGCTGGCCTGTAGGCCTTCCCCCTTCTCTTTTGCCATGTTGCCCTGTGCCAAAAGTCCTCCCCCACAAGCACCCATCCCACTTCTCACCAATTTATCCTTTTCACACATTCTGTAATGAGATGTGAACACTGAAAGGGAACCTCCCTTCCAGAGGACAAATGCCGGGAGCCCATCACGGCCAAAAACAGGAGGAGAGCAGTGTCTAGTTAAGAAGCTGGTTCCTTTTTCAATCCTAAGAGATATTTTTTTTTTTGGTCTTAATCCCTGCTTTTACCTGGCTACCTCTGATCATAGCTTCCTTTTCCTGCTTTGCAGGCCCAGTACTATGGTGAGATTGGCATTGGGACTCCTGCTCAGAAGTTCACTGTGGTCTTTGACACTGGCTCCTCCAACCTCTGGGTGCCATCTGTGCACTGTCACCTGCTGGACATTGCCTGCTGTAAGTGTTACTGGTGCCAGCCATGGCTCAACAGCTTGTCCTTCACCATAAAATGCAGATCCTAGCCTTGCAAGGGGAGAAATGGAGGCATCAGCATGAGAGGTCTTTCCAGAAGCTGATGGGCTCTGTAGGGTCAGAGCTGGAAATAGGATTTCAACCCCCTGCATCCATCTTTCATTACTCCCTTCCGGTTTTTGTCCCTCTGTGTCACCCACACATGGCTTCAATCCCTCCTCAGCTGCCTTGGCCCTGCAGCTGGGGAGCAGCATCACAGGTAGTGATGTTTCTCCCCAAATTATAGACTGACGCTGCTGTTGCCCCATTGCGAAATGCAGGTGGAAAAAAAAAATCAGCTTCTTGCCAGATCTGATAAAAACTGTCCTAGTTTCTGGTTTATTGCTGCATGGAACATGTGCCTGCATGTTTATGGATTTATAATTAACAAGAGCCAGGTAGGCATGATGAGATGAAAGAATGTCTTAGGGACTACAAGGTTTTTTTTGTTTTTTTTTTTTTTTTTTGTTCTGTGACATTCCTATGCAACAAATGTCTACAACTGAAGGTGTCAAATCCAGCTATGCCAAAATGCCATTTAAAAACCAGAAGCTGTGCTGCCTAAGCAGAGTAGAGTAACCTGTGGAGCCAACAAACACAACTGTGAAAGGTGTACCACAGTGCTCACTGGGGACAGGGAGGAAATTTGGACTCCTTGTATGGACCTGTAGTACCCAGAGGGGAGACAAACATTTTTGTACATGTGAAATGAGATTTAGGACACTGGTAGGGTGGTGAGGTCCAGATCTGGTCTGTCTTGAGGGTTCTTGATCTGCAGGAGGGAGCTGGTTTCTCAGGGCAGTGGCGTGGGACGTGCTGAGACCAAAGGGCTTGTTTTACGAGTATGCAATGAGTCTAACCTCCTGCCAGGCTGGGATCCAGACAGCCCTGCCGGGGAAGTCCCCGTATGGCATGTTGGTTTCTGTAGGGCTCAGCTGGTTTGTCCTCTGCTGCTGTCTGCTCTGCTCAGTGAGCAGCTACAGAGCTGAGCTGGCTGAGCTCGCTGTGTGCCACTGCCCAACTCGTGACTCAGGAGGAATCTGCAGAGGAGGAATCTGCCCAACCATGAAACCAGGGATATCTTACAGTTCCCAACACTTCCAAGGAGAAAAGCAGGTTGGACTGGGGGAAAGCCCTTCTCCTCTGCAAATAAAAGAATATTTTGAGCCCTCTCTGTACAATAAAAAAAAAAAAAAAAAACAAAAACAAAAACATTTTCAGCTAGTGTTAGTAAGAAGCAGATAAATCCATAATGTGAAAATGTTAATGCCCAGAACAGGCTGTATTTAGAGCCACTGTGGTTCTCCATAGTACAGGGGGATTGTTTCACTCTGCTGTCTAATGCACCCTGACACACCAGCAGTGTAGCCTCTGGCTCTTAATACCTGATGACCAAATCTGATTTAAGAGCCAAATTGGATCTGCCCACCTAATCCCCAACACATTGGAAATGCTTAGTTAAGCATTTCAGGCTTGGCAATGGCAGCTTCAGGCCCACCTTTGCATTGTTGAGTGTCTGTGTGTCCAGAGGAGCTGGGTGTTGTGGAGTTGGGTTATCAGAGAGCCCTATGTTTGAAGGAGCACTGATGTTGTATGTCTCCCTGTGTCCCCTTCCCTGGCCACAGTGCTGCACCACAAGTACGATTCCTCCAAATCCAGCACCTACGTGGAGAATGGCACTGACTTCGCCATCCACTATGGGACGGGGAGCCTTTCTGGATACCTCAGCCAGGACACTGTCACGGTGAGTAGCAACTGTCCTTGTCATGGGCTGCCCCCACCTGTTTTCAGCAGAGTGCTCAAAGCTGTTTGATTTCAGTGAGTATCGCTTCTTGAGTGTCCTGCTCCTATTGAGTATGCTTCAGCACTATGTTTCCAAGTACTTTGAAACAAGGGGGTGATGATGACCAAGGCAGGTAGAGAAGGGGGAAGGTATTAATCAGCAGGCTAGGAGCATGGACCGCATGCGTGGTGCCCTGCAAACATGGTCTGTGGTCATCCCATCAATTCTTTTCCCCTGAAACCTAAACTTTCCAAGCCTAAGAGTGTGCCAGCACCACTGCAGGCTGCTGGTGGTGCCCAGCTTGTTCCTGGCCAATATTCATGTGAAAGTGGACATTCATGCAGGCAGTTGCCCAAAAACCAAGCAGAATGGACTCTTTGCAGCCCCATCCTGTTCTGATGTCAAGGATGGTGTTTACATTTGCAAGGATTGTGTAACACCTGGGATGGGTTCCCCAGTACAGTTCAGAGCTCAGCCTGAGGTATCTGGGTTGCTGGTGGTTGCTTCCCTTTGTTTCCTTTTCAGCAAGTGAAGGCTGAGCTTTCTGCCCTGCAAAGGGTACACACCTTTTACAACTGCCTCCCAGGTAGAGATGCTCATGAGAGTTTGCCAGCTGCTGAACATCAGCAGTGCATGCGCTCCCAGGTTACTTGGTCTCTTGTCAGGGATAAGAGCATATGTTTGCTTCACAGCGGGGAGACAAAGCAAGAGTTTTGAATAAGTACAAAAATCTAAGGATTTGGGATTTTCAGTATTAGGTTTGGCTGAGAAGTATGGGCTTATCAGTTTCATCGATATCAAAAGAAAAATATCCAAGAGGAACCCAAAGTGGGTAGCTCATGCAAGGGGCATTCTTTAGCCTATTGTTATAGCAGGAAAATTTCAGGCTAGCCTGGAAGCACCAGCTGTTACCTCTGTGCCACATCCAAAGACAACAGGTCAGGCTGGGTGCAGGTCCCTCTTTGAGGGAGAAGGTTTTTGATGGGCTCGATGAACCCTGAAAATCAGTGCAGACAAGGCTGGGGGGGAGGAGCCACGGGGGGCTGCCAGCAGCTTTGCACCTCTGGTTTTGTTTTCCACCTCCTGCAGCCCACTGACCTTCGGAACCATTTCAGTTTAATTTCCTGCCATTTATTTCCTGCATCCCTCAGTTCGTTTAGAAAGACCCCAACACTAAAAATGCTGCCCATCTGAGCCTTGCCACAGCTCTCGCCAGGTGAAGGCACCCTGCATGTAACATTAATGAATTCTTTTACATGAAGTTTGCAAAATACAGACAGAGCAGGTGGAGGCATCTGCATTCGTCCCAGTAATGGAGTGGCGCGGTGAAGCAAACAGTCAACTTTATTGTCCTGTGAAAGTGTGGGCTGGATTAGGCATTTTCTAGCTTAATGCAGGGGCTGAAGTGAGTCAGAAGGAAAATTGCAGCTTTTTCTTTTATTCCTGGTTTGTAATTATCACCGTAATGCCTGCTTGCTAATTAGCTCTTCAGTTTCCAGCGGCTCGGAGGAAGGATTTTGTGCCTGAGCTTGTTTGGGAAGTGGGGATGGCTCTTGGCATCCAGCATGGCTTGTAGCATTTGGTTTTTGTCTGGGCAGAAGCAAGAGAAACCTCCTGTGGGGAGCCTGAGCAGTGTCGCGCTTGTGGTATGCACGAGTGGGGGCAACTCAGAGGGTTGGGGACTTTCAGCTTGGACACCAAGATACTTCCTCTGATGCAAGCTCCCAGTTGGGTGTAGTCTGAAAATGTAGACCTTGAAACAGCCTTCAGGGTGACCCTCTCAGCTTCAGCCATCCCAGTGGCTGGAAGCAGCCATAGCAGTCTGTGGTAGGTAGCGCTGACATCTGACTGAAAAATGCTGGTTGGCAGGAAGTCCAGAGTTCTTCAGCCCAGAATTTTTTTTGGAGAGGGTGACAAGCTCATGTCAAACATCTCTCCACCTGTGAAGAAATGATGCCACGTAGCATAGCACACCACAGTGCTGCTCTCTCTCTGAAGAGCACTGGCTTCAGACAGCTCTCTGTTGCTTGAGCATGTCAGCCCTATGTTGCAGCTCGACCTTGGGATGACCTTCAAGGACAGCAGAGGAAGCTTTGCTGGCTGTGTGGCATGATGCCTCTCGCAAGGCTACTGTGCAGGTACAGCACAGAGGAAATGTCCCTCCCCACCTTTCCCCTGTGCCTCTGCAGTAGGGAGCCCCAAGCCCTGGTGCCAAACTGTGCTACAGAGGCTCTCATCTCTAGTCTTCCTTCACCATCCAGCACTTACCTGCTCAGCTGAGACCACTAGCAGACCAGGTGAGCTGCAGGGTGCTGACACCTGTCTTCAGGTTCTGGAAGGTGGCCACCACGCAGCCATCCACTGGTAATGATTTTTGGTCGCTAGTGTCTGGGTGGGAGCCAGCCAAGGGACAGAGACAAAGGATCTGGCGCCAGTGCTCTGATAAAGATGCTCTTGGGTTTCAGTCCTGCTAAGGACCAAGCGCAGGCAGGGTCTGCTGAGACCCCACTACTAGGCAGATATCTGCCTCCCTCTTGGCATGTGCAGCCACAGCAATATTCAAACAAACCTTGCAGTCAGTTTTATCAGTCCATTGCATTTTATTTTTAAGTGGAAGCCTTATTGAACTTTGAGCTGCTGCAGGACTAGTGGTGCTGGGTGGCGGAGCAGCGGCTTTCATAAACCTGTGGCATACAGCCGGGTGCCGGCAAGCGGATGCGTTGCTGCGAGCTGTTTCGCCCCACATCCTGCCCTGTGGCTTTTAGCTTTTGCAAGGCTCGATTGCCCTTTCGTAGCACAAGCCTCTGATACCATTAAAGCTAACACAGCCCATCCCAGCTTTGCTATGTCTAACCCTGGAGGGATATTAGTAATTTACAGGGATCGTTATCGGCCATCAGGTAGGAGAGGGCAGCTTTTTAGTCCAGCCTGGTTCACTACAGGGCTGATAGCTGCAGTCTGAGAGGCTGAAATTGTCCTAGCATGGATGCTAAAATTGCCCATCATCAGCCAGAAGCTTGAAAACCTCCTGAACTGCTAGACCCAGCAGACATGTCCTGCTCCCTGTCAGCAGAGCTATCCTGCTTTCTGTGAGCTCCTTCTTTCCGGCGATCTGCCCTTGTGAGGCGTTTCAGCTTTCCAGTGTGGAACACCAGTTCTTCTTGAGTCTGGCAAGAGAGGTGACCTTTGCATTCATAGTACTCTGCTATTTTCATGCTTCCGGCTCAACCTCGCTTTCCTGGCTGTGTCTTCTGCCCTCCCATGGGAGGTCTCCACAGGCTGGGTCCTCTGGGAGATGCAGCAATATCCTGGGGATGTTTCTTTTGTAGTTGAGATTGCAGGGGTCATTTGCAGAGGTGAGAGGGATTTGTGCTCCCAGCTGGGAATGAAAGCAGTACCTGAGGACACAGAGATGATTTTAGAAGTTGTCCAGGGTGGGGAAGAGGATTAATGGTGCAGCAGAAGAGCCTTTTGGGAGAAAAGGGTGAAGTATGCGATAGGGGAAGGCATATATGGGTGACAAAGTGATATAGGGGCCTCTGTGCAAAGAGGAGCAACTGCAAAATGGCACATACAGTGCTGCGATCCAGCAAAAGGCTGAAAGTGCTGAGTGAGGTGAGCAGAGGGAGTCTGCTGCTTGTAGGAGTGTGTGGGGCTTTGCCACAGGAGGAGGTGCCACTGTGTGGCCAGAGTGGCCTGCCCATCCTCCTCCCTGCCCCCCTCCCCAGAGAGAATGGCACCGGGTATTTGGTTTCTGCAGCTGCTTTCAAATGCAAGGGTGAAAGCAGGCAGGAGCGTGGCAGCGCATTGAGGGACATGCTACCGCTTGTGTTCAGTGCGATCCCATTTCTACCCTGGTCCCCTGAGTCAGTTTTCTTTACAACCTGCTTTTCCCTTCCCTCCCCATATCCCTTCAGCTTGGTAACTTGAAAATCAAGAACCAGATTTTCGGGGAGGCCTTGAAGCAGCCAGGCATCACGTTCATCGCTGCCAAGTTCGACGGCATCCTGGGCATGGCGTTCCCGAGGATCTCTGTGGACAAGGTCACCCCTTTCTTCGATAACATCATGCAACAGAAGCTGATTGAGAAAAACATTTTCTCCTTCTACCTGAACAGGTAGTGTTGGATTTGGTGGTGCACCTTTGGCAAGCCCAGCTGGGCATTTCTCTATGCCTCCTGTTAGCACCTCTTACCATGTGCCAGTTTATGCCTTGGCCAGCGATGTTGGGGAGGTCTAAGCAAGGTCTCCTTGCTGGAGCAGTCAGGCCACAATCTCTTCTGTTTACTGCTCTGAATTAAGAAGGGAAGTAGAAATGCAGCCATTTTACTGATAAAAAGCTGGGTAGATCTGCTACCAGATTTCTCAACTGTTGAAGAGACAGAGGATGTTTCCAGAGTGAAGAGAAACAAGAATATACAGGGTTGTGATCATGAAATTGCACATTGCTAGTGCAGTCTCCATTAGGGGTGTAAACACAGGCCCCGTCTGTTGCCAAAAATCCGTGAGCAGTTTGGCCACCATCATGTCACATCGTAGGCAACCATGCCCCCCACCAGCCATCACCACCCAGGAAATCCTCCTGCACAGCTTCCAGTGCCTGCATAGCCACTGCTGCTCCCCCCAGGACACCCTGTCATCCTCCTGGCACCGCAGGGGTAATGTTGAACTACTTCAGCCCTTAAAGTAGCACACCAAGAGTGGGGAGGGCAGAGAGTACTGCTGCTGGCCACTCAAGTGCCAGCCCTCCCCCATCACCATATTTCTTCCCATCTGCTCGGTAGTGAGCTTTTTATCTCACGGTAACCTTGAGGATTCAGCTCTGAGGCTCCTGGCTGGTGCAGTAACCTAATGCTGCACCAGCCATGTGCAGCCCTGTGCAGGTGCTTGTTACAGACTGATTATTTGGGAGGTTCCCTACACCAGTGCTTTGTTCCCCTTTGCTGTCTCCCTTATCTACAGTGAGTTTCTTCAGGTGTTCATGTGAAAGCATTAAGCAAGAAGCTGTAGTATGCTTCAGCTCGGCCAAAATATTCGCATTTCTTCACCACAGCCTATCTCACAGTAACTGTCCTTATCTTGACATATTATAGCACAATGTAATTTGTCTGTCTCCAATGCTGCTAATGCCGTTCTTCACCCCCAAGCACCATAGCATGTATTCGGGGGGTGTGTGGAGGGGATTGTTCTTGCGCTGCCCCTGATGTTCATGGGTTTGTTTTTGTTTTTTTCCAGAGACCCCTCCGCTCAGCCTGGTGGCGAGCTGCTCCTGGGAGGGACTGACCCCAAGTATTACAGTGGTGACTTCAGCTGGGTCAATGTCACACGCAAGGCCTACTGGCAGGTCCACATGGACGCGTAAGTCCCCCCTCCACCCAACTACATGCATAGGGACATGCGTGCAGACAGCTCATGCCTGGGGTTGGGCTAAGACTCTTCTGGAAAGGGAAGCATCCTTTATCCCTGCAACACATCCACAACAAAAAAGGCAGATTAAAATCCCACTCTAAGGTTGGATCATATGTTGCTGGAAGGGGAGGAGAGGCAGAAAACAGCAGGAGATATTCCACAAAATCCTTTCCTCTAGTTTATGGTGTGGCACCTGAAGATACCTGCTGTGCCCTTGCAAAGAATGGAAAAAAGCCAGTGTGTCTTCCTTGCAGGCAGGGCAAGCCCCACACATTAAACCCCAGCTTTGCTCAGCTGTCAGTGAGATCTGAGTTCCACGGCTCGCTTGCACACAGCTCCAGAGGAGCAGGATAAGGCCCCAGGAAGCCAGCCCTTGACTGAAGGGCACGGCACAGCAATCAGTGCACATTGTTGGAGGCAGAGGGGAGGAGAGCGAGCTGAGCTGCCGGCCCACCAGCCCTGCGGTCTATTCTGAGCTCTCCCACGTGATGGGAACTTAAAAGTGGCCTGCGATCAGAGTGTGTCCTTTTCACAGGGATGGCATCCCCCCCACCCAGTGCAGGGTTTTAGTTTTTGTCTTCCCCCAACCCTGATGCATTGGCAAAGCATGGCAGACCCTTGGCTGGAAAGCTTATCTGTCTGCACTGCTGTGAGATGCGATGTGGGTGAGGAAGCTGAGCAGCTCCTGTCTTGCGTCTTGCATGTACATAAACTCCTCCCTTGCCTCTGACCCCCTCAGCCATCACACCACCCCTTTAACCCTTTGCTTTTTGCAGTGGCACAGGTCATACAAGTCCCTAATGCATCACCTTTATCTGGCTCACGTGCCCATTAGTCATGGTGTTTATCAGGCAGTGTACGCGAGCAGCAGTCAGGGCTGCCTGCAGAAATGCAGTAAGCGCCAAGGCACCTGTTTGGTCAGTGGCAGGCGAAGGCCCTGTGGGGAATCAGGGGCTCTGCACTCTAAGTCAGTGCTGCATTAGGGTTTCTGAGCACCTGTCCTTCCTGGTTGTCTGTTGCAGTGCTCCCTTGCATGTCTGCGTACTGCCGAGGCTCAGCTGCCTTCAACTGTGTGCTTGCTGCTCCTGGCAGCCTTTGCTGGAAGGCCTCTAAGGGTTGTCTTCTGTCTGGACTCTCTCTCCAGGGTGGACGTTGCCAATGGGCTGACTCTGTGCAAAGGGGGCTGTGAGGCCATCGTGGACACAGGAACTTCACTTATCACTGGTCCCACCAAGGAAGTAAAGGAGCTGCAGACAGCCATCGGTGCAAAACCGCTCATCAAAGGCCAGGTGAGGCCGGGCTGGGAAGGTGGGAGTCCATGGCTATTGCAGCATCCATGCTGATGCCTTGCTTTGCACCCAGTTGCTTGTAGAGACCCCAGTCTTCTGGTGTCCATTCTCAGCCCCTGCTCCTGGAAAGGCCCCTGGCATAGCAGGGACCCTGCTGTCTTTTGACTCCAGGTTGCATTCAACCCTCTGCTAGTGCTCTCAGTAGAGGGCACAGTCCCATGAACTTTAGGGCACTTTGGGTCACGTCTGCCACCCATCTCTGGGAGGTGGAGGAGAAGGGGTGTAAGTTGCAGTTGAGGCCAAGGATTCACATTAACGTGAGTCCAGAGGCACTTTAGTACAGATGTATTTAATGCAAATGACAGTCCTTTCCTGCCAAGTTTTTAACCATCTTAGCTAATCTCACAAGGTCATCTCTCCTCCCTGAAATTGTGGAGGAACAGGGATTATAAGAACCCTCTAGGAAGGATGCTCTAGTCTGAAACCCCTCACAAATCACAGTGCTGTGAGCACTTGTAGGGAGCAGTGTGGGGACACCTCAGCCTGCAGCAACAGCTGACTTAGACCCGCCACCCTTCCCAAGACTGACCAGTGTTAATTAAACTGGCTTTGTCCTTTTGTCACACTGCGGGTCTGTCTGTGTCTCTAGGCTGTAGTGAGCCATGTGTGTTCCTGTGGCAGAGGAAAGACCCCAGCCCTACTGCATTGGTGCTGTACCCTGGGGCTCAGCAGAACCAAAAGCTGAACCCACCATCCTTTGGCTGCATCCTTATCTCTAAAACCCTCTGGCCCCTCAGCTTGCAGCCCTGAGCAGGTAGCAACCCACTTACCCCTGCTCAGGCCTCTTTTGCACCCTGAGATGAGCAGTTCTTAGGGACAACGACAGCAAAGACGTGATTGTGCCCGGGGCAGACAGTGCTCTTTCCTGATGGCATGGGAGCTGCTGTCTAAGTCAAAAACCTTTACTGTTTCTGTTTCAGTATGTGATTCCCTGTGATAAGGTGTCATCTCTGCCTGTCATCACTCTAACACTAGGAGGGAAGCCCTACCAGCTCACCGGAGAGCAGTATGTCTTCAAGGTGCGTCTAGGCAGCTTTCACCCACCCTACACTTCCTCCCCAAGGCCTGACTTTTGCCTTCTCCACTCAAACCTTAACCGTGAAATCCAGAGCAGCAAAAGCAAGGCTGGAGCTGGCACTTGGGGAAAAAAATCTGAAAGGCTGGAATGTGGGGGTGGTGGCACTGGCTGATGGACCCAGGGAACCTCACTGCAATCCTGCAGGAAGGAGATCCCCTGCGTGATGCTCATGAGGGACAGCAGAATGGGAGAGAAGGAGCAGGCAGGCTGTTGCATGACTTTGTGCAAACATTCTGCCCCTTTCTACTGGATTCTGGTGTCATGAGGCCAGCCCTGTCATAGCAGAGGCCACCAGCTGGCATTTAAGCCATCAGAGTCAATTTGCAAGGACCATCTTATGTGAAATGTCAACAACAGCTCTAATTCAGAGTTGTGTGGGCCGGGAGGTTTATGGGCACGTGTGGCTTTACTGGATGCTTTGCTTGCTACCTAAGGGCTCTGGGAGGGGAAGCTGGGTTTGGAGCTGTGGGAGTGGTGGGTTGGGAGTTAGTTTTGCAAGCTGTAGATCTTGGGCTGGGTGAGGCTGAAGCACAGCTGGTGTTGGCAGGTGTTATTGCTGAGCCTGTGAGGTTGAGGGGAGGGGAGGATATCCTCATACTGAAGCTCTCACTCTTCTCTCTAGGTTTCTGTACAAGGAGAGACCATCTGCCTGAGTGGCTTTTCAGGCCTTGACGTCCCACCCCCTGGGGGCCCACTCTGGATCCTGGGAGATGTCTTCATCGGTCCCTACTACACCGTCTTTGACCGTGATAATGACTCTGTTGGCTTTGCCAAATGTGTCTAAGCGCCTGACCCCACTGCATCTGCCTCACACACACACACATGCACAGGAGCTGTAGAGAAAGATTACCAGGATTAGAAATCCAGTGAGTGGAAAGGAAAAAAAAAAAAGAGGAACTAGATTTAAAATTACATGGAAAATAGTCATTAGTGCCCTGCTAGCTGCTTTTTTCCCCTCTGTTGAGTAAGTGGTGCTGGGAGGTCTCTAGTTGACAACGCCAGCTGGAGTAGCCCCTTGCTTTACTGCTAGGTCTTCCAGTATTTGTTTTTAAGAATGATTCTCAGAGCTGAACAAGGCCCTCTCATGTCTCCCAGCCTTGGTCTCTTTCCTGGAGGGTCAGCTGGCTGGAGCCCAGCACCTCTGTTCCTGCAGAGAGGCTGTGTGGCTGCTCTTGGGTTTTGGCTTCTGCGCGGGGGGAGAGGGATGGGGAAGGGGTTTACTTCTTGCTTT
The DNA here is from genome assembly GCF_037038585.1 of Patagioenas fasciata. Lineage (NCBI taxonomy): Eukaryota > Metazoa > Chordata > Aves > Columbiformes > Columbidae > Patagioenas > Patagioenas fasciata. The sequence continues at coordinate 17,228,017 of NC_092524.1, forward strand.
TTCACTGATGAAGTGGGGGAGTGGGATGGAGGGAGAGTCTGTCTCCATCACCCCTCGGTGATGAGTTGAGGCGGCAATCGCTAGATCATTTCTCAATAGGTTTGTGCTGGTTTGGTCCTAGGAGAGCGCGTCCCAGGCTGGAGTGATAGGGAATCACAATAGCATGCCCAGGAGTTGATTTTTCAGAGCCCAAGGGCATTTGTAGTGTGGTTTTGTGTTTTGATGGCACCAGTGAGAGAGCTGGAGACATCATGTGCCTGACCTAAGAAGGCAGGGATTTGTAGTGGGCTTCAGCCAGTGGGACTCCTCAGGGAGCAGGGGGGTCAAGATAGCATTTAATAGAGGTCACTTGAATTCATAGTCATGAAGGCCCAGCTTTCTGCTGAGCAAAGTCACTTGACACAGGTTTTCTTGAGTTTGGTGAACTTCTCTCAGGTTCTTTAAACCACAGATGTTCCCCTCTCTATCTGCAGCCAGTGAGTCGACAATAATGTTTCCTAAAGCAACTAAGTGATCTACAAGTTGAAATCACACTGATAAAATCCATAGGTGTTTGTCAGCCATGTAAGATCTTTTGGAAACATTATTTGCAGTGTTTTGAACCGTCCAAAGCTCAACAGACAGCTGGCAGAGCCAGCAAGCCTCCCAGGCAGGAGAATGCTGTGGCAGCTGCTGGACATGCATTCACTTTCCCTGCTGCCTTGTCCTGAAACCCAGATGTCCATATCACCCTCCTTACCTGCCTTCCACCTTACTAACACTGGTGAGAGCTCTGTATTGCAGAGTCAGGCACAATCCTGTAACTGATGCAGCTGTGCTCGCAGATTCTCCCGGAGAGCCGATACCTGTGCATATGGAGCCGCTCACTTCAATGGGCTGGCGTCAGTAGGCAAACACTGGTGGAGTTGGGAGCTCGATAAAGTGAGTTTTAAGCACTACTGGAAAGCAGAAGAGAGTCTGGCAAGAGTCCCAGCCTATGCTGGGAATGGAAGACTCTCTTCACTTTCCCAGGGCACTGGATCAGGTCCTGAAGTTAGGGAGTGGCAGCAGGTGAGGGGAAAAGCTGCGGGTGGCAAGAGGGCTGAATCAGTACCAGCCATGACCCCAGACTAGACAAAACAGATGGTAAAATCCTGGCTCCCCAAAATTCACTGATAATCCTGACAGCAGTACTGGTGGGGCCATGAAAGTTCCCCGGAGGCAGTGGGTGAACAGATGGTTATGCCCAGTGAAATACATATAAATCATCCCCAATATTAAATTCTCCATGGGTACCAGAAGCACGGGTGGGGAAGAGGTTCTGAGGTGAGCTGTCGGAGGACAGCAAGCACATAGCCTGCAGATGTCCTGTGTCTCCACCCTCTGCAGCTGATAGGTTTGGCTTCATAACTATGCCATGTGCTTTGGAGGGCTCTGACGTGGGCAGTGGGGATAGGCCTAGACACAATTCTGATCTGTGTGTTGTCTCCTGCAACCATGGATGTGACAAATGCTGCTCCCTAAGCTTGCTTCTGCCTGCTGTAGTCTTCACCCGTAACCCTGCATCTGATGGCTTAAGGACATCTGTTGCAGATGGGCTAGAGAACAGTAGCATGTTCACCCCCCAAAAAAATCATCAATAGGTACTCCAAAATCAGATATTCAGCACCTCTCTGGAGAGACCCAGTTTCGCATCAGTTAAGTGCCCCGAGATCCTCCAAGTCCTGCTACGTTGTTTCCCAGCTGCAGGATTTCTCCAGCATGGAGAGACAGTGACAGCCGCGTGGGTACCCACTAATCAGACCTGATGTGGGGGGGAAGCCTGACATTGAGCTCATGGTGGGGTTTAAACATCTTTGGCATCAGATTTAAGGGGGATGTGCAGCATAGCCCTGGAAAAAAACATCAGGCTGTGGTTCTGCTGGGTATGCAATGCTTTATGCTGTCTGCATTGTAGCCTCTGCAGTAACCCAAGGCTGGGCTGGTGTCTGTCTTTGGGCAGGCAGGAGACTGCTGCCTGGGGAGAGAACATGGTCCAGAATGATGCCCTGAGTGACATACCTTAGGATAGGATGGAGGAGTGGTTCATCTTCCCTGAATGGGTCTCCTCCCCTTGTTCTTTTATTTGCATTTTTAAACCAAGCTCTAACAATGTGACTGTTTTTGTTTTAATCTAATTTGCTGTCAGAATTACTGTCTCATCACAGAAAATGGAAATGAAAATACAGTATTTCCCCCCATTACCTCAGAGACTGGTCTTTCCTTAAGCAGTTTGAGATGCCAAACTCTCTTTCCGTGTCCAGAAGACTGTGTCTCCCTGACCTGTTGTCTCGCTATGCCTGGTCACCCACTCAGGTGGACCAGACCATGATTCAAAAGGGTTACTTCCCTTCTCTCCGATATGGAAATATGCTGGGAACCTGTTGGTTTTGTCTTTTTCAATGTATTAAAACACAATTCAGCCTCCTCAGGGTGATGTAACGATATCACCTGCCTGACCCAGCACCACCAGGGTGCCAGGCACTTCAGCATCTCTCCTAGTCTACAGCCTACTCCTGGGGCCACATGGCCATGGCTGAGTGATGCCAAAGGTAGTCCTCCTGCAGGGTACTCGAGCTGTCCTCTGGGCCAGCTAGAAAAGCTTCTGCTTGACTTGGGACATAGAGTGGTCCTGTAGCAGCCAAAGCGGGACTCCAGTTCCTAAGTCCAACCTAAAACTGACTAGGATGTGGAGTTTATGCTCCCAGAGCCTGGTGATGAAGAACTTTTTTTTTTTTTCCCAAATGTAGGAAAAATCCATTCCTCTTTCCTGGCTGTGTGATTTTTTAGTCCTAGTGCTGCTGCACAGGAGCTGGAGACTCCAATGCAGAATGAAAGCCCCATGTGCCAGGTGGAAGATAAGAGCTAATCCCTACTTTGAAAAAAGCGTCATCTACGTAAGCAGGATGGATGCAGCCAAGTCCCATCCCATTTTCTGAATGCAGATCTAAGCATGCAGAGAGCTTAACTGATTTCCCCACTGGCACATCCCAAGCCTCTCTTCCCCCAGGATGCCTTAATACTGCAATCAACTGTTGTCCTATGTTAAAGAGGTGGATTTAACCCGAAAGGGCTGGCTGGGTCCTGAAAACAAAGCGTGCAGCCCACCGTTCCCCAGTAGCCCAAGGGGAGAACAAGCCATCGGCTGCCAAATATTTATCAATGTGAGTACGAGGGCGTTGTTTCTGCTGGCGGGATTGTGCCTAAGCCTTTAATCGTGCCGTGAGTACTAAATGTTACGTCTCAGCGGGAGCAATCACAGGCTTGATCTTGGCCAAGAGCTGGAGAAACCAAGAGCCAGGGTTGTCCACCCACACTTTCCAGCAGAGAGCAGAGCACACCCCACCCCGCGAGCAGCCTGCACGTGGCCCCACGTTATCTTGCCCAGGTTTACACCAGCCCTACCCATTTACTGCACCGGCTCTGCAGAACTCCATGCACATGACAATTTCGTAACTCACTCTATTAAATGTCACCACTGATACAAATAAGATAAAATTTTTCATTACCTGTCCCCTTGAGTAGTAGGGCACTTGGCCCTGACCCTCAGGCCTGTCATCATGGGCCTGATCCTTCTCCAGCCAACTCTCCTCCACTCAGACAAGGACCTGCCTAAGGAGAGAGAGGATGAAGAGACCCCTTGTTTATGGAGATGACTTCCTCATCTGGTTGGTTCAGCAATTTGTTGCTTTGGGAAACTATTTTTATTCACCGCCAATGACGAAAAATGCTGTTTTGTGGGGGCTGGTGGTTTTTTATTTTTCCACTTTCTTGGATTTATTTTTAGGTTCCTTTGGGAAAGAAAAGAAGCAGAGTGCAAACTCAGAGCTTAGAGGACAGGAAACAGAGATCAAGGGAGAGTAGGGAGATGGGATTTACCTCTCCAGGCCTCAGGCCACCTTACTGCTTGTGGGGCTTAGCAGCCCATTGAGAAATTTCATAGGGGAAAGAGGACAGACCATTCAGGAGGTTGTGGGATTTCTCCTTCAGAAAAAAAGAAAAAGCATGGACAGTCTAATGGTTTTCCAGAGAGCTAGAGTAGAATTTGTGATGGAAGACTTTCTCAGAGGTCTTACAGCACTTGATTATGCTACAGCCCACATGTCTTTAACATGATTACAAGAGAATTGCTTTGGGGCAAGAAACATCCTTCTGTCCTGTTCATCCCATGCTTAGCACAAGAGAATGCAGGATTTGATGCCACAGTAATACAGGCAATTGCTGATACTCATTGCAGCTTTTATTTGAAAGGAAAGTGGCCCTAGACCTTATGGTTGAGGCCTTGCATATATGACCTTTAAAGACGCTCAGAAAACAGGAGTGTTAAAAAAATGTAGGACATTGAGGGGTTTTTATTCCTTGTCTCATGTGTTTTTTTAAGCCAGTTCCCAAATTCTGAAGGGTCACACGAATGGTTTTTGAACCAGTGATGCTGTATATATGCTGTCTTGGTCTGTGGTAATAAATCTCTCGCTGCGCACATTTAGCATCAAGAAAGATGATAAATTACCAACCCTAAGACTCAAAAGTGCACTGCAAACTGTAGGCTTGACCTGGTACCCAGAGAAGAGAAGAAGCAGCCATCCAGCCTCCCTGACCTTTCAACCCTATTCACACCAGGGAATGCACACACCTCTGTTGATCCCACGTTCTCCTACACCACTCTGCTGCCTCCTCTTGCCTCCTCCAGATCTCCTCTTTGGCCTTTTTCTCTGCTCACCCTCCATCCCTGCCTGATGTCAAGAGGAGCAGTCCTACCTATACAACTTTCCCCAGACAAATGAACAGCAGGCTCATGAGTATCTCCTACAGAAGATGCAATCTGTATACAAGGGGTTTTGTTCCTCCTGAGACTGATGGAAGGATGCTTTAAACAGCTGGGTTGCCTGGGTTTGGCCAAGCCCTCTAGAAAAGCTGATGACAGCTAGCCATGGCTCTGCCTTTCCTGCAAACCTCTTAATCCCATGGGAACATCACTCTCACCCTGGCACTGCTTCTGCTCCTTGGCACCTTCTTGGAGAGAAACCTGGGCCTCGTCACAGGCAGCCCTTCACTAATAAAACACTCTTTGTTTTGGCAGGACCCAACGCAACTCTGACAGCAATAAATCCCAAACCAAAGGGCAGTTCGTCCTTTTTTAACCAGCATGGGTGCCTTCAGAGGGATTAAATAGGCCTCCTGCAAGTGGGACCCCCTCCAGCCTGGGAGCACTGTGGTCGCATGAGAAGTCCCCTCACATATCACCGACCCACAGGGATAGACACGGGTTGGGTGCCTCTGTGCAGGAGCCAAACTTGGCTTCAAACAGCTGAGTGAATCATCATCCTTATGTCTTAGCTCAGTACTCTGCAGGTAGGCTTAAGGCATTTCCAGAGGATTTCTCTTCCCCTGCAAGTACCACTCACACAAACTTTTGTTTTACCCAGCCTATTCCCAGTACTCTGGGATTTCTCTGCTGCCATTCCCCAGTGCCTCAGCTGAACTGGCTGCTGCCTCAAAGCCACCTGCGCTGGGCTGTGCTCTGCTGCTGCGGGGTGACACAGCGTGTCCTCATCTCCTCACCCTCCCTGTGCCACGGCTGCATTCTCCCAAATGACCTGCAGGCTGTCCCTGTGCGGCACCAGCTGCTCTCCAGCATCGCATCCCTGGGGGGAAGCAACCACAGCACCCCAAAATCGGGTTTCCACAGAGCTCCCAGGGCACTTGGCAAAGGGAGGCAGCAATCGCTTCTGTGATTCTCTGCCAAGCCTGGGCATGGCCAGATCCTTGCAGGATTGTCCATTCTTCATGACATACCCACCTCCCTCCCCTAAAGCAGCCACACGCCCTGCATCCTGGTGCGGGGTGCTCCTGCCCCTGCCCACACTGGGATTTGCTCAGCGCTGGCAGGATTTATCGCTCCACATGCAGGATTTATTCCCTTTCCAGCCATCCCCCACAACCAGAGCACTTTTTTTTCCCCACAGCACTGTATCATCCCTACCTCCCCTCACCACACTGTCCCCATTGACCCCACACACCCCTGCCACGCTTGCTTTAGGCTTTTCACGCAGGCCCCTGGGAGTGAACCCGCAACACAGGCTGCGGTGAGTCCCCACTGCAAAGATTTCTGTGGGCGATGCTGAGGACAGTGGGGCCAAGCGTCCCCTCCAGAAGGCTGGGGAAGGTGCTCAGCCAGGGCCCCGGAGATACCTTTCTTGGGCAGAGCGCTGCCGGGGTGCTCCAAGCAGGAGATGATGTCCCCGCAGGGGGAACACGAGGAGAAGGGCCGGAGCACGGAGCAGGTCTCCCGCGTGGAGCATGTTTGGGGGGAGGAAAGGGGCTGCACGTTGACCTTCCCAGCCCCTAACTCTCCCCCTTGCCCACCCCTAACCCATGGGTGCCCCCCCGCCCTGCCTTCCTCCCACAACTCCAGCACCGAGGAAGCCGAGCCGGAGGCAGTACTGAGCCGGATATGCAGCGACTCCCCGCATCCCTCCTTGTGAGTATCCCTCGCTCCTCCTGATGCCTTCGGAGGAGACGGATGGACGGACGGACGGGCAGCCAGAGGTGGACTAGTCTCTGCTATTTGCAAAGCTGAGGGGGAGGCGGGGGGGCGCGGACGGGAGCCTCTTCCCATATCCCCTTTCCCATCTTCTCTCTTCATCCCCTCTTCCCCCTCCTCCTTCTCTCCAGCCACGATATTCTTCCCATCAGAAATGGGAAGGGGGGACCTGCCGGCAGATGGAAGGAATCGGGAAATGCAGTCCCATCTGGAATCCCGCAGAGATGAGGACTCAGCCAAAAATAAGTCTTCTGCCTAAAAAAAAAAAAAAAAAAAAAGCAACCAAAACAAATAGGAGAGAGGGAGGGCGAGGGGCCGGGCTGCTCTGCCGCACCGGGAGACCCGCTCCACCTGCCGCCTCGCAGCCGAGCGACCCTCTCCCGTCCCGGCGTGGGACAGAAAGCAGAAGGCCCTGACAGACAAACAGACCGACAGACCGGCAGGCGGGCGGGGAGGGCTGCGGGGGGATGCAGTGCGGCTAGCCGGCAACTCCCCTGGAGCACCCCCAGCTCCTCCCGAGTGTTTCTTTCTGTTTTTATTTGTTTCCTTCTTTTTTGTTCTTTCTTTTTTTTTTTTTTTTTTGGTAATTTATTTCCCCACTCGTGACTCGTGCGCGGGTCACGCAGGACAGCGGCCAGTGGGGAGGGGAAGACGAGGGAGAGGGGGAGGGATGCTGCCCGCTGCTGCCCGCTGCTCTGCCCCCGCCGCGGGGCCGGCGGCAGCTCCGCGCCGAGGCATCGGCTTTGTGGTCCCCGGGTGTAGCGGTGCTCCCTCCTCCCCCTCCTGCCTGCCCTCCTCTCCTCCCGTTCTCCTCTGCTCACTCCCTTGCTCCTCTCCCTGTTCTCTCCTCTGTCTCCCGGTCCCTCACTCTTTCCTGCCATCCTCCCTCGTCTGCCCTTTTCTGCTCCTTCCCCTCTTTTTCTTCCCCTGCACCCCGCCTCTCCATCCCCTCACCCCCATTTTTCACGGGCGCGGATTTCACTTTGCCAGGGCAGAGCACGTTGACGCCACGGCAGCCACCACGGCGAGGACACAGGACCCCCCACTGAGTCCGCCGTGCCCCTTTGAGGGGGTGGCCTGGACCCCAAGACCCCCACAGGGCCCCCCACAGGGCTGCTTCGCCTGCATCGCCAAGCCTCCGGCTCTCCAGCAAGCTTCACCCGTCCTGTCTCCTTCTGCCGTTTATCTCATGGAGAGCAAGAGCTGCAAAGGGGACAGCCTGCGGCCAGCAGTCCCGTGCAAGCACTCAGTGGAGAAGAAGACGATGACCAACCCCACCACCGTCATTGAAATCTACCCCGACACCACTGAGGTGAACGACTACTATCTCTGGTCCATCTTCAACTTTGTATACCTCAACTTCTGCTGCCTTGGCTTCATTGCCTTGGCCTATTCATTGAAAGTGAGTACTGAGCGTGCGGCAAGGGGTAAAGGGCGGCCAGAGAGGAGGTGGAACGTTTGGGGGTCATGCCTGATGTAAATCATATCTTTGCTATCCAAATGAGAGGTTGCACCTGCTGGGGATGGGGATGGAGTGAGCTAAGGTGTGTTTTGGAGCAAGGTGTGTTGCAGAGCCAGGTGTGTTGCTTCAGATGGGGAAGAGGCGCTTTGACTTGCTCTGGTACCCTCAGAGGCTCCTCTGTACCGTGGCAGCAGGGCAGGCAACATGGGCCTCGCTCGGCTTGTGCTGCCCCCACAAGCACCCCAGCACTGGGTCCCTTCTTTGGGATCCTCTTGGTTAGAGATCTTGTCAGGGTAGAATCTGGCAGTGTTGGGTGGTCGGGCAGAAGCAATAAGAAGCAGACAGCTGGGACCAGCCAGCAGCCGGCAAGTTGTCACAGGGAGAGGCTGCCAAGGTGCACAGCAATCCTGCCTGTTCCCTTCTTGCCCTCTCCCTAATTAAAATACCAGAGCTGGTGGTCAGTTCACCCCACCCCAAGCCCTCTAAACACAAAGCCAAGCCCTGCAGACCTGCCAGCATTATAGGAATGAACCCCAGGTAGCTAAGGAGGGGGAAGAGAGTGCAGGGGGGCTTTGGACAGTGTCGAGGCTGAGGGGAAATAGAGCCATGTTGAAGGAGAGGGCAATGGTGTGGAGCACAGCCAGTGAAAGAGATGGGACTGGGTTACTCCTGGTAGCTACAGGAGAGATCAGCCTGGCAGGGATGGAGCCCAGCAAACAGGCAGCCCCTCAGCAGCTGCCAGGAGAGAGGGGCCTGGACTGCCCTCCCCTTTGCTGCCTGCTAGCCTCAAAACTGACTGAATGGATGCATAGAGAGCCCCGGGCGGCTGGGTGGCTCGGCAGAGGAGCTATCTGATTTGTTTGGGCAGGCAACATTTAGAGGAAGGCCATGGCACAGACAGGCTTCGTCACAGAAGCAGATCAATTAACCCCATGCAGCCCCAGCAAGCTGGGCTGCGAGTGCCCAGCACTGCAAGGAAGCTGCTCCCAAGCCTGTCAGTGTCCCTGTCAGAAAGGCTCAGAGTCAAGTCTGTGCACATGTGCCCTGGGCTCGGCCAGCACTGGCACCACGGTGCCTGCCTCAGTTTCCCCTTTCTTGAGTTGGGACATGAGCACTCATCTGACACGCAGGCAGCAGGCTTCAGTGCTGCTTGGGCAAGACATATCATAGCTTAAACCATGCCAGGGCTGAGCATCACCACAAGCAGGACTGTCCCAAGGACAAATGCAAGCAGCAGCAGCTTAACATGAGCCGGCGACATGAGCCGGCGTGAGGAAGTCCCTTAACACCCCCACTCATTTAGCCAGCAAGGGAAGAAACTGGCCTCTGCCTTTTCCATGTGTCTTTGCTCATCTGAATTTGCCTCTAATGATCAGCATCTTTCCCATGTAAGAGGCATGGTCACAGTGGGCTAAGAAAGGGTTTCACATCACGGGGACATGGCAGTAGCTACAGTGGGTATCTGGGTAGATGCGGTCCCTCAGCAGCAGGCAGCAATGCAGGCAGGACAGCCTGAGGACTGGGCAGACCCATCCCCAGGGGACAGGACAGAGTAGTGTCTGCCACCTACAAGATTTTTAAAGGCTTGACCCCTCGCTATCCTCGACACGCAATGGAAGGGCAAAGCGCAGAAGTAACCCAGGGCCAGAGCCTCGTGCCAGGACAGAGGCATGGGCTCAGTATCTAGCTGCAAAGGTCTAGATGACATCAACTCCAGTGTGGAAAAAAAAATGGTGATGAGGGAAGGCAAATGGACAAATGTGCTCCAAATCAGGGAAAGGAAAAGACAAGATGGCTGTCAAAAAACAGTCTTGACTTTTGCACCACGGAGCTGGCAGCTGATGGGATGTAACGATGGTATCTGAGCAGACATGGATCTGTGAAAGTAGAAATAACACTGCACTTGGTTGTGGAGCTCCCCAGTGGCTGTAATTCTGTGGCATGGGGAAGATAGAAATAAAATGTCCCTCAGAGGTACAGGACAGAGCTAGCAAGTGGCCGAAGGGATGGCGAATGCCCTCACAGGCTGCTGTTGGGATGTGTGGTGGGAGGCAATGGGGGTGCTGGGACATTAGCAGAAGGTCCATCCTGGAGAAGACCACTGGGCTGTTAAGAAAGACAGGATCCTTCTTCACTCACAGCTGCTCTAGAGACCTTCACAACATCCTGGCCAGGCCAAATGTCAGGGTCATTTATCCAGAAGCCTGTTGTTTATATCTTCTCTACAGTCAATAGGGTTTTTCCCAGAAGTTCAGAGAAAGCAGAAGCAAGGAATGCCCTGGGGACAGATGTCACTTTAAGGAGACTTCTCTTGTTGCTCTGCAGCAATTTAGCAGTAGATAACTTAAGTCCCAGTCTTTCTAGGATGTCTGTGCTTTGCAGAGACTGAATGAGATGCTGTGGGAGGGAGATGTGGGGAGCAGCACCTTCCCCTTCCTGAGCTCATGCTGGCACCCCTGACAGCAGAGCCCTTGGCCAGTGGAGCACAGGTTTCCTAGCTGAAGGACCATCAGGGTGCTTATGGCAATTAACAGTTCCCAGGTTATGGTTTTTCCATTTCCTTCAAATAACTGAAACATCTAGCAATCTCAGGAATCATTGTTTTCATTATCAGAAATAGCATTTTCAATAGCCTGCCATATCATCTGTTTTTGTCAGATTCATACTGTTAATAAAGCAATAGGTCCTTCGTGCCCCACGTCCATGAGATGCTTCATTATGGACCTTAGCACACTCTAGTATTTTCACCAGTTCCAGCAGCACAATGCCCACACTGGAAGCAAGATGGCCTAGGTATATTTAAATATTACCATAAAGCCATCTGCTTTTCCATGCCCACTTTTATTGGTTTTAGCCACAGCTGGGAAAACAGTACCTCCATGTCTGCCTGGCCTTTTGCATATGAGCTGCAGCCTTCTAGATTTCTTTCTGTAGGGAAATACTATTTCACAGTGACCACCATTTACTAAAAGATGACAAAAAAACACTCCAGCACCAAAGAATTTATGCTCTTACTCAAAGAAACACATGAAGTCGGGTGAGGGCAAAGACTGTGACATCCAAGCCAAGTACTCTGTGTGACAGACACCCCAGCCAAGCACTCCAAGTAACAGTGTGATGACACACCTTGTCTTTATTCACAGCCGTAGCAGGCCACATCCTCAGCAGATACAGCTTGCTGGGCTGCAGTGGAGTTGTACCAACTCACATATCCCTCCAGGGGTTATTTCTAGCATCTTAAGCTTCTCAAGGTCAGCCTCCCAGAGCATAAGCAAGGCACTCACATGTAAGCATGTGTTGGTGCTGGGGAAGAAGAGATAAACAGCAGGACCAGGGAAGTTAGAAACCCTAAAGTAACCTTAACCCCAGCCCAGAACATATGCGAGGATCTCTCCAACAACACCACTTTGGATTCACTTTGTTTTCATCAGGAGAAAATGCCATGGCTCGACATTCAGCAGCTCACTCCCCTCCTCTTTGCCAGCTCCAAGTGGTAATGAATGATTCATCAGCACCTGGTGGCATGAGATCTCACTTCAGTTGTTAGGAGTTCCATCTCTGGAGACCACTAAGTCTTTCTCAGTACCCATTATGCCACGAGGTTGTAGATCAGAGAAGCTGGGATCTGAGATGAGCTGTGGTACAGATGCTGTGTTGTGGTTTTATAGAGATGAAGCGGGCAAGAAACCTTGCTGGCTTTTTAAGTCCCACCAGCAGCCCACAGGGTTGCTCACAGAGTTTTCCTATCCCTCAAAGCCACCAAACTTTGTGGTGTGATAGTACCTCAGGAGAGATGGGTTCTCCTGCCTTCTCTCTGCTTGGCTCTTAGCATACAGCTCTGGGCACTGCTCTCTTCATGTGTTGGTCTTCCCCATTTCAAGTGGAAGATGACAAGCACAAATCTGTAGCTATTTATTAACTGCAAGAAGAAGAGAGGCTGTAGCACCTGACCTCTCAGGCAGGCTCTCAGACCACTTTTCGGGAGGAGCACTGGTTTATGGAAGTAGGTGAAATGCAGAGATGACGGCCCCTTGATGCTGGCGCCGGCATGGTGGAGTTATGTGGGCTGGAGAGCTCTTGACCAATTCACAGAGCAAATAAATCCAAGGATCCCCTCCAGAGCTCCTTATGTGTAGGGACGCAGAGCTCTGCACAGAAATGGGTTTACAGACAACCAGCTGTGGGCTGTGTGCTAAAAGCTGGGCTGCCTTAAATACAGCCTCATTAGGCTCATTATCAACAAACCATTTGTCTCCTCCTGCAAGCTGAGGCAGCACTTTGTACCCACACAGCAAGTTCCCTGCTCCCAAAAAAGAGAGGGGCTGAGCCTCAGAACAGAGGGAGCGGAAGTGGCTGCTGGAGAAGGGACTGGCAAGGAGCAGGATGGTAGGAGCTGAGGGGTGTGCTTGTAGATGAAGCTGAAGGCAAAGCCCCAAGGGGAGGCAGGGCAGGAGAGAGTGGGTAGAGAGAGGAGAGGAAGAACCTTCAGGTACCAGCATGCTGGCTATGTTGGAGAAAAAGAAGAGCTGGAGATGGTGGAAGACAAGGTGAGCTGGAGATGATGGAAGACAAGGTGAGTTTGAGGTGCTGGAGGACAAGGTGAGCTGGAGATGGTAAAGAACAAGGTGAGATGGAAATGGTGGAAGACAAGGTGAACAGCAGGGAAGTGACAGACAAGCAGGAACAGAGGGAAAGGCCATCACTGCCTTTTGCTGGTGGGAGAGAGGAGGAGGAACGTTTACATGTTAAACCACAAAAGTGGGCTGTGTTTTGTGGAAGGCCAGGCATGGAAGAGGACAGAAAATGTGTAAGTTGTCAAGTGAGATCAGAGACGCCTTGTCCAAGGTGATATCTCCAAAAGGGCCACCACGCAGCACACTGGGGTGCCTGGGGAAACCCTGCAATCAGCAGATGCAGGATAATCATCTTTACACACCAGTCATCTCAGTGCAAGGCAGGCCCAAAAATCTCCAAATAATTTTAAGCAAGGTGAGAATGGTCAAAGCGACAATGAGAAAAGAGTCTGTGACTAAGGAAACAAAGGGGGTGTTCAGCCTTGTGACCTTGAGGACCTGTCCCCCATCTGTCTCACCTCCTCTGCTGTGGAAGAAAGCAGTTTCCAGGGCTCCCAGAAGCTTGTGCACCAGTTGCCAGCACATTATGGTGATGGTGGCAACAGGAGCATGAAAACAGGAAAAGCTGAGGCTGGGCTATGAGAAAGACACTGGCATCTCCTTAAAGACAGAGTGAGGAAGGAGCTGAAATGCATATCTACTCTCCAGGAGAGCTCCTCCTCCAGATCCTGAGTCCAGTGCTGCAGCAGGACATTGAGGGGAGATGTCTTGCGAGCACCCTGGGGTGCAAGGCCAGGCAGGAGGAGGTGAGGCCACCCTGGAGAGATGGGGGAGGCTGGGGCTTTGAGTGGTTTGGAAGGAGAAACACCTTTTCATTGTGCTTGTGTGCCGCAGGGGCCCTGGAGCTTAAAGGCTCCATTGCAATATAAATTATAATGGACAATAAAGGATGATTTGCATGAGGGTGACCGTTGAAGCCATAGGGCGTATGGGGAAATAATAAGGGAGGAGAGGAAGAGGACCAAGGACTCAGCAGAGAAAAGGCATCCAGGAAACCAAGGACAGAGCAGCTGGAGGAGAGCTAGGGAAGGGAAAGGGCAGAGAAAGGGCAGGGGGCTGCCAGAGACAGGTGGTGTGGCAGCACACCATGTGCCGCAGGGGTTGGCAGGAGCAGGCAGGTGAGACCAGCCACAGGAGCAGGGAGAGGAGGCAGCTGGGTGCCCTTTGGCAGGAGTCGAAGGCAGCTGTCCATAACTTAATTTGGGCCCAAACAGCAGGAAAGAGAAGAGACGGGAAGGACAAAAAAGGAGCTGGGAGGAAACGGTAGCACGGGGGAGAGGGCAGTGCCCCTTGCCAGAGATGCTGAGGAGCAGCAGATGGGAGCAGGGCCAGAGGCAGAGCTGCAGGAAAGCTGAGGGCAGGGACTGCTAAAGCACAGCGTGGGAAAGGGCTAAAGCGCCAGTCATGAGTGTGAGCTGGTGTCAGGTGGGAGAGGCTGCTGGGAGCACTGGGAGAAGGCTGGGCACAGAAATTAGGGTGGCAGGGCACCCCAGGGACAGGAGGAGCAGGAGGCAAGGAGCTGGGGAGAGCTCCTGGGGCCAAGAGGAACTGGGCCCACAAAGGCAAAGCAAGTGGCTCAGCGTTAGGAGATTTGCAGAGCTCGATGTGCCAACCACACTGGTCTGCTGGAGAAATGTTTGTCTGCCTGGCAAACACTGCCAGCAAACCACAGCTTGCCTGCAGCAGAGGTAGATGTCCCCCATCTGCAGATGGGTTACAGAGGAGGAAGAAGCAAAAGGCATTTGCTCTGCTCGGAGTTTGCCTCCAGCAGCCTCGCAGCTGGAAGAGGAAAGGGTGTGAGAGCTTCAAAGAGCCTGCTGGGAGCAGCAGGAGGGATTTCTGGCTCAAATCCAGTGCCCCTGGGGCTCTGGCTGCAGGGATATCTGTGCTTCTCACCGGTAGGTGAGGAGATGCTGGTGCTCAGCACTGCTGTGCCCCATGGATTTTCAGAAGGATGCTAAACCTACTGAATAATTTCAAAGGTGAGTCATCATGGACATGTAGCTGATACAAAAAGCCATGCAGTCTCCCCAGCTGCCATCTTGCTGCCTTCCCAGAGGTTACATCTGCTGCTGGGAGCACCAGCCAAGCATGCCACAGAGCCATGCATGGTTTGTGACTGTCCCCTGTCTCTGCTTCCCAAAGGATGCCCTGTAGCTGCTGAGCACTCAGTAGCGGGGTGATGGTTGGATGGCCCCGGCTCCAGCTGCAGGCTCCCAAAAGTGGGGCACAACAGAGGCTGAGGACGTGGCACTGCAGAATGTAGTATGAGGAGGAAAACAGAGCTCTCCATCTTGCCTATGTGCCTACCCGCGCCAGCTCCTGCAGGCCTCATGCTAAGAGCAGCCTCCATACCCATGGTCCAGGACTAATGAAGAGCAGGGGGTGCTTGTACAGAGAGGTTCTTGCTGGTGTGACAGGAGAGGACGTTGCTTGAGAGTTTGAGATGTGGTTTCGGAGAGTCTGCGAACCAAAGTGGCTCAGTGGGAATGAGGGGTTCAGCAACCCTTCCCCATATCCAAGCAAGCCACAGAAGGGTTTCAGGACAGCCCTGTAGGTAAGCACTGCAGGAGGGAAGGAGAAAAAGTCACTAAGATGTGGTCTGAATCCAGAATCACAGAATCTTTTCAGAAAGCTGCTGGTCGATAAAAGCCGTTTAATATTTCTGGGTAGGACTCTGGAGGTGGTTTTTGGAGCCTGTCACTGACAGTGAGCATTCAGCTGGCAGTACCCCAGCAGGGCTCACGCTACTGGCAGCAAAGGCAGTGGGCAAAACATGCAGCTCCAAGGCCTGTGACCTCCCAGCCACAAAGTGGGCAGCATAGCAGGCACTGCCACACTATGCCAGACGCTGGGTACCCCACTCAGATATGGAAAGGGAAGAGGAGTAAAGCATCCTGGTCCTTCCATCCCACATCCTTCTGGCTCCAGCTGCCTGGGAGTGCTGGCTGATGGGGCGGTTTGGGGACAGGGACACATCCATTCTAGGATGGGATGGAGCCCAGCCCCTCATCTGCTGGGCTCAAACTGCAGAGCAGCTGCTGGCAGGCAGTGCCATCTGCTGCCTGAGGATGACATTGCTGCCTGGCAGTGTCTTCGCTGCCCGTTAGTGGTGTTGGCTGCCTGGCAATGCCATCTGCTGCCTGGTAGTGCCATCCACGGCCCAGCTGTGCCATCCGCTGCCCAGCTCTGCCACCCCCTGTCTGCTGGTGCCATTGCTGCCCAGCTGTGCCACCCACTGCCTGGTAGCGTGGAGGAGGTGTGGACAGGCCAGTGACACTGCCATGTACTGCAGGGCTGTCCCAAGACAAGCCCATGAAAGTTCCAGCCTGTGGGATAATGAAGAGAGCAGACCGTGCTGTCAGGATTGAAAACTGCCAGTGGCAGAGACGCTACAGAAGCCGCATAAGACCTGCAAAAGGATCTCATTAACCCAGGACTGCTTAATATGCTGGAGGCTCGTGCACAGCCCTGGAGCTGCAGTAAGATGCCGTGCCAGGTTTCACCTGCTCAGCCCCTCAGTGCAGAGGGAGGCACAGGGATGCACACCAAAACCGCAGCCAGCCTTCTTGTTCACGGGCCAGAGGAGCTGAAGCTTAGCAGTGCAGGGCCAGGGGGCTACAGCGTGGTGGGAAGGATGCTTTACTGCTCCTGTGCGTGGGGTGCACAATGACACCTCAGTTCCCTTGTGCACCCTTGGGCTCAAAGTGACACTGCCCCATTCCAGGGCCCACAGGGACCTGATTTGCCTGGTCAGTAGCAGCAACAGGTCACTTTTCCAGGTCTTTATCTGTAGGGTTTTCAGCCCACGGGTACTACAGTGCTTGGCTTCACAAGCTCAACCCACAGCAGAGCCAGGGTGCAAACCTCACCTCGGGGGGTTTTGCTGCACCTCAAGCATTCAAATGCGAAGTGGGACAGCCCAGCCCCTACCCACTGTACAGGTACCCTACAAGTGCATTGGCTTTTGTGGGTGTTGCTTGAAAGAAGTTATGCCTTTTATACATCTCCCTTTTTTCTTTTTTTTTTTTTTTTTTTTTGTCTCAGGTCCGGGATAAGAAACTCCTCAATGACTTAAATGGAGCAGTTGAAGATGCCAAGACAGCCCGGCTTTTTAACATCACCAGCTCAGCCCTTGCCACATTCTGTATCATCCTTATCTTCATCTTCCTGCGATACCCCCTCACTGACTACTAGAGTGAGGCCAACAGCAGCGGCTGCCGCCAAAATGCCTCTATGCCAGAAGTGTCTGCAGTTGTTTCTTGTAGCAAGGACGCAAAAAACAAAAACAACAAAAACCCCCACCACCACTCCATCTTGATTGAAAAAAATTCCAAGTAAATGCATAAATAAAAATTAAATTAGTATCAGCCCAGCTGAGTATACCCTTCCTGCCCCCTAACAGTATGTGGACTGCTGTAGGAAAGGGTCTCACTCTTACACATGTACAGGGAGAAAAATAGACCAAGAAATATTTATTTTATAGCCAACAAGCTATGTGACAGAAGCGTACAAATCCCAGAGCGATGCATGCCTTGCAGCAGACAGCCGAGCCCTGGGGAGCAGCAGGGCCCTGCTGAACAGGAGGTGCATGCAGTGACAGAGGCGCACCATGACAGGGCTGGCTCATGACATATCAGATGTGTTCAGACCACTCCACCACCCCCTGACATATGGGGGTTTCTTTTCGTTTTCCTCTCTTGAATTTAATCCACTGGTTCAAACAACTTCCAGCACCTGGAGAGCTGAGGGTATTAGGAAGCTCATGCTAGGGACCCTCAAAGCCTCCAGAGGAACCCCAAAGCATTAAAGGGCAGTTTTCTCAGTTTCTCCCCAGGATCTCCTGGCAATGCTGAGAAAGAAGGCACCTTCTGGAGAACTCAGCTAAGCCTCCCAAACTGAGTGCTACTGTATTTCTGTAAACAGTCAATAAAAGATACCTCTGATATCTGATGCTGCTGGGTTAATTCCTTCCTTAGGAGGGCTGGGCTCCTGGTCCCTACAGGCTGACAAGAGAAAATGCTAATGTCACCAGCAGCTGCTTGGGAGAGATTTAAAGCCGGAGTGAGGAATGATGCTGCAGGTCGGGGCCGCATGCAGCCGTGCAGGAGGGCGCAGATCCAGATTTAAGAGCAGAGACCTCAGCCAGTCTTGTGATGGTCAATCAATGTCAAGCAAGCAAAGGCAGCTGCAAGGGCAGGTCCCCCCTCCCCTGCTAAGAGCAATGCTGAAGACTGAAATAAATCATCACAGCCTGATCTTGCTGCTACAGCAGCACTTCCCAGAGTTGTTACCAAGAGCCAGATTTCAGAGACATCACGCATTTGCCACTGAACAAGGCAGGAGCTCAGAGGCCTTCCCAATAGCTGCCTGTAGGTGCCTGTGGTGCTGCAAATCAACATAGCCTGACTTGAAAACACCACAAAGGAATGGCAAGACCAGGACTAAAATACAGCTTTTCAACCCCTCTGACCCTCCATCCCATGTCATATGCCACAGCTGCCTCGTCTTTTTCCAGCTTTAAGTTGACCTCACGGCAAGGGAGATCAGTCACTGCAGACCAGCCATGGAGCCAGGAGGAGGCAACAGCATCCACCTTTGTGCACACCACGAAAGTGAAGGTGCAGCAAGAGATGAGGAATGCAGACAGGCTGTTGTGGGACACTTCATTCTCTGCTGATTGTGTGGTCAAATCAACGTGCTGTCTGGGCTGTGGTCAGTGAGGGCTCTGCCATAGTGAGCCATGGGGACAGACCATGAGGGTCCTTCCCTAAAAGCATCATGAGATGTCACCTCCTTCCTGCCCAGGTCGCCATGCCCTGCCACTGGCCTGGGCTTCGTTTATGGGGGAAGCTACAGACAGAAGGACCTGCAGTCCTACCTGCTTCCCACTCACTAGAGGGCATTTCTGCACCAGACCAGACCAGACCAGGGGTCTGTTTTGCACTGAAGTTTCTGCTGGCAGTGCAGCACATGGTGCTCTGGGAAGTATCTCGGCCATGACCTGCTCTGTCATCAGTCATCTGGAGGTTAAGATTCTTCCCACCCTCTCTTGATTACTTCTTGCTCCCTTCCCTGAAGCAAGATCTGAGGGGTCATAGCCATCGGCATTTCCACCCTAGCATATCTAGGGGCTTTCTCCCATTGCTGTCCCTGGCAGAGGAAGGAGGTGGCCTGTTACAATGGCAACGCCTCCAAAGATGGTGCATCCAAAATGACTCACATTGAAGCTACCCTGAGCTGGCACCTGATAATTGGAGCAAATTAAAGCCTGCTGGGACAGTGCTAGTTTAGGCAAGACCCAAACTAGTCATCCCAAAATCCTCCAAGGGTTAAGAGGAGTGCAGAGGTGAGGTTGCATCACATTTTCCCTTCCTCTGTACCTGCACCAAGCCCATATTTGCCATTTCCAAGGTCTTGGCTTGATATCCTTCACCATGTGGGTGCCCATTGTACCTCTCAAGCTTTGCAGCCCAAACACATGCCTGGCAAGATGGGCTTGGGACGTAACTCATAAGCCCACTTGAAGTGCCAGGAGCTCAAATCCACAGGCTTACATGACTGTGGGACCAATGCACCTGGCATGTCTTTCAATAACAAGCATGTTCCTCTCTGTGAGTTGGGACTTGTTGGAACCACATCGCAAGTGCTTTTGTACTCTGAGACCCTCCTCAACTCTGCAAAATCTTGCAGGAACAGTGCTGTCATCCTCATCTCCCATGGCATGCAGGAAAGAGCTGCCCTGGTTGGCATGCAGGCGTGGGGCTGCTCAGATAAAGGCAGAGCTGACACAAAATTGGAAATGACCCAAAGCCAGCCTTTCCTACATTTAACAAGTGTGACAAATGAGTTACCATCATCCCTTCCCCTGACAGACCGTCTTATCTACAGGAAAATGGATGCTGGTTTAATGAACCAGGGGGAATATTGAACTGACTCTGCAGCATTTTTGCATGCATAAACCATCAGGGATGGAGAGGGTGGACTATTATTAGTAACCATCATATTTACTATTTGTTGCCCACATTGTAGGAGGTGTGAATGCTGAAATCGCTGTGTTGCAGCAGGTTGCAAGTCCACCCAGACCTGCCTCAGATAAGAATAGGGTAAGGAGGAGGATGCAGTAAGCCTGTGGCTGGAGGATGAGATGATAGATCCCAGGCAGATACTCAGTTCCACCACAATCCTCGCTTCGGCTCCACCTGAGGCTCTGGGCTGGGAGCAGCAAAGCCCATGCGTTATCCCCTTCTCTCTCTTAGTGCCCCCCCATTCATTTTAGTGGAGCCACAGTAGGAAAGTATCCCCCAAATGGGGGAATTTCTGAGCTTGCTTTGGGGGGAAAAAACCAAACAAACAAAAAAGCGATTTCTTCATCCAGAGGTCTTCAAAGCACAGCAGCATCAAGGTTCTTAGCATTCATTTCATCTTGCCAGTGTCAGGGAATCCCAAATTGAAACAGCAAAAGTACCTCCCCATATGCTGGCAGGCAGGTACATCCCAGATTGCACCAACTGTGCTGTTAAGTCAAAGAAAGAACTTTTTTTCATTTTGAGGGAACACGAGAAAGAAAAGCAGAGGCCAAATTTGACAGGTCCTCTAATTGTCTTTTCTTTTTTTCCTTAATTTTGCAAGAAAATTCTGGAAGTTCAGGTTTTGCCAAGGCTGACACCCGATGCAGCAGAAGGCAGGCTTTCGAGGGTTGCTTCTCTGCCTTTTCACTTCTGCCATTCACAACGTTGCGTTGTGCTCTCCAAATCACACCTTTTTTTGGCTGCGAAGCCACAGCCTCTGTTACACTCAGCGGCGGGAAAGAAAACAGAGAGGAGGGGGTGGAAGAGAGAAGCAGTCAAGCGCTGCTTGAGATGCACTTTTTGAGATAGGGAAGAACTCGTGGTGATGTTACCATATTGAGATTTAATTGTATTCCTTCAGGAAACTAGGCTTGACAGCTTGATGAGGATTTCTTTATTTGTTAGCTCGAGGGAAGAAATGGGGAAGGGGGCTAAGGGGAGTGATTGTTGTCTTTTAGTCAACATTGTGAGATTGCTCTTAAAGCGCTGCTGCTGGTTTTGTGCCCCTGATATATGAAAGGCGTTCGGGTTGAGCGCGGGGAAAGGTGAGGTGCACCACTGTACCAGGAGGCGATGCTCCGGGAATGGGGTTCGTTCATCCCGGCGGTGAAATGGCTTCGGGAGGACCCTCACGGCAGCTCCAGCACCCGTGAGGAGGTGCCGGAGGGAGGCGGTGGGGCGCCCCAGCCGAGCGGAGCCGTGCAGCGGGCGGCAGGTAGGGGGCCCCCGCGCACCGCTCCGCCGCAGCCGGCAGCTCCCGCCGCACCTCCCGCCCAGCGGCCCCGGGCAGACCTGGCGGCTCTGGGCCCCTTGGCTCTTGAAGGGAGCACGGATTCATCTCCACTCACCCCGAGCAGCCGGGACTCCCCACGCCCCCACCAGGCACCACCGGCGGGGAGATGAGAGCCCCACGCAGGGCAAGTGCTGGCTTGTGCTAGAAGTAGATGTGGGGTGAGGGTGGCTCCTGTGCCCTAAAACCAGCCAGAAGCGGCTGGGTGCCAAGCAGCACCAGGGGCAGGTGTCGTGCCTGTGTGTGAGCAAACCCAGCCGTGCTGACGCAAGCCTCAGCGCTCACCTGTGCCTCTGCACCGGCTGCCATGCAGAGCTCAGGGATGCCACTCCTGTGCAAATGCTGCCGAGCCAATTTGCAGACAGTGTCACATTGAATCCCGGCTGGGATGAACTGGTTTGGATTTGGTCAGTAAACATGACCCCAAAGGTCTCCTACATCTAGGAGACCTGGCAGTGATAAACATGGCGAGCTGGAGCTAATTCAGGTGACAATCTTCCAGCCCAGCGCCAGCATCTGTCGATTCTCACGCCGGGGCTGAGCTGCCAGGCGTGCAAACAAAGAACAGTGAGTCAGGGCCAGAGCAGCCCTCAGCCTGGATACCTAAATTAACAATCAGAGAAAGATGCAAATGGCAACTTCCATTCTTCTGCAGGGTGTGTAAGCCACCAGCAAAACCCGTTACCGAGCTGTAGCATCATAACTCTGCTTCTCAGGTGTTCCACAGGCCAGGAGGCAAAGTCACAGTGCCTGCAAGCAGCAGCTCTGGCCTCTCCCAGCCATGTGCTGATGTTCTGGGTGACCTTACCAAAGTCTCTTTGCCTCTATGTTTTCTCCTCCAACACTGTCTCATTGGTTGTTGGCTTCTCAGAAGAGGAGCTGTCACCTTGCTTAGGTGCCCCACCAGGTTCGCCTTGCTTGGGACCCTGGCACCGCAGGTGTCTTGCAACTGGTGCAATTACAGCAATGCTCAGATACAGTTGGCGGATACAGAGGAAGAGCAGGGTGCTGATAGAGTTGCTGCTTCCCTCCTGTCCATCCCTGGACACTGGCAGGTCTGTGCAGGATCTGTTCGGCAGGCTGGACAATGAAAAGCGCCCGGCTTTGCAGGCAGTGTGCAGCCCTGCCGGGGGGAGGAGGGGGAGGCACAGATGGCAGCAAATGCTCTCATCAGTGAAAATGATTGAAGCAAAACAGAAAACAGAAAAAACCTAGCAACTGGTGAGCAGCCTAATGAAAACCAGCACGGGGGTAAAGAAAAAGGGTCTAGACCTGATGGACCTTTGCATGGAACCTAACTCTGTGCTACCTTCTGTCCTGGGGTAAAGTTTCTCCCATCCCCAATTCATATACATAAATACAGAGGTGCGAATATGACCCTGGATGGCTTCCAGGCACACCAAAGCCACTCGCCTACCCTCGCTGCCCAGAGCAAACTTGTATGTGTGTCAGCGTGGCACAGCAGTTCAGCACTGGGGGCAAAGAAGCGGGCATGCTTCCAGCACCTGAGGGATGTTACTGCAAAGCCTCTGCACGGCTTAGCTGCTGCCACTGGCCTCAGCTCCGCCAACATGATCGCTGCGTGCCAGTACAAAGGTCCTGCTCCTCCACCCCTCCCATCCTCTGACTTTGACCCATCATGCTGGTACTCAGCAACTGTGCCCCACGTTTGGCACTATCTACGCTCCTGCCCAGCGTCTCTCAGATGTGTCCTGGACAGAGAGAATCAAAGGGAATTTATTCAACATATGACGGGGTTTTTTTCCTTTTTCCCTTTGGCAGGAGCGCCTCACGACACAGTCAGAGCCACAGAATGAATGCTTCTGCAGCATGTGCTGAGCTGAAAGGCACAGCATGCAGCCCTCCAGCCTGCTACTTCTGCAATTAATTGCATGGTAGCTGCTTTTGCGACATGCACGCACAACTCTGTGCCCTGCAAGTGCTGAGCCACACTGAGCACAAGCAGATATTTCTGTTGGGGAAATGCAGACAGATCTGGGGCAGCCCCCTGTGTCACATACAAGGCTTCCTGGTGATGTTGCAAGTGCCTTTTGCCTGCTGAAGCATAGCAGATCTCTTCTCTAATGGAGTGACACCATTTTGGGCTTTGCAGGAGGAAGGTAGCATGCTGGGATCCACTGGGAATCTGCTGGGCTCCATCCCAGACATGGGGTGGGAGACCTGGAGACCTGGGTCCCTCGGAGCATGTAGGCAGAAGCCAAAGAGAGGGTGATACCCTTCCCATGGTGGGACGTGCAGTTCACTGCAGTCAATATATTTCTTTATGAAACCGGGTGATACAGAGCCTGTGCCTGATAGAAGCAGAGTCATGTCAGCACAAGGGTCAACCCTGGCTTCAGCTGTCAGCAGATTCTCGGGGTGCCAGTCCCCACCTGTGTGGAGCCAATGCTGCCAGCTCCGGGAGTCTGGCTTGGCCAGTGGTGCAAGGAACTGCATCTGAACACTACACAAGATTAAAAAAAAAAAAAAATCTTCAGACATTTAAAGCAATTGCAGGTTGGTGAAAAGTCTTTCCTTTTTGATGGATAAGAAAGTTGGTTTGGCAGCAATTTCTTTTTCCCAGTTTTCCTTTATGATCAGGTTCCGATTTTAATCCCTGTAGGATGCAGGAGGCTCCATTGCGCTCTTCTGCACTTGGCCTGCCATTGCAATTAGGGGGCCTGGAACATGTTTTAGCAAGAGCTATTACGTATACAATTGTAACTTGCATTCAAAACACGTAGCTGGGATGCAATAGATCTTCAGATGTGCCTGAAATCTGGGAAAGAGGAAAAAAGAGTGGGACAAATAATTTTTTAAAGTGCTTTTTACTGAAATAAAACACATCCCTCTAGCAATAAGCAACTCGCCGTGTAATTTTTGCTTGGTTCATGATGGTTGTGCTGGGGGGGAGAAGCAGCCCCAGGACTGAGACAATAGATTCACATCTGGCAGATAGGAGCTTAGAGCATGAGGTTGCTTTGTTCTGCCTGCCTGACCATAACAGCATTGCCCTGCTCTCCCTGCTTAATTTCCCCTGGGGAAAATAGAGATGCTGCTTGCCTGGTCAAGAGTGGACCGGGTGTGCTTGCTGCGCTGCACTAGCTCAGGCTGACTGCCTTCCTCCATGTAGTCAGGCTCATGGGTCCGCACCCGAATGCCAGAATTTCAGGTTGAACAGGGTTGGGATCAAAACAGGGTTAGCTCCCAGGTTTGGGAGGCAGGTGAGGTTTTGCAAGTCTCTAACACTGCCTGCTCCTGGCCCCTGTGATCCTGGGAGCAGTTTAACAGCAGTGAATCATATGTTTTGGTTTCTCCCCACCAGGAGCTCAGTTACAACGCCTTGCACAGAAGCAGTGAGCGTGGGAAGGATACACGGCTTGAGGGCTGGAGCCTCTCTTGGCATCTGTGAAAACCATGATCCCACTGGTCCCTGATCCCACTGGAGCATCTCTGGAGCATCCCATTTGCTGCCATTAGATATTTTGTATGGCTCATATCTCCTGTGTCCTCATCACCAAGAGATGTACTAGGACATCCTTGAGGTTGCTGAGGAGAGGCTGCCAGAGATGAAGGCTCAAGAGGGAGGTCAGCTCAGCCTCTTGCTAGAAAGAACAGTCCAAGGCAGGTGTCTGGCAGCCCCTTGGGACACCCCATCCTCTGCCTCTTCTTCACCATCTCACCATCCGTTACCTCCTCCCAGCTTGGCATCCTTCTCTCATCTCCTTTCTCATACTCCTCCCTTGCATCATGCCACTGATCAACTGGGAGTGATCTTCCTGACAGCTGATCTGGGTGTTCATCTGGGAGCAGTGTGCCAGGCCTGGGGTTGAAAACATTTATTTTAACTGGGATTTTGAAAGAAACTATTGAAATCTTCTTCCTTCAGCAGGCTTTGAGAGTTCATGGCTTTCTGCCTAGATAATAGTTTTTATCGGGAAGTTTTGGGTCTTTCAAACTCATTCCTTCCACCCCCCTTTTTTTTTTCCTATTTTACCCCCCCAAAAAAAGAGGTGTTGGGTGATGGAGAAAACAGCCTGAAGCTAAAGCAGGAGAAGACTTTCTCGGTTTTCCCTTGGCCAGGGTGCTCCACACAGCTGTGAGGACAGAGCTGATCAGGAAAACCAGCGGGAAAGGCAGAATGGAAGAAAGACTCCAGCTTTGTTCCAGCCGTGCTGGACATGCTTCTGCTCCCACTTCCCCCAAGGCCAAGTACTCCAGAGATGCTAGAGGAGGGAGCACCCACCCTACCCCAGCATCTTGCCACTGATTACAGTCACTGGGCTGAAATCCATGCTGTTTAGGTAGACTAGCGTTCATTTTGCAAAAGTTTCCCTGCTGACAGCTTTGGATGAGGCAATTTTCTGGGGTGGGAGAAGGGTATGAACTCAGTACTGCTTATGCCAAGGGGAGACAGATTTTTTAGCATCACAGGGTTTTAGACCTTTGGTGCTTTACAAGGAGTGACCTTTCTGAGGAAGTTTTTGCCACCAGTGACCATGGCAGATCAACACTCTTGTTTAGCGAGTTGCCAGCTGCATGTCCAGAGAAATTAGAGTTAATTTTAAAACATCCGGCATCTGTATCAGCAGCAGGGAGGAAGGTTCCCTGGATTTCCTAAGCACCAGCAAAACCTAAGCTTCTAAACCCTAATCCCTCCCTAAGCCGGAGCTGCCAGGCCAGGGCCAAGGACAGAGAAAAGCGCCTGCTGCACTAGCCAAGCCAGCCATGTGACTCTTCCGTGCCACCACAGTGGAATGGAGGTGAGCCCACCCCATCCAGCTGGGAGCCAACCCATGGGCTGAGGTCCCTCTGAGCCCCCCCAGCTTTTGGGCCACTCTTTTCCACATTGTCCGTGCTGCATTTACGTCTGTTCTTCCCCAGCTTGGGCACTTCAGAGCAAGCAAGTCCTGTGGGGCCGTCCTAGTAGCCACCCCACTGCTCCAAGTTCAGCATTAGGATATTTGAGGCTGGTAGACCCAGCCCGTGAACTGCAGGCAGGGTTCACTGACAGGCAGGAGGGCTGGCCGTGTCTGCAGGAGAGCTCCAGGCTCAGCGTTGTCCACATCAGGCCATAGGGGTAGCCCGGGAACCATCTAGGAACCAAAGCCTATTTATTGCCATGGCACCATGGCATAGGAATTCTCCGCTGGGGACCTCAGCTGCCAGGGCGGTCACCCCCAAAAAAGCCCTTTGCTGCTCAGGCCACTCTCTCCGCGGGGTAACCCATCTCCTTGCGAGGTGGCATCACCTAAAAGCACCAGGCGCGGGACCCATCACTCAGCCTAGCAGGCGGGCTGGGCCGGGCCGAGCTGGGACTGCTCAGGACGCACGCAGGCAGCGCGAGCCCCGGAGGGGCGGGCAGCGGTGCAGCGCGGAGCTCCACACGGCCGAGCCGCGGAGGAGAGCGCAGCCCTCACTCGCTCCGCGCCGCTCCGCGTCCGCGGGGCTGACGTCACCCTGTCCCTGCGCCGCCCGCGCTGATTGGCTGCGGGTGACGTCAACGCTGTCTTCCCCCCTTCTCTCTTTTTTTTTTTTTCCCTCCCCCCCACCCCGTTCCCGAGGCATGACCTCATCGCCGGCGCATTCTCGGCGGTGCGCGGAGCGGCGCGGAGCGGCGCGGAGCAGCGCGGAGCGGGTCACCCCCTCCCGCCGCGGCATGCGGGCCCTACGGCGCCGGCAGCGGCCGCGCCAGCGGATAGCCCGCGGAGCGGCGCGGCCGTCCTCGCCCGCCGCGCCGGGTCAGTGCATCCCCTTATAGATGTCTATAAGTGTCGGGTCTGTGCGCCCCGAGGAGGGGGGGACAAGCGGGGAGGGGGGCGGCGCGGTGCGGTGCGGTGCAGCGCGCCCGCATGTGCGGAGGGGTGCCGGCATCGCTCCCAGCGCCGGTGGACAGCGCGAAAATACATACCTATATCTGTATGCGTATATGTAGATACAGGGCTTTGGGTTTTTAAAGGGGGGTGGAATTATTCTCGTGCAAGGAAAAAAAACGGGGGGCTGCGCTGGGGCTGGGGACGAAGCAGCCCTGCAGCGGGCTGCGCCGCGGGGATAGGGCGGGGGGGCTGGCGCTCCGCGGCCGCGCAGGTCGGGAGCGCTGCGCTTGTTTTCGGGGCAGGAATTGAAAATCCCACCCTGCCTTCGCGGTGCGCGTTTGCCGGGCGGTGGCGGTGCAGGTGAGGAGGGGGTTTGGGAAGCACCGGGGAATGCCCGCTGTCCTGCCGGACCTGGGGTCGCGTATGGAGGGGTTTTCTCTTGGCGGCTGAGGGCTGGTGTTTGAGGAACCAGTGTTAAGAGCGCTGTGGTTTTTCTGATGATGAAAGAGGTTGGAGTGTCGCCCTGTGTCCTTGGCGTTTAAATGAAGCCGGCATGTGTTCAGCAGCGGGGGTTTTCATGCAACACTTCACTGCTGCAGCTCCAAAGGCACTGCTAGCGATTAATGAGTTAAGCTGCCCGTTTAAAATAATACCCTCCACCTCCCCTAATGTGCATAGACAGATTGATCACCCTCCCCAATTATTATGTAGCAAAAAATGTCGTTTTCTGTGTTCAGCGTTGGCTGTTTTTAAAGATTCCTGGTTATTTCCTTTATTGATAAATAAGTTCCTTCTCTTTCCTGCTCCCCCCTCCCTTTTCTCCTCCCCCAGATTTAAATTCCTGAGCAACAGCAAAAGCTGATGTCAGTGTTTCAGCTTGCATTGGGGGAGCTCTGTGCACAGGTCAGTAATTTGCGGTTTCGTTAGAAGGAAGGACGCAGTGCAGTGCTGTTAAGGATATTTGGATTTTTCTAGGCACAGATTATCCTTCGTATTGCGGTAGTTATCAACAGCTCCCTGGTGGGAGCTAGACGCTGCATAAGCATGTGTGGATGAGACCGTCCCTGTCCCAAGCAGCTAGTGATGACAGATGCCTTGGAAATAGTTGCTGGAGGCTTCCATCTCCCTCTAATTTGGGTTATAATAGCAGATCTCTCCCAAGAGATGGTCAGTATATCCAAGGAGCCTTGAGCAGGCAGGACTGAGGATTGCACCTGGCAGTCTAGGGGCAATGTTAACCTTGAAAGCAGCAGCTTGCCTGTGGAGCAACATTTAATGTTCGCTTGCATTGTCTCATCCTGCTGCACTAAGGCGAAAGGCTTGGGGGCACAGCTGCCTACGCGCCCAAACGTGGCTGCAGAGAGCTTTGTTTTTGGAATGACTCCGTGCACGGGAATTGACGTTGCCCCTGTCAGATGGGGTTTTCTCGTGCTGTTGAAGGGCGTCCGTGCTGGGAGGACTCATTTCTGCAGAAGAGGTTTGTTGGGGTTTTGGGTCTGGCTGGGGGTTCCTGTGCTTGCTTTGGTTTTGCTTGTAATGGTTCCCAAAATGAAATAAGCTGCAGCACTGAGAAAACCTTCCTGGCCATAGCTGGAGGTATTTGGGATTTTAAAATGCCTGCAAGGGCTTTGCAGGTGTCTTGTCTCCATTTTTGCCTGGCACAGCCATGCTGACAGAGCCTGGCTATGTAGGACTGTCCAAATGGCTGGGACCAGGGAGGACGATTGGGCACATGAGCAGCAGATGGATGCCCGAATGCCTCTTTGCAATGGCAGCAGGCAGAAATTCCTGCCCTCAGCCCATCGGCAACACACTCAAGCAGCACAAACCAGGGGCTGGAGGGTCTCTGAGCCAAGATGGCAGTATCTCACACCAAAAGGCTTTGAACCCATCAGATTTGCCCCCATGGCTTTCCATTGTCCCAGCCTTGATGTAAGGGAAGGAAAACTTGGATCTAGCATTGCTGTTTAAAATCTAGTCTCAGCTATGCTTGGGAGAGCTGAGCAATATGGCCAGAGTTCTTAGGAGCTTTTACTGGGGGCTCTGCATGGATATTATTCTTGGAAATACTGCACTGTGCCTGCGGAGCGTGTTTTTGTTGGATGCCAGGCACTCTGCTGAGAAAGCCACTGAGGTGCCTGCCTTCGGAGAGCTTAAATTGACCTAAAACTAAATGCAATGCCACTATTACTACCAAAACACCCCCGGTGGCTGCGCAGGACTTTGCAGCAGTGTCTGTCCCATTCCGCAAAACTGGATCTTGTGTCGTGGGAGAAAACTAGCTTCTCCCCCTGCAGCCACATCCCCCAAAAAAGACCTCCCCAAAGGCTGGAAACACATTATGCCTCTGGATTTCTGAAATGACTTCTCTTGGCATTACTCTGAGTAAGTACCCACTCCATCCATACCCCTTACCTCTGCACCAGCAGCTTTAATCAACATAACAGGTAGAGAGTGTGCTATAGGTGTTTTTCCTCTTTGGATTTGCTTTGTTGCTTTTAAGTGAGGCTGTTGTTAGTGATCAGAGGTTAGTTTCTCCAGTGCACAGCTTGGCTCCCAAAGCCCTGGGCACAGGCAGGTATAGAGCATGTTAACACTATCAGGGATGGAAAGAGGAAAAGGAGGTGCTCCAGTGCTTGGCAGCTTTGATTTGTAGTGTGGGCTCATATGACACTGCTGTCATACTGAAACAGTTCTGGCAAACTGAGTATTGTAGAGAAGGAGGTGATAAAGAGGAGCTTGTGGATGCTAACTCCTGTCTGCTTGACAGAGGAGCTCGGAGGTTGCACTAGGAGATTTAGTAGACCTTTTTGCTCTCCACTGTGGCAGTGTTAAGGGGGAGATGGGTGCAGAAATACCTGGGTGCTCCCAGTTCTCCAAGCACAGCCAACTCAGTCTCACCTCACTTTTTTCCTTGTTGCTGTGCAGGAGAAACTCCTCCAGCCAGAGCGGCAGTGCCATCATTCTGTGGGGAAAGCTTCAATGCTCTCCTCTCCATCCTTGTGCCCTCTGGGTTTCAAAACCTGTTTTTCAAGCTTTACATTTCTTCTCTGAAGATACACCTGTCCCACCTGATGCCGAGTGGGAAGGAGGCACCTGACGTAATTATAGGCAGGCTTTGGGAAGGGAGGTGAGTGGCCTGGGAGCATTCACCAAATAAGAAGCTCAACCAGCTCTCTCCTCAAGATTTTGTCAAGCCTGCTCAAGAGACCTGGGCATACTTAGTGTACAGGGTTGTAACACAGCCAGGGGAATGTGAGTGGGGTAAAAACTGATCATGCCAAGATACTCTGCACTGATGGTATCAGGGGCTGTCCTCAAAGCCAGGCAGAGCTTGTGGCATGATTAGTGGCAGCAGAGGTTCTCACAGGGACAGCAGATGGTGTATGGCACCCCAGAAACAGCCTCATGGCTTTTCCTGCTCCTCAGATGGAGGGGGAGACCATGGCATGTGTCACATCCCCAGCAGTTCAGCAGCTGAGACCATGGTGGAACATACCAAGCTCTGGCCACAGCAGGTGCCTCGATTGCCCTGTCTCCTCTTCAGCTTGAGGTCATGGAAAGAAAAACAAGGCTGTATCACTTCCTCCTCCAAGAGATGTTTGTAGACTTTCTACCCCAAGCCTTTGGGTCAATGCACTCCTTTGGCTCTCAACCTTCTCCACTTTGAGCAAGGAGAGTAAGGCTGAGAGAGGGCTATGTTGGGGGGCCATGCTTGGTGCAGAGCCCTGCCTAGCATACACTGCAAACTGCCATAATTCCTGTAGGATGGCTTCCTCCATCTCTTTGCAGTTTAACTCTTCCTCTGACCCAGCTGGACAAGGTAATCTAGGTTGTTGTTCAGGGGTTTTCTTCCTTTGCTTTGCCCAGAGATTCTCTAGGGTTTTTGCTGCTCTGGACCTCTAATTTTCAAAAGTGACAGGTAGTGCTTGTTTGCATGGCGCCTTGGAAGGATCAGTATTTCAGAAGATAGGTGGGGTGGTAGCCCAGGCTGGGATCAGAGGAGAACCTGGAGGTGCTCACTGGAAACTGGTCCAGTACATGAAGAGTCTCATAGCAAAAACAGGGAGCAATAACAGCACAGAAATGCAGAGACTGGTTGCACAAAGGTGAAATAAGTGATGCATTTTGCATTGACTGAAATGAAGTGCAACTGAGCAACCTATCCGGCGGGGCTGGAAATCCTTCCTTGATTACTTCTTTTGTTCCCACTCCTACCTTTTTCCATGTTGTTTGCTGTGTGTGGAATGCCCTCACAGTTTCTGTTTTCCCACCCCGATGTGTGCATGCATTACTTGTCTGCCTGGGCTGTACCTTTTTTAAACCAATCCTTCAAGTCTCTTGAGGCAGAGACCTTGTGTTCTTCAAGGATTTCTCCAGAGCCCTTCAGAGTGCTCTAGAAATTGGCAAAAGAGGCTCTGTGTGTAGCATTTCTGCATTCTGAGTTATAGGGAACATAATTTCTAAGCCTGCTGATGACTGAGAACAAGTCATTTAGTCACCAGAAGAAGGACAAGACAACCTATTCTGGTGTTAATATTAGCTCTCCTTTGAAGGAGAGAGACGTTGGACCAGGTGAGCTTCTGAGGTCACTTTCAACCTGAATTATTCCATGACTACTCCATAAATACCCACCATCATGCTTCTCACAGGCTTCTGTAAAGTACCTGTTATTAGGCAGTGATGGTGAGGGGATGTGAAATGAGGTGGGCCACTGCTTTGATCCTGTATGGAGATTCCAATGACAGCATGACTCTGGCATCCTCACCTCCATAGCACTCATCCTCCAGCCCTGCTAATGATGCAATGCGTCTTTCCGGTTCATCTCTGCCAATCCGTGTTACTCATCCGGCATGTAGGTAGCGCCCGCATCCACAGCTTTTCATCTCACCTTTTTTCTTCTTTTTAATAAGGGATTTAGTTCCTTGAGGGGTGCTGCTGTCCAAAGCTAGCACGTGGTAATTCAGCTGATGCAGCAGAAACTCTGGTAGAAATTTCAGTGCATTTGTTGGGTGACTGAAGTTTTTTGTTTTCCATCAAGCAAGTCAAGCCCTTCCCTCACATTAAACCTGTATCTGCTTAAATCACAGACCTCCCATTGAAATCCAGCTCCTCTTGAGTAATGCCAGGCAATTCTTTGCTCCATACAAAGGTGATTCTTCTGTCTCTGGGGCATGATGCTGAAAAGAAGCAACCAAAAAGTATCTACAGCATCAAATTGTTTTTGCATTGAGTCTACAACACTCATGTCCAAGCTTGTGATGGCAGCCTGGTTCTCCTTGAGCCGTAGCTTGAGTGGAGTTATTTATGCCATCTTCATCTGCCTTGGCCGGCAGCCCTGTGTGGCAAGTGGACGGGTGCAGCCTGAGCCTCGCTTGGCACTTGAGGCTGTTGAGTAGAGGGCTGGTGCAGAGAAGGTGCCAGCACTGCTGACTTGTGGGCTAGTCTGTGAAAAAACATGTTAACTGCTTTGCTGCTGTCAGGGGACCTTGCAGAGATGTCCCCAGCAGCTGTGCTAGCTCAGCAGAGCTGAGACCCAGAAGCCAAGCAAGCCTGGAGATCTCCTTGACACCTCACCTGCTGCTCGCCTCAGGTTTGGCTCTTCTGGTGGAAAGTCAGAAGGACACAGCAGGGCAGGAAGGTGACCCAGAGGGACAAGCCTCCAGCTGAAACTGAGCCCTGGGGTGCTCTGAATTATCCTGTGGGGTGGTGAAGGGACAAAACACTTCCCGCGCACCAGGGGAAGTTGACTGCTGCAAAAAATGGGAATGCAAATCTCTGACTGGGCAGAATCTCCCCAGACGCATCCCTTTGTAAAGCACTTGCATTGTACCATTAAAAATAGATCGGTGCGTTCTCTGCTTGCTTGGTAAATGCTGATGCCTGTAATTCTGTGTCATCCTCACAATCCCTTCTGCTTTGAGCTTGGCTGCCTCTTTGTCTGGCACCTGAGCAAGGTTCATTCAGCAGTAACTGATATAAAGATAAGTGTGAGTTCTATTGGAATCTAGCAGGATGGGCAGGAAGGTGAGGAGGACTGAACTGATCTTAGCTGGGAGGTCAACCAACAACCCTAAAGGAGCAAGGCTTGGTGTGATCACCCATGCTTTCTGTTGCATGGTCAGAAGCAGAGATGAGTGAGACTTGCTGCCGTGGAAATAAGCTGATGTTGAAGATCTGGGTGGATGTAATGATTTATCTCTGTTTTGGTCTTGGTTGTATTTTTGGCTTTTTTTTTGGTTTTGGGTTTGTGTGTGTGTTTTGTTGTTGTTGTTTTTGTTTTGTTTTTGGTTTTTTTTTTTAACTGGGGTAAAAAAATTATATACCATGCTTCAACATCTGCCTAGAGTTGGCAAGGGGAGTATTGCTGCTCATTTCCCCCAGTGAATGAGTTAATCTAGTTTGCCACCCACAATGATGATCCGGATTAAGAGAGAGGGCCTATGTTACAAAATGCTGCAACACCCAGCTCTCAGTGAAGAGGCTAGTCTGTAGGATTTCATACATGAAGAACTATGGCATCTGACCAGCAAGCTGTGGCTTGGCGAGGTCAATGGGCATGTGATTGTCTGGGGTGGTGAGGATGGAGGAAGACCTGCAAAACACTTTGTTTGACCCCCCTGTCACCTTGGATTAACAGAACAAAATGAGCTGGTAATGAATCACAACCCCCAAGGGAAGATGAAAGAGTGGAGTGGGAACGTCAGCTTGGGCTTTGTCTATCTTGTGTGTTTTTTCTAGATAAAGGTAATCCTTTGAAACCAGGAGTTGATGCCTCCTCTTTGGGGCTGTGGTAAGAGGTAAAGACTGAGCTGACAGGTGCTAATTCATCCCAGATCTGTTAGCAATTTGACTATTGTGTGCATATAGGAAATTCAGCAAGCCTTGAACCAGGTCAAGAAAGCCTTGCAAAACACATTTACTGCTCTGAGGAATGTCTCATTCCATGGAAAACCAGTGTAGCCCCTTGCATTTGAGTTGAATTCTGGGTCTGCTAAGGAGGACCACAGTTTCAATGGGTGTAGGGTGGGGTAACTGTGGACTTTGGCCTCTGCTGGCTGGAAACCTGCGCTGGGATCTCCACCTGCACCTCAGTTTGCACTGGTTATTGTCAGAAACTGCGTAAAACCTGCCAGGAAGCAGTGACATCATTTTTCTTCAGTGAGACCAAGGGTCCTATTTGTCATTTAAATGTTGAGGACTAATGGCACTGTGCTGAGCAGGTGCCAGCAGACGGCCCCCATGTTTGCTAGGTGCTTGGTTCACCAACCTTGGCCTCACCTGTGACTGTATCTGGTGCTGTGCTGAGTTGGACAAGCTCAGGTCACTTGCAGTTGTCCTGAAGAAGTGAAAAGCTGCTGTGTTTATTGGTAGCCTTGAAGAACCACAGCGTAATCCTGTGATTTCTTTCACTTAGTGTGAAGGTGGTATGGGAAAACGGTCCACAAACTTTTTCTCCAGGAGACTGCAAATGAACCCAGCAGGTATTTATGGTGTCTGGAGTCCTAGGATGGGAAAGCCAGACCAGCCCTGCAGAAGTATCTAGCTGCATACATTTCTGGGCTGCCTCTGTCTGTTCTTGTTGCAAAAAGACAAACAAGCTACTGGAGATCACCAAGATAAGCCTACTGTGCTCATGGGGTCATGCAGCAACTGATGGGGATAGCAGACAGTGGGCAGCAGGGGCCCTTGAGGCATCAGACTAGATTTCCCTTCTCCAGTGGGACATGTCCTCTGAGATGTGTGCCAAGCTGCTCAAAGCACAAAGCGCTTTCAGCTCTGAGATGAGAGCGTGGCCAGTTCTCAGTTTGGCAGGGTGAGGATGGAAATGGGTAGCTTTGGTATTAGAAAGCAACATGCTTGGGATCTCCATCTTTAGCCTGGGCAAAGGCAGCAATTAAATGGCTGGCTGGTCATGAATAACCTTTGGTCTTGGCTTTTGTAGGCTTTAAAATGAAAGCTTGTGTTTATATCCAAGGGAAAAACCGTATAAATCATATTAAAAGCACAAGCCTAAGAGAAGGAGATACTGGCCTTGTCATCTAGACTCTGGCTAAATTTCCTTCTATCCTGTCCGCGTTGGCTTTTCTTGACTGGATCTCCAGACTGACCAGCACAGCTGCACTCAGAAATTTTTCTGGGAATGGCCAGTCTGCAAATCCTGAAACACACCTGAGTCACTTTGGTGACTTGGGTCACTTTGGACCAAGGTTCACAGCAGATTGGATAGAGCAGGAGGACACGTCCTAGAGTTTCCTTAACCCCATCCCACTTGCTAAGCTGTATTTATCAGCCCATGCAGGACCTGAGCATCTTTCCAGGAGTGAGCCAAAGGCACTGCAGTAGCATTGCCTCGGGCCGGAGACGCAACCGTTGCCTGGCAGCTGTGGGTTTCCAGGGAAACCAGAGGTGCTAACTTGTTAATGAACCCAACGTCCCTGATTGCTGCTGCAAAATAATAATAATTAGTAATAGGCCCATGATTTAGGAATCCCTCAGACAGTGTGAGCCTGCTGAGGGGAGTTTTCTGAGTGCTGGAGCACTTGAAAGAAATGAGGGCATGGGGAGGAAAAAAAGGGTGAAGGGCTTGGCAAAGTTACCGTGTTTTACATTTTAATAAGCATCTAGAGAGCTTGGGGCCAGTGGGGTCCTGCCAGCATCCCAGTAATAAGCCTGGGGCTGGTGGTAAGGCTGACCTGGATAGGTGGAGGAACCCTAACCAGGCAGCATCTCACTGCAGGGCTCATGGGTATTTCCCCAGGTGGGCTGCAGGAGGAAAAGAAGAATCACTTGACTTAGTGCTGCTGAGTCCCTAGTGAACATGGCAGCTCTTCAGGAACGTCTGTTTTTGTGGGTTGCTGGGGACAAACAAGCAGGCGTTTTTCTGTGGTGCTCTTATCCTTTGGTAAACTCAAGGTGGAGATACCACCAGAAGAACATGCTCCTGGGATGAGCATCACAGGGAGCATGTTGCAAATCCAGTCCCATTTATGTGATGGAGATGTGTTCATGGGATCAAAGCTGCTTCCCACAGCAGAGGTGGCCTGCCTGAGACAGCAAGAGGAGCATCTCCTCAAGTGGACCATGTGTGGAGGTTAGAGGTCTCCAGGACACAACTACTAGTTCAGGGCAAAGAGTGAACATGCTGGTTAGTGAGGTTTATGGTTGCTACAGAGACGTGCCAGCCTTCCAGTTGATGTCTCCAGTAAAACAGAAATGAGATCTTTGCCTTTCCCCTACCATTTCTCTCAGCTGGGGACCTTGTGCAAGATGACAAAATGAAGGAAGTGGCCTCCGCCTCAGTGACCTATGTTGAGACAGCACAGGGATGAATTCTTGTGGTCTGTCGTGCCACACAGATAGACTCAGGCTGGGGTGAGTTTCAGGTTTTCTTCGTCTCTTGCCTGGCCTGACTAGAGGAGAGTCACAGCCAGGTGGAACGCTTGCCCTCAACCTGGCTTGCCACGCATGTCTCTTACACTCTTGACTTGTGTGGCCAGCACCCCTCACCTGACATGCACATCTGTGGAGGTGATGCCAGAGACAGAACCCCCTGAGTGGGCAGCTGGTCCAGCCTGTGTGCTAAGTTCTGCCTGTCTTTCTGTCCCTTGGCTGCAGTGTGGCCTCTCCTGCTTGGCTGTCCCCATTCAGCTAAGCCATGTGTCCATCTCCTCATTACAGGCACTCCAGGGAGAGGTGGGATTAAAGGATTATGGTAATGTTCTTCAGGAACACTCAAGAAGATTAAGATGGCTTTAATAAACTGATAAGAGAGGGACACAGCTATGTTTCTGAAACCCTAATTTAGGTTTCAGGTTAACCTTTTCCCCTGGTGTCCTGTCACTATTGTGAGAAGATCTCTTACTTCAGCAGTGTTCCATGGCTATGCCTGTTCCTTCAGTTTTCCTTTTGACCCATCTGAGCAGAAGTGAAAAACATCTTCCTTCCTTCTCTGGTAGCTTTCCCAGGTACCAAGGTGTTAGAGCTCATTCTTCTCAGAGGCAATCTCACACACAGGCTGCGAGTAGTGAAGGCCTTGTAGCTCCTGGTGGTAGCTGGGGTACCTGTTAGCTGGGGATGAACCCTCAGTCTGGCTTCAAAATGTCCTGTGGCTGCTGGCAGAGAAGTGTCTTGTCTGCCTTTGACCTGGCTGGACATACTCTTAGAGAAGTTCCTGTGTCTTGGGTCTAGTGCCAAGGTTATAGGTCCCTACAACTGTTCTCAGTTGGTCACCTCCATCCTCCATAAAGGTTCCCAGAAAGAGAGGCAGAATGGACCAACTTTACCCTGTCTTCCCCCATGTCTTTTGGGTGGAGCTGGGAGTGGGGCCTGGCTGATGTGTCACACATCCGCTACCAGGTCCACCTGGACATGCTGCAGTGGAGGTTTATCCAGTTGTTCTGCAGGAGGGCAGCTATTAGCTGAGCTGGGAAACCTCCTTGTCTATCTTCTCCAATCTCTTCCAGCCAAGCTCATGGTCATCTTACAGAACTTCATGCATGGAAAGCCTCTTCTGAGAAGATTTCTCTCATAGTGGTTAGGTGGTCAAGGATCTGTTATCTTTCCCAGACTCCTCTATTTGTGTCTGAGACCCCCAAAGTTTATCCCTTCCTCGTGATCTGGAGAGCAGATACTATATTATCTCTGGAGGTACTGTACAATGTGTCCCCCCATGTTGGATCTCTCCTTTCTCCCTCTTGAGTCTTTCACTCTCATCCATCTGCCACGGTATTATCCCCATCTTTTTTGTCTGTCAGCTCTCTCCATTCCCTTTTTATTTCTTGGATGTAATTGGAAGAGCCAAGAAGAATTCACAGCCTGGTATCCTGATGGGGAAGGGAGGCAGAAAGTTATTTGGGGAGTGGGAAGTGAAAGGAAGACGAAGGGGAAAAGCTGGCTAATTTGCATCCTTTCTGAGTGCCCTGGCTCTATAGCCAAGGTACAGCAGGGGGTCTTCTGGCAAGGCGGTAGCGACGTAATGAGGTGTGTCATATCCCAGCAGGAGCCAGCATCGCTCCCCCTCAGACCCCCTAATTAGAACTGTTTCAGTTTTTAAGCCCCCCTGGAGGAGTGCTGGGGGGAAGGGGGGTAGCGGGGTTCCTGCAGCGTGGGGACTGCCAGCTGCCCGCCGAGGGGGCAGCTCTAATTGGAGTTGTCGCGAGGAGCCACAGAGCGATACAAGCTTGTGTGGGGATGCCAAAATGCTTTGTGCCAGGAGGAGACATCACTATTGCAGATTTTAGGGGATTCCGTCCCCCCCAGTTTGAATTAACGCGTTGGCAGAGGCAGCAGGAGTGTGATACAGGGGCAGGGGTGAATTGCACATCCTGTTGTGGCCTCGTATTGAGATCTTGAATACTGAGGCTGAAGTTCAGAACATCTACTACCTGTATTGGGAAGCAGGTCTGCTAGCCCAGGGAAGCTGGTCTGTTAATGCTGGAGTCATGAACCAGAGCAAATGCTGGAACCCCCATCCTCAAATTCTGTGGCTTTCCATCCTTTTTGTGCAAGCTGGTTGTGTTCTCCAGGTTTGGTGACTGGTCACTGAGGTCCCTGTCATTTCACCCAGTACTGTGTCCTACTCAAGCATCTCTTTTGGGTCTTGAGCTACCATTGCCTGCATCCAGGAGCTTTGGATGTAGGAGCTTCCAAGAACTGCTGGCTTACTCAAATCAGGGTGACTCATAAGCCTCCTCTATTCCGTGGACCAAATCCTGCCCCTTCAGAAGTCAATGAAAATCTTTATGCTGGCCTTTTCAGGCATGGCATTCATAGTCCTCCTAATTCAGATGCATTAAAGCTTCTGTGGAACAGCTTGTGGGTTCTCTCTAAAACACTGTCTGGCAAGCACAAGAGGAGCCTAGTAGTAGCCAAGGATTATTTTCTGAATGACTGCAGCAGCATTAAAACTTAATGCCTTTAAAACATGCCTGCAATGACACATACCGTTAAAACTTAAGAAGACCCCTTGAGCGGAAATTACCCCAGCCTGCCTATTGCTCTTGCAGACCCCATGGGCTGGGTGTAAAGGAAGCTTGTTCTTCTGGTAGCATTTCAGAGAGCACAAGGCTCAACCCTCCTCTGCTTCTAAGATGGACCCGAGATACATACCCCTGTATGCGAACACCCTTTCAAAGTCTGTGCAAGTTAGATGTTGGAAAGCAGTAGCCGCTTCGAGGCCATCTCAGTCCAAGTGCAACTTCCCAGGGCCTCTGCCCTATGCCTGGCCTGTTTCTTGAAGACAGGAGTGAAGGTCAACTCAACTTTTTGGCTTCCCAGAGAGGTAATCTTCTGTTGACTTGCCAGGAGGCAAGCTGGCAAGATAGCCATGAGCAGAGTCTGGTAAAAAGGCAGGTGAAATCTAGCATGAAGTGATGGAGCAAATCTGGCTGGTCATGTGTCCTCAGCTAGCTATTACCATGTGGCAGCAAAACCTTAAAGCTTAGTGCTGTGCTTGGCAGAGGTCAGAAAAAGCGTGAGGAGCCGTTGGACTGGGAACAGGAAAAGAGGAGATATCTTTCCCCATGCAGGTCTGCTGGTGTGCCTGCAGCTCAGACATGGTGTGCTGAGCCAGTGTGCCTGCCTCTCAAACATGGTGTGTCAATGCTGGCTGGGGTGGCAAAAGGCACCTGTGCAACAAGTGGGTCTGTGGATGCTGTGACCTGAAAGGCTCCTAAACAAGGTCTAAATGTGGTGAGAACCCTGGGGAAGGTAATTAGGGAATGGGCATGCATGCCCTTTTCCAGTGCAAGTAGTAAGGGTCACCCAAAGGAGCCACTGGTTAGCAGATTGGGAGCAAAACAGGGGAAGGACTTCTTCATTGTAGCTGGCAAACTGTTCCACTCCCTGCCACCAGCCACTGTGCCTGTTAAAAGCTGATATGGCTTCAAAAAGCAATTAGACAAATTCATGCAAGAAAGCTCTGCTGAGGGCTATTAAATACAAAGAGGAAAGCTGCTTGGACAGCTCTGGAGCCACAGATGCCCGTGGGCTTGGAGAACTTACCTAGAAAATGTGGCTTGTTGCATTCTTATGCTGTTCTGAAGGCCAAGCCACGGGGGACTTGGCCCAAGGTGAGTGTTGTGTCCTGCCCAGCTGACCTGTTGTCTTCTCCTTTCCTCTCTTTGCAGGTTCAGCACAATGAGTTGGCATCCTAGGTGTTAGCAGTGTGAGGAGATCAGGACGGGTGCTGCTCTGCTCACCCTTTACCCCCTCGCTCCCCTCACTTGTTCTCCTTGGGGAGACGGGTGCTGGCATCCCTGCCCTGCCCTTCCATCCCTTGACGCCACTCGCCATAGAGGGGACGGGCCCGTTATGGCTGGGGACAGGCTCCCACGCAAGGTGATGGACCCAAAGAAGCTGGCCACCCTCCTGAGGAATGGAGCGGAAGGCACCCTGGTCATTGACAGCCGCTCCTTTGTGGAGTACAACTCCTGGCACGTCCTCAGCTCTGTCAACATCTGCTGCTCCAAGCTCGTCAAGAGGAGGCTCCAGCAGGACAAGGTCTCCATCACAGAGCTCATCCAGCCTGCCTCCAAGATGAAGGTAGGGGATCTGGCCCTGATCTTTCCTGATGGATGCTCTCATTCTCTTCCCCAGTAGAAAGGGGCAGGGTGGGGGTGGGATGCCTAAGGGCCTGTCTATACGTGGTATGTGCATCCTCCTCCTCCATCTCTTGACCCCAATATCTGCTGGCATCTCTCTGACACCCTTTGGAGAGCTGGAGTGTGGTCTCATGTGGCCACAGCACTGTCCTTGGGGACCTTTTTGTTGACCCACCCCAGTGGCATAGCTCCCTGCTCCAGGAGCCCTTGCCAGGCAAGTCTAACAGGTCTATCTTTCTTAGGACTTGTCCTATGCCACCAAAGAACCCCCCAAAGCCTTCCTGAAGCTGTAAGCTTAATCCCCTGCTAAAAACTCTTCCCCTCCCCTCTGTCATCTCTAACTCCATTCAGGGACATGTAATCCTCCTCCCCTGTGACGCCAGAAGCTCTTAACCGGTGTCATGGCATATTATCTCTCCCAGGCTCCTCTGTCGCTCCTGGTTAAATAATAGAGGTGGCTCTGAGCCATGGAACTGGGCTGGAGCCCCAGCCAGCACAGCATCGGGTGCCCCCATGGTGCCACAGGCCGGGTCCTGCCCTCTGCCGAGATGCTGCTGTGGGTGCCAGGCTGCGGGACGAGCCAGAGGGTGATTTGCTGTTGCCACTCGCCCTCCTGCCGGCTCGCTTTTACTGTTTCCTCCCTCCCGCCTTGTAATTTTATGGCAAAGCTAGGGTAATTCAGGCGATTAATCAAATGCTGGGCCCAGCTGGAGCCATCTGCGGCGTGTCCCCCCCTGCTGCCCCACGAAGCCACTGCTGTCCGCATTGGCTGCCGGTGACATCACCCTGCCGGGATCAAGGGGACTTGCAGCGCGGGGGGGCCGGCGCTGCGCCAATCTGCTGCGGTGATGCTCCAGGCTGGGCGATTTGGAGGGGATTGCAGAGACTGATTCCTGAACGGCTTTAGCTGCTCTTAAATCCTCGGGAGAATAAAGCAGAATAATCAGTTTTTCGCAAGCTAGGAGGAGAGTGGCGCGGCTGCCCTCCCAGCAAGGGTCACCTCTGCAGTGGCCGCCATCACGTGGAGCAGCAGCAGTAGCAGCAGCAAAAGCGATGGGCAAGGGGGAGGATGAAGAGGAAGATGATGGGGAAGGAGGAAGCATGGAAGAGTTAATGTCAGCTGATGCTGTCTGCCTGGAAACCTACAGCCTGTCAACCACAGAGGAGCAGTGTTTCCCAAACGGATAGGCGGTCTCTGTTCTGTCCCTATAGAAGGAGCAATTGCCTCCTTCCCCCTCCTGGATCGTTGCGTAATGATCCAGATACTGGCTGGGGACGTGATTATAACCAGGGATGATAGGGGTCAGAGGAGAGGCATTGCCACCATCTTTAATTCACAGCTTTTTCCTTTTCCATGTGGCTGAAATCTCTGCCCCCACTGCTGCTCTGTGCAGCCCCAACCACTTGCACGCTGGCTTTCCCAGCACACACAGCCCAGGAATTAATTAAGCTTCAGGGCACCCTCATGAGGTTAAGCCACTTGCCCTGGGAAACTCCAGTGAGGGACCCAGGGGGGCTCACAGCTGTGTCATCATTTGGGATAAAGCAGGGGTCGTGACCATGACGTAGGGTGTCAAAGCCTTTTTGTGCATGCACTTGCGAGTTTGCATTTTTGGGTGATGAACTCTCCTCTCGCCCTTTCTCCTTCCCTCACACCTCTGATTACAGCCACTTGGGTCCTGGACATATTTTGGGACTCCCAGAAATTAATATAATCTGCTGCCTTGAGGTGCACAGATCCTCAGAGAGGGATGCTGAAAGCTGGTTAAGACCTCCATTACCACCGTATTGTTTCCTTACCTCCACCTGCCATCGCTGGCCAACCCCCCCAGCCCTACTTTGCTCTTGGCTCCCCACACCAGGGCTGAGAGAGGCAGTGGGGCAAACTGGGGGAAGGGGGGGACAAGGGGCATGGCTGGTGTTGGGAGCAGATGGCAGGAAGGGTGACATCAGTGGCGTGATTGTCCAGCCCCATTATTCCTCCTGACGGGCCTCCCGCCCTCCCCGTTTCCTGCTCCCCGGCTGGCCAGGGCTGCCGAGACAAAGGTGCCGGCAGTGATGCAGGGCAGCTTGGGCAGGGACGGGCAGCCCTGAGCACCCACCTCGTCCCGCTCCTCCTTACCTGCCCAGTGCAAAGAGAGCTTGACGTGCATATCTCGGCTCAGCGATGCCCCGGGTGGCAATCGCCTTTTGGGGAAGCAGGCAAGGGCTGATACAGAGCAAAGCTTTTGGGCAACCCCACCTGGCTCTTCCCTCCACTTCTCCCGCCTGTGAGGAGGCAGGGGGCATGAGAGCTAGTTTGCTTTTCCCAGTGCTCGCACCCTTCTTTTCCGTACCACTGTTAAGGGAGAGTACCATTAATAATGCTTCTGGATGCTGTGATTTGGAGCAATGTTGTGGGATAACAGCAGCGCCTGTCTTTTTTGATGCAAGGAAAGGACCATTTGGTGGGAACGAAGAAATAGGGAAAATCATAAAAATCCCTTTATTTTTTCAGTGCAATATGCCTGGAATCATGAGTACAGCTAAGCCAGTGTTCCACACGTCCTGTTGTGTGGCACCTTCTCATGGTGCCCAAGCTGGGAAAAGCTACAGCAGCAATTCATTTCCCAATTAGCAGTAGTCTCCCTCCACACAAAAATGGTACCAATTTACTGCTCTGTTTTTTTTTTTTTTTAGTGCTTCTCTCAATACTAACAATAATACATTCTCCCAATAATAAATTCCAATAACAACTGGAATAATTCAGCTCCTTGGTGCAGTTTCAGGGGCAGAGGTTATGGGAAATTCCTGCTTGGGATTTTCACTAGCATTTCTTGAGGGAAATGTTGAAAATTTCACTTCTTCAAGATGCCCCCGGAAAGTCTTTCCACCTCTCGACCTCTTCTCACTTCCTAAAATGTAGCTAACTCCAGAGAAGTCGTAGCAGCATTTTGAGGCATTACGAGGGTCTCTTTGGGCAACGGGAATATTTATTTATTTGCATTAGGAGCATGGCTCTGCAAACAGCTGTTTTGCTTGAGGAAAAGCCGGGGCTTATTTTTGAGCTGTGTGCCTGGCTGCTCTCTCTGTTGATGAAAGCCCTGTTATTTCAGTGGGGTGATTCACTGTGTTTTGAAACAATATGTGACTGAGATGTCAGTAGTAATTGGGATAATAAGAATAGCTTGCTCCTATCTTAGCCCGGCTTACCTGTAGAGCATCATCCTCCCTGTTTGGGAGCTAGGCAGAGGTGGAGTGGGGACTCAGACTGTGTTGAAACACTCAATGCCTGGGACCAAATGTCCATAAGGGAGTTATCTCCAGCCAGAGCTGGGGAGGGTGTTGGAGAGCACTGGGCTCAGCACAAAGGCAGTGGGTAGTCTCAGCTGGGGTTTGGTTGAAGCTGTTGGCCAGGTGGTCCCTGCTCTGGACTGGCCATCCTTCCAGCCAAGATGCTGGCAAACAGGAGGTTTGTCGCTGGGGAGGTGCCCTCGGGCACCTCCAGTGCTGGGGTGGGCCAGCAGCCTTTCAAAAGCATGTATGGGTTTGCAAGCCCCACTCAACACCTGCCAGAAGACTTGCTGCACCTTGGCCCCGCTACCCCTTGTTGGCTGGATTTGGTGACCCTTCCTAGAGGGTGATGCCTGGGGGGTTTGGTTACTTCAGCAGTCTCAGGGTGATGGGCAACCCCCATGGGAGAGCTCCCACCATGGAGGTGCT
This sequence comes from Patagioenas fasciata, assembly GCF_037038585.1. NCBI lineage: Eukaryota > Metazoa > Chordata > Aves > Columbiformes > Columbidae > Patagioenas > Patagioenas fasciata. The sequence continues at coordinate 17,272,158 of NC_092524.1, forward strand.
GCTCCTCAGAGGGACTCCTCTGTTGTCAGACATGCCTCTACCCTATGCCAGCACCTGGAAGAGGAAGGATTTGGCGCTGAGCATCTCTTCAGCTTTACCCTTCTCCTCTGCCCTTGTTAGCTTTTAAGCTCTGTACGTTTAAGGCCAGAGATGGGGCTGTGCTTTCCCCTGCACATCAGGAGTGTGTGAGGTTAATGGGAGACCTGTGGACCTGATTAAATATCTCCCTCTCATTTCCCTTTGTGGCAAGGAGCTGGGATGCCCTTGTGGGCTCCTTGTGTGCTCCACCAGGGCTTCTCAGGACCATCCTGCAGGCATCCTCACCCCAGCAAGCCAGGTATTTTTTTTCTGCAGCCAGGCCATATGAGGCCAGTGCTTGTTTGGCATTTACATTGAGTGAAACCTTATAACTTTAATAAGATATAAACCGTGTCACACATCTCTGCCGTCGCTCAGCAACCCTGCAGTAATGGCCCAAACAAAGCCTTCTCGTGCAAAAGGAACACTAAATCCTATTGTGGGATAATTCTGCTTGGCTAGAGCCAGTATCTCCTCTGCAGCCACCCCAGCCTGGACTGTGCAGCCAGGATGAGCCCTGGCCCCACTGCAGCTCGGCCCCTGCCTCACTGTGCTTTTGGGGAAGATGCTGTTGCTGGCATGGGGGTTCAGGCTGGGAACTGGGTTTTTGGAATGTGCTAACAGCATGCTAGAGTGCTTGAAGGGATAGTGGCCCTGCTAAGGACTGGTGGTCTCTCAGCTCTGAGCTGGCTCAGTAGCCACCATGTTTCCCTCCAGCTGTTCTAGGGGTGGCCTCTCATGTAAGTCCTGCTTCAGGGATGGCCAAGGAAGAGATGCTGGGGTAGATCCTCAGGTGGCTTGCCCCCAAGTAGCTTTGGTAATTTTTCAGTGTCGTATTTTTAAATTCCCACGTCCTTTTCTCTTCCTCTTATCCTGCCTTTTTATCCCTCCTGTCATCCCGCTGACCTGTGGGGCCAGTTTTGCTCTCCAGTGATCAGTGCCAGGCTGCTCCTTTGAGCTCTCCCCTTCCTATTGCAGAGCCAGGCATGGTGCCCCAGCAGGGATTTCTGCTGGTGTGGGACCGTCCTTCCACTGCAGCGAGGAGACATGATGAGCTCAGCTAAATCAGTCCTCCCTGCAGTTTTATTTGGATGGCGCTCACGTTGCTGAGCAGGGAAGCACCTGCGGCAGGGTGTGAAAGCAGCATTAATATCAGCAGCAATCCCGAGCAAATTTGCTCTGGTGGTAAGATAGGGCATGGCAGTTAGATAACAAAAAGAGGCAGGTGTCTGTGAGTGGTTCCTAGTTCCAGTGGTCTCCTAAAGGGATTTTGGAGAGGGACAGGCAGGGGGTGGGCAATGGGCCACTCCAACACAAGCCAAAGGAGAGAGCAACTCAGGGAGACAGACTCTCCCTGCCTGCCCACTGCTACCTCTTCCCCCTCCTGCAGCATGATAGATATGCCTTACCCTGCCAGCTGGGAGGGCCGGCATTCACAAGGCAGGTGTATGCCATCCATCAGGCTATTCAGTGAATGCACTGAGCCATGCCTCTACAAGGATTTTTATCTTCTTTTCATGCACAGACCTTCAGGTATACATAGGAATGGCCAGCTGCAGCTTGAATGCTCTCACTGCAATCCAGGCTTGGGGAGACTCCTGCCTGTAGGCAGATCCCTGCCTGTGGGATATCCCCCATCTCACCTGCCCCACAGACCCTGCAGCAACAGCAGGGCTGGGTGCAGTTTGTGGCATGTAAAGTCACGTGAGTGTAGCCCAGGAGCTGCTTTCCCTCTGCCCCAGCACATCTGCAGTGTGCAAGCCCCACCATGCATTACAAATGGAAGAAAGAACATCCCCCTGAACATCCACCAAGCTAAAGAAGAGATTTTCCCTCTCCTTCAGCCCTCAGGGGTGATCTGCAGGTTTGGGTTGAGCTTCCAGGTGGGCAGTACCTACAAAGGTGTTACTGTGCTGGGCATGATGTCTCCAGGCTGAGCCCTGAAGAGCTGTCACTCCAGCCCCGCTTGCTCCAGCTGCAGCACGGGGGCTGTACTGGAAGCACCCCTGCCTACAGAACCACCCAAAAATCCCCATGACACCAGCCAGGCTGCAGAGAAGTATTCAAGGGCAAAGTTTGGGTGGGAAGGAAGTAGTGGAAGGAGTCACGATGACTTCTGGGATATGGTTAAGTAATGGCAAGCTGAGGGTGGGCAATGGAGAGGAGTGACCCTATTTGGGGTAGGATGCTCAAAAGTGCTAACAGTTTTGGGGGCTACTCTGATGGGCATCTGCACTGACACACTTGCTCATAGCTGTGGAACAGAGTCCCAGCCTGGCTGGACCCTTCATTCAGTGAGCAAAGCCAGCTCATGGGGACAGCATGGAGCTGTGGTCTCCCGCTGTGTCACTGCTTTGTTTCCCGTGATGGAGTGGGCAGCAGCATGCTCAGCCTATTTCTCTGACACACGGCTTTCACCATTCCCCTGCAGTTTGAGGCAGAAGAGCACCAGGACGTGGTGGTCTATGACCAGAGCACGCGAGACGTGACCGGCTTGGCTGCCGACAGCTTCCTCTCCATCCTCCTGGGCAAGCTGGACAGCTGTTTCCACAGCGTCTCCATCCTCACAGGTAGGAGCCCTGGATTACCACTTCACCTGATGCTCATGCCCTTAGTCTGGAGTTATGGAGCTGTGGCCACACATGTCCATCTGCACCTGCTTTCCTGGTGATGGCTGTGGTGACAGAGGGCAGCCCTGCACACAGACCGAGGAAGCTTGAACCCCCTTGAATTCATTCCTTGCATTGTCCAGCTCCCATTGTCCACCCACCAGTCAGGGTGAATGAAAGAGGAGAATACAGAGGGATCACGGTGACACAGGTCCAGCCACCCAAAAGCTGCCCTTCATTTCCCCATCCCTGTGCTGCTTCATCCCCAGTGAACGTGCTATGGGCTGGACCTGGTTTGGGTGCTCTGCTCCCTCTTGCTGCTGTCAAAGGGAGGGCAGGAGAGGAAATCCATGGATGTTCTGGAAAGGGGAGGGGAATGAGGGTAGGGGCAGAGGGTCATCACTGGGTGAGTTCAGGGTCTGCTGGAGATGATGCTCTCCAGGCGTGAGCACCGAGACAGGAGGAGGCACATGCTGTCCTAATTACAGCCCTTCTGCAGAGTAAAATGGGAGGCAGGCGGCCGATGAATGAAACGCTCTGACCCAGCAGAAAGGAGAAGAAAGAGGCAGCAAGCTGCCGAAGAGAGAGTTAAAGCTGCCTTTGATTCCTCATGGCTGGGTGTCTGCCCCGCTCCTGCACATGGAAGGGAGGGCAGGCACTGCCCCATGCAACCCCTCAGTCCTGCTGAGCTCAGCCAGGCTCCTAGATAGGGCCAACAGGACAGAGATAGGGATCATCTCTATTCCCCAAGCCTGTCCCCATCCTGTGGTGACTGGGTACTGTTTTGGGGCTGAGGTGGAGGGTACTGGCCTCTGTGTCCCCCAAGCATTGCAGGGATAGAGGGAGCAGCCATCCCCGCAAACCTGGTAGCATGACAGACCCTGGGAAAGGGTAGTTGTGGAGGGGAAGGTGCCACAAGCAGGTGGCATTCAGGGAGCCTTGTCTGTGCAAGGCATGGGTAAGTGCTGTTGAATTAGAGGAGCTGCATTGTGATGGGGAGAACAGAGCAGAGAAACAGCAGGAATAAACCACCAGTTCAAGGGTTTCAAAAGCAAGTAGGGACTACGCAAAATCACGTTAAAGCTAATTACATGGCCCAGGTTGCAGGAGCTCCGCTGAGGCTAGTGCTTGAGGATGCCACCGTGAGCTTGCTACGGCAGTCCCTGGCCTGCTCCTGCAGCCGTGCCTGCGGCTCCAAGGTCATTGCGACATAAACAAGGGCAGAGCTTGTGTACAATGCAGGAGAACGCAAATTCAGTCACATCTGGGAAGCAACCTGCTTAGTCACCAGGACGGGTCAGGAAACAGCATTCATGGTGTGACCCCTGGCACCCCCCACCCGCCACCGCTTTCCCAGGGCTGGGCGAGGGGCAGTGTTATGGGCTGGCTGGAAAACCCTGCTGCCAGAGTCCTCTTGGGGCAGGGATGGGGCTGGGTGAGATGGCCCTGAAAGCCCCAGAGCCTTCTTCTCCCTGGGAAAGCAAGGGAAGGCTTGGGGGACCCCTGTAGTACTGGTACATCCCAGCCACATGCACTGCATGCCCCATGCTGGGTGATTGCCAGTAGCATGCCACTCCTTGTCCATCGGCATTGCCATCACTGAGCCCCCTGCGAACAGTCCTGCGCCCGTCTTGGGCACATGTGTCCGCCATCCTAAGGTCAGTGATTTCCATCCCCCTGGGCTGCAGGAGTCCACACCCCCAAGCAGGAGCACAGCTGTGCTAGGCACCAAGCGAAGCTTAAACGTTCCTAATTAAAAGCACTGCAGGGCCACAGCCTGATGGGGAATGTGGGCCATCAGCAGGTGGAAAAAACGGGAACCAAAATGTAGAACACTGGGTCATGGCAGCAGCATTTTACATGGAAATCATGACTGGAAGCGGCTGCAGAGAGCATCCGGGGGAGGCTGGGCACACTTGCCAACAGGCGCAGCTTCCTCCTGCCTGTGGCGTGGGCAGCAGCCACGTTGTTTAAGAGGCAGGTCTGCAGTGCTTGGGAGGTCTGGGGTGGGATGAGCAGGCCCAACCTGATTCTGACCCTTCACCTTGGTGGGTTTTAACCCCCTGATCTGTCTGCTTTGATCTCAGACACCTGGTCCTGCCCCAACCCATCCTGTGTCCCAGAAGAGGTGCCTAGGTCCTCCCTGGAGGTGGCTTGTGACCACAGTGGGGAGTTGGGCTGGCATAGGCTGCTGAGATCTCAAGGTGCTGTCCTGAAATCTCAGCCTGTCCCTGAATGGATGCCAGTACCCTAGGGAACCCCGTCCTGAGGGTCCCCAAACCTGTGTGCCAGTGCTGTGCAGCCCTAGAATCTCCCAAGCCCTTCTGCATTCCCCAGCTCTCCTCAGCCACAACAGCTGTTTCTCCAGGGGTGGCACACATCTGTGCCTCAGTGTCTCCATCTCATGCAAATGCCATGCTTGACCGTTCTTGTTCGCCTCCAACCCATCATCCTTCAGACTCTTGAAGCAGCTGGTGGAGGCTGATGAGCGAGGACAGGGGAGATGGGGATGGCAAGAATAGTGTTGGGGACCCCTGAAGGGTTAACAGCCCAGAAGCAGTGATTCCAGCAGGGTTGGAAGGAGGAATCTGAGTCAATTATTCCCAGTCTTGGAAATCATTGGCTTCTCTTCTTTTTTCCTGGTTTTTTTTTTTTTTTTTTTTCTCTAATTGTGTAAGTATAAATAGTGCTGTTTGCTGCCCTCCATCCGTGGGAGCAGAAAGCCTGTTGATTTATATGGTTTTCCTGACATCACATGGAGTGGTGGAAAACTGAATGGAGCCAACATTTTTCCTGCATTACGTAATGCCCCCTCCCTCCCAGACCAGCTCTGCTATTCCTGCAGGAGCCTGACTGTTCTTTAACCTTTATTTACTTCAGCACAAACCCTCGCTTTTTTGCCCCCCTGTTTTAGTGTTTTGTTTGTTTGACTTTGCTTCCCTCCCCCCCCCCCGCCCCGCCCTTCTTCCCTTTTGCAAACTCCTGCTTGGTTTTTATTAGCAGCCATTATCTGTTTATGAAGCAGCAGCAGCAGTCTGGCTCCATCACTCCCTGATGGCTCCCACGTGCCAGTTCTTATATTGGAGCCTGGCCAGAGCTGTAGCATAGTGCTGAGCTCCTGAGTGCTGAGCTTCATCAGCTTCTCTCCATTTGTCCAGATACAGCAGAGGGTGGAGAGATATTCCTTTTCTCCCATTCAGCAGTTAAACGCAATAGCCAAGGGCTTGGGATGCTTGTCCAGATGGCGTTCAGGCACCCATCCTGTCCCTACTCCTGGTCCTTGGGCTAAGCACTGGGCTCCTCTCGCTTGTACCCAAAGCCATATGCCAGCTGGAGATGAAACTGGGCTGGCAGTGTGGCCAGCAGTGGCGATCTGCGTAGCCCAGACCTCTGGGGTTGTGACCCCCTTGCATGGCAGAGGCTCTTTTCATTGCGGTTTCATGCACTGGAGGACCTTTATCATTATGATGTCGCACTCTGACCTGAAACAGGCCCCTTGCTTGCTTTCTGAGCTCAAGTCATGAGCTTTTCATCTGGCTTGGGAACATGTGTGAGATCATCTTCAGCCTCCACCGCCCCGCCCCGTACCAATTCTTCAAGGAATGTTTAAATTTTCCAGTCCTGTTCTTTCTAAATTTGGAGCGTCTGTTTACTCCCAGGATTCGGAAAGAATGTAACAGTATCATCAGCAAGAAATCCCTCCTAGCCCTCCACTCGCCATCCTTCTCCGTGGTGAGTGCGCTGACCTCGACAGCACCGGCCATGGCCAGATCCTCTCCAGCCCGGCAGTGCCACAGTCAGACAGAGCAGCCAAGGAGAGTTGTAATTGCACGGTGGCAGTGATCTGGAGGGGGCTGAGGTTTGGGGGATTTCAGGGGAATCTACCAGAGGCAGGTGACTTCAGAGTGGGCAAAATGCAGTCATGAAAAATGAGAGGGGATTTCCATTGCAGGAGCTGACTTGGGCTGCCCAGGCATGAGTGGATTCAGCACTGGCTGGAATTATTTTAAAAACAAGGACTCAGGGACAGATCATTGAAAAAAAAAAACAAAATAAAAAGAGAGAAAGGACTTTTTTTTTCTGCATAGGGACAATCTTAAAAGAAGGCTAAACATCAGGGCAGCTGAATGTGACTTTGCTCATCCTTGGCTGAAAATACCGTGATGCTTTTGTGTGTCATGTCAGGGAGAAGCCACATGCCAGCATCGCATCTCGCTTGCTCCCTGATCCTCTTGAAGCAAGTCGAGCTGGGGCTGTTCTGGAGGAAAAGAGAAGATGAACGAGAAAAGCTGAGCTAGGCAGGTGCAAAAGCAGTACATAGGCAGGGCAGAGAAATGGGGCTTTCTTTTGGTCAAAGTCCCAGGGGCTGGAGGTGGCATGTGTATCCAAAAGGCAGCAAAAATTCCAATAAATCTGCAAAGCTTGTCATGGCTGCTGAAGCTAAATGCGTAGCAGGATCCAAAACCAGGATCAAGGTGTCTTTACAAACCCAATGTAAGAAAAAATAATCTAAAACATACGAAAGAAAAGATCCCAAATACGCATAGTTTGTTTGTCAGTTCAAAGCTGTCTGATGGGAGTGGGCAAGCAGGACCCCACTGCAGCTGGTTATTTGATGGACAGCTTCCTCATCACCAGCTCTGGACAGGACCACAATTTCATCTGTCAAGTTCGATATGTGAGTGTGTCTCCTGGGGACATCGCACATACAGGATGCACTAGCCGGTGGACTTTGACTCCAGCAGAGCCTCTGCTTGGTTCATGGGCCTAAAGATGCATGTGTAGGTCAAGTCTTGGGGCTATTTTAGGTACCTTCAGACTCCAAGATCTAAGAGTACTTAGGGACTTACAGGTGTGGATCCATCAGATGTACCCACAAGTTTTTCTTCTAAAGTCTAATTATTGCCTCTGAATCTTCCACAAGCACCTCTGCCCACCCGTGGACATCTCTTATCCCATAGCATACTGTGATGAACCAAAAAAGCAGATCCTCAGCTGGCAGGAATGAATGGCAGGGTATGAATAAGGAGGGTGCAGGAGTTGGGTGGAATAAGATGAGAAAGAGCACTCACGTTGTATTCTCAATTGCTTGCTTCTCCCAGATCTGGGAGTTTTGAAGAAGCAGTTTTGCAAACAATGTAAATGGGGATCTTGCTTGTTGTTCATCTACAAACTACCTGCATGATGCTTGGGAATGGAAGAAGGGTAAGATGTGTTGTGGAGAGAGTTACACCCGGCTTTTCTCAGGCAGTAGGTGGTGGGGCGCAGGAGGGTTACCGGTGCTGATGCTTTTCTTTTCACTGTCCAGAGGGATGGAGGTAGGGCGCTATTGCCAGCCTAGTGGGAGAGGCGCTTTTGTAAAAATCATAACATTAGCTTTAGCCACTGGAGGTTGGATTTCAAAGGGCAACACCAAGGTTTGTGAGGTTTTTTTACAGGCCTAGAGGTTTAGGTAACTCTCCAAAACTACCTCCCTCTTGCACATCCCTGAGTCCATGGCACTGGAGGAATTGCTTGCTTTCCTTCGGCAAAGCTGTCTGGGACCACCTTGACCAGTGCAGGACTGGGTTTTCTTGCCCTCCAGCCCCTATCCAGTGGGTGCTGGCATCTAACCCTGGCCACCCAGCCTGGTGATGGCCCTAGGCAGTGCTCCCAGTTCCTCAGTCCAATGCACAGCACTGGGGTAAGGTGCCCCCTTCCCACCCTCCACCATGACCAGGAGATGCCTAGGAGGGTTTCAGCCATGGTGGGAGCAGCGGCTGCATCACTAGGAGGGGTCAAGCCAGGTCATCTGTGTGTGAGCTGATTGTATTCCAGACCTATGCTCTAAACCTCCCTGTTTAGCAACACTGTCGTCAGACAACTTGTTTGCCCGATTCTATAATTACCCTGAGGAGCTTCCCCTCCCCCTCAAGCCATGTTTTTAACCATTGGACCCAGAAAAGGCAAGCAAAAGGACCAAAGGCAGAGAGGGAAGGAGGAGAAGGGGCTCAGTGAAGAGCAGCACTTTGATTGCCAAGACTTAAATTCCACCATGTAATTTCGTTTCTCATTTCTGGAAAGCTGATGGGAAGAAGGCAACTTCCCCAGTAAAAGATCCCAATGGGCAGGAGCCACTGCCCAGTTATGGTTTCCTTCCTTTTGAGAAACCTGCCGCCCCTCATCCACCTCCCCCTTCCCTTGGGCCCATGCCACATGCTTGTGAAAGTTCTACACTGGTAATTATTATAAGGCCCTGGCGCTGGGTGGAGGGAGGAACCACGGCCCAGCTGGACTCATACCAGACTATAGGTACTGTCATGATGGGCATGAAGGTGCTGAACAGGAGCTCGTTCTGCTCCCTGCCCTTGCAGTTGGGTTGCACAAGTCTCTCTGACCCACTGCAGGAGATGTTTTTCTGGAGAGTGCAGTGGCAATGAGAACAAAGTAGGGCTGGCAAGGCTGGGCATCCCTCCCTGATGATACATGTCTGTCTCCTAAGTAGGGGCTGGAGGCAGGATGGGCAACAGCCTGGCCAGGAGGAGCACCTGAGGAAAGGGGCTGAGGGGCAGCAGCTGATACATGGGACGTTGCCTTTCATCTCTCTACTTGCCAGCTCCTCACTGACCCAGCAGCAGCTCCCAACCCCTACCCTGATCCTGGCAAAGGGGTGAAGAAAATGGGGAGAGAGCAGAGAAGAGGACGCTGCCTGGGGAACAGTGGCTGCTGGTGGCATCTCCATGTGGCTGGACCCCACACTGGTGGAGGAAGGAGGTTGCTGACTACCTGTGCTCATTTGTTTCTTCCTGAGGTTCAGAGGGACATGGGGACACTGGTGAACCCCTTGCATCAAGTGCTGCCTGGTGATGTCATGCCCAGCTCCCAGCAGCCCTGTACTGAAAACTCAGTCCAAACATATCCTGAAGGAACATGCCAGTACCAAAATAACTTGTGCTGAGGGCTCTTGCAAGTCTGAGCGAGTCAGGCAACCAGAGGGCAGTGATGGAAGGCAAATATGTGTTTGTGCACTACTGGATCAAGGGCAGATTGATGATTGCGCCCCCTAATTCACCGCGTGCTTCCTGTAGCATCCCATTTGGCTGGCACAGAGCAGCCAGCCACTGCCCCTGCATGGCCCAGCAATGATTTCCACCCCAGTGGAGCCCCCACCACAGCTGGTGGAGCAAGTCTCAGCCAAATAGCCCACCGGAGTGGGTAGAGCACCACTGTCACAGCAGTGATGGGACATGGAGGCATCTGCATTGCCAGGAGCCATTGGCACTAGCCACCAGCATCATGCACCCTCCCTCATAGGGACAGAGGTGGCAAATGTGGGGGAGCATGGACCCCCTGGGGTGCTGCTGTGAGAGCCCCTTCCAAAGCATGGTTCTTGGGGTAAGGTTGCTCCTCTCTCTTCCAGCCTAGTTGGAGCACGCTTTGAATTTTATCCAACCTCTGACCCACATCTGATAATAATCAAACCATATTTGTTACAACAACAAGGCTTGTTAAGAGGCTGGCTCCACTCGCGGTGGGGGGGGAGGGGAGAGCACTTAGTTAATGCCAATGACCTCATCTCATGTGATGTCATTCAAAGGAAAAACACTGAAGTCACTCACATGTGGCTCAGCCTGGGGTTTCTCAGCCCGTAAAGCTTCAGATTTTCAAAGGCACAATACATGCCCCCCCTCACTCCTCTGCTTACTATAATCCTGAATGATTTTCTGGAGGCCTGGGCTCAGACCAATAAACTCATAAGGAGCTGTGTGGAGATGTATTAAGGAGTCCCACGGGTGGCAAGGGGGGGACGAGTAATTCTCTCCTCCAGGACAAATGTAAAGAAGAAAACATACCGGCCTCCACCTGCTGCAGAAGCCACTGCAGATGGATAGACCCCTGAAGGACTAGGAAAGCCCATTCCTACATGTTCCCTCTTGCTGGACTTTTGCATATGAGAAGGTTTTGGTTGAGAGTGCATCTCCTCTAGACCGCAGTCCTGATCTGCTGGGACTGGGAAGGCAACTCCATCTGACGTGGCCACATGCAGGTGTGAGCAGCCCAACACCAGCCCTTCTCCCCACCAGCTGTTGGAGCCCATTTGTGTCCAGCTGTTTGAAACCACTCCAGGATGAGCATCCCTCCTGGGTGATACTCTCAATGGAGACATCAAGATGAGTTAGTGGTTGGTTCTGAGGACCTGCTTTCTGGTCCCTGGCTCTGCCCTGCAGCAGAGAACCCTGGATAAGTTATTTAAGCTTTTGTGCCTCAGTTTCCCCCATGGGAAACTCAGATTGTGGCATTGCCCTGCCTGGCACTGGTGTTCAGAGTTAAACATCTACATGTTGGTCCTGCCAGGAGCAGCTGTGGGGAGGGGGCAGGACGGGGCACAGCCACGGGGTGCCTGTCACCTGACTGGGAGCAGCAAGGAGCAGGGATGGAGAGTGGTGCTGCATCCCCCCTTTGGTGCGAGGCTTTGATCACGCACCACCCTGTCGGGTGTTAAAATGAGGTGTGGGCATTAGCTTCATCCTTCCAAGTCCCTGTCCCCACATTAACTCTGCGGGGCCAAATCCGGCGTGGTGCAACGATCCATCTCCTGCAGCGGCTGCTCACTGCGGGGGGCGTTTGGGCGGACGAGAAAATCGCAGTTGTGCCTTTAAGCAGGGAACGAAGCATATGTCAGGCCCGGCGTTCTCCTGCGTGTCTGTGTGCTGAGTAAGGAATGCGGCCGCATGCCTGACCCGTTAGCTAGGAGCGCGCTGGGAGCGCGGCGGCGGATGGATCCGCGGGGCTGCTGCGCACCGCTGAGCTCATTCAGTCCGGAGCAGGAGCCGCGCACGCAGGGAGCGAGAGGCGAGGCGGAGGGCGACCGGGGAAAGGGGGCTACGCCGGGACCCCTCACCCCCCTCGATTTCGTTATTTTTTTAGCGCTTTTTATTTTTTCAGCCTGAAGGCTGGAGCCGGGCGGAGGCTGGCGGTGCTCTGCCGCAGGCGGGCTTTTTTATTTTTTTTAGGATTTTGTTTGTCCGCCAGCTGTTGTTTTGCTAAGGCAAGAGGTGCCCCCGCGAGCCGCAGCCCAGCTGCCTGGATGCCCGTGGATGTAGTGATTGCTCCCTCCGAGGACCAGTTCTGGACAGACATGCGCGAAGGGCGGATGAAGCTGAAAATAAGGGTGCGGAGGATGAAGGAGAGCAGGGACATGAGAGGTTTGTCAGCCGGCCGGCTCCTTTCCTTCCGATGGGGACGGAGGGGGAAGAGAGGGCTGCCCCGCCTGATCCCTGCTTTGCCCGGGGGACGCCTTTGCCAAGCGGCCGACGGGGAGCGGAGCGCGGTGGCTGGCGAGCGGGGCGATGGAGGCGAGCGGAGAGCGTGCGGAGGGGGAGCGATCGTCGGGTCCCAGCCCCGGGCAATGCGCGGAAGCGGTTGCGGAGGCAGCTAGCGCGGTCCTGCAGGCAGCAGTAGGAAAACAGCTGCACGGAACGGGCAGCTCCTTCAGACAGGTGAGAGGCTGCCTGCAGCGGGCAGGAGCATCTGCAGCGGGCCCGGCATTAAGCAGCTTTCCCACCTGCTGCGGGGTCCAGAGAAGCTGCCTGGCCGGAGGGGGATCGCTCCGCAGTCCCCTGAACCCTCCTCCAGCCAGGCAAGCTTGGCGGGTGCGCGGACGGAGCAGAGGAAGGCTGCGGTAGCCGGAGCAGAGGAAGGCTGCGGTAGCCGGAGCAGAGGAAGGCTGCGGCAGCCAGAGCAGGCTCTGCCACTGGCATCTCTGCTCCCTCGGGCGCTGCTTTGGAGGGGTCACCGAGGCTGCGGGCGTGCGCGCCCCGGGCAAAGGGGAGTTTGCGGGGGAGGGCGGCGAGGTGGGCCGGGAACGATGGGCTGAAGGAGCGATGGGCTGATGGAGCGCTGCGCTGCTGCCCGCCCGCAGGCAGCTGCCCGGCGGAGCCATTTCGCCTCATTAGCGTGGTTGCTGCCTGCCCATGTTCGGGGGATTTCTTTCAGAAAGGGGGCTTGCAGTGTTTCCACCCCCCAAGTGCCAGGGTGAAGGGCAAGCGGAGGAAGGGGATATTAACTGGAGTAGCTTAAAAATATGCCGAGCCTGGAATGACCTAGATTACCGAAGGATTGAATCAAGAAACTTCCCCTCCATCACCACTTAAAATGGGAGCCTGCTAAAAGTGCTTGACAGGTTTTTGTGGCATGAAGAGCATAACCCAGTGATGGTGTCATTAGTAATAAGTCACTCCTGGAAATGACACATTTTTCTTTACTTAGAACAAGTAAGGCTGGTCCAAAGAACGCACAGTCACTGGAGGAAAATCAAGCCCAGCAGCTCAGGGAGCATGTCTGTGGTTGTGTGGGTGGAGGCTTCATTTCTGCCGCATTTTTTTTTTCTTTTTTCTTTTTTTTTTTTTAAGGACGTTTTCCCCTCATTTGGGAGAATGGGAGTGGGGTCTGAGACCAGCCTGTGAGGCTGAGCAGGGCTGAGTGGGAGGCAGCAGGGCTATGTAGCAGCAGATGGGCAGAGGCTGTTCGGGCTGACTGTTGGGGAAGTGGGAATTCACATGAATCCATAATAGGGCTGATTCATTGCCTTTCTCATCCCCACTGCCAGCAGTGGGGTGATGAAATTTGGTGCTGAGTGAAGTGAGGTTGAAACCTGGGCTGGGAGAGGACAGAGGGGCTGGGCAGGGGGATGCGAAGCGGGGATAGGGGACTGTGTGAGTAACAGACATCTCTCTCCAATGCACTGGAATGGGGGGAAGAAAAACAGCATCAGCCAGGAGAGGGCGAGCTGTCCAGGCTGCAGAGCACTGGGATTTCACCCAGGCAGGTGGGAAGGGCAAGGCTGCCTGCATTGGGCATCGCTGGAAGGGCTGCCTGCACTAGGTGTTGCTGGCAGAGCTGGGGAAAAGCAAAGAGGGCTGCAGTGCCAAGAGGGAAACAGTGAGGATGGAGGCAGAGGGAAAACTCAGAAACATCCCAGGCAGCGGGAAGTGCTGACAAAGCCCTGGAGCTTCCCGGAGCACAGTGAGTAAGGGTGGTAGTAAGCAGCGTTTCAACACATCATCCGGCTTAGCTGCCAGCACCAACAGGCTCCCACCCAGCACGACAGCCAGGGAGACGGCGTTTTGCAAAGAGGGATTTTCCCAACGGCTCTGGGCATTGACATGTGGTGTGTCTGGCCCCTCCACTTTTCTTCCTTCAATTCAACCTGCCATAGAGGTGTTTGGCCAAATACTCAGGCTTACTGCCCTGCCAAGGCTAAGCACGATGCAGGTGAGGGCTGGGGTTTTGCAGGTCCCCCCAGCTCTTGTCATCTGCCATGCCTCAATTCAGCAAAGTGGTTTAACAATTGGGAATGGGTGTCAGGGCACTGGGAGCAGCTTGTCTCCAGGGGGCTGGGGTGATGGGGATGGGGCATCCAGTCACCATCCTGGCTACAGAGCCAGCACAGCAGTTGGGGAGCTGTGCTGGTGTGGCGGCTGCTGCTGGAGCATGCCTGCTGCTCCTCGCCACGTGCCGTCCTGGCAGCGGCTGTCTGCCACCGCAGGCATTTTAATGAGAGCTGGGCAGAGCCCAGCCTCTCTCAACCTCCTTAGCCGCCAGGAGCTGTAGGAGGGCGGAGGGTGTCCAGCATGAGCACCAGCACAAAACCCACTGATGAGGCTGTGGGCTGCCACAAAAGCTGCAACACCTGCAGAGGGAGCTGGTCTCTGAGCAGCTCTGGCTGCTGCTCTATAACACTCATTATAGGAGCAATGAGGGTGGGCTATAAGCCACATCTTTAATACCCTTTTATAGGGTGTAAGAGCTGGGGGTGAGGAGGTAGGGTGCTGCAGCTGCTGGCCGCAGGAGGGTTTGCAGCTCCAGCTGTGCTTGTTCCTCTCCTTCTTGCTGCCACAGGCTGATGGCACAGCAGAGTGACATGTCACCTCTTCTTCCCTGTTTCCTGCTGGGGGGCTTTGGTGAACAGGACATGCCCCTGCTGTTTGGTGTGGCTGTGAGGGGCAATTAGGAGACTCATGGGGCCGAGGGTGTTCAAGAGGAAAGTGACTCTCCTGAAGAGCAGTTTTGGGGTAAAGCAGGTGCCCTGGATAGCCCTTCCGTGATTTCTTGCAATCAGCAGGGCACCACATTGAGGCCAGAGCTGTTGGGTTGTTTCGAGAGACTCTGAAAGAGTTGAGTCCATGGAGCAGGAGATGAATGGGCAGTATACAGTCATCAGAGTGAGACGCAAGAGGGTTTTCAAGCCCCATCGTTTCCTTGTCTCCACTATATGCCTCCAGTCTAGGAAGACGGCCTCATTGCAGGGAGAGCACAGGGAGCAACAGGGATCTGGGATAGCCCTGCCTAATGTGGCCCACACCTCCCTTTTGTCGCCAGCAGCATCTCCTGTAACATCTCATGCAGCTCAACAGATTGTAAATCCCCAAAGCTGGGGCTTACCACCAGGAGGAAAACAATGCCACACCATGTGTCTCTCCCTAGCCAGGACTTTTCACCCTCCCTGCACCACTGCTGCTGCCCTGCCTTGGCAAAGAGGGGACCAGGGTAACTTGCAAGTGTTGGGTGATGCCTTACATGTTGTCAGTGTCCCAACCATCTGCTGGATGTCCCCAGAGACCACCTGAAGGTGACAGCCAAGGCAGCGGGAGGGTCCCCAGGTGTGGCAGGGTCCCAACTCAAAAGTCCAACACCTCTTCCTTCCACCTGATCTCCTTCCATGCCCATCAGCCCAGCACCAGGCACTGGGGCTTTTTGTTCATTTTGGTTATAGCCACCCCAGGGTCTCACACAGCCTCTAGTGCAAAGAGAGACTGGCAAAGGGGCTCTTCACCATTCAGTTTGCTGCTCAGGGGTAAAAGTCGCAGGGCTCCCCAATGGTTGCAGTAGTGCTGGTGCCACAGGCACTAATTCAAAGATGCTACTGCCTGATGGATGGGCTCGGGAAAGATTCCCAGGCTGGCCGCCTTCCCTCTGCAGCATCTGTTCTCCCAACAAATCCAGTTTCACTGAGAGGTTGTCATAGATGTTCAGCTGCAAAACATGCAGAGGGGAGGGCCTGGCAAAGATGGGAGTGGGGGAGAAGTTGTGGGTTTTTTCCCCTCCTCTGTTTTCTGCCAGGGCCATGCAGAGCAGGGCTGGCCCAGAGGGGTCTCTGCAGGACACAGCAGGTGGTGGAATGGAGGGTCAGCACCCTGTGAGCAAAGTCTGGGATGGGGGAAGAAATGAGCTATCAGTTTTCACACTTTTCTGGCACTAAGCTGCTGCAACAGCCCTTGCCTCAGTTTCCCTGTTTCCTTACAGCATTCCTCTCCCTCCTCAAAGCTGCATTACCCTTCAGCCCCACCTTGAGCTCGGCACCACTAAGGGTTTTTGTGTCTCTGGGAACATTGCTGAATGAACCCTTAAAAACTAGGGGTGTGATTTTCACCCCCCAGCCCTCCCAGAGATTTGCCTGATGCTGGTTCGTGGCTACTCCTTCCTCCATCCTCAGCAGGAGCAGTGAAGGTGTCCCCATTTCTGGCCTGGTTCCCTGTACCCAAGTATCTCTCATCTTTTTGTGGGCCCCACCTCTGCCTCAGGTAATTGCAGGAGGCAGGAAGACACAGTTTTTTCCAGGGAATGATTTTGAGAGCCCTCAGGAGTGCTGGAACCATGAACAGTGCATGAGACTGTGTCATGCAGGGACCAGCTCCTCTCCAGCAAGCCCTTGCCAGGCTCAAGGGGAGCATCAAGACACCAGAGATCCCTAAGCCCCTGCTCCACATCAGATGCAAATCCTTCCTGAGCTTAATTCCCCACATTCCAAGAGAAACGGCTTTCCCAGTGCCACCACGGAGAATAAAAGAGGAAAGATGCAATGCTGCCCTGGCTCCTTACTCTGTGGGGCCCCTCCCTCCCAGCAAAAGCTGGGATCTATGGCCCAGGGTATGGAGGGGGGAAAGCCCAGGTATGGGTTGGAGCTCAGCCAGGGACATTCACTACCTTTGGGATTGTTTTGAATAGCTGCTTCACTTTCTAAAAATGAAAGGCATGCTAGAGCAGCTGGCACGGGGTGGGGTGAGTGCTGCTCCGAGATTGGGTTGGTGTTGGGTACCCAGCCCCATCTCTAGGGTTTCCCCCAAGCCCTAGCTGCCCTCAGCAGCTGCACGCATGGGGGAAATGAGGACAGGGAGGATGAGAGCACGCTCAGGCTCCCAGACACATGGTTGACGCTTTGCTTGGGACAAGCAGGGAGAGCTATGGGCACAATTTAGGTGCTGGCATCCTCTGGTTCCTGGCAGCATGCTGGGATAGACGCTGCAGAGGGTGCTGCTGCCACTTTCTGTAAACATCCCCACCTCCTTTGCAGCCCCCTCAGCCCCTGCCTGGACTTCCCCAGGCAGGGCTGGCGGGGGATCTGCGGCCGGGCGAGTGTCGGCAGAGGCAGGCAAGGGGGAGAAAGCTGCGTGCCACAACCTGCTTTAGCTGTGAGATCACCCTGCACTTCTGGCTTTTGAAGAGCAATACAAAGCTGTACACAGCTCTGGGCAGCTCTTGATGGGTATGAGTGATGGTGAGAGGATGAGGATCAGAGTAGCTGCTGATCCCCAGGGCTGCACTCGTGTGCACTCTGCTCCTCAAAAAGGTGCTGGTTTCTTTTGGAAAAATTCCCATGTTGTTTTGCATGACTCCAGGGATCAAATCTGCACCCCACTGTGCTGCAGGCTTCCCGAGGGGTACCTGAAGGAAACCGTTCCTGCAGGGTTTCTTCTTGAGCATCCCTCAGGCATCAGCAGCCTGTGCTCAAGCTTGGAGACAAAGCGGGGAGTTCACATGTGTCCATGCAGGGCCCTGGCTGGTGATTTACGCTCCTTGGCAATGGGGACACAGCACAGGGATGAGCAGTAACTGGAGCTGCGCTGCACCTGTGCTGGGCCTCCTGCTTTTGCTCTGATTTAATGTCCCAGTTGAGAGGTGATGTCATTTCAGAGGGAGCCAAAGAAAAGGAAGTGCTGGAGAAGATAAGGTGCTTTTAGCTCTACCCCTCCCATTTGGCCAGGTTTTGAAGCTGGGAGCTGTCAGCCAGCTGCCAGCCAGAAAAACATAAGAGAGGGGAGGAAAGAGGTTGGTGGAAGGACACCTTCCTCTTGGGGCAGTGGCAGCTGACACCAGGAACTGCTGAGATGGAGGGTGGTGGAGGACCTCGTTTATTCCTAGGTGATGTAAGCATCATTTTGTGCACTGCTCTGGCTTCTCCGTTAACTTCACTTCCCAAATACATGGGGTGAGTTGTTGACAGCACCAGTCGTACCCGGCCTGAGCCTGTGTGCCAGACCAGCAGCCAGGGAGGTGCTCCAGGAGGGTCAGCAGAAATGCTGGCAAGGTCCTGGAGAAGGTAAATTGAGAATGTGCAAAGGCTGCTCTGCTTCTGAAGGGGAGAGATGGGATAGAAAGTTCATTACCAAAGGTCCTGTTCATCTGTGGAGATGAGCCAGGGATTCCCATGGTGCTGATTCCATAGATTTGGACTTTCAGAAGGATCTTGTGAGGGCATCCTAGTCCCTCTGACAGTAAAAGGTGGTCAAGCACCAAAGTCGTCTCTGCCATTTGGGTGATGTCAAGCTGCATCTGCTTTTTCACATAAAAGGGAAAATCTCAAGGGACACTGGCTGGACGACCACTAGCCAGACCCAGCTCTACACTGGAGGACAGGATCAATGAGCGAGAGCAAATCAGGATCACCTGTGGCCTTACACAATCACACAGGACATATGACAGCACTGGAGCTTTTCCAGCTCTCGAAGTTGCCCACCATGCAGGCAGGGCAATGCTTGCTGCCTAGCTCAAGTCAGTGCTCTTGCTGCTTGAGCTGGGAATGGGCTCATTCACATCTAGACCATGCTTTTGACCATGACCGACACCATGGTGATAGCTCTGGCTGTCAGATGCCACCTGCCGTGACCCAGCTGGGCATTTTCTCTTAATATCGGTCTTTGAGATGCTCAAGTTGATTATGGTGGCCCAGCAGCTTAGTGCAGTAAATTGGGCACTGCTTGCTGTCACATTCAGTAAGATCAGAGCGTGAAAAACAGCAATGGCCTGCAGGTACCGATGTGTTGGTCCGGTCCAGTGTGGTGGAAAACATGGGCTTGGTGAGGCTGGGCAGAGGGGTCATCTCTAAGAAACTGCAATGTTTACATGTAGCCATTGCAACAATGTTTGGGCTTGATCTCCCCACGCCCAGGAACTTTGTAGCTCGATGGGCTTGCTTGTCCTCATCCTGCACAGATGGGTTTTGCTATCAAAAAGTGACCCTGGTTGTGCTCAAAGCAGTAGGCAGCCAAGAAAAGGACTTTATCTTCCTGGGATTTGAATGAAGTTGCAAAGAGCAAGAGGGGTTGCAGGATACCTCACATGTGGCTTAGTATTCAGCTGCAGCAGGAAAAATCAAAGTTGGGTCTCCATGTGTGTGGCACAGTCATCACAGTGTGTCTGCACTGCTTAGTGATGGCTGGTGGCTTTTTGCTCCCAAAAGCTCTGTTCTCAGTGTTGCAGGGTTATCACTGCTTTGTCTCCAGCCTGGGTCTCAGCCTCACTGCTATGAACTCAATGTTCCCATTTTCTCCACAGGAGGCTTTGCCACATTCTCGTCCTGCTTCCCAGGGCTCTGTGAGGGGAAGCCAGCTGCCATCCTGCCGATGAGCATCTCCCAGCCATGCTTGCCTGTGGCCAACATCGGCCCCACACGCATCCTGCCGCATCTCTACCTGGGCTCCCAGAAAGACGTCCTAAACAAGGTAGGGCCCGGTTGAGGGGACACACCTGCTCTGTCCCATCTGAGACCTCAACCATGCAGAAGGGTGAGGGCGTTAAGGACTCTTCTCCTGCCCAGTGAGAGGACCGCACATGCTCAGTCTGACCCTACCAGGGGGCTAAAAGCAAGGAGTGCCTAGGCAGAGCCTGGTAGAACTGGGGAGGGTGGTCGCAGAATGAGTCATCATATATTGGTGAGCTTTGGGTTGGTCAAACTCTTCCCTAGTGCCAGTAGCAGGAGGAGCATGGCCAGGAAAACACCTGAGCTTGGAGGGGGAGTTACCACAGCTGGAGGGAGATGTGGAACAGGAGCCTGCTTTGCACCCACCCACCTCGCCAGGCAGGCTGCCAAATAACACCAATTTCAGCAACCCTGTGATCCCCTTGGGAGCCAGAGAGAGTGGGAGCAAGCTGGGGTATTCAGCCATGGCAGTGCAGGGACAGGCTGCTCTGGCCAAGGGCTTGTTCAGGAGGCTCAAAAATGAGCAAAGTTTTGCTGTAGGGAAAGAGAAGAGGAACAGTGCCCTTTTAAAGGTGTTGAAAGGGCTGTGCTGTGATGTCATGCCAGAGAAGGAATTTTGTTTAAAGGAAAAATAACATCAAGAAGAAAGAAAGAGGAATTGCAGTTAAAATGCCACTGAGCGCCTGCCTACCACAGGCAGGAGGGAGCCAACCAGGCGTCCTCGCCTGGGGCAGGCAAGGGGGGAGAGGGACCATGACGCCAGAGCAGGGTTGGAGACAGAAAGGAGAGAGAGTGAAATTATATACAGGGAGTAGAAGGAAATGAAAGAGAAAAATGCCAAGAATGTGAGCCTGGGAGCTGGGCTGGCTCCACTGAGCCGAGGCCGGGCTCTGCATAGGCTGCTGGGGTGGGCAGGAACCGGCTGCTGGAGAGACAGGGCCGAAATCCCGATGTGGTCTCCTGAGGACCCAATGTCAGGCTGGGAAATGGATGATTTCCTTCTCTCCCTGCCTCCTCAGAGGGTTTTGGTCATCTTTTGGAGCTGTGTATTCTGCCATCACCATGTTGTGTCCTGAGAATGCTCTGTTCATAGGCAGCAAGAATGGGGTCAAATGCAGAGGCTGTGCATGGGCAATGATTCTCCAGCCTGTTGCAAAGGAGAGATCCCACATGGCAGCTCCACACACTCTAACATATAGAAGGATGCTTATATCTCCATGTTTTCTCCTCCTGTTTAATTCTCGGTCTTCCTTGGAATAGTACAGACCAGGCACTGAGACCCAGCAGCTAGCACAGATGTTCCCCTATTTTTTTATAAGCAAGCTGCTACCAGTTGTACAGGTGATACTTAGTCTGATGGGATGAGGAAAGAGACAGGTCAGATGGGCCATAAATTTGGTGTCATCACCACATATAGGTAAAGCTGACTGTAGCCCCGGGCGGGAACTAATGGAGATTGGTGTGGATGCTGCAGTACACACCCAGCAAGCCAGTTCCCCGATGGATGGCCCGTGGGTCGAACCTCACCCCCTCATTGCAGTTTTTCATCTGACCCTATTTACCTAAGGTCTCCCTTGTGCCATCTCATTTTGCTGAGTCAGAAAAATGGGCAGTGATGGTGGCATTTAAGTGACCAAAGCAGAAGAGTCACAGACAACAAGTCCAGGTTCACTGCAGTGTCAGAAAGAGGGAAGAGATGGTTCCTCTTGCCACCTGCCTATGTCCCAACACAGGAGCATATGATCAGTGAAGAACTGTGAGCAACGAACAAATCTGTAAGAACTCCTGATGCGATTCTGAGAGGTATGGGAGCAAAGACATGGGTTGACATTGGTCAACATAGGGTGCTGCCAATGACTCACCCTACTCTGTTGGTAAGAGACCTCCTCTCTCCCTCAGCTGATACTTTCAAAGCTTTCAGTCAGAATTTCTGCTGATTTTCTTTCTTGTATTTGCCTCTTCCACTCATAATGGAGTTCTGAGGTTTTCCCCTCTGGGACCCCCTTCCAGGTATTTTTAGTCTTGCTTACTTTTACTTGGACCAATGCAAAGACCTGCTGAGGTTCAAACCTGTGTCATCTAAATTGACACAACCTTCTCAGCTGGCCTCTGCTGTACTACCATCAACTAGGCCAGGGCAGCAGTGGGAGACTCACGGGATAAAACATCAGGATGGGAAAAGGCAAGGAGTGCATGGAAAGGCAGATCTTCAGCACTCAGTGCTTGCTGAAGTCAGCCAACCATTCGATTCCTTCTTTCCCACCAGGACTTGATGACACAGAATGGGATAAGCTATGTTCTCAACGCCAGCAACTCCTGTCCCAAGCCAGACTTCATCTGTGATAGTCACTTCATGCGCATTCCTGTCAATGACAACTACTGTGAGAAGCTCCTTCCCTGGCTGGACAAGTCCATTGAATTCATTGGTGAGCTTCTGTTAAAATGTTTGTGAACCCTCTAGTTCTCAGCCTTCAAGACCTGAACTCTTCTTGTGTCCTCCATGGTCTTACTTCCAGCAGCCCTTGTCCTTTCACACAAAGGGATTGAGGGCTGGGGAGGGAGGCTAGAGTAATTTTGCCCACCATCCCTGACTGCATCAATGTTTTTGTCTCTGTTTCCTTTACCATGCCTCAGACAAGGCCAAGGTGTCCAGCTGCCAGGTGATTGTGCACTGCTTGGCTGGAATCTCCCGATCAGCCACCATTGCCATTGCCTACATCATGAAGACCATGGGTATGTCATCAGATGATGCTTACAGGTGAGTTCTCCTCAGAGGGCAGGGAGGGGTGACACTGGTGTGCTTCACTCCAGGGAAGGAAAGCAGGCTGAGTGCAGGAGGAGGGGGTGGGAGCTCCTTGAAGCTCTGTCTCGCCTTGGCTGAGTCATGGTGGAACCAAAACAAACCAAACCAAACCTCCCTTCATTAAGAGCATGCAATGAGGAATGGTTTGGAGCAGTAAAATGGAGGAGCAAGGCAGTTCCAGCTCTACCCCTGGGGCATCCCAAGACCCTATGGTTCCTCATGACCCCTTTATTTAGAGGGTCTGGTTAGAAGGTCCTGGACAATACCTCTTCTTCCCAAAGAGGCTGAGAGAATAGGGGTGACCCACTGTAGGACCAAGCACCAACTGGAACTGTCTGTGCCTCTTGGCAGGTTCGTTAAGGACCGTCGCCCATCCATCTCACCCAACTTCAACTTCCTGGGCCAGCTCCTAGAGTACGAGAGGAGCCTGAAGCTCCTCAAGGCCCTGAAGTCAAAGGGTGACCGGGGCGAGGGGGAAGCCCAGCAGGACCTGTCAGAGGCGGCTGAGGGCAGCCAGCACCCCCCACCACCTACCTCAGAGAAGGCCGAAGAGGTGCCGAGAGGCGCCAGCCCGGTGTCCCCACACAGCGAACCCGAGCGGCCAGGCGGGACCCCGAAGGTCCTGTCACCCACCACCCTGCAGCAGGGGCTCAACGGCTTGCACCTCTCCTCCGAGCGCATCCAGGACACCAACCGCCTCAAGCGCTCCTTCTCCCTGGACATCAAGTCTGCCTACGCACCCGGCCTGCGGCAGGAACCCCCTGGACCTCCTGGCCCCGGGGATGGCCCCAAACTCTGCAAGCTGGACAGCCCCTCGGGCCCTGGTGGCCTCAGTCCCTTCTCCCCGGGGGCGGACAGCCCCGACCGGCCAAGCGGGCCCGACCTCCTGCTGGAGGCCAAGGTGAGGCAGCGGCGGAAGCACCGGCACCCGGCGGGCTCGCCAGCCCATGGCCTCAGCCTCAACGTTGGCGGGGCCTGTGCTGCACGCAAGAGCCCCAGCGCCGAGGACGGGCTGCCCCCGCGGCTCAGCCAGCCAGCTGCCGCCACCACCACTGCCACCTGGAGCGGGGTGCACCTGGAGTCCCCGAGCACCCCCTGCAGCGAGACCGGCTGGTACTTCGGTACGGACTCTGGTGGCGCCGGCAGCAGTGGCGGGAGCCTGTTTGCCAGCACCAGCCCATACCCACCGCCCTTTGGCTGTGGCGGGGTGGCAGGTGGCTGCGAGATCAGACTGAGGGACAAGGTGCGGGCTGAGCCGCGGGACGGGCGGCACAGCTGGCACGAGGAGGCTGGTGCTGAGAAGCAGTTCAAGAGGAGGAGCTGCCAGATGGAGTTTGAGGAGACCATGTCTGAGGGAAGGGCCCGAGAAGAGCTGGGCAAAATCGGCAAACAGTCCAGCTTTTCGGGCAGCATGGAGATCATCGAGGTGTCCTGACATCAACCCAGGGCACCTGGAGAGCGGGGACGGGGTGAGGGGGTATTTAAGCTGGGGAGAGAGGGGAGGGGGACAGTGGGGGTGGGCAGGGAGTATTTATACCTGCTCGTGCATTTTTGGGAGTGCACGCGCTGAAACTGAAGCGAAAGTGGATGAGTCTTTCCGGAGTCAGGAAACATAACGGTGCATGCTTAGTGTCCTTCCTGCACCTGCCCTGGTCATTGTCCCCCATCTCCAGGGGGTCCCAGCCCTCAGAAACTCACATTCAAAATTATGGCATAAAATTCTAACGGGAAAGGGGCAGAGGTTGCAATTTTGGATGTGCGGCTATGGCACAGTGCCTGGGGGGGGCCATGGCTGCCCCTTCCCTGCACTGCGGTGCACTAAGCATGCTCCTTCATGTTTCTCTGGCTAAATATCCTAAAAATGCTGCACTGGAGCAGCCCTATACATATATAAATATATATTATATATAATATAAAGAGAAAAAATGAAAACACACACACGAAAAGGTAAATGGTTTTACTGCAATTTTTATTGAGACGTAAATAATATTTCAATTTTTTCTTTGTTTTTAATTTATTGAAGCTGTTCATTCTGGCAATGATTTGCAGACAATGTGGGGCGGTACTTTCAGCTCTATTTTTACTGTGTATGGTATTTAAATCTAAAATACGAGTTTCTAAGCAATATATGAGGCCTGTGGCTCCTTCTATAGCTCATGTCGACGACAAAGATTTCCCCCCCCTTTCCTCTGGGTACAGTGACAAGGGGACAGGAGACTCTTCTAGGCCCTTTTTCTAGAAATGAACAAGTGATGAAGCAAACTATAAAACCTTCTTACAACATAAACTGAGCCAGAAAGCTCTCTTTTGGAAGCTGCTGCTGCTGGTTCACCCCTTGGTCTCTGATTGCTTTATGTCCCCATCCTGGCCATCATCCCATTCCAGTCATCATCCCCATCAATGCCATAACCCCATCCGGGCTGTGCCCCCCTCCCCTGCCCTGGGCTGCCCATTCTCGCTGGAGAGGGTGAGGAGGGAGTCACCTAAAGCATAGGGTGCCCAGGTGTCACCTCCAGCTGCGCAGGGAAGGGGAAGGCATCAGAGGCTGTCACAGTGGTGGCAGGGAGGGCTGGTGGTATCTGGGATTTTTTGCTGGGGGATGTCCTGCCTGCCTGCCCCAGCCTCTCAGTTCCCCCTCACCTCAGCCACCTTGCTTGGGAGGTACGGGCACCATTTTCCCTTTGGCACTGGTGGTTTTTCAGGCTTTCCCCACCCTTCACTTCACATCCAAGAAACATGGGGACCATGTTTGCAGGCGCTGGGACTCTGGCCCTGTTCCCCTCAGGGCTGGCTTCCCTCCTTCCAGCCGGCTGGACATGAAGCTCTGCAAGCACACAGGGGGCACAACCGACTTATTTTCAGAGGTGTTTGGCTGCTTCCCCCCATCCTGGTGGGTAGCCAAGCTCTTGCCCCCCAACCCCAATGTCAGGCTTGCTGAGAAGTTGCTTTCTGGAGCTGTAGGCACTGAGCTGCCTCTGCTGCAAAGCACTTCTCTCCCTGTGGCTGTCTTTGCTTTCTCCCTCATCTCACGCCAGTTTGCAAAGCTAATACCTCAGGGGTCTCCATTCATGCATGTCTGTGTCCTGTGTCATCCTTGGAGTGTTGTTTTTTCTTTTCTGGGTCTGCACCATTTCTCTCCCTTTCCTTTGTTCCTCCTCTTGTCATTTGTTTCTATCTTTAAATCAAACTACATGTGACAAAACCAAATGATCTCAGGTTTAAAACTGAAGACAAAGCAGAGGCGTGAGGAGCTGCAATTGGGCAAAGAGGGGCTGCTCACTTCAGCTGGTTGCTTCCCCAACCACTTGTGTCTGCAGTTGAGAAGAGACACCCAAGAGGCTCATTGCTCTCTTCAGGCCAGCTTTAATTTTTCTGGTTTTCTGTAGGTGAGATATTGGGGAACTCCCACATGTTCATGGCTGGTTCCCCAAGGTGTGGTGGAGAGGGACAGTGATGGCTGGAGAGCCAGGGACCACCTGCCTCTCTCTTCACATTGCTTTTGATGAGGGCAAGAGATCTCATAGTCACCCCTCAAAAGCCCACCATCACTCATTGTTGCATTCAGTAACCACCTCAAACCAGCTCAGTGTTGCCAACCTGAACATTTCTCCCTTCTGGCCCTGAAAGGACAATGACACTATTTTCTAAGCTCCCTTTTTATTTTCCAATAAGCATTTGGGTCCATTCTGAGAGCTGGGCAGCTATTCAGGAGCTGTACTTGCAGCAGGGTCTCCAAAGAGGGTATTGGTGTCAAGTCCAAGGATGGAGGGCAAAAGGCTTCATCCTCCCTCCAGGAGGCCTCCTGAGCCCAGGGTGAGTGTCACCTACCTCCTACCCAGGCAGCACTGCTGGTCCCCCTTCCCCTCTTGCTGCCCTTGGCAGTGGCATCTCTTCCCAGTCATGCCAGGGGTCATCACAGGCTGAGCTCTGCTCTGTATCCTCTGTATCGCTCAGTTCCTGCCCATCCCATAGTCCTCCAGGGTTGATACCAGCATGGATCACCTGAGCTCCTGTCAGGCAAATTGCTGGCAGGAGCTGTTTAGGTCTAGCTTTTGGCGGTGAAGAGGGGGCTAGATGACTTCCTAAGGGATTTCATAAAAAGAGGACAATAGGTCAGCACAACCAGGTGTGGAGATGAGACGAGGCGCTAGCAATCTGTGTAACTCATCCTGTTAGCTGACACAGTGTATTCTGAACACAAAAAAACAGCTGGAGTAAGTCAGAAAGGAGAGGGCAAGTGTTGTAAATGAGATTCAAAATGTCTGCAAAGAGGCAGATAATGCGGTTTGCTTTTTTTTTTTTGCCTTTTTTTTTGTTACTCTGCTATGTCCCTGGGTGCTCCTCAGCCATGTTCAAGACTTTAGACCCTACAGACTCCTCTCTCCTCTGAAACAAGAGCAAGGAGAAGTAGATTTTAAGATTAGTAGATCATAACTGCCAAGACACATTTATGACCCACCTCTGCAGCCTTATTTTGATGTACTTTTGTATTCATCTTTCCCCTTTATGTTGGATGTATGCACTAGAAGCCCCCTCACGGGCACTATTTTTAGGCTACATCCAGAAAATACCCCTTGATGGAGCAGCCCTGCCTGAGTGTCCCCTACCAGTGCTGACCCAAAGCCACCAGGGTCACTGAGGGCTTTGTGCTTTAATGATTTTTCTTAAAATCAAACTGTCTAACAGACCACTCTGTTCATGAATGAGAGCATTGCAAGTCATCACACAGAAGGATGTGCTGGCTGGTAGTTCTCCCCATCATCTCTCAGTCAAGACACTTTATGGGCTCTCACAGACAGACGCCTCAACCCAAAGCCTCACTGGAACAAAAAAATAATCTTTCCATGCCAATCTGATGAGGAAACATTTATTCAGGGGGACCCGAGTGATAGAAGTGTGAGCAGAGGACAGGAAAGGTCTCTCCTGTCAAGCGAGGAATCAACAAAGCTGTTGAGCGACCGATGGTCATGGCAGCAGCAATGGCTGAGCTTTCCACCACATGAAGGATGGAGTAAACCACAGCATTCCTTCAGACTAGAAGGAATATCTCACCCTTCCCTCCAACCCATGCCTGTCCCTGGAGCTCAGCTTCCCAGCTGCCTCATTCCTGGCAGCCTTTTGAGGGACTTAGCAAAGCTGGGGTAGGGCCAGCGATCAGGTTGGCAACACTGAGCAAGAGGCCTGAGTCAGAGCAGGCTGTTCCCTGGCCTCAGCAGCAGGGTCCCCAGCCCCTGCTGCCTTCCTGGCCCTTCTCTCTGTCTACTTGTTTCTTTGGATGTCCATTCCCATTACATCTGCCCCTTAAGAGATGATGCCCCCAGAACCCCCTCCTGCTGTTCCCTTCCCTTTCCCATCCTTAATACTAATGATAATAAGCTATCAGTGTTGTCATTGCAATCTATGAATGATAGATTTGAGTATTTATGATTACAATTATTATGGTTATGATTCTGTACTTTTTTGCTTCTTACTCTTTGTATGTTGCTCTTTGTTTCTGTGTTGTGAATAAACGCAAGGCCCCATCACACCTTTTCTCTGCTCCCCGCAGCCGGGCTGGGGCTGCACTAGGCACAGCTCCCAGCTGTCCCAAGGCCCAGGAGGCAAACCCTTGTCAGAGGAGCTGAAGGGTGGTGCTTCCTAAGGGTATAAAGACACCCATATCTGGGGCAGATCCTTCATTCTTCCCATCCTGCAGCTACTCTCCCCTGTACAGGCTCTTGCTCATGTTTGCAAGAGGCAGGAACTCACTGGCACCAAGAACAGAGGAATAAATGGCGAAAGCTTAAAGCTTTGTGTAACAGCTTTAAGGAACATTGGCCAGGCACCCAGCTTGTGGAGTCAGCTCCCTCCAGGTTTCTGTCCTCTCACCTTTTTCTGCTGACTGTGCCTACAGACTTGATCTTCATCTGCAGGGGCTTCTTGTTGTGCCATGGCAGCTGGTTTGCAAAGTTCCCCCGGCTCAGCTGAGCCCATACACTGATGCCCTGTTTCAGCCAGGTGCCCTGGGCTTTCTTAACTTGAACAGCACAGCCTAGGGAGGACACATGGCCGTTGCTAGTGCAAGCTTAGTGGCAGAGCAGCAAGGAGAGATATGAGCAGGCCCCAATATCTGGAGGAATTTAAAAAGGGGCTGGGAATGGGGCTGGAAACAGCCTTTATCCAACACTGATGAATCAGGGTGTCATAAGCGGACAGACTCTGGTGCTGCCTTTTTGCACCTGTCGCCTGGGCTCCTTGTACAACACTGAGGATTCCAGATGACTGTAAGGTGAAGGAGGAGACATTAGACAAAGGGAAGAGGAACCCCATCTGCACCACGGTACAAAACACTCTCTGTACCCCACAAAGAGTCATTTTAATTTGCGGAGTTTAACACCGCCCTTCTCCAAGCAGCCTGGGCACAGTGTGTTGTCTCTGTCATGACTTTGCTTTGCTGTGGTTTGGGCTCCTTCTCATCATACTGTGCTAAACTCATTTCCAAGGCTGCCCTGAGACCACACCAGAGAGCAGAGAGCTCAGGTCTCACCCCTTTCTTGGGGGACCCTGGCAAACCCCTGTTGGGGTCCCGGTCCAGCATCACCCTTCCTACCTCACCTGCCTTTGGGGCAGCTGTGGATGGGGAGGGAGCAGGCGGGTCCCGACAACACCGGGGCTGAGCCTCCTCAGCTCCCACCCTCATCCCTGCAGGATCAGGCCCTTCCTCAGCAAGCACAACACGGGGAGGGGGGGTCTATGCCCACCCTGACATATCTGGAGACTCCTAAGCAGGGAAGAGAGGGTCTGGCCACCAGCCCCACCATGCTCCCTTCCTTGCTGCCCGTTTGGCCAGTGCCGGCATCGGACCCGGGAAGACACCCTGTCCCTGCCTCATGTTTATTTATTTATTACCAGAGGCTGTAAACAGCAGTGCTTTTCTACCCTCTACTTTCTTTTCCTTTCTTTTGTATTTTGGAACAATGTGTTGTAATAAATACCCAAATAGATGTTTTAACAGCTGGTGTCAGCCTTGGTTTTTGAGGGTTGGACCTTCTCATTGTGGGGCTGGAGGGTCCTCTTTGGGGGTTTGAGGAGGGCAATGGATCTTTGGCTGTACTGGTGGGAGCCAGAGCTGGTAGACAGCTGGACACGCAGCCAGACCTGGACTCAGCCAGATCCATGTCTCTCTATAGGGCCCATCGGCTGGAAGCTGCAGTTGGACTAATTCAAAGCATAAATAAGACTCATGGCTGATGGAATAAAAAAAGGGAATAAAAAGTAATTGGGGCAGTCATGGGCCCACAAACTGCAAACAGCCGCTCTAGGGGTTTGTGATGGCCCAGTGTCTTGCTCATGGCTCTGAGGCTGTAGGCAGGCACCTGAGCAGCTCATCTCTAGTTGAAAGAAATGGCTAGATCCTGCTCCAGATGGCTATGTACGAGTGTAGGGGATGGTACAGATTACTGAGCTAAAGAACACAAAGGCATGGAGTGTTTGCATTGAAATACATTCTATTAGTAGTAGTAGTAGTAGTAGTAATAATAATAATGATTATTTTTTTCCCTCACAGCTATGCTCTGCTCTCACTTTCCTTCTGGCATGGTGGCAGCATGTAGCCACATGTTTGCTGCACACTGTGGCTAAACCCTATAAATATGCCCCCAGTCCCATCACAGCCAACTGAGCCGTCACCTCTTCCCCACGGCAGCAGCTGTACCATGCTCAGGAGGCAGCCAGCGGGCACCAACCAGCAGCCCCGTTTCAGCTGGGCTGTGCTCAACCCACTCCTTCTTGCAGCAGATTTTCTTTGGAGGGAGGAGAAGGCATGAGCAGGCTCCCTGCAGTTCTGGCTCCAGAAAGCCTCAGCCCTTGTTGACTTAAACACAGAAGGGACAT
Source organism: Patagioenas fasciata (assembly GCF_037038585.1). NCBI lineage: Eukaryota > Metazoa > Chordata > Aves > Columbiformes > Columbidae > Patagioenas > Patagioenas fasciata. The sequence continues at coordinate 17,302,258 of NC_092524.1, forward strand.
CCATCCTTATGGTTGTTTTCCACAGGCTGGGCTAAATCCCCTAGTCTTTTATAAATCCTCTCCCCTCATCCAGCTGCAATTGCTGAGTCTTTTATAAAGTCTCTAGAAATTACTGCGATCATCTGCTGCTGGGGTAGAAATTACACTGCCACGAGTGAAGCTTTGGCCTCCTGTTCGGCTGACCCCACTAGCAGCTTCAGAGGGGCTGTTTGCATGCCCTTATTTCTCAACCACTCGTTGCTGTGCATGGCATGGAAAGGTAGAATTATTTAATACAGAAACATGCACAATGCTCCCATCTCCCTCCCCATTCACCTGCTCCTGGTTTTGTTTTACCAACCCACTGCACTGGGGAAGATGTCCAGCGGAGTCACCAGGGCTGATGTCTCATGTCACTGTTTCTGTGGGAACAACTAAATCCCCTCGTGTTTTAGAGAGAAATTCCCTCTGGGCCAGGAGATCACTGGACCATTGAGTCACCAGCAACTGCACCCACATGGGAGGGGACCCAGATCATGCTGTGAGATGTCTGCTCTTAGCTGGGGTTACAAGTATGTGGAGGCTCTGTCCCCTGGCAGAGGCACCCATGGGTGCGTACGCAGCACAGTTCCCTCCCCCAGCCCCAGTGCTGAGGCTGCCTCTCCTCTCACTCCTCATGGTTTGCACAACAGAAACCATTACTGCAACAAGAAACCCAGGAACGTCTTTTTTCCAGCTCTCGGGCTTTTATTGACTCAGAATGGCTGCCAAGCCTATAAATAAATGTTCCTTGAGCTAAATATAGCAGCCACTGAAATAGGCTGCTGGCTATTTATTTAGCTTGTGGCCTCTGAAAGCTTGCCAGTCCGTACTGCCTCTACCTTTGTGCCATCCCACCACAGGCTGCGGCCACCCACCGTGGGGGCATGGCTGAGTCAGCACAGGGAGAAGGAGTCACAAAAAATCAGCCCCGTCTCCACAGGGCTGGAGAACCAGGGTGGCAGGGTCTGGCAGCCAGAGAAGCTTCAGCTCCATGTACTCCTACCCAGAGAGGTTGGGGCTCCCCAGGAGGAACATTTACTGGAGTGGTCGAGCAGGGGCTGAGCCAGCCACAAGCGGTTTTCTCTCCGGGGAGGACTCAGGAGCTTTTTCCAGCATTGGAGCCTGGAAAAGAGAATTTATTATCTTCTGCAGGCTTTCCAGCATTAGGTGATGTGCATTACTTTTCCACATTTTGTAGGAGTATAAATATTCCTGCTGCACAGAGATGCTGTGTCAGGACCATGAGGGTACCTGGGGGCATGAACTGACCCTCACCCATGCACCCCTGCTTGAGTCAGGATGCTCAAAGCTGTATCCCGAACCGTGCCCCAGCTGCTGCGTGAACCTCAGACAGTGCTGCAGCCATATCCACTGCTTGCTCCTGGCAGGAGGCCCCAGCTCAACCCTGCTTCATTGCATGTTCAAGAGATGCCATTTGCTGTGTCGGTGAGATGAGCCACTACACTCTAAGACTCTCCATGGGATGCACGTTTCTCCAGAGCCCTGTTCGTTGTGTGTCCATGCAAGAAGGGATGGGCTTCATGTTCCCAACACTGATAGCAAGGAAAGGACTGGTCTTGTGCTGCAGATACTGCTTTATACCCTGAGCCTAATAGAAATAGGATGATAAATACCTTGGGCTGTGATGAATTTGTTGCAGCTCCATGCCAGCAAAGGGAAAAACCCTGTCACTCTGTGGAAAGCCACATTCTCTCCTGGAGCAATCCAAGACATTAATAACACTTAGCACTTACAGGGAATTTTGCTAAACATGAGCTAATACTTACAACACCCATGGGAAGGAGAAAAGTAATTGGTGTTATTGGGCTTGATTTTTCCTTTCCCACGTACCCCTCCAGATCGGGATCAGCTCTACTCAATCCAGGGAGCTTTGGAAATCAGAGGAGAATCCCACTCACCTCAGCTTGTACAAATAGGAAACCTGGAGCAAAGATGACACATTTGCCAAAGGCCACCCAGGAATGCAAAGCTGGAGTTGAACTAGTGTGTGTGGGAAATCCTGGCCCCCAATCCTGCTCCTACACCACCAGGCTATAATTCCTCAATTGACAGAGTAATTCTGGTCCCTTTGCAGGTCCTCATGTGCAGGATGCCAGAGGGATGCGGATGCTTTGTATTGCCGCTTACCTTCTCCTCCACAATGTCACTTCATAAGGAGGTGAGATATTCTGCTCTCAGGGGCACTAGGTGCAGAAAAAATTCATGAGCACATTGGATTGGAGTACTACTTTGGTGAGCCCTAAAATTCCCACCCATAACCCCCCCTTCTGAAATCACAGCCCCGGACATGCTGTCACCTGTAGTCGACCACACCAGGCAGTTGGTGAACAGCCTCTCTCACTGTGGCCAATGCAGTGCTGGAAGCACAGGGGGAAAAGAGCCAATGGGTTAATCGCTGGGCTTGTCCCAGCCACACAGTATTGGAGCAAGGCTGGCTTAGAGACCTGAGATGCTGCTGCGGTCCCTCCTGGGGTATGAGGTCCCTCTTGAGGCACAGAGGGGCTGGGCTGGGATGCCCTGGGTGAGAGCAGAGACCAAAATGAACGTCAACTGCCTGCCCAGGTTCTTTGCAGAGAGAAAGGGCAGTCTCAAGGGATTCTCTAAAACCAGAAATTCTCCCTGGCCACACTCTTCAGCTGAAACCTGTGCACTCGGTGTCTGGGTGGAAATACTATCTCTCGGCGATACCCAGATGATGTCATTTAGTTTTCCAGGCTTCTGGGCTGAGCCAGCAGCTCGAGCCAGTATGACTGGAGATGCTTTATTTAGAAGGAGACCAAGTGCAACAGAGCCCAGGCCTTTGCAGCACCCCTCTGCCACCTCCCTTCCCTGCTGATGCAACCCTGGCTGCAGTGGGGATGTCAGCCTGCCTTGGAGAAGGACGCTCTTGGGAAGTCTAAACTGGGACCCTGTGGGGTGGATGGGTGGGAGGGATGTTTCAAGGTGCAGGTGAGGCTGATGCTCAGTCTGTGCTGCCCACTGTCACTAGGACCAGGGAATCTCTAGGTGCACAGGCAAGGAGCACTCATCTCCCCACGTGCCTTTTTCCTTCCTCCAGCTCCCTGAGAAACTCTGCCCAAGCTCCCCAGGGTGGCAGCAGCCACCATCCTCATCCTCACACTTGTCATTTCCAGTCTCGGTTACTGCAATGGAGCCTCAGGCTGGTTCTGGGGGCTTTTTAGTTGGAAAGCAAATGTTTTCCCCCACTGACACCCCTTAACCTGCCTCCTCTCCCTCGGCAGCATCTCCTGACAGGCAAGTGGCTAAGAATAGCCCTGCCGCCAGCTCCAGGCTGGTGCTGTTTGCTCAGTGACTCAGAGCTGGCCGGGCAGGCACTTACTCAAAGGGCCCCATTACTCATCCGTCTGCATTGCCCCAAGGATGGGGTTTGTGTCTCTCACTTGCCTCTCCTTTAAAGATGCTTTATTTATTTCTTTTTAATTAAGCTGCCATCCACAAAGAGAAGTAATTATCATGCTGTGGATTTACCACTAAATATGTGTGCCACGACCCATAATGCTGCAACCCCCATTGATCATGCAGGCAGTCCCTTGGTATTGCTCCTGTTCACTGTCCTGCCAGTAGGGAGCTGTGTGGGTAGGAGCAGGGCAAGAGAAAATGCTTCCCAAAATCACATTTCATGGCACAAGGGTAAGCATGCAAACAAAAATCCTCCAGAAACCATCCATGCTGAATGCCAATGTGAATCTGGCTGTGCCAGATCCAACTGGCCACTCAGATGCCCATGGCATGACCCAGCTGCTCCCATCTTGCCCACGGCCCACACTAGTTGGAACCTTCCTTCCTCTCTGCAGAGTCTCTCATTGCCCAGAGAGTGCTGCGGTGTCTGTAAAACACCTTGGCAAATTAAAACAGGCCTCCATGTTAAAAAGTGGTCCCATTTCCAAACAACAAAAAGGCAGCATCTTCTCCATCTGGTTTGCTCCCCTGAGGCACTCTCTGAGTCACAGCCAGTCATACTGGGAACAGAGCTGCATCCTGACTGGTGTGGTGCACATCCGTGTCTGCAAGGCGCTGCCGTGCCAGTGTTGCCACTGCTGGGAGAGGACTCTGCTTCTCTGACTGCCCCATCACTGTGGGAACAGTGACTTAGGATGTGGCAAGTGACATGCTAGCAGCAGAGTGGGAAGAGGTGTCTTGGGATGGCATTTTATTCTCCTACTGTTGCCTCAGCCCTGCAGTTCCCCTCTTTTGCTGTTCTTCAGGCTCTTATTCCAGCTCTTCCAACCTGGTCGCTTCACAGCATCACTCTTCAACCCTCCTGTCATCAGGGAGCCCATTATTCTAGCCCAAAATTCTTCAGGAAGCCTGAGCAACATCAAGAGGGTTGCCTGAGAACAGACACAGCCCCCATGCTGGGGTATGCCTAGAGTACCCCAAACCAGGTCTAGTTTGTGTCTTGCAGACACACGTGCTAGGTGCAAATAGATCCAACCTGCGCAGAATTGGGTAGCTGATCTGGATTTGGGCTGTAGCTGGGGTGCTTCTCCTCAGCACCCTGCTCTGAGTCTCTTCATAACAGATACTAAGGGCCTGATCCTGCACTGTTAATATGGGGGGAGCCTTTCTACCCACTCAGGACAAGTGGAACCCCAGTGCCTCTCCATAAAGCCATGCACAGGAGAGCCAGGGGCTCACACCTCGGAGGAGATGGTGTCACCAGCCAAGGCCAACAGCAGCCAGGGATGAAGGACAGAGGGAACGTGGACATCCACCTGCGGGCTGGAAATGAATCCCCTGCATGCCCTGGTAAACACATATTTGTGTGCTCCCTCCATTCCAGGGACCCCCCCCTCAATGTCAACCCACATGGCCATTTGGCTAGGTATGATGCTGTAAGAGAGCAAGACTAATCTGCCAGGCTTGCTCTTGTCTTGCAGACCCCACTGCCACCCCACGGCATCCATCACACCACCACCAGCTGCCAAGCAAACCAAGGGCAGAGCAGAGCCAGGCCATGCTGGAAGAAGCAACGGGGCATCGCTGGCGTGGTGGGACACGTTTTCCTGGAACCTGCCTCAAAGCCGGGCTCTGAGCAGGGCTGGAGGTAAGTCCTTGAGCCACATCTTGAGCAAAAGCTGTGCTCTGGCAGTGCAGCCCTGGCAGCACCCTGCCCGCAGCAAGGCATGCGAGCAACCCCTAGTGGCAGCTCCTGACGGCTTTTGTCTGTGCAAAACCAGGTGACAGGAAAGGAAGTTTATTATTTCATGTTCTTCGGGAGCGCTCCGGGTTCTGCTCGGTGATGGATGAACGCCATTTTGCAAGCATGCTGAAGCACCACTGCAGGCGTTTGGTACAAAAAGGAGGAGGAGGAGGAAAGGAGAGAGAGATGAAGGACAATGGCTTATCACACATGTTGGACAGATCCGGAACATAAGTCTGGAGCGCGAAGCTGTCTGCAAGGTGATAGCCCACAGTGGAAAACGAACTCCTGGTCTGGCTCTGGCCCCACCAGGCTGTGTGACACGAGGAAGGGCAGGTGCCCACCTCTGTGCTTCAGCTTTGAAATCTTTTGCATCCTCTAGGTGCAAATTGCTGCATAAGAGCCAGGCCATGCTGGCTCATTTTCTCTGCAAGCAACCTGCCCTCCTGCAGCCTGGCTGGGAAGGACACATGAGCTCTGGTGTTCACAGTGTTCAGCTCCCACCTTATCTCCAACACACTGGCCAGGAGGGATGGGATTCATGTGCTCCTAAGAGTCACATCTGCCCTGCTTTTTTCACTTGAATCGTGTTTCAAGCCTTTCCCATCTTTAAAGACAGTGAGGACCAGGTTTGGGTTGCAGCGTTGGCAAACGCAAGGCACCAAGTGCTGGGCTGCTGACAGGTGGCTGTACAAGGTGCTACAGTCCACTCCACTTCTAGAAGACCCTGCTCTGTGCCCCAAAACTGCCTTACTGGCATCCCTGCCTATCTCCTTCATCAGCAAGAGAGGTCAGTGACAGTTCCCCACTGCCTTCCAGACTGTGTGTCCCATCTGTGACCCACATGTTCAGTCCCCAACACCAGGAGCCAAGTTCAACAGCAATCCTCTCTGGCTCAGTTCACCATTTTGGGGTGTGTAGGAATGCTGCTTCCTTCAGCCCAGCTTCAAGGCATGGCTTTGGATTTTCCCTGGCATCTCCCAGGCACAGTGCAGTGACAAAGCATCTGCATTCGGACCACGGAAGGCTCCATACAGCCACTGCTCAGCAGACGTGGTGGTGCCCCACGCAGGGGCCAGACTGCCTCATCTCCAGCTAGGCACCATTAACCTTCTCCTACCAGAGACACCCCTCAGACCTTGCTGGTGCCGAGCAAAAGTACATCATAAAGTCAAAGCGCTGCCAGAACTGCCTTTCCCTGCCCTGCTTTCCCCCTTAATTGCTGCAAAGGCCATACATTAGGGATGGGGGCCAGGATGTGCAGGAGATGCTCCTGCAAGCACCTGGCATGCTTACCTTTCACTCCCTACAAATCCCCAGAACAGACTATCACAGATGACCAGGATATTTTGGTCATGTAGTCCCTGAGAAAACGCTCAGGTAGCCAGAGCTTTGTGGTACTTACCCCTGCTACAGGGTGAGCCCAGAGAGCCGTGGGTTCATCCTTGGGTGCTGTTCTGAGAGCAGGGCATAGGAGGTAAGGACAAGTCAGAGATGGGAAGAGCAATTTCCTTCAGGGTGAAGGCACTGGCTGATTAAGCAGTGCCTGTCGTAGCTGTAGCTGAGACTATATTGTCACTGGGCCAGCACAGTGGGATGCTTTTGGATGACTGTGAACTTTCTGCCCCCCTCTCGCTTTGGTCCTATAGTTAGTCCTCTGGGTCATACAGGGTTCCTGAAGTGCTTTCAGCTCTGAAGAGTTTGCTTAGCTATGGGAACCCAAGGGAAAAAAAAAAAAAAAAAGGTAAATTCAGTATTCCTCTGCAAATCTTATTTGCCAGGCTCCCCCAGTTCCCCATACTGCAGCATTGAGTGCAAGGCTGGTGCAGGGGAAGCAAACCCTGCCAGGCAAAGCAGGAACAGACTGCCAGGAATAACCGAGTCTCAAGTGCCTCCTGCACCAGGCCCTGGGCATAGACTCCTGATGGCAATTGGTTTCACCCCACTCCTCCAAAGCCAAGTGATCAGGTGCCCAGCATAGTAGCAGTGGTACAGAGATTTTTTAGGAAGAGGAATCACCTTCTTGGGCAGGGCAATCATCCTTCTTCGGGGTATTTTTATATCAGAGTGGATTAAAGTGGATGCAGCCAGCAAGATAACCTGGATCACTAAAAGGAGTCATCTAGCTCAGATAACCTCTGCAGTTTCACAGTACAGTTTCACAGTACAGTTTCACAGAGACAGTATCAAGCCTTTCACTGACATGGACTGGCTACGGTTGGCTCTTCTGCCCACCAAAGCTATTAGCAATGAGCTCACCCCTCTGTTATCGCTGATCCAGGGAGTCTGGAGGATCTCAGAAGTGTGGCTATTGATCCACACCTCTTACACATCCCCCTCACGGCTTTGGTTTCAGGAAACCTCTTTGACTCTCCTCTCCCTGTCTCTTCTCCACAGCTTCCAGGAATGCTTTTCCAAGGACCTTGGAGCTGGGAGTTAAAGGAAGAGCGATCGGGACTGTGGTGAGAAGGACAAGGATTTAGCCTGGCCAGCACTGCTTGTTTGCTTTGGCTGACTGTGTGCATTGTTCATCCTCTCCATCTTCCTCAGTGGAGGAAGGGGAGGACATTTTCCCTCAGAGTTGCAGGTTAAGGGAAGAAAGCCTAGTTTCTTGCATGGGAAACTGCCCCATGTGGTTTCTGCTCAGACATGACATGGACTTTCTGAAGGGGCTGTGCCCACAGAAGTGTCCTCTCCTCCCTCTCCCATGTTTTCAAAGCTATCAGCACAACTTGTGCCAACAAGTAAACAGGCGACTGCATCTCTGTGCAAACTCATCCCCCGGCGGCACAAGCAGATGAGTCTGTCACTCTGCCGGGGAGCACTCAGTTACTGTAATGATCAACTCAGCAGCATCCCAGCCTGCCACCCCTCAAAGGACAATCCTTCACCTCTCAGGCCACTTTTCCCATCCGTTCAGGTCCACCTTGCCCAAGCAACCAGGTGGCAGGGTGAGGAACCACACTGGGCAGCTGGGGCCTCAAAACAGACTGGTGGAGCTACAGCCAGAAACTGCGTCATCTGCTCTCCGCTCCTTCCCTAGGTATGAAGTAAACAACTTGCTGCCTTATAAAATGGGCTCCCTCACCCCCCCTGCATCCCCAGGAAGACTTTCGGGTGCCTGGGTACACTTCATAAATGTCTAATGAGCCATTGCAAACATTAGCGCTAGTGCCAGCTGCCAGAAGCAGACGGAGATCAAGCGCTCCCTTGCATCAATCAGCTCCACCCAGGAAGCAGAATTGCCTTTGACAACAGCCAGATCAAGAAACAGGCAGACAACCAACCACCCAGTGCCCAGACCAGGCAAGCTCTAAGGCTGGCAGCCCATGGGAAGGAGTGAAGAGGGAAGGGAGAGGAAAACTCATGTCTTGCTACAGCTGTCTCCACAGAGCTCCTCCAGAGAAGCGTGGGTGGGGTTGGTGGTGGCTGTGTTTTTCCCTGAAGATGGGTTAGGGCCAGCAAGGAGAAGTCTCTCATTTTGGGGTGGGTTTGTGGACAACAGAGCCTTGGATCCTACAGATGCCCTAAGGAAACCTCCACACTTAGCCAGAGCCCTGGTGTGTGAAGCACATAGGTTTTCATCTCTTCCTTTAAAAACTGCTCATGCAGCCCCAGCTTGCAGATGGGATGCACGCCCTGAAGCAGAGGCCTGATCTCATGAAAGGACCAACAAGTGCACTTCCATACCCACATGAAGATAAACTCCAAGTTGTTTCAGTTGGTTCCATGTACATGAGTGATGGTCCTACAGTAAGAAATGGTGACATTTGTTTTAAGTGATGACTCAGTCATGGCACCATTGGATAACCACAAATCCAAGGAAACTGCCCTGTGCAAATCTTTCTTACCCCTCACCCTACCCTCCTGGATTTCATGTAGGAGCACGTTACCGTGCACAGGGGCCAGAATTTAGCTGACTCCCTGCACTTACTACCCTTGTGGTGGTCAGAGTCAGAGGAGGAAGAGGACAGGTTGCCTCCCACTGCTAATGCTGCAAAGTAGACATGGAATAAACCTGACCTTCGTTTACAGCATTTGCTGGAGAAATCAACACTTCCTATACATAGAAAAATCAATGAAATACCACTTATCAAACAAATACTCATTGGTCTGAACCACCTGCATCAATAGAGTCTCATGTGGACACCCATGCACCCCAAATCCTACCCAGCAGCTCTAGCAAGAATTCCACCTTCCCTTCTTCAGGTTGCTTTGGCAGTTTCTTTTTGTTTGTTTGTTTCTACTAGCACACCAATTCTGGCACTGTGTACTCTGCTCTGAGCTGGCTTTGGGGACCCTTAGCAGCACACTACATTTTTGCCTGCAAATTGGCTGTCACCCAACCCCATTTTCCATGTACCTACTCCAGATGTGCTGCTATTTCTCTTCTGTCAGTGCTGGAGGAGCCAAGGGAGGAAGGGGGTAGCATTCCCACCATGCAGGCCAAACCATCCCAACTCTCGGTGCTTCTGAATCCTTCCCAAAGCCTCCTGTTCTCTCCAGAAAGACCACGAATCCGTCTGCGGCTAGCTAGAAACCATGTTACTGGATGGGATGAATCATCCCCCCACAACTGCATCTCCAGGAGCCGCTTGTACTGCTCGCTTTTCTGACAGCCATCAGATGGTGCCATTGAGTCTTCTCGGGATGTGAAGCCCCGAGGACAGCAGGCTGGCATCAGGAATCATAGGGGCGTCTTGATCCATCTCACAATCTGGGAATAGAGCTTTGTTGCCCAATTCCAAATGTGGCAAAATAAAGAGATTTCTCTTTAGCATAGGTGTTGGCAAAGTAAAGCAAATGTGGGGGTTCTGCTGTGCACAAATATGTTAACAAACATAGTGTCATAGTGTCACTTTTCTTCCCCCCACCCAGTCTTCCAAGACTGCTTATCTTCCTGAAGCTGGACTCCAACAATACCAGTGTAGGAGTAAGTGATAGCAGCCTAGGAACAATTCAGCTTCAGCTTCCACCCCCCAAAAAATTGGCTGTATTTGCTGCTGGGAACATTTACAGGTGGTGAACTGAGTTCATGCAGCAGGGCCAGAAAAGAAAGAGTGCAGCAGCATTAGCAAAAGCTCCCTTTCCTTCCACAACAGCAATGTGGGACACAGGACTTGCCCTTTTTAGATAGTCCTAGACAGCAGGCAGCAGGCTGCCCCATGCTTGGGGGTGACCATCTCCTGTCCATTTCTCCCTGCCTCTTCCCCTTTTATTTTTTTAGCACAGAGTGAACTGTAAGGAGAAGAGGCTTGTGCATCAAGGCATACTGATTGCAATGTGCTCATTGCATTTGACATCTCCCCTCCAGATATGTACCCAGGACTTCCAGGGCTTTGGTATTAATAATTCTCGTTGTGGGGTTTTTTTTGCAATGACCAGAGCCTGGCACAGGCAGCCCTGTTGTCCAGCTGAGGCCTCTACCTGGCATTGCAAATATGCATGAATAATAACTGATTAGTGCTTTTCCTGAGTTGTTTTTTGGTTTTAATTGTGCAAGATGAAAGAGGAGAAAAATACCAGCAATGTGAGGAAGGAGGGAGAGGAGAAATAATTACAATTGCATTTAGACAGTGATAAGAATGGCTGCTGAGCTGGGCTGGGTAGTTTCCAAGCACAGTGGGAGCCAGCTTCAGTTTCATAGCATAATCTTTCCTGCACCCTTAAAATAACTTCTCCCTGCACCCAGGGTGTCACAGGACCTGAAGAGCAATGTGTGCCCCTTTCCTGCGCAGGCCCATGCTGCTCTGTGCTTGGTCATCGTCCCGGGGTGGTTTTGAGAGTGGTGGTGTCACACATGTCGCGTCAAGGCACTGAGTCCCAGCCGAGGGGGCTGGAGCAGAGAGGAAGGGATGCTTTTCAGACCCAGACCTGTGGTCTCCCCAGGAAAGCGGCAGGCTGGGGACATCTAGATGTTTGAGCTTGTCTTTGGTGCCTGGTGAAAGAGCAGCTTCTCTGAACCACTCGGCAGAGACAGGACCTCTAAACTGTCAGGGCTCATTGCTCATGTGAGATGTATTTACAGAAGGAACTGTTAGTGCAGAGCGCAGCAGACAAACAGACTCCTGTTCTGCCAGGCACCCTTTGTAATCGGTGGGGGTTGGGAACACTTTAATGCAGCCATTGGAGGCCTCCTTTGTACCGCAGGCTCCAACTCTGCGCTGGGCTGAACGCCTGCGGGATGCTGAGCCCCCGGCTTCAGCGGGAGTGGGGACACAGAGCTGCTGGCTGGATCCAGCCTGCTGCTCGCTCTCGTTAGGTGAGCAGGCTGAGGGCACACAGCTTGCTCTGAGCTGGGCACACAGAACCTGCAAACTAAATCTTTGGGTGTGATCCTAGCACTTGAGTCCCACTGTCATCCCCGGGGCTTGCAAATCCAGGGCTGCTTCCATTTGGGCATACAGCTGTGGGGGGCAAACTCTGCCCTGCATGAGAAGTGCTCCATGCCGGTGCAGATGGGCTGCTCACCTCCTTGCCTTGCAGGAGAGGTGACATAGGCTTCGAGGAAACTTCAAAGGTTATCTGGTAAGCTGCTTTACCTGTAGATGCACCAGAGGTAAAGACATGCCAGGAAGTTGTTCTTTGGCTTTCCAACAATGTCAAGGACTGATTAAAAGCATCCAGGACTCTGAAAAACAGACTTACAGGCTCTTTGCTGCTTGCTGGGTTTTTTTTGAGGTGGAGGCCTAGGGGGAGTTCTGCCATCTGGGAGAGAGATGCAGCATTAGGAGAATAATGCAAACAATTTCCGGCACTGTCTCCATCTTCCTGCAAACGCAGGGGGGATGCGCAAACCCTGGCTCCCGCTTGTGTGCAGCATCTTTTGCTTTCAGGTAGCCTACAACCCAACCACACTGGGCAGACATGCCTCTCAAAAATTAAGAATATATCTCCTGTTTCTCACCCTATGCCCTTTTCTCCACCCTGATACAGGCAGTAGGATAAGATACACCCAGGGAAGAGCTCATCTGTAAGGAAAATCAGCACCAGCTACAGCAAGCTACATGGGAGCTGGTGCATGGATCCTGCTTCCCCTTTCTGAGGGGCCATTCAAATTGGCTAGTGTTGGTCAAGCGAGATGAGAGCACGGCTTTGGTTACAGCCTGTCCACAATGACATGGTATTGCCAGTACGAGGATAAAAGGAAACCCACGCTCATGCAGCTTACAGAGCTCTCTGACACACATGGGTCAGCCCAGGCATACTGACCCCATGGGTGGCCACCAGCATTTCCTAGGCTTCCTAGCTTGGCTACTATTCAGTTCACTTTAGCATAATTTTTGTATTCCCCACTTGGAAGAACAGAGAAATGCACCTAATTTTGAGCACTCCTAAGCAATTAAGGTTTCTGAGCATTTACACATCAGCTCTCACAAGACTTTGATGTAGATGGAAGTGTTTCCGTCATTTTCCAGATGTGGAAGCTGAAGCGTGAGGAAGGCATTGCTCAATAATACCTAATTAGAGGGGAAAAAAAAAAAAAATCCAGTCACCACTAGTCTCTTGCTGCAACATCCACTCATAAGTTGTTGTCTAAAAAGGAAATGTCTAATACAATGTTTTCTGTGACTGGGAGAGAGAGAAAATGTTTGGGTAATACTTTGTTCAGCATCCCTGGAAATGCAGACACCCAAGGACAGATTTTCATGAAGCTCCAGCCCTCTCTCAGACATTTGAATATAAGCCATACTTCCCAGCTAGTTCAGGACCCAAAATGCCAACATTTTTTCCAATATGGTCCTTGGCACAATTGATTGTCTTGTTACAAGACTATATCTAAAATGTCTTACTATTACTGGCAGCAATCAATATTTATAACCACTCACAGTGTTTATTTATAAAAAAAAATCAAATGTTCCAACCAAGAAGAGATGCTGTTATTAATATCCAGCATGATTAATAATCACATTCAGAGTTGCCGTCAAGCCCACGCTGTCAGACTCATGCACTTTGCTTTTTCTAATGGCTCTGCAGGAATTTGAACCATAACATGTTTCATGCACAGGGACAAAGACGTTTTGTCCCAGGGAAGGAGTATGTGGATGTTTTTGACTTAAAGAGCCAGTGCCACATTCAGAGCTTCATATACACACCATTTTGATTCCAAGCCCATCAGTCTGCCATGTCTTCCCAGTGAGGGTGTATCTTCTCCTCTTGCCGAAGACCCAGATCTGAGCTTCAGATTTGCAGCTTGCTGAAAAATGCTACGCCCCCTCTGTGTCAGGGCAGCCATCGCCTGCCCTGCTTCTCTTCCACCCACTGGAAATACCTCAGCCACGCAAATGGGTTCACATCTCTCTGCCTGATGAGACTTCTCAGCTGCCCAGGGTAAGACGAGCTCCATGGGAATGATGTTGCCCCAAATCAAGGGAAGGAAAACTCATACAGCCTTGAGGAATGCTCTATCCTCCTTTGCCCATTCCTTCAACGCTACCACAGCCACTTAGGGAGAGAAAAGGGAACATGCAAAGCTGTTGTCAAGGTATCAAATATGAGGTTGCTTGTCCCCACACCAGACATTAGGTAGTGAAGGAGGGACAGGTGTTTCTGATGCAATAATCCAGTAAGGGATCGAAGTTCACTCCCACTTCTTTAGTGCTTAGGTGTGCAAGGCGATGTTTGCCCACCTGTGCATTGCACTTTTGCTGCTGCACGAGGTAACGGCAGTAAAATCAGAGGCAGTAAAGGGACAGAGTCACAGAGACTGGTGCCTTAATTACTTCCTCATAGCCACTTATTCTCTGTGGTACCGCTTTTATTACCAGATGGGCAAAGCAAACTGTCTGAAAAAACAATACAAAAAAACTGCTATGTGTGACAGACGTTGTCTGCATTGCTATCAAACATCCTGCTTTGCACAAATCTGGTTATGAGAACCATGGGAGGGAAAAATAAGGAAGGAAACCTTCAGGCTTGTTATTCCAAGGCAGCTCTCAGCCAGCGCTGAGCCAGTCTCAGGACCGCAGTGCCTCTCTGCAGGGGCTATGGGACCTAACGCAGCCCTCCAATAGACTGTGACAGGCCTCAGGTCCATGCTTTTATCTTGGTCCACACCTTAGCTTTTATACTGAGCTCTGCAGAGCTTTATGTGACTGCCAAACCCTCATGTGAGAGGTTTGTCTGCCCCAGCTCCTGTGGTCTGGTCTGCATGGGATCCCCCCCAGCCTCTCATCAGTTCCCAAAAAGCTTTGGTGCTGCTGAGGAACACCAGTGAACGAAGCCACCCTATGCCTTGAGGCTGGTAGGAGCAGGGTACAAAAATTTTTGGGGTCCTCTTGTGTCAGCCAGGGCAGGGGATACAGGTGGCAGAAGAAGGAGGCAAGGAGCAAGTGAATGCAGTATTCCTTGCAATGCCCCACAGGCCAAAAGTCTTCTAGTTCGGATCCCACAAGCCCACAGGTGCACCGCAGCATTTCTGCCCAGACTGTCTGGCAATAATCTTACATTGTAAATTCTGTTAGACACCAGTAAGCTGTGGGACAGTAATCCAGGGAAGAGTCGGTGCAAACCCCTCCAACGTCAAGCGTTATAAACCTTTCGATCCTCTGCGCTTCCTACCACATCTGTGTGCCAAGAACCGTCCCTTGTTAAGCACCTTATATTTGTGCTCTACAGGGTCTTGCAAACCTGTTGCCCTGAATAAGGAGCACCCTTTCTTTGTGCATGTACATAGGGCTGAGCACAAAAATGCTCCATGGTCTGCCAGGTTTGCTATGGTCAAACAAATAATCACTGTGATATACTTTTTAGAGAGTTTAGAAACATAAGGGGAGTTGCAGGACAACCACTGGAGATTGCTTTTGGATTGGCACATCCTTTGCTCCTCAGAGCTGCTCACAGAGGGACCTGACTGAACAAGGATGAATGTGAAATCCTCGGTCTGCCAGAGGAACTTCTGGCGTTCCCAGTGGCTGAGGGGATAAGGAAAAAAAGCAGTAGGTGTAATGTCAATTTGACAGTGGAAAAAATTATAAAATTATCATCTCAGGTGAGATATACATAAATGTGTTGTGCCTTTGGAAGGTACAATACAAAACATTAATGAAATAGATGTTTGTTGTCTGAGTTTCTTTTGCACCAGTAATTCTCCTAGTGCCAGTTGCCGTATATTTTCCTTGATACAATCAGGAGGAAAACAGCTAATCTGACATGACAAACTCATTGTATCAGAAGTCATCTCTGCTTTAAAACATGTGTCATATGACTAAACATCCCACTCCTGGTACAATGCACCCCACAGTAAAATTGGATGGAGCTCATCCTCAAATGCCCTGCCAAAAATACTCCTAACAAAGGGCAACAAGAAAACATAATTCAAATGAGGGACATCTGTTCTGAAATGTTTTCAGATAATGACTGGATCAAATGTCTGCATAAAGGATAATTATTTTCTGCAGATGGTTTGATCTGGTGTTTTAAACATTGTAAGAATTCTCATCCCAGCTACTCAGTAAAATATTACATGTGGGATTTTGTCACAAGAGACCTCTTTCCTATCCTCTGCCACATTTTCTAAATGCAAAGATAATTAAAACTATAAACAATTGAAAGATAAAATGTAGGTGCTAAAGAAAAATATTTAGTTTGCACATATACAACATACATTTTCATGTTCTGGTCTTCCATTTCCTATATTACACTGCTGGATACTCAAATAATACTCAGAGTGAAATTCCCTTATAGGCGAATGGCAAAATAAAGCAGTAATGTGTCACGCAAAGGGATTCCCAGCAGATTTCAGAGGGGCATCAGTTCCAAAAATGACAGTGCAATATGGTTTATAATACAAAATAATTCTACCACCTTTCCTCAAGACAGAGGGATACAAACCAACCATGGCCAAAGCATATTCTTATTAAATGACCCCCATGAGATCCCCTTGCAATACATTACTATCCCAGGACAACGCTACTCTGTTAAAACTGTCATCAGAGTTGGTGTGATGGCTGGAGATCAGCTCATCCTCTCTGAACAAGTGGGGCCATGTGTGGGTGCCTGTGGGATGAAGGGCCCTGGGAATCCCCACACCCACAGCACCAGAGGTCTGGGAGGGCCCTGCCTGCCCCTGTCACAGCAGGGTGGAAGAAGCAGGGGGAAGATCATGGCTCAAACAGCCTCTTAAAGACAGTCCTTCCCTCAGAAAGGTGGTGACTGCAGGGAATGCAACAGAGTAACAGTCACTCTGATATAGCACAAACAGTTTTTGATTAACACATGACCTCCAAGCATGCAATCACCCCCAGCAGATCCGCCTCTGTAAATATCTCCATCTAAGCAGGCCCTACTTATCAGGGGAAATCAGTGAAGAGAACATCCATCCTATCTTGCACAGCCTTTGGAAATTCTGTGCCTCAATGACTTGCATGGGAAGGATTTCCCTTCTTTACAACAGTTAGGATTGTTTATACCTCAGAGGTGTAATGTTAGGCTGTCTGTGAGTGTAGGCAGGTATCACCTTGTTTGCTTTTGTGGAGCTAGCAGTTGGTCAGTTATTTTCGCAGTTAGATGAACAGAGAAAGGAAAGATTTCAAGTCAAAGAGGAGATTCTGGAGCGCAAGATGCAACCAGTAGCAGAAAGGATGAAACACGTGAGGAAGCAGCCACCCTGTGCCCCACATTCAAGGCTCCAGGGCTCGCCCAGGGTGCCAGAAGAGATGAGAGGAACAGTGGTGTCCACACAGGATCAATGCCTGGTGGCCCTGTGAGAGCTCTAGGCTTTCATCACCCTTAGAAATTAACGTGTCTTGTCTTGCACACAGGAGTACCACCTCAGTGCTACTTCAAGGGCCCTGACATGGAGCTTCTCTCAGGGAGTCTGTGGCATAGTGAGAACTGAAGTCCTGAGGCCCAGACCCAGATGGTGAAATTATAAAATGTCCTGAGTTGGAAGGGACCCACATGGATCATTGAGTCCAACTCCTGTCCCTGCATAGGACAACCCCACAGTTCACATCATGTGTCTGAGGGCATTGTCCAGTCTCTTCTTGAACACTGTCAGGCTTGGAGCTGTGACACCTCCCTAGGGAGCCTGTTCCAGTGCTCCACCACCCTCTGGGTGAAGAACCTTTACCTAATGTCCAACCTAAACCTCCCCGGCACATCTTCCTGTCATTCCCTCAGGTTCTGTCATTGGTCGTCAGAGAGAAGAGATCCGGACCCGCCCCTCCTCCTCCTCTTGTGAGGAAGCTGTAGACTGCAATGAGGTCTCCTCTTAGTCTCCTCTTTTCCAGGCTGAACAAATCAAGTGACTTTAGCCGCTCCTCATATGGCTTCCCCTCCAAACCTTTCACCAACTTTGTAGCCCCTTTCTGGACACCCTCCAGTAGCATTATATCCTTTTTATCCTGTGGCGCCCAGAACTGCACACAGTGCTCCAGGTGAGGTCGCACCAGTGCAGAGCAGAGCTGGACAATCACCTCTCTGCCCGGCTGGCAATGCTGTGCTGGATGCACCCAGGACACCGTTGGCCTTCTCACTGCCAGGACACGCTGCTGGCTCATGTTCAACTTGCTGTTGACCAGAACCCCCAGATCCCTCTCTGCAGAGCTGCTCTCCAGCACCTCGTCCCCAAGTCTGTATGTAAAACCAGGGTTGCCATGTCCCAGGTGCAAAATCTGGCACTTGCCCTTGTTGAACTTCATGCAGTTCGTCATTGCTCAGTTCTCCAGTTTGTCCAGACTCTTCTGCAGGGCCTCTCTGCCCTCCAAAGTGTCAATAGCTCCTCCTAATACCCCCGGAGGGGCACGAGTAGCGCTGGCGGGCCCCGGTTCGGGGACCAACAGTTCCCAGCCAAGAGGGAGCCCCTGGAGGGGCTAGGCTCTGCTCCGCTCCACTCAGCCCCTGAAGAACCTGGGCGTATCGAACCCCACCATCCCTGCCGCCGCTAATGGCCGCGCCCGAACTATATTTCCCAGCGTGCTCCGGGCGGCGGCCGGGGGAAGGCGGGGGGGGCCATTTCCGGGTTGGTGGCTGGCGGCCGCCAGCGCTGTGTGTTTACTTCCGGCCGCTCCAGTGCGCGAGTGTCAGGCTGAGGAGGGGACCCGGCGCAGCCTGGCGGCCGCCCTGCCCGCACCGCCCAGCCGGAGCCGGGCAGCGGGGGAGGGAGCCCGCGGGGGAGGGAGGAGCCCGGTTCCCGCAGCGGCGGCAGCGGCCCCCATGAGCGGACGGTGAGCGAGGAGTCGGCGGCCGCGGGAGCTTCCCGGCGCGGCGGGACCCAGCCATGGACTGGCTCATGGGGTGAGTGGGGCCCCTCCTGCCCCGCGGGCTGGCCCCGCCGCAGCGGCTCCCGCCTTGGCAGCTCCCCGCGCACTGGCGGGCCGGAGCCGGCGGGGGAGCCGTTGGGGGCGAGAGGGCGAACCGTTGGGCGCGTGAGGGGCGCCCGCCGAGCGGGGAGGCGCCGGCCGCCCTGCCGGGTGCCCTGCGGGCGGCGCGAATGATTGACGGGCTGTGCGCAGCGGAGGTGACAAGCGGTGTGTTCGCGTCCTGCGGTGACAGGGAGAGGAAGCGTCAGCTCAGGCGGCTGGACCGCAGGGGCGAGCTGCTCTGGGTGCAGCCGGCTGCTCTGCAGTAGAGCCCTTGCCTTGTCCCAAGCGGATACTCTCTGAAAAAGTAACTTTTCGTTTCCTTTTAGAGGTATAGGAAGGCCAGACATTGCAGTCTCCGTGTTTCCCACCAATACAGTGTGGGACTAATACCTCTGCAAGAGAATGTCACTTTAAACC
Source organism: Patagioenas fasciata (assembly GCF_037038585.1). NCBI lineage: Eukaryota > Metazoa > Chordata > Aves > Columbiformes > Columbidae > Patagioenas > Patagioenas fasciata. Next base: position 17,321,188 of record NC_092524.1, read on the forward strand.
GAAAGACTTGCCAAGGTCTAAATGGCTTTCTGTGCAGAGAAAGAAGAGACCTCGGCAGAGATTAAAGCCAAATCAGAGCCATGCCAGAGGGCTTGGATAGCCTGGGATTAATAGTGCTAATTACATACAGACATAAGGTAGAAAGCGCTTTGCTGCTGGTTTTAGGTCTGAAAACCTTAGTGCAGGAGATGAAGATGTAGTTGATGGGAGTGACCTGATATGCTACCAGTATTCGAAGCAAGATGAACTCAGTTACTTTTTGCATGAATTGTGCTGGCGACCTGCACTCAGGTGAACTGTGAATAATTATGCTTAAAAATCTCATGAGCAGTGGGTTTATGCTGCAGCAAAACCATTATTGCAGGGATAACTTGCTGCCTTTAGTTTTTTCTTCTTGAATGTGATCTTTACCATCTAGGTTGTCTCTTTTTCTAATGTGATGTGCCTAGAATACGAAATAAACTGTTTTGTCGCACTTGCTAGATGTGGTGTATTGGAAAGGTCACTGGTGTGTGTGTTGCCTTTTGTCTGCAGCTGATCTATTTGGTAGTGAAAGTGCAGCACTTGTTACTTATTTTCAAACCAGATGTGGCTGACTCTTGAGCCAATTGTCAATACCCGTTATGTTTTACTGTAGGTTTGACCCCTCAGTCTGATGGAGTGAATGCTGAGTATCTGTGGGGTAGGTATGGATGGCTGGGTTTTCCTCCAGCAGGCTGAGCAGTGGAAATGCTGTAGTTGTAGCATGTGAAGGGATCTGTATGCCATGTACTGCAACACTTGTGGCTGGTAAATCAGGGGGCTGCAGTCTATTATTACACGGTCTTAAGGAAAATATTAGTGTAAATGACAAGCGTGTTTTGATTTGTTTCATAATAGCCACAAAGCACAGGTGGTCTGTTATATTTACTTTATAAAAGTAAAAGCTGAAGTGTCGAAGTGCCACTATAATTACAGATACATTGAACTTATGCAAGACATTTGGATGACTCAGATTGCCTCATTGAAGCAGTTGTACTTATTTTGTGTGAATTACGTTATAAGGCAGAAAAGAAACAAGGTTTAGTTTAGCCAAACTCTCAATATGTTAAAATGCCAGTTTTGTTATGAAAAATATTTTGATTTTTTTAAGTTGCTATGAAAAAGTTGGCATTTGTTGTGTACTTTTTACGCGGGGTGGGTGGATCTGTCCGCCCGTGGAAAAAGACTTGCCTGTTTTCCCCATTGTAATGGGAAAAGATCCTGAGTCATTTGTGCATTACTCGCTTGTTCTTAGCTATTTCCTGATATGTTTCTTGCCCGACCAAACCCAGTGTTGTCCAACTGATGCTCTTAATGTTTTCTCCTTTTAAACTTTGTGAATTCTATTTGTGTGAGGTTGTTTTCTTGTTTGTTTGTTTTGCTTTGGTTGTTTTTTGTTTGTTTTTTTTGTTGTTGGTTGGTTGGTTGGTTGTTGTGTGTGGTTTGTTGTTTTTTCTTTTTTTTTTTCATGGCCCGGGGGGCTATCATTACAGGAAAAGACAGCATTGATATTTTGAAGGGGGAAGGGGTATAAGGCCTGAGGGACTGTTTCATATTCTGTCCAACTTACGGCTGCTGTTAGCAACTATGAGAACACTCTTCTTGCTACCTGTTGAAAAAGAATCTGAGGACATTTGTCTGCCAGGGCAGAATTTTGGGTAATGTCACTCGCTCAGCTCAACCTCGTCTGTTTGGGTCTCTTCTGTGAGAAGGAAGGGGCTGTAGAAGTAGTAGGAAAACGAGTCGCTCCCAATAACGCATCAATTTGTGTCAATGTCTTGTACCTCTGGAGAGCAAATTGTTTTGGTCTGCTTGGTGTTGTCACACCCGAATGAGTGTCACCACTAATAAGAGTACTGTGATCTTTTTTATTCCTAACTGCTTGGGTAACACACTGGTTTGCAATTACAGTTTTCCATGCGCTTGCTCACAAGAACCCATCTTGTATGTCTCATGTTAACAGTTGTGCTTTCTTGATGTTTTGGTATGAGAAACACCCTCTGTGTTTTAATTTGGTATTCCTGAGAAATTAACCTTCAAGTGCAAGTGTGTTAAATCAGGCAATAGTAACAGTTGCTTCTGTTCTAGATCTCTACCCTTCAAGCTCGTGTTGCATTTATCTGAGAGATGATTTAGAGCGAGATCTGCTTTATTCCTTGCTGGTCCTCCCCTTCACTTGTGGTCTCTTGCAAAGTGGGGGAAGGGTAAGTTCTAATCATACCACAAAGGGCAGCAGCCCAAGTGCCTCTGTTCGCCTCAGAGTGCTTAATATACAAAAAACGGAAGCTGAAGCTTGTAAACAATAGTGAATTTATTACGGATTAACAAACAGCTATAGGCTTACATGGTCACACAGCAAAACTTCGCTGGGTGCTGCCTTTTGCTCAGTCAAGTGCTTCAAAATCCAGTCAAGTCCTTCAAAATCCAGTCAAGTCCTAGGGAAGAAAGCTGAAAAAAATGAGCTGCTGGCATGTTACAGTGCTCAGTTTACATCAAAACGAACACAAAGTCTTCTCTGTGGTTGCTATCTTCTACCTTTTTACTGAAGGCTACCCTTAATACTGATATTGATGTAAGACTAGGGTTTTTTCAGTGCATTCTCTCCATTAAAAAAAGACCATTTTGAGCATTTTTGTTGTACATAGGACATATTTTCAGTGCAGTTTTGACTAGAGATCAGTGCTGGTTAACTGCTTTGCTCACCAAGATCTGACAGAGATCTACATTACCTTCTTTGGAAGAGATTCCAAACTTTTGTGTTACAAATAACGTTGATCTGCTCTTGAAGTTCGAAGTAGCAACAAAGACAGGCATTGTTCCTTCAGTTGTGAAACTTGCTTTTAAATTTATGTTAAAATTCATAATTAAAAAGGAGTAAGACATATTAATAGTACTGGTAAACCTGACAGTGTGTCAGTTATTTTTAGTCTTCAGCTGTGATGCCTGATGTTGTAACACATTTTTTCTTAATAGAGGAGGATTGTGTACTGTAGCCTTTTTTGTGAACTGTTATGTAAAAGGAGGAGAGGGAAACAAAGTATTTTAACAACAATTACCTGTTAAACACAAAACAAACACAAAACATTATTTGGGGCTACATCTCTATTATAAACTTTGTAGCTTAGCAGGATAATGGGGTAGATTGAATGCAGATTGAAACTAAGAAAACTGCAACAGTTTAAGATAGTTGTGATGGCAAAACACCTCTGTAGATGCATCTTAAACTGGGAAAGAACTACCCCTGCAGACAGCAATGGGCTGGAGATCTTTCTACAGGCTACTTGAAAAGCCTTCAGCATGTAGACCAGCCCTATAAAAAGGGACTCTTAGTGAAGGAAATGGGCAGGGGGGGAAAAGCTCTCTCATTTTTTTTTCCCCCTGCAGGAAAGCTGCTGTTTCCATAAACTAATGGTATTCACTCTCAACTCTTACTTGAATACCTCTGAGAACAAGAAAAACTCTGCATCCTCAAGAAGTGAAATGCTCCCTCTAAACTCTTCAATGAAGATTATTTTCTGTTGAACGTGTATCAGTATTTTCTCTGCTCCAGAGGACTGTGTTATTCCAGGGTCACTGTGAGCATCTTTTGTACTTGTGAGCTGCAGCATCCAGTACTTTCACAGGCACTTCTGGTACCAGTAAAATATTGGTGCCCTCATCCATGTGGCTTGGTTTCACTGTGCTGCTAAGGTCTCTTTCTGAGTGAAGACTGCAGCATGCGGCAGCTTGTTAAAACTGTTAGATGCAAAACTCTTGTTGTGTAATAAAGCTTTTTTCTTCTGGACAGCAGTGTCTAGCTCTTGTGGGTGGGGTTTATTACAATAAGAAATAAGTTGTGGGAGCGTGCTGACTTTACACAAGTTTATTCTCTCTGCCTTTCTGTGCATTATGGTGATTTGGCAAAGATGCACAGCTCGTTCTCCCAGACTTAGAGTGTAAGTGGAGTAAAGGGACAGCATGCAGTAGGGATTTCTCCTGTCTTATTTTTTAAGTTGTAGGTATTGCTATCCCCAATGTCCTACCATCTACTGCTCAATTATCTGTTCTTTCATATGTTGCCCTGGTGACTTGGAAAGACAGGCCTAAAAATGATTGAAGGCTATCCTTTTTTCATATCACATATCTTCAGCTTTGAGGACAGTTAGAAAAGCAATGGCCTAGAAAGATCAGGACAATACTGATGGCAGAAGAAAGAAGCAAACTCCTGATCAGAATATTTGTGCCTGAAGACAGCACAGACAGATTTGGTCTACTCAGGTGCTCTGTGATCTGCAATATAGAGCAAGTGGCAACAGCTGTAAACTGAAGAACGTCTAATCCAATGTAATAGCCTTCACACTCGCAAGTTTTACATTGTAATGTCAATCCATTATAAACACCACGTATGTACACTGCCTTGCGTTAGTCTTCATCTGACTAGGATAGGTAGTTGGAAAGTATGTTAAAACACCACAATAGCTGCAAATTCAGTATTTTTGAGTATCTGATATAATGATGATTTTTAATGAACAGTGCAAGAGGACTTCTCTGGGTCTGCACACTGCTAGATTTGTCTAGTATAGAAGGCCTGTGTGTCATGCATTTGTTTTTATTTAGCTATAACTGTCAGGGGCTTAAAGCTAGCAGTTTTTCCACTTGTTTTGGATATAGGATTTTGCCACATTATCCCAGCAGTGGTTTCGAAGGCTAGAAGTAACACATGCTGCTGTTTTGTTGTGTTCCATTGTGCTTTTATGGAAGTGTCTTTAAGAATTTTCCTCATATGACCTTAAGACACTGTCCAGTTCAAGATACACTGTGGTGAAATATGAGTAATATTGTTATGCAGAGAAGTCCTAGCCTTAAGCTAGAACAGCTAAGGACTAGATGTAAAAAATGCACACTAGTGTTCTATTTCTCAGTCGGTAAAAATCCGATGTGCTGATTTTTCAGCTGTTAGACTAAATCTTTATTGGTTTTGAATGGAATACATTATCATAGAATGTCTCAAGTTGGAAGGGGAACCGTAAGGATCATCAAGTCCACTAATTGTAAAGAATGCGTTTTGTAGTGAGAACAGTGAGAAATCACACAGCATACTTAGGTGTCAGCTTGGCTGGTGCATTATACAGTTGAATCTAGAAGAGTACTGCTGTCTTTGCCTAGCAGACCTTTACATAAAAAGGTAGCTAATGATTTTTATTCTAGGTACTGTTTGAAACTTCCTATTTCTATAAAAAGGAAGAAAGGAATGACACTGGAAGTTCTTTGGCTGCTGTAACCATAAGGAATGCTTTCCCCTTTTTTGCCTTAGTCACTTTCAGTGAAGAGCCTCCTGCCTTTATAAGGCAGTCTTCCCACTAGAAACTCTGCTGCAACATCTCGCCTTTCACAGCTTGCAGGATGTGTCCATTAGCTCTGTTTTTTAACTGACCTCACAACAGGTGCTTCCCTTGCATTACGTTCCCTGCAAATTCTTGGCTTCACAGCCCATTTTTCCTACTTTGAGGGAGCTGAAAATAACTCAGAACCGGTAAATTTGACATGGCCAGTCTCATTGTGCAGGGAAATATTCACATGTTCCTTATTTACCTCTATTTATAGGTGTAACATTACTTATGGGGTCCCAGGTTGTTCTCCCTGGATAAATCTAGGTCTGTCTGTGAGCTATTTGCACTCAGTTCACTGCTTATTTATGAGACTTCAATATTATTACCTATGGTTATTAGACATGAGCAGTACCTTTGCTAAACCAGAAGTTAGCTGTGAAAACAACTATTAATAGTATGACAGTATAGCTAACTAAGAGTTCTCCATTAAATATTAACTTGTAATATTCATTTGTATAGTAGTGGAACAGTGCTGTTAGTTGGAAACATGAGTTTCCAGGGCTATCATAGTTGTAGAAAAGGATTCAGGACTGGACAAGAGCAATTTAAACATGTTGTTCTGTTATGTCTCCCTGGTTCTGAAAGTGCTTGGTTATACTGATGAGATTGTTATGGCTTTTTTGCAATAATGCAAAACAAAAAGTAACTGCAGAGCCTTGCTCCCTGAAGTGTCCTGGTATAGTTAATTATTGATTTCTTGGAGAAAATGCCAAATAATCCTGCATTTTGAAACCTATCTTACTCTAGAAAACCACAGAATTTATATCTGTTAGGTAGTTACTTTCCTTTGGTCAGTATGACGCATGGGAATACTGTTTTGTTCTTATGAGAAAGTTCTTTTTCCAGCAAGGATTCTATTGATGGACAAGAAGACCAGATCAATCTCAAGGTCCCTAAAGTAAAATGAACTATCGCTTTCCTCAGAAAAAAGAGTTGAGCATTTAAAAAGGTAGCAATACCCCTTTGTTATGTTCTGCTGCATGTTACCCTCCCCTCCTTTGTCCAGTGTCAGTATTCAGGAAGGCTGATAGGTTAAGATGCTCATCTGACTGAAAACCAAACTCCTTTTTTTCCTCTCCTAAGATTAGTTTTCAGCCAAGTGAGTTCCTGCAGCTTGTTTGTGTAGCTACATGAATAATGTTGATAACACTATGAAGCTTGTGAGAACATAAAGCTTGGGGAACACTCTTTTTGGTGTCAGCAAGGACTTAAATCAATCAAACGTAACTGTGTAGTAATGTGACCATTGGTGCTAATTACTCTGCAAATAATTAGTGATTTTCTGATGGCGTATTCTTTGTCTTGAACTGTTTGGAAGAACTGTGGAATATCTGAAAATAGGAGATGCTATGACTAGGCTGGTAATGGAGCAGGTAATGGCCTCAGAGTACTATCTGAGTTGCTGTTCTACTGTGTTACATTAAGTTAATGGCTGAACTATAAATATACTCGTAGTGAGATGGGTATTTATGAATAACACAGAATTTATAATTTGCTCTAAATCAGGTTTCTTCTACCTGAGAAAACTGCTGGCTCAGTCGTGGTGTAAATGCGAAGATAGGTGGTATTTTGATGCCTAGCTGAATCTGGCAGCCTGATTCAAGAGAGTTTTCGGGAAGCTTGGTTCATGCCTGATGGCCTACATAGCTTTGCCATATTTCACTGGCAGTTTCCATCTGTTACATCTACTGGATGTGGGCCCAGATCAAGCATAGTTGAAAGAGTAAAATTAATAGGAGACTGCAATTTTTAGATAGCTGTGTATACAAGTTTGAACTTGATGTTGTCGGATCTGCATATTCTGCAATCATTGCTGATCTATTAAACAACTTTTATGTGTGTCTCTGCTATTGAAGTAATCTTGTGCATAATTTTTAACCCATATTTAGCCTTCTACAGTCAGGTATAAGGCTGTGAAACTTACTCGCTAGATCCTTAGCAATTTTCCCACCCATCTTATTATGCAATAATAATAAAAAAGATTAGACTGTGTCCTTCACTGTATTAAGCTTTGTGTGATTTAAAAAAAAAATGTGATCATGTTGTTTATAATATTACTGGAGACTATTGTATCAGTGAGACTACTGAAGGAAGAACAATTGCTTCATGATTTTGTTCCAGCACATCAAATAGTTGCACTCTTGGACCTTCCCTGCTCCTGAGACAGTGTGCAATAATTTTAAATAACTGAATTTTGGAGTTAGAATGATGAATATTAACTATAAATGGCTGAACAGCAGTACTATAATTTTAGCATTTGGAGGGGAGAAAATGGCAGTTTTGTCTGAACTTAGTTTCCTTTTGTTCTACCAGCCAAGAGAAACTGGTCAGGGTGCAAGTTCTTCACACAATCCACAAAGCTTTGTTTCTGACTGTGGAAAAAGAGAATTGAACACACATTACAAATAAAAACAACCAAGCAAATGAAAAAACACAGCAAACAATAACAACAAAACCTAGAATTTAGATACCATTTTCAAAGCCCTTAAGAATGCCAGAAATTAAACTGGAATCAAGACAGGAATGACTGTCATAGATCAAATTCCTTCTTACTGTGAACATTCTGAGAGTAAATCCATTAAGCTAGAATGTAAGCATGCAGAAAACTGTATTTTTAGCGAACATCTTATGGGCTTTGGTGGTTAGGGCGAAGTCAAAATGATCCAGATCCTGTAAGTCTATCTGTTTAGAATATATCTGCATGCCGTTTTTTTTTTTTTTTTTTAAATTAATTCTTCACTGTTCCTATTAAAAAACTGTTCATTGAATATTTTTATTATCAGTGTTCAGTGACTGGATCACTGCTGTCCCTTTTCTACAAGGAAATGTGTAAATAGTTGGGACTTTTAGCTGAGAAGCTTCCTAGTGTTTATACATAAAGCACAGAATTGTGTGAAACAGGTTGCATAGAGGTGACCTTGAGACTGATGATTTTTTTTTTAACTGCTTCATTTTACAAACTTCATGTTTTTCAGTCTAGACTGTCCTAATTAGAAAACTTATTTCTTTTGCATGGTTCTTCATAAAAAGCAGAGAGTTGTTCAGGAAATGCTTTGTTCCACACAGTGTATTTTAACAGGTTATGCAAAACTAGATAGAGATTTTTTTTTACAATGAGGCATTTCGTGTCTATGTTGCAGGTGGGCTCAGATTACAGAGTTAATTTTGTGGTTTCAAGTTTGTGTCAGGTGTGATATATGATAAATAACTTTTCAGTCAGTTTTCTTTCTGATAATATCCAGGTGTTGCTGGAACTCCAGCCTGTAAATTTCATGATTGTCATGACTAATAAAGTGTTGGGGTGTGACTGCTTTCCATCAGATATTAAAGGGACTGAGTTCCTAGTGAGGGCCAGTAACTTGTATTAGGCCAACAGAAGAAGGAAGTAGCTTCTGGGCATACTTGTATCTCTTCTTTATGTTAATAGAGTGCCTTGAACAAAACCATGTTAGTTGCTACAGCTTCATGTCACCTGGGTAAATCTCACCTGCTCATTTAGCAGGGGGGCTGGTACCTTTTTAAGGAGCTGACCAGCCTACATTCAGAAAGCCACAGGTGGGCACTGGTCTTGCTATTTAAGGTTATCTGAATCTCTTCTAGGATAGGAAATAGATTAGAAATGGGGGTATTTGCTGGTTCTGGTCTAGGTTATCCAGATCCTCAGATACACCTAATCCCCTCCAATGTCATATTTTTTGTTCCATGTGCCAGCCTTTTCTTGGTTCATTTGTAGTTTCTGGTTGGGGTTCATGTGCGAACATGCACTTCTGATGTATTTACAGGTCTTGTCTGTGTCTCCTTTTCGTTGTAGCCAGATAGTGCCATTTTTTTTTATTAGCTGATTTTTGAGTTTTGGAAGAAGTCTGACTGATAAAAGATGAGCAGAAGAAATAGCTAAGGGGATACTTCAGCCTAATAGCTGTAGCTGTCTCTATTGAATTTGAGTTGTGAAGGAGAGGGTCTGGTGGGTGCCCCTCTGCTCCTTGATTTGTTTTGGGCATTAAGGGGCACTGTTTCTTCTGCACAGTATTCCTGAATGGGTGTCTAACAGTAGTTGTTCTTATTGTGTCCCTTCCTTACTTGATTATTATGGTGCTGTTGGTTACGAGCAATTTTTGAAGACTAACCTGAAATTTCATCTTCTGTTGGATGTATTTATTAATGTTTCTTATTAGGCATATGATAGGTTTTTACTCTGTGGTCTGGCATAGCACAAGTTTTAGCTTTGAGTTATGTGTGCTATTCAAAATGCTGAATTTGGTGATTTGCATCCATATAACCCCAGTCTGTCTGTACTGAGGTTGTCTCTCTTGCCCCACCCAGCTGAATTGCTGAATATGAAGGTACTGGTCCAAGTCACCAAGGCTTGTTGAGGCTTGAGCTGGTGGAATAAAGTGCTATGAAAACTCATCTACAAAAGGGGAGATTCTGTGTTGATGCCTGTAGTGCACAGGTAGGTATTTAGCTGCAAGTTTACAGGCAACTGCAAGTTTACAGTTGGTTTACTTTTTAAAGGGTGGCCTTCCTGTTTTCATATAGTACTATAAGGTGATGCATTTTGCTTTGTTGGTCTTTAGATTTGGTGTTTTGTGTGAGATGTTGGGTTTTGTTTGTTTGTTGGAGTTTTTTTAGTGTTTATAAATGTCTTCCACACTGTTTCCAGGCAGGATGTGCCCAGTCGTCCACTAAACTGGAGACAGCTGTTGCTCTATTTGTTATAACTTTTCAGGTGGGCAAAATACTATTTACATGTTCAGACTTGCATTTTCTCATTATTGTTAATAGAATCAATGCTTTTGTTTAAATTGGGTTCATCTTGGTTTTAGATAGTATGTTTTCATTCTATGTTGACTGACTTGGAATACTTGAAATTAGTCATTTTGTTAATGGAGAAATATTTTCTACAGTTCATGAAACACATGCAGTATAATTATCCACTACATTGCAGGACAAAATCACTTACTAGTTGTTTTTTGTTTGTTAGTTTTAGTAGAAATGTTTGTAGTATTTTTTCTAAATAAATAAAATTAAAAATACTCTTGCTTAGTAGATTTATTAAATGCCCATGTTTAAACACTTTCTGAAAAATGGACTGTATTTATTTTCTAGTTGGCAAAAAATTATTGAGAAGGAAGTAACTTTATAATAAAGACGGACTCATTTCAACACATTGGTTCCAAGTGTTTAGGGTGTGTCAGCTATCCACAGTATTTTTGAGCCAAGCCAAAAATGTAAAATAAAAGTGTGTTAAATATTTCTGTGGGCATCATGAATTAAGCTAACATGAAGGTTACTTAACTTCTGAATGACAACTTCGATGAAGGTTTTAATGTGTTTTAACAGATAAAATTAAAATCCGCTCTTTTAACTTGATTTGACTTACTGTGTAATAAAGGACTCTTGCAATGACAAACAAAACAAACCTGAGAGTGCACGAGACAGATCACCAGGCTGATGGACCCCGGTGTTAAGGACAGCCATTTCTTTTGGAATAAGCAGATAGAATTTGAGCAAAGAGGAAGCAAATATAGAAAGAAAGAAGGTGCTTATACATGTAATAAAACTTTGCTAGCACATACATCATAATTTCTCATCTGGGTATAATAAAGGAATAATAATTATTTTTCATTATTAACAAGACCTTGATATTTTTATAAAATACTGCACACAATAGTATCTTATGTAGAATCACTGTTTGTAATTGAACTCTAGTTGTCAAAACAAGTGCATGAAGAACTTGGATCTGGTGGATTTCAGCATGTGCCTGACCTGAAGGAGTAATTTATCATCCAGATAAATGTTTGCGGCCTGATTAGTCACAAGTGAACGTTTTGCAAATAGCCGCCTGCAACATGCTACCATGGATCACAGTATGCTGTGTTGTTGTCTCTTGTGACTTTTCAGTTGCCTGTGGCTGCAAACGTTATTGTCTGTCCTTTAATCCCTAGGCCAATAGTTCTTGTCCCATGGTATAAGATTTTGCTTCTATTTGTGGACTCAGCACACTTTTATTATAAGTGTGGATGTGGTTTGTTTGGGTCTGTGACTTCACAGACAAAGGTTCTAGTCCTAGCTATGCCAAAAATCAGTGTACGCAATTTGATGGCATCACAAGTCAGGCCAAAACTACTGATCAGTCTTGAGGGCTAAGATGGGGAAACACTGATATCTTCTTAAAGATGTGAGATTTGAACTTGAGGGCACCTAACTACCAGATCAGCGTGCCCTTTGTAGACTACACAGCACCTGAATGGGAAAGAACATTTTGCTTTCTGGAGGGCTTGATTGATAGTACAATGGAGAATGAAATATGATTGGACTCAACTGTACAACTGTGAAAAATTGCATCCTCTACCATTTCCTTTGAAACCAGAGTTTGGTAACTGCTTCATGTTTGCTGCTGTTATTAATGTTGATCACGTACTCTAGAAGTCAAACTAGACATCTGTTGAACGACCTATGAAAAAGTACATGAGGCTTGGAGGAGGTCAAAGGCTGTTGTAATGGGGAAGCCAGACTGTGTGTGCAAACCAAATCTACCCTGAGCTTTTTGTTTCTAGCAAAGCGAAATGTAAATATGTTTATCTTTTCCCTATTCCTCTTAATTTTGTGATCTACTATCTTAAATCTCGTACTTTTGAAAGTTTTACTAGATAGTTGGAAGGAGTTAATTTTACCTATTTGGTATTGCTGACCAAACAGTGAAGTAGATCTGGTCTGTATTAGCTAAAATAAGAGGGATAGTGCATCCTAGCTATGGTATGTTTGGGATGAAAAAAATCACATCATTATGAAAGGATGTTGCCAAGATGAAGTTTCTCAAAGAGTCTAACTGAAATTGACTGTCCCCTCATCCTTTTGCTAGTATATACTCAAGTATAGGGACTTTTTACATACCAAAAAAAAAAGGGGGGGTGGGAGGGGGGGCAGGGTAGGACCAAACAGCTGTGGGAATAACTAATCCAAACTGTATCCATGTTCCCACTGAAAGTAATAATGTGGCTGCTTACAGGAACCTGAGATCCATAGAGACCTGGCTATGTGGGTGGAGTGCACAGGATATGAAGTAAAAACATTGTGAGGTAAACCTGTCTAAAAAGGAGTCTAATCGCCAAAGAAGACAGTGGTTATCATATAGCCATGGGCTACTCATTAACACGGGATTGCTAAAACAAATATTATTCTAGAGTGACAGCCAGCTACTGACTTGAAACTGTTACTTTTAAATCTCCTTTTGGATTTGCTTCTTTGTGCCAGTTTTTTGAAGTTTAGTTGTAAAATGGCAGTGTGAGTATCACAGCAGGCACTGTTTCAGATCTGTAAAGAATAAATTCTCCAGTATGCTCCTTACAAAATCAAATCCAAAAGAACTTCAGATTAACTAGATTTCAATAAATACTTGTTCTGCTTCATCATGTCAAAAAGCAACAGCAAGTTCAAAAATGGGGGAAGAATAAGGCAAAACTGGATTTAAAGACAATTGACTTGCCATCATACTTTTACAGTGAAGAACAATTTTGGTATCTTGCATAACAATAGAAGGTTGGAATACTAATAAATAGGAAGAAATTTTGCATACGGCCCATAGTTGAGCTGTGTGGTTTGAATTTTATGATTCACTAAGGTGAATAATACAGTTCTGTAAAGATTAACCAGAATAGCAAGCGTACTAGCTAGGATAATACTGGTTTTCTGTCTGTGCATCAAAGCTGAGCAGTCAGAGCCAGGAAGAAATTTCTCTTGGGATATGATGTTGGGCAATTAACTGCATTTCCAGAGATTTATGGAGTCTTCTGAATCACTTTAGTGGTGGCCATTGTCAGAAATAGAATATTGGGCTTGGTAGGCTGTTGTTTTGCATTATGCATGGTCCTATGATGCGAAGGTGGATATACAGAACATATTTACATAACAGCATGCTAAAGCTTAATCTTCTGTTTGCAAATACCTTCCCTTTCAACATACAGGAAATTGAAATACTTTATTAAAATCTGATTGATATAGAGGGGCAAAAATATAAGTCCCTTCTGAAATAACTTTTAACATTGATTTCCAATATCTCTTTCTTCTTACAAAATTAATGAATGTATTAGTTGGTGATTTGACTTTAAGTTTGGAAAACTTTAAGTAATACTATTGGAATGCTTTTCCTCATGATTTTAAAGTCAGGCCTATTGGTGCATTTGCACCTCAGTGATGTATCTTATAGAAAGATTAAGAAATTGATATCTCATGTTCCTTGTTTTAAACTAATACTTTTTGGACTAAGGTCAACTTTTTCAGTTTTAGTATTCATGAAGTCAGCTGTTGTCTTAGCTTATTTCATTCTTGCATTTGTTTAGAGGCCTTGTATTACAGCATCTGGTTCCTAAGCATGACGAAGTCACTCTTTTTCTGGTATTTACTGTTCCCTATTGTTGAAATGTCACCTTTGGGACTGTGACTGTCATTAGACATATATTAATCCTTCTACTAACTTTTAATGATATTGATAATGCAATGATAATGAGAGAAAAAGATTAAATTGGCTCTTGGAGAAGATGATTTGAAATTCCATGGAATTAAAAGCATTCCAGGATGTTAATATTGAATCACAGTGGTGCTCTTATTTTATTACTAGTTTTCTAGAGGTGAAAATACACCAGATATTTTTGTCCTTCCTCAGAAAGAATTAAAAATGAAGATGGAATCTATTTTAACCTCAGCAAGAATAGAATGTAAATTTGGAAACAAGATCACTTGGGTTATATATATGAGTTGTATTATTGATCTACTGCTGTTTTTTCTAATCTTTACTTGCCTTTTTTTTATTATAGCTCTTTTTCAAAAGCAAATCTCTGTTTGGACTGGGGATGTGTCTTCAGATATGCCAAATGGTACATAGGCCTTGGTCTTGAATCTGCAATGCTTCTTAAACAGTTTTAATACTTGAAACCTGCATATTCCTCTTGGCTATTCTGAGCTGAAACTTCTGAAGTTTTAATTTTTGTCAAATCTAAATGATTGTTTTCAGTCTATGGTATTTTTTTTTTTTTAACAAAACACTCAAAAACCCCCACAATTCCAACATAATGTTTGAACACAGTTTGCTAATTGTGATCCTGCAGTAGGAATTACTTTAGCATCTGGAAATGTGAAACAAAAAGTTCACGGAAGGTGCTTTCCCTAAAGGTAGTTGCTGCTTAAAATTATATAAATGCTAAAGTGACTTTTCTCTCACCCAAAATGCTAATGGTGAGGATCCTTGATAGAAAAGAATAATTATTAGTTTTTATTTTTGGTCTCATTAGGTGAGTGCTTTACTCATCGGTATATTGTGTGATGTATTTTGCTTGTTTTGCATATGCACGGGAGAGATCTCAGCATGTGATCTACATATACTTTGTTATTTTAAAGTTTCATGGTTAGTAACATGCTAGCTTAATAATTCTAGCTTTATTTTATTATATAGTATAAATATAGGGAGTCTTGCTCTGGAAACATATAAATAGTATCTATGTACATAGATTAAAAAAATATTATTCTGTGGGGTACCACAAGCAATAATCTATAACAAAGCCAGTTCAAACAGCTGATCAGTTGAATGCTACCTCTGATTTGTTGGTATCATGCTGAGAATAAATCAGGTTTGTGTAGTGACTGGAAATGACCTTTTTATATTCCTGTTTTCACTTTAGACATTTGAGAAGTCACTGCTCTTCCCTGGCTTTGTTCTTTAGTAAGTTCTAAATCAAATTGTTACAAAGCCATTGTGTACATATTGTCCATGTAGATTTTCTGAGAATTTGCATTGGTTTAGCTAACTCTGTTCAAAAGAGAACTGAAGTAAGACGGTGTCTAACATTTGAGTCTTGTACCTCAGCTCTTAGTGAGATTCCATTTCCTTAAAAATACAGCAGAACCTGACTCGTTTATGTATTACGTTCTCCAAAGTCTCTTTGAGATTAAGTGCTTTATTATCTGAAGGATGACCTCATCATATGCCAAGGGAGCAAATGAGACTGCAGCAGCTCTTATGAGCCCTTATTATGAAGAGCTGTGCAGATTTTTGAGTGCTGTGTCTCCATCCTTCTTCCTGTAGAAGATACACCTTTTACCAAAACAAGTCAATGAAGAAGTTGTTGTTGAATTCTTCGGATAATTTTGAAAATAGTTCACATAAGGGAATGGAAGGGAAACAAAAATTAAAAATACAGTGCCTGCTTCATCAGATGCACTGTGTCAGCAATGTTTGTAACCTCCATGATAGACTTCAGTATGATACATCTTGTCAAAAGAAAAGCTATCTGCATTTTTAGCATGTCTGTGTCAAAGCAGGAGATTCCCTTTTTATAGGGGAGAACTATACTGCTTTCTATTGTTCCAGTTTCTCCCTCTAGTAAGTTTACTGAGGACAGCATTTTTCTTGCTGCACCTTGCAATATTAAAAAACAGAGCTGATGTATGCATGAACTAAGAATGTTTCTGAAGACTGATTATCTTAAAAAAACAAATAATGGGACTGGTATTTTATGTTGATCTGTGTTAGACTACAGCTATGAGTGTTCTCAAGTGTTTTGGGTGCTGCAGTAAATAAATTAGTGTTCAAAAATCAGAATGATTGTCTATATGCCACAGTATGCTCTACTTACTTTAATTCTTATTACTGTACCTATGAGGGAGATATTTTTACCCAGTATTTGACAAGTGAATACAAATTTCTTTTGTGTGTGTCATTGTCGTAGCTGCTTTGTCATAGCTTGATATCGTGAGAACAAAAGAAAGCTAGGTACCCCAGTGAGAATGTTAGAGAGGGATTAACGGAGCCTTGTAACTATGGAGTTAAGCTGGTCTTCTGTTTTCTCTGCCAATGACATCTTGATATATGCATGCTAGGGATGTTTTTAAACACAGAAGCAATAGGAAATAAGACAGTTTGCTTCTAGCCTGTGTTTCCTGCAGGGCTTCTTGGCTTTGCCTTCTGGTTAGACAACAGCATTTGTAACATAGTCTTGTTTTGTCCTCTTCTTGCTGTTTATTTGTTTTGCTGGTTATGTAAAGCCTCAAGCTTGAATCTCTTCCCCTCTTGCTCAAATCTTCCTTGAAGATGTAGGTTGGGAATGTGCATGCAAAAAATTTCTCGCACACATCCTGTTTTCAACTTGTGTTATTTCCTTCAGTCTTGCGCTCCTACTGAGAATGTGGCTTGAAGGATGTCTTGTGCTTGTATCTGACAAAGGTGGTGAATGTAGGAGTGCGTATGTTCATAAATGGAGTAAGAGTTGAATAACTAGCAATGTTTTAACTAGTGGATGGATTTGGAGCTTTTTTTAGAAGTATTTTTTGATGATACAGATATCTAAGTATTCTAAACTGTAGTTGCTTTTGTTGTCTGTTTGTTTCTCAGTGTGGGTATTAAAAAGAAAAAAAAAGTAATCTGGGAACAGTTTGAATGTTCACACTGTCATTATGGAACAGTGCGATCACAGATGAACTTGCACAAATACTGAAAGCAGCAGCCTGGAACAAAAGCATAAACTTCTCCCTTCCTACTGCTTTATCTATTTCAAATGTTCAGATTGCTGACGTAAGCAAGCCTGCAAAGTTGAGATGGCTTAGCTGTAACATAAGTGTTAACTACTGTGAAAACAAGCCTTCTTCCATTACCAAGCACTTCTGAGTGACCTGTTGCTGGTCACTTGCTAAAAGGTGACATAATTTGCAATTCTAGTAGTGTAACAGCCTGTTCCTGACATGCTGAAATATGTTTGAGGATTTCAGTGTATGCTCTCTAGAAATATATTCATATGATTTTGCTTATGGGTTTAATACAAAAGTAGAATGATTGATGGAAATTAAGTATTCCCAGAGCAGGAGCTTATAGAACGTATCAAAGGAGTTCTACTAGGAAGATGACTGGTATTAACCTCTATCCCTGTCTCAGTGGTCTTTGGTATTAAATTGCTAATACAAGGTACTGATTAGGCTCTTTTCATTCAGCGAAATCGTATTGCTTCATCTTCTTTTGCAGGCTACTGTAAAATGACCTCTTAACCTAATGTAGTTACAATGTTGATAAAAAGTAAAATATTACTTCATCCATGTAAAAAAGCATATGAGTGTAGAAGCTTTCCTAGTCCTTTGAGTGCTCTAAAACAAGGCTATTTTTTGCTACAGATACAGAGAATTTAAACATAATACTGCAGTATGGATTTCATCATTCAGCCATTGCATGGTGTGTATGTCACTCATTTCTAATACTGTACTCCCCCCTCCACCCCCCCATTTCTCCTATTGAGAAAATTTTGCATCATTACACAGGAGAAATAGTGCTAATGTTTGTTTTGTCATGTAATGAATAAATCTGGTTTGGAAAGTTCCTCTCCCTAATTCCTATCTTTAGTGTCTTTGTTATGGTTCTAATTAGTAGGTATTAGCATATGTATCAAAATGCAGAATGTGCAAGTACTATTTGGAAAATTAAATGCTAGCTTTAGCTCATCATTTTGTATCATTTGGATTTATTTTGCACAATTAGCGCACTGAAGTATGAGAACTGTGAAGTTATTGCATAAAATCAACATCAATAAAAATCTGTTTTACACTTGGCTTTTCCTCTCCTGGTATGCATGCAGCTGGGGAAAAAAAAAAAAAAGAGCAACGTAACAAATGTGGCGCTTCTCTTCATGACTGAGACTGGAGAAGGTAAATGTGGAGTTATCAATGTGGAGTTGAAAATATAAAAGCATAAAATTACTTTTATAGTAGTGACAGGGAGGATATGGGTTGGATCACTTTGAGGAGGAGGTGAATTGTCCTCTTGAGGCAAAACAAACCGGTATTTGTGTTGCTGGTTGTAATAATGTGCCACCCAACGTAGATGTTGGTACCACTACACCTGTAGTAATGAAAGCCATGGGGATAGAAGAGCAGGCCTCAGTCCCAGTGAGCTCTGGCTATGTTAGGAGTTGTGCCCAGTCACTATGACTGTGATTCTTCCTCTGTTTTTAAAAACTCCACTTACGGAGAAGGTAAGAAGCAAGATATTGACTGCAGTGGAACAACTTAATATTATTAGACTTGGCATAAATGTCTTGTATTGATACCTTCTTCTGCTTACTACATCTCTTGATTTTTTTTTTTTTTAAATTTTGCTAATACATATACTTTAATTTCTCCCCAAAAGAGGCTTTTAGCAACAATTCAAGGATATGTAAAGGCAACCTTGAAGGCTTTTTCTGTGGAACTGACCTTTAAATATAGAGATTTACAAGGAGTAACAGGTCTTAATAAAAAACACCACAGTATCCTATAACAAAAATAGTCTCATGCAAAGGTTAGGTATTATGCCATAGTTCTCTGAGCACTTTTGACCAACTGGACTGCCATGAGAAGTGATGTCTTCTCACTTCTCCAGCTGTTTATTCTGCTTTCTTTGCCAGCTCAAGTGCTTGATGGATACCTTTAGGAACTGGATCCTGCTGGTTATACAGGTTAAAAGTAACAGAAAGAAAACAGCATTTTGGTTTAACAGGGATCAGTTAGTGAAGTTCCAATTCACTGCACAAGTATCTCTGCATGGGAGAGGCCCAGAGGGAAGATTGAGAGACCAGGAGTGATGGAGGGGTAGTGGGATCAAGTCTAACGGTGGTAGTGACAGTTTGCTGGCTCACTGTATTTGTGAAACTGTGATGTTAGGTGCTGTGGTCTCTCTCAGAAACTTATGTACTAGACAAGTTGAAGCACTTCTTTAAAACAGTCTAAAATAATCCATTTTCAGTTAAGTGATATGTCCTCTGAGAAATAATTGTTCAAATGTCTATAAAGTTGTTCCTCTTGTTTGTTACAACTGTGGATCCAGAAATGTCACAATGACAGAATGTGCTTCTGTTTGGAGGAAGGAAAGTATAATAACTTAAAATCTGCTGACGAAGTATAGCCAATCAGGATGGCAAAATCAGACTGCCCCAGTAAACAGATGAATAGAGGGGCCAGAGCAATTCCAGAAACAAGCTGCATGACAGCTTGCCAGGTGTCCTGTTCAGTTGCTGCAGATCTCATGAGGGTGTGTGGTGGTGGTTTGTATTAATTTTTTTTGGGGAAAATGCTAATTAGGTTTGTATGTTTTAACAGGTGCTTTAGGACACTTCCTATAAATGTAGTTTTTAGCTGAGAATTTAGCCTTTCTAACTTGATTATCATTGGTGAAAGAATAGTTTGTACATCAGCTTATTTTCTGCTAAAATTAGACTGGCTCTCTTTTATATTCAAGTTACTTTGCTACAGCAAAGTGAATGCTAATCAGACTCATTCTGTATTATTTCTTTTGTGTTCTGTCACCCTCTATGGCAACAGCCAGCAAAAAGCTCAACTCCAAGTTATGTTTCTCTTTTGCTAGTTTTTTTTTTTCTGCTGACATAACACCCTTCAACTAGGATGTTCTGTATCCCTGGGACAGGGATGGATTCCCTTTGTGGGTAGTCAGATGGACTATGGTAAAACACATTGCCCATTGCTGATGCAGCTGTTATGCATGAAGTGCTGTTTATTGAACATGTGATTATAGAATAATAACGATAAATGTCCTTCCTCTCTCTTAGTGCCACAGATGGCAAACTCATGCTGGTCACAGGACCAAAGAGAAGTTAGGCAGTAGACTGTGCATCGCATACTGTCTATCACCACGTGTTTTTCGATGTGAAAATCCAGCATGTAACTTACTAAACAAAAATATATTTTAATATGAAATGACATAAAGTTCTTGACTAAAATAATTTATAACAGAATGTTCTTAATTCACTTTCTTTGCAAGTTGTGCTTTGTTTTGTGTATGACTCACTGAAGATGACTGTAATTTTGTTCAACCTGAAGTTACCTAGCTGCTGTTCAGACTACATTCATTCTTGTGACTCAGTTCACTCTTAAAATTTCTGGTTTTTTGCATTTTTTTCTGGTAATACTTGTGCTTCCAGAATGCAAGGGGCAGTGTGTTAGTACACTTGTTACAGGACCGAGTATGCTGTGCTCAGACATAATGCTATAGAGGTCTCCAGAGAACTGTGAAATGCAGCCATGTGGGTTTATCAGGAGCAGCTGTTTTTGTTCCGTGGAGGGATCCGTCTGGGGTGGAGGGGGGAGAGAGAGTGCTGGTGGCTTTTAGAGATTAGCTGGTGACAGTTTTGCTTGGGAAGTGTACCAAGTTTTAGCAGAGCTACTGTAATGGAGATAGGAGGGGAAAAGGGATGGTGAAAAAAAACTCCACAAGCTCTACTAATCTCTTAGTGTCAGAAGAAGCCTTCAGGATTTGGTTATCTGCATGTGGGTCTAATTGCAGCCTTGATTAGAGGAGTGCCTAACACTAACTACTTCAGTAAAGATCTGACTGAGCTGTTGCAGACAACATTTGGACATAGGAGGCCTAGATGAGGAGTCAGAGCAGCTGTGTCCTTGTGCAGGCGAGAGGGAGGCTGTCTGGTTTATTGGATTACCTCTTGTCAGATCATGGCAACGCGTGCTTCTTAAATCCCTTGGGGCAGGGAGGGAGTGTTGAAGGGATGGCTTATTTTAGGTAAACTGATTTAGACAGCACTCCATGGTCTCTGAGAAATGTAGGAACACTTTACGAAAGGGTAACATTCAGTCTTCGAAATGTTCACGTCTGGTGTCGTGGTATTTTGTGGGCAGAAGCTGTGTGGCAGGTATGAGCTGGGCAGAGGGCCTACAGCAGCTTGATTTGTTTCTGCACCTTTTGTTTAACTTCAGGAAGTGGTGGGTGAGTGCTTGCTTTTGATGCTATTCCTACTCTCCTACTTCTCTGCTCATGCCTTTTTATTACATTTATCCCAGTTAAAGGTTGACAGTAAGCATATGTTCAGCTTATTGCTACCTTTTGTAGTAAACGGTAACTGTGAAATCTTTCCGGAGTGAAAGAGCAATGAAAACTTTCTGGGTTTAATTCTTGGCTGTTGGAACCTCAAATATTTGGAAACAGTGGTATGGGTTTTATGGGATCTTCAGTGCTCTTGTAGTCTGTCAGATAGTTATTACTATGTTCAGGTTTCCTATTAGTTTCTTAATGCTTTGCTTTCCAGCTGAGCAAAAGGGACTTGAGAATAATGCCTTTCAAATAGGTACCATATTTTTGTCTATTACCTTTATGTTGGAAGGGACAGCCTTGCTCCGGCATGTCAGTTTGTAGTTCTGTACTGTCTCTTGCTGTGCTTGGAGAACTTATAGTTACTACACAGGAATGGACTCTTTTCTTGAAGAGGAAGGTCTCCTGTCTTTTGCAGCTTAGGCCCTGCTGATACAGCACTGGCTGATCTGAGAAGTGAGAGAATGATATATTTTGGGACTGTAAGTTAGACATAAGAGGCAAGTCAGCAAGTATAATCTCTTCAGAGGAAAACATGCAGTGTTTGAATTGCACAGTAGATATAGAACAACTCTGTGTTGTAAATGAATAAGAACTTGTCCTCTGCAAATACTCTATATGGCCATGACAGTCAACTCCGTGTGCAGTTTTGCAAGGGATACAGTTGGAGTTCTTAATCTTGTCTTTTAAGCATAATAGGTGCTTCCTTGCACACTAAAATACTGCACATGTTAAAATACTCTTAAGTTGCATTTTTCACTCCCTCAGGGTACAGTCATACAAAAATGCTGATTTGTGCTGTGGTGTGACTGAGGAAAATAGGGATGGCCTTTTCCTGAATCAGTTCTGCCCCTAGCAAGGTATTGGTTCTTGGTTAGTTTGTCATCTTTAGGAGACTGTGAGATGCTGCACCAATAATTTGTCTTTACTCAGTGAGTGGGAGCAATAACTTCGTGGGATGAGGGAGAGAGTTAATGAGGAGCAAAGAGATAGAGACATGCCTTTTAATGTTGATAATAACAAAGTCATTGTCATTTGTAGACTATGGTAACTAATAAATCAGCTGTGACTGAACAGTCCCTGATATAAAACTGTGAAGTTTTGAAAGGGGTTTGTAGAAGATCAGTAAATGAAGAGGATGATAGCACTTGGATGATTCTTTAATTTGACAAAAAACTTAATTAAAACATTTGTAAGAAATATTTTGAATGAGTGATCTGTGTGGATTTAAGCAGTTAGGAGAGATGTGCTATATCCAGCTTTCACCTGTTCACTAAAATCAAGGCTTACACAGTCCTGTAGTTCAATTGTCAACTTCACGTTTGTTTTTTTTTTCCCCTCCTCACTGTAGCATGCTCTACTCAGTGTAATTGGGAACATTGTACAATAGTAATGAACTTGGCAAGAGTAGAGCCCTTTGCCTGCTGCCAGAGTAAAGCAAATAAACAAATAAGGAAAACAAAAGCAGATCCCTCCCTGTCCCCTCGGCGGGTTGCCGGAGCGGCTGGCACCGCTGGCCATGCTGACGGAAGGGTGGAATGTCCTGCCGTGCATTCCACACAGATGGCCTGGACCCCAGCCACCCCAGCAGAGCAGAAAATACCATGCTCTCAGCAATGCCACTTGTGATTTAATTGGAACTGAAGCTAACTTTAAAAAGTAGTGCATCATCAATTAAAACTGTTTTTCTGTGTTTCCAAAAATTACGCTATGGTTTTTGTCTCCTCTTGTTTGCTAAGGAGAAGCTGAATTTGTCCCTCAGGCAAATGTTAGTGGGTTCTTCATCTTAAGGATAACATCTTTCCTTTTTGGGGCACCTTACCACTAAGAAAGTCCCAGTATCCCCATCTGAAGAGAGCACAGGCATCACCTGAAGGGAGTAATTTTTCTGTGTTCACCTCTTCTAGTTCTCAGCAAAATATTGGCCTTCTGCTTTCAAGAATGGTAAAATAATGCTTCCTATATAGCAAATACCAGTGCTGTTGCTCGGGAGCATTTGGGACAGCTGGTTGTACTTCCAGACTGATACACATACACACATATATATGTATGTGTGTATTTTATATATATATATGTAGTTGTGATGATCAATACTAACTCCTGATAAAAGTGAATACACCTTGTAGTACTCTTGCAGGAACTTGAACTCAGCAACTCTGAATTGGGGTCTGATTATTTTATGTATTAAGATTGACTGCAGAAGAAATGTGCTGGTTCTTGCAAGATCAGGTACTCATCTACACTTACCTTGCATTTTGCTGTCTCTAGCACTGACTACAATAACAGTTCCTTACCATTAATCAAACCTGCAGGTAGCATGGAAGAGGAATGGTGCTCTTTTCCTGTGGCTTACGTATTGTTTGGTTGGTCACTGTTAAGGAAACAAAACACCATAACCTTAATTGAAGAATACAATAATGATGCTTTGTAGTTATTTAGCAGGCAAAATCTGACACTGTTAAGGAAGTAGAACACCCTGTCCTTAATTGAAGGTGATGATGATGATGATGCTTTATAGCTGTTTAGCAGGAAAAACCTGTGATTAGTGTCACGTATTGTTTTAGAATCCGGAGAAGGAGTAGCTAATGTTTGTGGGATGAAATATCTTTAGGAAGAACATGGAAAATTACTTCACCTGCAGTGCATTCTTTACACTGTGAAATGCATGCTGTTTGGTGCTTCTTGATGTTTGGTAAGAAATTGTTCCTTACAACTGGTGGAAATATAAAAGCTGGGGTATGGTTTCCAGAAGCATTTAATGATTGGGATGACAGTGCTGTTTAGAAAACTTAAGTTCATGTAGTCTGTTTCCAGCCAAGTATTTCAAGAATGCCATGCAAATCCATATATTAGAATAACAAAGCACAATTCAGATTGTCTTGCTAGAAGGCCAGTACTACCTAGACAGCCACTGTGAAACAGAGATGCACTCAGTGTGCAGGTACCTGCCATCTGCATGCCCCCGGTACAAGAACACAGAGGGAAACATGCGACTCTGCAATATTATTTGACTTGCAAGATTGCGCTGTGGCATGATGTATTTGGTTCATGCGAATGTGCAGCTGTGGAAGAATGTAACTGTAAGTGGGTGGTATTTCCTTGTGGTGAAAGCAGCCAGCAACTGTTGGATAAGTGTTATTTGTTGCCCTACCAGAGTTTGATTGAGGTTTGAGTATCACAACATGGACCTGTTTGAGATTTTTCTGTTGTATTGGGGCATTTTTATGTGCAGGTCAGTGCATAGTAGTTACCTCTGAATTATTTTCACACTGAAAAATAAAATGCAAAAGAACAGCTCCAAAACCAGCAGTACATTATAAGATTTGGTGTGCAGCTTTTCCAATATTTGTATTTCAACCTGCAGGTCTTAGATGTTTACTGATAACATTTTGCAAAGCTTCACAAGACTTAACTGTTACACAGATCAGTTTGCCTTGCTTTCACATAAACATTGTTTAATTGTATAAGTTTCATGCTGATGCTGGCTGTGACTGTGCTAGGCCTGTAATTTACTATGAAATGTTTTTTCCTCAGTTTAACATTGCTTTCTAATACAAACAAGAGGACAAGTTATTCGCAGTACAAGATAAATGTGTACTTGTCTGACTGATGAAAAACTATCTTTTTTATTTTTTTCTTCTGTGTATACTTCATAATGTCTTTTCTAAAATGTCCAATGGTAATTACCAAAACCAAATCAATGTTGGATAATCATAGGAGATATGTACTGCCTGGAGCTGCTTATTCTAATATCACCTTCCTGCTAACTACAATTAGAGGAAAAAAATTACATTAGTCAATTTAAAAGGCCAGCAATCCCTGTATTATCAAGCCATATAGCTTTTTCCACTGTTCTCAGCATCCCTTTGCCTGCTCAATCGACCCTGAGAAACCTGAAAGTTCACTGTGCATTGTGTTGTGAATTGCCGTTTCTTCATTAGCCAACATTTTTTACCAGGATTTATAATTACAGCGTTGTGAATTCTGTTAACTAATGAATTTTGGGCTCTGTTTAGTTCAGCTATTCTTCTTGATGATGAATCGGTTTATGTCTTGCCTGAGTTGCTCGAAGGAACATCTGTGCACCTATGCTACCAAGGCCCTCAGAAGCAAGTAGTCTCTTGAGCTATGTTTGGAGAGGACCTGATGGCTGTGGGCATGGTAGCCAAGAGCTTCAAACCAAGCTGACACCTGCTGAGCTGCTGCCACTAGTGCAGGCTCCATCCAGCAGCCCATGGGAGACCAGTGGAAGTGGGGCTGTCTGATTGCTTCAAGGGTATTGTCAAGAAGTGGACATTTTTCAGCTTTTTTGGTGACAATTTAAGAAGTGATAGCTGGTGTTTTTCAGCACAGACAAATCTCTGAACTTTGCTTTTAAGGGTAAAAGAAATATGGAAACATATCTGTAAACACAAATGTAAGAACATACACTGCAGCAGTTATTAGAAAAGAGTGTGTGTACCAGGACACATTATATTCCACTCATTTAAAGGCCTGGGAGGTGTTTGTGCACAGGTTTGCACATGTATTTGAGAGAGCATAGGCTGCTGTAGTTTTCAATACTGTCTTATGTAATAAAGTTTACCTCTCTAAGTTCTTGAGATAACTTGTCCATGTCAATAAATGAAAGGGGAGGTATTTCACAACAGAATTTTCATCAGGGGTTTGTTATAAAAATGTGTAAAGTAAGTAACAAAGTAACCTCAAATATGAATGGCTTGCTTCTGGCTTTTTTTACTTCCTAAGTGCAGGTTCCTTCTTTCAACCCTGTTCTTAAATAACTGAAAATAGGAAAAAAAAAAAAAAAAAAACCAAACCAAAACCAGAGAAATAGTTCATATCCAAAACATACAGAGTCTCCAAAGTAATTTCCAAATCGGCTAGATCCCCAGATGAAGAAATAACAAGGTGAGACATGGAATAATATTGCTAAAAGAGAAGGATGTTTTTTTTTTTCCTCAGAGCCTCTAATGTCTGTTCTTCCACACCCCCCATCCCCAGTAGCTGTTTGATTGCCTTTAGGTATTGTAGTGCATCAAGGCCACAGAGCACTGTCCAAGAGAAATGGGGAGTGCTGTTGGTGCTATAGTGCTCTCCACATCACGGGTGATGTACAAGTAGGAAATGTTGCAGACAGGACTACAGCAATCTGTTGTATATCTGTTGTTGGGGAAATACTGAATAAGAAAAAGTAATTAAGTATTTCATAGCATATTGGATAGTATTTAACTGTGTAGTTCAGCGTAACTAAAATGGGTGTTCCAACAAGCATGGGTGTTCCTGGAAGTTGTTGAGTTCATGGTTGTAGAGCCTGGATCGGGTACAAAGCAGGTATTGTGTAGATGGCAGAAAATGCAATCTGCATTTGGTTGTGCTGAACACGTAACATAGACATATCACAGAGAAATGAATGTGAAAAGTTATCTAGATCTCCACCCCCACTGAAGCCTTGAAGAACCATTTCTGATGAGGGTGATAAAATACTTTTAAACTTGCTTCTTGCAAATTTGCTTGCATTTCCAGAGGGAGACAGGAAAAGAATTCAACTGTGTCCACATTTTTATAAATACTTGCTAGGAGAATTCGCTAGAATTCACTAAGAAAAGTAAGTGAACATAGAATAAAATACCTTTTTTTTCTTGTGACTAACTGGATTTCAGATTTTCTTGCTGTGGCTAGAGAGTGCTAGTGTAGGACTATGAGCGACCTGGATTTTTATTTTGAATTTGGCCATTAATGTGCCAGGTGGTTTCAGACCTAGCTCTCCAGTTCCTCTTTGTCTTTTGCTTCTCATCTCTACAATGGTTAACTCCCAGGTAGGTTGTTGAGATCTGTTTATTAAATTAGTTTTAAAAGACTTGGATATGACTATATCCTTTAGATATTTTGTCTGCATCTTATTAAGCTGGTAAGCGGGCTGGAACATTGGTAGGTGTGATAAATATCTAGATAGGCAGAGGGACAAATGAGCTTTTTTTTTTTTTTTTCTCTCCCTGCCTACTTCCCTCCCCTCCCTCCCCCTGCCCCAGATGACTTCTGTATTAATATTTGGTGTTAGGAAAGCAATGCAGGCATAACTCCAGACTGTGACTGAATTTCATACTGCGTGTATTCCCTCCCTAGTGTAAGACTGGGCTGAACAGGTTGCAGTTTAATTTCAGTGGGTCAGTGTAGATATAGTTATCTATGTGAGCTTTGCTCTTCATTTTGGAGAAACTGTGTGTGTTGGATCTGCAGTGATTGCTTGCACACCATCTATGTGATGGCGAATAACCTACATTTACCATTGTAGCAGCACTGTTGTAGGCCTGATGAAGGGGCAATAGTCAGAAGAATAACTTAGTTTTCAGCTGCTAGAAAGAATCTTGCATATCACATCAAAACTATGTTTTAAAAGTGGCTATTCTGTGTACATTTTGTGTTCTTCAGTCTAACATGGAAACTCTGGTAATAGTCTAATTTGCAGAAGCAATATTGTACACAAACACTCTTGGATTCCAGCTAAGTGGAAGAATTAACAGCAAACTACTTGAAGAAATAAGCTGGAGTTTCTCTACTGTACAGATGTATTTGAGTTTCTGAAAAATTGCACTGTAGAAATGGAATCTTTACCCGGAAGTAGGAAAAATCTGACTTCTTTTCCTAAGCCATACTGTCAAAAATGCTCATATTTTGATTAACTGATTAATAAGAAATAACTGTACTGTTGTAGTCATGAAATAAGTGATAGTGAAGGTGAAGTTTTGAAACATAATAACATATAAACAAACTAAGCTGAATTGAAGTTTTAAAAATAAGCAAGATTTGGCAATAGAGGTACCCTTGTATTTTATTTCTAAGTTATCTGTGAAACACTAAAGTCATTTAGGATACATCTGGCATTACAATAAGCTGAATGAGTTCTGGTAGCATTTACACTTGAGAGCTCTAAACAGTGTTTTGAGTACTTCACTTTTCAGGATAGATAAATCTCCTCCTTGCACCGCATTTTCAAGGAAGCCTCTGAAAAAGGCAGTGATGCAGCAGGTTTGTCAAAGAGGCTCACTATACCATCCTCAATAGTTGTTTGTTGGTTTTGCATTGTTTTTGTTTGGTTGCTTTTGTTTGTTGGGGGGTGTGTGTGTTTTGTTTGTTGTGGGGTTTTTTTTGTTTGTTTTGTTTGGGTTTTTTGTTTTGGTTTTGTTTGTTTGTTGTTGTTTGTTTGGTTTTTTTCCTAGAATATCTCCAGGTCTGAGTCGGAAGGAAATGTGACACTCTCAGGTCCTGTGGTTTCAGCTTAGATTTCCGTCTACGTTGTTGCTCAGGCTTTGGGTTTCTACTGTTGTTTTACTGGAAACATGATAACTATGAACACATTTTTCACTAATAATTTTCCACAGTGGTCTGGGACATGCTTGTCTCACAAGAAAACAATAACGCCATATTTAAAATTAGTTTAAGTCACTTGTGTTATTGTCAGAAAATGTAGCACCCTGATTTTGATTGAAACTCCCTTTATCTTCACTATCAACTTTAAAATCTGTATTTTTATTTGCCTGTTAGATAATACATGACTGAAAGGTATTGTACATGACTTAGTGTTTTCAAGGGCAACTTCTCTCTGCTGTGGACTACTGCATCTTCACAAATGTTTTTGGAGTCCTTGAGAAGGTACTCTTTGAAAGATTGCAGTATCTCAAGAAGGGGCTTCCTTCAGAGTGGAAAGTGATTCCAGGCTGAGAACTTGAAGAGGAAGACCACCAGTGATATTAAGGATCCAAAATATTCATCTCTTCCTGACCTGTTGATGAATTCTGCTTCAGTTTATTAATTTAAAGCCATCTTTCTGTTTGTCATGTAAGAATACTATCTGGTGTGTGAGGTGTATCTCATTAGTCCATGAGATTTCTGTGAGAGAACTGAGACCTTCATGAAGGACAAGCTCTTCTCCCACCTTTGGCTTTGCTGCTACCCTGTCTTTAAGCAGCTGCCCTAAACTGATAGCTATGCAGAGCTCTATAGCTTCTTAAGCTTACCAAGTTATCAATGGTATTCTTCATAATGACCTTGGGAGGTGAATATTGCATTTCTCAGGCATACATAGAGGAGCTAGAGAGTGTTGTGCTTTGGGTCTCTTAGTGATCTATTTCCAAAGAAATGTTGTGCAGCCCTAAGCAAATCAAGAAGATACATGTTTACATGAAAGATGCTGCTGCTTCTATCACAAGTATAATTCTGGAAGTGTAATGAGAATGAGAGGAAGTGGAGGACTTCCTGCATTAGTTTTTGTGGCTGTGTGAAGGGGCTCTCTAAATTGCAGCTGTGTTGCATAACTGATAAAAGTTATGTTAGGCTCAAACAAGTCTCTTGAGATGTGAACTTAAATACCTTTTTGGGCTGCATGCATCATGGTTAAATTTTTAGTAACCTGGAAGTCAAAACAACAGTAATAATGATTGAATATGCTACTTGTTTCTGTACTTTACCTTAAGTCTGTTACTTTCCCATGAAATGTATTAGTGCTAGATTAAGTCCTTGAAATATGATTCACCCCTTTGGGAAAAGCTTCCACAGCAAACTAAGTACTTAGCATGTGAGTCAAGGGTCTGTGTAAGGTAGGAGAAAGAAAAGGCTGATGAGAGGCCTTTAACATAGTGGTGATATATCCCCCTTACAGCTACCTGGGCAAGGAAGTGATAAATACTAAATACAAAAGGATTCATTTTATTTGGGAGAAGCTCAGGATATATATGCAGTATGCTAGAGGGAAGGTAGTTCCTTAAATTCCTTCCTAAAACATCCAAACTACTGGTATCTGACTTGTGGATTTTGAGTTGCTCTTCATGATGTGTTGGAGGAGACTGTCTGATTAATGATTACATTTTACTCCTGTGCTATGGGTTTATAAACTTAATCAACAAAATAGGTTACTGAATATATTTTATTGCCCTTTTGGTGATGACTACTAAAATGTTAATCATGTTTATCTGTTCAATATTTTGTTTTACAGTATCTTTACAGTGGCTTTTGTGAGTGTTTTTCTGTCTACTGAACTTACAGTGTTAGTTTCTTTTTCAACTTTTAAGTTTGCCTATATTACTTTTTTTATTAAGGTCTGGGACCTCAATGAACTTTACTATAGGGTTGAAGGGTGATATTTTTTGAGGCCAGTATATGAGACATTTATTTAAACTGTAAGGAGAAATGCAGGGTATTTCTTTTCTGCCTTTGACGTCTCTGTTTTTGTGAGACTGTGCTTTTCTACCACATATATAGCAGGAAAGTCCTTTGGAAAACACAGGTTTTAGAAAGTGCTTTTTTATATTTATGGATAAGAAGTATTACAGTGCTGGTCAGTGAGAGAGCTTTTCAGAAACAGTACAGCATGCTGGGTTTAATTAGCTCAGCCTTGCTGTCTGACACTGACTTTTGTTTTTTGGACTGGTCATGATCACTCAAATGAAATGTACAGAATCAAATGCACTGTAGTCATGTTGGGGGGAGGGGAAGCATAAGTGAAAATGGCTTGTTGCTTCTGGGTGTTTCTTATCAGAGAAATGAATACCTTCTGAAAATCAGCTTGATTTTCCTGTCATTGTGCTGTACTGCAGGTGTGGATATCCTGTATAAAGCCAGGCAAACTAGAACAGTACTGGTTCCCAGCAACCCAAAGCGTGTGTGTTTACCTCTGATAACTCCAGTATGTTTGATGTCACATCTTTGAAGATAACTGAGGAGTCCTTTACTTTCAATGCAGAATAAGGTGGATTAAGTCATTCTCTGCTAAGGTTATAATACTGACATTGCACATTAGCTAGACATGAAAGATTTTATGATGAGATACTGTTCTTGTATTCTAGGTTACTGTAAAAATAAAAAAAATAAAAAGGCAAAACCAAAAAAAGCAACAACAAAAACCAGAACAAACCAAAACTAAAAAAAACCAGAACACTCTTTAAAAGCAGAGCCCAGAGACAAAGATGGCAGTCACAGCATAAAAGCTGGTCCATCGTGTAACATTAGGAGTAAAAGCAGCAGGGAGAAGCTGAATTTCCAGAGTCCAGATGCGTCCTTGCCTGCAACACTGTAGATAAAGCAGGAAATAATTAATATAAATGTGCATTTAAAACAATGCTTAAATGTTTCAAGTGCATTAAAAGACTGGACATTTTAAGTTTTTTGTTTGTATTCATTGCAGGTCACATATGCTTACCCTTTTTGTGTGTGTATTGATGTCTTTCTCAACAGTTCTACCTAGAGAACCAAAACATAGATATCCTTTAAGAGACTCATTCAGGAGTTGACCCTTCCCCACAGGCTCTAACAGGGGTGAAAACTAAGTTTACTATCAGTTAGTTCTTCTTTGGTTGGCTTTAAGGTTTTAGTTATTTCATCTATGTAGGTGTGAAAGTTCAAAACATGGACTAGTCTGTCTGCTCAACTTCATGTGTTACAATTCTTCTCTAGCATTGGGCAAGGACAGCGTTCCAGAATATGTCAGTCTTCTCAGTATTCATAAAAAATATCTCAAAGGTCACAGAGAGTGAGTGTGCTAATTAGGGAGAAAAATGGTTTCTTTCTATACATCAGTAGTAAGTTCAGAAATACGTTCCATTACTTTATAATAATTTCTATTTATTGCTTCAATATTACTTTCCAGGGAAGTGGCTGAAACTACTATTTACTATTTTCTCCAGATAGTTTTCTTTAAGAAGCCCATTCTGATTTGGTGTTTTAAATTGTAGTGGTCAAATTTTGCCATAGTATTATAAACAAGGGTTTGGGTTTTTTTAACTGTTTAACCTCCTTTGCTGGAATGGTGTATGGTTCACATCTTCCTCCTTGTTTCGTACTTGGGAGCTGCAGACACCATAAGCGTACCTGCAGGATGCTGACAACAAAATTATTTGATGTCTTTGGTTACTTAATACATTAAACTGATGTAATACGTAGAATTGTCAGTGAAGCTCATGTAATCTGTCATTGCAGTCCATGCTTTGAACCTGACTTCCTTTTAAACATACAGAAGAGGCCTACGTGGATTAAAGGTCACAGGATGTGTATTGCTCTTAGAGTGCATCATTATAGCAAACTGGTGCATTTTGTTCCGTGCCCTCAGTCTCTGTGGGTTGTGATTTCTATGGAAGGAGGAGATGAATGCACTTATTTTGTTTTATTATTGTAAGGTGAAATTGGCATGAACTTCTTGTGGTTCCAAAATTTCTGCCCAGTTCTTGTATTCTGGGTGAATGATCTGCCCAAGATATTCTTCTTGTAATCCTACCATTTGGGTGTAGTTCTCTGTATAGCCAGGCAGCCTGAGTCCATCCTTATTTTTATGATGTTTTCCTGTTTTAACTATTCATGATGGAGAGGATGTGCTGAAAAGTGGATTTAGAATATGCCTCTGTTGATGGACAGGTTGCTCCAGTGGTTTCTTGGGGGATCTTTGTAATCAAATGAATTTTCATTTTGTTGGATGATAAATCTAATCAAAATTGTGGATTTAAAAAAATATGTCAGTTCCTGCTAGCCCTTTCATGCAATGGATGCTTTTCTTAGGCTTGCAGACTAAGTGGTTCAGCAGGCACAATTTCTCCCAGCCAAAGAAATGGAGCATATGGCAGCTGAAGTAAAAGAGTGATAAAGCATGGTGAAGCTGCCAAGCAGAAAGATACTGCTGTAGTGACAAAGCATGTGGCAGCACTCAGGGGTTGCAGAGAGAGAATCTATCTGTGATGCTTTTGATTTCTAAGGAAGAAATTGCTAGAAACATGATGCAGTTTTTATCTCAACAAGACTGACTTGGACTAGGCTAGCTGTGTTGTTGCTTCTGCTGTTGCAGGAACAATTTGGCTGCATCTGTGTTTTAAAGTGCTGTATACAGCCTTTCCTCAAAAAAAAAAGTGCTGCTTTTCTCAGTTTCAGTGTGTTCCTTCAATTCTGTGGCAATTAGGATTACCTTTCCATAAGTCAAATGTGGTCTGTCTATTCATGAACGCATTGATTAGTGCTGCAAGTAAATTAATCCAAAGCAAGATACTATATCTGATGTTTGCACACAAGCATAGCTGAAGCAAGGTGGGGGGGAAAAGGAGACTATTCAGTAAAAAATGATAGTTCAAGATGTCTGGCCTTTTGGAGAAGTTCATATGAGGGTCAGAGTGAGAACTGTGGTTTTGAAACTTTTATGTATTAGATGTCATTTTTAGACTGAAGCTTTGATTTAATGAAGAGGAATTACCAAAGCTTAATTTAAGCAGGGCGTTTTCACATGCCAGTGATGGCACATATTTTTGCTTTGGCATGTCATTTTTTTTAAGGTCTTTACTTTGTGGTTGTTAATACACAAATGGGCTTTTGGCCTCCTGTCCATACATATTGTTTTCGTTATCAGTGATTTGGGTCTTGCTTCATGAACTATAAAAATTAAGATATGCTTCTAGATTTTGGAATAAAGACTGTTAGTGTTGTGTTTTTTTTTTTTTTTTCTTATAAAGCCTCAATAATTTCATCACAAAGACCACAGTGTAAAAAGGTGAGGCAAATTGGTTCAGATTATGTACTGGGGTATAGTTAATCCCTTCTATTGGTTTTAAAATCTATTAATAAATTCAATGTTTTATTCTACTGTATCTGGACTTTTTTTTTTGATAACAGCCACCAACCATGAAAAGTACAGAGGACTTCATAGGGGCTGTGAACATTTTTCTTGCACTAAAAGGCTCCTGCCCTGCCTTTTGTTTTACGTGTTAAAAGGGGCAGCCAGGATCTGCCTTGAACAACCTGGGACGTGTTCAGTTATTTTCTTTAGAAGATAAAGTCTACCCTTCCCACAGAAGCATTTTGTGAAGTGAGAGGTCATTCAGAGTTGAAGTTGGTATAGTTTAGGGAACAGGAAGAATAAAATATTCAGTGTTACTTAAAACAAGCACAACTTCTAATGCTTGGAGTTTAACATGCACTCTAAGAAATAGATTCAAAGGGTACCCTGCAGCAACAGATCAAGCCATCTTCTCCTGGCTGGTTGAGTAATCGCTCGTCATTTTTTTTTCCTAATATGATCGTTGCTAAAAAGTGACACTGAGAGTGGACTCCCGATTGCTGTATTTGACAGGAGGGTCACTGCCTTGTGTCCAGCCCCACACGGCGTGAGCAGTGGGTTCCTCTGCAGCTATCTGGGACCAGTGCTCCTGGGGAGGCCGGTGTGCTGTGCTGAGGTTGGAGTGTGCTGGATGATTTTGAGGGGATGGAGTCAGCCTCTGAAGTGCATGCAGTGTCTGCATAGGGACTTTGGAAATCTTCTGGTGGCTGCTGCCAGTTGGGCATTTGAGCCTGAGATATAGACTCTCCAGCTCCTGGGCATCAGTAAACTGATGTGCTTCTGAAGTGATGTACTTTACTGTGAGTGGCATGTTTACATCTTTTCTACAAGTTCAGAGACCCAGTGTTCAACCAGGTCAAACTTTGTGCTCCTTAATGTTCCAAGCCAACATACTGTTCAGCCAAATTACGTTGCTAAAAGTATGCCACTTCCAGATTTTGTACAGTATTTCAGTCCTTGAGTTATTCAGAGTTTCAGGTTGTTATGAAAATATCAAAGTGGAACAGCAGATAGAAAACAGAAACATTACAAGGTTTATGTTGGAGAAAGTAATGGGATTACTGTTAGAAATCAATTACTTATTATGGCATATTTATTAATTCAAAGTATTGAATCAATATGGATATACATTTAAGTATCTTGGGTTTACTGCAAAAGAACATCTCATTGGTATACTGCAGATGAAGAAGGAAAATTGTAAATCAATTTTTCTAGGTTTATTTTTAACACCTTGCTTTCTGTTCTTTTTGATTTATCTGCTGTAACATTGCTAAAAACATGAACTGTGTCTGCAGTGCTTTAGTGCAGCAACTCTGATTTCTGGAGTCTATATGTGCTGGCATGGTATTATAGTATGTAAACTTGATGCCTTTGATGAAAGCTGTCTGCATTTGTAGCCCTCATGGGGAAGAAGTGGGGAAAAAAACATGATAAAGCATAACCCTGAGTATTGTAAAGGTGTACAGAGAAGAAGAAAAACAAGTCCCATAAATGAAACCAAAAAACAGAATAGTGTAGAAGTTGCTGCAATTTTAATGTGCAGGCTCTTCTTTCAGTAGAGGGCAGTAATGGTTCAAGTTTATTTTGAAGTCCACTAGATGCACAGTCACAGCATCCAGTTGTGCCATGCTGTTCTCAATACAATCTTTTAGGAATGGTTGAATGCAGACATTGAGTTTGTTTGTAATAGGTGGCTGGAGGAGGACTGTGAATAGACTTCAGCATACCCATATAAAATTATCAGAAGATGAAGTTCTGTTAGTTGGTTATCTAAATGGCAGAATTTCTATATTTTTTGGTTGTCTGCCCCTTGGCCACGTAAATCTGTGTGTGATTCCCTGTTTTCCTGCTTACAAATAGAATTAAGTCCAGCATGCAGGAGCCAGCAAACATGGGGAAAGCAAGACCTGCTCTGGACTGCTGCAGGTGCTGTCTGCTGGTTCAGTGCAGCATGACTATTGCCACAAAATAAAACCGGTATTTAATTTTATTTGTAATCCTTCACTACTTGTTTTTCTGCTGGGGTAGAATGCATTTAAGGGGCTATCTTACTGTATGACTGATGACAAAGTGTAGTGTTAAACGTGTTACTAAATTGTAAGCTCTGAAGTCCTTTTCTCTCTGGAGCTTATTTGTGTATTGTAGGCATCTTCCACAAGGTGGAGCTTTAATGCTCTGTAGCTGGGATTTTTTTTCCCTCTTCACTAATAAGCAGAAAGATGAATGAAGTTTATGAAATCTCTTTAAACAGGTATAAAACGACCATTTCAATGCTTTTCAAGGAAGTGTGTGGGTTTTAGAAAAAATAAAAAACAACAAACAAACAAACCAACCCCAACAAATAACAGACTCAACAGATATTTTGGCCTCTGTCTGAGTCACTGCAATTAATGTTGTAAAAGAGGAAAGGAAGGATTGGAAAAAATAGTTCTCATTACTTATTTATTTTTTTAGAATTACTCTTTCTGTGCTTCCAAACTGACTTGAAAGATAGGCAGAACTAGATAGAGAAAAGCATTATCAAAATACTTGCTAAATCTTCTCTTACTGGGAGGAGTGTTTTTATTTTTTTAAGCAGTTCTACCCTAAAAGAAGAGGAGGAAACTTTAGATAACAGCTATTCTGATAGATAAAAGAAAGGCAGAAAGCATTTTCCTTTTTTTTTTTTTTTTTTGCACAGCTGTCTCTTCAAGAATGAGCTATGTATACCCTTTCTCTAGAAGATAACTTTCTTCTGCTTTTCACTCTGCCTGCCAGAAGTTGTATCTTGCTGAATTCTGGAAAAGTGCTACCAGTATTTCAGGCTGTGTTTCAGTAATCATTTATCTTGGGCCTCCCCTGTTTCTTTGAGTATCCGAACTGTGTTTTACCCTGTTGCCATTTTGTCGGAAATCCCCTGCTGTTAATTTTATTGGAATGGAATTCATCATCTGCTCGCTGTGCTGCTGCTGGTAAGACAATTTTATACATTAACTAACACAGACATGTATGGACATGAGCTGGTACTGTGCAGACAAAAACTGGGAAAAAGCTTAGCTGGAGAAGGGGAAGAAGAACCAGATGGGGGGGGAAGGGGAGGGAGGGGGTAGCAGCAGGGAGGGAGAAACCAAAGTCTTCAGTGTCTTTCCTGTGCATCTTTTCTGCTTCAAGCTAGCCTTTTCTGATGATAACAAATGTCAGTAATATGTTTGCCATGTCTCTTTGTATGAAACAAAACTTGAGGATAGAAGCAGTTTACTGCGGACTCTTTACAAGTACCCTTTCCTTCTCACCTTTCTTCAGTAAACTCTTGTGTTACTCTCAATATGTTTAGACCAAGAGACTTTATTAGTACTTTCTTCAGGGTTTATGTTGTCACTTCGTGCTTGACTTGAGGAGTTGCAGTTGAAGGCTGTGAAACATTTTCTCAAAGGAAATTATTTGTGTTATTGCTTTGCAGGTGGTGTGCTGGTAAGCAAAAGATAAGAAATTCATTATGATTTTTCATTTTGTAGTTCAGGAGTCTCCCTAGGTTAACAATTAGGGCCTTAAGAACTTGGAACAGAAACTGCATATCAGAAATCCACTTTCTCCCCTTCTAATGTCGCAGCCCCCATCTGATGGTCCTCTCCAGTTTTAGGCACAGAAAATGGCATATGGCAAATGTAATAAAAAGCAGTTGTTCTTTATACGTAATTACAATGAGCTAAGATCCTCTCTGTGCAGACTGACTACTACTGATTTAATGTTAGGTTAGATTTCTGAACCACAACCTTTGAATAGATATTTGACTTGCAAAAAAATAAAGTAATATGAGTAGGGTGTTGTAGTGAGCTTGAAATCGTGTGGGGTTTTTTGCCCAGATCTTACGGATGTGTGGTTGTGTATGGGCAAGAATTCTTGCCCTTCCCTTCCACTGCTTCTGCCAATGTGGATGTCCAGTTTCCAAGGACTCTCAAAGTACTCCACCCCTTGTGTTTCCTAGCACTAGCAAAAAATACCTTTCTTTTCTGAAAGCAATACCAGTTATCAATTACTTTAAAATATTATAGATGGAAGCTTTTGCATAATCCTTAAGTTTTGTAACAGTGTGTGCTTCTATGACTGTTCTAAACTCCAATGACTGTCTATAGAGTTGGATAAAGAATTACTCATTTCCCACACAGCTTTACAGAAACAGTGATTTTGACAGCGAGTTCAG
Source organism: Patagioenas fasciata (assembly GCF_037038585.1). Classification (NCBI taxonomy): domain Eukaryota; kingdom Metazoa; phylum Chordata; class Aves; order Columbiformes; family Columbidae; genus Patagioenas; species Patagioenas fasciata. Next base: position 17,359,194 of record NC_092524.1, read on the forward strand.
GGTGAGTGGAGATAATAAAGCTAAGGATACTGAGGGTATATTTACTAGGGGTAAATATTTTTTTTTCTACTACACAGGCCAATGTCCTATTGATAAAAACACCCTCAGCAGACAATTCAGAGGCATTTCTGTGTTGACAACAGAATGTGGTTGTCTTAGAGCAAAGATTTTCTTAGCACTTATTAGCCAAAAGATCATAGTTGCTTTATTTAAACAAACCAGATGCTTTCAGGGAATACACATGGAAAGGGGCTAAGTGTAGCCTAACCACTCTTAGAGAACAGAATAGGCAGTTGATGACTATTTAGCTGGATTCCCTTATGGTCCCTTTTCTCTGCAAGTCCTATTTTCAGAGTAGAATGTGAAAGAAATGCCGTATAGCCGTTTATTAACTTCAAATCAGTGCAAAAAATTCCTGTGCAGCTTACAAAGAGAGAAGCGTGACACAATGAGTTTTTAGGGTGATAGTGGAAAATGTCATGACTGGGTAGATAGATGCTATCTATAACAAAGCTGCCTGCGGCTTCAGCATCTGCTTTTTTCAAGTTTACTACTCTACAGGATTACTGTCCCATCTTCCGTATGATTATCTTGCATTATTTTTCATGTTGCTGGCAGACCTAGATGCTCATAAAACTGGGAGGCTTGCAATATAAACTTCACTGTTTTGTTCCTGCTCTTAATGTGCTTTTGTCCTGGAGTGTGGTACAATTGCTATTAGAGCTGTTTGTGCTGAATTCCAAGATAACTCTGCTGTGATGCAAGGAGAATGGTCATTACCCATTAAGTGTAGACTGCTTTTAGCTTAAAACTGGAATTGAAGACAGGTATGTGGAAGTAATGCTTAAGATCCAATGCAGCAAACTCTTGTATTTCCCTCTACTCTGTCAGAAATAGTGCAAAACTTTTTGTCTGTTCACTCACCCTTAAGTCTACTACAGCTTAGCTGTAACTGCTACACCAAGCATGTGCGCTTCCCATCCTACTTTAAAAGCAACAACATGTAGAATTCAGCAGATAAAACAGTTGTGATCTCCATTAATCATAATACACGTTCATTCTTATTTGTTCTTTCGCTCTGTTAGTGTATCCTGATAGATGATTGTCTTTTCAGGTACTGCTGCAATCATTGTCTTTTCCCCTCCACTTGTGCTCAGTCAGTTCACTCCCTTGGCCTTGTTTGTGTACTTATATTCTGTGTTTTTTCTAGGTTTTATTCAAAGAGTGACTAATTGAATGAGTTTTGAAAGGATTATCCTAATTTTTTTTCCCCTCTGTTCCATACTCTCATACCTCTAGAAAGTTTTTCAGGCACCTGTTGGCTAGGGAGCCATCCAGGGAAAGGTCAGTATGAAACCTCAGTGCCAAGGGTATTATCGGGGGGGCATGGCTTCAGATGAGAGGCCAAACATCTCACACCATACTTGTTGTATTTCACTCTGCTTTTGGTGAACCACCCTCACAAGTCTCTAGCTTTCATCTAAGTGTCTGGTTAGTAAACCATTGACTTAAGAGAGTCCATCTTTCCAGTGGTAAGGGGATGAGTGTCTCAAATCATAAGGGGGTGGCTTACTGTTTCCACTTTTGTTACATTGACTCTGTAGCTGATGGGCTTAATTTTCTATTATTTTAGTACTTGGTTCACTCCACCTATGTTTTATTGACTAGCTCATAGTAGCTAAGCCTTGTAGGCGATCTGTAACCGATTTCAGTTTTAAATAACATAATTTATGGTTCATATTTTCAGTTCATGGAATTAGGTGATGTTCTTGTAGTAGCTAGCCTTTGGTTGTGGATGTATAAATGGAATTTAAATAAGTTCTGATGAAGCTATACCTTTTTTAATCTGTTGAGAAACTGAAGAAGGGAGGAGATAAAACAGGAACTTAAAACCAGTTCATCAGCTACAGCTACTACACAGTACATTACTTTAAATCACACAGTTGACATTTCATAAGTGTAGATAAATCTCAATTAGACAATTCCAAATGTTTCTGGGAGGAGCTATGGATATAATTGTGCAGTTACCCTAACAAGCAAACAGATTGCACCCCTTAAATAAAAGGAGATATTTGAAACTGGTTTGAACTATTTGAAATTAGTTATGACTCTTTTATGCATCTCACTGAAAAAGGTTGGTTTCTAATGTTAAGGAATGTAAAAATACAGTATACATGATAAAAAACTGGCCAGGGTATAAAATACGGCATTTATAGCATTTAGTTTTCAAACTGTCCCATAAGGGAGTGATTAATTTTCTTCAAGGTATTTCTTGTTTTTTTTTTTTTGGTTCAAATGAGACTGAAGAGATCCTCTCACAGGCAGTGTTACGGCAAATGCAAATGATAAAAGAGACAGAAGGAGCTAGTTGACTAACATTCTAAAATCAGTGGTAAATCTAATGAACAGTAATTTGACTGAAAAAAACCACCATCACAAGTGTGATTGTGGTACTGCAGTGTATAACATTGTCTCTAGATTTTGTTGCTTTTCCCACCAAGGAGGATGCATTTTTTTATTAACATTCAAAGGACAAGACCATGTTTTGCTTAATTGTCCTATCACTTCACTGTTCTGATAATTTCCTTTGAGATGCTGGATCTTTAAGGTTCTACCTGAAACTGGTAAATTTTCTGTTCTGCTGCAGCTTCTCTGTAACTTGTCCTTTTCTACACCAGTTGGGTTTTACTGAAATTCTGCGACTTGTTCTTTCTCTTTTGGTTTATTTCCTAAATAATTCTTTCTAGCCAAGAGCTACATTGGAGTCTTCTTGACAGCACTAGTCTTTGAATGAGGAACTGGCCTTGCTTTACTGCATTTGATTTCAGAATAGTTTATGCTTAAATATATTCTACTCTGAGACATTCAGCTTTGTTTTATATTTAAACCCCCCTGAGTCTTGGAAATATTGTTTCATTTATATAGATAAAAAAATCTAGTAATGTCAGAACCTTTGATATGAATAGAGTTAAAGGAATCCTGAATAAATCCTACTAAAACTTATGAAACCATTGTTCAGTGAAGCTTCAGTTGGAAACAGCTTTTTTTCCATTTTTCTATTTATTTTGGTAAAACTTTGACTTTTGCAAATAAGACACATCAAAGTCATTCTATGTGAACTTATAGTGTTGGTGGTAACACTGTGATCTTTCAGAAAGACTAGTTATCTGGGGGAGTCATGGTTTGAAAATAGTCCATTGTAGGGTGATGGCCCCATTTGAATTTGACTATGTAAACTACTGTGTTTCTGTCATGTTTCAGAAGCCTCTTGGAGATGACAGGGATCAACAAGACTGAAACCTATCACCTACCTTTTTCTTCTGCATCTGCCTCTCAAAACAGCATCTGCTTTGTACGTAGTAAAAACTGTGGCTCTGGCTGGCTGTTGTTGCATTAAGACCCCTTTCCTTTGCCCTTTTATTGGCTTTCTGCAGCTTTGTGGGGAATAGATTGTATAAAGCATGCCACTGGAAAGCAGAGGCTGTTAAAAGGTTTAAGACAAATTTGTTTGAAGACAAAGAGGGCATTGAGGAAAACTGTGGAGAGGGATTGAAGGGCTTTTGCAGTGCAACAGAGCCTTGTCTGTGCAAGACTCAGCCTGCCTCTAAGTTCCAGCAGGCTGCTGAGAAGCAGTCCAAGAAAAGACTCTTCAAGACCCTGTTCCCTTCAACTGAAGCCTGCCATCTGGACAGAGGATGGCTAGAGGGTTCCTGGAACATATAGAAAGGAATCCTGAGGGCTGAAAATAAATGCCAGTGGAGACAGGAAGTGTCTGAGACATAGGAGGGCTGGAGGAGGGGAGCTGCTCAGTTAGCATCACTGCTCAGCAGGTCACAGCACTACCAAGGATGAGAGGCAGATAAGGAGAGTCTCTGTGCTGTGCTCAGAGGTGTGCAGCCCTTCCTCTGGGGCATAACACCCCTCCACTTACTGCTTTAGATATGTGAGGACATATTAGTTGTTTGTTACAGGGGTTCATCTGAGTGATTCAGATCTCTTTACCTTGTAGGAAGGAGAACTTAAATTTGTAGCTCTTGGCATACTAGGGATTTTGAAATAGAAAAGGTTTATGGAAAGCTAGAATGGTGCCAGCTGGTCTTAAATTTCACCTTGATGCTGCTGTACTTGAGTTGTCTCAAACCTGTGTTACTTCAGTGTGGTGTTTGGTTGGGGTCTGTTGCAGTCAGGTCAGATGATGTTATGAGTGGACTATGCCACTGTCAATGATTTTTCTTATGTAGTAAAGCCAGCAAGCTGAGATATTTTATTCCTTCAGTGTGCTTTAATAAGTATTATAATACTGGAGAACTATTTTCTTCCTTTCTGGGTTATGAGGGTGGCATGGTCTTTGTACTCTTCTCAGAATGTGAATGTCAGCTAATCACACCGCCCATCTTTTCTTCCTTTAAGAGTTTCTTAGACCTCTGGAGAAACCTGACAGTGAAAATTCTTTGTATCACCTGTTTTGTGTTTTCAAAGATAACCAGCCAGATAATGGTAAATGGTTTTGCTTTGTGTGCTCTCCTGTAAGTATTAAGTTAAATGAGGAAAGTTTTCATTTCTGAAGATATTTCAAAGAACGTGGTCATGAAGCAGCTCCTTCCTATTAGTGAGTTTTTCAATGCACACAATAAGTGACTCTTCACAGTATTTCAGGGCCATTATCATCTAAAGAATGCTCTCAGAAGGCATGTATTTTGAGAGAAATTTAGACTCCATGCATAACTGAGCTATTTTCCTTTAATGCCTCTGAAAAATGAAAAAATGAGATTATCTTCAAATGTTTACCGTATTTCCCATGTGAAGGTGGTGGTACATTTCTTATTACTGACCTTGGAAGTGGAGTGTGCATTAAGTGGCAGCACTCACTGGCGTACTAGAACTGAGAAGCGGCAGAACGTCTTTTCTGGGTAAGAGAGGAGAATTCCGGAGGCATTGCTTTATCAGGTACATGCACTGGCAGGCTTCTTGGTGAGATCACTGCGGATAGTTTATGGTTTGATTGAAGCTTAATGGGGTAATGAGGGCATGATACCTATGAGTGCAGGTGCAGGCTTGGAATGAGGTTCATTTCAATAAAGTAACAGTAATTTTCAAGTTCCTAACTGTACTTGTTTGGTAAATTAGCCTGTTGACCTAATGTTTTTACAGACCTTGTATCTTACCAACAGAAATCTTGGTCTAGAAATTCTAATTTACATGTTGATCAATAACTCCAAATTTGAAATCGATATGAATTTTATAAACTTATTGTAATGTAAAAAGTAGATCCTTCTACAGTAACATCTTTCCTGCTGGAAGGTTTGTCTTGTTGTTTCCCTCTAGATGACTTGGTGTATCATCACTTACAGCGTATCAGTGAGGACAGTAATTATTTCAGAGGCTTTGCACACAGCTACCGTTTGAATCTGTAATTGGGGGAAGTGCAGGTTAGCTGTGTGCAGGTTAAATGGTTCTCCAGCTGCAGTACTTATTTCAAACTCCATAGCACAGAGTACAGCTGCATAGTGTTGCAAAATTAAATACCAGTTTACAGGTTTAAATGCATCTTGCTATAGAGAAAGAAAGAAATAGTGGATAACATGATCTCTGTGCCAGCTTATTATCTCACATGTGGCTGCTTTAAGGATTTATTTATTTATTTTTATAAGATGTTTGAGGATTGAACAGCAGTGAGCTGGATTCTCAAAGTTTAAGAGGATTGTGACATGTTATTTTCTTTTGCAAGCTTTTTCTTGAATTTCGTTAGTCCTCTCATAGAGAAGTAGCATGCCAGAAAAGGCATTTCAGTAATTTGTCAGTGTTTAAATGAGTCATCACTGATTCTTTGCTGAAAGAAAGTTGTAGTTTTTCCTATTGTGTGTATCTTTTGTTGTCCTAAGTGCCAGGAATTTAGGTTGCTGTCAGTTTTGCAGCAGTAACTTCAGAAATTTTATAACTTTTTTTTGCTTGTGGTGTGTGTAATTGAAGTGCCATGCAATATGACAACATGGAGAGGGCACATCTTCCTTTAGATACAAGGAAAGGGCACAGAACTGATTCAGTATGATTCTGAGCCAGACTTGAAAAATCCTGATTTCTTAAGAAATATACTTAGTCACAACTTACTACAGTTGCTCTTCCTCTGAGCACTTGTTGCTCTTTCATTGAGGTAGAGTTTTTGAGGAGAAGAATGATGGGATTTTGCTAATATATCTGCAGGTGAAAGGTGGAATTTTACAGGAAAAGATCCATGTGAAAACACATACATATGCTTTTCTTATAGCACACTATTGCTTTATGCCTGACCCGTAGGATGAAGTATCTCTGTCTTGGATTCTGTCCACTTGCAGCGTTGCTGGTCAGTGATACACATAAGAGAAGCACCAAAATATGTGCACCAGGAGTGGAAGAGAAGGAAAAGATGGCCTTGAAAATAATTTTGATTCTAATGTGTGTAGGGGGAAAACTTTGTAGTATGAGGACTTGAAATTATCTTAGTCAATATTTCAGTCAAAAAATGGTGACCTGTATTAGCAAATATCCAAGTGTTGCAGTGACATTCCCTAAATCTGGTCACGAGTATAAAAGAGTTATCACTCTTTAGGAGATGGTGGAAACTGGAAGATGCAGAAACATTTTATGGGGTGAGGCAAGGACTCTGGCCCTGAATTTTTAGTGTTGTGTAGGTGCTTGGAAAATTGTTTCTTTGGCACTTGCAACTTCAAAGGTAGTGATAAAGCTTCTCACTTGATTAGCCAAATTCGCTGGTATCGTTATTTAAGTGCAGCGTCTTAGGAAAATGAAAAGCTGTTTAAAAAAAAAGTGCTGACAGTCCGCAACAAAGCTTTATTGAAGTGTTACGTCTGGTATAGGCCCATAACTAGTTCATGCCCTGGTAATGATTCATAGAAAACTGAAGAGGCTCGGTTTTTCACCACTTACGAAGAATAAAGGTTTTCACCACTTAACCTTTAAAAACGTATCCATTTCACCTTTAACAGCAAAAATATAATAATATCCCTTTCTAACTTTGACTACTCTGAGCTGCGTTTTATCTTATTTTATGGCAATGTAGTGAGTTTGTTTCTAAAACAAGTGGATAATCCATTGTCATACTAGGATGGGGACAGTCTGGTGGTATATATCAATATCATATAACATTTCATTACATTAGTTGTCAGAAGGAAAAAATAGAACAGAATTTATATTCTGAATTATAATCTAGCCCAAGTTTTAAACTAAGAAATGGGATTTCAGCTGTTTGTATGCAGGGTGAGGGGTTAAATGCATGGTGGGGTTAAAGCATGGTGCTAATTTGGTGCTCTGATTATGACCGTAAACAGCTGTTCTGGGAATGCAGCAGTTCAGTATTTGTTCTGATGACTCCTTGTATCTGAATTTCTTTGGAAATTGAGAGCTTTGCTAACGTTTTTAAAGATTTTTCTTAAGAAATTTGGAATAGCTGGGAGAAGAAGAGGTGAGGGTTGCAGGTTGGAGCAAAAGGCAGGTCAAAGCTGATGGAGCCATGCACAGTTAAGTTTGCTTTGTACTACTTGTTCATAGGCCCTTTCAACTGTCAGAAAAACTGAAGGATCCTGTACTGGCAAAGGAGCTTGAAGCATAGATGTGAAGGAGAGTACAATATAAAGATTAAATACAGTCACAGGGTATGAGTGCAAATTATGAATGAGGAGAAAGCTGGATAGGTAGGGGAAGAAAGGGCAGCTCTGCTGGAGACAGAAAGTTTTCCAGTTATCAGAGATTTGTGGGTAGATGATCTCCAGAGGTCCCTTCCAATCCCAACCATTCTGTGATTTCCTTCTTTCACCACCTGGAGCTGAACCCAGCACTCTGGTGTCAGGCTGGCTTGTTTAGGCTGGCAGAGCAAATGCCATTGTAAAGGTGCTGAAACTGAACCTGCTCAGGTGGCAGAGATCTGCTGTGGATCCAGAACTGCACACTTTCATAACTTTAGGATCTGAAAATGACAGAGTTTTACACTATAAAAATGACTTCTCCTTGTGTTTAGTAGGAAACAGTGTTTGAAATGTGATATTTTCTTAGAGGGAATAGTATGATAAAGTGGTTTACAATCCATATGTGCAACAAAGATGCTTTAAGGCCTGTAGTCTTTAACTGTTGCATTTTGAAACTTGAGTTGCTTGACATTGCGTGCCCAAAGTTGCTTTAATATACATCATCTTTGATATGAGCCATGCAGCTAAAACCCAGGAGAAAAAAACCCCTTATTTATATTACAGTGGTGAGAACCCTTCAAAGTTACTCTGACTGTGTAATATAAGTTTTGATTATTGAACTAGAAGCAGTTTTAGAACAACCTGGCCCACGTCTTAGTGTTTTTTTTGTTTTGTTTTGCTTCTAGGCATGACATGTATAGATGCTGATTATGCTTTCATTTTTAAATTATGTGATAACGAAGATACAGCCAGATAGGTTTTGCTTATTGATACTTTATTTTTTTTTAAGCTAAAGAAATGAGATTTACTCATAGTATAAGTGGATGTTAACATTTCTTGGTAGATAAGCTTGTTCTAGCTCTTTAAATATGTGATAGAAGATGGTGTCAGCTGGACAAGGGCGTAGTGTGACAATGGCCTATTATGAGCTACTCAAGCCACTGGAGAGTTCAAACTCTGACTCAGCAACACACTACTATTTGACCCTAAGCAATTTAATCCATTTTTGTCCTATTTCACTCTCTAAAACTGGAGAACACTCCACATTGCAGAGATGTAAATGGCTTGGCTAATGATGTGATAATTGACCTTTGAAAATTGTATGCTAATTAGTAAGTTTTTGCTTGTTCACAGCACTGTAGGCAAGACTGCTTTTATTACTGTAGCTTAGTAACTTTAAGCAAAATTACATTGAACTTGGATTAAAAATCCAAGCAAAAAAAAAAGGTAGATAATAACAACAACAATAATAAAGCATTAGATAAATTGTAGATATTCCAGAATAGCATGAAGGATCCCCCTTCTCAGTCTGCTGTGTAGGCTTTCTTGCCTTTTGCCGTCTGTCGGTAATCTAAAATTATGTTTAGAGTGGGTTTAACGATTGGGTTTTGAATTAATTCTTCTGAATCATGAATGTAAACTAACAACTCTGTGACTGTGACCCTTGCATCCAACAGTTAAATCCCCACTGTGTAAGTTGAAATTCTCTAAAAGGGCATGTGTGTAGAAGGAACGGCCCAAAGAGGTACCCAGCCTCCTTGGAAATAAGTTCCCAACCTCTGTGATTGTCAGGCCTGTGTTTCACTCACTGCAGTTAATGAAACTGTTCTCTAATGAAAGTATATGGGTAACATGTGTAGTCTTAGTATTCCTTTTAAAGCCTGGAAGAAGTAAAGGTTGAATCCATAAAGAAGGGAAACATAACACAAGTCCAAAGTTAAGTTAGCTGGATAAATTAGTAGAAGAGACTTGTGCGGAAAGAGTGGGCTATGAGATATGTACCTTTAGATATACATGAAAAAAAAAAAGGTACTTGACTATAAAAATTGCACATGAGGGGCTAAACTGATGATGATTAAAATCTTCCAGGAACACTCAAGAGCCTTTCAAATGAAGTATGATACCACCTGAAAAACATGATGGTTTTGAGACATTTCTAACCTGCTTATGGAGTTTTGTGACTTCATTAATTTGGCAGTTTTTCAAATTCAAACCACGTAACTTCTTGGTGATTCAGAGTTTTCAACCAAAAACTGGTTCTCTCATCTCATCTGGGTCTTCACAGCAAGATTAGTTATTCCCCTCAAGTTGTCCTTCTTCTAGGTAATGGCATAGTAAAAGGATAAAAATTTTGGTTACAGCTTAGAAATTCTGCTTTTATTGTTGAGTTACACCATCTTTTGGCAGGAAGAAAATGTTTCATTCCAAAATAGGATTATTTTCCTTTGTTCTCCCAGATCACCTGTTGACTACTGAAGAAGTATATTGCCACATCTCTGAAGCCATTGAAGATCAGCTTTCTAGACTGAACTCTTTCAGGACACAAGACTGCATATAGGCATGGGATACATTATGTAAGTGAGGAGTTAGGGATTGCCTTGGATTGTAGGTTTTCCCATTGCATAACTACTTTACTTTGAGGGTGACAGAGCACTGGAATAGGCTACCCAGAGAGGTTGTGGAGTCTCCTGCTCTGGAGACATTCAAAACCTGCCTGGACACATTCCTGTGTGATCTGCTCTGGTGAACCTTTAGCAGACGAATTGGACTAGATGTTCTCCGGAGGTCCCTTCCAACCCCAACCATTCCGTGGAATGTGACCAGGCAACAGTTGTACAAAGGTTGGATGAAATTTAGTGATAGGTATAGGTGGGTTTTTGTTGTTGTGGTTTTTTTTTGTTTTTTATTTCTGACTCGAGAATGGTAGTATATAAAGTAAGAATCTAGCAATTAGACTTTGCCTACAATTTTGCCTTGAGAGCTGAGCTCCCCAAAAATCTTTAGAGAAAGTATGTGTGTGCACAGATGAGAGAATGAAAGGCAGTTATTCAGAAAAGAAATGTAACTTCTCTCATCTGAGAGGTATTTTGAGAGGAACGAAGCATAAACGATGACGTTTGAATTGAGAGCTGAGGGCTTATGAATTGTTATTCTCTCACTTGGTGCTTGGCTTGCCATAAGTCATTTCAACTTGTAAAACCTTAGATTTTGTATCTTATTTTCTGACTGTCCAAGTGCTTCCTGAAGTGTCATTATTGCCATTTTACGCTTTGGGAAAAGGAGATACCAAAGTGGAAGCCATGATCTAACTGGTAGATGCAACAGATTATTCATTCCTGGCTGTAAACCATTTAAGTACTGGGAAGTCCACCATTTATAGCTACCAGCTATCTGATATTGAAAGTCCAGTATTTTGGCTTTACTGGGCTTTTGCTTCACGTTCACTGCTGTGCCTTAGCTAATACCATGAAAATGCATAGTACAGATGGTACCCTGCGTGTCTTATCCTTGGTAGTGTAGGAAGAAATGGCAGTGAGATTTTGATTCTGTTTCCAAACCATGTTTCCTTTTATCTGCTCCACTTTATAGCCATGTCTTCCTGGGTTTTTCCAGTCTAATGGCTGTAACAATCTCTGAGGTGATGCAGGTTGCGGGGACTGAGAGTTTTTTCCCAAAGCGCTATAAGAATTTCCGAAAGTGCTTGCAATATAAATGTTTGATAATGTTCTGATGTCCTCACATATGAGGTCCAGACTCTGACTAGGGTGAAGTATCCTTGCCTTTCTTTGAAGGACAGATGACTAGGGTTATGCCTGGGATTAGTCTACAAAGACTTCTTTTTGTTTAGCACTTAGGGTCTTGCAAAAACGTGAAGAGCAGCAGCTGAAGTCCTATATGGCAAGGGCTTTGTTAGCATCACCTAAAAAGTCAGTATTCAGGCAATTTACGTTGCTGCCTTTGCCATTGACACATGTAGGTTTTTTGCCACTCTGAACTTCATTTCAGAGAAGCTGTTTCATTATGTGCATTAGTTTAGAAGTACAGAATAATCTGCAAAAATAATATTGTATTTATTTGTTTTGAGATAGGCAATTAATTGGCTTATTTCTGAAGGTATATAATATGAAGTGCTAGATAAGTGACTACAAATGCAGGATGATAATTTTGATGATCAGAATTCATTCTGAAGTGTTCAGTTTTCCACTCTTCCCTGTTTTCATACCAGTTAGCAACTGATAGATAAAAGCTTCTGGTTATAGTTGTCTTCCTGTAATATGTGTTTAGCATTACACGCTCTTTTTTCTGCTAATCTTCTGTGTCCCATCCCCTCACTTCCACCACTCAGAAGCCCCATTTCCCACACAGAATCTCTCTGGTGCAAGCCAGCTATATGCCATGGGTGCAGAAGTGTGTGTTTGTTTAGATTTTTAGTGGGTACTGAATTGCAGAGAGTTGATCAATGTTTCCCTTCCCAAGTAAGCATCTTTGCATAGGTCTTTCAGACCCATCTAAATTAGGAACTGCAGAAGAACAACTTAGTGGCAGGCAGATTTGTCGTCTTTTTCAGGTGTAAATGTTAATCTTCTTAAGTAAGTAAGTATAATATTTGGCAATAAGAATCTGCATCTGCAGTCTGAAGTTGGGACTTAAGTGGGTTTTCTTTACCCTCATGCAAGAGAAGCATTCTGGAGCCTCATTGGTCCATGCAGTGGCAAGGATAGTAAGGAAAGAGACAAACGTATCTTTGAGGACACTGGGGAGCAAGCTCATAATCCAAGTTTAAACTGAGATTCGGGGAGTAAGGGTGTTACGGGTGTTGTTTCAAATTTAAAATATTTTAATGACCAAGCACATAGTTGTTGTAAACCTTACTGCCTGTTGTACTTCCTAGCCTATATGTGGCATGCAGTCTGTCTTATAAAATTTATACCCTTATTATCCAATTGTATTTCCTGATACCTCGTTTTTAATCTCTTCTACTTTTTTTTTTTTTTGTATTTGACCAAAATTACAGCCCTTTTTAATAATTAAAGGATTTTCCTTCCTTTCCTTTGTTAAAGCAAACAGAAGTTTTACTTGTGGAATACCAGCTTTCTGTATTGGAATCTGGGTATTGTCTCATTATTAACAAAACCAATCTAGTTTTATACTTTTTTTTTTTTTAGTAGAAAAATTGCTTGTAGCTTTTAGCACATTATTGTGAGACCATTTAGGTAAATAAAAATATATTAAAAAGAGAAGAACTTGTGCAGTAGAAAACTTTCTTTCTGCCTATTTTATAGACTTCAGGGATTCGTATGTGCCTGATCATGTGTAGTTAATTTTAGCTGAAGTCTCTTGCTCAGAAATTTTTATCCTGTTCTCCCTCTGTGATACTTTCAGACTTCTGGATTGTATCATTAGCTAAATTTTGCAGCAGAGACTTTTATACCAACTGGGACTTCTTGGGTGGGGCATTTGGTAAGTCATACAGTTATTTCCTGTTCTTGGACTGAATGGGCAGTGCCTGCTCTGAATTACCTGCTTGCTGCTCTTGCCAAGAACATTAATCTTCTCTTATTATTTATGTTTCTTTATGAGCCTTCCTTTGAGATAGGGTGATGTGAATGGGGGTCTTCATGCTCGACAAACCATATACCACAGTTATATAAATAACTGTTGTCCACATGGCTGGTCTCATTGCCTATCTGCATGAAACAGCGCAACTCACTGAAAAATTTATTTTGCCACAGTACTTTCTTAACCCTGTGTAAGGGCCTCTCTTTAACACTGAATGTAGTTATTAAATTCTGTGTAGCTGCTTCTGTTTTTGAAACCTAGAAATCCTTTAAGTTAAAAATAATGCGGTTGAGCACTGTGAAGTCTGATACCAAAAATGCATTATATTGACTTTTTTGGACAGCCCTTCCAAAAGAGTGATCTGTCCGTGTTCATTCGCTCCAAACCTGCCTCCAGGATACTGCCCAAAGTGCGGGATCAGAGCAGGCAGTGTGCCAAAGGTTTGTGTTTCTGCCAGTCTGCCACATGCTGAAAGCTTGGTCCTTCCTGTACTACGCCGTGGGCAGATGTCCATTAAGAATGATCAGGCAAAACTTACCTAAAGGCCTTGTAAATCATGTGGTTTTGTTTTTTTGGTATGTGTTTTTTTTTTCCCTTTTTGTTTTGTTTTGATTTTTTTGCTTTTGTTTTGTGGTGGTTTTGTGTGTGTGTGTGGTTTTTTTTTTTTTTTTTCCCCTCCTATCCTCTTACTTGAAGTTTTGTGTGGGTGTGTATTTTCTTCTAAATTTATAAACCGTGGCTTTTGCCCTTGTCCGGTAGAAACTACTCACCCACCCTTTTCCGTTTCCAGGCGGATTGCTTTTCTGTTATTTCAGTTCTGTAACTTTCTCCAACACTGTCCTGTTTTGCTTATTATGAAATACTTGCAATAACCCTTTCATTGCTGCCCTCATCTTTGCCTTAAATCAGGACTGGCAGTTGTGTTCTTTAAGAAAAACAAAATCTTCTCTTAAAAAACAAATTAAAGACTTCTCACGTGTTATGGCTTTTTGTTCGTATACAGGGAATGTGATACAGCATTCATTTGTAGAGCAACCATTGTAGCGTTCCCCACACAGGCTTTTTTCTTCTTTTCCTCACTAAGCCAAAACCCCTAATGAAATGGGATTTCTTTACAGCTTTGGCAAAGAAATCCCTTCAGCTCTGAAGCTGAGGCAGCACTATCTTCATGTGCAGAATACATTAGCAGAATTTGGGGAGAACACTTATTTCCAGCTGTGTCTCACTTTTTGTGTTCTTCTCCTCTCTTGCTTTTTCATTCCCTATCCAGCAACGATTGAATTGACCTGTAAGCTCTTTGTTTCTCTAATATCAGTGTTTAAATTAAGCCTTAATTAGCTAAGTAGTTAAGTAGAAGTGAACCTGACTGACCCACTGTTCAGTGCTCTGTATGATATATTTACTAATAAAAAGTGCTCTAAGTGCATAATCAGACCAGAAAAGTAGATTCACATTTGTTTCTTCTTATGATTCAGTGTTTCATTTATTATCTTGGGAGTTAACATCACCAACCCTTAAGTACAAGTTATGATGCAAAACAGTAGAAAACAAGGTTAGTGGGTGATTTCCAGAAGAAAGGGAGTAAATTGTTCTCTTTAATAGTGGGAAAAATTAAAATAGATTTTTCAAAAACATTGGAGGGAATGGGCTGAGGATATATGTATAAAACACAAAATGCTGTAGAAGTAACTTCAGCACTTGTGAAAAAGCCATGGCTCTGGAAAATAGGGTACATATGGGCACACTGTCTCCTCTCTTTCCTGGCCAGATGTGGAGAACTGAGGTTGCTAGTGAGTGTTTCTTTTTAGATGTAGAAAGATGTTTCATTCATATGCAAAACTCCACCTGGATGAATAATTAAGCTCTGAGTGTACTCTAAGTCTTTCCAAGTAGTAGAGGAATAGCTATTCTCTTGTGTAACCAGCTTTTTACTTAACTTGTACATTCCTTTATTAAGTTCAGATTTTTTTTTTTTTTAATAGTAGCTGGAACACAGTTTTTTTAACGCTGTTTTCAAAGCACAAAGTGGCTGGGAAACAGTTCAAAACGGTAAATCATCCATACTAATTTCTGTTATCTGAAGAACTGTACTTTAAGCTAACGTCCCAAATTAACTGGGCCAAATGGCCATGTTGAAATTCCCCTCAGAAGCAGAGCAGTAATTGGATGAGTGTTTAGCCTGGGAACAAATAATCCATGCTAAAGTTTATGGATTCTGCTTAGGGAAAGAAATAAAACATAAACGGGCTGTAAGAATGCTTTATGTGTCAGAAGGGATTTTAAGGAGATGTAAAGATGTTTTCCCTCCTCCCATGTGTTTTCACCACAGAAATGATGATTCAGCTTGTGTGCTCACTGGAATGCGTACGTGTAGGGAGAGAGAGGAGAAAAGGATTTCTTTAGGTGCAGCAAATTGTAAATACTGTAGGAGATAATGGGTATAGTGTGTTGCTTCACCACAGAGTTGCCTACTTCAGCGAGTTCATCATCTTTATTTTCATGTTGACTAAAAATAAAGGTTTTTTTAATCTTTGTTAACCAACCAAACAAAACTCCAGGAGGCTTCTCTGGAGCAGGAATTCATTGCTTCTGAAACAGTTGTATTGGCAAGTAGGCTTTTGCTGTGTTTCTGTGGTAAGTTCTTTTGTCCGTGATAGCATTTTGGGATCCCAGCATCAATGTGGCTGTCCCTGACTCTGATTGGATAGTTTATATTTAGTTGCTGGTTTCCTATAATAGTTTTCAGATGGAGATATTGAAGAACACATACCCTTGTGCTGCTGTAATCCCTGAAAGAGCATGGAGGAGTGAAAAAGGAGTGAAAAAAGAAAAAAAAAAAGCAATGATGTCTTTTGACAGAAGTAGAATTTGGAAAAAAACAGCAGCTGCTTACAGCAACAGAATACGGGAATTTATTTTTTAAAAAATTAAGGAGCTGGTAAAAACACTCAAAATCCATGAGTATATCACTTAAATTTTACGTCCAGAAAGCTGCTTAAAAAAGCTGTGGTAAGGTCTGGTTTTAATTAATTATGAAAATGGTGATTCTCCAATTTACCATAGTAGTCACTTTCTGTTACATAATAGTCATCAGATACCACCTCATGTGTTCCATGCTGCCGGTGCACTTCCAATGCAAATTAGCAGATACCTAAAAAAAAAATAGTGTCATATATATTTCAATTATACTGTCAGCTGCATCTTTTCAGTGGCATGTGATTTATTTCAATTAAAACTGAAGACATAACAGATTTACTCTAAGCCTGAGTTTAAGACCACCTCTACAGAAGTACTGGCTTCCAAGAAGAAAACTGTGTTCAAGTTTTTGTTTGATTCTGGGTTTGCAGGGCATTTAGAAATGATCTTTTTGTACAAGTTTTGATTTATTAGCTTTAACTATTTTTTCTTCTCTAAATTGTTAACCAAATAAATCATCCTGGTTTTCTTTGATAAACTTCCAAAAATGTGTCTCTGCTTTATCCAGCACTGGTAGGTAGCTGTCTGCAGGGACCTAACTTCTAGTTCTTCGATGGCCGTAGTGAATCTTCGCTCACTCCTGAGGGACAGCAGGGCCTGGCCATAGCAACTGGGAGAATCGGGCCTGGGTGCCAGCCAGCACATAGGCGGGATCTTTGTGGAGTTGATGGTTGAGAAGAACATGAAGTGTAATACTTTCCCATGATGTAAATGATAAAATCAAGTGCTGATACTGCTGTGGTGGTAGTGTCTTGGACTTATTTGCAGTCCTGGCCAGTGTAGCTTATTTTGAAGAAAAAAATCTAAAGCATGCTATAGTCTGGTTTGGCTTGAGCTAGTTTGCCTTGTGTGGTTACACAGCACAATTTTCATTAATTTTCATTTTTTCTTCCAACTAGTAATGGAAGCAAATCATAGAAAGCTATAGATAAGAGAGACCTATAGAAGTCACCTACTCAGTCCCCAGCTCTGGAGCAAAATAATCTCTGTAATATTTAAAATAAAATAAAACACAAAAACACCACCACCACAACAATACAACCAAACAACAACAATAAAAACAACAGACAAAAACAAACAAACAAAACCTAACTTGGCTTAGAGCAGGAAGAACATTTTGTTTCCTTTCTCTTTACAGCAGTTTTCTGCATTCTTGAAAGATGTTATCTTGTTTTCCTCCCTCAGTTTTCTCATTTGTGAGATAAATAGTATTCTTCTTGGTGCATTCTGGGCTCCAGCTTGTTCTACATCTGTCTACTAGGGTGCCAAGGGTTGGGCACGGTACTCCAGATTGCTTTCTATCTTGTAGACGCAGCATATTTGTAACGCTCAGTCTCGTTGCCTTTTATCAACAGTATGACATTGTTGATTTCTTTAACCTGTAATTCCTTGTAACCCTTTTTTCTCTCAACATGTGTGATCTGATCAGTCCCTGTACAGGTATATGTGATTACACCTAACTGTATAATCTCAAGTGGCTAGAAAGAAATTAAATACTTCTACTATATTTTAGGCTGTTTTCTATAACTGTTAATTTTTCAAATTGCCAATCCGAAAACAATGCAAAGATGAAATCAAGGTGAAAATTCAGCTTGATGAACATTATCTTACTGGCCCAAATGTGTAAAGACACAGAATAGTGTTGTCCTCAGGCCAGAGTTCTGTGGGACCCTACCTGTTGCTTTCCTCTGTTTGGGTAGTGAATAGTTAATCTTTATATTTGGCTAGCGTGCAGTTTTCTCATTATCCTAGAGTAGATTCACCTAGGCCACAAGTGACAGTAATTTCAACATACATTGTTAAAAATGTTTTTAATGTGATTTATTACTTGAGTCAGTGTCTGTTTACTCACAGACAGTAAATGATCAACAATTATCTGGAGTAATTTTTGCTCTGTGTGGTAGATTCCCCCATCTGGCCCAGACGTTAAGCTGTGCAGCTGTTTAGTTCACAGCTATCAGGGAATGGTAGGGTGAACAGAAAGCGAGGAAAACAGCCTCATCGGGGACAGTGCAATGGTGTGATTTATGCTGGGCAGCCTGCCCAGGACTGGACTGCTAGAGGATATTTTTCTCTGCAGCATTCGAGCGTGACTTTAGATCTGTTTTTAACTTTCTACAAGGAAAATAAACCTTTTTAACCACTAATTGTGTGTCTCTTTCCACATGTGTAGTTTCCAACTTGGTAATAGGGGGAGAAAAAAAAACGAAATAGTCTGGGTGTTTGTTATTTAGGGCTTGTTATTTAGCTGCCTTATGCTGAGTGCAGTGCTGAATACTTGAGTGACAGTCACAGCAGGGCTCGAGAGAAGGAGGGAATAGATCTGAAACTCCTTTCAGACTAATTGGAAGAAGAGCAGCTCACCAGTAAAATACAGCTTTCTACAAGACTTATTCATGCACATGCAAGGAGCAGTTGAGGGATTTTGTAAGAAACGCCTTCTGCGGGATTTTTTGCTGCTTTTTCTTGGTGGGCTCTAGGATTCTGTTAGAGGTGTTTTGGGGGAGATTTTACACTTCCAGACCCTTGTTTGGCTGCAGGCAGTTTCCTCTGGGCTTCCTGCTAAGTGGTTCTGGTGGCGGTTTCACATTGTTCCTCACTGATGACTCAGAGAAACAGGAAAGAGATCCCCTAGTGAACAAAAAGCACAACCACCAAGCAGGTGCCTGGATTTTGGTCTAGCAGAGGACAAACCACCTCATTCTGGATTTTTTCCTAAGATTCTTATCTGCAAGTATGAGACTCAAGAGGAATGGTTCATACACGCTGAACGGGTAAGAAAGAGCCTGTATCCTCCTTTGAATCTTCATCGTTAAACCGTCGTGAAAACAGAGGCCTCTATTTTTCTTTCTAGTGACAGGGTATGTGAAATAATGACCAAGTCTTTTGTCTCAAAAAAAGCGGATGTTCACAGCATATGAAATATGCATTTATTTAGCTTGCTTTCTTCTACGTTTTGTTAGATTTGCTTTTAAAACATGTGCATCTGTTGGGGGCGGGTTAGAGTTGTCAGTGTTAAAATGAGGTGGATCTGCTCAGTAAAAGCACCGCAAAGCATTAGAAACTGTGATTCCTGAAGAGATACCTGTGCTAATCATTTCAAGCATTTGCCAGCAAACACGCTATGCTTTTGGTATGAACAACAGCTAAACTCATTAAATGTGGTGCTCTCTGATAGTGAATACAAATTTCTTTAAATTTAGTCAGTCTAAATAAAATTAGTTTCAGTAGTTTCAAATACTTAAAACTACTTAGTCACTTTACTAGTTTTGTGGGTTTAAAAACACTGATTATTTTTTCTGTTTGCTATTAAATCCTCTCAGTAATGGAATATACCATTACTGTAAAGATCACTAACTAGATATTCCTTGTTTAAAGAACATTTATGTAATAATTGAAGATAGAGAATTTTCAGGTGAAAGTGTTTGTTTTCCAATTACATTTGATTTCAATAAAGCAGGTTATTGTATGTCTTCATACGATGTAAGTTTTATTTCTCAGCACAGCCGTACCTGAACTGGAGAGGACTTGTACTTCCACAGTCCTCTGTTAACTGTTTATTAGTACCTGCCAGGTGAGTTGACAAATGAAGAAAGTTGTTAGTCTCAGAGTGTTGTTTTACTTTGCTGCTGCTTTTAACCTTCTGTCCTGAGCAAGCCTTGTGATAAGTGCTTCATGGTGCCATTGGCTTAGCGTTGTATTCTTGAAAAGCCCAGGCATATTTCAGTGTCCAAGCGTACAGACTAGCCCAAACCTGCCTAGGTGCTTTAAACTCATGGTCTGTTGTGCACTTGATTGTCAGTCTCTGCCCAAGAGAGGCATATAGCAGTGCAAGCAGATGGGAAATACTTCAGTAGCGTTGCTCAGCTGGTCTTCGCTGGTTTTGCCAGCACTGGCTTGCACAATGCCACTTAGAAGGACCCCTTGCTTTGCCAACATATGTTTAAATTTGTTTTTTGTTTGTTTTTAAATTAGATTTGGAGTAAGTTTTTTTAATGGCAAAGTAGATGGATGCTAACATCTTCCTGGCTTTACTTTTTGAACAACTGTAATAAAAATTCCATTATCTGGCTGCATACAAAATCAAACATAATTCAAAGTTACTGTCTTGCAGTATTTAGGTTTAAATTGTAAGATGTGTTTGCCACTCAATGGGATTGAGTTTCTAGTAGAAGTTAAGAATATATTAGCATTAACTTGTCTTTTTGGCAGAGGTTTTTGACCCTGTGAGAGATTATCTTAATTTAGAGAGTCAATTAAGAAATGGTGCTGAAATGCAAAACATAATGGATAGTGCTTATGTTAAAGGGTTTTTTTTTTTAGATTTTAGTTACAGGAAGCGTAATCTTTAATTGATGTGAGGTTTATTAAAAATGAATGCGTGGTGTAGAACTTCAGGGAAATAAGTTGTGCAAGATCACCCTGTGCATCTGTTGTGCCTTGTTCTAACTTGCAAGATGCTACATCATCATTTTAAGGAATTTCATTTGTTGTGACCCAGTGCATACCTGGCATTACATTTTACAGCAAACATTTAACTGGAAGTGTTGTATTGCAGTGGGTAAAACCAGTGGCACCCAAATGCTTGCATGAAAAAGAAGCTTCAACTGTGAGTTTTTGGGAGACTCCAATATTATCTGATTCTAACCTGCTAATGTGCTTTGCTCTATTAAACAGCAGATGCTGAGGAGTGGATGCCTCTAATTAAAGAAATTCCTTTTATGTTTATCTCTTGCCTAGATGGTTTAGTAATGCAAGGTAATGGAAAAAGATTTTCAAGTATGTTTTCCTGTTTAGCCTAAACTTTTGGCATGTCAGCAGAAAGGCTTGTTTTGATCTTTAGGGGTTTTTGTTTGGGACAGTGTGTTCCACTCATCAGGTGCAGTGGCCCCCTGTCAGACAGGTCACTTCAGGAGAGAGGAGCTGCTTGGACACTGCTGCAGCAGGCGAGGACATGGTTACTGTGGGATTACTGTACACAGTGTAGTGCATGGAAACTGAGCTTCTCTTATTTAAAACGAACAAACAAAACCAAAAACCAAACAAACAAAATGTGGTTTGCACAGCTAAACGTGAGTACCTCCGGATAATGAGTGCGTTCAGAGATTAACTGCAGAGTATAGTGATAAACTGCCCAAGTATACTCCAAATCAGACAACGTAGTATTATGCTAAATGTTTAATGTTAAAACATAGAGGTTGACCATGGAGAGCAATAGGAGGGGATTCTTTACATCAAAAGTCACTTTGGTTGGCACCTTTCTACTGTATTGAGTCTTATTTTGTAAAGTGGAGCTATTGAATTTGCAGGAAGTTCACAGTAAAGGGTATACGATGGCATTTGTGAGGGAGAAAAAGGATTTTGTTGAAAAATCTCATTTTTAAAAACAAAAGTGCAACTTCTTGTTTTTCTTACATACTGTATCCAGATGTTCTTAAAAAATAAACAAACCATGCCTAACTCAATAAGTTCTCACAGATTGGTTTATCAAGCTCCAGATAGTGTTTTTGTTTTAGGTGGTCCTGATATCTTGGACGCAGTGACCAAAAGGGGTGATGGGAGAAGATAGGATACAGGGGTTATGTGAGAACCCTTGTATCTTTTGCATAAAGATGGTCACTTTTCCTTTTAATAGTTGCGTCTTTGACATCATGAGATACTCCCTGAAACTGCAGATATTTTATCCAGTTTTCAGGAAAATCTTGATTTTTGTTTTTAATTTTGCTTGTAAACAATGAACTGTAGTGAGAGTATCATCACAATAAATTTGGGGGGGGCAGGGGGGAGATATGATTTGGTCAGGCTCTGGTTGTACGTGTAAACTCATACGAGGAGGAAGACTGCAAGGGGAGCAAAGAAGCCTGAAAGTGTTTTCACACCTAATACCAGCAAAAAACTCCCCCTTCCTAGCCTTTCTCCTGTTCCGTTGTACCTCAATTGATATTAGTATAAGAACTGTACACATATAAACTGGAAACACATGTAAAATCCAGAGTTTGACTTAGAAACAGTGATTTGTAGGTGTGCTTTGAGTAGATCTCACTGGACATGGGCATGTTTGCTCTTGCTTTTTGAAGCGGGTAATGTTTACGCAAGTATGTGGAGACAGAAGGATCTGGTGCTGAGATTCATCAGGGGACACTGAGTTGGGAGACCTACGTTATCTTGCTGAGACTGACGTAGAAATCTTACCTGCCAGCATCTCTTTGACAATGTTGTTAAGTCAGCTTTGCTTTTATGTGCTAACCTGCAGTGTGCTGATTATATTTCTTTGCATAGCACAGTTTATTTTTATAAACAAACTCTTTTGAAGGTCATCTTAACTTGGGAGATATCCCTTTATTTGCATGGTGCTGGGCTTATTGACAGTGAAAAATGTGCTGGCACTGTAATTGTTTCAGCATCTTTTTTTTTTCTCTGTAAATGCTGTTTTTTCTTGTACCTTTAGCATTTGGATTTACTGATAGTAAAGTCTTTGGTAAGTTGTCAAATAACAAATACTGTTTATTACACATTTATTTCCTCTTTCTTCTCTTAATTACTTGAGTTTAAGGAAGGATGTAAATCCAAGCATGCATTTCACAAGATATGACCTCAACCCACCTGAAACAAATACACAGCTTGAACTTTGGTGTGATGTAAGCTTCCTGTGCCTTTTAAAATCATAGTGGACGGGCTTACACATTCCTATAACCTTTGTAGTGATGCATACAGAACCATGCCCATGGTGATTTACCTTCACAATGGCCATGACCACCATGTTGAAGCTTTGCTGCAATGTGAAGTAGATCATACACTTGTAGAAGTCAAGAGCTCCTTTGGACACATGTAAACTTTCTGACCTTGCTTCAAATATCACATGGCATAGTGATAAATAGTCTACTAGGTAAAATTGCACCCGAACTGGGTTTTCTGATGACCCTGGTTAGTGAGCCACACAATGCCCCATCACTCTCTTCTGCTTGGCATGACAATTTTGACAAGGCCATGCAGCGTATAGTTTGTCTGCAATACGTTCTAACTCGGTGCAGGTTTAGAAACTTGAAAACTGTTTGAAGATGGTGTAAAACTAAGCAATGATATCTGCAAATCCTGCAAAGCAGTCACCTCAAACTTATGGTAATGGACACTGAGCACCATGTACAAGAGGTTATTTATTGAAACAAATACATAGCACAAAGTAGAATGTTTAAATGCTAAGGTTTTTCTTCTCATCTTTACTGTACTTGACTCTGCACTGTTGAATAACTGTTGTGTGGCATGTTCTCCTGGATGGTTTCAAGCACCAGAGGAACGTAGCTAGGTTGTGCATTCAGAAATCTGGCGGGGTGGAAGCTTTGAGAAAGCAGTGTTTGCAGCTAGCATCTCAGTCAGTTGAGTACTTGCTGAACCTTCTTGAAAAGCATGTGCTTAACTTGTGATACCAGTGTTTCAACCCAGAATTCAAATAGTTTGACATCTCCCTTCTTCTGCTCGGTGCTGTTCTGGGCCTTCTGAAAATGCTCTTTGAGTTCTGCTCTGCATGGAGATTTTTTTTTTGCTGCATTCATCTCAGGACTATGTGTACATGAAGGTGATTATATATAATCCAAGGCAGAAGTAACCAGTTCCTTGAAACAAATTCAAGTTGGACAGGGACAAAATACTTAGGAATATTTGAATGATTAATGGATGCTCAACTGACTCTGATAACATATTGTTGGCCCCAAGATCTGTTTCCTCTGCTCCAAGCCACTGCTTTAAACTAATGAATCTTGATTTTGAGCCAAGCACTGAAATTGAAAAAGAATTTACTTGTGTGCTTCTGTCTTGTTCTGACGCAAAGCAAGCCAAGGAGAAAAAGTCGTATCTTATGTTTATTTTGCCCAAAAAAGTAGAAAGTAGGAGCACAATAAGTCTGCTTCAGAAGGCATTTTATTAAGTGTTGTTGCAACCACAGGAAAATAGCGTTAAAGGATGTGACAAACAGCTCATGAAAGCCTGTTGAAATAGCTCATCTGGCAAACAGAAGTAGTACGAACACCCAAATATCTTATCTGAGAAGAAGCAGCTGTTTGAACTGCTTTATGGTTCTCCCAAATTACCACAGTTTCTATCGTGAAAAAAGGGAACATCTAAGGGTTGCAGTACAGACTGTTAGCTTTGGAAAGCACAGCACAGATTTATCAGATTAAGGCCAAAAAATGTAGATTATCCACTTCAGTTTTTGTTAGATTGCAAATCCATTTTGGAGAGTCATCTTTAGAATGCTTTATGATGTCGAAAAACGTCAGCTGAGCTGCAGTGCCAGCACTGCTGACTGACTCTGCCTGACTCCAGGTGATTTTAGTGCTCTTGGTCAGCTGTAGGCCTTTGTGCTTATTTGTAACTTAGTTACAGGTTTGTTCTTCCATTTTCTGAAACTGATGGTGATTTTCATTCACTATGCTTCAGTTACAAAGTGGGGTGGCTTCTCCTGTGTGATTAAAATGCCCCTTATTTTGCTCTTTTCTTGGAGCAGGAAGGTGTAGACTGAGATCTGAGGATGTTCTGACTACTGGGTGAGTATAGAGAGACACCAGCCTCTGAGAACAAACAAAATGCAGCAAGTCTTTTCGTTCACAACCAGCGGAAGTTTCCTTTATAAATTACTTTCCCCCAAGTCTCCCACTCCACACCCCTGAATCCCACAGTTGCCATCGCATTACTGCTTGTTGACATGGCCAAGTGATCAGGACAGGATTGGAGTCTAGACCTTTTTCCCCACATGCAGCAAGCAGTGGAGCCAGGAAAGGCTGCCAGCTGTTTCTGACCACTGCTGTGTGCTCCATGCCTTGGAGGTTCCTTACTACAGGTTCTGGTTGCTGTGCTCTTCCAATGCTCTGTCTGAGAACCCTCTTATCTTACTGGTGGCTCTGCTGTAAGAACTGTGAGGAGGGGTATGGAGCTGTCAAAAGCTGGAGAGTGACAATGAATGCAAAGGTCTTGAAAAAAAGCAACAGGGCTAACAGTAGTGTCACTGTCTCGTAACAAGAACTTACCATTTGCAGCAATTCCACCACATTTTGGCATTATTTGTGTATTCTGGACAGCCCTGCTACTGGCTGCCTTACATGAGAAGGTGACAGTAGGTTTGCCAAGCAGAGGGAGATGGAAATATGGTGCAAAACACTGAACTATTTCTAGAATTGTAATTATTTTGATTTAATCATCACCTCCAGGAATGATGTTTCTTTTATACAGATTGCTGGTATTGTTTTTGTAACTGTTGTCCTGTATATTCAGTCTGGCTGTTCTGGTAGCCTTTGTCCTACAACACAAGACTTACGATCTCATATGTGTTTTCTTTGGGATTTTTTTGTATATGTGAGTAGGCAAAAGTAGTTTAAGCATTTTTATATTCATTAACAATACATGCATAAAGACTTCAACTGTAAGCCTTATATGGGGAAAGTATTATAAACATAATGCTTCTAAATAGAAGATTTCATTAGAACTTGCACTGTGAGTCATTATTTTTATATTAATAGAGCTATTCCCAAATATGGATTTGGAACTGGGCCTTCGTCATGGTGAATGCTAGGGACGACTTGCAGAAAATAAGTATTTAAACATAATTTTTTTGGGGGGGTGGTAGCCTCTTGATCAGCCAGTTATTGAGATCAGTGAAGCATATGGTTTAGAATAATCCTGTTAGTCTGAAACTGTAGTACCTTATGCTAGATTATATTTTAGTTGGAAAAATCTTTGTTGTTTTATGTGGAAAAAGTGGGTGAGAAATAAAAATCTCTCAGGCTGTGACATGCTTTTAAAACTGTCCTGATCAGTTAGTCTCCTGCCCCTTGGAAATATTTAAATCAAAGAATAACTTATGGGAATGTGTTCATTCTCATTGCTTATGTATCTGCAACTAACAGTAACAAATATTTTAGTCTCTACTAGAAACAAAGATTTAATTCAGAACTCCAGAAACTGCTGTTGCAGGTCTCATGTGAGTGCATGTGTTCTTCTCTCTCTCTTTCTCTCTCTCCTTCCCCCATGGTGTACATATTTACTTACTGGAAATGTCTGACCTCTTGAAATAAAACAATGTTGTGGCACAAATTCAAGGAAACTGTCATCCTTGCTTTTATACAGAATCTCAGGCGGTGATAAATGCTCATACTAGGATTTAAGCATTACAAATATGTTGTTCCATTAACAACCTGGAGGCAGAACAGGGAACAACAAAACACTTCAGACACTGAACTTTTTTTTTTTTTCTTCAATGTCTTCTATGACAGCACTCCAGCCAGTAAATCAGCTTTATTGGGGGCCCAACTTAAATGCCTCTATGCAAACACACATAACATGGGGAGTAAACAAGAGGAACTGGAGATGGGCGCAGGGCTATGACCTTATTGGCATCACAGAGATGTGGTGGGATGTCTCCTGTGACTGAGGTGTTGCAATGGAAGGACACAGGCTCTGTAGGAAGAACAGGCAGGGGAGATGAGGTGGAAGTGTTGCCCTCTGTCAGTGACCAGCTGGAGTGCGTGGAGCTTGGTGTGGGGGTGGATGTGGAGCTGACTGAGAGCTTATGGGTCAGGATTAAAGCGAGGGCAGGGACAAGTGACATTATAGTGCGAGTCTGCTACAGGCCACCTGACCAAGAAGATGAGGCCCTCTGTAGACAGACAGGAGAGCCTCACATTCACAAGCCCTAGTCCTCATGGGGGAGTCAACCACCCTGAAACCTGTTGAAGAGACAATACAGCAGGGCATAAGCAGTCCAGGAGGTTCCTGGAATGCGTTGATGATAACTTCCTTTTCCAAATGACAGAGGAGCCAACAAGGACAAGTGCTATACTGGACTTTGTTCTCACCAACAAGTAGGGGCTGGGGGGGGAATGTGAAGCTCAATGGCAGCCTTGGCTGCAGTGACCCTGAAATGGTGGAGTTCAGGATCCTTAGGACAGTGAGGAGGGCACACAGCAAGCTCACTACCTTGGACTAAAGGAGAGCAGGCTTTGGCCTCTTCAGGGATCTGCTTGATAGAGTACCATGGGATAAAGCCCTGGAGGGAAGAGGGGCCCAAGAAAGCTAGTTAATATTCAAGGATCACCTCCTCCAAGCTCAGGAGTGATGCATTGCAACCAACAAGTCCGGCAAAAATGCCAGGAGACCTGCATGGATGAACAAGGAGCTCCTGGACAAACTCAAACATGAAAAGGAAGCCTACAGAGGGTGAAAGCAAGGACAGGCAGCCTTCAGGGAATACAGAGAAATTGCCTGAGCAGCCTGGGCTCAGGCTAGGAAAGCTAAACCCCTGATGGAATTAAATCTGGCCAGCAGTGTCAAGGGCAACAAGAAAAGCTTCTGTAGGTACATTGGTGATAAAAGAAAGAGTAGGGAAAATGTGTGCACTCTCTGGAAGGAAATAAGAGACCTGGTTATCTGGAATATGGAGAAGACTGAGATACTCAATGACTTCTTTGCCCAGTCTTCACTGGCAAGTGCTCTGGCCACACTGCCCAAGTTGCAGAAGGCAAGGGCAGGGACCGAGAGAATGAAGAACCTCCCACTGTGGGAGAAGATCAGGTTCGAGACCATCTAAGGAACCTGAAGGTGCACAAGTCCATGCAACCGGATGAGATGCATCTCTGGGTCCTGAGGGAACTGGTGAATGAAGTTACTAAGCCACTTTTCATCATATTTGAGAAGCTGTAGCAGTCCAGTGAAGTTCCCACTGACTGGAAAAGGGGAAACATTACCCCCACTTTTAAACAGGGGAAAAAAGGAAGACCTGGGATACTACAGGCCAGTCAGTCTCACCTCTGTGCCCAGCAAGATCATGGAAGCTATGCTAAGGCACATGAAAAATAAGGTGATTGGTGTCAGCCAGCACGGCTTCACAAATCATGCGTGACAAATTTGGTGGCCTTCTGTGATGGGGTTTGGTTACAGCGTTGGTGGATAAGGGAAGAGGAACCAACATCACCTACCTGGACTTGTGCAAAGCATTTGACACTGTCTAACGCAACATCCTTTTTTTTAAATTGGAGAGACGCGGATTTGATACATGGACCACTCGGTGGATAAGGGATTGGCTTGAAGGTCACACTCAAAGACTTGTGGTCAATGGCTTGGTGTGCAGGTGGAGATCATTGACGAGTGCCATTCCTCAGGGGTCAGTATTGGGACCAGTGCTGTTTAGCATCTTTGAGGTTACAGACAGTGGGACTGAGTGCACCCTCAGCAAGTTTGTCAGTGACACCAAGCTGTGTAGTGTGGTCAACATGCTGGAGGAAAGGGATGTTGTCCAGAGGGACCTTGACAGACTGGAGAAGTGGCCCGTGCAAACCTCATGTAGTTCAACAAGGCCAAATGCAAAGTCCTGCACATGGGTCAGGGCAATCCCAAGCACAAATACAGGCTGAGTAGAGAATGGATTGAGAACAGCCCTGAGGAGAGAGACTCGAGAGTGTTCATTGATGAGAAGCTCAACATGTCCCAGCAATGGCTGCTTGCAGCCCAGAAAGCCAAGTGTCTCCTGGGCTGCATCAAAAAAAGTGTGACCAGTAGGTCAAGGGAGGTGATTCTCCACCTCTACTCAGCTCTTGTGAGACTCTACCTTGGAGTATTGCATTTGGCTCTGGGGTTCCAAACTTAAGAGGGACATGGACCTGTTGGAGTGAGTTCAGAAGAGGGCCACAAAGATGATCAGAGAGCTGGAACACCTCTCCTGTGAAGACAGGCTGAGAGAGTTGGGGTTGTTCAGCCTGGAGAAGGCTCTGGGGAGCCCTTATAGCAGCTTTCCTGTACCTCAGGGGGAACTAAAAGAAAGCTGCAGAGGGACTCCTTAGAAGGGCATGTAGTGATAGGACAAGGTGTAATAGCTTTACATTAAAAGAGGGTAGATATAGATAAGATGTAAGGAAGAAATTATTCACCATGAGGGTGGTGAGACACTGGAACAGGCTGCCCAGAGAAGTGGGGGATGCCCCATCCCTGGAATTGTTCAAGGCCAGGTGGGATGGGGCTTTGAGCAACCCAGTCTAGTGGAAGGTGTCCCTGCCCATGTCAGGGGGTTTGGAACTAGGTGATTTTTAAGGTCCCTTCCAACCCAAACAATTCTATGATTCTGTGCCACCTCCCTCCCCCCCAAGTAAACTGCTTTGTGGAGTACGTAGTGTGGTTAGGGCTTATAATGAAGGTGGTAGGGTAAGGGAGGGTAAGAAGTACCCTTTTAAAAGTAGCCATATAATTTATCTGTTGTACACCAGAACTATTAACATCCCAATTTAAATAACAGAGGCAGTAAATTAACTCTGAACTCTTACACCAGTTACTGTGAATTGCAGATTTAGTAGCTTGATATGCAATGGACAGTTTATTTCTGCATCTTCCCCTTAAAATGCTCTGGGGACTAAAGCTTTAATGGGATATTACTGTGGAAGCATAATGAACAAATTTGTTAAACATTGCCATTTCTAAAGCTTTTTTCAGTTAATTCAAGCTTTCATTTGAAATAGAATGGGAGTTTGTTTTCTTCCCGTACCTGCTCTCAAACCATACCTACAGTAATGGTGATGTAAATTGAGGTTTTTCCCTCATAGCTGTATTGAGAGGACTGTTGATTATGGCCTGCTCTAAAGCTAAGAAAAATGGAGAAAAACCTGTGAATTATTTTTTTTTAAGTCTTCCATTCCTGAAGCTCTGTCCTGCTAGTGATGCAGGATGAACCAGCACTTTGCCTAGTGCTGCTAGCTCAGCTAAAAGAAAATGTGAATTCTTTAACTTATTCTATGTAGGGAGAGAATAGCAGCAATGCCGATGGATGCTAAAGATAACGCAGCGTTGTGCATTGGTAGGAAAAATCGTAATGCTGGATGTTACGTAGCTGACTGCACCATGCTGACTTTATGTGCCTGTCAGGTTTTATTGGCTTGGGAGGTTTATTTTATGGCAGTCATGCAGCTACATTACTCCAAGGTGTTCCACCTAATCTTTTCAAAGACAAGTCTTAGCTTTTCCAGTCAGTTTCAATTACGAGTATATGCTTGATACAGTAACATGGCAGTTTTCTGAGGGGAATGAGAGAGTTTCTTCATTATAATTTCATTTTGTGGAGCTTGTTAGGGAATTTTTGTAATGAGTGATGGCTCACAGAACACTCTGAAGAGAGACTACATTGACTACATATTTAAGTACTTTTATGGTGTTAAATGCTGTGTTTTGTAATATGCTCAGGACTCTCACTGCACTTAACATTATTTAATTATTTATTTTTAAAGCTCTAAAAGGCTGTTCAGCCTGTCCTCAACAAGCACAAATTAAGATAGCTATTCAGGAACTTAAAGCAGCCAGAGTGTTTTCAGGCTCTTTCCATCTTTTCACTAAAATAATTTGATTTCTCAGTAGTTGGAATATGGCTTTCTGAGATTCACTGCCATCCAGTTTAGGACTCTATTACGAAGTGGTTTAGATGTTAGATGCTTTCTGTGAAGGTGGATAACATACCAAACTGAGGTGTGATGCAGTCAAGTGTGGAAAGATGACTTTAGAGGAGGTCACTTGGAGCTCTGCGCTGCCTCTTAGCTTGCACAAAGCCAGGGTCTTTGAAGTTACCCAGGCACTTACTGTGCAACTTAGATTTTACATAAAATCAACTATGTTGCCAAAGGAACATCTGTCTGTTATTTGTGCTGTTGTACTGACCATTCAGGCCATGAGGGACCTTTCTTCTTGTGTTCTAGAGTATGTTTTAAACAAAAAAATGCTGTTTGAAAAACATTTTTCTAGGTCTGTAACACCTCTTTCATGGAAGAGTACTATCCATTTGCTTTGTTTGGTTTCCCTCCTGTTCTCTGACATAGAAGGGACTGAGCAGATTTGTGTAGGGGCTGATTGTTGTTTTAGAGAAGGCTTTGTGATCAGAGAATTATCTTTTAATAGCTTTCTTAACCCCTTCCAAGCCACAGGGTATGAAATGCCTTCTGGCAACTTCCTTGAACTCTGAAACCAATGCTGATGCCTTTCTGAGGTGATGTTGGAGCCCTGCAGTTACTTGCAGGACCCTGTCCCGCGATGCCTGAGGCAGTTGTCTGTGCTGGGAGTGGTTTATTTCTTGCAGAGCTTGCCTGCCCCCAATTCCTGACTGGTCCCCTTTCTAGCGTGGGAGCCAGCCGCACAGTGTGCTCCTGGCCGCTGTCCTCGCAGGTGGATCCAGAGGAGAAAAGGTGGGCAGCTATGGCAAAGGGCAAGGCAGGAGAGCCTGTTGTCTCTGGCCAACAAGCTGGAAAACTAGCTCAGTCTTCTTTTTGTGCCTGGAGACTCATGGAAGGGGTAGAGAGCTGGAGATTTTGGCATGCAGGGAGGGGAGAGGAGGACTGACAGAAGGGATGGGTCACGGTATGTGCATGGATCACACTGGCATGAGCTGGAAGTTGTGGTACATAAGCTATGATGGAGGAATATGTGATACAGGCATATTAGGCAAATTTATGTTAAAGGTACATGCTACAGAAAAGAAAAATGTGGTTTAAACCATTTTGAGAGCTGCTGATTAATAGCACTCCATGAACATTAGAGCTTTTCTTAATATAGGCAGCATAAACTCTGAACAAGTTGGATACTGAGCACATGCCAGTTTCTTTGTTTGCTTTTTTTCTGCCAGATAACCAATTCAGTAAAACTTAATGTTTTTAACGAATTGTGCCATTCCTGTCTGATGAAAGCATTTACAAAGCTCTAAGCCTAGAATAAATTTAGAGCACGTCACAAAGTGTAATCTCATGCAAAATTTTGCATTTTAAAAGTACGCTAGGACATCCCATATAAAAACAAAAGACAAGTTATATGTATGTTCTTGGTACCCGCTGAGGATAAGCAATCATGATTATATTCCTTCAGCATCTTCTGTATCATCCACAACTTTTGCCCCAAGGTTCAACTTCTAAATTCTTTTTCTAAGGTTAGGGTTCCTTCCCCCATACCGATAACTAGAAAGGCCTTCCACAGCACTTACATAACCAGGTTCTGATTTTCTGATGTAGATGGTCACAGAAACATTTCAGACTCTAGCTAGTGAAAAATACAGTCAGATACTTAACTTTTGGGTTTAGAAAGTTATTTTAGGATTTTTTGGGGGGTAGCTCATACACAGGTAGTTTCAAACTGGTATCTCAGGATTTTTTTTCAGTGAGGAAACATCTTTGTCTTCATGCTAATTTTCTCTCCATTACTAGTTTTTAACATAAGTTCCTGGAATACATAAAATCAACAAGAAAATCTGTCCTTCCAGACGTGCAGTTATCAAGTAACTGACATCCATAGAAAATCCACATGCTTTTCTGTCCTAATGATTTTTTTTCCCCTGAGCTAAAGACAATATTGCTACTAGCTTATGGTTTCTGAAGTGAAGGTGTGGAACTTTTCATGTGCTCTGGGGAGCTATATAGTGCACTTGAAACAGTATAGCCTCATTTATAAAATAGGGATAAAAATGTCTAGCCATTTTATAAGGAGCTTAAGAACTAATTAACTTGTACAGTTATTTAAAAAGGCATTTTATTTTCATTAGTTGCCTTTATGTAAAGGTAAATAAAGTCTGAGCAAGAATCTAACCACCTGAAAACTCAGGTAAAAATAACTGTTTTTTACATTTATGGGTAAGTCTGCATGGAATATAAATACATTTGAAAACAGCAGCACCAGAATGGGTAAACATTAGTAAGCCAAGCCATCCTGTCGCTTACCTTAGAATAATTACTGGTCTGCATTTGAAGAACAAATCTTAATTTTGCCAAACTCCGCCTTTTTCCTGCCCAGTCTGTACGTGGGAGAGTCTTTATAAGAATCTACTTCCTGTTTCCCAGACAGGGGAGGGGAAAAATGTGTTTTCTCCTTGTTCTGAAAAACAAAAGACAGGCAGTGACTACATACCCGCCTCAGCTGCCAGCCTGAACGTGAGCGTGTGAACGGCTGAAGGCTACAGCGAGTTCCTTAGTTATTCAACGCTTGGCAAAATGGCTTGTTCTAATGCAGCCTGTCTCGTTGGGACTTACCCTCAAAGTTTCATGACAGAGAAACTGGCTGAAAGGTGATAAAGAGAGCTGGACATGTAGGTTGTATTATGTCGCTTTGACCCAATCTTTGAAGCGCAGAAAAATTGTCAATAGCTTCCCCCGTTCCTTGCAGGGTTTCTTCCCAAACCCCTTGTTTTCAGTTTTATGGATTAGTTTTTGTCAGAGGTTATTAAACTTCAAAGAGCGAGTTTTGCAATGAATATGGGATACAGTGGCAGGGAGGGAACGTGTGCTTAAGATACAATGTAATTGTGGCTCTTTTCAAGTGCAATGCTAATCAATTTGTAACAACGGTAAAAATGTACAGTGTAAGAATAGAATGATCTTTCTTTTGACTTACAGGGGTACCAATGTAGGTGCAGCAGCTCTGTTTCTCCAAGACCAAGTCTATTAATTTAGATTTTTATGGCTGTTCCAATTCTGTCTCATACTATGTGAACAAGAGTAGCTCCAGCCTTTTCCCACCTTACATTTTGAACATTATTCATATATGTGCATCCTAATTTAAAATAGTACAAATTGGGACTGCTCTGTTTTAAAGTCAGCTCCTCTGCTACAAGTTACAAAAATAAATTTTACTTTCATGAAGACATCTTCAAACTAGTTAAGAGTTCATGTTTCCTCTTTATGCTTTTCTTTTAAGGAAAAAAACCCTTACTTTTTCTTTCTGTGGGAGAAGTTTGCAGTCAATAATGTAGTACATGATCACTAGTGGAATCACAGTGCTCAGATACAGGACAAGTAGTAGTGCATCACGGTAGTAGAGGGGCCTGTGAATAAGTATCAGCCTAAAAATGGCTGGAGAACTACAAGCGAGACTTTAAGTTTTTCAGAAAGCAGTTGTGGAATTATCAGTTCCCTTTTCTGTGTTATGCTCTGGAAGGGAGTTGTGTTGTGTGTAAGTTTTCTGGTTTTGCTCTGTCCATCAGCTCACACAATAGTGATTCTGAAGGGCATTGGAGGGAGGGAGAGAATACCTTGCTGTTTTGGATAAATTTAGTGGAATGAATAAATAAATTGAGCTTTTGATATTTTACATGTATTGAAAAGCTAGATAGAATAATCAAAGTTTTCAACTTCACTGCCACAGCACTGTCAATAGGAAATAAGAAGTCTGAATTTCCGCTTCTGTAAGTGCAGGATAGTTTATCATAATAAATGTTCTCTGTAGCATGAGTAAGTATGATAATGATGAGGGAGTTTCTGTGTTATAAACTATATTGTAATACTGGTTAAATATTTTCATTGCATGTTCTTGAAAAATACTTGCAGTTTGTCTGTTCCCATCTAAGTTCATACTGGAATATGGCAATGCAATTTCAAAAGAGATCCATCTCTGAAGATTAAAAAAATATTATAACTAAAGTGCTTCTTTAAGAGCATGCTTCCTCTCATCCTTAAGAGGGTAATTCGCAGTTTACCCAAAATACATGCTTCAAGCTTCATACACGCTTCCAGATACAGGCATAATGCTCAGGCTTGATTTTCTTTATTGTTATCACTTAGAGTGATCCTTCAAAGGGTGGTCAGAAAACTGCAAGATTGGAAGGAGATTATTGTCTTGTGGTAATCTATGACTGTGGTCCTTGAGCTGTTTTCTGACATGTGAGTGTGCACTGAACAGCTCCACTTGGATTGCCCCTCTCTGGTCTCAGGTCCAAGTCATCTATTTCTCCAAGTGTTTTTCTGCATTCCGGAGCACTTCCAGCATCCTCCCACAGTGCTATTTAGTACCGTGTCCTGGCAGCACGGAACAATGGAACAAGTATAATTTTTGTCTGTATACAGTCTTACCACTCTCATTTATGGGAACTGATGTAGTTATACACGATGAGTTTTGTTCTTGGCAAGCACATGTGTGAAGTGATTAGCATAAACATGCCCTTCAATAGTAGAGCTAAGCCATGATGGTGGCAAGCCTCCTCTGAAAGGGATTTCCTAATCCTAGCTGGGCTTCTGCTGTTTCTCTTAAATGTCTAGTTCTGAAATTGCTCCATGGTGAGCTGCATCACAGGGTTAAACCAGCAGAAAACAGGCAATGAAAATGCACCATTTCCAGTTTGTTTGGTCAGGGAGGGATGAATGGGAATAATCCTCTCTGAAGAAGTTGGCTCATAGAGTATCTTAGCTGTGTCACTAAAAGATGCCTTCAGAGGGGTTTCAGAAGATCCTAGTGGCATTTTGTGCTGGTGGGCTACTAAAGAACACTGCTAAGAGAGGGAGCGATGACTTGTATTTGTTGACTGCATAAGCACTATTTAAATATTGGTTTACAGTAAATGGGTTTTTAGAAATGAAAACATTTAATTTAGAAGTTTTAGAATGGCAGTCTAGTTGGGTTTCTCTCTATCCATTCAGCCAATTTCTGAACAACACTGCAGCTTTTCAATTATCTAATATTTGTATTTGCATGAAGTGGACATTTGTTGCCTTCATGTGGAAATGCAAGGCTGTTTGTGAAAGGTTACACAAGTAGAACAAACACCAAGCTGCTGATCTATTTCTCATTGCCAGTCTGTTTTTCTTAAGCAACAATCTACTAATAGAAGTTGTGGTACCAAAGCAGATGTGTACAGTACAGGAGGACTGGCCTCCTTTGTTGCATGGTGAGAGAGATGGGCTTTCAAGTTTTGTTGGGAGTCGATTATCTGGAATTAGAAATAAGGCAGTAAATGAAGCCCCAAAGAGGGTAAACTGTAGTTTTCACTTTTAGTAGAGGTGTAACATGTTGAAGCTGGGAGATGTCTGCAAGTTTTGACTTGCATAATGGAAAACAAGCCTTGGGTTTCTCATCTATCAGGCAACTCAGCAATCCTTATGTATATGGAGTGTATATGGAGAGAGTAAGAGTGGGTGATGTTTTTCAGTGAGTTCAGGTATGGATAGATATATTTTCTGAGTTCTGTATGTTAAAAGTAGCTTTGTTAAAGCGAGACAAAGGACAGTAATGAGGGAGTTGGGGGGCACACTCAATTTGGAGTCTTTTATTGCTGCTCTCTGAATACGTTCCTTGTAAAGGATGGGTGGAGGCATTAGCTCTTTCTGACTATAAGGGGGAAGAATGAGGAACGTGTTGGAGACAGCAGGCAGCAAAGTGGAACTGAGTGGCTCTCCACACTAATGGTCACATTAGCAGATTATAAAATGTATTCATTCAGGTTTTAGGCTGTATCATCTTCCCAACTCCTTTCTACACAGTCCCTTGGGTCAGATAATTTGGCTTGGATCAATACTGTTTGTTGCTCAAGGGTATTCATGGGTTACAGTGGAAGCAATGCAGTGGTAAGGAGCTAATTTTAGGTGGTGGGGGACATAATACTTTTGCCATGTGCTCTCCATTTAATTCTTACAACCTGATTTTGAATGATCATGATCATGCTGTGTTTTTTTTCCACCCCATGATTGTGAATAAGAAAGCAAAGAAAATGGATAACAAGAAAAACAAGATTTTTTAATTTTTTTTTCCTCCTTGAAGTTTTAATCAAAGGTAGTGCAACCTGTGTGGGATGAAATTATCTTAATTGTTATTAAGCTGATTAAATATTTATAAAACAAAGGCTAAATTACATTTATAGCTGCTCTGTCTGGAGAATTTAAATAAATTGATAATTTTATGGATTTTTTTTTCTTGCTCAAATAATGAGTATTAGTATTCTTTCTCTTGTCTTAGGATGCAAATATTCGTAGAATTTCTAAATGTTAGAAACTTAAACATTTTAAACTTGCAACATTATTAAATGAAAAATGGTCCTTTAATTTGTTGGGGCATTAAGATAAAATTCTGTGTGCTTGTTCATCCCTATTAAGATTTTAAAGAACTGCTCCAGTTCTTTTGATCAGTTGTACTTATATTGTCTTGAGGAGGCACTTGGACCCCTTCTAGGTTAGAAAGGCAAGAGAAGACCTACAGTATTTAGACTGGAAAAAAGATTCCTAATAATGAGACATAAGCAAAATTTTTAGTTTCTCAGAAGGTCAAAAGGTGAATATATCATCTAGCTAATGAAGTTAAAAAATAAAAAAAAAGGAAGAAAGCAGCTATAATTTAACAGAGGAAGGATAACAATTGGAAACATAAATGGATGTTAAAGCTAGGAGGCTTCAAATATTCAAAAGACATGTGTTTTAACAATAGACATGATCAGCCATTGAAACAAATTACTGAGCAAAATCAGTGATTTTTCTTTCTAGTCAGAAATACAAGTTAAAACCAGATGCCTTTCTGGAAGGTGTGCTTTAGGCTAATTAAGCCTTGGATTCACTACAGGGATAAATAGATGGAAGGCAGACAAAAACTGAAGGCTGATTCTGACCCTAGAACCTCCCACTCGGGCTACTGTGGTGTGCTGAAATACAGCGTACCTGGGCATCTGGGCTCTGGTAGCTGGTTCTGTGGCTGGCACCTAATTGCTTCTGCTTCCCTGGGGCAGAGGGGCAGCCTTGACTGCTGTCCTCTGTGGGCTCCTGAGTGGGAGGGAGGTGGCTGAGGTGGCTGTGGCGTCCCCTGCACGTGCCGCGCCTTTGATCCGTGCAATCCCGGCAAATCAGGCATTTCAGGGAAGCGCCGGGTGGGTACCGGGGTGTAGAGCTCAGCATGCTGCTGGAGGAAACCTGTGAATCACCCACTGGAAAAGCTGGGCGTTAACCGCATACGTTTTGTCTCTGCTCCAAATGTTTTCTGGCGTTGTTGGTTGGGGTATGAAGAAGGTTTTTGAGAGAACACCTGCACTGGAAGAAAGTCAAATGTAGTTATACTGGTGAAAAAAAAAAAAAAAAGCCTATAGCTTGTTTTACTTGGACAACTCAGAGGTGAGGGTGAGGGCTGACTTCTAAAATGCGTGTGTGAAGCACAGGTTTCATGGGAAGTGCCGTGCCTACAGTAGCAGTCACTGTTTGCTGGCACGCTATATTTTTGTAGGCAAAATATCTCCAACAAACCATTACTGGTGAAGACAACGCAATAGTCATGTGAGGCAAAAGAGGAGCCGTACATTGCCTGCATGTTGCTAACAGCTGAATTCATGCCAATTTATTCTTTCTCCAACAACTTCACCTTTTCAGAAGGCAGTATCTGAGGAGGCTTGTTTCCCGAAGGACTTACTGAATCTTCAGACAGTGAGGCATAATTTATTGTCCCTTTTGGTGTGGGAAGTAAACAGTGTTTGTTTAGCGGCTCCCCCTGCCCTAGATTTTCCCACCTACATTAGGCCAACCAGAAGGACTTGATGGGCTGCAGTGTCAAGGAACATCGAGAGGTCGGGGATTACAGGGTCATGGATGTCTGTCACTGCTCAGCTCACTGATAGAAAGGCCTCACTCCTCAGCGGTATTATTTCTGTATCTATTCTATGTTTTGGTATGCACCCAAATTGTGATGGATGCGGATATTGACTTCAGTTAGGTGGATTTTTACCAGTTTCTTTATTTGGTCATAGGGAAAGGCACACAGAAAGATACTTTGTGCAACAATTGCCAGTTAAAAAGCATCTAGGCAATATAGCTGTGGTCAGGTTCCAAATATGCATGAATACTTGCATATGCAAACAAAGCAAAGCCTAAGTTGTGGAATAAAATATTTTATTACTTTCAGAAACAGCAACATGTTTTGTATGTTCTCTCATTAAAAGCAACAACTGTACTTCTAATGATAAAGATTCTTTTCAAAATTTGCATTTAGTCGGCTGTGTGTTAATTATAAAAATGTACAGTGTGTACTGGGAAGAGAGTTTTCTTCTACCCTGTAGAGCTAAAATACCATGCCTTCATCCCTGCTTCTCCGTGGCCCTCTGAAGAAGCTGTATTGTATTGATCGTGATTCTTAAAGAGGTTAACATCCAACCTTTTAACTTCCAGTTTAATATAGCACTTGAACACACACACACACACACACAAATTCTTTTTGAAGCTGATTGGTTTTATATACATATCTAACAGTCTGGGTAGATTGAGAAGACTGGAACTGGATCCTTAACAGCATTCATATGCTCTTTTAGATTTAGCACTGAGCATGTAGGAGAGTAACTGGGAACAGAATCTATATTCTGTATTTTACCATCCTCCAACCGAAGAATTGAAAAACTGAATTCTGAAGTATAATCAGAAGCTCGAATATGGAGTGCAAATTGATATACTAAGGTTAGCTTTTGAGTGCTTAATTTCTTCTTACCTGTTCCATGTCATCTTTTAATGTGTCTGTTGCTTGGGTGTGGTTACCCTGAGCTGGCTGACTCTTTGACAGAGATCTTTGCGCAAGTAAAATTGTATAAGGCTGTTCAGATAATTTTGTGTGGTTCATAGTTCTGGCCATCTGTGGAGGACCTTGTAAAGTTTCGATATTTTCAACAATCTGCTATGTTTTGTTCCTGGTGCTTCTGGTTAATATGTGCGAACTAAAAGAACATCCTATTTCTTTTTTTGTCAGATGTGTGCTACTT
Organism: Patagioenas fasciata; assembly: GCF_037038585.1. NCBI lineage: Eukaryota > Metazoa > Chordata > Aves > Columbiformes > Columbidae > Patagioenas > Patagioenas fasciata. Next base: position 17,398,671 of record NC_092524.1, read on the forward strand.
CCATTTTATGAAAACATCGGGAGAAACTCCTCAACAATCTCCTTTTTTTGTTGAGAACACATTTAGAAGTGAATTGTTTTACTGAAGTTTTAAGGATATTTTGGAATCAGCATGCCAATTTTTTAATTCCTGTTTTACAGTCTTGTCTTACAGAAAGTTAAGGAAACTCTGGTAAAGAGAAGGGAAGAATAATATTGAAGAAAGCAGAAGGAGAAAAGTTAATACCTGTTTCATAACATCGACAAAAATAAAGCTACTGAAATTTAAAAATAACTGCTCCTTTCCTAAAGTAAAAACAATGAAAAGATTGATGGTGCTGCCCATGTGGGTGTGTATGTGTTTATGTAATGTGGGAAAAATTTGCTACTAAACTAAGAATAGTGGTTAAATGTTTGTCCTCTTGGTAGTACACTAGTCATGATGCAATTCTCAGCAAAATGTACTATAATTATACAGGGAAGTTGCTATTTGCATAGTGGAACACAATGTATTTTCCCTAGTTTCAAACCTTTTTTTAGGGCAGAACGTCAAAAGAGAAAGGTTCATGTATTGTGTGTTGGAGCACATTTGCTTCGTGCATATAACGTCCTTTCAAAGTGCAGAAGTAGCTCAAGATACGGGATGAGTACATATTCTGATATTCACTTTCACCTCACCAGTAAGAAGTCTAGAAAAATGCTAGAATACTTCAGGTAGTGTGCATCACTGAAATTAGATGAAATTTCATATATATTTATCTTGCTTTAGAGAGGAGTTCACTTTCTCTCGTGCTTCCAAGGAAGTAGTGGCAGAGTTGGACTTTTGAGAAGTCTGAAGTCATCCTTCCCCTCTTCTGTTTGCGCATAGTATTTGTTTCTCCTCTGGCACTAACCTGCCTGTGTCTCCTCACAGTAACACTGCATCTTCAGGGCCTTTTCCTCATCACAAAGCAATTTTCATCAAGCATTTTGAAAAAGATGTCTTTGCCATGTTCATGGCAATGGTGTTTCTCAGTAAAGTAGGAACTATGATAGTATGACATTATCACCCATTGGTCCTAGTCTCAGTACATATTGATATGGATCAAGTCTGAAAACAAGTAGTTTAGGAAAAGTCTGCAAAACTAGGTATGCAAAATGTAGATTATAGTAACTACTTACTACTTCTTTTTTTTTTTTTTTTTTTCCCTGTGGAATTGGGTTAGAAACTTATTCAGCAAAGTTCATGCAGAATTGTCTTGGTAGGTACAGTAATGTCCTCTCTTCAGTTTCTGTCCAGGACCTTAAGTGAGATATTTTTTTTGTGCTGAGAGCAGGCAAGGCTAATTTTGTTATTGCATTGCTAGAACATGGCAATCTTATCTAACCAGAAGGACAAAGCTCTTCTGTCAGCCAGTGCTTTTCTTTGTTTCCTAGTAAATAGACATCCATTCAAGAATTGTAATGGACTGTGGGGGGAGAAAGTGTGAGTATGGCCATAGGACAAATTCTAGGCAAAATGGGCATTTTAAGCAAGACAGCATCACAAAAGCTTTATATACAGTAGTGTTGCTCAGAGACAGATCTGTGCTTAATGGTGTTATTTTTAAACCTGTATCTTTATTTCTCTATGATTGGCTTAAACTCAGGTCTCTTCTCTACATTCTACCATTTATTTTATTTTTCCTTGATCAGATGAGATTTGGGTTCACACAAGTTTCTTTTATGACACTTCTCTCAAGATGTGATTGCCTCTTAGTCAGGGATTTAAACCAGTGCAAGAATGTCACAGTAATAAAAATACTTGTGTACTGTAAAGCAAGAATCTAACCACAATTTGGAAGGCAGTTCTGTCATAAGCAGATCTCCTCCTGACCTCTGTGTGCTTCCAGGAGGGGCTTTTTACTTTTAAAAAGGTTGCTTTCAAATATTCTGAGCCTAAAAAGGAAAGTTCTGATTGTTTGAGATAATTCAGGTAGTTGTATTGTATGTTATTGTCGTATAGAGATGTGATATTTTCCATAAATGTTACTCTTTTGGGTGTTCTTTGAGTTGGTTTTGGTTGGTGTTTTGTTGTTTGTTTTTTTTTTGTTTTGTTGTTGTTGTTTTGTTTTGTTTTTTTCTTTTGTGTGTGGTTTTTTGTTTGTTGGTTTGGTGGTTTTTGTTTTTAAACTACTAGCTTAACTTGCTTTTGAAGAAATGTCATTTAGAAACAAACCAAACAATTCTATGTATACAAGCTTTTTTAATCCATCAGTTCCTTATTGAACTAGATCAGTGTGCTTCCATTGTATGTTACTGCAGTGCCTGAAAAAAAAAGTATGGTAGTCTTAATCTTAAATTGTGTTATTCTGCTGCTTCTTGTCCAAATCTGCCAAGAATTTGTGGGAGAGGGTTGATCTCAAGAATATATGACCATGTTGGGTTTTCGAAGGTGCTTGAAGTTTTGTACGAAGTGTGAGATTCAAATCAACTGGGTAAATGGATGCATGTAAGCCATTTTCTTTATCAGAAGAATCGAAGCATGAAAACTGACTGTGTTTTGATGTCAAGTTTTAGGAAAATTACAAGCAGGTTACTTAGACTGTGCAGTTTTGTGTGGCTGTGCCTATGTAAGTGTGTCCCACATGCAGCCGAGCTCCCACACAACCAAGACTGGCAAGCGTGGCAAAGACCAAAGACAGCACTGCTGTGAGAAAATTATGGGCTCTTGTGTGTAACATCTTCACTGTAACCAAGCGTGAAGAATTTCTAGGTATTTTTTCAGTAAATTTACAAATCTGTCATTTACTATACTGAAATAGAACTGTTAATGTTTTTGAATGGCTTGAAATGCTTAATCAGTGGTATATTAGGTTTGAGGATTTCTCAAAGGCAAGATCATCATGCTTCCACGAGTGTTTGAAATGCAGCTGTGTAACTTCAGCCTCACCTCTTCCGAGGCGAATCCCTGTGACAAACTACTCGTCAGTGTCTTTCCGCAGCCCCGTGTCCATCTCCAGCACACGCCTTCACATGCACGCTGGACAAACAGGTTTTACTTCAGCGCTGTGAAGTGGCCGCTCCTCTGGGCTGAGCTGCTGCAATGCAAATACTTACACAGCTTTGCAAGGCTGAACCGCGGCTGGAAATTTTTTCATCTTTTCATAAATTTGAGCTACTTCAGGTTTTAAGTTAGATACTTCATGACATGGTTTGCAAGGCAGAAGCTGTTGTTGTCCCCCTGTCACAATGATCTGTGTGAGGCGTGTCAGGTATTAAGAAATCAAATTAGCTGGGTTGCAGCATGTGTGTTTTGAGTTGTATGTGGAATGCAGATGTGCACTGGCCTGGGTGTGAACCAAGTTAATTTTGTGACTTCTGGATTTTGTGGACCTGCTCGTTAGAAGTAGTAGCTAAGGAATGATTCTGTAAGTTCCAGAAATTACAATGAATAGCTTCCCCTTGTTTAATCTTATGTAATGTAAGCTCCGTGTGTTATATTTTGTAATGACTGCTTGGAGAAAAATTTCCTAGAATATATTTCACACTTATTTCATGAATTGTTTTTTCCCTCATGCGGTCATCTAAACATGACATTACCAGATAAAATAATTTGCTGTACTGAAATGAAGCGATTCTTAGCACCAAGGAGGGAAACTTGTATTTCCTTATTGGCTGTACAACTGTCTGGGAAAACTCTGCAAGTTCACTCCCAGCATCTCCCCTTTTTCTCTCTCTGTCTTTCCCACCCAAGCGTAGATAGTCCTGACCAATAACAGTGCTGACATAGATACCCTCCTTTCCTCTGCTGATTACACCTTTGACTCCTTAGTCTAGTTTCATGCCAATTTGCAATTAGGGTTTTGTTTTCCATGCCATATTTACCCAAACATGTGAAAACAGTAGTTGCGTTGTAAAGCTTTCAGGGAGAGTTCTGTATATATGTAGCAAATATCTACGAATATGTTAAACAATCCCCAGGGAGAGCTTCTTAGCCAAGTTTTAGAAGTGTTACCTCTTTATATGATTCTTGAGGTCCAGTGTATTTGGGGAAGGGAAGAAAAAGGAGCCTTTCATTTTAGTTTTTCTGTATGAAATGCATATTGCACTAATGTTTCCCTGGGGTGCAGTCTAGTTAAACTTCAAAATTAGGACAAGGAAAAAAAAAAAAGGAATGGTGAAATGTGACATGAAATTCTCACTTGTGTTGTCTCTAGGAAGGAACTAGCAGCAGCTGCAATGGTATAAATTAAGCATCTCAGTCTTTACAGTATGCTGTGAGCATCCCATGCAGCCTATCACCAGGTATTCTGCTTAATAAAACTTCCTCTGACTTAATCTGTGAGATGCATGTGTTGGAAGACATCCTTTTGGGCACTCAGAATGATAAATGTATTAGCCTCACCAGAACATCTTTACTTGTTTGTGTTTTCTTCTTTCCTCATCCCCTACTGAAAGAAAAAAAGGGATTTTATCCTCTCTGAGATGGATGTTGCCTGTCACTTGAGCTTCAGCGTCACCTGGAGCTATTGCTGGGCTTTTGCCCAGCAAACTTGTCTATATGGAAGACAGTTTTATGAGGGTGATAGATTTGACCTGTTTATTTGTAAATATTTTCCATTTTATTGTTCCTTGAAATAGTAGTGCCAATCATATTATTTTGCAAACTAGAAAGAGGAAAACTCTCTGCTTCTGGAGGCTGTGTCATTGTGATGTTGTATTATTTTGGAATGAGCTATGTAAAAAGGGTACCATATAGGGACTGCTTCATCTGTCGCTGAAATGGGGTGCTTTGTAATGGTGTGCAACACCTTAGTATGGAAAGCAAAGAACCTTTTCAGTTGGCAGCAGGGGAAACTTGAAACAGAATGCAGTAATCTTGGAACTTGCCCAGTATTCAGAATAATAACTTTTAAAAGCATAAATTATTTTTATAACAGTGGTAAGTTTTCAGGGATACTACAAACTAAGGTCTGAATCTGATGTTTCTCTCCAACTCCATGGCAATTCTTCGACTCAGAATCTACTTGCCACAAACTTGCGTGGAGCAGCTCTGCAGGAAACAAGTGTCCTGCTAGTGGGATTTGCAGAGGGCTTCTGTCACTTGAGGTGTGCTGAATCAGGAGAACTGACTGAAAAACAGGCAATTGAAAAATCAGCTCTGCCCTCTGTTTCACATCACTTCTCCATGTAGAGTCTGAGTGTCACCATACTATCCTTTCCTAATAGTTCTTGGGTACTTGTTCAGTGCTGGTAAAGTTGAATATCTGCTGCTGAGCTACTGCTATTGCTGCGTCCTTCAACACATCTGTGTTGTTCAGCTCTCATCCATACACACTTCTTGATGAACCTAACTTAACTTGACATTTCAGAGGATTTCAGAACAATAGATGTGCCTACACACATGCCAGAAATACAGTACCTTTGAGATCAGGATTTCTGTTTGGTACATACAGCAGCATTCATTTTCCTTTTAGTTTAGTAAAGTGATAACTTCCTGAACTCTTGGTTCTTCTCATTTTGTGCATCCTTTCCAAAGTGTCGTAATATAAACTCCTTGGAGTATCTGTTGAAGCTTTACTGATATTTTGCTGTATTTTGCTTTTCTTGCTGCAATTTATTGTTTATCACGTTATGGATTAAGTGAGAATATTGTGTACCATTTTTTTTTCTCTGCCTATTGCAGAAAAAAACCCACACATTAGTGATGAAGCCAAAGGTGGGGGTTGCAGAAGAGACACTGACTTATTGTAACCAAAGCTTTCAATAAAGCAGCAATTGTACATACCTTGTCACTTAGAAATGTGCTGCTTTTAAACTGAATCCTTTATGCACAAACTTTCTGCAATATTTCTGACTATTGTTGATACGGCTTATCTCACAACACTGTGGTCAGGAAGACCAGTTTCTCCTGCTGTTATCTCAAGAGTGGAGTTGAAAGTATACCCTTGAAATCTTTTATTTCTCCCTTCACTATGACCACCTCCAAACTACTTTTTGAGGTTGAGACGTGTGACTTCAATCTGTCTTCTGTCCAAAAGCCATGCCTTTACTGTCTATATGGAGCAGAGCTGCTCATGCCATCTTTGCTGCTGTGTGAGGATGACAAAATGGAGAGCAAATGTAATCTCAATATAAATGCTTCTTAGAGGCAAGCTAAAAGATAAAAGGTTTTTGTTGCTGATTTAAGTGATTGCAGAGACCTGAGGGATGAACTGTCTGGTAACGGGAAAGGGTACTTGGTTAGCTGGTAGCAGGGCACACTAGAGGTAAACCAAAGAGCTAATTAGCTAGCAAAATTGAAATGTTCTATGTCAGACAGGGACACACAGTAAAATTCAGTTTAATTTAAAACAGAGCTTTACAATCTGATATTACAAGGCCTCATTCCTATACATATAAATGCTGAATTGTACTTTAATCAAAATAGTGATTATGATTTTTTTTTTTCCCCCCCTGACATTGTTTGCTTGTCTGGGTTGATATAACTTGCTTTCTTTGCCAAACCTCTGGGTACTAATATACATCCCTGTGGTGGTTGCTTTACACTTAATTTTTATGGACCCCTGAAAGAGGCAAATAATTACGTGTAACTGCTGCTTATAACATCATTATAAATACAAAGCATTATTCATAGAATTTATAAATACCATTACTTGGCTTGGTAGTTCGGATCAATGTAGAAAACTTTGTCAATGTACTATAAGAACCAATAGTCATGTTTAAGTGGTGGGAAACAGGGCTCCCCTCTTCCCAGCCCTTACTGTGCACCACTGGTGATATGACTGACACAAGTCATAAAGCTGTTGGTAGGTCCATTCACAGCTATTTCTATTAACGTTTTAGTGATGATTTCAGTATACAACTCCATGATCTTTGAAGTCTGGCTGGTGGGTAAGGAACACACTTGAAGCAGTTTGTGACTGCTGAAGCACGTTTGTGCTGAGGTCAGATTTAGCAGTTGTTACGTGCAGAGGATTTTGAGGAAGCAAGTGTAAAAGAAGCTACCAATGGATGTGAACAGGCAGGATATTGGGTGGCTGTAAGACAGACCCTTGAGGAAGTGCCGATATGCATCCTTCAGAATATGTGTATATAGAGGTCAGACCAGTAGTTGAATTCAAGTAAATACATTTCTTTTAGGTCATGTACTGCACTTTCTGGGTGCAGCACCTTTAAAGTAAACACATTTGTGTCTGCTGATATGCTCTAAATCTTGTTGAAGTGTGAGAATCTGTACTGCACATGTTTTAAATTACTTATGTTGATGCCATATAAATAAAGTGTATGTGCTTAAGTTGTTCTTCCTATAATAACCTTGTTTCATTTTTATTATTTTGGAGCATTTAAAATTGACTTTGAGATGCTGGGGTTTCCCACAATTTGCATAAAATCCAGTACTACAGGTAAACCATAGCATGGAGTTGATGCAAAAAGGAGTTGTTGCGTGAATGAAGGAAAGCTGATAGGTGGAGGAAAGGCTGGAAAAGATGTGTGGAGATACATGGTCGAGGAAAGGGAAAGGAAAATGTTGGTTTGCAGAAGCCAGCAGAATAGAGAAGTGAGTCATTTATCTGGGTCAAAATAAAAAGATATCAGGTTTAAAAATTTTATTTTGGTTATCAGTTTTAACAGCAGAGCATGAGTTCCTAACCTGTGTGAGACTATTGAAGCTCCATCTCTGAAGAGCGAATGGTTAGCTGTCGGAGTCACAGAGAGGCCAGCTTTTCTAATACAACCGTAACGCCACAGAGCTGTATTTATTTTGGTTCTACCCCTGGATTTTTCTTTAATTTACTTTGGATAGACAGACTTTTAATAAAACTTAAGCTGCTTTATATCACAGGCTTGTTGTTTTTAGGGTGGCTTTTTAACGAACAACATTCTCTCTGTGCAGACTTGACTGGTGAACGAAAGGAGGGCAACTGCCCTCTTGGCAGATGTCCTTCCTCTGTTTGCCAGGACTGGTTTTTAATGTTACTGGGAGAATTCGCTGTTGCTTGGGGAAAAGATTGAGTGAGCACCAGGTTTTTCAAGGATTGGATAATCTTCTGTATGAAGCACGGGGCCACTCCGTGAAAAGCTGAGCTGTGTTCAGCCGCAGACTTCCTGTGTGCTATCAGTGAAGTCATTAAAACTCTGTCTTAAGTGGATTGCTTGGAGAGTGGGAATACAAATACCTCCCGCTTCACAAGGGTGTGGAGGCCTAACTTGGAGGTGTGACTAAAAGACAGCACGTAACTGACAACACCACTGCCTGGGTTGGTGCTTTGGGGCTGAGTAGCACATTATTCCTCCAGCTGTGTAATGTGGCAGTGGTTCCTGGATTTGTGCAAACAGTAGCCATGTTCCCACTCTCTTTAACCAAGTGATGCTGAGTTGGGGGTGGCAACAATGTCATGATTTGTGCTAGGTTTAATTCAACAAGTCTGGCCTTCTCTTTACAGGGCAAGATGCCTGTTTATTAAATGGACTGGAGTGCTTGGCAATATCTGTCTGGGGAGCTGCCCCTTCAACTGCAGCCAGTGTTGCAGGTGTACGTAAAATGGCAAACCCACTGTTTTCCCAGAGATGTCGTGGATCAGGTTTCAGTGTGTCAGAATAAGTAATGTCCTCAGGCCTTTGTGTTACAGGTCATGTTATGCCACACCCATCACATTTTTGTTATGATTTGGCTCTAAATGCTACATCAGCAAGCTGTGGGCACAGCTGCCTGTCCAAAAGTTTTGGGGGGGTTCGTGGTTACCTGGTGTGGCTAAGGAACTGGACATTCAGTGCCTTTATAAGGTGTGTTAGGAAAACTCATGGCAAAGTGGCCTCTCTGTGTAAAACTGTGTTTGGGGACACCACTTAATCACTTATCCTCTGAAGACCATTACTCAAATGCCTGCTTTTAACTCCAGTACATTACTGGAGGGCAAGGTGGCTCTTGCTGTTAAAGGCTTTACTGTTCTTCATCCTTGCTCTGTTTAAAACCCCTCTAGTAAGGATCTTAATGTCAGTGCTGGGCTGACATTCACTATGTTTCTGGCAGAACATATCTAGCTTTGCTCTTGGGCTAGCTCTTGCCCTTGTTTGTCAGTGTCTGGAGAGAGCAGTACAAAGTCTTGCTTGCAAAAAGGCATCATCACTCCCATTTCTCACCAGGAGTCCGACGTTGGCTCCATTACGCATGGGCCTGTAGTGCAGACAGCAACAGCAGTGTGTGTCTTGTGGCATCACCATCCTAGCAAATCTACTTTGTCTTGCTTACTTTTTGGCTGCCCAAAGAAGTAGCAGAGGATTTATTGTTGATGCTGGTGGTTGTGTTGGACAGTGCTGGTTTGGTTGACTCTCTAGGGCCAGAGCTTCCTCTCTCCTGCTGCAGCCCCGCAGCTCCTCGCAGCATTTTCTGAAATGCTTTGCCAAGCCTTGCCCCGGGCCGAGGGAGGAGAGACATGGTTCTGTAACCCGGCCCGGGGCGGCGCGGCAGAAGCCCCGTCTCCGGCCGGAAAGGGCCGGTGTAGGGGCCGGGCCGGGCGCGGCGGGCGGAGGAGCCGCGGCCGCTGCCCATTGGCGGCGCCGGGCGGGGGCCGGGCCGGGCCGGGCCGGGGCGCCGGGCTGGGCGGGCGGCTGCTGGCGGGGAGCTCGGCGGAGAGCCCGGGCCGAGCCCGCCGGCACCCCGGCGTTTCCCCGCTCCGCTCGGCTGCGCCGCGCTCCTCCCGCCGTACCATGGTTGGGGATCACTGCAGCCTCCCCGGTGAACGGCCCGTCGTCGCCCAGAGTCCCAAACCCGGATTAAGCTGCAAAATGGTCCTGCAGGCGGTGGGCAAAGTGCTGCGGTAAGGACGGGTCCGCCGGGGGCAGCGGGAGGGCAGGGCGGCTGCCCCGCGGGGCCAGTGCGTGTGTCTGAACGGGGCTGCCCCCGGGACTCGTCTGTGTGGCCCCGAGAGGAGCCAGAAGGGAGATGGAGCTTAAGTTAAAGATCTGGCCCGGGTGCCTTGTTCTGCTTAGTGCCTCTCGTGTCTGGAGGAGGGAAGCTGCGTTTGGCTCCCTCTGGATCTTGTATAGCAATCTGGGAGGGTGGAAGTTGGAATATTGTCCACGCATAATACTGCAGACAAGTTTTATTTGTGCTCCCTGAGAACTGAATTTCCAGGACGTAAGCAGACAGTGAAGGTCCTGACTTTCCTGAATAAGGAATCTGACCAAGACGCTACATATGCTTTGGCATGTTTTCTACAGAAGTGTCGTAAGATGAGGGGAAAAAATTGCTCATGTACCTCAGAAGGATTTGTGTGAACACTGAGACGTGTATGACTAGTGAGACCAAAACCAGACTCCTTGGCAAAGGACGCAGAGTAATTTGATTTGGAGGAGTTCTGGCCCGTTCTGGTTTGCAGGGAAAAGCGTCACCACAAATATTAGGATTAGCAGCTTTGCTATTCAACAACTGCAGCTTTTTATTTTGGTTAAGTGTTTTCAGATAGTTTTCTGGGATCTATGAAGAATGGTAGCGCTGCTCCAAAAAGGAGCCTTGTTCTTTCTGCGTAACTTTATTTGACAAGCTTTCGTTTGTCCCTGTTTCTTACTATCGGTTGCCAGTTGTTAAATGTTTGTCAACAGAAACATTATCCCTCTCTTCCTCTGTTGACTCAAGTCTCCTCTCTTCCCAAGTGAGTTTAGGGGAGGCATTTATTAAAGCAGAGTGTTCTGATCACAAAGCAGCTGAGCTCTGGCTGCAACTTAAACTGGAGAAATTCACTGCTCTCAAAGTAGGTTTGGTGACAAGGACTGCTTGGAGTTTCTCTTAAAGAAGTGCTGTATTGCAGTACTCCCCCCCCCCCCCCCCCCATTAAAATTAGGAAATTCAAATTTCTTTTTTGATTTTTTAACAACTTTAACATCCCTTTTTTGCTTTTTTTTTTTTTTTTTTTTGAGGGGGTGGTGGTGTCTATCATTCGAGATGGTGTTATGTAGCTGGTCATATAATAAAATCCTTTGGCCAGTGGCTTGTTATTCATGCCATGAACCCTTTGAAGTTTTTGGTAGCTGTTCTATTGGCAGCACTCCCAGATGTAAATAGATGGGTGCCTCTGTAGGGAAGAATTGCCAGACCTTTTGTTCAGCATCTATGGTGGTTTATTTTAAAGTATAGGTAACGTCCTGTGTTTTAGCAGTGAAACATATATTTTTATGGTATGCTCAATGCTTGCTTTTGAAAAAGTATAGCCTTTTTATTTCTTCTCCAACTGGAGTATGTGCAGAAACTGTGGATAATTGTATTTGCCTTGTTTTTTCCTGAGGTTTATTTTCTACCTGCACTATAAAACTTGTGAAAGCTGCAAGACGTTGTTGTCATACATGAAGTATTTTGGTCCCTGGAATTAATAGCATAACTTTATTTTGCTAAATTGTTACTAGATGGAAGTGGTTACTATGTTGTAGTAGAGGTTTTTTTAAATGTCTTTTCATTCTGGGTTATGCTTTTGCACCCAGTTCTCTTCTTTATTTTCTTCAATATACTTCAGATGCCTTATCTGACCTTACATGTGTTGCTTCATCTTACTTTTCTTCGTTTTTTATTCTGTAAGTCATAAATTCATCCTGTTCTGCAGAGAGCTCAGTGTAAGAGCACAGGCACTATCTAGGAGCCTAGGTAAATAATAAGTCCAGTTGAAGTTTCCTTACTGCAGAAATGGGGTATTAGCGCTTAAGAAAATTTGAGCCCAGTGATGGTGAAAGAAGGAATTACATGGGACCTTGTGTAGGCAAAAAATGGTGGCTTGTTGGTGACAGCTGTGGTGGGATTTCTTTGAACACAGGCATCCCCAGCTGAGCGTGGTCAACTTTATTGTTTGTAGAGAAGAGCAGGGAGCTTAAAGATGTGGTTGAATGCAGAGGGTTAATGCCAGCCTGATACAGTGGCCAGCTCAATTGTTAGCACTTATGTCCTAGTCATAGGAAGTTAGGAGAGGTTAATCCCATGTTACTGTAATGGTTTACCGTCTCTTTCTGAGTAAGTGTAGGACAAAGGGTATCAAACAGCACTTTTAAGGCTGCCCAGCTGAAATGCGGCTGATTGAATTTTCTGTAGTCTATATAGAAGATGAATCAACACTAGACTTCAGATGAATCAATACTAAACTTTGGATTAAGTAATTTTTCTTCTGTCGATCAGACCTGCTAGTGGCTCGGTGGTGAGATCAAAGGTTATCTTGCTTTTGCATAGGCTGGTGTTATGGACAGCCAACTGCATTGTAGTATTTTTTCTCAGAAATAACTGAAAACCATCATCACCACTGTTCCCTCCCAACCCTCCACAGCCTGCCAAGGACTTGTAGAAATTCACAGTGGACAAGGAATAGAGTCTACATCTTTTCCCTAAATTGCCCTCCATTTCTGTCTTCTGGTTGTGAATTCTAAAGCTCACTTGTTCCAGTATGATTTTCCTCCATAGCAAATTTGTTGTACATTATTTACATGAGTTGTATGTTCTTATAAGTAACTCACTCTTACAGATAACTCACTCTTTTGAAGCTTTTAGCAACTTTTCATTAATTAGTAGGTCCAAGTCTTCCTAGCTGCTGGGTGCCAAACAGTGTCTGTGTCGTACACTGGTAATAACAGCTGCCAAAGGAAGAACCAGTACAGGGAGAGAACAAGGAGGGAAGTGTGAGGAAGCAAGAAGACTCCACGAGAAGAAGCAGCAGCCCTGAGAAGAGTTTAAAAGAGCGTGGGGAAAAGACAACTGAACCAGAAAGGGGTAAAAATGTAACAAAAGCAACAGATGTGCTCTCAGCCTTTCTAATTAATTTTTTATGAAAGCCACTGTTAGGATTATTAATCTTTTAAATTATTAGTGATTCAGCTATGAAGAACTCTGGAGATGCTTGTATCTTTCATCATAAGGGTTAGTAAACTGTGTTTAACACTTCAGGGATGAGACCAAGACTACACACTTGTAATGATTTTAAAAAATTGAAATACCATTGGGAAAGTGTCATCTCCCTTTTAAATTAATCATAGCATAGCTGAAATGAAGTTATGTGTATTCCTTGGCACAGTGTTTAATTAGGGCTTTCATTTGACTTCAGATGTTTTTGAACTGTGTTGATCCCATTTTTCCCCTCTCCTCTAATGAATTGTGTAATTACGTAGCCTGTGGTTAGGGAGGGGAAAAAACAAAATGGATGCAGTTTTTCTGTTTTGTTGTTGTTTTGTTTTCTACAAGTTGGTGGTTCTGTACACAGGTGGCAGGGGAAAGGGAAAGTACAATGTAAAAACTTTGAATATTATTCTACTTTTTAACATTATTTAATTAATTATTCAAGGGTTTTGTGGAGCAGCTGATTACTTTTGGCTCCCTTGCAGAGGTGTGCTTTATACTGGCCTCAAGCAGCACAAGTGGAAGGCAGACTCAGGTACAGGAGCGATCTCCCTGCTTTGGTCCCAGCGGATAACTGAGCTGGCCACCAGTGTTCTTCAGAGCCGCGTGCTGGTGACTTCAGAACGCAGCGTTCCCTGCCTGTGGCAGTGCTCAAATCTTGACTCTGCTGCTTGAGTGCGGCAGATTGTTCTTTGACACTGCAGCGTGTTTGCTGTGCCATGGCACTTTGGGTCCTGCACAGGCGATTCTAGGAGACTGCTGCTCATGCAGCTCAGTTTTAGGAGACTGCTCCTCAGTGCTTTTCTAGTTAAGTCTCCAGTGAAACCAAGTCCCTCTGAGACAGCTGACTAATAATTGGCGATATGGTGTCAGGAAAGAGGAATGATGCAGGCTACAGAGCTGACATGTCATTGTGTAATGACTTCTGATAAAGTACAGTGTGGTGTATGTGGCAGTACACATACTCCAGGATGAGAGTGGGAACAGATGACTTAAAGCTGCTCTTTCTTGTAAGAGCCTCCCTTCTTAAAGCAGTGTGCAGAGACTGATTCGGGATAACAACCAACCCCACTATTTTTGGGTAATTTTTACAGATACTTTTCAAGAGCGTAGTAATTTGTCTTCAGTGATAGTGTGATAATGATTGTGTCAGTTAGATAAATTAGCAAGTTTGTATTTGCGTCCTAGATGGTGCTATGCATTTTTCACATCTAGCACATACAAATTTTTGAAAAATTAAATTCCGTATCTATCAAATAATTAATAGCGAGATCAGAAAGAAACCATGTTAATTTTGACATTGGATTCTGTTTGTTAAGTTATCTTAAGCAAGTTCGTGAAACGGGACATAGGTGAGTAGAACTAAGAGTGTGTTTGATGTGGCTGCCTCTTCTCCACTGCCTTGACTCTTGTTGCTGAAAATAGCTGTTGTTTGTGATGGTTGTGTGTATCAACAGCACTAAAACAAATATTTTTGAAGTATCAGTCTTGTTTTATCCTAATTTAGGTAGAAACCTTTCTCAATAGTTTAGTCCGGTCTACGGTATTAGAAAGTAATTAGGAAGAGCCTTTTTTAACATTAGCTAATCTGATTAACACAGAAGTCTGGGGACAGGCAGAAAAGAAGGAAGGGCAGTGTGGAGGGAAGGGGCTTATAGGCAAAATGCCTTTCAGAACCATGTCAGTTATTTTTATCCTGTTCTTTTTCTTTCTCCCTCGCACAACTTTCCATTGTACCAAAATAGTTCAAAATGTTTATGGTTCAGGGCAACTGACATCACAAATTGTCATGCTGCGTCTTGCTGAATATTTCCATAGCGGGAGCTGATTCCTTGTTCAGTGACAGCCTTTTGGGATGTTCACCCAGCTACTCAGAAGGGGCCACTGAGACCACAGGGCAGTAACATCTTGTGCTTTGCCAAGCTGTGACCAGGCAGGAGGTGCTTTGTTCTAGCTGTTGGGTGCATATGAAAGCAGAGATGTGCATGTAGAGATTGTTCTTTGACACAGGTGTCCTGTCCTTGGGACAGAGCAGGTTGCAGTGGAGTTGGACCTGAGTGGCACTGCCAGCCTGCTGGACTTCTCCAGGGCGGCGGCTCTCACCGTCTGCTGCTACCCAGCATATGCAGGTAGCAAAGTCTCTTCTGGTCATGGCTGCAAAAGTTGTAGCACGTTGCTTGATGTTCAGTCCCACTACAAGCTGTCGGGTACTTTCTGACAAAGGCATATAACAACCTGGTCTCCTGGAGCTCAGGAGTTGAAACTGCACTCTGGAAAGATGCTGTGTCTCGCTAGCGGTCCAGTGAACAGTGCACTGCTTTATTTCTTTGGGATAGTTGTCTGTTTGTTCACTTGTATTTGCTGCGGGAATGTCATGACCCTCGTGCATTTATGAAAGTTGGTGAACCATGTACAATATATTAACTTAATGAAGTCGGTGTCTTTCTTCAGCGGTATTTACAACATTTGGTTACGTGTTCTACATCCTGTGAAGTGATACCGAGAGGGAGAGGACTGCTAAAATTCTTCTGTGTGTTGAAATAACCCTGTAAGGTGTCTCCAGAGCTTGTATAGGAAGGGTACCTGCCTGAGGTTTAACAACATTTTCATCTGTTGTAGGGGCAAAAGAATGCTGCCCATTTTTTTTTTCCCCGATGATCCATCCTGGACACTTTAAGAAGAAGGTATTTGATTGTAATTTCAAAATTCTGAAATTGTCCACCACCCTCCTTGTCTTGTTGCCTTGGTATGCCTCTGTTTCATTATGGGATTTGCTCGAGATTTTAGATGTTGTTTCAGCCTGGAAGATTATGTTAATTTATATACATGCAAAGTTTGATCGTGCAACATTCATCCTTCTGGGAGTTGACTAGAATTCCTAGTTTGTCTCTTTTCTTCGTGTGTTGTAATAGCCCATGTTTCTAGTGCTGCTCTTTATGGAGGAAGTATCTATTTCACACTTGATTTCTATCCACTGTTCTCTGGTATCTCAAACCATCTGTGCACATCAAGGTCTTTACCAAGTAGGTTTGTAGGAGAAAAGAAGTCCTCTGCAGAAGACCTTTTCTCTTTCCATTCTTGATGATCTTTGCTGAAGAGGTGTGGTGTTTGGAATGTATTCTCCCACGGGTTGTTGCTCTGTCTCTAGGATGGCTAAGACAATTTATCCATTTCCCTATTAAACATCTTTCTCTGTGACTGCACCAAAACTGAGTTTGAGAAAGTGTTCTGTTGTTGAGGGGGATTTTCTAGTCCTTTTTCTTAATCCTTAGTGCTGTGGGGCTCAACAGGATCTTAACTAAGACTTCAGCAAATTGCTGTTAGAGAGGTATGTTGCTTTTCTTTTAAAAGCTCGCAGCACCTAGTCTCTGGAAAGAAAAAGGTATAGGATGTATGGATTAACCCTTTCTTCCTGCTTTCTGAAGAAAAAGAGCACTTCTTGGAGTTAACAGAGCCCATTAACAGTGGAGCTGGGTTGTTTGAGCTTGTCAGAAAATGCCACTCTGTTAATTTTCCAAGTTAATTTCTCTCTGGTACTGAAATAAGTTTAGAAGTGCTTTTGCTCAGACAGCAGGGACTGGTGGTAGCAGATGCTTCCCAGGTGAAAGGAACATTGTGGATGTCTGTGCAATTCCTTTTATTTTTAAAAAGGAGGAATCAGCAGTCAGTGCAGCTGTCCTCAAAGGCAAATAGTGACAGAATATTAAAACTCCTTGGACAGCTTAATATCAGAAAAAAACCACCATCCTGGCACACCATATGAAGTACATAGAGTTAATGGAGAAAGAAGTCTTGGGCTTCTTCATGGTGATTTATAAAAAGTCACACACAGGAGAGATGACATTAGGTGCCCTTGGTAGATCCACTTGCACTCCAGACACGAACCCACATCTGTTCTTCAGTCCAATGTGACCACAAATCCCAGATTCAGAACACCAAAGCCTTACAGGTTAAGTGCTGACAATCGGCAGGATGCATTTGGCAAAATGAGGGAAAGGAAATTGTGATAAAAGAGGTTTTGCTGATTCTTCATCTTACAAAGTCCTCAGTTTTGATGCGACTGCCTTATTTCTTCAGAACAAATGTGTGCAGGGAAAGATAAAGCTGGGGTCCTGAGACTACCATCTGTGTGGGACAGAGTGGAAACTCTATTCTGTCAGAACTGAAATATTTATTTTTCTGGTTACGAGCATACAAAGCTTTTTTTCATGTCTAGGCACATCATTCAAATACATCAAAAAACTTTTTAAAAATCCACACATCTTATTTAGTAGTCGAGCTAACCTGTTCAGTGATTTCAGTTACAAGCTTTTTGAGAAGGATTCCTATTGATTTTTGAAGTTGAGACTTAAATATTGAGAAATAACTGATCCCTCGACAATGAAAGTAAATTACTCTCTCGAGTGGTTAGGGACTGTCTTTCATTTCTCTGTGGTGGAACTAGTAGTGCAGCTGTGCGGGAGCAACGTGGTTACACCTCTGCAAAACAAGTATGAGCTGCTGCTTGCTGCCAGGAATTGAAAATAGATTCTCAGGGGAGCGATGCAGGCTGTGTTCGGAGAGAACTAGCTGGTCATAACCGTCCTGTGTTTTGAGGTATGACGTTGAGCTGCAAAAGCTGGTGTAAAAGCATCACTTCACATTGCGTTCTGAGGAGGAGGCCTAGGTGTTGGTCTCTGCTTGCGTGAACTGATTAATTGCAAATCCGCATGAACAGCTGAAGACATTGCTTGTCATTTGCGCATGTAGCCAAGGGAATGAACAAATTCAGCACACAACTGTGCATCTAATTTTAATACTTATTTTTGAAAATCACTAGTCTTCCTTAACCATTTCTTCACTGCACTTTCGGCATTTCATTAGAAGAATGAATTTGTATTTCAACAGGCCCTTGGAGGTAGCACTGCAAGTTTGAATATGTCTGTGTTTTGGGATTTTTCTGGTTGCTAATGGATCAGTATGCACCTGTGAAGCTGCTTCTGCTTAAGCTGTTCAGCCTCCCTTGGCATATCCTGAAAAGTAATAAATTAGGGTTGGGAATCACAGCTGCCTCATGAGCTAATTAACAGTGGCTGATCCAACTGTACTTGTAATTAAACTATTATCCACCCTACTATTTTTTTTCAATCATTCATTCAGATATTCTTTACTTTGACCCATGATTCCCTAGAGTTTGTTTTTTGAATATATTTTTCTCTTCCTCTGTACAGAAAGCAGAACTTCAATGTGCTGTTTTCTAGGAAATACTGAAAACAACTGTGCGCTATTAATGACAGTGTTGCATCATTCTGTCACAAAGTTTAAAAATTAACTACATTATTAGATTAGTGAATGTTTTGTACATATCATTTGTTAATGAAAGTTACCTAATTAAGATAATGTTTGATTCCTTTTACCTTCAACTCTCTCTTACCTTTGAAGAGACACAGTCCGTGCTTTGTAACTATGGATTTCAGGCGTTTTGTTTAACAAGATAGTTCATACAAAGACTGAAAGGTGTTTTTTATCACAGGATCTGATCTAAGGTATGTCAGGAGAGGTGGGACTTCCCCGAACTAACTTTGGTTTAAATTAAAGCCAAAATATTAAGAAAAGAGTAAAAATCTATTTTTGATCTTCAAAGCTGCCATTGAAAGAGAACTGACCTTGACCCGTGGTCATTTCTAGTAAATAAATATCCTTCCTCATTGAAATGCTGTAGTTAATTTAAAGTGTAAGAAATGAGTTTGTGGAGCTTGATACATTGGATTAAAAGATCAGGCGTTACTTGTTTCTTCATGTTATTTCTTTGCCCAGCCTGTTCAATAACTAATGACTGGGGAGTTGATTGAATTCCTCACAGCTATGTGTCTCAGTGCAACAAGATGCACATGTGTGTCCCAGTACAAATGCTTTAAAAGTGAGTTTACAGGTGCAGGCATGCAAAATTGCTTATGAATAGTGAAAACAACTTCATTTTTTTTCTCATTCTATGTATTTAATTGAATTTATATTGTCTACTGAAGCTCCTACAAAAAAGCTGACCTGTTTGAAGTAGCTGTGTTTTTACCTGTGGTGCTCTGTACACTCTCTGTTCTGCTGTACCCCAGCACTTTTCTGTCCTATTAAATCACTTTTTTTTTTTAGCTGTAAACCAGACTGTGTTTATGTGAAGGATTCAGATGTTGAAGTCCTGCCTACTGTGTGATTACATATAGATGGCATTTTCAAAGGTGGAACTATAGCAAGGCAGGTGATGAATTTGTTTTCACTGTCTTCCCAACAAAAATAACTAACTTAATCTTCCAATGCAAGACACTTTTTTGTGCCTAAATAGTTGTAATTTGCCCAGTTTTGCTGTCAGGAAAAAAGGCAGTCCTTTACCGTGCCGTGCCTCTGGGGAGCTGAGAGAGACAACAACTATGACTGAGCTCAGCTGCAAGCTGACATGTTGCACCATGTTGAAAAATACTTTTCTGTTGAGAGCACAGACTTTGGGGGTGAGGATTCTCATTAGCTGCTTGAGGACTGTCATGCAGTTCATATTGCCTTCTCTCGTACTGCAGTTTATCATTATAAAATATATTGTACAACATTTTTGTGGACTTTTAAAAGTTGAGAATTGCAAAATTCAAATTACAAATACATTAGACATTTCATGTACCTGTCCTCCAAAAAAGGCGGCTTGGCCTGCATATCTAACATATTTCCTTTGTTGCAGGTTTTATTTAGGGTACAGTACTTTAGACTAGTTAGTATTGTTAGATAAATGTTTTTCGTTGTACAAAAAGCGCTTGCAAGGCAAGAAGGCGGTGAGGAAACTGACACGCTCCTTACAAAGACAAACCTGTCTGCACCCTGGTACTCTCTGAGCAGAGTAGACTATCTACATTTGTATATCTTGGGCTATATAGCAAGAAGTCTGACTGGTGAAGCCAGGTTGCCATGGTGAAATAATTCCCAGCAATTAAAGCACAGTTCTGTCCTGAAAAGCAACTCTGTGTGAGCTACGTTGTGAAATCCCGCATTTATGAGGCCATGAGGTTTCTAAATCAAATTTGCTTGGTTTAGAAATAAAAAGATAGCTTTGCAATCTGCCAGCTCTGCAAACTTCATAAAGGTTGGAACGCAACAAACAGTGTCTTCAGTGGTTTATGTACTCCAGTGGTGAACTCTCTCCTGCGAAGGTGGACCAGAGCACTGCGTGTGCTCTTCTAGGAAGATAACAGGGCTGTCTTGGAATAACCAGGAGGAGCAGTTGCTGCCAGGACTTGAATTTAATCATGTTGCAGAAGTCAAAATAACTCTATTTAAGTGTGTTTCAACAGAAGTTTACAGCATAAT
Source organism: Patagioenas fasciata (assembly GCF_037038585.1). Classification (NCBI taxonomy): domain Eukaryota; kingdom Metazoa; phylum Chordata; class Aves; order Columbiformes; family Columbidae; genus Patagioenas; species Patagioenas fasciata. The sequence continues at coordinate 17,418,801 of NC_092524.1, forward strand.
AAATAAATCACTGCTCAAGTTAATAGACTGAAAACACACAGGGAACAGATATGTTAATTAAGAAGTTTCTGTGTTTTGCCTACAGTACATTACATTTTCTGTCAATTTGCAGAGTCTAAAAACCTTGAAAGAAAGATACAGGCTTTTTTGCCAATTAGGTTAATTTTTGTTTGTTTGTTTTTTGTTTTTACAAACAGTTTTTCTGGCCTCCAGAATTTCAAATCATGTGTTGAAAAAAACACCGTTCTGAGTATTACAATAATAAACCTAACAGACGTATTTTGCCTTCTCCAATGTGAAAAAGCTGTTAAAAGCCACCCCAGAACTTACTTGCTTTCAAATCTTGGTGCAGATCACTTGTTCTCATGGCTCTGTACTGTTGGATTTCTCCCCACTGCAGCATGCAGCATCTGTAATGGAACCAGGCTTGGTATCTCTGCCATCGTCTGCTCTCAGTTGAGAGCCACTTTCCTCTTTTGTCTGTGTGTTTTAATTAAAAAAAAAAAAAAAAATATATATATATGTGTGTGTATTATATATTAAAGGTATACTATAGATTTCTGCCTTGGACTGAAAGGTTTTCCAGTATAGAGAAAAAAAAAAAAGAAAAAAGCCCGCACAAACGTATTTATCTCTGCTGATTTTAAAAGGTCCTTACAGAACCAATTCAGATATGAACATTTACATATTCAGATGTCTGTGGCTAGGTGAAATGAATCCTGTTCATGCTTCTAGCTGCAGTATGGGAGTATATTTAGCAGTGGAGAATGATGAGGAAGCATTTGTGTTGTTAGAATACAAATGACATTTTTCCTCTAAGGGAGGCAAGAATACAAGCACATCCTTATCTTGGTATTGTGTATGGGCCTGATGGATTTGAAACAAACATGCCTGGGGACTAAAATGAGCTGCATGTTAACAAGACAAACCCCAGAAAACAGAACTCTAACCTGTATTTTCAGCCGATGAACTGATGAACAACTGGGCAGAGATGCCCTGGAGAGTTAGTATGGCATGGCCTCTCCTGTCCCTTTGTGCCCTGCACCAGGGTCACCATTCTAGGGGAGGAGTTGCAAGCAGGGGAGAATATACCAGGAGATACCATCTCAAGCAGGGATTCGCACTCTCTTCTGCTCAGTTTTTGGCTTCCTTTATTAGATAGCCTGCAATTGGAGACTTAACAACAACAAAAAACCCCCAAGAGCCACCACATGTCTGTCACAGGCTCAGGACTTGGGTACCTATGTTGCAATGTTCTCCTGTATGGTTTGTTCTAAGCATTGGATAGATTAATTGTTGCAACACTCTTAATCTATGACCTACTGAATCTCTCTTACCACAGACCAAATTTGGCTCCATGTAGAGCTCTTGAAAATAAACATTAGGAAAGATTTGTGTCCTTTTTCTTTACTAATACATAAATCACCAAAAATCTGGACCCCGTAGTAAATCACTTAGGAAAAGAATCGTGCTGAGGTTTCATGTTGGCACCTTCTGGTTTGAATATGAGGGGGTTTTTGGCACAAAGGTAAAAGAGGACATTTCAAAATTAAGAACAATGGGGTATTTGCTTGGGTAAGGTAGTTTTCTGTTTCTGCTATACAATGTTTCCTTTTAAATTGCATCTCTGGCTCCTAGAAATAAATAATCTATTTTTCTCCCATTGATATAATATCCCTCGTGTTCTTAGCACTCTGTAACATTCAGCCGTTCCCAAGTGTTCTGACTGGAGGAGAACCTGGACCAGTCAGAAGACCCTCCCCAGCAACCAGAGGGGCTGGATATGTCCTCTCAGTCTGGGGGAGGAGTTCTGGCAGGTATGCTCAGAGAAGAAAGGGAACTCTAGTCCAGCATGTTTTACCACAAGAATGCACTCTGTGCATTTTTGTAGCATTAACTGAGCTGCTGGCATGCCTGGCCTTGCCTCTGTAGTCATTCTTCCCAGAGCTGCACTGAAGAGAAGATGGGGGATCCTCAGCAGAAGAGAAGAGGCAGCATGGGCAAACACTTGGGAAGAGAGAAGGAGGGAGAGAAGTAGAATCATACAATCATGTAGGCTGGAAAAGACTGTGAAGGTTAGTGAGTCCAGCCATTAACTTAACACTGCCAAGTCCTCCACTAAACTATGTCCCTAAGCGCCACATGTCTTCTAAATATCTCCAGGGATGGTGACTCCACCACTTCCCTTGGCAGCCTGTTCCAGTGCCTGACCACCTTTTCAGTAAAGAAATTTTCCCTAATATCCAATCTCAGCGTCCCCTGGCACAACTTGGTCATTTCCTCTCATTGCTTGTTACCTGGAAAAAGAGACCGACAGCCTCCATGCTACAACCTCCCTTCAGGTGGTAGTAGACAGTGATATTGTCTCTCCTCAGCCTTCTTTTCTCTAGGCTAAACAGCCCCAGTTCCCGCAACTGCTTTTTGTAGGAGACACTTCACCAGTAGGTGGGTGGGGAGTCCTATAAAAGGGAACGGAAAGGCCTGATGTATCAGAGACACTGTGTGCAGGTGCCCTGTGTCCTTGCTTTGCCAGCAGCAACTGGAACTCAGTCTGGCCCTACAGAATGTTTTGGGCTTTCTGTTGAGAAGAGGCATTATGAAATAATATTGTGGGACTTGTCATCCTTAACATGCCTGCCATGCCTTGGCACCGACTGTTTACAGCAGAGCATCTGGAGGCCAAGCAAAGATTCCCTTTTAAGGCAAAGAGCCACTATGAGAATCCAGAAGAAAATGTTTCCCTGGCATGTAGGGTACATTCTTCTTTCCTCCTCCTCTTAAATAAACCATTAGTAACTTTTAAAAACAGAACAAAAATGAAGTAGCAGGGCCAGAAATGCTGCCAAAGACGTTTTATTCTGCGCAGCCCCCTTAGACCTGCGCAGCAGCCGAGCCCTGGAGCTGACCTGGGGCTGGAGAGAGACAGAATGAAACTGAGGTCAGTCAGAGACCTGGGGTGGGAGGAAATCGAAATGGAAACTGTCTTTAAAAGATTAGTGTCCTTCCTTTTCCCAAGCCCTGGAGAGATGGTTAGACCGCACGAATCCATGAACAATTGTATTATATGTTGCACTGGGATCTGGGTTTGCTTTCCAACACCTTACACTGCTTCCCTTCCATGCTGATTTTCTTTTCTTTCCCAGTCCTGAACATGTGTATGTACATCCAGGGTTTGTGTTCTGGGTGTGCTATCACGTGGCATTTTCAGCTGAAGACTTAGCAGTGATCTGGGTTAAAGCAGGACATGGGATTGCAGAGAAATATCCACAGAGATACTAATCTTGTGTGGTTTTAAAGAAAGAGGGAAGTAAAAATAACGTCTCTCACTTTTTTCTCAAAGAAAGGGCAACTCTACTGATGTTCAAATGAAACCTGTTATTCTCCTTTTCTTGCCTTCTATGCAAATAAATAAAGATGTGCAAATAAACAAATAAGTGATTTTAAGGTGCATAGCACCTCTGAGCTTCCAGCCCTTGTACTTAGCTGAGGAGAAAAGACTGTGTTCTGCTGGGGTAGGAAACAGGGACAGCCTTCAAGAGTTTGTTTCTGTCTTATAGAAGCTGGCGTAACCCGCTTCTTCATTTTTCTTGGTGGGAATTTGTCACTAGGACTCATAAATTTTAGCCCATAAAACCATTTCCTTCCTGCTATGAATAGGTTCAGGACTCACATATTTACACAGAACATTTCTAACCAGAAGTTATCAGCTAACTGTGTTCCAGTAAAGTGCCACAGGAAAGAAGGAAAAAAGAAAAGGTAACAAGTGAATCTGTGAGCAGCTAACGTGATTTTCTTTACAAAGCTGTGGCCTTCTATGGATGGCTGAAATATTTGGGTTTTTTCCCCTTTGCAAAGGGAGTACCTTAGAGGGAGAGAGCTTACATAGTAGAATTTTTTACCTTAATCTGTTTTGTTCCCTCTTCTGTTCCTCTCACATCCCATTTGACTCCTTACCCAAAGGAGGAAAGAAGAGAGGAGCTAAAACAAAAATATCCAGTATACCTTTAATTTTAACTATAAACCTTTATTCACTGGAGAATATAAAAGCATGAAAGTGTTCGTAAAGCTTGCCCTAAAAGAAACTGTTAAAATGTGGGCTTACTGCCTCTCTAATTTTGTGTTTGCTTATGTTTCAAGAAGTGAACCACCATTCTCAGATTACCAAGAAAGTAGGTTTTGGCTGGAGTACTTCACTAGAATACTTCATCAGTGGAGAATATTTTAAAACATGACACTTCAAAAAGAAAGGAAAAATTACAGGATGAAAATCGAAGGCTGAGATAGCTTGGTGTATCCGGTAGTTTGGTACTGTAGAGGTACACCCGGGTGAGGTGGAATATGGTGTTGATATTGGAGGCTGTAAGTTTTCCACATAAATGCTTTATTTGGAAATGTACCATTTCAACCCCAAAATTCTCTTACTTTGTGAACTATACAAATTGTAAAGCATCAGCTATCTTACTGGAAAAAAACACCTCAAACCTCAGGAGACTTTTAGGTATAATGTAGTAATATTTCTGTGGACATCTTTTTGATCTTTCTTGAAAGATATTTTTCTTTTTGTACCACTTCTGCATGCATTGCTGTGAACCACGAGGCTTTTAGCGTCCTCTCACCAGCACTGACTGAACATGTCACAGCTGAGATGTGCTGTCTTCTAAATTTGCTGGGGAATGCTAGGACTACACCAGTTAACCTTGGGTAGGAAGCAGGGTCAGTTACTAAAAAATAGATGTCATTATTAATCACAAAAAGCATCTTTGTCTTGGAAAGTTCATAATCCATGATGATTTTCATCCCCACAGACTTGAGAGGTTTTGTGAGTTTTGGGGTTTGCAAACAGGGAGACAGATTTGGCAGATAAGGTGTGTTGGAGTTATTCTGTCAATTTTCAAATAGAAATCAGTATGTTTGAGACTTGGCTGGAGCCTGAAACTGGTGCATGATCCAGAGGGCACACAGTGATTGGAGTTTTGCCTGCAGCTCTGCTCTTCAACGCTGCAGGTCTTTTAAATTTTTAAACTTTCTAAAGTTACTCATATCTAAAACCACTTTGATATGCCACATAAACACCAAACCAAACCAAAAAAAGGTGAAAAGCCACTGATTACTTTTACCTAAAAAACTAAAAATAAACAGCCACTCACCCCAGTAGTTAGTTGGGTGTGAGGGGGTGGAGATGGTGATTGAAGCATCATTTGTCCTTGAAGAGATTTCTGTGTTCAGATGCCGTGTAAGGAACTGCACTGCTTGCTGGAGACAGCAAGAAATTATTACAGCTGTGCTGGTTCCCTCTGGAACAAAGGAATCCTGAACTGATAGAGATAATCTTAAATTGCATGATCAGTTGAGGGAAGTTTGGCATTTAATAAATCACTAGCATTCCCTCTGTGTGATCAGCCTTGCAATAAATCACATTCTCGTGACCAAAACCATGGATGTGTGGTACAATTCCAAAGTGATGTGAACTGCATCACGTTATGAAAGGGGTCTACGTAGTGGACGCTGCACCTTTGATAAAATAGCCAAATCAGGTTGCTTCATATGTACTTCTTTCCAAACAAACCGTAGCAGTTTAAACTGAACCAGATCTTTAGTATTTGTACTGTTAATAAATGTTGAACCTTACAGCCAGTTTCTGCTATGAAATTGGAATAATACTTCCCTCATATGGTTTTAAAACTAAATATGTGGATGATGCTTTGAAGATGCTCCAAAGTGTGGGGATTTTTAAACCAAGAAAATACTGGGCGTCTGATCAAGAAGGAAATGAAAGGGAAAGATTAGAGGACTATCTTTATTAACTGAAATGGGATAAGAAAGCAAGCTGGGAAATGGGCAGTTTTACTCGATCTTAACAAAGCAGTTAGACCAGGGGAAAAAAAAATCATCAGAGCCTAGTGAGCTTGTCACTTGGCGGATTATCTTGTAGATCTCTTTCTCCAGTGAAATCCAGGCAAAATTCCAGCTGCTGTGTTTTCTCAGCTGAATATAAGGTTGAGTATGAAAGCTCTGCTGTAAGCATTAGTGAATGTACTGCCTTTGGCTGGAGCCAGTTTGCTGAACCTTCTTCTAAGACTTTAGACAAACGACCTCCCTTCTGCCATCTCCCACCACTTTTCCTTCTCTGAAACTTATTCATGGGTGTGACTTGGCCTGTGGTTTCTTATTCAGTTGAGTACCTAAAACCAAATACAAACCTATCCTGGGAGTAATCTAAAGAATTAGTTTGTACTCTGGTTTGCCCATCAATAAAAACTGCTGAGTGCTGTCTCCTTGAGTTCCCTAAAGATGTTTCTTTTCTTAATTAGTAGTTAAGCATTGATAGACAGGTTTTGGTCTGACCTCTTGACAGACCTTCACCAAACTGCTGCATAACAGCTATTCCTCCAGCTGCTTTGCAGGTACAGTTGATCTGACACAGGCGTGTTAAGACACATTCAGCAGAATTCTCGATTTTCAAGAAAGACACAAGTAAACATGATTAGGAGTTTGGTTTGCTTTAGGGTGCCTATAGCAGTCTTTTGAAAGGTACTGCCCTTTTTGTGATCTTATGAGACTTTTAATTATGTTTTCCAATAAATAATCATCTACAGGTGATGGATTTGGTGTTTCCTGAACTCTACTATTCTTGTCACTTTTCCTTTCATTGAAAGCAGACCGAACAAGCTGTTACTCATCATGCTGCTTTATGCTCACTGCCGTAGTCTTCACTTAAAAGGGTGTTCTGGGACATCTTAGAAATGGCCACACACACTTTTTGGTATTTGTGTACTTTAAACATAAAATGAAAAATGGAGGAAGGCATCTTGAATGTGAGCAGCTCACAGCAAAGGAAATAATAGATGCTTTGCTTTGCACATTTGGGGTCGGTTCCATCTTTCTGATAAGTTCTTGAAGCTTTGGTGAACTTGGAGATAGGGGAGAGCAGAAGGAAGGAAGCTAACTTCTAAGCTTTATGCTCTTTGGTAAATCTGGTAATTGTGAATCTATGAGCTTTGTTTTTTCTAGAATAAAGAACTATTATTTGTGGATTCTTAATTATATATAATCATGTTTCTAAAACTGTTTTCTCTGTACTGCTGTGTGCTGCAGCTTTGTAAGTCAGTAAAGAAAATGCTTTAGTATTGATAGTTTCCAAACTAAAACCCCAGTTTTACAAAGGAGACTGAGCGTAACTCAGTAGGAGTAAGTCGGACTTTATAACCTAAGTTCTGCGCAGTTGAGGGAAGATGTGTGGTCCAGTTCAAAACTTGACATTTTTAAGACCAGAATTTTTTTTAGTTTGTACTTTGAATATTTGGGCCAACTACACTGCATACCGGCCATGAAAATCTGCTGGCAGAAACAATTTCTGTGGTCTTGCTTTAGCACTCAGCAGCTGCAAAAGGTTAGAAAGAAGTTTCTGCTGCACATGGTGATTTGACATTCAGGTTTCAGTGATGTGAATAAACCCTTATGGGCATTTTAGAATCACAGAATCATTTTGGTTGAAAGAGACCTGCAGGATCATCAAGTCCAACCATAACCTAACTTTAGTACTAAACCATGTCCCTAAGAACCTCATCTAAACACCCTTTTAAACATCTCCAGGGATGGTGACTCTACCACTTCCCTGGGCAGCCTGTTCCAATGCCTGACAACCCTTTCCGGGAAGAATTTTTTCCTAATAACCAATCTAAACCTCCCCTGGTGCAACTTGAGGCCATTTCCTCTCGTCCTGTCTCTTGCTACTTGGGAGAAGAGGCCAACACCCTCCATGTTACAACCTCCTTTCAGGTAGTTGTAGAGAGCGATAAGCTCTCCCTTAAGCCTCCTTTTCTCAAGGCCAAACAGCCCCAGTTCCTTCAACCACTCCTCACAAGACTTGTGCCCCAGGCCCCTCACCAGCTTTGTCACCCTCCTCTGCACTCCCTCCAGCACCTCAATGTCTTTCTTATGATGAGGGGCCCAAAACTGAACACAAGATTCAAGGTGAGGCCTCACCAATGCTGACTACAGTGGCAAGATCACTTCTCTGGTCCTGCTGGCCACACTGTTCCTGATACAAGCCAGGATGCTGTTGACCTTGGCCACCTGGGCACACTGCTGGCTCATGTTCAGCCAGCTGTTGATCATCACCCCCAGATCCTTTTCCACCAGGCAGCTTTCCAGCCACTCTTCCCTGAGCCTGTAGCGCTGCCTGGGGTTGTTGTGACCCAAGTGAAGGACCCGGCACTTGGCCTTGTTCAACCTTATGCAACAGGCCTCAGCCAATGATCCAGCTGGTCCACATCCCTCTGTAGTACCTTCCTACCCTCCAGCAGGTCAACAAGGTCAACTCTCCCACCCAGTTTGGTTTCATCTGCAAACTTACTGAGGGTACACTCAATCCCCTTATCCAAATCATTGATAAAGAGATTAACAGAACTGGCCCCAATACTGAGCCCTGGGGAACACCACTTGTGACTGGCCACCAACTGGATTTGGCTCCGTTCACCACAACTCTTTGGGCCTGGTCATCCAACCAGTTCTATATCCAACGCACATACACCCATCCAGGCCGTGAGCTGCCAGCGTCTCCATGAGGATGCTGTGGGATAAGGTGTCAAAGGCTTTCCTGAATTCTAAGTACAAAACATCCACAGCCTTTCCCTCATCTACTAGGTGGGTCACCTTGTTGTAGAAGGAGATCAGGTTGGTCAGACAGGACCTGCCTTCCATAGCCCGTATTGGCTGGGCCTGATCACTTGTTTTTCTTGCATGTGCCGTTTGATGTTACTGAAGGTCATCTGCTTCATGACCTTTGGCAGCACCGATGTCAGAATGATAGGTCTGTAGTTCCCCAGATCTTCCTTGCAGCCCTTCTTGTAGATGGGTGTCATTTTAGCCAGCTCCAGTCAACTGGGACCTCCTCAGTTAGCCAAGATTGCTGATAGATAATGGAAAGGGGCTTAGTGATCATGCCAGCTTGCCCAGCACCGTTGGATATATCCCATCTGGCCACAGAGATTTGTGGGCTGCAGGTTCAGTGATGATACCCATGAGTCAGGTTCTTTATTATACTGAGCCAAAGCTTTAGAAAGAGACAGAGCATGGGATCCTTCAGGAAGCTTCTGTTTGAAGTGCTCCAGTTCCAGCACAAGGCACTTGTGGAAAGACTTGCACACTTTTCCGTGGAAAAGAAGCAAAGTGGCTGCATGTGCTAATCTAACAGAGAACTGATATTTGTGTGGAAATGGGGGAGTTTGGTTTTTGTAAAAGGACAACGTATAATCGTTTGCATTAACCAACTCGTGAAGTATATTCAGGGTTGAATTTTTGTTTCTTTTCTTGAAATGGGGAGAGGATGCTGAAGTGAGGATGAGGTACACACGTTCCATTTCTATTCAGCGGAAGGCTTGCCTCACCCTCCTGTGTCTGACTTCCTTCTGTGGCTTCCCTCCCCAGCCTGGCTCTGTGACAGGCTGTCTTTGACCTCTTCATCTCTCTCTCTCTCTCCCTTCCTCCTGCTCTCAGAACACTGCTCTTTGCTGACGTGGCACAGTCCTAACCTAGAGCCGTTGGTTTAAATATCCCGAAATAAAGCAAAGACACAAACTGTGTTCTATTCAAACTACTTCTCACTGATAACCTTTCTCCCCAAGTGTGGTTAATGTGGTTTGCCAAACCAGCCTCTCAAGTTAAAGGTTTTTTTCTGCATGATTGTTTCTGGAACTGTAATTTTCTTAAAAAATCAACTTATCCTTGAACTCCTGAATCTGCCCCCACCCTGGCCTCCTCCCCAACCCCAAAACCACTAAATCCAACCAGCTGAAAAAAGCCCTGCAGAGTATATTCTGAATAGACCTTGTCTGTCAGAGGCCCAGCAAGTATGAAGGTGCTGTATGGAGCGTGCCAGGCTTGGTTTCAGCAGCACAGCAGTAAGACAGCCAGTGCTAGGAATTAAGCAAATCAGTGTCCTGAAGATTTTTTACTAGCTGAGGTCCAGGTGTATAGTTTCAACTGGATTTATGCTGTTGACTGTCAGGGTAAGATAGTTTCAAGTCTTAACATGGTATTCCTACAAAAGGAAGACATCAAACATGTTGCTTCATCTGCTATGAAGTCGAGTTACAGACTATCAAATAAGACTGTTGTTTTATGCTATTACATTTTCCTTGGATATCATCTCAAGTTCTATGAAAATCTGAAGTCTCAGGCCCAAGGATAAATGAAGTTTGTCTTTCATAACTTTTAAAAATACCTTTAAGGTCCTCCTGCAGTTCTTGCTGTCACGGACTTTTCTTTCTTACCTGTAGCTTATTTTTGCGTAGGGAGGTTCAGATATGATTAGCAAATGTAAGAGTTTGAAGACAAGAATAGTTAGCTGCTGACAACCAGGAGCTGTTGGTCTGACTGAGCAACCCGTCTATATTAAGAGCCTTGTGCTGAGGAACATCTGACTTCACATGTCCTAAAACATCCCTTTGTAGAGCAGCTATGAGAATTAGTCCAGGTTACTTCATTAAATAAATGAAAGGGATAAATCGTGCAGGCATTGTTTGAATTGAAATGCCCTGTCGTGGAAAAAGGAGATGGTGGGAAATGTGCAAGAGTAGCTATGTGCTAAATTAGTCTTCACATAGACTGGCTTTAGTTTATTCTCATACCATATTCGTATTCTTTAAAAAAAGTTCAGTGTCTCAGACGTCCTCTCTCTAAGCATGCAATCCACCTTTCTCATTAACATACAGAAATAAAATGTGACCATCTTTTCCCTACCAGAGACCTTCTACAGTGCTTTCTGCACATCTGTGGTTTGTGAATACACTGTGAGGGTGTAAGTGTATATCGTGCTGCTGTCCCTAAATTTTCCTTGTTTTTTTTCCTTGATGATGGCCTTCCTGAAGTCTTACTGTCTCTCCAGTCTTAATTTACTGGTTAGGGAGAAGGTGGCATTGACAAGACTCAATGCAAGTTGGAGACAGTAAACAGTGGCAGTGCTGGTGACTGAATGGTAGTTATGGCATTCCTTTCCTGTGGAAGGTGAATCTCAGTCTCTCCCTGCTGCAGTCCTGATGATGTGAACGATGAGTCATTCTGATGGGTTTAATAAACCACTCAGTAAAGAGCCCATGAAGAGAGAAATCTGAATAATCATACTCTCTCTGGGGAAAGCACTGACACTTCTAACACTGTTCCAGGAAAGGTGTGCATCCCATCCTCATAGCAAAAGTCAAGCCTGCGTGTACCTCAAGCAGGGCCACAGTTGGAAGATTATTTAAAGTGTCTTAAGAGCCAGAACATAAGATCAGTTTCCTTTGGGTGGGATCCAGATGAGTTTCAACAGTAAACTTAATGCAGTCATCTGCAAAGGTGGACTTGTCTTGGTTTTGCAGATCCTTAAAAACCTCTTTAACCAAGAAAACCTGGTATTAAAAAACCTTGATATCTCCTCCTTGTGTTCATGTGACAGTACACAGCAAGTATTGCCTTACTGCACTTGTCCATCACCATTAAATAGATCTTCTGTCTCTGGTTAGGTGGATTTTTTAACTGTAGAAACACATGGATTTGCAGCTGTTTGATTATGTAGCCTAAAAGATCAAAGTGCTGACCTGCTGTCCTTCCTCAACCTGTCCTTGTGAACCCCCAGCCCAGGAATATGGGTTGGGCTGAAATTCTAGTTTGAGGATGTTAAAAACAGAGTAGGAGGAAAACTCCAGTGATGATTACAACAAACGCTTTAGAAATGGGAGATGAAAAGTCACAATATGCCATGGAGATAAATGCATTTTATGGAATGTCATTTGTCTGCATCCAAATGGAAGGTTATTTTGTAATGTATCAGATTTGAAGGAAAAAAAATGAACTGGGATCTCCTGACTCAGGTATCCCGGTAGCAGGCGTTTCTGTAGTTGTAAGTGCTTCTAAGCTAGAGTCACAGATGCTCACTTCTAGAAGGCTTCCGGTATCTCAGAGATGTAGGGCTGTAGTAGTGAGGAATGCTGTAGTTCTGAAGGAGCAGTGCCAGAACATTGTGTGGAAAGAGCATTTTTCTGACTGAGAGCAGTCTGCTTTTGCTGTCTCTCGAACTCCCATTTTGCAGGTGACAGCTGTATGCTGTGGCAGATTGTTATGCTCACATTAGAGTAGCTTCTTCAGGCACGGTGCCATTCTGCTGTCACAACTGTTCACAGGCTTAAAGACAGACCGTCGTTCTCCCAGTAATTTGCAATCTAAACTGACAAAAGGACAATGGAGATAGAGCGCCTCTGTCTCAAGTTTCTTAATGCCATTCAAAACTTCAGTGTTATTTGAAAAAAGTGACTGAGTTCAAACACACTTTTTAAGAAACTATCTTTTGCTTAAATAAAAAATAACTAAGCTAAGGGGAGGGAAGGCTGGAGGGACAGTGTAAACACAAGTACAGGAGTTTGGATAAACCACGTTCTTTTGGATTTCTGTAGCTGTTCATCAACCAGCAAAGGTAACCTTTCTTCTCTCTTTTTAATATCCTGCAGGAAGTCCAAGGGAAAGCCAAATGGTAAAAAGCCAGCACCGGAAGAGAAGAAACTTTACCTAGAGCCAGAATACACAAAATCCAGAATTACTGACTTTGAATTTAAGGAGCTAGTGATGTTACCACGAGAAATAGACCTCAACGAGTGGCTAGCCAGCAACAGTGAGTATTGTGATCATCCAGCTCCGAGCTTGCTGTCCACACCCAAGAAGATATTCATTCACTGTTTCCTTTTACTGGTTTTGATGCTTAAAAAAAACACTCAATGACTATTTATGCTTAGTGCATAATGCATGTCATTATACCTTGAACAGTAATTAAGCTGTCTTATGTACAAACCAGCTGTGCTCAGCAGCATGGAAGCTTTGATACATTTCCTTCTTCCAGCTCCCTCACTGTAGCACTGAGGGCAGTGAAGTTTTTGATGCTCTTTTGAGGACAGTCAGCTTCCCTTTGACTATTTGCTGAACCTGCTGGCTCAGCATGTTTCCAACTCAAGCTGTTTGTCTTCCAGAAGCATTGTAAAAATGGTAGTTTATCAGAACTTGTGTGTAAAGCGAGTTATGCTTAAAACCAGAAGTTTTGAAGTCTTGTGGTTGGATTTCTTCTCCCCACTCCTTCCGAGCTTTGGTGGAATTACTGTGAATTTTAATTGTAGTGAAGCCAGAACTCAGAGATATGACTGACTGCTGTGGCTGAATGCTGTATCTATGCATCTCAGTTCTGATTTACAGCACTTACCTGTGCTTCTGCTTCATCTACCAGTCCTAACCTGCAGCTATGACCCAGTCTTGTTTACATTTTCAGCCGTATGTGGTAGTAGCAAGAAACTGTTTTAAACTTCACACTAGGAAAGTTTATAGAGACTCATTAAGAAAAAAGTGAAGTACTCCCTGAGGAGTATTAAGATGTTAAATTATCTCAGGAGATTTTTAAAATATAGAAGTATATTAGTTTTCATGCTTTTTTTTAAAGGGGATATATTATGGGAACTGGTAATGCTGTTTTCTAGCTACTGTACATTTTAAGTCTGACTTCAAAAGAACATAGCAAATTGTCTGCCTTCAGCTCGTAGTAGAGTATTCTGTAAAGGTGAGGCTGATGATGAAGACACTTTCCAGTCTTGCTGCTTAGTGAGTAATAAGAGCTGATGCATCATGGTACTTTCATCTTAAAACAAGAGTTTTCGTTCTATGTACCTCTTTGGTTTGCAGTTCATCATTAGACCAATTTAGCTAAATTGTGTTTAAATTTGTATGCAAGCTCAAGACTCTGAGGTCGCTTCATTTGCTCTGTTTAAATAATTATCTGGAGAATAACCAGTGTTTGACAGTATTTTACTTATAAATTTCCTTTGTGTTTATTTTTCAGCAACAACTTTCTTTCATCACATCAACTTACAGTATAGCACAATCTCAGAATTCTGTACAGGAGAGTCATGTCAGACCATGGCAGTGTGCAATACGTAAGTCAATATTTACAATTACAGGGTTTCCATGAAGTCTTCAGAGTTGCTTGCGGGAGGATATTGGTATTTGATGGCATTGGGCAAGTGTTTTACAGCAGATCTCTACTTAGAATTTGGCTGCTGTGCATCCTTTTCTCTCCCCTCAGCAGTGAAGGGTCCTGGAAGTCTGGTTTTGTGGAGGACTAGAAAGACGAGTCTTTGACTGTTCTGAGTTGGTTTTATAAGGACAGATCAGAGAAGCAAATTACCATGTGTGTAGCTTGCGGGGAGAGGGGGAAGAAGGGCAGGGCAGAACTGTCCTTACTGGTAAACAGGACTGGGATTCCATAGAAGGCTGGGGAGGATAAATGAATTGCGAAAACCTCAGAGGGTGCTTTTGATATTTGGAATGCTGACAGAGCACCAGGCTGCTGACGGATAACCTCTAGCCTGACGTGAGCCGCTGGCTTTCTGCCTGAGCCCTTGGGCATAGAGGACACAAGTGGCACCTTTGCAAAGAGTATGGAAAACGTTTTGGTTTGGCACTTTCCCCCTGTAGGACTTAGTAGACTTTTTTAATATTGACTAGCTATCACTTATGAAAGAAAGATTTGTAGTTTTAGTGTACATGGTGAATATACCATAAACTCCTGCTTCTGATTAGAACAGTCCAACATGATGGAATATGAGATCCAGTTGAGTATGAATAACCTTGTTGTGTTGTGGTTTGTTTATACTTTTTTTCTCCAGCACACGTGCTGATAGTCCTTTTCTTCCCTCCTCTTGTATTTCCTGGGATTAATTTATTTGAGATGGATTTTAAAACAGAAGACTGAGCAGTTAATGTTATAATACATCAAACAAACATCCCAGGGAATGTGTGCAATAGAACCAGAGCTCTATGTTTTATCTCTGGCAATAATTACATAACTCTTAGAAAGGAATCCTCACTTAATGTACTGGGCTATCTTGTACACTTGAAGTTAATATTAGGAGCTTTCTTTGAGAGCACTCTGAAGAATGCAGTGTACGGAGGATACTTACACATGTAAAAGTTGGAAAGATAACTGTCAGTAGAGAATTAAAGGCATTGCTAGAGGCTTTGAAAACAGGCTGGAACAGAAGGAAATAAATCTCTGCTGAACTCAGATTTTATCAAAAGGAGACAGCATGTCTCTAAATGAGACATGGTGATCAGTAAGACTCTTACTCCAAAGCTTTCTTGTATTTTAATTCTGGGTGTAGCACTGGCTGTCCAAAGAACTTAGTTAAACTGTTTATCCACTTGCTTGATGGGAAATAGTGGCTAAAAGGAGGTGGTGGTAGGGAACCCACTTGTCACTCCATTCTGCTCTAGTGAGTCTTAAACAAGAGTTCTCTGTAAGCAATTCACACTGCAGAATAAAGAAAGGAAGTGCCTGTAGGCGGCTCCAGCTGTAGACTGTATTTTTAGTGGTGAGGACCGATAGCAGAATGTTCCTATCCTTTGTTTTGGAAAACTGAAAAATGGCGCTGTTTGGGAATAACAGGAAGCATGTCTGCACTTGGGTGAAGCACTTGAAATGGTTTGTGTTTAGCTAAATCATAACAACCTAAGTATCTTCCTGTACTTGGGGGCAGATGACTGATTCATGTTTGCAAACTGTGGGCTGCATATTTCATTCTTCTATCAGGTGTGTGGGTCTATGAAAAAAGCACAGAGGTGAGTTCACCTAGCTACACACCTCAGTGCAGTTCAGCTTTGAAGGCCCTGTTCATAACAGTGTTATCCAAGTATCTCTAATAACAGTTTTGGATAATCCTTATTTTTATGTTCTGCCTTTCCTAGCTCTTCCCTTTTGTAAGAGACATGTCTAAATGGAACACTGAGAACTGTCTCAAAGATGTTTATTTATTCAGATTAAATTATGACTATGATGTTGCTCCCCCCCCCCTTTAATTTTTTTTTTTCATTTTTAAATTTTTTTTTTAAATCTTACCCTAACAAAGTGTGGTAAGGACATGCTTATTGTGTTGGAGAAACACCAGCTAATATGATTTATTGTGCCTCTGACTTGTCTCCAGTATATAAAGAGTATCACCTAAACATTACAGTCAGTTGCTGATTAACACGATGGACACTCCAGATTTGACCTTCTGTGGCTGTGATCTGTTTGTTCAGGTGCTTTGGGATAAAATAGCACCTCCCTATGTTAGATTGCCACAGAATTACAGTACCTTGGAGGAAGGGTGCAGTTTGCCACTTTTCCGTGCTGATTTCTTAGGCAGTTCAGTATGAAGGTATGCGTTCTGTTCCTCTTATGCTTTCCCTGCCCAGGTTTCTAAGGCATGTTTTGGATCATGTCATTCTGGTCATACCTAAGGAAGGCTTTTTGTATTTATGGCTGAGATGTTAAAGTAACTATTCAGAACACATTTGCTTGTCAAGTTACTTTGCATTCAGAAACACTCTAAATACTCAATCCTAAGTTTAGAGGATTTGCTGGCAAGAATAAACACCAGTTGCAGTTAAATATTTGAGGTAATGTTTTAACATCTCAGAGAAGCTCCAGCCGATTGACAAACTGCAGACAGATGCAGCTTTCAGCCCTGTGTCAGATGCATGAGACAGCACAACCGTCTGCACACAATGAGGAAGAGAATTTCTGCCTAGGATAACTAAGAGACATCTGACCAAAACTTAGTCTCTGTGTAGAACAGATGGAGTCATTTGCTGCAAGGTGGGATAATGCCAAGAGAAATACCAGAATGACCAGTTATCTTCAAGATTTAATGAGGGTGCCATGAATGTAACTTTGGGAGTTACTTAATTTTGCTCATTAATATGTTTATCACTTGCTGTAAAGCAGATACTGTGTTGTAACACAGTATTTACTGTTTAGATTTAGTATGCTTTATAGCTTATTATTACACAAACGAGCTTTAAAGCACCATGAGCTGTAAACTGGTTTTCTAGCTGACATTTGGGCAAAATTTCTCTAAAGTGCTGAAGTTAGTGGGGTAACTAAGAGCCTATAAAAGAGCTGTTCACAAGGTGGAGATTACAAAACTCCTGAGGCTGAAATAAAGGATCAAAACTTCTAGGCAGCCCACAGATACGAGTGAAAGGTGTCATTTTGGTTCAGTGAAATCACTTAACTGTTAATTCCTTAACACTCATTTTTTCTAATCTTACAGTCTCCTTTCTCGTGTCTACCTTGCCCTTAATGTATCTGCACAGGGGGGGTATTTCCTTCTAAAAATCTTAACTTGCACATTTTGCATTTTCTTATATTTAAGTTCTCTGAGCTGTATGCTTCTATGTGGTTGCTCCTTTCTCCCATAATAATTTTTCCCTGGGATTTAGAATGGAGCTGCAAATTCCTCATGCTCTCCATAGTGGGGATGTTTAAATCTGCTAGAATTTTACGTAGGAAATAAAATAATCAAAATCTGTATCATGTGAGCACTTTTTGAATAGTGCCTTTAAGTGTCATCTTCTTGTCCTTTCTGTTTCCCATCCTTTGCCTAATACGGGGCTGTACTGTCACAGTGCCAGCGATGGAATGCAGTTAGGCTTCTGTGCCCAACCGAGCCCTTTGATGGCCCCAACCTGCTTCATGTCTTGTTAACGGAGATAACTCCGGCATGGGTGGGAGCTGTGTACCAGCTGTGAGATGTTCATGGTATGTCAGGGGCTCCTCTTTTCCTCTGCGACCTGTGAAGACTGTTCACAGCACTTGAAACACAAGGAAGACACAAGTCATAGAATCATTTTGGTTGGAAGAGACCCTCAAGATCATCAAGTCCAACTGTTAACCTAGCACTGATGTGATAACTAACATGATTCTAATCAACAGGATAATCCTTGCAGTTATCCCCTTGCTCTTAATGATTCTGCCTTTAAATTCCTGTTTTGCATGATTAGCCTAATTCTCATGGAAAGGCAAAAAAGGTATGCAGTGAGATGTTACAGCAGATTTATTCACTTACAATTTCATGTAAGTGAACTTGCACAAATTGCCAAACTGTTTAACTAAAATCCAGTTATTCAGATTCGGTTTTGTGCCTAAGGGCAACTCTGTGCTTTCTATCTTGCAGTTGAGGATTTCTGCAGCATGAGAAAGCTGCTGAGGTGCAGACAGTCCAGTCTGCTGCTGCTCTTGGTATCAAGCATTGTCTTAAGACTGAAAATAAGTCCGAGTTTCCTAGAACCATCTTGCTCCAGCTTACTGCAGGACTAGACAAATGAGGTGGCTTGTGTTTGTGCACTACATTGTATAATTCCTTATATGTGGAATGTATAAAGGAAATAAGCAGTGATGAAGAACTCGGTCTGCGCCTAAGGGCCCAAATGCTAGTTACAATGCCTGACATAGCTCTACAAAGAGCTTTTAATTCCTGCTGTTTTCATCCACTTGCTCACCTTTTTATGCCCTTTTGCGGTCAATCCTGCTCTCTCTAGTAAACAACAGAGTGTCCAAGCACCACACACTGAAAATGATCTGAAAGAAAAATTCTAAACCTTGAGTGTCTCCAGGACTTGTTTCCAGCTGCTCTTTCTCTCTTAAAGTTTGAATTACTCTTACTTCTGCAGCTGCTTCTTGTTTTCTTATGGCTTAGGGCATGAACAGTGGTGTTAGTGTCTTCACCTCACTGCCCTCAGGTCCCTGAATAATGTTTCAGGGAAATGAAAACACACTGCAAATCAAAAGTTTTCATTTGCTACTTAACGTTTTTCTTGAGTGGCTTTCTGCTGTCCAGTATACATAAAACTTCATTTTCCAAGTGGCATGTATAGATCCTTCCAGTTCAATGCAGTCTAGTCCTGTTAGACACAGAAAAAAACCCCAAATATTTAATCTTTATCTTCCATGCAAAAAAAAAAAAAAAAGTCCAAAAGTGGCTAAACGTCACACCAAAGTGTCAGTTTGTCTAGGGCTACAATGAGGCTTGTTTAGTGATTTGAGTGAGCAATGTCAGATAGCAGATCAATAGCCAACAGCAGCAGAATTGGAGCTGAACAGTCAGGCAAAAAATGGTACCCTGGCTTTAGGGGCTCATATGTTGGGTGAGATATCTTTCTGGCCAGGTTCTGATGCTCAGACCACTTCCAGCCTTGCTTTCAAAGGCAGTCAGCAAATCCCACTTGCACTGTATTCTTGGAAGAGCAACACAATGGACTTCTTATCAGCTCCATAATGATATAGAGCAGTGCTGGAAGCTTAGACTGTTTGAAGGAAGAGTTCAGCAACTGGAACTGAACGTCTAGCGTGACATAGGCCACAAAAAACCAATTCCTCACTGTGTGTGCCCAATGCAATGTATTGCTGTTCTGGGTAACAGTTAGAGGTGCTTTAATTAACCATGACTTAGATCACAAAAAAAAAAAAAAGGAACAAAGCTTCAGTGCTTTTGTAGCCTTCAGATTCTTTGTCAGGTGAGGGATGGCTGCAGTTAATCAAGATGATTGTGACAAACTGATTGAATGATGGTTGCTTTAGAAAAGCCAGGCAATATGCTAATGTCTCTGTTTCCTCAAGATCCAACAGGGTTATTCTCTGGTGGCAGTCCAGTGTAAATTCAGATGTTTTGGGGAGTCTGTACCCAAAGCAGCGGAGTTCTAGGATGTTCATAGGGATGTGCAGAAGGGTCCTGAAAACTTTCACCAGATTGGATTCCAGAAGAGGATTTGTAGGGCTTAAAAATGCTGCCAGTACTTGAGAGCACCAGCTTGGGAAAGTTGGTGTTTTGGAGCCACCTTCTGTCTGTTCAACAAATTACACCACAAGACTAATTTATGTTTTGTGATGTTAAGCACCAGAAGATAACCAATTTATCACTGTGCAATGTTACTGCCCTTTAAAAACAGTTATGTGATGCCTTCCTGTACAGTTCTATAGATTGTAAGTAAACCCTCAGTCTGTTGTGGATAGGGAGTTATCCCTTGCATGGAAGCTTGTCAGCAGGCTTCTTGTGCTTGGTACTGCTACTAAATTGATAGGGAAAACCAAAATTGGCTAGCAGAAATTCAGGCTTTTGATATAGAAAGATGCTCCGAAGTGAATCTTTTCTATAGCAGCTATGATGTATTTGGGTAATGTTGCAGCTGTTGTTTTATATTAGTTAGGCACTAACCTCTTAGAGGAGTTGAGCAGAGGAGCCAAGGTATAATGTGGTGACACTGTCAATTCCCTCCACAGACAGTACTACTGGTATGATGAGCGGGGAAAGAAGATCAAGTGCACTGCTCCTCAGTATGTTGACTTCGTCATGAGTTCAGTGCAGAAACTAGTGACAGATGAGGACGTCTTTCCAACAAAATATGGTATGTCTGCTTTTGGACAAGTGCTTTCTGTGGCTCTTTGCAGATGCTGTGGAGTGAAAGTTGTCATTCAGCATATGTATTAATACCAGACAGCTTTCTCGGTTGTTTGCTTGAATTTTTAAAATTTTGTTTGTGGTTTGGTTGGTTTGTTTGGGTTTTTTTTTAAGGGAGATTTTAAATTTGGTTCATTCTTACGATAAGAAAGACTTGCACTGTTGGCATATGAACTGGGGTGACAGGCTCACAATCCTGTCCTTTTGGCTTGTATTTCATCATCAGTACCTCTCTTCAGGCATTGTGAGATCTTCTAGCCTGTATTCAGAGAGGACAAAAATTTGGAAACAGTCAGCATGCATGTACTCAGTACAGCCTGTTGCTTCTAAAATATAACCCTGTTGTTTTACTATTGCCCTTAGAGCCCAGATGCACTAAGGGGGAAGTAAATTGGATTGTCAGGAAATGTGGCTTGTCTTCCTTGCCTAACTAGGCGTTGTCTCACAGATTGTTTGCAGTCTCCCTTCTTCAAAAGAAGAAGAATCAAAAATCAAAAGAATCAAAAATCAATAGGAAAGTAACTTTGACTCAAATTTGTATCCTAACAAGATTATTGCATGCAGTGTCTTTGGTTAAGGGAAAAAAATAGAGACCTGAAGTTACAGAAGGTGAGCTAAAAGCAGCTGGCTTCTTGAGCCCCTTCAACAGATAATTGGGCTACTAGGGCATTACAATATCACAAATGTTAAACCCACACCTTTTGCTTACAAGCATCTTGATCTAGATAGACGCTGTGTCTAGTAAGCCAGATGCAGCTGACTTTTTTAATTTGCTTGTTCTGCATCAATGAGGGCCTTTCATGCAACCGATCTGTCTGTGTGGCCAAGGTGCACTTTGCACCAGTAACATACATCACGTACAGGATGGCAAGTGTTGCTTTTTTGCTTGCCTCAGTTTCACTTTCAGTGTTACCAAAGTAGTTGTCCAATAATTGTCTTTTCCTAGGTAGGCACAGTCCTGCTCCAGCAAGCAAAATTTCAGCTGTACCTGATAGAAGGCACCCAATATTTCCTTCCCTCTTTTTTTTTTTTTTTTTTTCCCATTTGATAGAATTTCAAAAATGAAATAAGCAAAGTTTTTATATATAGTTATTGCTGCACACTACCAAGGCCCGTGTACCTTAGCTTCTGGATCTCTGGATCTGTGAATTGGTCTCCCAAGCATTACGTACTTCCAGGGGAAAAATTTGCTACTCCTGGACAAACTAGATAAGGAGCCGGGTTAACCTCTCATTATTTTTACAGCTAGTAACAAAAAAAATGTTGTGGTTTTTAAAGAATAGTTACGCTTGCTTCTTGATCTTTGAACCCTTAAGGTTTAAAACTGAACTTCAAATGAAAATGATGAGGGGATGATACAGGTCCCACAGGTTGTCTGCTGTAGCACTAGTTGCTCTTCCCCGCAGCTCAGCCCTGGCACTGCTGTGGGGCTGAAGGTGAGCAGCTGGAGCTATCATGGTGTTTCTCTGTCTTCCTTTCAGGCAAGGAATTCCCAAACTCGTTTGAGTCCCTAGTGAAGAAGATCTGCAAGTACCTGTTCCATGTGCTGGCCCATATCTACTCCTCACACTTTAAGGAGACTCTGGCACTGGAGCTGCACGGACATTTAAACACACTCTACACACACTTTATCCTATTCATCAGGGAATTCAACCTCGTGGACCCTAAAGAGACCACCATCATGGATGACCTCACAGAGGTCCTCTGCAGCAGCAGTGGGAGCAGCAGTAACGGGAGCGGCAATGGGAGCAGCAACAGCGCAGGAGCACAGAACCATGTGAAAGAGAGATGAGCCCTCCTACAGGATCAAAACTAACATTAAAAACAATATTATATATTCTGTGTGTATGTATATGTTCAGATATACATACAGACATATACAGCAATGAAAGCTGAAAGAAATTATGCTGCCACCACAGGACACGTAGTCGTATGGGACTGTATGGAGCTTTGGTTTTATGCGCCACCTGGCGAGAAGTTGCACCAATTTTATTTTATTTTCTGTCCACTCCTCTGTTCACCTATTCAGATGGATGATGAGTGCTGTTTTTAGAGAAGAGCCAAGCTTGAGAGTGGGGCCGCTCTTGGTTTTTTTGGTTGTTCTTTTTTTTTTGTCTGTTTGGTTGGTTGGTTTTTTGTTTTTCTTTCTTTGGTCTTGAGTGCAAGCCCTTTGTTTTTCTAGGATGGTGGTCCTGCCATTTAAAAAAATATCTATTATATTATCAGAAGTGACTTTGAAGTGGCTTAAAATGCAAGTTTGTTTGGGTTTTGTTTGCGGGGGGGTAGGAGTGGTTTTTTTGTTTGATTTTACATAGGCTGACCCCTGCCCTGCCAAATCTCCCCAGCTGAGTGCATCTTGCCCTTTGTTAGCTTGGAGTGGAAAGAAACTCCTGGCTTGAGTAGAGTAGCAAGTAGTAGCTTGCTACATGTTGAAGGTGGGCATGATTCTCCAGTTGTCCCATCTACTGGTCACAATGTGTGAACGTTCAAGAGGATCCACAAGCCTTTCTGCTTATTGCTCCTACAACACATATACTCTTTTCTCTGCTCCCCCTGCCTCCTCTTTTCCCAGGCACACCTGTACAGATAAAAAGATCTCTGAGTCCAAAATCCGTGTGCAAGAGCCACCACCATTTGCTTCCCATTGAACAGAGGCCCGGGGAGGGGGGAGAAGGGTACATTGAGTCAGTCACCGCCTGTGCTAGAAAGATGGCTGTTGGCATAAAATTATATTGTTGGCTTATTTTAGTTCATCTGTTCTATAATAATAAAAACAAATTTATCAGCCATAAGCTTTGGTTTTGTGTTTACAGCGTCAAAAGTCAGTGCAATCCACCCATACAGTTTATCTTTCACCACTGAATGCTGTTGGCCCGGCTGTCAACCAGCTTTATAAATAATTGTTTGTTTGTCTTATATTTATAATCAATTCCTTGCTCCTTCTGGTAGTGCTGGGAGCCTCCTCTCCAGGTAATCTGAAGGTAAGTACTCCGAAGATAAGCAACATTTGGAAAGGGCCACGTTTCTGTATGTACATACTTAAATTCTGCAAATGCAGTGAGCTTCTGGATATTTTGTGGTGAATAATGTATCACAGTATCTGTGGATACAGTACTGTATCAACTTTGTATCTGGACAGTGATATTATTCTTTCCATCACATTTCAGTGGAATTCTTGCAGTCAGCATTTCCAATTGGGAATATGCCCAGTTGTGCTTGCAGTAGTGCTTCTATCAAATCTGTGGCAGTCTCTGAGACTTGTTTGTTACTGGTTTTGGTCATTGTCCCGAAGTATATACATCTAACCTGGCGTGAATCCTAGAAGGTTTTCCTGAAGAGTAAGTAAGTGCAGCAAAAGGCAGTAGAGAGAAGGAGAGCAAGTACAAAGGAAAAAGAGCAGGAAAAGCACAAGCAAGATAAAAAAAAAAAGGCAAGAGCAAGAAAGGAGGGGGAAAAAAAAAAGAAAAAGCTTGTGATGAAATGTGCAAGATCACATAAAGGAAGAAAAACGTGCAAGTGAGAGAAAGAGTAAGAAGTCATAAAAGTGAGGGTGGGAGAAGCAAAAAGGCATGAGCACAGGAGAAGGGAAGTGGAGGAGCGAGACAGAAAACAACCTCAAACTATGTGAGCCCATATTTGTCCTGTGTTTGTTTCCAGATTGTGGGTACCTTGTGAACCTGCAGGCAAATGTGCTGGATTCTTGCTGACCTGCTCATTGGGGTGCTGTTAACACAGCTTCCCCACCGTGTGCTCCTGCTACAGCCTCTGTATCCAGGAGAATATTCCCACTCAGGCTCCATTCGTGCTGACATGACAGGAGCCCTTCCATTACGATTCCCTACATGACATGAGCCTTTCCATCACGCTTCCCTATATATAATGTCTGAAGGGAAAATCAGAGGTCAGTAGATGCTATTGGAGCAGTGCCATTTGTAAGGCCCCTGTGCTACTTGGAATGAGAGCACTCAGTGGAGTTCAAGGAAGAAATAATAGTGAGGACAACAACCCAAACCCAAGTGTTTCTGGTAATGAAAAAAAAATGCATTTGCAGTCTTAATTCTAAAAGACCGTTTAGAAATTATGTGCATTTGGGAAAGGTTTGACTTGAACAAGAGTCTCTGGAAAAGACTGACTTAGCTACAACTCTTTAAGTGTCAGATCGCAACACAGTGATACCAATATCTATATCAAATGCAAGGGTGAGTATATCTTGGCTTCCCATAGGACAACTGACAAAACCTCATAGGAAGTCTGGGAACCCATGCGTTGATGCAAAACGGAAAACCATTAATCCAGGAGAACAGTGAAGTACCACGTTACCTCGAAGAGTCTGCTGTTGTTCATGGCAGCTGTCCCGAGTTTACTCTGCAGACATTTCACATTTCTGAAAGCGTAGACGCTTCATCTATCACGGTATTTTTTAATATATATTCTACAGGCAGTTAACAAGAACACAAATAATGAATCCTATTTTAGTGTAGTGTATCTCACTGGTTTTAGCAAGTGGGAATAAGGAAAACACTAAAATAGTGCCAATGCTAATGTTATTTTTGTCATGAGTAAATTTTACTGTACAGCTTAACCTCAAGGTATCCAAGCATATTTCAGAGGTTACTGAATCATGCTGTAGTAGCATTAGATACAGAAGGGCCACTTCCTTGGGTGATGCCACTGAGGCCTGTTGGTGACCTTCTGTGCTTGCAGCAGGTCACTAACTCTCCACACTGTAAGTACTAAGCTTGAATCCTCCTGTATCTAAATGACAGGTTTGGGTGTTCTAACACTGAGGAAATTGTCATACTGCTGCTTTAAATGTGTTTTGTAAATTATTTAAGACACTGGCAGAACAACAGAGGCACCTTAGTTATGCTAAATTAAATACCACCCCACCGCTCTAAAGATAATGATGATACCATGCTTTAAGGGTTACTAAATGAATAAAACCACAAAATGCCCCAGAAAAATAACCACATACCAACACCACTCCTCCCACAACCCACCCCCACCAGACATGCCTTTTGCAGGCCTTGCCTTGTCAAACTCTCAGCTTTACACCTGCCATTGCAACTTTCAGGCCTAAAACTAGTGCAATCAGCACAAGCCATCACAGGGCTAAAGTCCTTCCCTTAAGCCCAGCAATAGCTATGTTTTGTAGGATGTGTTGTAGGATGTTTTTTAGGATCGTGTTCCTGGCATTTGGTGCTCTGGACACATGAGTGATGCGCTGAAGACCTGAGGCTGCATAAATGTATGGCACCGGGGTGAAATGTTATAACAAGCTGAAAGATTTTTCCCTCTTTTTGTCATTATCAGTAAGTCTTTGAAGCTGCAGTGTCCTTGGGAAATCCAACATAAGCACATGTAAAAACAGGAGGAAAATTATTTCTTCATATGTGCCATCTGGAATAAATACCAGCAGCAGGTAAGCAATCACCAAAGTCACAGTAACAGTGCCACCAAGTCTTTCGCACAGAGAAACAGCCACCTTTAGCTTTGACCTTGTTGTGGTTTAACCCAGCAGGCAGCTGAACACCACATAGCCCTTCACTCCCCTCAGCCAGTGGGATGGGGGAGAGAATTGGAAAAAAGTAGAACTCATGGGTTAAGACAGACAACTCAATAGGCCAGAAAGGGAACGCAATAAATAATAATGATAAAACAATATACAAAACAAGTGATGCACAATGTATTTGCTCACCACCCTTTGACTGATGCTCAGCCCGTCTCCAAGCAGCAATCCCCTAGTTTATATGCTGCGGATGATGTCACATGGTATGGAATATCCCTTTGGCCAGAACAGATCAGCTGCCATGGCTGCGTCCTCTCCCAGCTTCTTGTGCACCTGCCCACTGGCAGAGCATGGGAAGCTGAAAAGTCCTTGACTTAATATAAGCGCTACTTAGCAAAAACTAAAACATCAGTGTGTTGTCAATATTATTTTCATACAAAATCCAAAACACAGCACTATACCAGCTGCTAGGAAGAAAATCAGCTCTATTCCAGCTGAAACCAGGACAGACCTCAAGGCAATAAAGCTGTACAGAGATCACAGGACCAGCTTCACCCCAAACCCAAGAAAAGTTCAGAAGTGGCAAGCTGTAAATTGAGTCAAGCATCTTCAGCTCAGCAAAATCAGAGATACACCTTTCCTGACAATTGCAGGAAGTTATCAAATCTGAGATCCCATAGAGCATACTCATTTTACATATTAATAACAGCTTTTTACCAAGAATTTTAAGAGAACGAACCTTGCTGCTTATGGAACACTTTTCTGACAAGAAACTCTGAAGAGAGAGAAAGAGGTGTTCCAGCTCTGAGGTACCACCAGTTCTGGCCAAACATGCACATACCAAGGGGCTCATACTGACTCATATTAAACCACGCTTCATCAAACAAGCCCTTACATCCATGATGTATCTTGTTCCAGCCAATTCTTAGCTCACCAGTTTGGCTGTTAGCAGAAAGACTTGAATCCAGAAATACTCTTCCATTATCTAAACTGAGGACAGAGGAATAGGTGGTGATATTATTCTGTTCAAACCCACTAAACAAATGAAACCAGCGTTTGTGTCTGCGGTACGAATGGCAACACCAGACAGTTTAAATCTAGTTCTAATGCCTGGGTGCTGGCAGTAGTTACAGCACAAGAGTTCAGTATGGCTAAGTTATCCATGCTGCTGTGGCAATACTAGTGCTTGAATATCAGCTCAGTACCTGAAGGCTTTAAAGACAGATCTGTATGCAGCACAGGCAAATCCCAATATTCCCAATGGAACTGATGATATAAAGTGAAAAAAAAAAGTGACTAAACCCCTCAGTGTGCTACTGGGTCTCTATTCTTTTCGTGGGCAGAACTGTTCTGGTTGTGACAACTGACATGAACAATAAAACTGTTCAAAGCTAGATTAGCATTTTCCGTTTTCTCCGAGTCACTTGCTGTGGCCAAGCACTCAGATGAGACAACATTCAGAGAGTTTTGTCTAGCCAAAAAAAAAAGACTAGTGTCATATCTGTTGTCATCTGCTAATTCTTCTAATTATATCTGGAAAAAGAGTCACTAAAATACTCTAATGCTTTCCCAGACACCAGTGCAGATAGCTAACATTCTCAAAGTGATACAAGGTCCATTACATAAAACTCTTCCTCCTTTTAAAGCTTCTTAACTCGAAAGGGTGCGAAGAGCCTGGGCTATTCAGCCTTTCCACTCAGTGGAGAGCAAACCTCTGCAGCAACAGCTCAGACACAGACAGGTCAAATGCCATCCCACTGAGGATTGTGGCTTCTGTGAAACCACTGCTTCACCTGACATCAGAAAGGCTTAGAACACACCCTAAAGCAAGTACTGCCCTCAAGGACCACAAAAGGAAACCTAAAAAAAAGGAAAACAAACAGCTCCTTGGCACGAGTCGCTAATTCAACTACCACATTGAACCAATGAAATGGTCTGAGATTCCCCCAGAAGACCTTTAATGCAGGTGTACAAGGAACTGCAGGTGAATCCTCAGTCTGATAAATAGAAGGCTGCACAGCTCTCCAGCACCGCATACTCATTAGGCCCCGTAAGGCCACACAGTGGTTAGAGTCCTGTTCTGCTGCTTTCTGCATGGACTGAATTCCTTTAGGAAACACTTACACCTGAAAGCTCTATTTCCACGCAGATGAGATTTCCTAAATGGCTTCCCCCCCACTGTTAACTGCAGTTGACCATCAAACACAAAAACCTGACTTCCAAATGAGTCATTCCTTCTGTTCCTAAGCATCAAAGCTTATGGAGTAGTTTGTGTGGAAGAGCTAAGTCTCTCATTTAAAGTCTGGTAGACAATGAAATAGCTATAAATGTAGAAATTAATCCAAATTCTCTGTCTTGGCCAACGTGGGTTTATTTAGTTTCATTGCAAGCTAATGGTACAGTCTTCACTGTCTCTGACATGACAGACTGCAGAGGCAGATAGTATGTCTGTTTTTCGGATGACTAAATGTAAGGGATAATTTTACTTCACATGGTGGAAATACATTGATTTTTAAAGTCTTCTGTAAGAAATTTGGAGACTCTGGTATTGGAGTCAACCAGAATACTTACATCTGCCTATTGGAAGAATTTACTTTTATGACTAAGGAGAACCCTGTGCTTGGCACCACTTAAAAAGGATCATCCAGAACAGAACTGGACACTGCCATTGAATAATCCAAGGTTTTTACAGTTACATGGAATTACATAAAACCTGTAACAGAACTCTGTTGAGCCAGTAAACCTGGTTAATTTAGGAAGGTCAATTTTACTCCCTATGGCTATAAAACCTTTCTTAGCAGGAGTGAATAGGAGAAGCAGAAGGCAAATTGTGCCTAAAGGCCAGCTGAACCCACTGCAGCAGAACTGTCAAAACTTTAGCTACTTTAAGAACATTTTCCAGAGAGCACAAATAGTAATAATTGTCTTGAAATAACCTTATCAGTTTAAAACTGTTTTAAACTGGCTTAAATTAAATCTAGGGAACAGAGCATCACAGTCCTGCCATGTGAAAAGGGATGCAGCTTGGACAGGTAGTTCCTAGCAAATCTTAAAACAAGATATGCATCAAGACCTCATTATTATTCATCATTGTGAATTCATTCATTGTTACACAAGTAACACAGTCTGCAGAATGGCAAAGGACTGATACTTCCTTGAATTACTACCTCTTGACCCAATAAGGTTTGTGGAGGAATTCCCTCATTTCACTCCCAGAAGGATGACATTAGCAAGCAGATGTCAGGAAGGTGATCAGGCACTGCAAACCAACACTTGTCAGTGTCCTGCTGACAAACAGAAATCACAGTTTGAAGCCCAGACACTTGGGAAGAATCAGATGAAATCTATACAGCAAAAGAACACAAACACACAATTCCCAGCTGGAGAGGTAAGCCTCCTTCCACATGAGATATTCAACTACAAAGCCACTACTTGATTTCAGGGCTTAAGCCAGATCAGTTCAAGCTCACACAAAGCTCAGCACTGAGGCACCTGAAGACTGCATAGTGTCATCTGAATCACAAAGCCTAGGCCACTGCAATTGGAAGCAATTCTCAATGGATGTTCAGCACAGAGATACAGGGCATGTTTGTATCCTGCACTCCCAGCCACAAACTCCCTGTTGCACACCATGATGGACTGAAGGTCAAAAGCCACATTTATGACATGCTGCAGGAAAGAACAGGAGACGCTCAGGGAATGATCAATACCTGACCTGCTCCAAATCAAGCAGAGCTGAGTCTGGACCTCCTTGTTGAGCAACTACCGGGCTACCTGCAAAGGGAACCGTGCTGTGTTGTGCGTACAGACGAGGTAGCTCAAGCAGAGCCACTGAAAAGAGAAAGTACATCTTGCAGACCTTCACAGGAGCGCAGCCTGAGATAGGCTATCACTGCCCTTTGCCACTCACAGTCTCCTTGATCTGTTTGTGCTTAGGGGCCAAACCAGAACTGCCAGGAGCCTGTGGGTGCCATTAGGACTGGACAGGATCCGAGTGCTGGTTTTGTGGACTCCTGTGAGTGCCTGGCTAACTGGTTTGACATCTTCACAAACATGGCCCTGCCACACAGATGTTCATGGACCATTGTGGAGGTGATGTACCCTGGAATCACCTATCTTCTGCCTATATCAAATCACTAGAATGAATTTAGTAACAAGATGACAACCCTCTGAATGAAGTTAATCTTGTGCTGTAACTACACCTTAAATGTGAAAGTACAACAAATACTCCAATCCATCATCAAGGAATTTTGATTGGATTAAAAGCCCTCTGTGCTTCATTATAATCTCCCTGATGAAGGCAAAAAGCAAAGCTACAGCTGGAGAAGAGAAATTAAAAACGCCATTATAACAGTTTAATTATCTGTTATTACTGGATTAACATCCATTTTTGATCCAGGTGCTCCTCAGATAAATAGCTCAGGTGGTTTATAAGTGTTGTTTTATTTTGCAGTGAAAGACCTGAGGCCCATGAAATGAAAACATGAGCTTTTTTTAAAGCCAGATATCCAAAACAAAGAAAGCTTAAGCAAGACTCCATCTGCCTGTCCCTTTTTCTTGTCTACCCCATAATTTTTGAACTGCTGGCTGATTTCAACCAACCTGGAAGACAAGAGTCTCAATGCAATTAGAAAGTTTTTACAAGTTTTGCAGAAACAAGCAATCATTGTAAGGGGAGAGAGAGCCTGTAAATTAACCCTTAAGTTTCCTGAGCAAGGAAGAAATTGAAACCTGTCTTCCCATGTTACTAGATGCTGAAAAACCTGCACAAGAATGCACACTCATAAAAGTTCCCAAACACAAAGGGACAGAAGAGCTCAGAACGACCACAAATCACAAATTGTACAACACTGTCTTCTGAAATGTGGGCATCTCTCTCACTACTTGCACAACCAGGATAGGCTGCATGACCCAAACTTCCTCTGCAGTCTCCCAGTTTGCAGATACCATGCTGGATCTCAGTGCTATACCACAAGAGAGAGAAGAAATGCCAGAAAAACTTTCCTTTCATTATCAAAGAAAGAAATGTAGCATTTGCAACTGAAACGGGGTACTCTAAAGTGATGTGCTGAGAAATGAAAGAAACTGTCTTTAGGGACAGGCCACCAAGGACGTTTTTAGACTTGCTCACTGGAACATGCTATTGCCAGGTTAAGATCTGAATTCAAGTTCCAATCCAAGCCACAGAGTTCCTATAAGCAACTGAGAGAATAACTGAATTGTTGTTCATCTTAGTTCCTGAATCTGCATAATGTGGGCAACAGATACCTGTTTTCATTCTCCTTGTCTGTCACACCTACATGGACAAAGCCATTCCTTGTTGTATTATCAAAGAATGTAATGGAACAGACTCATGGCTTTCATATGCTACTGAAATAAATCTCAATAATATGCCACAGTATTTATCTGTCCAGGCTTCTGTGGTAGTGGGTTCTACTTCACTTTTCTATTTGAGAAGGACTAGATTATGCATGGTCCTTCCACTCATGCAAACTAACTCTGATGTTTAGCTGTGTCCCTGTCACACTGAGACAGAACGCTGTCATGTCTCTGCAAAATATGTAGAAGCATTTCCATGCCTCTCTCTCAGCCCTCCTGCCTCTGCACAGCACAACTGACAGCAGGCACATGGTACAGCTTGTAAAAGACTGTAGGAAGCAAAGAGAAAAGACAGTGTCTTTGCTACCCAGTCCTCTCTGAGGAAGGTCCTATGTTCTAGACATTGTTCTTCTCCATCCTAGCTAGTCAGCAGGGCATCCATTATACAAGGCCCAGCACAAAGCACTGCAGCATAACTACTTCCCAGTTGCTTCACATAACATCTAATCGGTGACACCATATGCTGCCTCTTTACAGGATTTTTGCATGCTACAAAAGTCATCGTGTTTCTCCACCCCTGTCTTGTGGAGAGTGGAGCAGCAGCAGCTGTGGAAGCAACAGGCTGACTGGGAAGGTTATATTTGTGCAAAATACATTCGTAATGTGCAAAACACAGCCTGTACTTGCAAGTGACATCATGACGCTTGCTTCTACCCACTCACACCTCAATAAGCTTTCACACTGGATGTGGCCAGTGCTGATTGGTAGGTTTTTGGCTGTCTCCATCCTACTGCAGCTCATCTCCCCAGCAGATGGAACAGGCAAGTGCAAGCAGAAACTGCACATGAACACAAACTAAACAGTGACCAAGCACAAACTATACATGTGGCTCAACAAGTAGTCAGCCCTTTCCACTACAGGACAGTGTAAGTTCAGGAAACGAAAGATCTCTGTCTCCCTTTCCCAAATGAGATTGTTTGGCAACAAGCCTCTTCATACTGGCTTACAAATACTGTCAGGCTTCTCACTTCCCTTTTTCTAAAGCAAATTTGTGGTGCAACTCCACTGAAACTGGAGATGAGGGTTGTATCTGCTTTCACAGCTCTGTATGACCCTGCAGCCCACATACTTCCAAACATAACTGACAGAACTACTTTTAGAACTATTTTTTTTAAATAAATGGCTATAGCCATTTATGGCCATGTTGGATCCAAGCCTCCATGTGTTAGCAACATAATTAAAAACTAGAGCTAGTGCATCAAACTTAATTAAAACTGCACTTAAACTAAGAACTTTTCCAGAGGTTTTCATTTTTTCAGTCTAAAATGCCCAGGGTAGACTATCACATAAACTGAACCCAAGTTTAGTGGAAGCCCACTCTCATTTTGGAGAATCTTCATTTCAGGGTCAGAAGGGAGCACTGCTCTCAGTTCCCTGGTATCACAAGCCACAACAACAGTTCCAAAGAATTCTGCATTTTCCAACATTGCTGAGGGAATTCTCCCTGAGCAACACCATTTCATTCTCCACTCGAAGGTGACAGTTAAGCCAAAATTCAAACATTTTCGCTGGAACTATTTGATAATCCAGCAGCTGTGTCAGCTGCAGCACTCTGAACTGAGCTGAGCACGTAACACAGCAAAAGGAAGACTAGCAAGGCAGAAGTGGAACCTAGAGTCAGAATTATTGCTAATTCAGGGTCAGCTCTACAGCTAGTTTAACTCAACAAGGCCAATGGCCTTGTACAGATTTCTATCAGCTGAAGCAAAAACTATCAGTCTTTCTTGAAATATTTCTTACTAAATTCCATTTCTATGCTTTATGCCATTGCCATGTTGATTTGACCAACTAAATCTACTCAGTCTTTTCTAATGCATAAATCACAGACACTATTGGTCCTCTTTCAAATACCGAACAGTACAAATGTAATTTCTCCTTCCCTCAATGTTGATTTGTGTCTCAATTGCTTGAATTGACACCCACAGCTCCCTGTCAGGGCAGTGGTGATGGGAAAGTCTGTACTGCTACTTCGTAGGACAGGGCCAGAAATGCACACACAGTCTCCATGTGTTCCTTAAAAGGATGACCTAACCCTGGCCCAAGATCGTGTTTTTCACTGCCTCCTTTAAACCCTCACCCCAGCTGATACACTTCCCCAGTGCAAGAGAGGCGCAGCATGCTGTGTGGGCAGGGCACACAGCCTGCAGAGAACACCAAGTTAAGGGGAACATGTTTGCACACCGATAGGAAGAGGCTGCAGACACAGGTGCCACTTTCCTGCTTCAGAGCAGTATCAGGGCCGAGCTAGAGCACAGCACGGTTTGGCTGGGGATTGCGCAGGGACGGCAAGATCTATACTCAGGTCAAAGTCTCACCTTGTAATCATCCTCTTCTCCCTGACCGACACGTGGATCAGGCATACCTGAGTTCAGGGCTTAGTTCAGCTACTACAAGCACTACAGTAACATGCGATTTTCAGAGGGTTTGAGGATTGCTTAACTATGCTCCCACAGAACAGCAGGAAAAGACTGTCAACACTTAAAAATCTCAGCCACAGTACCTGAACTAACCATTAGAACCATTTTCTGTATGCAAGGTAATGTGCTGCAGATTCAAAGTTGTTGGAAATCCAAATAGTTCTCACACACCACCTGATACCTAAACAAGAACTGGTATACCATCACCACCCTCAGTGACTCAACTCTTAAGTGGGGATACCGCATGGTAAATTCATGGAGCACTGTGCGACAGGGCAGCTTGTGGCCATGCCACCTTCAGTCCTAATGGTATCAGACAGAGAACTTGCTAGTTCTTGCTTTACCTGTGTGCCTCCCTGTTTGCTGCGAGGATACAAACCTTATGTATTCCAGGATTTTATAGGGAACAAGAAGCACAAGACCACAAGACCACTGGTTGCTCAGACTTACAGACATTGTCTTAAGGTAAAGTGAAAGACTGATTAAAATATACCCAACCAAGGAGGAAGACACCTCCAAGCCAGGGAGTATGTCTGTGCTGCCTCAAATAATACACAGAAACTTCAGCTCCTGGGAACTCTGAAGTAGTAGTGAGCAAATCAGTGCTGCATCACACAGTGTTACTTGAAGCACCTGCAGATAAGCTCCCTTGGGTATGGGATCCATTTGAGCTGCATTAGCCTGGAGCTGTGCCAGCTCACATACCTCAACCACCTCCTGCACCCAAAACAGGTTGTTTACAGCAAGCCTGGGCATCTCTAAGCAGAGTGTTGTTTCCAGTCTTTCAGTGGACACATCTGCACTCTCTGTTTTTGGCACCTATGTGGAAAGCAGCAAGCTGCCTGTTCTACTGCAAGACAAGGAGTTACCAGACTCATCAAAAGATTTACTATCAGAGGCTCAGGCTTGCTTCTTCATTACTTGGTGCAGTGGCAAGAAATAAGAGATATTTCACAATATTTATTATTTGGATAACAGCAACATTTAAAGGCTGCATCAATGCCAATGCCAAATATAATTCCCAGAGTAAGTTGTAATCCTTCTGTTGAAAGTCTTCTAGAGCAGTTTACAAGTTGAAGGAGACAACAAATAGAGAAAGACAACAGAAACAAAAAGGATAAAGCAGCCTGGACAAAGTCACCAAGCTTATCAGTTTTGGCAAAAAACCCCCAGATCTCAGCTCTCCCAAAGGCCTCCACCTTCAGCTACACCCTCTGCATTGTCAAGTATCACAGAACACATGCATTGCAAACACTGTCTTTAAAAGAAGTACAAATTTGCCAGCATTCTTTTACCAGAAACATAATGAGCACAATCGCCTTCTCTCTGAGAGGTAGTAACTCATGGAGCCAGCCCTCCATCTCCATCCCCACAGCGGGACCTGCTGTCCAAGAGGAACCACTCCTGCAGGCATGTTTCTGGGGCTGGCAGAGGGACTGCTGTGCTGCTCTCAAAGCTGCCAGCACCTGACCACTCACACTGCTACATGACAGGATGAAGCCTCAAGGGCCTTTCCTACTTCCTTCTCTCTTGCAGTCAAACCAGACAACATCTCACTTATGTATGCCTGGTCCAGATGTGGAGGACAGCATTCACCCAGTCAGCAACTGCGGAGTCATTATTTGTAAATGAATGGTAATCAGGAAAAGCAAATAAAATGCAGTATAATAACTGACGAGAAATTTGGGGGTGAAAAACTGTATGGGAATATAGTGGAGAATGGCAAAGAGGTTGGTTAAATGTAAACACGCTCAAGTGACTTGCAGCTGTCTGTAGAAAAAGCACATACAGCACACTAATTGTTTTACTGACCTTGTATGCTTGATGAGTAGAACCTCTGTGATAGATAACATAGGCCTGTGAGAAACCTTATCATTGTGCCTGAGATTCCTGCTTTGTTGTGAGAAAGAGCAAGAGGCTACGCCTGCTTGAAGCCTTGAAATACAGGCGAGCGCAGGTGGGGCAGTGATCTTCTTACCAGGGCTGAACTGCTGCAGTGTCTGCATCCCCACTTGGGTTCCCTCTGCATGGGAGCTTAGGTGCTACTTCGGAGATCGCCCAGTAGGGAGGTAACTAAAATAAAACTTGCTCTTTGCAAATGCATTCATGGCCTCTGGCTCTTCTTGCAACATGCCTGCGCTTGTGCACAGAATAACATACAATTTTGTGCTGGAAAGACACCTGTGTGATATGCCATGTTAACATCAATGCATGGAGCAGGGTTACCCTGGTAAGCAAAACACATGCAAATCAGAGCACTGGTGTAAATGGAACCGGAAAACCTGGCTTCTCAAAGGGGTCAGAGTAAGCACACCATGTGAGCGCAGGAAACCTGCCTCACATGTGCACCTGCTCCCATGCAGCAGCCCAGCACTGGGATGGCAGCCTCCACAGGTCACCCTGCCCAGAGCAGGGGACAGGAAAGGATCTGCCACTTCATGGGTGAAAAACACAGCTGCAGAATTAAAAGATGCACAGGGAACCTAATGGAGCAGCAAACAGATCCCATTTGGGTCAACTCTCATCACCATCGCAGTGTGGCTGAGGCAATATTTCAGTCTCCAACTGAGCACTGACTCCTCCACCATTTATTCGGAGCATAGTCACTTGCAGGACCGAGGCCTAGCAAACTAAACTATGAATGTCAAAACAAGGAAATAGCAGCACAGACCTTCACCTCCTTCTCAGAATGCATTTCTCATTTCAGCCAATACAGGCCTCTGCCAGACGTGGCTGCTGGACCCTCCCGTGGCTCTGCTACACATAAGAGTAGTGCTGCTCACATGAGGACACTCACCAGCTCTGATGGCAGGCCAACTGCAGACTGCACAGAGCCTGTCTTACAGCTGCAAGTTATGAGCTATTTTGTCTCCCTACACACACGTGCTTACCAGGCTATACATTCAACACAAGGCAAGGGGCAGAGAAGGGAAGAGAGGTGTGCTGTCTCTCTCTCTCAGATTCCTGCTCTCACTCACAACCAATGCAAGAGCCACCCTTCTTTTATCTAGCCCAATGAAGATTTCAGTCATTTCTGTAAAATGCTGACAAAGCCAACATCACTGTGCCATCCAAGTACCTGGCAAATAAACACCTTCACACTGAATGGTTAAGTTTAATCGCTTTTTGAATCTACATTTGGATTCCCTGTAGGAGAATAAACTTGAGAAGTTTAAGACCAGGACACTACCAAGCCACACCATGTGCCACAGATGCCTGTGCTAGGTCTAGATCTCCTCTCCACAGGGTTACTCTAGAAATATTTCTGAGCTATCTTGGTGAAAGCAAAAGAATGTGCCCAACTCTCACATAAGTATAACAGCATCTGAATAGCTCACATTGAGATGTCTCTATCAGGAGCCAGCAACTTCAGAGACTCACAGCGAACTTGCTGTATTTCAGACATAACGTCAGCTTCCCGTTCAATGCCCAGTTTCTGCTCCTCAACTGCAGTAAAACAGGAACAGTCTGACAAAATTACCTACTTCTTATACCACACTTTTAACAGTGATCCTCAAAGCTCTTTGCAAAGGAGGTGCTGCTGCCTTCCTCAGCTTCTTTATCTCTGCAATGGCCAGAAAGGGGAGTTGCCCACTGCCACACAGCAGGCTAAAGCCAAAGCCAGACACACTGTAGTCCCAGTCCAACCCTCTCTTAACCAGCCTACTCAGAAGCCCTGCTGCAGAAAGGTATTACAGCCTATCAAAACACTAGCCTGCAGCTCAGTAGACAGGGACCAGATTTTGGGACTAGACTTGAGACTCAAGGCTTTTTTTTTTTTTTTAATATTTTTAAGCTGTTCTGTAAATGCAAGCACTACCCCGTTCAGGCCCATTTCTGCTCTCATTGTGCAACTCAGTGCTAGAACTGAAGCTCTTTGGTAGAGAGAAACAACTTCCTACACTGCATTTATGCACTAGAGTGTAGATCAGAAACCCTATATGAGTCCTCATGTGCATGCTCATTAAGTGAAGTCAGGTCTCAGTCAGGACTTCATCTGTAACACAGTCCTAAAAATGTCTATTTTCAAATATCCTCAAAGCATCCCTAATATATGTAGCTCCAATACATCCCCTGATCCACTCTTGCACCTAATTGTGAGCAGTATGATTCAATAAACTATCAGAACCATGGAAATAATTAGAAAAACTATTGCACTGTACTATTTATAGAAATAACAAGACTTGACCAAGCCAACTGTCATGAACAGCATAATATTGGAATCTAATTCCAGGTAACTCCAGCATGCAGACATGCAATTTGAAGCCACTGTCTCAATCTGAATACTTTTAAAGAGCCTATGAGACTTTACTGTAAACACAGTTGCTTTTTCTGACACCTCTAGCTGGAAGTGCTTCCTACATCAAGGCTTGCTACTTGCCTAAAGCAACGTGTTTGCCTTCTATTCTGGACAGCATAGAGAGAAATGTGCCACACTACCAGGGCTGGACCATTTCTGCCAGATATGTCCACACAAGAGATAATGCCCAGCAGAAGCACAAAAGCCACAACAAAGAGCTGGTCAGTAAGAAGCTAAGGAGTAGAGAAATAAATTTCTCTCCCCAGTAGCTGTTTCTGAAACAGGCTGTCCAGAAAGGCTGCATAGTGTCCACCCTGGAGATGCTCAGAGCCCAACTGTACAGAGCAGAGAGCACCCTGCTCTGAGCAGGTCTCCAGACATCCCTTCTAACCTCAAATGTCATGTGGTTCTGTGATCCACATGTAGACCCCTCTGCCCAGGCAGAGTGCCTGACTACACCAGCTGCAGGAACATTTAACTTGACTGCAAGAAAACCCTTCATTGTACTAATGCTGTTGATGAAAGCTTGTGTCTTCCCTGACCTTGAAGCTGTGTTATCTGCTTTGGCTGCAAGAAGGCGATAATAGCTCCTGACAATGGCAAGAGTCAGCTCTGAGCCAGTGGAACAGGAAATCCCATTTCTCAAGCCCTTCAAAGCCTGCCAGCCTGCCTGGCACAGTTTCTCTCAGCAGCACTCAGTGAGATTACAGCACTAAAAATAACCCACGCAATAAGTTGTGCATTTAGAAGAAGAAAGGACTTGCCCTCAGTGTGGGTTTCCCTTCCACTTACGGCCTCAAGTGTCCCTAGACAGTTGAACTGCTAGGGTTTTGTTCTCTAAATTAAACAGGAGCTGCAGCTGTTGAAGTGGTTTTAAATAAAATAAGAAGATTAAAGGGTACAACAAAGAGCTAAGATACTTTCCAGGTTTTAAACAAGTGTCGCTCTCCCCTCCCTTTTCTATAATAAGAAACTCAGAGCTAAATCTGCTTCCTTACCAAACTGCTCTGCCCTTCCATCATGAGCTCACGTACAATTGGTTGTATAAAGCTGAAATCAAGCAAAGTCCTGCAGAATTCCATACAGAAGACAATCCCTGTGAGCATTCTGCTGCAGTATTTAAGAAAATGTCCAAGCCTGTTGGATTAAATGCAGCATCCAAATCAGGAGGAAAAAAGGCCTACCTCATAACAGTAGGCACCAGAATCAGCACTACCTAGAGGCCTCACACAAGTTTCGCTGTCCTTACAAACACTGGTCTTTGCCTGTGCCTAGTGGGAACCATCAAAGCTCAGTCATTTGTCTCAGATCACTTCCATTACAGCCAGCATAACTACTGAGGAAATTTTCATGCATCACTTGCAAGGCTCAGACAATTTGCATTAGCGCTCTCAAACACAACTGACCCCTTTCTCAGCCCCCAAACAGACTGTACACTGACATGTGGCAACCGGAATTACCTTCATGACTACAGGCTCAGCTGCTCATTTGATGCATATACACAATTTATTGCTTATATAGCACATGGCAGGCAGTGGCTCAATTAATAACAGTTCACCTTGAGCGCTACTACATTTTTCATGTATGCATGTATCTAAACAAAGGTAATATCCACATGCATGGAGACAAACAGAAAATGCCACCCAGAGTCTTACACGCTTGCCTTGTCTTCAGTTTACACTTGGAAGGTCAAATGCTGTGCTGTTTCATCCAGAGGAAATCAGACAGATGAACATTAAACATAGTAAGTTTTTTAGGTGCTAACTCTAAGGGGTTGGGCTCTTCAAGAGAACCAGAGAGCTGCAGAGCTCAGAACCACAGTAAATGAAGCACAGATGTCACAGCTCACAGCATCTCAGCAGCTGTCACCTGGCAGGGGGTTTGGATGAGGACAATAGCCACGACCTGACAGCAGAGATAATCCAACTACCTCAACCACAGAGGTGCACCAAAAACCTCTGCGGCATTTACTATTTGCCTTTGGATTTAAGCTACAAAATAGGAAGGGTGTTTTGCAGAGAACAGTTTAAATATGAACCAAATTCACTCAGAAGCCGTCTCTCCTATACACTACAGATGATAACATAATACCATGTAGCTAGAGACTGTGTTGTAACATGGCCAAACAAGAAGTCAGAATAAATGTGAGTAGGCCCTAAGCATGAGGCTGTTCACTTTGCAAACTCGCTATTTTCCTCTTACAGCTTTTGGAGACAATAGTTAGCAGTACTGGGGACCCTAAGTGTGGATAGTACTGGCAGCATAAAAAGATCATAAAAACGTATTAATATTTCTGAAAACATAGAAAAACGGCTATAGAAGAAGCATACACCTACTGCCACGTTGCTGTTAAATCCCCTTCCTCTGTATTACACTCCAGCTCAGCCCATCCTTTCACTTCCAGAGCTACAAATGACACACAGCTAGTTCACAGTGCTGGGTTTCCAGTGTTACGGAGACCAAATCCTGCAGCACTTGTGACTCTCCTCATCTTTTGATCTTTCTCAGCTTCTTCACTCCCCTCATGCTTCTGCTCCTCCCTCCCCTTGAGTTTTAGCAGACCAACAGATCTCCCCAAGACCTTAAAAACACTCTATTTTTCCTAGCTAAAAGTGTATTTTGTATGAATAACACACATGATATTGAAGAGATTGGACTCCTGGCCCCCTTTGCCTCTGCCCCCACAAACACCTGTAGGACCTGCAGCACACCTGTGTCCCTCCAGCATCCACAGGGGGTGCCAGTGGCATCTCCAGCCTTCACACCCTGCCACCGTGGCAGGTGCATACATGAACACCAACCCCCAGAGACACTGCCTGCCAGAACCACAGCCTCCCAGGAAGCACTGTGATATTGCTGTAAACCCAACACTATGCTGAGACCTTACTGCAGCAGAAGGATCCTCGCGAGGCACCTCCTCTGTCACCCCTACCTGGGAAGCTTCACAGCTTTATCAACATCTGCACTACTCCAACACAGAGATCCAGAGGCTGATGTACACATCTGTGGAAGATGCCACAGGCCACAACAATCCCCATGACATTTTTGAAAGATGACAGCTGCTTTGATGCTTCTGGTGTCTCTGGTGAACCCTCTCCTACTGGTCAGCACACCCTCCCTGCACACTGCTATTAACAAAACTGCCCGGCACAAGTTTGCCACCCGCAGGCCTGGGAAACAAACCCTTTGGGAGAAACTTCAGTTGCACCTTGCTGAGATGGGCTACAGCCTCAAATGGTGGCCACAACAACCGGGAAGCACGGGGTGACAACTTGCTTACTCCAGTAGGGCCTGCAAAAGCACACCACATGTTGCCCTGGTGGGGTGGTGGCTGCAGGGGACCTGTTGCGCTGGGAGGCTTCACAGGTCACGCAGACCAGCCCCTAGGCACAGCCCCCCTGCCTTTGCCTCGCTCCCCTGCAGCTGGGGCAGCTCCTCGGAACCTTCCAGATGCCGCCTCACCGTAACGCCCTTCCCTGCTCACCCAGGGACAGCGCTGGCCTAGCCCAGCCCGGCTCAGCCAGCTGCCCCGCTCTGCCATGGGCCATGCCTGCTCCACTCCGCTGCCCTCCAGCAGGCCAGGCCCCGGGAGCAGCGCTTGCTGCCCACCGCTCTCTGCCACTGGTGACTCACCAGTGGCTGCCACACAGGCTGGAGTGGGGCTCCCCACGGAGCAGAGTCCCCCCTCCTCCCTTCCCAGGCGGTGCCTCTTGCTGCACCCATGGCAGGAGACCTGGCTGTTTCAGGGCGACTCTGTCGGGGGCTGAGAGGTGACCCTGCAGGGGGCAGCTGGCATGTGGCGAGTGCAGGGCCAGAGGCTGGGACACCCGCAGGGATGGTGCCATGGATGTGCTGTGGGCTCAGACCTGCCACATTCACCCCAGCCGTGTGGGGAAGCACCCACACAGGCCTTGGTTATCTTGGGCACACACCAGCCAAACCTCTGTGCCCATGAGGCAAACTGCCAGGTTCTCGTGGTAACCTGGAAGAAGTTAAAAAGGCAGCATAAAGGTGAACACCCGAAAGCTGAGAGATGTGTGACAAACCAGCAGCCACTCGAACCAACCGACCAACCAGTAAAAAAATCCCCAAACCCAACGCAAACCAGCGACATACCTGATAAGTTTTTTCAAATCTATGTGACTGAGTGTTTCAGGCAGGGAGGGTGGAGAAATCCTTCCTACGCTAAATCTGGAAGCAATGTGAGAAGCTCAGGTTAGAGATAATAATGATCACAAGCAGCAACAGTTTTTGGTACCGTGGTTTCCATCCAGACCAGATCTAGGGGCTGTGTTATTGCTCTGTAATTCGGATTATTCTTTTTAAACACTTTGCTGTGGAAAACCAGGCCTGCAGCGTTGCGCTGTCCTTGCTCTTTGCCACATGTGGCGAGTCTGTGCTGTGAGGGGGCAGCACGCTGGGGACAGCACTAGGGACCCCAGTGCTGTGAGGTGACGACGTTACCTCCTTGGCCAGGAGGACGTGGCCGTATGTGCTGGCCATCTTCAGCTCCTTTGGTGTCGAAAACTGAGGAGATATACTTACTGGGTCTGGCACTGGTGAGAAGTTCGTTTTCAGGGACATAAACAGGACACTCAACAGCTAGTATCTTTACTGAATGAATTTATTGGTTTTTGAACTAAAGTTGCTCACAGTTATTTAACAAGGGATACATCAGATTTTTTTTGTCCATTTTAAACCATTAAATAACGTCAGTTTGTGTCTGTATATGTGTGTGTGCGCGTGTGTGTCTTCAAAGTACAAAATAGGAAGGATAACAAGAGGTATTGCTTTCATTTATTCTTATATCTTGTGTAAGTAATCCCCTTCCTGCTTGTACCACATGGTTTTGCTGATATAGGTATTTTTAAATTATTATTATTATTTTGTATTGAAATCCCAGCCTTTTGTAGAGGTACAATGTAACAGAAGCATCAAAATCTATACACAAGGGAAGAGAAAAGAGGGAAAAGAAGGACGGGGGTGATGGGAGGGGAGCTCGGAGGAGAAGTAGAGAGAGGGCGGAGGCAGGAAAGACAACAAAAGCAAAAGAGACTAATTTACAGCAATGTCATGCAATTAAAACTGCCCCCCTCTCCTGCACCCTTGCCTCCCCCCCTCCCCAGCCATCACCCTCTGGTGTCTGACATGCACACAGCAATACGAGAGAGAAAAGTTTAAGAATAGGGAAAATAAATAAATAAATAAAACAAAACCTTAAAATAAATCCATCTCATTTGGGGGAATGGGGAAACAGGGCAAAAGTCAAAGGTCTTTGCCCCAGTTGTGTCTTTAAAAATTCTTTTTAATCTTCAAACCTATGTACAAGTAAAACTGGTCCAAGAAGGGGGAAAATGATTAAAAAAACAAACCAACAACGACAACGACAACAAAAAAAGAACTCATCCAACATTATCATTAAAAAAAAAAAATCCTGCGATACAACATACACCCATAGGAACCCAACGAGCAGCAATCGAAGGTCATAAAAGAGCTGAACACTAATGCTAAGCCTACATTCTTAAAATTTCAGTCAAGAAGTACTTCTTACTGTGTTTTGTCTTCCACACGTAAAACCATGATTTTTTTGTTTGTTTAACCTTTGAGCTTGGGCCAGAATAAGTTACACTTGGTCACATAACTCTTGAGGAGGAGGAAAAAAGCTGGCGATTCTTCTTTCTCAAAGTCACAAGATGAACACTTATGGGGTTTCTGTGTCTTTTTCCCCCCTCCTCCCTAAAATAAATAAGAATCAATGTTGCCTCTACACAGTTATTAAACAGAAGATATATCTAACAGCTCATTTTTAAATATATATATGTATA
Source organism: Patagioenas fasciata (assembly GCF_037038585.1). NCBI lineage: Eukaryota > Metazoa > Chordata > Aves > Columbiformes > Columbidae > Patagioenas > Patagioenas fasciata. The sequence goes on from NC_092524.1 coordinate 17,462,522, forward strand.
TATAAATAACCAAGACCTAATAACTGAAACACAAAAAAAATGGTCCCCATCCACCCAATCCCACCCCCCTCCCCTTCAAAAAACAAAAAACCAAACAAAAAACCAACAAAACAAAAACTTTATAAAAATATCTTGCAGTAATTTTTAAAGTTTACAGTAGCTTCGTGATTAAGTCTCCCATTGCCCTGACTCCACCTTGTCTTGCTCCGATGAACTAAGTGCCAGTGATTTGCACACACACACACACAGGAGAAAAAACACAAGATAAGTCTCTTTTCTTCCTCTTCTTCATCTTCTTTTTTTTTTTCTTTTTTCCTTTTTTTCTTTTTTTTTTTTTTTTTTAAGAAACGAATCACCCAAGCCAACAAATGAAACTGATAACTTAAAGAAATAATAATACTGATATCAATGCAGCACTAGCAAAACACAACAATTGCCTCTAAATGCAGGGTGTGGTGGAGGATCCAGCTGGTCGAAGAAGGTCCCAGCGCGGTGGCACAGTGGCAGGGAGCTGATGGGTGGGGAGGAAGGTGTTGGAGGAGGAGCAGCAGTAGCAGCAGCGGCAACTGTGCCTGGTGGCGGGAGAGACAGTCCTTGGCAGAGTTTTGTCCCTCTTCTTTGCTACCAGAAGTTGCCTTTTCCCTAAGTTTTAATGTTTTGTTTCTACGTGTTTATTCATTGAACCCCCTCTCCCTCCTAAGTTTACTCCTTTCCCCTTCCAGCAGGTCAAAAAGCAAAATGATACCGTATAAAAAAAAAAAAACCAAAACAATTATTTTGTATATATATGTATGTATGCATGTTTATATATAAATATACACACATATATACATGTATATATAAAAAAAAGGGGACAAAATAAAAGGAAAAGGTGGTGGGGAGAAAAAGAAGGTTAAGAAAATCCCATGATGAAGCTCCCCAATATTGTCTTGGTTAATGCTTAATTTTGAGTTGCTCCTGCCTGGTTTCTGATGAGAATGCGCTCTGGATTCATGAATCACTGTGCTTCCGCTACCCCCATCTCCTTCCCCACACCCTCCCCATCCAGGCTGAGTTCACCTGCATGGACAGAAGTTGCCAAGGGTAAAGGTTTCACTCCAACAATTTGCAACCTCCTTTCAGCCCAGACTCTGCAATCCCATAACTGAGCAGATCTCTTTTGTGGAGCACCAAAAAAAGAAAAAGAGGAAAAAGAAAATGGCGTGCATTGGGGAGGTGTTTGGGGAGAAGTGGGGGAGAAACCCACTTCCTGAAGGGAGAGGGGAGGCTGGGAACCTCAAACAGGACTGGTCCTTGGACAGTCTACATCGGTTGCCTTCCGTCAGCAAGTGTCCGCAGAGCACAGAAGGTGAAGCCGTGGCTGACATGTTAACTTTTCGGGATAATTCCTGGTAGCAGAGCGGAAACAAGTGGTGTCGTCAGAAACACAGAGAGAGCATGAACGGAACAAGAAACAAAACAAAAGAAAACAAACAAAAAAACCCAAAAAATCAGGAAGGAGAAAAAAAGCAAAACATTCAAAAAAAGGGAGGAAAAAAAAACAATTGAAAAAACCACAACCCAAGATCTGGTGAACTGGGTTTGTCATCTGTGCTACCTTTTCTTTTCTTTCTTTTCTTTTCATTTGTTCATTCATTTGTTTTTGTGTTTGTTTCTGAGATATATATTATATATCATATATAAATATATATATGTATATATATACAGTCATTCCTTCATACAAAATTTGTCTATAGACAGTTTTGTACTGTTGTGGCAAGGTATATACATCCTTCTAGTTTAGAGGCTAGCTTGCTAAGGAATATTCTTTCATTCTTTCTTGCTCTTTTGTTTTTTCTAAGTTATTTATTTTTTTTATGTGTTTATTTAAGGTTGGTCTTGTAGGCCGACTGATGAGACCATCTTTGCCTTGTCTTTGCCAGCAGGGTACTTATTGTCTCCTCTAGACCCATAGTCATTAGAACCGGAATCGCTCCGCTTGCTGTTTGCGCTATGCTTGGTTGGCGTGCCGGGGGGGTGGCTCACCTGCCCGTTCTTCTCGTCTGAAAAAAGTTGTTTAATTACGTCAAAGAAGTTACTCAATGGGCTGCCTGGGTACACAAAACAGAGGAGACAAAAAAAGAAAGAAAGGAAGAAAGGAAGAAAGAAGGAAATAAAGTAAAAAAAAAAAAAGAAAGAAGAGGGAAAGAGAGAGAAAAAGAGAAGAGAAAGAGAGAGAACAAACAAACAAATGAACAATGGGGTTTTTAACGAGAAGAACATGATGAGGAGATCCAGAGCCACGTGCGTGGGGGTGTGTGGGGGATGAAGACAATGAGCAGGAAGAGGAAGAGTGTTTAGGATGTGACGCCTACAGAAATAAAGAGGCAGGGAGCATAAAGCACCTGGGGGAAGTGCCTAGTTTTCTCCTGAGTAGGGAGGTGTCTGTACTAGCAGGAGGACACTGTGTCGTGTAGCTGAAATAGTTCAGTCTATGACCTGGAGTCAGTTGGCCACTCCGCACTGAAACGTCAGTGACTGTAATGCTGGATACCGGCACATCCCATCTTACTGGTGATGTTACAAACACGGGGTATTTGTATGTGGTAGTCAACTGATGTTTTGCAGCCTTGCCTAAGCTCTCTGAATACATGGGGCATCAGGCTTTCCTCGCTTGCATTTCATTTCTTTCTGAGTATCTCGTTGCTCACCTTTCAGTCACTAAGCCTGAAGCACCTGAGTGCTCCAAGGGAAACAGCATTTGAAAAAACGAGCTATGGCTGACACGAGTATTGCCATCTGAATGTGTGGTCTGTGGCCTGTACTTGCAAGCTTCTAAGCACCTTCAGATCCTTTTTACAGCAGCACCTGAAAATGAAGATGCTGAATGCATTGTGGAAGCAGGCTGTTACGCATCTAACTACTTCTGGGACCTATCAGTGTCAAGAACTACGTCCTCATTGCCCTGAACTTACGGTCTCTCTACAATACACCCTCCATGACACTGACATTCACTCCAGTGGAGTTAGGAGCCAAAGAGGGGGGTAGGGTTGTGTACTAGTAGAGAAGTATCTCATTAAGCCAGCCACTAGAACAGGTTGCAGTACTAGCATGGATTGGGCACTGTGCACAGGAATGCAATCATTCACGCCATTTGGACCTCCAGGCAGCAGGGCTGTATGCTGTTAGTCTAGTCCTGTGTCAGAGGAAAGGCTCCAGGCTGCTACCAAGGGAAAGGGACCAGCTACTACTGGAAAGGTAGCCTTTTGGGAGCATTTCTAGTCCCTTTTAATATTCTTTGACTGGGGCGTTAATCCTGATCAGACATTGGAGGGGGTCACACTGAGCTCTTTGAACATGGATATTTAAGGTATTTATCTAACATACACCATGGAGCTGATGCCTGTTCATGATCATTAAAACCCCATGATGCTTTTCTCAATATTTGGACTGTTGGCTCCTTGTTCTAACAAATTTAAATAATTCATATCCCACCTAAGTAAGTTCATTCTCCAGTTCCCAGAAGGAAACAGGCTCCTTGTATCTGCCTTCCAGTGCTGTGGTATGCTGTGAAGAGTAGAACGTTTCATCCTCAAGATGGCAACACTCAGTTGGGAGCAAAGGGGTTTATTCATAGCAGAGATTGCCATTTATCCACAGTTGGCGGATACTGGTGGCTTGGTAATTTATATTTCCCTTCATTTTTATTACAAACATAAGCAAACCAGTTACTACAACAGGTACATCTTTCAGTGCATGGTAACTTGTCTGAAGAGCTTGAGTGCTTTCTTATGCTCTAATGGAAAATGCTACACAGATATCAGTTGCTCTTATACAAAGAAAGAGGAAGTATATAGTATATAGTATTTGTGCCCTGCAAAACTGAATGTGTTACTCGTTTTTTCCTGCCCCATGCTAACCAAGTAGTTGCTGCTTTCCTCTGCATATTAACAGGCACTGAGAAAAATCAAATGGCTGGCATATGCAGTGAAGTATCTTGATCGTATTAATCTAATTAATTCATTGTCTTCCTCTACTTGCTGCTTTGTGGTTAGCTTACTGCTGGCCATAGTTCTGTCTGTGCATTCAGTTACACCATTGTCACAAGCAAATGGCTGTTACGTTTCTGGAAGGGCATCATTCACCTGATTGCCTGATGCCCTGGGAATGGGCCCAAACAAACAGCCAGGCAAAGCACGTATCTTGATTTCCGTCTGAGAAGGGCAACCAAACTCTCAGTTGTTTTGGGGTTAGATCTCTGAGCTCCACCTGCTTCCTTCCACATGCATGTAAATGACTTTCAGAGATTTTCCCTGAGGAAAGGTTCTAGGTTTGTGGGCACATGCTCTGCTCAGACTCATTTCTATCTGCTCAGACTACTTTCTACTTCTTTTACATGGTCACTCTTTTTCAATTAAAAGAAAGTAAAAAAGGAAAGTAAACACTCAGCCTTGAATGCAGGAATGTGGGCAGATCTGGTTCTTATGTGGCTTTGGACCCCTCATCTTCGTAAGCAAATGGAGTCAGCAGAGAGAATGAAAAAGAGCACTGAAAAAAACACTGGAGTGGGAAAGACTGCTAGGTTGGGAGAAAAGGGGAGGGGAATATCTCTAGTAATTCAGCTGAGCAGTTTATTTAACAAGCTTAGAGGGAAAGAAGAGGGCAGAGTAAGCAGGGCTCTGCAGAAATTAGGGAAGTTTTTTGTTTTCACATAGACAGGAACAGTAGACAAAAGTACAACTTGCAAGAATGGAGCAATAAAGCATTTTAAAAATTATATATCTTGTATTTGCTGAGTCCTGATATAGGATTTTTATCATCATATTAAGATATGCAGCCCCTGTTTCGTCCACCCTTTTTCCTCCCCATGCCCTACCAGCTTTCAAGTGCCTGGAGATTTATTGCCGCAAAAGTATTTAACAGTCTGCTTTTCTTTGCCTGTATAACTAGTGGATTCCTTACAATCAGCATTTTCAGGTAAAATTTTAATGGAAGGTAAGAAGTCCTTAGGGATGTTTAAAAAGAGCTACTGAAAAATAAAATAGGCCATTTCACTAACCCTTTCCTTCCTTTGCATTTTGTAGTATCTGGACTTGTAATTAATATTAGGTAATAAGGCTCTCCTGTCCCGCAGTCAAGAAAGAACTGATCCTACACCAAGAAATGCAGACAATCACTGCACTGTTGTCTACATGACAGCTTGTTAGCCCACACTTGGGCTGGTCTTTGGATAGATAAAGCATCCTCACTTTTTTCTCTGGAGATATGTAAATATGGGTCAGCTATGCCGGAAGCATGAAAATGGTGTGTGATGTTGTTCCTCTTAGTTCTCCGTTCCCTTTGGGCTTATACATCCAGTAAAACAAGACTTGAAAATGCAAGTGATGATGGATTAGAATAGCTTTTTCAGCAATCTTCCACTCCTATAATTCAGTGCAAAATGTGTGATAGGCTCTCACACCTGTAAGTCCAGCTGGTGGCCTCAAAAAGGCTCCCTCTCTTATTTCAGAAAGTGAGATCACAACCCATTTCCTCTGAACAGGGATGAAGGTTCAGCTCACTGATTCTTCAAAACTTCCCTGGTATTTCATGCATCTGTAACTAAGGTCTTCTTTCCCCTTGAGAGCAAATGTTCATCAACACAGAGCAAAGAAGGCGTGAAGGGTAGCAAGGGTGAGAAGCTGTCAAAAGGATCAGAGGCAGGAGGGGAGGTTCAGAGCATTAGGTTTACATCAGTTAGGAGGAGACGGATATGTGCATTTTTGAGTTAGACTAAGGAGCTGTATGTGGATGGGGAATGGGTTTGAAAACAAGCACTGAAGCTTATGAAAGGGTGATGTATTGAAGGGATGCTAGAGAAATAGATTTATGGAGGAGGCACTGTTTAGTTGCACTTGTGTGCAGCACTGTCACAGCCAAATATCACAGAAGAAGTAAAAACTGAATGCATTTGAATACAACGGGAACTGAAAGGAAGAAACGGGGCTGGAGACAGACAGAAAAATGTAAAAGGAAGCTGGGCAGGTGGCTTGTATCAATCCTTACAGTCCTCAGTATTTCTTCTGCTGTTCTTAGGAAATCTGTCTGACATTGACCTGGCCCCAGTGGTGTCACAGGCTTGAGAAGCAAAGTGGAAGGGGAGCACCCAGGTAAGAGAGGAAAGAGAAAATGAGTTTAATCGCTCCAGGCACAAGAAGTGACACCAGGAAAGGATGCATCTTGCAAAGACCCTGCTCTGACCTTGCGAAGTCCTCCATGGAAAATAACAGGAGGTGGTGAACAAGCAGCTTCAGGACAAGCTTGGAGGCTTCAGTCACTGATTAGAGCCTGCTGTTTTGTAACATTTTAAGACAGACAGATAGGGACTTGGTCCTGTTTTTATTGAAGCAAATAGCAACATTCTCATTGACTTAATGGAATCAAACCCTGAGGCACTTCCTTCTCCTGTGAAACCATCTCTCTCAAGACTATGTATTTTTAATGCACTAATCCTTGTGGTGCTGAACACAAAGTTGCACAAAACAAATATGCCATCTGTAGGATTATCCTCTGCCTTTCCTTTCTGTATAGCCTGAGAAATTGCGTGCTTCTTCATTTTCAGAGGCTTTGGGAGAAACTGAATGGGAAAAGACAGGTCTCCACTGGAAACAGACACCCTTTGTCAACGTGACTTTCCATATTCCTTCCCTTAGTGCTTTCACAACCTTTCTGACTGTCTTCCACCTGCCTCTGCTACTAAGATTTTCTTCCTATACTTATTCCTTTCTCTTTAACCTCTTGTCTTTTTCATCCCTAGCTTGCTCTGTATTTCAATAGCAGCTGTGGTTTCAGTGAATCATGTAACAAAACTCCAACTTGTTTCACATAAAACATTGAAAACTCCCTTGATGGGTGATAATCCATTCTCTTTCAAACCCATTTTACTACTTTGACAGAGTTCAAGCCCTCTCTGTTAAGAGTAGGCATTTTTTGCCTGTTTGCTTGGTTTTGGTTGGCAGAGTCCCTTCTGCCTTGGAAAACAGAATACTTGAATTATAGAACCCGCTTCAAGATATATGCAGTGAAAGGGATGACAGAACAATAAGAGCAGCATATTCCTCTTTGCTTAGTTGCAATATCATATTGGGGTCTTGCTCCAGACTAAAGAGGCCCTAGCCTAGGCACTGTGCAAATATAAACCAGAGAGATGCCTCAACAAGCTCACCAACTACTGAAGCAGGCTACAGAAAGAACTTTTTTCTCATTTAATGGTTGAATGTATGAGGCTTCCCTCTAGATTGGAGAAGGGTGACAGAAAGGCCATTACTATGTTTTGCTGGAGGCCATCACACAGAACTCATGCCAGGCCACCTGAAGTGAGATGAAGAAACTGCAGAAATCCCAAAACTAGTACTTGTCTAAAGATATAGGAAAACATTTCAAGAGACATGGATGTGGTTTTTAATGGATTTATGAATAGCCACAACAGACTGACTAGAACAAGTTTTCCCATTGTCCCCGCCCTCCCCAGTTAGTCACCTAATGGGATGGTTGTTTTTACTTCAGTTCAGTTTAGGACCAGAAAATGGAGACAGTCCACAGAACAACTCCAATTTCTTAGCAGGTCTCCTGAATTGCAACTGGGAAAGGTGACTTCCAAAGGTAAAAACAGAGCTTATTTTCCAGAGTCCTTAGACTCTGCCAGTAAAAATTTCAGCTGAAAACAGTGTTTGCAGAAACAGACTGCTGGTAGTAACGGCTCAGATTATCCACACTGTTATCACAGGTGTCTGTGCTACCAGCAGAGGGTGGGAATTTTCAATCCCTACACACCTGGGCAGATATGAACAACCTATCTGGCATTTAAATGCTCTACAACCCATCCTTGTTCTTAATCCCCTAAAACATCCCATCTCCTCTGCAGCAGAGTGGCCCAGTATTTGTGACTAGACAAATGCATCCAGATGGCCATTCTGCCTCTATTTTGCACATTTTCTCTCTCTTTCTTATACACACACACACACAGAAGCTGAGATCCAGTTTAGGCTCTTCTGTCAGACAATGTAACTAAGGTAGCTCTTGACTAATGAGTTAGAGAATGGTGAACACACACAGCAAAGACCCAAATAGATGAGGCATATTCTCTTGCTGCTACCTTCTGCAGAGCTAAGGCATGAGTAATTAATTAGAAAACAAATGTGTCCATTACTGATGAATAGCTCTGGCAATCCAGTACCACCAAAAAACATTCAAAAAAGGAGACATGATGACAGAGAGGAAGGAATCATACATTCGTTTGGACAGCTGGTGGCACTGAAAGAGCAGGCAAGGATAGTGGTGAGATGAAGAGATGACAGATTCTGTTGTGGAATCATGCTGTTCCGGCAAATTGGCTGGTAAAGGACTCAGCCCAATAATTTTTTGTATCTGCCTGTCCTTTTACAAAGATGTGTGCTGAGAAGGGAAGCTGATGACCTACACTCATAAAACCACAGCAGATGACAGTACTGCTGCTACTCATTCTCTTAGAGACTTCTGCTGCTTCGTTACAATTTTTGTCAGAAATGTATTGGCACTTCGTAATAAAATTTTGTCCTTTCCTGTCAGATGGATGTACGAGTATGATCTTATGGGTTTTAAGTTCTCTGATCTGCTCCTAAGAAGAAAAATGACCTGTGTATGCTGATGAAATGTTGCCTCCTCATTTCCTCTGTATCAATACCTTCCAAATATGATTTAATTTTCTGGGGAGGCCATCCCAAATTTAGCCTAGTACAGAAGCAAATACTCACACTGAGTATCCTGAAGCACTCCCTGCCATAGATAAAGTAGTGTGATCTTAATTAGGAGAGCAATCTCTGTGTTTTCTTCATTAGATATTATTACAGAGAAAGAGGAAAGATCTTTTACTGGACAGTAAAAGTGTAGCCATAGGTGTCAAAACAGGATCTGACATACATACACAAAACAGTTCATTACATCTGGATTAATCTTTAGTGCCAAGTTGCCAGTTTTGTTGCTACTTTGTTCTATAGTGCAAAAACATGAGTCATAAATGGGAAGAGAAATGTCTCCCCAACACAACACTGGAATGGAGATCACTACAGTGTGCGGAGAATCAGCCATCCATTTGGACAACAAAGGATACTAGGAGAATGGAAAAGGATAACTGGGAGACCTGCCTTGAACTCCTTGGAAAATCTGATTTATCCTACTGTGATCCACTCATGAATGAATATGTGATCTTTCAGGTGGGTCTTCTTCCTCTTCTCTTTCATTTGAGTTGCAATTTAGACAGAAGACTCAGCGTTGCTCAGAAAGACCAGTAGCCAGCACATTTTTCAGAAATGCTAATAAAAAAATTATTGTTCTGACTAGCTCACATTGTGACAGTGGTTAGAAGAGCCTTTCGGCTGGGAGGGCAGCATACATTTTTATTCTGCATGTTTCAGCATCAGTGTTCCTACCATCAGTTATGACTTCATGAATGCTAATCACTAACCTCCTTTTCCATCAAATAGCTACTTCATGAGAAGAAGGATTACTCTAATTAATCCCAATACAAATCAGGATCATTTCCAAGAACAACAAATCCAGATATGTGCTGCTGCTAGTAACACCAACAGTCTCTAAATTAGTACTTACAAAGCTACATGCTGCAACTGCAACCCAAATGTGATGTAACCATTTTAAACAACGAAGAGTCTCCTAGTTTCTCAAGTAGCTTGAGGATCTTGTTGGCATGGGCTCGCATCTGCATGAATCAAGCTGTGACTGCAAAGAGCTATGAAGAGAAGCCTTTACTGCAGTGCAGTTGCTCTGTGTGCACAAAGGATGATGGGCCGTGTCAGACAAGGTCAGACGGCTCTGAACGTGGAGCTATGTCAAGTCCTAAACACTGGAAGCAAGAGATTTGAGTGAGATACATTGGAAAGATATGAAAAGCAAGTGGATTTGCTGTGCTTCTGCTTTGATCAGATCATTTTGGTGATAGCCACTGGTACAGGCAAGGATCAGTAGGGGTTTTTGTTTAACTCTGGTGCCAGGAATCAAGGTTTTGAATTGTAAGCAGCAACACAGGCTGTTCAAGAATAAACACAAGGTCTTTTGGCCAGCCTTTTGTCACGGGGTTATGGTCTAAGACTTTGCAGGAGCTTATATTTGTGCAGTGCCTAACACGATCACATCATTTGTCTGGAGCTGCAGTAGCTGTACATACGAATCTTTTCCACCTCTTATCGTCACCCCATTTCATGAAGTGCCACTCATGTAACTGAAGACTTTCCTGAGTGTCATGAGGGACGGAAAGCAACAAGCAAAGATTCTCAACTTGGAAATAAAATTCAGCCCCAGACAGCTACAGTGTGGAGACTGGAAGGTTTACAGCCTCCCTGGTAAGTGTTTCTCAGAAGATACAGCAGTCAGGAATAAGGCAGGCTTTTCAGAGCTTTCTGCCAGCAGCAAGAGTCTTGGCAAAATGAGGACTTACTGAGGACTCAAAAAAACTGAGGATGGCTGGGAAGGGGAGCCATCAAAGGTTATACACCAGCTGTACTACTGAGTCAAGCACCCAAAGAAATTCTCAGCTCACTATTTAGAGGACTTAAAGTCATTAAAGTTTGTAAAGATAGACTCTCTTCTGAACAAGGACTGCTGAAATGGCACGGTGGGCTTCTGTGTGGTGTATATCAATGGCTCCAGATCCAATGTGCTCAGAATACTTGCTCTCTAATTCCCAGCTTTGTGGTGGAAGCTGGAGGGCCTTCCAGTTTGTGTAATATCTTTTTTTTTTTTAATATAAAGGCACTGAAGAACCTATTAAAAACACACTGTCAATTATACAACCTATTTTTCAGTGAGATAGACATAAATACCAGATTAGATCATAGTAAACAGTTCTCTCAGTCCTGCCTCAAAAGAAACAGAATCCAGCTTGTTCTTTTAGAGCTGTGTTGATTTTGTAAGGTTTAATGGCAGCACATAAAGTGGTAAAGCTTATTTGTCACTAAACTGATTTGGCTCTCTATATATATAAAGATAGAGCAGCTAAGTTGGAAGGTATCACTTGTACAGGCAGTTTTCAGGTTACAGCTGCATTTCAAATGTAAAGGTTTTCATTTTTACAAGGTAAATTTAATCTTATAAACAGATACGAAAGACTTCATGGAAATTAGTTTAGTCTTTCTGACAATAGAAATGCCCATTCCCTTGCTGAAATAAGTGGAAACACAAAACAAAATATGGCACCCCAATGTGCATTACAACTTTATTATGAGCTAAATTATTTTTTTTCTATTGTGAACTATTAGGAGTTGGCAGCATTTTTCTAGTGTGTACAGGTACGGTTGATACAGCAGTTGTTACGTCATCTGGATATTGGCAGTTCCTATCACACACCTCTGCTGTTCAACGTTATTTTTCAATGCCAACAGATAAATGCAAAATCACTTCCCAGGCTGATGATCACTGCTAGCAGAAAACGAGATAAATTTAAAGGACTAGATAAATTTGCCTTGCTGTTAACTACAACATTGGATAGTTTCTAGTGGGTGCAAAGACATTCTTCATTCCAACCAGAGCTTTCACATGGCTGAGCCAGGCATAAAGCATCTGATTAGCTCTTTCTGCTCCAGTGTTAACGCTTTGGCAAAAATGACCCCCTGTGCTCACTCTCAGAATATGGAACAATGGTGAGGTCAAAAAACCACATAGTATAGCTTTTCTTACACTATTTGTTGTTACTAGATAAACATTGTGTTAACTTTATAGAGGGTTCCCTGTGCTCAAAGTCATAGAGGATAGTTTGCCAGTAATAGGCATCATTCCCTTTTACTCCCCTGTCTAAATTGTGGGTGAGCTCTCTTGCACATTAACTAGCTTTCCACTCATATTGGAGGGTGGAATTCAGCATGGTGCAGCCACCACAGCTTATGTTGTGTGTGAGCACACCAACAAGAACATGATTTAAAGGAAGCAGCTGCATTAAACCCCCATAACCCATCCTCTCTCTTTTCTGGAGACCGGTATGTGCTCTGTCTGTGCTATAGCTGCCACAAAAAAGTCACCCTGCTGGCCTTTGCCTTGTTCTTTTTGTCTCTAGTTGGATTGATCCTGATACCATGACAGCTGGAGGACCTGCCTGAACTAGGGGTGAGCAGTAAGGCTCTATATCTAGAGAACGCAGAGTATTGGTTTGTTAACTGTATAGATCAATTGACTTGCAAGTCATCGGTACAATCAGCACTTAAATATTTTCACATGATGTGAATCCCAGATCCAGGCAAGAAATGAAGGCTTGAGGGAGAAGAAGGATTTGCTACCTGATGCCTTCAAGAAGAAGCCGGAGCTCTGCCTACAACTTAAATGAGTCTTCTTGAGGAGAGCAGAAATTGTATAACCCAGAAAACTCAAGTAAGGAATCAAAGGAATGCCTTTCAGAGCAAAGGAAAATCTCCCATCAGCAAAGCTGCAATTTAAGGGAAAGATTTCATCTGAAATACAGGAAGCAGGCCAAATTTTGCCTCATTCACACACACATAAACCTAATATTATCTCCACTGTCACAATCTTCCTTTGTTGTTACAGACTCTATAACAACTCCAGAACAACCTTCTTCAGTTTATAAAGAGATGACACGGGAGTCTCTGGTCCAGCTGGATAGTGGTACTAGCTCAGTGATCACTTCCTCACATTCCTTTTACAGAGATATCTGAATTCAACCTAGATACCAGAAAGGAAATCTAAAGAGAACAGAGTTATCTTGTACAGAACCTTACTGTACAAGATATCAGTAATAAGACAAAAACCTCCTTCATAGTATTTGGATATTTCCACTACTGTATTTGGAGAAGTCAATAGGGGCACAGGTAATAAAAGAAAGAATACACTCCATGTGTGCATAGAGGGGAGGGAAGGAAAGGGAAAAGTTAGACAAAATTCATGGAATCATAAGCAAGTTGAGCTGCAAGTTTTGCAGAAATTTTTTATTTTTATTTTTCTCATTCCTAGCAAAATTCTGGATCTTCAGTAGGTTCACTACTCCTCCAGCTAGAGACACAACATCCTTTGCCAAGACCAGACTTGAACTATGGCAATTTACACTAGCTAATATGTAGTGTGTCTTACAGAAGATTTAAATGGGTCTTACCCCAAGGATACCTGGGGAAGAAGGGAGTGGATGAAAAAGGGAATTAAATCACATAGCAATCTTGTCTCAATAAATAGCAGGAAACCAAAGGAGACAGCAGCTAGCAGGGCAGCATTCAGTTTCACTGCAGAAAAGGGACTGAAGAATCATGAATCAAAGGCAGCAAGTAAACAAAAGAGAAAACCAAAACCAAAACCAAAACAAAACAGAAAAGAAAAAGAAAATCACTGGCCTGCGTTACAGCGAGGGAGGGAATCTCAAGTTCATCACCACACACTTGTGCTATGAGGGGAAAGCCGTGGTGAAGCCTGTGCATCTGTGCATGGATGGGGAGGAACAGAATAAGGGGTATATGCGTGTGTCCACCAGGTAAGTGAAAGACACGGTGAGCTGTTACACAGTGGGTAGTCTTGTAAAGAGTGTGGGAGAGCAGGAATAGGGAAGGGGAACAGGTGGAAGGGACAGGACGGCGCATTATTATGTTGCTCAGCAGGGGCTGGGGAAGGAGAAAAGGCAGAAGGGAAGGAAGTTCTTACCACATTTGGAAAGTCTGCCAGTCATCAACTCCATACAGTTAGTGGTGTCTGGATCATAGAAGGGAAAGAGGAAGGAGGGAGGGAAAAACATAAAAAAAGGTTTCCATACCTCTGTGCATAAAGTAGTAACTTAGCACATTATTACCTGAAGCAGGAAACATATACACATCTTGGTCTTTACACAACCCAGACCAAATTCTGCCACCCACTGTATGCCAGTGCAAACCTGGTCCTGTGACTGAGAGTGGATGCTGTGTCAGTCCTGCTGCTTCCACTCACCTCTTTATCATAGCGATAGGTATTTATGAGATGTGGGAAATATTCTGCTACCACATTAGCAAACTAAAAGCCTCGAATACATTGTTTCACCTGGCCAGCTTTGCAAGTTAGCCTGCAACAGTCACAAGATACCCAGCCAGCTGATCTATGCACATCAAAAACCTGGAGAGAGGGAGGAAATGCAGCAGTACGCTGTTGGACATGAAATGAGAAGGCTACTTACAGAGGTAAAAAACCATCTTTTAGATCCCAAAGGATAATGCCTATGTCCTCAACATAACTCTGCCTCTCTCATTCACATGTAGTCTCTCACTCGTCTTGCTTTCAGTGTCACTATTCACAGGCAATACTTCTGGAAAGGGTGGCAGAATCTGGCTCTAAGACATCACTGTCCAACTTGTGTATAGCTCCCATTGCCACAGCCTCTGAGTGCTTCTTACTCAGGTGCAATAAGCAGAAGGAGCTGTACATGTCAGCTTTAAAGCAGAAAAGACCAGCCGTGATGGATACTTCCATGTGGAACCTGCTGGCAAGCCAGATCTGCTGCTGTCAGCCAGGATTCCCTTGCATTTGGGATTTAAATAATTGTATCCTTGAGTGCTGGGCAATGTGGAGCACTGGCTGCTGAGCAAGGGGTTAACAGTGAAAGCACACAGCTCAGTCTCATTTCTTCTCTTGCCTGGCCTCTCGATGAATACTTTGATATTCAAGAAGTAGGCTTCTTGGAAACACGCACACATAAGCTGAAAATTCCTAACTGCTAGGAAGCTCTAACTACTCCCTAACTGCTGAAGAGTCTGCAGGAAAGAGGGAAGGAAAATTTCTCAGCATTCCTCCCCTTAAATACTGAGAAAATAAAATTAGAGAAAGAGGGAAGGGGTCCTGGATATGCTTGGGTAAGATGAATCCATGCTGGAAGAGCATGGATATGTATGTTTTCTGATGGAGCCAGGACTGTGCTGCATAGATCCTCTGAGAAAGCGTGAAGTAGAGGGGGCAGGTGCTTGGCCCAGTGACACTGCTCAAAGCATCTCAGCAGCAGTTCTATGCTTTCCAACCTCAAGGTCAGAGACATGCTGGCGTTGGTGAATGACAGATAACACCCATGGAAGGTCTCTCAGAAAGACACAAGACTGAGAAAGACAAAGGGGAAAAAGGAAGGAGCTGAAAAAGAAGAGAGGATTCAAGAACTGGAACAAGGTACCAGAGGTGTCAGAGAGGCCAGGAATTTACCTGCCTTTGAAATTCTTTGGCTAGTCTGAGTGAGTGAAGGCAGATTAAGCTCCCAAAATACATTTCCCCCTGAAGATGCCTAACAGGTTTAAGAACTGCCTACAGCTGCTGACTGAGCCAATGACCAGAAGCCACAGTCATGAGTTTGTATCACTTTTTTCTTTAATAACTTGGAGATGTTTGTGGTCTCATGCATTTTAGTTCCAGCCCAGCCACCTCTGAGTCAACCACACCTTGTTGTAATGCAGTGAAATAGAGGTCTATAGTGGCAGAGCTCAGAGCATTCACCCAACCATTAGCAGAACTTACGCTTTGAAAAAACATCTAAGAGCAAGGAAAGTCTTAAATACAGCTGCAAAATTGCTTCTGACTCTCACTTCCAACACTTGGAACTTTCCCCTCAAGTGTATCCCGACTGACTGGCCATACAGTAACTAGCAGTCTGGAAACAAAAAAGGTAGTATCTGGATAGTGTCAGAGTAGGTAAACATTGTGGGTGGTTTACCAAGATCCTCCTGAAACTGGTATTTCTGCTTCCTTGTTATTTTAACATATTAAAAATAATAACATCTCCTTAACTTGATACTTCAGAACACTGTCTTTTTTTTCGAAGTCACCTGCAGTCAGCATAGCTCTTTTTAGTATTTCATTTAAAGCTAATTGTGTAACAGGTCTACATACATTAATTTTGTGATCAGAATACAAACTGACAGCTCAGGAAAACAGGATTGTAACACAGGCTTTTTGACAGCATAACATCTTGGAGTCTGTACCCCATTCTGATAGCGAGAGTAAATTTGAAGGTTATAGAATTGGTTTTGATGGATAGGGAAAACCACAAACCTGTTTTTGAAATATAAGACCATGGAAATAATAATGATCAGGTTTTATTTCCCCCATTCCTAAGGTATAGCAAACATGAGCACACCAGAAACAGTAGATCATACCACTTGGAAGACTAACAGAGTTAATATGCCTTCAGTTTCTCTGTTATAATACTTACTTTTATACTTCTTTCATTTCCATCATACTGTAACATCTGCTTTAGTAAATGCTCTACATGATAAAACATTTCATCATTTTAAAGTAGAATTTTCATTCTAATTAGAAAGCTGCAGATTCTTAGCAGTCAGCTTCTGCTCATGGATAATAATCCATAACCCAGTGACTGTGAGATCCAGGCATTACGTGAGGCCAGGGTCTAAAGGCCTTTAGCTGTCTGAGGAGCACTGATGGGTCATGTAACTGCATTTTTAATGTCTGTTATTTAATTTTTTAATTAAAGCATAGTGGCAGTGTCAGATCTCAATCCTTCTGATGATAAGGCAATTCCTTATATCATAGAGACTGCTGGCTAGTCACTCACACCTTGGATTTGACCAAGACACTTTCATAAATGACACCCGGTTCAGATCACAAATGCTCTGGTTAAAATAAGACCTCCCTTCAAAAGGCCAGAAACCTCTGAATCCATTTAAAAATGCTAGTGTTCAGCTGAATTTTCTTTCTTAATTTTCCTTCCTACATAAATTTCTCAATCAGGCTGCCTAGTTTGTGATGCTTCTAATATCTCTGAGACTGAGACTTGTCCCAGCCCAGGAAATCTCACCCAAACAGCTGCTCCTCTGAGATCTCCAAAACCAGGGCTAGAAAGCACCGAGTAGCTCCTGCAGAGGCTCATAGTCCCCAACAAACATTTCCATTAAGGGAGATGATGTCAAGGGAGCCACCAGCTCCTCTGATCTATGGCAGATATCATTTAGACTGAAATTCCCCTGTGTCTGAGTGCTTATTTGAAATGCACCATTCTCCTATAAAAACTCTGGAGAGCCTGGACTTTTTTCTACAGGCTTTATTTCAGGACTACTGAGTTAATTTTAATGAATTCTGTTCAGCAACAATACTAAAGCTGTTTAGCAAAAAGAAAGTGCTCTGCCAATCCAACCAGGCATTACTTTTTGTAGGTGGGAACCATGACAGCAAGATGAAGTGACTGCTCCAGACACTACAAGAGCAGTAAGACATAAAGGATTGCACTAGAATGCAGGAAGCAAGATAAACCTGGGACCTGGATGAGCCCCAAATAAAACTGACTTGCAGTCCTATTCTAAACTGGCATTTGCATAGCCCTGTTTTGAGTCTGCAGCCAAAAGTTTACCTTGCAAAGCACTTCATTTGCTCCTTACTCCCTTTTCTGTCTTGATGATAAAATCCTTCGCACATTTGGAAACTGCAATTTTCTTACTAATTTTTTGTAGCAAATTAGTCAACCTACAGCTCTTGTTAGCTACAAAGATGAACACCCAGAATGCACAGATCAATACTCTAGCAAAGTTTTCTGAGTCACATGAAAAAGTTTTGCTTTTTGAGATGTACACCAGCATGATAAGAGAGCTTAGGTGCATATACAGAAGATACACACAACAAGCAAGACTTTGCACTGCCCTATTTTGAAGCTGGACATGGTCTCTGAATATGTATTTATGCTGATGAAAGGCATTTCCAGCAGTAACACTGAGATGCTCTGAACTTTGAGATGCCAATGGTTAAAATCTGACATGGAGCCAATAAGTATAATAAAGAAGCAGAAAACCTATTACAAAGAAGCTCTATAGGCCATTTCAGCATTGTTGATTGCCCAGAACCCGGGAAAATGGGAAAAAATAAGAATCTGCAGCACCCCACACTGAAAACCAAAGCCCAAAGAGGCAAGATAATACTAGGGAAATAAAAATTGATACACTGTGGATGATCACAGATGGCTTTTGCATGTCGCTATTCACCAGCTGTTTCTATTACTCTTTTGTGC
The DNA here is from genome assembly GCF_037038585.1 of Patagioenas fasciata. Lineage (NCBI taxonomy): Eukaryota > Metazoa > Chordata > Aves > Columbiformes > Columbidae > Patagioenas > Patagioenas fasciata. The sequence goes on from NC_092524.1 coordinate 17,480,484, forward strand.
AAAGGCATTGGAGGAAAACAGATTATGATTTAATTGAAAGAGTACTGGGCTGAAAGAAAGGCAAAAATCTGAGACATTTTCATCCATTGAGAGAGATCCTTTTAACCCACCAAAGGGCAGTCCTGCCCTGGGATTACCTAAGTAGAGATTGTGAGGATAAGGCTCCTGGATGGAGCCATACGTGGATGAAAGACAAGGCTGGCTGCCCTCACAGGCAGCGATACTCACTCTTGATCCAAAAGGGCCCATCCTCCCATAGCCTCACTGGGTTTAATGGATTTTGTGATACCACTAACAAAAACACATGGACAGCTATTCTGGTTCAGATCAAAGGCCAAAATCATTCAGTGCTCTGCCTCCATCAGCAGCCATACATAGATATGCAGGAGTGTAACAGCAGGCCAAGCGTCCAGAACACATCCTCCAAACACTATCTCACTCTCTCATCACTTTCAGATTAGAGATTTCCTGAGCCTGCTGTGGTTTCTCTGTTTAGCCATCCTCATGAAGATTTCTCTTCCAAGGAGTTGTCCAGCCTCCTTGTGAGTGAGAAGCGCTCAGGGGAAGATGAGCATCTGTAAGCTCCTCGCATTCAGAACCACCTTCAGCAAGGAGTTCCACAGGTCTTAAATTACATGAAGACACACCTTTCAACATGTTTTGGTACATGGCTTCCACTGGTTTCATCTGACAGCCTCTAGTTCTTTCATTGGGAAGAAAAAATGAACAATCAATCTCTAGCTACTTGTTCTATGCCAGTCATGAGTCTGTAGACCTGGTATCGTCTTAGCAGTTATAGCACAGAGGATTTAATGTTTTGAAACACTAAGGTAGAAAGCTAATATGTTTCACTAAATTTGGTCAGCTGAACAGCAGTTTTACAGTATTACATTAGCTTTTGGGATAGATTTTATTTATTTCTATACTTATTCAGGTAAGGGACAGAAACTACTTTTCTTCTTCAGAGTATGTCAGAAGAAATACGCATAACCAGTCTTAAGAAGGAAAATTAGAAGTGAATGGAGAGATACCCAGGGGGAAGGGAGATTATAAGGTGCTCAGGTGTGACACAGAAACACATCTGCCTAAATCAGATACATATCAGGCTCACATACACACACACACAAATGCATGGGCAACGTGACATCTACAAACACTGTTGTGAGCTGAAGGAAATGAGAAAGAGGAAAGTGTGTTCTGAAACCCAGGCAAGCCGGCTTAGCGGGCTGGCATGCTGCATAACAGATCAAAGAGCGGCAGGAGAGAGAATGACTATCAGTGCCATATGCTTATTAGGTCTTGATGTTCTGCTTTATACTGTGTTCATTGAATCTTCTTATGTATAAGTGAATCTTTTTGATATGTATAAGTGAGACCTTATGTAGGTCTCACTTCACATGCGTGCACCTTTACAGATGGTTTTCATCATCCGACCTGTACTGGAATCTAAACTAAAAGGCAGGGCAGAAAACAGCACAGAGGATATGTCTGCACACAATGAGTTAGGACAATCTGAAGTGCTCGGCCAGTATTGCTGGTCAGAGCCAGCAGCATCCTCAGAGCCACAGAGGAGGAAAGTCAAAGTGAACTGTGAACTTGCTCTGTTGCAGCAGTGGACTGCCTACAGAGTATCCTCAAACCATGAACCTGAACCAAAGTTCAACCACCGCAATTCCTGTGAGGTGTTCAGGGCTGGGAACATGGGAGAAGAAGAGAAACAGAGAAGAATTTGCCTTGTTTCCATTAAGAAATGCTGAGTAATTCCATGGCAATTTCTAGGAAGTTCTTGCACTCATCTTCCCAACCACAGACACTCAGCTAAACAAAGTGCTGAACGTAAACTCCTGCTGTCCCTTTATCTCCCCTTACTCTCGCACTGGCTGGGGATGTGAAACACAGGGCATCCCTACTTTAATGCACAGGTTGTCTCATCTCAGTAACAATAATTTTTTACCCTTCCTTTTTCTCTTATGCTTGTAGTCTGCTACAACCTATTTTTTTCAGGTTGAATTACTTCTCTCTTTTTCAAGAGACTTGCGTATTCCTGATCAGGTCAGGTGATATGGTACAGGACAGTTTGGCACCCTGTCTCTTGTGAGCTGACCTGCCTGGATAACTCCCATGCCAAGGGAATTCTCATTTTTAAGTTTCAAGAGACCATTCATTTTGATTTTGCTCCATGTGGAGTTATCCATTCCACTCTAGTGTTCAAGATCAGGCTGGATTTTCCCTCCTAGAACAACATGCTCTCATGTAGCTTTAAGCAGTAGAAAGAGATAGTGTGTGTAATATGATCTCTCCATTCCAGAACCAGCACAAAACCGTAAGTCAGATACATTTCTCACAGCACAGTTTGCCCCAAACATCTCCCTGAGCCTTATTCAGATGAATGGTTTTTAGTCCTGCTATAATATGATTTTCTTAGGGAGATATCCTGCTTCACATGCAAGTGTGGAACAGGACCCAAGTCTTTCTAGAGAGCCTCAGTAGCTAGCACATACTAGGTTGAAGAAGTTAAGAGAGATCACCATGTTATTTGCTTTTTAGCAGTTTTTTTCCTCACCAGAAAGTAAGGGTACACTTCTTTCCCTACGAAACAAGGAATGCTTGAACACTGTTCATGCAGCCAGGGTAATATGAACTAGACTCAAAGGATGCTTTTCTATCTAATTCCCCTCAATCTCACTTGGCCCCAGCATTTCCCAAGCGGAAATTCTGGCTGCTTCCTGGAGTTTGATTTAATTTCAAAAGTCCAGATAGCAAAAACCTGAATTGACCCTAATTCTAGTATTCTCACCTTTCCTGTTTCCTAACAGAATAACGGATGTGCTGGGCACTCTTGCAATCCAGCATGCAGAAGGTCAGACAGTGCTGGAGGGCAAAAGCAAAGTGGAAAACTGTATTTCCTGAATTAAGCGTACTTCTGTCATGTAGTGAGCATATGCTCTTCTAGATGGAGTTATTTTATCTTCAGCTGTTAGACCAGAAGGATTTAACCCATATGTGCAATGAGCCAAGGACATCTGGGATTTAACTGTAGAAGGTAATGCCAACTTCGTTCCTCTACTTTTGTCTTGGCTGGTTCACACAAAGGTTAAGCACAGAATTTGGCTCTTATGTATGATATTTAGTTACTACCTTTTCAACATCATACAATGGGAAAATTCTTCCCACTCCTCCTGCCTCTTTGTTTTTTTCCTGCAGCTGCTGCTTTCTGACTTGCTCCTATTTCTTCCCTGTACCTCTACATTCTTCTTGCTTCTCCACATTTTTCCTTCTTTGAAGCACTCCCAATAGCTAAGCTACCTAAAGTTTTAAATTTTCACCTTCTTCCTTTGCTCTGTCCTTTTAAATGACAGAAGAGTTAAAACTGGTATTTTTGTGTGTGTGTATGTCACCACCAGTGTTCAGAGTCAACATCTGGTATGTAGTAGTGGGATGAAGCCAGTTTCTGCATTATCAATTCAGGCTGCTTGCAAATGCAGATTGATGTCATTGCACAGGGTCACAGACATAAGGCCTTCTTTACTACCTTGAGGAACTGAAATTTACTTTAAAAATAGATAAAATATAGATTTTTCAGAACCTGAGTATATGATCTGTGCTACCACACTACTGAGCCAAGAATCTGACCACACTGCTGGAAACTATTAGCCACCTGATACCTGAAAATGCTGCTGTTAATAGCTAAGCTATAAGTAGCCTCAACTTTGTTCTGGGACCCTCTGAAACTGGATATTTCTAAAGCATGCCTGAGGGGTTTGAAAATCAGGTATCTTCTAGCGCATCTCCCTGTTCTGGGAGATTTTGGAGCCAGAGAAAATCTGGCAGATCTATTGATGATGCAGCTGTTGATGGAGAAGTGGGCAAATGGCTCTTTGGGTGGGAGGAGGGCAGAAGCTGTTTAACTGGGGAATGCGCTGGGAGCACTGCAGTGGAAATGAGAGAGGGAGGAGCAGGGTGGGTGTGGGGAGTTACTGCTCTGTCTGAATGGAACTCATTTCTTGCTGTAATCAGAGGGATGGCCTCCCTCAGCCTCCTGGTAGTGAGAGGCATTCACCTTCCTGTCCCTGCTGAAGCAAGGTGCTCAACAGTAGAATCTACTTACCTGATAACTGCTGCACTGAAGGTTGGTCATGTGTGCTTAACAACTGTGCCTGAATGGTTTCTACTACCCTCTTAAAACGACGGCTTGGACCTGTGCAGAGAGAAGAGGCACAAATGGCAGTGAGATGAGCGGAAGCCAAAGTCTCATAGAGCCCAGGCTTGAGGGGAAGGATTACAAGCATCTTCCCTTCAGTCTTGTCCCCAAGAGCATACCAACAGTGTATCTGTCCCTCAGCTGAAGGCATGGCTTTGAGGAACTGTTATGTAGTCCTCACGTTAATAGGGACTGTGGTCTGCTGGACTTAACAAGAGCAAGGATGGCTTCCGGGCTCCTTGTTTGTCTGCTTTAACCCCTGTGGGGGGAATGTGGCTACCCAGAGGAAAAGGGAGATTGCTTGTTTCTGCCAGAACGAATAAACCAGTGGCCTCACAGTGCCCAGCTGAGACACTGAGACCTCCGGGTGAAACAAGAGGAGTACAGGGAAATACTTCAAATCTGATGAATAGAGCAGCCATTTTAGCACAAACCGTGGTGGCGGCAACTTCACCTTTTTGGGAATCTCTTTCCCTCCCAGCATTTCTATCACTACCAACACCATTTTTGTTCACAGTGTTTGCTCATGTTTGAATTTTCCCCCAAGATCAACACAGTTATATTCTTTCCCCTGGCAGAGCTCTCTTTGCAGGCCTCTATATCAGCAAAGATGAAGCCAGTTTGCACCCATTGTACAGCTTTGCCATGGTTACCTGATAAGAGTGTGAAAGTGACAGAATAGATCCCGTTTTCCTTCTGTGCCTCTCCCCCTTCTGTGTATGTTATGTCCACCTGAAACTTCACTGGCTTCTGGAAGACAGCAGGACCTCCTGTGGACTTATACTCTGCACGGAAACTTGTCTGTGAGATGACACTGTGACTGAGGCTTGGGATCTGAAACATGTCAGCAGAGGAGATAATAGAACCGGAGCACAAAGGGAATAAAATTGCAGAATTTGCTTTAGAACAATACACATTTCTAGAGCGGATAAGATTTGCTGGATTTACTTCTGGACTTGAATTTGTAATGTAGAGAGTGTTCTTGTGAAATCAGTAAGAATGCAGGTTGCTTGGTGTCACAGAAGAATGCACTGCTCCTTACAGAACTGACCTCAATTTAAAGGTTGATTATTGGTGGAATACTCAGCATGCTTATAAATGTATACATTACACAACTTCATACACTCATCTTTATTTTGTTACTCCTCTACTAGTTTTGAGAAATGCGTTTTTGCTGATATTAAGGAAGGAGGCAGAAAGATCAGTGGAATATACGACTGGATGTAAAAAACCACCTGAGTAGGATGGTCTGATCTCATAGCTGGGTCCTGTTTTGAGCAGGAGACCCCTTGAAGTCCTTTCCAGCCTCAACTATTTAGTGATTCTATGATATCAAATAGACATATCAGGACACAGAGCAGAGACTTAGACAAATGCTTGGGCGATCCACAGGGCAAGCGTGTCTGCAAATAACTTACCCAAACCACAACTCCTATCAAAACATAAAAGAACTTTGAGAAGCTTTCTGGTATAATCCAATACCTGTATCTTCAAACCTGTGGCAGAATTTAATAACTGCCTAATTTTCAACAAGTTACCATTCACAGTTCCTGCCAAAAATTATCATAGTCATATACTATTTATTACTCCATAAAGGACCAGGTTAAAATAAAAAACAACAAAAATCCCACAAAAAAACCACCTGGAAATCTGGCCTCTAATTTAGGAGGAAAAATGAAGATGAAGCAATCTGAGATGGATACCAGTGTCTGATGCATGCTAATATACTGTACTTGCTCTTGTATGCCTGTATAGTTAAAAGGATTATGGCTGGTTTTTGAAGAAATTCATTGCAGCATCATAGAGACTAAAGAGTGTAATATTTTGTGGAGAACAGTATCAATTCAATGAGGATATAAGAAATAAAGTCTCCTTCTCTTAGTTCTATTGAAAAAAAAAAGTCTAATTATGTTGTCAACCACTTTGAATTGAAAAATCTCTCAAATTAACTTTACTGTGCTGACTTTTTTGTCACTGGTACTTCTAGACAGAAGGAATAACAACTTTCTACAGGTAAAAAATTACAATTTCCCTCTGCTTTCCTACATTGTAAATAAACCATGTTTGCAATAACTGATTCCTTGGTCACCAGAGGAAATCACCTTTCTTTCTGCCACACAGCATTGAAGAGGAGATCTGATGTAACAAATGCAGATGTGAGACAGGATTTTTATCTGACTAAAGTGCTGGAGGGCATACCCAGGAGTGGGAGACCAAATCTGATGCCCAGATGGTGACTGTAAGGTTAGTTTGACAAAGCAGCAAATCATTGTCTTGATACCACACCAGCAGAGTGCTCTATTTGCAGTGATATTCCAGGCATTGGCAACCTGGAGATCCTGCCAAGAAGGCTGAAATATTTTCTCACCTTTGAGAGTATTAGAAACACAGAATTCAGTGAGAGCCTGAACCAACACGCTATATACACACTATACAGAGGATGCATTTGGAGGAGGAGAGACCCTGCCCAGTAACATAAGGCACAAGGAGTCCTGGAACTGCCCAGTGAGCAATGCATCCAGGAGGTAGCTGGGGTGACTTACCGAGAGAAAAGCGTGGACAATATCAGCCTTAATGGAGCTTAGTGGCTTGTCCTTAATGACCACAAAAATCTGTTCTTCTTTCTCCAGGTTGATGAAGTTACCAAACCAGGATTTTTTGGCAAGCCTGATGTGATGAAGGAATAAAAGAGACAGTTTAGAATATTGAGCACTATTTCTTACATCCTCTCAGCTAGAAAAAATGTAAAAAACCACACAAGGAAGTTTTGGTAACACTCCAGATGTGATAGTATTAGTAAGTGGAAAACTGTCAGAGAACTTCCAAAACAACATTTCACTTAGTGAAAACTTTTACAATAATGGACCACACAGTGTTAGTCTGGCAGTATGTGTGACCAAAAAAGAAAAATTAGAATCAATGGTAATTATTTTCACTGAGGCAACATACTTAATACTGCATATATAAAGTACATATAAGCCAGTGGACACACTTCTGGTTTGCCTCCAGGGTCCTCTCCATTTCTTGTGACACTATGCAGATGCTGGTAACACAGGGATTTAAGTTCCTTCCCACTCGATTTCAACTCCTTTGTTGTTCTAGGACTTTGAAAGTTCCTTTTCTGAAGGTGTCTTGTTGGACAGTACAATCACAGGATCTTGCTTTTTAAAGCAAGTTGTAGGTTTCACTGGACCTCTAATCAGTCAGTGAGTGATATTCATTCCTACTCAGAGGGTCAGGACAAAGACTGTCCCATTCATTAGTTCCATTTAGGGTGTCTATATAGTGAATGAACTCCTGCCATCCTACAGAGGAAAGAATTTTCAGTACTAAGAGAGAAGATATCAACACCACGCAAAACACAGTTCAGGCTTTCTACTGACAGCAGTCCAACTTCACAGGTCTTTTCAGCATCAGATGGTGGTTTAACAATAAAATAAAATTGCTGATCATATCAGCAAATGTTTGATTTTGTTTATTGTTTCACCATCTCAATGCACTTTTTTGACATTTCCTTTTAAGTTAAAGAGACTAAAGGAAAAACGCAGGGACATGAATGTTACTGAGAGACACCACCCAGCACTTGAAGGTAGCATTTCTGACAGGTGAAGTTTTCAGGGAACAGAAAATGCTGTCAGTCATGAGATCCAGCCAAACAATTGCTGGACCACCCTAAACCCAGGGAAAATTCAACTTAAATTAGCCATATTATAGCAGGGAAGAATTTAGCATGAAACTACCAGAAATGAAAAGACCTGCCACCAAGAGACTGCAGTTTTTTTCCTCTACAGGACATTTTATAATGCCACAACAAGTCCAGTTTGCAGTATGGCAAGCAATAGGCTTTCACATGTTTCAGTGGACATTCACCACTGAGTGGAAGAAGACAGCCTCTCCAGACAAGGAGAGCCATCTACAAAAGGGATTACTATACATCAGCTGTCCAGCAAGGCAATAAACAGTTGGAGATGGTTATTAGTAGATTTACTACCCACAGCAAAGACTCAGACTGAGACAGAATGAGGAAGGGCAGACACTAGGAGAGAGAGGAGTAAACTAGCAAATTAATTTGAAGTCTAGACCTTTGGGATAAAGAACAAAGCTTGACCTCAGAAGCATCCAGCAATTTGCACTCATTCCCCATTCCAGAGTGTTCCATGAATCACATGACTGTCATCTCACTGCTCACCTAATGCACACAGTGGAAACACCACAACTGGAAGACAGCTTAGCTGTGCAAATAATCATTTACTTCTACTTATGGCAGGCAACCAAAAATAAGAGTACAGAAAGATTCACTTGCAATTTGGTAAACCAGCGCCCCCCACTCAATAAAAGTGGGCTGGAAAACCATCACTCCCTAAAATATTCATAGGCAGCTGTAACTAAGCCAGTGAGCCAGAGATTAGTATAGGGAGCAGCAAAGAGAAAGGGCCTCTCATTTAAATGGATCGTTAAGGAGCCAGGGTTAGAGTGTGAAAGGAAATTACATACTAATTAGCTCATGTGTCTCACACACATCATAACAACTCCGCAAGCCCCTGGAGAGCTGGGGCAATTGCTCCCTGCATGTAAAGGGTCTATGCTCATTAGTAAATTAGCACCTGGTTATCCATCTAAAACGGCTGGCTGTCTTAGGCTTGTATGCATCATAATCTGAACTGGAGTTGGCTATATGGACTCCAGGGGCCCAGTGTGTGTCACACACAAAAGCTGGGCCTAGCATAGTGGGCGTATTTAATTGCAGGTCTGACATGTTAAAATATGGCTTTTCATTTTTGTATTTTCTTTAATGGTTTTGTTGGCCCTTCATTTATAGGTCTCTCAACAAGCACAGGTTAAAACAGACCCAGAACACGGGGAGGTTTTCTCCTTTTCAACTTGTAAACCTAGTCTGGAGTCTCCAGAGTCCAGCTGGGCCCTTTTCTTCAGTAAGGTTATCACCAGTAACACTAACTCTGGAAGATTCACAGATAGTCTGGGTTATGCTCCAGATTGCAAATCACTGGAATTCACTAAATAATTCTGCTGATGTAGCATAAGATGGAAGAGATCCCAGTGGCTTCTTCTGTTTCTGGAATGAACAGAATCAAGACTTAGCATACATGCACTGGCTTTTCCTGAAACTGGCAGAACTAGCTGTGCTTATACACCCAGGGAATAGGCCCACTGAAGAAGAGGTGGAAGACAAGGAGTAAAGTGACACAGTGAAGGTTTCCCTCCTCTTAGAGGGTGTTTAGTGCTACTAACTTGTGTTAAAAGGGGTATGAATCAAGTATCCTCAGCACCCTGAATGAGATGCTCTAGCTTTTCACAAGATCAGGCTGTAAGCAGTAAAAAAAGTATTTAAAATTAACAGTCTTCTCTTGTCATGGCAGACCTCCTAAGGGGAAGGGAGATAGGAGAGGCTGGGTATGCAGATTACTCTGGGGAATCTAATCAGGTATCCAGCTGATGAAAAAGCAAATGGTTTAGCACAAAAATGGAGGCTGGTGCTTTACTACTTTGCACTGAATTTCTCACTGCTATACTGTTTTTCCTTTTCTTACTGTTGGAGTGTCTGATGGCATCGCCTTCTGGAGCACCCCGCTGTCTTTCCTATCTGTCCCTGAGCACATGGATCTGTAACCTCCAGAGGTTTACTTGTTTGGCATAAATAACAGCATTTCTACTCAAGCAAATGGAGCTTTGCTGTTTTAAAGCAGCTGGAGCTATATCTCTTTAAATGTCATCCCTAACACATTTTCTAGGACTTTTTCGTATGCAAAAGAACAGCATTACCCAGACACGTCAAAGTGTATTACCTAATCACCAGGTGTGTTAAATGAATGTCAGTCATTATAGAATGTTGTATGAGAGCAAGGACATGTATTTTTATTGTTCAACCCATGAGGTCAATACAGCTCTTGATAAAGATATCTTATTTTTTATAGAAAGGAAGAAAATACTGGAAAAAATTAAGATGTGGAAGTGGGCACTGAGCAACAAGACATCTATCGTTAAAATATAATCCAGTTCATTATTTTTTATGACTTTTATTATGTTTACTGCAGGGTAATGACCAATTGAACTCATTAATTTGGGAATCATGCAGGAAAAAGAAAAAAGGGCCTTAGGCTTTGACTTGCATCCAAACTGCCCTAAATGACAGGCACGACTTCTCTACATCAGCTTCTAAGGAGTGAGTGGGAAGCAGAGAAGGCAATAAATTAACAGGAAAAACTTCCACCAACATACATGCATGAAGAGAAGAGGTTTAATCCTGTAGGTTCTCTGTTTTAATGGCCTTAAAAACATTTGAGATGAGAGTATCATAGACTTCCTTGATAAGGACACATTGATTTTATGAAATTCCCTCACGTTTCTCTATTAGTAAATGCTCCAAAGTGTTGAAAACATAATTTATTCCATTTTTCTTCCTGGATTTCTTTTACTAACCTCTACTATTCCCTACTTCTCCCTCTCCTGAAGTCTTTATCCCTCTCCACTCTGTGCCCATCTTATACCAGATAAATGCTGGGTCTGGGGAAACTTGTTAAGGCAATACCAGTGTCACCAATTACAAAACTTTGGGCCCAAAATTTCCATCTACAACTCATGAACTTTTCATACAAATATCTTGACAAAAGGCCAAATTGCCTTGGCTGGCAGAATAAGTCTATGGGCATTGGGTGCACAAACACAAGCTGTGAAAATAAAAAGGAATAATTTGGCATCTGTTGCATATATTAGGAAGTGCTCGGAGCAGCACTCTCTGGCAGGGACTTCCAAACCTGCCATGCAGTGACGCACATTTGTGCGGTGAAATAGTTGAAATGTACGCTGACTTTTAGGAATGAGCCGGGTGAATATGAAACAGCTTCTGCACGTCTCAGTGCTGATGCCCAGAATTAACACTGCGTTTACTATCGCAGCCAAAGATTCCCCTGAATTATCTTAGCAGAGGCTTCTGCATGTTACCCTGAAGATGCAAATTCTCCTGTATTAAGAGTAAGACTTTTTAGTACATAGTGCCAGTATAAGCCATTGATTATCTTCTTCACTCCCCAAGAGTGATCTGCTTGACTACCAAATGAAAGAAGAGAGAAGGAACATGTTACAAACCTAGTAAATTCAGCAAGCCATGAGAAAATGAGGTGGTTACTGGGAGAATGTTTCATCACCTGCTGACACCAATGCCATTACTGAGGTACAGATTTTATCCAGGGTCCTTAGCAGAACCATCATTTCACATCTCTGTTCCACTCACAGGATAATGGGTTACAGTCAGATACTGATCCAGAACAGGAATATGTCATCCTATGACACTGAGGCAAGGAAATGACCATACTGGCAAGTTACTTACTCTGGGGATGATTCTGGGGTTAAATTAGACATCTCCTCTGGTGTAGGTACTGCCCAGGCACGCACAGCCAAAGAGAGGGAGGGAGAAAAGAAATCGATGATTCAGTACACCTTCCATTTTCTCCTTGTATACCAATGAAACAATTCTGGCATTGTACCCTGTCGTATTTGCCCACTGCCTCTGCAGACTAGTTTTGACATTTGAACATTGGTCATATGTCTCAAGATAACTGTATGTAATAAAGTGTTGCATTTCAAGGCTCACCCTAGCCTTCCTTAAATCATTATGTAATCTTGCACTGGCCTCAATGGTTTCTGGTTCAGACCCAAACACCATGCCAACGTGATTGTTTTACAGTTCCTTCAATGGATGCAGCCCAGTCACTGCTCCAATTGTCTGCAGTTCTCTGACTGTCTCAGAAACAACATCCCTGACCATCACAGTTCAAAACATAACTCTTTCATGGCTGTAATCCTCCTTTCCTTTTGGATTGCATCGCAGTACTCTGGAAAACCACAGGGTACTGGGAGCTGCTGACAACATCTGAAGATAATGCATGTGATTTTGGGTGCCCTTTGCCTGAATGCAAAAAAAACCCACCTGGAGCTTGAAGAAGAAAATTTTGCAGATCTCAACACTCTAGAGACTCTGAAAACTGAAATAGGCCAGCAGATATGAAATCTCTGATTGTATTAAGCAGATTTTTACACCAATTACCAAAGGAGGTAAAAAGCATTAGCCAAGATCAAAGAAGTTGTGTGTCAGAAGGACAATTGCAGCCTACTGCCACTATCTTTTTTCAGCAGAAGGCCCAGCCTGTGGCTATGGGGAGGTAGCAAAGCACAGCCATAGGGGAAATAGCAGAGCTCTAGATTTGCTGATAAAATTAGTGGAGAAGTTGAAGATCAAATTTTCTTGTGTTCTAAGAGTCACAGCAGGGTTAGTGAGAGCTGTATGGCTGGAGTGTGAAGAGGGCTCAGGAGACACTTTTGGAGCAGGTGTAGTGGCATGACAGACACTGCTCACATGTGCCTTGGGTTAGGGCTGGCTGACACTACCACTGTCATTTTCAGTTCAGTCCTCAGTACACGAAATTTGCAGAGCCACAGAGAGGTATCACCTTGCTGCTGAATGTCTGCCCAAATCAGAACCATCCTGTATGTTTGGGTGAGCACTCACCTTGCAATTTCCGGCGATGGAAGCGAGGAGATCCCAGGAAACTATTCTTGATTGAGTTGAGTCGTGTCCTCCATGGCATTCCTCCAATGCTGGGGCTGGATGGTGGTGTTGGGTTGGGCGTGCCTGCTGGACTCTCCTTTGGCGTATGGACAGGTGTCCCCTTGGGGGTAGGGAGGGGACTTCCCCTTGGAGAGGGGTGAGGGGTGACCTGTATGATGGGGATAGATTTGGTGCTTGGGTCAGTACTAGAAGGGAGCAATCTAACAGGAGACATAGGGTTGGTCTGGACTTTAGGAACAGCCAGCTGTGGGTTAAAGCCGGCTGCAGGCAAGCGGCCCTGAGCATTCTGCACAGGGCTGTTCTGGGAAGAGGGGGCGCTGGTATTGCTGGTAGGGAGTGGGTTGGATTTAGTAGACTGGAGTGGTTTTTCGGCCAATTTGCTCTTGGATGGCAAAGTCTGCGTCTTTGGGTTGGGCTGAAGTGCTGGCTTTGGTTGGAGTACATGTCCAGGCCTGGAGGCGTTCCTACAAGCATCAGGGTCCAAGGAGACTTGGGGTCGGGGAGAGAAAGGGAGGTCGGAGGTCTGAGGGGGGATGAAGAACTTTCTGATAGGCTACAAGACAGACGCAGAGTGTCCATGCACATCAAAAACAGTGAAATACGCATAGAGCGGGCGAGCAGAGAAAGGTAAGTCAGAATAAAATCCATCCGAGTCACAAAGATGCACCATGTCACAAGGAGACACAAGAGATGGAGGTGAAGGGGTAGTGAGGGGAGAGGGATTTTGCAAAGAAACAAAAACGAACAAACAAACAAAAACAAAAAAAAAAAGACATGCAGTTAGCTGGGAACACAGCATAATCAACAACAGCAGCAGCGGCAGCAGCAAGAACAACAGTGTCATAACAGGCTTCATCATATTAACCAACCATGTGTCAGCAAAGGAAAACAACAGAAAGATAAGTAAAACAAAGGAAAAGTAAAAAAAAAAGCAAAACAACAAAAATCAAAAAACAAAATGAATAAAATGAAAGAAAATAACCAAGAAATAGAAGAGAGAAATGCCATCTCTCTGGGATTGTTCTGATTGCCCTGCAGTGAGAGAAGCACAATGCTGTAGGGAGGTGAGGAACGGGAAGAAGAACCACTCAAGCCACAGACAAATTGAAATGTGCCAAGAATGGGACCACCTCTTTCAGCTCCAAGTGCCCATGTGTGAACCCAGCAGAGAGATGAAACTCAGAACAGGTGTGTGATACATACGGCGTGGTAGGCGATACACACAGGTTACTGCACACACCAGTCAGAACCTCTTTCCTTCCTCTTGACCCCTGACTCTGGCCAACGCACACCCCAGCTGCTGCCTCCCATTGCAGAAAGAGGGGAAAAGGGAGAGCGTGGCCACCTGGGCATCCACTCTCCTCCTCCGGCCTGGAAGGTTAAGCTGTTCAGCACTCACTTGGAGGCTTCAGAGCACACACCACCATGAGAAAAATTTGAACTCAGGTTGGTGTTTGATTTGTAAATAGCTACAGCTAAAACTTCAGAGAGGCCTGGCAAATTTATCTGGGAAGAGATGACACTTCCCATCAGACTTTATGCTTCTCCTGCAACATCCCTCATTGCATTGAAGGACAGCTTGATAATCGGAATTTCTGTCATAAAGTCACAGAAATATTTGCCATTAAGTCCCAATTCTATGGAGGGGATGGGGCGGGCCATTGTTTCATAAGAGAGTTTAAAAACAAAAACACAATCAAAGTTCATAATCCATCACTGCATTATCAAAAATGGGATTATGATTTTTTTTTTCCCCAAACAAGAACATTTACACTTTAGAGGTATTTTGGGAAAGCCTTCATATGTAGACAGCAAACAGCAACACACCAAATTGGGAGGATAGAAGCCTTTTAAAGGGTAATGAGCAAGCTAAAAATCACATTTAAAACAAAATGAACATCCTTACAAAACACTGCTGTTAAGATCTTAGATTACAAATACTGGCAGAATTGTAAAAATAGAAAGTACTACTCAAGATCTTTAGATTTGGTCTGCACTCAAGATTCCAATTTCTAGAAATTATTATAAATTATTTGTTACCATTATTATTATTGTTATCATTATCCATTCTGAATACCTTAAAGCTGTAATCAAGCACTGTCCCAGACATACTATATACATGTAACCATGCCTCAAATTTCAGTCCCAGGTTAGCACACTCACTAGTGAATTTCCTTCCTGGGTTTGATGGCTTAGCACAATGCTGCCATATTTTAAAAATGCAGAAATGTATTTAAGACTTAACTAATAAAATCATTTGCATCAAAGTTTTGTAATTGCTTGAAAGAACTTAAGGTTAGGCCACCAAAATTAAAAGAAAATCACTACAACAAAACATTTGTATTATTATTAGGATTGTGAAGTTAAACAAAAGTCTGCTATGCTGATAAGTTCTGATCACCAACAAGAAAGGAAAGGGAAAAGATGAGGAAAGGCATTAATTTGTGGAAGTTACTATCAGACAATTAACCAAAGACTGTTGATTGCAAGTATTGCCTTGCAATTTTTCTGTCTTATGTGTATGATGGTTTGAGAATAAAATCTGAAAGAAATAAAGTCAAATACAACTCCCACTTAAACCATTAAGAACCTGTAAGGGCACCCTTAATTACTGCATTTTAAATAATGTAATAAAGAACAAGACAGGTCTATATTTCAGCTGGGGCAATGGGGAATGCCATTAGCGTTCGGTGGATGAGGAACTTGCTGGTGGTCATTGGTTCAATGTCTGGATGGACACTGGTGACAAGTGGTGTCCTTCAGGGGTCTGTATTGGGATCAATACTGTTCAATATCTTCATCAATGAAATATACAGTGGGATGGAGTGTACACTCAGCAAATTTGCAGATGGCACCAAATTGAATGGTGCAGCTGACAGACCTGAGGGACAGGATGCCATCCAGAGCGACCTGGACAAGCTCAAGAAGTGGGTCCATATGAATCTCATGAGGTTCAACAAGGCCATGTGCAAGGTCCTGCACCTAGGTTGGGGCAACCCCCAGTATCAATACAGGCCGGGGGATAAAGAGACTGAGAGCAGCCTTGTGGAGAAGGACTTGGCGGTCCAGGAACCCAGTGCAGAAGCAAGGAAATGGATTTTCACTGGCTCCTGGCACATGAAAGACACAGAGGAGACCACAAACACATTTATGCCAGTTGCAAAAAAAAAGTAACAACTGGTAGGAACCCAGAATATGTTTCAGAAAATGGTTCAGTCAAGTAAGGAGTTGGAGCTTTACTAGCCTAGAAACTGGTGGATGAGGCTGGACATGGACCTGGCAATGTGCGCTTGCAGCCCAGAAGGCAAATTGTGTCCTGGGCTGCATCAAAAGAAGTGTGTCCAGCAGGTTGAGGGAGGTGATTCTGCCCCTCTACTCCACTTTGGTAAGATACCACCTGGAATACAGCATCCAGCTCTGGAGCCCTCAGGGCAGGAAGGACATAGACCTGTTGGAGAGGGTCCAGAGGAGGGACATGAAAATGATCAGAGGGCTGGAACACCTCTGCTGTGAGGACAGGCTGAGAGAGTTGGGGTTGTTCAGCATGGAGAAGGATCTGGGGAGACCTTATTGCAGCCTTTCAGTACTTAAAAGGGACTGACAGGAAAGATGGGGACAGACTTCTTAGCAGGGCCTGTTGTGATAGCACAAGGGGTAATGGTTTTAAACTGAAGGATTCAGGCTGGACATGAGGAAGAAATTTTTTACAATGAGGGTGGTAAAATACTGCAACAGGTTTGCCAGAGAGGTTTCCATCCCTGAAGACATTCCAAGCCAGGCTGGATGGGGCTCAGAGCAACGTGATCTATTTGAAGATGTCTCTGCTCCTTGCAGGTGGGGTGCACTAGGTGAACCTTTGAAGGTCATTTCCAACAAACACTGTTCTACGACTCTATATAGTGAAATGTGTATTTACTTTTTCAAGTATCTTCTCTTCCAATTATCTAAGGTGCTATGAGAAACATAGGTAAGGATGTTAAAAATATATTATTTTTATTCCAACATTTCCTTTTAATCTCAAACTTGACCTGCCTTAATATCGTTATGATCTACTGAAAATGCCATCTGGCTGCTAAATCTCTTTGAAGACTATTTAATCAACTGCCTATTAAGTAATAATGGTGAGATACAGCAACTATGGAACAGATCTTGTCATCCTTATTCTTTGATGTAGTCCTACTGAGATGTCAGAAGTTGATCCCAAGAGATCAATTAATGAGATCAAGACTCAGGTTTGCTGCACTGGAACCTTATTTTGTGCACAAAACTGTTTCCATACTCTTTCTCAGTACATTTTGGAGTGGCATAAGAGTTCTCAGAACTCTGCTTCATTCCACGGTCATCCAGGAGTCCCAGTGCAGAACCAAGGAAATGGATATTCACTGGCTCTTGGCACATTAAAGACACAGAAGAGACCACAAACATATTTATGCCAGTCGCAAAAAAGGTAACAACTGGTAGGAACCCAGAGTATGTTTCAGAAAATGGTTCAGTCAAGTAAGGAGTTGGAGTTTTACTAGCCTAGAAACTTACACCTGACACCTTTATGCATAAGAATTACAATGTTACCGGGGAATTACAATTTTAAATACTTGGAATACTGATGTTACCTTCATATACCTAAGAGCAGACCCATAGGTGTATCTATATGGTAATATACAGACTGTATCCCATTTCTGAAGGGGGATGGCATCTTCTCATGAAGTCACAAAAAGTGTGTTGAAACCCTCCAAAGTCTCTGGGCAGGTAGGTTACATGGATTGCCATGGCCCTACCATCTTCTTGATGAGGTCTAGACTTTTGTAAAGACTGTAGTCTTGAAGTGACGAAGCTGACCTTGTCAGACACTAGGAATACTCTTATCCCTAAAGAAGTTATCAAGGAGAGGGAGGCCTCTATCATTGCACTTAGAAACT
The DNA here is from genome assembly GCF_037038585.1 of Patagioenas fasciata. NCBI lineage: Eukaryota > Metazoa > Chordata > Aves > Columbiformes > Columbidae > Patagioenas > Patagioenas fasciata. The sequence goes on from NC_092524.1 coordinate 17,498,185, forward strand.
GTAATAACATTGCAACAGATGTTCTATCAAGCACGTTTTGTATCGAGTGTCAGTATTAGTTATCAGGGTTTAGTTGACTATATATTGAATAAGGCCATGTGAATGCACCTTATGTATAGGGATTTGAGTGCTCTTTTCTCATCTTATTTAGTTAATTTCTTACTTTCCTTTTAAATTTCCTAGTTCTCAAATTATAAGAATTTATTTTCTCTGACTTTCTAATACAGTTCTGAAGCTCTGCTGTGCCCCGATTGAAGGTAGCTGTGAAATGCTTCCTGATACCTGGTCTGAAACCATGCTGTATACAGACCTCAGCTGGGTATGGCAGTGTTTAGTCATAGCTACATTGTTCTATGTGCTTATGAGACTGAAAAAGGGCAGGGGCACAGTGAGATCCCTGCTAACAGTGCATGGAACACGTATGAGAAATTCTCTGCTTGCATTTGTAAATAACATTTCCCTCAGCACCCATGAAAATTTACAAGCTGCCAAGGAAAAACAAAGCATCCCAACTAAGAGCCACAGCTCTGCAGCAACAGATGTCAAAAAGCATCAAGCGTGTGTGAGTGAATTGGACCAACAGATCTTGAAGCAGCACCACTTACCCTTGGACTGCTGAGAGGACTGGTGGAGAGCCCAGACGATGCTCCGCTGATCGACCGAGACCTGAATGGACACAATAAGGAAAACAGCCCTCAGAAAACTTGGACAAGTAACAACCCTGAACACCAGCCACTGCAGGCACAGGCATGATGTGAGGAGGAGGAGGGAGGCTGTCACTGGTAAAGCATATGACTCTTTCCTTCCACTGTCACATTTTTCAGTTGTCCCACCCTCAAAACAAATAAATGCTGTTGCTCAGGAGGGATACTATAATCCGTTTTCATTAAGGGAGTTCCTGCCCTTTTCTTGGTCATCAAGCAGATGGAAGCTACCACATCTGCCCTCTGCAAGCTGAACTGTGGAATTCAAACAGGACTGTCAAGACATTCCCGTTGGTGCTAAGAATTCTCTTCTGTGCGGTGCTGGGGGACACAGAATGAGATGTTCTCTGTCATGAGCAACATGGAAAAGCACCATGTGTACAAAGCACAAAGGTAGGGGATTCTTCCAGGTATTAAGAAAAAACCCAAGTCTTCATGACCCAGGCACACAATTGTTTCCTGTGTGATGACTTCCCACTGAAATCAAAGTTCACATTGGCTCAACCCTTTCCAGCTTCTCACTGATAGAATGCACATCTCTGCTGTTACATTAAACAAGCCAGGTCTTCTCTACGGATAACAAGTTCTGCTGTAGTTGATGACTTTACTAATATCAAGATAACAGCTCAGGTGTCCTCAAAAAGAGGCCAGTCAAGGGAGAATAAACTGTCCTATTTGCTGACAAGGTCACCTACACTGTAATGCTCTTATGCTCTCCAGCTAAACCCACCTATGAAAAATGTCAGCTATAGAAAATAAAATGTACAAACGTGCCATGCTAAACGTGCTGAAATGGCAGACAGGCCAAACGCACAAACATTTCAGCAGCAGAAGTTTCCAGGAGAAGGGTTGCCCAACTGCAAAAAAAAACCCTCCATGTGACTGTAAATGAGTAAGCCCCAGAGACAGCTGCTTTCTCTCCACTTTAAATAAAGTTGCCTTGAAGACTGAAACATTTTACAGGAGAGGACTTGGCTAAGAACCTACTTGTTCAAGAACCACTATGCAACATGTCAATATAGCAAATCTACCAATGTTTCATTTATAGTAAGATCAACGAAAGCAACTGCTTGCCTTCAGGTAACAAACATGAAAAGGTGAAACACTGTAGATGCTTCAAAAACACAGTGCATGTGTGTATGTGTATACATATGTGTCTATGTATGTGTGTACACATCTATATATTTAAAATTGATACAGGTCAGATATTTAATGTCAGCATATACACAAGAGAATATAAAACAAATTTAGACCATAAACTGTCTCAAGTTTACTCTCTTCTATTCCTAAAGGAGAATAAAACAAAAAAAACACAGTTTCTGAAATGGTGTCTCAGACATATACTACTAAATAAATCTGAGTAGTAGAATTATTAAAAATGTGTGCTGCAAAAGAGGAAATATTTCCAAGGTAAGAGTAAGTTACAACTGAACACAATGGCAGGTCCTGCCTCTATTTGTATCCTTTGCAGAAACTACTCACTGATGGTTTTCTTTGTATCTCATTGCAGTTTGTCCATCACAGTAAGTAGGGGAAATCCAGAAGTCCAGTCTCAGTACACTTTTTTTCCAGATTAAATCTAAATTTGCACCATGAAAATCTGGGGCACTCATTCTATGTAGAAAGTCCCCACTTACGTTTTTCCTTGTATCCTGCTGCAGTCTGCCCATCACAGTACAGCAGTCAAAAACTAGAAGATCAATCTTGGCATTCTTTTGCATTAGATTAAATCTAAATTTGTAGCATCAAGATCTGAGGCACTCATAAAGGTTTATGCAGAGTAATTTTAAGGGGAGAACCGTCTGCTCCACTATTTTATATGCCTCTCCTACAGCTGAAGCAGCTGAGTGCAACATAGATGTGTTGTGCATATGGGAAGACCATTTAGTTAAAATCTTCCTTGTATGAGTCACCAAGTAAAAGCTTCTTCCAAACTAAAAATTATAAGAGGAGCCTGTAGATTATCTTGGGCAAATGTGGAAGGCATTTAAGTGCCCAGAGATGCAGTTAAACACCTACTTAGGAGATAAAACTCTCACTAGGATCTGTTCCCACCAACTTTTAATTGTGGTGGGAAAGTCTTCCCTGATACTCACCTGAATTCCAGGACACTTGATTAAAAGTTCCAATTTGCTATTTCCTCTTTGCAATCAGGTGTTTCCAACAGTCCTGAATTCTCCCCTCCCAGGCCCACTGTCTCCTATCTTTTTACAGAAACAATCCCATGCACGGAGGGCAAAACATGGCAGGCCCCACCTCCCAACTCCCAGTTCCTTATTGGAAGCAATATTTGAAAAAGAGTTGTTGTGTACTGTGTTTTCATCCAGCCTAGGAGCCTGAGGTAGGGGACAGAAGAGAGAGTTAGTGTGAAAACCTCCTGGAAATGCATTCAGTATCCACATGATTGCTATCAACAAGCTTTGTTTCTGCTGCTGATATACATGCAAAATATGTAAGAAGTAAAGGAGGCCCTATGGTAAGTTTTAGTTTGTCCACACTAGAAATTGTATATAGGAGCAGTGGAAAGAATTTAAAGAATTCTGAGCTAATTTTCAGTGTTGGAGTGAAAAGAGAGTTGTGTACATTTTCAGAACTTTTCCTCTTTACAAGATAGTGCTGGTATGGGATATGAAACCCCAACTGAAGAGCTCTACCTTGCATCTTCTTCAATTTAATAAAACTCCCATAATTCACCTTTACAAATCGGACATAGTTCCCAACCTAGCTATAAAAACTGAGTACAATGGTAGTTTCTATACTCCAGTACAGAGATGCTAACAAGCAAAAATGACAGATTTGTCCCTCCCATCAAGATCATCTTAGCTGGGAAATGCTAGAATTCAGTTTTAGAAAAAAAAACAACACATGCACTGCTCCTGTATCTCAGGGTCAGGTGGATGGAACTGGGACAGGGCCAAAAGAAGGTAATGAAAATGCTGCATTATGCTGAAATGCTGTAATGAAAGAACAGAGAGAATTTAAATTTTTATCCCTCTCTCCGGAAAACGAAACTATGAGGCCCTACAGGCAGCACATTGGTATGGCATAACCTCGATGATCTTATGTGTGGAAAGAGGAGAAAAATATGACATCACCTTATCTCTATGGCTATGAACTAAATTTATTTAATGAGAAATATCTATTAGTGAGTAACCTCCTAAGAGTCTCTACAGGCATTAAATGTCGTTGGAAGTATTAAATCTATAATTATTCCAATAACTTAATACAAAATGCAACAATCTAGGAAACTACAAACATTGTGTGTGACTCATTTTGCTCTGTGTTTTGCACTGATGTATGTTTGGGCACTACCTCAATGGAAGCCATAAAAAAGTTGTTGAAAATAGAAGCAGAAAAGTTAATGCAGTTGCTCAGATAAAGAGCATCCCCTCAAATACAATTGCCAGATTTAGAGATGCAAGAAGAGACTCTTCAGTCCCTTCCAAAGTGACAGAGTCATTCTGCCAAGCCTGAAGGGAGAAATTAAAAAAAAAAAAAAATCTAACAAGAAAAATAAAAATACCAAAAACACCAAACAGAACACCATAAGGGAGGCAGACCCAAGGTTTAGGAGAGGGAAGATATAGAGGGCATTCTAACATAAGGTGGGCACTGACACCATTGTAAGCTATTCCTCCCATCTCATAGATGGACAATAATCTAGAAGCATCTGAGCTATGAAAGAGCCAAGGACTGAAACAAAATGTGCATGTGTGGGCTGCAGTTTATAGATGTGGTGATTTTATACCTTATTCAATCTATTTGATACTTCAAAGTATCAAAGTTAAAAGGTCCTTTGTTTCAATGTAATTTTCTATTCATTTTAGCCAGCTAAATGGGAAGCCATGTGAGGCCCAATTCATGGTATATCAGTGGTCTCTTTCTGGTGAAACTGAGGAGCTGGAATCTGGTTTCCAGCTGGTATCAAAGAACTGCAGAATTTCTTGAGAGCTGTAAGAGGTGAAGGGCTGAAGCCTCACACTGCTGAGGCACAGGCAGAGAGAAATACAAGAAGGAAAAGCACAGCTGACCTGGTATCCACACTACACGTATAGCACATGTATAGAGCATCTCGATACAGCCCTTCACTCAGATTAATTTTCAAATGCTTTGAACAGCGCATCTGCTAGTACACACCGGTAGAGTAACAAAGGCTTCACAGCCAGCAAACACCTGGGTCAGATTTGGCATTTGTTTCTTCTTTGAATAATCACCTCACAGAAACTTTTGTTACAGTCCAAGGGGAGTTTGGTACACCGTTGCAGTCCCAGTAGAACTTGCTTTCATAGCACAGTTTTACTAGGATGCTGAATAAAGCGTCTTTGCTGGGCAAGCTGGAGCCATGCGTCCAAGAGGGGAGCCTGCAGCATGCATGCAGCGTGCAGTGATGCATCAGACTTGTGTCCCTGGGTGAAATGCCTTAGAAATTTTGAATTGGTTTGATTCCATGTGTAGTTTTGAAAGTAATTCCCAAAATATCCAGCCAACTTCTTATTTGCTTCAAGCATAAACTGGGTGGAATTTGATACTCCTCTTTGCTTGCTCACTCAAATAAAATAAAAAAATTCTAACTGCATTTCAGGGTATGAAACCTCTGAAAATGACCTGAACTACTATGCAATAGGTGAGCAGTCAGGCATTGTGCGTTACAACATTTCATCACTATTACCCTTGGGTGTCCAAAAGATACAAACTGTGCTTCTTTGCTCTCTAATCTTGCAAATATGAATAGAATACCTTTGATGGTCCACCATGCAAATAATACTAACTATAACACCTCTTACTAGAAATACTTATGCTCAAGTCAGAAGGTCTGCTTATGGTAATAGCTGCTTGTAAGATGAACCCTTACAAAGAGGACACAGAAAGGACTGCAGGTGTTGGTAACACACCACCTCTTCCTTTCAGTGCACGCAGAGGGTGATGGTAAAACAGCACCACCTTCCTTAATTGGCCAATTATACTAAAGTTCCATTTATAAATGGTTTAGAAAGAACTAATAAATAGTAAAGCATGCTACAAAAAAAAGTAAATGTTACTGGTGCTAATTAGCTTTCTCTGTCTGTACCTTCTCAATAACCTTTTGCTGTACTCTGTAGTGATCTATTACAATGTTTTCATTAAATCATTTATTAATAAAATATTCTCCTTCTGTTAAGTATTTACAAATGGAACTTTAATTTGGTGTGTAACTGCATTCCTAGTTGTACCTATATCCTCTTTATTGAAAATAAAGAGTTTCGAAAATGTCTCTAGGACCATCTGTTCACCTTTTAAGAAAACATATCCTGAAAAAAGAGGGAATACCCAGTATTTTTTAAATGAGGTTCAGCTTCCTCTTAAAAAAAAAAAAAAAAAAAAAAAGAAGAAAAAAAAAGAAGAAAAAAGGATAAATTAGGGTAAAAATTAACTGGAGGGTACCAAACAGATACAAAATGTGCTAAATGGAGAAGGGGGTTTTTCTCAGAAGGTGTCCTGGTACCACAGTGTCTGAGGATAGTTCTCTGTGCCCACAGACATTGAAACAGAGAGACAAACAAGAGAACAAAAAAGAACTAAAAAGTAAATTATATGGAGTGTGACTCCAAAATAAAAGCACACAAACACACATAAAAGCACCAAAAATGCTTCTTCCCACAGCTCTTTCTCTCCCTCTCTCCTCTAAAGCCTCATTCACTGAAGTGTATCAGCCTGTACTGTCTTTGTAAAGTGCAAATGAAAAGTTTCTCTACAAGATACAACACGTCCCGCAACAGGTGTAATCCAAAACTAGAGCTTACCCCAACGGATCAGCACTCGCCATCCTCGGAAAGGGAAAATGAAGAGAGAGGGAGAGAGAGAAGGAAAGAGAGAGGGATGTGGAGGCAGGTGGAGAGAAGAGTAGGGAAAGCAGAGTGAAATACTGTTTGGAGAACTGAACGGTCATAATTATTGCCACGGGTGCCTATGTCTTCAGAGACCAGGAACAGTAGGGGGACAGTTTCATTTACCAGAAAATACTTTTGTCCTACTCACAATATTGCAAACACATCCAACTTTGGCACTGGGGAATAAGGAGAGGGACATACTAAGGCTGTAAAAAAAATTTCTCAGCCAAATCTCAATGAAAGCAGTCAGCAGAGCAAAGGGGTTCATACTTCATGCTGCATTTTTTCTCTGCCTCTTACATAAGACACAGTTATATCACACTGTTATCAAGGAAATTGTTCTTTTTGTCCCCATTTAGCTCAGTGCAGTGTCCCTCTGTCCCCCAAGCTGGCCTGGTAAGAAGTACTTTTTTTTGGGCACAAATGAACTGTGAAACGTATTGGTTATTAAAGCATGCATTTCTGAGCCAGCCTGGGAGCCCAGGGTACAAGATTGTAGCTCAAGCTGTGAATCTGCTTTGATACTGGCTTATTAGTCATGATGGTCTTACAGTCAGGAATTCAGATCAGCTAGAACATACTAGCTCAGCAACCTGGCACTTATCTCTGTGGATGCCATCTTGTGCTCCAGGATCTCATTTTTCATTTAAAATAAATTCAGTCTCTGGGTCTTAAAGGTTGCAAAGAAAATCTTTCAAATGTGAATGGAGAATAAATCAATGCTGTGCTGGAAAGAGTCTGAAATAGCAGCTCTAAAAGCAGAATGAATCTCTAGCACATAGACTTTGAATCCTAGCAACAATCGAAAACTTCAGCATTCTTAACTTTTCACTACTAACCAAAGCATTCAAAATTGGAAAGAAGACAGGTTATTTAGTTTTGGCGGTAAAGGTAGGCAAACTCAGGAAAGTGTCATCACCTTTTCACATTAACAAAGATTAGATTAGAAATTAAAAAAATCTGGTGTGTTATTAAGCTAAATTATTTTCAAGTTGGATGCAGCACTTATTTTCCTCTCTGTCTCTTTCTCTCTCTCATTCTCTCCATTTTCAATAACAGGCTCCCAAGCTGCCAGAGCTAACTCTGGCTGGCTGAGAAAAATCCATTCTCCACAAGACAGTCACCAACAGAAATGCCCAATTTAATATATGCCCAGTAGATTTCACAGTTTACTGCTCAGTGCAACTAGCCATGCTTCCGGTTACATCAACGTTGCAAATGCTGGGCTGGGTAATGCAAGGCAGTTTTGAAAAAAACTTAAAGTTAAAACATAGTTAAAATAGAAAGAAAAAGCTGTTGTGCTATGCATTGATAGAGAAGTGGAAAGAAGCATTACAGTAAGTTCTTTTTCATGTGTTTGAGTGACACTCCATTTGTATTTCTGTCTGGAGTGCAAATTTGGGTAAGATCTAATTCATATATATATAAATACATATATATGTATATATTCCAGGACAAATGCTGTCCTCAATTGTATCCATACAAATCTATCTATAGTGATGTAACTGAGAAGAGCAAATTGACACCCATTGTATATTGGAACGTGTGTGTATATTTATACAGAAAACACACCCATATTCATACATGCAGAATATTAAAATGTAAATAGAATGGGTGCAAGAAGGTAGATTAATTTTTCTTTCAAGTCATTTTCCCAACAGGGAAGGCACTGAAGAGGTTAACAAAGAGAATGGAAAGCAAATTGACAATAGGGAAAAGGAAAAGGGAAATGAGGTTTAAAAAAAATGAACAATCCCAGGACACAATAGACCCAGAAGCGCAGACATGTGCATTCCCTACAATACTGAAGCAAGTGAACTACGGAGCTGCAGCAACCCAGATACAGAAGAAGAGAAGCACTGAAAGAGGGGGTGAAAGTCAGAAAGAAAGAAAAAGAAAGGGACAGTGGCCTCAGCTACTAAGACAACCATGTGCATCTAGAGGGAAGGGACCCTTAAAGATGCAGTATTCCTTTAAAAAAGACATCATAAAGTTGGATAATCAAACACCGGCCAAAAATTTAATTGTTCCTATCTTGGCATCTCAAAGAGGGTGCTTTACACACCACATGAGGCACAATCTCTCCTGCAGATGCACGATGTTCTTCATTGTGTCAGGCTCAAGACCTGAAACGCTGCCCACAAAGGACTGCCTCGGTCTGCAAAAGGCCAAAACGGGCTGTCCCTCACACATCCTACAAGTCTCCTGAGGCTTAAAGTCACATTTATCTTTAAATAGAAAGGTTTCTATTAAAAAGGGAAATGGAAAGAATGGTTTGCCAAGTCCATAGGTTCCTTTAAGGAATCCACTGCTTCCCCCTTTTTGAATCATATGGAACACTCCTAATGTTTGGGTAAGTGAAGTGTTTGTCCAACACGTATAAGGATTACCTTTTGATGAAGAATTATCAATTGGGATGCCAGCTGTTAACATTAGAGAAAATTTTTCTTCCTTGAAGACCAAAACTTTGTAACAACATGTTCGCTAAAAACCTTCCCAAAAGTCTAAACTTTTTCTTTGTTCATGGACCCACATGAGTCCACTTAAACTCCCTAAAGCTGGTGGTCCTGCATGTCTCTCATTGTGCCTCTATCCACTGTTGGGAGTTACTTTTTTTGTTATTCTACACCATTCATCATTTGAAGTGCTAGACTGGAATCATCCTCCAAAAACTCTGTCTTTGGTCATCTTTCTCTCTTGTGTTCTCTGGTGCAGTCACGATTGTCTTAAGGCACTGGTCTCTTACCTACAGGCACTTCATATTTTGCTCCATCAGACAGGATTTCCCAAGTTTCCTATCAGTGGTGCCACTGACTCGGTTGTGCAGCTGTCTCCGGTGCTGGGAGTGGAGCATTCTGGGCTTTCCTAGCATTTTATATTCCAATCCTTCCTAAAGCACTCTTGGCAAATACATCCACCTTGGGCATCCTCACTCATGGCAGAACTGAACCCGAAGCAGCAGTAGGATGCGATTTTAGTGGGGAAAACATTGGTACAGTCACAGGCTGCATTGGGGATAGCCTCAAATTAATGGTACTGTACGAAAATATATGTGGTGTGGGCCTGTAAATATCCCACCCTCTTTGCTTCTCTCTTAAGAGAGAACAGCTATGTCCCCACATGGAGAAGGTAAGTACTGCATCTTTAAGGTCTCAGCAGTGAGGTAGAGGAGAGGAACATATTGTCAGTGTTTATACCTTTCTTCTTTGTTGAATTTGGGATTGGCTTCAGAGATATCCAGGCTTTTACTGAACATTGTTTTACTATGGCAGGAACAAAGCGAGAAAACAGAGTTACTAGTGTGGACATTTATAAAAGAGAGTTACCTGAAGCAAAGCTGGACACCCAGCCCCCCAACCCATCCTCCCCTTTTTAAGCAATACTCTGAAAAAATTTTTTTTTACTTTCCATCTATGGCTCACACCTGCACAGTGCTGAAGTTCAGTCTTTCTGATTTGTGAGGTCAAAGATGACTTCCCCCATACATACGTGCAAACCCTACTCTCCTTTATCCAATTGAAAACCCAGTTACCATCTACTTTGTCACATTGTCCAGGGAAAACAGAACATGCCTGAAGGCACAAATTGCAAAGTGCTCATTACTCAGACTTTTCCAGAAGACCTCAACACCAAGCACAATTTGGGAAAAGGTTAAAATCAGACCACAGAGCCTCTTAGAAGAACAGTAATCCATTTTGTATTCTAATTTGTAGGGACCATTACCACTTATTTCCATCTCTCTCTCCTATACTCAGGGTAGAGAGAAATGCCCTCCTTTATCATCTTGGGTCTGAATCCCCGAAGCTTAGAAGTAAAATTCCCTATGCTTTGCTAAAAAGGGGCAGCTCTCTGTAACATATTTCACTGGTAATATGCTCCACTGTTTCACAGTACACTGCTTCCTAATGTTAGCTGATCTTTCATGCAAGCTATCCACTTCAATAACCAGAAGAAAATGAATAGTTAATGAAGCCCATTTTAGAACAGTTCTTGGACTCTCACAGCAGAGCTGCTGAAAATTTCTGGCATATCCCCGAGGGATTCTAGCTCCCATGGAATTCTTCCTAGTCTCTGTGGTTTTGGCACAAGGGACAAATTAGCTAGCATTAAACTAAGCTCAGAACCTACCTCTTTTCTTTTGACATTTCAAAGAAATACCAGATAGTCTGAGAGGTGCGGATACCACAACAGCAGAAGCAATTAAGGTATAATTATAAACCGGCTGAGTTGACAACTAGCAAGGGTAACCAAAATTAACAAAACTTAGTCACCGGTTTTAAGGTGGCTGGTGTTCATGCATACTAACTTTGCCATAAACAAAGACCCAACAGAAAATGCTTGGAGAGGTCAGCACAAGCATTTCGAGAAGTCTGAAAGCTCAACAAGAAGCCTTTGCGTTGAGTTCCCTTCCACCATTCAAGGACCACTGAAGGACTATGTTTTTCACTTAGTAATTTCTCAGCCTGTAGGGTTGAAGGCTGCCAAGTTTAAAATCTCAATGGAAAGATATGCCCTTAAGTAAGCCAAAACCAAATACTTGTAGGGTCCTCACATGGTTACCAAAAGCACAGTTCATCACACAGACGCATAAAACCAAGGCTATAACATAAATACCCTTTATGCAAGCAAACATCTTCCTACTACTGGGAAAGAGGACAATAGGACTAAATCACTAGACACATGGGTGTGTTTTGCCTGCTGGTTAGAAGAGTATCTCTGCCAGTGCAAGAAAGAAGCAATATCTCTGTGTCTCTGGATGTTTACACAAGTCATCTGTGTCTAAACAGGAGACCTGTTTCCATGATTCACCTCCCTGTCTTCCTAGTACTGTAGGACAAAAGTACTGAATAGTCACCTGTTGAGACCAAAAAATATTTTTAGAAAATTATCCACCTCTGGGATCTAAGCTGTGCTGCTGTAAAATCCACTGTCAGCGGTCATTTCATGGAATATGCAACTAGGCACTAAAAATCGCCCACTCCTGGTGGGAGGCACTCGCCATCTTGTTATGACTGTTCCGACAGATGGTGCCCCACCAGCAATGCATCGTCCCCAGACAATCCCCATGCAGTGGCATTCGTTAATGAAACCAGTTCATGTTATAAACGGCCACGCTGCCAGCAACAAAAAATGTGCCGTTGTCATCTGTGAATGTGGATGGCATGAATTATGGAGGCTCACACATGGAGTAAAATAACATCTTCCCTTTAACCCCTTCCAAAACAAGCACTGCCAAGCCCATCATCATCAATCGTGGTGTTATTACATCTCCATCATTAGTCATACCTTTATGTCCAGCCCTCAGTTGTGGTTTGCATTGCCCTGTACCATTTTTGTGCCCGGCAGGTTTCACTTCCTCCTTAAGCCAAAGCCTGGTGAGGCCGCATCTGGAGTACTGTGTCCAGTTCTGGGCTCCCCAGTTTAAGAAGGACAAGGAATTACTGGAAGGAGTCCAGTAGAGGGCTACAAAGATGATGAGGACTCTGGAGAATCTTTTATATGAGGTAAGACTGAGAGAGTTGGGTCTGTTCAGCCTGGAGAAGAGAAGGCTGAGAGGGGATCTCATCACTGTTTATAAATATCTCAAAGTGGGTGTCAAGAGGATGGGACTAGACTCTTTTAAGCAGTGCCCATCAACAGGATGAGGGGCAAAAGGCACAGACTGAAACATAGGAGGTTCCATTTGAAAATGAGGAGAAACTTCTTTACTTTGAGGGTGACGGAACACTGGAACAGGCTGCCCGGAGAGGTTGTGGAGTCTCCTTCTCTTGAGACATTCAAAACCCACCTGCACACATTCCTGTGTGATCTGCTCTAGGCGAACCTGTTTTGTCAGGTGGGTTGGAATAGACGATCTCCAGAGGCCCCTTCTAACCCCAGCCATTCTGTGAAAGACCTTCTTTACTGACATGTAGTCTGCTTTACTGATATGTCTCTGCTCTGAACTCACCTCATACCTTTTGACTTCAATTGTTTTCTCATGTGCAGGATTGAGTGAGACATTTAAAAGCAAAAGAAATACTTTGGGTAGCAAGATACAGCTTTGCCTCTTCAGATCTTTGACTCCAAAGTCAAAGCTGAGAGCTGGAAAATAATCTTTCAGCTCTCAGAAAACTTTGGAATCAACCTAACACCTCCTGTTTGTTCCGCCCAGTTGGACACTTACTGCAAACAGCTGCAGAGTACTGCGACTCACAGGCAGCCTGGGGGTGGAGGAAAGTGATTCACCTCTGTCTGGCTCTGGGAGCTTCATGGTCCACGCATCTACCAGGTACCAAATTAAACACTGCAAGCTGAATAAGGAGCGAGCAACTGTTTGTCAGTGTTGTATTCATCCTTATCGCTTTGAGGCCCATGAGAAACACTGAGCACACTGTGTCTTGAATACTTCCTTCATCCAGACCTCACATCAAAGCAAACCACATATTCAAGATAGGTTTCCAACCTATGCTATAAGGAAAATATCTTTATGGCAGTGTATCTCAAGGGCACATATCCAGTCTGAAACAAGTCCTAGCAGGTTCTGGAAATCACCACTTTTTCCTCACTGTGGACAGAACTATAACAGTTGCCAGCAAAACTTCCCAGCAATTCTAGAGGCCTTTGGACATGAAATAATCTCAGAGTTTTCACCCAGTTTTCAGTCAGCAAAGGGAGTTTCTGGGCACAGCAGACGCCTTTTGAGCAGATCTTAACAGATGAACAAAAAAAAAATCTTGTCATAAAGCTGAAACAGAAGTTACAGCATCATCAGCACACATAAATGGGAAGTGTTCTTTTATACTGATTGATCTATGCAAGTATGAATCGAAATGCACGTGCTTCCCATAGGCTAGTCATAGGGACTGAGGAAGCAACTGCCATGGTTCACATAAGTGAACTTCCACAATTTACTCTCCAAGAACCTGCCTTGAGGAGACATCATTTTGCTCTCTTGTTTCTCCACAAGACTGATGCTTTCTTTGATAGAAAAGAGCCAAAGTTATACATATTCCATCACTTTACAGGCATGTGGTAATTTTTGTGGGTCAGATGCATGCTGGATCTGACAGCACATTTTAGAGGCATCTTCAGATGCCTGGACAGGGCCTTCCAAATTCGAGCTGTTCTGATGACATGGAGGGTGTGGTTCATCTCATTTAACTTCGGGTACTCAAAAGCTAGGTACCTAATCCAAGACAGTCACCTAGGTCCCTGGGGTATGCTATGGAGACAGAGAGGAACAACCAGAGGGTACTTTAACCCATCTACAATTGTTGGAACAGAGGACATATGCATCTGAGTCCTTCCAAAGCCCTCGTCTGTCCCCATTGCCTAGAGTGACTGCCTCTATCACAATCTTAGACTGAATGCCTGCGTTCTTGACAATTTAAAAGAGCTGAGATGAATCTTTCCCAGAGTATGTGGTGGTTTCTTGAGCTACAAGCAAACAGAACCCTTAAGCCTCTGGCAGGACTTGTGTGCATAAGCCCTGCTGGCTGCCAGATTATGTTGCAAATGTGCTTGGAAGTTTTAGCAAGTACTGGTGTGAATAAAAAAGCTCTGTGTGTATAACATAAAAGGGGGTAGCAAACCCAGGCAGGCAGGACTCCTGGGTAAAGGAGAGACCCACCTCTGTCCATGTTGTGCCATTTCAATAGCTCTGCGAGCAGGGACTGGGGAGCCGCCATCTGTCACACTGAGAACCTCCATCGACTTCCTTTCTGGCCGCCGCTTCCCATGCCTGTTCAGCATTGGGGAGTCCACACGCTTCCTGGGGGGATCTTTATGAAAAGAAAATGCTGTCAGCTGAATCTGGCTGTGACTTACCTCACACAGGTTGGTTAAATCCTTTCTCAACAACCTCAGTCACACCTCCCCTACAGAGACAGGTATCTTTGTGATGGAGATGATCATTTGCAGTCTTTCCCTTCTTCTGAATTTGCAAAAATTAAGACATAAGTTGCAATCCATCTACAGAGAGAAGGAGCACTGCTACTACAGCACTGTAAAATAAACACACAACTATAGCACAGCTTGCAGAAATTACCTTACAAAGCTGATAACAGTAATAACAAGATGACAGCATGGGCTATAGCACAAGTTGTTAGCCAGAGTATAAGCCATCTAGGGATCCTGTGTATGTACCCAGGTTGGTAGAGTTTGCATTTGGTGTCCCTAGTAGCTAGATTAAATGTGTCACACAGACACCAGTACAGTCTGAACTCAGAATTGCGTTCTCCTCTAAAAACATACCCTTTTTTGCATCTTTCAGATTAGATTTCAGGTTTTCCCTGCTGCTTTTTATTTTTCCTCCTACAGCATTACAAACTAAACATACTAGTCTACCCGAGTTTCCGATGAGAGCTACAGTTTTTACAGATATAGTAACTGAAGTGCTTTACACTTTTTATTGTGTAGCATTCCTATGAGGTAGCAAAGTGCTACTTTCACTTTGCAGAGTGAAAACTGAGGTACAGGAATAAGATATTTAAAGGCAATTCATTCCTAAAGGTGCCGACAAACATTTACTAAGGTTCTGAGGAGCATGTGAATTGCTCTTTGGTCTTTAGATACCAAACCACTTTGAAGAAAGTGCTCCTATGTGATCTGTCAAACCATACACACCTGCATAGTGAAGCAGTGAACCAACTGCAGACCTGCTGAGAAGTTTCGTTACTAATATTTCTCATGGGGAAGGGAAGGGAAGGGAAGGGAAGGGAAGGGAAGGGAAGGGAAGGGAAGGGAAGGGAAGGGAAGGGAAGGGAAGGGAAGGGAAGGGAAGGGAAGGGAAGGGAAGGGATGAATACACAGAAGGATTTTCTTTTCTTTGGTTGGGCTATTTCAGTTCCCTGCCTCTATTTATAGACAAATTTTTAATTTTAGGGGAGAGTGAGCATCTGTAAAAAAAGGCATCTTTCATCTCTGCAGTTAGAGAGAACCTCATAGTGCCCAGCCCTTAAGGCTTCCTTTGCAAAGCCAGTAACATTGCATTTGACAATTCTACCTCTACTGCCTATTCTGATGATATTATTTTTATTATCCTGCCCTCTTCACACCCCCTATCTACTTGCTTGTTTCTTCTCTCTCTCTTATATCATGTTTTTTTAGAACAAGACAGCTTTAAGGCAGGGCTTATTCTTGAAGCAAAGAGCATGAGCAAAGATGCCTCAAATGCAAATGAGCTAGTGATAGTAACTGAACCCATTACTGTATAACCCAAATATTCTTTGTATTAAGAGCAATAGTTTTCTTGTTAAAAATTAATTGGAAAAAAGCTGTTGTATTTCACTCAATTTCAAACTACATCCAGTAATAAAAAGACAGTACAAAACACCAGCAGGGATAATGACCTCCAGATTGAGAAAAATATATAATGCATGAAGTTAAGGGAAAAGCAAAGGGAGATAAACCTAATAAAGCAGCTATATAGGGTGACTTCATTTGCACACGTATAAGTGGTTCAAAAGTAAGCTGGGACAAGATTTAGACATTTAAACTCCTACTTCTTCAAACAAGTTCAAAGAATGAGAAAGGACTCATCCCACAGGATGACTGACAGTATCAGAAGTGGGACCAGAGACAAGGAACATGCATAATGACTATGTAATTACTTTTGCTATCAACAACAGAGAGTTGATGCAAGTTTTGCAGAGGGATATCAGGCACTAGGAAAGTGGATGAGTGCCATTTAAAAAAAAACAGGAAAAAAAAAAGGAAGAAGAAGGAAGACGAAGAAAGCAGTTAATGTCAAAAGAATCGAGATGAGTAAGCTCAGACTGCATCAATGTTAGTTAATAATAGAGTCTAAGTAAGAAATATGGAAAAAGGCAAGAAAAACATTTAATGAACAGATATTTTAAAAGGCAATTTGATCCAAGCATATTCAAAACAGGAGACTTTAGCAAATGGAAATTCAGCTGAGTGACACTTAGAAAAGTGACACGTCAAATACAAGGTGGACATTAAAAAAGAGGGAAGAAGAAATTTGAAGAGTATTTAGCTAAAGACTTGAATAACAGTGTTTTGTACAGCCATCAGAAAGAGAAAGCTTGAGAGAAGGACAGTAGCCAGAGGGGCCGTGAGGGAATCAACAGAACAATTAAGGAGGAGAAGTATATCACTAACAAGCTAAACGGTTCTTTTATATCAGACCTTGCTGCTCAAGATGCTGGAAGATATTGATTTCCGGTCTATATTTTAAACTGTCAAAGAGAGAGACTAAGCAAAAAGGGCAGATGGTGAAACACACCTGCAGTTCACAAAGGTTCAATGAAAAATACATCTAGAAGCCTACATGAATGTGGTTGAAGTTGATTCCTCTTTAAGATTGGCTACATTCCTACACTATACATGGCTGATGGTAGCAAGCATTGTGCATATTTTTTAAAAGAGTCTGAGTAAGAAATGTCAGGGCACTGAGTCTGCCATTACTGTCAAGTCTAAAAATTCTAAAGAAATTCCTGCCATAAAGTCTAAAGTGATATCATAGAAAAGCAGTAGCAATTAAAACCAGGAAAACATCCAGTATTTGTCCTTCTCTTCTTGACTCTCTGGAAATACATCACATGGGAAAAAAATAAAATCCTAGTTTGGATCTGTGATTGTTTCGGGGATGCATTTTCCTTTTATTTCACATCAGAAAAGTGAAGCCATCCCTAAGGATTTTTACAGAGGAACAGAGAATCTTACAGGTAATGATCCAATTATAAAGGCATTGATCTGAAAGGTGGGAAATAAAGGTTCAACTTCTGGCCCAATCTCTTGTTCTCTGGTTTATTAAGAAAATCCACCCCACAAAAGCCATTTCCTCAAGGAGACATTAGTTGACATTAATTCATTTCACTGAGAAATGTTGTCAGGTAAAGAAAATGGAGCTGGACTCAAAAGATGGCTAAGGTGGCCTTTCCCTGGCCCTTTGAGGGAGCTTTTCTATAGTGGGAACAAGGGATGCCAGAGGAGAGCGCTAGTCTGAGCTGGCAATGTTTTTACCAACATCCATCCATTCTGAGACCTATTATGCAAAGGAGGAAAAAGCAAAATACTCTGAGATGTACCTTTTTATTTTTTGAAGAGCTCAGGCAATGCACAGCTCTCACGAATGTGGTTTCTTCAAGCTGCTATTATTAAATCTGTTACTTTTTCTCTGCTCTTCTTTGTTTGTGCAAAGCCATTGTTAATGGCTAATGACGAGATATTAATCAGAAGCATGACTGCTCTTAATTAAACCTTGCCCCATGTTCTCAGAGATACTGCTGGGAACAGAGGAGGTAGAAACCCCCTGTGGAAGAGGAAACACAACATACAAACACTCAAAGCATAATGCTCAAAGAGTCTAAAATGTGCCAGTGAGGTACAACAATACATTCAGAGTAGTGTTTTCCCGCTGGGGAAAATTTACCCTCCTTGTACAAAAAATACAATAGTAGAGCATAATATTTCATTCCAAGCCATGGAAATATTTTGGCATGTAGAAAAGAGATACATGATGCATTTATGGCATAGCTACATATTCACTCACATGCTGAATATGAAGATTCTAGAGTTACCTTGATTTGCTTCTTATGACAAAAGCTTTTCTAAAACAAGATGATGGTGTCCTTACATAGCTGGATAACCTATTTGAGTCAAAAGCCATTTACTAAAGCACTAGATAACAAACTGCACTGAGAAAGGGACTTTTGACCACAGGACTTGCACATCTACCCGTCTTCATCAGGATCCCTGCTAATATGCTCTCCGTAGCTTCATTCAGGTAGGAGTTTAAAAATTACTGTGTTGGCTAAGAATTTCCATCTCTTCTCCAACAGAAGAGATTTCCCTGCAAAATTATAGGTTCTGGTCCATGCAACTTAGATAAGGTAATAATTCAATGGAGTACTGACATAGTTCACTGTACCACTGCCCTGTAGGCTTGGGAGATTCCAGGCTTTCCAGTGAAAATAAAGAGCCCTTTGCTTCTAGTCTTGTAAAGTGCTGAAATACAATACCTAAAAATCACAACACTACAATGTAAAAATGTAATTTCATGTCATAAATAGAAGTGATTAATAGTTTATTAGTTAAACTTTTGTCACTCTGCACAGCAAAGTCATTTATATAGTTAGCTCCTCAGAGAAGCATTTTTCCTGTTGTCTAGATTAGTGAAGTCCTTGGTGATCAGCAATACCCTACAACACTAAAGAACAATTCTTCAGGAACAAAGTGATATCACCAGAGATTTATAAGCTATATAGTCTCACTACATATTAAGGTTTAAAAATCTTTCTAAGATAGTCTAAAAACATGGGAGTTTGATGCATGTACTATAAATGGGTATGTAATATATTACTACACTTCAACACTGTATATATTTACCTATAGAGAATCTGTACATATATAACTCCACATGGATGCAATGCTACACAGTCTTATTGGCTCATGTCCAGAAGCAGCATTTTGGCAACACTGCACGTAGATTAGTAATTAGAAAATTCTGCCACTACACTGCACTGCTAATAAATCTCATCTGTTTGCATAGATCCAGCTTTTTTAATACCTGGTTCAAGACCAACTTGGATGTGTCTGCACTGTGAGACAGACATATCCTAAAAAATGAAGCCTTTGAGATCAACCATGAACCTGCCTGCCTCAGGCTGAGGATTCTCACCAATGCTGTACACCATTTCAGTGGGAAGGTAACAGTGATGCTAGGGTTTGGGTACACATTTCAAAAAAAGAGAAGTTGAAGAGGAACTAGTTGAGATGGGTTCATGGTGACAGATGTCATATCTGTAGTACCTATTTCATTTCTAGGGGGAAGATCCTCATCTTCGTGACTAGGATACCTCTCCTTCCGGTCAAGCAGAAGAAAATAAATCATTTTCTCTTGGTTTTCTCTGAAAAAAAAGAAGAAAAATCTTTAACTTTTATGAGAAAAAAAATCAACATCGTTTGTTATCAAACAAACAGTTACAGTTATTCTAAATAAGCTGGAAACGGTCATGTACCTGCCAGCTAGATACACAACCCACAAAGCTTTTAAGAATCTTGCTGTCTCCAACAAGCAGCTAGTGAGAAAAGGAAATAAGATTCCCATGTTATACACACAGAACGGAGGCACAGATGAGATAACGTGTCCACAGGAAGTTCAAACCAAGAGTGGCAGCAAGACAGGTCTCCTGAGCCTCTAAGTATTCTTACCACTATGTGCCTCTCTCAACACCTCATGAAATACACCAGCTCTCAGGCATAAGCTTGAAATAAATAAAATGTTGCCAACAAAGGCATATCCAACACAAATAAAGAGTAATGGTACCTCCCCATTCGTACTGCATGGCCCATCTCTTCATGAAATGACCTTGCCTGGCAGCAAGGGAAGAGAGATCACCATGCCTCTGTTGCTGGTCACTCTGTGAGCTTCTGATACACGGTGCAAGCAAGGCTCAGTGCTTGCTCCCAATACCTCACCAGCAAACGAGCAGCCAGAGGGTGAGAAGTTGCTACTGGTCCTTCACAGCGAGATACATGTTAAAGTGATCTCTACCTCTCCCCAGGTTTGTATGCATCCCAGCCCATGGACACCCAACTGATATTAAGACTGAGCAAGTGCTTACTCTTCTGACAACAAGTCCTGTAAGAGTTTGTTTCGGTCACGGAAGCAGCCTAACGAGTGCATGCTATCTAACACATCTGGATCAATATCCTCCAAGGAAGGGAGAGAACGAATCTGCACCTTTCGAGGGATGGGTTGCTCTGGTTCTGGCTCATTCTTACCCCCTCTGCAGAGGAAAGAAGATGAGAGAGAGAAAGGGGGCAGGGAAAGAAGGAGAGAAAAGAAACATGAGTCACAAATGAACCCATACTCTGAAACACAGCCCGCAGCAACAGATGGAAATAGCTTGTTAAATTCCCGCTGAGAGACCAGACCTCGCAGCTAGGCAGATATTCTTTTCAGAAGAAACCATCATGAAGGCTAAGAGTGACCAGCACCTTGTGGATTTGTGTCTTTAATGACAAATTTCTACATTCAGTCAGTAAGGCAGTAGGAACTTCACTTACCAGTGCCCTCATAATACAAGCAGCTGTTCAGTGTCCTAATGCCAAATATTTATAAAACACCAGGCAGTTTTAGAGATGCTGTCTCATCAGCAGGTCAGAACTCAGGCTATCAGGCTTAAAAGTGCAAGCTGAACGATTCTCTTTCAAAGAAGTAGCTGCAAACAAATTGTCACTGTTCTTCATAAATTGTTATTACAACTGGCATTGCAGCAGCAAAGCCTCTAATGTGATTAAGAGACCTCAGTGTTCGGGTCCACACTTGACACACTTTAAAGGGTTTTTGGGGAAACCAGGCTCTTTACTTACACCAAATACAACAACCTCCGCTTCTCCTCAGCCATGCAAATTTGAAAACTGTGGCCCAAGTGTGATGCCCAAGGTCAGTGGCAGACCTGGGAACACACCATTAGCAAGTGGTAGAGCATATTACTCTTTTAAAAGTAGTTAATACAGGCTTGTGCATAATTATCTCATCCCATTCACTAGACTCAGGAAGTATTGATTATTCATTGCAGTTAAAGGCCCTGACTGTAAGGAACAGGTCAAGGTGTCAGGATATCTATAACTGACTGAATGATATCCTTTGCAGGTACCCTGAATATCCTTTGAGTTAGTTTAGGCAGGCAGTGAGCAACTTATGTAAACTCTGTCCACCCAAAGAGGTGGATTTGATGGGGGTGGTATTTTGGCTGGAGGACCTGTCTGTTCTGAATTCCAGCTATTTCTCAATGGATGCTTTATGTGATGTTGAGGTTTTCCTACTCTGTAGGTGAGGTCCTCCCCTTTCTTTATGTGATGTAAATGTGTAACTGTTGGTCCAGTCTCTCAGGGTAGGCAACAGGATCTGGGAATATTTAAACTGCATCAGATATCAGCGTTTATGGGGCTGTGTTTGGGCAAGAGATTCTACCTTTGGATGCTGACAGAAATACAGAGAACACAGCTTGTGAACATACTCACACAGCTTAAAATGCTGTGGGCTCAGATGTGAGCTATCCAAGCATCTACACAGAAAAGGAGCTCCAATTCATATGTGTTTATTTTTATCTCAGGTAGGTTAGAGAGCAAATCTGGTAGGATCATACACATGAGCTCAAGGTCTCAGGCAGTGTACTAATAAGAGAGCCAATGCAGATTATCTCCTGCAACCTAAGAAGGCAACACTAAGTCATCACAGCCAGGGCTATGATGCTGGGGCAGGATGGTTACATGCTACACCTCAACCACATGAGATTGCTGGGTGCTACTTGCAATTTATCTTCAAGCAAGTTGAAACGCAGTTGCAAGGCATCTGCTCTGTTTATCATATTTGTGTGACATCACTTGCAGAAAGACTCGTAGATTTTCATTTTATTTTCTTTTGAAGCAGTTAAATGTGCTCCACCCTTCCTGATTACGTCATGGAGTCAGACTCTGGCGTGTGTTACATGGGTCATAACAACAAAGGTCAGATGCCACTTCGTTTACACTGAGTACTCACATACACCCTGCTCAGTTTCATTCAGTTTAGGGGACTGGAAGCAGGACATACAGGACAGAGACAGAATCTGCTCTTTGGGATTTGTTCTTACGTTTCGAACCACTAAAACACAGGTTCTGACACATCCTTGGAGTCTTGCAGTAGTGTCTGTGTCCTCTGCAATGACACCACAGTTCTGAATCAAAGAGCTAGATTCAAAAATCCTTATTCAAGTACAGAAATATCTTATTCCTTGCGTGCCCTGTCTTTAAGAGGTAGCTACTTCCACCTCTTAGGATCAGGATCTAGCTCTCGGTAAGTAATACGCAATGATTAAATCATAACTTTGCACAATTAAAGCCAGTGATGACCCTGTCATTAAGATAAATTCTTGCAGGATGGACCTTTGAACAGCAGCTGAGGTTTTTTTTGGTTTTTTAATGATCTGGAGTTCACTTTTTGAATGTATTGACTTAATCAGTCATTAATTATGTTACAAGAAGCTGTTCTTAAGGTAATTTAAAGAGATTAAAAAGAATTATTGCTGTTGAAAATTTCCACAAAATCTCAGTTTCCTACTAGTCACCCTGGTCTTCAGCAGGATATCACCTGCAAGCTTCTTTCACATCATTCAGTGTGGGAACCATTTCTACAGAGCACAGCTTGCCATGTTCTGTGCACTGAAAAGTGGGTTTTCCTTATGTCCTGCACCTGGTCAGCCTCAGACATCATCAGGAATTTTCACACCTCCTCACCAGGTACAAGCAAAATCTGCAAAGAGGTGCCTTGTCATTTGGCAACGCAATTCAGTGCTTCAGGAAATGAAAATCACCGGGTCTGGGCTGTGATTGGCATGACTGTATTGCCTGTTCCATTCTCAGTCTAGCGGAGAGTGACAAATTTGTTGCATTTCAGCCCACACAGACATCAAACAATGTCACACCATGAATACTGCAAATCACGTATATTTTTTAAAGGCTCGCATGAATGTAATTGCTGCTTTAAACCCCATCCTCTTTTGTGAGGATCGGTGCATACAACGGCTGTGATTCCAGACCAAGGCGGACTTTTTCATTCTCTCTGTGAAATTCTATGGTGAATCTCACCAAGATGCACATCTACATCAGTGCAAAGCAAAGCCGAACTGGTACAGTTACACTTTTTCTGAGAATAGCAATTTTTGTATCTTCGCAACTAGGGCAAATACTCAGTGTAACAGGAGTTATGTATTTACCATAATAGGTAATTTTATTTGCCCTCTTGCTTTATTGAAAAATGTGAAAATAACTGCTGTTTATTTGCGCTGGAGGCAAAAATAAATTATTTCAATAAAAAAGGCTTAAAAAACTTCACTAAATTAACTTGTGTGGGAGAGCAAGAAGAACTGGAGGTTGGTGATGAAACGTTTCTCTCTGGTTTCTTCTTTCCTTTTTTAGGCTTGTGAATCATGATTTCAACTTCCAAGACCTTTCCCTGTCTGCCTACTATGCAATTAAATCTCTTACTCAGTTCTACAGTAGCCTTAATATTTATTTGAAGAATTAAGTGAAACCACTTATATGTTCTGAGTACAACTGACAGGTCAGTAACCTATACATAACAAAGAATGAAGACTTTACACAGAACAGCAGTGTTACATGAAATAAACAAGAAATGAAAGATGTGAGCAAAACAGTCATAGAGTAAAACACTTACAACCCTTCCTTCTCTGTCAGCATCAATAATTCCAGGCAAAATGAATGCAAAGAGGCTGTGAAACATTACCGGATGAAAGTAGTTGAGTTTTGGAAGTGGCAGGGTTATTCACAGACTAAATTTAGCCAAAGGAGGCTAACCTCCTTAGGTCAATCCACAGCCAGTATAGAGAGAATGAGAGACAGAGACTCATTAAAAAAAGTCTATTTTGAGCAGAAACTTCATTTTAGGTCATCTGAACAGACTTCTGGAAGAGCCTTTCTCTCTCTGCATTGACTACACTGGGAATCTAAGGCAGACCTGCTTTTGCAAAACTCAGTTTCTACATCTGAAAGCAGTCTCAGATACCATTTCTAGTAGGGTAAAAACAGGTTTACTGTGTCAATGATGAGAGAGTCTGACTTTCACCAAAAGTACATGAAAATGTTCAAATGCTTATGTCTGCAAAGAAAAATATTTCAATTCTAAATAGAGAATAAAGTCATTAAATAGCATGTGCCTAATTGTACATGTGACCCTGAGACAACAGTCCTCCAACAGGTGAAAACTTCCAGGTAAAAATCTTGAGGAGAGGTATAATAATAAGTGATCAATTACATTTCATTTTCATTCCTATTCTAGTTATGATCAAAACACAGATAAAATCAGCTGATTTCACTCCATGAAGAAACAGAGGGGATCAACTATCCAGTCTGCTCTAAACAGCATTTACTTCTGGAATTGCTAGTAAGACATTATAGGAGGGATATTTTAGAGATTATAGTAAGAGACTTCCCCTGTCCTACATTTATCCAGGAGAGTTTCAAAAAAATAATACCTGCAGCAAAAAACACTGGTCCTTCTTTGCTTTAAAAATGTGCCATGTCAAGTGATAACTGTAGAGAGCATGAAAAAGACATGGGCAGAGTGCCGCCACCATTTCAGGTGAACTGAGAGAAAAACATCTTATTCAACAAACTGTTGAACACTACTGAAGTCAGATAAATCCAGAGGTGAACACCACCCATAAGACAGAATTAGAGAAAACAAAAGAAAGTGGTTTGTGTGGTTGGTTTGTTTGTTTGTTGTTTGTTTGTTTTTTCCTGGTGACAGGCTTAAGTATCAGTTCATTTAATCCTCAAGTATTTCCCAAGAGCAATGATAGGATTATGAAGGTAGGACTTTCCTTATCACCCACCTGGGGAACCTATATGTATGCTGACTCCCTGAAACATGTATCAAAGCATCATTTATTTGTTTAATTAGTTTGATTAGGTTATCTTCAGTATTAAAAAAAAAAAAAAGTTATTTACTTAGGTTTCTTGAAATACTACACAAAGTGCAAGGTCACTTTTAAAAGCCATCCGTCTTCCTTATACCCAAAGCACTAGACAGGTGCGTACTTTGCTCACAGACCTCCTGTTTCACTGTCAAGACTGCTGCTTTTAATCAAGTCACAGAACTACTCTCACATCAACAGGTTACAAGGTCAGAAGCAGCCTCTTAGCTTGCTGCAAAGAAGGAGCAGGGATTATGAGACAGAAAAGCTCTTATTCACAGGTGCTTACTTATCAATATAATCATTTTTGTTTCTACTTCAGAGAAAAGCCAAGATGCCAAGAAGGAACAAATGAAAGCTTTCTTGTCAAGAAGGTATTACAAGGGATTGTCTGTAGCACTTGGATAGCAAACTAAATATTGCTGTTAGCTGGGGTTTTTTTTGCTGATCACTTGCAGTTGCTGGACTGAATGTCATATTTCAAACAATCGTTAGCCACTGTATATATAAAAAAAGCATTAGATGCCTTTCTGTCCTCTGCCCCTTTCTCTATCTCTGTGAAGGCTGTGTTCAAATTCTAGCCTCTCTCTTCAGAGATCACTAGAATATAAGATCCCGTAACAGAACCAATAACAAAAAGTGAATTAAAAAAGTGTTACTTACATATACCATATGTGTTTCTGAATATGTTCTAGCTGTAAAGGAAAAGAAAACAAGGATTTAGTGCTGTGAAACAGAAAAGGTAACTCCACAAGACATCCTTATCAAGGCTTACTCAAGTTGTCAACATTTCAGAGTTGGATCTATGCAAATAACAGGAACTTTATGCTGCATAAAGAGTATGCTCATCCTCGCCCACCCCACCGGAAATGAGACTACAAGTCCAGACACAAGGAATCAGTCAGGAGCAAATCCCAGGAAAATTCATAAGTTCAAGGCTTCACAGACAAGTGTTGCGACAATTTAAATTTCTGCCCTTCTATGCCCTTCCCCTCTATAACTGAATTGAAGCTAACAAACTGCTCCTTTCTGCATGTGCATAATAGCTGATTCTTTACACCTAAAATTCATTTCTAGTTTTGTTTTGGGAAAAAAAAAAAAAAGAAGGAAAATAAACAGGTTCAAACAGATAACATGAAAAAATAAACTGTGCATGTGTCATACGATCTTCTGCCAAGACCCATTCTTGATTGGCTTTACATGTACCATTAAAATCTAAAGACCAAGTAGAATATGGTTTTATGTCAAAATAGTACGATTTATTGTTCCAGCACCTGAACACTAGACTGCAAATTTATTTTACTTCATTCCTTCCTGTTACACAAGAGCATTTTACTATTTAATGAAGGACTGATCAAAGCTGAATGGTGGCCTTGTCCACCTACTGAAGGCAGATCCCGCCAAATGTTTCATGATGACCATGTTTTCCACAAGCATGGGAGAAAGTAACACCATTTCACCAAGAGAAACTCATAACAGTGGAGAGAACAAACTGTTCATATGACATACTTACAGTAGAACATTCCTAAACTCTTTTTTTATAAGCATCATCAGTAGAAAAGAACTGTTCATAGATTCCCAGGGATTAATTATTATGTGGACAATATTTCTCATACTCCTCGTTATGGAGCACCTTTGAACATGCAGAACAACATGCACAATGCAGGTGAGAGACAGGGGAGAGCTGGAAGGAAACTCCAGTGCTAACAGCTATAAGATGATATCACAGACCCATTAAACTGGTCAGGAAGAACAGAGACAGCTGTCCTGCTCCTATCACTTTCCACGTCAATTCTGGAATAAAGAGAATCAGAGAGGGGAAAAAAGAAAAAAGAAAAAAAGAAGAATGGACAAACAACAAAATCCCAAAGACAGAAAATAGGTGTTTGCCACAGAAAGCAAGGAATTGGAGGCCTCTGTGCTATGGAACAACAGCTCCGTGCTTGGGAAACCAGGAAGATCTGAGGTCAGCTCTACATGAGATCATTTTTTAAGTGAGACAGGGCTTTTCCTGAAAACAAAGAAACAAGGGAATGCAGCTTAGGAAAGCATGACAGGAGGCTGGGGGGATCAGTAAGAGAGACAAACAGCCTCCTTTAAAACAAGACTGCATCAACACTGCAGTCAGAAGTGAAGATGGTACTTGCATATTTAGCTGTCTTCTAACCAGCCCAGGTGCTGGGAGCACCAGTGCCCCCCAGTACACATATCCATGGGCCTGGGCAGACTTGTACAGCTTCCAGATGTGCCCTCAGCTCTGTGACAATAATTCTCCTTTGTGACAATTTCCCTTGCATTAGGTAGCCCTTTCATCCCTGCACTATTAAGAGAAAGGTGGAGTATTCCTGACATGCTGCCATCTCCCCTGACCAGCTTAACTAAAGGAAATAAGACATACATCATGGGTGTTCCCCTAGTAGCCTGGACACGCCCCCTCCCCCTGTTTCTTTGCAAGCTGAGGTATAAACACAGAACATAAGAAGAGCCCATTTTGCACAGTTTCCAAAGGATGGGGTTTTAGTATGGCTACTTATCAGGTCCACAGTACTGCAAGGATCTGCTAAGGAGTGTACTGTACCTTCTTTGCATGGTGAAACCACCCTATGAGATGCATATCTACCCGTTATTTCAAATACACCACATGGAGGTTAGGACATTAACGATTTCAGACAAGATGCAGATGATACAGCTAAGTGATGTCCAAGCCTCTTTCATGCTTGCTTCTCCTGCTGCATTTTCTGTCTCCATGGGTCACATTGTTGTTTTGTGGCTGAGATATGCAGAAATGCCATGGCAAAGCAGACAACAGCACTTTATTTTTTGAGTCAGAGATGGGGAAGAAAGGAAGATCACTGGTTTGTGTTTTAGCCACAGAACCTCTGGGTTCTTTCAGAGAAGATGTCAAAGAGAAATCCCTTCTGCCCATCCTTGCTGATCAAACTCCTTCAAGCTAATGAATCCATAGCATTTTTCTGAAAGAGAAACCCTGTAGCACCCTGATATACATTCGAAGGTGTATGAGAGCTCTCATGGCTGCTGTTTATCTACACATCTGCCATTCAATCCACATCAATCCACATCAAAACCATTGCTGTGAAGCACGCTGGGATATCCCAGATATGAAAAATATTCTAAGAAACCAATTTCTATTCTGATTCAAATGTAATTGCACTGAAATATTATTACAAGTGTGCTTGCTGCTGCCAACGTCTTCTGTGCTTTTTTAAAGGTAATTAATTAATGCTTTGTTGCTTTTCATCTGCATTAAAGTGACAGGAGGGTTACGGGAGGGCGATTGGTTTTGACAAGGAGAAGTCTGTATGCTTTTTACTGTGCAATGCAGGGGAGGGAGATACACAGTGGGAGCTAATCTCACTCCTCCTGCCTTCATTTAAACACAATGTTTAAATGCATTTAAGTGACGAAGGCATTTAACAACCCTTCCCAGAGGGTTCTTCTCGCTGTTTGCACATGAGCTTGCCAAATTTAATGCCATTTTACGGAAGATGTAAAAATGCTGCTTTCTAATATCTCCTAGCCACCACAGGCAATCGTCTCATGACGTCATCTCTGAAACAACAAAACACGCTCAGAACCACTGCATATGCACAGTCAAAGGGGAGACTTCTGCAAGGTAAAATGCTCTAATGGAAGGAGAGGGGGAATTCCTTTATCATGGCTTTAGGTAAAAATACTCTCAATATATATTAAACTCACAGATGAAAGACCCATTGTGACACAAAGCTGTACAAGCTCAACAGAAAAAAGAGGTCTCCTCCCCCAAGGAGCTTACGTCTGAATTTTGAGGCAGGGAACAACAGATGGAGACAGGCAGATGGAAAACAAGAAGCGCTGTCTACATCCTCGGCACTGATCTCAGCAGAGTGGTTGCCAACCTAAAAAGTTTTGACCTGAAGAAAAACTTTCTTGAAGTCTGTGGATATGGATGAAGGCTTCTGGGCTTGAACTCATGTCAAATTTCAAACTTCCCTGTCCAGAAAGGGAACAGTCTCAAACCCATCTGTGCACTAAATCTACCCAGATCTCAGATGAATCTTCTTCATTCAGAAGATCCTCTAGTCTATTGTATAGTGTCAAGACAATGTATAATATAATGTCAAGACAGAGGCTTTTCCTGACCAAAATATTCAAGCTCGCAGTGCAAAAAGGCACTGGTAAAACCATTATCTGTGTCAGCAGTAGCAGCCGTACTATAGCAGCCTCCAGGGAGCTTGACAAGGGCAAGGTATCACTGTGCTACATGCACAGTGCATGAACAGGTCCTTGGGAGCCAAAAGCTTACAGCCTAAATATATTAGCAGGACAATTTCATCCATCCTACAGGTGATGAAGTGAGATAATTTAAATGATCTGATAGGCACCTTACCATAAGAAGTTCTAGGAAAATAAAGAAGGAATCGGGGTGTGTTTTCCCTTGTTTATTTTTTTTTAACATTCTTCACATGCTGTGGTCCATCATTAGCATACGATAGTCCCAAGAAAAAACAAAATCAAACCGACAGCAGAGAGGAGATTCTGAGAATGTGTGTAACTGAAGTTGGATAACATTCAGAGACAAGTATTTCAGACTGTGTGGACACCCAACATGGAAGACAAGTCATTCTACTCTGGAATTAAATGTCAACACTGGAAAAATAACAGCTTAAGCAGAATAGCTTATTCTGCAATATCTGCTCTGATACACTTTGCTCTACAGACAAAGTTTCAATAACGCTCATGCAACTTTAAAAGGAAAGCGCATCAAAAGACCCTTAGTTTGCCCCTTTTGCCTTTGTGTTTCTCTAGAAGAAAATATCAGCTGAGAATGCAAATGGATTCCACTACAGCAGCTGCAATTCTCTGCTGTACAGATGCTGAATCATTTGAAACCTCCAGGGAAAAAAACCTCCACTTACTGAAGAGCATACAACTAAAAGAAACCTCATGCTGCAGTACTGCAGGCACCGAGAGCGCTCATTCTCTTCCATAAACCTTCTCAAGCTTAAACTAGTTCACTTTTCCCTCCTGACACTATTCCTACCAGAAAGCTATCCCAGAACCCCACTAATATGGCTACAATGCTTCTAATTTCTAGCCTACTTTCATGTAAGGCCATTTGACAGACAATTGTTTTTGTGCCAGCATCTTCCTTTACTTTAAATAATCCTTTTCTCTCTGGTAATTACCTCTAATGAATATGCGGACAATTAATACAACCTTTCTTAGACATCATCTATGTAGACTAAATGGAAGTCTTTCAGGCTGTGCTATTCAGACTCTCAAATGGTGACCACCTTAGTGCTCCTCCTTTGCTTTCATCTTTCCTGAACGTGGGTGGTCAGAAATACAATGACCAGCAGCTAGGATCAACTGTTGCAGTCTACTGAAAGAAAAACATGAATTCCTTTATTTTAAAGCATGTTTAGTAAAACAGGTCCAGTAAAGGAGATGGGCCAAGGATGTCCCACTAACCATACTCGAGGCTACGTAATATATGGCAAGCATGAACAATATTACGGAATCATAGAATCATTGCGGTTGGAAGAGACCCTTAGGATCATCGAGTCTAACCATAAGCTAACTCTAGCACTAAACCATGTCCCTAAGAGCCTCGTTTATATTCCACTGAGACACACTGAGACATAATAAACCCTTTTTTCCATAAATTAATTGTATACAAAGAAAGGTAATGCCTATTTCTTAAGGCAGGAAAGGGCCAGCAACAATAATTCTGAGTACTCTCCTGTCCATTAGTCCTCTCAAGCTCTAACACTGAAGCCGAATGATGACAGTTAAATGTGAATGCTAGTTCTGGTTTTGTTGATAATTTTAACAGATGGACCGGGGAAGGTGTGGGTGTGCTGTGAAATGGCAACTACTGCACAGAGGGAAATGCAGTTGGATGAAAAGAGATACAAATCAAAAAAAAAAAAAAAAGAACAAAACAGAGAGGGGAAGGGAAAAATGAAAGAAAATAATTCTAGTGACCTTACATTTTACTATATTTTTCTGCTGAATTCACCAGTGAGACATTGAGCAAATGGTCAGTAGTGTTAATAGCTACATCTGTACTTACTGTACCCAAGCCACAACTTCACTCAGATCTTTGTATAAATATCGAATTGATTCAAGTGAAATATTTTCTAGGAATAGAGGCTTCCAGATAAACCTGTATTTATACGCTTTTTCACAGGACATGGCTAAAATAGAATTCACATTTCTCCTCAAAATGGACTATATATTCCCAGCTCCTGTGCAGCAAACAAAGAGCTCCCTTCTGCCTGGTAATCCAAGCCACCGGCATGCTAACAGCATGGAAAGGGAAGTGTGACAGCAGCACAGACAGCAAACCAAGATATCCTAAAATAATGAAAATAAGATTGCAGCTAATAACAAAGAGCTATAATTTTTTCCTCCCAGCTCTCGGCTCTTGAATATGTTTTATTTGAAATTCTTATCCACAATTCACTGGTTAGTGTTTGTCGATAACTATCCAATCTGTTTTTCTTTCCTCCCTAAGGAAATAAGAGCTTCATTTTGATCAAGAAAAGGAGGGGAGTGCATGTGTGTCAGTCTGGGACCTTGATTTAACTTAACTGTTTTCTCTCCTATGCATGTACATTCTCTGCAGTATTGTACAATTCAAAACATTTAAGGACTATGCTCTATGTCGAAACTCAGAATAATTTGAAGATCTAATATCCGATGTTCTGCTCCCTGACATACTCAAACTACCAGGGCTAAGATCTTTGAAACAAAACGAAACAAAATCAAGCCAAACAAAAAAATCCACAAACAAACAGCCCTTCCCGCCCCACCCCCTCAAACCAAATCCCCAAAGCAAACCCACAAAAAAAACCAGAAAATCTGTTATGTTTACATCATGGAAAAGAAATTAAGCTAGAGAGGGACTCACTGACTTTCTTGATCATGAAGAACAGTTGACTCATGTCTCAGGGTACAGCCCTAACCTCTGCAGTGTTCTTTCTATGAATAAAATTGGACAAATATTCTTTATTTCTTTAAAAGTTTGTTTTAAAAAGTCCTTTCAAAGTTCTTGTTTGTTTGTCTTTCCAATCAGTGGTACTTATGTCCTGCAAACATGATGGCTACTGGGTTTGTAGAACTAGGGATACTAGTAATAGCATGAAGAACTTTTCACCTGTGTCACTAAATAGAGCATGACTGGGCTTTGTACTGAATGAAGAAAAAAAACAGCTGCAGCTGCCAGATAATATTGTAAAGAGAATTGTGAAGGGAGTTTCAGTTCACCTCTTAGCAGACAGGTGTCTGCATCCCAAAAGCAGCATCACAGCTGGCACAGACTGATGCTGTTGTTAGCAATCTCAGCAGAGGGGCCAAGTACTGATCTGAGAGTTTATTTATAAATATTTTAGCAGACTGAAGAACCAAGAGGAGTTTTAAATTTACATTTCTTTAGATATACTCCCACTCAGAATCTGTGAGCTTAGTAAATCTGTATAAAATCATCACCAGAGCCCGACAATAGGATTTACAAGGGCAATGTACCCATAAAGGCAGAAGCCTCCACTGACAAGAAGGCAATCTTCATTTTCAAAATTATTTTACTTGCTAATTTTTTTAATTCCTCCAAACATTGTCACAGTGTTGATGAAGGATACAATCACTACACAGTGCTCAACCTTATGACGGGGTGTATCCTTGATGCGAAGACTCAGTGCTGAATGCCAGGAGCTCAACACTGTGGGCCTATTTGTGCTCAGGACCACAGGGCACAAGATGGAAGAGCAGACTAGAAGACACTTGCTCTGAAGGCTGCTAGAGGATAACGCAGAGCATATGCAGGATAGAATACAATGCAGGATAGAATACAATGCAGGATAGAATACAATGCAGGATAGAATACAATGCAGGTTGTGTGGTGTGAAGTGAGAAGCCACTGCTTTTGTCAGAAATGTAGGAAAAGCATACTCTGTTTAATAGCAAAGCATCAAATAACACTCCTAACAGTTTTGATCTTCAAACAATCATATCATATTCCTGACGAACTGCTGTACCAGCCAGAAGAGCCAGACAACTCAGGTGGGCTCTGGAATGTGCTAATTGGTCAGTAGCACTGTGATGACGTTATGAGGGATTTCTTCAAAATGTCCACTGTGGCATATGAAGGAGAATTCTGAGGTTAGAGAAGAGACACAAAGGTAATCTGCCATCATGGTTCAAAAGAGAAGGTAACTAACGTCTTCCCAAAGACTCCACCAACTCCACTCATTCTTTGCTCAGGAGGAAACACACAGGAATGACATTAAGTCAGCAAGTTACCTTACTTATTCAACCATAACGGCAACAAGGTGACAAATGAAGCCTTGCTCACACGACTCGCAGCAAATGCCTTCTTACCGTGAGACGTTTCGAGGCATCCACTTCAATCATCCCCCGCAAAAGGTTCTGACAGTCCGGGGGGATAAAATGTGGCATGTGGAACACTCCACGTTTCACCTTCTCCAGCAGTTGCCGCAAGTTGTCGTCGTCGAAAGGCAGGGCACCCTGCATGGATGTGACAGAGTGGTGGATGGGAAAGATGAGAAAAGGAAATTGGAGAGAGCAAAAGGAGAAAAGGATAAACATAGTGAGAGAATGGAAGAGAGGAAATCAGTTCATCATGAATTATTGTAATAACTAAAAAAACCTTTTTATACATTGAAAATAAATAATTTCTTAGTGCTGCTGTATTTTCTCCAACACAGGAAGCAAAACTGAGGACACATTTTTTTTATTAGACCTTTAATTAGAAAATGCCTACCAGTATAAAACATAATATAAAATATGAAATTGCCTTTCCAGGCAAATTCACCAAAGATGCATGGATTCACTTAAGTTCAGCTCAAGTGTTTGATCTGCTGGTATTCCTCCTGGGCATACTTTCACAGCAGCAATGTTTACTGTCTTTTATTTTTAATCTTCCTGAGACACATTTACTGCAGACATTGAAAAGGAGGTGAACAGCATTTGAGAGTCTTTCAGTAAAGAACATCCTCCTTCTGATGGAGCAGTGAAATGGTACAGCCGCAACACTGGCCTTTGGAAGCAGCAGACATTCTACCTGTTTAATATACTCTATCCAGTTCCCATGCTGTGGTCAGGTCATCAGTTCCTATTGCTTCCCTACTGTAACTCACTTATATGAATGGCTTGAAGTTTTTTTAGCTGAAATTACATTTTGAATAGATCATCAGCTTGCTACAAAAAGCTGCAAAAGATCTATCCTTGCTGCAAGGACAAAAAGGAAAAAAAGTTGAAATCTTTAGGATGTAACTCCACCAACTGAAGCTTTTATAGCAAGTCTGCACCTTCCTAGATATTCTCACTTCCTTCTTTCACTGCCTAATTCTAGTAGGTGCTGAGCTGCCTTGATTTCCAAGACGGTCGGTGGGAAGCTCCAAGCTGTCAGCTGCTGTGATAATGAATCTTTTAAGTTGTCAATTTTGGCACTGCTCTTACTACAGTGAGTAGTGCATCTGTACAAGCAATTCTGTGTCCATGGTTTGCAGCAACCAACACCTCCATTTACAGCAGCCTCAGAAAGCTGGACAGCAAGCGCTACCGGGTGCTATTTACTGCTGCTTGTTCATTCAAGTGGCCCTGAAGAGAGAGCCTCCCTGTCTTCTGCAACCAATCTCCCGAGTTACCTACTTCTTTCCTAAACCTTCCAGACTTAAAGGAAAATCAATTCTGATAGTTCAGTATTTGGTTAAGACAATTTAAGCCCCAATGAAGTCAGTAAGGCTGCTTTGTGGCACTTCCTGAAGGTAACAACTACAGGTCTTCTGTCACTACCACCTGCTATTATAGCTTGAGAGTTTTTGTAGGGTTTGTCCCGACATAATTAACTGGAGAGCTCTGCAGCATCCATCAATAATAGACTCATTTCAATCATTCTGCAGCCTCATGTATATACGTAGGAACAGAAGAAGATGCAGCAACAGAGAGACACCAAACCTTGGCAGAGAATCCCCCTGAAAATGAGCAGTCCATTCCCACAAATCCTTACCATTTTGAAACATTTTCTCATCTATTCTTACAAATTCAAGAAGTTCTATTAAGAACTCATTATACAGTTATGTTTTATCAGCCATGAAAATAGCTGCTCAGGAGCAATAGATGACCAGGTGCTATTTAGTGAGAAAGTTAAAATTTTTCCCTTGCAACATCAAGATACAAACTGAAAAACTTAAAAAATGTCAGTGAATTGTAATGACTAAAAGAAAAAAAGAGTAAGATCGGTTAAGGTGAATTAAAGCATTATACTGAGATCACTTCAAGGTATATTGATTTGGGCCATTAAAAATTATTGGCATACTTTTTTAAACAAAAATATTTTCAAATTTTCAGGTATTTTAAACAAAAACAACATGCAGAACCTGTCTCTGATTGCACAGTGTACAAGTGGTTTTGTCAAAATAAAACACATTATCTGAACCATTCTAGATATAAAAACTTAACATGCACATAAAATCTATTCTCATATATACGATTCAATCTGCACATCATATATGCTTATATGATCATAAACCATATTCTCCTATACTATACTATGGAAACTGATAACAAATGCCAAGCCTATCTGCCTTCAGCTGAATATCCAATTGTATGTTCAGAAGCATTACACTACCACTGCAAACCAGAATAAACTCCACAGAGAACTGAAACTTTGATCTAAGGAAGTGTAAGTTACAAGATATCACATCTTGAATACTAAAGAAAGTATTACTGAGCCAGATGGAAACCAATTTAAACTTTGTACTACTGGTTCAGCTTTATATTCCTAAGAGTACCAAATTAGAATGTAACTCAATACTTGCATGAAACAAAATTGTTGCACTCAAATCTTCTCTTGATAAAACACTGCAGTTAATACATGCATATACCTACTGAAAAACATAGACACATACAGCAGAAAAACCAAACTCTTTCCAAACTCAGCCATGTTTTTATCCTGTGAAGGACAATGTATTTGACACTCTATGTATCCTGGAGCTGTAACCCCGCACATCCTTTCCAGATAAAAAAATGTGCTGCAATATTGCAAGACAGCAATGAGCATTTATGGAGACAAGTTTCTGATGCTTTTCTATGCTCTCCTGTGAAGGGCAGCAGTATTTCAAAGAAGCAGTGAAATATTCCTCATGCTTTTCGTTTGGGACTGATGTAGAAATAAGAGGAAAGGATGCAACTGAGAGATACAAAAATAGGGGAACTAAAAAAAAACCATCTGTACATGATGTCAATAGAATCATCATTACATACAGAAGCATTTTCGGATTTTTCTTTTATTTTTAAAGGACAGCACAAGGAAGATGACTCACCACTAGCAATGCAAATAAAATGACTCCACAGCTCCAGACGTCTGCCTTCCTTCCATCATATTTTTCTCCCTGTGCAGCAATGACACAAAAGTTCAAAACACTGCTCACAAGTACATGTATTAATTATCCTTGAAGAACAAGAGAGGGAAAAATGGGAAATCCCATATTTCAGTTCAACCACCTGCTTCCCAACTAGGAGGCCATGACACTGCCCATTAATTGAATTTTTATGAACATCAGTTTACAGCCTTCTCTGGGATCTGTGAGAATGGGCCCAGAAGTAGGGAGCAGGGCAAGAATGGCTGACAACTCACAAATGAGTAGATCTGGCACTTACACAGTGTCAGAGCTGCAATAAAGATATCAAGCCGGTGTTTTTATCTTCCTGGTTCTTCAGGTAGCTTGTCACCAGGCACATTATTTGCAAACTCAGAGCATTGTCTGGACAGTCTCTTCTGTACACTTCCTGCTTGTCTTTACATTAAAACTATGCTTTAAAAGAGGGGAATCTTGGCCACTGAAATCTTGGATACGTATTTTCAGAGGACAAAGGGAGACTACAGGGAAAGGGTGGTTTGTATCATTTAATGGAAACCAGCATCACTGACAGCCAACCCCAGTTCTTCTGCTCAAATGACAGCTACATCAGAGACAGGAAAGTGTATGGGACTGCATCCCCTGGGTGGGAAGATCAAGTTAAATGAGGCTACAGTATTTCTGTCTGATCACATGGCACAAAGGGTACTGTGACAATAACACACGATCATTTCCCTCAGAAAGTTGATGTGGCTTGACTCAGGGCTGAGCCAAACAAAACTGTAGCTACGTTCTTTGTGTCTTTTCCAATGCCTTGGACAGATTTTCTGTACAGAGGGTTTGTCAGCATATTTGCAACAAGTGACACTTTAAAAAATATATTTGTATGCTCTAACGTTAACCAACTTACCCGGATTACTTCAGGGCAAGCATAATGTGGTGATCTGGAACACAAAATACAGTCAAATGAGCATGTAACAGCCTGGTATTTATGGATTTTGTGCATTTCCATTTTGTTTCACAGAATCATGATTCCACAGAATGCAAGTGTCCAAAACCAGCACTTTTTTCCTTACTTCAGTGAGAACACATTTCCAGGAAACTAATGGTAAAGAACTAGCATAGTTCAAAATTCTGTGGCCCTACTATGAATTTCTCAAAAGTGAGGAAGGAAGAGAAGAGGAGGTACATTCTGCGACTATGTAGAATTCCAGCCCTCTAATCCCACCCTTCAATTTGGCCTTGTATCTAATTAGAAGGAAGGCCCACACTTGATAACCTTTTACAAGAAAACAGACAGAAGAGTATTTTCAGACCAAACGCAGCCCTAAACCATGGCTTGCATTTTTTCTGCTAAGATTGCTCTCAATTGCTCTAGCAGCCATAAAAACTGACCGTACATGATTTCAACATGCATTTTTTTTTCTTTTAAAAAACTAAAAAGGATGGACAATAGTACTATTACCTACTGAGTTAATATATTCTTTTCACATCCTTCTACCCATATATCTCCTGTTTGATTCCTGGCGGAGAATAGTTAATTACTTCAACTTGCCAGGTAATCATTTTAATTCCTAAAGATTATAGCCACAGCTATTTATTTTATAGCCATCATTAAAGTAACTTGACAAGTAAAAGGGATGCAAACTGTCTGAGACCTGTGTGCAAATCATGTCATTGTTTATACTGACACCTCCCAGCAGCCCCTGAGCCTGTCTTCATTTGTGCATTTGTTTCTTGTGACAAACGCAATCATGGCTGGGCAATACCTGTCTCACAAAGTAATGAGCAAAACAGTGACACAGTGAGGTGAGGTTAGCTTTATGCTAGGATGCTACATTAATGCCCACTGAGACAGTCCATTAACTGAATTTCCATATACACTACACTTATCTCATGGCAAAATATCATCCTGTGGGTGTGCAATGCTCTGATT
Source organism: Patagioenas fasciata (assembly GCF_037038585.1). Classification (NCBI taxonomy): domain Eukaryota; kingdom Metazoa; phylum Chordata; class Aves; order Columbiformes; family Columbidae; genus Patagioenas; species Patagioenas fasciata. The sequence goes on from NC_092524.1 coordinate 17,536,507, forward strand.
TGGTATCACAGCCTTTGGCAGACCATGATAATGAACACAGGGTACGCTTGGGACTGCAGCTACCTTGGCAGCAAAACTTAAGCGAGGGGAGAAAAATGCAGTTGATTCCTCACAAATTTTAGGAAAGGTAGAATTCAGAATTTTAGTACTATATTTAATAGCCCCTATTCCTCCATTTAAGATGTTTTCACAGGTACTCTAACCAGATCTATCTGCTCAGTAGTGATCCCAAGTGTCTTTATTTAGACTGGATTTTAAAAACCTCATTTGAGAGTCAAAACAGATAATGAAAACCAGAGCCTTCCCTCAAAGAGCTGGCTAGAGTTGGTCCTTAGGAGACCAAAAAGACTAGATTTGTGCCTAGTGGGTAGGAAAGACTATGTGGTCGCTCTTGGCGGTCCTGTCACTGGCAGCCATAAGGACATGGACAAGGTTATTTAACATTTTTAAAAGCTGCAGCTGGCCAGTTGGAAAAAGGTGACCAGAACCTCTCCATGAGTCTACTCTTCTGAGTCTACAGCTTTCATATCTCACAAAAGTTTGTATGACTGAATTCACTGGGATTTGAATGAAGTTTCCACCTTCTAAGGCAAAAGCTTCTATAGAAACGAAGAGCCTAACAACAACTATGATGAAATAAAGCTAAAACAGTCAGTAATGTTAATAAAATTGTTGCTTCTTGACTAAGCAGGGGCTGATTTGGGGGACTCGCAGCATAGGTACATACCATCTATTTATGTACCTACTAGCAAATACACTTAAAGAATTTACATTTGTGAAGTCAGCTGGAGTGCAGTGAAGTCTGCTAGATGTTTTACAAGGCACCACTGAAATTGTGCTAAAAACTAGGAGAATGGGTGGAGAAAATGTTATAATAAATCTTTTGAACAAGGTAGATTGATTTGATCATTCAACAGCTGCACTGCAACTGCTCAGAGAGCACAGTTTTCTGACATAGCCATTCTGAATTCTTGCCAGCACACACTAGCTAGATATCTGCAGCATTATCTTGGCTAACAGCTCTAAAACACGTCCTCTGGCCAGCCAGAATCCACAGAAAACTCACTTCCATGCTGCCATTCACAGAGCAACTTCAACTGCTTTAAAGAGAAAACTTGAATTTCATCAAAAATCTATTTATCTTTCTACAGAGTAATGAATATTTCTTTGGCTTTTATCACTAATTACTCAATACATGTGTGTCAAGAGCAACATTCCCTGCCTCTTCCCCTAGGCCATCTCTGCATAGTTCACCTACACCTCTGTGCAGCAAAAGCCACAATCTGCCCATGATAACAAATAAGTATATCACTCGGCAAGATCAAGAAGCAGTTGCTGCCTGCGGGTACTGCTGCAAAAAAGGCACCAATGTTGGCAGTGTTTATTTCAAGGGTGGTGTGGATTTTCCTAGGCTAGTCTGCCTGGACAGGAAGGGCTCCCTGAGTGGTCATTCACAGTCACGACTCCAGAACTCAGTAATCTTAAGGATCTTGGGGGACCTTAGCAAAGCATCTACATGGAATTCTAACTAGAGGAAATAAGCCAGAGTCCACTGGTGAATTCCAGGACAGCCCTGAACAGGTAAACCTGGCATTCAGAAATAAACTTATACATCCTTGATGTATCTATCCTGAATTTCATCTGAAAAACTAGAAAGTAGATCTTGATTTGTGCACATCAAGATACAGCGCAGCTACAGTAGATCTGAGACAACCACGGCCATATCTTCAGTGCAGATGTGATGTGCCTGTGACCTACAGGTCCCATTATGCAAGAGAGACCTGCACTGTGCACACACAAATTAACTGCCTGTGTATGGTTTATCTGGGAATATACAGTGACTGCTTTTCTAGAGAAACAGTTGGTTGACCAAGAAGCGGAGGGAAAGTTGTGTGATCCTACTCCACAGTGTGACAAATCATGTGTTACACTGCCTGATGTGTTCCCAGGTCCCATCAAAGATGAGTATCCATGCCTGGGTCCTTTGGTCCCGTGCCTTAAGATTGTATTATTTGGGGAAGAAGAAAAGCTTATTTGGGTGTCATTCTTTAGGCCTCACAGCTGGAGGCATAGTTTGTGCAGAAAGGGAGGAACAAGAAGTCCCCTTCCCTCTGTTTTTCTTATGCGTGAAGTTACCCTGATTCAGGAGGTGGTACAGGTGCACTGAAGCCTTTCCCTGTCTAGCTGGTCTTGCTGTTGCTCAGGGGCTAGAGTCCCTTCTTCCCCTCCTGTTAATTACCGTCTCGAAGCTGGATTTCAGAGACAGAAAGCTACCCATCAGTGCAAAAGGTTGCTTATGCTTTCCCCCCATGCTGGGTAAGCAAAGGGCTGAGATGAAGGGGAATGTCAGAAGAGTAGCAAAATAGATAAAGGGAATTCTTCAGACATATGTTAGAGCATCCATATTGGAGAAAGCAACAGCCACAGATCATATAGAAAAGTAAGGCCAGGAGAGACTGAAGAAATGGTTCCAGCAGCAGCAGTTAAGGCTGCAGTGAAGGCAGTAGATGTAGGTAAGGCTGTAATTAAGGTAGTAGCTGTAGTTAAGGCTGAGCACTATTTTGCCATTAAAGCTTTAACTCAGTCATTTAACTTTATATGAGTAAACTCAGCATCTAGCCCTCAACCATCTTACATCTGTTTACTCCTCAAGCACAATTACATTTTTGAGAGAATCTGCAAATCAGTTCATTAATTAATATATCAGTTCAAATCATTAAGACTTCGAACCTTTAAGAGATCCTAATTTAAAATGTAAACAGAGCCCTGTATTAAAAGTGCATAAAGATTGCAAAGGTAAGCACCAAAACATTAAAGATTGCTAAAATAAAGCTTGAACAGGCTATACAGTACTCTGCAGGAAAGTCATGGTGAGGCAGTGGATTAGTTGCTGTCCCAACACCTCTGTTTTACTTGTGGCCGAAGTTGGAAAGTCTGTAGCAATGTGAGGGAAGTTTAGTGTCGTGAAGGAAAAAGCTCATGCTAGAGGCAGCTGATTGACACACTTGAGAATCAAACTCTCTGTCTGCCCTTGCCACAGAATCCTTCCAAGCAAGAAAATGAACAGGTGCCTTAAACTGAGACGTTCACAGGTAATTATGAGTTGCAGGTCCCCCAGTTTTCAAAATCACAGTGTGACACATCCAAAGTTTGATTTACAGTATCTCTAAGCATGTGGAGTAGCAGCTGAAGCTAGTAGGCACTCTGCTGTCCAAGTAAAGGGCTGTAATCAAACACTGAGTATTCTGAGATATTAGGCCCCAGAGTACCCACCTGTACATTCAAAAATGGCTAACAATTTTGAGTTTCATTTTGCAGAATCATGTATCCTCATATAAACGGAGATAACCAGATCAATGTTACAAACGTAATATGAAAACAGTATAATTCATATTTGCAAACCTAAGATACCATGATGAAAGTCCTACCTAGCATTCATAACAAAGCTTGAACGCAGTGAGCAGAAATTATGAATGCATCCATAAAATGAATGATGATTAAAAATCAACGCCATCCAAATGCCAAATGAGGAAAAGATTTGTTCAAAAAAACATGTACATGCTCATAATTAATGGCCACATCCTAATGTGCATGGGCTACGGTAATGTTATACTTACAATCTGAAGAGCAGCACATCTTCAATTCTCAGTGCTTGATTTTGCAGATTTAAAGCTCTTTCAACATAACTTAGGATGTGTTATAGGCGAGGGCAGAATTAATGGTTCTTAAGTTGTCTGATGTTTCCCTTTACAATCCTCACTTTAAGGTCCCTATGATTTATTGTTAATCTAACAACAATTTTCCGTGCATTTCATCTGCGTCACACTGGTTTCATCTTTGTGTGCATGCATGTTGTGTATGGGCTGAAACATTTCCTCTAAGTCTAATCTAAATTAAATGGTTTTTTCCCATAAAAAAAGGAAAATGTTTAGTATCCTCAACTGCAAAAGAAAAACTTGAATATTTGTTCGTATTCTCTAGATAAATTTACTCAAACTGCCACTAGAAAACTGCAGTTTGCGTTTACTAGCAGTAACTCTCTAGAGCAGAGGTGTCAAACTCATTTTCACCAGGGGCCACATCAGACTTGTGGTTGCCTTCAAAGGGCCAAATGTAACTTTAGGACTGTACAAAGTAGGAGTCATTACAGTTGTACAGTCCTAAAGCCACATTTGGTGAAAATGAGTTTGACACTCCTGGTGTAGAGCATCAGAATCAAAATCCTACCTGCACTGGTAACACTCCACAGAACAATTTTTCTACCTGAACCAGAAACTAAGAGCTGCTATGGCTGGCGTTATCACAAGGTACCAAACTTTAAAACAAAGTGAGTGCAAAATCAACAGGAAATAGACACAGGACTGACAGCAACTGACTGAGACAAACTGGTAGGGGAAAGCAAAGCTGGAACCTAGTTGAAAAGAGAGAAGGATCTGTGATTTGGGGCCAAATATGGAGCAGAAATGATGTGGAGAATTCGGCAACACTAAAGCACAGATCAGGGAAAGAGATGGGAATGGAGTGCTGGGAATGGAAGCACTTGATGAGATGTGATAAAAAGTACTGATTCTGGCATTTCAATTTTAAGAGTCTAAATTTGCAACCCTAACAATAACTGGATATAGGATACTTCCATATGTTTTAGACAACATGCACACATTTGTTATAAAGGAGAAAATATGTGCAACATCATGTCTTGTCACTAAAATCAGAAATGGTGCTTGGGACACTGAGATGTGTGGCAACTGAATATCACTCTTCTGAATTGCCTGCTCATCACAGGTGTGATGATACACTAAATACAGAAGTAAGGGAAGCAGAAGCTAGATGATCTCTGCTAGCATTTCTAAGAAAGACACAGTGCATTGGCTGTTATAAATACCCTGAGCTCAAAAAGAGACAGCAATCAGTCCTAATGAGAATACATGCTTTTGTTTTGTTTTGGTTTGGTTGTGGCTTTTGTTTTTGTTTTGTTTTGGGTTTTTGTAATAGATTGAGCAAATCTGTGGGTCTGCAAAGTGTTGCTAGGAATTGCTATGGAGAGCTGAGAGCAGAGGAATTCACTGTGCTGGGGCTGGAAGTTGCTGTTTCCCTCCATTATGCCATCAACAGGCACAAAGCTTTCTTCTCACTCTCAATAATTCAATCAGCGTCACTCTTCCCGCATTCACACAGCTTTCTGGATCAGGACAGGGGTTCCCAACGGAGACACCCACACGGGGGAACTGTTGCACAGTCATTGAATCGTGGGGCTGTCAGCAGGGGTGTCAGTCTCCACACGCATTGCCTCCGAGAGACTGGGTCTGGTGCTGGAGTGAGCTACTTTTACATGTCAGCTCTGTCCTAGCTCTTGGTTGGGATAGGGAGATTTGGGGGCAGGCAGCACAGGGACTAGCATCGCTGTGGGTTCTTAGTCACATGGCAGCTTGGAGCAATCTGCATGGAGCAGGACTTGGTCTTTCGAAGCTGCGATGAGTCAAACAAAGTGAGGAAATGGCAAAAATTTTACTTTGCCAGGTTTCTGTAAGGAGTAATGAGGAATTAGGAAAGATCTTTACAAACTCCCAAGAATTGTAACTCAATAGTATTCTCTGTCCATCCTTCATTTTAGCGATAAGCCTTCTTAATTCAAGAAAAGAGAACAAGGTCCAGGGAATGCTCCAACCATTCCTACTTTTCCAAGACTCTGACAGACTGCAATTTATGTTCAGAGCAACTTGGGCACTGCAATGACTTGCCAAGATGGAGAACTGAAGCAGAGAAACGTAATGCATCTTGTCCAAGACCACCCTGAATGCCTTCAGCAGAGACAGAAATCAAGCTCAGATCAGCTGGGTCTCAGTCCTGAGGTTTAACCATGAGACACTCACTCTTCTTGCCTAGTGACAATTCAGGATGGATTGGACAGTATCTACCACTGAAACACTGCGAGGCAGCAGGATGGGAAGAATCACTGTGAAAAGAGACAGGGAAAGTCTCTGCATACCACTGCCTGCCTGGGGAAAGAGAAGGAAGAGCCGAAGAGATCTGAAATAACATAAGTAGCATCCTATCACATCTACTGCTTCCTTCCCTGTCTGCTGTTTGCTCACAAACCTCCCCTGCTCTCGGAGGAATGCAGAGACTTACTGTGTTACTTTGGCATTTTGAGGACCATCTCTCCATGAGACTGTCTTGGTGTGCAATTTCTGCAATAAGCAGAATTATTCCTGCAGACCCTACAAACAGCTCCCTCACAGTTTAAAACTACGGCTCATTCCCCTGTGTTGTGTACACACAGCATTTGCATAAATACGTTTCCAGTAATGGGAATTCATTACAATCAAGGCCCAATGTGCAGTCTGTCAGTGACAAATTATGTCAGCGAAACAGCAGGTCCATCCTTACCTCCTTTTCTTACATAAACACAACTGGATTGAACTATTATTTTTTTGTCCAGGTAGCCACCAGTACTACAGAAAAGCATGCACGTCTAAGTAGTAGCTCCCAGAAAGCACAGACTTTGAGGTATGCAATACAGCATACGCCAGGCTATGTATTTATGTTCATGAGGCTAGTCAAGGCTCTCTGGTGACCTAAAGCTTACCGAAACTTTGGACTAAATTTAGCAGTTCACTTGTGAGAGCAAAGAACTTTTGACTGCACTCTAACTGCTCTGCTGTACTGACAAAGTTAGCTGCATCACACGGCTCAACCCCATCTGATCCTCCCACTCTGACTGACAGAAATACCTGGAGACTCCTTGTCTGACTGTCAGTGGAAATGTTACAGTTTCATCTCATTATCAGTGTTCACAGCACAGATAAAACCATTCTGGAAATTAACTTCTGGGTGCATGGAGGAGCATCTCATTAAAGCTCAGTATCTCAGCCGTGATTCACTCTGTTTTCTTCCTTTTTATGCTGGCTGAAAGTACCAACTACAAGGGTAGGTAAAACTGTTGACTTGAAAAGCTCTGAGGTTGGTTATGGTGTGTGCTCTAAGGAAAAGGGAGTCATAACTGGATTGCCTTTCTCTGTGAACAGTGTGGCATAATGTTATATATTCCTTCCTTCCTCCTTTCACCCTCCAAACCAGAGAGATCACAAGACACCAGTACCAGCCATGCTGGGCTCCATGCCAGGAGAATTAATGAAGTGGTGTAATAGCTCACATGGAGGCCTAGTGATTGGCACCACACTTAAAATGCATCTGCAAGGCAGGAGATCATAGTGTTGCTGCTGTGTTCTGTTTATTACAGGCATGTCTCTTCCGTTCCATTGATTTCTTTATTAGTGTGTTTTAAGCCCGTGATATGGGGGCTGGCTCTGCTTGAAGCATGAAGGTTTGAATTCCAGCACAACTTATGGAAAGAAAGTCTGCCTTTGAGACTCTAGACCTGGATGATAGAGCCCAGAGCTCACAAGAACAGGAACCCTACTGAGAGGTTCCCAAGGAGTTTGAAAAATCCTGTGGGGCAATGTGAGACTGGGTTGTTTTTTATACTGCCTCTGTTTGTTTTTTTTTTTTTCATGGATGGAAGAGGATAAATTTTATCTTAAAGAGTCTAGAGGCTTTATGGTAACTGCAGGGAGGACTTCATTTCCTAATCTAGAAGGGAGGTTTGCCAGCAGCTGCAAGCAACAGATGTGTAGACTCATAGCTCCTTGCTTTTCTTCTGTGCTGTTAAGAGGTCAGATCTTGACTTGACATGGACAGGAAGGAACGGGTAGGTCTCAGTGAACTCATCAGCCAGCATTCAGTCGCACCCTGAACTTCAAATAATTTTGCTATCCATTATTCCTGACTTGGAAAGCAGAGCTGTACAGCTCAGTACTGACAGGCAGTGGCTGGGTTGTATAGGGAACCATGATGGTTCCATACCTACCCTGAATTGCCTTGTCTCAGACCACAGACTGAATAAACATGGACTGTAACTAGCTGAGCATGGGGCTGGGCTAGAGTCATCATATTCACACAGTCAAAGGCCAGGAAGAGCAGGTCTGTACATAAGGAGCTGGAAATCTGCTGGTGCTGTCTGCAACTGCAGTTGCTGAGCTCGCTGTTATAACAGATTCAGACACAGCTAAAAGCTGGCGTAGCGGTGCCAGGTTGCAGCAGCTCAGTGCAGCTGCTGCCCTTGCCACAGCTCACTGCGGCAGCCCCTGCACAATCAACACTGCACTGAGCCATAGCTATGGGGGTGTGGGGAGCGGGGAGGTACAGTCCAGGGTGGCCCAAGAGGTGATGGTGATGAGAGGGCATTGCCCCTGGAGAGCATGTCCTGTCCCTGGCCAGGCACCTGGGCTTTGCTCAGCTGTTGGGCTTATTTCTGGCTCCCCTGGAAATTTCTAGGAAGTTCTTGCTGGCAACTGGATTGTCAGATAATTGGTTTTAGATTGCCCCTCCGATATTCCTCCAGTCTCTTTGTATCTGCATTCATGCCCTGCTTCTCATTGCAAAGGACCCTGCTGACTCCCTGTCAGTTCTGCACATAAGCCGAAATGAAGCATCGTGGAGCATGAACAGGAAGAGCTGCAAGCAGGCAGCCTAATCAGGACATGCAAATTCCGTTTCAGAACTCCTAGATTTGTTTTTTTTTCCACCACCTAATATTTTTATAGCCTGTTCATAAAACAGCCAATACCACTGCTTTCAGTTCCCAAAAACTATATGGCCAGTACATATGCAGATGCATCCAAACCTGAAAGCCTTGATTTGTATATCCACATGCGACAGCTACAGAGGCCTGCTTTTCACTGTGAAGCGCTTAAAAAAACTTAGTTTAGCTATCTTATACACTGCTTGCATCGTATCAATTTATTGTCTTGCTGGGAAATAACAATGCACGGTGCAAGTCAGCAGGTCTTTATTGAAACTCTTACTATTGACAACTTTTATGTCTGGAATCTATCATTGATTTTTGCAATATGTTCTGAGACACTCACCCGCAACTGGTTTCTAACAAGCTGTCCCCAACCTGCAGCGATGCCATCCCGAAGTCTGCTATCCGAATGTTGTTCTTTTCATCCAGCAGTAGGTTTTCTGGTTTTAAGTCCCTGTGGCTGTGAAGAGAAGATCAAAATCTGAGTTAAATTATCCACGACAGCTTTTCCACTCCAAAACTTGTTCTTTATCCAGCATATCCTGCAACCTATTATATATTAATTGAAGTTACGGGTTTTTTTTGTGTGTCTCAGGCAGGAGAACACACATATGCCAGCCCCAATCTTCGCAATACTCCTGACTGTATCCCAAATGCTCACTCCTAATGAATGCAAGGCTGGAGCCTGAAGTGCCCTGACAGGAAATGAGCATCTTCAACTTCCAGCGACACCAACACAATCTGAGGGAATGACTGAGGGAAATAGGTCAGGGGAGAATTTCAGCCTGGATTCAGGGCTGATATACTCCAACATATGCCAGCTCCTTAGGGTAGGAGGCAACACCATCAGTATATTCTGTCAACAACAGAAAACAAAACAAGTGGTATCTAAAGAATAAAACATCTTCGGTGTAAATGCTACTGCAAAAAGCCGCTATCAGGAGTTGTTTACATAGTCATATAGCTTTGAAATAATTTTGCGTAATTAGCTCTGATGGAGAAATCCCTTCAGCCCAGCACTGCTAATAACTGAGGGTGCCAGCAGCAGGAAGGAAGATAGAGAATTCTCTCCTTTCCATCAAAACTCAATTCTCTTATTATTCGTCAACATGGGAAGAGTCAGGCAGCCATGATCTTCAAGGTGGAAACTCCCACTTTAAATCAAACATCTAATACATTGACTAATTTGCTAATCTCCGTTACCCTCAGCCAACACCACTATGCACCTGTGTCTGTTTCTTAGTATTCAAGTCCTTTTGTACAACTATTACATTTACTTGATTTTATACCCAAAGACAAAAATCTTGCACAAAATTTGTGACAACTTTGCTTTTTTTCTTCTTTTTGCCACTCTTGAAGAGTCACAGAGATGAGAAGCACTTTCAGCAGATTAAAGAAGTAGCTCTTTTATTGTTTTTGCCTATGAGTAGGCAAAATAAGTCTTTGATGTCTTGCTAACAAAAGTTCCAATTACAAGTACTTAAACCTTGCACGCAAAATGACCAGCTTTGGCAGCTACTCAGAGCACAAACCCATTGGAAATGGCAAGCTGGTAACATGTGTGAGTGTCAGGCAAACAACAGCCTTTCACAGCAACGGTTCGCTGAAACCAGTTACCCTGTCCAGAAACTGAACTCCACAAAAGGACCAGTGTCAGGATAGCCTAGCCCAGTAACACCCATAATGGAAGGCAGCCTTATCTCCATGCCATTCCCTCTTCACTTCTTAGAACATTTCTCTAGCACACTTCATGCAAGTGTAATTCTATCTCTATACCACTCTAGAGGAGGTCAGTCTCTACCCTCTCACAGAAACATGAGAGGCATGATAACATCTTGGAAATTATCTCCTCCTCTGATCTGAAGAGAAGTCTGGAATGATCAGTTAGAGACAATTTGTAAATAATGCAGATGAATTCTACGTAAAACCAGAGCACACTGTAATAGGACACCTGGAAAGTGTAACAGATACTTGGAAAGGAGACTTTCAGCAAAATAGCACACATTCAAAACAGGTACTGGTCATGTCCCTTATCACTGAGTTCTACGATTCCTTTCCCCTCACTTTTTAAAAAGCATAAAATTTGGTCTCCAATCTTGCATAAAGATGATGAACTCTGTGTGTTAAAGTGGACTGGTTAACCATGGGCAAACAATTCAGTAGATAAAGGAGCAGCATGATTCAGAATATGTACATATTGTCATCTGACAAAGCCAAAGGTGCTTTATCAAATCTATCTTTCTCATAGAAACCAAAATTTTGAGGTAACTGGAGACAGAAGACTTATTAGCCATATAGTAACTATGAACATAGTAATACCTACTTGACAGAAAAGCAGGAGATGAGTGACAAGGAAACATCCTAGCGGCAGTGAATGACCAGTTAATGGCCATGAAAAGAGCCCCTGGATGCCATCACCAAGGTATAACAGTTCTCGACGAAGGCAAGATTGTCAACATGTGCCAAATCCGCACATGCTCCAGCCCCAGCAGTAAAACGGAGTGAAGAGCCCACAGTCCTAAGGCAAGCTAGGGTAGCTAGACACTAATGAGACAGTAGTGTGTGATTTAATCTTTCCTCCAGCAGACATCCTGGGCAGTTCTCATCTTGCAACTGCTTTCATTAACGGGGTGCTGGGAAGACCTCATCCGCCTGGGGAGATGTGCTGAAGTTCTCCTGTCTGAGGACCTGGGCTCAGTGGCAAGTAACAGCTGCCTGTGAAGTGAACAGTGCTTGTTTGATGCTGTGAAACCAGAAACCTCCCCACAGCTACGGCTGAGTGCCTGTCCTTCTATTGCGTGTAGTTTTTCAGCAGTTATGGTTGTTTTTCAGTCTGGGTGACTGCTCCTAGCTGACTGCTGAACAGATACATGGCGTAGAAGCTGAGGGTGGCGCTGCCCGCACCTGTTCTGCTGTTTGTGCACTGGCTGATATCATCCATACATGTTCAGCCTATACCAGGCATACTGCTGACATGTGTCTTTTGTACCGAAAACCTGAAATTCTTAGCTTATCCTAAAATTGTGTACTTTTTTGAGAGAGAAGAAAACTTGAAGGAATGCTCAAGGCATAGCATGACCTAAGCACAGGACGTCCACAAGGGTTTCTCCAGCCTGGATGCTGGAGAATGAAAATGAGTATAGTATTTACTGGTGGAAAGAAGTCTCTTTCTACCCATTTCATTCTGCCTTTCCATCAGGTGGACTCCACAACACAGACAGTTTTAGGTCTGGGATTTTAGGAGGATCAAGTGGGAAAATGAGGTTCCCATAAGGTGGGAAATATAATCAGGCTTTTTGTAGAGAGCCACTGCAAGAGAGAGAGGAAAAAGGAGGTGCAATCATTCACATTCCAAATGTGGAGTAAGCTTCTCCTCACTGTGCTGTGCAACGCTGTTCCATGAATGATCAGCCTATGTGGGCTGATGGAGGTCTTTAGGCAGAGGTCCTGACCCACCTCCTAGAGAGCATTTTGAAAGCCTTAAGTTTGGATCTAGGGATTCACAGGACTGGGACAGTATGTGTGAAAGGAAATCTGGAGTGGCAACAGACCTTAAAGATTTTCTTTCTTCTTTGTCCTCCAGATGCTCACTAAAATAAACCAAGAAAAAGTATCAGCTCTTCACTATAGCCCACTGAGGAGAGTGTGGACTCTGTTAAGAATTGTTAAGTTTATTGCTGACTGGGTCCTAAAATACAAGAACTGTCATACGGAAGTTTTGCATCTCTCTGACCCTTATCCATCCCTCTTTCAACATGGCCCTAGTGCCCAGTATGGATGGCTAGCACAGGAATTTCATGGCAGAGCCTGGGTATTTTCTTTGTACTGCAGTAGCATTCCTGTCAGATATCCGAGTGCCAGTGGGATTGGGCAGTGCTTGCACATTCAAACACAATATAATTTTATGCCCCAATGACAATTTTAGTCTAGCTGGAATGTTTCTCTGCTATCCATCTTTGGACCACTTTGAGTTTGCTGAAGCAGCATCCTGGGGACAGAAGTCAGGCCGAGAGTCTGAACCAGAGTGGCAGAACCAGCACCACTGCCACTGGGAATGAGCCTTCCTCTCTGCATTTGCATTTCCCATCTTTGTATTGCCAGCTTTTCAAATGCCAGAGGGAAGGGAGAGGAACATATGGGAATAGGGAAGGCTTGTTATAATTTACCTAAGAGCCCAGCAGCCCGGACAGCTTCATGCATTCATATTTGGAAAGAAGTCTCTTGTGCCAAAATGAAACAAAACAAAACAAAATTAAAATCCCACTGTATGTGGTAATTACTTGGCATTAATGGAACATTGCAGAGTAAATGCATTTAATTTGGTCTCATTCCAGCTGATCTCTCTAACTCTCCATGTCTTATATGACCGCATCAACTCCTCTCTCTGCAGGTGAACAGAGGACTCGTTACCCTTTTGTTGTTCTAAAGGCTTTAAAGCTGTAGGGGCTTTATCACGTGGCTGGAAAATCAGAAGAGAAGGAAGCAGCTTCTTTAGTGACAAACACAGCAAACTCTCCTATTGAGCCCTCCATATGCTGAGAAAGAATATGAAATGCAGCACTCCGGAAGAAGTCAGTGCAAGCCTCATTCAGAGTGGTCACAGACTGCCCAGAGCTCCTCAGCCAAGAGAATGGAACAAGAAGTTAGTTCCAGGAGCCTGCACTGGCAGGCTTTTGAAGGGAGAGCGTGTGAGTGAAAGGGAGCCATTAAACAAGCCATGACAGGGGAAGAACACACTGTCAGACTCTCCACAGCATCCCTCTATTACAGATTACAACAAAGGCTTTACAATTCCCTCGCAGCACAAAATGGGTCCAGAGAGAGGTCCCATGGAAATGGGCACAGATGTTGGAGGTGGTGCATAGAAAATGAAAGGCACACATATAGATTAATATGTTCCAGTTTCCCACTTACACATGGGCCACGTTTTCTGCTTGCTCGCAGTGATGCTATTCAGACAGCTCCTCTAGCTCCCTCCGTTGCCTTTCTAGTCCATCCTCCTGCTCTGGGAATATCCCTGTATCTGTACTGCACGCAATTGCAGCAAACATAAAAAAAAGAAGTAAAACATTCTCTCCCTGTCACCCAAGGTTAGCAGAAGATTTTTGGTGTAGTGACAGACTCCAGATCTTGGATTCAAAGGAGCTATGTCAGCAGGCACGACATGATGAACTATCCCATTATTTTAAAGTGATTTTTGAGCTGAAACGTTCATATCAGTTTCTATGACAACTCAGTGTAGGTCACAGACTTCTAACCCAAGAAACCTCCTAATTGCAGTAGTTGCAGGTCATTTGTACTAATCAAATTGTTGGCTACTTTGCAAATGCTTTTCTTACTGACCTCAAACTCCCAGAAGGGCCAGACCACAGAATAATTGTTCTTCAGTATGCCTCTTAAAAGTGCCTGATGTGATGCAAATAATTCATCAGTAATAATTGATAGTATGAGAAGCAATATTTTTTATTTTCTTGAGCAGAAAAAGCTTTCCATCTTATTTTCTCTTGCTTCTGCAAATCAGATCTGAATGTGTAACTTGAGTCTACCTACAGAAGAATCTTTGTTTAAAGTCATTGTGGCTATGCTCAAATTTAGCAAATTTTCGCAGAATTGTGCAGAACAAGTAAATATAGTTATAGCAAGGAAAAAGGAAAAGATCTATAAACATATCAGGAGACCCAGAAAAGGGTTTGTATGCATAAAACCTTGCTTGCTTTTTAATAATTATTTCCACTGATTTATTAAAATACATTTTTCTCCCTTACCAACATTGCCTCAAAAAATAGTCATGTATTTCCAAGACAGAACAGACTGTCAGGTTTGATCACCACTCCTGTACTTGCCAGAAAATGTTACCTGGTTATGCTTACAGTAAGACTATGCCATTTTTGAGATTCCAGTGGCTTATATAAAGAAGTAAACTTAAAAAAATACATGTCGTCTGACTTTATCTGAGCTGTTAACTTCACCTTTGGCATTGCAGCCACCGTACCTGACGGGTTTTCTCCAGTTCCCAGTACAACGGAAACTTGAAAATTCCTCACTGTTTTGGAGTGAGTCCCAGTCACAGATCTGAATCTCCTGGATTCAGGCAACGATTGGAGAATCTCAGCTCTCGACAGGGCAAAAAGGTACATTCCTCACTTCTAATGGTCTGAAAGAAAACTTGACAACCTAGAGACTCAAGGACCGGAAAAAAAATGAAAACCAGAAACCAATTTCATGAAATTCCACAATTTCTAGGTCAGTTTCAGATTTGGAGGGCTTGAGTTATCATTTCATAGTGTCCAGTTGCTGCAATCTTAAGTGTTCCACAGACCATCCCTGCAGAAGACTATAGCATGCTCCTTATAAATGAAGTAAGGCAGAGCAGGAGTGACTAGGAGGGTGGCACTATCTGACAGAACATGGCACCTGGCATTCTTCAGCTTTCTCTGTTTCTTGAAGACATCCCAGATTTTCCCCTAAAAGCATGCTTCCTTTACTGACAGTGCTCTGCAGCTCCTGCCTGCAGGAATATACCAGAGATTTTGGCACGACTGCTGCGAAATCTCGAAGCATTATTTTATAAGGAGACTTCCTCCCCCTGCACTAACGGGAAGAACACAAGGCAAAGTCAAACAAAGCTCTTATTCATTGCCTCAGCCATCTAAGTCACACACTCCCATGCCTACGCATGCACACACAGACACACTTCAGCAAGAGCCTTGTGCGTACTCAAGCAGGCACAGCCCCAGGCAATGAAAGGAGAAAGGGCCCTCATAATTGTCATTTATCAATATTCATAAGGAACCTGCCCTAGCCCCCTCTTGTGCATACTTGGGAAAAAAAAACCAAAATGAAATCCAACCAAAATAAAAATAAAACGAAATAATCATCTTGCTGCTCATTACCGCAGGGGATTTCCTCTCAATGTCACCACTGCCCTGTGCAGTAATTGGCATTATCTGTTATCTCTGAAGCCATAATAAGGTTTGCCACGGGGCATTTTCTGTAATCATATTTTTATTTGTCAGCTTGTGAGATACAAACACCAAATATGAGCTTGACCAAAGCAAAACCCCAACACAGACAAAATACGCACGCCGCCAATCCCGGCCCTTGCCGGTGATGTCACGCCCAGCCAATGAGGCGCCCGCCAGCTCCCCACCCGCTCCCACCCCCAGTGCACTGCAGCATCCCCTCGCTCCACAGAATAAGAGGCTTTTCCTAAGGAAAGCAAGGATTTGCAACCTACCCCCATACGTGCTCCTACATTGTTTCCGACAGAAAATACAGCTGGCACTGAAATGGCTGAGAGCTCTCCTACAGTATAGAGGCAGGATATTCAAAAGGGGCTATTGATTTGGGGCATCCAGCTGCGACATCTTAAAGGCCCTGAACTTAGGAGAGCAGACAACCCAGCATTTGGTGAATGGCAGCTTAGGAAAAAAAAATAACCATTTATGTCCAAAGAAAGCCTTCTTACACTGATGTCCAAGGAAGCCCAGGCTCCTCTGCCATTTCTTGCACCACTGCTGAGCGAGTCTGCTCTGGGCACTGCAGCACGGTGCAAAGCTCTGGAGCTGGCACAGAGGAAGAGCTGGAAGCAGAAGCAACAACGCTGCATCACTGAGCTAACCGCCCTGCTTGCCAGCTCAGGCAGAGCCGCAAGGTAACACAGATACACTGTTTGCAGGTTCCCACGCAGTACCTCTGCACAGTGCTGTCTGTTCATACCCGTGGTTGCCTGTGGGTCCCTCATGCAGCGCTCTGCTATGTATACAGAAAAGTCCTTAGACAGTCCTACAGTGGGTTACCTATAAGATTTCCCCATAGTCAGCCCATACCACAAAACCCCATAAATGACTGCACCTCAGGTGCTCATACTTTCTTAAAACAACATACAGACTCAAGCTCCAAACCTATTCTGATTCCCTGTCTGAGCTGCTTGTTTGACAACAACTCTCGGACATAGGTGATCTCTCCACAAAGCAGCAGCAGAAGCCTTTTACTGACGTGAGGATTGGGGAATCCTCCTTGCAGATTCTTTGATCTGGGAATCCTGGTGCATCAATACATTTTGAGCAATGAAAGCTGAATGTGGTTACGTACTGCTGTGAAAGTAAGCCACGGGTATTTCAGTGGCTTGGGAGGTTCAGGAAGAAGATGGGACAATAATACGGGGTGGGAGACACCAGGCTATCAATCTATTCTGCCAGTTGGTTAGAGGCACCCACATTTAGTTATTAACCAAAGTAGAAGCCTTCATTTTTCAATATGGTCATAACTGGATAACCTGGCTGATGAGATGATTTGTCATTTCACTGCCCCACGACAGGACAAGGCCAGGCTTCATTGCTTAGGAGAGCACATTAACTTTTATACTCACATACACACACACATACATTTAGGTATGCTCTGATTTTCAAAAAGGTTTTAATGATAACTGTCCCGAATACAACACAGAATCTAATATAACACAGACCATACAATCTCATACCTGGAGGGAAGGGGAGCTTATGATTTACTGCTAACTTATTCAGCACTAGATGCTACTTGAGTGGGAGTTGGCAAGAAGACAGGGGTTTACTTCTAAACAAGACTACTGCCCACAGTTCAATATGTTTAACAGAGGAAAATGGATTCCTCAAGAGAGACATGCATTCTGCCTTAGAATTTCCACACATTGTTAAAACCGCAGAGGTTCTTGTCTGTCTGACAGGCTCGCCATGATCCTCACTCAGTTTATTAAAGTCAGCCATATCAAGAGGACCAGTATGTATGTGTACATATGCATGCTTTCATAGGAACTGCTATCCCAATGGAGATTCATAATTCTCTGGAATATTCATTTGGAAGAGTAAATAACTTCTCTTCAGTTGTACTTGAACATTTTTGAGTTTTCCTGGACTGGGTCTGTAAGTGTTAAGCAAAGTAGGGAACAGAAATGTGTATGTATGCAATCCACCGGTGATTACGCTGCCCAGTGTACTTAAAAAATAACAGTTGTATGACCTTACCAAGGATTATGCTCGTTATAAGAAAGTCATGATCACTCAACCCAGTCGATTAGCAGGGAGGAAAATCGTGGAATTTGCAGAATAAAACTTGTCAGAGGTCTCTGCCAAGAGAAAAAACTTAGATCCTCTAGTTAGGGTACACGAGCTGCTCTCAGTTCCTCTGGGAATTTCTCTGACTCTTGTAATCCTGCCTGTGCCAGGTAGGCATTGTCCTCAGAGGACCTTCTCACCCAGATCTACCACTTTTGAACTGCCTCTTCTGCTGACAGTATACTCACCTTATTATACTCTCAAGAAAGGCTCTTATTTCCCTTTCCATTTATTAGAAATAGGCTAATAGATTAATATTTCCTGTTGAAATGAGTCAGAGATGTAGAGAGTGGGGGTCTAAGAGCAAACTAAATATTTAGGCATCCATTTTTGCTGTGGCTGTTTATGCTGTGGATGTCTGATTTGTGAATTCTCAGCACAAAACAGTACAGAAAATCGCTGTATGGTTACTCAGAAGTAACCGCACAGTGATTACACAAATCCAGCTGGTGCAGTATCTGCCAGTGGCCCCCAGCCTCCTGAAAGTGGGCATCTACAGCTGTCTCTGACTACAGAGAAGCAGCCACGCAGACATAATGTAAACGGTCTCCCCCAGCCAATCTGTGAGGAGTTGCATTTCTGAGAAACAAGCAGGCAGTTATGGGTCAGCAGCTATACAGAAACTCTGTACTCAGATTGATTATTCAAGACCTGCCTGGAAACCTTCCTGTGTAACCTCATCTAGGTGTTCCTGCTCTGGCAGGGGGATTGGACTAGATGATCTTTTGAGGTCCCTTCCAATCCCTAACATTCTGTGATTCTGTGTGATTATAACAACTTGATTTCAGTGTAACTGAAATTACCTAAACTTGCTGAAGGTGAAGGAGAAACAGGTCCAGTTTAAAACACCACCTGAAAGCACAGGTTAAACCACACTTGATGGTTAAATCGTATGATGGACTCAGTGAGTATCAACAGCAGTCAGATCAAGGAAATTCTTCTCTACTGGAAAATAAACTAAAAGCAACAGTGACTCACATACCTAGAAGGGACTCAGTGAAGGTTGCCAAAAGCCAGCAGGTTTCCAAAAACTGAAGGAAACCATAAAATGACTTTGTTGTATTCATAATTGTCTCAAGCTTCTTCAGGGACTCATTTTCCTAAAATCACACAATCATAGAATGGTATGGGTTCGAAGGGACCTTAAAGATCACCTAGTTCCAACCCCCCTGACACCAAAAGGGACACCTTCCACTAGACCAGGTTGCTCAAAACCCCATCCCACCTGGTCTTGAACAATTCCAGTGATGTGGCATCCACAATTTCTCTGGGCAGCCTGTTCCAGTGTCTCACCGCCTTCATGGTGAATAATTTTTTCTTTATATCTAGTCTCAATTTACCCTCTTCCTTGTCCCATCACTACATGCCCTTGTAAAAAGTCCCTCTCCAGCTTTCTTGTAGATTCCCTTGAGGTACTGGCAGCTGCTATAAGGTCACCCTGGAGCCTTCTCTTCTCCAGGTTGAACAACCCCAAGTCTTTCAGCCTGCCTGCACAGGAGAAGTCTTCCAGCCCTCTGGACTTGCTCTACCAGGTCCACGTCCCTCTTATGCTGGAGGCTTCAGAGTTGGACACAGTACTCCAGGTTGGGTCTCATGAAAGCGAAGAATAAGGGGCAAAATACCTCCCTCAACCTGCCATCCTTGCGTCTTTTAATGCAGCCCAGAATACAGTTGGCTTTCTGGGCTGCAAGCACACATTGCTGGGTCATGTTGAGTTTCTGATCTTATTTTGATATACTGTATTCTCAGTTATTAGCAAGTGGCCCAAGAACGATGGAAATCAAACTGCTTTTCCTTGGTGGTTTTGGTTTTCCTGGTTAAAGCATTCCCTGTGAATGAATTTTCCTCCAGTGAGAAATGATGGACACTCTTCTCCATGATGAGTCTATCTGTGAATGGTGCACTGTCTCACAGACAGCCAAGAATTAAAAATTACATCAGCACTTTACACAATGCTTTTAGAGCTTTACACCACCAGCTACTTAATAGTAAGTAAAAGTATCAGGAAATAAGATCCCTTTATTCTGTGCCTTTATGTAACAAGTAATTCCTGTTGGAAATGGCTGTACTCACCATATTGAATGACTATGGCAGAAGTCTAAAGCAGAGATGATTTGTCGGAAGAACTTCCTGGCTTCTTTTGGTGTCAATCTTCCCTTTTTTACAAGATAGTCGAAGAGCTCCCCACCTGACACATGTTCTAGCACCAAATACCTAGAAAATAACAAAGCCAGGATTCTGTAAGCACATTGTTGTAACAACTCCCTCACACACTCAGTTATAAACAAACACCTCTATTTACATGTGGTCAAGGAGAACACTTCTGGAAAGAACAGGGGAAGAGAATCAGAATTTTAAAATCAGGAATGCTTAATATTTTTAACAAGGGTTCTGCAAACTTCAGACATACCACTGTTGGATTCAGTGTTCAATGTAATAGTGAGAGAGAATCTGGACGCTAAAAATGACTCAAAAGACCAGGAGGAGAAGAAGAGAATAATCAGGTATAAATTCTGTGGAGTGAGACTGTGTACTAGGAAGCCCGAGGTCCCTTAAAACAGCTGTGGCAAAGCTGCACTCACAGACTGTTCTGCCTTGGACACCTGAAAACCAGACAGATGTCAACAAACTAGAGGGAATTTAAAAAAAAAAAAAAAAAAAGTTTAAATTATGAAAAAAGATAAAAAGAACTACATATGTGCAGCTTACATAAGGGCTTCAGCTTTTGCTGTTGAACAGCAGTGATTTGCTGGAGTAGCTGCCCCTCCTTACAACTCACACATGAAAAATGTGAGATTGAGTGAATGAAGGCAGCAGAACGGGGCCTTGGAGTGAGAGAGGAAACCCCAGACCTCACATAGTGCTCCTGGCAGTCATAGAGAGGAGAGTGAAATCTTCTGGAAGGACAGGACTTGCCATAGATGGACTGTCTTGTTCTTGTAAGTAGGACTAATAAGAGGTAGTCAAGCAGAGGAAAACTTAGTATAAATCTCTGGAAATGTTGCCTAATAGTGGGAACGAAATAGTTTCCCCAGGGAAGTGGCAGGAACACTGTAAACTGAACCATTTTAAAATAAACCAGATATAAAATGGACTAAGCAATAGACTTCTATTGGCAAGAGGATTGCCTGAAACCTCCATGGACTTTTCCCATCTCCTTTGTGATTTTGTGTTCTACTGTCTCCTTGCTTGTTTGCCCAACATATATTATTTTAATACAGAATGAATAAATTATGCAGTCAAGTTACTTATTCAGAATCTGAAATGACAAGTATAAACAACAAATTACTATTACTTTTTACTGAAAAAACACTTTTGTTCTTTGGTTCTGTTAGCAGGTTTAAACCTTGGAAGAGAGGCAGAAACCTGTACTCCCCTCTTACTGCCTCCCACCTCTGAAGTGAGTTTCACAGTTGCACAGCAAGGCATGTGCTCTGAAAGGTGGTTTCTGTAAAACAACAATGCAAAGGTGAACAGGGCATTCAAACCTTTGGGAGCTTGCTTGAGAGACATCACCAGAAAACTTGCAAACAAGAATCTGATATTTTTTCCAAATTTTGAGTGTACTTCCCTGTCCTCTCCTCCCAACAGCCCAGCAGACCAGGTTGAACAGTATGTGCCACAATCCCTATCTCTTAACGCAGCAAGCTAGTTTTATTAACAGTATTAATCCAACTCTTCAAATTTGAGTGGACAATTAAAATAATTAATCCAGGATACTGTCTCTTCTGTACCTCAAGAAGCATAATCTTGGAAGAAATTTCTAAATTTGAAATGGAAAGAAGACTATTACAAATCTGGGGGCTTAATTACTCCTGCTTTCCATGTTTCCAAAAAGATGGAAAAGTACGAGTAAAAGCTGTTCTGAGGGAAGTAAGACTGGCTTAATAATAATGGCATTAGCCTTGGAGTTGCAAAAGTGGGACCTGAGCTCCAGGTCCATCATCAGCTCCTGTGTCACTTTCACGTGTCTGCTCCCAGTCAGCACAAGGAGAAAGCCTTTCCCTTCTTACGGAAATGCAGCAGAGAACGCAGCAAGGGATGGACGTTAATATTGTCTTGCCAGCTAAGTGAGCAGTACAAAAGCACAAAAAAGTGGACAACAAAAATGAAATTCTATGTAACTACTACTACATTTGTACAGTCCTAAAATTACATTTGGCCCTTTGAAGGCAACTGCGAGGCTGATGTGGCCCCTGGTGAAAATGAGTTTGACAGTCCTGCTTTAGGAAATTAAAGTGGTATTTTCTCCAATTCTTATAAAAATAGAAACAGATATAAGAAATAGGGTAATACTGAATGTTTTCTTTTTAACTAAAATGAGTAAAGAAGAGAAAAATCTTAACTTGAAAATCACATTTACAATATGTGGGTTACCTTCTGTCCAAGAAGAGATGAGCAGTTACCAGGCTGTCTACTGACTTCACCTTCGTAATACAGAGATTACTGCTTATCCACATTACATTTTTTGAGCAAGACATCAAACTGCTCAGAAGAAAGCTGATATGCAGTACCCATGGGCACTGGGGCGTCCACATTTTCAAATCCCAATCCTCACTGTCCAAGTCTTGACTAACAGACACTCTGGTAAGAGGGTTTGCTATGTAATTCATTCTCCCTCTCATACCAGAGATAGATCCGCCTAACTATCCACTATGGCAGACATAAGCCTGGCACAGAATCAATCCTAAAATTCTCCTTGACAGTTCCCTCTCACACTGTGCCCAGCAGAAGTTGGATCTTGCCCCCAAAATTCAAACTGATAACTGCTTTTTTTTTCTTTCCTGGGAGGCATTTTATGAAGATGATTGCAGTTACAGGCATACAGAACACCCTACACACTGGTTTCAAATGCACAGTTTTGGAAAATTACAGACCCAGCATTTCTGTCACCCACAGCAGGAACTGCAAAGCAATTTATTTTCATCAACTTCATCTTATTAAAAACACTCAACAAAAATGCACTGACACATTTTATGAAAAATAAAACAAATTGAAAGACAGGGAGCATTTACAAGGTTATTCATTTTTGCTTGCCACCTAGAAGCACCAGATATAATAATGGAAATGAACAGGGGAGAACATTTGAAAAAGATTTGTGCCTATGACAAGTCAAGGGACACAGAGTAACACAGTGACAATGCACTCTGATCTGACAAGCCCCCAACGTGACCGGAGTGAGAAGGACGACAAACACATTCCCCAGTGGTCAAGTAAAGAAATAAATGCTGCAGGGATCGTTCCACAAGTGCTGTGTGGTTATTTTTCAGCTAGGATTTCTGAGTTCAGATTTGCAGCTGATCACCCGCTAACGCTATTCCCTCCAGTACCATGTGTTTTTTTAGGATAGCCCCCAACTAGGAGATTTTTTTATTAAACAAGGTCATAATTCAGAACCTGGCTCCATCTCTGTGCAAGCCAGTGTTTTGCTGGTGCATTACATGCTGCAGTAGAAGTACACGTGTTATTTCCGAACAGGCCAATAAGAGGGGTTTAAACATTTCCAAGTGTTCCACTGGTTCTATCACTGTATGGCTTACACAATCTTCACTTAATACTGCGTATCTGTATCTATCTGTGTATGTGTGAGTGTGTCTGAGTGGCTCCATGAAAGAAGAGAATATGTACTCTGAAAAGTCAAAAAGAAAAAGCAAAGGAAAGAAAGAACATTATTCCAGAGGCTGGAAAATAAGGCATACAGAACCTGCATCTTTCCTGAATCTGGCACAGAAGAGAATCCAGATCTCCTGAGTCCACATCAGTGTCTAAAATTCTTTACTTTATCAAAGTGCTATAGGATTGGAAGTATGCCAGTGCCAGCTCTTGAAGGATCTAGGAGAAGGTAAATAACACATAGCCTGTAGAGGAAAAAAACACTACGAAGTATTTTCCCGACTTCCCTTTCTTTCCCATATCTTTCTCAGATATGACAGGTTCTCATGTCACTACAGTACTACTTTTCCCATTTGTTCTAAGCAAGTGAGTGAATTCTAAAAATCCCAGAACAGTAACCAGAACTAGTCTATGTAAATTCAGAGGTGAAAAGTAACTTACTGGTGAATTAAGCTTTTCTTAAAATATCCTGTCTACGTAAGATTGACAGCATCAGTCTTCCCACTGTAAAAATGTAGGAAACCCTGCTCTGTAGTAGCCAGTGCAAGGAGGTTCACGGAAAGGGAAGAACCAGCCTGCTGTAGTAATACAGAGAGGAGCTATATTAAAACAAAAGACTCTTAACACTTAACTCTCACAACTTGGATGCTCTGGACACGCACTAGCTCTTCTAATCCTTGCATGTCACATGAGAGAAGCATTAACCTCCTGTTCTTTACTGATAGGGAACTGCAAAGCAAAGTGACTTGCCCAGGGTGACAGTCACCCAGTATCAGACCTGGGATTAGCACCTGTGGTCCCTTATGCCTTCCAGTCCATGCTGTCCCCACCACCAATTTCCTCTGCTTGCGAGGGCACTGGAAAAACAAGAAAACATCCAGCTTCTGACACTCAATATGACGTCAAGTGCACGTGGTGTTACAAACAAACTCTTGATTACTTGTTTTCCTCACTAGATACACTCTTTAAGAGGCTGCAAAAGTTTTCACAGGCCACAGCTTGCTTTCATAAAGACACCAATGTCCACGTCTTGCATGATATCTCATATGCCTGCTACAAGCCAAGACACAAAACAAAAAATCTCTGGTTAAGTTTTAGAGCTTGAAGGAGAGATGACTTTGGCCTTTAAAGACAAAGCAGCTTAATGCTTAATACAAGAATAAATTAGTAGTACTGGAGAGAATCAGAGAGATTGCGTGCAGCAGCATTTTATCTATTCCTTTTGCCGTTTTTCTATCTGCATCCCACCATCACCACCTCCCCAATAAAGCTAATAAGTTCCTAACCTCAAATGAACCACTACGTGTCATATCAGAGACATGCATACAGCTTATAAAAGTAAGCTTAGAATAATCCTAGACTCCTTTCTTTCTTTTTGGTTCATTTTATTTACTCTTTCAGGAACCAAAACAGTAAAGAAGTAATAATGAAAACCAAACAATATAGCAAAGGAGGGATGATTTCTGCACATGAAAGAGATGGAATAGCCAAGATGAATGTGGAAAAGTGTGGTCTTAAACTACCTTTGTGCCCCTCAGATTCTGCTTATCCCAGGAATCAGCACAGACTCCAGAGCTCCCTAATTCACAGCAGCGTCCCCATGGTTGACTGTGGCTTGTTCTATAGCTTAGACTGGAAACATAACAAAAAAACCACTGTGCCTTTCCTCCTCAGTACCCCAACTTGCCTGTATTCTGGGGATCACAAGATATGACAGCCCATCAATTTCACATCATTACTGTGTCCTTCAAGTCACTTCAGTTTTTTTTCCAAATCCTGCATGTCAGTAGGACTACTAAAAACGGAGATGATGGTTCACTTTCCTCTGGGAATGATCAATAAATATTCAATGATCAAAACCAATTTTGTCTATAATAATAGTAATATTTTTTATTACATCCAACTAGGCTAACTACCTGACAGGGCTATGGGAATTTATGATACCACTACCATAAGTTTAAAAATCACAGCTGTGACTTTTGCTCCCAAACACACAAAAAAATTTGCAAAATATAGATAGACAGAAATCAGTATCATTTTCTTCCTTTGTTCCTGAATAAACTAAGATGTTGGTTTTCATTTCTAACATCTTCGGTTGTCCTGTCATCAGTTCAAACACAATGAGGCTAAAATAGAACTCTTAGTCTTACCACTCCATTCCACTTCTTCCTTTCTCTACCCCTAAGGACAACACTGCTTGTTTGATTACAATTCAGGCTTGTAGTGCAGGTATTACCTTTAGCTCCAGCTTTCTTCAGGTCCCTATAACTTGGTTGTAACTGCTATGATAATGGTTTTCCATGTTGACCACCCCCTCCATGCCTCCATTGTCTCCTTTTTTTTTTTAGTACTGTATCTAACACAAATCAGCTGCCTTCACTTCTAGATATCTTGTAGCCCACTCTGTAACCAATCTAGGATCTCTTTCCTGGCCTTTGAGGTTGACTTCTATCTGACCAGCCTCCAAACCCAGGTTCCACCATCCCCTTGCTAAATATCCAAGCAAAGGATTCTCTCCTGTCACAACACACCCCTACACAAGGAAGAGCATAATTGTTAATGAGACAGCTATTCACACATCATCATTTTTCTTCAGCCCCTTCCTGAAGACTGTACTTTGCTGTGATGCTTGACAATCGCTTGGACTTTTCCATCACAGGGCTTCCAATGTTGCTTGGTGCTTTGGCTTGTAAGGTGACGAGGGCATGGGCTCTGCTTTTGTCCCATTCTTGGCTGGTGCCAGCACAGCAAGATCTTCTCCATCACCAGATTACCTTCGTGCTACAATACTATGAAGACATCACTTGAAACAGTAACAATGGCACTTTTGGTGATGATTTCTCCTTCCCATCCGGTGGACTACACCACTACTTATTAAAAGGTGCCTTTGCCCAAGCCCTAGGCCATTTTGAGGAATAACTCACAGAGCTCTCACTGAGGCAAGGGAGCTACGTGCTACCTCCAAGGCAGGACTGTAATAAAACAAACAGGCTGGCTCTGAGCAACGCCTGGAAAAATGCTGTTAAAGAAAGACTAACTGGCACAGAGAACACCAGGACCATGCATTACCAGATATTTATGGCAAAGTAACAAAAAAAACCCTGAAACAAAAACACCAGTTATGATCTGTAAAGAATGAAAAGCTGTCTTGAAGTAATTAGCAAGAATGGTGTGAAATACTAAAATTCTTGCCAGATGGGATTGCTCGCAGTGGCACATCAGTATACATCCCAGCGTGGGTATGCAGCTCTTGCTTTCTCAGCCTTACGCATGAAGACAATTTATGAGACATTCACAGCTACACAAATTAGGTCATCTGCAGCAATACAAATGTATTTATTATTATAAAAGCATTAGACGGATAGACATCTTTAGATGAAAGCTCCTACTGAAACACAAAGTATTTCAGGTACGCATTACAAATGCAAAAAAATAAGAGTAACAAGATATAATCTATGGTGCTCTAGGAATGCTAGCCAATCCACATGGCTTCTTGTTTGGGTCAGGCAATGCAAGTTTTGTTCATCAGGGCATGCGATTAGCTGTCTGTCAGGGAACAAATTAATAACCCATTTTTAATTAAATGGTATGATACTTACACATACGATGCACAACCCCACTTACATCTAACCAGGCAGGTTGGTCTTCTGCATAAGCCTGAAATGGACCACTGGGAACCATTGCACATCACTGGGTGATGTTCTGGGACTTTTACTAAACCAGAAGTGAGATCGGATATTCTTGGTGGCACTGGCTAGCTTTTAGGATGCACAGCTTCAGGTGTGCACTCCAGCAAGATGGAAAGCACGGATGCAGTTATATATAGAGAGATACACATAAAGACAAGAAAAGTCAGGAGAGCTCCTGCTTGTTTCCTCTTTGCTCAGGAGTTTACTGTTTTGTGATACCTATGGGTAAGACATTTCATGGAATGACCACACCTGCTGAGAAGCTACTCTGTTTTATCACTTACTAGTCAATTACCGCATGAAAATCATGAGCGTAATTCTAAAACTGGGGAACGTGGCGTGGATCAAGACACTCTGGAGTTGATGCAGATGTCTAAACAATTACCAAGGTCAGGGATACAAGACAGGTAGGAATCTCCTTTATAAAGACAGATACATCTATAGTTCTTTTCTGTCCCTATGTTTATTGCTCTCCACATCTGTAAGAGCCTCTTGAAGTTTGGACACAGAATCAAATGCAAATGGAAATGGTTGCTCCACAAACGGCATGTGCGAGGCACTGCCATTGATTTTGATGAATCTTGAACCATCTCAAAGTAACCCATAATCCCCAGCAGATTATTCACAAGAAACTAACTAGTCCTTTTGACAAATTCAGCTAAGAGGTAGAAAAAACATTCCATTTCAAAGGTCTGGTGAATCAGCAAGGGTTTGTACCAGCAGACTGCTGAAGAAAAGCCTCCAGAAGAAAAAAATCCTGGCAATTCATCTTCCATGCTACCACCCTACTTGCAAAATGTCCTTCCATACATACATATGAACAGACATATGTGTAACAGGGAAGAGTTGCTCAGCCCAGATTGATACGTTGTAGTTCTTTGATGGCTTTTTCACTGCAATATTTTCTATTGATTAAATAATCTCTATCAGATATTAAGCCCCTTGTTATTGGCGCAGCCTATAAATTATTCAGAAGTTATATAAATTCTTGTAGTGGGCATGAATTTTTAAACCCTAATTTGGCAAAAGGCCTGGAACTCTATTTTTTCTGTTTGTTTGTTTAATTTTTTCGTCCCCTGCAAGAAAATGCACACGCAGTAGATTTTTTTTTTTTTCCAAAAGACAATTTTAACTCTAGTCTGCTTGTTTGAATTGAGATTGTATTTGATCGCTCATTATGTTTGGACATGAACAGGTTGGCGCTTCTGGGGAAAAGAGAAGTAGTAGGAGATGCTGCTGCTGCGCTTTGTACCTTTGATTTATTGGGGATGAAAGGTGTTTTGAGCAGTGCCTTCATGGTGTGTAGTCATGCATCCCAAGGCACTGCAGCAGCCATCCTACTCGGGCACATGATATGGAATGGATCCAGCTAGAGGGATCCTCAGCACAGGACAGGTAGAACTAAGACAACACTCATCAGCTCACTGTTACAATTCTGCTAGCAACCATAGACACTGGGGTTTTACTCTTCAGAGCTAAGTGGCCTCTCCTTTAACAAGCAGGGCCCAGACACACACAATGTTTCCTACCAAAGCCTGAAAGAGAAATTAGACACCTAAATATACCACAGCTCTGGAGATACTTCTCCCCTTGACCTTTGTTCACATTGCAGCATGGCTTCACTATGGGCCTGTTTTCTCTGAAGCCCAGAACAATGGTTTGGATGGTATGCAAGCACACATGTCAGGCAGTGAGGAGAAGATACAGTCAGGCTTTTTGGGTGGAGCTTATTAGGACTGTGTTGCACAGGGTGTAGTATTAATCATCGCCACCAGCTCTGTGCAAGCCCTGCGTTGTGCCAGTCTGGCACCCCTCCTGCAAGCATGGACACCTGTCCTGGCCGCAGCATCACCTTCTCTGGCCTCTACCCAGCTGCTGGTCTCCAGACCCACCCCTGGCTCCCCTCATGTGCTCTAGCGCCACTCCTACAGCTGACAGGCTTTCCTTTGGCTACATGTGATTGCAATTCATGACAGTACTAAAACTAGTGAATAGAAGAAGAAAAGGGGTCAAAGTAGCTGATTAAGAATATTTCTCTTAATTCTAATCAAGGCTCAGGTGGAACATAATTTTGTCTTTCAATCCTGTTCTATTTTCTTTTCCTGTATCCACAGCATCTGACACCTCACTATTAGAGTACCATTAAATAATTTTCAGCACTGAGCCCTTGGAGCTGCTCCAGCTTTCTGAACCCTCCTTCTGCCTTTAGACAGGTTTCCCTACAAATGGACTGAATGTGAAAGTCCTGGGCTACCATTAACAGAGGAACACGCAGAAACATTTTTTCTCTTTCTTGCATCCTGTGGCACCTCACAATTAGTTTGCAAAAGAATAAACAGAATTACAGGAAAACCCTGCAGGAGAGGGCTGGCAGCATGAATGCCTCTGCAGACACCAACAGACTTGTTAGTCTTCGACTCCTGCTGTCAGTTGATCCTGTATAAGCCAGAAATGTGAGCTGTGCACAGGTAGGAGGACATTTTAATTTCGTTATCTGGCTCATTGGGAAGCACCTTCACCTCTGAAATCAGGAGGTGGTGTGTTGTGTACATGGCAATGAGGCTTGGGCACTTGGCCAATGTTAGCACTATACTGCTGAATGATGAGAAAGGGACTTGCGCTTGGACAAAGAGCTGATGAATGCACCGCACATTCCAGAGAACAATATTCTGACGTCCACTCCCTGTCTCAAAACAGACTCTTGTTTAAAATGCTAATCAAGCTGGACAATACAGAGATTTAAAATAAGGGTTCCCACAAAATTTGAAATCTTAAGTGTGAAGATTTGAAAATTAATTGATAAAAATCTATGCATATATATACAAATATCTGTATGCACCTATAAAAAGAAATTTATTGATAAATACACACAGACATTGATGGAAAGGGCATCAAGAAATACTTGTATAAACATCTGAAAGAAAAGGGCATGGAGAAGTCCTAAGATGTTTTTATCTCATTTCCACCCTCCACCAACCCCCCAGTAATTTAAACTAAATAGCTAATCAAATAAGATCAAATGGATAATACTACCTCTGTCAGGAGTTCTGCAGCAAAACTCTATCAGTCAGCTTTATCCCTTTTGGAAAGAGAAGGTCCATCTCCTGTGGACTATGTGATGGCACTCAGGTTGCCATGCTAACAGCTCCTTCAACAGAGGAGCTGTTTTAAGATCAAAAGGAAAGCTGAATTTACTGCATAAAATGCAGTAAATGTACAAATCAGAGTTTTAAGAATAAAGCACAAGATTGCTTCGTAGAAAACCTCCGAGCCAATCACTTCACTCATGAAGGAGACTAGCCTTTGCATGTTTCCTCTTATTTAATCCTCAACAAGGCTGCTAATGAGAACCTCCTGCCTATTCACAGTGGTAGCACTGCTAAGTGCGTATGAACTCCGTCTTCCTCCCAGGTTACTACACAAATACTAACAAGGGCCAATTCTGGAAAGACCCTTTCTATACATAGCACAGAGGAAAGAGGACCATTACTCAGTTCATTTACAATGCAGAAAACATATGGTCAAAGGAGTGTTTCCCGTCCACTATGAATTACAAAACGCACCAAAACTTTGCTATCAGCTTTGTTACTGCCTTGCTCATTCCTTTAGTTTACTTACATTTCCCTGAAATTCCTGACTGTCTGAACTTGGTTAGTCAAAATGACTGGTGCACACATAAATTCTGGCAGCTCATAAATTCTTAAACAACTCTGGGCTTAGCCCATACCAGACTATTTTAAATCGATCTTTAACATACGAGGATGCTTCCCCGATTCTTGGCTGTTTTGTCTATTAACATTATATGATGGGAGAGAGGGAGGCATAGATTGTCTATAGCTATTTCTAAATTGCCTGTTACTGTGGACTCCTAATCTTGCTTAAGGCCTTACGTGTGATCATAGAACAAATACAAAATAATTCATCTGTGAGTAATATTGCTAGTTTAGCCAACACAATGTATACCCAAGGTGGTGTATCAGCATACATACAGAGAGCAACAGTGCAACTGTGTTTTCTCCTATGCACCTAGAACTGTAGTTCACTGTCCTACTACACAAGACGACTCAAAATGCTGGATAAAGAGCTGAAAGTCTTAAGGGTTCATAGCTATCTCCATCTCCCCAACCATCTTGGTAAAAAAACCCACCAAAACAAACGGCAAAGACTGCTAGGCTTACACATATATGCTAACAGCTTTTTTTATTAGTAGTATTTTTTAAAACTAATTTTCAGTGTTAAATAAACTGTGGAAAAAGGATTTGATTCGTGGTTGCATTAGGAATCTGCTCAACCAAAGCCCCTTGTCACAAATTAAATCCTAAATGAAAAGTCAAACATGATTTGTGAAATTAACATTTATGAAGGAAACACTCCCCAGCGCTGCATCATGATTAGTCTCTGGCATCTGAAATATCACCCATAATTCACAAGCTCCTCTGAAACCATGCAACTACCGCTACTGCTGAGACGGCACGCGTGATGGAAAGGTGATGCCAGAACCAGAGAGCAGTCCCTTTTTTGATGCTGGTGAGAACTAGAGGTCACTGTATCTTATTATTTGGGAAAGTACATGCGTACACACTTATCAACCCCCACATGCTTGTAACACTTCACCCCTCCACAGGCACTCTCTTCCACCTTATAGATTTATCCAAGGCCATGGGTATTTCTAATTTTAAACACAAAGGCTTGGCAGAAGTTCTGCATTGTGCCCTTTCTTTAAAATAGTGACTAATAAAAAATGAAACGTAATTAACAGTTGTTGGCTCTTTCACAGAATCAGTGCCTTTGTGGGGAGATGCAGACAGCTCAATCCTACAAGCAGAGGATCTACAACAGAAAGAAGATTTAGTGATTGTTACAGGCTAAATGTGCACTTGCAAAACCCGCTTTGGAGTCCCACATTTTTTAGAAGCCAGGATATCCAGATAGGGCTTAAAGATGTGGGATGTTTCCCTTTTCAAAGTGATTTTCTGCAGGGAGATACTTTCCTGCCAAGGAATGCAGTAATTTTTTTGAAATCTTGGTGTAAGACCATCCCCACTGCTTTTAGCACTAGACATTCTTCATGTGGAGTAAAATAGCTCCCAGGTCTTTGGGGGTAAAGAAGGAAGAGTTCAGCTTGGCTGTTGGCTTCACAGGTTTTCAGAGTAAGAAGAAAGCTCCAGTATCTCTATAACCTATCCTCTCATCCCAAGTGGTGATCACGGCCATTTCTTCTTCATATATTCATACACTGCCTCCACCACCCGAGTATACTACACCTACTTGGAATACATCAGCTGCATGCTGTGTTTATGCAAGTGTGTGTGTGTTGTATGTATGTATACATAACGTACAAATAAACAAGGATGACAAAGAAGAATATTACATCTTTCTTAACCAAAAGAAAGCATAGGGCCTCATCCTATCCCCCTTTAAACCAGGATTTTGTGTAACATGTTGCCATTGTGAAAAATACTGCTTTGAAAATAGATCCATCTTTCTGAAACAACCTGTAAGGTGTTTTTGTTTTGTTTTGAGCACTCTCTTCTATTTGCAATAACATGTTAAAAAGCTGAAAATAACACTGAGTTCTCTACTGGGTTGCCCTTTTCCATTTGGAGAACATTTTTTTTTTTTCCTGTTGTGCCAAGATTAATGTGGCCTGTTTGTTTGACAACAGATCCAACATATCTAGTGCCCTGTCAAGGTAAAATGACTCTGTCTGTGGACAACATCCCTGTCTGGCACTGGCAATGAACTGAAAAAAAAAAAGGCTTTGCTACTTAACTATAACTGCAGAATCATCAGGAGATTTCAGCAGCTCTTAAAACCAAAAACCGTTATTGATGGGGCAAATATAAAATA
Organism: Patagioenas fasciata; assembly: GCF_037038585.1. NCBI lineage: Eukaryota > Metazoa > Chordata > Aves > Columbiformes > Columbidae > Patagioenas > Patagioenas fasciata. The sequence continues at coordinate 17,569,335 of NC_092524.1, forward strand.
TTGTTAGTGAGAGTCAAGGGTTTCAATGAATACTATTAGGCAAGAGAGGTTATTCAAATTATTCACTGTAACAGGCTGTTACAGTTTTTATTCAAAATGGTTCCAGATCTTAGAGGTACAAACCTTCCTTCCCTCTTGCTGTTTAAGAGAAAACATTGGTTTGTCCTCTACCCTACATTTAAGTAGGAAAAGAAACAGCATATAAGTACAGAGAAGAAAATGAGAAAAGCCAAAGAAATAAGGACTGTTCCTTACTCATCCAAGTACCAGATATCACACGGACACCAGCCGGGGATGAAAACACATCCTGCTCCATTCTTTCACAAATGTTACCAAGTTCCAAACCCCTCCTCTCCCTCCCTTCCCCATTCTCTGGCAGAAGCCAGTAATACCTACAAATATTTTTTATTTTCGTAAACATCATGCAGCTTTAAAACATGTGGATGTTCTATCAACTTCAGGATGGCTATTTCCCGCTCCACCTGGAAGAAACAAAAAGAAACAGAGAAGATTAGAAGCTTGGTCTTGGAATACATTAGATATCATCACACATTTTCTTCCTATTTATATTTTCTGCTTCTCTTTATATGCAGAGGATATGGAAACTTACAACAATATATCATGTTTAGCACTCACATAACTCAAGAAAAATTACATTTATTCAGCCTCAGCGCTCTCTGACCTGTTGGACAGAAAGTCAGCAAAATTTCAAGGTTGAAAGAAAATTCCTGAGTTTACTAAAGGGATTTAGCTGTAGGAGTTATATGAGCATTCAAGGCTGTTCCTGCCCCACAACCCAAAGCCAATGACATATTCTCAAAGTACAGAAATTGTAAGATGTTATTTAGGGCTCTCCTGACCTCCAACAAGCACAGGTGTAGCCATGCTGTACTATGTATTGCATACTCAACTATTATTAGAAAATCCCCATCCTGAAGAATTTGCAGTGTATGTAGGGGAAACAAAGAGTGGAAGACAGACAGCAGTTTGATTTTACAGCTGCAGAACAGAGACACAGAAAGGGAAAGAAATATAAAAAGTGACAAAAGAAGTACAAGGCACAACAAGAAATTAAACCCGATTACTGGAGACACAGTGTTCAGAGCCTTAAGCGTAAGACTGTGTCTTCTCTCAATTCCCAATCTGTCCTAGCATGGCTACTTCTAAGAGCATGTCTTCAACGCAGAGTTAACAAGTCGTGACTAAATCCCTGTAATTAGCACAAGGCGTGTTCTCACCCAAAAATTCCTATAATGATTGCTGTGGTGTTTTTAACTTGAATTTACTAAGGGTATTCATTAGAGATGGAGCCAGTGTAATTCCTCAGCTGCTATCAAAATTGCTCTGTGCTGCTCGAAGCCACACTGTAACTGCTCTGATCTGACCTAGGCTAACTCGAAGGGAGTTAACGTAGCATTGTGGAAACTGTAGATAATGGAAATAAACTCTGCAACAAGAGGCAGTCGAAGCATCACATGGTCATGCACGACAGATTTCCAGGAATCCACAAAGGCAGAAAGAAGACCTAAAGATGTAAACAAGGACAAATGGGTAGGTTTTCTTCCAGTCCTTCAAATAACTGATTGTCCTGGAGCTGCTACGCTAACAAACTACACATAAACTACAAAACCATTCCTTAACATCTCCCCTGCAGGGATCAGACAAGTAATTTGGAACTTACCGCAGTATACCTTCAGGTTTTGATGTCTTTTAATTTCCTGAGATACTATCCTCCGCTAAGCCTGAACACAAACAACTTTCCCTGAATGCCAGTAAGATACTCAGCAGGAAATTAGAAAGCAGCAGTTTTCCAGCACTGTGCAGAGGAGGAGGATTTCCCAGCTTGCTGCTTATCACCCCACATCTCTCTTCCTCTACACCACCACACAAAAAAAAAACCCAAAGGCAACTCTTGTATCGTATCACCCTTGGCCTTTCTTGGATAAAAGGATGGACGAAAGAATGTTTGTACATGTGTCAATCTTAGTCTTTCAGAGACATTTATTCCTCTTTGCAGAGTCAAAAGTCATCTGAGAGACCCACTTCCACACTTGGGATGTATGGAAATAGCTCCTTCAGAGAAGTGGGGAATGCATGTAAACATGTATGTATGCACTTCAGCCCTGCCAGAACTGCTATGAATTCAGCAATACACAGTACTTGACGGTAACAGGTCTGTAGATGTAACTTACTCATGACCAGCACTTAGACGAAAGTTGCTCATACAAATAGGAAATTAAGGTTGCGTAGATTTTAACTGTACAACTATCCCACCAAAAAACACGGGGAAGAGCTTCTTTATTCAATTTTTGTCTCCTCTTCATAAAGATCCATTACTCCTTTCTCTTACAAGATATACAGTGATGTTTGCAGAGGGCTTGTTCAGCCCTGTAACTGATAAAGTTGGATTTGCTTCAAGAATGATGAAAAACAAAATAGAAGAAGCACCCACTGCCATAACACTCCTGCAACAGTACCGAGGCTCACCATCAGCACCATGTACCGCAGCTGCTCAGGAACTGAAGCTCCAACAGATTTCCCTTTGGATGGGGCAGACCAGGTATTTCATGGACACTGCGACCACTGTACTAGCTACGGCAGGGATCATTCAACCCTGCTCTCCCTCCTGGGGGATATCCTGCCTGTGAAGGATGAAATTGCCTGGAGATGGGCTGTCTAACTGCACTACAGATTCACTTCTGAAAAACCTCTTGGTGGGTGCAGTGGCAACGTATGTTCACACCATGTGAGTGATGGATGGATCCAGTCAGGGTCCTTCTTGGTTACTGTCCTAAAGCATGAGAAGAGGCAGTGATTTATGACTGCTGCATGGAGGAGGGGATTCAATTATGGCACTGCATAGCCTATGCTCAGCAACAAAAAATAAGACCAGAAAGCAAATACCTACCTACTACTGACAGATTTACTCTAGGAAGCAATTAGAAAGAAATAACCTGAGTTACTTTCATAATTTTACATGCGTGAGTGCAGAAGGCTCTGTGCATATCTTAAGCAGCCTGGGAACTAAATCCTTAGAGGAAATACAGTTGTGGAAGTCTTGATTTCAGTGCCAGGTATGCAGAAAGCATCAGGCTTGATGTGCCTGGTAGCATTTCACTACAACGTATTCAGTACAGTGGTGTGTTGCACCACTTCAGTGCAGTCAGCAGTCAGCTTTCCACAGTCTTTTACCTCTTCTAGCTGTAAACCACGGACAAAAATAATCTATGCCTCTCAGTAAAACTTTGTATAATCCTTCTGTGAAAAGGGGCTTTATGAAGGAAAAGTGTCATTACTGTAACTCTCATAGTCCAGGCCTTGGCCCTGTTCAGAGAAGCAAGACACTAATGGCTGTATGACTTCAAAAACTAGAGATTCCCAGCTCTCTAAACAGCAATCTGCTACAGATTATCCTCAAAAATCTTAAAACACTGTCCTGCCTCTTTTCCTTTCCAAAGAAAAACAATAGTTCGCCAAAACGTGCGATGGACCACCTTCTCAAAATTACTACTGCACTCATTGCTGATGGGTGACTCTACCAGTTCCTATTCATTTTTCACATGCCCACAGAGAAGCCAGTAATTAATACAGGCTGGACACAGACTGTAGATCCCAACAGCAATTTTATTAATGTATGGCTCAGGAGGACCTAGCAGCCACTGTGTCATTAGCAAAGGAGAGGTATCTGAACTCATTGGCAAAATAAAAGAGGCCTGAAATAGCATGCAGCTTTGCCTTCTTCCCTAGAGTTTTGTCACCCCTTGGCATGCCTCTTTTTGCGCATCCCTGTGCTTGCAAGCCACAGAGTGCTGTCCAGCTCGGAGCTGGCAAGGACAGGGGAACAGAGAAACCCTGCAGGGGTGTTTGCTTTAATGCAGATGCAATTATCAGAAAGCAGGCCAAGCTCAGAATAGCCTGTCTGGGGAAGCTCAGAGCCTGTGATAAACAGGAAACATGGAGAAACATTCGCATAGTAGTTTAAAGAGAAAGGAAAAAAATGGATCCTTCTCTGTCACATAAACACTGGGCCATGTCACAGGGTCCCAACTACAGCCTGGGCTGCCTCATGGCATGGTAGGTTACTGACTATGCAGCCTTGGGGCTGGGCAAGAGAGCTGTGAAGGGCTACAGCAGCTCAGATGGAGACACGTTGCTAACTTGTAACCTTGCAGATGCCAATTAGAGGTTTTAAAACTCTATGCAGGAAGCTGATTTGACAAGATGCTCCAGTGATTCAGCTACTTGCAACACGGGGGCAACGTGACCCTTAGAGGAATAATGCAAAACTCCAGTTCCCTCACCTCCATCTCCACTTCACCCTCCTTCCCCAGAGGAAATCACATCTCTGGCGACAAGTGTCTGCTCTCACAGACACACGAGGTGCTAATGCACCTAGAAGGCAAGGAGGGCAGGTCGAGGGAGCCTGAAGGCTTGTCTCAATGATGAAGAAAATTTCTTTTTCTCTTGAATTTATTTGCTCAATAACAATTGGGTCACTCATCACCCATATGGTGCTTTGAGAACCCGAAAAATGAGGAGGACAGCTGTCTCTTATTTTATCTACCAAATCTGTGCAAGCACTATATGACAGTCATCAATTGCAGTGTTTCTCAGAGAACACTTATTCCCAAAAAGCTGGGGAAAAGCAGAAGACATTTCTCCTCAGATGCTTTGAAGTCCACCAGCAATGCACTACAAATCTCAATTGACATCAGTGGCTCCTATATTACTCAAAACACTGCCCTGAGAAGGAAGTCTGGAGCTGCGGAAGTGGCAAGGGCCAATAAAGCCCTGCAAGCTGCAAATGTGTTGTGCTGGTTTTGCTAATCACAGCAAAATGGGGGGAGAGTGTGTGGGTGGCGTGGGTGTGGTAGGTTTTCATGTGAAAATCAAGCTTTCTGATGTTGACTCTGCTTTGCTTTGAAGTAATTAATGGAATAATTTTCAGAACTCATGGCTGGGCTGTCCCTCAGTTACCAGAAACCTGGACATGAATTTCCTCTGAGTTCAGAATTATTTCGATTTAGGATGAACTTCAAAGGAGGCAGAGATTCAGATGCTCATTCAGCTCCTCAGGTTAGAATTCAGGCTGGAAACCTTGTACCAAAATACCTACTTTCTCCAGTGTCTGGTCTGCTCTGTAGTAATTTGGATTTCCATTACAAGAGCACAGAAAACAGAACGTAAATCACTGTGATACTTCACTGAGTTGAAGCAGTAAAACCAAAGATAAGAAGAAACTAATCTCAAGTTCTCTGGAAAATCTGTGTTTCTGCCATAACATATATTGCAGGAACAGACTCTAGCATTTTATTGATTTGGTATTTTTGCCTCCATGTTATGTCAGACTGAAAGTTAAACATGACTGGCTTCGGTAAAGAACATCTAGGTCATCTGTTCACTCTTTCCCATAATCACAGAATAAATAGGCTACTCTTGAAATCAGAAGAGAAAAGCACTAAAGCAGAAAGGGCTTTATATGACAAGTAACTGTAGGCCCAGTATGTCCTGTAGGGTCATCACTGCTGTAGGGATATCATTCTTCAAAAAAAACTTAAGCCATTGCCAAGCCTAACCAATTACACATTGTATCAGTCGCATCCTTAATTTCAATGGGAGCATAAACAGAGCAGAAGTGGAAAAAAACCCAGATTTTAAATGACTAAACATTAAAGTATTTTATTCAGCAGCTCTGCATTTACTTGATTTTTCACTTAAAGTGGCCTTTCATCAACTTTGTCCAAAACTTCTTCAGCAGGGCATTATGGAAGCAGAGAACCACATAAGCTGTCCATCTATGGAGAATGTTTCCTGCTGCTATTGTAGCCATTAGCTTCAGATTTCTGAATATACTGAGCCATATCCAAAATGTATTGAAGTCAACAAAAGACACCAATTGACTTAAGTGGGTTTTGAATCAGACCTTCTAATGATCATTAAGTGGTATCTGGAAGAAATCTTCTATTACATAATTTTGACTAATTAAATGCTTTAACATGAATTCAGGTTTTCAGCTAAGTACTAGTAATTACAAGAAGATTCCACAAAAACTGAATAAATGAGGGGGGAAAACTAGACAGAATCAGGGAGCCAGACAATGCTGTACAAAATACTTACAACAAACAGATAAAATTACTGGAAAGCTGAGCAATTCCTCAGTTTATTGAAAGCTCTATTATGGGCTCATTCCACCACAATTTTTGTTTGCATGTGTGCTTCTCAAAGCTATTTCCCCATAAATGAAAATAGGTATGTGTGAGAAGCAAGTGAGATGCATATTTGATGCCAAAATTTGCATGTGCAAACTTCTATACCACATTTTCCACAAAATACTATTGTAACAGAATGTCAGTTTCTACTTGTCTTTATTGAAACAAGTATTTTTTCTTAGTCCCTTCAAAACTGGAACTCTAAAGCTCCACTGAACCTCAAAATTCGGGATAAAGTCTGAGGGTATGAAGTCAGCTGAATGGATATTTTGAGAATTTTCTTGGAAATCCCTCCTGCTAGTGCCAATGCACCTCCACAACAGAAGAGTACTCCTGGTCTGCCCTGACATACTGATTCCAAGTTCTTGAAGTGATCCTTCTGGTTATCTAACTATGGAAAAGCCTTCCCAGGAACTTAATGGTTTGATTCAGTAGTTAACACCTGCAGTGTTTCTTAGCATTTTGTCATAGACTACCAAGTGAATATGGCACTCAGACTTATCTGCAGCCTATGCTTCTTTAAGAAGCATCAGGGCTTCACGCAAGAGATACTGATGGGAGCTGACAAGGAGTGGATTTATTCATTCAGCACTTGGGATTATCTGCTGCCTGGTGGTACACAGCTAACAAGTGACTGACGTGCAAGTCTCTGCCAGCAGTCAGCAGAATTGGCCCCTTACACCAGAAGGCAAATAGCCTCCCTGTGCCTCCTGTCACCTTCGGCGAGTGCCACATCCTGGCTGCCATCGCTGAGTAGTGCAGGACACAGGACACAAACCAACGGCTGGAGAAATAACCTGATCTTTGACTTACTACTCTTTCCCCCTCATTATCCTGTTTTTTAATGTTAATGTGCACTGTGCTTTCTTTAACCCAAAGCAAAATGTTTGCACAGCTGGTTGTTTTTGTTTTTTCTGGAGAAAAAAACCTAACTGACATGGAGACAGCCCAGTGCTTACGAGAAACCTGCCACTTCCCATCAGCAGCCACAGCCAAGCCTGTGTGAACACCAATATCTGCTGCTCCAAAGCAGCACACTCAGTCCCTCTCACATGAGCAGCCCTCCCTGCCATGCCAGACGTGACGCACTCACCCCAAACTTAGAAATGTAAGTCTAGCCCTGACAAGCAGTGCTGTAGACAGTACTCACCTGCAGCCTTTACCCTCGAAGGACCAACAAGCTTATGTCTGGCTTGTTCCAGGGATGTGTGTGTGTATGTTAATGAATGCAAGAGCAGGAAGCCAACAAGCCCTGTGCAGGAGCACAGGAAAGTAACACTATTCATAACTCACCTTCCTCCAGTAGAAGTTAATTCTACTGAAGGTAGAACGTACATTCAAGAACATTTAAAGCTTTGTGGGCTGCTATGCTGAGCTGTGGAAAAACAGTCACTACCCACAGAGGAGAAACAAGCTGCAAAATTGAGGGATATAGAGATTTCAACTCCAAATAATACAAGTACAGAGCTTCTTGTATTATTTGACACATTACAGATTTAATATGGGCAGTACAAAACACAGTGTCGGAACATCTGAGCCAAAGAGTGGGTGGAGGATGCTGAATCCATTAAGGGAATATGGGGAAGCACGAAGGACGTGGTACAGCATGGCACAGCATAACGTTCTGCCAAAAATGTAGTGGAGAGCTTCTGAGAGCACTGGTGGAGAATATGATAAGGCAGAGGCTTTCCCAGGAGCATCCAGGAAAGGGACTGAGACAGTGAAGCGATGCTGACAGTACCATGGGCTGGATCCTTAGGGAGTCCACCATCAGTAGGAAGAGAAATTTAAAAGCACAGTTTTGGAAAAGCTTCAAAGGATAAACCCTCCACCATTTCCTATGTGTCTCTGCTAGCCTCTTTCCCCCTATCTTTTTCTCCATTAGTCACACTGGCCTTGTTTAGCTCCTTGGCATTGTCTTACACAAATGTCCTTTACACTTTCTTCCTAATACTCTTCCAGAAGCAATCAATAGGATTGATGCTGTTTTCTTCTCTACATCTTGCCTTAATGACCATCTCTGATTCCCTAGGAAATAAGGCAGGTAACAAATGCTCCAGGAGAGGGCAGAACAGGCAGAGCTTTGCAGAGATTGGAAGCAGAATGCCAGATTCCATCCCTGCCTTGACCTGCTCCACAACAAGCCTACTGACATTAATCATTTACAAGAGCAGAAAACAGATGATATGATTTTTGTTATTCTACTATATTCACCTATCCTTCACTTTTGAATGCCCCTTGACTCTTCTGATGGATATTTGTATGTACTTGTATATTAGGATCTCACTTCAGCTGAGCTAATAAATGCAGCGAGATACAAATGGTTGGTATTGTATCTAGAAGGGATTCTCCATCCCAGCAGTCCCTCAGAGCTCAGAAGCAGAAGCTGAAGCAACCCACAGCTCTATCCTTTGTTTCCACCTTCTAAATACACCGTTCAAGCACAATGGCACCTCCCAGAGGAACATGGTTGCAGACAAACAGTAGCACAGACCTCATCCAGGACCTGTGAAAAGGCCAAGGGCAACACAGACTCACAAAGTTCATGTTTGCACTTCGCTTTGCAATAAAGAGGGAGCCTTGAGGGGAGGCCTGGCAGCTGCAGGCAGAGGAATCCACAGCTGACTTTCTGCCAGACTGTGGAGACAGCAGCTGTGTACCCTGAGAGGCCGAGCAACCCTTCAGCCCAGCTCTTCTTCCACAGCAGGTCGGCAGCAGTTTCTATCGCACTGCAGCACGAACAGCAGCTCCTGCCTGATACGCACCAGCTGTATATTAGCACATCTATGTCCATCCTATCTCAGGGACACTGATCCAAATAACTATTTATTCTTATCCATGATTTTGAAATTAGTCTGCTTCTCCCATAAAATAAGTGCTCTGAGCCCAGACTGTGACTGAGGAACACACTTGTTCAGTGTCTCTCTATAATGACATGACCATAGCTGGTGTACCCTCTATAATGACATGAACCAGCACTTCAGTTCCAAACATTCCTGCCCACTCATCTGTATGTGGGATTATCATGTTTTAATGCAGACCCACCTCAACCACAAGTATGTCTTTTCACATCTTGCAAGACAGACCTGAACAGCAGTGACTGCTCAGTACCTTCATCTCCGGGCTACCTGTTCGGATCTAGTCAACAGCAGATGGGCTCAAAGCCTGTTAGTCTCAGCTGTTCAGCTGTTCATACAGCAAAATTAGCTTTATGGACTCAGCTTCAGTCCCAGATCAGGAGTAAACTATTGGCGGACAGTTAAATGGCTACTGTAAAACTGACTTCCCCCTTCAACTACCACACCTCAGTGCTGAGAAATGACACAAGCTGCAAGATGATGACAGCCTTGACACAGCAGTTCTGTCCATGGCGCTGCCAATTCCTCCTTCGGCATCAGGGATACAGCAAAGACAGCGACACCAGCTGGGAGCTTTCCTTTGGGTCTTAATCTGCAAAAGGATGGCTAACAAGGCAGGAATTGTAATACAAAGCAAGAGCCAGAAAGAGGTAAGAGAGGAAGAAATAAAATTGCATATTTTGCCTTGGTCTTGAGACTGCCTGTGCGCGTTCCCTGCCTCACCTCAGGTTCAGCCTGCAACAGAAGACGCTGCAGCAAGACTTGTACTCCCCTCAGTGAAGACAATGTCTTCCTCTGTTTTGTACAAGCAACAGAAGCAGCAGAAAATTAGTCAATTGCTGCCATCAGCATCCAGGATCTCTCACAGCTGGGAGTTAAGAGATCAAAGACAGCAACGAAGGAACATTTTGTTTCTCAGTTATTTTATCTCTGTTCTTCACATATCCTTCCCATCGTACACCCGTCCGTTACTGCTGGAGGTGCTGATGACATCTTGCAGCCTATCAACATCAATATCAGGATCAAGAAACCTCTTGGGAAGGGAGGTTTACAAACAACATTGTAAAGATAGTCTCTCGATCATCTCGGAACAGTCAATGAGAATAAGCCAAGTCATTCCTTCTCCACATTGTCCAAACCTCCTTGAGAAAGGAGGGTTCAGACATCCCTGGCCACATCCTTACAGAAGGGTCCAGCTTCTTCTCTGGAGCTGAATACAATTGTTTTCCACATCTTCATTATATTTGGCAATACATTATTCAGTCTCTTTGGACTTTCAGAAGTACTTAGCATTGGCCTATCTCTTTATCTCAAAGTTAATGGGACTTTTACTACTAAATGGGACCAGAGTCAGCCAGGAATGAATAGCAAATTCCACCTTTTAGTTCTAAGTCCTTGGAGATGGATCTTGTAATATGAGGCCTGCCTCGCTATTTATGAATCTGCGCCTTGAGCATTACTTCCCAGATCCTGCAGTATTTCTCAGCCTAAGTCCTTCAGCTTCACCAAGCTAAACCATAGCCAAAAGTATTCCCTATCCCAAAACAGATCATCTTTCCCACACAGTGACAATCATTTCTGCAGTACAGAAAACTTCTCCCTTGAATTACCTGTGTCACTCCAAAGCAACCTATGTGTTTATAGCAAGCAGTATACACTGCAGTCCAGATGCACCCACCAACACACCATTATTGCGTGGAGACCAGGAAGAGCAAAGGAATGAAGGCATTTGAAACTTGAGGAAGGCGGTGTTTTTATTATTTCTAAAGGTGTTGTTGTGGGTTGTGCATCTTGAGAATAGGCGTCTTTAAGTGCCATTGCTTACTGTCTCTTCCCATTCGTTTGTATCTGCCCTACACAACGCATCTAATGCAGAGTTCAAAGCTATTTGACTTCTGATGAAGACCAAAGACAGGATCCAACACTTTGTTATGTCAGGCAATAACACATCACTAAAGAAAGTGCTAATGACTCAAAATTACATAGAGGAAGCAACAGGAAAGTCCTAACACTAAGCAAATTAGCCTAATTATCTGAAAAGAATGGACTTGGCTGGACATGCTTACTCTAGCTATTCCTGAAAGCAGCAGACCAAGCATTTCAAAAATAGAAGAAAATCTGAAAATTTGGGTTCACTTAAATAAAACCATCTTTGGTCCGTACACCTTGGGATTCTTTGACATGTATACAAGCATCCTCTTTTCTAATTTTAATTCAAAAACCCTTGCACTTGCCAAGTACTTATGATAATACTTACATGTGCAGATGGAAAAGTGCTTGCAAACAATTTGCTAAGAAGATGTCAGGCTAAATTTGAAACCAGCAATACTTGAAATGGACAGCTGGGCTAGATCTAGCCCCCCCCGCTCCTCAACTTTTCAGCATTTTCTGCCAGAGATCACATTCATCAGTCAGCTGAACCTTGTTCCCAGATGTTTGGAACATGCAAAAAACCCAACCTGTGAACTGGGGAGTTTTCCAAGACTCAGCAATATGGTCACAGCAGAGTTTTGGAATGAAAAGGGAAGGGATGCTATTCGTGTCATCCTCTCCTTACAGAAAAGAAAGCCAATTACATCTCTCTATAGGAAACATAATTAGCTCTTTTTCCAATGGAGAAAGCCTTTCCCTCCATGAAAAGCTTATGCTGCCTCCCACACAAACACAGGACAGACAAAAACCCCACCAAAATGTAGCTGAGGTAGATGCCATACTGAGGAAACCCAGCAGTAAACTCAGGAGGAAACGGTGCCTGTGCTACGAGGCTCACATCTTGAATACTGACTTAGATAAATGTATTTGTGAGGAAAGTACTGCAGAGATGCTCTCTTTGCATCATATAGAACTCAAGTGAGCCTGGATGTAAAACCTCCAGATATTTAGAGGCAGGTGATCATTAAATTAACGTATATATGATGTCAGGGATTAGAGTGCATCCTGATGTTGTATAATATCGATTTGTGTGTAGGTCAGAAATTTCATTTGTGTGCTACCTCCTACCCTTAAGCTCCTAGACTGAAACAGCAATAATCCCTATTCAGTCTCTCCTCTGAGTAGGAAACATGCACTCTAGGTGAAGGATTTGCCTTCTGTGCTTTGTTGCCAGACACCATGGGATAGCAAGGCAGCATTTTCTTTTAGCTGCTCTCTGCTGGGCATGTTTTGCCAGGTCTGAGGAGCCAAGGTGAAGTAAAGACTTCTGCAAAGCTTCCTTGCAGGGTACTCAGGAAAGCTCTGTGAAGTTTGCCCCAAGCTCATCTCACGTTTTGTTTGCCAGAAGAACACAGTAACATTGACATTCTCTTTTGCTTCTGAGAGTCCTAAAATTATTGCTGGGTGTTGTTCAGTGAGAAAGGCTGTGACAGCAGCTCATAAGGAATTATGGTGATTTTAGGAGGCCAGCCCTTTTCTCTGCAAGACCTAAGTAACCATTTAACAGAGTTGAGGCAATTTTACCTCCCTTGGTAACTGTCTTACTCCATCCCAAGTGGATGACTTGAGGGTTATCTAGAGTTTTGTCATGTCCTTTGTCATTCTGCTTGCCCACATGTTCCTGTATATAGAGGAGGGTAATGTTACACATCCGGACTAGGAGCCTGGAGTGCACAATTTATTCTGCACCACTACTACATAGCCTAGGGTATACCTGCAAGCAATAAAAAGTGAAGTGATGAAAGAAGGTGAGGAAAAAATTACCTTGTAACTTCTAGCAAACCTATAGGAGAGTAACAAATTTATTCTGAAAGCTCTTGGTGGCCAATGTGAATGTTTTTGGTGGTCAATCAGGAAGTGGGGATAGTCCTTACTTCTGACTCAAAAAGCATGCATTTTGCAGAGTTACTTTTTTGATTATATTCCTTTGGACACATCTTCATTTACCCAGGGAGCTAGGCACTGTCATTCCTCTTCCTTCTGTGGGAACAGTGACCTGCTTGAGAAACCTGAGATGCCTCCACAGGGTATAATTTAGCACTCTCCAAGCATACCAAGAGGCCTGAAGCACTGTTGTGTCTCTCTGATCCCTTATCTTGCCCATGATCTGCAAATGATCAGTCGTGTAAAGACCACAGGAGAGGAGGTTGCTGCCTGCCTACTGAAGGCATGAGTTTGTCAGTTCTGCTTTCAAACAAATGATTAGAAGCTTCCCTTAGGGAAAATATATACAAGTGTAAAGCTCTGATACACTCTCATTAAGGAAATATGAAGCAGTTCTTTAAATCTGAAACAGGAAATAAGTAAAAGAGGAAAAAACCAAAGCAAACAGCCCTCCCATAAAAGTGGTCTGAATGTTTTCAAATAAGACAGCATTCCTTGCAGATGGAAATGTGCAGGGCATAGCCGTGTCCTTTCCTCAGTACAAACTGTAACGGTTCTTCGTCATCATTTTCTGTGACACATGTGCGTGCTCTCCAAGTCTTGGGATGAGAGTCAGCACCTCTGTTCAGCTCTTTAGTGGGATCACTCTGATGATGATCTCCTTTAGGCCTGAGGATTCACTTAACTACCTAGTTTGCAGCACGTTTCCTTCTTCTGTGAGAAGTCTCTGATGTTACAAGGGAACACAGGACCTCAGAAGTAAAACAGGACTGCAAGAATCTACAGAGGGTTTACATGAATGAATGAGTCTGATTTTCAAATTTAGGCCAGAAGCAGCCTGCCCAGCCCAATTTTTTCTCCCTAATACTGTTTATTCAACCAAAAGGATTTTCAGACAACTGGAGGGAATTGCCTTCATGGGTGAGTGTGCATTTTACCAGAAGTCCTATTTGGCAGAATGACTGTTACTATAAGCATTTTGGTTCCGTTGCCCCTTCTGCAAGATGCTTTTCTTGGCCTCCTGGCTGTCCCCGAGTCCTGTGCAAACTTCCCTTTTCATAACACACCAGGGATCTAGCAGGTGCATGGCCTACATAGTTCATCACTTTATGCCTCCAGCACTGCCAAACAGTTTATTGTGCAGCCTAGGAGGACATTTATGTGTATATATATATATATTTATATATTTATATTTATATATACTGTTGTTCTGCTACAGAAAACAAGGGCACCTTTCTAGAAACATCCTAATTTTGCTCAAAACACCACCTGCATTTTATAGGAGTGACCCTAAACCAGCAGAACAAATCTGGCATGGGGTTAAAATAGGATTTGCATTTTATTTTTAACCCAGGCTGGAGAATTCCCTTCTTTCCTTTTTCCCTTCCCCTTATGACACCTCTTTAAATAGAGCTGCTTTTTTCCAGCCCCAAACCCACCTAATGCTAAGGGGTCAAGCTATGTTTCTCAACTCCTTTGTTCACTGGAGCAGTATGGGGGCGCGAGATAAGTATTTGCTGAAGCCACCAACGATTAAGACATCAGCACCATTAAGAGCTGCTGCATTCTGTGCAGTCAGCTCTCCGTAAGCTGCCCCCAGTCCCCTGCCGTATCAGAGCAGCCCGCCTCTCCCAGGGGGGATCCCCACAGCCAGCTCCGCAACGGGGCTTGAGCTCAGCTCCACACATCCAGCCTGCCTGCTCATTAATCATTCGGGATGCGACTGCTGCTGCCACTGCTGCAGACACCACAAGACTGAGGATGTTGTCTCCTCCTTGCTACACAAGGCTTTTCTCCCTTCCCCAACTGCTTTTAAAGTGAAACATCCTTCTTTTTTTTTTTTTTTTTTCTTTTTTCTGGTGCTGTGACAGAGGAATGTAAGTCCTGACCTCAAAAGCAGGAAAAAGAGTTGTACTTCAGTCCTCATGGTGGCTGTGGCTGGCTCTCTGCTACCATGATGTTTTGGCAGAGTCAGTGCATTAAAATGCATGCATGGAAGCAACTTGCAACAATTGCAGTGGCCTTTTGCATGGGAGAGTTGGACTAAAGATTCTGTGCCAGTTTACCGCTCAGATATATCAGGGCCACACAAAAGTACCAGCTGTTGGATGAAGCACAGGTGCTATTCTCCTTCAGTCCCTGGAGTACAAAAACTAGGGGAATCAAAACAGAAGTCAGAGCATTTGTGAGGCTGCTCTAACTTACCCTTAGAGACAGGCATCTTTATCTCTACTCCGTCTAATGCAGTAGAGAGACAAGAAAGCAGGCTGTGACTCTCAAGACATAACAAACACAACTGATTGGCAAAATGCAGTATGTAATACCAAAAGGGAAGTCCTCTTTCAGTAATAACTTTTCCAAACCAAAGATCAGTCAGCAGCCAGAACACGACTGCCAAGCATTTCAAAAATGTAAGGTGCATTTCCATTTTTCAACTTATGAACAAGAAAACGAGGGAGCTGCCCATGAACCGACGTGCTAGCACAAAGTAGATGCAATGAGCTCCTATTCCCTCTGCGGCACTGGCTGAGCACAAACAACAACCCCTTCACTGTCACAGATTACCCTTACAATGTGAGTATTTTGTTCAGCAGGACAAATAAGCATAAACAAGCATCCAGAGAGAAATTAAGAAAACTAACTGCCTTCTACAGACTCCTAGAGCAGCTCTGATGTACTCAAGGCGCTTCAACCTTCACATAAGATTTTGCCCATACAACAGCTCCACTAAAACCCAATGAGAGAGGATTTAATGTTTCACTGGTGGTAACTTCCACCCGCATACCTTTCTTTCCCTTCAGTGACATCCCTCCACCCCACCTAGATCAGCTCTGGCAGTGGCCAGATCCAAGGTGGTCTTTTCAAGAATGGTTGTGATCCTTTGTGTATTTTATTCCTTTGTCCTTTCCAAGCAATTTTTCTTTGGGACCCTGGAACAAGCAGTCACTTCAGAGCAGTGTCACTATCACATGGATGGCAGCTCCAGGACCTGCGGGGCACATGTGAGCGGGCAGGCTGCATTAGAAAGCATCACCATTGAACACTGCACTGGCACATCTTCCTCACTGGGGACTGCTGTCAGTCACTGCAAAGCAGTGTCCTGGTACTAACATAACTTGGGTCAGACCCTTGATACGTGCTAGCACACTTTGCATTCCCAAGAAAAATATTCTTCAAACTGGAGCACAGGGCATTTTCTTACATTAGGATTCAGGAGCTTTCAACTGCTTCTTAAATGAGTTGAGTGGGTTGTTTGTTTGTTTGTTTGTTGTTTGTTTGTTTTTTTGTTTTTTTTCCAAAAGTGCAATCATTATAATTTGTTAAAAATCACAACTGAGAAACACCAAAAAGCTTTCTGTAAAACTGCTTACAGCAAGTATTTGTTTCCCTCTGGGAATTCAGGTACTGCTAGTGGGAGCTTCATCAAATGCTGACAACTCCCCCCATTAGGAAACCCCTTAAGGATGCTTCCCCTCTGGCAGCTCTCCTATGGGTGGCAGCAGCAAGTAACAGCCACATTTTCAAAAAGTTCAGTAATTTTGGGTCCCCTGCACTTAAGCACTCTGCAGAGAGACTTTCAGCTGCTGAACTACCTGCAGCTAAGATTTTAAGAAGAATCCCCTTTCCAGCTAGGGACGATATAAAAACTGGATTTTCAAGTTGCTCAGATACTGTAGTTGATCGGGTCTAATGAAAATCTGCCTAACAATGGAAGTTGAGAGCCTCTAAAAAGTCCAAGCCCTAAATTTTGGAGGTGTTAAGGGGCTGCTGCAAGGTTCCACCAGAGGTGGGTGCAGTTAGCTCCATCACAGCAAATGTCCTCTACATATTCCTTAAGAAAAGCACCCTAAATACTCGACACAACTATAATATTTGGCAGACATACACATATAAAACAGAGAGAAAATTATAATGAAATAACAGGTGCAAGACCTTTTATTGCATTTATATACATAGTTCCAAACTGGAATCTAAATGAGGTTTGTATCCAAACCCACCTTTAGCATATCTCTACACAAACTGATAATCAGCTCAAATCTGGAGGTTTCACGGAGTGGGGTTAAAGCTGGAATGATTATCTGAAATGATATCCAAACAAAGCCATAAAGCTGTCTAAGCATCTCATAACTTAGTCTGGATTCACTGGGTCTGGAAAGACTTTGGTAACTGTCTCTGGGAAATAGAGCATCAATACTGGCTTGCTCTAACGGGGTATACAAAGGAGGGTGTGAGGCTGAGGCACTAAACTATTGAATCCTAGTTTTACTTCTGATTTTCTTGATAGCTTCTTTTGCCCTGGATGGGTTACTTAATCTACCTGTGCCTTAGTACAGTATTTACAGAATGAAGACAGTAAGACATATGACTTTTCGCATATTTTCCTGTCCTTTTATGTGCATTGCCTGTTAGGCTGTAAAAGCTTCAGATCAGAGATGGTCCCTTGCTTTGTTTTTAAACACAGCTACAGTGTGTACTGTGCCAGGACACACAATAAGACACACCCTCTGAAAAACACAGACAAAAAATGACGTTTCAAATGCCCCCACTAACTCAACTTACAGCCTGCAGAGAATGAAGCAGTGGGGAGGGAAGTCTGCAATATGTCATATGGAGCAAAGTGTAAGTTCAGAGCATGCTGTCACAGCTGAGCACCTGATTGTGATTGGTGCAGGTGCTCTTCTATTGACCTGGCTCCATGCAGGGAATCGGGAGTCAGCAACTGTCCTCATCCAAGTCAGAAGCGAGCAGAGGCACCACACATCCTCTGAGCAGAGGAAAATACAGTGCCTCGTAAGCTGGGAGGGAGGGCAGGCGGCATTGCAGGTAGACTAGAAATAACAGAACAAGCTTCATGCTGAAAAGCAGAGAATCTTTGTAATGACAACAGAGAGAGCTGTAAAACTATACAACATGCGCAGGGAATACAAAGATAGGCAGTATTTTGGGTCTCCTGCTCTCAGCAGGGAAGAACTGGCAGGACTGCAGCAGTGAATGATGGTTTATTTTTAACAACAGCGTCTAAAGCAGGAGCTGGTGATTTTGTTTGTTTGTCACTTTTTATTTCATCCAATGCTCTAGATGGATACTAGCTCCTTGTGCAAGATTTTTTTTTTTATTATTTATTATTGTTTCTCCTTGAAGCAGGGACTGCAAATGCTGTGATAAGTAGACTGAAAGGTTCACTTAGTTTCAGCTGCAGTTTCCTTAAGTGCTTCTGTGTCCCTTGTTGAACTGCTGTTTTGTAACGCTGTGGAGGTGGAGCATGCTTTGGGGATCTTCCACAGCTCTCCTATTGCCTCCACCACACCACAGAAGAATAATTTTTCCTCTCCCTCCCCTTCACCTTTCCTATCCTGTAAGGGGACAAGAACCACCAAGGAAGAAAGATCACCTTCTTCAGGTCTTATTGCACCAATCAAAATCTTGCAAATCTAAAGTATTAAGTAAGCAGTTCTGTGCTTCACTCTTGCCCCATGTCCTTCAGGGTGTGTGAACATAGTTTGCTGCAGACTAACAAGCCACACAGCAAACAATTCACATTGTGGACTAACATCGGGGGAGCAGAGGATCTAAAGCCGCAGCTCAGTGGTCTGAGGAAAAAGCTCTGCCAGTTTGTGCCCCTTAATAATGGGCAGTGAGCATAGAGGGCAAGCGTGACTAGGTAGGAGAAAAGAGGCTATCTAGGGAATCATGCAACACGAGTGCTGGGCTTTGCAGTCCATAATAGGGGTGAGTCAGCCTCTGAGCTGCTGTGCTGCAATCTTGGTTACAGTAGATGCTAATTCAGCCGGTCAGGTAAAGTGTGCTTTTAGGAGGCTAATACAAGCAAGCATATTGAGGCTCTGGGATTTTTCCAAGCTTCATAGCTGTTCTGCCTATCCTAAAGCAAAGAAGCACTTGTGAAATGTAAATCCACAGCAGGGTCTGGGATACCAACCTCCTTTAGAGTTTGCTGGGGAGGGGGATAACACAAGACCCTGAGCTGTTTGGCAGATTAGTGGGGCAGTTTACTCTGCTGTGGTGCTTCAGAGGCAGCTGTAGGCACTGTGGTGTGGAAGGCCTCAAGCAAGCACTCGTCACCAGCTTTTTAAAAGCATACGTGGAAACTTTTAAAAGACTGATTTCAAAAAGGGAATAAAACACTGGGACAGAATGACATGGCTCCCTATCCTATTTCTTAAGTACTCAGGAGGATGAGAGGGTTTCCTTTAAAGGACTAAGTGCCCAACCTAAAGCCTACTGTAATGAACCCAAAAGACTGACATTGGAGGATCCTGGATCAGGAGCTACGAGGCTTTTGGAATCGCACTGCCACACCTGCACACCCTTAACTGGTCTTTCTATGTGGAGGGGAGGTGAGGAGGTAGTAAAGAGGGACAAGGCTCAGTGCCTTTCCTGAAGGGATAGTTGATCTGCAGAGAGGAGCCAGGCAGTTCTCTGGGTGCTGGTGCAGGAGGTACAACAGACACGGCTCTTCCCTCCGGTAGCTGTACAGACCTGCAGTGCTGACAGTAACAACAGCTTGTCGCTGTCAGCTAACGAAGCAGCTACGGCAATAACAGTGCGGAGAGCAGACCTACGCAGAGGCAGGGGGCCATTTTTAGGGTTATTTTATTCTGAGTGGAACCATGCTCTGGCCCCTTGGGAGCTGACCCTTTTCACTGAGCTTTCTGGAGGGAGCAAAGGAGTGGAGGTGAGATTCTCAGTCGAGACATCAGAGCCAAGCTGTTCTCTGAACCACTCTTTGTTGCTGTCTCTTTCCAAGCCTGCAGCCTCCGCTCCCTCCTCCCCTTCCCAAAAATAAAGCTCCATGATGTAAAAACATTCCTTTGGGGCTGGAGGTGGAAAAACTAGGACACCACAGTTCGGAAAACGCTCAGCACTGCATGAAATATTCACTATCAGCCGAAACAGGTTTACCCGGAGGAGGGTATGATGAAGAGGGAACGGGGAATCAATTTCACTGTCCTATGGTTTGTTATTCTGGCTGCTGCTTCTCTTCTCCAAATAAGCTAAGCTTTTTGGAAGCTTCTGTCTGACCCAATTCTCATTCTCACACTTTTCAGTCCCTCTATCCCTCCTGTTTTATGAGCAAATAAACATGCATCCTAAAGGCATCTTTGCCCAATCCTAAATACCGCTGCTCTCCAGAACAGGGTTAATAATGTAACGATGCATTGGAGAGAGAAAGAGAGCGCATGTGCAGCTCAGCAATCCATCATCTGAGCACCAGGAGGATGGGAAAGCACCGAGTAGTGCCCCCAGCCCTCATAAAAGGCCTTCCCATTCCCTTCACAAAAAGGAACAAAACAAAGGTTGCAAGAACAAAACAAAGGTTGCACAAACAGCTCTTTCTTTCCTCTCTGCTCTTCAAATGTTGCATTTCAGGAACAAGAGTGAATCAATATATTCCTCTCTATAACTGATTACTGAGGTTTTTTTACTGCTTTTTGCTCAATGCAGATGACAGGAAGAAACCTGGAAAATACGGAAAGCAGGAGAAAAGACTCTGATGATGTACCAACCTCACAAGTTCACATTCTATCTGCTGCAGTTACAGGTTTTGGTGCAGTTTCAGCCTGAAGCAAAATTAACTGGGTGACTGTGTCCAGGCATGCAGGAGCTTCAGTTACATCACCAGAGATACAACAGCCCAAGCAGTAATGAGGTTTTCAGATGGTGCAAGAGGAAAAGGGTAAAGATCAGGAGACGTGGTGAGAGGGATGACATGAAGTAAATCTGTGGTTCCCCATGGGTATCCCAGGATGGGAGACCATGGCAAAGCAAATAGGCCCAGGTAGAGCTGCAAGGGAGGAAGCTGATACAACGCCCAAACTTTCATAATGCCCGACAGGAACTTAACCTCTGCTCCAGGATTTTCAGTACTCAGTGCATTCAGACAACACATATGGGAAATCACACATCTAATATTTTTCAATGAGCTCTCACAGAGAATGGGGCTTATACACAAAGCCCAGCTCCCATACATCGACAGCTTAAAAAAAATAGCTATGACTGAAAGCTCATCTGCAATGAATACATTTTCCGCTCAACCAAACCCCAAACTCATTTTATCAGACAAAGAAGCCTCTTAAACAATCACCTGCTCCAAAGGGCATTTTCCTAATGGCAAAGAGCATGCATACTCAGTGCTTGTTCCACCACAAGTGAACAAGGATCTGTATCATCTTACCAAAACAGAGAAACCACGCAAAAACTTTGTTAATCTCACTAACGCACAGTACCTTCTCCTACCCTCACCGCTGGAGCTGCTTTGTTCGCTCAACTTGTCCACTTGATGGGATATCCCACTTCATCTCTGAACAGGCACATGGGGTCTAAAGATATGGCCAGAGGAGCAGCATGTTGAACCTGGATTTGAAGAGTCAGTCCCAAATGTACTAATGCCATAAAAAAAAGTAGGATTAATTAACTCAGCTGAGTCTGGTCTTATAATTTAATTATTTGTGCTGATAAAATATTTTTTTACGTATTTATAATTTATCATTTTATTATTTGCATTTTGCTAAGGCTGCAATTAATTTAATGCCTTTGTTTTGATACCTCTAAGTACAAAATGAGACAGTCCTAGTTTTATAGAGACTGACAAAGCAGTTAGAGGT
Source organism: Patagioenas fasciata (assembly GCF_037038585.1). Lineage (NCBI taxonomy): Eukaryota > Metazoa > Chordata > Aves > Columbiformes > Columbidae > Patagioenas > Patagioenas fasciata. The sequence continues at coordinate 17,590,842 of NC_092524.1, forward strand.
GGACTTCAGCCTAGGGGTCTGGCTAGCCCAGAGGTTTCCCAACAGATGCCAGCAACCACTGCCTCTGGAAAGACACTAACAAACAGAGCAACAATGGAGTGACTCTTCCCTAGTTTATTCACCTCTTTCAGGTTCTGGAACATTTATCCAACCAGCTCTCTTTAACTGTTGAACCTATACATGCTTTAGGTTCCTATTAGTGTGCAGTTTCACAATGTGGTTTTTGTTCATTTTAAACCTGCTACCACAATCACTTGATTTCCCAGCAGGTGATTCCCTAATCACTTCTCAAAACCAATGTTTTCACGATAGGCCCATAGCCAACAGTAACCAGGACAAGGACTCAGACGTTGCAGAGTATTTGGGAAATGAGATGAAAGCTGTCTCCCAGTACCCATTTTTTATCTTTCTCCCAGGAGTTCACTCACTTCAAGAATACCACTCAGTAAAAACAGCAGCGTTTTCTGCTCTGTTATGTGAAACTACACAATAAATTACTTCATATCTTTGTCTTTCTTTTTTTTCTCTATAAGGACAAATAAATATTTTTCCATTCATTAATGGAAAGTTCTAAATGATATTGTGTTAGCTTTCTTAACTGATGCTTTTCTAGAGAGGTAAACATTGGAAAGAAGATTCTGTAATCAGTTGCAGATCACAATGGAGTGAACCGATGGTAAATGCTGTGCCTAGTTGAGATGGAGGAGGAGGACTAGTGGAGAAAAGTCAAAGATGAGCTCTTATTTATACCAGTGAACTAAATTGATAAATATTTATTACCTAGAATGCTCTGTAATAAAGATCTAGTTCTTTTCACTACCTGCTGCTTGTATTTGCTTTTAGGAATAAAGCTGGCCTAAAAAGTTCATCTAAAAATTTGCTCTTTACTTTGATTGAAATATATGAGAAGAGTTTTTAAAGGGGTGCCCCATCTGAAAAAGGTCAGTTCTATGCTGTGCCCCTAGAGGGCTGCAGCGGCAGGTGCTGTCGGTGGCAGCATCAAGGAAGACACCAGCTGAAGAGTAACAGTGTATTTGAGGAATTGCACATCTCTGCTGTACAGGCAGACAGCTTCAGACTAGGTTTCTCACCAGGGGATGGTGTATTTGCTCTCTATACAATGTGAGGAATATGAAGAAGTCACATGGCCACTGTTCATTCAAAATTACAGTCTTTGCTGGATACAAACAAGCAAAGCCATACTACCTGCATGAACTGCTACGTGGATTGGTTCTGGTGGCTTCTGCCAGAAAAATCCAAGAATGCTCCCAGGGGTTTACAAATTGCTTAAAGAGACACTGTCTAATTCCTACATACTCTGCAGGGCTTATTAAAATCCTCCAGGAGACAGTCACAAGCACAATTAGAGCTGGTTCCAGTAGCACACAGCTGCATCCTGCGATAAGCAGGGGACTGAGGGCATGGCAACACAATTTGACTCAGCCAAACGGCTATCAGAGGGACTCATCATCACTATCTTCCCCTCCACTTGTGGTGTGCTGTCACTGTGCTGGCAGCAACAAACTTCATAGGGAATAAGCACACCTGGGACAGGGCAGAATTTGGCAGGCACCTGGAACTCAGCAGATGTCAGGTGTTTTATATAGCATACATTTTCCCTGGAAAGTCAGTCCATTTGGACAAATATTCACTGACATAAATGGAGAAACCAAACCTGCTCACTTCCACCTGCTCGCTGCAGTATTTGGGAAGGTCTGGCCACAAATTTATCTATTTATGAGGACTCTTATTTGACAGAGGATCTAAACCAAGCACACTGTGTGTTCCTTCAGTGACAACCAGTGGTTTGCCTTCATCCATTATGAGCAGGTTCAGAGGTCAAGCTGAGCTGCCTACCTCAAATTCAGGGCTCTACGACATTTCACTAGTCAAAATACCCCATAGTATTTTGGGTCCTTGTGCAGCATAAACCCACAACAGTTTGGTGTTTCTGGGACAGAAAAAAAAGAAGAGAAAAATCAATCTCACTCTTAGGAAAGGTTTCAGTGGCTGGATTAAACTTCATTTGACCTACAAAGAGGGTCTGGTCGAAGCAGTAAAGGTTGAGGGCTGCCTGGGTTGCAGTGACCACGAGATGGTGGAGTTCAGCATCTCGTGTGGCAGGAACAGAATAGCAAGTAGAATTGCAACCCTGGACTTTGGCAGGGCTAATTTCGGCCTTTTCAAGCAATTGCTGGGGGAAATCCCATGGGCAAGACTGCTTGAAGGAAAAGGGGCCCAAGAGAGCTGGATTGCACTCAGAGATTGCTTCTTCCATGCTCAGGATCAGAGCATCCCCACACGTAGGAAGTCGAGGAAGGGAGCCAGAAGGCCTGCGTGGTTGAATAGGGATCTGTTGGGTATGCTCAAGCAGAAGAGGCGAGTTTACAGGTCATGGAAGCAGGGACTGGCCACTTGGGAGGAATATAAGGCTGCTGTTAGAGGATGTAGGAAGGCAGCTAGGGTAGCCAAGGCCTCCTTAGAATTACAGCTGGCGAGAGGGGTCAAGGACAGCAAGAAGAACTTTTTCAAATACATAGCAGATAAAACTACTACCAGAGGCAATGTAGGCCCACTGATGAATGAGGTGGGTGCCCTGGTGGCAGAAGACACAGAGAAGGCAGAATTGCTGAATGCCTTCTTTGTCTCTGTCTACTCCGCTGGAGGCTGTCCTGGGGAACCCTGTACCCCTGAGACCCCGGATGAAGCCAGGTTAATGGAGGAGTTTGCTTTAGTCGATGAGGTCTGGGTTAGGGAACAATTAAATAGTCTGGACATCCATAAATTCATGGGTCCAGATGGGATGCATCCGTGGGTGCTGAGGGAGCTGGCTGAAGTCATTGCTAGACCGCTGTCCATCATTTTTGCCAAGTCTTGGGAAACGGGAGAGGTGCCCGAGGATTGGAGGAAAGCAAATGTCACTCCAGTCTTCAAAAAGGGCAAGAAGGAGGACCCAGGTAATTATAGACTGGTCAGCCTCACCTCTGTCCCTGGGAAAGTAATGGAACAGCTTATCCTTGGTGTCATCTCAAGGCACATCAGGGATAAGAGGGTCATTAGGGGCAGTCAGCATGGCTTTACCAAGGGGAAGTCATGCTTGGCCAACCTCATAGCCTTTTATGAGAATGTAACAAGGTGGATGGATGATGGCAGAGTGGTGGATGTGGTCTACCTTGACTTCAGTAAAGCCTTTGACACAGTCCCTCACAGCATCCTCACAGTTAAATTGAGGAGGTGTGGTCTAGACAATAGAGTAGTGAGGTGGGTTGCAAACTGGCTTAAAGAGAGAAGCCAGAGAGTGGTGGTCAATGGTGCGGAGTCCAGTTGGAGGCCAGTATCTAGTGGAGTGCCTCAGGGGTCAGTACTCAGGCCAATATTATTCAATATATTCATTAACGATTTAGACGAGGGAATTGAGTGTTCTATCAGCAAGTTTGCTGATGACACTAAGCTGGGAGGAGTGGCTGACACGCCAGAAGGCTGTGCTGCCATCCAGCGGGACCTGGACAGGCTGGAGAGTTGGGCGGGGGATAACCTGATGGAATTTAACAAGGGAAAGTGTAGAGTCCTGCATCTGGGCAGGAACAACCCCAGGTTCCAGTATAGGTTGGGGAATGACCTATTAGAGAGCAGTGTAGGGGAAAGGGACCTGGGGGTCCTGGTGGACAACAGGATGACCATGAGCCAGCACTGTGCCCTTGTGGCCAGGAAGGCTAATGGCATCCTTGGGTGTATTACAAGGGGGGTGGTCAGTAGATCGAGAGAGGTCCTCCTTCCCCTCTACTCCACCCTGGTGAGACCCCATCTGGAATATTGTGTCCAGTTCTGGGCTCCTCAGTTCAAGGAGGACAGGGAACTGCTGGAGAGGGTCCAGCGTAGGGCAACAAAGATGATTAAGGGAGTGGAGCACCTCCCTTATGAAGAAAGGCTGAGGGAGCCGGGGCTCTTTAGTTTGGAGGAGACTGAGGGGTGACCTTATTAATGTTTATAAATATATAAAGGGTGAGTGCCACGAGGATGGAGTCAGGCTCTTCTCAGTGGCAAACAATGATAGGACAAGGGACAATGGGATCAAGCTGGAACACAAGAGGTTACACTTAAATTTGAGAAAGAACTTCTTCTCAGTGAGGGTAACAGAGCACTGGAACAGGCTGCCCAGGGAGGTTGTGGAGTCTCCTTCCCTGGAGACATTCAAAGCCCGCCTGGACACATTCCTGTGCGACCTCACCTAGGCGTTCCTGCTCCAGCAGGGGGATTGGACTGGATGATCTTTTGAGGTCCCTTCCAATCCCAAACATACTGTGATACTGTGATACATGGGCCACACCAAACCTCCATCCCCTAGTCACTGGGCTCCTTGTATTCTCTAGCAACAAGGTGAATTTCCACATAAGGAAGAACATATTAAATGTGAAAAATGGCAGCCTATTGCTCACTGACTCTTTCCACATGAAAAGAGGAATGGTTGGTCTGGCATCACTTAATAATATTTTAAGTAATACCTGAAAAAGATCTAAAGTGAAAACCTTGAGATGTGTTCAGTGTTCACCTCTGAGTGAGCAACTTGTGCCTCCCTCCAAACCAGGAACAATAACACTTCATTTGCAGGACTGTGATATAGTTGTGTTCATGAATTCTTCATGGGAACTGGATGGAGATTCATTCATGAATTTTTGCAAAGTACTGTGAAACTCTTCAATGAAAAGCAGTGTTCACATAACACGATGCAAGAGAAAGGCATTACACCAGCAGCAAGAAGAGCTGGTATCTTATCTCTGCCATTTACCTTCCATGTGATGCCAGGTACATCACTTCACTGGATCTATCCTTTAATTGACTATTGAGATGGCTAAGTTTTGGAGTAAGGATTGCCTATTCCTACCTAGCTGTTTGTACAACACCATGTTCGTGCTTCAGTCAAGTCTATGCGAAATACAATTTCAAAGAGTATCATCTGCCCTGTATCATTCTGTTAATGTGTTTTAGATAGAAAAGATACTGGATTAGTAAGTGTCAATCAGAAACACAGAAGGCCAGCCCCTCTGCAGTTGCCCAAGGAGAGCGCTGGAGATAAATAGATCAGCTATTTCTAACGGGCACATATTGTTCTATGGGATTATTAATGCCTGTTGCAAACTTGGCTTCCAGTGGGTGCCTTTTCTGGGATCAGTGGGTATTCACAAAGCTTTTCCCTTGCAGAAGGTGTTAACAGCACTGCTTACAAGTAATATCCCCAGTGTCTGTATTGTCATGGGGATGTCTGCAGATGGCTCACAGTGATGACTGTTAGTAATTTATTACTGTTCCTTGCTCTTCTTCCTTCTTTTCCTTCTATGCTCTTTCTAACATTGGCCCATCTTTCCTTTATCCGTAGCAGACAACCTACAGGAAGCCTTGGCAAAGGGGGGATGCTAGTCCAAATGAGATGGACAGAACACCTCAGACAGGTGCACAGCTCGGGGGCAAGTGACAGCACAGCCTTAAGTCAAAGGCGTCAGCCATAGATTAGATAAACTGGCAGCCAGCCACCAAGATAAAGTGCCTGCCTCTGAGTGCAGCAATGTCAATTGTCACAAACTTAAAAAAGGGTGGAGGCAAGGTGAGTGGGGATGGCACAAACTGGTGAACACATGCAGGTGAAACAAATTGGACCAACAGAAAACGACAACAAGGACGACACATGCTAAACACACTCCACTATTGCAAGTTCTGTCCTGCTGACCTTGGCCAATGATTTATGTTACTTTAGAGCACACTCAGGTCTGCTCTTAATATGAATCCCTCTGGACTGGAACTGGGAAAAATGCCACTCAGGCTGCATGGGGTAATCTGTGAGGAATGAGTCTTTACTGCTGTTTAAATAATTTTGTTTCTGGCTGAAGTTTATGCTTGAATTTCACACTGTGCAACTTACTTTCTCTGGACCAGATACCACACCTCCCTATTGCAAAAACAAATGGCACATCTGAGTCGGTCGTGCTGCTTGAAGAAAGTGGAGGAAAATGAGGGTGGAGAGAGAAACCATTCAAACATGCAAGATCTTTATTTACCTGTTATTATCCTTCCTGACAGGCTAAGATGCATCTACCAACCTATTTGCAAGATACGAAAAGCCCATATCTTAATTTATTTAATTTGCATGGTGCTGGGTGTTGGGAGATTCAGGATTTCAATGTGGGAAGTGGGAAGGACTATGGTACACTGGTAAATGGCAGCCTGGGGCTACAGAACTGAAGTCATGGAGAGGTTCCTGACCCAAAGCCAGATGCAAGGCCATAAAGAAGCTGTTTGAAGGCAATTTGTGCAACTCTGGACTTACAGTGTACCTAGCTCTAGCTAAATCACAAGCCAACTGAATCTCACAAAATATTTCAAAGGAAATAGCAGCCACTGGGTTTGAAACTTCCTTTTTACTTCCTGATATTTGCTTTCACACACCTACCGCTGTAGTATTTATTTCCTCCCCCTCTGCCTTCTTCCCTGTTTTTACTTCACAATTATGGGTAAATCACATAGAATTGAGACTATTGAGTTCTGCCCAATATATTTCTAATTCATCTCACAGTCCACCAATATTCCAGCAAAATCAGGGATGCCCCAAACAGGGAAGATCAGATCTTTAAGGAATACACCAAGAAAAACCATTCCAGTGTGAGCACAACAGTCATTCACTAAACTCTAGTTACAGCTGGCCACTACATCCCACGCAAACATAGCATGTACTTGCCCTGAGACAAAATCTGAGTGTGCAGTTCCCTAGGGAGCGCTGCCATCAATTTCCGTCATCATTCCCTACATGCACCTGGGCACCAGCTATTTACACCAGTTGGCACTTCCAGTCATCCAACTACTTCACATAATTCATAAGCCTAAAGCAGTGAACACCCACCTTTCTGCCATTTATATCTTTCCCCAGGAGAACTCAAACACAGCATTAAGGTTTCTGCTTTTTACCCAATTTTCCAGCTCGGTTAACTGAGGCATGCCGAGGTCAAGTGACTCGCCCAAGGCCACGCAGTCAGCTGCTTCACCAGCATTGCATCCCAGGCACCACCAGTCCTGCGGACATTTGCTCCAGCCGCTGGACTGTGAGGCTTCCCTTTAAATTGTCATATGGTGCACACAACACCTACAGGCCAGAGAATCTTTGTCTTTAACTTCCAGCTAGAAGAGGCACAGGAAGGGAAGGAAGCGAGCAGGAGGTAGTGTGGTGGGGATGTATTGGTAATGAGGGCAGGCGCAGGTGTGGGAATTCTCATTTAGGAGACAAACAGCTGCTCTTGGTGACAGACAGAGCCTATAACTGATTAGCTTTAATAAGAATGACACTTAAGTATGCATCAGAGCCTTGGACAGGCAGAGCCACATAGCTTGCTAAAAATGTGCCTTTCACAGCCCCCAAAAACAGTGAGCATCAATGGGAAATTTGGTTTAGACTGTGCTGGGGACTCTTCAAATGGCTGACCTTGGTTCACAGGAAAAGCAGCTCCCACAGAGAAGAGACAGAGGTAGAAACTGCATCATGCTGCAGCTATGGGTTTTATTAGCTACTCTTTTTATTGGAAGAGAAAACTTCACAGATCGTGCACAGAGATATATCCTGCCTTTCAGTAGAAGCCCAGCTAAATGCATTCCTCCGTTTATTTAAAATATACAGACCAAAATGTGTCAAACAAATATGAGGAAGGGGGCAGGCACAAATTAAAGCAAAACCTGTGCTGCTCCAAGCAGCACTCCCCTCCCCACACCTTATTCACTCTCACCACACCTCACAACAGATTACACGAAGCAGGATATTCTCTCCTTAGCACGAATAACCTTGTGGCCCAAAACCAGGAGCAGATTTACTAGGGGTTGTAATTGTAACCACAGTCCTAACCCTTACCTTCATCTGATTAGCACCTCCCAGTGTGCCTTCTGTGCTCCCAGGCACATGATGTAGTTGCAATCACACAGTTGCAGTTATTAGGAACTGGGAACGTGACAAGATCAGGCTCTGAAACTCAGCAGAAAAGGCCACTCATTTGCAATTGATAGTGTTTATGCTCCTGTACTTTTGAATTTGCCTTTGATTTCTCATGGGGGCTGGAGTTAGTTCTGCAAAGCAGGTTTCCTTCTCCTCTAGAACTTCCTTCTTTTCTTCTCCTCTAGAATTTACACATTCCCCTCACATCTACATATCTAGCTCCTTCTCTACAAAAGAAAGTGAATTTTAAAAGAAGTATTGTCAAATTACTTTGCATAGGGAGTAAACTAAAAACTTTTTCCATTCAGCAAAAGTTTGAAAGGGTATTAAATTCTATGACAAAAACAAATTATTGGTCCAGAATGGGATGTTCTACACACGGAGCTAGTTCTGAGTTGCTTCAAGAAGCTCATGTTTCAACAGCTATTCCAGCTAGGTTCCTTATCTACACAAGTCCTATAGGTAACCTCAAAATTTCAAACAAGCCACAGGAGAAATACTATTCTTGCCTGCCACTATGCCACACCAGTGACTGAAATATAGACCTGAGTGCCAAGACTCTATAGACAGGTTTCTTCTTTAACCTTCAGAAAGGTCAAAAAAATATCTCAGTCTTCCCAAAACAAGCCACCATTGAGGGCTATTACAAGGTTTGGCTACTGGCACATCCCTCCTAACCTCACTGGTCTGCCAAGTGTACTTGTGCCCATGTACCCACTTCACTTTTAGTCCTTCAGAAGGAGTGAACCCTTCGCCTGCACCTCAGTCACTCATTCACTGTCCATCATGTCAATTTAAACCCCAGATAATGGTAAGCTAATATGCCTGATGCTCTGCAATGGGAACAGTAATGAGCAATAAGAGGATGTTGATATCCTAAACCACTGCAGCTGTTAACTTAGTGATGCAGGAGGCCACAGCACCTACTCCTACTTGGTGGGTCTAGTGAAGAGCAGGCTCCAACTGCTGTCTGGTAAATGGGATTATCAGTAAAAAATCTGGAGGTCTTTTCTCTCACACACAAGCCTCCCAGTGTTGAGCAGAATATCCTTAAAAAACATACATCAATTTAGCACATTATGGATCCATGTGAGAAAGCGAAGGGCTGAGAATCAGTAGCTTAAGACATCATGCCAAAGCCAAATGCCGCCAGAAAGCATGTGACTGCCAGAGAAGAGATCTTAGCTCCTCCAAAACTTCCAGTTCTGCCTCCTGATCACTACCCTCACTCCTCACACTACAAGGCTATTTCTGCATCTTCAGTCATTATTTCACTCAGTGTTGGCTGCCAAACAGTTAAAACAAAAGAAACAATTAAAAAGAAACAAGACCAGGGCTATGACCTACAGGTTTAGATCAGCAAGATGGATTAGTGCTGCTCTGGCAAAAACCTCTACCCGCATGTGTTACAGCACCTCTGACTACCCATTTATACATGTCTTGCTCCGTTGTCGTAACACAGGCACGACTTCTGTTAGACCATATAATTCTGAGAGTGGATTCTCAACAACACAGACAGGACTGCAACACTGCCACCATAATAATGTGCTATACAGCAACCTCTCAATTTTCACCAAGCTTGTGCATGCTTCTAGCTCCTGCTTTTTATTTGTTTGGTTGATTTTGGTTTTTTGTTTGTTTGTTTTTGTAATTAGACACTTTTGACTGAGTGACACACTCTGTTATCATTGTGTAGGAATAAAGTAATCAAACAATACCTGTGGAGAACCTACTGGCCACTTCGCTCAGTAAGTCTGCCCCTTTCCATCCAGTCCTTCTAAAGACCCCAGGGCAAAGATATTTTCTCAGTGGCCCAAGGACTGCATTGTTTTCTGTGCATCCCCACTACTTACGTGAGAAGATGGGCATATACTGCTCGTTATTTACCATTACAACCTCCTCCTGCTTTAAAAAGTTACAGTCAGCTAATGAGAGGGTAACCCATGTAACCAAGATCACAAGGGACACAAACTAGAAACAGTTAATATAAACCAGCAACTAATACGAATGGTTTTGCTAATAACGTATTTCTGAACAATTGCCTAATCCCAAATGAGTCACTGAAATACTGGCAAATGGATTCATAGAAGCTTCAGTAAGTTCACAAACTAGCACGCTGATCCTGAACTCAGAAGCAGAAACCAGACTTAAATTTACCGTCAAATTCATTTGAAATTAATATCATAACCAAATTTGCTAAGGAATTTTGCATTTAGGTCAGTGGGAAAGACAAGAGATACTAAAAATGCATTTCCCTTCTCACAATTCTTCTATCACCAGCACAAATTAAAGCCACTGGTATATCTACGCTACCTAAATACTTAGGAGGGTGTATCATAACAAAACTGATTTATTATTTGTATCTCACTGACTGCCAAGCAAGGACGAGATTCTGTTGTACAGAGCCCTCTAATACCAGGGAGCAGATCTCCAAAATGAAGTAAGTCTCATCGACGAAAAGCAGAAATGCTAGTAGGAAGGGTCCTCCGTAGTGCGTTCAGGCTGCGCACAGGAACGTGGAGCATGTAAACGGCTGCAGGGACTTCCAGGCTAGCACAGCAGCGTGTGCAGGTTACAGCTGTGCTGATAGAGGCAGAATAACTCCTGGAAATTAGATGCCAGCCAGTACACAGCAAAAGGCAGATGAAGGCCCCTAAAGTGCTTCTGACTGGAAATTACATCCTCCTCTGCTGCATGAATAATTTTTGGCTTCCATTAAGAATCCTCTCCATTTCTATCACAGTTTTGTTAATGTACGAACAATTATTTTTTAACAACATGGACAGCTCCTCTCTCCCTTTACGGTCTTGGTTTACCCTTGGTGTCAAGAGGCAAAATATCTCCTTCCTGCTGGTTATAATGTCATGAAAAGACAGTTAACAATGATAAAATACAGTAGACATGGCTCAAATAGAATCAAGATACTTTGGAAATTAGCTACTTCCCATGCAAAGTGTTTAATACTTTCACCTGAAACAGGGTTTCTAGCTCAAGACTCAAAGCGCAGTATTTTCAGAAGAGTAGATTTTAGTTCCTAAGGTACCTTGACTTTAATACAGGGGAAATTTCTGTGGACAATCTGCAAGCAGTGAGGCAAAGGTTGTGAAGAACCTAAGTTAGAAGTTTGGAGGACACTCATTCAACTGACTGGTAATTGTTAATGCCACCTATTTAAGTACTCAGCTATAAGATATGTCGGTATCTTCCAAGAGTAGTTAGCCTATTTGAGGAGGCAACACTGTGATTCTGCATTGGAGCAGAGCATTTTTAAAAGCTAGTACTGTATTTGAATGCCCAATCTGAGGCCTCATTGAAGAAGGTAATTTTCAGACTGGGTGACCAAAATGTAAGAGAAGTCAGGCTTTCAAGGCTGAACTCAATAGAGGAAAGTATACTTCCATCTGAGGTTGCTCCCCTTCGATCTCAAGGCTACTGCAGGATAAAAGGTAGTCAACCATATTTTGTTCACTTGTGGCTGAAGATGACATGTAGGTAGAAAGAGAAGGAGCACGGGGCTCTGTAGAGAGACTTCCTACCTTCAATATATTTGTTTTTAGTGTCAGCTACTGTGGCAAAGAGCCAGGCATCATGGTAAGAGCCTGTGCCTTAACACGTATACAGCTAAGGGACTGTTAGTGTGCCTCTGCACCAACTGTAAAGTCCATTGCATGGAAAGGTGGCAGAACGCTGCTGGATCCTCATCACGGGCCTTGCCTTCTGCTGCTGCGCTGCAGTTCATAGCTATTGTGGCTAATCAAAAGACATCAGAAATCTACTACAAAGAGGCTAATTTTTCTTTATATGTACTGATAGAAAAAGAGGAGTACTGCAAACTTCTGATACCAATCAGAGCTGAACTTACGGCCCAATTATTTTATTTTGTTCCTGTCCATGTCAATGGGATTAAAACTTCTGTCCAAGGGCAGCAAAGGATTTTTAAAAGGCTGAAAACAATTAGTGGAACACATTTCCAAAGCTGCAAATGATAGTGAAACACAGGTGCTAAGAAGAATCATTCACTACTAAGAAGTCAAACTTCATTCGAACTTCAGACACAGAAGGACTAGAAACGCTGCTTTTATAGGACCATTTTTTCAACAGAGGCCAAGTAAAAAAATAAATTGCAACTAACCATCGACATCATGTGCTCATTCAGCGTAGCCAAAATGAAATAGATAGAAAGAAATTAAAAGCAAATTTCAATACTATAAATTAAAAGATGCCACAGAAGGTATGCAAATTGTATGCCACAAGGTCCTGTTTTTTTGTTTACAAAGAATGTGTTTTCAGTTTGATGGAGAGGCATCATTATGGAGGGAATTTGAGGCATTTTAAATAGCAGAAGCACTCATTAAGAATTCATTTTTAACAGGAAGACTGGGAAAAAAATTAAAATTAATGAGAAAGATGAAGTGGTGGGGAACTTTGAAGATGACAGCTTCTTGCTAAAAAAAAAAGACACTCTTGATATTAATCACAAGCAGTTCACATACATGCATTACCCCTAACTCCACTGTTACAACCTCCAGGACTAATTCACAGCTGCTTCATGTTCACTTTGTGTTACGCTACTTGGCAAAGGAAGCAAAACATGGTGTGTTTCCTCAGACACTGTGGTAATAAAGGCAAGGAATAAAACACCAGGCAAGGGACAAGGCACAGCCTGTTTTAAACCTGGCGATTCAATATTCCTGCAGTGGCAGCTATGGGAGACCCCCAGGAAGAGGTACAACTATAGTCTGCAGCAAAAGCTCTCACTGACTACAGCAGTTTCTGAGTATAAAAAGCACAAGTACTCTTGCTGTAGCACTACCATGTACTTTCTGTAAACAAATAAAATTTATCTGGGCCAATTTGTAGCTGGCACATTAAAACACTATAGCACCTTTTAAGACACTCGAAAAATTGCCTGGTTTAGGACCTCATGATCTGGACATCAGAGGGATTTTCTCAGCCATCCTTTCCTATGCATTAGTCTTAAAAGCAGGAAAAAACCCAAGCTGCCTTTCTTTAAACACATACAAACACACAGGCTAGACTCTCAACTGGTTCACAACACCACACAAGTTTTAGAAAATTCAGTGTTGTGCAACTATCAATTTATTCTTCAATACCCTCACATAGTAAAATAAAGCTTTGATTACCCCTCCCATAAAAAATTACATATACTTGACAGGGGGAAGGGAGGGGTTGGTTGGTCTGGTTTACTGTAAAAAGTGGTCGTTACAAAGAGGGGATGTGGGAAGCCTTTGCTCTCTCTGGATCTCTTAGTTTAGATAAAAAACCTGAAGCTAGATCTGGAAGAGAACAGACTAATCCAACCTGAACTGACCCTGGCAGTAGTAGCGTGAAGGGAATTCTGGGAAGTGTGAAATGCTTGGGACAAAGAGGAGCAAAAGCAGCAAAGCAGAAGTTACTGAAGTGAAGCAGGAGTTGCATGAAGATTTCTGAGGGTATGAACATTTGACTTCAGTCTCATTTGACACAGAGAGTGTGCCAGAAGATCACCTCATGCTAAGCATCTTTCTTACTAATGTGATTTTTTTTCAATGTGATACTCCCCGGTATTTGACGATTCCCACTATCCCCAGTGAGTTGTTTTTATTTTCATCTGACCCTGCAGAACACCACGCAGAAGAGCTGCCCTGCACAGCAGACATGAGTACAACCCTGAGGGACACCTTTGTGAAAACAATGTCCAGGTCTGTTCCAAGGTCCACCAAAAGCAGCAGAAAGACTTTCTCAGAATTTAGGCCTAGATAAAGCCTAAGCTCATTCGGAGAACTAAGAAATTTCCATGCTGGGCAGAGATGTCTCAGCTAGCTTCAAACAAGCTGCCTAATGAGCCCAAGCTGAGTGCTGCCCTGATACAGCTATAATGTTCCTGTCCCCATATGGGCACGTTCGGAGCTGACTTACGTGTCTCTGCATGACCCCGTATTGCATCACGTAGACATACCCTAGCTGCTTTATCACTTTCCTTTTGAAATGATAGCAGCATCAACAGAAAAGGCAGTTTACAATTACAGGATTATTTCTTATTAATATTTTCCCCTTTGAGGTTTGGCATCTTCAACAACCATGTATGAAAATGGGTTGAAAAGACTGCATGAAAATTCTCCTTTAGGACTCAGCTGACCCAAATACACAGTTCTCTTGCTCTGAATTCCCCTATATGGAGCAGGGAGAAAAGTGCTCTCACTCTTGCTTTTTTTTTTTTTCCTTCCATAATGCTGCATTGCAGGACCAAATTTTCTGATTATCATGCAGTATCTTATTTTGATCGTCTTTTCCCCAAATTTAATGATTCTGGTACTCTCACGACAATCAGGACAGATCTGTCTCTTGCTCTGAGAGGGCTGGTAGTGCTTTTCTGTAATGGTACACTCAGAAAAGTGGTTGCACTTCAGGGTGCTGCCAACATGACTATATCAGACAGTGTCACGACAACAGGTGACTAAAAAAAGCCATGCCCACAGAAACCCCTACCATCAATGCAGTGACAGCATGAAAACAAAATTTTCACTGTTTTAGTTTGCCTTGCGTAGGGTGATGGTAACTAGTAAGGCTGTATTCCCAACAGCAGTGCTGTGCTGGTATTGCATAAGTGTCTTGACAGTGCAGTTGGCACAGCTTTCAAAAAAACATCCTCTTGTTCCCAATTGTGTATTTGTAGACAATTCTGCATAGCCAAATGACACAAACAAGGTTTTAACACTTCTAACATCCTTACAGAGTAAGCACAGCCATAACAGAAGGACTAATATATACTTTGGTTCCTGTATCAATAGCTAATCAACTAACCTTCAGGTGCCTTTACCAAGTATGTGAGTTTCTGAAACTAGAAATTAGAAAATCCTTTTTCTCACTAGCAACCTTGGACCTATTTGATCTACAAGCTACGGAAAGAAAAAACAAACAGGAAAACCTAAAATACCACTGTTTTTTACAGACACATTGAAGCAGAATAATACTGCAAAACTGTCTCTTCCAGATCCTCAAGAAACCTGCAGAAGCATTTAATAACTGCAAGAACATTCAAGGTCAAAGGCAAAGTCTTTTTGGAGATAACTTGCCTTCTAGCTATAGCAGTAAACTCTGCAAAGTAGAGCCTGTATTGCAGATGAGATGACTGAGAGATCCCTAAATCAAATAGCAAGCTCTACAAACAATGTACATAAATAAAAGCTTTTCTGAGCCCTGTGTCTGAAATTCACACACAACAGGACAACTGAAATGGGAAAGCTGGTCATTGTTATCCTTCAATGAATTGCTGTATGTCAGCGCCAAGCCCACTCTTCTCATTTCAGCAAAGTACACTTGCTCTGGCTTTCAAGATCCCAAAATAACTGATGGATAGGCAAGAACACAACCCCACACCAGTGTAGAAAATGAGGAAAAGACAGCACTGGTTACAGTTTACTTCCACCACACCAACTCTTTGGGGCTCCTTATTGCAAGAGCTTTACACAAATGCTAGAAGAGCATGAGGAGAACAATCCTTAACACAGGGGACATTGCCCATGTACCCACAGGATTCTGGCTGAAACTCCTGAAGTCCCACCTCAGCATGTTTCAGTATTGTTAAAAAAGCAGCAAGTATCTCAGAAGTAAGAGCTTTGAGGTCTCCTAAGTGCTGGGCTGATGTCTCAGTGGTTTAGGGTACAGCTCCTCCAGCTCAAGCTGAGGACTCCAGCAAAAGCAGGAAGTTCTTTCCTACGATAACGTAGCTGTAGACAGTGCAGCTCTGCAGATAAAAAGCCAAGTACCTGTTTTTGGCACCTGCATTGTTTAGTTTTCCTATGAAGAGATACATTGGGTCAGACTGCAAGTTATGCAACCTGCAGTTAAGTCAGCTGTCCACCAGCTTCAACTGGAAACTTCCACAGCAAAGACTTCCCAAGCTACATAATACCCTTCAGGAACAGCACTGGGATACAACAGAATGGTCAAAGGGACTGGTCTGAGACTAGTAAATGAGGAGGGAAAGCAAGAAATTACAGAAAATTCACTATGGGTGAATGAATGGGCATGGAATTTTTGAAGAGCATGGTTTTCCACAACACTAGGAGTCTTAGCTGAGATGGGACTACTGCATGAAGCCCCAGAAGGAAAAAAGGGTTCCGGTAACCCAATTAGTCACTCACAGTATTTCTGACATTGTTGCGATATGAAGAACTACTTGGAAAGTCTGATCTGCTATTTGCTAAAAAAAAAAAAGTATGGCTACCAGAAAAGGATGAAACATGAAACAGTCTGTTAATTATCATTTGTTCAACTTCTAATGGAAGAATAAAAAGGAAAATAATGGAAATTAGCTGTGGATGTGCCCAGGGCGAGACAAGGAGCAGATTTTGGCTGTTTCTTATGGAGATATGAATACTGTATGGAGATATGAATAGTGTAACAAAGCCATTTCAACTTGCCTGGCATCTCACTCTCCAAAATCAAGGCAAAAAGCAGTCTCATCCTGCTCCAAACCTGAAATACGTATAGTCTTCCCTCTAGCAGCGCCAAGTTTTCTGAAGTAACAAATAGTTCATAATGCTGCAGCCTAGGAGTTCTAACATGCTAATAGAAAACCAGCCCCATTTCCACTAATGCTAATTCATCACCATAAAGAAAAGAATTGTAGTTGCACTTTCAGATGCTTACGATGAATTTGATTGCAGGACTGGGGAAATGTAAAAGCATGGGAAGAGAAAGACACACAGAGCATAAGGTTCAGAGGTTAAACTGTTTCAGGAAGAAGAAGGTTTAGCCTTTGTCTATGATTAAGCAGTTGATTCTGCAAAGCCAGAGAGGTATCAAGAACTGGTTAATTGAGGGCAAAAGAGTTAGAGTACAAAGTGAAAACAGAGCAGTCAAGGGGAGAAAAACAGCTGCCACAAAGTCTCTTCTCCCTTAGGGTTTCCAGTTATCATTTGAAGATAAATATACTTTTCAGCTAACCTATTCTGTGGAGCTAATTCCCTGGAAGTTCTGGGAATACTGTTGCCTACTATGTTCAGGAGTTGATAGGTCTGTACCTGTGTAGTGTCCTTTCACATTCTGTACCTAATAAAAACCAAAATAACACAGCAGTGACAAAAGCATTCTATGTTCATCTCTCACAGCAGATAGCCAGTAGCCATCCCAAAGCAAGTGCTAGATTATTGGGATGTGTGTAACAGTGAAGAGGAGTTAAAATCAGGTTCCTATATGAAGAGGCGAAAATCCTGCCACCTTTGGTTTTGTAGCTAGGGATGGCTGAAGGAAAACATCCTCTTTGATAAAATGAGATCTCTGCTGCCTCCAAAGTTTGCTCTTTACGAGGCAGCCACACATCCTCCCCAGATATATTATGCTGGGTGTGTTTTATACTGCAGTATATGTTGGGAGTCAAAGTACTGTCCAGGTTACCTGCATACTGCTTTTTCAAAGGCACAATTCCAAAAGTATTTGTACATATCTACAAACAACCATTTAAAACTTATTCCAGTTTTACTCTGGTTTTCTGATCTATACATTTTTGTGACTGCACTGTACTAGCAGACCCATCGGGTGAATTCAAGTCTAGGGGAAAGAGACTAACTTGCAAACCCGTGCAGTCCATGCCCTTTGGTGCTTTGGGTGAGACGTCAAGATCCCACAGAAACCTCTGTGTTTCTTCTCACATCACTGTGGCACACACAGAGAGGGAGGTGCCCAGAAGCAAAGAACATTTAGCATAATGACTCAGATGGGTGGTCAGCAGTTCAAACCAGCCACTTGATGTTACTATAATGAGGATTCAGTTTAACGGTTGTTCTGCATACACAGAAATTCCCGCCATCCCCAGGAAAACACTTAAAAAGAAAATAAACAAAAATCAAATAATCTGTTTGAGAACAAGGAGGCTATGGCTTGGAAAATGTACATAATGAGTGGAGCAAAAATGCCCACGGGTGAGTAAAATTTATTTCTCAGAGCAAGATGTTCAGAGAGGCTGTGAACTTTATCTCAGAGATGACACAGTGTAAATAAAACTTCAGGGCCAAATTCAGACCTGTAGAAAATAGCTGCAGTTCTGCTGACTCTAACAGGAGCAGAATCCTCTTATGGTAACTCTGACCTTAGGCCAGTATGTTTTATACACATTTTGAGCCGCAGAAGTCTTGCTTGAAAATGAATGAAAGTTATTTCCATGATGGTTAGCAGAATTACTTCATATACCACTTACTCATCAAGCAAAAAGTAATTGTTTTATATTGTCTACTGCATCAATTAAAAAATTCCCATCCAGCGCCGATACATTCTGATGCATTTCAGAGCAACCTTGATGTTTCAAGTATTACATCGTTAGCTTCCTGAATCTCATAACCAAAACTGATTAATTAAAAATATTCTCAGGAATATGCCTGGCCCATAAAGCCCTGAAACATTTTCTTAATTTCTATAGGGTTAAGTATACACTTTAAGCTTATGATATATAAACATCTATATATGCATTAAATCTATCAGTGTAACCTTTTTGCCAGGCTCTAAATGCTTCAAATCTGCTCAGATCTCTCACTTTTCTCCTTACATTGTGGGCTGCAGGTCTCTGTATTCATAGTCCTGATCATAAGAATAATGCTCAAACTGTTGATATACGATGGTTGAAAAATTGTAACTTTAAAAATTCATATCTGCATATGTAAGTAGAGGAGCTGATCGTTCTGATTGGCTGTGGGCAGAATTTTCTTTAAATCGGGCTGTGTTAAATTCTGAAGGTCACAGAGCTGGTATTAGACTATTAGACATGACAGGAGGATTTGTGGCATCTTGTTTCAGGTTAAGAATGCAAACAAAATAGACCTCAGTTTTATTTAAGTTCCATAAGCTTTTGAAAAAAAGGTAAATGAACAGTTCTTAAAACATGTGGGTACTAGTAACCACACCTAAATGTTGAACTGAGGTCTGAGGATACAGAATTGCCAAGGGGTTGTAACTACAGTAGCTGTAAAGAAGGACGTGGGGTGTGGGGTGGTCTGAAGAGAGGAACATAGAGGACCCAGAATGAAAACCGGATAAGAAAGATATATATGCAGTAGTAGCAGACAGTTATAGCAATGAGGAGGCAGAAATTCAGGATGATACGAATGGTATTACTGTTCAAAAGATGCATAAAAATAACGGGAGAGAAAGCAAGCATTTCTAACTGGATCCGCACCTGGAAAACAAGTGGAAGAGAAATAGAAACTGTAATGAAAGGGACAGCTGGAGAGATTATATCAGAGGATGGAGGTCAAGCCTCCGTGAGAACCAGCAATTTGAGAGAGTGAGAAATGAAAGAGTCAGAAATGGCTAAGACCTCTTTAGAAGTGCAGTGAAGGCATGTCAGTATGTTCATTATTTCATCTATTGTCTGCTAGTTGTTCCTCAAACTACAGTTACAGAACTCTATCTATATTTAAAATGTGATATATATCTAACACTTAAAGCACAGGAATTCAGTAATCGTGTCCTTTATTGCACCTTAGTGCATTTATGATCCCACATCCAGTGCTCCCTCCTACATATTGCCAAGATCTCCTCACAAGACTCCAGGCAGGCTCTAAGAAAGTGTTCCTCCTTTGCCTGCTGATGTGGTTTCTCTCTTGTTGGTATTCAAACCACAAACGAGAGAGATGTAATCATTACCAGGAGTTCCTTTAGGCAGCTTAAGCCTCAGAGTCCCCTTAGTAAAGCAGCCTTTGAACTAAAGTCTCTTCATGCTACTGCTGTAGTGTTTGTTTTCACCTGCTGAGACTCCCATTCTTTGTACTCTAGTCTGTTGATTCTCAGTTTTACTCAGAAATTTTGTTTCTGCTGGCCCTTTTCATACTAAATTTTCCTGACTTACTTTCCTCTTGCTTCCACTGATTGGTTATTCCTACTATGAGGCAGCAGCATTCAGTACTGTCTCCACAGTTCTCCAAGGCATTATGTTTTTCTTCCAACTCCTATGGAATTTTTAAATTGTTCAAAATCTTTATTTGATAACTGACACAAGTTTATTCATTACTGAACACAATAACCATGATATCTGACCAATCTCTCTCCTTGTATCTGCACTCAGGTTCAGGTTAGACACTAAGGATTAATCAAATCACGAGGAGTGTAACATAGCACTGGAACAGGCTATCCAGAGTGGCTGATGAATCTCAGTCCCTTAAGGTTTTCAACACCTAGCTAGACAAATGTGGAGAGTCTCTGGCTGTGTGCTGTGAACAAGCCAGGGCTTGATGCGGCTGTGCTACACGGAAGGATTTCCCTGAGACACCAGAGACAAAAGGAAAGTAAACAGAAGCTGCTCTGCCCTCGACCCAGGCTGCAGGAGGGGCGTTGCCGCTGCGCATGAACAGTCTGTGAACAGTGCCCTGCAGCCAATCACCATAGTGGGGGGGGATGAGTGACTGTGAGTGTAACCAATTGTAGCCTGCACTTGCCGCATGGCCTTTTGATATAGAGTATATAAGGCTTGGAAAAACGTGGTCTCGGGGACATTGATATTCAGTGTTGTTTAAGAGTTCATTAAAGAGTACGGATGGTAAATTCACATTGAATTAGACTCCTTACTCTCGCCCGGCCCGCCCGTTCGATCAAAGAGCTTATGCCGGCGTCTGGATTCGTCGAATTTGCTACCGCCACATTTGGTAGCAGAGGATGGTTCGTTAGCAGAGCATAACGCTTCGGATCTACATATGGTAGCAGAAGGATGGATCGTTAGCAAAGCATATCGCTCCGGATCGAAATTACTGCGGTGAGCAGCGTTCATAAAAACGGAGCCAAGCCGGGGTGTGGGATAGTGTGCTTAGTCCGATATCAAAAGACGGGCACCAGTCGAGCTGGCCACTCGCATCCTACGTTAAGACCGCGCTGATAAGATAATGGATATTGAAACAGCCGCGGCACTGCTGACGACTATTCTCTCTAAGAGAGGTATTGAATCGTCACAGGAAAAGCTAATCACATTGATTTTTTTAGCTCAGAAGTGGGGACACTTTGGAGAAGTTCCACTTTTGTTTTCCCCAACGGAATGGAGATCAGTGGGGGACACTATGTGGGACAAAACTATCAGAGGGGAAGAAGAGAAAGAAATTAAAGCTGTGAGAGAATTGTGGAAAACCGTATTAGAATCATTAGAAGTTATGAAATCGGAACAACGTGCCGCCCTAAGAGCCGCGGAGGCGCTTGTCCCGGAACAAACCTGGACTGATAAAACTTGTCGTCCAAAAGAAAAGAGGGGCCTGTGGGCTACTCTGTGGGGTCTGCCTGCCGTTCGGGGTGGTCGCGGGGTCCCGGCTCAGCCAATACTTTCACAATCCGATCTGCAACGCGGATTAGAAACTGCGCGGCTCGTAAACAAAGAACCGGAAGTTTCCCCCTCCGAGTCTCTGGGGCAATGTGCCAAGAAGGCGGAAGTGCAACTAGTCGACTGTCCGGATGTGGGAGGCCCTGAGTGCCGCCCTCCTCCTACCGCTCCGCCTCTGCCCTGCCCCGAGCCGGACGCCCCACCTCCCTCCGAGAAAAACGTGGGGGCCCGGCCCGGACCGGCCGCGGCGCAGCCGCCGGGGCCGGGGCCGCCTCAAACTTTGCCTCCGCAAGCACCCGCGGAAGTTTTTTGTGAGCCTCCTCCTACATCATTGGGCTCACCCCAAGCAGTAGAGCAGTTACTGCAAGTCATTACCAACAAGCTTGAACAACTTAACTTAAGAGTGTCAAATGTAGAGAAAAATAAGGAACAAACTGAGTTTCAAAAACCAGCTTGCCCTTCACAAACAATGCAATCAAAGGTGCCTATAGATTCTACTGACCAGCCGCAGCCCCGACGTGGCAGATGGTCAGGGGTCATCAAAGATGCCATCCTAGAAGGTGATTGGTCTCCAGCAAAATTAGCCCTACCGGTAATTCAAAATATGAACACTCAGACAGCGGTATGGGAACCACATGATTGGAAAATTTTGCAGCAAGCAAAACAAATAATCACAAACTATGGTATACGTTCAGCAGCTACCAGACACAAAGAACATCTCCGAACCTGTATCACAATCAGCGACCAACCGTGAACCAGGCTTCTTTCACCTCAACAAGCCAAGCACCGCAGGAAGCCTCGGAGTTGATGTGGAGACAGCAGTAGATATAACATTGACCAATGCTGCAATTCACAGAATACCAACGAATGCTAAAGGACCTTTATTTAGACAAGATAGTCTCATTGGAGGCCTATTGATTGGCCGTTCTTCTGCTAGTATCAAAGGTCTTATAGTAATACCAGGTATAATTGATGCAGATTTCACAGGAACTGTTCAAATCCTGGCCTACACTCTGCATCCGCCAATTTTTATTCCTTTTGGTAGTAGAATAGCTCAGGTAGTAGCACTGGAAAACTGCCTACCAATGCTTCCAGGAGTTCCTCCAGCATCCTCAACACAAAGGCATGATAAAGGATTTGGATCGACAGGTCCTGCAGTTTGCTTCACCTCATCAATGACTCAGCGTCCCATGTTACGTGTGCAACTATTTCAGTCTGATTCTACTGTTGTTGTAGAGGTAAATGCAATGCTTGATACTGGAGCTGATGTCTCCATCATTAGTCAATTCAAATGGCCACGAAATTGGAAACTTCAAAAATCAATCTCTTCCACTGTAGCTGGAGTAGGGGGTCAAACTACTCCAAATATAAGTGTTGATCCCATTTCCATTAGCTTCCCTGAAGGTCAATGTGTTACCCTTAGGGTGTATGTAATGGAATTGCCAAGCAGCCTTGAGGCGCTTATTGGCCGTGACGTCTTGGGGCAACTTGGTGCTGTGTTAACTACTTCACCTTTTCCTTAGTGGTCACTGGAAAGCAGTTGCCCAACCCTCCATTGACCTGGCTAACAGATAGCCCAGTTTGGGTTGACCAGTGGCCATTAACAGAAGAGCGACTGCAAAAGGCACGTGAATTAGTAGAAGAGCAATTAGTTGCAGGCCATATCAAGCCTTCTACTAGTCCATGGAATACCCCAATTTTTGTAATACCAAAAAAGAGTGGAAAGTGGCGATTATTACATGACTTGCGAAAGGTAAATGATCAAATGCAAGCCATGGGTGCTTTACAACCTGGATTACCATCACCTGTAATGTTACCAGAAAATTGGCATATTCTAATTATAGATTTAAAGGATTGTTTCTTTACCATTCCTTTACATGAACAAGATACACAGCATTTTGCATTTACACTGCCTTCAGTAAACAAAGCGGAACCAGCTAAAAGGTATGAATGGGTAGTGCTACCGCAAGGTATGAAAAATTCTCCTACACTGTGCCAAATGTATGTTGCATGGGCACTTCAACCTATTCGTGCATCATGGAAACAAACAATTATTTATCATTATATGGATGATATTCTGTTCTGTCAACAAGCTGAGTTCACAGAAAGTTCCATAGTCCAAATTACGATCAAACTCAAAGAAAAGGGGTTGGTTATAGCTCCAGAGAAAGTTCAAAAGTCTGCACCTTGGAAATACCTTGGTTGGTCCATTTGTGATGCACAGATTCGTCCACAAAAAATTGAATTACATACTGATTTACAAACTTTAAATGATGTCCAAAAATTGTTAGGGGACATACAATGGATTAGAAATTGCGTAGGCATTACTAACAATGATATAGCACCTCTTACTTCACTTCTAAAAGGAGGTGATCCAGCTAAGAAAATAAGCTTAGAGTCCGTGCATCTCAAATGTCTTTCTGATATTATACAAAAAGTACAGACAAATTGGTCTAGCCGAAGACTTTCTGATCGACCAATTTCCCTCCTTATTAGCAATCTAGAACATCCGTGTGCAATCATCTGCCAGTGGCAAAACAAAAACGGGGAATTCCCCATAGATGTTGCTACAGATTCTTCCTTTTGTGCCACTGTCAGATCAAAAACAGAAAATGATTTGCGATTATTAGAGTGGATTTTTCTCAGTGTCCAACCAAAATTCAGTATTCAAACGAGACCAGAAGCAATTGGAGAATTGATTCGAAAAGGAAGATCTCGAATATTAGAAATTAGCGGTCAGGAACCAGATGACATCAGTATTCCGATAAATGGAGCCGATTTAGAATGGTGGCTGAGACATTCGATGCCTATACAGAATGCATTACTAGGATTTATAGGCAAGGTACATTCACGACAACCAAAAGGTAAACTATGGCAATTCCTTAGAACAAATCAGTGGTTAGAGAGAAGCAAAGTAAAAGCAAAACCTGTTGAAGGCCTTACAGTATATACAGATGCAGGAAAACGAAGACACCAGGCAGCATGTGTCTGGCAAGAGAATAGTCAATGGAAACAGCATTTAATTGAAGGTTCAAAAGAGGATTCATTGCAGACTTTAGAGCTCACGGCAGTAATATGGGCCTTAAATAATTGGCTGAAATCTGCTTTAAATGTTGTCACAGATTCTTTGTATGTAGCAGGTGTAATACCCAGAATGGAAAATGCCCTGTTAAGACAATCGAATAATCCTCGATTAGGAAAATTGTTTGTACAATTGAGAGCTATTTTAAATCAAAGAAAAGAACCCTGCTGTGTGATTCACATCCGCAGTCATCAATGGAATCTTGGTCTAGGTGAAGGAAATCAAATTGCAGATAGTTTAGTAAGTTCAGTACAGCACATGCCTCCAACAGATAAATTCCAACTAGCAAGACAAAGTCATGAGAGCTTTCATCAAAATGCCAGAGGTCTCCAAAGACAATTCGATTTAACTTTAAATGAAGCAAGAAGTATTGTACAGGCATGTCCTCAGTGTGGAAGCCAGATGTTAGGTATAGGAATCGGTGTCAATCCTCGAGGTTTAAAAGCCTTAGAAGTATGGCAAATGGATGTGACACATGTGCCAGAATTTGGAAGACTTAAATATGTGCATGTCACAATTGATACTTTTTCAAAAATGATATGGGCTACTGCTTTATCAGGAGAAAAAGCACTACATGTATGTAAACATCTTACAGCTTGTTTTGCTGTAATGGGTGTCCCAGAAAAGATTAAGACAGACAATGGCCCTGCCTATGTTAGCCAGAAAGTTAGAACTTTTCTAATGAAATGGGGAGTGAAACACGTTACAGGTATACCTCATTCCCCAACAGGCCAAGGAATCATCGAGAGAGCACATCAAATGATTAAAGGGTATTTGAGCAAACAGAAGCAGGAAGAGTTAGATTGTCAACAGCGTTTAGCAAAGGTGTTGTTTACCTTGAATTATTTATGTCTAACTGGAGATCATGAGGAGCCTCCTGTGATCATTCATCATTATCAGATCAGACTAGGAAGGAAAAACACTTTACCGGAATTCATGGTGAGATATCGTGATCCCACCACTGGATTGTGGAAGGGACCAGTACCTGTTATTTTTAATGGTAGAGGGTATATGTGTCTCTCCACAGATCAAGGTCCATTGTGGGTTCCAAGCCGAGCAGTAAAGCCGGAGTTGAAACAAACTCAACCAAATCAACTCCCTGCAGCAGAACCTTCGGAGGTCACAGAGTGAGGTGTAACCTTTGCATTGATTTAGCTGTGACATGTATGCGTACTATAGTTATATAAGTAGATCTTTAAACACCACTACCTCTTGAGTAAGTTTATCAACACCCAGCACATCGTTTGTTATAAGTTGAGTATCTTTAAACCAAAGTTCTTGGAATTTGTTTAATCAATCCATTGCGATATTTAAACGGCAATGGAATACCTCAGGTTTATTGCAAAGTGCACTGTTTACGTTGATTGTTGTTGTTATTTATATGTTATGTATAAGTTGTTTTTTATCACATATCAAAGAAGGATTAGAACACACAGCTAATCAATCCTGGCTTGTCCAAAAAGAAAAAAAAAAAAGGAGGAATTGTGGAGAGTCTCTGGCTGTGTGCTGTGAACAAGCCAGGGCTTGATGCGGCTGTGCTACACGGAAGGATTTCCCTGAGACACCAGAGACAAAAGGAAAGTAAACAGAAGCTGCTCTGCCCTCGACCCAGGCTGCAGGAGGGGCGTTGCCGCTGCGCATGAACAGTCTGTGAACAGTGCCCTGCAGCCAATCACCATAGTGGGGGGGGATGAGTGACTGTGAGTGTAACCAATTGTAGCCTGCACTTGCCGCATGGCCTTTTGGTATAGAGTATATAAGGCTTGGAAAAACGTGGTCTCGGGGACATTGATATTCAGTGTTGTTTAAGAGTTCATTAAAGAGTACGGATGGTAAATTCACATTGAATTAGACTCCTTACTCTCGCCCGGCCCGCCCGTTCGATCAAAGAGCTTATGCCGGCGTCTGGATTCGTCGAATTTGCTACCGCCACAGACAAAGCCATGGTTGACCCATGCTGACAGCCGGCCTTGTTTGAGTGGAACTATATAAGCCCTTGGAGGTCCCTTCCTACCCTTATTTCTAAGATTCTACACATTTGTCCAAAATTTCACTCCTGTACCTTGTTACAGTCTGGCTATTTTAGATTTCTTTATCCTTGATATCTCATTTCTTCCTTAAGCAGTATGTCAGGTCCAGTCTCGACTTTTGAGAGTCTGAACGCTGGTTCAATTTGTATTGTGATGCATCTGCGGCCAAACAGATGCAGAGAGACAGTGAATCATTGATATCTGCCAAAAAAATGGGTGACTGGTTGCCAGGTGGCATGGTGGCTCAATAAGCTATATGCCCTCTTGGTACACAAGCAGCAAGTGGCTGTTCTCCAGCACTGAGCAAATACTATGTCCTCAGTCGCTGGTAACTGGTACCACTCTCTCTCCTCAGTAATGAGTAAAGCAGTTTTCAGCAGTGTTTTTATCTAAAACTGTTCTCATCACTATCGACCTTGCTCAGCCATGTAGGAGAGCAAGGGCACCTTTTTTCTCAAAAATGAATACTTTAAGGTTAACAGATGTCTGGGGTTTGTTTGGTTTTGGTTTGTTTTTATTTAGATATGTTTCCATCTGTTGCTGGACTGCCATATCAGTCCCTGTGAAAAACATCTTTTTATTCTGCTAAGCTACTGAACACCACCCAGAAGCATTATCTCTTACACTGAGGATATTCTGGTACTATAGAGCACTCAAATCTAAAATTTGCACTGCACTGGTGCCCAGATGGGGTTTGGCACTCTTAGGTATCCCCACAACACTACTCCCTAATCCAAGTTCCTCTGTGGCTGCTAAACTCACAGCTTACACCCCTATATGAGAAAGAAGTGAAAACACAACCCCAGATGACTGTAAGAACAGCTGTGTGCCACTCTGTCCTGTGTCAAATGATCTTACTCATTTGTTCTTAAGTAAACATTATTATTTTCTGGATATGATAAATCAGGGATTGATTTAAGAGGTGGAAATGAGGGTAAAATGAATCCGTAATACCTAGAGGATAATATTCACACTGTATGTGCGACTTTCTCCTTTGAAAGTGCTGCAGTGGACACTGAGGGACAACAGGAGGTTAGCAAAGGACAGAAGGGATTTATGAAGGAAACTCAGGGACAGCTGAGGGAGCAGGAGTGAAGAGAGGAAATTCGTCAAAGAAAAGAGATAAGAACATTAGACTGAGGGGATTTATTTCAGGGTATTAGGAAGGAAACATAAGAAGAAAACGCTCTAAAAAATAACTTTATGCTAAAGTATTTCACAGCTGGGGGAATTATTCAGCCTCTATTGACAGCAAGTTCTTTCTGCTGGACTACCTCTACATACATGAATGTAGACATGCACACCAGCTTTCTGCCCACGGAGCAATAGTAAATTCCAGTCTATTACAAGGATCCATGGCAATAGGTTCCTGACATACAGTGTGATCAGACTGTGAAATGTAATCTATTAGCAATTCTTATAGGACAACCATACATGTGTATCATGACTGTTGAAAATCTGCTTCAGGTACAACGGTTAAAACTAGCAACATATTCTCCATCTCCTGGTATGTTGGTTATGTCAGTTTTTGCATACTCTGGTAGCTCTTCAATTTTATATTTCTAAGCTTGGTTACTTAGATATAGAGCTGTACTGAAGGGTACAACAAGCTATTCAAAATTCCAGAAACTTCAGAACCCCACTAGAAACAGTAGCATTCCTTACAAATAGACTTGAGATGAAACTAGGTGTTGCTGTCTTATTTATACACATAGCTATTATTTACTTTCTGTAGTTAGGCCTGCATCTGAGAGATACAGATGATGAAGCATGTTCCTGTCTCCTGGAGCAATAGGACACCTAAAAGTAGAAAAAAAAAATAACAGAGCCACACTCTGTTGCATTACACCTTGCACCAGCGACATTTCCTCACCACTTTTCTACTGAACGTACAGAAGAGGAGGTGCTTGTTGTGAGTGCTGCAAGCAATGTAAGAATGTTTCTGCCTGTGGTATGTGTCAGGAACAGGAAGAAGTGATGATGTTTCTTAGGCCAGATCCTTCTTCTTAAGTGTTGACAGCTGTTCATTCCTGCCTTACCAAAATGTTCTAAAACAAGACATTGAATGTGTTAATTTTAGCATAATCTGTAGCATCAGTCCCAAATTCCCAGACAGGTCAACGATTTTGGTTGCCTGACTTTTCACAAAGTATTCTTAAAAAAGCCAGCCAGAATTTCTTGCCACTTTAAAAAGTCCCTATTTCTACCAGGGGCAACATGTGATAACATAACAGAGATGTTACTGTGAAATTGTCACATGCTGAGCTACTGAAACAGATGCAGAAGTTCAAGATTAAACTCAATCTCTCCTTCCCTGTGGTTTGTAGAGAATTAAGGTAACTTCTCCATTATCCCTCACAGCACAAAGCCACTGCTGCTGCCTTCTCATGCAGCTGCAGGGCATACCATATTATATTACACTGCAAGATTCAAGAATACCAGGTGTTCTGACAAAGCAGTGATTGCTTCTCCCACATCAGAGAAAAATCGACCATGCCACGACTGCAATTTTGTCACTGCATGGTAGCTGGACCACTAAAAGCATGGGCTTGAGCTCTCTTAGTATTAGCACACCTGAAAGATTCTCTTGGAGGTGCAGCATGAGAAACACCATTTTGAACTAAAACTCTGGAGCCTTCTCTAGGTGTGGTGTGTGCATCCATGGGAGGACAGCAGGGGAATGCAAACAATGGTTTATGGCTGTGGGAGTGCTCTTCATGAACAGATCAGCATTTAAATACATGCTAAGTGTGGATTTGGCATCTCAGGCTGCCAGGAGGCAAGGCAGTGAGTTCAAAGATAGTGCCTGGTAGAAGAGGAAATGACCAAATACCTAAACAATTATCACTAGAGAGATCAGTATTCTCGAAGAGCAGCAAAGCAAGCCCATGGCGTTTTGTACCCAGCTCCACCTGACAGCTCTGGAACTAATAGTTAATTGCACTGGGATTGAGCCTGCCCAGATTTTTCCTAAATTTGTGCCAACTACTTAACAGTATGAACTGCAGGGGTAGACTGAGTGAGGCCTGGTTTGCACTCAACAAACGACCTGCAAAATGTTCACGCTGGATAGAGGAACATAAAACAAACAAAAAGAGCCTGCATCCCCTAGCTGACAGCGCAATGCCAGCTCTTGGCTCTCAGCTGTACTAGTTAAGCATCTATTAGGTGACAGATTTTGTCTGAGCTGTGAAACTCAAACTATATGGGGCTATGAAATGCTTCTTAACAGAAAGGTAATGGCTGGTGTACAAGGCACCATCCAGCTGTTAGAGCAAAAACTTAAGATAATCTTTGAGCAAAGTCTTTGCTCAAATGGTTTACCTGCTATCTAAAGGGATGGACTACATCCCTTAATTGGCATGGATCAGTATATTGATGTTTATGGTGCTTATTCTACATGATAGATGCAGGGTCAAATAACCTAAGCCAGTTCTGGTCTCAGTCAATCTACTTAAGGCTTGCCATCCCATTATGGCTAGAGCTCTTCTGATGTAATGCTGGTTGTCTTTGTGAAATACAAACCAATGTAAAAAGAAGTCAGAAGTCTTTTCCTCTGCAACCCAGAAAAAAAAAAGAGTTTAAGACAGAAAATATCCAACCACCTAAACCACACTTACCAAGTTACCTTGATCCTTAACGAAATCAGCCTGCAAAGCATGTGCTGTGTTGCAGCGCTGAGATGCCAGCAGTGTTCTCCTCCTAAACTGTTTATATGCTTTTGCAATGACACTGAGCAAACACTGGCATAGTAGAATCACAGGAACGGGATATAATATGTAGGGGACTATGGTGGGCCCATGGATTCTCTGACGGAGGGCATGGGAACAGAAATTAGCCTTGAAGCTAATGGCCTACCCATGAAAAAGATGGGAGTAAAGGAGTATCCAGACATATTAAGGTGTACCCGTGAGAGAGAAGGGAGTAGAAGAGTAACATTGATGATAGCAAAATTAGCCAAAGAGGTGTTACTGTTGTAACTTGTAACCAATGGTGAAGAGACACATGAATTGGTAAACTGTGTAAAAATGCACTTGTGGCAATAAAAGACATCTACTACTTTCATCCTGGAAGAACTTGGTCTATGTCGTTTGTCCGTTTCAACCATGACAATAATAGTCTCTAAAAAAACCTAGCATGGAAGTGGGGTGAGGAATGATTTACAAAACCCTACACCATTGCTCTGGTGTTATAGATACGAGTTTCAAATAGTTCGGACGATTTGCATTCATGCTGCTGACTGCACCTGAGTTTTGCTCTTAGTCCAGGAATAAAATGTGTGACCAATGAAAATTATTTTTTATAAGGAGCTGTGTAACTTAAAAATCTGCCTGTAGTTTGCGTCAGAAAACATGTCCCCCTAACTTCTTTTTTTTGCTTAAAAGATTTGGGAAGTGATTCATGCATAATCTAAAATGCTTTTCATATCTGTAAATGTGGCTAATTCTACCTATGGCTCAACCAGAACCCACTCTCCTGTGGCATCCTCTGCTCTCTGCAGACGGGGATAGGTTTCATCCTGCATCTCTTCAGACTGGCTAACTAACCACAGAATAGAGCTGGTTGAAGTGCTGATAGGAAAAGTCATTAAAAGAGGTTTTAGCTTTTTTCATCAACCTTCAGTGAGTCAGGAAAAAAAAGAAGGAAGTTTTAACTGCACCAAAGAGCCTGCAGCTCCAGATAGAAAAAACAAACAAACAAACAACCGCAACAACATCCCCCCCCAACAAACAACAACAACAACACAACAAACAAACAAAAAACCCACCAGAATCTCACCAGACCCATGGTTCACATCTGCAGTTAACAGAAACTACAGCTCCAGGTGGCTCTGCTATACACACCACCCAGGCTGGGGGAGTCTGAAGCTTCAGGTTCACAGACCTACTGGGTTTCCAGACAGCCACAAATTCTGGAAACACTGACAGGGGTTACAAGCTCTGCATGCCAGTCTCAAGATTTTCAGACTCCACACCCCAACTCTGTAAGGCTGAGCCTGGAACCTAACCTTCACGTGGGATTCCCCTTGCCTTTCAGGGTAACTCCTACTGGTTGTCCGTCCCAGGACACTGAGCATCAAGCCTGACAACAGCCAAGGATTCCTGTGCTTTCTGCCACTCCACCACATAGCAATGTTTCATAGGGTCACATCTCTCTAGCTGGGGATGCTGTGTCTGCCCCACAGCTGTGGATTCGTGAAGCCCACCTCAAAATTTCTTACATCTTGTCTTGATGCTCAGAGGTGGTGAGTGTCCCTGCAGAAACATGGTTTTCAGGGTCTCTGCTTTGGAGGTGGCAAGCAGAACTGCCTAAGAGCCTGCTATGAATCCAGACAGAGTTCAAAAGAAACCTAGTCTTTGATATATTGGGAGTTCACTGAGCCAAAGTTATGTCAGGAGAAAACATATTAGTGAATCAGCATCTTTTGATAAAACTAAGCTTTGACAAAGGAAGAGAATTCCCAGAAGCTTTGGCAGAGAAAGCAACATAAAGTCAAACTATGGTCTGCCTCACCTCAAATGTGAGCATGGTGCATTCAGTCACAGTGGAAACAGTTAAAAGAGCTGAACAGAAAGGGTTTTTACCAGCTAATTGTGGACAGAAACTTCACAGGTGGATGAGGACTGGATGGCAGAGCACATTCAGACATCTCATCTCTGGGAGCAGTTATTTCCCTATCCAGGCATTATGGTTATGATCAAGTGAAATGAATGGAAAAAGCATTCCTTGGCTTCAACTAGCTCTAGCCAAGGCTCATGAGGGACAGTTATCGCTGTATGACCAAGGCAGCACATGAGGATGGTACACTGTCTGTCTATGTGTTTGCACACACAGGGCTGTGGGTAGAACGTGTCTGGTACAACAGAGATTTGAGCCAGACTGATATAATACAAGTCTGCAGAATTAAAAGTAGGGTGGAAAAAATAGGGCCAATTATTTTTATAGCTTGCCCAAATGCCTCAATTGATCATACTAACTTTAGAAAGCAAAAGGCACTGTGCACACTTGACAGGTTTGTTCCTCTGACAGGTACATCATGTGCTCGTGATTCCTGTTTAATTTCCTTCTTTAAGAAAACCTCAAACTGCGTTCCTCGTGGGTGTGGTAGAAAGTGGAGGAGGAAAGTGATTCTTCTCTGAAGGAAAATACAATTATCCAACTTCTTTAACTGCTCAAACAGATGACAAGCAAACAGGCTTTCAGTGCTCCCCACCAGCTCCAGTATAAAACAAAACACCCTGCATTATGCATTCAGCAACAGATCCCTACTCCCAAACTCCCTATAGCAGAAGGGAACCAGGGGGGAAAAAAGCTGTTTTTATTTTCTCCATGTTTTTCATATTGCAAGGTGCTTTTTTAGCTCTTTGAACTCAGAAGAGAGACTTGCACACGTGAAGCTGTGCTGTGCTAACTGGGTTGCTACTGGAATACAAACTAGGGTCACAGAGGCAGGGAGTGAGTGTGTATTTGTGCACTCGTGCTCTTTGATGAGTGCCAATCATTCCTGCAGTTTGTTCGCCACCTACGCACTGTCAAACATACACACAGACACACACACACTTATCATCTGCTGTGTTCCAGTGCTAAAGGCAGACAAGCATGTGGTAATTCTCCAGGTTAAAGATAACCGTCAATCAGGGTGTGAGTGTGCATTTTTATCAAGCATATGTGGCAAATGTGCAAGGGACAATCCATGTAAGTGTGAACATACTCATTTGTACATTGCAACCTGTTCAACAGCAAGTAAAAATATGTGTATCAGAGTGTACATACATGTTTTGGGGAGATTTAACTTCCCTCATGCTTTCTTTTTTTTTTTTTGGTCACGAATACAAGGTTCTCTGGATCATTCTCCTCTTGCAGCGATATGCCAATCAATCAGAAGAATAATAGATGAGTTCCAGCAAATCAGGATACTATTTCTTAATCAGGAAGTCCTAGAAAGTTTGACGAATGCTTTAAAACCTTTTCTTTAGGACTTCTGATTAATAAAGCGAAATAGTTTCCCTCCTATTTGCTATTTTTAATTTGACCATCTCCAAAATCTTGTGTGCCAGCATCCTAGATTAATCTAAACACATTTCACTGGTGAAATCATATGGTCTTGTTTCTTTGTTCACTTGTACCCAATAACAGGGGAATTCACTGTGATTCAGCAGCACCCTAACACTATTTCCACAATTATCAATAGTAGAACTCCTTAATACTGAGGCTGGAAAATTATTGGGTTAGTGTTGAACGCATTAAGAAAAGAATTTGTTTTAGTGAAATTCAGTTTTGGCATTGGTGAGTTTGGCTTCACTTAAGTCAGGGAAACTGCCCTTGTTATGATCAAAGCTGAATTTCAACTAAGTTGCACTATTCAGTCCGTTTCTGACTCTGCCTCAGATTTAGCTTCTCCTTGACACTGTTCTGATACTCTGGTAATGATTTCTGTAGACCAGGCATCCACTCAGCAGCTGAGGACAGCTAGGTCAGCCAATATTACAGTCTTTTGTTTCAAAAGTCTGAAAATGAGGTATTCCAAAGCAAAGGTCCTGCTCTCAAGTATTCCCTTCTTTAGCTTCGCTTGGGAGCGCCTAAATTTCTGCTTCTGCGGATACCTTGCACAAGTGCCTTTCTTTATGCTCCAGACACTGATAAAAGACTTTTTACAGATTTTAAGTGTGTGATTAGAAATTCACAGCTCCATGGATTTTAAGGCCTGAGAGGCTACTGCGTTAATCTAGTCAGAGCTAATGCGCAGCACGGGTCAAGAAACCATCTTCAACTACTTCCTGCTGCAAATCCAGCTGCTGAGGCTGAACTAGGATCTAGGTTTTAGAAAAACACACTGATGATGTTTAATAGATTTCCAGGAGAAAAACTCACCAGAGCTTCAGACTGCTTGTTTGAATTAGTAACTTCATCCAGTGGTCAAATAGGACTAGTATTTTGACACTTAATCTGTCTGCCTACAGCTTACAACTATAAGGTTTTTGCCCCTAAGAGTGTAATATCCTCTATTATCAAATGCCTATCCTCCTTGTCAGTATTTACAGACCATGATTAAGTTATGTCTTAACCTTCTATTTAATAAACCAGGCAGATTGAGTCCCTTGAGTCTCTCCTAAAACATGAGCTCTGATTGCTACTTACTCTCTCAGATATTTTCTAAATTGTACCCAATTTCTAAACTTTTGCCTTAAACAATGAACATCTCAACCATACATGCTGTGTTTCAGCAGTTCTGCAACAAAACAATGCTAGTTATTACCTGTCTTTCTCTAGCAAAAGGGGGAAGACAGAGAAAAAAAAGAAATCACAGACTAGGGTAGAAAGAAGAATGAGAGGGGTTAAAAAGAGGCAAAATAACAACTGAAAGAAAATGGAGAAGGAAGGAAAGACTCAAAGTAGGACAAGGTAGTAAAGAAATATGTAGCTACTGAAATAGAAGCTCAGAAAGAAGCAAGAGGTAACAAAAAGACCATGCAAAGTAGTGCCTATTTACAAGTACGCTTGCATAACTTGTCTTGGCAGTTCCAAGAGGCTGACACTTGATCCTGCTACCTATCCCTCCACTCAGTTAATTCAGGCAATCGTTGCATGACCCTCCCCCTGCTTAGGAACACAAACTACACCTTTGCAGAGCTTTTTGGAAGCAGAGCTCATTAGCACCACAAGGCACAAGAACAACAAACTAACCTCCCCCAAACCCACCACCCATGTTTCAATGGAGCTCCACAAGAGAAATGAGGAAGGGACTGTGTCTCTTCTCATCCTCCACCCTGGAAATACCTGCCCCGTTCCAAGGCCAGCACTGGAGGACTCAGAATAAACAAAAGGCCCATACACACAAAGCACACAGATGGAGGTCATCCAGCCATCAAGTCTGTGACATCTGTGGCTTTCGCAGGATGTCTGTGTGTTCAAGTAATTAGTCCAAAACCAGCTGTCCCCTTCTTGCCCTCACCCTTTTATGTTCTTACTGCTTCTACTACCACTATCTGTCCAAAGAGTATTTCATCTGATGGATCAACAAATGAGTAGCTTTTTTTGCTCTTGTTTATTCTTTGGAAGGAGGGAGTGGAAGAGAACTGGTGAGGTGGTAAAGAAGAAAGGACTCTTGTGAGTAAGTCTCATGAGATGCCTCAATGTTTTCAAACAAGATTTTGCCACATCAGAGGAAAGATTTGCTTTAACCTATATATTCCAAAGTTATAAACTCCAAACACTTGTGCTGGTACTGAAAATGTAGCCATCAATAGTAAACCTGCCTGTTCAGGAAAGCTTACTCCTTCACAGACACATTCACCTCTAGTATTCTGGGCCCAATTTCCCCCTCAGCGATCCAGAAGTAATTCAGGGAGATTAACGAGCCCTATTTCCATCTCAAAATCCTCCCTATAACACGCTGCTTTCTGAAATCCTTCTGCTGATTTGTGCTAGAGCAAGCTAAAGGTACCATGGGAGTCAGGTCTCCACATCAGTGGGGACTACTACAGTGCAGCTGAAGAAACCCAGCTGAAGCTTTTACCAGTTGTGTGAGAGCAGGAGCAAGAACAGAACCACTCCTTCTGTTCGCATCTGTGAAATTACATTTGTAGCTTTGCCCCAAAACCAGGCTGCCAAACAGTCCCAGGCTGGAGCTGGGAAAGGAACACGGCTCCCCAGCCTGTGCTGAGTGAACACAGGCATGACAAAGCAGAAGGCTCGCATGTGCAGTGAGCAGCCCTGTCCTTCCGTACGGCAGCAAGCGCTTGGATGATACATTTACTGCAGCTTGTGCTGCATCGTGCCTGCCTGTGTAACATCTCCATAGCAGCAGTTCTGCTAATTGAGACCAGCTGCTTCAATTCCAAATTCTTCGCTCCAGAAATATCGATAGTATGACGTTGTGATTAGAAAGCACTTTACCAAAGCCCTCTCAGTTCTGCACAGCTCAGAGGAAGAGCAGCTGCAGAAAGAAGGGACAGTTCTCTGAATGTACAGAATAAAGCGCTGCAAAAACACGGGAGAAATGCAGGCTGTGAGAAGCAAGTCAAAACAGAATAATGATGGCTGGGGAAGCGGCCTGCTGTATATGCTTGTGCCTGTCATTTTAGATGTTGAAAGGCCCGCAAGCAGACTTCTGCCTTATGCTCTAGGATAAATGGCCACAGCACTGCAGTGTTACAGCTTCATGCAGCAGGTGTGCATATTTGTCAGATCCAGTTTTTCTGTTCAAGGATGGATTAAAGCTAAATCTATCAGTCTGGGCCTGGCTTGGGAGAGTAGCTGTGGTCTTGAATCATTTGGCTCCAGGGACTGTTTCTGCATGGCCCACTGGCAAAGATAGTCACTGGAACTGATAGGCTAATGGGAAGATTTGCAAAGTGGGAATGCCACCACACCACCATGACTTGGCTTCACTGTTGGCTGTTTCCCTGTGGCTGCTGACTCCACACAGCAAGCTGTCAGCTGGATGCTTGGCAATGGTCACACTGGGATTGTTGAAAGCTGCAAGCATTTTTCCCCTTTGGCCAAGCTGGATTAAGCTGGCTAACAGTACAGTTAATTCCAAATTCACTTAGAAGTCACAGGCACTGTCTGCGACCATCAGACACAGGGCATTCCTGAAAAGACATCTGGTTACTGAGTTTATGCAGGAACTGGGCAAACCACTTCAAATACCATCTGTTATTCCAACCTCCTGAGCACAGAGGACAGAATCCTTAAAAGAGAAAAATCTCACCAAGAATGGTCTGAAAATGAAACTCACGATACGATGCGTGGTTTCCTCCTGAGAAGGGTGCTATACAATCTTACAGAAAATATGGCATGCTTTGGCATGAGTCTGTGTAAACAAGGGCCTAACACACCATTTCACTACTCAGATTTCAGACTACAACCAAGGTAATGCAACACGACTAAAGCAGAGAGACCACTGTGCTATGCTAAGTGATTTGCTTCCTACTCTGAAAATCAATTAAGTAAATAACATGTTTTATACAGATAGCAGACAGCGTATCTAAGCAAACAAAATGCTCATGTTATTTAAAAATATTCCTATTATGTTACTCTGGAAAATACTCAAAGTGTTTAGAGTCTCATTCAGATATTACCATTTACAGACTTTCTTTGCTTTCACTGTACTCCCTTCATCTGCTGAATCTCCCTTTAAAATTGTAGTTTGCTTACCTATTTAACTTTCGGTCTACATTAGAAGACTGATTGAATCCACAGTACTGCAGGAGAAGGAATACTTCTATGAAATTCCAGAAAGGTAAGTCCAAACACATTACAATTGAATATAAATACCCCATATTTTTTTTCTCTGAAAAAAATAAACTTACATTGTATGTGTAACATTCATTGACCTTTAATCTCTATTTTCTTTCTCCTCCTAGTAAGGTTGCTATACTTACTTGTGACGGAAAACAGCTGACACAGAAGTAGATATAAGAAACAGCAGTGTAAAGATATATGTTCCATGTGTTTATAGGGAAGTTATAGCGATAAAGTGCGCTAGGCTGTATGAAGACCTGTTAACATCATTTGCATGTGCCAGCTTGATGGAATTGTGTTGATTGCAGAGCAGTGTGTTCCTTCCCATCAAGCTGAATTAAGCCTTTCTAGTCACCAAATCACATGAATAAATTTTTATGCATATATTTATTTTATTTTTAGGTTTCCAAGATCAAACAATGACACTAATGTAAGGAGATGGATATTACAAGGCCAGGTGAAAAGACGAATTAAACTCATCTGAACACTACTGTCATTTGGACCATTGGGACAGACACTTTAATGGTTTCCAATGGCACAGCTCTGTGGATTGTTAACAGAATTACAACAGCTTTAAACAGTCAAAGACTTTGGCGTGTCAGATCATAAAGAACCCATGTAGTGGAGCAAGCAGTAGGAGTATTCAAACAACAGATTCACCAGTCTCTCTTAAATCTCTGCCTACTGGCATTTGTACAGCTCAGTCTGCAATGTACCGCAACTATTATGCACTGCTGCAGCAGTGGAAGTCAGATGCCCAACACGCATTTGCCCAGCAGAGAAGCAACAACTCTGCAGCTGACCGTTTGTTTTGTTCACAAAGCACAGGCATACTCCCATTTAATTTCAGCTGCCTTGGCTTCCCCCATAACTAAATTATTGTTATTATGCTCCACATAATCCTAGTACTGACAAGGATGTTTGTTATACATAATTAAAGATATTAATTTTGCATGGAACA
Organism: Patagioenas fasciata; assembly: GCF_037038585.1. NCBI lineage: Eukaryota > Metazoa > Chordata > Aves > Columbiformes > Columbidae > Patagioenas > Patagioenas fasciata. The sequence continues at coordinate 17,629,425 of NC_092524.1, forward strand.
CAAGACACAGAGCCAAGAACCTCATTTTTTTTTAAGTCTCCCATTAGAAAATTACCTTCATTAACACGGACTCGCTGAGCTTCTCTCTGTTGACAATTTTTATCGCCACCTTCTGACATGTGACACAGTGAACCCCCAACTTCACAAGCCCTGCAGGAGAAACAGAAAAATAGAAAGGAAGAAGTGGTTAGATAGCCGCTGTTGAGATTTTTGCTATTAGTACGCCACCCAGCATTTGGCAAGTTAAATGCAAAGAATTAAACACTAGTCCCTCCTACAGCCACATAAGGTCTTGTGAGTAATGAAGACCCTGCAGCCCACATCGTGACCATTTGGCACTGAAGCCACCAACATCCATAATGCTGCTGCAGTTTCTGCCATTAAAGCTGTATTTCTGCTGAAGAACTGTATTCCAGCTTGCACCACTCAAAGTGTGATATATCAGTACAAGTAAACTTCTGCCAACTCTACCACACTAGGCTAAGGGCTTTTGCTGACACCTGACACCAAGGAAAGCTCAGAAATCAAAAAAACTAGGTAATCAAATGTCTGCAGTGTAGACATGGTCTCTACATTTTTCTAGCTCCTTCCAAAGCTCTCATGATCATAATAAAAAGGTACTTAATTATGATTTCCCGTACTTTTTAAATTTAGCCTGCTGTATAAAGTTAATACTGTGATGGTTGCCATTGTGGCATGGAGAAACATCAACATATGCTGATACAATTCTAAGTTGTTCTTATTTGTTATTATTTACTATATCGTTGTCCTCAAATAACTTAAAGCGCTGTTAAATGATAATATTGACAAAAGCATATGGATATCCCTGACAGGATCAGGATGTCTGAGCTATCACCAAAATATGGAACAAACTTTCAAGAATTAAAAGAAAGAGGTAAGTAATATACATAAAGCATTATCTCCTACTAAACGTTGACCTAAATCCACTGACTTTCATGAAAATACATTGAGATATCTCCCACAAGTGAGTTTAAAATAGTCCCCTGAGCTCTCAACTCTAACACCATTAAGAAAATTTGTACCCAGAAATATTGTACCTTGTAGGTCTCTTCAAGTGTGATTTTGTTTGCTTCAGCTTTTATTCTTGTCAAACATGCAAATGCAGCACAACACCTGATCGGCTGGATCCCATCCCACTCCGCACACAATAAGCCAAATTGCCATTTAGTTTAATTCAGTTATAACTGAAGTAAGAATGGCACCTCCTTGGTGTTAGAGACCTCTCGCAGCTTCACAGAGTATTTGTGAGCAATGACATTGCACAGTAAGAAAAAGTTTAGCTCAGCTTGCGGGTCCTAGGTTGGGTTGGAGTTAAGATCCTGACCCCATCCCCTGATGCAAACCACACAACCAAACACATTGCTTTACCTGGAAATTGAATACAACAGATCTGCAGTCCAGCAAAACAATGAACACAGGACTTCACACGTCTTACCGAGGGATGAATATATAGACTATAGCCTTACCACAAACTATCCCCAGTGCAGTGAACTGGAGTTTCATCGGGGACTCCAGCAACCTCCTGCAAGATACTTGTCCATCTTTTTGCTACTGAGTTAATTATAAATTTCGAACCATTAATCACTGGTTATTATGCTGAGAAATAAATTCCAAACTCACTTCCAGTCAGGTCTCTTTTACGGCATGCTCAAGTGTTCTGGATATTTCTAGTCACATAATTTCTCAGTCTCATCTGGTTAAATGCTGACATCCTTACTTTCAGCCATGACATTAACAAGTCACAAAAATGAAGAACGCTGCGCACTGACAAATTCATTTGAAACTGTGTAAAGCAATAGCCTGTCCCTTGCCTGACGCAGCCAAGAAGCACAGCTGCGGGAAGATGCTGTGATGTCCATCCAATCCTCACTCTTATGTCTCAATTTTGTCTATTCAATAAATTTATAATATTACCCACAGCACTGTTGGCTTTGTGTTCACCACTCATAGCAGCTGCAGCCTTACTTATGCTTCTTCTCTTTGGCTTTGTTATGTGTTTGGGTAGTGGCTACTTGGCACTGCTTTGTTGAAAGTGCACACAGTTTCAATTTGTGCTGATTGCTTCCTTCCTGCTTCCAGCACAAATCACAGCTCCACATCACTCTTACACCGTGACCACATCACTATTTACATCGCTCTTTCAAATCTCAGCATAACTTCTAGCTCAGTCCTTTTTATCTTGGCTCCTGGGGTCTGTGGCACAGTGCTGTACTGTCACATGCTGCAGACCAGTTATTTTAAGAGGCCAATAAAGGTGACAAACAACTGCTCTCTGTAACTGGTCCTTCACCCTGAAGAAAATATAAAAGTTTATCTCACCCTTCAGGGTTTGATTTCAAATGTTGTTGCTCCCAAATCAAAACATCTGTCCCACTGAACCTGGCTAATCTGTAAACTACTTTTCCTTTGTCCTCCCTGAAGCACCCTGTGATTGAGTCCTAGAAAGGTTTTAACCATTAACTTTTGGGACACCACCATGCTGTGCAGGCAATCCTCACAGCATCCTCTGTCCTTTTGCCTACTAAACTACCACAGAAACTAAAAAATTAAGATTAAACCATTCTGTTTATGCCAATAAAAATGTTAATCAACTGTTAGAAGACACTGCACACCTTGCAAAAATCACATTGATACTGAATCACACTGATTTTATATTGAATTAATTTCATTGACCTCAAGAAGTCATTCTTGATTTACATCATGTTACCAGGAAACAGAATGAAAAAACACACGTGAGATTTAATGTATTTTTCCTCTTCTTATGATTCACATTTTAAAAATCAAGGAAAAAAACCCACTGTCACTGCTATCTGCTCTATGGAGACGGAACTTTAAGACAACCCTCTGAACAGCCCAAGACAGCACTTTTCACTGTACTAAATTCACTGAATGTAATTTTAGAATAAAATTAAGACATATCGCTCTGCCTTGCCTCCCCAGTCCTCTGGGCACAGTTCAGATTTTCATCCACAAGTGGTTCCTGGGGGCTCTCAGGCTTTCAAATGGGCTGTTATATCCTGTGAGCTGCAAACATCGGACTGCTTTTGATCTTAGCCACTGAACTGCACCAGAACCAGTCCTATAATTTCAGGTTGGAAGTACAGAAGAAAACATAAGCATGCTTAAAAGTACGGGGATGTGTAAGCTAACATTGTCTTTTCATTTATGACTAAAAGCCATGAGTTGAAAACCAATGAGCATAAGTAACCCCAGGTGACACAAGGGGAAGGTGCCATTGAAGGCAGAAGAGCAAAGGGAAGTGTACAGGCCTGACACAGCCTCATGCTGCACTGACCTGCTGACAACCATGCCTGTGCTCTTTGCTGCTGGGAATCTCCTGCTCTGTGGATGCTTAGAGATACGCAGATATTTTCTGAAAAGGACAGGAGCTTGTGTGATGAACAAGCGACAGATTTAGATCAGGTGGACAGCCCACCCTGAAGCAGTACAGAGACAAATCCTTTATTTTGCCCAAGAAAAATGTACTGTGGGGGTGGAGAAAAAAAAAAGCTTCCCTCCAGCTAAGATAATATATTCACTATAAACCCATGATCACAGAAGTCATCTCCATGGCCTGTATTGTAACTGGTAATCACCTCCATGACAGTTCAGCCAAGGACAGGATTATAGAAAAGGCTGATTTACTTTTGCCTTGCATTTTGTGTGGTAATTTTCCCTAACACAGACTGAATAAAACCCTAAGAGTTCAGTGCTGGTGCTATTCCATATCCACTTTACAGTTGTGTGAATAGCAGCATGAGGGAACACAACTGTGGAGAGTAACACCTTACTAATAATCCTGGTATTACAAGTCTTCATTACAGGAAAAAAAAAACAACAAACAAAACAAACCCAAAAACTACTATCTGGAAACAACAGAGAACTGGTTTTCACTCCTATCCAAAACTGGATCCTGCCACAGATCTGAAACAAATTATCGTTTTGAGAGAGGGAGACTAATAAACAATGAAACAGCACTGTTGTTTAAATACAGCACTTATGGTACACTCATTGCTAATAAATAATGTTCCCACAGTCTTTCAGAAATAGTAAACACAAGTAACTCATTACCCTGATTTTTAACCATAAGGCAAATAATTACTTCAAGAAGTGGAATGAAAAATTAGGTACACTTGCTATATTTAATACATATGATTTTTCCAATGGTAAACGGAGGTCTTTCATTTCCTTCTGAAACGAAACCAAGCCAATGCCCTCTCTTTAAGTATTGATACATTCCTGTAGTAGGCAAACTAGCCACTGACTTCAGAAGATCACCTGCACTTAACATGTTGCTTGTTCTTCATTTCACTTCAGAGTGCATTGCCAAAAAAACTTCTTAAAAAATCTGAGCAGAAAGCCCTGGTCTGGCCGGTAGTATCTATTTTGGCTGGATGAGCAATTAAAAGAATGTCTACAGAGAAATATCATTCCTCTTTTAACTTCAGTTAGCTAATTGCCAATTAATTCAAGTCAACGAATACCCTGCAAATGTTAATCTAGGCACTGCAGGACAAAAACATTCGTGGCTTACTTCAGGGCTCACATTACTGCTGGTACCAAACTCTCTGGATTAAAGAAGGAACAAAAATCTTGGGCTGATCAAACCCAATTACACAGTTTTTTAAAAAGCTAAGTGTATGTACACCTTTGCTGCACATTAGCTTTGTATGTACAATCTTTATGTACAAGTAACATAATTTAGCCTCACAAACTGGAGGTTGCTATTGTAAATCATAAACATATTTATGGATACTCCTTCCTGAAAACTACATGCACTAGCATTTACAAGATCTGCAAATTCAAGAATACTAATTTAGAAAATCAACTCTTTAAGTAAACAAAAGCATTAATGCAAATGAAGTGGAGCACAGGACAATGCTTGTAATATTATTGTTCTTTATTCTCAACAGATATCTTTGCAAGCACTGTAGTTTCAATTAGGGTTAAATCAGTTCAGTTACAGTGCCTAACTCTGCTGACTGCTGCTTTAGATCTACAACAGTGGAAAACATTTTAAAATTTGGCCCACAGCAATATGATTTCCATAGCCATAAAATAAGGATAATAACACTTACCTTGTGAGGGCTGTAGAAGGATTAACTGATTAATCCTTGCAAAGAATGTTGGAAAGGGATCTAAACCCTAAGAAAGTTTTACATATTACAACCAGGAAAACTGTATCTTAAATACAATCTGGGAAGAACAGTCTAGATAATTTCTTATTAATAGCTTCTATTTAATTTCCCAATTCTTCTAGCACATAGATTTCTGGTCTCCTACAATATGCATCTTACACTCTTCTTAGCTGCACTGGAAAGAACTTTGTTACCAAGCATTCTACTTATGAAAAACAATAATTGCCCTTAATTACTCAGTGTTCTCATTGAATGGATGTTTGTTTTTCTATAGCAATTGTTATCTCTAATTATTGTCTTTAAAATAAACAGAGCCTTATATCAAGTGACAGGCAAATTATACTGTATCAATTTATAATTGCATATGGGGAAAGGAGGTATAGGGTTGCCTAGAAATCTAAAAGGATGAGGAAGCATCTAACTACGTTGGTAATGAAATAATTTGACCATGGGTCCTTCTACAGAAAGATTCTAGTGCTAAAAGGCTGTTCTGAGGGTTCATACTGTAACTGTTTCTAAATTGAGTAAACTGTAATTACAGTAGGACTAAAGCCAGAGTTCAGATGCTCAGCAGGAGCATGGAAGAAGATGTTCATCATTGCTGGGATTCATGTACCTCACCTCAGAGCACAGGGAAGCTGCATGCTGAATTGCTATTGCCCAGATTTATTCTCCTGAGCTATGAGCACTGTCACGTACACCGCCTTGGCCAGCCAAAGGGACACACTCCTAAGCTCAGAGATTGGTGAGAACAATGCATCAGCTCAGATGTGACTGGATCCACACGCCTGATATTAGAGAACAAGAGACAGACACATATATATACACACAGCAGCTCACCAGGAGCAGGTTTTACACTGTACACCTCAGAGATTATGGTAAGATCATCCTCCAACCTCAGCAGGATCAAAACACACAGAACCAACATCACCTCTATTGATTTTTATCTTGGTTTCTTTCTTACAATATTTCATAAATCAATACTTCTCAGAAACCCTTTGTGCCCCCTGAATATAGCAAAGAATGTGACTGTTGAGTCCTTTTAACATGTTCTCTTTCCCAACTTACCAAACACTCTCAATGTGTCTAAAGAGGAGCCCCCAGGGAACCAGGACACAAACCTTGATGGGCACACTGGATGCTGCTTTTGTAAAATGTCATTATTTCATCAGTAAAACTCCAACAAACTCTTGAAGTCCTCTGGGATCTATAAGCAGCTTGTGATGTCTAGTGGGCTGAGCTCCTATTTCAGATCAAGTCTTTGTTCCCACATAAAAACACTTGGGAGACTAAGCTTTGCTGCCACGGGAGAAGTGCAGGCTTCAGCCTCCAACATGTATGCCAGAAAGCATCTGGGTAGCACCCCCAGCCCCTGCAGACAGGGAGAAGAGTGGTTTCATTGTTTTCAAATTAAAAACATAAATTAAAATCTAATATCTTCCCATTGATGCACCAGGAAAAAAAAAAAAAAAATCCCTTTTTTTATATGTCTGGATGGGTATTGGGAAGACTCCAGTTTTGTCCACAACTGTCCTAGTCTAAAGCTTTTCTTTCCACTTTCCAAGAGCTATACAGGGTGTTTCAGAAAGATGGACCCAATTTGAAATCACTATATCTCTGCCACCACGAACCGTCCATGAATGAAGCTCTTACCACTTGAAAGAGGAGGGCACAGAGTTTCAAATGATTACCATGAGATGCCTCTCCCTGTGCCCAAACAGCGCCCCAGCCCCAGGCATTCTCAAGATGGTGACCCCACAACACAAGGCATTTTGGTTCCATCTTTTTTAAACACCCTGTACATCTCCTTAAAAAACTCTTTTTGAGGAATGATGAGATTCATGTCCCCCTTCAGACTTCATTAATCCTTTCTCAAGAGATGATCAAAGATGGACATTTTCAGGTACAGCAGGAAGCCAACAGAACTCTGTCTATCCTGCCTAAGACGTACTTCAGAAAACATGTCACTATAATTTGGTAACGTCTGGGTAATGAGCCACAATGTCCCCTCTTGGTCCAGTGATCTATAGCGAAGGGCTGATGCACTAACAAGGAGTGAACACTGCACAGCAGAGAAAGAGGAGGTGAGGAAGGAGGAGGCGAAACAGCGGATAAACCGCTATTCATGTATGCTTTTAGCTGACGTTAATCCCATTTTCTATGCTCATTTCTTACATCTCCCCTTCTTCACCACACCTTTCCGTTCTATCACGAAGTACTCACACCCTTTTGACCCCACCAGCAGCCAAGACTGTTTCAGCTAGATTCTATGTATATTAAGAACTCAATTAAAAAAGGGAGTTACCATGGAAAACCTTTATACAGAAGACAAAGGTCATGCTCTTCACAAGATTAGGTTCACCACAGAGCACTTCATCTACCCAGCTCAGTGCTGATACAGCTTACTCTGCCCTCTGACATCTCTTAATCACCCACTGACAGATTCCTAACAGGATTTTCACTGACTGCCAATATGTCGCACTTCAGGCTCAAGAAGTGATTTGGATTAACCATGCTTGCACCCCTGCTAGGAACAAGGTGCAAACCAGCAGGTCACAAGGACACACAGCACATCCCAGTTCCCATTAATTCCAGAAGGGCTTGTTGATGACAGTGGGATATGGCCCATACACAGCCAGGGGAGAAACACACTGGACAGCCACTGCATACACTGTTCTACTGCTACAGATTTTTTGCCAAGGACAAATTGTTTTGTACCCAGTAGAACTAATAGGGGCTGATCTCTTGCAGACCCACACCATAAATTTCATTTAACTGAAAAACCCTGAATATTCCTCATGGTCCCTAATGAGATCTCCAGTCCCACCCTAACAGGTCCTCACCACATCTATGGATATACTACTTTCCCCTCCTCATCATAATACCTACAATTTCCTCCCCCATTGTCTCCAGCTTTTTATGTCTCTTTCATGGTCTCCTGCAGTAAGTTTCCACAATCCTACCCATTTGTCCTGCCGTACACTTATCACTGGCATAGTTTCCTTCCATATAGCTTACTCTCTCCTTTCTCGTATGTAGAAGCCAACAGATGCTATGGCTAGTCCTGACCTCTAAGTATCTTGTCTTGTTGATCAATCAGCATCTACCAAACAGAACATCTAACACCTGAGTTGTCCTTGTATTTCCCTCTTGGATTTGGTTCTTTGTCCCATAATCAGTCAACAGCATCCAACAAAAGCCTGAAAGTACCTCATTATCTTTGAAAGATTTTTGTGACAGTGAGGCCTGTATGTTGATGTAATTCCATTTATTTACATGGAGATACTCCCACCATACATTATCATGTTATCACATACAGGCTGGCATTTGGGCAGGACACTTCATCTTCCCTGTTCTGTATATGGCTCCCATGGTATGGCCCTAGCCCTTTTCAAAAGATTCTGAGACATCCCAAGAGGGAAGTGGGCTTTGCAATTTAAATTCTGCTGAGTCAATGCCCAAGTTCAAACCTCTCCTAATTGTTAATGCAGTTCCTCTTACTATAGTTTCAGTCTTCTTAAGTTCCTGTCTGGAAGCATGATATCTGGATTATTTATTTGTAAAAAATATTAATGTAGCTTCCTAGTGAAACAAGGTCAATGCAGATACCTTGCATGTCTAGCTGTCCACACACCCTCCGTCTCAAACAACTCTGGATCCCACTGCCAACACCAGCTAGATTCAACAGTGAGCCATCAGTAACAGGTTCCACAAAATTCAGCAGCTGGCTATGGAGAGAGCTTGAAAGTCACCCCGGTGTGGGAAAAGTAAAGATACAGATTAGCCTTCAGTCATTCAGTCAGGCTAAGAGAAAAGACCTTGTGAGTCAGTCAGCTTGAGAATGAACTCCAGAGCAGAGCCCAACTGTACTGCCTTGGCTGCAGGCTAGACAAGAGACTGGGAAGGGCGATGGAGAGGTGACGACTCTGGCGCTACATGTTAGGAGAAGGTCTGGGAACCAGTAACAACAGACGTACAGGCCTGCAGAACATAGCTACATAGGATGAAATGGAAATAAATGGAAATAAATAATTTTAATAAGATTCTGATACTTTCACGTGACTCCTACAGCCCTACATGTGGGCTTATGTAGTCTCAATTTGAACAAATGCTTTAAGTGCTTCCATAGAGGATTGTGTGCAGTATAAAACTATGAGGGCAGAGATCTCATGACATAAGTATAACACACTGCTCTTCACTTTTTGCAACATGTTCTTCTGTGAAAAGTTTAGGAAATAGCACATTTTCTTAATAATACTAAATATGAGAAGTGGCCTGCCTCTGGCTTAGGACAATGTGAAGAAAGACCATTTGAAAACTGATTTCTGGTTTTATAAAATGAAAGTCACACTAAAATAATTAAAGGTCAGAAAAATCAGACTATTCTCATTTTAATGAACAGAAACATGCATATAAAATTTTTTTGAAAGTATTTCCTTTAATGTGAGAATAATGGTTCAGGTCACAGCATGGAGCTGAAAGCATTTATCACCTTCTACATTGAGAACAGGAGCTGCCTGCTCATGTAGTACAAACTTCACTACAGCTGGTTCACCGTGTTGCTTACAGAGAGAGGTAAGCAGGGGGTCATATTCAATACACGTTTATAAAAAAGGCCCAAGCACGTCATTAATTTAAGATAGGGCTTATGAGAAACAATGCAGTACCTAGAGAGCATGGTCAGCTGTGCCTCCACAAAAAAAAAAAGAAGAAAAAAAAAGTGAATTTAATTTCCTTTCAAAAGAAAGGTGGTTGGAGAAATAGAAACATGAACGCCATAACCCACCTTCTGAAACTAAGCTTCCTCACTTGGAAATTCATACCAGAGTGGCTGAGGCTAAGTATGTCCTGAAACAGAGTTCAATTTCAAACTCAGGCAGTAACCAGTGATTATAAAAGAATAGTGGCATGAAAACTGTGCTGTCAAAACACATCTTTGTGTCACACTTCTGTTCCAGGCTTTCTGTGGAACAACCCCTGCCTTGGTTGCTAGAAGATCCCACAGTGAATTTTTCTCTTCTGCAAGAATTCACTGGGGAGGATGATGAACAACCCCATGGGTCTGACCTAAAGCCCACTGAAATCAATGCAAGGCTCATCTGTTTCAGGAACTTGCAGACCAGGTTATTCATCAGCAGCTTACGGCTATCCAAACCTTGTTTCCTCTGAAGGTTATTACTGTAGAGAACGAGATGGAAGTGCTGAGAGATTTGGCTGTAGTAGACCTTACAGCTGTGCCACAACTAGCTGTTCTCAACAGTTACCAAAGTATGCAACTCCCTGTATGTGGTAACTATCAGTAAGGCAAAACAAATCTGCAGGCATTGTTATTGTTGAATCTACAGCACCGTCTACTGCACGCCCCCCAGACAGGAAAGGGTTCTGCCTTTACTCACACTGATAATTCCTTAGTATCATCGTAAACCCCCAAAATTAGGCCCCTCACAAAGACTAGTTCAAGGTCAGAAACATAATACAGAAGGGTTAAGAGTGGATGAGTTTTCTAGATGTCAAAAGAGGATCTCATCCCCAGGGTTTTCCCTCTGATTGCTTTCTATTCTATTAATAATTGTATTTCTTAGCCCCACACAGTGTGAGGTGGCAGAAGACTCAGGAAGATTCAATTAAAAAAAAAATCACCTTAAGGAGAAGGACAAGTTTTAAGTCTGGACAAGTACACAGAAATAGGCAAAAGACCAACAGGCATCTTCTCCCTGCAAGCTACAAAGTCTGGGCAGAAGTTTAAAATACCATCCCTCAAGAAGGACACTGAGGATCCGTTTTTCCCTGCACATACACTAGAGTGATCACATTGGCTTCCTTGCAATTATTCCCAATTCCCACTGTCTGAGAAGAGCTGCAGCCCTCCCAGCCTCTCCAAGGAGGTGACACAGCACAGTGCAGTCTACAAACAACAGCCGCAGAGGAGCTCAGTGTTGACTTGGAGCTGCTCATGCTCAGATGAGGAGGCAGCTCAGAAATAATTTGAGATTGCTGTCCCCGTTCAGTGTCCCAACATACACCAGGGATAAACGTGCTAAGATAATACAGTACTACCCAGCAATAATGGCATTAGACAAATCATGTATCACTTTCTGCAAAGCCACTGGCCTTAAGGGATACTGCCTGTAAAGAGTACAAGAAAATACTGTCTTGTTCTTATGAACATTACACACGCTTAAGTTCTTTGGCTTTGTATTATGGGCTCCTAAGTGACTAGAAACTGCTGTAATATTCTTTACTCATACTGCAGGGTCAGGCCACTCACACATTAAGGCTATAGCCAAATTGCATCGAGTGGAGTATGTAAGAGTCTCTCATGAGAACAAGAACCATCAGCAGCTGAATAGCATCTGTCTGGCAGGACAGGTATCCCACAGAACCATTATTTCTCTGTGACCCTCTGTGCTTAAGGCACTGAAGGCTAGAGGTTGCAGTCCAAATCTTATTAGGGGAATAATTTAAAAAAATCTCAGCAAGGGTGGAAAAAGACTTTTCAAAGAGAATCAGGAACTCTGGCAAAGGACAAATATAGAAAAGACTTAGCCTTCACAGACAGAAAGTCCAATTCTGGTAACTCAATCTGTAAGCCAATGAACATGGTTCAGTCAGTTGGATAAACAAAAACCAGTACAGAAAACACCAAGAACTGGAGTGACGATATGTAATGTCACAAAATGGTGCAACAGCACTGCCATAAGCATGGGATCTGCTTCCTGAGATGCAGCCCAGGTCAGTGAGGCCTCCTGTGCAAGCAGACTCCCTACGTGCATTAGAAACAGTGTGCCTGGAAGCACAGGTGTTCTGTGAACCTTACCAACAGTAGAGTGAGTAGCAGATGCAGCACCACAGGTTTCGGCTGCAGAAGGACCTGCTCTGAGTTTCCTGAGAGACCATTTTGACTTGCAGATATAAGACTTTAAAAGTCCTTAACATTTGATTTCTTCCCTTTCCTTTCACTGGGATAGAAATCTCAGCAAGGTCCAGGAGACAGAGAAACATAGAAAGAGAAGCTTACTTTTCAGATAAGGTTTGTCTAAATAGAGGCTTATATTCATAGTTGCAGTTGAGAAAACCAGAACTGAGAAAGAGCAAAGGTGCACCCCTCTGGTCAGATTAAAGGAAACTAAGGCAAATCTGTGGCCTTGTGTGATTACAAGTTGTCAAATATGAAGCAGAATCCCTCTGCTCACAGCATCAACTGTAAATCCCACAAACAACTGTGTGAAGAAGCCAAAAATAAAAATTCTTTTGAAAACCTTTGTCTTTCTTCTTTGCAGCATACCTGACTCAAAATGTACCTCTGCAGCTGTATGTGAATGTTGCTGTGTACTGTAGCTAATGCTGTATTGCGAAGAGAAGGTGCCTTCTGAAAGCAGAGGCAAACAAGTGAGAGAATACTGGAGCATGATTGTCCAGACTGCACCCGGTGGCAGTGCACTGGAAACAGCAGAAACAAAATCAGGGCAGCAGATGGCCAGTTATTTAGTAACAGGGTTAAAGAAACGAAACAAGTCTTCTCTACGCATGCTATCTGATCTGTGCTAGCGGCCCAGAACCCACTGCCGAGAAGAAAAAAGAACCTAGAATCTGCTGCTGGTTACAAAGTCACAGAATCATGCAGGCTGGGAGGGACCCCGCCAGATCGGCGAGTCCAAGCCCTTGCTCAAGCATGGCCAGCTACAGCAGGCTGCCCAAGACCACGTCCAGTGTGGTTTTGAATACCTTCACATACCTTCCATTGTTTGACCACCCTCACAGTAAAAAAGTGTTTTCTTGTGTTCAGACTTAATTGTCTTTTATTTTGTGCCTCTTGTCTTGTGGGCACCACTGAGAAGAGTCAGCTCCCTCTTCTTTCCCTCCCATCAGGTATTTGTACATGCTGATGAGAAACCCCCAAGTTTTTTCACCAGGCTGAAAAGTCTCAGCTCCCCTCTTACAAGAGATGCTTCAGTCTCTTAATCTTTGTGGCCCTATCCTGGAATCACTCCAGTAAGTCCATTTGATTCTCGTACTGCGGATGTCAGAACTGGATTCAGTCGTCCATTTGTGGCTCCATCAGTGCTGAGCCAAGAAGTAGGATCACTTTCCTTGATCAGGTTGATGCCACAGCCCCAGATACTGTTGGCCATCTTCACTACAAGGGTGCACAGCTGGCTTATGGTCAGCTTGTTGTCCACAAGGACCCCAAGGCCCTTCTCTGCAGGTCTGCCTTCCAGCTGGCTGGTCCCCTGCATGTACTGGTGGTTATTCCTCCCCAGGTGCAGGACTCTGCAATTCCCCTTGCTGAATGCTGTGACATTCCTGCCTGCACCGCTTTCCAGCGTGTCCAAGTACCTCTGGATAGCAGCACAACCATCTGGTGTATAGCCCATTCCTCCTAGTTTTGGTCTCAAAAATACAATTTATTGAATTTGGTTCATCCAATGGTTTCCTTCCATTCAGTCTCTATAGGTATTAAAGAACAAAGAAAATTTTCAGAGTGTTTTAAGGATGTTTAATGGAGCAATAATGCACCTCTGCAGGAGTTTTAAAGGACATTATTTAAATTAATCTAAATAATTCTTCATATTTTCTACATGTTTTATCCTAAAAGAAAAAACTTTCCCCTAAAGTTTACTAACTAGTACAAGGCAACCCAAAGAAAACTAAAGCAGAAGTCATACAACAAAAAGGGAGTGAGAAAGATGTGAATGAGTCGTTTGTTCCTCCTCCTATAAGCAGAGACCCTTCTGGCTTTAAGATAACTTTCCATGCCTCTGCTCTGACTACAAGCAATGTCATGCTCCTGTTAGCTGGATGTGTGAAGCAAGACTTCTTCCTCACCCCAACCTTCCTCCTGATTCTTTCAGCTTCCATGCCCTCACAAGACATCCAGCCATACAAGTTGCTGTTTACTTCTTCCCACACGGCAGGAAAGAGCCACTGCTGGACCAAGTATTATGTGCTGACAATATGAGGGCTTACACTTTCCCTGTCCCAGTGAAGTTTATCTGACAACATTAACCCTACCTCAAATCCTTCCAATCGATCCATTTTTTTTTGGAATTGCTAAAAGGAAGAGTAACAATACATGTAATTGAAGCTCTGACTTCTCCTCCAGAGACCGGGCTTTAAGGTCTGGTTGGTCTCATTCTAACTCCAAATGGGGATTCAACCACCTGCTGCAGATCCCAGTGCAACACTGTTTTCCAGAGCCTACAAATGTCAGGTGAGCCATGAGGTGCACTGGAAAGTCAGCAGAGAAAGCTCTGTATATAGTGTCTGCCTAGTATGTGGTGACATGCCATCACACCTCTTCAAAACAAACTGTTTGAAAATATTTTTTACTTTGTGTTTTTTTTTTTTTAAATGGAACCAACACACCTGGAAAATAAATAATGACTTTAAATGTCCCTATCAACTTGATTTCCAAATCAAAGAGAAATCGATGGAAATGACCTATAAAGAATATACGTCCATTGACAGTAAGTAGAAAATGCCAGTTGCAAATCTATAATGTAGCAAAAAAATTTAAAGTAAGGATACAAGTAAATGCACATTACTACATTATGACTTCAATAAACGGGCAGCAGTAAAGAATCTCTTCCTAAGCACAGAAAAGAAATACTATATTTTTTTTTGCAAACCAACATACCTGGATGGCCACCAACTTGAAAATTAACCTTTCCTTCAGAAAACAGCTAAATGTAGAAATGACAAATAAGCATGGAATCAATAAATGAAATCAAGGGTTTTCCCTTGTTGATTTAAATCATAATAAAAAGCCACAATTTAAATTGCATTGATTTAAATATAAATTATATAAATTAATCAACCCTGCTTTTCAGATAATAATTCTCTTTACGGCTAGGAGATCAACAGAAGTGCCAACAGGAGCGCATTGCTGCAGCCAAAGCCCACATCCCCAGCAGCATCCTCGCCACTTTTGCACTTAACTTCCTGGCATCTAGAGCCTTGCTCTGTGGTTCAGGGTTTGCGTTTCCTAATCTGCTGTTGAATGTGGGAACTCATCTCTTCAATATGGAGAAATAGGGGTGCTATGGGAAGTACGTCAGTAACTGCTGGAGAGAGTCCAGCGCAGGGCAACGAAGACAATCAAGGGAGCGGAGCGTCTCCCTTATGAGGAAAGGCTGAGGGAGCTGGGGCTCTTTAGTTTGGAGAAGAGGAGACTGAGAGGTGGCCTTATTAATGTTTACAAATATATAAAGGGTGAGCGTCACGAGGATGGAGCCAGGCTCTTCTCGGTGACAACAAACGGTAGGACAAGGGGTAATGGGTTCAAACTGGAATACAACAGGTTCCGTTTAAATTTGAGAAGAAACTTCTTCTCAGTGAGGGTATCAGAACACTGGAACAGGCTGCCCAGGGGGTTGTGGAGTCTCCTACTCTGGAGACATTTGAAACCCGTCTGGACACCTTCCTGTGTAACCTCATCTAAGTGTTCCTGCTCCGGCAGGGGGACTGGATTAGATGATCTTTTGAGGTCCCTTCCAATCCCTAACATTCTGTGATTCTGTGATTTGAGGTGGGTTCCAGCTTCAAGCAGAGCCTAGCCTTTAAGATGGAGTCAGATAACTGTCTACAAAGGGATGGAGCTACTGATGTGAACCAGGCAGAATCAACGCTAACCAAGAAGCAAAGAGATATTAATATTTACACACACACACATATATATATATATATATATATATATATATATGAATATGTACTCTCTCTCCTGCCCACATATGACCAGACAAAGCATGAGGTAATATTCAGGCTGCTATTGGTAAAGTCCAACTTTATGAAACATTTAACACAATAAGAATAGAATGCTGCAGAAAATAATTGTTTTCTCCAGTCATTTTCAAGCCTCATGAACATATTTCAGGACTAGAAAGAAAATTGTTTTTAAAGAGGACATACAGAATAGAACACAGAATTAATTATGTGAATGAGAGCCCTATGGTATTATTATTGCTGTTTATATTGGAAGACTCAATCCAAGGCTAGGACTCTACTATGATAAACATCAGACATACACATAATAGGTATTAGGCCCTGCCTAGGGATAGATGGTTACGATAAAAACAGATAAGGCAGTCAAAGAGTATATCTAATTATATACTATTTCTCTGGTTAAAGATAATTCAGGCATGAAGAAATTGGTTAACTTGGTGAAGTTCATATGGAAACCCTGTGGCAGAGCTGGAAACCAAGCACATGCCACAATCACATTTTAAGTTAGTGAGAGTACGTAAAAGCTAGAAGAACATTCTTAATGTATTTTCAACTACAAACTATATGCTAGAGCAGAAATAATTTGCCAGTAGACCATGATTTTTATTAAATTCCAGGTAAACCTCACACCCACCCCTGCTACATCAGTGTAAGAGAAGAATAATTCCTTTTGTGCCACTACATCTGTTCCTGACTTAGAGCAGAAAATCTGTGAGCAAAAGTGGTCTTTCTGTGTTGTACACAAATGTATAAATTTGGTGAGAGAGTTTTCCAATGTATGATCGTTTAATGCAAATAAAAATAACAAAATTGCAACACTGTATTTTAGATAGGAGAAGGGATGCTGACTGGTAGAAACAATGACAGAAAACCGGAAATAAAAAAAATGAAGGAAAATCTCTCTCCTCTCGCCTATCGTTTTACTCACTCTGCTCTAGGAAAAAGATGGTTCTGTAGCAAAATGATAGGCGGGATCATTAGACCAAGCTGTTCAAATGGAAAAGGTTAAGCTGGTTGAAAGGGAGGCATGCAATAATCATCCAGTGCCCATACCATGTTCCTAGCGGCAGCAGCAGAATGGCTGCCACAGCTCTGTTTCTGCTTGTTTAGATGGGCTGAGTGTGCGCTCAGCGCAGTGGCAGGGCTGGGGCACGTTCATTGTGCTGTGTGTGCCCTGGGACAGGGAGGGCTGATGGAGATGATAAGTGCCCGTCTGCAGAGCAGCAGGAGTACCAACTGGCACATGCGGGGAGGTACAGTACAATAATCTCCCATCTGCACGATATAGCTTTGAATCCCTTCCTTTACAGCTCAATAGGTGCATCTGCTGCCCCTCTGCTAATCCTCAACATTGTTTAAAATGCAGATCAGTGGAGATCATGCTTTTTCTTTCCCATTACAGACCACAGCCTAATAAAAGAGCTTTAATCACACAGACAATATTCTATCTCTTGCAGGGTCTGCTGCTTCATTCTTTTCTCTTTGCCTTTGTTTGGAAGCCACATCTTTGTCAGGCACTAGCAGCGGCAGAATATAATTTTGCAACACAAGATTGGAAGCCAGTCGAAGCGACTATAACCTTTCCCAAAACTGTGGCATCGTAATTAGAAGACTGTGACTGCAAAAGGTAAACAGCAGGGAACTCAGGTCATAGCAACCCCCTGAGAAAATGCATCCTACACCCCTGGATATGTTGCATGATCTTAAATGTAAAAAGCAGCATCAGCAGACTTCATTACTTGTCTTTGTCTCCCTAGCACTAATGCACTATGACATTTTTTTAGATGTCAGAAAGTACAAAAGCTACAGAGGAAAGCTATAATTGGTTATATGACTGTAGGCTGAGAAAAAATGACTTAATTTATTTCACATAAAGAAAATATACATGAACATACATACGTGTAAATGTTAACCTGAAATAACTAGCTCTTTCCAGGCTATTCCACAGCCAAATGAATGACCTTAGTAAGCTGGAAAGCTGTTCTTGCTGTGATGAGAGGGAAATCGTGCAAGTCATCATCGTAAAAATAAGACTGTAAAATCCGCTGTGGTTAAGCCCTGACGCAGCTCTGAATCTTCTGAGGAAGAAGCGACATCCCTAAGTCCTCCTCTCCATGGCTATTGCCATCAGTGCACTTCAGAAGAAACCACCAGACTGGAATTCTCCTCATATGTGTTTATCCTCAAATTAATTTTCTCCTCTACCAACCTTAGTTCCTGCAAATAACTGTACAGCATAGCACAATAAATCTTGTCTCTCCCCAAATCTATGAACTGCAGCAAAGAAAGATAAGAAAACCAATTATTTTACTGATCCAGGTATGCCTGTCTTCCACAAATGTACAACATACGGTGGAGAGGAGGGCAAAGGAATCCTTCCTGTGTACTTATGTTCCCAGAAACAGGTTCATGGCACGATAATAAAACATAGCACGGCACTTCCTCTGCCATAGGGAGCAAGACAGGTACCCAGGGAACAAAAGCAACACAATGGATGTGGCTAAGAGGGATGTACTCTTTGCCCTCAATACTTCTTGAGTCACTGAATCCCCGAGAGACTGAGGACACCTCTTGCAAGACTTCCAGATGCTATTTGGAGCTTGGCAAGCCCCAGACTTTTACTTGCTGAAGTATAAGTTGCTCTGCAGGGACCCTCTGCTGCAGCAGAGCCAAAGAGGCATCACAGGGAGTCCTGAATAGCACAATCCTATGGGTGGACACAGGTGAAAACCATTCAAGTCATTCCTCATCATAAATACATACACTTTGTTCCTTTATGAAGCCTAGGCAGATGCTGTGCTAGCCACTGACTTCCTAGACAGCAAGAAACCCAACATGTTCTGCCGAACTTACACATCTGTGCAGAAATTGTTGGAAGCAGGAGTTGCATCCTTCAGAGCCTCTTTTATTTGAACTCACAGGAGTACCTAACAGTAACTCTGCCTCTGTTAGATTTGCTGATCAAGGACAGCCCAGCACGTGGCCCTCTCCTGCCAGTTGCCATCGTAGCAATTAAAGGGGAAAAGACTATAGGATGAGTCACTTCATCGGTGCACAAATGCATATATTATTTGTCTCTTTATGTAGACATAATGTGATTTTCAATTAGCTGTCTAATGGTATGATCGAACACAAGATACTTTAATTATGTGTTTCATGGACATGCTTCAAAGATGCTGTTTCAATCTCAAAATAATTAGCTGCATGCACAGGCAACTTAAGAGAGCTCCAGATGTCCTGTGGTTACTATCCTTTTTAAAGATACTGAAGAGTTATTTGAGTTTCCTGAAGTGCGAAGGCCTCCAGGTTGCAAGATAACTGCACCTAATGTATCTGTCCAGAATTACAGATGCCTGTTCATGTGTATATTGTTGGGTTCCTAAAGAAACATGGGAAGTGGTCAACAACTGTCATATGATACACTTGATATTTCAGAAGAAGCCGTCTGTGAATTTAGGTCTTGCAAGGGAGTCTTTGATGAAGCATCACATGGTGTGCACCCACACAAAGGCGTGCGCACACGTCCATACAGACTACCCGAACCAAATCCAGGAAAGCAGAAGTGAAGCGGGGCCAAAGAAGGCAAAACGTAGGGAAAGGCTGGAAACAAACCAATGAAGCTGAGTCACATTCACTTCTCCTCTCACCGAGGAGCAGCGCTACCTACAGTAGCAGCATCTCATTCGGTGTTTGTATAAGCAACAGTAAACTACTATCTCCTAGTGAAAAAGGTGAGGAAGATGCTACAAGTTTTCTCCAACTAGCAAAGCCTCCCAGGACCGCTTATACACTGTCCCATCCTAATGAGGGCACCCAAAGTCATAATCCAGGTCTCCTCCACAATTAACATCTGTAATTACTAGTATATAATACCATACCTTAACAAATGGTACTACTCAGAACATCAAACATTTACATCTGTACTTCTGTGCAAATTAGAAACAAAGCATACACATAGATTTCCATTTCAATTGCTGGCCAAAGTCTCTCAGTACTTTAAACAGAGCTGAAAGAGAAGGCGAAATTCTGGCAACCCTACACAAGCATATGTGAACATGAAATGGTTTTCTTGTTGTAAATAGCAATGTCTTGAAAGATCACACCTGCCAATGATCTCTACCAAGGTGATCAGATGACATATACCACACATCTAGAATTTTTTTCTTAAACATCTGTTCTGGAGTTGCTGAAAATAGTGCCAAAGGAACCAGGAGCATTAACTGAAGGGGAAAAATGGAAAGTGTAAATGCTACCAGAGGATACTTGTTGTTCCCACAACCAGAATGCCATGTGACATCTCTCCCAAGAAACATTCAACTTTTACACTGACTCCCAAATAACTCAATTATCTGTGTCAATGTCAAGGCAGGGCTCTGCCCCTTCATATCCTTTGTCATATTTATTTATCTGTTCTACATCACAGCAGTTCTGCTGGCCTTAGCAATGAGATCCCTTGGCGGAAATGAGGCCAGACAGGAAAACGAGGCAAAGATTTTGAATGCGAAGAGGCATCTTTTGTAATTAAGGGTTTTGGTTGTTTTTCCTGTAGGTATTTGTAAGAGGCTTATTTGTTTGTGAAGTGAAGCTACTAAGCTTCAGGGAATCAATTCAAAATTGTTACTGCTTCAAACGTAAAGAGATTCTTCCACCACAGAGTTTTCTGTAAATTATCATGTAGGGAATGAAAGGTGGTAGCTTATACCTTCAGAACAAGCAAGATGGTGAGGGGTGCCACACAGGCAGAAAACTAAAATTTCTCCATGCATCCCTGCTCTCTTTCAACAGGACTAGCTGGGTGATCCTCAGCAGCAGTGAAAATGTCAGTGAATCTTACTGACATAAGTTCCCTGTTTCCATGGATAATACATAAAATATGTATAAAATATGTATTAAACTGTTTAGCAACCCCAAACTTTGGTCAAGGTTCTGTATTGTCATTTCACATACATTTTAAACTCACAGAAGCTAACACTAATGCTACAAGCAGCAGTTCAACCTTCTCATGTCACCTGCAAGTGTTTTCTTGTCCACATAACCCAGCTCAGAGAACTGATGCAGGTGAAAGCCAATCCAGGAAGATAAATAAGGGTTTAACTAAGGTCTGTACCTGTAACCCAGCACGCAGAAGAACCACACAACCTGCAAGAGAAGAGAGGTCACTTCCCTGAACAGCAGTGTCAGCTTAGCCACACCCCCCATATGCAAACACAATGCTATGAGTATAGCTCCAGAACATCCAAATTCAATTCCTTTCTCTGTTACAAACTCCCTTTCACATCACTTACCAACCACTTCTTTTTCTCAAGCCTTGATTCCCCATTGGTGATGTGGGGCAATGTTGTTTCCTCTGTTCTTTCCATCTATTCGCAGCACAGTGGTTTTAGTACTGGGGCAACAGACCGGTAAAATTTGTACAGCACCAACACATCTCCAATTCGGACCAAAAAGTGTAGCCACTGTTGTATTACAATTAAGATACAATAGTAAAAGAAGGAGAGCTGACAGCTATGCCTCTTCATAACTGAAAGCTGTAGTAACTTCATTAACGTGATACTACTACTTTTGAAATAGAGCTGAGGTGAGCTGTTTCTTGCACATTTTGTTCTGGTGTCAAATAAGAGACAGCACTTTTTCTGGACTATGGCTGACACAAAGATGAAGAGGATTATCCTGGTAAAGCACAGGATGGGAACTTAAAAGACTTATATTGCCAGCCTCATGGAAACTGTCCTGTGGAACCAGTCATTTAAGTGCAGCAGTCAACATCGGCCTAACTACCTCAAGGTCTTTTTGAATCTGGGCCTCAATCTTCCTGTGCCTTTGTTTTTTCCATTGGTAATATTAACTTGCCAGATGGAAATACTAAGGATTAATGTACTCAGGTTGGTAAAATGTCAAAGAGTACTTCTAAGGTGTTTTTGTAAAGGTTCCTTTTCTTCCTACTTAGAACTGAGCAGGAAAGACAATTTGCTGAACTTACTATTTCTAAATATTCTACAGCAGCATATTTACAGAACCTATCAATGCTCCCTGACCAGACTGCACCTGTAACATGTCCACCCCAAATTCATATTTCAGTCTGTACATAACACATCACACCCTCCAGAATGTACTGTGCCCCTTAACACTAGAGTGGGTCATCAAATTGAGTAAGCATAAAGGTTTCTTCTTGCAAAATTTATACCTTCACTTAAGCAAGTTACTCTTGTTCCCTTTCAAAATCACAGAAGTGATTAAACGCAGCTAGATTAAACACAGCTAAGTCAGGTCTAATCATACACATGCCATTTGTAATTGCTCAAATTGATGAATTGTTTGCTTTAGTGATTTCCTTTCCAAGTTGCTGCTTAAAAATAAATATGTATTTCATAAAACGGCAGTTAGTCTGTGCCAGCTAGCATGTATGAGCACGTACCACTGTGAGACAGTAACATGTCTTCTTCCTTTGTGTTACAGACACAGCTCTGAGCTCCCTAGTTATATACACCATAAGCACATTGTGCAGCTTACTATGACAGCAAACGTTCTCATTGTTAGTCCTTTACCGTGCACTCCTCCATATTTGAAGTCCATCCCCACCAGACTAGGAAATCAGCAAACAATTCCTTTCCAAATATTACACTGGAATTTCTAGCTATGTATTGAAGGATGTATCAGCCTTTGTAAACTACGTATTTACGTTGGTGACAGTGACAGCAGTAGAACAAATGAGTTCAAGTCAATAAACAAAACAGATGCGACAGAAAAAATACACGATGTGATCTTGGTTAAAAGCATGTGAACAAGGAGAAGGCTAAGTGAGATTAGTGGAACTACTTAGGAGTTAGATGAGTACAAACAAGGGAGGACTACAATCACCCTTTGTAAGCAATGGAGAACACTAACAGTATAACCAACTGCTTGACAAGTTGGTAACTCTTCTCCCAAGTGGAAGGAAACTATGCCAAAGATTTTATTCAACTGAGAAACCCAAAGGGCTAAAAGGTGCATATAGTCCATTCACTTACAGAATGGGAAAGCAGCTTTTAGACCCATACTGTTCTGTCTACAGTTTAATTTTAAGCTTACTCTGAATTTTAAAAAACTCCAAAGAAATACATTTCAGTCTATAGACCAGAAAGGCATCACCAGTTAATAACTCTGAACCCTTTACTGCAGACAGTCAAGCTCTAAGCTTTCTGTGAAGGATATAGAGTACAGGCACACACACAAACAGATTATGCAAATATAAAACCATCAGAGTATACAAACAACAATAACTCTGCTATACACAGGCTCATGTTAGTCTTTATGATGGCCATACATCACACCAAGCCCAACTCTCGCCAAATTAAAAAACATGATTTTTTTTTTTTTTCTTTGAGCTGTTGAAGGAGGTCCTATTGCTACTCACACATCCCATCTCAAACAACTTGCAAACACAGCTCTAAAGCCCATTTACCCCTAAGTAGGCTGGCATCATTTTCACCAGAGCTGCCATCAAACATGAGGCGGTAAGAGCCGCAATATGCTATGAATTACACCAGTGTAAAGCAAGAATGACTCAAATCACTCCAGTCAGGTTTATGCAAGTTCACGGAAGAGCGCTGAACCTATTTAAAGACTATCTACAGTATCATGTGTTTCCCTTTTTCCTCCCTGTTATTTTACTATCAAATTCATTCAATTTATAATACTAAAAATATTTTGCATGTGACACCCTTATATCATTATCGATGGTCTTCACTTTGAGGAAAGTTCAGGGGAAGGTTCTCTGGCCTCTAAGCATCCAACTGATCTGTCCCTCCACTTTGAGGTCTCTTTAGGTCTCTTTGAAGTAGACAGACTGGTGGGGAAAACATCTTACCTGTTCATGCCAACTGTCTCCAGTCTGAGGTACCATTGAGTTTTAATGACATGGTCCTAATGACAGCAGCTGCAGTTGTTCATAAACTGGCTTCTTATTGAGCCCCAAAGCATATAACTGAGCTCATAATTTGGGGGATAAAAGCTCTTTCATGCAGGATTAGCCTTTGTTAAGCCAATTTCTTTAGTATAAGTTGTCATATTCAAAGTCCTTTAAGAACTAGGAGGAATCTTACTCACTGATTTCAACAGCATCTGGCCTCATGGAAGGAATGAGGTCCCTGCAGTGAAGTGTCACAGCTCAGGAGCTCTGTCTCAAACATGTCAGAATATGACAGGAATCCTGAGAATTTTACCAGGATCCAGCAGACACAACACCTTGAGTGCAAGCTAGATAAACCCAAGCCCCATGAGGTAAGATACATTACTTAGCAAATTGCTGGGCATTAAGAATCTAAATTGCCATAGAAGAGACTTTGCATTTTCTCGCTGAGGTCTGAGGAACAGGGTCTGTTTGGATTTCAGAAAGCAGAATTCAGCTCAGGTCCATCTGGTTTTGTTGAGGAAATAAACTAATCCACAAGTTGAACACAATTTGAAAGCAAGCATTATATGAGAGCACCTTAAAAAAAATAGTTGAACTTTCCACTTCTAACCAGGATTGCTGGTGGAGGTTACCCTCAAAAGCAACGTTATGCCTAAATAATTTCACTATTCTGGGTACCATCTAAGTCTCCACTAATTCTCTGGTTTCAGGCCACTTTAACAAAATGTTTACATGCACACACAGAAACACAAAAGAAAAAAAAAAGAAAAAAAAAAAAATCTAAGTCTCTGGCAATGTCCTCCTACTTGTCAAGCACCAGGAACGACTGCCAGAAATCAAAGTAACTTAGGTGAGCTCCATTTGATCTGCATATTATATCATACAAGCATTGCTAAATCTCGCTATGTCCAGTTCAAGGAAATCACACTGGCAGGAAACCTCCCCTTCAGGCAAGCACAGCTACAAGACTTCAGTAGCATTTAGCATCTTTTGGCCAATCTACCAAGCTCCATGTTTTCCGTACAAAAGTGCCTAAATAATAAAAGTCAGTGAATAGGCAGCAGAGGCAGCTGTAAAAAGTTTCCACAGTGAAGAGCATGAAAAACGGTACAGGAGTCACAAACTCCCCTTTTCCTTCTTCTTAACTGGAGATTGCACATCTGTGCTTCCTTTGGAGAGACTGGATTTTTCTGTCTCCCCTCCCTAATCATCTTGCTTCCAACCCCTACAAACACAAACCTTCAACAGTTTCAGTTCTTCCCATTACACTTTGACACAAGTGCTTTTGCCCCAGTTATACTTTGGATACTTCCAGAGCAGCTTAAAAGCCTCCTTGAAAGAAAAGTGAAATAATAACATAAGATTCTAAATCATACCAATGAATTAAAGTGGTGCTGCAGACCCGGATGAAAAGAGAAGCAGAATACATTGCCTCAAACTCAGATTTCTTTAAGGCAAAGCAGAAATAAGGATTTGCCTCTAGCAGAGAGGCAGCGCATCCGTTCTGCTGCCCGCCATGTAAGAGGGCTAATCCACCTATCTATAAATCTCACCGCACATATACTACATGAAACCCAACTAAGAAGCGGAGTGTGAAGCAGAAAGAAACAGTCTAGGTCAGTTTTCCAGGGACATGAATGGTCAACTGAGCCATTTTTCAGGATTTTACTTTCCAAAGGAAAAGAACAGTTCCAAGGGCTGGAGGAAAGAAGGGAGGAAAAAAAAAATCAACTCAGCAGTAGCTGTTCAAAGAGATATCTTAAAATCTCTTATGAATAGAAGTTATTTTTGTCTAAAAAGAGGATGTTCTTTTCCTATTGCCTCCCAGGCTCCTCCCAAATATGCTGACAAAGAATGGGAACTGCAGTATCAGAAAGTGCCTAAAAGGACGTGAGTTTTGCAGGTGGAGATGCAAGACTGAGGAACAAGGGGGTCAAATCACCACATCATTTAGCTGAATTAAACACTGGATTAAAATTCTCTTTCTGGACTTAGTGCCTAGAAACCCTAACACGGAGTGGGGGTGATGGGTAATTGTAGATCAGCATTCTCAATCTTTTTCCATTCTGACCTGATGTTAACAAAAATCGCTGGGGGACTCCTATCCACCAAAGAATAAATGTGAGCTTAATTCAGCAACATACTTAACCAAATTTCAATAAATGGTACTTAGAGATAAGCAGTCTTCTAAATGAATAGCTTTGCTTTTCTAAAATTGGAACAAAGAAGGAGATCTATAGCTAGTGATGGACAATACATTTCAGTCAAGATTATTTTTCACGATACAATGTGCAGATTTGGTAACAATAAGATATGTTCAAATTTGTGTCTTTCTGCCAAGCAGTTCAGAACATGATTTAAAACAATAAATTGAAAAACATGTTCTTTCTGAAATCTATTTTTACATTTCTTTTTGCCCAGAACATGCTCATCAGTGACACTGACTTTCTGCAAGAATGCTTTAAAGTGTCTAATTTTACTACTTTTCTATTATTTTTGCTTTCTGCTCTGCTTGGCAAGCCTAAAGAGTAGCAGATGTGTGGGGAAAAAAATAATCTACATTGCTAGTACAGTGTCTGGTAAAATAACACCAGCTCAGATAGAGGGCTTCTTTTTTTCACCCTACAACATGCAATAGGATTAACATTCTCTCTAGAAAGATGCACTTTTCTTCTAGGTCATGGGGCCATCTGACTCTAATTTGACTCTAAGACAACCCCTCCAACTCTTGACCACCTCACAATATAGTAGTGGAAAACATCTAGGTCACATAATCCTGTCTCATCCAATTTGGATGCAGTTCTTCCAAGGATATAAATTCATTAGAGACGGATTGTAAACAAACATATACGCACACAAGAAAAAAGCATTGGCAGACAGATCCTCCCTGCTCACTCTCCATATATTTGACTGCTTCACCCAGAAACCAGAGGTATTGCCATCCAGTCACTGGGTTAAAGTCGTTTACCTACATAACTAATTCTCATTTCAGAGGAGATTGTGGTTCCCTCCAATTTATTTATTACTTAAAGTTATCCCTAAAAAAACAAGCTGCCAGTCTTACTTACACTGAATTAGTGCTTCACCCCACACAGAGCCCCAGTAGACTCCTGGGGACATCTCTTGAAGTACGATGGTAAGCAAGCAGTACTGGAGACATCAGTGTGATCTCTGGATTATTTCTGAGAGATTTTTAATCACTCCACAGAAAATAAAAATAACTTGCAGTGAGTACTGGATACACAATGCATAAAACACAGATACTGGTTAGTTGTGATTATCTTAAGAGTTAGACATCATCAACTGATATAACAGAATAACTTGCTTCCCCCAATCAGCTGAGCACAGCTTGCAAAGTTAGGAGAAGGGCTTAAAGGAATTGCCTGGGCCTTTGAACCTCCAACAGAAAGCTACAACTTTTGTGGAGAAGTAGAAAACAATGCCGTGTTAGGGATTTAAAAGTACTTTCAATCTTTTTTTCTCTTAGCCACCTGTACCTTGCCCAAGACATGAACTGTAAAAAACACCAAGCTATAAGAAGACATTGTCAACCATGAATTCACTTTGCGACTTTCAACCAAAAACCACTTTGCATACCCAGGTAGTTGCAGCTGCAAAGGTATTTTTATATCGACATGTCCATTAAACTGCCTCTATGGCAGGGCTCCCAGGAAGCCCCGATTCAACCACTGCATCATGGAAAACTCTGCCATGTTAAAACATCCTACGTGGGTTACTGAATTTACTGGTTTGTAATTTTCTGTCATCACTACAGAGACACAAAGTAATTAATCAGGCATACACAGTGCTTGTGCTCACGCTCTGCTGTCTAGCACAATTCATTACCTGTGCCAGGTTTGGAAAAGTCTATCATCTCACTACTCCCTGTCCCACAGGAAGCATGGCACTCAGTAAATAATTCTGAACAAACACAATAAGCAGGCTAAGTAAATATTCTGCAGTCCTACACATATTTCATTCATGAGAAGAAAAAAGAAAGGAAAAGTGAAAACCAAAGCTCATAAATACGTCTATACTAGTTTAAAGGCAAATAAATCATTTAATTGCAGAGAAATGGAGGTATTTCCTTAACATATACAGTATTTTCTCACATTTCCTGTAGAAAATTGCTGAAACGTGCAAACACTGACATTTATTCCATCCAACTTATATTTTGTTATCCAAACCAAACTCCACTTCTCTGCCATATGCTCAAGGAGCACAGGGAATCCTACATTGCCAACATTAGGCGTTCATCCGTTGTTGCAATAAGTCTGAGATATCACAGGACGCATTCCCATCTGCTTTTGAATTTTGCTTCAACCAGCAAGAATAAAAAATTCCCCAGTTCTTTTGCCCCATCAGTTCCCTTAGGAGCAGTACACATGTCAAACCCAACCTGGTCGGCGTTTTCTGTCCACAAACAGTACGGAGCAGCAGGGGCACAAGGACGGATCTGAAGTGCCCCAGTTACCCGATGGCAAGACAACTCATGTTGCACCATTTGCAGTCCTGGTCAGAAACGCTGCTCCCAAGAACGCATCTCAGAGGGTGCCTGCAGGCTCCAGTAACCTTGAGACTGGCTTGTAACGTCGAGACCCCTTTGGGTGAAGGGCAGCGCTGGTTGCGGCACTTTGGGGGAACAGGCCAGTGAATCAGCCTTGATTAAGAAAATAACTTCTGTTTTCAGAATTCCCCCTGCTGTGACAAGAAAATCTAGACATTCACACCAAGTACAGTGACCTTGTCTCCCTAAGCTCCTGGGTGGGGCACGGACCATATTCTTGTTCTCTGTATGGACAGTGCATAAGACCTGCCGACATTTAGAATGCCAATCTGCTAGGTGCAAAATTTAAAATATCGTTTCTATTGAAAAGCAGCTCACAGCCCAAGTTTCACATCTCAGGTTCTTGCTTTCTTACACATGAACAATCTGCATATATATATAAAATATACATATATATGTATGTAATTGCTCTTCATCACAAGACAGATTCAGCCTTGCTGGATTTAACCCCAAAAATGTTTTAAAAATATAAAGTAATGAATGTAGGATAGTCCATAGCATTCAAAGGAACACTTCAAAATGCAATTTGTGTATGCTTTTCTAAATGTAATTAAAAACAAACTAAATGCATATTTTGCTTTTTCTTTATAGTAATTAATACACTGGGGGCCTAATGACCTTTATTATCACTGTGGGAATTTATGTTTGTGGTAGCAGTGTTGTTCTTTTTTCCCCTTCAAAAAGATATTCACAAATCAGAGGAGAAACTCTTTGAAGTATGCGGTAGGGACTTCTTCTGCCCACTCCTTATGCATAACTCTTCTAACATGATCTGACCGAGATGCAGTTTTCCCCCTCTAGCCCTCAGCAGCATGAATCTTGCATCAGTCAGATGTAGAGGAACTCACAGCCCAGCACCTTAGATCCACTGGAGGAAGAGATGAGAGAAATTAAGCTCGCCAGGGGATCTCGGTAATTCTGAGCACCACCACAGCCTCCCTGCATCACAGGTAGCTGACATCAGAGTTCAGTCCCTCATGTAATTTGACTATGATACATCACAGGCCTTTTCTTGACATGAGATACATACACATAAACTAAGCTGGCAGGAAAAAGGTGGTGAGAGGATGAATAATTTTGCAAAAGTTTTCAATTTAACTTTCATTGTAAATAATCTAGTTCAGAGGCAGACCTGGATTGCACTTTATTTAAGTTGCTGAAACTTGGTGACAAAGGAGTCCAGACATGATTTCTGCAAACAATGCTAAGCATGTGAAATGCAAATTTTGAAGTTCATGAGTGACACGTGCTTGAAGATCTGAGATTCTAGCTCCAGCAAAGCCAGAAAACATTCAGGCCCTGATCCAGCCAAACATCTAGGTGTGTGTTTACCCAGGAGCATCTGCAAGTCCATTAAAAAATTCAAGTGAGCAATTGTCTTTGATCCCTCCATGCTTCTGAAGTCAGTAGAACACAACACCACATCAACTGTGATGATTTGGGGCAATCAGTAAAAGATACTACTTCTGATTTAGGAACTGTCTTGCATTACTTGTCCCAGAGAGACAATGAATGACATTTGTATGTGTACTCCAGATAGAGTGACAGCTTCAGTTTAAATGAAAGAACCTTGTGAACAAGAAAACTTGTCATCAGTGGTCACTTTTAAAAACTCAGAAGGATTCACATATAAAAAGGATGCACAGATAAATCTAAGAGAGGTAAAAGGGCTTGATTTCCTAACTTGCTTCAGAAGGGTTATATGTGTGATAGTATCTTTACTATTTCATCTACCTGTTACTATCTATTTTGTTCTGACATAACTGGGTTTGAGTTTTCCACAAAGTGTGTGCCTTGGACTGTCACATATCCTTTGAGGAGTGAACTACAATCAAGTCCCTCCACAGGTGGAGATCTGAGATCATGAGCTTAAACAACCTGGAGAATGCAGCGATGTGAATCTAACATAAGCATATGCGATACACACATCAGGATGGTAAGAAAGCTTCAGCCTATCTCATTGCTTCTCATTCTCCATTTCCACCTACAAATCCAGGGGACCCTCCCCATGGCTTAGACAAAAAGAACTCCAAAGCAGCATCAGGGCTGAAAGGAGTTTGTGTGTTTATTGTCCTTCTTGATGACCATTAAAAAAAAATAAAGGTAGCAGCTTAGTCTACATTATTTTTATTATGTTTTTCTATACCATGGAAAACCCCCCTACTGTGAAAACAAAATTCTTCTGCTAGCAGACCAGCTCTTCATTCTACTATGCCTTTTATTACTTAAAAAGGTGAGCACTGCTTTTGTGCAAGCAATAGTCTAAAAGGCATTGCTGGATCAATCACATCTGCATTGCTCTGGCTCTCAACACAGCAGACCTTCCCATATCCAGGCCAGTACCCTAACTTAAACTCTCCCACATTAGCTGTAAGGACACTTCCGAAAATAGGAGCAGAAATAAACATCTGTTAAGAGGAAGTCTTATCAAGCTGCCTGTGCAGTTTTTGCAGCTCCTGTAGGACACAGCAATAGCTCTCCCAAAGGGACATTTGAAATCTTGGATTCCGGTATCCTGATCGGCAATTACGATTTGCAATCCCAAATTATTTTTCGCTTGTCCTTGGGCTATTTGGCAATGGAGTATGCAGCAGGAAGATAGAAGCCCAGTTCTCATGAGCCAGGTTGGTGCTTCAGGGCTGAGGGTAGCAGAAACTAGTTTTGACAAGTTAGCCATGCAAATATTATGTGCCAGTCGTTGAGCAAGTATCTCTGTGCTGCTCTCCTGTGTCACTGTCACAGAGACTCATGAATTGTGACAACTTTCATACCCAGAGTTAAACTAAACTAATTTGAATCATACTTTAAAACAAACAGAATTAACAGAAACTCCTAACGCTTTAGCAACATAAGTACTACCAGTTTAGAGAAGCAAAACATCTACAAGCAAATCCAAATAGCCACCAAAGTATGAATCCCAAAGCTGTCTGTTCACTCACACTAAGCCCCATGGAGTCCTCATCAGGCCAGCACAGCTTTAACTACCTTTCTGTATGTGCATCCAATCCTGGCCAGCACAAAGCTCAGGTACAGTGCTGCAGAAGCTCAATGCAGATTATGACTAAATATGATCAGGGCTATTAGAGAGATACAGCCCTGCTTTCTCCCTGTGAATGTTTAGACATCATCATAATATAAAAAACTATTATAGCAGTCAACTAGAAACTGGAATAAGAATCCTGTGTCAACTATATAAGTTTTCATGCTATAAATATCCATGCACACTTTAATAAAATCCCGATTAATTAACATTTGCCAGAGGACTTCACTTCTCAGTGTTTTTCCAGCCAATGCTGAAATCATATAGCTATTAGATGAAGAATGAAACAGATCATTTGGGTGACATTTCCTCATAGGACAGAACATCATTATGGACAAAACAAAAAACAAACAAAAAAATGAAACCACAACCAAACAGAGACAAGGGGGTACAGCGATTCAAAATCATGTACAGAGAGCAAAGGCCACATGACAGCCTCACCTGTTTCCACCTAAGGTCACTTTGGGTGAACGAAGTCGTAAAAGACTCACACCGAGTTTTCTGTGCTTCCCCAAGTCCTGGCCACTACATGGAAATATCAGCTATGCTTCTCACAGTCTTACTTCATGCATCATGTTTCAAGCACTGGAGGCACGTACTACTTCTGCAAGGCCAGCAGAGAGACTCAGCAGGATGCATTGAATTCTCTGCCCTTCGGAGGCAAAGCTGAAAGCCACTGTCACCATTTCACTCTGTGACAGAGGGCAGATAACCTGCCACAGCCAGAAATCAGGCAGGCTCCCTCCCTGTGTCTACTAGCGATGAGCATTTAACTCCATTTCATTCAAAATGGGAAACAATCCGATCCTATGGCTTTACACTTGAAACGGTAACATGCTGCTTACAGCAATGATGTCAATATTCTCAGTTGTGAGATCAAAATATAAGGAAGCCAGAGCCACAAAAGAAAGTTTCCAAAGGAACCAGCAGAATTCATTATTATATTTATGTTTTATTTACTTTCTAGTTTTTACTAACAGGAAACTGAAATGCTTGCAGGAGAAGAACTAACCGTAATGAAGTTTAAATTGGTTGTGCCTTTCCATTCTGAGCTTACTATAAACGTGCAAAGCATAGTGAAAAGAGGTTTAAAATATAACTTTTACCAAACACACAAAAAGAAGAAGTCTTCATACCATCATCGGTTTCCATCTAGAGTTCTCCTAGTGGGACAGAAGGAGACAGCGGCAGTGGGTGCACTGACAGCCTGCCTTGACTCACTGCCCAGTATCTGTTTGTACAGACAGACTGATACTCTCTGTCCAATATCCTGTTTACACAGAAAAAATGCAACCCAGAAAACATCACTAGCAGCAGTAGTTGTATTATTTGTACTATAGAGATGAGAGGACCTAATCGCAAGTGCATAAAATATTAGGGCAGACAAAAAATATTTTAGTCAGTGGTAAATTCTTCCTAGTCCAACAACTTACCTTTTCAACAGGTGTAAAAAGCAGAAGAGTTTCAAATGGGAACAAAGGTGTATGATAGGTACTATTTAAGGAAAGAAAGGAGATGGATGAAGACCAACAATTTCCAGTTACATTAACCCCCTTCTGCTTCAAGGATCTTTATTTTAAACTGTTGAGGTGTATCATAAAGCTCCAGCGTGGTTTCCCATTACATTCTCCCTCTGTCATTGCACCTAATAACACAGAGGGCTTTAGAAATGTTTCTGCTTTCATTATTTTCTCCTACTGGATGCCTAATTGTTTAATAACTTTATCATTTCACAGCTATTTGTATTCAAAATAACCTGTAAATCAAATTCAAGTAAAACAGCACAAACTGAGGGCAGAGAAAAATAATTATTTAGTATGGTCTGGAGTAGTAACTCAGTTTAATGTGATAGAATTCAGCACAAGAAAAATGTAGGTTAAGTACCAGGATCCATTTCCTAACAGCAAGATCAATCATACTAAAAAACAAACTCCCCACAGAAAAGGTGGAATCCTTTTCACTTGCTTTTGAAACAGGACAGATTATGGCAGTGGAGCATGTAACATAAGCAACCACCTGCCAAAGGTAGGTGACCTAAAACAACTTCCATTTCTATCCTCTTAAGGCAATTCAAAATCTGAAAGAAGAAAACCCTTTCACAAGTACATTATATCACACCTCAACCAACTGGAAATCCTGACTGTCACAGCTGAACCACTGGTGAAGCAACACTCATGGCACCCTAAGAAGCTCCTATATTTTTATTTTGCTCTGTTCCCGGTTTTTTAGGATCTCACCTGGGAAACTGCCTAGGCCATAAATGGATTAAGGATCTGATCCAAATTTACTGAAATTGCAGATGTTTACTCACATATGCATCTTAAGCTTGTTTCTAACTTCTGTGCCAAATAGAGACAAACTTCTTGTGTTCTCCTGAATTTGGGCTCTTCCGTATAAGAAGCTTACAGAATTAACAACTTTCTATACATACATAATATATATTTATTATTAAATTGTATGCATTTATTATTCATTTGTTATCAAATGATACCGCATTTATTTGCTGTAGATACCATGTAATGTTTTCTGATTCATTGAAGTAGGGTGTCTACTAAATCCATTCTGTTTTCAAACTCAATGGAATTTCATTAAATAAGTAAAAACGTCTAAAATGAAGAAAAATACGTTGTAGTAGTCTCTCAGAGCAGAATAATATCATACTGTGAGCGCAAAACTATTTATTTAAATTCATCAACAGATTTTAACTAATGCCACAACAGCCATATGAATTTTCACCTTCATTTCATAGGTGAGAAGACTCAGGCTCAAAAAGATTAGATGCCTTGCCCATGCCCATACTCTAAAGCTAGCAACAAAGATTCACGTGTGGTTAGATGCATAGCTGATTTGTTTCTATCTACATTTTTACTACACTCAGGAGCACTGTATTTCAGTAGTTTACAGTACTCACAATCAATAAATCCTCGTATTTTTCCTGTCAGAAGGGATCTGTGACTTTGACCATTACAGAAGCTGAGAAATGAAGACACCGAAGTATATGCTGACTTGGCCAAATCAAGTTGCCCAGGGGAGTCAATGCCTGAGGCAAGAACAGAATCTGGACCCCTGTAGTCCCATCTCTTACCCTCCTGCTTCCTCCTTTCCTATGAAATATCTGTCTCTCTTTCCTCTCGATCCCTTTCTCTATCTTAAGTGAGTTGGTCCAGTAATCTACACGATTTTCTTGGAGATTCTCTAACTGCACTTTTCACCAAAAAGCCATCAATATCTACAAGAATGAAATCAAATTGATATCTAATAAAATTGTGAAAAAATTGTAAAAAATTGTCTTCATGCATGAGGTAACACCACCAGAAAGGGAAGAGAGGACATGCCATGGCCAAAAAACAACTCCAACAGGCCATCAGCAGAACACACCAACACGCTGAAGTTTTCTCATCGCTGTAAAACACCGGATTATTTTCTCTTGTTAACAGCCATGCCTTGTAGTTACTGAATTGCTTTGTAACTGAAGAAGCAAGGACAGGTAAGAAGTAATTTAAGATCTGTTTCCAAGCGCTTTATGTAAGCCTCTCATTCCACATGGCCACTTTCTGCAGTTTGAGGGGAAATGAAACGTGGGCTACCAAGTCTTGCATGACTCACGCACCATTGTATCACAAAGCACTGCATGTACAACGAACCCTTGATCTAGCTGATTTGCACTCCTAGAGCTTCACTTTATTTGTCTTGTAGGGTAAGCAGAGTAAACTCTGGCACAAAAACTCAGGGAAGTCTCTGCTCACTCCTGCAGAGTGCCCCAGACACCACTTCCCACCCTCTGGGTATTGAAGCACAAAGCAAGAAAATTGACACGCAATATTAAAACTCAACACTTTTCTATTTTATTTTATTTTTTCCCCCATCTTTTTAAAGCCTTTTACTCCAGCAAATAGCTCACAGAACACCAAACTGTTTGATGTTTTAACGTTGCAATATATATCCTACGGCACGAGCTGGTTTAGGGAACTAGCTACAGTTTCACTCAGCACTCACAGTAATCAACCTTAAGTAACTTCATGCTGTAACGATGGCTCAGAAATGGCATTAAGATGTGGCCAGAGGTGCATTTTCCTAACTGCTGATGAAGGAAGAACGGCAGGTCTGCAGCCAGCTGCTGGAAATGCCCACAGGGACAGCCATACATCACCTTCTCAGAAGTGTGTGTACTCGGGTTACACGATGCATAGCTGGCACTGTGGGACTGAACCATCTCAGATCTCTCTTCAAACACATCCCCCCAGTCCCCAAAATCACCTTTTCGGCTTGGAGAAAGGCAAGAAACTGCTGCTTCTCTGCTGTTTTAAACCTCACACCATCACAAGCATTTCACAAATCTGTAGGTGACAATGCAGTGGTCAGTGGCTCCTGAAAAGTCAAGGCATGCCTTCAAGTAATAGCTTACCCTATAATTTGGTCTCTCTCAGTTCTCATAGTTAATTGTACAGTAGTTCACTATGCAGTTGGCATCCACAACACACCGTCTACTAGAAACCCCATTCCCAACTTAAAAGCAATGCAAGTTGAGCAGCCACTGTCCCCCACCCTGTAATCAACTGGTACGACACCCTAAACGAAAATTCGACATCGCCAACAGGCAAAAACTCACGGATAAGTTTGCATGAGGAAAGAGAGATGAAGTAACAGGGCTTGCAACAGAAAAAAGACTTCAAAAACCTTATTTATAAATCAGCATTTAAAACACTTATTTTTTTTCATGCTGGCACAAGGGAAAATTTGAGTAGGGACGTGAGCTGGAGATCTCTCAGTCACAAGGTAAGAGAGTTGGTACACTGCACTGGAAATTATTATCTTCACATTCAAAAAAGTACTAACCAGACCCTGCTTTCCGGACCTGTACATGGTAAATTTTTAGCAGTGATAGGCATTCCAGTTTCTGGGTATTGCATAATTAAGAAAGGAAACAAAACAAAGCATAACATCAACATTTTGTACTGGTTTAACGCCCTACTTTGAAAAAGCAGCTTTAACTAGTGATGTTCTTTCCTCTTTTTTTCTAATCAATGGTCATTTGGCCAAAATTTAATTATTTTCTTCTAATCACTGGCATAAACTCTGTATGTTTCCAAAAGGACTTCTTTGATTGGTAGCTAAGATGTTTTTGTGCTGTGAGCCTCTGCTGGTGGTTGGATCTCTGCTCTCTTGGTGCACTGCAGATGAGGGCAAGATACCAAACTCTTCCACTGCTATGGTGCCTGGCGGACTGAAGCTCACTTACGACATTAGGGTTTTATTTGTAACGTGATATTTTTATTACACATTTCCAAACCACAAAACAATTTAACTATAAAACTGTCATGATAAGAAACCTGTATTTTTAAAATTGCTTTCTGCTACAACCATCACATTACATTATCAAAATGGAAAAACTATTAAGATTAAATTATGCTTTATAATTTACTTGCTGCTACTTGATTATTTATCATTTTTCCCCCTCAATTTAGACAACGGAAGTAGGCAGCCACATTCATGTTTATATCATATTAAATGTTAAGCATTGTGCTGTATTCCCAGTTTTGCAGATAACTACTTAGACTAAAATCTTTCAAAGTCTTCTAGTTCTGTGTAACTACCACTTATTTCCACATGCTTGACAAAATACATCCAAGGTTACTGCAGACTTATTTAAATTCTTACTACTAAAGGTCAATCCAATCTTGCATTTGATTGTACAATGGAGTCTGGTGGGTAAGAAACAGAAATGGCTTTGAAGATCTTGATCTGAAGCTCTCTTTACTTTCTTTGATACTACAGCCAAGTAGGTAGTTCTGCAGTACTTTGCAAAATATGGTACCATTTACATACAGTACAATTTAAATAGGAGGGCCATGTTCTCTTCTCACCTCCCCTGCCTGTTCTCACAGAATAACACAAAATCACAGAATGTTAGGGATTGGAAGGGACCTCAAAAGATCATCTAGTCCAATGCCCCTGTTGGAGCAGGAATACCTAGATGAGGTTACACAGGAAGGTGTCCAGGTGGGTTTTGAATGTCTCCAGAGTAGGGAGACTCCACAACATCCCTGGGTAGCCTGTTCCAGGCTCTGACACCCTCACTGAGAAGAAGTTTCTTTGCATAAAATATGTTAATGAAAAAGATCACCTCTCATTTTACATTAAATGGTCCTAACTGAATGTCTTCAGGATCTATGTATTCTAAATGTCTCAACAGGTATAAACATCTTTTCTTAGATAAGCCTAACAGTGCTACAAAAATCCTTACATAAACAATTATTCATAAAATCTATTCTAAAACTTTAATTCCCTAAAGCCTATTAAAAAATAAACTCTCACAAAATCCTAAGCAAACAGTTATCAGCTTAGAAGTTATTTAAGCATGACTTGCCCTTCCCTCACATGTTACCAGGCTCTGTGTCTTGGTGCTGTCATGGCCCCACTTCCCATGCCAAAATAATACTGCAAATCTCAGGATTTAACGCAACATACAAGACTTCTTCTGTGCTTTTTTTTTTTTCCCTTTCTTTCTTGTTCTGTACCTTCCAAGCTTGAAAGCTGGTATCTAAAAATTGAGGGAGAATAAAACTGTACTTTGACACCAGCCATATTGGTCACTTGTTTAAATCGTTGCCACTGCAGAACAAAATACCTATCCTATGCTCTATTAGCATTTACAAGATAAAATTAAGAATTTTGCTTTCACTGAAGAGAAAACACTCTTCCAAAATCTCAAAAATAAATAAAAATGGAAAACACAAATTCACCTTTTTGCTGAGGAGAATAATAAAATTCTAGGACATCAAAGCCTTTCTTCTGAACTGGTTGAAGCCATAGAAACTACAGATTCAGAATTATGATGCCAACTCAAGTGTAACCATAATGAAAACCTATAATAATTAGATGCATTCAATCCATAAAGGATAAAAATGGCAAAGGTTGATGTAGATAAACATTCTGAAAGGTAACCAAGAAAATAAAATTAAATTAAGAATTATTCTTGTTTGTAATGAATCTATTCCAGCGAGAAATTGAACCACCACCACCACCACCCATGAATCCAAAAGCAGTGAAGGAACCTATCGAACTAAGATAAACGTGCATTTTTTTCCTGGCAAGAGCTCTGAGACCTGTAAACAAGAGAACAGGAACAAAAGCTACGTATATGAACAGACTCCTCTCCCACATCGACCGCCCGGCAGACGACAGGGGTGGCAGAGCCCGGTCTCTGAAGAGCAGCCACAGCACTAAGACAAGGCAGATCTGGAAGTATGTAATCGGGCTGCATGAAGTTCTTTGATCTGAAATTCTGTTAGGTCAAACTATTTTACCCTTCCCCACCCGCTCCTTGACTCTATTTATTCAATGAAAAACTTATCTGTAAAATGAAAAATCTTCCCAGGCTTTAGTAGGTACTAAGACCTCATTCAGCAAAGCACTTAGGTATAGTTCATATACCAAATCTACACTTAGCTCTCCTATTAAATGAAGACCTTAAGGGTCACAGAAAGTAATCTATAAAAAACTAGACTAGATCTTTCACATATGTCTGCCAATTTAAGAAAGGCAGGCTCCACCTCAAAGATGAAGGTGGCAAGCACATTTGGGGACAGGGCTTCCTATGCACTTTTACTGCCAGCCTCTTGTTGCTCAGCAGTTGAAGCAACTGCCACAAATGTGCAAACCATGATAAAAAAAGTTGTACCCGAAGCAGCACAGAGGAACTTCTCACTCATTTCTGTACATGTGTAGGATTGTGCAGCACCAGGTAAGATCTGGCTCTGAGAGTTTTTCAAACATACTAAAAGAAGGGTGTTCGTCTTCCTTCAGAATTACAATTCTGACATTTCCTGCATTAGTCAAACCCTTTCATAAGGGAGGAAAAGAGGGGGAAAAAAATCATCACTCAAAGAAATTACTATTGCTATTTCTAAGAAAAACATGTTTCCCACCTATGCAGACCCCTACTTCTTGGCAGAGAGCAAATATGGATATTTCAGCTTGAAAGGTATTGTTCTGGGAATGTTGTAAATGACAGAGAATATAAGGTTGCCAGTGAAAATGCCATCTCAACCTTAAATATAGCATTGCTACAGCAACATTATAATGAAATGATAAAGTTGCTGCTGGCTGAGGAGAGACAGACGATTGTGTCGGGTAGAAATGACATACATGAAAAGTAATTTCTTTGTTATTCAAAGATTTGAAAAAAGACCAAAAACATTATTTATCCACATGAAAGAGTTTTGTCCCTATATATTAAATTTCAAAAGACAAACGTCAATATTATGAGTATTTAATGCGACCTTCAGATTATATTTTAAAATAATAGGATTAAAAACTCATATAGCATGTTTGTGAGCACAGGAAACAGAGATTTACTGTTTACTTACAGGCTGGATGTAGCTCTTTAACAAGACTCACCATTTTGGATCCCAGATCTGTTAGCATGCCAACATTAAAATGGTAAAACCCAGCAAGACAGAGACACGGTCATTAGCACTATTAGACATGCTACATACACTAATGAAGAATTTTTGCTTTCTCCAATGTAAGGCTGCCTTTGCTCACCATACAGTTG
Organism: Patagioenas fasciata; assembly: GCF_037038585.1. Taxonomy (NCBI): domain Eukaryota; kingdom Metazoa; phylum Chordata; class Aves; order Columbiformes; family Columbidae; genus Patagioenas; species Patagioenas fasciata. Next base: position 17,669,361 of record NC_092524.1, read on the forward strand.
TGTGACACACCTTCAAGATTTCATCTAATTTTTCTTCTTCATATTTAAGAATATCCATTCCCAGTGCTTTGGAGATATATGCATTATAACACTATAGTACTTTGTTTGTTTTGTTTTGTGGGGTCTTTTTGTTTGCTTGGTTTTGTGTATTGGTTTGGTTGTTGTTTTTTGTTTGTTTGATTGATTGTTTTTGTTTTGTGCTTGTTTGTTTTCTAGTAAGACTGACAGTTGAGGCTGGAAAGTAGCAAAATAACTTAATGGAAGTAAGAAACAACATAACAGGGAAGTGGTGATTGCTATAGGCCTCTGTAGTCAAAGATGACACTTCAGAGCGCATTAGGAAGACTTTCCTCACTTGAAAAAAAGACCCAAAACATACCTCTTTACGACATCTGTACAGTTTTGCAAGTGAAGGAAGAAAGAGTGCAGTGTCAGAACCTTCCTGCAATTCAGTATTAACACACGCATCCCTCCGATCTGCCCTCCTGAAGCCATGAATCCCGACTTGCATTGCAACTGGACCCTCAGAAACTCCCATCGCTACAGACCTTTTGCTGTATAAATGCTGTTGGTTATTTACTAAAAAATCCAATTGAAACATTATTGTGCTTGTGCACCATGGGGAGCACAGAAAAGTCAAATGGACTACAGTGGGTCAGCCTATTCTTAGGTGGTGGGAGAAGAGCAGGTAATTGCACAGGAGCCAAGAGACTGTGCCACTTAAGCAAAGCAAGGACTCCTGTCCACAGCAGCAGCTACCAGCACAGCTCCATTTAACTCACAAACATTTTTTCTCCTGACTCTGAGGAACTTCAAACTGCTTCACATTGAACTGCACAAAGGCTTAACAAAAGGTGTTGATTTCATAGTCACATAAGACTGTATCAAGAACACTTGCTATTGTGCCAACAGTTCAGAGGACTCAAAGAGCTTGGAATTGTTGTCTGAAAAAGCAGAAGAATAACTTCAGTTCCTAGAAGATTCCTTCCAATGCCTTGTTTTAAGCTACGATTCTGTAATGACTATGGGGTCCTGTAAAAACAGTAAAGTTGAAAACTCTCCTCACTCCTCAATGGCTGCACTACAAAAATTCTAGATGAATTTCTGTTACAAATAGAATGCAGGTTTAATTCCCTCCAGTTATTGAGATTCTCCCTAGACATGCATTTTCTGGATTTCTGCTCTAAGTCATCAATAGAGACATCTTTCATATTATCCACCCACCTGTTCAGCTACTTAAAACAGGCTGGGTATGCCTTCTTTAAGGTGAAGGACAAAGCCCTACACTGGGCAGAAAAACATGGCTTCGTCAGGAAAAATCAAGAGCATCCATAATTAGTATCAGCATAAAGATTTGACGAGAGATAGACACCAAGAAAACCCAACTGAAAAGGGTAAGAAAATTTCTGATCCTGTCAGCTTCGCACACAGAGAGAAGACAATACTCAGCACTGGCAAGGGCACAGTACTGGCCCACACTTCAAACCAGTGTGAAGGGAAACCTACATAATAAATGCTACTGGTTATAAATGCATTTACAAATGCAATAGTTTGATGCCAAGATCATTAACACATCCTAAAATCCAAGTCACTGGGCCACTAGGAAACACGCAGAGGCTGGGATTCACTATTACTTCATGACTATTTTATTAAATTGCTTGACACACAAATCTCTTTTCCATAGGCAACATGGGCTGAAGCAGCAAGGGTGGTTATTTTTAGATGTATTTGCTTGATTTTAGAAAACTCATGGACCTGAAAGCTACAGGGAAAGAAAAATCCTAGTCTATCACTCCTCTTGACTCATTATTGTAAAATCCAGCTCCCAAAACTAGGGAGTGAAAAGTCAAAACTGGAACTTTATTTTTGGATTTCATAAGTTCACACTAACTGACCAAGATAAAAGATGAAAACTCAAGTCACCACTAACAGTTTCCTGGAGATGCAAGCAAGAGGTGGTGTGATAAAGTCCAGCTGAGCTTGTTTTAAGACACGGTGCTTTGAGAACTATTTAAACTATTGCTAATCATTCTTCTGCACATAAGAAGTAATAGGAAAGGAGGACCATTCTTTGCTGGAAGAAATAAGGTCAAAACCTGAAACGTTTCATGCAACACGGGACATCAGGAAGCAGGATACATTAGCTCAGGTCTTGATCCCGGGCCTCCATCCCTCATTTATCCATTTAGGCAACCTGAAATAAACATTAGTCTCTAAGATGTTTTGCTGGAATCACAAGTAAAGTACTTGTAAAAGAATGAGAAGGACATGGCTTATTCACAGAATCACAGAATGTTAGGGATTGGTAGGGACCTCAAAAGATCATCCAGTCCAATCCCCCTGTCGGAGCAGGAACACCTAGATGAGGTTCCACAGGAATGTGTCCAGGCAGGTTTTGAATGTCTCCAGAGTAGGAGACTCCACAACCTCCCTGGGCAGCCTGTTCCAGTGTTCTGATACCCTCACTGAGAAGAAGTTTCTTCTCAAATTTAAGTGTAACGTCTTGTGTTCCAGTTTGAACCCATTACCCCTTGTCCTCCTTGGTTGTAATGAACTAGATGGACTGTAGCAAACTGTATATTGCTGTTATTCCACTATTTCAGTGCCTTTACTCCACAGATGAATTAAGCCTCCTATGTGGATAAATAGAGCGCAAGATTATACTAAATGCTACTATCAACAGCTGACCCTTGAATAATAAGGCATCCAAATAATCTGCTTGGAATATCAATATCCACTTCATGCAATCAATTTTATCTCCTGGACCCAAATAACTCATCAACTGTGTGACTGTGGGGGCTGGTTGGTTGGTTAAGTTTTGTTATCATTTGTGTAACACAAATATTAGCAAAGGGATTTCTAGTAACTGAAAAAATTAAGTCTTGAATGGCAAATTTTATATGGTTTACAGTAGAATGCAACCATTATATCCTTCAAACAGAAGGGGAAAAAATCAAACAGAAAATTAATGATGGAAATGAATGTCTTATCCTGTTGCTTGCCAAATCTTAAGGAGTGTAATTAATCACATGGCAATCACAAATATGAGTGAACTTCCCACCTTAAATGAAGATACAAAAAGTATCACAAAGAACTTAGGTCTGAACATTACAAATTCCTACCTTTATACCCCACTATAAGGCACATTGGTATGAGCAACCTTTACTGTAATGACCAAGCTCAACTTATGAAGTAAAAATAATTGTTGTCTGCAATAAGTAGTTCTTATAGTCACATACACTATTTCCTCTTTCAAAGGCTTTCTTTTCTTTCTTTTCCCAGACTTACCAGCATTGCTTTATAAACCTGTAATTCTCTACTGCATTAAACCCAAGGAAGTCTGTTCCTGGAAAGGTACAGACCATTACTTCTTTGTTTTCCATTAAAAGAAAATGAAACCAAACTGTGCTCATTGAAGTGTGTGTGGAATGGGAGAGTATAAAATTAATGCAGAAAACACAACACCTCCTGCTTTTCATAGTTGGTGAGGTTCCTGATGCAGCTATTTTATACCTATTATCTTTCAAATGAACTCTCATTCTAAAGTTAGTTTGTTGTTTTTGTTTTTGTTTTTTTTTTTCCTTTAATTTTTGTAAGAAGCCCCGAGGCTTCTACACACCGGTGCAACACAACATCCATCTCCAACCTCAACACCACATGGACAGAAAATCAGCTTGTCTCCCTTATAGTTTAATTAGTAAACCTGGTAAGATATCCGAATAGGTACAAAATCCCGACATATTGCCTGGTAGCGGCTGCAGTAGTTGACATCTTGACTAATATTGCAAAGGCAATGTTTGGCAGATTTAATCATGATGCTAGACTCAAGGGGCAACAGAGGTGTGAATAAAGTAGTTATGGCCATAGTTCATTCCATCAGTTAGGCTATGACCAGGTGATAGAGATGAACACAACTCTTGACCCCAGTACAGGCTTTTCATATATCATGGAATCCTGCTGTGCCGTTCTTGTACAGAGAGCAATTCTAAAGGAAACAGGGACATTAGCTGCTCTTTAAGAGAAGTTTCTCCCTCTGATGTTTCTCTCCCCTACTTACCTTATTAACCTGGTATATCCTATTACCTTGTTCTTTAACAATACAAAGTACTGAGATGCTATGGCACCTCATAGTTGTTTGACTTGAATCAAACCTGACATATGAAGGTGATACAACAGAAACAAAGTCAGCAGTTCTCCAGCCCCAACCTGCAACACTGGGAATGCATTGTTAATCTCTCAGAAGTTCACATCACTTTCTGCACAGCTTAAAACTTGAAAATGTTACTGAACATACACAAAGTCCCTCTGATTTTCAGTCTGTTCAGAACCACATACGTCAAGAAAGTTACATGAAGCATGTGTCAGTAAGGATCTGATCCTACGGTGTCCAGAGACACAAACAGGAGAGTACCCACAGACTTAGTACAGGGATAAATCCTGGAACACACTGGTAACCGCTGAAAAGTGACAAATCCATCTGGTTGCGAGAAAAAGCCACAATGCTCAGTGTGGCAGCACAGATATGGAATCAACACTTAATGATACAGAAGAAGTGTTAACACTACACAAGAGGAGCTTTTCATAGGAAGCTAGAGGCCATCCATACATATTCAAAAGGATTTGGATAATTTATTTGACCTGTGGCCCAGAATGCTGAAAGTTGCTTCTGGTCCATCATTTATGATACATAATGCCATAAACATCTCCTTCACTCTGCACAGTGAAACAGCTATATACTCAAACATTCTCTTTTTTCTAACACTGTGAGAGAAGAAAAAAATGGGAAGATAATTAAAAACTGGTAACAAAAATAATATAAAAAGCTGTATAGGGCCTGGTTCACAGTGCAACTTCAAATGTAGCATTAAAAGTGAGGAGGAAATAGATGTAAAGGAAATGTAAATATGAGTAAACAAAACCAGGCATTAATTCCACTTGCTATTTGTAGATGGGAAAAGGATACTGCTGTACTACATTCTGATTCACTACTGTTCCTATAATTACTTGGCAGGTGAATCTTTGCAGTGGTCTTCCAACATGTACTTCTCAGGATATGCAGCACACTAGGAGACAGAGTGAATGAAGAGTTCCTGATCTGTGATGAGGCTTTAGAAAAGCCATGAAGGAAGAGCACAGCAAAGAAATATGAAAGTGTTCATCACAGACTCAGCTCTGGCATCTCCCAACCCTGGTGCTGGCGCATCCAGCAGTTAAGGAGTGTCTCACGTTAGCAGCGTGGGCATCACAAAACACGCCAGAGAGCAGCAGCACACAAGAAGGCTTCAGCAACAGGGAAAAAGTCACTGCTGCCCAGCTCTGACACCACAGTAACTGCCCACCTTCACCCATCCACCTGCTGCCAGTACAGAGCACAGGGAGTCAGAGCTCAGCAGCACCGCCTGCCAGGTGCCAGCTCTGCTGTTATTAGTACAGAGATAGACATCTGGTGACTGACAAGGAGCCACTGATCCCGAACACTTTGTGTTAAGTCATTCATCTTCTTTTACTGTCTTCCGCTGAACAGCACCACCTTCCAAGCAAAGCCTCAGCCCAGGTTTGCCAGTCTGCTTTGCACACAAAGCGATGAATGTAGCACTATGAGACAGAACAGCAGTCTGCAAGTGTCAATATATGTGGAAACTAAAATTCAGGCTCCAGTGCTTGATACTGACAGTACCTCCTCGAGAAGTTTCTGTATCAATGCCTTCAAAATTGCTGCTGTCCCTCTCACTTTTGCTTGCTCACACTCCTGCCAGCCTTGGAATAAGGGCTGCTCTTAACAGTAGTCTCAGAACTCTATGATCAATGAAAGCTAGGAACAAACAGGAAAGAGAAGCAAAGATGATATACTCAGACCCATTTCACTCAGCTAACACAAAGGAGCTAGACTGTATGAGTAAATATGCCTTAAAGTCTTAATCTAATAACTTCAGCAGTCACCTAGAAAGATAAGGAAATGCTGACTTGTCTGAATTCCCTGAACCTGACAGGAGAAAAATGCCCTCCCTATACAGTTCATAGGAGAGAGACAAGGACTCTGAAAATAGCATCTATTTATCCTCACCCATTGAGTACTCCACACTTGCACAATGCCTCTTGTGATGAAAGACATGGAATACAAAGCACAGGAAAATAATGTTTAGAAGCAATCCTATGAAGTACTTTATTCCCATTTAACAGAAAAAAAAGAGGACCTGGCTTCTCTGGGAAGAGAAACTAGAACAGACACCTTTGTGTCTTCTCTCCAACTGTCCTTTAGCATGAGCAGCAAGATCAACATGCAGCCCACAAAGAATGTTATGAAATAAGATGAAACACCAGAAAAGTAAGGGAGGACAATCTACGGTTCTCCTTGCAAGAGGATGTAGTGTTTCCTCCCTTTTATTTTCCGTGAAAATCCAGTAAACATTTCATGACACTTACAACTCTTCTATGCCAAGCAGTGGAGTGAAGTAACAACAATGCATACGCGTAACAAACACATGACACTAAAATAAACTTCCATCACAAACTAAAACAAAAAACCCAACTACAATATGCTTTAAAAAGTTTTAAAAATGTATTCAGTGGAAATTCATTGGACATTAAATAGGACAAAACAGTTTGCAGAAAGACTAACCAGAATAAAAAATCCCACCCTCTGAATAATGCAAATAAACAAGGTTAACACACTTCAGAAGTGCCACATGATCTCTGGTGACATTTCTCGATGTTGTTGAGCAAAGAGCAAGCCTACATTTCAGAAAAAAAGAAGTTGTGCTCAACAGCAAAGCTTCAGGAAACAAATTGCTACATTATTTCCTTAAGGTTTCTGTGGTTGTTATTTGTTTATTGCTGACTGTTTCTTCAATGAAGTAAATTTCCACTACTGAAAACAGTAAAAATCAGCCTATGTTAGGGCTTGAGGAAGAGTTCAGGCAACGTGACAATTGGTAACCTTATTAAAATGTACACAAATAGCCTGAAAAAAAAATTAATAAAGGTCTAGTCTACACAGGTTCTTAAAAAGAAATCAACTACAGCATTTATGTATTTCTCTTTTCCTGAACTGTCTATAATAATATTGAATTTATTTCCAATAAAAATGATGCTTGAATTTATTCAGAATATAGATTTTGCACTGCGTATTATCAGAACAGAACAGAGTGAAGGTGATGGAGCGATCACTACAGGATCTCATGTAATTCTGTTAACTAACCAAAAAAAACACTACAGGAAGCATGTCATGCAATACACAGCTCATGAATAAACTGAAGTGACAGCCTAGTGACCACTTTTTGCAGCGGTCCAGAGCTAGCAAATCTCAGGCTCCTAAGCAATAGCAGAAAATACTGACAAGAGGTCTTACACATACACACATATAAATTGTTGTTTGTGCACAGAAGCAGCTTGTGAGCACTTCCATGCTCGCCATGTCACTACTATTTTTGTTTGTTTTTATTCTAGAATTTCTACTAAATTCCAGCCCATGGAGTATGTGTAGCAGAGGAAATTGAGCTCACAGCCCACGGCACTGTACAGGAAAGATCTCGAGCATCTCAAGTGCTTGATCCCAACAGGAAGAGAAGCAAAAGGAGGAATATAATGAGTATAAATAGACCATTGCAATTTATAGGCTGTATTAATAATTAAATGCTGGGTGTGCTATTAGCGCCTTCTCTGCATTCCCACCCATGAGTTCTTTAAACATCCAACATCACGGAACTTGTATTTTGAGGTATTTGTTCTCAGTGCTTCAGGACATAAAATGCTACCCTGTTCTGCAGTGCTAGAGCCCTTGTTTCTTCAGTGTAGTGAAGTTTTTTTTGTGTTGTTAGTGTGGTTTTATTGTTTTTAAAAGAGGAGTCTTTCTATCTAGACATACATAAGGAAAAAGGAGAGCTCATAGTTATTTGGAAAAGGCAATAAGAGACATGAGCAAACAATGCTGATACAGAAAGGGGAATCAAGCCAAGACAGTCTCACAGTTCTGACCCAACAGAGTAAAAATAGGCAATGGCCATCTGACAAGTAAAATTCATTATTCCAGAGAGATGAAAAGCAGTTGAGACCAACATATTTCCTTACCTTCAAGGCTACCAGTGATCATGTCCCAAACAAGAAAATCACTAGCTTAATTAGGCTCCTCCAGCAACCTTAAAAATGGGGCTATCCATTCTCCACCCACCCTTTGGCAGCAGATACTTAAAGCACTTTCTGCAAGTCTGACAATGAAGGTGTTTGGTTTTGCAAGATTCACAAAAGAGCAAGAAGTCATCCGCAACCTAGGAAGACACAGGACAGAGCCTGATTAGCAATTCTGTGCAGGTTTCCTATATTCTATCCATGTTCTCCCCTCCCCCTTCACATTCCCTAGGGAGATCAGTTCCATATTCAAAGCAGCCTGGGGTCTTCAGGCAGAGAAATGTGCATGATTTGTATTTGGCATTAAAGCAGGGAAAGAACTCCAAAATTATAGCAGCTGCAACCAGCCCCTGAGATGGCCTAGCACCGATAAGGGATTCAGAGGGTCGCATAATTCATTTCACCTGCAGCAGCAGCATCAGGGGAGGTTAAATATGTCACTCCATCACAGTGAGGCAGCGGGTTGGGGGAAGCCTTCATCATTCATCCTGTCAGCTCTGCACCTCCCTTCGCCTCGCATCAGCAGGGGGAAACGGGGAAGATTTTCTATAAGCATATGAACAACACAGTGGGGGACACGATGACCTTGTGAGTTTCCCCTTCTAATTTGTGAATTAATTGTCAACACCTGCCCTGGTCTACCATCTCCCCTCCCTGCACTCTGTTTTTCTCCCAGTACAAAGGCCCTGATCCTGCAACACTAGCTCCAGTTTGTAAGGTCGGTGCTCTCCTGGACCACGTATGCAAATGACATTGCAGAAAGGTCAGTAATGCAGGGTGAGATGCCCCGTCCAAATACAACCAACTATATTTAAACAGCATAGGGACTTTGTTCCAGGACATATACATCTCTCTTACTTGGCTTCCCCTGGAGACCGAGGCATTTTCTCATTATTTTTTATTTATTTTTTTAAAAAATATTTTGTTGATTTTTGTCAATCTGAGGGCCTGATTATTCATACAGAAAACATTCTATGCAGATCTTCTCCACAGTTGTATTTCCACCCAGGCCAAGCACTACTCTCCTCATTGTTGCATTATTTGCCAGAGTTCAACCGTGAGCACTTGAGGTGAGAATGCCTGTCTTCACATACTGCACAAGTTCATGGATGTTTGCACTCATGGACAACAAATAGCTTGCCTGTGATGGGGTCTTGAGGAATTTAGTGACCTCACCTCAGGATTTTCTCTTGACAATTCAGTTTTTGAGGTATTTCTGTGACATGTCAGTTGTCCATGACCATTGTGCAATAAACGCAGAAATTAAACCACACTAAAGAAAGAATAAAGACAACATCTAAGCTTGCTGAGAAGATACTGCACCTTAAGTCCTGCCATCACAAAGATCCTTTTGCTGCATAGCACAAATCATCTTCCTTTAAAAAATAAAGGTGTTGAATTTTGTATAATTTACTTCATGAATGACAAAATAAAGCACAGAAGGGCTTCAGTAAGAAAACACAAGCATTTAGATGTTTCCATTTCTGGTACAAATAAGTACGTAGAAAAGCTGAAAATTTACTGAAAGTCTTTAGAAAACAAGAGGGACATTTTTATTTGGAATACATAAGTATAGTAAAACCAGAGAGGGTCAACTGAAATTAGTACAAAATTAATTATTATTAACGTTTGAAGATTAAAAAACAGTAAGTGTACAAGTCTTAAACAACTTTTTTCCTTTCTCTCCTGTCCTAGACATACAGGGCTTTACAAACAAATCAAAATATTGAGAGATGTGCTTCAGCAATTTATGTACCTACAGTTTAAATCTTCCAGCACTCATGAAAAATGTAAAGCTTGTTCTATTTCATTCCAGAAGCTACACTCTTAAGAAATGAACTAGTCCATTAGGCTCCTGCAGAAAAATTCAGCATAATGCATTTTTTGATGACTTGATAAAGATAACATGAAGTCTCATTCAGTGCTTTTCAGTTTGTTTGGGGTTTTTTTTAAATGTTTCAAGAAGTTGTATTTCATGCCTTAAGGCTACATCTTTGACTGCTTCTCACTCTATTTTCTCCCCTGGCTGGAACTGATAAACTCAGTAGCCGTGGGTCTCTGGCAATCTGTTCTGCTCTGCCACTGATACCGCTACAAACACTACAGACAACTGAAGGATAAAGAAAGGGTCCATAATAAAATCCATACTGGGAAAAAGGTTTTTTGCTTCTGCCATTAACTACAGCTCATGCACACCTATCCATAAGCAAAATGATACAGCAGCAGGTGAGTAATGCAAAGTATCCGTTGCCTCTCAACACACTTTCCACAATGAGCCTACAGAAGAGTAGGCAACCTGAGCCTGGTTACCAGTGGAGTTTAAAACAGATACGGACAGAGGGAAAAATAAAATGCCTAAATACTTCAACCTTCAGAAACTATTTCAGCCGAGGGCTGGACTGGTGCTTGTTTATGACACCAGTTTTGCTCATATAGCATCTATGACTCACAGCTGGGAGTTGTCTGCTGAATTCCAATGGGATTTTGGCAAGGCCAATGTGGAAAACAAGCTCACATCCCTTTCATGGAATATATACCTTTAGAGGGTCCAGACTGGCAAGTACTGTTTTCAGCCATATTTGGCTATTTGACAACATGGGTCAACTTTCACTTTCTTCCAGAGAAGCTTAAATTACATTCCAGAAACATACGTGGCAGCCCAGGACTCAGCCATGTACAGCACAGCAGAGTCACCAGCCGCTAGATCACAGTATACAGCATGAATGGAAGTACTATCTGTAAGCCACACTCTTCAAGCAACAGTCTTGCCTATATATTTTGTATTGCAGCATGTGTCATACTTCAAGAAGGCTATGGGTCATCTAGAGTGAATGTGAAAGAACATACAAGAATCATAAAAGATGTTTAAAAGGTTTCAAATTGTAGCAGGAAAGCTGCAGTCCAGAAAAACTTTTCTAATGGTGAGATCAAACACTGGAAAAGTCACATAATCTCCGTGTTTGGGAGTTCTTTCAGAACAAACTAGGTAAAGTCTGCCAGAGATGGTGTGGGTAACAGATGCAACATGTATCTCTCGAGGTCCCTCTCACACCTCCTGTGAAACCTCCAATAGCTGACCTGTGCAAGGTCTATGATGGAAAGCAGTGAAATGGTATGGGTTGGAAGTTCTGAGCAGTGATCAAATACAATACACTTGATCTTAATTTGCACTTTTTCAGGCCCTCTTTCACAACCACTAAAGTTGAAGACATTTGAAGTTGCACTGATTTCAACAGAATAGAAAAATAGTAACTAACCAAATCCAAACTACCTGATGAACAACAACCGTGGCACACACATTTGAGAGAATCTAGCCTTGTTTTTCTGTGCTGTACCATGTTATTTCTCGGGGCACAGCCTGCACTGCTAGTGCTGTCCTACAGCCTCACCTCCACTGCAGGGACTGACTTTATTCTCCACCAAACACCCCAAATGACACTTTTCACACCCCACAAGTATCTCCTTGATAACATGGAAATATCTCAAAGAAAAATCCCATTATATTTAAAAATATGGCTACAGTTTATTCAGGATTCTAGAAGACCACACACACCCCTACATTCCCGAGCATGTTTGAAAATCCCAGGCTAAAACTGTACAGTAGTAGCAATAGCTATCATTTATGTCATTAAGTTCAAGCTCCTAATTGGGATGAGGACCTCACTATGCAAGCTGCGGTATAAAGGCTGAAAAGGACAGGCCACTTAAAAGTTTAGAACTGAATCACAAAACTAATAAAGTAAAAGACTTCAATAGAGACTGGGAGGGAAGATGAAAATCAGGATAAGGTTATCTAGATCAGCGAATCACAATCAACTGGATGTTTTATCTTCCACAAGGAGCATAAATAAATAAATACCATTAGCAATCCCTAGTCTGCTGCTAAACCTAGCCATCATTAGCAAGCTGATTGCTTCCAGGCACTAAACAGGAATCAGTCTTAAGGATGTCTAAAAGGAGGGCAGATGATGTCAGGTGGGCAATTATGCATAAAGGACATCGTGCCACAGGCAGCAAAGACACAGATAAACACAGTGACAAGAAAAAAAAAAAAGAAGACATGGAAGGAAGAAAGCTAATGGGCTCTGGAGGTGGAAACCAGAAGCTTGAATCTGATATGGTAAAAAAGCAGAGTAACTGAAAGAATCAAAGAGACTGACATGATCAAAGTCACAAGCAAGGAAGACTATTTTAGCACACATGGGCCAAAGTGGGGATGACAGAGGTGTTTAGAGATACCAGTGAGGAAACGGTTTCTGAGATCAACAAGGCTGGGGTGGAAGAAAACAGAGCTAAGATTTTAACAATGCAGACAGATACTCAGAGTTAAGCTTGCAGCTGAGAAGGTATTCCTCAGCATTTAGCTACCCGAATTTGTCTAATTATGTTCTCCAGTGAGAATCACCGGGCATTTTAAAGAAGTTCCCTTTGTCAGGATCGCCTCATCACCTTAAGAAAGACAAAACTTGCAAGCAAAAATTGGTGGTAGGCAGATCACAAGATCTAGTGGAGAGTTATCAATTTCAGGGGCATTCTCCTTGTGTACTTTCTTTGTTCAAAAATCTGAAAAACTCAAACTTACATATGAAGAACTGTTTAAAAAAGTTTTACATAAAGATGATAGGGGAAACTAAATGCTTTTTACTGAAGTCTGGGATCTTTCAACTACATAAAATGCCACCTTCTTTTTAACTGATAGAATGTTAATAACAGCAGCAGCAAACATTGGTTTCTCTCCCATAATATGAACTTGCCAATAAACCAGTTCCATCAGTACCCAACCCCAGTAAATGCACAGAAATCACAAGAACTGTAATGTTGAATTTTGCAAAAACAGGCAGGTGCCATGGACATGTAAGACAAACATAAAAGTAAAAAGTTACCTGGAATAATCTCTCAAGAGAAATTATTAAAAGAGGGAGTCCAGTGAGGTCAGTTTGTTCCCGATTGTCTCTCCTGTTTTGACAGCACCTTTATTGCTTCCTCATTTTAAAACTATTTACTGTACTGTATATAATTTACTGTGGGTGCAGTAGAACCTTGAGTTTTGGACTTGGTGTGTTAAAACAAACTACAAGCCCTTATCAGATGCTGTAAAATTCCTGTGGAAAAAACACTATTTCAACTGGTGTAGAATAGCTGTTTGAGCCACTGGGTTATGCCCACTAGGATAACTTCCATGGTGCTAAGGTTTCTGGAATGCAAACCACTGCCTGCCAACTTCTCAACTCAGCTAAACTATTCTCACCTGGAACAGTTTGTCAATCACTTGAGTTAAAATTGCATTCAGCAGAAACACCACTTCTCCCCCCAACATCCCAACTCAAGAAAGCAGAGCAACAAAACACCCAGAAAGGCAAAAGAAATCCAAAAGAGGGTGACCAATGGAAGTTTTGATCTTTTATCTCTCAGCAGCACTGTGCTTGATGCATTTGATGAAGTGAGGCAAACTTACTGTTAACAGCTCAGTGATTTTAAAGTGTCTTGTCTAGGTATGTGTCTGGGACTGCTGGATGGCATCTCTTACTTATTTGTTTTTAAAACCCTCTTTCTCTTCTTTCTGAAACTCATCTCTGAATGTCATGCTCACAATCATCTACGTATCCAACCATGACCATGGATCTTCTGCACTGAGTGGTTGTTCAGCCTCCTTTAACACTGCTGATGGGATGGCATTTAAACAAAATATAAAAAAAAACCAGTGCACATGAGCAGAGAGAGATTCCAACAATGAAGCAGCCAGCTCACCCATACAATCCCAGGCAACAAGCCTGTGAATGCATTTCTGTTGGTTTTCTCAAGAAGGAAAGCAAATGCAAGACACTTAGACAGTCATCAGCCAGCAATGATTTTAGTTCCATCATGAGACCTTTTTATTATCACTGTTCTCACCTAAGCATACACAAGCACATTCACAGGAAAACAAAGTCTACATTCTCTTTTACAGTGAAGAAAATTAAGAACTCAACATCAAATTATCAGCCTCAGCCTGGAGAGCCGCAACAGGAGGTCTTACACAGTCTGGAGTTTTAGGCAGTATCAGATGGAGAAAAGAAGTGCAGTTCCTTCTTCTGTGGGAAGCAGCAGGCTACTCAAAGCACACTGGGCATGATGAGCAGACTCAGCCCAGTCCACCATGCTATCAGATAGGTGAACACAACTACAGCAGAAAAAATGTGCTCAGTGTGACTTCACTGCTTCCAATAGTTGAACTAGATGGATTAAAGCCAGCTTAGTTAGGCCTGTCTGAACTTACTGCAGATTTCAGTGTGTGCAAGTCTCAAAGGCAGGAAGAAGAAATGTAAGGACTGAGGACTAAGCAGAACAGGAGAACACAAAAACCCAGAAGAGCTGGAATCACAGGGCAGCTGCATACAGCTTTAAAAGTAAATGTATAAAGCACTGACTTCTTGTAGAAGAAAGAATATTGGAGGTCTGCAGTTGATTTGTTGTAGAACAAAGTCAGAGAGGTGTATGAAAAAATTCAGTGAATTGATGTATTTTTAAAAGACTGGGCAGGGGGAGAAGGAAAGAGGGTAGAGGATAGGACTGAAGAAATTGGGTTGTAATGCACAGTTTAACAGTATTGGAACAGACTAAAGCTGTGGTAACAGCAAAGTCAAGAGCAAACCTGAAACAATGTAACAGCTGTTAGTATGGGGGAAAAAAGAAAGTTATTCACTGTGATTGAGAAGACTAGCCTCCGTCTTTCATGCTTAAAAAAAAAGTCAGAGTTTTGTAATGTGATTATTTACATCTCCATGTAGTAGTGCTTACTGCTGCCAACCATAAATATAAAAGGGTAGAACGTTTGCAATAAAAAGGGCAGAAAGAAGAGTCAATAGTAAAATTTCAGTGAATGAAAAATTTCTACTCTGTAAAATCCCATATACAGCATTCCTAGGCTTCCATCTGCTGCCAGTTCCTACCCTAAAGATTAACAACTAGATTCTGGGGTTTTGTACTGCTGTGAGCTTCACAGACACAGATTATCACTCAAGACTGAGTATGAATCAAAACCATAGTGCCCTCCTGTCTTGGTCAAAAGTAAGACAAAACTGGGTCTCATCCTGTCCACACAAGGTTTATATAGATGTATATTGTACTGTTCAAGAGTGTGCCCCTGAACTCATTGCCCTCATGATTCATGAAAGGTTGCAACAGACACTGTCCTTGATGTTCCCTCAGTGACTTGCACCCTGTATGGCCAGCCTACTATGTAAAGATTCCAAAGCACTAGAAGGAATCACTTTTCAGAAAAGGCTGTTGCAGCTGGGCAGTCCAATCACAAGTCCATCTAAATCTGAGGAATTAAACAATGATAAAAAATACCATATATTATTATACGACTAAAAGTAAGAAGTGCCCCTCAGCTTCAAAATACAAGCAGAAAAGCATCTAGAAACATTTGACTGAACTGCCAGTTGCACCGTAGTGCCAACAGTGGCTATCATTTGTTCCTCCACCATACGGCCTTTAACATGAGCTTGTGGGTTCTCATGGCAATGCAGCCATCATGAAAAGACTGAACCCAACGGGAAGGCCTCCAAACCAGGACAGCGTCAGAGAGAATGTCAGCACTTCACCCTGAGTTGCTTCAGCAGCCCCCAAAATATACTGCAGTACACAGCCTTCTGTAAGGAGGACTTTGACTAGATGAATTAATCTAAACGTATTTAATCTCTAGTTTCCCTGAATCAATACCTGATTTTCACCACAACTTCCAAATTCAAGAAATCAAACACCATTTGTAGAGAGCACAGCAGCAATGACATTTGAAGAGGTTATTCAGCAGCTTTTTGCTACACAGCAAACTCTAGTTACATAAATATTTTACTTTTTGTTTTGCACCTATTGACAGCAAACTACAGCCCAGTAAGTACTTGTGATCAAACAGATGTGCATCTGACTCAAAGTTGAGGGATGTTACACAAGAACCATCAGTTTCAAAAGGGACATGACCTGGGTTTGACGTTCTGACATAACAAAAGAGTCAAAACCGTTTCTCTGCTCCTGCCCTCATGCACCCAAGGGTGACTCTACTCGAAGTTCTCTGAAAAGCTCGTCCTTATGCTTATACACGCCAGCAGTTCCACTTCAAGCAGAGGCCTTCTAATTTCCAGTTTAATATAATTTCCTGGTATTCTAAAGGTGTGTGACATACAAGTACTACTGATATCTTGCCAGTGTCTCCTATCATTAGAAGTACTGGCTACCAAAATTAAGTGAAATACTAAGAGATTTCCCAACTACAAAATCCATTCTACCTCATTCCAGTACCTTTATACGTTTTTGGTAATCTACCTAACTTTAAAGCCCTGACATAGGAGCAGGTTACAGTGTCAGTAACCTGAGCTACTGGACATCTGCGTGTGCTTTGGAAGTGCTCCTGGAGAAGGACTGTAGGAGTCAGAACACGAAGACTGAAGTGAAAAGGTCTTCCTTGGTTAGTAATGGAAAAGAGTGGCAGATGTCACGAAGCAACTACAAAAAGTAATTCCTTCCTTACAGGACGCATGGACCTATTGATGTTCCTAATCAACAAAACTCTCCTCACCAAAACAAAAAGCCACAGAAGATGGTTTCTGCCTCCTCCCCACACAAATCAGAAGAAGCAAAAGGCAGTGTAAAGGATTTTAACTGTTCTCCAAACTGTTATTCTGAATTGTATTTCAGCTCCATTCATGCATACTTCAAAACTCTTGCATATATTTGTCTTCCATTTCCTCCTTCCTTTTCCCAAAGCCCCTGGAAACATAAAATTAAGTGTAACAAAATATCCATGCCTATTAAACCAAACAAAAACAAGTTCTTTTTTGTCTGGGATTTGGATTTTGATGAACTGGGGCCTTCTAGGACCTTTACTTTGATGTTTTCAGAAACATCAAAAGATCAGGCTTGTTATCAACATCATTAGCGTGGCCTGAAGATGTTTAATACTCCAGCACCCACAGAAAATGCAGCACAGAATCCCCCAATGGACTTTGCCTTGTTTTTATTCCTTCTTTTTCAATTTTGTTTTTAAATCTGTTTTGCATTTCTCATTCCAAGCCACTTGCCTCTCTCCCACTCTGCCCCAGTCTCTCATAAATTCACCAGAGGAGCTTTCTAGTGCCAACCTATTCCTGCTTCCTGAAGGGAATTTGATAAATTCCTTTTTCCCCTACCATGACATGATGTACAGCAGTTCTTCTGCAAGTGCTTACTGACATATAAAGAAACATGGCACATCTTTTCAATATTTTGCTGAAATTAGTCAGAAGGGCGGTGGCTTTTGTTTTGTTTCAAGTCTTTCTTGTCCTTTTTTAATAAAGGTGTATTTTTCAGGAAAGATCTGAAGGGGAAGTGAGGGGAAGAAAGTAGAATTTTAAATCCTCCAGAAGAAGCAGCAGCAAACCTTCATCCTTCATATATTATTTTTGGGAAATATGCTTCCAAACAGCATTTTAGTGGCAGCTATTAATTTACACTAAACAGAAAGTTAATACATGAACAGAATACATTGAGCTCACTCCACAAGTGTTTCTTCGATACAAAAAGCATCATCCATAGGTCAAGCCCTGATCTGTTTAGACCAGACACACACTTACAAAGATTCTTGTTGTTGTTACAAAATCTAGGGAGTGACCATGACACGTGATTCTGCGCTTTCTCCAAGAGATAGAGTTGTTTTTTCACCACCTATGTACAACACAAAATACTTTCCTCATGTAAACTTCCCTACAAGACTCCATAGGACTAAACAGACCTACTGCATAAAAAGCCTGTAGCTAGGCTCCTCTGGGGTCACCATAGCCAGTACTTGTGTTGTGACAGAGACTGACATGTTCTAAGAGAAACCTCTTGCTTTGACTCTTCCAGGACTCCATACTTCTCCCTGGGTAAGCACCTGGGCACCAGCAATCTAACCGGTTTCTTTTTTGGAAGCTGTCACCTTCTGCTGAGCATGCAGCATCTTATGCACAAAAGCATGGAAAGAGGTCAAATGATATCAACTAAACTGTGTGTATTTTAATTTAGAACAGTGGTGTCAGGCTGAGCTTGTATTTTGATGATCACTTAATTTTGTCCTTCCTATTAGCTATAAGAATCAAGGAATATTATTTGAGGACTGGTCAAGCAGAGAGGCTTATTCCAACACTATCAAACTTATTTTATTGCAAGCAACATCATTATAAAAATATCACTGCATGAAAGGATCTACCAGTGACAAAAGCTGTATAGGCTAACTCTGCTCTGCTGTCCTTGATTAAACAGTCTCATGTAATCTTCTGAAAGAAAGAATGCCTTCTATTCTCCTTTGCCATGAACAATCTATTTCATCTGATTGTCTTCTTATTTGGTCATAACTTGCACATTCATATAAGACTGTAACTGCTTAAAGGAGAAAACAGAACAGGTCATCAAATATCAAGCTATACTTCACAGAAGTACAGAAAAGGATGATGATGAATAAGCAAATGGATACAAGCCGTAACTTATGGATTTTGTGGGCTGCAATATCTCACTGTTCTGTCTAGATTTAGTGTTGCTACATTTACATAAAATAATGAAACTGTGACTGTAGCACAGTCCACCCAACCACATGCTCATTACCCCTCTAGGCCCAGCAGGTATGTTGAGGTTGACACGGACATACTAGCACTGCAAACATACTATTCATAGTCTACATCAATACAACTCGGTGACAACAGCAGAAACTCTGAAACATCTGAAAACTGAATGTTTCCTTTCCATCTTTTGTTACATAAACCTTGGATTAAAATGTGTCATAGGAAACCATTCAAATGGATCTAAAAGGCACTGAACTGCAGCCTGGAAGCTCTGTACATATCATAGAATGGTTTGGGTTGGATGGGACCTTTAAAGGTCATCTAGTCCAATGCCCACTCAAAGAGACCTATCTATCATACAGATACACATCTTTCCCACAGAAGCATTATGTACTTCAGTGTGAGTACTCATTATTGCTACAGCGCTGAAAGGCACAGACAAGATAACCAGGAGGGATTTGGCAGGTCCAGGGGGCAGTACACATTTGACAGAACGGCATGCAGAGGAACTTGCACAGTAGCTGCCCACAGTACTATATACCTGACCTTGCAAAGGCCTACAGTAAATATTTTTCACTTGGAATTATCCCTCAGATGTCAAAATTCAACCACAGTGTTTTAAAAAGTACAAAAGGAAAGACATATGGGACAGAATTTTTTTTTAAGTGATTAGAGGAAATGATTACTGCAGAATCCATCTCTGTCACATGTTTTTAATAGGAGAGCAGCCATGACTGATAGCTTCCAGAATACTGCATTGTTACAAGTGTAGTTCTCTGATACAAATAGATCACTTTTTAATGTCTCTGCACTCTGCCCTGTAAGGACTGTGGTCTTCCTACTATTTGATACACTCAGTTTAACACCACATTGTCCAAACTTGCTGAAGAACTGTAAGACTGCCATTCTTCATACCCTGCACGGATACTTTTGGTTGACAGAACAAGCAGCAGCGCTGCTCAGCTACTCAAGAGGATGGGCCAAATCCAGAGATTTTTTTTTAAGCTGACATACACGGTCTGTTGATCTCTGCGGAGTCATGTGCCTGCATCCTGGAATCTGAAACAGAGTCTGGGTACACAACAGCTGCAAGAGCAATGCTGAGAGGTACTTGCCCATCCCAATACCAAACTGAATGTATCAGAAAAGGCTATACAACTGGTTGAGCTGTTTGCGACAGTGGCTAAGAACATATATATCCAAGATAGAGTAAAACATATCAATACCTAATAACCTTCTGGTTTCATACCCTCACCTTTAGCACAGCAATATGGTACTGTCACTAGGTACAGGACTTGAGATCTAAGCTTTATTCATGCTTGTGTGGCTTGCTGCATCATCTTTGTAATTCACTTCACCTCCACTTCATAATTCAGTTCCCCTGTTTGCAGAATGGATTTTTTTTTTTTTTGCTTTCTATATTTGCTTTCTATATTGAATGCTTTGAGAACTACCTTTTACAGCTGCTACATAAAAGCATTATTATTAAAGTCATTGTTCTGAGTATATTTTGGAACTCTCTATGTGAAGCACTGAAGCACATTTCTAATGTCAGCAGGATATTAGAAGACCTCTTGTCTCACTGGAACAGCTTTAATGAGCTACTGGAAGTAGCTCGGTACATGTTTCTACTGCCACAGTGCTGCATAACTTGCCCATACATCAAACAGTCTTGGAATATTTACCTTCTTTTTCCTGAACCCTCTTTGCTGCAAAGATACAAAGGCTATTCATGTGACTGGCATTGTGCCAGTATGAAAATCTGGGCAGCCTAACAACTTCCTACAAGACGTGTGAAGATAAGGTGGCATAGAGACAATAGGAGGCAAATTAAATTCCCCAAACTCCATCTTTCTGGGAACTGGAAATCAGAGAATTAAGGTTTTGTTGTGCAACCTCTTTCCAGATCAAAGATCATATGCAGACACAGAGGGAACAGGGTCCTATTTCATTCTTCATTATTGGTTGTCATAGCTTGATGAAAAGATTATAGTAAGAATAGCCAAGATTGTTACTATAATACTCCAAAATTTGCATTATGCTAAAGTAATTATTTAAAACTGCAACAACTAGTGAGGCCTGGTACAAAAACAGAATACTTTTGTGACAATATTGCATTTCCACTACAGAGAGAATTCTCTCTCCTGTTCTTATGCTCCTACAATGCTTTGACACTGCAGGAACGTTTAGGGCAATGTAGGCACTAAGGGAATTTGTGTCAGTCCATTCTAGGAAATAAAGGCAATCCAAGAGATTTGCTCTGTGTTACCACATGCAAGGAGTAACGTTTCTACATACTATGGACCTCTGCAGTGTTTTCATCCAAACACCTTACCAACAGTGCTTTTGGATATATTTCCAGCTCCTGACATTTCGCAGAGTTTCTTTTTATACATTTCCACCACCTAAACACAAATGTGTATGAATACAGCCTCAAGCAAGACGGTTGGTTACTACATTAACAGCACCTAATCGGGAGGCAGAAACTGGTACCAAACAGGGGAGGGGAGGCAGAAAACAGAGTTAGCAGCTTCATCTTCTGAATGCATCTACAGTGGAACTGCTTGCTTAGAATCATAAAATCATAGAATGCCCTGAGTTGGAACAGACCCACAGGGATCATTGAGTCCAACTCCTGTCCCTGCATATGACAGCCTCACAGTTCACACCACATGTCTGAGGGTGTTGTCCGGTCTCTTCTTGAAGACTCAGAAATGAAACAACAAACCTCTCATTGGTATTCAAACCAATGTGAAATGCAAAAATGTCTTTGCAAAGCCTGTCAGGACTAAATAACCATCTGCACCAGTAACAAAACACACAGGCATGAGAGGGGGAAACACAAATGGGGACAGTTTTGCTGGAGCCTGTGGAGGGAAGGAGTGGGAGAGACAGGGGCACGTCTGCCCTTTGAGATGGTTGCAAAGAGTGATTCAACGGCAGCGTGCCTACAGGTTCCCTCCCTCTAAAACAAACCTTGGGGCGATTCTTGAATCTAAACAAAATCCATCCTTCCAAGCTGTTCAAACAGCACTAGCAGAGAGAAATCAAAACAATGGTGCCAAAATAAACACACAAATGGAATGGAAATTACCTTGAGGAATGTTAACTGGAAAGCATAGGCAAAAGATAAATGGTAGAGGCAAAGCCAACAACTTCAGAGAAATTACAGCAGCTTAGACCAGCTGTGACACAGAGCTAAGTGTGAGGAGAATGTATAGTTAGACTGGAATAGACTAAGAGCATGTTTTAGGGGGTAGGGGAAAACACAAAGTGACAGAAACGAATATGTTGGGTAATACCTTTTCTCCCCAGGATCTCTCTAGTTTAGTCACTCTGACTTTCAGGATTTAAACTTTCTGCTCTTCCATTTGTAATCTGGAGAATGTATTATCTTTATAAAACTCTTCAAAAAATGCAGATAAAATGCTAATGCAAGCATAAAGAATTATTATTGTTGCTATTATCAGGGATGCTGTAAGCTCCCCTGCTGAGTTGCTCACAAAACTGATCCTGTTCTTAACTCCAGTTAAGACTTTGCGCTCGGGCTTTAGTCTCTAGCTATTTTTGCAGACAACGTGATGCAACACAGTATCTACAACCTAAGGAGAACCACAATTATATTACAATTTCTTAGAAGGAAAAATAGATCCTTAACTAATCATAAGAACTGCTATTTAAAAATATGACAAAGTTCACTCCAAACTACAGACCTGGGTCACCCATACAATCCTGTTACCTTGTGACAATGCAACACTGTCAAAATTTGTGTATTCACACAAGCATTAACAGGATTAACATACTGGTTTATCAGCTACTACACACATAATTCCCTAGACAACAAAGCATTCCCATCACTGGGATGAAACATGGTAATTATTTGACTGTGCTGCAATGCAACATGGTCATTTAAAAACTGGGATCAAAAGCTACTATGTGCAAGGCACTCTGAAGAAAGGAGTCTGACCAGGCAGAGCAGATTCCTTTTGGACACTGAAGTTGGTAACTCACCAGCAAAGTTACACTACCTTTTGATGCCCATGAATAGACAGTGCCTCAGCAAGACTTGTCATTTAAAGTACCATGGCTCCCGTATCACATTGTCACACTGAATCTGTGTGAAAAGTGTTGCCTTCTGATTCAGTGACCTCACTCCCAAAGCAGAGTTTTCTTTGATGATAGATACTCTAAGCCACTTCTGACCTCAGCCAACCTCACTTAATACACAAATTTTTAATTCTGAGGCTGCCTGCTGTCTTAAAAAGGAACACAAAATTTTAAACACTAAAATGCCACCAGAATCCAAAGCCATCCTGTCATGGATCTCACCCAAGGACCACTGCCAACAGAGGGACGACTCCTGTACTGTTCAAAATTACTCTGGTTAAGCCCCACAAAAGTAAAGCGTGGCTGTGAAAGCAAGATCCCATTTCCTATCTATAATCAGCACCATGAGCCTGCTTGGTGCACAGCAGCAACTGGCAGCTTGATTTCACCTCATCTCTGTCCTAAAGTTATACCTCTCCAGCCTCTCCACACCAGAGAGCTCTTTTCCACTCCAGTGTTCTTGCTCCTAGTAGCTCCCTCCCCATGTCCCAAGAAAAGGCATTCCCTTCTTTGTAAGTTCAAATCCCTGCCAGTAGCAGCATCTACTGGAAGAACTCACAGAATCACTTCCTACCTGCCCTGCAGGATCCAGCTCTTTGGAGGTATGTTTGGTGGGGTGGGTTAAGCAAAGAAAAGAGCAGTCAAGCAAGGACAGAATGAAGTGAGTGAAACAGAGATGACAGATGTATCTGATGAAAGTCAAGGAAAAAAACAGCAAAAGGAGTGGGGGGGGAGGGAGAAAGAAACCTTGAAACAATGAGATACCAAAGAGTAACAGAGAGAGAACATGCAAGAACGGAGCTGGTAAGCAGAGGAAGAACAGGGTTGATATTATTACTCCAGGCTTCCTCATATTTAATATCCAACTACTGGAAAGAAATCCAAGGCTGCTTCCCAGGGGCTCATTCCTAACCTTGCCTGTGTAAGCAAGATATACACACTAATGAGGGTTTTGCCACTTAAATTATTACTTTTAGTACAAAATAAAAAATAGTATTTATTGGGTTACAATTACTTCTGCTTACTGATCCAGTACCTTGTAGAAATATTCTATTAAAAAAAGTCCAACCCACACACAGATCAGTTATACAGCTTCATATACACTAGAGGAACTTCCTAACCCAGCAAACTATGGTACAAATCAATCAGTTTTGTCACCTGAAAACCAACAGAACTGAAACTCTTAAGTGCCTGGGATGGCAGGGAAAACACCAGGATTCAACTGACACACTGTTACACGGTTGTGACAGTAACACAAGTACCAGCATAGGTAGATTTCAGTAGCTTTTAGGGATTAATATTCCAGGTCATGGGGCCTGCTCACCTGGTATTATTGCTCAACTTTCCAAGGAGAAGCAAAGAGAAATTAAAAGTGAGTATTTTGACTCTGAATGCCTTGTTAAAAATTTTCAGGTAGCAACAGCTACTGATGTCATACTAAACCTCAGAGATAGCACTGGGGTTGTGGAAAGAACAAACTAAAAGCTGAAGTGATTCTTTCCCTTTGCATGATACAAAATAGTAAGTGAAAGCTGACATTAGTAGATGAGTAACAAATTTGGGTCAGCTATAGCAATTTGAATTTCAGCTCAAAAATTTATGATTAAGGTTTGGAACTGGGTACCACAGAGTATGAATTATTACTAAATTTTCCTAAGTTCTCAGAAAACAAAAAAAGATGAGAATAGGTGTCAGATTTTTTTACACCTGACCATTAATTTTGGATAATCAGGCTGTTATCTACCTTGTACTCACACCTACTATTAAGGTTCAGTATGGCAGGGTACAAAAATTGGAATTATTGTTTCATTTTGAAAGGTACAAAGATGTAATCTGTATATTGTATTTTCACTGTTGGAGCATTAGTTGGTACCTAGTTTATAAGGACAGGTAAAGCTAAGAATAGGTTATGCTATCAGGATGGAAAGGCCTGAAATTTTCCCTAAGACTCACGTATGTTTTTGTTAAGTTTTACAGTAAGTTGAGGACTAATAGAAATTTATTTACATATTTTATCCTAGTTTTTAGGCATCAAAATATTTCTCTTATAAATTCAAGACTAGGGTAGGGAGTAAGAGTAGGGGGAGTAGGAGGGAGTAGGACAGTAGTGGTCAGAGTGTCTAAACTGTTGCTTTATTTTGCAAACATCAGATAAAAGACATCCATGAGCCTCACTGAATTTACATATGGTACTCAGTTCCAGCACGCAATAAGGATGTTCTACTCTACAAAATTAATTCAACATTCAAGTGCTAGATAGTTAAAATTGTCATAGGTCCACTGCTGGCATGCCTGAAATCAATGAAAAGGTATCAGTTTGTGTAATTGAATTCATTTCCGTGTTTTCAAACCCGCAGATCTTTGTTCAAGCTTTGTTTTCTTCATTACAGGAAATTATTTTCAAAGATTTTATTCTTATCATAACACTGTGCAGAATGATCCTTACCTTTTTTTTTTTTTTTTCCCCTGCTCAGAGATGCCTGGAATGGGGTAATGACAAAGGTCCCTTCCAGATATTGCAATGAAGCTACAGAAAGCTGACAAGCAGGTGTGAAATGGGTGCCAGAAAGGACTCCAACCACTGCTTCTGTAGGTGTCAAGAAATTCAATTCTGCTCAAAACTACAGGAGTGCTCTAAGCTATTTTGACTGGCTTTGGACATGGATGGATAATGGGGGAGATGACAGCATAGTAATTTTCTAATTCCTTTATATACCAAACTACTTAGGGCAGAATCCTGAAAAATAAGCAAACCTGAACTTTAGGCAACTTATGAAGAGAACAGAAAGTGAATGAAAAATGCTGTGAGAGTGAATGAGGTCATACTCTTTGAAACAGCAATTAAAGTCTTCAAAAGCTAAAACAACGGCGTTCTGCTAAGTGCTAATCCTTCTATTGAAAAGGAGGAAGGCTGAGGGGCAAGATTGTTTAAATTATTAATATCACCCCATGCTAGTCTGCATCACTGGAACAATAAGATGAATTATAGTGAGGCCAATGTTATTTTAAATTACTCTCAGCAAGGTGTGGAGCACTTACTTATTTCTCATGGGTTGATGTTTACATGTGTTCTTGCATTTGACTGATACTCCTCCTGCATATACGTATATATCTAATTCAAAAATATTTAATATGTTCAAAAGAAAAAGTTAATTACTGAAAGAGTAGATTCAACCCAAGAAATATAATCTTTTTACTGGAATATCTTTGTTACAAAAAGGCTAGAGCTCATAAGCCCTCGAGGCAAAGCCCTGTATGACAGGACACAATGAGCTGCTATGAAGGATGGCTTAGTGAATAAGACATGAGGTTAGGATTCAGGACACCTGGGTTCAAGCCCTCTTCAGTTAATGATTCTCCGTGTGACTTTGAACAAGTTGCTTAATTTATTACATCTTTTAGTTTCTTCTTTGTGTAGTGCAGATAATGGCTTTCCATCTCACTGGGTGGTGAGTGTAAAACCTAATAATTCAATCATTCCAAGGCAATCATATGCCATGGACACTATTAATTATTGACAATTTTGTTATGTTAAAGAGGCTTGGTATTGCTGAATGACTCTTCCAGAAACACTGTCCTGGGTATGCAATGTCTGCCACAGCTTCCACCAAGATGCTTCGCATTCCTTGCTATTTCTTCTGCAAACATCTCTCCAAACCCCAGGAAAAATATTTTGGGAAGGACATGATGCAGGCTAAAATTCTTCAGACTTGTACTGATGCAGTTAGAATGAGGATCAAGTCCCAATATATTTCCATCCTGAACCATTATGAAAAGGCTCATATGTACCAAAAAAGGACTGAACATTAAATAATGGCAGCCACTGCCAGATGTGGTGGTCTATGTGTCAGACTACAAACTGAGACTAAATAAGAGAGTGGATTTCCTCCTCCAGTTGCTATTTAAGTTAGAGTATACTCCGAGCAATGAAACTGAATTAAATTAAGCACAGATTGGGTCTCATGGGTTCTGCATGCCTCTTGTGATTCTGCCATTAGGCTCTAGGTGACTTCAGGCAAGTCACCAATCTTTCACACCTGCACTCTCCTCAGATCATCTCCCACCTTTACCACCCCAAAAGCATAATAATATTTAAAGTACTTTGTTTTGCAGACAGGAATACACAAAGCACAACTATTTGAACCCTACAATAAACACTGGCATTGAGCTTTTTCTACATCTGTCACATGAGCTGCTTGTAACACATCCGAGCACTTCTCTTCAGCTTGGTTCTATCTCAGCTGACTCCTCCTCCGAGGATATTCACTTTGCTGGCCTGCTCGCTTCAGAAAACAGTAAGCAGTTGCAGTAATTCAAAAAAGTTTGTATGACCTGAGAGAAGAAAGAACTGATAAAGCACTATATATGCACAGTATATATTCCCTTGGAACTATGCACACTGGAAATAATATTTTTTAAAATAAACAGTAACTTTTCAAGCTAAACACTCAGTTATAAATGCAGAAGACAGCCCATGCAAATGCCTGCATTCATCTGCTCGTCCAGAGCAATGACAGATCTTGGACACAAAGCCTCCATCGCACCTCAGAAACACGTAATTAGATATGCTTTAGATCAGGCCCCGTGGTCACTCCTGGAAACAGCTACAGTCTCCCAAGACGGAGAAGGTCCTGGAAGCATCACTGCTGCTGTTAGTGCAGCTCAACATATTTTAATAAATTTTCTTTTGCTTTTCATTTTTTCAGCTGCCAGCACATAATGCAGAGATCAAAAACAGCAATAGGCAGGCTGGGACTACACATTTAAAAGCAGTGAAAAGGCAGCTCAGCACCAACCTGCACAGCTATTCTGCCCAGGTCTCTTTCACACAGGCACAGGTACAGATTTATTTATTTGATTTTACAGCTTTTGCGAGTGCAGCACATAGCTGCACAGCCTACTGCTTTTGCCAGGAAACATATTGGCATTCTAGTGCTCCAAGCACTTTCCTCATGACAGCTTTTACGGGTACAGTAGAATGGGTGTTAAGTTCTGATTCACATTCTGTAGATAAAACATAATGTTCTCACCATTCCTCATCCAAACGAATGGAGATCAGAAACTTGCAACTTTTTTGTCTCTGATCTACCATTATTTCTCCCTTCATCTCAACTTAAAAGAAAACTCTAAAACATTAGCTAAAGAAAAACGTTATTATTTATCATTTTCTGGACACCAAAAATAGCAACCATATTCGAAACACAAAATTTTGAAGTAAAGCATTTGCTTTCATTTCTATTTTACTATTTATTTAAAATAAACATGTCTAAAATATTCATTGTAATTTTTTCCAACCTCTCTCTCCTTTGTTATTATTTGTATTTTTACAAACCCTGAACATCTGCCAGTGCAAAAATATGAGGTTTCAAACTGTCATTTCATGGACTGAAAGGCACTTCTCAAATCACCATGGACTATTCTTCCAATCCTGACAACAGGGGCCCGTGATTCAATACATGTGGGAATGCATTAATTCTAAGAATAAAAGATTACAAGAAAAATTCACACAGAACTATAAAATAGTGTCAGAAAAATAACAAAGTGTTTTATTATTTTGTTGACCTTTATTCCCCAAAACATGTAAACACATTCTAAACTGTCCCTGAACTAAGGATGACTCCCCTGCTTGCAGTGCAGCTGGGACCAGGACAGTCCACAGCAGCAGCTCCCGAGTCAGCCCTGGCAGCTCCAGGCAGCTGAGCCGCTCCCAAGTTCTGGTCCCCAGCGTCACTGTGCTGCATCTTGAGGGGAATGAGTCCTGACGGAAGAGCTGGGACATGCACACACAGGCCTGCAGAGCACTCCACTCCAGCCATGCTGCTTTGCACCCCAGTGGAATCTCAACAGGGCTGTTCTCTCAAGCTCCACAACAGCAGAATTCTCCTCCTTGCCACCTCCTTAATCATGGCCTTAAAGCACAGATTGACTTAATGGGATTTTTTTCCCTGGATCTCCACCAAAACTGACTCTCTCTTAAGAGCACATAAATACTCAGATAGTACTTCATCAGGGGACCTAAATTCCAAGGCTTGCACAGGGTAGAGGCATCCTGTACAGCAAATGTCACTATTCAGATTACAGAACTGTACTTTCATTAAATATAAAGCTGGAATCCTGACTGGGTTTTGTTCATTTGTGTTTCTCTCAAGCATCGTGGCCTAACATTAGCATGGGAAATGCAAGCTATCTTTGTTTATCATGTCTCTCCTACTACTTACCCTGGTTCTTCTTTTCTCCTAAAATCCTGGGTAGAGTTAATGGGAATTTAATAACCACTGCTTTACTCTGTAAAGTGGTTTCTGACAGAGATTAGCAACTTCTGCTTGAGAAACATGGAAGTGTACTGAGGAATTGTATCAAGCAACACCAAACACTTTCCTGCACCTAAAGGCATGAACTTCATTCACTACAACAAGATTTAGGGTAAAATACTGGAAAACAGGCTGGCCGCAAACAAGAAAGTACATTTTGAAAAAGATTTCTCCATTCTTCCCTTTTTTAAATTCTATTTTGCGTTTAGTCCTCCCCCCACATCCCACTCACAGCAACATTTTTGAGTAGATTGCTCTCAAGCAAATAAATTTAGGTTCTTAGTCTCAATTTTCACTTGTGCAAAGCAATAAATGATTGGGACTAACTTCTGAACTGGTGTTAAAGAAAAGTCAACTACAGTCAACTTAGATTTCCTGCTTGACTGAGATGAACGTGCTAGGGAGCACGGACAGTGAGCACCCTTAAATAATACATTTTAGTATGTACCTGGACCTCCCACTGCAGCTGCACATGCGAAATGCAGTACAGGGACAAGTCAGAAGTCACATGACAGGCCCGTCATTGCCAGCTACTTAAGTATGACAGTGAAACTGAAGATGAACCACGCACCTGAATGCTGTTCAACTACGCAAAAATACAAATCAACAATGTGCAGTGTAGTTCCAGTGACACAAGAAAAATTCCACTTGCTTTAAATCATCTCACACAAAGTTATTCAGCTGAAGCATCTTTCCCACTTCATATTCATTAATTACTGTTTTCACATGAAACACACTGTCTATTTTGGGCAACAATTTTCTTAAGCAGATAACAGTCACATTAAATCCACCAGTTCAAAAAGGAGCATTTTACCAAACGAGTCATGAAATTCATTTTACTTTTCTGCCACTAGTATGTCAGAAACTCTGTGTCGCCTTTAATAAACTTCTCCAAATGAGTATGCTGATAACTGAACAACATGACATTTCTAACAGTGAAAACGCAAAAAACCAGAAGCAATTACACTAAGAAATGAAGGGGGAAGAGGAAAAGCCGGCTGGAAGTATCTTGCTTCAAGTAAAATCTCATTAAGTTAGCATGTGGCACTCTTCTCAGGGAAAAGAAAAAAAAAAAAAGAGGACTCCTAGGCCATGTGTTAAGGTCCCTATCCCACTCTTAATGAGACCATCCTGACAACACAAGTCAGGACTCTAGTGTGAACCAAGCAATATATCACCACCTGGGGCCAGAAAAATTAGTGTAAAGAAGTTAAAATGATCAAGGTACTTGTTGAAGACACTCTGGCGTTGTTCTCACTCTACAGATTTCCTTGCAAGTTTATAGTAAAAAAAATGCATTCATACTAAAAAAAAAAAAAGGCATCTTCTACTTTCATGGAATGGAGAATTGCAAGTTGAGTTCTTCTTATCTTTTTGGTTACAGTTTTTCTCTGTTTCTTCATGTTCTTTCATACCAGAAAAAAATAGAAAAGCAAACCTAAAGAAATAAAAAAAAAGTGACAAGTCTGCCACAGAGCATAAGAGAAAATAATAAAAGTAAAAACAAAACCAAACCAAAATAAAAACTTCGGAAACAAATGGAACTAAATCAAAGTATGTATTTTCAGCTGAATGATATTTTTTCATTGCTATTTTCTGTTTTTCAATCAGCTCTAATCCTTGGCTAGAGAATTCAATGGAGTTATGTCAATTTATATTAGCTAAGGATTTCACACATCATATTAAGTATTTCCCAGTGAGATCATGTCTCTAAGTTAAGTAATTAAAACATTTCACGCAAATAGGGACAGAATCTATATTTCAGTTTTTTGAGTGATCCCAGCACAGCAGAAAGGGCTCCAATTTTCTCAAATGAGATGAATTGGAACATTTATTTGTACACCGAGAGTTCTAATGCCATACCCATGATGCCTAGATACATCTGTATACTACATATACCCCCTCAAAATAAAATGGGAAGCACTAACTTAATTCATAACTATGTCTACTTCTATAAAGTCATGGAAACATCTAATTAAGCAGTCCTCTTCCTCTTGTTAAAGACATTGCAGATCATAAAATCCAACAGTCCGGACTACATCTGTACAAGAGAACCAAAAATAAGACTTTACTCCACAGGGTTAATTTTTACCTGCCTGATATTGAAGAGCAACTTCCATTGTGGGGAGAAAATTACAACAGCGCAAGAGATTATATGGTTGATACCTTGATCACCGCCAGTCAGCTGCACTTCAGCAGACTGAAATGATTAACTGAAGCACTGAGAGTTGAATTTCACTGGAAAGAGAATGGGGAAAACAAATGCACATTTCCAGTTTTTATTCTATTTTTGCTTGCTTTGACTCTGTCATGAGTGTCCCTAAACCTATATGAAGAAAGTGTTAAATCTCATTTAATACCATCTCTTAACCACCGGATATACACACACATTCTCAACTAGAACAGAAATTTGATCTCTTTGTCAAACTTGTTGAAGAAATTTCAAAGGGAATAGCCATTGAAGACTTCTTTTTTTTTTTAAACAAATTATTTTACTCTATTACGTGAAAGACTGTCAAGCCTTGCCTTGATAAAAGAAGAGAGCCTTCACTTCGGGTCTGAAAAAGGAGGTGGAGAATTATCTACGAGGAAAATCAGTAGAACACCATTTTGCATTTCATCCTAAGCCACAGCAGTCAACAGAATTCTCTTTGTTTGACCACTGCAGCCCTGGATCCAGCCCTTTATGAGATGGATCTTTCATGAGCATTATATATTCAATCTTTGTTGCTAGAATCCAATTTTGCTGTGTCCTCTTACCTGTCAGAAATGTAGGCTTCTACAAAATAACTATTTAAGCACTCCAAATGAAGGAAATTATAACAGTGAGACAGAAAAAGTTTCTCCTAAAGGTGATGGAAAGGATGCAGATCAAAATGGTAAGGAGAGTAAAGAAATCATCACTAAAATGACAGGGATGAAAGAAAAATTAAGAGTCTGTAATTTTTCTTAGGAAAGAAAAAAATCTGCATCTGACAGCAAGTTAACAAATATTTATACTTCAGTTCATGCTGCTGGTAATTTATTTTCCCAGTGTGTCCCCTTGGCTTTAATAACTTGATGTCTCAAAAGGTTTTCTTTTTCTACCCCATGTGTCACAGCAAACTCTAGCAAAATGACCACAGGAAACTTGTAAAACAACATTAGGACATTCAGAAGCACAAAATAAGGGGGCGAAAATAACTTTCAGAAACTCAGTCAAGGATTACAAATTACAGGAAGAACAAAGACAGAAGAATGCATTCCCTGCCCCAACGTGCAGGAAAAAGACCGTCAGGTGACACAAAATGGCATCTCCAGGCTGGAAACCCCCGATCTCTTTCTGTTCAGGTAAGAGATTAGAAGACAGAAAGAACCATCCTAATTACCTCATCCTACTTCCTGCGTAACAGGTCTGCAAACCATGGTCAGGACTACGGGCTACACAATTTAAGAGATATCCAGTCTTCATTTATGAAAGGGGAAACTCCTTCTTATCAATTTGTACCACTGATAAAATATCATAACTGTAAAAAGAAACAAAAATAAAAACTGCATCTTATTTCTAGTTCATGACTGACTCTTTTCTTATGCCTTTGGCAGACCTGGTGAATGAAATAAGCCCCTAAAAGCCTACACAGTTTACCAAATATAGTGTTCATTTATCATACTACTGCTATAGAAATAGACAGATTGGTTGAGTTTTAAATCTACAAAAGGCTCTTTTTATATGTCCTTTGTGACTGAGCTCATTTACATACAGAAATAAATGTTCAGAGCACATAAAAATAAGACACTGAATTATGGCCCCTCTGAAAATCTGGCCGTGGTATGTAATCATACCTCTCCTACACAAGCTACGTCATGTTGTTCAACCACTCACCGCTAAAGTCAGTGCAGACACCGAGAGCCAACCCCAAGGCACAACAGCAGGACAGAACTTGGCTTTATGAACTTCACATAACCCCAGTAGTTTATAATCTTCTGGCTTCATACAAGGCTGCCAGGTATTTCACAGATGCTGGCAACCAAACCAGTGAAGTGAACAGGCATGTCAGGATAGCTGTGAGAGGACACTGGCAGCACCGCATATTCTTCTACAGCGAAAAGCAAATTAGCAGAGAGGTAGAGATGGATATGAAGAAAAAGGAACCATGTGAACCACAACTGGGAGGCAGAAAAAGGCATAGCTGTATTTCAGAGAGAAACAAGAGATTAGTCTTCAATTCACAGCATCAGACAAACTCTGTATTTCGTCGTGAAAAAAGGAGGTTTAGGAGGATTGGTTTACTCCCATCTTTGTCACTGACAGAATTTTGTCCAGCTTTTATCCCACAGCATACCCACCAATAATGGATATAGGGTCTCAATTTCAGAAGGGCTTAGCACTGTAACTCCAAATTCAGACAACAGGTGCTACAGGTATTCAAATGCTCTGGGGGAAAAAACAAACAAACAACACACAACCAAAAAAACCCACCAATCAGCCAACCAAACAAAAAACAACAACAAAAACACTCACAACCAAACCCAGGTCTCTAATGCTTACCTAACCTCTCTGGGATGTTTTGAGGATTAATTAACTAATGCCTGTAAAACGTTTATTGATTCTCCGATAAAATGCTGTAGACGTCAGAACAATAATTTAAATCAAATGTCACGTAATCACTGAATGTGTGTTGGGGAAAGACGGTGCTTGCAAACAGTATGTTGGCTAAAAGAGGAAAAGCAGACAATCAAATGCTAGAGAATTTGTTTCAGCAATGAGGAGAAAGAAAAGCTGAGCTATAAAGTTACAGACTTGGAAAAGAAGACTTAGCTTGTTTAAAAAATGTAAGACAATCTCCCCAGTTTTTGAAGCCAAAGTTCAGTGAAAATTAGAGGAATAAGACTTCTGTAGGAAACAGACCTTATTTGCCATCATGGCACACAAACAAGACAAAAGCAGGACCAAAAGAGATGACAGCAGCACCAGCTGCCCACCATTCCCACCCCCGCCCCCTTCCACACACCCGCACGCACACGTAGATTGCCATCTTTCACCCGATTAATCCTCTCCCAGGACAGATTAACGCTTATCTGCTCAATATCCATCTGCTTTGTGATTTCAGAAGATTGTAACCAATCCCAAACCCTTATCAGCGCCTCTCCCCCCATAGGCAGATGGGAAAAGATGGAAATCATCGTGTTCTATTAGCGATGGCAGTGACAACAGGCTAACACAGCTGCCTCTGTCCCTTGTTCCCTCATTCAGGCTCCATAGCACAGAAACACTGCAGTATGGCAACACAGGCAGAGCAACCATCTCCCTCTGCTTGCTGTTCACCTGAATTAATGAGTTTTGAGAGGACAGCAACTGCTAAGCGCTCCTTCCAAAAATGCGTTTAAACAGGAGCATCGCTGTCTCTGCCTCAGATAAAAGACATCAGAATGGATTACGGAGACAGGAAGCAGAAAGGAAAGCCTTGAACTATTAAGATTTAGGCATTTCAGACATCTGTGGACATGCAGCACAGAAACCAGTAAACAGATCTGCTACAGCAGTGCGCTGTTCTCCACTCATCCGCTTGTGTAGGTGAAACAGCACAAACCCATCCTCTGGACAACCCTGTCTGCAGGCTTCATTCTCCAGCTCTTCAGGGCTAAATTCACCCTTGAATTCAAAACAGTTACAGGCAAAGCATGAAAACAACACCTTGAATTGCACAGTTTATTTGCAAAGGAAACACATCTTCAGCTGTACACCCAAACTGAGCTATGGCCTTTACACTCAAACAGACAAAAGAAATTGATTTTTGCCCTTCCATATTCCTCACTCTTTCATGTTTTACCTCTAAAAAGAGCACAGTACTGATTTTATTTGCAGAAATCTAAAGGAGGAAAGTGAAGGGACATAAACACTTCTAAAGGAACAGAGTCACATTAAAAAAAATCTCACTGTTATTTAAAAATATCTTACCCAGTATTGCTTGAAGTAATATCCCAGCATCGAATAACCAAAGACAGAGAACAAAGGTGAGCTTGAAAGAAAATAATCTCTTTTTTTTCCCTGACTTATTTTCCCTTCACTGTCAGAGTATCCTATAAGTTATCCTGGTCGTATGTTTTCTTCCCATGTTTCTCTTTATTCATGGTAGCCTACACAAGTACCTTAAAGTAGGCTTCCACTACAATGTTTACTTAGGCAAGATAAATCCCGCTCTAGAATGAAAAAAATGATTTAAGTATCCAAGCAAAATTACATAACCAGATCAGATTTTGAATACTAAATACTTACATCAAGTCGCTCACAATCAATAGACAAAGCAATGACTCTTAACATGCAAACACAATAAGCAAATTCATACTGAATACTGTTTGACTGCCCACTGGCAACTAATTAACAGAAATATCTATAATCCCAAAGCACAGACATGGCAATATTTAAAACCTACATAAGTATGTGAGTAAAGATCTCCAATCCAGTAGGATGTGTAAGCCTGAAGTCATACCTGGCAAGTCTTCCTAGAAACAGGACATGTTTTCTGGTTTGAAGGAGAAGTGGTTAAGTAAACAGACACAAAATACGTGTTTATAAGGGATCTATCTGAGCAAATCCCAAAGCACTTTTCAAAAGGTGAACATTAGACTATTTTTTCTATCATTGAAATACAGTGTCTTTTATGGTGAAACATGATAGCTTTTTACTAAAACGAGGTAATAGTACAAAACTGCTTAAGACACAGAATGAAAGGCATGGTATTTAAGTGGATAGAGAGAAAAAATTAACAGAAAGAAAAACATGATTTCCCAAGCTGGAATTTTGCCCAGAAAACTGGGTCTAAAATGTCTTTCATTAAATGAGTTGATGGTCTCCTTAATAACTCCAAGTGGGTGAAATCTCATCTCCAGATACACAAAAATTAAGTGATAAATATGTTATATGAAAAAAAACAACAACAAAATCAAACAAAAATAACACAACACTGTACATCAAGCAGACATGCACTGTCTGAAGAAGCAAAGACAGCATAAGAATATATGACATTGTTTCTAAAAATGTCTTCTAGACACATACAGAAAAGCTCTTTTCCCAAAAGGTCACCTGCATTCTGCACCCAAACAGCAAAGCCCACAAAATATAGGAAACATTATGTTTTTAATAATGTAGAAGGTCACCGTATAACAGGTCAACAATCCATTAACTCTCTTGTGACAGTATATTGTTCCACTACCTTTTGGCTGAAACGGTGTAATAGGGTATGATATTGATCTTATACTCTTCTTCTAATAAACATGGACTCCTCTCTGCCATTGCCAGGGTAATGGAGTGCCTTACAATCTTCAGAATAAATATGCTCATAATAAACATGAAATAGTATTTACCTACTCTTTCACAGATGAGGAAAAAGGTGATATAGGCAGCCAAACCTCACTGTTTTCCATGGGTGACAGATACTTAAATGTCTTTCAAGGTCTGAGACTTTGTGAATAAAATGGGGGGGAGGGGCGAGGAATCACAAAATGGATCAGCTGGAGACCAGGGGTTGCCCATCTCACCCACTGGTGCAACTCTCACCTGCTTCCCATCAGCCAGTGTGGTCTCAGAGTGAAGTAGGTATGCTATCTCCTCCTTCACAACTGTAGATCCAAGGAGCAAAATGACCACTAAGGAAATTAAAAGTTTGTTAAACGACCACTCTGGAATCCTGTGTTGCGGGTAATCTTTTTCAGAAGCACAAGTCGTAACAGATGAAATCCTATGACATCTAGTCTCCCAGTGGCTTTACCTCATGTGACATGGTATAAAAAGGGAGGAAGAGGATGGTGTACATTATTCACCACGGAAGAGAACCAAGTGAGACATTTCCTATGTTTCTAGAAGAACTTAACCCTAATGGTAATTCTGTGAAAGAAAGAATCTACATAGTATCCTAGATCCTCTATATGAATAAAGAAGCTGTGCATGGGACTTGTCTCGATTTAGAAAAAAATATTTTGCTCTTGCCTTCTTTGTGGGTGCTGACCAGCCTCTGTTCTGAGCTGAAAAGGTGCAGCTCCCTGAAACATCAGCCTAAAAAATTAAGTACAGCTCTAATGGCAACTACAAGACTTTGTTTTCCTGTCAAACACCTTCCCTCTATCACAGAGAGGGAAAACACACTCTCACAGTGGGGCACCACTGCTCTCGGAAGCACAGGTATACATTATGAATGACTGATTTACAGAGTCTCACAGAAGACGTCCTCTACAACAAAAATCACTACATAACCTTCCTCACTATCTATTAACATTTCCACTGTTCCCCACTTCAAAGCTTGTAAAACAATCATAAATATCGAGCAAACATATTAATACCTTTTTAAAACAGCCTGAAAAAGGCTTTGATCTGATAGAACGCAAGAGGAATGATTAAGCTTTAAGTCTTGCCAGCTATTTTTAAATTATGTCAAAAAAAAAGATGGAGTTGAAAGATGAAAACTACTCACCTAGAGGTCAGTTTTCTAGGTTACCATGGTCAGTGCTGGCCAGCATATCCCATTGCTTTAATGGAACAGCCCAGCCTTTCCATAGTCTAAAACTTCCGATGTAGTCTTGATGACACTCATTTCAGGCACTTACAGGTTATGATCAAGTCATGCCATGGTCTGATCAGTCTGTCAGATTGACATGTAAATATTCTGACTGCTTTCCTTACTAGCTCGCTGATAAATCTACTGAAAAAAATTTTCCACCCTACACTCAAGCTCTAGTTATGGAGAATTATCAGCATGTCAGCTCTATATAGGCAAAGCAGAACACCTTTAAAAATAATAACAATCTGGGCAGATGATGGTTTTTTTTAGTTAGTTTTAAATTTTCAGAAGCATGGCTGATGGCTCTTTTTACCCTACTTTACTGGAAATAATTCCAGTCAATGGTCTCACTAAAAGCCACATTACATGATCTAACATTGTCCCTTTCTAACATCACCTTGCTGTCTTGTTTGCATCATGTGGAAAGACCTGTCAGCTACAGATTCAGATGTTCCAATCCAGTATGAGCAAGTGGACAGTTTTTGGATTACACCACACATGGCAAAAGCTGTTTTAAACCTCCAGTGAGTTCTTTCGATTTGCTTCACACATTGTATGTTCTCCTTGTCTTGTTAATTGACTGAGCTCAGGCAACGCTCATGCAGCATAATATGACTGATACACTGAAATTCTTGATTACAACTTTTAACATCTGCATGATCCATCTGGAAGGAGAACTTCAAACCCCTCAGTGCACTTCAGAATCACTAAAGAACCTTGTAAGACAGTCGTCAGCACTGTATGAAAGCAGTGGCTTGAGTTTTGATCATACCTGCCTTCTGCAAGAGTGGCTTTCTTTTTTTTTCCCCTTCTCTCTTCCCTCCAGCTGTACCTTCAGTCACCTAGACTGACACATGTTTCCTCAATGATATTTCATTCAAGCCATGCAATAACTACCGTTCGACAAATACCTAACGTCTGGCAATAGTTAACCCATGCCTTCCTGTCAAGCCTCCACCTATTCTGCATCTGTCATCTCCCCTCCTCACTCTTCCTTTCTTCCATTCCATCTTGAGTTTCACAGCTTGTTAACAGTACAACTAGTTATCGCACACTGGGTTCTTCCCCCTTCTCTGTTTTCCTAATAAACACCTCAAAATGTAACCAGCCTAGCTGGTTGGAGAGGAGAAATAAACTTTCCTTTCCCATGGAACATGGAGATAAAATGTTGTTTAGCTCACACACAGGGAAAGTAATCAATACATATATTACAAGAAAAATATTCACAAAGGTCTAATCATCAGAACTTTCAAAGTACAAACTGCAGGAGGTTCAGACCAGTAAAGGCTTTTCACAGAGCTGGCAAAAGAGTTGGTTAATAGTGGCCATGCTTGACAGAACCAATCTGCATCCAAAAGCAAAGACTACTTTTCAGATGACAAACTTTATATAATTGTATTGTAGGTCAAGGTATTTTAGGTCTTTTCTCTATTAGATACTATACTGAGCATTATTTGGTGGCTTTGTGTAGTAGGATCCCTATTCTTGATGATTTCCGACTGTTTTTTGGCATAGAAATAGAACTACAGGCATTGGTCCATATTTCCTACTCTCTCTGAGAACGGTTTGTGCTTTTCCATCTGCTCGTCTGACTGGATGGATGTCTAGGAATAGTAATGGTTCTGACTCCTTTGACCACAGCCTACGTATTTTAAGGTTTCACTGGGGGGAAATGATGCCATTTTGCAAAACTTGTTTCACAAAGACCTGCATCAAGAATGGGGTCAAAAAAGGCAAGGCAGCAGCTGGCTGGTCTCTTCAGGAGTATGGTTGTACTATTCCCTCACTCTTCTCAGAAAGTGCTGAATGTAGATTTTTACTTCCACAGGGGAAGACCTGATAATCCCCTGTTGGGCTATACCATCTGTCTGTTCAGGAACACATCCTTACAGCAGCGATACGCAGAATGGTATGATAGGCAATGTGTTCTGGGCTCCAGAGTCCTCACCGCTGGGCATTCACCCCATGGGGAGTGGCCATGCTTATGTCGCTGCCTTATCTTCTGGTAGTAAAACAATTTAAAGGATTTGAGTCTGTGCCTGTTCACTGAAGTCAACTGAAGTATGGGTTAGCTAATTTCTAGATTGATGCAGAATTGGGCGCCAAACAGCAAGTCCTTGTGGGGTCTTTCTGGAGAACTGCCATTCTAATACAGTTCATGAAGTGAGGAGCTGGAGGCTTGGAAGAGAAGCCCAGAAAAGAGGTGGGGGCAAAGAAGGGGAAAGGAGGTTAACATTCTGCAATGACGGCTACTAAATCTTATTTTCCCAATGGATATTTCAAGTGTATGTTTAATTTATACTCTTACACGCCTCCAGCTAAAATGCCTACTACTTTACTCCATTAGGACTCCTGGTTTACAGTATTACAGTATATGGAAATGTGAAACAGGTAGAATTCAGAACTAATGGAATAAATAATTCCTGCTCCTCTATCTTTCCTCCTGTCTACATATGACAACATACATCCTGTTTTTCTGTTGCAGTCTGTGCATTGTATGTCACCCTTAGGACATTTGCAGTAACTTTTGGAGAGAAGAAACAAACTTTCCTTGGCCATGGAGCATGGAGATAAAATGTTATTTAGCTCACACATGAGGAAAAGTAATCAGTAAATATATGACAACAAAAACATTCACAAACATCTAATCACTAGAACTTCTAAAGTACAAACTGCAGGAGGTTTGGACCCATAGAGGCTTTTTACATCATTGTCAAAAGAGCTGTTTAATAGCAGCCATCCTTGACAGAACCAAATTAGAGTCAAATATGCATCACTGGATTCTCCTTGAGCACTGCCTCAATGCAAGCGGATAGAGCTGGAGCTGTTGGCCAGGTTACTATTTTGATGAATCTGCACTGCAATGAGAAGCTGTATCATGGAGAGCAGGTCAGCAGGACTCTAGTAAGCTTCCATTTTCAAAGGCAACAGGAGAGGGAACACAGCCTGATCATAAGGAATAGCTGCACCCAGCAGCCTTTCCAACTTCTTCATAGTAACTAGGGAGTCCAAATCAAGGCTTTTTGTTTTAGTTGTCTTCAGTGACATTAAATGTGAACAAATGAACAAAGTAGCCAAAGCCTCTAACTTTTCTCATTGCTAATTCAAGGCAGAGATGAGTAGCTGTTCTGTCTCTTCTAACATATAACCTTAATTCTGCATTTCTTGTTTTCCTGTTTGTCATGTTTAAAACCAACTACTGATAAACACTTACAACTGGATAGCTACAATGGATGTGCCTAAAAAAAAAATTAAAATAAGTGTTAGAGAATTGACTGAATGACCTTGAGATCTACTAGTCAATGAGTCCTCTCTTAATCAGACTTGCATCTACTGTCTCACTGAAGGAAGTCCAAACACCACAGTGTCTAATTATTTCAACAAGAAAAAAATAAAAATCACATTTCTGCAAAAGTGATAGGTTCGCAGTTCAATGGGTAGAACATATCTGTTTAGTCTTCAAAGCACAGGAAGGGATAGGGTTTTTCCTTCTACCTACTGAATTCCCAGAGCACTGATGCTCTTCTCCTTAGTGCTACAGTAGGAGATGGATGTATGGTGTCCATCAGATCAGCTGATGGGGTCAACAGGACTACAAGATCAGAAAAAGGATCAATCTTTCTTGCTGTTAGCTGTTTGAAACAGCAGGTTAAAACATGCACACTGCAATACCATAATACCAGATGTATCTACAAGACTTAATAAGAAA
This sequence comes from Patagioenas fasciata, assembly GCF_037038585.1. NCBI lineage: Eukaryota > Metazoa > Chordata > Aves > Columbiformes > Columbidae > Patagioenas > Patagioenas fasciata. The sequence goes on from NC_092524.1 coordinate 17,710,699, forward strand.
ATTGCTTTATTCAATTTTTTTTTTTCCCCCCCCTACTTTCTGTGGTTACTGCAAATTCTACATCCTCCATCATTTTTCTTCTTAGGGAGTCTTTTGGAGGAGGTTTAAGTACTGGGACAAGTTCTCATGCGGCCATAATGCTGACTTGCGGACATCTTAGTGGAAGAATTAGTGTTGCCACAACCAAGTTATACTTTTAGCAGTCCCAAGGTATATTTATGATATGGAAAAGATAACACGTAGATAAAATCTTGCTACCAGCTAGTAACAAGTATTACCACTATTTTCTTATTTAAATGTCCAAAGCAAAGACACCTGCTATTATTCATAAAGTAATAAGTGGCAGTCCAAACTAGCTACTCTCTCGCCTTTCTCTCCACTGAAATTATCATATTTGATGCAGAGATATTAATAGTACCTGTAATTATACAGCTCTAAATATATATGCAGCTGAGGATTCAATTCTGAAAGATGCTTTGCACTATCAGACCTCATCTAAACCTACCGTTGCAAGCAATTGGGCTTTCGCATCTTACAGGACAGGAATCTGAAAAAGTAAGTTTTGTAAACTGCTCCAAAAAGGAGCTGTTTCTTTTTACATCCACCTTTTGGACAAATACTGTTACTCAACACTTCCATGTTTTAATAAATAATAAAGAGAAATTTACCCTTCTTTTGAAACAAATGTCTTCCAATTACACACACGATGCATGAGGGAAAAGGCAAGTGGAGAAGAAAGAAAAGATGCAATAACTTTTCACACCGCTAAGGTTGTGGCAACCTTGAATGCTCCTCTAAGGAAAGAAATTACATCCTTTCTTCAAGAGCCTTATGCATATTTGCAAGGGTCTATTTGCAGTTAACTCTGTGAAATCTTTCTGTCACCCAACACTAGTCATTCACACAACAGAGGATTTGCATGAGAGAAGGGAACAGAGCGAAGGAATGATGAAATGAGGAACAAACAACTAATTTTCAAGATGTGTTCTGTAGCAATGAACTTCACTGATGCTAGCTGGAAGGCCCAGCCCCTGCTGCTGTGATCTGTGCTGGGTCATCTGCCTGTATGAAAAGGAAGCCAGGGCTTGATGCTGCAGACCCATGGGAAGCTAAGTGCTACTGCGTAAAATTGCTTTGCAATGCACGCGTCCTGCTCAAAGCCGACTCTGCTCCCTGCACCTTGAGCAGCAGAAGGGATTTAATTTCCCTGCAAGGGCCTGTGAGAAATGAACAATACGATGTGCACAGCGGGCATAATCCTTGACTCTTGTTGACGCCACACAGAAATCCATTCTGTCTTCTTCTAATCCTTGCGCACAGCCGAAGCTGGTATGATGAAGCTAAAGGGACAGGAGCTATTTATAGCCTTTAATTTCATCCTGCATCAGTGGATTTTCAGGCAAAGAAAACAGAGCTTTTAGCTTGTTTCCCTTTTTAACCAGTTCAGTGCTCACAGCTTGGACAAGTCAAAGTAGTTTTATTTCAGAGTTGTTTAGTCGTTTCAAGGAAATAAATATCAAAAAATAGGTCAAAAATGCTAGCAGTTCGAACCTACTGTCTACTCACAGGACATGAGCAATGCACGGTTTCCCACTGCTGCCCCTAGAGCTCTGCAGATGTAACAAGGGAACACGCAAAGCAATGTAGCGCATCAAGGGCTTCAAGGGCTACACAGGCGAACTGCAAACAGGACAGACCTCTACCCTGCTTGGTCCTCCATTCCCATTTTCTGGTTTGTTTTCCATTTGACTCCTTGCAGGTGTAAAGTTAGTGTTTCTCCTGCTCTACTGGCACGCTTTTTAATGGGATCACGCAATGACAGCAGCTGAGTTTCATGCAGGTACACAAAGCAGAGAGCTGCCTGCATGAGATAACAGACCTCCAGAGGGTCTGAAGCCTCTTAAGCCCCCTAATCCACCAGGCACGCAACACCAGCCTCTTGGAAACTGACCTGAGTGAACAACTCAGAACAGCTAAGACATTTCACGAAGTTCACTCTTCTTGTCTGCATCCTGTAATTTTTACAAGCTTTATTGCCCATTCAGTACTTTCTCTCATTATTTTTGTTTCCTGCGATTTGACATTCCAAACCTAGGATGTGATCTATTTTGCTTTGTTAGGCATGACTGAGTCAGATGCAAGGAATCATTTTTTTCTTCTGATGTGCAGGGGAATACATTTTGTGAACGTATTTCAGCTAAGAGCTGGTACTGAACGTGAATTTGTCTCATCTTTGTCTACAAGCACTGATTCCAGTACAACTTAATAGCCTAATTTGTGCTTGGAAAGCATATTAAAAAAAAAAAAAAAAAAAAGAAAGAAAAAAAAGTTAAAAGGCAAGTTCTAATAAACATTCATAAAAACATCAGTAATTTTAAACCAGTCAGCAAGAAACTAAAACAAACATCAGGGAGAAAATGAAAAAAAAGAAGAAATATAGGTAATAAAATCACATGGTTAAACTGATTCATGTGTTGTTGATTTAGCCATGTAAGTTAATTATTTTATAAATAGTGTATAATACTTTTATAAGTATACTTTTATAAGTATAATACTTTCATAAGTAGTGTATCTATCCCAGTGTTCACTGTACACAGCCATTGCTGGTTGGCTACTTCCATGCAACTAATCTGGAAGCAGAGTTAGCACAGGATTGACTGGTAACTATGAGAGTCTAAGGAGCAGGTTTTGGCACATCTGGAAGCACAATAACAATCAAATGCTCTAGCAGAACTATTTACACAATTGAGGATGGAAATCCCAAAGTAGCACTGTGCCAATGCATTTAATTAATTAATTAATTAAAGAAATTAGTAACAGAAACCAAATCATGATGGAAACCCTGGCAGTACAAATCCTTTTAGCAGAAGAACCAGCAGTACAACATCACAATGACTGACATGCAGAAACCCAAAGGGAAAAAAAAAAAAAAACAACAGAGGTGGGAAATTAGTGTGCAGTAAACTAATTGTACTTCTGCATTTTAGTTACAAGATCAGACCACTGTATTTGTAAAATCCCAGAAAACCTGAAGACCAATCTCTGGGACCTCATGTCCTATACTGAAAAAGTTTTCGGGGCTTTATTGTTTTTTCCTTTTTAATTTTTTCCAGCCAGGAGCGCGGGAGACAATTCTAACGTCTGAAAAATACCAGTACATATTTTCTTCTTTTTCTCCTTCTCCTCCTCTCTTTGTACTTCCTGTCTGCTTGATCTCCTCATAATTTGTAAAGAGCCTCAGTGGGGGACATACTTTAATTTTAAAACTAAACTTACTAAGCCAAACAGCTGAGGATATAAACCACTGCAGCTCCACTAAGTCGACAAAACTTTACCAATTCGTATCAAAGTATGTTATTCCATTTTTCTTTCTCCCTGCGGTATGTTTTGAATCAAATCTCTTTTACTGAGGATTACAAATTCACCCCTATTTCCTACCCAAATGTTACTATTCACACAGGGTTAAGATTTTTTTTAAATCAGTTTAAGAAAACTAAGCACCCTATGGCTACTGCCTTTCAATAAGAATTGATATCTTACTCCTTCAGGAGCTTTAAAAAATCCCATAGGTAGTCAAATACTTCTCTCAGTTACACTGGTAAAGAAGCAGAGTTATTCAGAAGGGTTTTACAGATATGCCACAGATGCAGCAAGTTCAGATTTAATTTCCAGAGAGCAACACATACAATACACCTTTCCTGACCTGCACCATTTGAGGAAGCATTGATCAGATCAAACTACTGAACTGGAAATAAGAGAGGATCTTGAAGGGAGATACATGCATGCATACACATATAAATAAAAAGCTACCAAAAAAAAAAAAAAAAAGTATCATCTTTACAGTTATAATACAATATTATATAAATGGAAGGGATTTCCCCAGCAACTAGCACTGTACCCCAAGGTAGCTGTTCTGGTGTTAACTTGAAACATATAGTTTATATGAAAGAAAACTTGTGGATTGCTCCACCCACCCAAATGGGGACTACATATTCCTCACCACCTGGCCCTTAAATAGAGTATTTATTAATACACCAAATGAACAAAGCAAGGAGCCCCATGAATCCACAGAAGAAAACTTTTTCTAATACAGAAAAAAGCCCAGAGCGATTAACCTGTTTCGAGAGGAGAGGGGAGTGAGATCAAGACACATACGTATAGATTCCATTACAAGACTTTCAAAAATAAATTTTAAAAAATTTATATCAGCTTCTTGTCTGAGTTTCTTGCCAGCTCTTCTGTAAAAGAGACAATAAAATTTAGATCAAGATTTAGGCTTTAATAAAGAATTTTCTCTCTCCTCATCTACGTGCCCTATTAATCTGGCCTCTTCTCTGCTGCCAGATCTCTTAAGAGGTCATAATCTTCTAGTTGTGACATCAGTGTCTGTTGCTGTGGGGAATGGTTGGCAATATCACTAATACAGGATTATGGTCAGCATGTTGCCGTGTGTGCCAAAGCACGCACACAGATGTGGGGAATGATTTTGAGCTGCTTCCAAATGCTTACTTCCCTACTGGAATAACACATCACGTAGGGCTGTGGAGCAGCTCTGCAGGGACATGGTGGTTCCCCACAGGACCAGCCATTCCACCAGCACTGATTTCAGATAGGCAGCTGAAATCCTGCCTGATTTCTCCATCCAATCTCTTTCCAGAAGCAAGTTTGGGAAGCTGGGCTCGCTGTCCGTATTGCAAGATCCTGAGGATCTGTTCCAAGTCTCTGCTTGGCCTCTCTTCATCATGATCCTTACCTTCCTATCCAATATCTGCATACCTGGAAACAGATGGATTCCCTAAAAGCAGCTCCTTCTATATTTATTAAACAGACTGTCACATTTACAGAACAAGACATCAAGGGGGAACAGAACAGAATAGTTTTCTGACAGAGAACAAGACCCACTAAGCTCAGTATCCAAAACTGAACAGTTTAGCCTTGCAGATCTAGCCTGAAGATTTTGCATAAAACCAGAGTAAACTTAGGCAACAACCAGAATTTCTGCATCACACAAATGTTCAGTGAATCTCGGTCGGCATAACCCTTCCAAATGCATTGTGTCTCTGACATGTGCACAGTATCTACATCTGAAACAGAAGCCACTTGAATTCAAACCTACCTGCCATGTAAAAAACCATACAAATATGACAAGTTTCACTATGGGATCTCAGATTGCATGTACAATTGTCAAACAGGAAAACTGCATTCCAGTTTTAGAAATATAAATAGTGCAACATGTATGCACTGGAAACTACTCCTAAAAATAAAATGCACTTTCAAACATCATACACTGTTCAACCTTGAATAGGTCCAGTTATTGCCACTGCAATTCTCTCTTCACTTCCAACAGATTTTTTTTTTCCAAGTAATTTTAGACATACTGAAGGCATAACAATAATAATCCCCAAATAAATTTCCTGCTCTTGTCTACAGTCCTTCAAGGAATATTCTCCTTGCCAGGTGTTCATTTATACAGTTTGTTATGAATGAGTAACACAAGATACATTTGGGACACTACAGACTGAATCTTCATTAAGTGGAGAAACACAAGGAGGTAAAACGAAGAGCAAATTCCTGCACACACCACAGTTCAGAATGGCTTCACAATCTACGCTCCAAGATGCTGTCTTTTTGTCTATTGCTGTAAACCTTTCCAACATAATGAATAATTAAAAGCAGCCAGATTACATGGTATAACCACATCAACAACCAGAAATCAGGGGTTTATATGATCTGCCGATTTTTCTCTTTTAGTAACTATCGCATTGCTTACCCGTCACCTCCTGATTGTTACTCCCATCTAACCTATTCTCTACAGTTTGGTGCCAAAAGGAGTAATGACACATAGCTTAAATATGAAGTTTGCAGCAATGCCAGCAGTGTTCTCCAGTTAAAAACCTCAGCATTACCGTTTTTGTAACTGCACCTTCACCAACAACTATACAGGGTCTGAAAAGGGTATTTCTCAGGTTTTGCACAACAGCATGCTCCTTGGCACAGACCTTGCACAAGAAAATTTAATCCCAAAGATAACACATCTCACCACTTTGTGGAAGCATGGTAAGAATTAAGCTTGATTTGCAACCCTGCATGTGAACAACTTTCAGTGCAGTCTGTCTTTATCTTCTTGTTTGAAGATACTCATCGAAGAACAGCACCAGTCCTCACAGAGTTGCCAGAGAAGAGAGGAGAAAAAGAGAAAAAACACAGAGAGGCTTTCCGTGGTACGGCACATCTGAACTTATATTTGCTGTTGAGTGGTATGCATAGTATCCATAGTAAAGAATTCAATCTAAAGTCAGTTAAGCCCCCAATTAGTTTCCATAGTATCCAAGTATGATACCAGTAAGAGAGGAGTGTGTTTTCAAGAGAAGAATTAGCAAGACAACTAGCTCAAAAACTACATATGGGAAACAGCTTTTTTGTTCTCTAGCAAAAGATTTTATCTTGCTTCTAGTGCATGCCAGCCTTTCCTCAAAGGCCCCTTCCCCATTTTCTCAGGTTATATACCAAGAAAAGCCAAAAATATCACAGATTGTAATTTCAACTATTTACAGCACAGCCAATCATACAAAAACCACATGTGTATCTTGCACATCTGCTACCATCCTGCAGGCAAAAGGGAAAAAAAAATAATAAAACAACAGATCCAAGATATGCAACAAGATATCCAGCATGCAAGTTCCACTGATGTATTTGCAACACAGGATCGCAGCTACAAGCAGCCCCACAGAGGCACAAGCAGATGGCTTGATATTATTCTCCAGACCTTGGACTGCCAAGTGTGAATAGGGTTGTAAATCACTGCCATAAAAAAATCAGGGACTGGAAGCGTAAACGTGTGGTTTTATTTCTGTCAAAATGTGCACAGTATATCTATATTGCTACCCATTGTATAGATACTTCTTCAAGAAGTTCTTCATGTAATGTTTTGGCTCCACAACTGGCAAGCCTCCAGCAGTCCAGAGAAGCAGCACTTGTTCGCAGCTATTAGTCAGAAATATAAAGCCACCCTTCAGAAGGAAGAGACTGGAGATGGATTTGAATTCTCTAAACGTTAACTGAAATAGTTCAAGATCACCTCAGCTCTCAAACTACCATGGCTCTATGAGGTACCCTCCTAATAAATATGGTAGAGGAAATGTTACTTGCTCTCTGCTTCTCAAAACTATGAAATCTCTTCATAATCCCAAAAATCTTCAGAGCTTATACAACAGTCCAGGCTATAACTAACTCCAGGCTCCCACCACTGCCAAGTAGCACCTTGCTAGCTTGTCTTTGCCTGCTCCACCAACCACTGAAGTCAATGAAACACTAGCAGTTGACACTGATGGCTGTAGATTAGGATTTCTAGATTCCAGAGAAGCTGTAGCCAAGTTCAGATCTGGTACTTCAGTTTTCCCTAGATTAATTCAGACCACTGAATTTGAGAGGGAAGGGAGGGGACCCAGCACTGAATAATTATACTTAAGTACCCTACTGAAAGATTAAATATTCTATCTTGAACTTCTTATAAAACAGCAGATAGAATACAAAAGCATTTATTTTGGTAGGTGCTGCTGGTAACATTTCACAGTTGAAAATCTGAAACTATACAAATACTTTTTTCCAAGTAGGTTATGGAAAAAAAGTTAACATGATGAAAATTCCGACACATGGAACAAAGAACCCCAAAAGATAACCTGATGACAAACTGAGCAAACTTTTGAAGTGGCAAGGGGACAGAAAATACTACCTCTACACAGCTAGAAAGATTGAAATATTATTTAACACAGGAAAAATGAGACCCAAATGCAGGGTTCCTGTAACTGTTGATAAAGATGTCCCAAAGATATATTACCTTTCTTTTTTATTCTCACTTCTTGCCAAGAGGTATAAATGACACCTCCACTTCCTTCTCTGTCTGCACAAGGTCAGGGAGCTTTACCTCGTTCTTCCTGGGGTGACTCCAAAATGTGCCTGTTCAGCACACTGCCACACAGAGACTATTGATCTCTGCAGTTGTACTAAAGTCAAAGAGCCAGGAGAAATCCCACTGTTGCAAGAATGTACTATGGGCTGACGACAGCCCTCAAAAGACATAGTGGTAGAGGGAACTAACATTTTAACTAAATATATAATGGGTGCCTACTAACGAACTAACAATAAGTGTTTAGTTTAGAGCTTTAGTAAACTTATGTTAAGAAAAACAGAACCCCAACAAATGCCAAGATAAGAAGTTTTACTGCACCTGGCTGTAAACTTGAGGAGACAAGATAACAAAGATTTACAGCAAAAGGGGGCGCCAGTCTGGTTTCAATCGACTTGGCAGCTTGGGTTCCAGTCAATTCAACAAAATGAGCCAAAGGTAAAAAGTTCACTGTGACGAAGCTGAAGGAGCCTTCATCCAAAGACCCCCAAAGACCCCTCCTCAAGACCACCAGATGGCACTGCACAGGCGCAACAAGGCGGGGTCAAGGCGGAGACTATGGAAAGGATTACCTGGGACTCATTTGAATAAGAAGCGGGAAAGGTTATGAATATGTACAGGCTTTCCTGGGGTCATTATGAATATGTAACACCTTACTGTATTTAAACACACTTCATATTGTTAGAAGTTGTGTGTGGAACGAACCCCCTTGCGCCCCACGTCAAAATAAACATACCTGCTTTATAACTCTGTAAGTTGTAAAGTTTTATGACTTTGCAGGTTGTAAAGTTGTTTCTGCATGTCAATAGTTTGTTAAGACCACTCAAGTAGAAGAACACAGGCAGGAAAAATGTCTGAAAGTGTGATCATGGAAGCCGTTTACGGAATCATTCATTAGAAGAATTTTGGGAAAGAATCATGCACAACAAAAATGCATACTGTTTTGCTGGTGACCAAATTCAAAAGAACAAGAGTAATAAACAATTCAGTCAACATCCAACTTATATTCGGGTTAGCCTGACCAAGGATGAGAATGCCTGTATTTCAGTGTGGGAACGTAACAAGCATTAAGCATTAGCCCCTCAAAAAGCGCCTGAATGTCTCCAAAGAACAGAAAATGCTAACACTATAAGGTCAAATGATAAGCTTCTAATAGCCAGTACTTAAATCTGTTTCTTAATCACTCCCTATTAGCAAATTGGTTTTTGGAAGTTTAATAACTTAAATCACTAAGATTTAAAATACTAGCCTTGAATGAAAGATGTTTTAAGATATTCTTCGCTATTAAATCTATAATTAGACTCAAAATTTACCCTAGATTTTAATTCTCACTTATGCCAGACAAGAAAATTAAAGTATTCTTGCAGATAAAACAGTTTTCTTCACAAGCGGCACAAACACCAGTATCTCCAGTCAGTACACAGCCAATTCATTAGTGCATTCAGATTAGGAGTTAGGAACAATTGCCTACTTACCTAGCTTAGTCCTTCTCTTTTTTAGAAAAGTTAACAATTAAATTATTAATCTAAATTAAATGCATTTATATTCTTGCATTATAAACTCAGAGTAAAGAAGAGATGCCTACAGAAGAAATTATAAGAATCACTGATATTTAGCATCGCCAGCACCATGTTTCACTGAAATCAATGTAAGCATGAATCTGGGAGATTTATTCAATGAATCAATAAGTGAGCAGATGAAGAAGTCTTCTCAATAAAATATTCAGGCCTCCATAACAATACAGCACCCTGATTTTCAGTTCAGTAAACAAAGGGAACAGGCAAAATGTAAGAACTGTAGGTAAGGGTAAGTTTAGGTTACGAATGACAGGGAAATCTAGATTTTTCTCATTGTCACAACAAAAAGCCAGTTCAAACCTGACTTATTTCTTGTGTTCCTGCATGGATGATGTGATATTAAATGATACCAAGTGTACCATGTTGCACTTGGAATTGAGTCTACCCAGTTTCATTACAATTCTGATTCAGAACATTTAAGATTAGATTTATAACCCATCCAAAACTGACTACAGAAACCCTGTTGAAGTGAAATCAAGAGGTTTTGACATCATTCTGCTAATAAGACCACAACAGCAATAGTCGTTCTGTGTCAGATAAAAACCGTGACATTTTTCAGGAGCGGAGAAGGGAATCAGCGGGCACATCCGTGCTTGCCTGAGCAGACAGGCACACACACAAAGACACAAATCTGTCCTTGTGCCAGCACCCACAGCTCTGCCGTCCTGTGGAAGCTACACCCACTTACACTGATTTGCTCTGTAGATACTTTTAGAACCAGATCAACCTGTGCTAATCTACAGAACCTTACTAGAACCCGGTGGAGAAGTGCCAGTTTGCAGCAGAGGAGAATACAAATCTTGCTGTACCTTTGGAGCCTGTTTGACTGAAGGGTTTTCCGAGGGAGGGGATTCCTTTTCTTTCAGCTTATTTAAATGACCTGCAGTTACTATGGTTACTCTTAAGGCATTTGAAATCTGCCTGCATGATGCAATTGGTGAAATGACAAGGCACAAAAATTGATGTTTCTGTAAAACGGGCTGTTCACCCAGGATGGAAAACCAAAGGTTGTAAATAGCTGATGCTGAGGATCTCATATTTAGCCCATTGGCTCTACCTCACACATTTTCAGTGCCATCAAATTAGCATTTCCACTGTAGCTCTCTTGGTGACATGCGGCACAAGTGCTTTTCTTTCAACAAAGCCCACTGTGTTCTGTTCACTCCACTGAGGCTTTAAGACAATAGAGAAATGTTATTCAAAGAGCAGGAAACAATGAGCTATTATCTCTCCCATTTATTTCCCTATCTCTCAAACAGGGAGCAAGAAAATCTTTTTTCTCTAACAAATTATGTCATAAACTGCAGAAGAGGCTGCAAACACTCTCCCTTCTCATCCTGCTATGGCTGCATTAGCTGAGTGTTGAGGACACTTTCTTTGAGTGTTTGTACTTGCCCATTTTCTACCCCTATGCCATATCAAAATACCACAACCAGCACTGTAACAAAAGCCATGTTAAGCTGTAATGAGTTAATGAACAGAATATGGGAACACAGAAGCAGCCACTCATCTCTCTCCAGCATAGCTATTTGTACAAACACCAGTGTAGACATATTCAGCCCAATAAAATCAGTTATTTTAATAAATGTAGAAAGTATTGGTGTAACTCTTCCCCCTCCCCCCCCCCCCGCCCCATTTTAATTCACTAACCTGCCCCAGGCTAACTAATCGATAACTCACCATTTCTTCTTCATCCTTAGCCTGGTACCATCTGTGACAACAAAACAGGAATAGGGCAGAGGGAAAAGGAAATGTTTGCTAAATAAAATCTAAATGACAGATTCAGATAGATGTTCTCTGTTATTAAAAGGAACCAAAGTGTTAATTTCCAAACTACAAGTGTACAGTACTGATTTTAGTAAACACAAACCAAATGCAAAACAGAAAGACGGTCCTGTTTCTTCTACTCAGCAACCAAGTAGTAGGCTGAGGATGCCCATGTTTTGCCCTGTAGCAGAGGGTGACATGGTGAAACCTCCAGCAAGGAAGGTAATTGCCATTTCGGGCCCTGATCCTACACCACTGCCCCTGAGAGCTGAGCCACTGATTTCACAGGTCTACGGATCAAACTTTTAGGTGTCAGCACAGTTGCTACATCCACAGAAGAAAGACCAACTGAAGGTCTCTGGCAACAAGGGACACTGAAGTTAATGGTTAAAAGCTGCTCACTCGGCCTTCTAAAGCTTCCGCTTTCGATATCACCTCACAAGAGCCATCTCATGTGTTAGCGCTTGCCAATAAATCTGTAAGGAATAAGGCATCCATTGCCCCCTCAAACATAAACCAAAATTTTAGAACCAAATCAAAGATCTTGGAATGGACCCTTAAAAGAGAGAGGATTCAGTGATAAGTTTCATATCAATAAGAATCATGCCATCTCTAGGATTCAGAAGCTGCACTCCAAGTGACAGGTGATGCCTTTTGACTCATAATCTCCAGTACACGTCCTTAGTTCATTAAACACCTGTGTAATCTGATACTTTCAGTAACCTTAGTTACATCCTCTAAAATTATCTACTTATATCAGCATTGTTTTAGAGCTTTGTTTGTATAAACTCTAAACCACTGTGCTTGCAGGACTAGAGGCACGTATTGCTTTTTTACAGCATCTACATCAACAGCAGTAGCAAGGCCAGAATTCACAGACAAAAGTCTTCGGCTCCACCAATCTCTGCAGTGCCAAGAAACATGTGTAGTATTTGGATTCATCAGATATGAATCAGCTGCAGAAAATGAAAAGTAAAATGCACTCGCCAAGCCTTTGGACTCCAGATTTGGGACGTAACAACATTCTGAACTAGGCATAGGCAGCAAAGCATCCACCATATTCTTAGACACATGTCCCACTCCTAATGGTTAGCAAGGCCCCAAACCCTTTGCATGCTCAATGTAGGGATCTTCAACTCTACATATGCAGGTCATGTAAATGCAGGAAGGAGAGCTAAGTGAAGGGGGCCTAAACACTTCCTCTAGCTTTCGCATAGCATGCTGTACTGTTCAGCAGCAGCAGGAGTATGAACACCCTGGATGTAGAGCAGCTGTTGTGTTTCAGCAGGCAGAAGATGGCTGGCTAGGCTACAGAATAAGCAGCAGGAATCCTTGTTTTGTCAGTCCAGTGTTACCTTACAGAAGAGGAGATGAGAAGGAGGTCTCTCCATTCCCTGTGCTCCCCAGGTTACAGCAATGTGAAGATCGTACTCAGGACTTCACAGCCTGAGTGGTTCTACTCTGGAGGGCAGCCGCCCAAAAGACTTTCCAGAAAAACGAAGAAATGTGCATGGAAATCACTGCAGAGTGAAATCCTGTTTCTAATTTCTTAAATAACTGTTGAGTCACTCTCCTGCATTATGGGCCTCACTGTGATTCTCTGCATTTGTATTTCCTCTGGCCTACAGAGTTGAAGTCATTCATTGGTGCAAAAACAGAAATTGTACTTCCCAAAGGACCTGGCAAACCACTTTTGTAAACACAAGTATCTTCCATCACACAAGTTTTAGCTACAGCATAATCTCTCATGCGTTCTAGTCTATAGTCTTTCCATCCAGCCATTTCAGCACCTGTCAAACGGCAGAACTAATAGAGAGTTGAATTAAGGGAGATATTTCCAAAGGATTAGAGTCAAAATTCCCATGTTTCTTATGAATGATTTGGTAGCTTGAGAGCTAAAGTTGCTACTTTTGCAACCCAGATCAGCAGTATCACCATTGTACTTTAGCTTCTATGTTTTCTTCACAGCAATTTTATGCCTAGGGCTCAAAGATACAATGGAAAGGCAGTCACTGAATAAACCTGAGCCTATTCATACAAGGTGCTGGAAATCACATGACTAATCAGCCATCAATCAGAATGCTTCAGATGGGTCTGTACTAGTGAACCTGAATCCAAATGCTGCCAAACTGCAGGTATACTGTTCTTTTACATCTGTATATGGTTCTCAACCTGTAAGAAGAATGGATAACGTATTGTATCAGATATATTTCTGAATAAACAGTTTAAAAGAAAAATTGTATACTACCAGAGTCACCAGAATGGGAAAATAAAATAGCTCTCTGTTCCATTTGCTTCTTTATTTGTATTTATTTTTAAAATTAAAGCAATATTTCTCCCCACAGGCCTGGTACTTTCATCTCGCGTTCTCCAAATCTCTATTCATATGCCGATTATGTGCTTCTGAGATTCATTTTGTCTACTCTGGCAAGACTCATGTTGGCACAACCGAAGTTTAACTCACATAGTGACTACAAGCTTAAACTCAAGATTAGCAAGATGATTTCACTGACCTTACTGCAAAATAAAAGATCCAACTGTTCCTGCAAATTCTGTCAGTTCCATGGAGTTACGTCAGCAGAGAACATTTTAGTATTATCCTCAAAGCGAGAAAGCAAAGGACACTGCCCCATCAAAAGGCAGGGCATGGATGTAGCAGAGAACCGGTAAATACACCCAAGTTAAAAAAATCAAGATTTTGTCAACAATTCCATCTCTCATTTATCTCAAATTTGCCCAAAGGCCTCATCCCAAATACAATTACATTATGAGCACTTACTTTTATTTCAGTGTCTCAATTAATTAACAAGTGTCTCATGAAGCTGGGAGATAACATAAAGATAAGGTATTGAGCATGCTTCCATGCTAAAACTTGCCCACTCTTAGATTAAGTTAGAAACCTGACAGTATCTGAATTTGGAACATTCTACTGCAGCAATTCTGGGAAGGACATCGAAAGCAAAGTTTCTATATGTCCCTTTCTTAGAAAGCCTTACAGTTAACTAAAATCCCTCTGGACTAATCCATACATCACAGGTATGGATTATCATAGACATACATTTACACAATATAAACAAAACAGATATTCATTAACTTATCTATATTTACATGAGCTCCCTAATATTATACCACAGGTGCAAAAGAAATGACCATGCACACCGCAAAGACTTTAAGAAAATACAATAGTTACCAATGAGAATCAGAATATTACTTAACATTTCATCCTTTCTTCTGCTCCACAATAAAAGGGATCAAACTCTGTCCCTCCAAATACGCCTGTACAGGCACACGCAGGCACTGCTCCTTGCCTGTCGATAACAGAGAGATATGGCTCAAGAAGGGCCCTTCCGTACCCTGACAGCTTTGACAGCCACTGTCATTACAGCTTATCAAAAAGAGGACAGAGCATGATACCAGTATGTTAAAATCCCTTCCCCACTTCTGCCCTTTCCTTGACATTTCGTATCGTTTGCTGCCAACACCCCTTTACATTTTAAGATTATAATTGACACACATTATTTCAGAGTAAAATTTATAACAAATTAAAGACCTTGCTCTCTTCTGCCATCTACTAATACACAGAAGCACGAGTTTCATAAAAGCACAGAATTCACTAAAGGTCATATCCACTGTCCAAAGAAGTCAAAACTGTATTTGTAATGAATTAAAATCTGATGAGTCCGGATGAAACCTTAACACAATAATAGGAAACATATGTCATTAAGAGACCACTTGAGATGATCATCACCCACTTCCAGGATTAACCTGAAATATCTTTTTTTTTTTTTTCTAAATAAACTTTATAGTTTTATCAGTAAGTCGGATGGTCTCTTTGAGAAATTTTGCCTTGCATCTTACCTGAGGGTGAAGCTGCAGTGACAGAAGCTACAGAGAAACCACAAGATGGGTACGTTTGTGTTTACAGAAGTTAGAAAAGTGCTAACAAGAGAAACAGTACTTTTCACAGGTCCAAAGCTGAGCTTTTCTGGTTTTGGTTTTAACTAAGTCTGGTTTGATCAGAATTGATCTTTTAATTCCCCCTTCATTCTACCCCCAGCCCTGCCTTTTTTTGGCTGAGTGTAAATGAAGACCTAAATAATGTCCATATTAAGGGCCCATGCATTCCTTCAGAGAAAATGAATAAACAAGCATTAACAAGCCACAAAACCTGCTTAATTTGGGGCCAATTACTATATTTTCACAGCAAATCAAGCCATATGTGAACTGGAATAAGAACCACCATCTGCATCAACCCACAGGCTTTTTTGATAACACCAATTCTATGTCATCTCCAGCAGGGTTAGCTACCAACTTTTTTAGTCCAAGCCTGAAAATGAAAACTTGCTGATTTTTTGGGGACATGTATAATACACATTAACATGCCTGAAATGCAGACACAGACAACTAGCTGTTAGACCAGAAAATAAAGCAGCACTCAGATGTTGACCCAGAGGAGCTGGAAAAGGTGAGGGCATCTCTGGCAGCATCATCTACATCACACACCTCAACTGAACAATGATCCATTAATTAATTACAAGACATCACTAATAAACTACCCTGAAAGTGTGGCTCTCAGTTTATGTGCTGCTTTGGGAGTTTTAAAGCTTATTTTGAGCAATTCTTGGTTGTATCTGCTAGAAGCTTTTTTAACAAAAATTCTGAAGAATGTTCTGACTTGTTCTATTGTCATAAAAGAATTAGTTTGGTGGAGGTTCATTGGGTTTTGTTTGTTTTGCTTTGTGTTTTTGTTTTGTTTTGTTGGGGGGATGGGGCGGGGTTTTTTTTGGGTGTGTGAAGATTTCTGTAGTTTTTTGGTTTTTAAAGCAATTTGTTTTTCATTTCAGGTCAAATCACACCCCCAGAGTGCTGCTTACTCTTCAATTCCCTTCCAGAAAACCTCAGTTTACAGAGCTGCTCCGACATACAACTCTGACAGATTCTCCTCAAATGAAAACCAAAACATTTAGCTGAACTTGGTGCCAATTTGGGGAGTGACAGTCTTTTAGCATGTGGACACAGTCTTTGAAAGGACCAGAATAGAAGCAGAGACCAGAATCTCAATTCTTTCTTTATAGTTAGACACAGAGTTAAATACATGTTGACAGACTCCATGGCATAGAAGGACATGGTGAAGCCAATGTGAATGTTCATGTTTATAGACACATAGTATTTGGTGCAGCCACTGGATCAGGATTCCCAAGACTCAAAATCTTGCTATCTCTGGAACTCCTGCATCATACACATATGGGGGCTTCAGAGCAATAAATACATCCAGAGCAGGGAGGTGCATTTTCATTGGATCCAGGAGGGAAAAAAAAGAGCTTTGGAGATTTCCTGTTCCCAAGGGACTTTAATGTATATTAAGCAGCTTCAAGAAATTTGGAAACATCCTGAATATGATGTTACTCCAGACCTTACTTCAGGTCTGACAACATAGTCTCCTTGCTGCATATGGTAAATTACAGTGATGCTCTCATGACAGGATGCAGCCCTCATCTCTTATTGGGAAGGTTCCCAAAATCTGCAAGACTGGCTGCCAACCTCTTCAGCAAAAGCTTTTTTTTTTTTTTACTATTTGTTGTGACTAAATATTCAAATTTGGTTTAATGACAATACTATAAGTTGACTAAAAATTCAATTTGGGTTCAATGACAATACTATAAGTAAAAATGGTTAACATTTTTATCCAAGGCTTCTAATTTACAATGCCACTAACTTTCCTCTTTGCCATGAACTTTTTTTATACTGTGCTTACTGTGATCTAATAAATGTGAAATAAATGGACATAACACTAAGAACTCTGTGGAAAAAAAAAAAAAAAAAACACAAACAAAACAAACAACCAAAGCTTATAAGAGTTATTTCAAATTCAGATTAGTATGCACATTAAATTAAATTGGTTCTCTTAAACTGGCCCTCGGGATCTTTGCCTGCCTCACATGAAATTCTCTCAGACAGGCAGAACAGCCTTCAACTCTGACATGGGACCCATTTGCTCCAGCAATGAACAAACTAAGATGCATTGGCAAACTAAGGAAGGAGGAACTCATACTGACTTCATTATTTGCTATAAATCTCAAATATACCTGGGCATTAAGTTCTGCCAAAATTTTATTTGACAGAGAGGATTTAGTAAGAAAAAGACCTACTTTCTAGCCTACGTATGATACTAAAGCCAGTCTGGCACACAGACATCAGAGTGATTAACACTTCCCTAGTAAAATAATTGTAGGATCTGGTCATTAAAACACTACGGAGAGATGCAGAAATCTGGAGTTCAGCTCACAGCTATGTCACAGACTTCCTTGGAAAGTCTAAGCTGTCATTTAATCCCTTTGCGATCAACATATCCAATGATGTTTATAATTATTTTCTTTATCATATTTGTTTGGAATAAAAGCATTTATGCACTTATTGAATCTAGCAAAATAGGGCTTGACTCACATTTCAGTTCCCACAGTACCACTGTAGTACAGTGTTCTGACACCAGTTCTTCACCATGGGAAGTCAGTTGGGAAAGGAAGCTAGAGCTAAAAAAAATACATCTGCAAGTGTCCTTCAAAACTTCTTTAAAACTGGCTGCACTATCAATAAGAAAGGGATATACTCAGGTCTTCTGAATAAGATACTCCCTGATACAATCCATCCCTGCAGCCAAAGAGAGTAAAATTCATAATGTCAGCACCTCTTACCTAGTGTAATTCACGAAGTGCTGCTAGAATGGCAGTTTTGTAAGACCTGAAGGCCTGGAGTCCGTCATGCAATACAACAGTCATCAAGCAACAAGACAACAAAGCAATAAGCAGAGAAAAAAGCATGTAATTTTAACCAGCCATCCAAAAAGTATTGTTCCCTCCCCAGCATATCACAGTGCAGAAGACTACAACATGAGAAAACATTAATTCTCCAAAACACCACAAAGGCAAAACAAAGAGAGGCCTAATGCTTTGATTCTGCATAAGCTTGGTTCCAACAACTGTATTAATGAAATGCCCTTAATATTCACATAGACATTGCACTAATTTCCACAGGGACAGTTCTTTTCCAGAGATATTAAGCAGCTGACTGATCACAAAACAAGTAGGACCAGAAGAAAATGAAGTCACGAGGTCTCCTACAGGTTTGTGTGCCAGTTGTTTTCCAACGAGGTGCAAAGCTCAACTTACCTTTAAGTTACAATTTTCACAACAGACTTGCAGTCTCTAATGCTTAGTTAAGGTTGTACCTGTGAAGGTGTTTTCTCAGCAGAGCACTAAGGGATTCCCCTCTCTGCACAGTGGAGGCCATTACCTGCCTTGTCAAACTTGGCTTAAACTGACCAACATGCCCACAGCTGTAAGGGGAAAAAGATGGAAGACAACCAAGGATGACAAAATTGCTCACAATCACATAGGCATTGATCCCTCATGAAACCAGGTTTAAGACGCTACGAAGTAAATCTGTCACATTTTTAGCCCAGTAATCTTAACATCTTTCATAAAGCCTCCAAGTTTCCAAACATGGTTCAATAAACCAAGAGGCATATACAAAGTAAAACTGGAAAATTAGCAGCAGGGAGAAGAGACTTCAATATGAGCACAGAATTAGTGGTCTATACTACTTCTGCCTCAGTCTGTTAACCTTTCTCTCTCTGCCCTCCACTTCCCTTTAGTTACTCACCACGAAATAAGTCTTTTAATTGCTATGTAACTAAAGCCGTATCTCTGGTAGATTGACTGAGAAGGCCAAGCTGGTGTCGAGGGACTACAGGCCCTTTGGTGACAGTTTTAATTCTGGTCAGAGTAGAGAAGTCAATAAATCATTCTTGCAGAATTGTTACTGATCCTGAGCAAGCCCTGGGAGGAAAGATGCAATCTCTATTCACCAGGAAATAAAAGACTTGTTAATTTTTATTATTTTTGTTTTTAAGTTTCAGATACAGAACAAAGAAGTAAAAGCAGAAGGAAAAAAACCAAAAAGAGGATAGAGAGAGAAGTTCAAGAAAGGCAGGAAGTGTAAAGCCTGGCCTTTAATGACCAAGTGGAAGAGAACATTTCTTAAGTTCTGCTGCTTGATGAACCTAGTACTGATTCAGCTGGAGAAGAACTGCATTGTCAACATTTCAGGATAATGACACAATCCTCAAGAAGGCAATAACATACAGTCACTCTCCTTGCATTGTCCTAGTGAGTTTTGTTTTTTCCAGAGAATTTATGAGTTTCCATTGGTCAAAATATTTTTTTATTTTTCCAGATTTAGCCAAATTTTTCTTTAGAGTCTGAAAATATTTCTAAGTCATTAGTTGTGTCATTATTACTTTAATGGAAATGTGCTCACTAATATACCAGGTAAGGCATCCTCTTAAAGAATTCAAATAAATACAAGTTCATCAAATGATTCTCCCTTTGGTGACAGCGGGTGTTAAACCTCCAGCCTGCTTTATATCCACATTTACACTGTGGGATTTCACCTTCCTCTGTGAGACTGTACTTTTGACCAATGGGACGTGAATGTTTCCAACTTTATTTTCTATTTTTAAATGAGGCTTTAAAGTGATGCTTTCCATCACAACAGGGAATTTATCTGGAACCTCCACAATGTCAGAAAAGCAAGAAATGAATGATTAATAGCCACACAGTTTTAAGCAAATGCTGAAGGGAATTTAACCCTGTCATTTGAACACAACGTGTTAGCACTTTCTCTTTCTTGCATTTAGGAGGCTGAAAATGTGCTCCACAATATAAGCATTTGTTTTATATACACATACTACACAAATCTGAAGTTAATAATCCTCAGAGAACAGGTGAAGAAGAGTAAATCACTAGACTGAAAACTCTCACCACCTTTCATGACATTATTTGACAAGCAGCAGCTAGCAATTGCCTTGTACAGGCAATTCTGCCTTACTGGGCATACACAGTGTACCTGCATAAAATGCTATAGGACAGTACATCTGTACAATTAAGTTGCAGGTATTCTAATTTTTGCAGTGTGGATAAAAGACACTTTTCATCAACAGGTTGGATAGTGTTAAGTTTCTAATGCCAAGCAATGTATTCTCTGGATGCTATCATCTTAATGCCATAATTACAAGAATCCTTCCGAAATATCAGCCGGTAGATAAGCAATACTTTGTCCCCCACGTAAAAACTAATGTGTTCTGACATTGTTTCATAATCTCATGGCATTTCCTTTACACGGTTGTCTCTAACCTTCCCCTAGACCAATATGAATTTTAGCACTGGCTTCACTGGAAACAGGAATAAACCCTTTGTGAACAAAGATCTAAAGCCACCTTTGCATGACATGAAAGGAAAAACTGAAGAGGATTCTCAGCACACAGGAGTTAGCTACAAAAGACAAATACAGCAGCTAACAGCAGTTATTCCTGTGATCCTACATTGCTTTACTTGAGAGAAAGATTACTTCTCCACTGCACTTGGCATATCTAAAAAAAATTACAATGGCATGTCCAAGACACAGCAGTGGTAAAGAAAACAAACCCGGCACGTACATGCTTCATTATCGCTTCACTTCATCATTGACTAGAACACAAGAAAATCAATAAGAATCCTATGCGAACACATCCACCATAATAAAATACGTGGCTTACATGTATCAAATCCTAACAAGTATGCTTGCATGCTCAGTGGAGAAAATCACTTCATAAAACAATCCCATGAGAGAACTAAAAACCAAAAGCTGTCTAAGGAAGGGACAAAACTGAATGAGGTATCCAGAAGATAAAGAGATAATAATAAGAACTCTTAATCAATATACTGGACTTGACAGGCCAATGCTTTTACCCATTATTCTAAGTCTTAGGTAACTTCATGCCTCCAAAGGGTCATATGCATTTTTGTCCGTGCTGGAATCAGTAGACTAAAGCGACCTGTGTCTATTTATGTCCCTCTAATCTATTTGATTCCTACAGAAATGATCCATGCTACACAGAAATTACTACCTGTTTAGGTCTCACTGGTCTCCTCTGTGAGAAGAGGGAGTGCACATCATCACTGCACCACTCTTCCTGCTTCAACAAGTGCCTTGGGAAGTGCAACTCCCTGGTGTTGGAAATTTTTAATAAAACCTCCATCTAGTTTTAAAATCACGCTGTCTCCAATCATTCCCATAAGACATGCAAACAAGTCAGGTTCTTTTACACAATACAGGTTAAGGAAATACATGGAATAAAACCTAGAGTTTGCCACAGTAGTTTTCAGTTATTCTGATTTGCCACACTAGCAGTAATTTGCTCATTGCCCTGTACAACACGGATTTTGATTTACCTGAAGAAGGGTTTTCTCCATTATTTGGAGGTAGATTTCTGACAGTGTTTTTCCAAGTTAAAGTTTAGTATTCTAGCCCAGGATCTGTGTCAAGTGCATATCTATAATATCCTCCAGATTTAGCTTCTACTGACCTCCAAGTAAGCAGGCCAAGATATTTTAAAAGAACTGCATCTATTTGAAAATCACATTATCCCAAGAAAGTTAAAAACCTGTTCCTGTAATTACTAAGATTATTGACCAGGACAGAGTAGACAAGATATATTTTGTTTGTGATTTTAAAATCTGTTTTATTGTCTTCTCTCTCATTCTTGAGTTCATTTGTTTGGCATATTTAGCCATTTTTTTCTGTGCAGCAAACTAACACAATTTTTTGGGGGTAATGTATACAATTTAATAAAAAATAGCTGAGAAGACATTTCAACAAGAAAGACATCATGAAGAAAAACAAAGAAGAAAGAATAGGCCTGAGAATTATCTTCTTACATGTTTCTAAAAGACCTGGCATAAAAGAGAAAAAAAACCTAATACTTAAAAAAAAAAAAATTCTACTGTTAAACTGTCCTTTACTATCACATAGTTTTCTTAATCAGTTAAAACGCAAATTCAAAGTGATAGTGCCCCTTGAATGTTCACCTATTCCAATTTCCCAGATCTTGGCTACTGCCTATTATTCCAGATTGCTTTTACAACATACGTTTATTGAGCTTCCTTTATAGTGCTGTACCATAACGCCAGAGAGACTTGTCGAATCAATTCTCAGTGCACCTGAATCAATTTCTGAAGCTCACCATGTCAAGGGAACAACCTTTTTTTTGAGACTAGAGCCAGTCATATGAGTGTCTAATACACTGCATTAAATTTCTTCTGTAATTCAGTGTCAGGCTTTAAACCTAGTGCTGACAGTAGATATAACACATGCTTGTAAAAACAGAGAGTGTGGTACGAACTTGCATTACAGGTATTAGAGCACACATTTGACACCACAGTTCCCTTCCATTGTGAAAACAACAATGGGATAGTCCCACTTTCTCAGCAAGATCCTGACATTTGGGCATAACTCCTCACGAAACACAAGCCTATGAATTAGTTTCACATGACAGAACAAGGACCTGAACCTTTGATAATGGTATTTAAAGAACAAAACCCACTGGTTTCTTTGATTTAGGGCAAGATTCTGAAGTCCAGAGGATTCACTAGTGTACCCAGGAAGACAGCCTTGTTTCTATCACCTAAAAGTAGGAGTGACATATAATTTATCAACAAAAGAAGTCTAGAGAAACTCACAGAGTGCTGTGTGTCTGTGAGGATCTCCTGGATCCGTACTGGGCACGTTCACATCTCATTCAGGATCTCTGTTCTTCAAGGAGTAAGCTAGCAGAAGCTATTACCCTACTCTGACAATTCTTATCTCCCCAATAAGAACAACAGCAGATGATGATTTAGTTTCCTCTCAAAATCCACCACTTCATGAGTGTCTACACTACTACTGTGCTCCTGAACACGCTGTTATTAATTCTGTACTTCTCTCAACAGAAGTAATATTTTTGCCATAGTTACTATAACACTCTCAATGGATAAAAAAAGGTATCATTTGCCTCTTTCTTAGAGTACTCTTAGAGTCCTTCCCCACATATTACCACCGCAAAAGCGTCATTTCTATTTCCAATTAAGAAGGTACTCCAAACTCATGAAGAGAAACTTTAATTACTCAGCAGCTTTGAAATCTCTCTCTACTGTACACAGATTTAATCTTAAGTGTGCTGCTCGCTATATTTTATGTGGACAAACCAGCACCTTTTTATTATTGTCATGTTATGTATGAAATAAGCTGAGGATCTGTAAGTATAGCAAATTACTCCTGGTTTGTGCTTAAATTTTGGATATTGTTCCTAAGTCACATGCCTCAAAACAGTATTTCACTAAAAACACTTACAAACAGAACAGAAAAAGACTTTGATAAAGTAGAAAAACAACAAGGTGTTACAGTTACCTATTACTGTTTGCAGTTCAATGTAAGTACAAGTAGCTCTTCCTTTTCAAGAGCTCCAAAGTCTCTTTCCACACTAACAAATAATGAAACAGTTCCCCAGTTCCCAAATCTTAAGATTTTTTCAGCTTTTTATGTTGTGCGAATGTGTTTAGTTATATACCTGCATTTTCTGTATGTGTATGCATTTAAATACTTACACATACTTTCGCACTTATCTACACAAAAGAGAGGTTCAAATGCAATGAAAATGAGCTTCTAAAAAAATGTCCATGTAAAGTTGATGCCCACATAACAGAGCAGACCCAGAAAATAACTGGAAGCAGAAGGGAAACATTTCCTCCCAAAAAAGCTTTTGCTTCTTGTTGGAGGTGATGTCAAAATTCCTAGTTACCTTTGGGGGAGTTTTCCCCTTCTTTTTTAAAAGGTGCTGTTAATAGCAGGTCAGTCTGACCAAAGGTCTCTGTTTTGGAATAAAAATAAGAGGAGCCTTTTCTAGTTCTTCTTGTTAAATAGCTCAGCTGGAGTCACATTGTGGAGGTTTTTAAACTCATCACAGCACAATATTGAAACAGAGTGAGAACCTAGAGTCTTGGACAAGCTCTTCAGATAAAACTCGTAGTGCTGTATGGGATGCATCTTAAAACACATTTTTTAATCCATTTTCAACTAATTTTTAATGGTAAGAGAGACTATATTGCTCTACCTCAAAACCAGCAAAGCATAAAAGCCCACCTCTAGTCAAATATAAGGATACATCTAAGGGTGCATCATTACATCTCCACCAACTGAGCACAACAATCACTACATCCTAACCTTCATGTTCCCATGAAAAGACATATCACTGGACAGTCTCTACTTCCCACATCTGAAACTTCTCACAGTTTGTAAGCTGCCAAACAGGCTACATTTTATAATTTAGCTGTCCTCAGTTTTTGTAATTATGTTTATTTTCATTCTTCTTTTTACATAAAAGTAACATTATTACCTCCTAATAAACTTCGCACTTTGCGCAGCTCTCAGTTGATGAAGTCTCTTGAACTAGGGTTGTATGCACAGGAGAACTTGTGATTCTCTCCATAAAGGAGAGTAGTTACAGTGATTTGTCAAACACCTCCCTAGCACCCTAAGGTTGTTTTCCAAGTTACAGTGGGGAGGCGATCAGTCACTGCAGAGTAAAAGGACACCTTCTGCCTCTTAAGGGAGCTTCAAATGACACTAGTCACTGGCTAGAGTGCTGCTTTCTCTGTGTTAGTAAAGCCCAAACCCCAACTGGGTAGGATGATAACTGCAGTGAAAGTGCAGATACGTGCAGTAAAAGTGCACATAATGGAGGGTAATATATTGGAGCCGAGAAAGTCTGACAGCCCATGTGGGCAGGGAAAGAAATTAAGAGGACACTCAGGGCCAGAAGTGACACAGACACAGTGAAGAACAAAAACATCCATCTCTTCCCCCTTTCACTTACCAAACAACTATTCAGAAAAGCAGGCAGCCACATCACAATTTTTTAAAATCACTGTTCGCAACCTAATTCTTTGAACAAATCTTACGGCAAACTCTAGTCAACATGAAAGATTTTACTTCCAGTAACAGTTTCAGCTTCCCTGCCACTGCCCTGATCCTTCTATTTGTGTATGAAAAAAGAAGGGATGATGCATAAAGGAATATGTCCAGAAACACTGTCAAGTCCATCTCTAAACCATGTTCCTAAGACCCTCATCTACACATCTTTTAGACACCTCCAGGGACAGGGACTCAAAAACTTCCCTGGGCAGCCTGTTCCAATGCCTGACAAACCTTTCCATGAAGAATTTTTGCTAATATCCAATCTAAACCTCTACTGGCGCAATTTGAGGTTATTTCCTCTTGTCCTATCACTTGCTACTTGGGAAAAGAGCAACCCACCTTGCTACAACCTCATTTTGGGGAGTTGTAAAGAGTGATAACATCTCCCCTCAGCCTCCTTTTCTCCAGACTAAACAACCGCAGTTCCCTCAGCCGCTCCTCATGAGACTTGTACTCCAGACCTTTCATCAGCTTCACTGGACTTCTCTGAAATCACGCCAGCATCTCAATGTCTTTCCTGCAGTGAGGGGCCCAAAACTGAAAACAGTATTTGAGGTGCAGCTTTACCAGTGCTAAGTACAGGGAAACAATTACTTCCCTAGTCCTACTGGTCACACTCTTCCTGATACAAGCCAGGATCCTGTTGGCCTTTTTGGCCACACTGCTGGCTCATATTCAGCCGGCTGTCAATCAACACCCCCAGGTCCTTTTCCACCAGGCAGATTTCCAGCCACTCTTCCCAGAGCCTGTAGCGCTGCCTCGGGTTGTTGTGACCCAAGTGCAGGACTTGGCTCTTGGCCTTGTTCAACCTCATACAATTGGCCTTAGCCCATTGATCCAGCTGGTTCAGATCCCTCTGTATGGCCTTCCTACCCTCCAGGAGATCAATACTCCCACCCAACTTGGTGTCATCTGCAAACTTGCTGAAAGTGCACTCAATCCCCTTGTCCAGATAACTGATAAAGAGATTAAACAGAACTGGCCCCAATACTGAGTCCTGCGGAACACCACTTGTGACCGGTCTCCAACTGCACTTGATTCCCTTCACCACCACTCTTTGGTCTGTGTCGCAATATCACAAATGCAAGGGGACACAAAACAGCAGGACACAAAACAGGGGCTAAGAAGGTGACTTGAGCAAGGAGAGTCACATTTCTCACTCCAGGCATGCAGCACTAATTCCATTTCATAGATGCTGGCAGGCATCCTAATCTTCTTCCAAACTATGCCACATCCACTTCCTTGAATCTCTCTGTTGCAATACTTTAAAATACACTAGGATTTTAATTTTAACTCAGTCACTCAAACATTTCTGCAGGTACTAAGATGTGAGAGACTGTCAATGGACATAGTATTGCAGTTACATTAATTTAGAAAATCAGGAGAGTCAAAGCTGGAGAATATTACAGTACTCTCCAAAAAAAAAAAAAAAAAAAAAAAAGAAAAAGAGTTCCCAAAACACCTTCTAGAATTAAGTCCTGCAACTTTTATCCATGTTCAATATTAATTATGCACAAAATCCTGAAGAATTCATGCTTAAGCATCACAGACCCCAAGGATGCCAGAATCAGTCCCAGAAAGACATGCAAAAGCAGCACCTTCCTTGCAATTATCATCTCAGATGTTTTAAAGTAAGCAACCACAGCATAGACAGCCATCTTTTTGTATGCAAAAGAAGTATACAGAGAGGTGAAAATATGCAATCCCAATCAACAGTTACTGCAGTACTACAGAATTATATCTGCACATTTTAGTGAGCAAACATATCATTCAATGAACTGTGGGCATAAAAGAATTTCACCGAAGGCCAGCCCCACTGTGCATTTCTTGCTGTTGTCTTAGAAGCACATAGAAATCCAGCAACCCGAATGGGGCTCTAGACATAACAAGGTCCTCCCACAACCAACAAAGAGCACATAATTCAGGACTAATTTTAGGAGAAGTTACATGTATCAAAGTAGGGGGCATGAGGAAGATGACTGAAAATACACACCACAAAACTTAACTTTCATGTATACAAGTGCATTAGACCTACAGTGCCATAAATGTGCTTAGTGTTTCACAAAAAACCTGATAATTACCCTGTCTCTAGGAGCTTATGTTCCACATTCAATAAGGTGATAATACTTCCTAGAAACATTAAATGTACTATAGCTATTTTAAGATAAAGAAGCCTTAGAAAGAAACACTGTAAAACACAACCTTTCAGTGATTCAAAATATAATACACTTCAGTGCTTCTTGGCATAGCTGAAAGCGCATTCCGGTAAAAATAAAAAATAGTGCTTCATCAAGTGCCTAAAAGGTCTTTAAAATTCAGTGCTGCATATGCAATAGGCATTTTGATTGTCACTCACAACAGAAATGTTACTGTATATGAAGCAGTACCTGACAGCTGTTTAATAACATATGACATTATAAAACAATTATTTTTGTTAGTTTGTTTACTTTTAAGGACAGATTTGACAGAAATTTGGTCACAATTACAAAATCAAAACTAAGGGTTTTTGGGCAAAAATCCACTGAAGGCTTTTGTTCATTGATACCCATAAACAATGGGCTTTCAAGGTGAAATGATGCACCAAGAACTGTGAAATGAGAAATAATTTAGAATGAGGAAAGGAAGAAGGAAAAGCAGATAGCTATTGAAGAGATTATCTGAAACTCAGATACTGAGCTAAGGGAGACATTTATGTGCCATATTGCTAAACCTATGGGAGACAGCTAACCACAAACCAGACACAGGTCTCTAATGGTACTACTAGTAACAACTGTATTTATTCTTGCAATTCCTAAAGGTTAACCAAAAAATGGTTACAGTGGCTGCTTACAGTGCTAGGCACTCTGCAAGTTTAGAAACAGCTGGGATATCTCCCAAAGTCTAACAGAAGACAGTAAGCAGGACAGAGGAAAGGCTGAAGATAAACACAAGTAGCACAAGTGCAGCAAAGGTTTTTAACCCTCTGGGCCGTTTGAGGAATGTGGGGGTGTGTGGGCAGGGTGTTTATTGTGAATACCTACCACAAAGGGAAGGGAGGAGCCTGGAATAAGGGGATATAACACAGGGAGGGTAAAACCAGACAGGACTGAGCGACTGAGATTAAGTTTTCAGCGCATCACCAGTGAGCACAGGCCAGCAGCCACCCAGGTCAGAAGCACAGGGCACTCTCTGCATGGCCTCCAGCCCTTGCTGAGCCGTTTCTGCAGCTGGTGCCAACAGCTGCTGTCCCTGGCTGGCTGCTCCCCCAGGCCACAGAGCCAGGTTGTGATGGGAGGAGGCACAGCCATGGCCCCAGTGATACCAACACAGCCATGTCCTAGGGTTGCAAGTCCTCCCCCAAAGAAACTCTGGTGACACAGTTTGGTTGAGCCTGTGTTGGACTATCTGGAGTCTCTCATCTGGTTTCAGTCACTCCATTTCCAAAAGAGATACTAGCACAACTTGAAGGGTATCGATTATGGAAAAATAATATCTGCTTGGAAGGACTATCTTTGGATACTTAAAACTAAACAAACAAACGACTGGATATTCAGAGCTTGCCTAACAGTGAATAAAGAAAGAAATTATTAAAAAAACAGAAATATAGAAAAAACATATGCCCCTATGATGGAACGGAACGATTTACTGTAGTATGCATGACAGTTAAGAAAAACAAAAACAGAATGCAGCAATGCAGACAACTGTATCATCTAGCAAAGAAACTGAAACTGCAAAACAGTCTCTAGATGAAAATAACAAAGTTCCAATATTCAAAATTCTTAAAAACAAGTGTAGGCAAAAATGTTTAAATAACCAAAAGAAGTGTCTCAGTATACAATACAAAACAATACTGCAATGACAGAGTGTTGTCTGGATAACCTAAGGCAGCTTCTCTAACGCCTATTTGCTGATTACAATTTGGTTGAAATAAAGGGCACTGCAGACTACACAAATGCAACTGAACACCGATAACTGCTAAGACCTTAGGTTAATCCCTTTTCCCTCTTACAAATAATGCTCAGAACTTCAAAATATCTACATAAACTGGAGCACTCCAAAACGAGAATACACATACACTCCATATTTCGAAGTTTAGAACACAGGTCTTGAAGAGGAAAACCAGTAATATTACATCTAATATTGTAATATTACTTCAAAATTCCTAATTTGACACTTGGTATGTAACAAACACCGGGAGCTAAGCTAATAACATTCCTTTAAATAGACAGATTTACAAAAAAAATTCATGGTATACACCCTGTAACTTTCTTCAACATCATTATCTATTTCTTTCACAGCATAGTTTGATTAAATATGTTGAAGATTAAAAAAGAAAGAGACAATTAAATCAAGCTGTATGGTATAAAGGAAATTTTTTTCCTAACATAATGAGATCATACCATTAAGGCCCCACTGAATACAACTTACAAGTAATTTTCTTGCTTTATGGGATATTGTCCTTCATTCATACACACACTCCATTATGCATTATAGATAATGTATATGGGAGACTAAATGGAAGAAATTGCAATAAGCATTTCACACAAGATAATGGAATGGATATATGATACAAGGGAGGCTCAGCATGGATGCAGAAATCCGCTTATCGGACCCTGCACAGTATTCCAGCTATTTATGTAAAGTTTAAGTTATCTGGAGAAAGAGGAGAGAAGGGGAGATTCATAGAAGAACAAGGTTATTCATTTGCTTTAGTAAACCTGTGTGAAAAACCATTACTCACATTCCTCACGCCCATACCTTTGGACTTACCTTCACTGAAACTCTGTTGTGGTTAATGCCATTACTACATAATATTGTAAACGTGCAGGACAGAACTGGGAATAGCAATGTGAAATTTTTAAAGAACACATTTACATAGAGAAAAAGACATTTTACCATTACAAAATCCACAATTCTGTTAGAGTTTTCTTTACTGTCAGCTGTCCACAACTCCAAATCCAAGTTCTCCTGCTGAGTAATAAAAGAGGAAACCTCCTCCCTGGAACAATCCATACTGTTCATCTCATCTCATCTCATCTCATCTCATCTCATCTCATCTCATCTCATCTCATCTCATCTCATCGTAGGAGAGGTTTAATACAAATCAAACCATTGTGGATCTCCAGTCCCTCTACTGAATTCAATAAGATCTGGATCAGGCTTCTGGAATTTAACCTAATCTCACAGGTTTAGCTATGACAGGAATCACTAAAATTTAAAGACTGAACCTGTCTTTGTGTGTGAGTTATTATTCAAGGGATGCTTTCCTGGCAAATTACGATTCTGGACTGGGTCTCTCTTCCATCAGATATTAATTTTCATTATAATTCCCAATTCTTCAGTCTGTAAATTTCGAAGAGGTCTTCAGTACTGAAACAATTTGTGATGAGAAAGGGAATTCACAAGTGAAGAACAGAACCCTAAAGCTCTTACCTGTTTTACCTGATCAGAACAACTTCAACAGACAGCAGGACACAAAGATGCTCCCACTTTTCACTACACTTCTCTCAGTAATGTCCTGGTCACAAAACTCCATAAAGAATCTTTCAAGACAATGGCAAAACAGGGCAGATTGTTTGGGAACCAGATGTAGCGCTATCTCTGAACAGGGCTTCACAACTTGCAGAAAAGAGCATTTCTTAAACACTGACTACCAGCATCTCAGTTTTTAATACTTAGTTTAAGACCATCACAGTCACTCTGACACACATGTCAAACAGAATATTACCTTATTATGTCATCCAATGTCCAAAACATGGGCATATCTTCTATGTAGAACTTGGTTTTGCATTCACTGAGTTTTGATACTGATATCAGCAGCATTAGTTCACAAGCTTCTTTAATCAGCAGGTGCCCTCCACAGTTCTTTTTATATATGTTGTTAAGTACAGACAAGTTTAAGAACGTTACTTATGTCAAGAGTGCCTCCCCTCTTCTCATGCTCAGATTTTCAGTTGCAATTCATTAACACAGTACACACCAATAATAAAATAAAAATAAATTAAAAAGACATTGTCAACAATAGAACGCACATCTATTACTAACTACTGAACCCTCCAAACCCCTTTGCCATTTTAAAAATCAAGTGAAGAATTCGAAATGACAAAGGTTATAGCACATAGTGGAGGAAACGATCTCTAGAACAAATGGCTCCTTCACTGAAAAAAGAAACAAAAAAAATACCAAACACAAACAAAAAATTGAACCCTTCCATTGTTTACTTGATTGTTGGTGTGGGTTGCAGTGGCATTGCGAACTGTCAGGTAGCTAGACCGAATTCATATACATAGTAACATCCACGAGAAACACTCAGAAACAACAAAAACTCTTAAAAGATTACTCCAGCT
Organism: Patagioenas fasciata; assembly: GCF_037038585.1. NCBI lineage: Eukaryota > Metazoa > Chordata > Aves > Columbiformes > Columbidae > Patagioenas > Patagioenas fasciata. Next base: position 17,742,102 of record NC_092524.1, read on the forward strand.
TCAAACTATGTATATCTCCATTTATAAACATTGACACAAACATAGGGAAAGAAGGATACATAGGTGCAAAACCCACATACAAATACAAGCAAAAGTTAAGCAGAGATACATAGAACAAATGAAAAACTTTGAAAAATATAGTGATACTACCATCCACTGGTACACATCCCTTTGGAATAAAGAGATATTATATTTAATGAAAATAGGCCTTTTAAAAGCAAAGAAATTGCCTTAAAATTGCATGTTCCACGATTTTGAGTGTCCCTATACCACAATCTCTTAGTTTCAGAGTCCAAAATCCTTAAAAGAGGTAGCTAAACAAAAGAGACAGACTGCAGCTGAAAAGACCTTTTTACTTTTTCTAGCATCCATGCAAGACTTGCCTTCTTGGAAGGCCACATCCCTTGTGGTGGCAACAAACCAACAATTAGAAGTAGGTTAACTAAACCCCAAAGGATTATTTGGTTTCATTCTAATTTGTCATTTGGGCTTTTTTAAAAAAAATGTAAATCTTAAATATAGGTGCAATTACAGTTAACAAGCAATGGTAGACAAGATTTTCAAAAACAGGTGCAGATATTTACTTTCTATAACTGTCATCTTCATCTCTGGAATTTGGATCCCAACTTACCTACTCACTCAAGGACACGATCTTCAAAAGCATTTCCACGCTCTACACAGTGGCTCCTTCCAAAAACATCACCTTTCAGAAGATTCTGGTTTTAAAATGGTTTTGTCACTGATCCTTAAAGGTGCTATCTCCCAGATTTGTGTGGACTGCAAAGCAGCACTGAAGCTTTATTTTAAATAGTCAGTGTACTCGAAGATAATGGCCTGTAAATATTAAGGCTAGAGGAAGGTCACAGTCTTGCATATACTTGCTTCATTAATTTACAAACTGAAGACAATTCTGCTTTTTTTGCCTAACACAGTATAGATCTACTCATATTCTTCTCAGAGCAAGGTGATCAAAACATGGGACTGGTGGAGACAAGGAAGATCAATTGGCATGACCAGAGGCCTTTCAGGCCTTCCTACATGACTCTGCCTTTCTCAGCTGAGAGGCCATGTCATTCTGACCTGCATGATGAGTTGGAGGTGAAGCAACAGTTACAACATGGAACTGAAAAGTTAACAGTAGAACCTGAAAGCCAAAATGCAACTCAGTTTATATCAGAAGAATGGCATAAACAGCCTTAGATCTTTATGTTCCAACATAAAAGGAAACTTAAGAAATAAAAACATCACAAGCAAAAATATGCAGATTGGGCACCCTGACACCACCTAAAATCCAACCAACCTCAAGTATATTTTTCATCACACTATTGCTCCAACATTTCAGAAACAATCAAGACTGCATAAAATAAAGAGACCGTGTTGAACAATCCAATGGACACATGGATCTTTCTATCTCTTATCTAAGGATGACAGATTTGGGGCAAATTAACTGTTCATTTGCCCTGACTGAAATTTACTGAACAAGGCTCCACAATTTGTGAAGCCCGAGACTGAATCAATCTGAATGTGCCATTAATATAAAACCTACAAACAGAAGGCTTCCCAAAAGAGGCAAGGGGAATGCCACTCAGCAGGAAGATGACTAATGACAAGATATCCTATTTTTTTCAATAACTCCAGCACAAATTATCACGTCTGGCTCCTCAGAAACATTCTGCAAATTCAACACACATACAATCCTCCATAGCACGGACTAGGTCTGTAGGAACATAGTAGAGATCACCTGCACACAAAGACCCCTACACTCAATCTTTTGTCTCCACTACAAGGTAAAGGTAAACCACTCACAGTTTGGTGTGTGAAATCACACCATTCACAGGACTACCCTGATAGGTAAGTAAAGAGTAAAAAGAACTAAAGACCTGATCAGTGAGACAAGGAAAAAATTTACTACAAACAGACTGAGCATTTCTGATGCTATGCCAGAACTGCCAACAGGCCAGCTTCTGTCACAACAAAAAGAAATTGTGTCATACAGATCTGCATCTCTCAGGAAACCGCCCCCTTGTCAAACAGCCTTCATGCAGCTTTGCAGCACAGCACTAGCAAGAATGATCTAATTTCTGAAGAAAGATCACTCTTATCTGACATGGTCTCAGAGGCTACCAAAAAGAGCAACTGCAGGACCAAAATCTTTGCTGTTGCAAGAGCTGGCCCATAACTGATCACTTACACTCCAATGTCTGTACCAACTTCTTGGTTTAAGTTCTGTTCACTTTCATTTTGCCTTTTCTCAAATATTTTCTCTCTCAGTCTCTAGTTCTCTCCTAGATATAGTAAAAAGAAAATCAAAACACCCTATTAATGTGGCATTAATAATTCCAAAAATCTTGTTAAAACTACTCCATACTTTGTAAAAGAAACTATTTACCAGGCCTTTCAAAGACGGAGTAAGGCAGGGTGTTAAGCCATCTATGAAAGGTGTGACGATTTAAAATTTATTCACTAGCATAGCAAGAAAAAAAGACAGTATCAGATTGCCAAGCCTTTGTATCTTTACACATTCTGAGATATCTCACACGCATAATTTCTTTGTTTTTCCATCACCAGGCACTAAAGGATTAGATATGACATATTTTGTTCAAGGCATCTCACTTACTTATTACTTACTACCTTCCATACTGAAAAAAGAAAAAAAAAAAAAAGAAAAAAAAAGAAAAAAGAGAGAAACATACTGCTACTACAACATGGGTGAAGTAAAAAGAGAAGTTGCCAGTGTTTCTTGAGGGACTGGGGCAGATGCATAAAAAACCCAACTACTCCAGGATGTTATTTACAAAAAACAGGAATGCAGAAAAAAGATCAGAACAAACGCAAAAGGCTGCAACATTTGTAGTGTATCCCTTCTCACACCACCCCCTACTACCCTTAGTTCAAAATACTTTCAACCAGCTGAGGGATAGAACCTCATATTTCGTCATTATGTGATATTTACTTCCTACAGTTCCCACATCGGCCACCATAAACCCACAAATGTAATTCAAAACCATTTTGGATTGAGACAGCCTTCTCATTTTAATAGCATTTCCTGAATAATTACTAATTTGTAGTTACACTTATCACGTATTTCTGTAGTTCGCACAGATCTGTAGTCCACTCACAGGTCACGCCTTCTGCCCTCTCCCCTTCTGAGAAGGCTGGTATGTTCTCACTCAACACCTGCGAGTACTTGAAAATTTCAAGTCTGATATGCTACCTTAAGTCATTTTAAAGAAAAGTAGCATGTTACAACAGCTGATCTGCTTGCCAGTAACGCTGCAGTACTATTCCTTCCTTAAAGAGAAAGGAAAAACTTCTGAAATAGATACTTAATGTATCTGTTCGATACTAATAGATATCTAACAGATAACGTTAGCTTTAATAGACTACAGTTGTGGTGGTGACATGTATCACAAAGGGATAAAAAACTTTTAGGAGGATTAAAATATCCCCAAAATAACATTCAGTGAGGGTTATCCGAAGCAATACAGTAGATTATTCTTGCCTAAATACCATAAATACTTTCCTGCTATTTAGATAAACAGCTCTAGGGACACATTTTAAAACAACAGTTTTTAATAGTCTGCACTTGTTTTGAGCAATTAGAGTTTAAAAATAGGCATATTTTAAAGCTAGTGAAACACAGTTTCTGTGGAGGTTCACAAGCACTGTTTCAGGGATCACTTTTAGATAACTCAGTATTGACTACTCATTTTAAAAATACCACTAAATCTCATTTCTGCTGGTATGATATCAAAAAGCACCATCTCTACAGCATACATTACAGACCTCAGGGTTTCAAAGGCTTTCCAGTCACCTATAACTGCTGTAAGCAAGCTTTTACGCCTAGAGCTGACACTCCTGAATCCTTCTCTACAGTAAATCAGAGTTTTCCCTTCATTTTCATATTTTTTAAATTATATATCTATATACAAATAGAAAGGCAAAGTAATCTCTCTGAAATCTCCTAAAAATAATGGTGCAGATTATATTACACTTCCCAACCCCACTCCCCCGTGAATTATTTTAGTAATAAATATATGCTACAGAGAATATCTAACTCCAGCAGATTTGGTCTTGATGGTAAGGCTTGACTAAAGAAGAATAAAAATCTGGACAAAATAGCAAAACACAGCTGAATCCTTCAGAGCAGTGCTTGGTCACAGAAAACTCAGCATTATTTGTGTGAAATGCAATTACCAGAAACTCACATGAAACCAGTTGTACTGAATAAATGCATCAGTTTTCAATTTAGTCACTAAATCCGAATGTGTGACTGACACAGAAATCTTACTTACCATATGAATAGGAAGATGCAGCCAGCGCTCCAGTATTCACATTTCACTGAAGGAGAGGCAGAGATCAGAACAGGAGACAGGTTCAGACAGTGGAGGCTGTTTCTCCCATCTCATACAGTTACTCTGTGTGATGTGGGTCAGGTTAGACTAGACTTACTTTTGTAAGTAAACTGGTGCAACAGGAATATTAGAACACTCAACTGAAGAAGTTTTACTTCACTATAGGTTAGTCAGTACCCTAAAATAACTGTCACCAACACACCATTTGCAGTTATCTGCAGGATCAGTCATTGGTCAGACTCTCTAACATCTCATTAACAGATGCAAAATGGTCTTAAGTAATATCTCCTTTGTGCCTAAATATTTTAAGATTGCTGAAGGAAAAGCGCTAATTAGTCCTGTGGTCACACATGTATGATTACGTTAAATATTATTGTGTCTTCTAATAATAGTTAAGTGCTAGGCAGGAACCAATGTGAACATTTGTACTTAAGATCATGACTTTTTAAACACACACACCTTTATGAAAAATTAGTATGTACATGTTTAGACCATTTATGCACAAGAATTACATTGAAAGGTCAGTTGGCTTTCTGCTTCAGAGAAAACCTTCAACATAAAAAAGCTTCTGCATTCTTCACACACACAGAAACCCAAACAAAATTGCCATGTCAGGCAAAGCTTATGGTTCCTGAGACTGATCTTACAACTGGGGCCTTCAGTAAACTAAAGAGAGTGATGCCCAATTTCACAGACCACTCATGGTGAAATGAGAGAAATTCCACAGTTTTTTTCTGAAAATGGGGAGCAAAGGGAGAGAGGCTTGGTGGGCTATTTTATTTTTTAAATCTAGTCATACAGGTAGCGCTGATTTTATCTGCAGATATTTCAAGGTGCAGTGGAAGGGAGCACAAAGTAAAATAACCTTGTGGATGCAGAAAGCACATAACTAGGTGACTTCTCTGGGGACATAAGAACTGCCATACTAAATAAGACTGGTGGTCCAGACTGACAACAGGCAGTCTATCGATCAGAACAAAGAGCTAGAAATGTGTAGTCTTCTCGATCCCCCTGTATTTAACTTTGTTCTGTCACCCATTATTTCAGCATCTGAACACATTCCACCTCTTCTGTATATGATGGCAATGTAAATCACTTGGAGACTTCAAACATGCAACAAAGTGGTATATCTGGTTTCCATTGAAGAAGATCATAAAGTCATCAAATGGTTTGGGTTGAAAGGGACCTTCAAAGGTCATCTAGTCCAAACCCCTCTGCAATGAGCAGGGACATCTTCAACTATATCATATCGCTCAGAGCCCCATCCAGCCTGGTCCTGAATGTCTGCAGGAATGGGGCATCTACCACCTCTTTGGGAAACCTGTCCCAGTGTTTCATCACCCTCATTGTAAAAAATTTCTTCCTCATGTCCAGCCTGAATCTCCCCTCCTTTAGTTTAAAATCATTACCCCTTGTCTCATCACAACAGGCCCTGCTAAAAAGTCTGTCTCCATTTTTCTTAAATGCCCCTTTAAAGTACTGAAAGGCCACAACAAGGACTCCCTGGAGATTTAGGATAGAGAGCTAAATGACACTGGGAACACTATGGAGGTATAAAAGCTTTAGCAAATTAGAAAGGTTTTGCAACCCTCCCTAAGAATATTTACACCGGACTTGTATGGTCTCCTCTATGAGTCTGTCCACAGCCCCATAAGGATCCGTCCAGAGCTACATACACAGACTAAAAAATTTCTTCAGTATTTTATTCTAGATTTTGTCAACTACAGTTTTTCAGACAAGAATAGACATAGGCTGCTCTGTAAACCTTACCCTATAACAGAGTAACAGGGATCTGTCCTGTTAATGACTGGGGCATGGCAAGGAAGATCTCGTAAACCCAGTGAATCACTGGAACACATCCACATGGCCTATACGGTAGGGCGAGAAGACATTTCTTTGCATCGACAAGAACCTAAGTACACATTCACTTTCCTCAAACACAGCACATATTGCTGAAACTGAAAGACAAGAAGGCTCTAACAAATGATGGAGTTTCTTGGCCCAAAAGCAAGCTTTAAGCTAGAAGGCCATTCCCAACCACCCCATCTAAGCTAGAAGGCCATTCCCCACCACCCCATCCCAAATGTCACAGAAGTCAACTGCGTTGCCCAATTCCAGTGCAAACTTCCATCCTTGAGATAAAGAACATACCTTAGCCATATTGTTTTATGGTCTCAGTATTCTGTACTAAGGGAAGTGGTACTGATTAAAAGGCAACTGTTTTGGTAGGGTATTTTTTATTTTATTTGGCTTTTTTTTTTGTTTTGTTTTGGGTATTTTTGGAAGATGAACAAGCCCAAACACCACTGGGAGCACTGACAGTGAAGATACCAAGAAATAGATTTCATATATTTCCTGCCAAAGTATATCTGCACACTATGCCATCATCTACAGCTGACTTGGAGCTGCAAAGATCCTTTTTTCCTTGGTCCTTCAAAGTTTAATTGCTATTTCCCATGTGAAAACTCAACAAGAAGCAAGGCTCCTTGTGGCAGTTCTTGGAGACACTGGCAGACCTGCACACTGAAACCCTGCTTCAGTGGGAAACTGCTGAAGGCCCACAGTTAAAATCGCAACACTGGCCTTTGGAAGATCTTAATGGAGATTTTCCTAATTATTGTACAGAACTGTAGTGAGAGGGTTTTTTCATCATTTTTTTTTCTGTACCAGCCAGTGACAGATACTGCAACCACCAACTCTCATAGGATAAGTTAGAAATATGTAAGTGGGAAGAGATGATTTTTGCAAACTCTCCCTGCTTGTCTCCAAATATGCAAGCTACCCACACAGTTCCTTTGGACTATCCAGTGGGTAACTATACGATTGAATACAATAAAGTGTCACAGCTAAGAGCAACTACTGACCCTCCCTCATCAAAAATCATAAGTTACATTTGGATGCTATCCAATAGGTAAAACTTCCAACCTTCAACAAATAGAATGAAGCTTGTATATGGCATTTCTTACTGTGTTACAGATACTTGGCATTCCTAACTAATCCTAACATCTTTCTTATGGATCCAATGTGATACAATCAGATAGATGATGCAGTTACTACCTTGGAAAGTTGTGCCTGAACGTTTGCAGAGATGGTCAGGTACTACAGTGGATCACTTCAAACTGCCAGTGTCTACCTGCTGTTGGGTAAAAAATAGTTATGTGAGCAGCACAACTAAAGAAGCCTGCTCTCCTGCAGGTATTCAGTTCATATCAGATACTTTGGTTTCTAACCGGGTGAGCTCACATCGGACTTTTTTATAGTTGAACCATGTGAAGCATCTCTCATACACAGATTCTCTGGTACCTAGAAAAAGCTGAGATTCCAATTCCTTTAAATGGAGCACTAACCTGGTTTCTTTCCTCTAAGAGTCTTCTTTAAATGAACTTTTAGACATTCATTATTTGTGACAGTACAACATCTGTCCTCTCTGTGCAACTAGCCAACATGTTTATAATTCAGAGGCACACAGAAAGCTGTATTTCTTATACAAAACCACAGAAAAGTATTTCAGAGATGTTACAGAAGTGCTGGGTCAAGTATTGATCCTGGACCAAATATTACAACTATGCTAACTGAAAAACAGATTGCAAATGACCAGAAAAATTATAACAGGAAAGGAAATTTCAAAACACACAAAATCATCCCAGGAAAAAGCAGGTGAAGTGCTATTTACACTAGGGAAGAAATCGGCATTTCCCGCACGTAATTATCATTACAAATCTTTGCTTACACACCACTAGGAGATAACAAATATTTATGACAAGCACAATCACCTTGTTTCAGTAGCACAGAAGATTAATTTGATCCAACACTGTAACACAGTTCATGTTAAAAGTGACAGCAACAATATGCAGCTACTCTAGTCACAAAGTCACAGAATTACGTAGGTTGAAAAAGACCTTTACGATCATCAAGTACAACCATCAACCTGAAACTGTCAATTCCACCACTAAACCATGTCCCTAAGCACCACATCTACAAGTCTTTTAAACACCTCCAGGGATGGTGAATCCACAACTTCCCTGGGCAGCCTGTTCCAGTGCCTGACAAACATTTCAGGGAAAAATTTTTTCCTAATACCCAATCTGAACCTCCCCAGGCAAACTTGAGGCCATTTCCTCTCATCCTATCACTTGTTACTTGGGAAAAGAAACCACCACCCGCCTAGCTACAACCTTCTTTCAGGTAGCTGTAAAGAGTGATAAAGTCCCCTGTCAGTCTCCTTTTCTCAAGGCTAAACAACGACAGTTCCCTCAGCTGCTCTTCACATGACTTGTTCTCCAGACCTTTCACCAGCTTCACTGGTCTTCTCTGAACTCACTCCAGCACCTCAATGTCTTTCTTATGATGAGGGGCTCAAAAATGAACACAGGTGCAGCTTCAGCAGTGACAAGTATAGGGGTATGATCACTGTCCTAGTCCTACTGGCCACACTATTCCTGATACAAGCCAGGAGCTGGTCTTCTTAGCCACCTAGGCAAACTGCTGGCTCATGTTCAGCTGGCTGTCAATCAACACCCCCAGATCCTTTTCCACCAGGCAGCTTTCCAGCCACTCTTCCCTGAGCCTGTTGCACTGCCTGGATTTGTTGTGACCCAAGTGCAGGACTCAGCACTTGGCCTTGTTCAGCCTCATACAATTGGGCTCAGCCCATTGATCCAGCTGGTCCAGACCGCTTTGTAGAGCCTTCTTACGCTCCAACAGATCAACACTTCTGGTGTCATCTCCAAACTTGCTGAGAGTGCAAACTTGCACTCAATCCCCTTGTCCAGATAATTGATAAAGAGATTAAAAAGAACTGGCTCCAATACTGAGTCCTGGGGAACACCACTCATGACTGGCCACCAACTGGATTTAACTCCATTCATCACAACTCTTTGGGTCTGGCCATCCAGCCAGTTCTTTAACCAGTTAAGAGTATGCCCACCCAAGACATGAGCAGACAGTTTCTCCTGGAGAAGGCTGTGAGAAACAGTGTCAAAGGCTTTACAGAAGCCCAGTTAGGCAACACTCACAGCGCTTCCCTCATCCACTATGTGAGTCACCTTTTCATGGAAGGAGATCAGCCTGGTCAAGCAGGACCTGCCTTTCATAAACCCATGCTGACTGGGCCTGATCATCTGGTTGTCCTACACATACCATTTCATGGCACCGAAGATCATCTGCTCCATGACCTTCCCCAACACTGAGGTCAGACTGACAGGACTGTAGCTTCCCCCCTCCTCCTTCTGGCACTTGTTGTAGATGAGTGTTATATTGATAATGCATTTATAGAAACATTTCTATTATCTTTTGTAGCAGTAGTCAGATTCTGTTCTAGTTGGGCTCTGGCCCTTCTAATTTTCTCCCTGCATAATGTCATGATTTCCTTGTAGTTCTCCTGAGTTGCCTGCTCTTTCTTCCAAAGATCATAAACTCTCCTTTTTTTTTTTTTTCCTGAGTTCCAGACAAAGCTCTTTATTCAGTTAGGCTGGTCTTCTTCCCTGTCATCTCCTTTTGGCACACGGAGACAGTTTGCACTCATGCCTTTAAGATTTCCTTCTTGAAGAGTGTCCAACCTTTCTGGACTCCTTTGTCCTTCAGGACTGCATCCCAAGGGACTCTGTCAACCAGGGCCCTAAGCAAGCCAAAGTCTGCTCTCCAGAATACAAGGTGGCAGTTCTGCTGACTCCCATCCTTACTTCTCTGAGAACTGAAAACTCTACTGTCTCATGATCACTGTGCCCAAGACTGTCTCCAACTATCACATCATCCACAAGTCCTCCTCTGTTAGCAAACAACAGGTCATCGGCAAGTTATTATCCACACTCTTACATTAAGATGCAAACCTTCAGCACTGACATCCCAAAATGTTACACTGACTAATGGAGCCTTTTAAATACCAGTGCCTAGAGCAAACAATATAAACTGCATGCTCTGCTGTCACTAGTTGTACTAATAGTGTGTGTAATTAAGCAGCACCAAGTGCACCAACACTCAAAATATTCATGAACTGTTCCTTACCAACACTGATTTATTCCATTTGTTAATGATGATACTGCAAAATAATCCTCCTGCTCTACAAAAAACATGAAGCTGGCTAACAGTCCTAATTTTTTTTAAATACCCAAGAAAGCAGTGGCTTTGTAAAAGATAGGATGGGCCCACTCAAACACTCACTGGCTAGCAGGCACTCGCTAGCCGTTTACAACAGCCAAACTCACCTTCCCAACAGCCTTCCCATATATTCAAGTTTCATCCTGCTCCTGTTATTCCAGGTACCTAGAGACTGCAAAATATAGGGGATTTGGTTTTTTTATGGTTTGGTTTTTTTTGTAATTGGTTTGTTGGCTGTTGGAAGGGGAGGGTTTTTTTTCTTTTTTTTTTTACTGGATGTCCATACACTCTGCCAAGAACTGAAATAAAAACTATCACTGTGCTCTGAATCTCAAAGCCATCTTGTGAACTTTGGACAAACATCTACACTAAATGCCATAAAGATGAATTTCACAATTCTACCCTCCATTTCTCTGGCTGTCAGTAACCTTTCATTTTCAATAAGAAGTGAAGGACCTGGACAAAAGAAGAAGGGAGAGGGAAGAGGAAAGAAAGAAGCTTTTTACAAACAGACAACTCTCCTGAAGGATCCAAAATTGAAGAAAACCTGCCTGCTTCCTGCAGACAAAAGCAGCAGTGCACTGCTCAGTCAAAGGTGTGATTTCTAGTCTCCAGCATCATGACTAGTGCAAGGTGCAAAACAGGAGCCAGAAACGATTCATTCCCTTCTTTCTCAGATTCATTTTTCTCCATCTATTTCATTATTATTTGTGTTATGACACTATAAAAGTTTCAGTTAAGATCAAGTTTTCTTTCCTCTAGTCACTGAGAAGACAGACAAGCAAAGAAAAGGAAACTTCAGGAAAATCGTTTTACAGACTGGAAGCTAAGACATGCGGAGTGATGGATGAGCAAACAGAGTTTGTAGAAGAGACAGAAATGTGAATGCAGGTCTCCTGAGAGAATCAAAAGAAAGGCTGCATTTCCTACCTCATTTTGCTGCAGGAAATATAAAGAATTTTTCAAAAGAAATATTTTTGTCAATCCACAATGCCACTTGTGCACTAGAAACAAATTACTTCTTTGGTCGCCATAGATATTACTCTCAAGCAAAAAGATTACAAGTTCTTAATTTTGTAGGGTTGGTTTCACTTTGCTGGGCAGCTATTGGGATGTGGAGGGAACAAGTAAGGAGGAGAACAGAATTAAACCCATTTCAGTTGAGTACATGGAAAATTCAGTTCTTCTTGAATGGGATTGAAAATGAAGACTTCTTTTTTCTATCCCAATCTCTCTCTGCTTTGGCAAAGCTGAGCAACTGCATTTCAGACAGAACTATACTTTTCTTGAGTGCAATGTTCAAGATAGCTTTCATTACAAATAGAGTTCAAATAAAATAAGTTCATTAGGAAAAGCAAAAAAAGCAACAAGATGCCTCCATTGCCTCCCACTTCCTGTATAGACATTACTGAGATATCAATCGATGATATTGCACAAAGGACATGAGCTTTAAGCAATCTATCCGCCTTCAGAGAAACTGAGAATGGTCTTGGTTTTGTCTGCACAGCTGGAACAAACGGTCAAAAATGTTCAGATGATAACCTGTCCTCTTCCCCTTCCCGTGTGGATATTCTCCAGCATTTAGTGGTTTTTGAAATGTAAAAATCTGCAGCCATGAATAGTGATTGTTTCAGAAAACTTGTAAGGTAGTCTAAAGGTAGGGCAAAAGAGAAACCTTATGGGAAACCAGGATTTTTTTCAAGGCTACTTGGTTTTGTGGATATAACACTGCAAAGGAATTAGAAAGCTGTGACAAAAATCGAAGCAGTTCCAATAGGCTTCAGATCAAATCTCCAGATAATGTTCCTAATTTCGTCACCAATTTCTGTGCATCTGTCAGCAACTCAATCTCTCCAATTCAGTTTTCCCACTTGCAAAATATGAATAATTACATGCATTTTATCTGAGTGCTATTATGAAACTAAGACCAACATTTCTAAAGCGCTTTGAGATCCCTGCGTAGAAGTTGCTATAGAAACAATACCTAGTGTATTATTAATTGTGATTAAGAAACTGAAAATGTAATGAGTAAGTATTTATGCACAGAACAGGAAATCCTTATCTGAACTAAGTAACTGAGTAGAAATAAATTAATCTCATTTACACTTGTATTCACGTAAGAAATATATGATCCACTGGTGATACAATAAAGTGTGAGTCTATAGCAGTAAATTAAATGCTGTAAACTACTGTAGTCGGGTGACATTCAGAACATGAAAGCTCCAGTAACCTGCCTTTTGCTCAGAAAAAACTACCAGCCACATCCTACTGATCTCATCCTATCACGTTTTATCAAAGCCGCCATCACTAAGAGCTGTTTTAAGTCCCAATTATGGTTGACTTTTCTATACGGAAAATTGATCACTGTAAAACATGGGTACTCTCATTTAATTATACGGATTGATCCAAGAATGCAGTCATTAATGCTTAGAACTTCTAGTGCTGTACTGAAGAGCTGAAATTAAAAAACCATCTCCATTGCCACTAATAGCTGCCAGTTTATTCACATGATGAAAAGTCTCAGATTATAACAGCATGGATATGGTGACATTCAGTTGTATTTGGCAGCAAACTCAAAGTGCAAAGAGGAAAATACACAGAGACAAGATACAAAGTGTATTCTATCACTTTTGTAAGATAAGTACTGGGCACCTCTGTTCTGATAATTGCAGAGCATTTTTCAATTCTCACATTAGCAGTCCAATATATGCATGAGGTAGATGAGTACAATTTATACATACAGAAAACTGAAGCTTCGAAACATCTAGAACAATTTTCAAGGTCCATTATTTTCAGTTATTTAATTCTAGGTACAAGTTCTCAAAACAATCAGATTGAACATTAATGGGATATGATACAAACTCCTGTGCCTGAAGGTTTTTAAAATGTCAAAGTAACTTAATAGCAGAGAGAAAGATAAAATGTGAATTTAACTTTGTGGATCCTTAGTCCAGTTATCTTCTTTGCTTCCTTGGCTTGGAGGCTGATGTCCCAATTAGACCATGAACACTGGAATGGGCTAAACAGACAGCAAACTTAAATGGTTAAATACAGCTTTGTATTAAGATCCCTCCCTATTAGTTCAGATGATAGCAGATCACAATGAAAAAACTATAAACACCAAACTAGTAATAGATCATCCAAAACAGAAGAGTTAGAATGGACACAGTCCTGTCCCTAACAAAGCCAATGACAAAAGATGACAACTCCGGAAGAACAGCAAATGACCAAATAATTACACAATTTATGTTCACCATATTGGTTTAGATATTTTTGGCTAAGCTTTTCTGGCTTAAAACCAAATTATTTGGTATACTACAAAGTCCCATAAACATTTTGAAAATACCAAAACCATCACATTTGCAAAATGACCTGACAATGCCAAGGGACAGGTTCATGCTGACAGAATTTTTTGAAAAATAGGTGCATTTTCATGTTATATATGGATTTAAGAGCCCAAGATTCTACACAGAGTGGAAGAGCTAGCTACTATTGTAACATATATGAGGAGAACTTCAGCCTTCTCCCTGGTACCTGTGTCCCTTTATATTCTGTAAACATGGTACATCTCAATACTAATGGCATTTATTACACAGCTACTGCTGAACTGCATATCTTATTTATCTGTTATAAAATAACTGATGCTTCCTGCATTATTTAAATTAGAAATGAAATAACAGTTTTTAACAGGCTTTCATATTTATAATACAGTGAAATTTTTCCCAAGGTAAAGGTAGACATTTTAAGAGTAAAGCAAACTTTGAACAATTTAATATTTTATTCTTTCCCTTTACTTGGAAGTAACTTTTAAGGTCATGTATTGAAAAGCTGCATCTAAACAAAATGAAATTCACTTAAGCTTTTATGAGTCCTGACAATGGGGTAGAAGTTTGTAGAAAGACTGTATCACAAATTATCTGATCAGTGAGGCTGACAACAAAAACTTACTGGCATCTCTGGTTCAGCTATTACAAGTAGCAAAAATAACTTAAAAAGTTAATCTCCAATACATTGTGGTTATATGCGTTGTACTACTATTAAACAGTGAATGGGACTTCTGCATAGCTAGATAAGCAACAGTAATTAGCAGAATGCTTTTTTTAGTTCACTAATTAAAATAACCGTGTTCTAAAAGATGGTGTCCCATATGGAACTGTAAAACGTTTTCCAAGAAGTGAATAGAAAACTGGCATACAAGACTCAGCATGCTTCCAAAAAGAGTTTAAATGCTTTTAGGGTTTCATTTTTCTTGTTTTTTTTTTCTTTTTTTTTTTTAAGCAAAAGTTTGGTATTTGGTTGGTTTTGGTTTTTTGTTTCTTTGTTTTTACGGTTTTCATTATGTATGTACGAGTATCAAAATTTTCAGTTTTCCAGTTGTACTTTTTGTGTAGCGAAGGTCACCTAAAGTCTTTGTATTATTATGACCAAAACCAGGCAGAATGTAATCTTGGCTAACCCACTCCTCCAGGCAATAGACTACATCTATAAATCAGCTTTCTGCCCCCGCCCCCACGGATCAATGTCACAGCAGCTATCTGGGGAGCAGCAGGGATGCCAAGCTGGTGACCGTGTTCCAACACTCCAATAGGTTATTCAATAGTGGTGTTAGGTGTCACAGATCAACACATCTGTTATGTTTCTTTCCATGTAAACCAGAGCAAAAGGGCAGTTCATCAGGAAAACAACAGTACGAGGGTGCTTTCATATCACTTTACTTCAGAAAGAACTACTCAAAGGTCAGCAAATCAGACAAGCAAAAGTCAAAACAAAAGGGGGAAAAAAGGAAGTAAAATTACTAGCATATGATGTGTAGATGGGAAAGAATATCAAATCTCTCTCAAACAAATGTTCTGCATGGTCTCTTAACAGTTTTTAGACAGACACTGTCCTCACATGAGCAAAATAATGAAAATTTCCTCTTCTGTTTTCATGTAATGCAAGTATCAATTGCTCTAGTTACTCATTCACTCAAGACCCACAAGAACATTCAAAAAAATATGAGAAGAAAATGGGACAAACATTCCAACTTATGCTGCTGAGCCAGAGAGGAGAGTAATGAAAGATTTGATAGCTTTGCTATCAATAACTGATACACATATACTTCAGTTTCTATCAGAAGACATAATCCAGGCCCTAATACAGTGAAGTGGGAAAACTTCTTAGAGATTTCAGTTGGCTCCAGACAAGTCTCAGAGTGATGTAGATCAAGGATGCATTCCCTATTTACAGAGCATGCTGAGCACCACCTGCAAATCACTGGCTAGATTGAACTTCCAGTGACTTCAGTGCAAACAGCAGAGACCTAGAAGCCCATAAAGCCATCTCCTATGCATGAAGCTGATGAAAAAGTCTAGCAGAATGAAGCTATGAATCAACTCTGACTCATAAAAACATAGCTTACACATCACAAAGATAAGGAAAACACACCTTTGGCAGCTCTGCTCCTAAATGACCCTTCCTACCAAAAAAAAGAAAGCTGATATAAGGAAACAGTAAAACTGTCCAGTACTTTCAGGCACCTCCACAGAAGCCTGGTGAACCTTGCTGGCCTTGCAACCATTTTACCGGCTCATGCTTGTATTTCCTCTGCTTTGGCTCAGTCCAATGCACAGGCGGTGCTGCTTAATGCTCTGCGAGAGGCTTTCGGTTCTTGCTTAACAAAGCTTTCCTCCCACATGTCATATGTATTCAGGCTACAGTCTGTTTATCTAATATCTCCCTCTTTCTCTCTCCCCCTCCCCCTCCTCTCCACCCCCTCGTCCCCAGAAGAGAATAACCATAATGTGCCTATCGCTTGCAGAAACAGACAGCTCAGCTCCCCCTTGCCATCTGGTCATACTTTGGTCTCTCAGCTGTCGTCAACATATGAATCCCGTTGTTTTGACTAGTGGGGTCCCAAGGAACAAGCAACGGTGCAGACTGCAGGGAATCAGGACGCCCTTTTCTCTCTTCCTTAAACCAAAAAGCAACCCACATCATTAGAAAGTGAAAGAGTATTTGTGAAATGCAATAGAAGGCACATCCCTTCTACCTTCACTCATGTGATGGGGATTCCGCCAGCCACACCATGCTAGTCTGTAACTTGGCAAGTTAATAAATTTACATATTGACCTAACTTCAGGACACATTTTGCTGCCTTCATCACCAGCATATGACCTGCTTGCTCCTCAACATTTTACCTCTTTAAAAATAAAAAAACAGGCCTCCACAAAAGGCAAAGGTAAATAATTCTTATGGATTAAGGTTTTACATATCTTCCAAATACAGAATATTTTGAAAAATAACTCAAAGCTGGTACTCATGGGTAGAATGGGTGGGGAGAGGATTAAAAGAAAAGTGGCAATTTAGCTTATGAAATACAGAAATTTCCACAAAATGGAAAAGCTTAATATTTCTAGGCTAGAACAGCATTAGAAGTTTATGATGTATGTTGATGACAAAATTAAAATGCAATTAGTTTTTAAGTAAAAAGATCTGAAGTTGGTTCATCACCCTGTATGCTTGAAACATAGTGTAAGTAGCTGGCTCTGAACCCTTTGGAAGTATTAAAGAACAGGACTGCACCAAGGTCTCAGCAAAATGACCAGCTTGCACACCCTCTCTTGCCAAAATGGAGTCAGTGAAACTCCCAACAGGTATCTGAATCCTTCCATGGCAATTCTTCGGTGGATTCAGAACTCAGCATCTGAGGACTGCAAGAAGAAAACACAAAATGAATCTTTATGCCTGGACTTGAAAGAAGGCATGACTTAGAAAAATGTGTTTAAAAACTCACATCATTGTCTTAGCAGTAATTTTGAAAGCGTGTTTTGTTTCTCCATAACACATTCGGGACAGCTCTGTGAAAGCTTCCTAAGGTCTGTTTCTGAATCATGTACTTCTCAAAATTCAGCTTTTATGTAAACAAAGTTGCTGTTCGCCCACTGTACCACTAAAATTATTCACCTTGCAGTGTTTTATTTAAGCAGGAGTGTGTCTTGTGCTCCAACAGTTCAACAAGTGCAGGTTCATTAGTCTAGGAACTGCTATATACTTAAATCTTTGTGAATATGTTTAAAGGCTGTATATTACAAAACATATGCAAATAGAGAAAGAAGGCAAAAACATCCATCTTCTCTCATGTAGCATACAGACAGAAAGATACCATGAAGCTTTGCCAGAACAGCAGCTAGATTGTCCAACAGGTCTCCCTCCAAAGATGCAGTACCATTTGAGTCCCTTGTCTCTGACACAACCAAAGATACCACCCACAAGTAGCTCTTTGTCAACTTTCAGGACTCAAAGTATGGTAAGACTTTTAACAAGTATCATAAGATTTACATCTTGCATCTGTGTTGTGGCAGGTATCTGCCTACCTGAGCATAATTACAAAAGGAGCAAGGCCTCAGCAGTGGCTGGGTGTTTTTTGATCCTCGTACTTAAGGTCTGGGCAAGTTTATCCAGCCCAGGTCTGCAATGCTGTTGCTTCACTCTGTAGGTTGTTGACCTAGTAAGATGAAAGATAGTTTAAGGATGCCTACAGGTTGCATTCATAGCTACTATAGCATGGTAGATGTGCTGTATGTTGCAGAAAAAGCACTAAAATTTGCAGGAATGGAAAGGCCATGGAGACTACAGGTAGGGAAGCTTAAAAATAGTTTGGGGTTTATTTGGTTGTGTGTTTTTCTGTTTGGTCGTTTGTATGTTTGGGGGTGGGGTTTTTGTTGTTTGTGGGGTTTTGTGTATGGTTTTTGTTTGTTTGTTTTCAGATTGCTTCAAGATATTAGCAGGGCAGCAGACAAAAAAAAATATATACTACCACTGCCCATATGGTACCTCTTTTAGAACTCAGATGAATTAATTTACTGAACAACTGTCACAATCAGTATGAGTTAAAACATGGAAACTTAAAAACCATATCAAGTATTATCATCTCCTTCACTAAGTGCAACAAACAACATGTACAGCAAAACCAGGTATATTCTGGATACCAAATACTGCCCAGGGTTGCCTGAGATCTGGTGTAATTTACAGCAGTGAGTTCCTACCAGAGATCAGCCTGGTACTGGAAGAAGTCACATCATCACGCATGCTGCCCATGCAGGGGCCAGTTTTACAGTCAAAGGGCATACCCTGCACTATATTCAGCAAGATTCCCTAACACACCTACATTTCATTTCCCACAAGAAACATTTACAATGTCCTTCACTAGTACAGTGGAATGACCTTTCATTCAGCTAAACTATATTTTATGTATACTTACATCCATTCATATACAATATATCTCACTATAATATGTTTCAGAGGGTTTTTCTTAATCTATGCTGGTTTACGATTAACTGTAAATCCCTTAGGATTTTTTGATCTAAATTAAATACACCACAAGTCTGAGAGGAACACTCCATCTCCTTACAGATAAACCAGCATGTAACCCCACTTCTTATCTGCCCAGTGCAGCAGACTCTCCCAACCTCCTGCACAATCTGAAAATATATTTCTTATCTGTACAAAGTCAAGCCTCTGACAAGGCTCTTCCCTTTTCAAATGTCACCATCATTCCAGTCACTTTTTTCTCTCTCCCTCCCTGCCGCCCCTTGTCATTTACTAGGGAAACATTCTCTGAGAACTATCAAACACTGTTGTGACTCAAAATTATGTATGTAGGTAGCACTGTCCTCTGCTTTTAATGGCTTTCCTCTTTCTCACCAGCACCAGATAACAATGCAGAAGGAAGAACCCTCAGTTATAATGGTTACTGGGATAATTTGTGAGTGGCAACAGTAATACAGTATAGCTAGCTATCTTCATAAAATCTGCTCATACTGATCAAGATATTTAGGTTCACAACTCTTCATTAATACATCCTTAAATAAGCAGCCAATTTGCCTCTCAGACTACTTTGGTATAAACCAACATTTTACTGAAGGGGTAGAAAACATACTTATTTCCAATGAAACTCATAACATGATAATTTAATATCAAAGCAACACATGCAATTCAGAATGACTGGAAGGCTATTCTCAAAATAGACCAAGGATCAAAATGTGTAAACCAAGCTAGTTGTCAGCCCTAAAAACAAGCGAAGCAAAAATGGGCTGATCCTGCCTCAGAGAATGTGGCACATTTGGCATAGCACTAATGGAAATGTTGCTTTTCCAGCTGGCAGCATGACACCTGGCTCAGATGAGCTATGTGGGAGAGGATTCCACTTTCCAAAACTGCCTTTCACCATTCAGGATGAGAACTTATCACATGCTTTTGAACAGTCAGAAGACTTTCTCACCCAGCTGTAACTTCCTGCAAGTGAACATAATTTGCATGTGTTGTGGTTTAACCTCAGCCAGCCACTAGGACCACACAACCAACTCTCATGGACTGAGATAAGAACAGTTTTATAGGACAGCAAAGGAAGAGAATATAATAATAATAATAGAATATACAAAACAAGCAAAGCGCAATGCAATTGCTCACGGCCCACAACACTGACAGGCTGTTTGCACCCAAGCAAAAGTATTTCCCCCTCACCAAATCCAGTTTTTATACTGAGCATGATGCCACATGGTAAGGAACATCCCTGTGGCCAGCTTGGGTCAGCTGTCCTGGCTTTGCTCCCTTCCAGCTTCTTGTGGACCTGGTAGAGCATGGGAAGCCAAAAAGTTCTTGACTACCCAGCAACAACCAAAACATTCCTGTATTATCAACATTCTTCTCACACAAAATCCAAAACACAGCACTATACCAGCTACTAGAAAGAAAAGTAACTCTACCCCAGCTGAAACCAGGACAGTAGATAACACACAAAAGTCCTGTAATACCTGACTTCAATACAGCTTTCATTCTCTTAAATCCTTTTTCTTCCATCCCTCAGTCTCTACAGCAGTTATTAAAAAAAAAAAAAATATGACAGTAATGACAATTTAGATCTCACAATGACTAGTATCTGCATAATGGAAGACAGTTGGGCAGTTTGGGACACTCAAGGTTAAATACTGTTGAAATATATTCTCAAGTAAAAAAAACTGTCCAGGAACAATATACTACATTACAGCCTGCATACTAAAAGCCACAAAGTAGACTTGCCAGCAAGTGCTACTCTGCAGAGAGGATGTGAGTATCCTTTTTTAAAAAAACAAACAAAATTATATTAAGCGTAGAAATTCAATCGTAAAGGCTGTTGGCAGAAAATTTGACTGTGTTAGTGATAAACTTATCACCCTTACTGCTACACAGGTTAACATGGAGCTCAGATGACCCCTACAGAAGCATATCTTCCTGAGTGACATTATCCAGAGACTGTGGCTTTAAAGCAAATTGCAGAGTGAGGACATTTCTGCTATACAACTCAGATCCAGGTCTGATGACAGCCTGATATACTGCAGCAACTAGCAGCTTTGAGACCTTTAGGAGATTGTCAGAAAGATGTCAGTAGACCTTTATGGACTATTTTGCGGAGTCATTCTGACTAACAGCTAATGATATGCTCTCTTCTCCTACAATAGCTCTTTTATAACTGGCTGATAAGAATCAGCTGCAAAGGAGGGAGATAATTCTATGTCTCATTAATTTTGAAATTTTTAAAATGTTTTTTGATACCAAGTAAATCAATAATCTGAGTATTATGCCTCTCTTCTCCTTTCCTTCCATCCTTACTGATATTCTCAGCTGTGCCATAATTTAGACACAACTCTTTATTATTTAGTCTGAATATCTAGATGTATCAAAGTTTATCACTGCTGTTAAAACCAATTTTCTTCATTTTGTACCCTTTCGCAAACTCAGAAGTTTTTGGAGGCTTCATAAGGATATTCGGAAGTTTAAAGCTTGGATCGCTTTTGCACTGCAACTGCTAGAATTAGGCTACAAAGAGTATTTGTCTTTGTGACTATCTGGAGTCTCTCTCGACATACAGAAATATATTAATATATAAACACACAAGCCCTAATGTATAGAAAAATATTTCATATATAAGAAGCTTTTAAAGGATTGAAAGACAACATTAAAAGCCACTTCAAGTTTCTCATTGTCTCAATATATTCAGCTTGGGAAATGCTGGACAGCTCCTTTTGTTTGCAGAAACAAGGATTTCCTGCTCTTACATGGGGCTCCTGTGGAAAAAATGACACAGGGGGCTTAATTCCTCAGGATCAAGAATATCACTGGAGAACTGTGAGCTGAACAAATGCAGTGCAACCTATCACTGTGCTAAGAATCCATAAATTGTATGGTGTTACCCTGTATATTTAGGTCAGTTTTAAACAGATATGAGTATACAATTGGTATGAATGTTCTATATGTATTCAACACGGACTGAGAAACAGAAACACGAAGTCCGACTAAAGGATACGTTGTCTGTAAAAAGTGGTGAAAAAAAAATTGTGTTCTGTTGGGCACTCAGAATATCTGTTGCAAATCAGAAACAATTATTACTGAATAATGTTTTACAATACAAGTTTTGTTATAATACCTGCAGGATGACAAAGACAAAAAAAATGATTTTCCATACACATGCAATTTTCTAATGCGTTTTTCAGAGTACAGACACTCCTGTTTTAAAATATGTGAAATGAGTCAGTGAAGAAAGTTAGTTTAAAATCCTCAGTTATTTGTATTATGGAAATATTTAGTAGAGGAGGGCATCACCATGTACGGTGTTGGTTTTTATATATATATATCTATATATATGTTTTGCAAGTATAAAGAATACATTTATTTTTAAACGACTTTTTTTGGCCTCTAGCAGTACTTAATATCCATGAAGTTTAATATTCAGAATGCAGGTTTCTCAGGGTAGCAACTGCTCAGCCAGGATGAAGCTCCCCAAGAGAGGGTGTCTCCCAACGTATTTGCATAATATGGAAACAGCAACAATAATCATCAGATGTTTATCTCTGCTTAATGAATTGGTTCTAGATATCTGCTGTTTGAACAGCTGAGAAAATGATAAGTGTTCAAGAGCGATGTGAGAAATGAAGAAGTAATGACTTTCACCATCAGCCTGTGCCAGAGATCATCCTTTACAATGACAATCACATGTCTATGTTATAATGTGATTTGCTATGACCTTTCTATACATTGCATAAAGGTGATAGGAATTTTACTATAATCACATTACAGAGCTGTTCCCTAGCCATGTTAAAAACAGGTGTCCCATTGTTCAGTTTTTGATATTTCCAGAATTCCAAATATACTTCAGAATATATACATACAGCAAAGGTGACAATTGGCGCCAGGGCTGTAATGCACTTCAATATTATAATTTCAACATTACTTGCTCCTGTCTAGAGACGCAAAAAAATAAAGTTGCCCAGAATAGCAAAAATATAAGCAAGTCCACATGTACCACTGGAAGTATGACTTCGCAGTCTCACATATTTTTTCTCACATATTTGCTTTGTTTATGAAATAGCTATTGCTCCTGAACTGTGACATATATAGAGGAAGGCAGAATCTCTCCCCTGCCTATCCAAACTGGATGGGAGAGTGGCTTGATTTTTAGGAATCTTCGTAAGACTTCCTCCATCATTTAAACTCAAGTGAAAAACAAAGTCAACCTGCCTTCCCCCAACCCCTGCCATGATAATAAATAAATGCTACCACTGCAGGAAGCAATAATGGTCTCGATTCAAGAACTAGATGTAACTGTAAGTTTTGCAGTGGCTTCAGACTTCAGAGCCAACATGAGCAACAAGCCTGTGTTTTGTCCTATAGTATTTCTAAAGAAAGAATACCTACCAATGAACCCTCATACAGGTTTAAGTGTCAGATTGGAAGAGGCATTCTGATGGCTCCACCAGACTCACAATGCCATGAAGTAAGATGGAAGGTGGACTGTGCAGGAATCTGAGTATTATTTATGCAACAAAAATATAATTAACTAGAAAATAAAGCACAAATAAAGCATAGTAGTATGAAACATCAAGAAAAAAATTTAGATGTAACCAAAGACTCCAAAAAAGCTATTTATCAGCTATAAGACTTTAAAAACTAGTGTAAGGAAAATGAAGAGCAGAACTATCCTTCCCAGAAAGTTCTTTCTGTATGAACTCTCCTCTGTGGAAGGACCATCCACTCCAGCACTGTAAGCACATACTGTACTAAAAGACACCAAACCACATTAGTTTAAAACAGTAAACTGGTCAGCAGAGTCTCACCTATCAGCATTTGTAAATGACAGCTGCTGAGGTATTTTGAAACTTACGCTTTCTCTCTTGTCCTCGTCAAATCCCAAATCTAAAGAAGCCAAGCAGCAGGACATATTCTACTGTAACTGTCAGTATGGCTTCTGGTATAGTTCTAAGACAATATGCTCATAGGTAAGATCTACAAAGACAGAGATGCCCAATCCATCATTTCTCAATCTGACGGAGTTTCTCACATCAAGGTGGCAATACCTAGCATGTTCAACTAGACTCCATGTATTTTTCACCATTGTAAAATATTAGTTGTCATAGTGACTTCCTTCTTCAGATCATAACGCTAAACAACAGAGATACGCATAGCAGAATGATAAGTAAGAAAATGTGCTATAGCTGATCAGATCACCAGACAGTTTAAATCAACACTGGATTCAATAGAGCTACACTAAACATGGTTTATGGCTTCTTTTACTTTATTACTTTATTGTGTGACTAAATCCTCACTCACCTAACTTCAGTGAGAATGGGGGAAGGGAAAAAAAAAAGATGCAAAATAATTTCCCAGCACGTGACAATGTACACAAAAGAATGGAGGGGAAACTTCTAGAAAGCAAAAAATTATAATTTCCTATTTTGTACCATCATAAACAAGCTGTTTGCAAAAGAAGGGTTATTCTTTAACAAAATGACTGCTTCAGTCAACCTTCCCTACCACAAAAGGAGGCAGTACAACTTTGCTTGGAAAAACAGATCATCATCATTGAAACTACGGAAGTGTCTGTCTTGAAGGACACTTCTCTGTTGCAGCTTACCGCTACTTAGAGAGGAAAAGCCACACAGAGAAGTCAACTACAGCTCCCTTCCTGTGATAATCAAACTTTGATAACATAGGCAAGAGCAGGAATTGTTCTCACATACATCACTGAATTTCTGAGGGACCTTGTATTAGTGAATGACTGGCATGGTAGAGCTCTGCTTCAGCACATTTTTTCATTCTACAACATATAATATTGGGCCAAAGTAAACAGCAAGGCCTGCACAGGAGCCACCTCCAGTACTGGGACACCACTACTGGACGCAGAGACTTCTCACTACCATGGAAAATTTCCTGTTGACTAGAGAGAATTGAAGTCACGAAATCCAGCAGCACATGAAGTGTTCTGATAATGCTTTAGACCCTCCCCTTATTCTTACTAAAGAGGAAAAAGGAATGGTGAAACCCTGGAAGTCTTTCTGATTCATGGCTTCAACAAGTCTTAGGGGTAGAACCAGTAGGTCCAATATGACATGCAGGAAAGGTTTCATTAATAACGGCTACACTGCAGCTAAAATGCAAACCTCACATAAAAAAATAAAATCAGGTTTGGGTGGTACTTTAATGTTTCTTCTCCTGAGCTCATTTTCTGAATATAGCCCTTACAGCCTCCTGTTTCCACTTCACCAGCCAGGTTCCTGTATGGCACCCCAGTGAATCTGGAAGGCATTCTCTAGAAGTTAGAGCTTTTTCAATCCTTGCAAATTCCAGAGGTCCAACACTGACATGTAATGAAGAATAGTATTTCAGTCAGTGCGGTGACTACAACAGATTGGCTTCAAGCCTCTGATAAGGAGTTCACATCGGTGGGAACTCAGCCCAAAGCTGAAGCATGATCAGGACAAAGCTTCACAGTGCAACACTGGATAATAACTGCAATAAGTTATATCACAACTTAATTATTAGTGAATGTATCATTTGAAACAGCAACCCCTTTAGATCTTGTTTTCCCAACCTAAATATCTAGATACAAAATGGTATTTCTGATCATTTGCATGTAGTGCAGATATTGCTGTTCTCCACTGCTAAATCTAAATCATAATTCTCAGTTCTGATGACACATTCATTCCCCCTCAGTAACTCATTGTGATGTTGGTGTAAATGAGCATGAGCTGTTTAGTAAGCTGGAGAAGTGTTGATTTTAGAAACTGAAATGTAACTTCTGCTAGGCTCCCATCTAACACAATAAATAAGAGTTAATATAAAAAGCTACCTGTAAGTAAGACATACTTAGTTTAACCAGAATAGCTTAAGACATAAGTAATTTAATGAGCCTAGAAGTTTGTCTGCAAAGTTCTGAACTGGCTTCATACCAGACTTCTTGCAGTTGTTCTTCAATATACTGCCCATGACTGAGTCAAGTAACAGCATAGCCTGCAGACTATACACAAACAGCTCTTTCCTTTCAGCAACAATTTTTCCCTATTCTCTATAAAGATACATCCATTTTTATTTTCTTACTAAACATGATAAGGGGATAAAGAGGTTGTAGAAGCCTCAGACACAGCACTTACTGGTTTTGTGCTGTTTCACCAGAATGTTTAACTCATGGTGACATGCAGGATAGGCAAAGACCTTCTGATATGCAAGGTCATTCCCAAACCACAAATATTATTATCAAGATCCTTGAAGTCCCTAAAAATGTCATGTCAAAAGGCATCTCTCATAAGTTAATAGGAGCTGTGGTGTGTCATTTAAAGGTCCTGTTTCTCCCCCCACCCCAATTTTACAAAGATTAAAAAATAAAGACTTATAAATAAATCAAAACAATGTACACAATAGCCAAGATGGGCAGTGGGTAAACAGACTAAGCCATGCCTTACACAGATCTTCAAGCCAACACTTTTAGTGGGTGGGGAACAAAACAAATGGGAGAGAAAGAGGGAGGTTGCTCATTAAATAATTATGGAGTTTAGACTAAATTGCTAAGTAAAAGTCACTGCCTGTTTAGCAGATGCTACTGCGTAAAACTAAATCCACTAAGATATCAGCATGCTCCTCTCTTTTTCTCCCTATACTACTTCATAAGCAGGATTTCCATGATCAGACAAGCATCCACTGAACAGCTGGGCACAGTTTGCCAATTTTACAGCAATCAGTGATCACTGAACCCATCAAGTTCTCTTCGCAATCCAGAAGCACCAAAGTAATAATAAGCTTGCAGGGATGGGGAAAAAACCAAAACAAAACAACCCAACCCACACAAAACAAAAACACCAAAAAACAAACAACAAAAAACACACCAAAAACCCACAAAAAACACCCAAAAACCACACAAACAACAAAAAAAAAACCCCAAACTTAAATCTGTTCGCCTTTTTACACCACTTATACTGCAATTTTATTTTGTTTGGGTATTTTGGGGAAGTAGGACTAAGAATCACCTTCATAGCTTTATAGTTTCCCCTTTCATTTGGAGGATCTGTAGGAGAGATGTTTTATCCAGTCTGTCAATTAGTTGATATTTTTGATGACCTATAGAAAGGCAAATCAGACATCAGCAAACCCTGTTATATTTTATATGTTTTACCTCAAAAAAATTGTCTAGCTTTTATAGAATACCAAGTCAGCAACTCTAAGTAGTTTGTGTAAGGAACATTATCAACGTTGTAAGTGACAAAACAGAAGTTTGAAGAAACAAGTCTTAAAATCAGAGATAGCTGAATAATTTAGCTTCCTAAGCTTGAGTCCAGGCATCTGCTCACCTACCTAGAAAATTTTTCAAGAAACAGCAAAGAAGAAATGGATTTTCATTTTAATAAAACAGGTAGATGGGCATAAATGAGTCACTTCTTCAAAATTCCACTTAATATTTTAGGCTTTAAGGGAACTCTTACAGACTTGCTTTGGAAAACAAACAAACAAACAAACAAACAAAAAAACCAAGCTATCTTACAAACAGGAGTGACAGAATAACCCCACAAATCTCTCAATACCTGAATACCCTTGTTGTGATCTTTCCATTATCAGGATGTCTCAAGTATCCAGCAGATTGCTACTTCTGTATTTCCCCTATGGTCGCACTGGGATAGATCACCAGAACTAGAGATCATAACACATCAAGTTTGTGGTGCACATTCTGGATACGGCATCAACACTCAACTCAGTTCTGAAGGGGTTAATAGGGAAATTTGATCCTTTATATCACCCTAGGAAATACACAGTATATCCTTGATTAATGTGACACGCTGCATCAGTTCATAAGGGGTGAATACTTACCCTTGCAGAGTAGGCTAGCAGAAGACCAATGTATTACTTAAGTCCCATTTAAGCACTTAAAACAATGAAGTATCAAAGTTTGGTGGGTGGACAGTATGACTGTAGATGAAATTCAGTGTCAACAAGTGCACAATAGAAGGAATAACGTGAACTAGTAATATACATTCCTGACTATCAAGTTAAGTCATTCAAGAAAAGACCACTACTGCAGACAGCATAATAAAAATATCAACTCGATGTGCAGAGGTAACCAAAACTGACAACATTGAACAATGAGATAAAAAAATTATACTTGAGAATGATATAATGCCAATGTATAAATAAATGATACATCCTCAGTTTGAATAATGACCTAAAAATGCATAGCAGAAATAGGTAACATAAAGAGACAAACAGCAAAAATGATGAATGTGTGAAGATCATATGAGGGTAGAATGAAAGTACACAGATTGCCAGTTTTGAAGACCTTAGTGAAAAAGAGATGTACTAAATAATGCTAAACACAGGATGATGGAAGGTATAAGAATGATTTATCAAGAAGGCCCTTTTCTTAATAACAGCATGTATGTTATCTTGAGAAAGTAAAAGGGAAAACAGTTTTAAACATAAGGAAATAAAATGAGAAAAGGATTTTGATGCTCCTTTTCATTCACTTAAGGGTTTGTACAATATACAGTCACATGCGTCTGAAATACAAATGGATGCTAGGAATAGATCCGTATGCCTATATTGAAAAAAAAAAAAAAAAACCAACACCAACAACCAAAAGATAAGCTTTGAACACATTTGACTAGAAGGCAATTACTAACCAAGAGATACTGGGGACAAAAAAATAACCCTACTGTTAGCAATTCTGAAGTGTGATGCTGCAACATTTCTAAAACTGTCCACTGAACAAATATCTCCCACACCATACTGTAAGAGAGAACACTGGTCTGATTCAAAAACCGCTGTTCTATCATAACACTCCTGTTGTCCCCATCAAGAACTAATTTGTCTAAAACAGATAGTGTAGAGATAACCAAGATACTTTCAAATCAACAAATGACTAAGGTATCAGCCTGACTCATCACAGCAGTTTGGAGCCCTCCTTCTTGCCTGGCTAGTTAAGTGCAGTGTAGACATATACAAAGTTGAACTGGCTGATGTTTGGGCTTGACAGTGCCAAATGGCAGGAGATTTTGGACAACATCCAAAATTGATCTGAAACTAAGCAACTACAGCAAAGACTGGACCATAAGCTCTCTTACAGTTTTGCATCTTACTCAGATGAAAAGTATGCAGTTGTGCTCAGTTCTGGAATAAAACCCACTTTTCTTAGAAGCATTCTCCTGAAATTAAATAATACTTAGAAATCAGATTTTCAATTTTACGTGTAACTAACAGTATCTCTATTTAACTGCGAATGTTACACCAACATGACTATTTATCAACAGGTATTAATGCAAAATTAACAACTTCTAGGAATTCCAATGAAAGGGAAAGGAAGTACAAAAATTATGACATCTGATGTGGAGCAATTTAATTACTGGGAAGCAACATACTAAACCTCAAATGATGGATTATCCTTATTTTCTCAAGGATTTAATGCCAGTAAGGAATTGAACTAGTGACCTTCCCTTCCCTATAACCTCCTGCTGCCAACAGTAGATAAAATAAACCTAGTCATATAGATTTTTATCAAAATCTCTTGAGAGAGAAAAAAGTAATTTCTGGAATAGAAGTCACATAAGAACTTTAAGCCCAAAGGTCAATTTTCTCAGAGAATTTTAAGTACCTGTACATAGTTTAGAAGAGGCAATATCTGAGCTGTGGCTATTATATCAACATAGAAATACAGTTGCTATAAGTTCAGAGAACATTTACTTACAGAAAGAAAGTAAAGAAAAACATAAAGACAGTTGAAAGGCTTTTTCAGAGACAAATACACCCCTCTTTGCAGAAAGCATGTGATACCTGAAACTATAGATACCAAAACCTTTCACAATGAGTGTGGTTTTATATTTCCCTCAAGTAGCAATGTTTGAAAAGAGAGAATCCAACATGTAGACTCCTTCCCAAATTTATAGCCTCTGCCTTTAATATAGAAGGTCAAATCCATAACCAGGGTAAATCAGTCCAGCAGCATCAAGTCCAAGGCTCTTAACTAAATAGCACCAGTTGAGGATCTACCCCATAGTAACAGAACCTGACCTTTCAGTTACACTGAATAAAATAAATCAACTCAAATTAAGGTGATGGGATACAAACTCAGACTGTTTCTGGAGTAATGCATGGCTAAATTATGGGGCTTTGCGCAGCAGCGTAACCTAAAGAAAGATTTTATAGCCTCAGAACCATCATGCCATTTTTGCAGCAGCATAAGGAAAGCACCAATATGTCTGTGGATCTCATGTACCTCACTTTTACAGCCCATAATTATACTAAATATCCTTCATTTTTTTTTTTTTATAATGGTGAGTGAGCTCACAAGTCAATCACACTCCATGGTGCTGAGCTTGCAACAGCAGCATGGATCAAGATCTTTCCATTCCCTTTGAAATCCAAGTCTGGATTGCTCCAGTTTGTTTTTCAGTAGACCAGGGTTTTTTTTCAAATGCTACAGTTCGATTTTACAGTGCTGCTGGCGAGGTTGAGAATTAAGCTAAATCCAGATGCATCCAGCAGGGAAAGTTGCCACAGGGAAGGAGTGAAAAATCAAAGGGTGAGCAGTAAGATGATCCTATACCACTGACCTGCTGAATACCAGATAATAAAGATTTAATAAAGTATCAGAGGAATAAGAAAATCAAAAAGTTACTCCCAATACTGTCAATAGTTATTACTATGAGAGTCAGAGATGGGGTTTTTTTTGAAACACAAAACTGAGGGGAAAAAAAAAAACAACACAAACCAAAACACACCACCAACAAAACACGCTGCTGCATATGTATTGCTTCTTAGTCACTCACATTTCAATTACTAAATGCTTCTTCAGCAGTATATGTGCTTTTAAGGAATGTTGACAATAAGTGAATCTATCAGGGTTTTTTTTGGTACAACTTATAATCAAATTGTATTTGACTAATATTTCTATCTATACACTTTAATGCTTATGGTCCAGTCTTTGCTGCAGTTGCTTAGTCCAGGAGCAGCAACTACAAAATATTTTCATTGAAAAGCTTTCTGGCAGCACACATTTGCTGACTTCAGTATGGTGACTCTTACATGAACACATGGAAGACAATAAGGTCCACAGTAGGACATTATACTGCTGTGTCAAACTGCTGTAAATCCAAGTAAATGTCACTGAAGCATCAGAGTTGCAACAGGAAAAAAAAAGCAAACAAACACATGTAGCAAGAACAAAAATGTGACCCATCGTTATAGGAAAATTTTCACGTAAAACAATCCCTTAATGAAAGATAAATGGTATAAATCTGATGACCCTGGAGAAGTTTAGACTTTCATGTAAAACAGCCTGTTAGAACCACAGTAAACCAAGGAACTCCAGGACACCAATGTGACAGTATAAAACTATTATATACTATTTTGCATATGAACTGGCTCACATTACACAACTGTCAAAACATGGTGAAATAGCACACCTATGCAACTTCACAGCAGGACAAACATTAGGATGGCAAAAATTGCAAAGGCCACATCACCAAATGCACCCAGGAACAAAAACAGAGCCAGTAAGTGGGAAAATGAATTTTAAATCTTTCCTTTCAAGTCTCAGTATGCTGCAGGTTAGAAGATAACAGGAAATGTGCATTTGCAACAGGCTACTGACACTGTAATAGAAACTGCTTCTCTGTTACAATAAGAGAATAAAGTCTTGGAAATTTAATTCCTTCTAGTATACATGTACAGCTACACTGGGATCAAACCAAAAGTCTCACCAAGTTCAACACCCTCCCTCCAGCAGTGGACATAAACCACCTGAACTTATTTTTAGGCTGGAAATAAACACAATGGGAGATTTTCACTAGAAAAAGTATCTAGATTCAACATGGCGGGGGGGGGGGGGGGGAGAGGCATTATGCTTTTTTAGTTGAAAGATTACTCATCGCATCCCCACTCCAGTAACTACATTTTTTTCTTTTTATTAAAAAAAAAAAACAACAACACTAAACAAACAAAAACAACAGCAACAACAACAAAAAATAAAAACAAAACAAAAAACCAACCAACCAACAGCAGCTTTGACAATGTAGGGAGTTGAAATTTGTTTGAAGCGGCCTAGAATTGGCCTTCCACATCAGGATGTGTTTCACTCATGGTGTATTACATCAGCGTAAAAGAATATGGAAAGAATAAACTGAAAATTCTCATTTAAAACTAGCAATGTCAGCTTACTGGAAGACCGTAGTAATCTCCACAAAACTACATGCCACACACAGCATTGATTCATCGCTGTTTCTATGTAGAGACAGGGCAAATTCTTTTTTTTTTTTTTTTTTAAGTGAATTATCTTACGCTGGCTTTTGCATTGTTAACATTTTTATGGATTTAGTTTAGAAGTTTGTAACCCTCTCCACTGAATGGCAGAAAGTTGTTTTGCTTGGGCCTCTCAGGTCCAATTTGACAAGCACATATAGGAAAAAGGATACAAAGGGCCCAAGGTCTGCCTGCCCTTTTTTTTTTTTTTTTCCCCTCAGAATGCCTGAGCAGGTGATAACCCATTTTCATTCTGCCTCCAAAAATGGCCAGCAACCTACTGCAGCATGTATTACAATGCTGTGTGTTTCAAATCACAAACAAGAATCTGAATAATCAAAAATAAAATCATGTTTTGGACACTGTGAAATTATTCAAGAGCTAGTGATGCCTGGACCTTTACTATGATTCTCCATATTTTAACGTTTCAGAAAATAGCTCTAAGGTTACAAAAGCTCTGATTTTTTAACATTTAAAGATGCCAGACCTCTCCTTTGTTCATCTTATTTTTATGCCAACATAATCCACTACACTGAGTAGAGTTAAGTCCCAAATTTCTTTTTTTACAATTAAAAGTGGGAATATCTCAAGTAACTTTACACCTTCTAGATCAGCGATGGGGTAATGCTAGCGGGGTGATGGAATTTTCTTCTTTCTAGCTTTCCACTTTCATTCTACTTCCTTTTCACCCTATGTTAACTGCAAGAATTAAGTCAGAAGTTGACATTAGCCCTTCAATATATAAACTACATGCATGGAGAGAGTTCTTTGCATGGACCCCAAACTTTGCATGAGCCCAAACTGTGCAAGTGATACATGCATTAGGCTGGACAAGCTTCACAAGGGAGGGAAACCTGGCAAAAATAGTCAAGATTGACATGCCTCAAAAGTAAGATGGCTGAAGCAATTCTTTTGCTTCATGTCTCTCAGCTGACATAAATGTCTTTTGATAATTGTTAGAAGTTACATCACAAGTGACCTAAAGCATCATCCAGTAAGGTCACAAATTTATTATTATCGGCTGTCCACAAAATGAAGTTCAACCAAATACTGAGAAGTGCTCATACACTACATTTATTCTGTATCTTAATGCTTTCTATTTACCAATCCCATTAGCCTTATTTTAAACAAACAAATAAATAAAACAAACACACAAACCTACTCAGTAGCTTTCATTTCTCTTTACAGACACACTATGGGTTTCAAAATCAGTGCATTTAAACCCAACTAATTTTAACTGGAATTACTTGCCTTAAAACCTGAAACTGCAGAAATTATTGCTTCTGTGCAGCTTCAGTTATAGAAAAGCCTGTTTGTTTGTTTTTCTGCCCCCCCCCCTTTTTTTTTTAAATACAACTTCAGACTTCAATCATAACAAAATTGTAAGTCTTCCTACAGAGTATTTATCCAGTAATGCGCTTGCAGATACAGCATGATTTTGACATTTACCGTAGTCTTGGAAAAGGAACAAGCCAAATGCATCCCTGGCACAGCCTTAATAATTTAAAAAAACATTTGCACATAATTCAGGCTTACCATCTCACAAACAATAAGGAGTAATATTTTATTTTGTCTACTTTCTGAACTCCCATTTTTACCTCCCAGTATACAGCTTAATACTTCAATATAGGTGTTAAGTAGGACTCAAGTGATAGCTAAATCTCATACTAACAAAATGGTAAAATTCACTCCTAGGGAACTGATGAGAAGATTCTCCTTCCCTATTAGCCAAAATATTTTTTCAAGGTAGCAACTTCCAACCATCTATAACTAACATTAGCATCCATATAACAGATTACTAAGGTCATCCCTCTAAAAAACTCTTTGATATTTCAATTTTGAAGTTCATCAGCAGCCTCCTCAGAAATGCCTACATTCCTAACAATTCAGCCAGTCTTCAGAATAACCCATTAGCCTCACCACCCACTTTACTCTGACCTATACCCTTTCCAGGCAATAGTTCTTGAAGCTGAAACTTACTCAAATAGCATTTGGTAAATATCATTTTGCCAAATAAGACCACTGGTATTGTGAGCTGTGTCCATGTATTAACCTTGCTTTGCCTTTCACATTCCACTTCCAAATTTAGGTGGGGGTGGTGGTGCACTGAAGATTGGAAAGAGAGAGATGTGCGACTATGTGGCAGCTTAACGGGTGGCATTTTTAAAGGCTTCTCTGTCAGTCTGTCAGAATTTCCAGAGATAACTTTAAAAAAAAGAAGAAAAAACCCCCACACCACCAGAGGGCTGCTGCTGGCAGGAAAATGAAACTGCTGCATTTTAACACTGCCATATAATCCTACCAGCTCCACAGGAGCATAAATAAAAGTGACCAAGTTCTAAATCTTCCATAAGTAGAACACACAGCATCACACAAACATAGTTTTACTCAGTGACATTTTGTTTGAGATACCAGGGACAAACGTCCCTAAGGAAAGAAGCAACAAAAGTCAGCACAGCCATAAATTGTCAAAATGGGAACATCAAAGCAACTTTTCTGTTTTATTAGATAGATAAAACAACTTTAGTTTTAAGTTGCAGCCACAGAGATTTCAGCATCTATATTACAATAATCTGAAGGAGAAGCTATGGAAGACAAATGCAGCATAAAAAGGTATCATCACCTGGACAGATCAGGCTGTATGGACCAGTCTGTCCTCAGGAGATGAAAATCCACAGAAGTACATTAAATAAAATTAAGTTAGCAAAAATTAACACCAGCAAAGAAAAAAGTCAGTAGGCCTAAATAGTACGGTTATCCCAGGCCTTTCCATGATGCTTTTTATTTCTGAAGAAGTTATCAATACTAGCTAGCTAATCCAGTCAGTCCCAAAAGGGAAGTCAAGTATTATCTTAGTTTAACAGCAGGGCATCATGAAAAAAAAAAAAAAAAAAAAGATAAATTAGCATGCTAAAGGCTCCACCCCAAGTCAATGGCTGAGCCTCTTAGGGTCAGTGAAGACTACGCAGTTATTGTTTTTGAATAATCTGCCTCATGATTGCATAATGACATGAACTGAGCCTGTTTTGTACACATCTCTACTACTCTTTCCCCAAGAAATGACCCAGCTAGGACTCCATAGCATTTCAGAGACCATAAGAGTACAAATAGGGACCCAGTCCTTTGAGACGTTGAGCACATTTTAATCCAACAGATTTTGAGATTACAGAAGAATTAGAACTCTACAGGATGAAGTAGAAGGTTGGTATATTGTGTACACAAAGAACCCAACCCTGAAATGAAGTCGTACATACGTGAAGTGTACAGTGTATTTTGTATATCCATGCTCATCCACATCTGACATACCACATTGATTTGTAGCCAATGCAGGGTTTATCAAGAGAGCAAAACAAAGGCACAACTGGTACAAGTAAATAATCGGGTGAAGATAGGAAGACTGGACTTCTACACAGGGTAAGATTCTTAGATGCTCTGGTACGCTTCAACTCTCGCACAGCCTGCACTGCCCTATTTTCACTCCTGCTGGAGCCAGGAGATAATAGTGTTACCCACCAGCACTAGAGATCCACCTCTGACTGCAAGGTAGACACACATTTTGATCAAGATCCTTTGCCTTGCCATGTTTTCCATTCCCACCATTTCAATGAGGACGAAAAGGCCTAAGACGCATGGGTTTCTCTCTTCTGATAGACTCTTCAGAAATTTGCAGTAGAGAAGTATACACGTGAACAGTAAATACAATGTTAAGTTTGCTATTCTAATTAATCTTTTAATGAATTCTTGAGAAGCAGTCCAGAGATCACCTGGTTTTGCAGAGCAAAAGGTGCCAAAACACTGGGAATAATTAAGGATAGGTGGAGCAAAAGAGGCTCTAAGATGTAACTAATCTGATTCAATGGTGACAAGAATAATGGTGATGACAGCATTATGACACAGATCCAGAAACCATGCCTATTTTTGCAGCATTTCCTCTGAGCAGGAAGAGCCACCTGGTAAGAGCATGGCAATTGTCCCAATCATGCTAGTAGCCTGGCTGTTGCCTTCCCCAGCAAAGATGCAGTGATGATAAAGGTAAAGACATTTTGTACATCCTGAAGCTTAATGCAAACTGGCTAGGTGATTTCAGTACATGCATCTGTGGAACACTAAAAAAGAATTACTGCTAAAAGTATTAAAACATTTGCTTGCCTTAATTTGTTGAGCAAACAGACTTCTGCTTTAAGGATGGAAGTAATTTGTAAAATGCTGGGCCTATATTTTCAGTTTGAATTCAATTTGCTTACAGTATCATTCAACTATGTGCTCTAATTTGCTTGAATATTCAATGCAGAGGAGATGTATTCCTTGGCTGCTCTGAACTAGAACACTGCCAGAGGTCTGCCTTTGCTGCCATCAATGAGAAGCTTACTCATAGGTCAGCCTCCCCTCTCAGATGAACTTGAGCAAGGCCTTGAAGTCACTGGGACTGCACAGATGTAAACGAGTGGGGAATGTGACTAAGTAATGTCTTCAGCACAATCAGGAAACAACCAGAAGAAAGAGATGCAATTTCACAAATGTGACCAAAGAAATAAACCACAGACGCAGAAGGAAAGCAGCACAGGACAAAACCCAGAAACACTAGCACAGATTTTTCTTCCTCATCAATGATTATTGATTTTAATCAAACTTTACTGATTTATAGGAATGGGAAGTTTGGGAAAAAAAGCGTAGACTTAACTACTTCCAAAGGCTAAAGAAAAACTGCTTAATCCTGATGCTCAAAAAGTATAAGAAATCTTAAAAGCAGTGCCACTCATAGCCGTGTCTTTTCAACAAAACAAATGCCCGCGTTTAATAGGGCTTTAGTGCTTGTGCCATTGCCAAGTTCTAATATAATACTTGGCTTTGTCTTTGGTCACAATTTTTTGTACAGACAGGCATTGCAAACAGACAAGCAGCTCTTAGTCTTCCTCTCAGCTTTCTGCAGGAAAGGGCTACTTCAAATACTGCCACTGTACCAAAATGGATACATGAAGGATACAGAGAAGGCTCCCTTCTTCTCATACTCCCCAATCACTGAGCTCAGCTTGCCAAGAGAAAGGACCAAATGCTAGACTCCATCCTCCCTCATTTGCACTGCTCCAGCAGCACAAAGTAGGCAGGAATTCAGTTTACCAAGCTGGCTAGGGATTCCTCCAGCACTGGGAAATCACAATGTGGTTTAGCTCCACTTTCTCCCTTAACTTTGGTGTAAGAGTCTTAACCAAGGTGTGGGCAATATCTGAAGAGTAGCTGTATTCCCGCAATCCCAGTCTGCCATGGCAGCATCTCATGGCCTTCAAAACTAAATGCGGATTAGAGACGCTGTGCTGTGTAGAACAGCTTTGCTTTAGTCTGGTTTCTTAAGGAAATTTAACAAAATTTAAATATTAAGGCTGGTTGGCTGCAATAGTCCTGTAACAGCAGAATAATCCGCAAGTTTCAACCAAGTTTGAAAGAGTATGGGAAGCCTCTAAGATTCCACACATTTCATGGAAAGTGCTCAGTGTCTGGGGAAAAAAAAAAAAAAAAAAGAATCAAACTATTGCTCCCACAACTGAAAGAATAATCATGATTTAATCCTTAAGGTATTTCAAGAGAAAGAAAAACATGGACAGGCAGAAGAGATGGTTCCAAACAAGCCATGCATAAAGACTGTCATCACCCAGCCAAAGAGACAACAGACACCTAGAGAGAGCAGGAGGAGGAGGGCAATACAGGGTACAAAAGTAGAGGAAACAGAGTTTCTTAGTTTCAGTGTTCACTGAACAAGTTATGGTTTGTTTGCACAAGATAACACAGAATAGCAGAAGACTTGAGGTTGGAACTGATTTCTAGAGAACATCCAGTCCACCACCCTTGATCAAAGCAGAGTCGACTAGAGTGGGCTGCCCAAGGCTGTGTCTAGTCTGTTTTTGAAAATACGCAACAATGGTGACTTCCCAACATCTCTAGGCTACCTGTGCCAGGTTCAGCCCACCCTCAAAGTGGAAAAGCTGCTTCTTATATTTAAATGCAACTTCCTATAAAAACACAAAGGCTCAGCTAAGAGTAGTGCCTTAGCATGAAAGCGATTATATGCAGATAATGTAACACATTGTCTTTCCTCTCAGTTCAGAACCTAGGGAACGCACACAAAATGCGGATGATAAAACATTGGTAAGAGAAAATTGCTAACTTCCCAAAGACAATGCATCTGTACAAGAAGTGGGAAAAAACCCTAGAAGTACCTTATTTTTCAGTCTACTGTGACCATACAGTTAAAAAGAAAATCTCTAACAATAATATCTGCTAACATATAGGCTATTTTCTTGCTTAGAGTATTTCTACCAGCTCTTCTGGCAGTAACCATCAACTTACTTAAACAGGGCTGAAATTATTAAGGGTCTCAGTCTTGGAACTGTAACATCCTCAAAAGCCTTCTGAAGGTACCCTCCTAAGGTCCTCATTAATTTGCTGTAGGAGATTGCAGCTGTAGAAGGAAACAAATACTATCTAGCACCCTCTAGATTAAGATGCCAATCCTTGAACCAGTTTCCAGCTCGAAGAGGCAAAGCAACCTCAAAGTTTAAAAGCTAAAACAAAACAAAACCCAAAACAAAAAACAACAACCTAACAAAAATACCAAACCAAAAAACAGTTGACCAAAAGTTCAAAAGTAAAACCGTAGACCAATCCTGTAACTGCTGACAGCAGGTCATCTCAACATAACGGCCAAGCTATCCATCATTTACAACCTGAAAATAAGATGAGCACTTTGGAATAGAATACTCAGAGAAGTGAAGAGATACTAGTAAGGTAAAAATCTAAGAGTCAAATCCATTCCGTGATCTTAGGGATAGGTCACACTTATTGAAAGGAATTCACAGTCACTGAACAAAACTTATCCAGGGCAAATGGCTGGTGTGATGAGTAACACAACCCTCAGCTGGCAAACAGTGAGCAAAAGATGTGAGAAATGTTTAAATATCCCACACAGTTCACCTCATACCACAAGGATTTGGAATATAAAGTTGTCTTTTCCTAATTAAATGTGTGTTTTAATTCAAATACAATAAAACAGTAGTCTTAGCAAAACCTTATACTTGCTTAGCTCAAACTTTATCAGAGCAGTACACTTTTGAAAAAAAAAGGAAATCATATATATTTGCAGCTAACCATGAGGTGATGATGTTATTTCTGATCTCTCTTCTTTGTAGCTTATACTACCATAGGGCGGATAAGCCAACATTATGAACCTGGGCTATGGTGTAACTCATCCTGGACCAAAACAATAAAAACAACTGTTTTTCCAAGAAGAGCATCTGTGTAGAAATCTAGTGTCTATATCACTAGCCACACATAAAATAATTAAGAAAAAGAGTGAAAGAAGATAAAAAGCCAAGCAATTCCATCAATGTTCTTTGCTGGGTCAGTATGAAGACCTGGTACATTCTCGTCTGCAGCTGCAGGACTGCTGTTCAACCTTTGGGAGACTGAAACTTACAGTTTTAAGAGTAGGCAGACAGCAGAAAATTAGCAGATCTTTGGTCCAGACCAGTTTGCCTCTCCCAGAAACCAGCTCCTCCATTATTTCTGTTCCAGTCAATAGTGGTTTTAATAGCTAAAAGATAATTGCAGTCAGCTTACGGCATGTAACACTGAACACACAGAGGAATGACACTGCAAAAGGAGAGCTTGTTAATATGTATGTAAAGCAGACATTATTAAAAAAAAAAATACATTGTCACACTGATTTTTTTTTCTCCCACATTAGGCATATACTGTAAAAGATAGCAAATCAAAATTGCAAGAGCCTTAGGATATAGTGTGCTGTTTTGTAAGCAGAAGCAGGCAGCCAGAAGAGCACTTACTAAATGGATGCCTGAAAACAGTATTCATTTTTTTTTTTTTAATTATTTTTTAAAGTTAAGCACTTCACTGGAAATATTATCATGCCTGTAATTCCCCCACAGGGTTGAAACACTAAGACAAAAAAGAAAAAAAAGACAGTACTTGGTACTTGCACACCCTAAGCCACCTGATATTGATTTCCTCAATTCTCCCCTGCACTCTGCATTAACCCATTCACTGCCAGTTGATGTTGCTTTTTATCCACAAGAATCACCTTTTGTCAGGTACTGGCAAATTATCTACCTTTTTTCCAAACTCCTTAATTATTAAATCAGTAATTATCAATGGGTGGATGCTGGATAAGAAACTGAAGAGTGGCTTGTTATCAGTGGTAAACTATACAAGGAATGGTCCCTTCCAGTCTATCCTCACTCTTTCCACCACCCCAAATTAAAAACAGTTATTCTATCCACTCCAGCACTGAGTAACTATCCATCAGCTACCTGCATCAGCCTGAGGGTTACTCTGCACTGCTATGAAGGCAACAATATCATTTGCAAGAGAATGTACCTGGATTTGTTTAAACACCATCATTTACCTTCTTTATCCATACTGCTCTTTATCCTCAGTCTCATGACACACTTCCATTTATTATCCTTTAAAAACTGTATCCCAAGGTCAGTGCAAAAGAAACAGTACATTCCTGTTTATGTGGTCCACAAGGCAATGGCGATCTCATAGGCATCTCTGCCACAAATGATGCATTCAAGAAAAAAATGCTTGCAGCTACATCAATAGCAAGTAATAGCCTTTTATGAAAGGAACCAATACAATTTCCTCTGTTCTATTTAAACCCTATTTTAAAAAGCTATGAAGCAATAAAAGTCTTCTGGGTGGATTTTTTACCATAATTTTATCAGTAATTTTTCTGGTCTGTAAACAGAATTAAAGGAATTAATAAAATTACTATATGCCTATTCAAAATTAAATCTCGAATAAGTCAAATGGAACTGGATGAACATTATTAATATGTTCTAAAAGTAGGCATTTGAAATTAATTAAGTTTGATCTGTTCACATTTGTGTGCCTTTTAAAAAAACTTTCTGAAAAACTTTATATCTTCCAGGCAGGGGTACTCATGGGAATCATGTCCAAACTGCCCAGGAAAACCAAATTTTCAGGTTTCAATTGCAAACATTTATGTTAGAAGTGCTCGCAGAACTGAGTAGAATGTAATACTCTTGTGTAACATATTCAGACTACATTCAAGAGTGCAATTCAAATCTTTGAATATTGATTAAGAGCAATGAATCCATAAGCAAGGTAAAGACAGCTGAGGAAATGAGATAAAAACAGGTATTTCCCGGAAAATCTGCAACAAACAAGAACTTACGGGACATCACTCTGCACTTA
This sequence comes from Patagioenas fasciata, assembly GCF_037038585.1. Classification (NCBI taxonomy): domain Eukaryota; kingdom Metazoa; phylum Chordata; class Aves; order Columbiformes; family Columbidae; genus Patagioenas; species Patagioenas fasciata. The sequence goes on from NC_092524.1 coordinate 17,783,351, forward strand.
CAGACACTTCAGATGAAGATAGCTCAAATTCATTAAGAACACTATTTAGAAAAAATTATCCATGTTACTCTATAGATCAACATCGGTGTTTTGTAGAAAACCAGTATTGTTCATTAATGAACCTAAAATGGAGTAATCTCCTCATTTTCCATAAGTAGAACAGACAAGCATTACTGACTAGGATTGTTAAACATCTTGAGTTTGTTTAAAACAAAACCAGAACATTTATTTGGGATACTTCCTAAGAGATCATTCCACAATAAACAAAAAATTCCACTCTTACCTATTTATCATGAGCTTGATGATCTTCCTGTTGAAGTCAGTTAAACTTGGAACGCTGACTGACTTCCCAAGGGCAATTTATGGTATCTCATCATATCAAGAGGAACACTCTTTGAGCATTCATCTCCACCTTCACGGAAATCTATATATAGGCTTTCATCTCTTCTTATTTTGACTGTTCTCCTATGTGCATAATATATTCCTCATGCAATGTCTCTTACTTTGGAGGACATTACTTCCAAATTTCTCATTTCTTTCAAATTTCTTCTGAAAGCTGGAATTCTTTCACCACCTACATTTGTTCTGTATCACCTACCTACTAATTTTGAGGTGGATACCAGCATGTATTATCACCATTGCTATTACTGTTTAACTCTCTAAAATATACAATATAAAAGACTTCCCAAAATATAATTTATGGAGTAATTTTATAGTATACTGAAAAATAATGCAATGTTGGAGAATACAAAACATACACTGGCTCCTCCACTTAATTTGCAAAAGAAATGGTAAGAACACACTTATAAAGCTACATTTGCTCTTCTCATGGAGTCATAGGTTTTCTCGAGACCAGAAAGAATTCCTCTCAAGAGGTAAATTCTACTGAGAAGCTTTATTAATTTCTTCAAGCTCTCCCACAATTCTAATGCGGTCCTTCCCACTGTAGCAGCACAAAATGACATCAGAGTGGTGACAGAAAGTAGAAAAGCATTTGACAGCGCAAGAACTCTGTGAAATCACTGCTTCCGTAGCTCCCGCTATGGAAACACAGGCATATAAGTAGCCATGTACTCTTACTCATTTGACAGTATCTGCATTTTAACTACGCTTGCGTGAGAAAGCTTACTGTGCTTTACGAAGAAAAACATTCAGAGCTTGCTCCTGTTTCAACAAGTTCATAACAATTTTGCTAGCAATATTAGGTAAAAGACTAATGGTGTGCCTCTACAAAGTCTGCAGAAGAATGGAAGCTAAAAATAATTTTCTCTCTAGTGAGCAAACAGGAATTTGCTTTCAAAAAATAATTAAAAAAAAAAAAAAGAGTGAAAGTCATAAAAAGGATACCTGGACTTTGCAGTTCAGACATGCAGCATGGTAATACTAGTTTACTTCAGTCAGTGATGCAGGCAAACAGTACTTTTGAACAATCAGATCCATGATTTACACCTCTATAACAACATATTAATCTGGACAGCTAAATGGAATAAAGCTGCACTCTTTAGATTCTCTCTACATCCAGTACACTGGGTAGAAAAAAAAAACTACAGCAGTTTGAATTAAAAGGACACACTTTGTTTAGCCTACTCACCTAAGGAAACCAGACTTCTGAGATCACATGGTCTACCAAACACTCCTTGAATAAATCTGAAGCTTTCAATTTCAACCAAATTTGACAGAGACAAATAAAAAAATGAACACATTTCAGTTTCTGCTGGTGTCATGGAAACAGGTGGTGAAGGCTGTAAAGAAACATGCTGTTTAAGTCCCCACTGAATAAAAGGCCATTAAATTTGCTAGGACCCAAATTTAATTACTTCTCTTCTCTCATAACCCAATAGCATACTGCTGAACACCTCACTGATGGCCCATCTATAATTAACATGTTATACAGCAAAATAGATGTAAGTTATATGGTATACAATGCGGAAAAGGGACCTCCTACACTTTTTGCGAACATCAAAGTGCAGTTATTTTCAAGCAGGATTCTTTGTATTGAATGTCTGCAGAACTAGGCTTAAAACAGAATGAAAGGAACAAAACCAAAATGGATCAGCAACATTAAATTTTTCATGAAGTTTATCTCAAATTGAATAGGGTAACTCCTACTTAGAAGTCAATGTCTTATTGCTTGTAGACAAAGCAGTGCTTAGGAAATTTCAACTGGACACTGAATTTGTGCCATAGCAAACAATTATGCTGAAGCTTATACAGTGACTGTTACACAAAAACACAAGAAAATCCTCTGAAACATTGAAGCCCTTCAAAATAAATACTTCAGTTCCTCACCTGTGCACTCATAATAAATATTCACTACAGTCAATATGAATTACTCTTCAGAGTTTCAAGGGTGAAACAGGGGTTAATGAGGCCAAAAGAAACATATGAAGAAAGATACTTGTGGCATTTAAAACAAACAAAAAAAAAAAAATAAAGCAAAGAATACGCAAGAAGCTGATTTCACGCAGAATTAATGGCAAAGGAAGAAAAGCTTCTCTTAGACTAAAACAGTGCTTCATGATCAGGAATGATTGGGCTTTCTCACATCACACTATTTCCACATGTGTTATTGTAATATCACATACATCCTTTGCTCATTACAGTTAATTACAATGAAAACCTCCTATAGTTAACTGTAGAAGAATGTATCAATGAAACTTCTGTAAACCAACCTTTCCTCATACACCTGCATATATATAGTAATGATCTTTTACACTGACAGTTCTGTAAAATAATTTTTGAGTACAAAAATTAAGATTATGCTGCTTCTTGCATTCTTGCAAAATCATTCAAAAATAGATTCCATGAGCTATTTCTCCAGCTGCAGTAAACAAAAGATGTTCTGAATTCAGCCTCTTACAAAACCTCTTGCTACAGTACTCAAGTTATATGGTAAATTTATACGCTACATTATTAAAAATATTTTCCCTTAGTTCCTCTACCATTGTCATTACCAGCAAAGAGCTAAGCACAGACATTTTCCAGCACTGCCCCATGTAGCCCTTTTCCAACTTCTTCAGCTAAGAGGCCCTAATCCTCTCTTTGTGGCATCCATCACCCTCAGCAAGCTTGACACACCAGCACAGAAGGCTGCCCAGGATACATTTCACATACCCGAATTTAAATTCTAATCAATGCTTTCAACAATGGTTGTTACCCACCAATTTGAACTGAAGGCTTTTCCCTGTCAGTTTTGCCCATCCACAAGCAGATATCACCAAGTTCCACTCATGTCAAAGACAGGGCAACTGAACCAATTTGCAGGGACCAGTAGGTTGCTGTTGGTAAATGCTTTTTTTTCAGCTATTAAGGTGGCAAGTAAGAGTTCTACTTATCATTAAGTTGTCCCTCCACGGCACACTTTAAGTCTGCCCTGAACTATGAACCCATGCTCCTTCCCAAAACTCCCTTATTTTGACCTCAGTAAAAGCAGGTAAGAATGATTAATACATTTGTATAATATTACTGTACCTGGAAGTAAAGTTAGACTATCTGAAATAACTTTGTAGACTCAATTACTTTTTATTCAAAAATAAAAATGATGGATATGAAGATCACTGCAAAATGGGTAGGATTTTGCAACACAACTTATACTTTCTTTCCATTCATCATTACATTGTGCCAGATTTTATTTCTTGCTCCTCCCCATCCCCTTGGAAGAAAAAAAATTCCAAGCCATTACCTCCTAATCTTCCAAGCTTTAAAGCCAAGCGCTAGAGGAATTATTATAACCACTACTTTCTTCAGTCATATGCCACTGCAACCCAAATTCAAAGTTACAGACCACAACAACACAGTATGGTAAACCAGGCCCTTACAGTGCGCTTGTTGTCCTCTCCCTAAAATGCTGCAGCTTGCCAGCTTACCCTCCAAAACAAGCAGAATAAGGACTAGCTGCGTACCACACACTGTTCATGCCATTCTGCATGCTCCCAAATGTGATTAGCACAGAAAATGCGAGAAGACCAGAGCGCATCTTCCATGTTTGGCCATGTATGTTTAGTATCAAGTTAGATTTCACCTTAGTGCATTATTCCATTCATCAAGGGCAGGTATAGCAAGGAAGACATAGACGACATCAGCTACTTTTAAGATTTCTCTTCCTCCACTTTCAGGTTCTATGACACCCTGCATTGTGCATTTTACGTGCATTCCTGTGTGCAAACAGCAGAGACTTATCTATAAAGATCAGTTACATGATAAAACTGCAAAAGGAAACTTTCACCCTTGTCCAGCTGGTTGAATAACTGCAGAGGCCAACAGCAGCACGCCTCTGAACACATCCTCTTCCCCCTCCACCCCCACGTCTCTAATCACTTAGGAGGAAGATAGGAAGATTAGCAGAGGAAAAAAATAACCAAAGCTGTAGATAACCCTTTAGGACCACAATGTCAGGCTATGAAACATGGAGCAAAAGGTTAATGCAGCTGTATTTTCAGGAACCCCAGACACAATTATATTTAAAGGGGAGGGAGGGGTGCCGAGAAGGTGAGAGAGAGAAAAATGGAAATGGTGATGAAGACAAAAATGAATTTGTCATCTACAGCTGTCTCTTTGATCACCTGGACTATCCAGGAAAGGATTACCAGCAGAAATAGGGTAGTTTTATTGCCAACACACAGCAATTTTTTTGGCATTTTAATTATCATCATCAGAACACGTTTTGGTAAAAAAAAAAGCTGCAGAAGTAAGGGCTTATTGAGCTATGCAAAGAATAAAGGTGGTAACCAAAACAGTGACAGAGAGCTAGCTACCTTTATCAGCTGATACACTGAAGAGATTTGGAAAAAAATTAAATATAAATAAAAGTCACTTTCACTAGAAGACAATGTCATCTTCATCCATGTCTCTGAACGGTTGCTATGGGGTTGTGAAGAGGAGGGGAAGGATGGGGGGGGGGGTATAATCAATCATCTCAGAAGAGCATTGCTTCTTACAGAGAAAGATCTGGATTTTGACTGTGTCCCTAAGAAAATTGCGGACTGCAGAGCTGCTGCCACGCAGGGCAGTGAGGAAGCAGGCAGAGCAGAGGCAGCAGCTGGGGATGGAAACGCCTATTAAATCCTTTAGACAACAGATGGGCAAAGCTCGGTTGGGTTATAAAAAAAAAAAAAATACACCACAATGCATCATGTTTTATTGTCCCACCATAATGAACAACACTTAACACCCACATGCCCAAAGAAGCCCCGCTATGGCTGATCTTCCCCCTTCCTTAAATTATAATCCACTTTTGGGGGGCTCCTAACCAGATACCATTGCTGTTACTAAAAAAGAAAACAAAATTAAATAAGGAAGACATTTGGGCTTCTTTGTAAGGGTTTTTCTTCCAATTCATGCTCCCCTGCCCTTGAAGTGAATATGCTATCCAAGCAAGCAACAGTAAGTCCAGATCTTGAACGCATTTAGAGGATCTAATTATGTCATATAGGGTAAACGCACCTGCTCTTTGCTAATTCCCTCCCCTCGGTTTCCTCTTTTTAATATTTCTTACCATTATTCCATTCTGAAAAATCTGCTGGGGGCGAGTTTCATAAACAAGCTTTAAGAAAAATAATTAAATAACCTCCCCTCCCCCCCCAGTCCCTCCTACAAAAACACAGCATAGCCAGAATGAATTCTGCTACTGATGCTCTATTTTTCTTTTATTTCATACTCTACCCACAAAACCCACCAGCCCATCCATCCATATTTGCTAAATACCCACAGCAGTCACTGCCACAGACATACTGTACATGTTCCCACCCCCCCAACTGCACCTTAAGGACTACACCCTTTTCAATCATGATGTCATGAAATACTGCTGGTGACTCCCCCACTACCACCACCATCACCTCCTTGGTACTACACGCTGTGAACCTTTCATTTCAATATAATTTGATTAAAAAGAAAATGCTCCTAAGTAGGGCAGTGAAGAAATTGATGTGAAAATTCACCACCAGCAGATCACCTATTTTTTTTTCCTCTGCAGGCACTCTGGCTGTCATCAGAACAACACCCATTAGCAGGAGTAATGAACATAAAGCATCCCAGCCTTTTTGTTTGTTTAAAAAAAATAAAAGTAAATAATTAAAATGAAAACTAAAAAAAAAAAAAAAAGGCAAAAATCCCCTATGAATATTATATCCACTAAAACAGCAAATAGGAAAACCTGAACCCTCAAATATACCAGCCCCAGCATCTCACTGGCTGCTACAGCACCTTCCCCCTAGCGCCGGTGCTGCTGCAAAAGAACCAACCTGTCTGTCCTTTTCCTAGGGTTTTCTCCAAACGATAGGGTCCAACATATTGTGCATGTTGAGCTCCGCTGCCTTCTTTCCCTGTTGATGTCATTTCTACCTGGATCTGTAATTCTGCAATGTGTATGTGCTGATGAGCTGGAATTTCTCTCTCTGCAGTTCTTTAAATTCCCACTTTGCAGCTGTGCAAGCAAAGCACTCTCTTTTTGCGTTAGTCCACTTGGTTGCAGATTTTTGTCTTCCTCCTCTTTCTTTCCTCTCTCTCTCACATGCGTGTTTTCTCGCTGGGTCTGCCTGGCACGCTGATGGACGACGGAGTTATTTTAATGTTCAAAGAGGGGAATCTACGATCCAAGCCCAAGGAGCATGATGCTGGTGATCTGAGCTCCGCACGCCTTGTTCTCTCTGGGAGCTGTTCAAGGCAGAGCCAGAGCCAGAGCAGCGGAAGAGCTGCGGCCCGCAGTTGCGATTGACATTGAAAGCAGCCAATCCCGTCGTCTCTCACCTCCTTCTCCCCTCCTCCTTCCACTACCTTTTCTTTTCCATCAGCAGCAGTTGCTGCCTCTGCCTGCTACAGAGCATCATCATCAATGGCAACAGCAAACACCTAAGTTTATCGGCTTACTGATAAGGCACAATTAAGTATAGTTTAATGTTTATATTAAGACCCAAACACGGACTTTTTATTTCTCTGAATTTTACTCCTCCACTACACAGCTGTACTTAGAGAGTGTTAAAGAAAGGCTGACATTGTGACAGGAAACAGGAAAGGAAAAAAAATCCCCACTACTCTGAAAATGAGCTTGAGAAATTCAGTGATTGTTTGATTCTGGAAGACCTACACCTTCTGTGAGTTTTACCCTTTAGAGAGAGCCTTTGCGGGGGTGGGACAAAGCAAAAAAAAGGGGGGGGGGGGAGAAGGCCAATACTGTAACTACTGAACTGAGAGACCTGCTTTTGGGTTTAATAGGAGCAAACAGACTTCAGGTCCTTAGATGAAGATTAAAAATGGCATAGCCACTATATTAATTAGAAATACAGGAGAAAATCCAGGGATTAGATGGCAACAGGAACTGATTCCCAGATCCACAGGTCCTATACTAGCAGCACAAGAAAACTTTCACTGTTTTTGTCCAAGTACTTATGCCTGTGTTTGCTCTTCAGAGCTGAAGGGGGAGGATTCTGCAAATATGATTCAAGTTAGGTGCAAGCCTATGTATATTCCGGATTCGGGACAATACAACAGTTCCAGCCAGACTCCAGGGCTACCAAGCTGAAACCATCATCACACACAAACTCCATTTTTACCTTCTCCACTTCAGACAGAAAACTGATTGAGGTACTCTTATCAAATTGCAACTGTGACACAACACAAAGCAAGGATTCTTCAGCCAAAGAGGGAAGCCTTGACAAGCCTGTAAAAGACAGGGAGAGTAAGTAGAGGGCCAAACTTGGACAAACTTTACCATTATATGTTGCTCATTGAGCAAAAAGACTATTTCCAGGTTTGTTTCTTGTTTTGGTTTTGCTCTCTTTTCATGAGGGGAATTTACCTTTTTAAAATAACTATATGTACAGACGGCAACTGCTGATGTAAATTGGAATAAAACTAGAAATTGGCTCTTTACCTATATCAGCAGCAACACAACTCTACCCAACAGGTTGCAGAGGAGTAACAAGATGAGGTGGGAGGAAACCAGGCCAGTGGACTGAAAGCTTAAAGCAACTAGAAGATATCCTCCTGTCTCTTTAGGAAACAAAACCACACCACTTGCTTTGATCTTCACCTCCTTTGCTCTTTATGGTTCATCTTTACTCGCTTCCAGACAGTGCCACTACAGTAAACTGCCAGCAAACTCCAAAATACCACAAACTGTCCCCATTCCTCTGCTTCCCTTCAGACCTCGATCACCCTGTGTGACCTCTCACTGAGACTCCTGTGCTGAGGGCTGCCTCTAACTTTTGGCAGCAGCACCCTCTGTCCTCACAGGTGTTTCCTTTCCACCCCTACTAAATTAAACTCCAAACTGCCATTTCTCCAAGCTCCCTCCCCCAAATCTTTCATTAAGCATTGCTCTTCCCCCACCTGAACACACCCCCAACAGCTCCTCTTTAATCCTTGCTCCCCCCTAGGAGCCCCGGTGTATCACCTCGCGCACCTGAGCCCGCGGTCCCTCACCGAGGAGGGAGGAAAGGCAGGTGTGGACACCGATGCCACCAACCGGGTCTGCACTTCCCCACGCCGTGCACCCCTCCCCTCCGCTCTGCACACACCGGCGGAGCCGTGCGGGGGAGATGAGAGGAGGCAGCGGGCCCTGCTGGCAGCCACGGTGACATGGCGTCGGCGCGGCACCGGTCTTCCGAGCAAAAGTGTGTGTGCGGGGTCTGGGGCTGAGGTGGGGGGGAGGGAGGACTGCATGGGGTCCTGCTGTGGCGTGGCGAAGCGGAGGCTGTTAGGAACGACGGCTGAACAGGCGGCTGAGGCCGAGGGGTGAGGCGCAGCCTGCCCGTGGCACCAGCTGAACCTGCTCCAGGTGTGGCGCGGGGCGCAGACCTGGCAGCGCTGACAGACACCGGCGCTCAAAATCCCAATCGCGACGACCGGAAACGCCAGGACGGATTCAACAGGACGGTCTCGCAGATCCTGCGACACGGTTGAAAACATGTCTCTGAAACTTCAGGCACAAGGCACCTTCGACACGGGATGGGTGCGTTGGGGTGTGTGCGGCTCCGCGGCGGGAGCAGCCCTGCCCTGGCCACTCTCCGCGCCACAGAAATCATGCGTTGGGGGAAACCGAAATGTGTCGTGTTTTCACACCTTTCACTCCACCTTAAGTGTTGTGTCTGTCTTCTCCCCTCCCACCCCCACTACGAAGACATCCCTACACAGACAGTAACGGGCAATACTGGGTTGCAGGAATGTGAGCATAACTTTCAGAAAATGGAAAAAAAAATGTTTAAATTAGTAAATTATCCACATATTAGCAATGCAGGGGGTGAACATCAGCACAGATCTTTACTCTTAGCATCGTTTTAAATTCCAAGATTTGTATTTTAAAGGGCATTTAATAGGTGATTATGATGTCTGTATGTAGATGAACTGTATCTGGGTCATGATATTAATAGAAAGATGAGCAATCAGACAATATTGTCCATCCAAGACCCGACTTGTGTATTTTACAGTTTGCTTCCATTGGGCATTGGGGAAAATGAGTTACAAATCCCCACCTTCTGCCACAAAATATGTGTCAGTGTCACAGTTGGAATAAGATCAAAAAACTTGGTAAAGTTCATATGATCCTGACTGGAAGATCAGCAAGTTTAGAAACAAACAAACACACCTTTACCTTTTTAGTTTTTTATTATAATATTTTGGTTCTACAGGAATATTCTTCTGTATGGCCTGTTGCAACAATTTTGACCTTTTGTCCTAAAGTCTGTCTGAAAAAAAATGTTTGGACACTTATTCCTGAATAATCGAATGCTGTTTATTTTATTAGTTCATATAGAGCAAAATCCCATTTATCTGTACCCCTTTGATCTGAAACTCACTCCTTTGAATCTAGGTTATGTCCCCCTGGTATGAATTACTTATACAATAACTCCCTCAATTATCTGAAGCCCTGTTTATCCAAATGTTTTGATGTTCCAAAAGTATTTTGAATAAACAGGGCTCTACTGTCGTTGGATGTATCAGATATCTTTGGGGATGCATATAGGATGATTTCCCCTGACCTTATTCTGTATCAACTTGTGCTAAATAGAACAGACAGTATAAACTTAAGTGTATAGTTAGGCTATTGGCACCATCTTCAGTATTTTTACTTCTTTCCCCATTAATTATTTTTCTTTTGTTGTCCTCTTTAAAGGACTAAATCTCTGAAATTACACAACTCAAGGACCCAACACAGATGCCAACAAAAGTTTTCCTTGAGCAAGAAGTGAATAAAAAAGTAATTATCTAGAATTTTGCTCAGTTTTATCATACTTATGAAAGAAAGCAGAGCAAAATTGTTTGCATTTTTTTACATATTTCACCCACTTCCATTGACACTAGCTTATATCTAAATGAAAGTCCTTATGCTCATTTATTTACTTAGATGCTTGCCATTGCCTTTCTTCTTATTCCCGTGAGGATCTTAAGGGTCAAGATGGATCATGAAATTATGCAAGAAGCTAGAGGAAAAAACAGGTCTATGAGGACATTTTATTCAATATTTTCCACTTACTCAGTTGCGTGTATTTGTGGAGTTAATAATAAAACTTTTTAAGAGGAACTGTAAGGCTTCCAAGAAAAGACACCAATAAACTTGTGTATTTAGCATAGAATGAATCAATAGTGGTCTCATGGTAAGAAGAATTTCACATAAACTAGGAATTTGTCTCCAATTAGAATAACCTAATAGCTAGTACCAATTATAAGGACATATTAAAGATAAAAATATTGAGCATTCACAATGTCAGGATTCATTATCACATCCTGATTATATGTTCCATCCACATACCTATGAACACGTGACACCCCTTTGATAAATGGTATCAGGAATAAAGTATTTTGGGAATTAAACATTGTATAAATACTCCACAATAAACTGAGCCAGTTATTTGAGGGACATTTAGGCAAAATCATAATATCTGTATTAAGAATAATGATATAAATCTGCAACATCTGCAAACAGATGCAAACAGTCTAAAATTGAGAATTTTTCCCCTTTGCATTAGATATCTACCATATTCCTAACAGGCCCAGGTAGACCCTAAGAAAAGAAATAAAAGGATTTCAGTAAGTGGATGGTGTTTCAAATTCTTGGAACATCCTCAGCATTCATACACTTTTTCTACTAGCCACCAAGTGCTGAGAAACTCGAACTAGTTAATATTGGTTACTGGAAGACAGTGATTCCACAAAAAATTCCATTTTAGCAGCTCCTAAACTGGTCCACCTTGCTCAGCAGAGGCATACCATGATAGTAGTTAGATACTTCGGAGGTTTTCACACAGAAAAATGAACTATTAGCTTGTCATCTATATATAATCTCTTTTTTCAAGCCAGGTTAAGGTAAGGGCTTGTAGAATGTTTAATAACAAAACAGATAACTGCTTCCATGGTATTACTTCCTCTGGACTGGAGACTGTCTTTATTCTTTTGGAAATATTAATGTCCTTTTCTCAAGCCTTTTTCTGCCATTGCTGGTGCTTCACAGAACTGTTAAACTATTAATAAATAAAAAGATCTTTCCAGCTTAATAAAGCAATGTGAACCTGTGTGAAGTTTTTTTTTCATACACTGAGGTTTTTATTTCATAAAAATATGAATGCTCTATGCAGATACATTCATAGGTACAATGTGTGAAGCTTTTGACTGGGTCTTGAGGGAAACCAAACTTGGAAGCAATCAGATGCTTCAGGATGAATATGGATATGTGGCAACCGACCTGTCTTTGAGGTACAAGAGACCAAAAGCATGTCTGTCTTGAGTTAGTCAGATCACATGTCCGCCTACCCTAATACTGTGTCTCCAATGGTGCCTCTAAACACAAACTTAGGGAAGAATAAGTCCAGGGCAAGTGTGTATGATTCTTCCCTGCAGTATTCTCTCAGGATCCAATTGTTTTCAGCTCAGGGACTTTCTGAGCTAGATGTCGTTTCTGTGTATGCTGTAGTCCTCAACAGATTTCTTTCTCCATGAGCTTGTTTTTCTCTTCCCTTAAAAACTTGACACCATGACAGATGGCCAGCTTTCTCTTCAGATTATGTGCATACTTCCCAGAAGAGAGTGAGTCCTTGAGATAAGTACCATCCATTGATCGATACTCAAGAACCCCAAAAATGAAGAAAATTATGAGTGAGGCACAATTCTTGAAATCCCGCAGCTGGATGGAGCAGTTCCAGCTGCAAGGTTACTGCTCAGGAAGCCTAGAAACAGTAGAGCTGAGAGACCAGAGTATTTGGTGGTTAAGATGTTGGAAATAGGTATGTGAAAACAGAAACACACTTTTTGGCTGTGCTTTTCTGTTGTGGGGCAATTCCACCCATTCAGCTTCTGCCACAAAATGCTGTGTGTGGTCTGATGACAAGCTGGTGGACTATATCATAAAGAAGTGAACGTTGAGCATGTACTAGCAGCTATCATTAATATTTCATTGGCACTCTAATAATATGCAGTGAAGTTGTATGATGTCAATTGCACTAAATCACATTTTCTAGATTTTATCACAGATCATTCAGTGGAACATTTAGTCAACCTTCTAGAATATACCTGCATTTCTCTGCAGAGATTTCAAGTAGGCTAAAAGGTTTTGATCAAAATGAACAAGTAAAAATATTAATTCTCTAGACCACAGGGGATCTTTTACCAAAGAAAGTAAGACATGCAGTTTGAGTTAAACATGCACAGTAGTTTTAGCTATATGTGCAACACAAGGTTTTGATGAAAAAGGAATCAGGATTTACTATACAACTAGGTATGGATGCCTGGCTGGATGCATGTTTCATGTGTGCACACAGGGGTACTTGTGAGATAAGCCAGGCAATGTAACTATTGGGCTGACAACAATGCAGAAATGAACGGAAGCAATGCAATATTTGTATGTTAGAGGAAAATACATCATCCTTGATCCAACCGGCTGAGGGAGGTGAAACTGTTGCTATTCCACATGCCCATGTTCGACCATTAGCAAGGCTGGAGATGTATAGCCAGCAGATATACACACACAGCACACATATAAATCAGTGGTGGATGCAGGTGGAAACATAGTGACAGAGAATGAGGGAAAAGCTGAGATAACTAAATGCCTTCTTTGCCTCAGTCTTTAACAGTAAGATCAGTTCTGCTCCAGGTACACAGCCCCCTGAGCTGGAAGACAGAGACAGGGAGCAGAATGAAGCCCAAAAAATCCAAGGGGAAATGATTGGCAACCTGCTACAACACGTAGACAACACACAGGTCTATGGGGCCAGATGGGATCCGCTCAAGGATACTAAGGGAACTGGCAGAGGTGCTCACCAAGCCACTTTCAATCATTTATCAGCAATCTGGGCTAACCAGAGAAGCCTCACTTGACTGGAAGTCAGCAAATACGATGCCCATCTATAAGAAGGTCCGGAATGAGGATCCTGGGAACTAGAGGCCTCTCAGCCTGACCTCTGTGCTGGAGAAGACTATGGAGCAGATCATCTTCAGTGTCATCACACAGCACATGAAATATAACCAAGCAATCAGGCCCAGTCAGCATGGGTTTATGAAAGGCAGGTCCTCCTCAACCAACCTGATCTCTTTCTATGACAAGGCAACCTACTTAGTGCATGAGGGAAGGGCTGTGAATGTTGTTTACCTGGAGTTCAGTAAAGCCTTTGACACTATTGCCCCCAGCATTCTTCAGGAGAAACTGTCTGCTCATGGCTTGAACTGGTATACTCTTGGCTGGCTAAAGAACTGGCTGGATGGCCAGGCCCAAAGATTTGTGGTGAATGGAAATAAATTCAGTTGGTGGCTGGTCACAGGTGGTGTTCCCCAGGGCTCAGTATTGGGGCCAGTTCTCTTTAATCTCTTTATCAATGATCTGGAAAAGGGGATTGAGTGGACCCTCAGTAAGTTAGGAGATGACACCAAGCTGGGCAGGAGTGTTGATCTGCTGGAGGGTAGGAAGAGTCTACAGGATGATCTGGACAAAATGGATCAATGGGCCAAGACCAACTGTATAAGAATGAACAAGACCAAGTGCTGGGTCCTGCACTTGGGTCACAACCACTCCAGGCAGCGCTATAGGCTCAGGGAAGAGTGTCTGGAAAGCTGCCTGGTGGAAGAGCATCTCTGGGTGTTGACTGACAGCCGGCTGAACATGAGCCAGTAGTGTGCCCAGATGGCCAAGAAGGCCAACAGCATCCTGGCTTGTATCAGAAGTAATGTGTCCAGCAGGACTAGGACAGTGAACGTCCTCCTTGTACTCAGCAATAGTGAGGCTGTACCTTGAATACTGTTTTCAGTTTTGGGCCCCTCACGTTAGAAAGACACTGAGGTGCTGGAAGTCAGTTCAGAGAAGGGCAACAAAGCTGGTGAACAGTCTGGTGAATAAGTCTTGTGAGGAGCAGCCAAGGGAACTGCAGTTGTTTACCCTGGAGAAAAGGAGGCTGAGAAGAGAGCTTATTGCTGTCTACAACTACCTGAAAGGGTCTTGTAGCATGGAGGATGTTGGCCTCTTCTCACAAGTAGCAAGTGATAGGACAAGAGAAAATGGCCTCAAGTGCACTAGGGGAGGTTTAGATTGGATATTAGAAAAAAATTATTCTTGGAAAGGGTTGTCAGGCATTGGAACAGATGTCCCAGGGAAGTGGTGGATTCCCTGTCCTTGAAGGTGTTTAAAAGATGTGTAGATGAGTTTCTTAGGGACATGTTTTAGTGCCAGTGGGGCCGGCCTCCATGGTCTTGACTGTCTCTTCCAACCAAAATGATTCTGTGATTCTATGATTCTATATATACCCATATACACTACATATCTACTACATGTCTACATGTCTGGACACACAGTTTCTAGACAGACTCTTGGAGCACTTGTGAACATAGACAGCACTGGTGTACTTATCTTTACCAACTCTGGCTGAGCAGGATGGAAGTCTGTTATTGAGAATATATGTATATATGCACAAGGAGGATGTCTCCAGTAACTGGACTCATGCAGTCAGTCTGCCGAGTAGCTGGCCCCTGGATCCCAGTCTGCTCAGTTTCTAGCACCTGCACGTACAAGACCGTGCGGCCACGCCTCACTTCTCCTCTCCATGCCCCCACTCCTTTGTGCTCTCACCCCTGGACATGCACAGGTGCTCTCACACCCAGAACTGTCCCTTAGAGACCCCCTCATGCCCTTGCTCCTAGGTCACTTCACCTCCTCACCAGCTGGTTTGGCTTGATCTTCCCTAGTGATCACATACACACACACACACATGCACACACGCACACACGCACACAGAGTCAGTCCCCATGTCACAGACATGGGCGCCATCCAGCCTGTGGGCTGTCTCCAGCTGCTGGACTCACACCCTCTTACACATCTGCACATAGAATAAAGACCCCTCACCCTGGAAATATTTAGAAAAGAGTTTAATGAGAGTACAGGACAGACTGCACTGATAAGGCACAGGGCATAGCCCGGCAGCCATTCTGATTATCAGCCCTTTTTACTCACCCCTCTGTTTCACCACTCCTGTCCCTCCTCAAATCACATAAACCTCTTCCTTTCTCCACCTTTGATTCCTCCCCTAAACATCCCAGAATAAGTCCTGTGTGATCCAGAAATGCTTTTCCTTTTCACATGTCCCACCCCTAGGCAGTCAGCCCTTTATCCAGAAAGCTGAGCGGAGAGTCCTTGATGTGGGTTCCTGCCATCCGCTGTGGTCCTGTGCTCATCTAGGACTGTGCTGATGGCCCCTGTGATGCGCCTGGGGGTAGGCCAACAGGGTATTTATCCTGTTATCGTCTCTCTGAGCGCCTTCATGGGCTTTTACACACAACTCAACATTGTATATGTTATAGAATCATAGAATCACTTTGGTTGGAAGAGACCCTTAAGATCATGGGGTCCAAAACCATGTCCCTAAGAGCCTCACCTATACATCTTTTAAACAGCTCCATGGATGATGACTCCGCCACTTCCCTGGGCAGCCTGTTCCACTGCTTCACAACACTTTCCATGGAGGAATGTTTTCTAATATCCAATCTGAACCTTCCCTGGCACAATTTGAGGCCATTTCCTGTTGTCCTATCTCTTGCTGCTTGGGAGAAGAGCACAACACCCTCCATGCTACAACTTTCTTTCAGGTAGTTGCAGACAGCAATGAGGTCTCTGCTCAGCCTCCTTTTCTCCAGGCTAAGCAAGCCCAGTTCTCTCAGCTGCTTCTGATAACACATGCTCCAGACCCCTCACCAGCTTTGTTGCCTTTCTCTGAATTCTCTCCACCACCTCAATGTCTTTGCTGTCTAATGCCGTTGAATAATTTGTCTTTTAACTACAAGAAGGACTTGGTTCCTTGGTTACACTAGCCTGGCATTCCTGCCATAGGGAGAGTTATAGAAATGACCCTCAGGCAGGAATTGTGATCTGGAGGTGTGCCATATCTCTTGGAAGATAAGGCATACTGGCATTTGACACATAGTGGGAAATAGAAAAGTGCACAGATTTGTAGCGATGTAGCACTGACTGGGAATTTGAGAAGAGGACATCCAGCCTTGGTTCTCACAAAATACTGGAAGGCACAATCAGAGGTGAAGACATGCCAGCAACTGATGGCAGTTGCAAAATGATAAAGGGTTCCATGCTACATAAAAATGCACTGTCTCAGGTGTTGGGTAAAAGATGAGCAAAGAGATTGATGAGGTGAAAAAGTATGACTTTAGCCTTTTTATTCACAGGAAACAAAAGACATTGCTCAAAAACAATAAAAAAGAGTGCCAAGATAAGCAATGTGCAAAGACAACAAAGGAGCCAAGAACCTGAGGCCACTACGCACCAGTGAGCAGACCTATGTCTATTCATCAAATTAACACACATAGCAGTGGCAAGTGCAAAAGATAAGCTTCTAAGGAAGACGGGTCACATGAGGCAATTCCTGACTTAGGACAGTAGTTGGGATGAAAACTTCAAGGCAGGTGTAGGTTGGCAACACCCATCACACCTGAGAGCAGAATCAAGCATAAGGCAATAGGAAGAGTTTCATCTGATGGAAGAAAGTAAAAAACTGATGAACAATTCGAGGGGTCAAAAGGATATTGTTCAGCAACAGGAAAACAGCTTGCAAGAAGGCAAGAAGGGAGATGCAATTTTGAAGATTTTCATGCTAAGGTCTATTAATTGGTGCAGATGGTTGCTTATACTGGCCAAAATACTGGGTTTAAATCACAAACAAAATCAACATAATTTCCCTTAAAATGCATTTCCTAACTGCAGAAATCATTTGTTCAATCAGGAAAAAAAAAAAAAAATCAACAAATCTCACAAACAACATACAATGAAATACTAACACCTTCCTCAGTAACTGAATTTTCTTCGGAGCCTTTCTGCTTAGTAACAAAGAGGCCCAAACATGTTCAGAATGGGACGACCAGATACTAGATGGAATATTTATTAGATATTAGAAAAATATTATAGAATCATAGAAACATTTTGGTTGGAAAAGACCCTAAGATCATAGAGCCCAAGCATTACCTAGCACTGCCAAGTTCACTATTTAAACCATGTCCCTAAGAACCTCATCTACGCATCTTCAAAATACCTGCAGGGATGGTGACTCCACCACTTCCCTGGGCAGCCTGTTCTGATGCCTGAAAATCCTTCAGTGAAGATTTCTTTCCTAATATCCAATCTAAACCTCCCCTGGCACAACTTGAGGCCATTTCCTCTCGTCCTATCACTTGTTATTTGGGAAAAGAGTCCAACACCCTCCATGCTACAACCTCCTTTCAGGTAGTTGTAGACAGTGATAAGGTCTCTCCTCAGCCTCCTTTTCTCCAGATTAAACAAGCCCAGTTTCCTCAGCTGCTCCTATAAGACTTGTGCTCCAGATCCTTCACCAGCTGTGTTGCCCTTCTCTGAACTCTCTCCAGCACCTCAATGTCATTCCTGTAGTGAGGGGCCCAAAACTGAACACAGTATTCAAGGTGCAGCCTCACCAGTGCTGAGATTTTATTTGTATTACTAGATACTGGAACAATATTTAGACAATTGAGCTATGCTAACACTGCTAACATAAAAGTACAATTAGTATTTATCAAAGACTGAAAAATCCAGCTCCAGAATCTGTGAGGTAACAAAGAGCAAAGAATTGTAGGAAGGGATTTCAGGCTCTCTAAAATCTATGTTTAATGGCTTTTTTTTTTTTTTTTTAAGGTAAAGGAAGTTCTGAAGTTTCTGTAGAACCATTCAAGCACCAGAGGGTCAGAGTTCCTAGCTGCACAGGCGATCCAGCTTTTCAGAGAAAATGCCAGCCTGTTGGGAAAGCCTCTAACAAAATAAAACAATACACAGTTGAAAGTTATAAGGATGGCCGAAAGGTGAAGAGCAAAGTGCTTTTTTAAATCCCTACCTGCTGGCAATATAAAAAACTTAAGCAAACTATTGCATTGTAGTGATTAAATGATTCAGCTGGAACACAAATAAAGTGTTAAGAACTGGTTGAATAAACAAACTTTGGAAAATAGGACTCTGTCCTGTTACACAAGTTTTGCTTTTGATTTACCGCATGAGCTTGGGCAAGTCGCTCTGACCAAGAATTGCCAAACTAACTAGTGAGTTTATGTGTCACAGGTATTTACCACTCCATTGGCAGAGGCTGTTACCAAAAGTTGCAGAGCCTCTGCCCTCCTAAACATCAGTCCTATTAAAATTAGCTAAAAGTAGGCAGCCCAGAACTGAGATGTCTCAAATCCCATTACTGCTCTTAGCTTCCTTTTCTTTGTTTCATTCCTTTTCAGAAAATATTTCCAACTCACCTGCTCTTTATGGTATACTTGAAGATCCTTGAAAAGGATGCTTGAAAAGTCTGAGATTCTTGAAAAGTTGTATTAATATCAGGAATGCATTCTTCACATATTATTTAGTTTTTTTCACCTGCCTAGAAATGAGAACAACAAACGCTCCAACAGCAGGACTGAAGGATCATTTTTTATTTTTTTTTTTACAATGCACTGACTTTTTCAACAGTTTTGCTGAAAAGCTGGTGTCCTGGTTTTGTTAAAAAACAAGTTTCTCTTTTAGTGAATTTTGCCTGTCAGCTAAAGCCTTCATATTAGCTGCATTTTTCTGGAGAACCAGATACATGTTTTGGTAAACCCAGCAATGGAATGCAAACTTATTGATAAGCACGGATGGACATCTCGCGAGAGGGGCAACGAGAAAACTGATGACCGAGAGACTGACCAATGGTGTATAACATTCCATTCACGTGAATACTTCATATGAAAGTGGGAGATCACGAGGATCTCGTCCCTTTTTCCTTCCCTTTTTCCTCATGGCTGACATTAGGAGAGGACCTTGCTGGTCGTCCCTGCGAACTGAAGCCTAGTGAGAGACTGAATCCAGCTCCGGTTGGCTACAGAGTCTAATCCAGGACTTTGGGTGCTGGCTCTGCAGTTGCTGAGACTTTCAAGATTGGTTTTGTATATTTTGTATTATTTTCTCTATTCTTATTAGTAGCATTAGTAAAACATCTTTAATTTTTCCAACTCTCTTCTCTCTGTCCTTCTTTTCCTCCCAATCGCCTGTTCTGAGTGGGAAGGGGGGAGAGGGAGGGGCAAAAAGGGAGAAGTGGGGGGAGAGGAGGTTAACAATACATCTGTCAGGGTTTGATTGTCACCCCACAATCTTAGCCCTCGACAGCTGGGACATAACTGCTCTGAAGAATAGTTCATGAACCCCATCGGAATAGCAGCGCACGCGTTAGCATGGGTGCCTTCTTCAGGTTTCTCCTGCCAAGTGAAAAGTTCTCTTAGAAAAGCAGTACATCAGATCACCTGCTTTTTTTTTCACAGGTCACATACACTTAAGGATGGATTGTGCCCTCTAGGCATGGGCTTGACTCAAATGCAGTACAGCATGTACTATAGGAGTAGAGTCCCAGAAGGCTTCAATTTTTTCTCTGCCTTTTCCACCATCATCTTTTTACGTACTTCGTCTATGTTATCCTTTTTTTTGTGTGTGTCCAGAATTTCAGGAAATGCTAAGAAAATTATCTCAATAGATATAATGGGTTTTTTTGAGAGCTTCATAAGAGCAAAATTCCAAATGCCATCTTTACTCTTTATACACCTAAATCTGAGTAAGAAAATCTCTAGGCAATGATTCACTATTAAACAACCAGATAAAAGCCTATGGAATTTCCACAGTTTGTCATCACCTGAGAGACTTTCCTTCACCTCTTTTCTTTGCACATCTCCTGAGATGGAGCTGGTTGATTTCAGAATGGCAGATCTGTAAAATACAAAATAAGAAAAAAAAAAAACCCTGTTCTGGAGAAATCAAAAACCATTTGCTAAATCTACAGTGTTCATTGTGGCAAGGTAGAAGTCTCTAGGTCTTCCCTTGTGGCAAGACTCGCATGACACTCATTAATAAAGAAAAAAAGAACTTTGAATTCAATATATGCCCTCATCAGCTCATACGCAAAGCTCCCATTAATGTTGATGAAAATTACATGGATACCGTGATGGGACAGTAGATCCCTGGTTGAGTTAGAAGTGTCTGCAGGAAAAGAGAACAAACTAATAGTGTTTGTACAATGTACTTTTTTTTTCCCCCCAGTGCTCCAAAAGATGCTTTTAAATATTCTAACTCAACAGCAGTTTTGTGCTTTTTTACAGATGTGAATTTTCAAACCCTGAGTTATTTCATTACATAATACCACTGGTATTTAAAATGTCAGACTCAAACTACATTTCCCAGTGTGAAAGCTGAATACCAGTGCCTGAAGGAAAGTTTTATAGCATCGATTAACTGCAGCCATTTGTAGAACTGACAAAGAGCTGCGTAAAAGGTTTATTTTGACTTTTAGATGTGAGTATTGTGCATCATTTTTATAACGTGCAAGCCAACAATGATGTACTTTGTTATTGCAGGTCAGAACAACTTCACCCTAGCAGATAAATCACAGAGACTGACATTAGAAGTCCCAAAACTTCCAAGTCACAGGAAGAGGTATTTCATTGGGTTTTCCATTTGTCCACTAAAATGAAGAACACACAGCTTATGTGGAAAGAAATACTAGTGAAACAGCCTGAACTGGAATTGTAGAAGTAAGCAAAACACCTGTAATGAACTTAGATGGAGAGAGTGTTGTATGTCTCTTAAAAGTCTGAAGACCAGGTCCTGAGCCTAGACTTTTAAACCATGCATCAAGTAAACAAACATCAGTGGTGGTAAAGTCAAGATATGGCCTTAACACTGTTTTCATTCTGGTGGACATTTTTGCAAAAAAGAACACTTTTTAAAAGGAGAATTCCTGCTGCACCTATGTTGTTCATATTATCATTTACAGATTATTAAATTTTATGCTACAATTTGATGTAAAAGTCCAAACCTGAATAAAAGCTGTATCTTAAGAAGTTTTGGTCAGGTATGTGACAATCTGCCAGTGCTGACTCTCCCCAGTTCACAGAGACAGACTTGTTGGTACAGAAGATAAAATACTTTACCCAACATCATTTGAGAAGTCTACAACTGAAACAGGGTTGAAAACAACTTTGGAGTGCCAATCTAGCAGCCACCAGGCATCTTTTTTTAATCTTATTTCTTGCCAAAAGCCATGAAACCCTGGGACACTGAAAAGCAAAACCAAACCAAACCAAACCAAACAAACCCCAAACCAAACAAACTTTCTGCCAAAGCTCAGCAACTTAGTATGTGTCATGAAGTCCATCTGATTATTGATGATGTGAACTCAAGCTGGCTACCCCAAAGGAGATAAGTAGAAAAAAATTTGCTTGTAAAACAGAGAATCGTGAAGAGTTGAGAACCAAAAGGGTCAAGATACTGTTCTTGTTCCCATTACAGTAAAAATTGTGCTATCATTAACAACAGTTGCAGATATTTGTTACTCATAGGCATTCTGGATAGAGCTCTAGGTGGCATAAACAGGAACAGGGACACACCGAGTAAGCCAGATGAGAATAATATATATATAAAGAGAAGGAAAGATATAGGTCTATGGATAAACTACACTAAATCCTACTGTTCAAGAGATCCTTCTGCAAATTGTACCTGTTTATATATGGCAGACTCATGAATAGCTTTTTGACAGCATCTCAGTTCTATGTGAACCTTAGTCAGATGTTGGATTACCAAGATCACTTAAAAATTTCTATCTCACCTGTAAAGATTTGGATGATTACAAGTCAAAAACTTCTTGCCCTCTCATGCAGAAATCATGCTGGTAGCTCTGCCAGCATTAGTAACAGTACAATGCATTTAAGCTATTCCTAGCTACTCATACAACTGTGGAAAATAATGTAGCATGTTACCTTTGTGTTCTGTATTGTCTAAGGTAAGGTCTTGAAAACAAATATACACATGACTAACTTCAAATAAGGAATTTCATAGATGGTTCTCCTGGCTGGCCAATAATTTTTGATCTTGTAGATTCACAGTAGTGAATTGTTGTCTGTACAGTGATACATGTATGGAGGGCACAACACACTTAAATTGGTGTGGTCTGGCAGCTCTTCCCTGTACACGAGATTTCCATTTTATCTTTTTTCACATCTTCCTCCATTCTCCTATTCCTAAGGCACCTAGTGCAAATGTATGTTACTACCCTCTAGTGGTCAGCGTCGCAAAGTTAAAAGGCCTAATAAACACAGCTGGGGTAAGGGGTCCTTATCTCAGATTGCAGACGGGTTTTGCAACTAATACTATTGGGATCCGCCCCACAAATACATTTTGTTTGGCAGAATTGAAGCCTGCATGCATGTGAACAGATCCATTACACACATGTGGGTTGCCCTAACCTGCAGGGGTAGGATGGGTAAACTGGAGTTAGAGGTAAGAACTCTAATTCTAAAACAGGCTGCAAAGTTCTCTTTGCTTACATCTGTGGCTCCTCAGAGAATGGAGCCCCTGTGAATAGCATCTTCAAAATTCTTCTGGGTCTTGTCTGTTGATTTCTTAGGTGTTTGCACAGCAGGTGCCTATGGCTGCATCTAATAATAACTCACTGTCAGTCACTTTTCAGTATTGGCAGTAGTCATTTTCTATTATCAGTTCTAACTCCTTTAAGTATTAGTGTGATATATATTATGGCATGAATACTGTAGAGGTCTGAAAGTATGAACAGACAAGCTCAGATCTACAGCTAGTGTAAATTAGTATTAGTGCCACTGACCTTATGGATCATATTTGAAGTGAAAATTTATTAAGCTTTCTGTGCCTTTTCACTAAAAGAAACTCCCCTGTCTAGTGAACTTTTAGCTTTCAATTTAAGCAAAGCTGCCAGTAAACTGACACACAGTGGTTGTCCTAATTTTTAAAAATTTTAATAGCTATTACCTGCAGTTCTGGGGAATACTTAAACTGCACATTTAAGCCTCCTTTGATCATGAATTGGTTAATCATGTGAAAACACACTACAAAAGACTTGAACAGAGCTTTCTTGACTGGACTAATGCCAAAGCTATAAACCAATATCTTGGTGCTGAAAGCTATAAACAGTTCCATGAGTGGCTTAGGATTGCATCTTAAGAACAATTTGTATGCATTATTCTGCATAACTGTACATCTGGTGACAATAGAAAACATGGTACATAAACAGGCGCAGCCAAGGTGACAGACAGTAAATTCAAGTAATCACTGGCCTTTTCTATATTGAAGCTTTTGTGGTTCCCTCTAACAACCAGACTACACTGGTACAGAAAAGCACTAACATAGCTTTCTAGGGCAGACAAGGAGTCAAAAGCTGCTAAAAAATTGGCTTCACTACTTCGGAGAGGAATGGGTAAAGGCCATGGGACAGAAAAGCATTTGTGGTCTCTCTCACTTCCCTTCAATGCCTGTTGTCTGCAAATAACAAGATTTTAACCTCATCACTGACACTGTGGAGACCATGGTTCCGCCAACTGTGCAATGCAGCCTGGTACCCACCTTCGTGAAACTATGGGGGAAATTTCCCTTTCAGCTTGCCAAAACCACAGTGTGGTTGGCAACATGGGGTAAAAAATCAAAGAAATAATAACTGGAAAATGGTTGCAGTAAAATGATTTTTATGTTGTGGTATCCATTTCCAGTAGTAGAAAAAGAAATTTCTCTCCATAACTTTCACCTCATGGGCTCCCATTGCTGATAAAGGTATTTTTTTTTTCCATAGAAATAAAGAAGCATCAATTTCTGAGGAACTTGGATTGCTCTGGAACTAAAACATTCTTACTTACAATGCATAAAGGCATTTCATGGGAGTCAGAGTGCAGGACAAAGACATAGAGAAGACTCTTTCTTTCAAAAGAGTTACATTGAAGTGTTTCTTTTTTTTGTTTTGTTTTTCCAAACTAACCTTTAATTTTGGATAATGAAAATAAAAGTGATACTGTATATTTTCAGAAGAAGTGACCTGTTACTCTTAGGTCTGACATGGTTTTAGTTCAGGACAAAAAGGTCAGTTAGCATATGGTGGCGAGTCTGATGTTTGAGCTGTAGGTGGTGGTGTTGCTTTATGGGAGTTTAAGATCAGTGAGGATGGACTACTTAAAAGGACATAACTAGAGACAAATTTGGGTAGCTAATGAATCAGTTGCCTGGCAATAGTCACCTTTCCTTCATCCTCAGTTGCTCACACAACATATTTTAGAAAAGTGAATAAATATGGAAGTCTTATATTTCAACATGATTTAGGAAGAGAGGTAGAATAGCAATGCAAGCACAAGTAGACAGATGCCAATCAAATAGTGGTAGAGGTTATCTTTATCAATACAGTGCTTAATGACAATTCTTTTCATCATTTTGCCTTTTTTATGTAAACTCATTCTTTAGTTATGTGGTGTCTTAGATTTCAGAGTACCTTTCACAGTAGCCTTGGTTTTGGTTTCAGTCAGCACATATGCAATTTGTCTTGCAGGCAAAGCCTAATCCAATACCCAGTGGAGATAATCGACTTGAGTGGGTTTTGCATACCCAGGTATCCCATTGATTTAGTGTTTGTATACAAATTGAGGAATTAAACCTTACATCTCTACAAACCAATGCAGCCACTGTTCCTACTTAAAGGAAATTTTGACCTACCTTGTGGTTTAGAACTTGTCTGTAAAACCATCTGTCTCACTTCATTAATAACTTAACAGCACTATATTTCCACTGATTTCTGATGGGAGAAAGGAGACAGGCACTGAGGCCTCCATTTTTGTGGCTCCTGTCTGGAAACTGGTACCAAAAGGGGCTTGTAGGGAGTCAAACTGAGAGACACACAGGGATATTGTCATTCTCTTCAACGCAGCTGCTGCTAGGTGCCTTTCAGTAGAGTTCTCATACTGCACTATCACTTGTGGTCAGAGCTGTGGCCAACAAGTCAGTGATGAAGAGGAAGAACAGCCCTACTTCTCCCCTGCAGCTGTCACCATGAAACCGTATGCAAAAACCCCTCTCCAAAACCCCAAATAAGAAAAAAGTGTTGAGACTGCCAGCACATGGACTTTTTCTACAGCCTCTGTAGTCATCTTCGACGTGCTTTTGCCTAAATGCACCTTAAGCCACAACAGCCTGTGAAGGGTGAAGTTAGGCAAAAACTTTGAGGATGAGGAAGTGCTCAAGTTCCACAGATTCACAGGCACTAATTCAGTCAGGCATTTAAGTGCAAGCTTAGAATTAAGCGGTTGGAGTGCTTGCTTAAAGCAATTTCCAGACAAGGACACTACTTAGATGTTACTCTTGGGGCATTCAATTCAGAAATAATGCTTAACCAAGGCTTTCCCTCCTTCAGCATGCTCTGAGGAAGCCTTCATTGCTTCCAAGTCTTCTGGGGATATAGAAAAGAGAATATGAGGATATTGGCATGAGGAGCTGTCAGTCTCTTAGGCTGTAGTTTTGTTTTTCTTCCCTAGTGACAGAGATTTCTGTGTCCTCTTGGCAGACACTATTCAGCCTAATCAAAATTTAAACTGCCAGTTCTTTACTCTGATGAGTCTTCACGCCAGCTAACAGTTTTAGAGTTGCTTTTCCCTGATCAGACTAAGACATTCAGACCCCTTCTTCATTTTCCTTTCCTTGATCTCTACAAATGCTGACTCATGCTAACTTGACTTAAGCTTGTCACTAACCTAAATAATCATAATAATTGCTAACCTCCATTTAATGTCTTCAAAGAGGGGATTTTGGTTATTTTTTGCTATGTGAAAAGTTGGATGTGTCTGTGTTATTTGTTAGGAAGGTCATTCAAGTCCAGTTCACAGATGATAGATCTCTGTTAGGATGCTGTTTTAATTAATTTAACTTAATCTACTTAATGGATTTACTTGTAAGTTATCCGAAAATTCACTCAGAGTTTATATGCTGTAAGTCTGGGGATGATACATGGAGTCTTTTTACATACTGCAGATTACTTTTTTTTTTTTTTTAAAAAAAAACCACAATGTTTTGGAATTGTATTCAGCAGTGGTTTGCAGTTTTTTATGTGAATAATTCTGGCTTCATCACTAAGGTTGCAAAGACAGACACCTTTAAATCTGGGAAGTTCACAAGTTTAAGCTGATTGTAGTGCGACACTATTTCACGTCAGGATTTTATTTTTTTTCAGGTGACCATACCTCTTTTAGTGCAAGAGTGTTTAATTTTATCTAACAAAAATTAATTGCATTATCATTGATAACTGCTTGATTGGCAGATTTTACTTATTTACTCAGTATTAATTAAATCCCTATAAAAATACAATTATTAATTTCCTTGTGGGTTTTCCTCTGTCAGTGATCACTGTAGTATGTCAGTACTTCACCATTTTTTCCCCACAACATTCTTCTTACATTGGTCATTTTTATTCACATTTTTCCAGATGGAAATTAAGACAGGATGATTTAGATGCAGATTGTTTATGCATTTTTGTGTTGGGCATTATAAATTAGATAGCTTTCATTGATGCTAATTTTAGCTGCAAATTCTTAGCACATCTGATCAGATGCTTAGAAGCAGGAAGCAATAAATGAACCCTTGTCAAATACGTGACTTCTTATCTTGCAGCATGTCATCTGAGGTCTATCACAGTGGCACGGAAAGAATACAGTTTCCCAGGGTATCAGTGATTACCTTAAGCACGAGCCTGTGCTGTCCTCTTCTTAGCATCTCCAGCTTCATTTGCTACTCACCTTCCAGCCTTGGCAATGTTGGAATATCATCTAGAACCAAGAAACAGCCATGAAATTCAAACTGGCATAAATAAAAAGAATGGAAGAATTGGTTTTTAGTTGTAAAGAGCCCAGAGGGATTACTTATTAAAGTTACAAAAACCAGACAGACTCCTTAATTCCCCAGTTACTTCATATGTTATCCAATAGCTGCATTGCCAAAAAGGGGCCAAATCTCCACTTGAATTGGTATACAATATCCTTTGAAATGGATGCGTTGATTTATGCCTCATTTAGGTTTGTGCTGACAGTGAGAACCTGGCCCGGGAATACTCAACTCCTGACTTTCATCACACCCTCTGAAGGCTCCTGAATGGGCAGGAAGGCAATGGCTGGGACTGATGGTCTTCATGGCTAACTGGAGAAGAAAGATGCAGCAGGGTTGTTGTGCTGCCGAAACAATAGGAAACCTAAGTCAGTGAAAACTAGGAAAGATCTAACTAAAATAAACATAAATTGAGCTAAATTAAAGAAACACAAGTAAAGTACTGTGGAGGGGTGGGGGCTGCTTGTTTTCTTTTCTATTTTCCCTGTGAATTCACCAAAAAAGAATCGATGAAGAAGGGAACTGTAGCAAAAGCAATTGGGCATAAAATAAATGGGCCTGTGTGTACTTCTCTGATTGATCATGGTGTGCATCAAAATCTAATATTGTTCATACTCAAGTGAATGTGGCTTACTATTGCATGCATTTTTAGTATGACTAGCTTTGTATTGACTTATTTAATGAAATATGGATCTTGAGACCTTTTCAGTGCTCCTTCTCAGAAGAAACTCTGTGAAGTAGAAGGTGAATATGCTCAACCATGTAATGGGATAATTTATTTTTGGTTTTATCTATTTTTTTTTTTTTAGTTTTTTGAAAATCAGAAGTATATTACATCCCAAACACTATATCAAAGACATCATGTGGAGGTATAAGGAGTCATCATAAAAAGCTCTTTAAAGTAATAGAAAAATATTGAACAATTATGCAAAGCATTCAAGATTTATCTAATTCATTGCATGAAGATCACACTTCCGTAACTCTGAGTGCCTTATGAAAATATTATTATTCTATACAGCAGTTGCCAACATTTAACTAGCTTGGATTTCTTGTAAGGGCTTTTACTATGACTGTTCCTTTTAATAGGCCTGATCTAGAG
The DNA here is from genome assembly GCF_037038585.1 of Patagioenas fasciata. NCBI lineage: Eukaryota > Metazoa > Chordata > Aves > Columbiformes > Columbidae > Patagioenas > Patagioenas fasciata. The sequence goes on from NC_092524.1 coordinate 17,811,592, forward strand.
CCACTGAAACTAAACAGCAATTTTTCAGGTGACAATTCTTCACACCAGAAAAGCATTACTCTGCCTCTTGTCACAAAAGCACTAAGTACATAGCAATAATTAAATGGATATAAGTTCATTAAATCCCCTGTGCAGAGGAGACTTATGCCCTGCTATTTGTTCCTACCCTATGAACTACAGATATATGTAATTTGTAGTAAAATTGAACTAACCAATTCCTTTTTCTTTTACAAAATACAGATTTCATCCAATTATCTGCAGCCCTTACCCTGTCCTTGTGAAAAGCATTGTCTCTGTAACCTCTTTGATTTATAGCCAGAGAATTCCCACTGAACTGCCTTTAGAAATCTCAGCCAGGACAGTTGTGAAGGAATCAAGAGACTGTCCCTTTGGTAATCATATCCCATAAATTTAGGGATTTACAGGTTGATCCTAGTATTTTAAACTTCATTTAGAAACCTAGTAGCAGCTGCTACACATTCAGAAATATTGGTGTAATAATAATTTTGTCATGATTCTGCTTTGAAAATTGGTCATAGAATTGTTCCTCAGCTTGAGTTTCCCAGGAGTGTTATGGTAAAGTGTAATGCAGCTAAGTAATCTTGAAGTGATAGAAGTACGGATTACTCTGGCAGGAATTACCCCTGAAAGAAAAAATCACATCACACTTCTCATTAGATACAGACGAGAATATTGATAATAAATCTGACTGAGAAAAACTTCAGTATCCTTCTGTTTTATTTAAGCAGTAGAATTCAGCTGACATCTTTCCAAGCTAATGAGGCCATCATATAGGACATTTTTGTGATGGCTATGCAGCACTAGAGAATCTAGCTCAGTCTTTAGCTGGCATAAATCAGCTTTGTTATCTTCTCACTAAATTGGCAAGTATTGTCATCCTTAAAGCCTCCAATAGCTTCAGGAATCAAGCCGCCATCCTTAACTTTATATGTCTGCTTCAGGACAAAATGAAAGTGCTTCTCTTAATGCCTAGAAATCCCCTGTCCTCACCCACTCATTATTACAATGTCTTGAAATTCAGCCAGGATGCTTAAGTAACTGAATAATAATCTCCAGAGATTAAGAGATCTGCAACAAAAACAACAGGCAAGTGATCCCTAGAGTAGGTGACTTTATGACTCTTCTTTAGTTTAAATAAGTCCATAGCTGCTTCACAGAAGTTACAGCAGCAGAAGAATCAAATGACAAAAGCATCCAGCCCCACAATTACTGCTAATTACATCTTTAAAAAAAGGGGAATTTTCCAATGTAGAAGGGGAATTTGAAAGTGGATGGAAGGGCTTATGAGACCTTTCTCACAAAAGGCTCTTTATCTTTCTTGTTACCTGTTGATCTGCTTTTTCTTTTTTTTTTTTTTTTTAATTTTAGTGATGTACTTCTGTCTCATATGGGCAAAAAAATGGGGGCTAACTTTTTAATAGACCTCTGTAAAAGCTAGAAAAGATCAACACATATTTATGAATCTGCATAGTGGACATAGACTTTTTGTCCCTATAGACTGAAATTTTCTTTACCTGTTCAAGTTTCATCAAGTATTTGACATACAGCTGCAGAGATAGCTGCACTGTCTCTATAGACAGGCAATTAATTGGTTTTCCCTTTCTTGGCAGTCAAACATTTCACTGTTGTGTTGGGCTGGGCAGACACAGAGGTCTTGGTTTTGCCCCGGTCAGAGATTAGATCACATTTAAGTGGATCTGCAATTTTCTTCTCTTCTTCCTTCTCAGCTTCCAGGTTTGCTTCCTACACAGCCTTCTTTAGTTCTGAAGTCTGCTAATTCCTTGCTTCTGTTTCAAGTAGACCAGCCCAAAGCATCCTGCTTTCTGTAACCTGTTTCTTTCCTAAAGTGACAGGTATTTTTTCCCCTCTGAATGTTTTCCAGTCTTCATTTCTAGTATCGTGCCTTTCAGTCAGTCCTTCTGACAAATCCTCTCTCGCTGTGCTCCCAAAAACCTGGCTTTTGATCCACTGTTCAGCCATTTCACCTGTGGGCTTACAGTCCTGTAACTTGGAAGATACAGCAATAAAGCAAGCACAAGTAAGACTAATCCCTGAAATGGACTAGGTATTTCTCTTTCCTAATCTTCCCCAAGGCAAACACATTGATGTTTTGAGTTATGTTCTGGGTATATAAAAAGAAACTGAAGCCCACCTATAAAGTTTCTAATGGCTAGTACTGAGAGTCTCTCAGAGGGCAAAAACTGTGGCAGAACTTGCTGCAAATTCATAGTCAATTTCTCTGGGTAATGGCAGGGAAATAATTCTTCCTCTATATAAGCAAACCTTACTGTGCTCAGGCACTCTGAGGAAAGCTAGTAATCCTGGGCCTGATCAGTCTTATACTGGTGTATATCAGAAAGAAATCCTCTGAAGTCAGAGGAGTTATAAAAATGCATTAAAAAATCTAATTATTACTAAGGCCAGGAACCCTGTTATGAAAATAAGGACTAAGCCTCTGTGTTCATGCATTTGGCATTTCTAAACTTGCTAACATGAGAAGCAATGTGACTGAGCAGGCAAAGCACAGAAATAAGAGCTGGGAGGCCTTAACTCTGTTCCTGGCTCTGACAGTGACATATTAGGTGAAAATGAGCAGATCATTTTACTTTTGTAAGCCAACATTTCCCCTTTCACTTTAGGTCTTGTTAGTCTGTAAATTCTTTGCTGTCAACGGGACCTTCTGAGTATTGTCATAACATAAGTAATAACAAACTGATCCTTGCAAAGACTAATTCTAAAATAAAATTAAACTGGACCGACTTACATTGAAGTTACTTAAGATTAATGGAAATAACATACCGAGGTATTGTCTATTAGCACTGGGATTACATAACTCCAGAGCAATGAGGCTATTTTGTTACACCAAGACCAATTTGTCACCAACAGTCACAATGTTGTCTTAAGATGACAAGAGATCAGTCTATCTAACTTGCAATTAGGGATTAAAAAGAAGCTTGATGAAAAGATCTGACCTTAATTTAAAAAATTAACACTGTGGAAAAAACCAAATCAAGTGCATTTTCAGTTTAATTAAAATGCCACAATTACAATGTAAATAATTGTGGTTTATTAATCATCATCACTCAAGCTTGAGACTGGAGCAATACTGAAGATAATTAAGGTGCTGGTGCTGAGTATGGTGTCTTAATAATTACATAGTAGTTAATACAGAATGCTAACTAAAACTGGGAAGTTCTGCATAGCAATTATGTTATCTAAGGCTGCTAATTAGTTATGTTAATTTAGAATTACTTCAGTTTCCTCTGTAGACTGGCCTTGTTAAACTGCAAGTCCACATTTTCACTTCTGTCACATGCAATGGAAGTGCTGCTCTCTTTCCCCTTTCATTGAAGTTTACGCAATGGTGTTTCACATAATTGAAGTGGTGTCTAAGGGAAACAGATCTTACAGAATCTCATACTGTATTTGTTAGCTATTTGTCTGGCATGTGCAGGTAGAAGCATGTTTATAGCTCAGGATGCTTAATCATGACAAGGACCATTCTGGTTGTTAATGTCAAAGTGAAGTCTGCTTTTTAAAGTCGTTCTTATTAGTCCTATTTTACAGAAGAAAAAGCAAGGTTATTTTAAGTGGTATGAAGAGAATGAAGACCAGAAATAGACCAGAGACGGAATAAAAAAGAATTGTAGGTAATCTCTGCTTGCAGTCATAATATTGAGGACTGTGTTTTAAGGTCTGGGCTCCTGAGTCAGGATATGGGCAAAGAGCTGTAAAGCCTGAAATACCTAATCAGTTGAGCTGAATGTAGTATAAAGTAGACATTGCAAATAGCTTGAGTGTGCAAGGTCTCAAAGGTAAAAAGGAATTGAGAAAATACCCTGCAAGGGAAAGTGAACTGGTCAAAAGGCCCCTCTTGTGGTTTTAAAATTCTCCAGAAGTATAGAAATCAAATGGAGGAAGATTAATGAGTACTTTCCCTGCCTCTGCAAGGAATGCCTGTCAGAAAAAGGAAGACAGAGGTGCAGCCTTATTTTAGATAAACCTCAGGTGGCTGCGAGTCAGTAACCTAATGTCTGTCTCCTTTTATCACCCCACAACAGGGTGGTTGAACCCCAGTTTAAGAATGGGGAGCATTTCTTCTTTACACTCTCCAATTAGATTGTTGCAGATAGCCAGATCTCCTCTTTGCCTTTTCTCCTTAAGACTGAAAAAAAACCCCAGTTCCCTCAACCTTTCCTAATAGCATAAACATGCTAAGATCCACAAGGGCATTTGGGCAATGCACTCAATCACCTACCTGCCTTTATGCATCACGGCCTGATTTCTGAACACCAGATGATCTCCTCTTTGTTTCTTAGAGAAGTAAGCAGCTTTCCCCTTCTCGTGGAGTAGCTTACACCCACTGGAGGCCTGATCCTTTAAATCCCTACCTTTTTGATCTTAAAAGATAGAAATATATACTCCCTATGTATTCATGCAGTGACTTAAGGGACTGTGGACAATAGCAACAAGTTCCTGCCTGGCGCAGCAAGTACATCTCCTCTGTGACTAACCCATCTTCCCAGGTGCCCTTGCATAATAGGTACAAGGCTCTGAAAATGGAACTGAACAATGAGGATGACTATGGGCTGTCTAGGTTGGAGTTGTCACCAAGGTTAAGTTGGCCTGTGCACTGTGTCAAAACCACTTTCATAAAGAAAAAAAGACAAGTTATTGGCATAGGAGAGTCTCTTCTGAGGGGAACAGAAGGTCCAATCTGTGGACCAGACACACTTGTTAGGGAAGTCTCCTCCCTCCCTGGGGAACAGGTTAAAGATGTGATGAAACTTTCTACCCTGATGTGGCCCTGGTGTGGTATCCATTATTTCTTTTTCATGTAGTTGCAATATTGCAATGAAGTTGCAATAAGAAGCCCAGGGGCAATCAAAAGAGACTTCAGGGCCTTGAGATGACTGGTTAAGGGATCAGGAGCACAAGTAGTGTTCTCTTCTATCCTTTGAGTTGTGGGGAATGTTGAAGGAAATCGGAGGATCCAGGATCAATAACTGGCTCCGAGACTGGTGTCACTGGTAAACTTTTGGGTTTTTGATCATGGGTCTGTCTACATGACACCAGGCCTACTGGCCATAGATAAGGCACACCTGTCTCAAAGGGGTAAAAAGATCTTTGTGCAGGAGTTGGCAGGGCCCATTAAAAGAGCTTCAAAGGAGATTGGAAGGGGGAAATGGATAACACCAGACGCGACTGGTGCCAGACTGCCAAGGTTCGATGGCAGGTGTGCCAGCAAGGTCCTTTGGTCTGCTCTGTGACGTGGTGAGTACACTGGAGCACATATGAAATGTCCCTCTACAAATGTGTGCAGCACCCTAGCCTTCTCAGTGGAGGCAGAGGATAGAGATCTATGCAGCAGCAAAGACATCAGGGTTATTGACGTGTTAGAAACCATGGAAGCCTCTGAAACTATCACATACAAATCAGGGCTTCTCTCCCCAAAGAGCTGACAAAATCAATAGCCTAGCTGAAGTGCATCTACACAATGCACATGGCATGGGCAACAAACAGGAGGAGATGGAAGCCATTGTGCAGCTGTAAAACTATGTCCACCGAAACATGGTGGAATGTCTCACACAACTGGAGTGCTGCAGTAGATGGCTATAAATTCTTCAGAAGGGATAGGCAAGGAAGGAGAGGCGTCCTGTATGTTAAGGAGACTTTTGACTGTCTGGACCTTGACAATGGTGATGAAAGTGTTGAGTGTTTATGAGTAAGAATCAAGAGAAAGACCAACAAGGCAGATATCATGGTGGGAGTTTGTTATAGACCATACAACTAGAATGAAGAGACAGGTGAAATATTCTATAAGCAGCTGGGAGAAGTCTCATGATTGCTAACCCTTGTTCTTGTGGGGGACTTCAACTTAACAGATGTCTGCTGGAAATAGAGTAGAGCAGAGAGGAAACAGTCTAGGAGGTTCCTGGAGTTTGTGGAAGACAACTTCCTGACACAGTTGGTGAGTGAGCCAACGAGGGAAGGTGCCTTGTTGGACCTGTCATTTGTGAACAGAGATGAACCTGGGGGTGATGTGATGGTTGGAAACAGTCTTCAGCACAGTGGTCATTAAATGATAGAGTTGTTGATTCTCAGAGAAGGAGCAGGGTCAGCAGAAGTGCCACCTTAGACTTCTGGAGGGCAGACTTTGACCTATTTAGGGGCCTGGTTGGTAAAGTCCCTGGGGAGGAAGTCCTGAAGGGCAAAGGAGTCCAGGAAGGCTCAACGTTCTTCAAGAAGGAAACCTTAAGTGCACAGGTGCATGCAGTCCCTGTGTGCCAAAAGATTAGCCAGCAGGGAAGAAGACCAGCCTGGCTGAATAGAACGCTTTAGCTAGAACTCAGGAAAAAAAATGACCTTTGGAAGAAGAGACAGACACCTCAGGAGGACTACAAGGATATTGTGAGGCTATGCAGGCAGAAAATTAGAAGGGCCAAAGCCCAAATAGAACACAATCTGGCTACTTCAATTAAAAGACAATAAAAATGTTTCTATAAATGCATTAACAATGAAAGGAGGGTTAAGGATCCATTTATCCTTTATCCTCCATCCTTTATTCGATTCAGGAGGAAACATAGTTGGGAAGAAAGAGGAAAAGGCCGAGGTACTTAATACCTTCTTTGCCTCAGTCTTTAGCAGTAAGACCAGTTGTTCTTGGGGCATCCAGCTCCCTGAGCTGGAAGACAGGGACAGGGAACAGAATGAAGCCCCCATAATCCAAGGGGAAGTGTTTGGTGACCTGCTACACCACTTAGACACACACAGGTCTATGGGGCCAGATGGAATCTGCTCATGGATACCGAGGGAGCTGACAGAGGTGCTCACCAAGCCAGTTTCAATCATTTATCAAGAGTCCTGGCTAACCGGGGAGGTCCCAGTTGTCTGGAAGTTCACAAATGTGACACCCATCTATAAGAAGGGCGGGGCGGAGAATCCAGGGAGCTACAGGCCTCTCAGCCTGACCTCTGTGCTGGAGAAGGCTATGGAGCAGATCATCTTCAGTGCCATCACATGGCATGTACAGAACAACCAAGCAATCAAGCCCAGTCAGCATGGGTTTATGAAAGGCAGGTCCTCCTCAACCAACCTGATCTCTTTCTATGACAACGCGACCTACTTAGTGCATGAGGGAAGGGCTGTGGCAGTTTTTTACCTGGACTTTAGTAAAGCCTTTGAACCATTTCCCACAATATTCTCCAAGAGAAACTGTCTGCTCATGGCTTGAATGGGCATACTCTTGGCTAGGTAAAAAACTGGCTGGATGGCCAGGCCCAAAGAGTTGTGGTGAATGGAAATAAATTCAGTTGGTGGCTGGTCACAGGTGGTGTTCCCCAGGGCTCAGTATTGGGGCCAGTTCTCTTTAATCTCTTTATCAATGATCTGGAAAAGGGGATTGAGTGGACCCTCAGTAAGTTAGGAGATGACACCAAGCTGGGCAGGAGTGTTGATCTGGTGGAGGGTAGGAAGGGTCTACAGGATGATCTGGACAAACTGTATCAATGGGCCAAGGCCAACTGTATGAGAATGAACAAGGCCAAGTGCTGGGTCCTGCACTTGGGTCACAACCACTCCAGGCAGCGCTATAGGCTCAGAGAAGAGTGTCTGGAAAGCTGCCTGGTGGAAAAGGATCTGGGGGTGTTGGTCAACAGCCAGCTGAACATGAGCCAGTAGTGTGCCCAGATGGCCAAGAAGGCCAACAGTATCCTGGCCTGTATCAGAAGTAATATGGCCAGCAGGACTAGGGGCATGATCATCCCCCTCTACTCTGTGCTGGTGAGGCTGCACCTTGAATACTGTTTTCAGTTTTGGGCCCCTCATGTTAGAAAGACACTGAGGTGCTGGAGTGAGTTCAGAGAAGAGCAACAAAGCTGGTGAACAGTCTGGAGAACAAGTCCTGTGAGGAGCAGCCAAGGGAACTGCGGTTGTTTAGCCTGGAGAAAAGGAGGCTCAGAGGAGACCATATTGCTCTTGACAACCACCTGAAAGGAGGTTGTAGAGAGGTGTTTGTTGGTCTCTTTTCCCAAGTAGCAAGTGATAGGAGAAAGGGAAACAACCTCAAATTGCACCAGGGGAGGTTTATATTGAATATTAGGAAATATTTTTACATTGAAAGGGTTATCGGGCATTGGAACAGGCTGCCCAGGGAAGTGGTTGGCTCACCATCCTCAACATATTTAAAAACCATGTAGCTGTGGTGCTTAGGGACAGGGTTTAGTGCTGAACTTGGCCGTTCTAAGTTTAAGGTTGGACACAATGATCTTAAGAGCCTTTTTCCAACCTAAATGATTCTATGATTCTATTTGTTCATGTCTTTAGATAAACAATCTGTGTATGGCCAATATGGAGTTGCAGGGAATGTGTCTTTTCTCCTTCCTATTGGCAGAGTAAGGGATACAAATCAAGATTTTGTGCTAATGCAATGACAACATCAAGAGCTTTAAACCCTGATCTTATGTTTTCTAACACGTTTACATCTTCTGTATTGACTGATTCCTTATATCACGAGGATAAGTTTCTAACTAACGTTCAAACATGTTGCCCTAAACTTGTTTGCAAAGGCACTGTGGCTATGGGGAATCTCCAGAGACAATGGAACAGAGAAGAACGCCTCCCTCTTCACTCAGCCTTTATGCATGAAGAAGCTGTTTTTGATGTTACAAATTAATACATCTGGGGAAACAGATCATCTCAGCAACAAAGTGCTGGCAGCACCTGAGCCTGAAAGATGCAGAGAGGCAGGGCTGGCAGCTCTAAGGGCTGTGTTGCCCCAGGCCAAGCAGCAAATCTCCTGTGTGGCATCACCCACACATCTTTCCTGGACAATTAGCTGTCCCTAATGTTTTGCTGCACTAGCTTTGGTTATTGATAGGGCTGGCCTTGCAAAGAAGTTGAATACATCAGAATAGCTTAGTGACGCTCTTTGTCCCACAACTAGCAACTCCTTCACAGCTCAGAGACTTGTAGAAGGTGTGGCTGCCCCTACTAACTTTTTTTCCGTAATGACTTTATTAGATTTTTATATAGGCCTGGAGTTCATAATTTGTGTCTGCTCCAATTGTTCCTATATAATACGTTTCAAAGTGTTAAATGGGAATGGATTCATTTAGTTGCATGAAGGGACTTTAGTTTAGGGCCTCATTATGAACTTTAGAGCCCACACAGGAAGTTATCAGTGCTACAAAATAATGTTTTTTATCTTCCTCAGAAAGCTACTTCAGTGGAGATGTGAAACTTAATTCTGCCATTATTTTCCTAGATTTGTTTCTAAGCTTGCTTTTCATGGAAGCAAATCTGTTTTTCAAGGAGCAAACACTATTCAGAGAGGCAGACCTCTGTTTTCTGTCGACAACTTTTCACAATTATCCAGAGGCATTAAGACCACTCATTGAAGATGCTTAGTAATTTTTATTACCCCAGTTTTACAGAACATGCAGCTACCAAGACAGACTGAGAAACTTGTGCATGCTGTCCTATACAAAAAACACTCATTGCCTGTAGCCAGTAACATCCCTTGCAGTATTAGAAAGCATTTTGTAAACTAATTACATTGCCCCAGGATGGGTATCTCAACTGCAGATTCACAAAGAAAGAAACCAAGACTCAGAAGGTTTAAGTAACTTGATTAACAAGAAGCTTGTGGTTAAGACATAGAGTCTAGAAATCTTTACTAAGTTCCTCATGCTCTAATTACTGGGCTGCACTTCTGAAGGGATTCTCCCCTGAAGCACTGCTATTTCACAACCGCTCTCCTGGCTATCTGCTGCAGACCATCCAGTCCATGCCTGAGTTTGGTTATTTTCATGGGCTGTGAAATTGTCAGCAGAGGCACTCCATCTCTTTGTTCTGCATGTAAAAGCAGGAGGATCTGTTTTAGGAAACTGTCACATATCACTTTCTAGCTGCATGTGTACCACCATAGACATGAGCATGTCCGTCCAGGAAATTTTAAGGTGAGCCACTTAACAAGCTGCCTCTGCATGGGAGCTTTGCTTAGAGAGCTGGAGTGCAAAACACTCCAAGGCCTGAACTGCCTCTGACAGATGAGCCATTTCCAAATCCAAATGCTCTTTATATACCACAGGGTAAGAGCAACTAGCACAGTGCAGCAAGGTCATGCCTAGCTTGTTTCAGTATCTTCAGTCCTCAAGTCCCCGCAGAGCATGAATTAGGCCATTTTGAAAATTTGGGCTTTTGTCTGAAGACAGGTCAGCCTGCATCTGCTTCCTCTTCAAATCTCCCCCGAAGTACAGACATCTGGACTTTTTTAAAGGCATGGAAGGCAATTTGGCATGTAGCTCCAAATAGTTCTCAAAATCTTCCCCACAAACCCTTAGAAATACAGACACTTGTGCTCATGCTGTTCTCCATGTGCTGAAATAAGTGGAATCACACCACTGTAAGATAGAAGCGAGGGGAGGAAATGGCCCCATGAGAGGCCCTTCTGGATAGCAATGGTGAAAATGAACCCGTTAATCATCGTACTGCATAGTGATGAGGCTCTGGTGCCATGGTAATAAATACTCTGATCCAGCATGGTGTGGATGCACAGCCAGATGTGTTCTTATCTGCACAGGCAGCAGAGGGATTTCAAGGTCTGCAGTGGGGCTGCTGGAGACAGAGGAATTATTAACAGTGTTAGCAATTTGAATAGTTAAATTGATGAGGGGCTCAGGGAAAATGTCAGTAAATTAGAAATCATTAGAGACGTTTTTAAAAGGTTGAGAATTTTGTTAAAGGATGTGTTTATTACAAAGATGACTGAATCCTGTTAGAAATGAAAAGACATTTAGTAATATTACTTGACTGAAAGAACAAGGGCATACATATGTCTGTAAGTACACACACACATTCACACACACCCACAAGCTTTTAAAAGAGCAAAGTTTCAGACAAAATGAGAGCAAGAATTTGAACAGGAAGGGGAGCTGAAACAGAAGCCTTTAATTGCTTTCTGATTGCTTGGGTCAAGTGTCGAATATGATAAAAGGGAAAGCAGAGCAACATGATTTTCTGTTTGATTCTCCCTCCTGCTGTTCTCTGAATGGAAGTGGTGAAGCACTGTAGCAGGGGGCAGTAGTGGAGACAGGGGTCTGAAGAGTGGAGAGAAAGAAAAGGCTTCTCAGGGCTTTCTTTTTTGCATGAAAAGCTTGAAATGTTGTAAAACTTACTATTTTAGGAGAAATGCACTACTGTATTGCCTGTCTGTCTTAAATACTATTTTCTTTACCATAATCAGCAGAAATCATCCATCTCTGTAATGTTTTCTAACCCCTTGATTAGCACAAAGTCAATTTGGTGCTTATGAGTCCGAAGTAAGGGGAGCATGAAATTAACTTAGCGCCAAATTTTTGTTTCCTTCCTTCACTAGCTTCCTTTTGACATAAACAGTCATTTTGTTGAACAAGAAATGAATTTAAAATATATGAGGACTTTATGATTTCACCTATTATGGAGTATTTCTGTCTTGTTCAATGCGGCTTTTTTCTTTTGTACATTTTATTCCTCCTTCCCCCAAACTGAATACTCCCTTAAATTCAGTAGGTCTGGTTTAGCTCTGGTGTAACTCTGTGGCTTTCCAATTTTCTTTCAAACAGAAAATTATAATTTTGGACCAATGGATGAATTGATGTTGAATGTAGATATTTCTTTTCCAGTTTTATGAGAAGCCACAGTGGTCTAAAGAGTACCTTCTTTTGGTTTTGAAAGCTGAACATTTTTATCCTCCTCAAATTTTAATATTCCCACACTGTTGTCTACAGGAGTTTGTCTTCTGCATCAACAAACAACACAGTGCACTGGTTTTGGCTGGAGTAGCTGATTTTCTTCACAGTAGCTAGTATGGCGCTATGTTTTGAACTTGTGCTGAAAACAGTGTTGATAGTACAGGGATGATTTTGTTATTGCTCAGCAGTGCTCACAGAGTCAAGGCCTCTTCCGCTTCTCAGCCCACCAGCAAGTAGGCTGGGGAGTGTAGAGGAAGTTGGGAAGAGACACAGACGGGACAGCTGATCCCAACTAACCAAAGGGGTATTGCAGACCATATTGATGTCATGCTCAGCACATAAAGCTGGGGGAAGAAGAAAGAAAGGGAGAGGTTCAGATTTACAGTGTTTGTCTTCTGAAGTAACTGTCATGCATGGCAGACCCCTGTGTCCCTGGAAGTGACTGAACACCTGCCTGCTGATGAGAAGTAGTGAATGAAATCCTTGTTTTGCTTCACTTGCACATGTAGCTTTTGCTTTACTTATTAAACTGTCCTTATCTCAACCCACGATTTTTCTCACTTTTCCAATTCTCTTCCCCATCCCACTGTGAGAGGAGTGAATGAGTGGCTGCATGGTGCTTAGTTGCCAGCTGGGGTTAAACCACCACACACAGACAGGGAGGCTGCACATCTGAAACGGCCACATGGAGTCTTCAAGAGGTAGGCTGAAGCCACGTGAGAAGTCATCAGCAGGATTTTTCAGTGATTATCATTCTCCTTAATCTCCCTTGGGTTTTGTGCAGCTGGTGAAGTGCAGCTGTAGTGAACGTTAGCCGTGATGAACGAATCCTGTATGGGTTAAAATAGCTTGGGACATAACCTCATATCCTCCTGACAAGGTTTTCCTTTCATAGAAATTCACTGCACATTTCTGAACCCCCTTCTCTCTTCCCTTTTTGCTTCTTAGTGAAGTGCTTTTTAAAGGGACATTTATTCAAGGATATTTTATTAAAAGTTAGTTGCTCTATATGCAGAGCTGCTGCATGTTCTAATCTTATTAAAAACAATAAAGACTTCACACACTGAAAATGAGGCTTAACAAGCTCAAACTTCACAATGCAAAACCTACCACAATATTTTTTGCTCCTCCTCCTGCTCTTTTCCCTACAAAACTGGTGGATGCTCCCGTTCAAGAGACACTTTAAAAGGGTAGTTTTTTGAGGCCACTCGGAATTGCCTTTCTTGATACACCTGGTATCCCTACAGAAATCTAATTTGCAGCATGGGGCTTTGTAATTTCATGCTAGAACAGCATAAAATGGAAGAATAACTCATCCAGAAGGAGGGGAATATGTAACAGTAGTGAAGGAGAATCAGCAGAGACAGTGAAGATGCTTTGGAAAGTCATGTTGCTTGTTCTGCAGTGCCATACACCTCCTAATTGGTTTCAAACAATGGGAAGATACATTTTTAAAAAGCAGAAGAAAAAAGAGGAAGGGAAAAAGCTTAGTATTAATACAGCTCACCTAAATTCACTCAGACAAGAAGGTATATTGCCCAGGCTTCATCTCATGAATGCTTGCTTTTTCTTCATTTCCATAATATTACAGACTGTGACAAAAGCAGTATCTTTGGTGTCACTGGTGTATTTCAGCCATTGTGAATGAAGAATGAGGCATTCGGCATAGGGATGTGCACAGCCTGTTACAAGTCATGTCAAACAGGAGCAGTACAGTTGAGTGCTGGGAGAGGCACAACACACCACATTAAGGATTTGGTGTGAAAGTGTGCTGAGTTAAAGGAAGCTGTGGGCTCTACCCCACGAAGGACACTCAGTAGCAAAGCAAAAGAAGTGCTGACACACACTGAAAAAAATATGAAGGTTGATGAGCTGGACTGGGAAACTTCATTAATTATTCCAACACATGGATGTTCTAAAGGTGCCACAGATCTCCACTGGAGAATAGGATAGACAGCCCTATACAGCCCACTTTACTTGTCCTGGTACTAGAGTATGTGAGAATGGTACCAGTGTGAGAATATTGATGACAGTGCTGTATACAGCTATTCCAGGCTGCTCCTTAATTTTAAAACAGCCGCAGTAGAGGTATAGATATAATATGATGCCAACCAAGAGAAAAGGGTGTAGTACCGCAGGCTCAGGCTAGAGAAAAAACAAGAAGAATTGCCATGGATAGGAGCAGGAGATGTGTCGGAGAGCCAAGGAAGGAGGGGTAGAGAAGCTCTGCTGCAAGAATGCCCCCTAGGTCTTTGATTCCCCTATAATTTTTTTTTTTTTTTTAATCCAGTATGAATTCTCCCTGCTCTAGCTAAGGGTATGGGGATTGTTGTTTTACTGATCTATCCACCACAATTTCCACATTTCTCTCCCTGTTATCTAAGAATCTGGTGTGCAATTTAGCTGGAATTGCTCTAACATGCACTTATCATTATATCATCTGTCTAGGTGTCTTTTAAATTTCTTCGTTTCCATGATACTACAGAATACTACGTAATCGAAAAATGAGGTCACTAAACTGTTCATAACAGTTCTCTGAACATTCCTTCAGTAAATACACCAAAAGCATCAGTCCTAGCATGGTGCTTTTCACTACTCTCAGTTAATACTTAACTGTGTTGAAAAATTATCTATTTCTGCTCACTGCTTAACTCTTAACTAAGTTCTAATTAAGACATTTTACCCTAAAGGTCTTAATTTTCTCAGTAACATCTTCTGACATTTTTATCACAACATCTCCCAAGCCATGGCTGCCCAGTGGGAGCAGGCAGTTGGGAACCACTATGTCACGCTTGGGCAGGCTGGAAGCTCTCAGAGCACAGTCATGTCCTGCCACTTTGGCCATGCTTTCTCCCTCCAATATCAAAACCTCTCTGATTCATAAACTACCTTTGACAAATGAAAACTTAGAAAATCAAAGATGGCACCTCAGAGAAACAGTAGCAGAGCTGGATATTGAAAATCAGAATTTACTGAAAGTGAAGACTTCAAAGATGGGTACAGGCGACTGCAGGCCAGTGCAAGCTGTTTGAGGAGATTAGTGGCAGACCTATGTAGAGATGTGGATGATGTCACGGACACACAGAAAGACAAAGAAAACAAAATCAAACAATTAGAACTGCAGAATAAAAATTTGGATGAAATCAATAAACAACTGAAGGCAGAGATCATGGATGATGGATCATGCCAGATTTTTGGGATAATAAAGAGTATCAAAAGATAGATGTATTAGAAGTGAGGAATATGTTTGAATATGACAGGCAGTTGGAATGCTAGCAAATCAGACTGGAATTGAAGGAGAACTGTTTGAGCAAGAAAAGCTCTGAGCCCGCTGGTTAAAGAACATATTAGAAGAATTTCACAAACTTAAAGAAATTCAGAGGAATTGCATCATGAATGTGGAAGGACAACTAGAATAATTAGCTGAGGAAGCTGAACTTTTGGCAGTAGTGAATGAAAACAAATCCTGGGCATCCTCCTCCTTACTGCATATGTCTGCCCAATGCAAACCTCTGGGGGGTCTCTCTTGCTTTGCTTAAAACACAAGTTTTTTTTCTGTTACATTTAACACACACAGTCCAGGAGGTTCCTACAGATCTTTAATGATAACTTGTTGACACAGGTGGTGGAGGAGCCAATGAGGAGAGGTGTGCTGCTGAACCTTGTCCTAACACACCAAGAAGGACTGGTTGGAGATGGGACAGTTGGGAGCAGCCTCGGCTGCAGTGACCATGAGTTGGTGGAGTTCAGGATCCTGCATGGAAGAAGCAGGGTTATAAGCATCCATGGACTTCAGCAGGGTGAATTTTGGCCCCTTCAAGTTCTTACTTGGAAGAATCTCATGGGTTAGAGCTCTAGAAGGTAGGGGGGTCCAAGAAAGCTGGTTAATATTCAAACATCACTTCCTCCAAGCTCAAGACTGATGCATCCCTATGAGCAAGACATGAAGTAAGAGAGCCCAGCATGGATGAGTAAGAAGGTCCTGCCTAAACTCAGGTGAAAGAAGGATGTTTATGTAAAACAGAAAAAGGGACAGACCACCTGGGAGGAATATAACATGGCTGTTACAGTATGCAGGGATGCAGTGAGGAAGGCCAAGCTCCAACTGGAATTAAGTATGGCCAGGGATGTAAAGGACAACAAGAAGGGATTCTTTAAGTACATCAGCAGCAAAAGGAAGGTTAGGGAAAATGTAGGTCTGCTGCTGAGAGAGGTGTGTGCCCTGGTGACGGAAGATACAGAGAAGGCAGAATTACTGAATGCCTTCTTTGCTTCTGCCTTTACTGCTAAGACTGGCCCTCAGGAATCCCAGATCCTGGAGGTAGGAGAGAAAGCCTGGCAAAAGGAAGACTTTCCCTTGGTTGACAAGGATCAGGTGATAGATAATTTAGGCAAACTGGACACACAATTCCATGGGGCACTATGGGATGCACCTGTGAGTGTTGAGAGAGGTGGCAGATGTTGCTGCTAAGCCGCTCTCCATCATCTTTGAAAGGTCCTGGAGAACAGGAGGGGTGCCTGAGGACTGAAAGAAAGCCAGTGTCATGCCAATCTTCAAAAAGGGCAAGAAGAATGACCCAGAAAACTACAGGCCATTCAGTCTCATCTCCATCTCTGGTAATGGAACAACTTATTCTGGACGTTATCTCCATGCATGCAGAGGAAAAGAAGGTTATCAGGAGTAGTCAACATGGATTCATCAAGGGGAAATCATGTTTGAGGAACCTGGTAGCCTTCTATGATGGCATGACTGGCTGGGTAGATGAGGGTAGAGGAGTGGATGTTGTCTACCTTGACTTCAGCAAGGCTTTTGACACTGTCTCCCACAACATACTCATAGGTAAGTTTAGGAACTGTGGGTTGGATGAGTGCACAGTGAGATGGATCATGAACTGGCTGGATGGCAGAGCTCAGAGGGTTGTGATCAATGGTGCAGAGTCCAGTTGGAGGCCTGTAGCTGGTGGGGTTCCCCAGGGGTCAGTACTGGGTCCAGTCTTGTTTAACCTGTTCATCAATAGCCTGATGTAGAGACTGAGTGGACTCTCAGCAAGTTTGCTGATGATACCAAACTGGGGAGGAAGAGTTGATATACCAGAAGGCTGTTCCGCCATTCAGCAAAACCTGGACAGGCTGGAGGACTGGACAGAGAAGAACCTGATGGAATTCAACAAGGGAAACTGTAGGGTCCTGTACCCGGGGAGGAATAACCCCAAACACCAGTACAGGTTAGGGGCAGACCTGCTGGAAAGCAGCATTGCGGAGAAGGAATTGGGAGTCCTGGTGGACAACAGGCTGACCATGAGCCAGCAATGTGCCCTTGTGGCCAAGAAGGCCAACAATATCCTGGGTGCATTAGGAAGAATGTGACCAGTGGGTCAAGGGAAGTTCTCCTCCCCCTACTCTGCCCTGGTGAGGCCACATCTGGAGTACTGCATCTAGTTCTGGACTCCCCAGTTTAAGAAGGACAAGAAATGACTGGAGGGACCACAGCAATGGGCTAAAAGATTATTAGGGGCCTAGAGCACCTTTCTTATGAGGAGAGACTGAGAGAGCTGGGTCTGTTCAACCTGGAGAAGAGGAGGCTGAGAGGGGACCTTATTTATGCTTATGAATATCTCAAGCATGGGTGTCAAGAGGATGGGACCAGACTCCTTTCTTTACTTTGAGGGTGACAGAGCATGGGAACAGGCTGTCCAGAAGGGTTGTGGAGTCTTCTTCTCTTGAGACATTCAAAACCCACCTGGACACATTCCTGTGTGATCTGCTCTGGTGAACCTGCTTTAGCAGGTGGGTTGGACTAGACGATCTTCAGAGGTCCCTTCCAACCCCAACCATTCTCTGATTCTCTGAATGTAAAGTTGTGGGAGAGTTTAATATGTTAATTGAGGTTGGTTAAGAAGGGCTTTCATTAACGGACATTAATTCAGACTGTACATATTTAAATTTGGGTAAAAGCTTTGTTTGTGCATCTAGCAACAATCGGCACAGGAACTTTAAAAATACAAATAAGTAAATACATGCCATTCTGTGGATGGAAAGTTAAATCCTAAAGACCAACATGCAGATGGCCAACTGGTAGTCATGCTGAGACTTCAGAATTATCCCTGACATTTATGCAGAAAGCAGGTAGATGAAGCTTGCCAGGAAGAAGCTAGCAAACAAACACTATGCTGAACAAATATGATACAGGTGAAAAAATCTTAGACAGTGAAGGGAAAGCTGTGATTCCAGGACATCATTTTCACTGTAGCTTCTAGCAGTGGCAATGGAGAAAAATTGCAGAGATGAAAAGGCTAGAACAACCCCTTAATCTCCTTTATGCCTGTCCTGTGTGACAAGTCATCCTTTGAAATTAGAAGAGATACAGTCTGGAAGTGGAAAGTTTGAGCATAAAGAGATTGAGCAATGCTCAGAGGTAAGGTGAAGTCAGAAAAAAGAAGAGTTCTATTTAAGATGCTGAACTGTGACTCAGAGGAACTAAATTTTCTCCCTGCATCCTTCCTCCTTTTCCTCTGGCAAGTCACTTAATCTCTCCATATCTCAGTTCCCCAACTGAATGATGAGGCAGTAATATTAAATATTGTGTTTCTCTTCATATTTGAGAGCATTTGTTTGTTTGTTTGCTTTAAACTAGAATAATTTTACAGAACTGGGGGAGGGAACGATAAGATAAATAGTTGAAAGAGCAGAGTGGAGGGGGCGAAAGAGAAGGAGTTGTGGCAAAGGCTGAGGGTAGGGATCTCTTACCTTCGATCAACAACATCAGTCAGAAACATTTATGTACACATAAAAATGGTTTAATCAGAGATAATGCCTGGTACAATTAGGACCCAATCTAAATAGAGACCTTTAAGTACTGTTGTTATTGGAGGATACTAATAATGAGAGGTGAACTGCCTGTGAGGGGGTATTTATGCCAAGGTAATCTGAACTGTATTACCTGGCAATTCATTGACAATTACAGCTGTGCAAAGCCAGACTGACTTTACTTAATTCTTGTTGCCCAATACACAGGGAAAGCCACAACGAAAACAAAGGTTCAGTGTGGTCAAAGTTAAAAAGGAAACGTGGTCACAAAGGCAGGGGTTCCTGAGATGAAGATAGATAGCTCTGCAATGGGGTGGGTAGCTTTGTTGCCCTTATTTTTCAACAGGTCTTCTTAACCAGCTTCAGCTGCTGTCCTGTATGCATAACACATATGAAATCTTAGGGTGGCTCATATAAAACTTTAGAGGCTTCTGTAGGAGCCAATGGCAGCACTACAGCTTGCAAATGTATTTACAGTATAAAATTGCTACTTCATATAACACAGAAATATGTGGTGAATTCTACACAGAGAGAAAACAAATCTCTCTATTTTTGATACATTCTTTCACTACCGGTATTTACAAGTCATATAAAAATAAGGCTCTCCTGTTAAACCAAGGATAAAGAACCAGAATGAGGCAAAAATCCTGTACGTAGCGCTGTCCTTTCTACAATTTGCAGTCTTTAAAAATGATGTATAGAAGGCTCAGATAATCCTATGATGTTTCTGTCTTTCCCATCTTAATTTTAGGAAAAAAAAAAAAAAGTTGTCGAGGGTTAGATTGCGGGGTGACAATCAAACCCTGGCAGATGTATTGTTAACCTCTTCTCCCCCCCACTTCCCCCTTTTGCCCCTCCCTCTCCCCCCTTCCCACTCAGAACAGGCGATCGGGAGGGAAAGAAGGACAGAGAGAAGAGAGTTGGAAAAGTTAAAGATGTTTTACTAATGCTACTAATAAGAATAGAGAAAATAATACAAAATATACAAAACCAATCTTGTAAGTCTCAGCAACTGCAGAGCCAGCACCCAAAGTCCTGGATTAGACTCTGTAGCCAACCGGAGCTGGATTCAGTCTCTCACTGGACCTCAGTTCACAGGGACGACCCGCAAGGTCCTCTCCTAATGTTGGCCATAAGCAGAACGGAAGGAAAAGGGAAAAGGGCACAAGATCCTCGTGATCTCCCACTTTTATATGAAGTATTCACGTGAATGGAATGTTATACACCATTGGTCAGTCTCTCGGTCATCAGTTTTCTCGTTGCCCCTCTCGCGAGATGTCCATCCGTGCTTATCAATAAGTTTGCATTCCATTGCTAGGTTTAACCAAAACATGTGTTGGGTTCTCCAGGAAAATGCAGCTAATATGAAGGCTTTAGCTGACAGGCAAATATTCACTAAAAGAGAAACTTGTTTTTTAACAAAACCAGGACAAAAGTACTTGGTTATAATCAAAAAAGCGCAAAGTCATATTTTTCATTTACACATTTGTCATGTTCTGAATGTAGCCGTAGGGCTGAATCCCCACAGGGGAAATCTGTACAATTACAGTCAGGTGACAACACCTTTTGGTTGAAGATATCACCTGTGCCAGAAAGTGCTACACAATGCTATAAGCAGCAGAAGGGAAGCTGAACAAGAAGTGTCTTGAAACAGGCATGTGAGAATGTGTGTTATGCACATATATCTGTGTTGTTGTACAAACTTTTGCTTTCTTTACAGTTTTTTAGAACTTTAGTTAAAATCACACTTACAGCAGCAATTCATTCCTTGTAAACAAGATGATAAAAACTAGCTCTTCTTACCTGCCTTATTTCATTTTCACTCTTTGATTCGATTTAATACTTTTTCTGGCATTCATTCTTTCCAAGTGCATTCTTGCAGACAACTTGAGGTGAACACGAGGTCTCCTGAGGGTTTATATGCACATGTACTTCTGCCACTATCCCAACTAGAAGACCATTGTATACCAACAAATTAGTTGTCTACAGAACACTTAAGCTGAGAAGGTGCAGGCTTGTGCTGGGCTGTACATTCAGCTTGGTATTTGGTCCTCTGGTGTGCTGCACGTATCATTTAGCCACAGGGGAAACCTAGCCTTACTAATTGTAAGTAAGGAGCCTGTTGACAGCTCATGTGTGGCACCAGCTATTACACCACCCACATGTCCTGTATCTTAAATCACACTTTCATTTTTCTAAGTTCTTCTCCAGTCTGTCAGAAGATAGAAAGGAATGAAGTACACTCTTTAAATATTTGGTTTGTAATATCTTCCTGTAAATTACAGTATGTGTATTACATATCGCAGTAAGTGCTGAAGACCTTGACCAAATTGACCTTTGGTGCTATACATTCTATGCATGTTTATTGACATAGAGATCCTGCCCTTCAGCATGCAGAACTGTAACACACAACAGGTGTGTTGATTTCGCCTTGTTTAGGAATGGACAGGCAGTGTGGTGAGATCAGTTTATTTATTGAGATCATAGAGCCTATGGAAACTGAATTTAGATCTTCAGCAAGTCTAACAAGATGAATATTGCCCTTGTGTTTAAAGCAATTAGCTTTAAATGCAAGATCAATACCTCATTAGATGTCTCCCTTGTAAGGAGGAAAATTATTTTTCTTCTTCACGCAGATACTTGTGTGACTGAACACTAAGGTGACACCTTATATGGTGACACCAAAAGATCAGTGAACAGAAGTAGGAGTCAGGAAATTCTTGAAACATTTAGCTATAGATGTAGACTCATCCATCCAGATGTCTGGGAACTGTGAAGCTACAGATGACTCAGCATCTAATTGCTTTTCCTCAGCACTGTCTCTGATACCCTAACAACTCTGAGGTTGTTGCAAGAAACCTGCTAGAAAGTGGCCAAATGTGCTGTCTTTTCAGAGGTGCTGTACTCCTGCAGCTCCCTGAGGCTGAGGTAAAGCGGTGTACTGGGTCAATCTGGGATGGAGTTGGTTTTCCCCATAGCAGCCCACATAGTGCTGTGCTTTGTATTGGTAGCTAGAAAGGTGTTGATAACACACCGGTGTTTTGGCTGCTGCCGAGCAGTGCTTGGACAGCATCAAGGCTGTCTCTCCAATCATTCCTCCCCCACCAGTAGATTGGGGGTGGGCAAGATCATGGGAGAGAACATAGCCAGGACAGCTGACCCAAACTGACCAAAGGGATATTCCATACCATATGACATCTGCTCAGCAATAAAAGCTAAGAGAAAGGAAGGAAGAAGGGGGCATTCATTAATAAGATGTGTGTCTTTGGGAGCAACTGCTGTGTGTACTGAAGTCCTGCTTCTCAGGAAGTGGCTGGATATCACCTGCTGGTGGGAAGCCGAAAATAAATCTGTTGTTTTCCTTTGCTTGTGCATGCAGCGTTTGCTTTTGCTTTATTAAACTGTCTTTATCTTGACCCACAAGTTTTTTTTCTGTCTAATTTTTTCCCCCAGTCCTGCTGAGGAGGGGAGTGATAGAGTGGCTTTGTGAGCACCAGGCATCCAGCCAAGGTCAACCCACCAGAGGCAGTTCTGTAGAGAAGCAAAACCACTGTCCCTTCCTGGACAGAACTCCAGACCCTCTTTGTACATTTGTGCTGATTTCAAAGGAGGCTGAGGATTTGACCACAAAGAAACCAGAGACAGTATGTGTAAGAATCCTTTCACTGAAGGCACCAAGTCTATTTCTGTGTAACTTACACTCTTCCCTATAACCTGTCACATTCAGCAAGAAAGGCTCTGGAGGAAAGATGGAAATAGTGAATCAGGCTATTGTATTATTTGAAATTAATCTTTTCCAAAGGGAATATAGGCTAGGGACTTTTAAGAAGATGGGACTTTAGAGCTGACAAGTGTATCTAGCATGTCAATGTGGTAATGAAGTTAGTTCTGCACTGTCTGGAAAACAGCAAATTTCGTTGCAAGGTTTGTGATTAAACACCTAAAATAATGAAAGAAAATAATGATTTCCTTGCAGGCACTTAGGCACCAAATATGGAGACATGGAGGGAGAGTCAACCAGAGAAAGAACCTGATAAATATCAGTATTGAAAGCCACCATTATTGTAGAGTCCTCATAATATTCACTGTTAATTATAAAAACTAATATCTATAAAATTGAAGTGCCCAGTGGGAGAAAGTATGACATTTAACTTGCAGAATTCCTTCTCCATTTGGTTCTTTTACATACACAAAAAATTGGTGCTTATTCTGTAAAAAACAGCAGTTGGAGTGAGGAGAGATAGCATATTAATTTGCATGTATATCTAGTTATCAAGGAGGAGCAACAAATTAGCTAAATTACAAAGGATAAAGACTGTCTTGCTGCATTTAGGCAAAGATTTCTATAATGAAATTGGGTAAGTAGAAGAGCAATGTTTCCTTGCCTGGGGATCAAGTGGGAGAGAAAGAATTTCTGCCCATTACTATGAGTGTAGGGAACTGTACCCTTCCTGAACCAGGGGGAAATGTTTGTTGTGTTGAGCAGACATTCACATTTGCACTACTTGTGTCTATGCAAATTATTAGATGAAGTGGGAGATACATGAACAAATTGAGTATGAAGTACTTGGAATAAATCTGAAAAACATTTGGGCTTGTTAGCATTACACTTTAAAATAATATCCTTAACTTTGTGAAGGAAGTTGCTACTTCTTTCTGTGTCATTTCACTCCTATTTTTCATCGTTTCTCTACTTCCGTGTCTTAATTTATTAGGTGAGGGGAAGTTTGATGAGCAGACAAAATTAATACCTTCTTTTTTTGCATATTTATTTTCTTTTGTGAGAAAAAAAAAGGAAGGGAAGGGAAGGGAAGGGAAGGGAAGGGAAGGGAAGGGAAGGGAAGGGAAGGGAAGGGAAGGGAAGGGAAGGGAAGGGAAGGAAAGGAAAGGAAAGGAAAGGAAAGGAAAGGAAAGGAAAGGAAAGGAAAGGAAAGGAAAGGAAAGGAAAGGAAAGGAAAGGAAAGGAAAGGAAAGGAAAGGAAAGGAAAGGAAAGGAAAGGAAAGGAAAGGAAAGGAGAAACAGAAAGTAAAACAAATACATGGAAAATTGTACAACACACGAACAGGATTCCTACAATATCTACTCGCAGACTGGCATGGTACTAGGTACAAATATGGATATCACAACTGAGCATGCTGCATGTTATCCTTCTGTGAGACTAGAACGCCAAACTGTAAGTTGCCTTAGCCTTTATTTTCAACTAATGACTTTTGAATTCAGTATTTTTAAAAATGAGGCAGCAGAAAATTCTCCTATTTGAAAAATAATGTAGATAAAAAAGGATAATCTGATTCAATAAAAACAAATGTGAAGATTTCATTCTCTAGACAAGAGAGCAGATTATTTTTAAATAAACATGTTGATTTATTCACAATTGCTGTGCGTGGGTATTTTTGCCAATCCGACATAACAGGTATATATTGTAGAACAATTTCAGGATTAGAGAGGATGCAACTCAATAAAAACAAACAGATCGCCACACTTAGGCAAGAATAATGAACCACAAAAACATAAGGCAAGAAAGGACAAGCTAAGTAACAGCATGGCGGAAAAAAAACATTTGGATATTAACACAGATCATAGGCTGAACAGATGTAAACAATATTATGCTACTGTAAAAAAGGCAAACCCTTATTGCAATTTATAAACAGTGTTGTCACCTACAAAACATTTAGTAACTCTTCAGCTCTCCTTGGATCTGTCTGTGCCCCAGCTGGGGTGCTGTGTCCAATTTTGGATACTTCAAGGAAACTATGGACCTATTGAAAAAAAGTAGAGGAAAATAAAAATTATCTGCCTTCATAAAAGCATACTTGTAAGGAAAGGCTGAGGGAACTGGGTTAAGTTTAGACTGACATTCATCTGAACTTCAGAGAAAACTAAGAGGTAAAACAATAGCAGTTTTCAAATATATAAAAGGTAATTTCAGTGAGAGAAACAGGCTGTTTTCTGTGTCTTTTATGGACAGGACAGAGACATTTTGCTCTCATAACTGTTTGCTCATCTCTTTCAAAGAGCTGTCTGGAAATGAACCCAAATAACACTAAATACAGTCTTTGCAGCACTACAGTTTTCCTGGTGTATTAAACATACACTTAATAAATACAATTTGGGCAAAGCATGGCAGAACTGGAGAAAAAGGAAAAAAATCTTCATGTGATTATAGATTGCTTTCTTCCTCTGAAGCAGCTGCTGTCTGAAATTGTTTTCAAAGAACCTTCTCCTCACCTCTGTGCTGAATAAGCCTACAGAAAAACCTGGCACAAACTCGATTTCAAATGAAATAACTCTCATTTTGGAATGGACTGCATGATGAAGATGTAGTTATAAAATAAATAATGATTCAGCTCTAACTTTCAATTTTGTCCTTATTAGGTTGCTCAACCAGGTGTTGAAGCCAATAGAATTTGCTTTCCCTCTGTTGGAAAGCTATTTTGAGTGCAGCATGACTGAAAAACAGCCACTTATTAGCTGCTCGGCAGTGCTCTTGGCTTTTCTGCTAGAATCCCCTGCAATTGCTTGAATGCCACTTTTGCCAATATTCATCTAGCTCAATCAGTAGCTATAATGCTGGGGTACAAAATTATGCGGTGGTTGCAATGGTGGTAAGTTGCCTGCTGTTTAACATCTCTGTTTCATGGCCTGGTGTCAGGAGGGATGCAGTGCTGATTTTGAGCTACAGTTTGTATTTAATTCTTTCTCTCTTCAGCCTATCAATTAATTCCCTTGTAGTTTCAGTGCAGTATGCACCCTGGCTGAAATTCCTGAGTAATGTTGTTGTATGCTGGTACAGAGTTGCTGTGTTTCATGCTGGAGCTATCTTTCCTTTGTGACAAAGGATGTAATCCTTCTGCATCCCAACTGGCCTGTGAGGATTAATTAAAGTTTGCAGTGCACTGTGAGTACCTTGCATGCTATTGAAGTGGAAATTACTGCTTGTTACAGCCAGTCTGAATGCCATCTGGGACTTCGATGTTCCTGTTTTGGCTCTGTTGTACATCACCAAGCTTGAGCTGGTACCACGAATAGCACTGCACTCTGTTGTTGTGTGTTTGGTGCTGTGTCCAGCACCTATACAAGGCCACATACATCCTGAGGCGTTGTGCTTGGCACACTAGGGCTGCGAGGGCTAGTCCTTGAAGCCTGCAACATCGTTTTCCTTTTTCTGCACATCCACTTTGGTACAAGCTGGATCCACAGAGCAGTGGATCCCTTTGGTCTTCTCTACTGTCACACTTGAGTGCTATTAACTTCAAGTCATCTTCTGTTTTTATGAAGAAAAGCACAGGTAGTATCTACACTCTCAGATTCTGGAGCCAGCCAAAGAATCAATGCCTATTTGATAATTTTCAAGCAACCAGACCATGTGGACATACATTTGTTTGTCTCTACTCATCTCCAACCTGCTGTCCAATTTCAACCAATTCTTACTTAATGTCTTCAGAGATAACAAGCTTTTAGAAATTTCATAAAAATAGGCAATTGGTTACAGAAGATAAACCATATGAGTGACCCCATGAGACAAAGGTTTCATCAAAGGTAACAGTCATCTTTGGCATTTGGTCTGGTACTGAGGAAGCATCACAGAGAGCTCAGAAACATGCACTGCCTCTGACCCAGGCAGTAGCTGGGAGCAAGGAGATGAGGTTATAAAAAACGTGAACAGAAAGCTCCAGGTGAAATTTCAGGGAATATGGGGCTTATGACAACTCCGTAGGAAGGAAAGTTAAATAGAAAAATGTAGGACATGAATCAGAGTGTCAAAGTAAAAGAGAGAACGGAGAGGAGAAGCAAAATGGGCAGAGGCATTTAGGAAAGAACAGATAGGGTAATGGAAAAAAGGGGCAGATTGGGGTAGGAAAGATTCTGGGAGAGACAAATGAAGAACTGGGAAGAAAAGAGAAGAAGCTGAGAATCAGAATGAAAGAATGACACAGGAGAAACCAATGTCTAAATTTTTATCACAAGATAAATATAATTTATTATGATTGTAGCTTCTTTAATTACCTTTCAACCCTTTTTTTTTTAATGATGCCCATATGTTGCAAATAACAGGGTTTTATGACTTTTGTTCTCCAACCTTTCCCATGGCTTACATTCCCACTTTAATTACTGCATTGACATCAGATGCTTTGCCTGATGTTTTTGCACCAGTGCTCCCTATTTGTGGTGATGTCGCACTTGGGGAAACAAAACCACCTGTCTCTACAGGTCGAAAGCTACTTGCTGTTCTTGTGCATGACCACCAGATGGCAAAGCCAGTATTTTTGCAGAGTTTCCAGGCCACCTTCAGATACCAATTTACCCTGGGGAGAGTGGGGCTTTGTTTAACAACAGATCCTTTACTACATAGATTAAAAATGGCAATTAGCAAGAAGTTATTAGATTCTATGTGGATTTCCTGGAAATAAAAATAAAACAGGAGAATAAAAGGTGCAGTTAGAAAATGGTGATGCTGTTAGAAATGTACCATGTTCACTCTAGTCACTGTGTATTTCTGTATGAGGAAAACAAATCTCAAGAATCTCTGAGTTACCACTACTACTTTTTCCATTGATATACATTTTATAGAGACAATAATGTTTTCTCATGTCTAATCTATCTGAAGTTGTTGTGATTAGACCAGGTCTTAGAATGAAATCCATGGTAAGTAAACTGCCCATGACTTATCTAAAACTGATTTCCTAGCTCATGTGGTTACAGACATAAGAATAGCAATGAGGCTTGTTAACGCTCTTTTCCCTCCAGCCTGCCCTCATAATGTCAAGATTGTAATTATGGAGAAAAGCACTGATCATCTTCCCTAATCTCTATGGAGTAAGGCACAAAGTCACTTCCTTGCACACATTGCACCCACTGGCAGAAAACCCTGTGGGGAATCACTCCGTGGATTCCCACTCAAAACCTCTGCACATTCTTACTGTTTTAACCATGTTGGCTCAAGAAACTTCTATCATTTAATCATTGAAACTCAGTTATATGTATATACAGGATGAAGAAACGGGGGGTTTCCTGACAAAGCCTACATCTGGCTAGCATGTCATAAACTAATATATCAATACACAAGCTTTGTACAGACAAGGCACATATCTGACATGGTAAGATTCTGAATGTTCTTACTCATGCAGTTTAATTTTAAATTGCATTGCCCCTTTGTATATTGAACTCTGTTGAAAGGCCTATATAAAAGGCAATGAAAAAATCCTAGCCCCTTTAGCTTCTTCCAAGAAACTCAAACCCTTCTTCCTGCAAAAAAAACCAAATCCACATGTTTTCCAGTTTGTGTTCTTTTCTAGTGGTAGGAACAAGGGAAGGATCATTTGCTTCTTTGTTTTGTAGATTGACCTGAATCCTGCTTCCAGCAAAGGAACAGTTGATAAGCCTTTCTCTTAAGCTGGCTGGATGACTTACAGTTGGCATCAACTATATGCCTTCAATGGTCCCCAATCAATTATGTTCTGTAGTACTCATTTTTCTGAATATCAAGACACAAGTAAAAAGATGAGGCCATTATCACTCCAAGTGGATGCTAGGGTAGCATGGTAAAAAAAGCTGCTGCTATATTTGGAGCATTCCTAATTGCACTGTTCTATTTCCAGCTGCTGAAATCTGTGCTAGAATTTTAATTAAGGGCTAAATCCGTGCAGCAGATTCTAACAACAGGAAACAATTATGTTATTTAAATAGGCTTTCAAATTATCAGATTTTATCTCCCAAAGCAGCACTCAGATGAATATCAGAGTAGCTTTTGTTCTTCTGCAAAGGGCTGCACTTGCTCAACACACCAAAGGTCAGTCTCCGCTTCAGAAAACCACTAACACGGGGCCAGCTCTGCGGAGACCAGGCTGGGCGAGGCACAAAGGTCACCTCCTTACGCACATCACACCCACTGACAGAAAACCCCGTGGAAAACCGCTCCGCGGACTCCCGCGCAAACCCACGCCCTCTTGTACTCCTCGCGGGCGGGGGAAGGTCCTCCCGGCCGCAAGACACCGCCCCGAGGCCCCGCCCCCGCCCCCGCTCCCGCTCCCGCCCCCGCCCCTGCTCCTGCTCCTGCTCCTGCTCCTCCCCGGGGCCGTGACGCCCCCTAGCGACTGCGGTGCCCCCACACAGCGCTCCGCTCCGTTGCGGCACCGCAGAGCAGAAGGGCGCATGCGCAAGAGTCGCTCCGCCCCTCCCGCTCGCGCCCCTCCCGCTCGCGCCCCTCCCCAAGTGTGTCGACAGGCGCGTGCGCAAGAAGGCGCCGCCACCGTGCCGTCCCCCTTCCCTTGGCGCATGCGCACGGCGCGGCTTTAGAGACCGCCCGAAGGGGCGGGGGAAGGAGACGTTTCGGCAGGCACGGCGGGAACTGGGGGCGGGGCTGGGGTCAGGTGAGTGGGAGGCTCGCGCTGAGTGACGGTTAGCGGCGGCTGTGGGAGCAGTAACGGTAGCTAGGGCGGCGGCCTGGCGGGACGGACGGCGGGGGCTCGGCCCGAGGGAGGCGCTATGGCGACCACCGTCACTACTCAGCGGGGCCCGGTGAGTGCTGCCGGGTGAGAGTCAGCGGCGGAGCCTCTGAAGGCTGTTTCCTGTTAGTTCTTGCGACTGCAGCGCGTTGGGCTGGTGAGGCCCAGCTTGGACCCTTTTGGGCTTTGGCTTCTGTCCCTGTCGCCCTCGGCCCAGCTACTGTCAGTGGGCCTCGGTGGGAGGATGACTCACCCTTCTTAGCTCTCCCTTCCCCCGCTTGCGGCTCGTGGCAGAGGGAAGAGGAGAGACCTCTGTTCTTCAGGCTGCCGTGATACTGGGGAAGGGGGCGGGGGAAGGAAAGTCTGCCTTTTTCCCGGTTCTCCGCTTTGCGAAGCGGCTTTGGGAAAGGGGAGGGGAAGGTCCCTCCTATCTGCAGGTAGGACTTGAAGAGGCTGTTCTGC
Organism: Patagioenas fasciata; assembly: GCF_037038585.1. Taxonomy (NCBI): domain Eukaryota; kingdom Metazoa; phylum Chordata; class Aves; order Columbiformes; family Columbidae; genus Patagioenas; species Patagioenas fasciata. Next base: position 17,841,060 of record NC_092524.1, read on the forward strand.
GCGTTCTTCGGCTAAGGGCCTCCAGAGGAGCGAACGGTTGAAACTAAACCGACGCTAAACCTCTTCCTCTTCAAAGCAGAGTTGAGCTTTGTGTTTTCATGGTTGGGCAGGGCAGATTTAGGTAGCTGTCTCTGAAATTGCTACTTTAAATCTGGAACACGAAACGTGCTGAAAGACACATTCAGTGGTGGTAGGTAGGTGTGTGTTGGAGGAGGAAGCAATTGAGCAGTCTTAAAACCAATTAACAGTCTTCTGGGAATTAGTGTTGATAATTTATTTGGAATGTGTTATTGTCTAGTTTTGCCCTGGAATAATCTTGCCCTGCACTGGGATGTTCTACTGTGTGGTGTGTGTAACTGTGGTATAGCATCAGCTCTCGACTGATGTGCTGTTCCTGTCTCGTCCTCCTGTGTGGATGATACTGTGTTGCTCTGCAAGCGAAGTAAAGCTTTTCATAAACAGTCAGTTAAAACTGCTCTGTTTTATTTCTTAGAAACAGCTACTTTTTAATCTGTCTGTTCAAGACGAGAGGAGTGAATTATTAAACTGCTGATCTTGAAAAACTGCATTGCTGTCTGTTATCTCATGACAGTAATACTATATGATCATCAATTTAATTCCTTAAAATGGATTATTTGTCTGGTCTTCCAGAATATATTCCTTTTACAATGGATTGTGATGATGGTTCTGTTGGAATAAAAGTTTTAAGTGGAGAACTAAGGTGAAAATTGAATGAGGTTTTTTGTTGTCTCATGATGGTGTCACGAAAAGACAACGGCTGCGGTTCTGGTTGAATCTGTGGTGAATTAGGTAATTGCTGTCCCCAAAGGCTTGGTGTTCGGAGAATTGGTAGTGTGAATACATCCAAATAGAATTCTGTCAATATGTGACAGGTTTGACTCAAAAAAGTTCAAAATAATACAAATACCTGAAAAACTGTCAAATTTTGTTTGAAAGTAACTTCACTTGTAGTTATCCTTTAGTTTATGTTTGGAGAACATTGGGGAGATTGAGGGAGTTTGAGAAAAGGGACAGAAGGAATTGGCAACAACCTAAGTGATCTGGCCAAAGCTGAGCAGTAGGCCTTATTTCAGTCCTAATTTGTAGAGAGAGAAAATCGTGCAATTATTTCTATCTCTGAAATGGAGTGGCATTTCTTTTTTGAGAGAAGTTTTATTTGCTTGTGGTGCTAAGCACCTTGTTAGTATTGAGTAGTTTGAATATCTCCCTATTTTAGCTTGGTGAAATCCCCTTCCTGGGTTGAGATAAGATTTTATTGAGAACCTTCTTTGACATGCCTATAATCTTGCAGATGTTTGAATATTATAACTGCCTAGTCTTTCTTAAGTGTTTTAAAGGAACATCTCAATGCTTGGAATATTATTCTAGATGTCTTATTTTAGAATTACCCAGGTACTTCTGTATAGCCTCTTAGCAGTCTTTTGTTGCTTAAAATCGGTTGAAGCCTGGCAAATGGAAAGGTGTATGGTGACTTACCTTGTACAATTTTCGCTGTTGTGTTGTCGTTTTTTTTTTTTTAAATTATTATTTTTTCTTATGTGTTCCTAATGTTATGCTTTACTTCCTTGTCTTAACCACTGTAGAGATTTGAATGTTTTCGAAATGAATGAATAAATTATGCAATTTTAAGCTGCCGTTCACAGGTGGGGATGTTTATATGGTACATGCCAGTGTTTCTTAATTCTCTCTAAAGAGGATTACAGAATTGTACTTCTTTCTGTATATTCAGCTGCATTACAAATGAGCAGCCACTAAATGGTGCTAAAGGATTGGGAAACATTTTCTCTTTAGCACTGCAGAGCACAGTTCTGTCTGTCTGTTTGAACAGGCAAGAAAATATTCAAGGTTTTTTCATGTCAGTAAGAAAATAAACTATGCTACTATACTGTTGCCAGTCTTGTTCTTGTACCTGTGCTTCCCAGTTTGTGATGTTCCTTGTTTGGTGAGTAATTAAAATTTCTGATTGCTGTTTAGTCTTTCTTATGAAAAAGAACTGGAATTCATTCTGTCTGTTATTAGTACATATTCTGCTAGAATATAGATTTCTCTGGCTGTTTTCAGGATGTTGTGGAATTAGTGTGTTGTCACACTGTCATCTTTTGAGAAAAAAACCTGCTTTTGAAACCTAAACTATAGCTGGATATGTAAGGGCTGCTAAGTGATACCTTTTCCAAGTGAGAGGTATTAATAAGCAGATTGATCCAAGCACACCTAAAATTAATCTCTGTGGTTGTTCACCGTGCTGGCAAATATGTCAGCACCTCCAAAATCAGATCAAGTACTAAGCTGGGATTATGTCTATTTCTTTTTCTAATTTCCCTAATAATCACTACTCTGACTGGAAATCTTCTAATGCTATATTTATGTTTACTTTTATTTTCTTCTCCTAACACTGTCATTTGTCTATGTAAGGCTTGTTGTTTCTGATTTTGCTGGAAGTTTTGTCTTGAGACTCTTCAAAACTTTGATATCTTTTTCTGAACAAAGTTGACAAAGAAGCAGTTCCTGTTTATATTGTCCAGTACTGATACATGTTATGCTGTGACAGAGCAGTTTTGAATACAAAGTCCCATGGTCAAAATAATTGTATTGATATTTCTGGGTATAATTTAGTATTGTTTTAGATTTTCTTTTTTTGTTCTCATTAGAATATGGATATATATAGTATAAAATCCTGATCTGCGAAGGTGGAAATGTCATGAAGACACGTTGTTGCAATCAATTTGGATTTCAGAAGTAGTTTAAAAAGTTGAGGGAGTCAGATGTCATTGAGTGTTTCTAAGCAAAATGTGGATTAATTTTTAAGTGCTGTGATCTGCTCTCTGGAGCGTGTTCCTTTGACAGAAACTGTTGAGGGCAGCATTGGTAATGCTTTGAAGCTCTTGCTCTCTTAACAGATCAGAGATGTACCTTTAGGCACCAAGGGTCTTATTTTCTGTTGCATCCAATGGCATTTTCTTCTAACCAAGACTTGGAGGAAAGAAAGAGGTATGTGTAGTGATAGAGTAGAAAAAAAAAATAAAAATCAGATGTCTCTTCCTGGAATTAATGGGAATTATCCTTCTCCGTAATGCTAACTGCAATGTGAATTCATGGGTTTCCTTATTTTGAGCTGTTTCTATGGCTTTTTCTGATATTATTACTCTGTTACTTTGAATGTAGACTAAATCTGTGTAGCTCAAATATGCTGTAAATGCTTGGTGAGTTTGAGATGACTATGGACATTTATTCTATCTTTAATTTTTAACTCACGTGTGTCTACAATATTTCATGCCATACTTAGTAGTAATTCAAATTATTCTTTAAATGAAGAAGGGAATATTTTTTTTCTTCTGTAGTAAAACCAAACTTTATTTTTTTTTTTTCCTTTATTAACAGTCGTACTTTTGCACTGTTGAATGTGTTTTGTGAATATTTAAATGGTAATGTCTTGGAGAAGTGTAGGTGTGTTGGGAGAATACTTAGTCAAGACTAAATATAGGTGGTGTACTTACGGGAAAGGAAAAGTGCTATTGAAATGATGACTATAAAATCATAGAGCCTTTACAGGTAGACATATCGAAGCAATGAAGCGACAGAGTAGATGGGGAAATTTCTGGCAAAAGGAAAAAATAACGAAAACAGGAGAAGCAAATCTGGTACCTTGCAGTCCACAACACTTTTTATTTTGTGACATTAAAAAAGGGGGTGAGAGGGCAAAAATCTGTAAATATAATAAACTTAATTACTCTTACATTCTTTCCTTGATCCATCTCTAAATTGAAGTTCTGGAGTACAGCCTTTGACTACAATGCTACAGGAGTTTAACTGGGGGCATATCATGGTGTAATGTGAGTCCTATAGAACAGTTCAGGTTAGAAGGGATCTCAGGAGGCCAACCTCTTGCTAAAAAATGGTCGATTTTTAATTCAGACCGGGTTGCTCAGAACTCTGTCTCGCCTCTAAGGTGGGAGTTTTTGCAGTCTTCCTAGGCAATTTTTTCCGATCTGTGATCCTCCCTGTGGTAATTTTTTTTTTTTTTTTTTCCTCTTTCCTCCTTATTTCATGTCAAACCCCCCCTGTTTCAGTTTGACAATTGAGGTCTCTTTTCTTGCGTTGCATCTCAGATGACACCCTGGCTCTGTTTTCTTAATAACTGCCTCATAGATATTGGAAAGCTGCTACGAGGTGCATTCTGAATTTCTTCTACTCTAAACAAATCTTCCATGTATACTCACAAGTCTTGTGCCACAGCCCATTCCATGGGCCATCTTGGTGGATCTTTGCTGAGCTCACTCAAGTTTATAATTTTTCATGGACTGCTGGGCCTCAAATGGGTTGCAGTATTCCAGAAGTGGTCTAATGAGTGCCAGCTAAAGGAAAACAATTGTGTTCTTCAGCCTACTGGCTAGGCTTTTGTACACTGTGTAGTATACTGTTAGGCTTTATTGTTGTTTAGCTTGCTTTCCATCAGGACCTGCATATTTTTTTCTGTAGAGCTGCAGCCTTGCTGGTTGTTCTCTAGTCTGTACTGATGCCAGGGATTTTTCTGTCCAAAGTACAGGACTTTGCACTTGATGAATTTCGTAAGATTCCTGGCAGTGAATTCTTGCATCTTGATGGTTGTTGGTCCGGTCCTCAAGTATACCAGTCATTCCCCCCAAATTTGGTGTCATCCTCAAAACTGATAAGGGTACATTCTGTCTTCACCTCCAGATACTGGAAAGGAAAAATATTAGACACATATAATTAGTTTCAGTATGCTGAGGAACTTTGCTTTTAACAAACCTCCAGTGTCTTTAAGCACTGGACTTCAAATTCGGAGCTCGGTGATCCAGCCAGTGTTTTGCCCATCCAGTGTTTTGCCTGTTTGAATTGTCATGACCCAACTTTGATTCCTACTGCTCTTTCCTTATTTGGAGATTTTAATAATTTTATTGTATTATAGAAGGCAGATGGGGCTCATTTGAGTGTAAAGGCTGGCTGTTCCTAGTGTTTGGTTTTTCCTTTGTGTGTCTAGAAATAGCTTGAAGACGGACTTGCTCTATGTATTTCTTAGCAACCGAAGTGAAGCTGACCTGACTGTGGTTCCTCATGTAATCTTTCTTCACTTTTGATAGTTGGGTATGAGATTTGTCTTTTGACAGCTATAGAGGACTTCCTCTGATCTCTATGACCTTTCAAAGATGATAGAGAGTAGTCTTGAAAAAATACCAGCTAGCTCCTTCAGAGCCTCTGTATGCATCCTATCGGGTCCCAACTTCTTCTGTAGTGTGCAAACTAACAGGAATTCTCTCTCATTCGCTTATCTATTCTTTCTTAAAAAAACAGTAAAACCATTCAAAGGACAGTGGTTAGAACTGTTTTGAGTAGCTAGGTGTTTAAAGCTCTTCAACATGAAACAACTTTGAAACGTGGTGTCAGAGTTTCTTGGTAATTGCTAGTGTGGAAGCATTAGTTAAGGTTCCCTTAATGTGTCTTGTCTTGGCATATGGTTTCATAAGTCAGGGCATTTGTGGTCATTCTTGGCTCTGCATTCTCTCCCTCCCTTATGTAGGTACCAGTACTCACATGATCAGTTAGTGAGGTAAGAGCCCTGATAACTTCCTCTCCTCTTCCCTTTGCCCTGACCCTTGTTTAATTTTCTTCTGATCAGCCAGCCCTCTGCACTAGTGTACTTTACAATTGCCTTGGTCCCACTTAATGTTGCATAAGAAGAGGGTATGAGAAGGAACAGGAAGGTAAGACTGAGACAGCTCAGTCCTAAATTTGTTCAGATAGTGGTAGAATATCACACTACCTTCAGTTTGAAGAAATTGAGATGAAATTTTTATACCTGCAGCATTTCACTTTGAAGATCCTCAAAAGTAGTTCTTCAGTGTTTTTAGAAGATAAGAAGGGCAATTTTTGATATCCATTGCTCTCAATCAAATTTGTTAGGAAGTAATTACAAGGCACACTTAGCTTTTATGAATGCCTGCTCCACATTTGTCTTCAGAATTTTAGCTCTATCATAGCATTATCAGGTTGCTGTCTTGCTTGAAAACATAGTTCTAGTAAAATTCAAATGTTAAATGGAATTAATGTTTTGTTCTACAGTTAATGGCAGAGCAGGTATGAATTTCACGTTCTTCCTTAAGTGTTGTTGTAGTAGACAGAAGTGCATTTATTTTAAAGCAGGTGTTGAGTAGGATCACTGATACAAACTTGTCACTTGTAGTCTCCTTACTTTAAAACCAAAAACTGTGGTTGAATTCTGGTTATGTTGACTTTTTGTCTTTAATTCAGGGTTGGAGGTGACAGTTACGTGCTGGCTTTTAAATGCTTTTAGGAGGACATAAATTAGGCTGTTTTCTTTACAGATTGCACACTACTAATTTGTCTCCATCAGTATGGAATCAACAGATAATTAGCATAAGAACTGAGTAGTGTATTTGCCTCAGTGAGCATCTCTCCTAGGTATTTTACTGAATATATCACCAGGACTTACGTACCAGATCTCAGTCAGAGCTGCACATTTAAGATGGGTGTGTATGCATCTCCCATTCCCCACTCTTCCTTTTGGAGAGGTTTACCACTCAGATCTTTTGAGTGACACTAGCTGTTTTCAGTTTCTGCGTATGTCTGCTCTGCAGTTCCAGGATAAGAATGTAGCCTTGTGTGAGATAACTGAATGACTTAAAATTGGCTTAGATGCTGTAAGAAAACTTTGGTCTCCCTTAGAGATTTTGTTTGTCCTTGTTGGACTTAATTACAGAGAGTAGATTATATATTTTATTTGGGAACAGTATTTGGGTGACTTAAAATAAAATTTAAAAGGTGAAAGATATTAGACTTCTCACTTTCCAATGTCCATGTTAAGCTGATGGAGACAAAATATGCTGCCCTGTTTTCTAAGAAGTTGACAGAGGGTGCTTGCATATATGGGCATATAATTTCAGGGCTGCAGCCACCATAGAATGTCCCGAGTTGAAAGGGACCCGCAAAGCTCATTGAGTACAACTCCTGTCCCTGCATAGGACAACCCCACAGTTCACACCATGTGTCTGAGGGAGTTGTCCTGTCTCTTCTTGAATACTGACAGGCTTGGAGCCATGACACCTCCCTAGGGAGCCTGCTCCAGTGCTCCACCACTATCTGGGTGAAGAACCTTTTCCAAACGTACAACTTAAACCTCTCCTGGAACATCGTCTGACCATTCCCTCAGGTTCTGTCATTGGTTGCCAGAGAAAAGAGATTGGCACCTTACCTTTCCTCCTTCCCTTGTGAGGAAGCTAGAGACCGTGATCAGGTCTTGTCTCAGTGTCTTCTTCTCAAGGCTGAACAAACCAAGTGACTTTAGCCACTCTTGATATGGCTTCCCCTCCAAACCCTTAATGAACTTTGTAGCTCTCTTCTGGATACCCTCCAGTAGCTTTATATCCTTTTTATGCTGTGGTGCCCAGAACTGCACACAGTGCACCAGGTGAGGTTGCACCAGTACAGGAGCAGGACAATCACCTCCCTCGCCCGGCTGGCAGTGCTGTGCTGGGTGCACCCAGGACACAGTTGCCCTCTTGGCTGCCAGGGCACACTGTTGGCTCATGTTCAACTTGCTGTTGACCAGAACCCCCAGATCCTTCTCTGCAGAGCTGCTTTCCAGCATCTCGTCCCCTAGTCTGTATGTACAGCCAGGGTTGCCTTGTCCAAGGTGCAAAATTCAGCACTTGCCCATATTGAACTTCACGTGGTTGGTGATTGCCCAGTTCTCTAATTGGTCTAGATTCCTCTGCAGGGCCTTTCTGCCCTTGAGAGTGTCAGCAGCTCCTCCCAATTTCGTGTCATTGGTGAACTTACTTAGTATTCCCCAAAGTACTGTGTCTAAGTCATTTATGAAGACATTAAAGAGTGCTGGCCCTAAGAGGCATCCCTGCAGAACCCCACTAGTGACTGGTTGCCAGCCTGACATAACCCCATTTACTAAAACCCTTTGAGCCTGGCCCATCAGCCAGTTGCTCTCCCACTGCCTTATGTGTTTATCCAGCTGTGTGCTGGACATCTTGTCCAGGAGGATACTGTGAGAGACAGTAGCAAAGTCTTTACTGAAATCCAAAAAGATCACGTTGACAGACTTCTCTTGGTCAACTAGGTGGGTAACCTTATTGTAAAAAGAAATTAATTTTCTTAAGCAGCACTTCTGGCTATGGGAATTCTTTATGATGTCTATTCTTAGAGATGCTAATAACACCAGAATTGAAACTCCCTGGAGGTCAGGGGTTGAAGGGCACCTTCTGTGTTGTAGATGCCATCACCTTGCTAATTCTGGTGCCACTTCAAATCTCTCCTAAATGGATTATGTTTTATTTTAAAACCAATTCCTTTTTATTCCTTGTTACAAGAACCTGTCTATTTTCCAACCTTATTTAAATGAACTTTCTTTTAATATTAGCACTATCTTTTATATTAGTCTTTTCTTCTCTGCCTCCATTTCCCCCTCACTTTTTAAAACATAAGGTACTTAGGATCTTAATTGTAAAATTTTGAGATGCTTGTAAGCAAAATTTATTCGTTCCCAACAGCCTAGCAGCAGGCATTCAGTATTTCCTCCCTAGGTTTTTGATCAAGTTCCTTTCTGACATATAACACCTATTGTTGACAGGAGTCAGAGGCTCTCAGATACCAATAGTAATACAAAATGTGATTTGGCAAGAACTGCAACTTCTGTCTTCAAGATGCAATCTTTACATGCAAGCGCTGTCTAATCTTCAAAAGCTGTGTTCTAGAGGCCTGTTATATTAAATTATCTTCTGTAAGCATGCATCTGCCAGATATACAGTTGAGTAATCTTGCCTGGGATTGCAACATAAGAAATTGCACTGTTTTATGTCTTGCTGTGGTGGAAAGTTCTGTATTAAATATGTAAGCAACTCTATAGACAACATAAATGAGTACAGCTTAATTATAAATTTTCCATGCCACTTTATTTGCCTTTTAAAGTTTATTATAGTATGATTGTTATTTTCATGTTATTTTAATCCATCTAGATGTCTTATGAATGGTATTCCCTGACCATTTAAAACCTAGAAATAACCTGAGTTATTGAATTGTCAGTAATAAAATTGACAAGTAATAGGTAGAAACTTTCCCTTCTTTTACTCTTAGAGAAAATACATGGTTGGCTGCTGCTTTGTATTGGCACATGTGACAAAGTTCCTCTAGTGTTGGTCTACTTTGAATTTTTTTTGTCATGGTTCTTTCTTATGACAGACCAGTGTTTGAATTCCTACATTATTGTTTCCAGCACGGTGAGATTTTTGTCCCCTAATTGTCCTCAAGGTTAGTTGCAGGATGGCTGTGTTTAACACTGGAAAACCATTAGGACACTTTTGTTGTGTTGAAAGATTCTTAGTTATGTTGAAGGATTTGGTTCGTAGGAAACATTGTCTTTATGATCTGTCTTGAAGGTGACTATGAAAATGACAATTTCAAATGAAAGCAGCATGCCGTATCTTGTCATAGGAATGACAAGGAATGAGATGAATGCAACATGAGTGATGAACATGTGAAAGTGCTGAGTGCCATCAGATGTCTTATGTGAATGGGATGCAAAACCTTAGTAGCTCTGACCTCTGTATGGACTAAAATATTTAATTGCAGAGCAGCCTTGGTTCTGCACATCCTACTTTTTTCAGAGGCAGATGTTGAAAGTTAGTGGTTTTGGAAGCGAGTATGAGAACATCCTCTACATGACTGGCAGTTTTGTTGTTTAATTAGTTCTTTCTTTGTGCTGTTAGAACCTGACTAAATTCCGAAGGATATTTTTGCTAAGCTTTTCTTTGATTTATATTCTTGTCCTTTTTTATTATGAAAGTGGAAGACTTAAGTTTGAAGGGTTTTTTTCTTTTCTTTTTGAAGGTATATGTTGGTGAACTTCCTCAAGATTTTCTTCGCATTACTCCAACCCAGCAGCAACAGCAAATCCAGCTGGATGCCCAGGCAGCACAGCAGCTACAGTATGGCGGACCCATGGGTACAGTAGGCAGACTCAGCATTACCGTAGTACAGGTATAAATGGTACCATCTCTATACAATTAAGGAAATGTAATTAAATAATACCTCTAATCTTATTGGAGCAGTGACCACAAAGAAGATTTTGTGTTGGAATTTGAGTTACTGAATTACTTGTATATAAGGAATGAGTAATTTTTTAAAAGTTTTTGGAACTACTGGAGCTGACCCTGGTCTTTATCAGGTTCAATCATTGTTTATTTTTAGGTGTTTGTGCATACAAGAAAAAATATGTTGCCTGAAGAATAAAACCTAATGGCTGTTCTTGATGTCATGTCTGAAAGTAACCACTTTTCATAGAATCACAGGTTAGAGGGAACCTCTGCAGCTTATTTAGTCCAACCCTCATCCCACCCCTTATCCCTGCCCCAGGCCAGTCCCTTTAATCAAGGGTTAAGGAAGATGTTATATACAAGAAAAGGCTGAGAGAGCTGGGCAACAGCCTTCGGGGGAATCTTATCAATGCAAAGTCCCTGCCATCAGGTATGATGATCGCTGAAGAAGACAGCTGGGCTCTTTCCAATGCTATCTAGAGGAAAGACAAGAGATGCAGGGAGCACAAATTGAAATACAGCAAACTCTATTTAAGTATATGAAAAACTTTCTTACCATGAGAGTTGTCAGACATCAGAACAGGTTGCCAAAAGGGTTTGTGGAGCTTCTGTCCAAGGAGATACTCAGAACTTGCCTGAGCATTTGACCCTGCTTTGAGTGGGGAACTTGGACTAGCTAATCTCTAGACGTCCCATCCAACCTCAGCCATTCTGTGAAACCCTTAATTGTGTTAGTGGCCCTTTGCTGGACTTGTTCAACTATGACCATGTTGTCTTCTGGGCAGCCCAGAGCTAAAGACAACAGTACTCCAGATATGGTCTCCTCAATGCTGAGTAGAAGGGATCATTTTCCTTGGCCTGCTGGCTGTGCTTTCCCTTATGCAGCCCAGGATGCTGTCTTCATTGCTGCAAGGGTGCGTTGCTGGCTTATTTCCAACTTGATGTCCACCAAGACCTGTACATCCTTCTCTGCAAACCTGCTCTCTAACCAGCTGGCCTATAGCCTACAGTGATGCATGTGGTTATTCCTTCTCAGAGCAGAATGTTGCATTTTCATTTGTTAAACTTCGAGATTCCTGTCTGTGCACTTCTCCAGCCTGTCAAGGTCCCTCTGAATGGCAGTACAATCCTCTGGTGTCCCAAGAGAGGTAGTCTTCTATACCTGTCTGGGAGTTTATGCAGGAATGCTGTGGGAATCTGGCTGCATGCTGAGATATGTGGCATTCTGGATAGGAGACTTAGCATAGCATAATTAACCTGTGAAACATGAAAAGCTGGTTGAAGTCTTTTGTATTTAAACATGTGCTGCTAAAGTATGTAGAGCAGCATGCCTTAATTCTGTTACTAATAAACTGGTGGAAGATCAGAAAATGTTTTTGGGAAGGTAATTTACTGTTCTCTTTTTCTTGGAGATATATAGGAATGGTGATGAGTTTGTCTAGGCACAGTTAATTGTGTCATCTTAAATTACTAGACAGACAATTTATATGCTGTTTTCTTTGGCAAAATTTTATGATAAACTGCTTAATCTCAGGACTTCAGAGTCTACAGAGTACATAATTTAGGTGCCAACTTTTCTACTTTAATTTTTAAACCTAGATTTACAAGGAACAGTTTAAGACCTTACCAGCTCCAATATATGAGTTACTGAGCGTGTGCCATGAAGAAGAGGACTTTCAAGGCCAGATCTGCAGCCATTATGACTAAATCTTATGCAAGTCTCAACTGTTCCAGTTCTTTAAATGTCCTGTAGGTGGGAGGCATCCTAGGCACTGTATTTTTTCAGTTGTCTTGCTAAAAGAACTATAGGCTGCTTAGTACAGGTCAGAGGAACAACATGTCCAAAGAGTCCAATTTCTACTTTGACATAGCTATGCAACAGTACACAGTGTTGTCTTCAGGACTGTCATCAACTTGTTTTGTCCTATTCCTCTGATGTTACAGAAAAAAGTATGTTGGATATCTTCTGATTCTGTGCAGCATCTGTTTTAATTGTAATGTAGAACTGAAGTTACCCACTGAATTAAGTAATGCTGAATGCACACACTGAATTAATTGAGTTTTCTAATAACTTCAAGAAGCATGATTTACCAGGTTTTACCTCAATTGAACTGCTTTTGCAGTTTGTGCTTTTGTATTGTGTGATATTCTTGAAGCTACTGGATTTCTGTGTTTCATTATTTAAAGGTACTTCAATGAAAGAGGAGAGGCTTCTTGTCACTTTAAGTTCAGGATTGTATGTTGGAAAGCAGATACGTAGGCAAAAATTGAATTTTTGGTTTGGTATGAAGTAACTTACTTTAGGTGGTAAAGATGTGTATTTTCAGCAACAGATGGGTTAAAACGAGGTTCCCATTCCAAGGTCTCCCAGCCATTTAATGGTGTCGGTGGCTTATATTTTGATGTGAATGCCTTTTTTTTTCCCTTCTTATCTACCTCATACTCAAATCTAGCATTTTGTTCAATATTTGATCCTTTTTGTGAACTAATAGTAATTAATTTCTCGAGTTAATGTAAATGTAATACACTTATAGGTTTTCTTTTCTTTCCAGGCAAAATTGGCGAAGAACTATGGAATGACCCGCATGGATCCATATTGTCGAATACGGTTGGGTTATGCTGTGTATGAAACTCCAACAGCACATAATGGAGCCAAGAACCCCCGCTGGAACAAAGTTATTCAGTGCACCGTTCCCCCGGGTGTGGACTCTTTTTATCTAGAGATATTTGATGAGGTCAGAATTGCTATATATTTTCCCCCGACTCCCTGTCTCCTATTTGGACTGACGTTTGGATGAAGTTTTGCAAAAAATGGTTGAATTACCAAAGGCTGTTTCTTAGCTGTACTCTCTGGGAGGTGACAAAGCTTTTTCAGAATCCCAAGAGCAGCAATGCATAAGGCTTCATTCCTCCCAAGAATGTCAGAGCTATTACTTTTCCTTTGATAGCTGATAAGAGGCATTAGCAGGGTTCCCTGCAAAGGAAGAGAAGAAAAAAATGTCTGAGTGGTGTTTAAGCTCTTCTTTGCAATCAAAATGCCCTGCACCCTTATATTCTGTACTGTCCCTATTAAAAATAGCCTGTTTATACAATACTGTTTTACTCAGAAGATATTCAATGTTGTTCTAGCCCAGGAGGGCCTTGGAAGCTTTCCCAAGCTTGGAAATGCTGAGTGTGAAATAGTCAAATATAGACTCTCTGTAGTCCCTAGGATTTATTCACAGAAACTAAGAGGCTACAACTGAGGCTAAAGTCTGTAGTTTGTCTTTTTGGTGTGTTTGTTACTGTGTATAGTAAAACTTGGCACTGCAGCAGCTGTGTGGTCATTACACAAGTGGGGCTTTTGAGTGCTGTTTTATGGGTTTGGTGAGTTGGTTGAAGTGTCCATTTCATTGCTGCAGCAGGGTGGCAGATCAGTACTTGTGTCTGCTCTTGAATCACTGGAGTTAACAACCTATGTTAGGAGTGTAAAGAGAAGCTGTTTACATTAATTTAATGGCCTCTAATATTATATCACTAGATTTACTTAGACTATGCTGATACTAACATGTATTTCTGGAAGTGTTCTGCTTCAGGTTTTCAATTTCTTATTTAATATCTGCAATCAATCTATAATGCCACTTAAAGCATTGTTCATCCTTGTTGGAAAGGAGGTGGCTAAAATATTTCCTGACACTTCAGTGTAACTTAAATATAACTTAAGAATAACTTAAAAATATAACTTAAAAATAAAATTGGCAAAATGAAATAGCATAAAACTGAAGGAAGTGTTAGGTAAAAATAATTTTATGATTTTGAGTATTTTTCAGGGCAATTAACTTGATATTGTTTTTAAATTATATTCCAGCGGGCCTTTTCAATGGATGACCGCATCGCTTGGACACACATTACAATTCCTGAGTCTCTGAAACAAGGAAATGTGGAGGATGAATGGTATAGCCTGAGCGGAAGGCAGGGTGATGACAAAGAAGGAATGATTAATCTGGTTATGTCGTACACGGTAAGCCAGGTTTGGGGTGGGAGAAAGGGAGAGAAGCTTCTTGGATAATGGAGGGTGATATTCTAGATTGAAATAGAAGTAGTTTCATTGTACCTTACTGGGTGTTTGTGCGTGTTTGCATTTAAAATAATGATACTTAATTTTGGGAGTAGCAGTCAAAAATATTGGTTAAGGCAGTAAATACTTTTTGGTGAGGTGGCAAATAGATATTTATTTACCTGGTTTTGCAATTACAAAAATTCAACTTATTCCTGAACTACTACATCTATTGAAAATAAATCCTCAGTCAAATGGGCCATTTTAATTTCTAATTTAATGATGACAATAATTTTCAAAAGCTTACTGGAATCTTAACAATAACTTATTTCCCCTCTTAATCTTTAGAAATTCTTTTCAACTTAAAAGCAAAAATAATGGAAAGTCTTCTCTGTCTTAGGTCTTTCTTGGATAGTTTCAATGTTCTTTCTGATGTCTGTTTTTTTTAATTCTATTCTTGTTCATTTGGTGCTCCGTGTCATGAACTGCTGACTTACACTGGTCCATGTAGCAGCTCATGGACTATTCTTTCATCTGTCACTTTTGTCTTAAAAAAGCTGTTGGATAGCATGTGCAGCCCTGAATGCCTCCTACTATGCTTGTCCATCATCAAAAGTTCCAAGTTGCTGTTGAGTGCACAACTGGAAACAGATGTTCCCTGCTGTTTGAAATTCACATTCTGCCCCACAACACAACAGTTGTTTTGTTAGCCCTAGGATAAATGACTTTGTAATTAACATTTAAAACTGTCTACCCATGAATGTAGTGTATGTAGAATTTGACCTTTAAATTTTTTTCCAGGATAAAACTGAACAAGAGTTGTAGTAGTAAAAGGGAATGGAGTTAAAGTGATATTTTGTTTAAAGTACTGGTTTACCTGAAAAGTAATTGATTTGAACTAAAATTTGCTTCTAGGAGCAGTATACTGCTTTTAATAAAAATCAGGTTTGTGCTAAGATTTCAGTTACAATGAATATGTTGTATATTTAATAAGAATGAGGCATGGATGCTGATCAAACCCGTATTTTAGAATACGTGTTTGTCTTCAGTAACAAAAATTTATCAAATTGTTGCAAAAGGCTAGTTTGACATGATGCATTTGTATTGATTTATGGACAAGTTAATTGCCATTTAAAAGGATGGTAGTTTAGTTAATTTACCTGAGATTTTGCTTAATATATAAATCAGCACTTAATATAGTCATATTGTAATATTGAACATGGATTTGCAATGTCATGATTTGTTTGCAAATACTGTTTTAATTGCCAATTTATTTTTTTTTCTATTTCTTGAGTAGTTTACTCTGTTCTAATCTGTTGTTTTTGTGTGAAGTCTTTGCCAGCTGCCATGATGATGCAGCCCCAGCCAGTGGTCCTGATGCCCACTGTATATCAGCAAGGAGTTGGATATGTGCCTATAGCAGGTATGTTTTCTTTCCTTGAAGACTCTTAACACTTCCAGGTTAAGGGTTTTGCAGAAATAACTACCAAATTTCTCCTGGTTTTCAGAATGTAAAAGAAGCTGTAAATGACTTTGTCCTTAACCATTTTTCCCATGGTATGTTTTTGGGAAGAGTGACTGAATTAAGTGTAGTCTGCTTTCAGTCTTATACCCTGTTTAAGGGAGCTGTGTGAGTTTGATTAAATGGAGTCAGATGACTGTCAAGTTAAAACAAGTAGCTTGAAGACTTATCTTTTCGAATACTTATTTTAGACCTATGTCAGGTCACTGAATAACTAAATATATAACAGGTTGTACTCTAATATAATGTGTGCTTATTTAAAGGGTGGCAATCCACGCGTGAAACTTTTCAGACTTCAGAAAGTCCACTGAATGACTTGTGTTGTTCGAACTGCAGCTTAAATAGCCTGTGGAGGGATTGACTCTTCTGTGGTCTTTGAAGATGCTTTTGAAACATGCCGTGCAGCATGTGAAGTGTGTAGCACAGTGAATGAAAAATGTTAGGGAGCTCTGAGATAGTTACGTAAATACATCAAGAAGAGCTAAAGCAGGTATTGTCATTTCTCTTGAACTGTGTAAAGTAAGTTTTGTAAACTTAGGTTTTGTAATTTTTGTATCAAAGATGAAAAGTTTAAAGTATGTAAATGAGCTTGAATATGCCCTACTTAGATAACTGATAAGTAAAGTTCAAGTGTTTTTTTTGCCTTTTTCACTTACAGCTCTAAAAAGCTCCAGTTTGTTGTATAAACATTTATTCAGTAATATGTGCACTTTTTTTAGGGAAAATAAGATAGAAATTTATATATTTTGAATTTCTTTGCATACAGGTGTGTGATACAGTGTGTGAGACATAATTGCAGTGTTAAGGGATGACACAACAGGGAGTAATATATTATTTTTTTTAAAGATTCAATTCCCAATTGAGTAAAATTTCATTTTCTATAAAAGCATACCTCCTCAAGACAAGACTGAGGGTGTAACTTAAAAAATGATACCTCCTGTTTAATTTTTATAGAGTACAGTTATAGCAAAACATGGAAAAGTCTAGTTACATACTTTATTCCCTGATGAAAGCATGCAATCTGTTTCATTTAAAGTGCTTTTATCTCTATAGCTTAATTCTCAGGAGTTAAGTCTTGCTTCCTCTTCCAGTGAACTAGTTTTGACTTGTGTGTGCATCCTGAAGTGTGATTCCATTGTTGTAATCCAGACTTCTGTGTAGATTTTGTGTGTTTGAATTAGATACCATATGTGGTTTGGTTATAATTTCATCGTATCCCTATATACTGAAGCAGTTGGTGAACGTCAAACATAGTTATCTTGTGTATGGTTAAAAGAAAAACAGTAGCAGGCATGGTACATATGGCAATGTCATAGAAGTTGCTATAGAATTTCTCGAGCAGGTCAAAATGAGAATGTTTGTGTTATAAAATTACTGTGCCAGCCAGAATACAAACAGTAGAAATGAAGAGACTAGTTTCAGGTATAATTGAAACTAGACATAGAACTGAACAGATGAAACTGATACTAGACCTTTGAATTTAAAAAAAAAACAAACAGAGTGGTATATCTTGGTGTTCTGTAAATTCTGTATTTATCTTGAGACTGTTTTCCGTAATACTTATTAACTCTACTTGGACAAATGGTAGTAATGATTGACATTTTAGCATATAATAATTTGACTTTATGTAACTATTTTGTTGAGCATTGCCCTTCTGCAAAGATCCATCATGTTTGTTTTAATTACTGGTATGATAATCTTCTATAGTAAAAAATCTTCCTGATTCTATTACTTGAATTTCAAGGTGTTGCAAGGTCCTGCCCCTCGATTAGAACATTGCCTTTGTTCTGGGAAGGCTTGAATGTACTTTCTTGACCTTATAAATATGTCAAAAGTGGCTTGTAATATGTTTGGTATTTTTGATCTTTTTTTTAAAAAAATGTTACCATGATTTGTCTCTGCTAGTCTGGAATTTCTGTGGGCACCAGCAACATTTCTCAAAGCACTGAGAGTTTTAAAGCTTTTGCCTATTCACTAATCAATGACCCAGTCTTAATAATTAGATGTATGGTTAAGTTTGGACTTTGAAAGTGACTTGACTTCAGAATACTTTTAGTGTTACATACATTTAATTGTATGGCTTAATAAAAATAATTTCAAATAATTTCAAATTATAAAAGGAACCTGTACACT
The DNA here is from genome assembly GCF_037038585.1 of Patagioenas fasciata. NCBI lineage: Eukaryota > Metazoa > Chordata > Aves > Columbiformes > Columbidae > Patagioenas > Patagioenas fasciata. Next base: position 17,858,851 of record NC_092524.1, read on the forward strand.
GAACTAGGTGTTCCTCCTGAATTCTGTGAACTCTTTCAGAAAGGTGCATGCAAACTACTGGCCTTCCCTCCCCAGCTAGATTGTTTGTATCTTCTGGGGAAACTCTGTTGGTACACTTTCTTTGGAACGCTGTACAGGGCTTTTTCCTCTTTTTGATACTACTTCAAGAAGGGCAATGGTAGCACATCAATATGCTCCACAGGAATATATTTACCCTCTTCCCATCTTCCCATCTTCTTAGTTCAGGTTTTTTACCTATCCAGTTAAATGAGCGTAGTCTATAAGCAAGCTCTATTTGCGTCCTTCAGACAAGTGGAAGAGAAGCACTGAATGGTTTATTACATCTGAAATAGAGGAGATTCTGCTCTTGGGCAAGACTGTTAGAATCTAAGTCTTATCTATGATAGAAATACAGTGGGTGTACTAAAATGCTTATCCAGACAGTTTAACAGTTATTTGTTAACTGTCCAAAATAATTGTGCTGTAAAGAGAGATGGTGTTAAGTCAAATTTAGTTGTATCATGAAGGCCAAGTTGTGTTTTCTGTGATAAAAAATTCTGTGCAAAACTAACCTTCCAGTTAAGGTCAAAGCAACTCATTCCTCTCATGTTTATCTGTATCATACATGTTGAGGTAAATACTACTAGCAAGCAGCTAGTCTCTGTGGTAAGCAGATGAAGCTTGAAATGCCAACACAAATAATACTGGTTTTCCTGTATTTTATTGAAATGACCATAGAATATTCTTGCACCATGTTAATTAATTCCCAGAGTATTAAAAACTAAAATCTTCTGATAATAGTGCTAGTTGCTACAAACTATAGTTGCCACAGATATGTTTATGTATTGGGTTTGGGAAAATTTGAACTTGTGAATCCTATTACTCTTCAAAAAGTTGAGTTTTATCTACCATCTCCTCCTGTTTGATTTTCTAAAGATTACTTGTAGAATATTGTGGTATAGTAGGTGCTTACAGTCCAAGCTGATCTTCTTGCTAGTGTATCAAAGACAGTAATCTAAAAAAAAGTTACTTCAGTAAGTGAGCTATATTTCTTATCAGTGAGTATTGATGGGATAATTAGGAAATCAATTTGTACATAACTTATAAACACCTGTGTAAAGAGTAGGTCAAAACCTGTGTTTCAGGGCCCTGTCAGACTCCAGAAAATTATTTTTCATTGAGGCAAAGTTTTCTGTATATGTACATTACTCCTTCAGGTGTCTGTATTGAGTTTCATGAACTAACTTGTGATGTTATTGGCATTTGTTCAGAAAACCGTAGATCTATGTTGTCTTTGTGGGCCTTAAAATATAATGCTTGCTACAAACACCTGATGGCTTACTTATTTTGAAAACATCTCCTCTAATTGTAAGTTCTGTAAAAACAGCACATTTGATCAGAGTGGTGGGGCAAATTAGTTGGGAGACTGAATCCTAGCAACATTTAGTTTTTAATATTAGCTAGTTTAGGTTTTACCCAATTTTATCCGTTTATCCAACTTTCACCTTTGGAAGCTAAATGATTCATTTCCTTTTAAAAATAGATTAATATTTCTTTCCCATGTCTTATTCCTTTCCCCTTGCCCCTTCATTTTCACCTGTCTTTAGGGCTTGAGTACTTTGCTCTGGGTAAGTTTCCAAGCTCTTTTCTCACTCCCATACTCATTGACTCAAGAGCCTTTGCATGAATTCATCTAAACAGCTTTGTTTCAGAAGACTGTATCACAAGGTATTGCCACTTGGATGTCACAATAGAATAACTTAATGCATCTCCTGGAAATTTGTGAAGCCCCTCTAACCACTTGCAAAGTCTTTAAAGGCATCTACTTAGATTCAAGTTATGATGCTTTAAGTAATTGGTGATAATGGTGTTGATGGATAAGACATGATGTTATTATTCTCCTGAAATTGTAGTATGTTAATGAGCTATTCTAGGTGATATTACTGGTTTCCAAGAAGAGAAACTTGAATCTTGCAGTTGTTCTGCTGCTGCAAGGCCTGGGGAGAAGCAGGTAATGTCATGAGTTTTGTAAACTTGAAAGTGAAGAACTCAGTTGTGCAATGACATGGAGGAGATAGTCTGCCAATTGCCTTGTGTTAGTCTTCAAATAAGCCTTTTTGAAAAAAATAACACATTTTTTCATCTGTTTGTATCTTTCATGCACATCTGTTTTAGATCCATGTCAAGATAAACATGCTACTAGAACTCTAAAGGCAAATTATGTGACAGGAAATCTTTTTTCCTTCAATCAGACTATGACACCCTTGATTTTCAATTGTGCAAAGATGTTGTGACATCCTTAATTTTCATAAAAGCACCAATCTTCAATCAAGTATGTTCAGAAAATTCTAGAATTACTCCTTGTGAGATAAAATGTCATTCTTGATACTCTGAATTTCAGGAAGATACTGTAAATAAAACTGATATGGTCGTTGCAAAGTATTTAGTTTTTTCAGGGCAGTGGAATTGTAGAATTTCTTTGTGGGTCCCTATGCTTCACTTTTCTAGTAGTTTGCAAAGAAGCAACATTTAAAAAAATGAGATGATGGCATGCATGTTTTAGCACTTTTTTTTTTTCCTGAAGCAAATATTAAGACCTATTTGTGTATTTTTTTTTAAAAGGTGATACTGATTTCTTCCTTTAAATAAGAGAATTCATGCTGAGAAGTTTCCTGAGTTTACCCTGAAAGGGTCTGTGTATGGGAGAGAATAATGATGAGTTAAGAAATTAAATATAGAGCACTTGACTGAACAAGAAAACACAATAAAAAGTGTGTAATGCCTTGTGTGCGGTTAGAAAAAGTTAATTCTGCTTCAATGCTTCCATTGCTGCTTATAGCAATTGACTTGTTATTGTACGTACTCGTTTTGTGTATTGGAATGTCACTGCTAACGCCAGCATGTTTGCCATTGCCATTTCACTGAACTGGAAAACAGTACTCCATTTTTTGAACACTTACCTGAGATATGGGAGCAATACAGGAGTGTGCAATTCCATTGATAGTGGATTCTGATGTGGTTTATTTTCAGTTTTCACCTGCTAGTGAAATAATGTGTTTAGTATGTAAAGCAGCTTTTTATGGAACTTTGATAATTTTGAGGTTTATTATAACTCTCTAATGACTGCATATATAGACGTATATTTGCTAAATTGTAGTGTGTAGTTCTTTAAGTTTATGCTTATGTCTTGCTTACTGGTTTGTAAATCAGAAGATATGGATACATTTAGCCTGAGTGAGGAACAAAACAAAAACCAAGGAACTCTTTACATTGGTATTGGTATAACTTGAATGTTGAGTTTCGTTAAAAGTAACTATCATAGAGCTGTTTATTAAAAGTGACTGTGATACTAACTTCCGTTTGCATACAGTATAGCTGTAGACACCATAAACTAATTCTAGAACTGTAAGAACTGAGAAAATGGATTTTGAAAATCATTAGTGAAAAACACTATCAAATTTCTTGTCTGTAAAATCGAATATTTAGATTGAAAATACCTCTTGAATACTGCCTGTGCAGATGTCTTGCTTCATAATTAGCTTGTGATGAAGCGGAAAGAAAAGCTGTGTGCTGGTCTTGATGATCTATTTATTTACTATTTTTTTTTTTTTAATTTTTGGACACTGATAAGACATTGAAACTTTATTGGTAAGCTGTAGGATACTGTGGTACGTGAGAAGTGAGCCTCATGTTACATTTGGATTAATATTTTAAACAGACCTCTTTTATAGACAGTTACTACACAATTTAGGCTGATAATTGGTTAATCTTAGGGTGCTGATGACTTACTGAAGAATATTAGGAAGCTTGTGTTAGAAGTAAAACTTCTATTGCTCAGTTCTTTCAGGTACTTTGCAACTTTAGTTTTTGACGCCGTACATATTTGCTCACCTCTTGTAGGAAGCATGAGGAATGAGTTGAGGCTTGTTGAAGCCAAAGAAGAGGCAATCTGAAATGCTGCTGGATATGATTAGTGGGTAAAGTGTATTTGCAGTGTTGATGAAGACTGCACAGTGGTTTGCCTGTAGGGTGCACTCATGGTCCGATTTGCCATATGTTTGAGCACGTAATGCCAGACAGAATTCCAGGGACCATGATCCAAATGGCTTAAGAAGCTCTAGAACTAAAGTTTAGGTTGTTGTGGAAGAGGCAATATATATATATAGATATATATATCTCTCCTTGGTAGTGGTGTGATGCAGATGACTAGGCAGAGATATGGTTTCAGTGTGTAGGTAATAAATTTATGGTGAGAGGGACATTTCTTTAGTTGCCAGCATGAACCTTAAAGCATCTGGTTTCCATTTTTTGATTCTAATAAAACTTAAGATGTTGACAAGGGGAATTTTAGAATAAAAATTGGAGGGCACTGATAAGTATGGAGGTAATTATAATTCAGTAATGCATCCCTTCAGATAGGGCAGATGAGGGGGTGTAAGGTAATTAAATTGTATCTAAATCTAAACTGGTAATAAGGTTGGGTAACAAAGCTTTTGAAGAGCAAATGCATAAGGAATTGAGAAATATCTATTTTAAAGAAGCAGATAACCTAGTATCATTCAGGTAATTGACTGTAAAGATACAAATGTGTAAGGGAGTACAAAATAACCCAGTTGGAATGGGAGACCATAATGGCAGGAGGAAGAAAGTGTTTGGTTTTGTCTTTGTTAGGAATGAGTGCTTTTTTTTATGAGAAGGAACCTAAGATTGGAATTTTAAATTTTAACAATAATTGTTAAGGTGATCAGTAAGAAAATGCAGGTAAGATAACATTTATTCCCATCTTGTATTTTGGATGTATTTATTTATTACCACATGCAAAATGTAACTTATTGCTCAATTAGATTTGCTTTCAGAAGACTGCAAGATGGCAAACTGATGATTTTTTTTTTTTTTTTTAACAGTTCTGAAGCAACTGTATTTCCTATTGCATAAACTGATTAAAAACCTATGGAGATTAGAATGAGCTGATTTAAAACAACTAGCTAGCTAACTAGGTAAACTTTAAGAGGAGGTGACATGGTTATATAGGGAAAAGTTATACCTTAGAAGTTATAGGTGTATGAGTATGTGGGTAAGAATGATGTGGTCTGTGTACATCACCTTACCAGCTGCATTTTGAAAATGTTATTTGCTAAGGACTCTTCCTATCACATGATATTCCAATACAATAAAGATCCTCTTGTGGTTTAACTACTTTGTAAAGCTCATGAACAGATAAAAATAAATGATGAATTATCCTCTAATGTAGTGAGGCCTTTGGTGGGGTGCATCATATTTTTTAAAAAAATTAATCGAGGGAAGGGGACTAATAGACAATTAGTCCAAACAAAAGATCTTAACAGTTTTCTAAGCCTCCCTGACTGCAGCAGATTGCATAATAATCTCATAGGAAGTGGGAAATAAAATCACATATTAAGGCTGGCATTAAAGTATTATGTATAAAGAAAAATATTATGAATACGTATTTGGTGATGATTTCTTGGGTTAGTCATTACTACACATAAGGATCTTTGAACTACTATAAGCTATTCTGTGAAAATACCAAATAAATAATGTTTGAAACTGTGGATAAAATGCTTGAAAGCAAGTAGAGAACAAATAGAAAAACTTTATCATGCTGCTCTATGAAGCAGTGCCATGTTTGCATCTAGATACAGGTAGCTTTCCTTGCCCTACCTTAGAAACAATACAGCAGAAGTGCAAAAGTAACACACAAAGGTGTGGGACAAAGATAATCAGGGGTCTGGAACTACTTGGACGAAGTGAAATATACCATTTTCAGAAGTGATAACAAAAGGCTCTAGATGTCTACTATAGCTGGTTTCAGTTTTGTAAAAGCAAATGCTAGTTTTTTGGGGCAAAAAAAAGAGCTTAATTAATGCTAAAAGATGTCAAATGATGAAAAGGGACTTCTGTCTAGTAATTCCTTTTAACAGGAGTTAGAAAACTCATTTTCTAAAACTGTCTTTATAAACTGTCAGTGCTTTGATTTTACACAGATATACAAGAAATTAATGAAAAATGTCAGATTAATTTTGTCTTCTGGCAGAGGAACAGGGCAAAACAGTGTGTACCCCTATTGGCACAAGAGGAATTGGTCTTTTGCCGAATTGTAACTTTGCAGGCTGAACTGGATGGAACATTAAACCAGGGAAAAATGTTTGCTTAAAATTTGCTTAGGATTGTGGTCCAGTCACTTAGAGGACCTAAGTACTTTGCTTTCTTTCGAATGCAATGGAAGTTGCATTTCTTGAATTTCTAAATATCAGTTATGTATATTGCTGGTGTAAAACCATCTTTTTCATCACACTATAAATACATTAGGAACCAAAATATGATGGGAGCAGGGAGAAAAAAAACAACTGCACCTTTCTGTGGTGCGCTTAGTGATTCATGTGTAAACTTGGTTAATGCAAGTTGTACCTAATATTGAGCTGGACCTGTTGCCATCATGTAGTTTACCACTTCTGAACATAACTTTGGCAGAAAACCTGTTCCAGAAAAATATATTCTGATTGCAACACTCCAGGTATAATATCTTTTTTTTTTCTGGAATGCATGTTTAAAAAAATACTGAGGTTGCTGAGTTGGGGAGAGTCATGAGCCACTTTCTTCAAAATAATTGTTTTCTTCTTTTTTTTTTCCCTCCACTCATGTATGGTTGTGTGTTTTTTTTTTTTTTTTTTTGTTTGTTTGTTTGTTGTTTTTTTCTTCTGTTTGTTTTTTTGCCTGCAGGGATGCCTGCAGTCTGTAATCCAGGCATGGTACCAGTGGCAATACCACCTCCTGCTGTCAATCCTCAGCACCTGTGTAACGAAGAGGACATGAAATCTATCCAGGACATGTTTCCTAACATGGACAGGGAAGTAATCCGCTCAGTGCTAGAAGCTCAGAGGGGGAACAAGGATGCAGCTATCAACTCCTTGCTTCAGATGACTGAAGAATCATAAATCCCCACTTCCTGCGTAGTCCCTGTCCTCGATGCCACTTATTTTTACTTGCCAAGCCAGGGATTTAGCTAGAGGAAGAAATTCCCAACAGCTTTCTGTTAGCACGCGCTCTGTGAAAGATTATACTCTTTTTTTGTTGTTGTTTTGTTTTGTTTTTTAAATTTTCTTGGACATTTGGATCTTTTTCACTTTCTTTCTCAGTCTGTACATACTCAGTTTAGCTTATGTCCTACAATATAGCATTGAAGCATCTTTGCTATCAGCTGTGCCGTGTGGCTATATTCTGATGGGGTGGGGAGTAATGCTGCTTTTTTTCTTCCTTCCTTTTCATGACCTTGTTCTTAAAAAGTAACTCTATGCAGTACAGGATTTACTACTGTTTGTTAGACTGAAAAAAAAAAAAAATTCCATGGAGGGTTTACTCTTTAAACATAACTGATTTGTTAAAGTATTAAGGTTTCATCAAGCAACCTACTTCTGCCAGAAATTAAAAGAAAGACTCTTACCTTGTCCAGTGGTGTTTAGTTACTGCTGTGATATATTGGGTCATTTCTGATTGAAGATTTTTAAATTAATAAGCTAAATTTCTTAGGTTGTGCTGTTGGTATTTGTAATGAGCATCTTATATTCAATCTATTCAGCGGGCACCAAAGCAATATATTATCTGGTGTGTTTGGGGAGCTTTATCCTCCCGTATAGTATTGTTATGTATCTGTAAAATCTTAACAAGTAACTTTTAACTTGTACAGTATGTATTGCTGTAGCAGAGAACCTGACTGAGCTCTAATGTACTCCCAGAGTTAATTACACTCTAACTACTGCTTGGATAAGTGCAGAAGGAAAGATACTTATACCTGGCAAATTACTAAAACCGTAAAGAATTTAAAAAAGCAGAAATCTGTGATCTGGTTATAAGGCTTCTGTTTTTACACCTATATTTCAGCAAAATTACCATTTTATATTAGTGGAAAAACTGTTGTATTTTTTCCTGTAATCTGAAATAATCTTTGAATGGCATTGTGAGTTGCTCAGTGACTCATTTGACTACAGTTGCTGTAGTCAATTTATTATTATTTGATGCAGATGGAAAGAAATTCTTTCCGAGAGAAAATTTAACATATCTGAGTTGGTCTGATCCTCAGAGGAGGCTGCAGGTTGTTTATATTTATTGTTAGTGTTATTTTTTCAGATAACAGTTCCTTTTGGAGCTGCAGAATATTACAGTATGCACCAGTTATGCCTGTTGGATAAATTTCTGCGGTGTCTGTTTTTGTAGGTGGTAAAGTAATGCACTTTAAATAGTATGCACCAATTTATTTTTCCAGGGATGTGCAATGTTGCTGTTTTATCTTTCTAATGCTTGATTTCAAATACTTTGACAATAGCCATAGACCTTTATATTTTCAAGACTTGGAATGAATGTACACTTGAAATCTGGGTTCTTGAGTGATTCATGAGAACATTAAAGCCAGGTTTTGAATAGGGAAAAGGGACCCATATTCTCTTCTTCCCCATGCTTTGTTTCACGTCCCACGCTTAAAATGTTTTCTTTATCTACTGAAAAACTGGTTTTATTCCCTCCCCTTCTTCCACCACTTACATTCAAGAAGCCTTTAGGCAGCACTGGCAGTAGAGCATGAATTTTTTAAAAAATCAGACTGAAACTTTTAAAATACAGCTCCAAATATCATCCCAGTTTCTAACCTTTTAAATCTGTCTTTTCATAATGCATGATTTTAAGTTTTGTTATGAATCTGTTACCATCTTAAACTTACTGTTGAAAGCATAAGTGTCTTTATATATCCTCCAACTGGCTTTTCAATAGTGAAATTCAAGGCTATAGTTTCCACGTGCTTTAGTTGTAGAGACACCACATTTTTGTTTTCTAAAACAAAACGGGTGTTCTTCAAGAGACTAGTCTTGCCCCTTCCCTACATTCATGGTCAGCTTTGTGATTGGGTAGGTGTAGAGGCATTTGGTATTTATAGCACAGTGATTTGTGACATCATTACCCAAAATGATAAATCTTGGTAAGGATTTAATGCTTAGATATCTCCAGGAAGAGTCCCTTGCTCAAACTTTCACGAAGATAACATGAATTGCTAGGGATGGAATAATTCAGGGAAAATGTACATATATACACTTTTATATTAAAACATTGGGATCCATAGTACAGCTTTTTATAAAAGCAAGTGGTCATGGTTCAACTTAATGGCTGGTAAATTGTATTGCATCCTACACAGCTCAATTTCAAGCCCAAAATAAACAGCTTTCAATCCTAACCACCAGGAGGGATAAGTGCAAATACAAGGTTAGTCAGGTTTATTAAAAAACTAGACTGTGGGCCTTTGAGAGAGGCTCCTGTTCTTAGAATTAATTTCTTTTGTTCTAGACAAATGTTATGCGAAACAGGGTAGATGTATGAGTTGAAGATGGGATATGTAGGAGCAGTATGGCCAGTACATGGATTTCAGCATGCTACAATATACTTAAATATTGGTTTGGGATTTTTTTGTCCTGATTTAATTGAGCATTATAGCTGAAACTCTTATGTCAAGATGTTCTACTTAAGTTAAAAAGAACAAAACACTCACCATAAGCCTATTCAGCTTTTCAGCATACATATCCTCTCAATCAAACTGTTCATTGCCAGATTTGAATTGGAGAAAAATCAAAAAAGGCAGGGAGTGTTTAGTTATTCTAGGGTCTGTGATGGAACTGGAAGTCTGTTTCTTGATTTAAAACAAATAAATTCTCACTTATGATTGTAGCTTTGGACAGAATGGTAATGGGATAATACTGTGTTTGCTGCTCTTCTGCTCAACAGCTTCAAGCAGCTTGAAGCCAAAACCAGCTCTGTAAGACTGGCATCTGCTAAAAGTTAGTGCTCTTAGTACTAGTTTGAGTCCTGCCAGTAACCTAAACTTGCTAAAGGTAGAAACATTTTTTGTCTAGCTAGATCCTTGCTACCTTTTTCTCTACTGCTCTTTGCATCTGCTAATGGTACTGAATGGTTTTGTTTGTTTGTTTGTTTGTTTTCCCTTAAAAATGTTATTGCTTGTTTGGTTGATATGTAATACTGTACAGAGGATGTTTTTTGCTGTAATAATTCTGAAGACATTGTTTCTCTGTATTGAGTTCCGGTGTCCAAATGTGTTTCTTGCACTCTAAAGTACATTAACTTTTTCATTCTAATTTAATAAATGTATCATCTAAATGAAAGTGTATTATGTCTCTGTTGGAGAGCATCACAATTTGAGTCTTTGTGGACTGATCTAGAATTCAGGTATCAGTTACTGTCTTTTATTCAGTCTTGCACATTAGTTAACAAGTTACATTGGTTCTTAACATGATTATCTGGTGGGACTAGTACAGTACACACTCAAAAGCCTTTTAAGCGTTCATCTCTATATGTCTTTTCTAACTCTTCTAGGTGCTACTTTCTCAAGAAAATGTTATAGTACTGCAGGTCTAGAAGACAGAATGAGGCAGTAGTTGCATTGTTCAAAGGATGATGTTGGAGGGCAAAGGAGGAGGGAGGAACAGTGTGTGGGATTGAGGAAATGTTTTGCAGTGTGAGGGGACTGAGAACTTTCTAGGTGAGAGTGGTCTCCAAGTATAGAGTTATTAAATAGACCTTGTTATGTGCTATTTTAGCTAAAATAAGAGCTGGCTTTATCTGCTAATATATAACTAATGAATTTTAAAGATTTGTTTTATACAGCATGTCTTTTTAATTCAATCATTGCCTGAAAAGCTATCCTTTTTGCTATGCTCAGCTCACTGATTCTTAATCAACTGCTAGTCTATAGTATTAGTGTATTACCAAGCTGACATTTTGGGTTTTACTGTCCAGTGCTTAGTGTGTTTTTTATCAGGAATTAATTTTTTAAAAAATTATAGTTGAGAGGAATCTTTCAGAACCAAATTTCCCTTGATTTGTTTCCTTAATGTGCTTAGTGGCTACTGTGAAACAAACTTGTGTTCAAATTGTGCTTTCTTTAAGCCCTTTAATGTCAATTTCTATCCCAATTTGTGTTCTAAGGCTTGTAGTTTGCTTTCACATTTCACCAGTATACTGTGAGAGATAAGAAAAGTTACAATTAATTTACTCAAACTAATATTTATTAGCTTTTTCATTTCAATGCTGATCAACCAGTCGTGATGTGTGGGCGTATAAAGAGAAATCAGTGTATTTTGAATTATTAAAACATTTAAGTACATCAATGAGTGCAGGACCTCTAGGAAGAAATGCAAATATGTGTCTTTGTAGAATAAAGAGGAAAAATGAAAACCCATATTAACAGGCTTCTCTGTTGCAGTTTTAAGTTGTAGCCTGCTGAAGACTTCAACTTTCTCTTCTAGATCTCCAGGAAGCTTGTTTAGAAACCAAAGTTTATCTATATTCATACTGCAGTTTAGAAGGATTTTCTTTACTATCTTGCCAAAAAGCATAAATAATTTTGTAATAACAAATAGACTACACTTATGGTATTGCATATAGATGGGAAAAGTGAATACATGGAAAGCAAGTAGATTGAAATAGATCTTAGCTATGTCTGTATTTTGATGTGTGGGAGAACTATGAAAGTGCTGCTTTATGGAGTATTCAAAAGATTCAACATGTTTTTAAAATATTAAGTGTGCTAATCTGGAATGTGAAGCAGACTAGATACAAATGGGCTACATTTATAATTTTAATGCATTTATAATTGGAAGAAAAGGAAGGATGATTCAATTTATTTTAAAGTTATCTCAAATTGTAAAATAACTACAGTGAGTAAAAAAGTGTGTTGAACTTATCTTCCATGTCCGTGCTGCCCATGTTTCTTTATGGATTAGATTCAGGAGCTTGTCACTGTGTCACCTTAAAATCCATAATTTCTGTAATAGTAATCAGCTTAATGTGGAGCATTCAGGTTGATTTGAAATGCATAATGCTCTTTTAAAAGTGAATTGCTAAGTAATTATTAAAGTATATATAGTGGGGGGGAATGGTGAATGGGGCCGGGGCTGGGGGAATGGGGCTGGCCACTTGGGAAGAATATAAGGCTGTTGTCAGAGGATGTAGGGAGACAACTAGGTAAGCTAAGGCCTCCTTAGAATTAAACCTGGCGAGAGGGGTCAAGAACAACAGAAAGGGCTTTTTCAAACACATGGCAATCAAAAGAGACTTCAGGGCCTTGGGATGACTGGTTCAGGAATCAGGAGCACAAATAGTATGCTCTTCTATCCTTTGAGTTTAAGAGAAAGGTGGAAGAAACAGGAGAACCCAGCAGATAACTGCTGTCACTGGCAAACTTTTGGGTTTTTTGATCATGGGTCAATGTATGCGACACCAGGCCTGCTGGCAATAGATGAGGCACACCTGTCTCAAAGGGGGAAAAGGATATTTGTGCAGGAGTTGGCAGGGCTCATTGAAAGAGCTTCAAAGGAGATTTGGAGGAGGAAGGGGATAAAACCAGACGTGCTTGGGGGCAGCGTGCCAATGTTTGATGGCAGGTGTGCCAGCAAGTTCTGCTCCGTGATGTGGTGAGTACACTGGAGCACATTTGAAATGTCCTACACTAAAGCGTGCAGCATGAGGAATAAACAAGAGGAGCTAGGAGGCTTGACCCAGTCCTAGAGCTGTGACATCATTGACTTATGCAAAACCTGTGGGATATGTCCTATGACTGGTGTGCCATGACAGATGGCTACAGGCTCTGCAGGAGTGATAGGCAGGGCAGGTGAGGCAGGGGGTTGGTGCTGTATTTGAGGGAAGGGTTGGATTGTATTGCACTCACTGTTGGTGACAATGTGGTCGAGAGCCTCTGGGTAAGGATGAAGGGGAAAGCAAATAAAGCAGATGTTGTGGGAGTCTACCATTGACCACCCAGCCAGGATGACAACACCAATGAATTATTCTACAAGGAACTGCTGGGTATCTCTAGATCAAATGCCCTTGTACTTATGGGTGATCTTAATTTCCCAGATGTCAACTGGGAATATCATACAGCAGACAGAAACAGGTCCAGGAAGTTCCTGAAGCACCTTGAAGGTAACTTATTGATGCATGTACTAAGGAAAGGTGCCCTCCTAGATTTGTTGTTTGTAAACAGAGAGGGTCTCATGGGTGAAAAGGTGGTTGGTGGCTGCCTTGGTTCCAGTGACCACAAAGTAGTTGAGTTTCAAGTCATTTGCAGTAAGAGAAAAACTACAAGCAAAACTTTGACCCTGGATATGGGAAGAACAGACTTTTAGCTGCTGAAGGAGCTACTTAATGGGGCTCTGAGCAGCCTGATCTAGTTGAAGATGTCCCTGTTCGTTGCAGGGGTTTGGACTATATAACCTTTAAAGGTCCCTTCCAACCCAAACTGTTCTATGATACTTAATAAGATCCCCCTGGAATCTGCTTTTGAAGATATTGGGGTCCACAATGCTGGTCACTTTTAAAGCGCAATCTCTTTAAGAGCGCGGGAGGAGGCAATTCTAAAGTATTGGAAGTCAAGCAAGTGGGGCAGAAGGCCAGCTTGGCTGAGCAGGGATCATCTTCTATAACTTAGGCAGAAAAGGGGAGTCTATGGACATTGGAAGCAAGGACAGGCAACAGGGGAGGACTAGAAAGATGCCACTGTAAGGAGAAAATTCATGTGGGCGAAGCTCAGTTAAGAGTTCAAGCTGTTCATCACTGTGAAGGACAACAAGGCTTTTTAAAATATGTTAACAGCAAAAGGAGGAGGGTCAGAGATTATAACACTGGTCTGTTGCTTGATGAGGTTGAACACCTCAGGAATAGGAATGTAGACAAAGTGGAGAAGTTTAATGCTGCCTTCTTCGCCTCTGTCTTTAACACCGATGATGGGCTCTGGGACCCTTGGAGCCCTGTGCTGTAAGACTCTGACTGGGAGGATGATAAACTCCCAGCTGAACTGAACTTGTTTGAGATTTGCTGCTCCAGCTGGATGCAGGTAAATCTATGGGGCCCAGTGGGATTAATCCCAAGGTAGTGAAAGATCTGTCTGATGTTATCACAGAACCACTCTCCTTTATTTTTCAATGGTCTTGGGAGTCTGAACAAGTCCCAGTTGAGTTGAAGCCGGCAAATATTGTCCCAGTTTTCAAGAAGGTAAAGAAGGAAGATCCTGGTTATTACAGGCCTGTTAGGCTCACTTTAGTGCCAGGTAAAATTATGGAGAAAGTTATTCTGTGAGTTATTGAAAAACACTTGAGAGGCAATGCAGTCATTGATCACAGCCAACATGGCTTCCTGAGGGAAAAGTCCTGCTTAATTAACTTCATTTCCTCTTATGTCTAGGTTGCAAATCTAGTCGACAAAGTGAAGCTAGTAGATGTGGTGGGTTTGACTTTTAGTAAAACTTTTGATACTTTCTCTCTGTGTATCCTTCTGGACAAAACATCCAGCATACAGCTAGACAAGTGCATAATGCATTGTGTGAGGAACTGGCTGACAGGTTGGGCCCAAAGAGTCACAGTAAATGGTGGTGTGTCAGGATGTCAGTCAGTCACCAGTGGGGCTCCTCAGGGCTCAGTTTTAGGGCCAGTGCTCTTCAATGCTTTTATAAATGTTTTTCAAAATAAGCTTAAGACTTAAGGAAAGATTGATAAATAGGGACTTACTGTTCTTTATTAACCAAAATAATTTGGATCTATTATTTTCCAGTTTACAAGTTAATTAGTTTTGTCTAATCTTTCAAATTACTTTTAGACTATTTGGCTGTTTTTAAGTCCTCCACCGGATAAAATGTTGTTGGTATTTTCTGTTTTGGAAAGCCTAGTGCAAGTGTAGGTCATTAATTTGGTTTGGGAGGTTAAGGGCCCTGCATGTAAAAGTTCTATGGATATCTTACCTGATTTAGTTTGTTCAGCGATGCTAAATTCTGTCCTCCAACTGATGAACTCTGGTATGTATTTAAAATTGAAATAATGTATTTTCTGTGGCTAAGTATCAGAGTTTCACTTAGATCCACTTAGATAATCACTGTAGGTCATCCGATGACGAAACCTATCAATGGCATTTGTGGGAATATAACGGAAGATCAGTGAGGAGGATAGTAAACAAGTGACTTGCAGCTAGGGTGTAGAAAAACACATCATACTAATTGTTGTGTAGTCTTGTATGCTTGACAAGTAGAACCTCTGTGTTTAGATAACACAGCCCTGTGATAGTCAAAGGAACCCTATCAAATGTGCTTGAGATTCCTGTTTTGCTGTTGGGAAGATAAAGCACAGTGGAAAATTACACCTGTTTGAATCCCTGATATACAGGCAAAACCAGCAGGTTAGAAAAAAACACTTTAGCATGGGCAGAGTTCTGTGGTGCCTGCATCCCCGCTTGTGTGCCTCTGCCTGGCTGCTGCTTTGGAGATCCCCTGGTTCACGAGGTAATGAAAATAGATTTCCTCTTTGCAGTTCATCTGTGGTTTCGTGGTTGTTTCTGTGTCCTGCCTGTGTCAGCTCACAGTTTTATTTACAATGGGACATTTTGTTCAATGAGTTGCTTGAGATTCTCAGTATTGTGGACAGATTTGTTTACAAAGCAGTATGTTGACACATAAATAAAATGCACTAACTGGGTAATTTCTCCATATATATGCATGTTACTACATAACATTCCCTAATGCAGTAGTCCCTGTAATAGACTAGTTAGTCTTATAAAAAAAAAAAAAAAAGAGTGTTCTGTTTCCTGATGTAGATAAATGCTTTTCTGTGATAATTTTTAGTGAAACAGCATATTGGATTATGGTAAATATCATAGGATGAAAAGGGAGCACTTCATGATTAACTTGATGCCCCATGGAAATGATTAGAAAGAGAGCAAGATTCATTTTATATTTTATACTGTTTCTTGTTTTAAATATTATTTCTTAATCTGTAGTTCTGTAACTAGAATTATGTTACTGCTGTGATTGTACATTCAACATATTTGGAAATTTTGCTATAAAATTAAGGCATGCATGCATTTTGTAATTTCAAGTTCTAAAAAGCTTGATACAGTACACAATAACTAGATATATTTTAACATACATTTGTTTGATATCCAAGAAGTTACTATTTATGTTTTCCTATTTAGCTAATTTCTCTGCTTTAAAGTAATTACTAGAGGTTCTTTGGACTTGTAATGCTAGCTTAGCATTTGCTCCAAAGAGAAATCTACATGTTTGTCTCCTTCTGAATCCTGTTTACTTAAAGTACAAATCCCCTGGGTTTTCATCTGTGCAGGCTTGAGAGAAAAGTACAGAAATAGATTTCCCTTAAGGAGAACAGAGAAAATTAAGTGGTTTCTAGCATTTTGAAGTGGGTTGGTTTTCAAGGAAGAAGGACAAACAAAAAGCAAAAACCAAAACACACCCCACCAACAAAACAAAAAACAAACAAAAAACAAAACAAACCACAATGTCACGTCCCCCTTACCCAAAACACAGACAACAACAAAATCCTAGACTCAAAAAAAACCCCACTAATCAATATTTTCCCTTTGAAATGCTGCATTTTAGTGCAGATTTTTTTCAGTGTGTCTGTGACTCTCAGACCAGAGCAATTAAAAACATTAGCTCTGTGCTGAGGTGTTATCTCTTGCTCTTAAGCTAAGTCCAGAAAATGACTCTGCTAACCATGAAAAAGAAAGGTTTCTAACTGCATGAAGAGAAGTAACTCATTTTTAGTCAAACCAGCACAGGGGGAAAGCATGCCGATTTCATTGGGTTCTGCCTGAACTCCAAGCCAGCTTTAGAAGGGTTTACAAATGTTTGTTATATGTTAGCTAAATCTCACTGGGTTTTAGAACTTCGCAACCTGACCTATCAGCTTTGTGGCATCATTTTGTCTACCTTGCATTAATATTGGTAGCTCTACATTATAATGCCAGGCCTCACCAGGCTGGCATACCTAAATACCTCTCATGTGGGAAGCCCTCCTACAGCCAACAGTGCTGGTTTTTCACTGTGGTGCAGTTCTAGTTCCTATCAGGTGTGCTCTATTCTCATGGTGCTGTGCCCAAAGTGCTAAACTCTCAGGAAGCCAGAAACCTGGGAAGCTATCTTGAGCATACTAAACTTCTTGACCCACTGGTCACTCCATTCAGGACCATCTGGATGTCTCCTGATAGAGATACCTAGTGTTCAGGGTCTGAGGTTGCAGTGGTGAACTTGTAAATTGGTGGTGCACAGATGGTCTGGCTTCAGCCCACATTTCCATAGAAAAGTGGCTTATTACTGGGTCAGAGAAGCTGTAGGGAGTGGTACAGCTGTCTGCTCCACTGTCATAGCTAGAAACCCTGCCTGGAGCCTGCGTACCTGCCGCAGGACAGGCAAACCATGGCTAACCAAGACGTGGAGCTCAGCAGTAAAATGCGAAGCTTATAAACCTGCCCACTTTTCCGCCCTGGTTAATCCTGATATGATACCAGGTCCTACCAGTAAGGCTGATAGATGGGGCTCTTCTGATTTCATTCAGGGATTGCATTTAATTTCTAAATAAGTATGTATAGAATGTGCAATTATTCGATCAAACAGTTCCTCCTTTATTTTTCAGCTAAGCCTTCAGGCCAAATTTCAGACTTTGTATTGTAACAGCTACTGATAAGATAAATGCTGCAAACAGTTCAGGTAAACTACTCTGGGAAAGGGCGGCCAGTTTTCTTAGTATTGTGAATTCATTCAAAATCTTCTAGATAGCACAGGAAACAAATGCACAGTTTAACAACATATCCTGAACTTACTTGTGGTATTAAAGCTATGGGCAAGAGAATTTTCTGACTTAGTATACTTAAGTTCATTGACACCTTAGTATTCTTTAACTAAATAGAGCTTTCATTCATATATAGGTTTTTTTTCTTCAACGGAAGAATCAAGTGTTGATTTCGACAGCCAGGTACCTTTTGACCTACAACATGAAATGGTAAGAATGAATAAAGTTTTTTACTTCTTTTTTTTTTTTTTTCCCATACTAGTCTTCTGGACTTCTCCACTAATTACAAGGAAAACAAACTGCAGCCTGCCTTTTATCCCACCATCTTGGCAACTGGAATACAATAAGCAAATGAGAGGGGTTTTTTTTCAGATCCCTGTACCTTTTATGCAAGTGAGCAGAGCTCTTTAGACCTGGGTTAGGGAATTTAACCTCTTCCAGGAAAAGGGTTTGAGAGTGTCTTTGTTCCCAAAGGCTGCTAGAAAATATGCCAATCAGAGTTAGAAAACTACCTGTTTTTACTCTGTCATTTGGATAACAAAGACGGCTGTGAAACAGGCACCAAAACCGAAAAATGCTGAAAGTTTTATTGATCAAATAAGAGGCAAAACGAACAAGAAAAGAGTCATCTCCCTGTCATTGTGAATGACTGTTAGGACAATTACATCCATAAAAATGGTACGAAGTGAAGCCTTATCTAGGCACAAGACTGAAGTGCAATGTAGCTACAATGTTTTCTGGTTCCCTTTTTCAAGACCCCTCAGAGACCCTTTAAACTTTTCTTTCCAATATGTCATCTTTTTGATCAAATGGAAACATATTTGCATGTTTCTATAATTTACACAAAGATATTTTACACAGTCATCTATTTTTGCCCTTGAATATTGTCTCACTTTGAAAGAAAAAGGCAAAAAAATCCCAACAAACAATGACAAACCCCAAGATTCAATTATTTGACCTTTATTTTTTTTTTTTTATAAGTAAGAAATGAGAAAAGGTGATAACAGAAACTGATGTAGGATCTGTTGAAGAAGGAGCACAAATTATTCTGGGGAAGATGTGATTCCAGCTTCACTAGGGTCTCTGCTTTTTCTTTTTTGAATTATCATCTTTTTCTTCTTCTGAGTTTGCTTTGAGAACCATAGGTTGCAGAATTTTCGACTTGGGAGTCATGTGCAGCAGAGTTTTCTGATGTGCATGCATTCATACACTGGCATTGTTCCACGTAGACATAATTATAATTTATGCTTGTTCCATTTTGGCAAGTCAAGGTCACTTCTCTTGTTTGGCTGCTGTACTCCTGGCAGCAGCTACACTCATGTTGCATCTGGTTTGCTTCAAGAGAGTACCTGTGATCCACCAGGAAAATAAAATATATATTCTCATTAAAAAATGAACACACAGAAATCCCCCAGTGGCTTTTATTTTGTTTTTCTTTTGGGGGGCTTTGGGGTATTATTTTTTTAACATCCTCTCTCCCACACACACTTAGGAGTGTGATTTTCAGTTACCTGTCTGTCCAATAGTAAGACTGTTGTTGCTTCCAAGGAGTCTGATTCCATTCAATGGAGTCTTATAAACACATTAACTTTGTTGCTATTCTGTGATCATAGAATTAGGTAGCTTGGAAAAGACCCTTTAGACAATGGAGTCCGATTGTAAACCTAGCAATGCAAGTCTGCCTCTAAACCATGTCCCTAAGCGCCAGAATCTACACATCTTTTAAACACCTCCAGGGATGGTGACTCAACCACTTCCCTGGGCAGCCTGTTCCACTGCCTGACAACTGTTTTGGTGAAGAATTTTGTCCTGATATCCAATCGAAACATCTTTTGATAAAACTTGAAGCCATTTCCTCTTGTCCAATCACTCGGTACTTAGGAGAAGAGACCAACACCCACCTTGCTACATCCCACTTTCAAATAGCTGTAAGAGGGAAATAATGACACTGAAGATGATCTGCTCCATAATCTTCCCCAGCACTGAGGACAGACTAACAGGGCTGTAGTTCCCTGGATCCTCATTCCAGCCCTTCTTGTAGGTGGGCGTCACATTTGCTGACTTCCAGTTGACTGGGACCTACCCATTTAGCCAGGACTGATGATAAATGATTGAAAGTACCTTGATGAGCACCTCCACCAGCTCCCTCAGTACCCCTGAGTGGATCCTGTCTGGCCCCATAGATTTGTGTGTGTCGAAGTGGTGTAGCAGATTACCAGCCTTTTCCCCTTCGATTATGGGGTCTTCATTCTGCTCCCCATCCCTGTCTTCCAGCTCAGGAGAATACATACACAGTACCCCTGGGTTACTAATTACTTGAGACACCAGAATACATGATGTATACATGTAGCCAAAGAGATGCTAAATCAAGGTTTTGGAACTTACACTGAGGAGCCAGGACAAGTTCCTTCACAATATGCCAGCTCAACAGATTCAGAAGATTCACAGTCACCATGGCGGATCACAGTTTTTTTGCTGTAAGGTTTGCATTTCTTAGCTGCATAAAAGGAGGGGGGAAAATGTACACTTCAAATCTCTAGTTCAGAACTAAGTGAATGCTAAAACAATTTAAAAGTGCATAATGTCTGATTATTGAGAATTTGCAGTGTATGGTAGTGTGTGGGGAGTACTATGTAATGTATCTGGAGTTTTTAGGTTATTCTTTGGTCTCAACTGTACAGTGTTTTTGGAAGATAATGCAGAAGCTTGAGCTTTGTTGGTTTGGGTTGTGGTATTCAGTATCAGAAAAGCAAAATTCCTTTTTTCCTTTTGAATACATAGTGAAGCACAAAGTCTTGACAAATAAGTGAAAACTGGGGGAGTGAAGATCCTTCCATTCACTCAAAGATAGATAGAAGTTGAATACAGTGCTCTTCAAGCAGAAACCGTGAACACAGCGTTACTTACATTTACATATTTTGCAGCAGCCATCGGGAGTAGTCTCTGCTTCATCCTTTGCAAAAGTAAAGGAGGATTTGCATTAATGCACAGATGACAATCATAAGTAAGAATGTGAGTTAACTTTGCTGATACTGGGCAGAAAGCTCCTCTGTGTTGAACACTGAATGGAATGATGGATGACTTACTATCTCCACCATGTAAGTCTTGAATCCTTGTAGCCTCATGTAAAAATACAAAGCTTTTCGTATTACTAATGTTACAGCAACATTAATTTGATTCTTCAGACATTCCTGCAACTTTGGTGAAAGTGATTTGTTGTATTCTTCCTTGCCCACCCCCCCCTTGTTCTTTTAATGTGCATTCCGTAGGTGAAGAATTGATTAAAACTTACAGGATCACACTCTCCTGGGTTGTACTCAGGGCATATTTTTTTAGTTTGGACTGCAACAAATTGATCTTCAATTTTTTCACATTTGTATTGGTTGCAATGATCAAGTGGCAGGACCTCATCAACCTAATATTTTGTAAGAAAAGCAAACAATTTTTATTTTCGTTGTGATCAAGTATAGTATGATTACATCAAAAATGTATGAGATAATTCAGTTGTCTCACCCCAGAGATTCTCAGATGCTTCTTAACTTCTTTCAAGTGACAAAAGTGGGATTTTGCAAACTGTGGCTAGCTTGAAAGTGTAAGCCCTAGATCTGAACACTCAGACCACAAATTGAAAACCATTGCCCACTTAACCACACATATAAAGAATATATTATTCCAAGTGTTCAACTGAGAAAACTGGTGTGCTGTTTTGGGGGTAATTTCAGTATTAATTACTAAATTTTTACTAGTAAGGGACATGAATTGACTCTTAGCTGTTCTAACCTGTATCACTAATAGATCTGAAAATTAAATGAATACTTACATTGAGCACACGAACAGTGCCATTACTTAGTTTGATTGTGCAAGCTATTTCATGACACTTCCCACAGCACTCTCCATCCGTAGTCCTATACTCATAACCCTACTCGCAAGGAGATGAAAGAGAAAGTATGTTGAGTTGGTGATGGAGAATTTTAGTCTTCCTGTAGTTGAGGGCTGACTGGGCAGCCTGGAGAATCTGAACTCACCAGTGGGCAAGATGTGTTACATGCAACTCTTTCACAGTGCATATCTGCCGGGGTCAGTGTACCATTCTGAGAAGAGCAGGTACAGTTCATACATGAATTGATTATCGACGTTCCAGCCTGGAAGACAGAAAAAAAATCAGATGGCAACAGTTTCTAGAAAATGTATAGGGAGGGTTGACAGCATTGCACCATTAAGGTGGCTGAAATGCCAGTGTGATTGAGTTGTTCAACTCTCTTTGAACATATAGCTGTTTGGCTTTATGCCTTTCAAAAAAGCACACATTAGGAGGAAACTAAATGAAGGAATAAAAAAGAGAAAAGTAGATTAATAACTTGCAGGTAAGACTGGTTTGTACTGCCTCACTATTTTACCAACTTTTCAGTGCTCCATTTAAGATTTTTTTCCCTGTTAAGTCATGTTCAGTGGTTATAAAACAATTCCAATTTGCAAAAGGTGATTAAGTGGATACATACATAGATACATAAGCAGAGATACAAATTTTGGCATGGATTTAAGTCTTTCTGAAATGTGTCCCCAAAAGGCTTCAGTGCTAATGTTTAAATTTTGACTAAACAACCAAAGAACCAATTTTAGTAGAAGATTTAGATATCAATTAAAGCAAAAATCCTAGATTTAGTTTTGTAGGTTCTCTGGGCTTATTTTAAAGAGTGGCTGAGTTTGGGCAATTCATCAGCTCATTTGAAAAATGCATTAATTCCACAGTGGGAGACTGCTTAAAAGGAAAGTACCTCACTAAAAACGGCACCATGTTTTATGCTACATCTTGAGGAACTCTTCTGTGACAATTTTTGTTTTGACATTAGGAAAAAAAAACAAACAGAACTCTTCCAGTTAAGGGCTAGAGATCAAAACACATGTACTGGGAAAAGAACTTTCTCAAAGGCTTCTTCTGATAGAAAGGGTGTACATTTCACTTCACTATAAGTATAACATTCTCACCTGGAACATTGTACCGTTAACCAGACAAGCAGGTTCTGAAAAACAAGAGCAAAACATTGCCAGAGTAAACTTAGATTATGAGACTTCCTGAGAAGATGTTATCAAGTTCTATAAGTAACGCAGAGATTATGAAAAACTTGAATTCAGTCCCCCCTACATGCTTAGATCTCATATTTTGTGTGGCTTGATGTAAAGTTCTATCTTTGAAATCAGCTAGAAGAGTCAAGGAGGAACTTCAAATTTGAGCTATGCATGGAAAATCCGGTTTTTGCCCTTTCAGTATCAGGTTCACTTCAAATTAAATGAGTTGTTTCCTCTTTGAGCCCTAGAAGTCCAGTAATCTTCAAACATGCCTTTGTTATTGATTCTTTATGACCTCTCAGAACATGGTTTGGATGGAAGATTGACTCTGAGTGGAAAAAGGTATTTGTACTGTGGTCACATAAATAATTTGACAACATGACAGATCCCATTCAAGTCTTTCACAGAACCACTTCAAACTTCACTGTTCCTTTGTTTTGACCTTCCTGTTTCAGGCTTAATTTATGGCTACCTTTTTATTATCATGTATAAAAATGTATGTATATAAAAATTCATATATACAAATATATATAGCTATTAGGTTTTTTGATTTTCATGAGCATTCAACAAAGGTGTAAGTATAATTATTATTTTTCATATGTTGACAGTTCATATACTGATTACAATTCACTTTGTATTATTGTTTTGTGTTACTTGCTTTTGTAGTTAAGCTTTCTGCTGGCTTGTTCTTATGTTTATGCATCTTAATGTAGCTACAGTTAGACTAATGTTAATGTACTCCAGTGTTATAGTAGTGACATTAAATAAAATGCATTAATAACCTTTATGATTACAGATATAGAGATAGTGCTCTCCTGCTTGTTCCAATTTTCTCAGCAAAGTTCACTGAAAATAACATTTTGTTTTTAAATAAGCTTCTACTGCATATTTAGCCAAAAACTGATGCATGTTTACTGAGCCAGACACTTTAAAGGAGGTTTTGCTGTTGTTGTAGTACACATTTAGATATTAACAGAAGTGCGAATGTGATTTACCAGAATGTGTAGTCCGGTATTATATATGTATTTTTAATACTTACTGCATTCATATTCAGGACAACATGGACCTTGTTGTTTTATTACAGCAACAGAAACAAATCCTACATCACAAACTGGTATCTGGCACGTGATCGGCTTGCATTGTACGGTAGCGTTGTGGAGGTCACAGGAACATTGCTGGCATCCACTTGTCCAGTTCTCTCCAGGCTGAAAACATGTAATTGATTTATTCTTAAGTGCTCTCTCACCCTAGTTGTTCTGTTTCAAGATGAGATAGACTCTCAAAATTGGTATAAAGTTCAGATTAGTGTTCTCTTAGCATATGATTTCAGGACTTAAAAGGAGGCAAGTTGAGAACAACCTCAGCATTCTGTGTAGAAAAAATGGGGTTTTGACACTTTCATTGCTGTTCTGCTTATTTCTATGACATTTAAATGGCTTTTGTTAAAAAAAAAGTCCCAGCCATGGTATTAGTGAGCTTTTCCATCTCCAGATTACACAAAAGCCTGGTAATGCCAGGTTGAAGAATTGTGCATTTGTAACATGACATGTTGTAATAATTTTATTATTAGAATACATATGAGTTGATTTGAATTGGCTGTTAGAGGACAGAAATTGGGCTGGTTTTGCATTGGTGATATACTAGAAAATAATGAGGAGAACCACCTTTCGTGGAGGACTGGTATCAATGCACTTTATTTCTGCTGAAGTTGTGGGGGGTGTTGCTGTGGTTGATGAGACAGTCTTAGTTTCTGAAGGGAAAGGAGTTGTCGGAGGACACGGCCCCTGGAATGGGTGAATTTCACATTCCTTGCTGCAAAGTGCATAAAAACTACAGCCAGCCCCATCTGTTGTGTTGTATACCACTTCCCCTGTAGAGGAAAATAGGATAAATTAGGAGACCAATGAAAATGCTTAGGGAAAACAAAAGAAAACAAGAAAATACTATAAAAATATCAAGTGTATTCGTGTATAAAAATTTCTATGTTTAGATGATTTTGAGTGGTTATGTTTAATAGAGTATTAAGGGTTTGTATGGCTTATAAAAATTTTTATAACCATAAAATAAGACACTCACCAGGAGAAAAATAGTTACCAAACACGTGACAAAAACAGGGAGTTGTTCTGCTTGATGTAACGTATGTACTTGCTTCTATTGTGACAGGTGTGCTGGAGGAAGAACTGGTGATGACAGAAGTGCTTGTTGTAACATTACTTGATTGTGATATACCAGCTGTAGATACTGTTAAAGACAAAACATGCATTAGTTTACAGCACAGGATTTTCAACTCACAGTTTTAACATACCCTGCAAATTGAGCCAACATTTTTGTTGCATTCAACTATTTGACTTACTGCTTGTCTAGCAGAGATACTACTAGTAGAAGGAGAGATAGATTAAAAAGTGGTTTATCTGTTGGAAGAAATAAGGATAATAGCGGAAGAAGTCACAGAAAACAGTGATAGCAATGTTGTTCTTCCAAAATATCTGTTCGTAATCTTTGCAGAGGCAGACAATGACATACCTGGCATGCTAGTGGTAGTGACACTTGTAGGAAAAAAACTGGTGGCTGTAGTTTGTCCAGTAGAAGAAACAGATGTTGGAAGAAAGATGCTTGTAGTTTGTGACTGAGAGAGGCTGGAGGCAGTAGTGGGTGATGTTGAAACCTGGCTAGTCACAGTGGAGATTTCTACTGGAGTGGATGTGGGTGTAGATGATGTGGTGCTTCCTGCTGTGGTCTTCAAACTGCTGACAGTGCTACTGGCTGAAGTGGACACTGTTGTTGTGGTTGCGTTGATGGTTGTGCCTTCTGTTGGAGGGGGAGAGGTCTTGGTGGTGCTGGGGCTGCTGGTGGTTGTGATGATGGTTGTTTCTTGTGTTGTCGGGGCAGGGGTGCTGGAGACCTCTGTGGTGTCAATGGTGGTTGTCACTGTCTTTTCGGAGAGGGTGGAGGCAGCAGCGGGTGATGTTGGAGTCTGGGTTGCCACAGTGGTGGTTTCTGTTGGAGTAGACGTTGCTGTGGATGTTGTGGTGCTTCCTGTGGTGGTCCTGGATGTGCTGGCAGTGCTGCTGGCTGAAGGGGACACTGTTGGTGTGGGTGTGATGGTGGTTGTGGCATTTGTTGGAGGGGGAGAGGTCTTGGTGGTGCTGGTGCTGCCGGTGGTTGTTACAATGGTTGTTCCTTGTGTTGTTGGGGCAGGGGTACTGGAGACAACTGTGTTGCCAGTGGTGGTTGTCAGTGATGACTGGGCTAGTGTGGTGGCAGTAGTAGTGAGTGATGTTGGAGTCTGGGTTGCCACAGTGGAGGTTTCTGTTGGAGACGATGTTGCTGTGGATGTTGTGGTGCTTCCTGTGGTGGTCCTGGAGGTGCTGGCAGTGCTACTGGCTGAAGTGGACACCGTTGGTGTGAGTGTGATGATAGTTGTGTGGTCTGTTGGTTGGGCAGTGGTACTGTGCATAATGGTGGTACTGGTGGTGGTTTTCAGTGATGGCTGAGTCCAGGTGGAGGAAAGAGTGGATGGTGTTGGAGTTTGGGTTGCTGTGGTGGTGTGTTTTGTAGAAGAGACCTGGGTGGAGGAGCCCGTTGTGCTTGTTGTTGTAGTCTCACAGTATTTATATTCACAGCACTGCACCTGGATTTCATAGTCAAAGCACATGGGATACTTTGCGATCTGATCCTCATTTCTGCACACAAGCCCGTTTTGAAGGCTGCACTCAAATATCTGTCCCAGTTGTTGCTGACTCCGGTCAGGGTAATCTTTAGCACGGCAGTTGATGTCTTGTGGCTCCTTGCAGAGTGCATACCCAGCGGCGCGGATTTTTGCAACTGTCTCTACGTCTCCATTTTGGCTACCAGGGCCAGGGGAATCCAAATTAAACCACTGTGTCCATGTACAGAGCGGCTGGCAATTAGTTCTGGGGCTGGGTGTGCTGTTAGTGGTGGTGGCTGTTGAGGTGGATGCTGTTGATGTGGGTGTGATGGTGGTTGTGATATTTGTTGGAAGGGGAGAGGTCTTGGTGGTGCTGGGGCTGCTGGTGGTTGTGATGATGGTTGTTTCTTGTGTTGTTGGGGCAGGGGTACTGGAGACCTCTGTGGTGCCAATAGTAGTTGTCGCTGTCTTTTGGGAGAGGGTGGAGGCAGCAGCGGGTGATGTTGGAGTCTGGGTTGCCACAGTGGTGGTTTCTGTTGGAGTAGACGTTGCTGTGGATGTTGTGGTGCTTCCTGTGGTGGTCCTGGAGGTGCTGACAGTGCTACTGGCTGAAGTGGACACCGTTGGTGTGGGTGTGATGGTGGTTGTGGCATTTGTTGGAGGGGGAGAGGTCTTGGTGGTGCTGGGGCTGCCGGTGGTTGTTACAATGGTTGTTCCTTGTGTTGTCGGTGCAGAGCTACTGGAGACAACTGTGTTGCCAGTGGTGGTTGTCAGTGATGACTGGGCTAGTGTGGAGGCAGTAGTAGTGGGTGATGTTGGAGTCTGGGTTGCCACAGTGGAGGTTTCTGTTGGAGACGATGTTGCTGTGGATGTTGTGGTGCTTCCTGTGGTGGTCCTGGAGGTGCTGGCAGTGCTACTGGCTGAAGGGGACACTGTTGGTGTGGGTGTGATGGTGGTTGTGGCATTTGTTGGAGGGGGAGAGGTCTTGGTGGTGCTGGTGCTGCCGGTGGTTGTGACAATGGTTGTTCGTTGTGTTGTCGGTGCAGAGCTACTGGAGACAACTGTGTTGCCAGTGGTGGTTGTCAGTGATGACTGGGGTAGTGTGGAGGCAGTAGTAGTGGGTGATGTTGGAGTCTGGGTTGCCACAGTGGAGGTTTCTGTTGGAGACGATGTTGCTGTGGATGTTGTGGTGCTTCCTGTGGTGGTCCTGGAGGTGCTGGCAGTGCTACTGGCTGAAGTGGACACCGTTGGTGTGAGTGTGATGATAGTTGTGTGGTCTGTTGGTTGGGCAGTGGTACTGTGCATAATGGTGGTGCTGGTGGTGGTTTTCAGTGATGGCTGAGTCCAGGTGGAGGAAAGAGTGGATGGTGTTGGAGTTTGGGTTGCTGTGGTGGTGTGTTTTGTAGAAGAGACCTGGGTGGAGGAGCCCGTTGTGCTTGTTGTTGTAGTCTCACAGTATTTATATTCACAGCACCGCACCTGGATTTCATAGTCAAAGCACATGGGATACTTTGCGATCTGATCCTCATTTCTGCACACAAGCCCGTTTTGAAGGCTGCACTCAAATATCTGTCCCAGTTGTTGCTGACTCCGGTCAGGGTAATCTTTAGCACGGCAGTTGATGTCTTGTGGCTCCTCGCAGAGTGCATACCCAGCGGCGCGGATTTTTGCAACTGTCTCTACGTCTCCATTTTGGCTACCAGGGCCAGGGGAATCCAAATTAAACCACTGTGTCCATGTACAGAGCGGCTGGCAATTAGTTCTGGGGCTGGGTGTGCTGTTAGTGGTGGTGGCTGTTGAGGTGGATGCTGTTGATGTGGGTGTGATGGTGGTTGTGATATTTGTTGGAAGGGGAGATGTCTTGGTGGTACTGGGGCTGCTGGTGGTTGTGATGATGGTTGTTTCTTGTGTTGTTGGGGCAGGGGTACTGGAGACCTCTGTGGTGCCAATAGTAGTTGTCGCTGTCTTTTGGGAGAGGGTGGAGGCAGCAGCGGGTGATGTTGGAGTCTGGGTTGCCACAGTGGTGGTTTCTGTTGGAGTAGACGTTGCTGTGGATGTTGTGGTGCTTCCTGTGGTGGTCCTGGAGGTGCTGACAGTGCTACTGGCTGAAGTGGACACCGTTGGTGTGGGTGTGATGGTGGTTGTGGCATTTGTTGGAGGGGGAGAGGTCTTGGTGGTGCTGGGGCTGCCGGTGGTTGTTACAATGGTTGTTCGTTGTGTTGTCGGTGCAGAGCTACTGGAGACAACTGTGTTGCCAGTGGTGGTTGTCAGTGATGACTGGGCTAGTGTGGAGGCAGTAGTAGTGGGTGATGTTGGAGTCTGGGTTGCCACAGTGGAGGTTTCTGTTGGAGACGATGTTGCTGTGGATGTTGTGGTGCTTCCTGTGGTGGTCCTGGATGTGCTGGCAGTGCTGCTGGCTGAAGGGGACACTGTTGGTGTGGGTGTGATGGTGGTTGTGGCATTTGTTGGAGGGGGAGAGGTCTTGGTGGTGCTGGTGCTGCCGGTGGTTGTGACAATGGTTGTTCGTTGTGTTGTCGGTGCAGAGCTACTGGAGACAACTGTGTTGCCAGTGGTGGTTGTCAGTGATGACTGGGGTAGTGTGGAGGCAGTAGTAGTGGGTGATGTTGGAGTCTGGGTTGCCACAGTGGAGGTTTCTGTTGGAGACGATGTTGCTGTGGATGTTGTGGTGCTTCCTGTGGTGGTCCTGGAGGTGCTGGCAGTGCTACTGGCTGAAGTGGACACCGTTGGTGTGAGTGTGATGATAGTTGTGTGGTCTGTTGGTTGGGCAGTGGTACTGTGCATAATGGTGGTGCTGGTGGTGGTTTTCAGTGATGGCTGAGTCCAGGTGGAGGAAAGAGTGGATGGTGTTGGAGTTTGGGTTGCTGTGGTGGTGTGTTTTGTAGAAGAGACCTGGGTGGAGGAGCCCGTTGTGCTTGTTGTTGTAGTCTCACAGTATTTATATTCACAGCACCGCACCTGGATTTCATAGTCAAAGCACATGGGATACTTTGCAATCTGATCCTCATTTCTGCACACAAGCCCGTTTTGAAGGCTGCACTCAAATATCTGTCCCAGTTGTTGCTGACTCCGGTCAGGGTAATCTTTAGCACGGCAGTTGATGTCTTGTGGCTCCTCGCAGAGTGCATACCCAGCGGCGCGGATTTTTGCAACTGTCTCTACGTCTCCATTTTGGCTACCAGGGCCAGGGGAATCCAAATTAAACCACTGTGTCCATGTACAGAGCGGCTGGCAATTAGTTCTGGGGCTGGGTGTGCTGTTAGTGGTGGTGGCTGTTGAGGTGGATGCTGTTGATGTGGGTGTGATGGTGGTTGTGATATTTGTTGGAAGGGGAGATGTCTTGGTGGTACTGGGGCTGCTGGTGGTTGTGATGATGGTTGTTTCTTGTGTTGTTGGGGCAGGGGTACTGGAGACCTCTGTGGTGCCAATAGTAGTTGTCGCTGTCTTTTGGGAGAGGGTGGAGGCAGCAGCGGGTGATGTTGGAGTCTGGGTTGCCACAGTGGTGGTTTCTGTTGGAGTAGACGTTGCTGTGGATGTTGTGGTGCTTCCTGTGGTGGTCCTGGAGGTGCTGACAGTGCTACTGGCTGAAGTGGACACCGTTGGTGTGGGTGTGATGGTGGTTGTGGCATTTGTTGGAGGGGGAGAGGTCTTGGTGGTGCTGGTGCTGCCGGTGGTTGTTACAATGGTTGGTCGTTGTGTTGTTGATGCAGAGCTACTGGGGACAACTGTGTTGCCAGTGGTGGCTGTCAGTGATGACTGGGCTAGTGTGGAGGCAGTAGTAGTGGGTGATGTTGGAGTCTGGGTTGCCACAGTGGAGGTTTCTGTTGGAGACGATGTTGCTGTGGATGTTGTGGTGCTTCCTGTGGTGGTCCTGGATGTGCTGGCAGTGCTACTGGCTGAAGGGGACACTGTTGGTGTGGGTGTGATGGTGGTTGTGGCATTTGTTGGAGGGGGAGAGGTCTTGGTGGTGCTGGTGCTGCCGGTGGTTGTTAAAATGGTTGTTCGTTGTGTTGTCGGTGCAGAGCTACTGGAGACAACTGTGTTGCCAGTGGTGGTTGTCAGTGATGACTGGGCTAGTGTGGAGGCAGTAGTAGTGGGTGATGTTGGAGTCTGGGTTGCCACAGTGGAGGTTTCTGTTGGAGACGATGTTGCTGTGGATGTTGTGGTGCTTCCTGTGGTGGTCCTGGAGGTGCTGGCAGTGCTACTGGCTGAAGTGGACACCGTTGGTGTGGGTGTGATGGTGGTTGTGGCATTTGTTGGAGGGGGAGAGGTCTTGGTGGTGCTGGTGCTGCCGGTGGTTGTTACAATGGTTGTTCCTTGTGTTGTTGGGGCAGGGGTACTGGAGACAACTGTGTTGCCAGTGGTGGTTGTCAGTGATGACTGGGCTAGTGTGGTGGCAGTAGTAGTGAGTGATGTTGGAGTCTGGGTTGCCACAGTGGAGGTTTCTGTTGGAGACGATGTTGCTGTGGATGTTGTGGTGCTTCCTGTGGTGGTCCTGGAGGTGCTGGCAGTGCTACTGGCTGAAGTGGACACCGTTGGTGTGAGTGTGATGATAGTTGTGTGGTCTGTTGGTTGGGCAGTGGTACTGTGCATAATGGTGGTACTGGTGGTGGTTTTCAGTGATGGCTGAGTCCAGGTGGAGGAAAGAGTGGATGGTGTTGGAGTTTGGGTTGCTGTGGTGGTGTGTTTTGTAGAAGAGACCTGGGTGGAGGAGCCCGTTGTGCTTGTTGTTGTAGTCTCACAGTATTTATATTCACAGCACTGCACCTGGATTTCATAGTCAAAGCACATGGGATACTTTGCGATCTGATCCTCATTTCTGCACACAAGCCCGTTTTGAAGGCTGCACTCAAATATCTGTCCCAGTTGTTGCTGACTCCGGTCAGGGTAATCTTTAGCACGGCAGTTGATGTCTTGTGGCTCCTTGCAGAGTGCATACCCAGCGGCGCGGATTTTTGCAACTGTCTCTACGTCTCCATTTTGGCTACCAGGGCCAGGGGAATCCAAATTAAACCACTGTGTCCATGTACAGAGCGGCTGGCAATTAGTTCTGGGGCTGGGTGTGCTGTTAGTGGTGGTGGCTGTTGAGGTGGATGCTGTTGATGTGGGTGTGATGGTGGTTGTGATATTTGTTGGAAGGGGAGAGGTCTTGGTGGTGCTGGGGCTGCTGGTGGTTGTGATGATGGTTGTTTCTTGTGTTGTTGGGGCAGGGGTACTGGAGACCTCTGTGGTGCCAATAGTAGTTGTCGCTGTCTTTTGGGAGAGGGTGGAGGCAGCAGCGGGTGATGTTGGAGTCTGGGTTGCCACAGTGGTGGTTTCTGTTGGAGTAGACGTTGCTGTGGATGTTGTGGTGCTTCCTGTGGTGGTCCTGGAGGTGCTGACAGTGCTACTGGCTGAAGTGGACACCGTTGGTGTGGGTGTGATGGTGGTTGTGGCATTTGTTGGAGGGGGAGAGGTCTTGGTGGTGCTGGGGCTGCCGGTGGTTGTTACAATGGTTGTTCCTTGTGTTGTCGGTGCAGAGCTACTGGAGACAACTGTGTTGCCAGTGGTGGTTGTCAGTGATGACTGGGCTAGTGTGGAGGCAGTAGTAGTGGGTGATGTTGGAGTCTGGGTTGCCACAGTGGAGGTTTCTGTTGGAGACGATGTTGCTGTGGATGTTGTGGTGCTTCCTGTGGTGGTCCTGGAGGTGCTGGCAGTGCTACTGGCTGAAGGGGACACTGTTGGTGTGGGTGTGATGGTGGTTGTGGCATTTGTTGGAGGGGGAGAGGTCTTGGTGGTGCTGGTGCTGCCGGTGGTTGTGACAATGGTTGTTCGTTGTGTTGTCGGTGCAGAGCTACTGGAGACAACTGTGTTGCCAGTGGTGGTTGTCAGTGATGACTGGGCTAGTGTGGAGGCAGTAGTAGTGGGTGATGTTGGAGTCTGGGTTGCCACAGTGGAGGTTTCTGTTGGAGACGATGTTGCTGTGGATGTTGTGGTGCTTCCTGTGGTGGTCCTGGAGGTGCTGGCAGTGCTACTGGCTGAAGTGGACACCGTTGGTGTGAGTGTGATGATAGTTGTGTGGTCTGTTGGTTGGGCAGTGGTACTGTGCATAATGGTGGTGCTGGTGGTGGTTTTCAGTGATGGCTGAGTCCAGGTGGAGGAAAGAGTGGATGGTGTTGGAGTTTGGGTTGCTGTGGTGGTGTGTTTTGTAGAAGAGACCTGGGTGGAGGAGCCCGTTGTGCTTGTTGTTGTAGTCTCACAGTATTTATATTCACAGCACCGCACCTGGATTTCATAGTCAAAGCACATGGGATACTTTGCGATCTGATCCTCATTTCTGCACACAAGCCCGTTTTGAAGGCTGCACTCAAATATCTGTCCCAGTTGTTGCTGACTCCGGTCAGGGTAATCTTTAGCACGGCAGTTGATGTCTTGTGGCTCCTTGCAGAGTGCATACCCAGCGGCGCGGATTTTTGCAACTGTCTCTACGTCTCCATTTTGGCTACCAGGGCCAGGGGAATCCAAATTAAACCACTGTGTCCATGTACAGAGCGGCTGGCAATTAGTTCTGGGGCTGGGTGTGCTGTTAGTGGTGGTGGCTGTTGAGGTGGATGCTGTTGATGTGGGTGTGATGGTGGTTGTGATATTTGTTGGAAGGGGAGAGGTCTTGGTGGTGCTGGGGCTGCTGGTGGTTGTGATGATGGTTGTTTCTTGTGTTGTTGGGGCAGGGGTACTGGAGACCTCTGTGGTGCCAATAGTAGTTGTCGCTGTCTTTTGGGAGAGGGTGGAGGCAGCAGCGGGTGATGTTGGAGTCTGGGTTGCCACAGTGGTGGTTTCTGTTGGAGTAGACGTTGCTGTGGATGTTGTGGTGCTTCCTGTGGTGGTCCTGGAGGTGCTGACAGTGCTACTGGCTGAAGTGGACACCGTTGGTGTGGGTGTGATGGTGGTTGTGGCATTTGTTGGAGGGGGAGAGGTCTTGGTGGTGCTGGGGCTGCCGGTGGTTGTTACAATGGTTGTTCCTTGTGTTGTCGGTGCAGAGCTACTGGAGACAACTGTGTTGCCAGTGGTGGTTGTCAGTGATGACTGGGCTAGTGTGGAGGCAGTAGTAGTGGGTGATGTTGGAGTCTGGGTTGCCACAGTGGAGGTTTCTGTTGGAGACGATGTTGCTGTGGATGTTGTGGTGCTTCCTGTGGTGGTCCTGGAGGTGCTGGCAGTGCTACTGGCTGAAGGGGACACTGTTGGTGTGGGTGTGATGGTGGTTGTGGCATTTGTTGGAGGGGGAGAGGTCTTGGTGGTGCTGGTGCTGCCGGTGGTTGTGACAATGGTTGTTCGTTGTGTTGTCGGTGCAGAGCTACTGGAGACAACTGTGTTGCCAGTGGTGGTTGTCAGTGATGACTGGGCTAGTGTGGAGGCAGTAGTAGTGGGTGATGTTGGAGTCTGGGTTGCCACAGTGGAGGTTTCTGTTGGAGACGATGTTGCTGTGGATGTTGTGGTGCTTCCTGTGGTGGTCCTGGAGGTGCTGGCAGTGCTACTGGCTGAAGTGGACACCGTTGGTGTGAGTGTGATGATAGTTGTGTGGTCTGTTGGTTGGGCAGTGGTACTGTGCATAATGGTGGTGCTGGTGGTGGTTTTCAGTGATGGCTGAGTCCAGGTGGAGGAAAGAGTGGATGGTGTTGGAGTTTGGGTTGCTGTGGTGGTGTGTTTTGTAGAAGAGACCTGGGTGGAGGAGCCCGTTGTGCTTGTTGTTGTAGTCTCACAGTATTTATATTCACAGCACCGCACCTGGATTTCATAGTCAAAGCACATGGGATACTTTGCGATCTGATCCTCATTTCTGCACACAAGCCCGTTTTGAAGGCTGCACTCAAATATCTGTCCCAGTTGTTGCTGACTCCGGTCAGGGTAATCTTTAGCACGGCAGTTGATGTCTTGTGGCTCCTTGCAGAGTGCATACCCAGCGGCGCGGATTTTTGCAACTGTCTCTACGTCTCCATTTTGGCTACCAGGGCCAGGGGAATCCAAATTAAACCACTGTGTCCATGTACAGAGCGGCTGGCAATTAGTTCTGGGGCTGGGTGTGCTGTTAGTGGTGGTGGCTGTTGAGGTGGATGCTGTTGATGTGGGTGTGATGGTGGTTGTGATATTTGTTGGAAGGGGAGAGGTCTTGGTGGTGCTGGGGCTGCTGGTGGTTGTGATGATGGTTGTTTCTTGTGTTGTTGGGGCAGGGGTACTGGAGACCTCTGTGGTGCCAATAGTAGTTGTCGCTGTCTTTTGGGAGAGGGTGGAGGCAGCAGCGGGTGATGTTGGAGTCTGGGTTGCCACAGTGGTGGTTTCTGTTGGAGTAGACGTTGCTGTGGATGTTGTGGTGCTTCCTGTGGTGGTCCTGGAGGTGCTGACAGTGCTACTGGCTGAAGTGGACACCGTTGGTGTGGGTGTGATGGTGGTTGTGGCATTTGTTGGAGGGGGAGAGGTCTTGGTGGTGCTGGTGCTGCCGGTGGTTGTTACAATGGTTGGTCGTTGTGTTGTCGATGCAGAGCTACTGGGGACAACTGTGTTGCCAGTGGTGGCTGTCAGTGATGACTGGGCTAGTGTGGAGGCAGTAGTAGTGGGTGATGTTGGAGTCTGGGTTGCCACAGTGGAGGTTTCTGTTGGAGACGATGTTGCTGTGGATGTTGTGGTGCTTCCTGTGGTGGTCCTGGATGTGCTGGCAGTGCTGCTGGCTGAAGGGGACACTGTTGGTGTGGGTGTGATGGTGGTTGTGGCATTTGTTGGAGGGGGAGAGGTCTTGGTGGTGCTGGTGCTGCCGGTGGTTGTTAAAATGGTTGTTCGTTGTGTTGTCGGTGCAGAGCTACTGGAGACAACTGTGTTGCCAGTGGTGGTTGTCAGTGATGACTGGGGTAGTGTGGAGGCAGTAGTAGTGGGTGATGTTGGAGTCTGGGTTGCCACAGTGGAGGTTTCTGTTGGAGACGATGTTGCTGTGGATGTTGTGGTGCTTCCTGTGGTGGTCCTGGAGGTGCTGGCAGTGCTACTGGCTGAAGTGGACACCGTTGGTGTGAGTGTGATGATAGTTGTGTGGTCTGTTGGTTGGGCAGTGGTACTGTGCATAATGGTGGTGCTGGTGGTGGTTTTCAGTGATGGCTGAGTCCAGGTGGAGGAAAGAGTGGATGGTGTTGGAGTTTGGGTTGCTGTGGTGGTGTGTTTTGTAGAAGAGACCTGGGTGGAGGAGCCCGTTGTGCTTGTTGTTGTAGTCTCACAGTATTTATATTCACAGCACTGCACCTGGATTTCATAGTCAAAGCACATGGGATACTTTGCGATCTGATCCTCATTTCTGCACACAAGCCCGTTTTGAAGGCTGCACTCAAATATCTGTCCCAGTTGTTGCTGACTCCGGTCAGGGTAATCTTTAGCACGGCAGTTGATGTCTTGTGGCTCCTCGCAGAGTGCATACCCAGCGGCGCGGATTTTTGCAACTGTCTCTACGTCTCCATTTTGGC
Source organism: Patagioenas fasciata (assembly GCF_037038585.1). Lineage (NCBI taxonomy): Eukaryota > Metazoa > Chordata > Aves > Columbiformes > Columbidae > Patagioenas > Patagioenas fasciata. The sequence goes on from NC_092524.1 coordinate 17,894,703, forward strand.
TACCAGGGCCAGGGGAATCCAAATTAAACCACTGTGTCCATGTACAGAGTGGCTGGCAATTGGTTCTGGGGCTGGGTGTGCTGTTAGTGGTGGTGGCTGTTGAGGTGGACAGTGTTTGTGTGGGTATGATGGTCGTTGTTTTTTCTTTTGTAGGTGCAGTGGTACTGTCCGTAACTGTTTTGCCAGTGGTTGTTGTCCTTGTTGACTGGGTGAGGGTGGAGGCAGTAATGGGTGCTTCTGGTGTTTGGGTCAGCTCACTGGAGATTTCCGCTGCAGTTGACATGGTCTGGTAACGTGTTGTTAAGACTTGTGATGTCGTTGCTGAAACCGAATTTTTAGTCAGAGAAGTTGTTTGTTCTCTGATGTTCGGTGTTGTAGATACTTTTTGCGGTTCGGATTTTTGAGTTGTTATTTTTGTCTTTGTTTCTACTGTTACAGCAGTGGTTGTGAATTCTGTTGGTGTTGTAGTTTGTAGTTCTGAACATGGTACATAGCTGCAGCATGATATTCTGATTTCGTAATTGTAGCAGTGCTTAGATTGTTGGTCTTTGTTGTTACATATCAATCCTGTGTTTTGATTACACTGTACTGTTTGGTTAAGATTTATTATTTCTGTATCTGGATGTTCTTTGGCTCTACATTGAACAGCATGCGGGTTTTCGCACACGATGTATCCTTTAGCTCTGAGGTTTTCAAATGTTTCATCATCTCCACTGTCGTCTTTGTTTTCAGGTTTTGTGCTATCATACCATTGTGACCACACACAAATATTCATCACACATACAGTTGTCGGTGATGTTGTAGTTGTCATTTCTGTATTTAAAAGAAGGAAATATAAGTCTTATCTGTTTGTATTAAAGGAGGTGCCTGGAAAATTTATTCATCTTCCATACATTTTAATGTTGCATGTAATGTTATATATGTTAATGTACTCTTTTACTTTTAATGAACTTGCTTTGACACTCTTGAATGTTATTTCTAAGGTAAATGTTGATCTCATGTCTGTTTTATTTTTCTAATGGTACTTTATGTGACATTTATTTTAAAAAATATAGTTAAATATAACTGATATGAAATCTTTTGTATAGAATGTCAATACATAGGATAACATGATTTCTCAATTGCTATGTTATGCATAAAAGGAGGTTTTATTCTCCTTGATATTATTCTCCAGGATGCAATGATTAATCAGCTCTATTATTTTTTTCCCCTGGAAAAACTCTGGTGATACAGTAGGGACTGAGTTTGTAACAAATGCTTTAGTTATTTCTACATCCTTGATTACAGTTGTCTTTAGCAACAGAAGCTTCCAGATGAGCTGGCGACTCCAGGAGAAGTCAACAGTTTCAAGTCAAATTATATGCCATTAACAGCTGAAAAGGCCCTCCCTCCCTTTCAGGCAATTTTTAGTCCCTTCCAGAGAGTTTTCAGTAATTTTAAAGTGTAATCATGCATGCGTACCTGAAGCAGTAGTTGTGGGCTGACTTGTAGAAAATGTAAATGGGGTTGATGGAGTGATACCACATTGAAAGATATTTCTGTTTATTGTTCCATTGATGTCACATGTTGCACTGAAACACCATCCAGTTCCATCTGTGGTGTTGTAGATGAGTTCACCATATTTATAGCTCTTCCCTTCATAAATGCAGTGGCATGCTGTAATTCAGAATAAGTTTATTGTCGGGCATCCATGGAAAGATAATATCCATTATTTCATTTTCTTAACAATTCCTTTGAATTATCTTACCTTTATCATCAAACTTACACTGTAAACCTTCTGATGTGCATTCACTGAAATAGAAAAAATAAAAAAAAAAATGTAGTTTTGATTGAGAGTTAATTTTATTAGTCATCTTTCTGCCAGACACTAGCATCAAAAGACAGGACCCTTTATTTGTGTTTATTCCATGAGTTTCCAGTTAATGTTGGCTTCTATTTTGCAGCTGTTTTCCAGAATATTTTCTTATATATAATCTAAACATATAAATGGAAGCGAAGCTAATTATTATTAAAAGCTACAGGTAGAATTCTTAACAAAGACTTTCCTTCATTCCTACTTATCGCTTTCCTTGCACTTGCGATGTTTATATACTAAAAAGCAGGCCAAGAAGGGAAGTAATCTAAATACTACCAATAGTATAAGAATGTAATAAAATCCTTGGAATTAGACCCCTACTAGATATCTCTACAGTATTTTTCCTGCCATGGGAATGGGAAATAGAGAAAGCCGGGTCATAAAGGACTTACTATTTTTGTTGTATCTTTATGCTGAGGATTTACACCATGATGAGGAACAAATTCAACTGAACATAAAATCACATAAGAACTTTTTACTATTACTGTAGTAAGAAAACCGGCATTAGATAGTAAGGCATTATTTTTACAGAGGCAGCATAAACTAGTCCTATCATGTATTAAGAACATGTAATTTATCACTGGCATTTTTATCATTTTTCCTTGTAACATAATTGGACTGATAGATTAAGTCTTACCATAAGTGACATTCATCTCGTCTATATATCTTTCCATCTTCATTACTGTAACAGTCACAGAGACTAACACACTTCATCTGATCCTCATGAAAATACGGTGTCTCTGGTGGGCAATTAGGGTAGCAACCTGAAGGAAGGAAAAGGCCATATCGAAGGTAAGAAAAGTGAAAATGAGATACAGTCAGCAAAAGTTTTATTGGTGCACAATGTGTTTGCAGCTCATGTTTTTAATAGCCATAATTTTTACAACTTTGTTTTTTCCAATAATTCTAGGAAGTAATCCAGAGTACTAGCGTCAGCAGAGCCCACCCACAAAAACCGAGTCCTAGGGCTGTTTTTGACTCCTGTTTTTGTACTCTGCCTCCATTCATGTGGATGGAATCGTGTTGAAGAAAGCTTAATGGTGCAAAAGCAGCTGATGGGGGAAATACTCTCAATTAAAGACCATTAAAAATATAATAAAATGTACCCACTTTAAGGTACTTTCAGCTCTTTTTACCTTCTAAACCTGGCAAATTGTGGAGGCATTTTCCACTGGGATTCCTACAGGTCTTCATACAGGAGGCTCCACAAGGCTTATAGTGCCATTCACATTTCCCTTGTTGATTGTAGTAATCACAGAATAGTGCTAAGCAGAAAAATAAATTTGGACATGTTCAGAAATAAAAAAAAGGAGCTTTTTTTTTGGCTCGTGCCTGTTCATCATATCCCTGCAATGCTGCTTGAACAGTCTTGAAAACTGTGAATGAATAGATGAAATTGTGTGACCATCAAAACAACTTAGTGTGAAAAGTCTACACAGTGACATAACACATATATGTAAGATACCCAGAGCATGTGTTCAAGAACATCAGTAAGACACTGTACATTTAACTACACTCTCAGTATAGATGTTTATAACATAATACTCACGACAGATTGATGGGGTCCTCCAGGCTATGCAGACACCGACTTCACTACATGCTTGAGCATAGGCAGCTACTGCTGTACAAAAGCAATCACAGTCTCCTCCAGTGTCACATGCACAAGCGTCTGTCACACATGCTTGGTAATATTTTGCTGGTTCAACCTGTTATTAAAGAGAAATGTAATATTATACATACTGCCTTCTAAATTCTTTCTTAGCTTTGCTAGAGTATTTTTCTTAAAACTCTAATATCTCAGAAGAAAGACATCAGTAATTACATTTGTTTGTTGTTTTGGTTTTTTTTTTTTTTTAAATATACACTGTTTAACACCCGAGGTGATGCCAGATGATATATCCAAATCACATATTGACAGATTTTTAGACACCCAGACTTCTGTCCTACTGGAAGCTAAGATTCACGTTCCCAAGAAATACTAGGCAACTGCACTTGAAAATGAAGGTCTCTGCCAGTGGAAAGAACTATGATAATAGGAAGAGCACAGAGTTAACCCTACATTGTTTGGTATGTACTTAGTGTCAGATAAAGTGTATGCTGACACTTCATTACTATGTTATTGTTTCATTGAGCTTGTATTCTGTACATGGTATATAAGAATTCTAATTCAAGTCACACTACAAGAAAATATGTGGTAATTATATAATTATTATTCTTTCATAATAGGTCAATATTTCATATGAACTAAGTGTCCTTTGATTTCTTATACATAGGGACTATAAATCTGTTCAATTAGAGTGGGATTCAGATTGAAGTTTTTGTGGCGTGATTCAAAGTGAAACATGCTAATGAGTTAGGCATGCATGTCAAAATGTCTGAGGCTAATAATACACAGACCTAATCCTCACATAGCAAGCTTCTCCCCAAGTAATACCTGAGAGTGACAGGCAGCAAAGACATCACTGTTGATGATGCTACACTGCTTCTCTGACCAAGACTTTCGATAAAGGTTGGTAGAACATGGGTCCTGTATGCTGTAAGCATCAGGACATGTAGAGGATACTTTCCAGCTGTTTCCAAACTCTAGGACATTCTCTACCACAGACTGACTCCTGGTAGTAAAGTCATTGATGCCATTGCCATCGTAATTTCCACAGAGGCCACAGGTCTGGCCCTGCAAAAGGAAGTCAATAAAATAATAAGGGAGGTGAGAAAACTTGAAAGAACATATGAGACTGAAAGAATACTTGAAATTCAGCTCTTAAAATGATGCCATTCCATTCTAACTTTCCTGAACAACTTCATCCTTTGTTTCCTTAGCAACAGAACATGACTACTAAGCTTAGAAGGATACTGCCGCTCGTTTTTCTTCTTTTAAATCTGAACAATAAAATCATCTTTGTAAACTTCTGTCTTTGAGGTATGTCTTTAACAAGGAAATGAGGAGTCACAGTTAACCAACTAAGCTTTTCATTTAAACTTTGTCTCATACAATAGAGGTACATATGAAAAACAGCCTTACAAAGCTGCATAAATACTACCAGTTCAGCTACATCGTCTATTCATTAAGTCTGTACTGTTACGACTGCTCACACATTTAAAGAGAAATGACATTTTCCTTGCACATCCAGAAATATCCCTTAGCCTGAATTTATGGTTCTTTAAAACTGTGATAAGCTACAGTAGATGCTATGCTTCCTCTATTAATTTAATGTGCATACTTTCCACATTCCTACTATTTTTATGAAGTGCCAGTGGGTAAGGTAGCAAAAGAACCTATGATACTGAAATAAATTTGTATATGTAGTTCTAAATTACACTTACTTTATATAACTAATTGAAATGTCACTGTGGTATAGGAAATTCCTCATTTACTACAGTATTTAGTACTTATAAGCTAAGTGAAGGTGTATGACAACAGGAATACATTTTCTTTATCACCTGTGTGGATATATGCTTGAAAAATACATGGTAGCATTTTACAAGAGAATTTCACTCATAATATTTCACTTCCTTTTTCTTGAAGTATTATAATTTGATTTGTGTGTCAATGAGATCTGGCAACATTGGTTTACTTTCAATATCAAGATGACTCAATTGATTTCTACACATTTAGTTCTGTAATTTTAATAAGGTCTGGTAATTTTTACCAAGGTTCAGTGGGTAATATTAACAAAGTCCAAAAAAGTGGTTTGCCAGCTCAAGTTCTGTTAGGCCAAATAGGCACAGAAAGCTGCTTTCAGAGCTCAGAACAGCAGCAGGATGATGGCATGGCTTCCTGAGGCACCAGAGGAATGAAAAACCACATAGGATATGCTGCAGGAATGCTAGAGACATCACCTGTTTGGGATCTTGACAGGTTTTCAATAGAATTCACACCCAGTCCAAATCTGGACTGTAAATTGCCATTTAACTGCTAGTTCCGCACCTTAAAATCAGGGCTGAGCTTGATGAAGATGCTGGTTTTCTTGTCCCATATGAGGATCATTCCGCTTGTGGTCTCAATTACCAAGTACATACCCATATAGCGGACTGTGTATGGCACCTCATCATTTTGTCCCCTCTTTATGACACTGACATGCTCCTCACCAAGTATCAGTTCATAGCCCTGAAACAGGAAGAAAAGGTCATTAAAAATAAACTCAGTAGCTGCAGCTGTGTTCTTGAATATGTTTTTCTGCTTTTAAGAGTACTACAAATAGTTTATATAATGAAAACAAATAATTCAAATGTGATAAATCAAAACTATATAGTTCAAAACTCAGGTTCCTTGAATTGTGGTAAAAAGTTGTTTTAAATGGTATAGGTCAAAAAAGAGTGGTTTTGTAGTCATAGAGGAGCTACATTGCACAGAATAAAACAATCTTCTGACATGATAATCTAAATTTCTACTAAAGACAATATTCCTGTAGATCTGTAGTTTGCTCGAGAGGGGTATAAGATAGGATGGGAAATGGACAAGACAGAAAGCTGGGAATCTCTACCAAATATTTCACTCGAATCTGATTTAAGCTTAACTTTCAAGTTGATTTGCATTTTAAAATATTTTTCCAACTTCCTTGAAGCAATGGATGTCTAGGCTTCTCCTAAACCTTAAACAGACACAGAACAAAACTGGTTTATATGCAAAACTCTCTTACCTGTAAGAAAACTTTGATAGATTTTGAGCAAGTTGTCCCGGTGTTGCCACAGGGAATATTTTCAGTGATAACCCTGAAGGTCCCATTGGCTGTGCCACTCTTCCCACAGTGGTCCTGGGTAGAGAATATAATTTAAAAATATATATTATTATTTTGTAGACACAATCAAGGTTATGTCTCATTTGCTATTGTTAATTATCAGTACCTGGACTAGTGTGTATTCACAGTTTCCATTAAAGCTGAACCTTTTGTCATCAAAGGTATTATAATGACCATCTCCGTAAACAGCACAAGTGCCCAGACATTGCTCTTCAGTGCATTCCCACTTCCTATTCCTGCACACGCTAGGAGTGAGAATAAAATATTTTAATAATAAAACAAGTCACTGTTTTGTCTGGACGTATCGCAACAACTCAGTATTTTTTTGGCAACTTGCCCCTGATAAATGTTATATTGATTCTGGAGTTAAAATAGTCTTTTGCATTTTTCATGTAAAGAATTAAAGCAAAGTTCTGTTCTGCTGCTCTGAATGCATTAACTGCAAAATATTATAATACTTAATGAACTGTAGCACCCAAAATTTCCTCCCATTTGTTTTTTTGGTCATCTGCCTACATCAGAGGGAATCTTGCTCATGCTGTTTAATCTGGAACTAAAACATTAAACAGTTGATGAAATATGCAGTCAAAGTTTTTCCTTGCTGCTGTACTATTTTAAGATTTTTGGAAAGGCAAATGATGGAACCAGGAAATATTTACCAGGTGTTGCAGTCAACGCTGATCTTTTCCCCAGGCTGATACATGGCTTCATTGTGAATACATGGACATTCCTCTTCAGGAATACAATCACCATTCTTGTCTAACACAAGCCCAGCTGGGCACACACAGCCAGATATACATTGTGTCCTATACTGGTAAGGTAAAGAGGAAGATATTATTTCAGAATGAAATAACCACAATGGAAAAAAAGAAAGATTAAATTTTCATAAAATGTTTTTATATGGTGTTATTGCTACCCAACTTAAATGGGAGACAACTACAAAGTACTTGTAAGACAATGGAACAAAAAGGAAGTTATTAGCCATTGATTTAATACAATATAAATCTGTTAAATGCAAATGTTTTATGTATGTCAATCCTGATTGCTCTGCTGGAGTCTGTGAAACTCGAAATACATTAATCTTAAGTCTTTCTCTGTATTACATGAAGATGTCTTGCATATTGTAGTGAGTGATTTGTGATTGAATGGAGCTTTAAAAAGAAAATAAGTAATATTTTTTCAGTTTGGTTGAGTTACATTGAAATCCATTTCTCTCATATGGTACTTATTCATGAAATGGCATGTGACTACTATGCAACTAGATGGAACAATACAACGAGAAGTGCAAGAAGTTCAAAAATGCATCATATGAGAAAGAATGATTTATCCTCACCAGTTTATAGCCAGTAATTTCCTCCTGAAAAAGTAAAATGTGTGGCAGAGCCTTACATATTTTCACTACTAATTAGTTGCCTGCAGTAGCGAAAGAAAGGTAGACACTAATCTTATTCATTAAATTGGATGTTACATTATTATATTTTGGTCTAAGGCTCCCATTGTTAATGCTTCATAACATGGTTTTAGGCTTTTGCTACAAGAACGAAGTATCTGTGTTGTAGATTTGGAGTAGATCAAATCAATCAATTGCTTTAGCACCAAGAGCTCTGGTAAAACCTGGAGGCATTATCATTCCATCCAGACGTGTCATACTTACACACTGCAGGTCCAGAGTCTGGCAACTTTTTTGGCATTCTGCTCCTGTTGTTCCTGCAGTGATGTTTTTACAGTCGAAGTAGACCATGGGATGTTTACAGACTAGAGAAAGGAAAGAAGTCTGAGCAGTAAGAAATGACAGAGGGTTTATCCCACATCTGTAGCCATTTAAACCATCTGGAATTTTTTTTGAAATTACATGTTTCAGTTATTGCGGGTTGCTGTCCCTATTCAATCTGCTAAATAGATTCACTTAAGAGCACTGAATTCACAGAAAAAAACCCACAGTATTTTGGAAAAAATCTTCATGAGGAAGAGGTCTTATAATGAATCTAGGTTCATTCCTGCCTTTTATGATAATTGTTGCACTATAACTAAATGAGAAATACTTCTATTATTTAAAAATCCATTATGAAAAATAAATTCTGTCAGCTATTTCTGTCTCACGCTTGGCACAGAGGAAAAGATAACTGGAAGATTTTTTTTTTTACCTGTAGTTGAAGGTGCTCCAATACAATCCAGTCTTCCCTGGGTGCAAGTGCTGAAAGGGAGGGAAACATATATTTTATTTCCTCTCAAAACATGTACTGAGACTGAGAGCTACTTTTCTCTTTTCAGATTTCAGAATTTTTGAAGGAATTAAAGAATGCTGTTTTGCTGTCCCAAGAAATAATTTTGCTCAATACCACTACCAGTGCTGCTTTCAAATTATATCCATCATTGCTTAACAGGAAAAATCACAGGGTGAAATGAGTATATGTCTCTGCTTCTTACTTAATTTCTCATAAGATTTCTCCTTGCTTTTGTTGTCATAGTTTTGTGCTTGCAAAATCATGGAATTAAATATAAAATTCACGTAAATACAATTGCTCTATCAATTTGGAAATATCATAGAATCACAGAGTCATGTAGGTTGGAAAAGACATGTAAGATCATTAAGTGCAACTGTAAACCAAACATAGCCAAGTCCACCAGTAAATGGTGTCCCTAAGCATCACATCTACATGTCTTTTAAACACCTCCGGGGATGGTGACTCAACCACTTCCCTGGGCAGCCTGTTCCAATGCTTGACAACCCTTTCAGTGAAGAATTTTGTCCTAATATCCAATCTAAACAACCTCTGATCAAACTTGAGGCCATTTCCTTTTATCCTATCACTTGGTACTTCGGAGAAGAGACCAACGCCCACCTTGCTACAGCCCCCTTTCAGATAGCTGTAGAAAGCAATAAGATCTCCCCTGAGCCTCCTTTTCTCTAAACTAAATCACCCTATATCCCTCCACTGCTCCTCATAAGGCTTGTTCTCTAGCCCCTTCATCAGCTTCATTGTTTTTCTTTGGAAAGACTCCAGCACCTCAATGTCTTTCTTGTAATGAGTAGCCCAAAACTGAAAACAGTACTCGAGATGCAGCCTCAGCAGTGCTGAGTACAGGGGAATGATCACGGCCCTAGTCCTGCTGGCCACACTATTTCTGATTGGCCTGTTTGACCACTCAGTCCCCTCATCCAGATCATTTGTAATGATATTAAACATAACTGGCCCCAGTACTGAGCCTTGAGGAACACAGATTGTGACCAGCCACCAGCTGGGTTTAACTCCATTCGCCACAACTCTTTGGGGCCCGGCCATCCAGCCAGTTCTTTACTCAGCAAAGAGTATACCCATCCAAACCATGAGCAGCCAGTTTCTCCAGGAGAATACTGTAGGAGACATTGTCAAAGGATTTACCAAAGTCCAAGTAAACAACATCCACAGCCTTTCCTTGTCCACTTAGCGGGTCACCTTGTCATAGAAAGAGATCAGGTTGGTCCAGCAGGACCTGCCTTTCATAAACCCATGCTGACTGGGCCTGATCACCTGGTTGTCCTGTACATGCCATGTGATGACACTGAAGGTGATCTGCTCCATAACCTTTCCTGGCACTGAGGTAATGCTGAGAGGTCTGTAGTTCCCTGAATCCTCCTTCTGGCCCTTCTTGTAGATGGGCGTCACATTTGCTGACTCCCAGTCAACTTGGATCTCCCCGGGTAGCCAGGGCTAATGCTGCTAAATGGTTGAAAGTGGCTTGGTGAACACTTCTTCCAGCTCCCTCATTCTCCTTGAGTGGATCCTGTTGACCATAGCCTTGTGTGTGTCTAAGTGGTGTAGCAGGTCACTGACAATTTCCCCTTGCTTTATAGGGGCTTCATTTTGCTCCCTGTCCCTGTCTTCCAGCTCAGGGGAATATGTACCATTCTTAACAACTGAAAATAAAGTTGAAAACATTAGAGAACATTTTATCTAAATTCAGGCAAGGCAGGGTGAGATCAGTTTAAATATAGCAGATTTTAATGAGAAAGTACATATACTGTTGCTTGAGTGTTTTGCAAAAGATTTGCTTACCATACAAGCCCATCTTCATTAATAACTTCTCCAAATGGTATGGGAGAGCCTCTGAAGTAGCAGGGGCATTCATTAGCAGGCACACATTTGCCATTTTCATCCATGTAAGTTCCATTTACACAGGTGCAGCCATCAACTGGGACAAACTTAATGTCACATGTGATATCAGGCTCACTCAGAGACCGACAAGTGGGTTGACAGGAAGAGATGGTATAGCTGTAGCTTAGGGATTTGGGACATGAGGTGGTGTATTTTGCTAGAGAGAGGAAAACAGAATACATTTGTTAATTCCAGATGGTTATTTCTGGTGGGGAAAAAAGTATCCATAGGTAGTAAAAATAACATGTGATCAATACTGTACATGTTTGCCTATGTTACATCTTTCATGTAAATATCTTTCTGGATACTTCCATAGACCTGAAAAGCTATTCTAAGTGTGGATAAGTGATGTAGGAAAGAAGAAAATATTTTTTCAAATTAAATTTCATATAGAAGCCTCCATTTGGCTCTGCCATTCATTGCCAAGACTTCTAAGTTGAAGTACGAGACAAAACATCTCCCTGAATGTCTCTTGATATGCTAAAAACAGACCTACTGGATCAGTGGAACCCCACATGCAGCTTCAGAAACCTTTGATTTGTAAGTGTTCTGATTACTATTACTAGTACTGTTATTCTAATATGTCACATTTTCTCTACAGTAACTCATGATACATAAAGCTGTAGTGAAATTCAAAGTTGCACAGAAACAGGTAGAGGCACTTCCATAACAGCAGTCTCTTTCTTAAGCAAGCTGTGTCTCCCATCTATTTGTATTCACTCTTGCTAGCAATGGATTGATTCTAAGGGAACAGAAGAGAATTACTTCCAGGATTGTACTTGACAAAATCCCTTCCTCAACATCTGCTATATTTATTTAGAAATCAGTATAACATAATCTAGGATCAGGAGTTTTTGTTGGTGTGTTTTCTTAGGAAAGGACATAGTTAAGAGTACTCACAGCAGACATCAGTCCTCCATCCACTCAGCTGGATTCCTTTTGCAGCACAAGCTCTCACATAGGAAGACAGGGCTGCACACAGACAGTCCTCACTATTTTCACAGTTACATGTGTCAAACATGCAGTTCTAAGAATGCAGAGAAAAAGAAGGTCTCAGCACTGATAATACTGTCATTCTAAAAAAAAAATAATGTTATCTTTCTGGTTTTAGGCACTAATCTTTCTTCAGATATGCTCACTTGTAGACAACACTAACATAGCTTTGTCACTTTCCAGTCTTTGTCTAGTTTTCCTGGCAGGGGAGAATGAATGTAATGGAAATTCAGTTGATTTCTGTAGTTATTATTGGGAAATAGTGGTCTTTAAGTCTGTTATGCATTTAACAGCGTAGTGTTCCTTTGAACCTTATTTATGAATATGCTGCACAATAGCATACAAAGCTCTGTTCACTTTAGATACATCATTTCACCAGTGTCCATAGCTGCGTGATTCATAGCGAGAAGAAAGATTGGCAACACATTGATAGCAGAACAGTGATAATTAGCTAATGCACTTTCTGTGCTAAGTAGTTATTAATGAGAAAAGAGGCCGATGAGACAACCATTCACTGATGTTCAAGCAAGCATTTGACATGCCTTTATATACACCTCCTACTATAAGTCGATAACCATTCAGGAGCAAATAGCTGCCTTGTCATTTGGAAGTAAGTGAGGATCCTGAAGCCAAGACTGACAAATCGAATAAGATAATGTTACAACACAAAGAGAAACATGTGTTTAAAGAAGGAAGTGCTGCAGTACAGAAATGAAAATACAGGTATTGCGTTAAGACAAGACAAGTCTGGAACAGTGCTTTTCTGGTAGCTAGTAGTATTGATCTTATTTCTATTGTTTCTAAAGGGAAAAACAGTCTAACAAAGTACCGTGTGGTGAACTGAGGGATTCACTGCATGGTGACAATCAGCAAAAGGTCCTTCACTGTCAGTTAGTAGTCCACACCAATGCTGAGCATATTTTTCTGTGAACAGAACAAACAGTACAAATGCACATTACTCTTTGTATTTCATTAATCACAAAACCACACTGCTCTGGTCCATGAAGCCAGTTCTGAAATGACATAAAATCTCTCCTTCTCCTGTCTTTTTTTTTTTCTTTTTCACTCAGCTTGTGGGCTAAGGTTCCTAAAGCCAAAGAAGAGAACTTATTGAAGGGGGTGAATAAAAGATTTCCCAAAGATACTCCTGCAATCCACTCCTCTGACAGCAGCTTGTCAGCTTAGACATCCACTCTATTTTCAGTGACCGCAGAGTTCCCTTCAGTTATGTTTCTATGACTCTTCCTTACATCTTTTACTTTGTTACTTATCCCTAGTGCTTTCATTTTGAATATTTGTTTCTGATTTCAGATGTATGTTTTTACCAGGTATATAAGTCTTTATTCTCTTATCTTTGCTTTCCATTGGATGTATCTTCCTTAGGGATGAGCAAAAACACCTAAAAAAAATTTCTGAGCAGCACATACCATTATCAATGCTGAGTGCACAAGGGTTCTCAAAGCTGCTCTGGATATTAGGGCATGAAGCCTGAGTTCTCCATGTATTTGCAAATGCTGTTGCTGTTCCTTCAATTATTCCACTTATGGCCTTGAAGTCATCAGTTTGGATATTATTAAAATTTCCACAGAGACCTGTTGAAAAGCAGTAAAAAGTTTATACTGCTCGTACTAGACAAAAGACATTAAGCAAGGTGTTCTTATATTTCATTTACTTACCACAGGTTTGGTCTTTGAAAACAGGGTCCAGTCTCACAAACACTTGCATAATGGGTATGATTTGGATTTCAAGGAGGACGCCAAAGTTTGTCTGCATGATGATGAAGAATGATGAAGGTCTGAACATGGTGACATTAGCTACAGATGAAAAACAGAATGATCACTTTCTGAATAAGGTCAAATGCTGGAAACAGTGCATCTTTATACTATTCGTGCATTTCTATTGCAATTGTTGCAAATTCTTAAGTTAAATAAATCCAATATTTATGAAAATAAATCAGAAATATAAATCAAAATTTACAGTTCAGAGTTTCATTGTAGCTACCAAGTTATTAACAAAGTTATTTGCTGTCTCGACATTAAGCAGTTAGAGATTATTTTTTCCAAGAGAATAAGAAGGAAAAATTTTGTGGCACTGAGCCTTAAAAAGAATACTTATATTTTTGTTTCTAAGCTTGTACAGCACACATAGGAACTCTCAATCTGCTGGAGAGGGAAACTAAGCAGATCTGGAGGTCAGAGAAATCACATAGAATTGTTAGTTGTTGAGACAGAGAAAAATCAAATATCTGAGGAAGTATGAGCACAGGAGTGGTAAGTAAAAAAAAAAAAAAAAGGTGAACAGATGTCTGTATTAAATTTTGGGCAGTGAGAAGGAAGTAAAGCTTACAGTGATCAGATCAGGTGAGTGTAAATGCTGTTTGCTTCTGTTTGAACTATTGCAAATACTTGTACTGTCTCCCAGTTCCTTATGACATCAAACTTCCCACTTCTAGTTCAAAAGCACTTCTATGACTCAGGAAATATCCCAGAGAGAACTGAGATGTGACTATGCAGGTTCTGAACAACTCGCAATCCTTTTATTTTCCACAGTTTAAGAAAATAAGAAGTTGTGGAGTTCTATTTTTACTGCTCACAGACTGCTAGAGAAAGTAATACCTGCTGAGATGGGCAGCTGGGTGTAGATCGAGTTCACAAACACACCACCATCAGATTTGACCTCGATGAGCTGATGAGGAAAAGGAACAAGAGGCAACTGTGTGTAGGATAACTGTAGTCCAAAGAGTAATAATGGTGATGACTCCAGTGATATTAATTAAAATCATATTACGTAAGAAGGGAAGTTTTTTTATTATTTCATCTCCTCCATCTTTCCACTTAGTACTCTTTAGTCATTTTCCCTACCATAAAATAATGATTTTTAAAGAGACTTTCTCAACCATTTAGGAAATTAGATCATCTTTGTTTCTTTGAACACATCTTTCTGATGAATTACATGCCTTACTGTTGTAGTTTTTAATCAAAAATCTCATGTGTTTTCCATCTAATTGGCAGAGATAATAGCTTTTTTCTGCTTTGTGAGTACAAAGCTTTTTTTTCCAAATTTATGGCTGATCTGATTTTCATTAAAAAAGCTGTATTTCTTTTCATTTGATGTACTTATCATATATGCTGACCATTTGAGAGAGAAATGCAGTTCCCTGACTGATTAGGGCACAGCCTCTTTGCTCCACATATTTTCACTTGTTGTTTCCCATATTTATTTTGCATTCTTACAGTTTGTCCTTTATTCATGTTGAGGGTCACTGTCTTCAAGCATGTCTCAGTGTCTGTTAGGCCACATTTGCGTAGTTCTACCAGGATAGTGAATGTTTCATCTTTACAGTGCTGAAAAAAAAATGCCAACAGTTATTTAATGAAAGACTAATTACAGAAGATTTCCTTATAAAATTTTCTCTCAACTCTGAAAAAATATTTCTCTTTCTAGAGAAGATCTAGACTCTCCCAAATCACAGGCCTTCTTTGGCCTAAGATTCAATTTTGCCTTTTGTAATGATCGCAAACAATGAGGGAATTAGAATCTGGTTTAGCACTTTGTTGATTATATCTGTATTTGGAGTTTTTATTCTTGCCAGCTTCTAATGTTTGATTCAGTTCTACTGCATCTCACACCTTTTTGTAGCTGGTATCATTGTTAGACAAAAATTTCAGATAAAACATATTTCAGGAGAACAGTAACATACAGCTTTTTAAAAATTTTATTTTACTGAATTGTGCAGACATGGAAAAAAGAAAGCAAAGAACAAGCAAAAAGTCTCAAAAAGATCAAAACGTTTTACTCGTACATTGCTATAATTAAATATTTTTATTACTGTTAACTTTAAACTTTTCTGGGTTTAGACTTATTTTTTAATCTGTTTAAAATGTTCAAAACTGAAACAAAATACATGAATTCACTGAAACTGATATTCCATATTTAAACTTGCCAGAAATAAAATAAAAATATTAGTCTTATAAATTCAACTTTTTTTTTTTTTTTTTCGGAGTTGTTAGTGCAATTTTTGAGACTTGTAGTGTTTGACCCAATACCATATAATAAAGTAACATGACAAAAAGTGTGTAACTCAGTAAGAAAGCTGAATTAATCACACTGAAGAATGAAGACCAAGTAAATGCAATGCTCTTCAGCAGTTACTACATCTCAGAATTGGAAATTTCCAAGTAAACACCATATATTCTAACAGTTAACTGGTGCTTGCCATGTTCTAGTAAACATCTGACAAAGCGAGAGGCAATTTGGCATCTGTATGTCAAAAGAGCTAAGTTTCAAAAGTGTTGATTGAGTTCACATTTTCTTTGTAGAAAAGTATACGGCTTTATGACCAAGTAATATCTGACTCCCACCTTAGAAAGGACGTAAGTGCAGTCTCCATGATGATCGTAATGTTTCTTATCATATGTGGAAATGTGTGAACCTCCCTCTACTGAACATGTTCCTGGGCATGACATGTCTTGACAACTCCACTGGCCTCCATTACAGGTACTGGAAGAGAGGGAATAAAGTTAGATGAAATCTGTAACTGTGGTCCAGAGTAAAAGGAATTAGAGTGACATGAGGTTCAGCTATTTTGCTACCCTTTTCCCTTCAAGCTGCAGTTTGACACACAGTAAATCTAGGTTTTAAACTTTCCAAATCATTGGAAAAATGTGTAAAAGGAGTGACTCTGGTATGCATTCAGATTGCTTGTTTGTTTTCCTTCTTTGAACACGTAAACTCTCCAGCCATAGATATTAGATGAGTAATTACTTGGTTTTTGCAGCTAGCATAAAACACAATGAAAAAATATTTTCCGTTTTCTTATACAAATGTATCAGAAACTAACAGAAATGTAACCCCACATCTACTCCTGATACAGGGCATACCTGTTTTCTAAGGTGATGTGATAGAGCACAGGTACAGGATTTATAATTGTGAAATCAAGGTTGTATTGTGTCATCCCTTGCTTTCTCCAGAGAAGATAAATATTTGCGAATACGTAAATGACTGCAATTTCATTGCACTTAAAGAAGTCAAAATGTTTGAACAACACAGCCAAAGAGGAAACGTTTTAATTGACTGGTGAGAAATCTAAACATTGTAAATCCTTGCTTTGATCATCTTGAGTTGAAGAGCAAAGCTAGTTAAGGCTGTTGCTAAATAAAACAAAGAATGTTCTTTAGGGATATTTTGGAACTATAGCCATCAGCTAAATACACATATCAATTACCGATGATGCAATTGCTTATAATAAACCATTAAACTAATTAAATACATGAGAGGAAATAGTAAGTTAGAAAAGTAACAAAGGTTACCAGGAATGGCACTGGTCTGAAAAAGAAGCTCCTGTAGCGTAGGTGTTGCCATTGTAAATACAGGAGCACTGCTCATGGGGAATGCAGCCAGAATTGTTGATGTCATCAAATACAGTCCCTAGATTAAAATAAAATAAAAAATGACAAAACCTTGATCAATTAAAGAGACATTTCCTATACACTATTTTTGTCTGTTGTAAATCCTAAATATCATCTTAGAGACAGATCTACAGCTCTCGTGAATGGACATACCTATGCTGAGCACAGTAGGACTATGGAAGTTTGTATAGTAAAAGATTCAACCTTCATACTTAAATTCCACCGACTTAGGGACTTACTGTAGCACAGGTGTCTTGTTCAGAGAGTGCTTATGATCTGTTTACTGTTCTGCTTTCCTGCTTTCTGAATATTGCACATATATTGGGAATTGATTCACATATCTTTTCTCAGCTGAAACATGACAAATGCTTGTTGCTTACAGGTGTGAAAAATCCAAATATAGGAGGCTTAAACCCCATGGAACCTGCCCAAATTCTACAGGTAAGCTGTTGTTGTTCTTTGGGATCAGAGTTGTGAGTACATAAGAACTTGCCTGGGGGGCAGAAACAACCATCCATACAGTGTTCTTCACAAAACTGAGATCGTTCCAGATTGGTGCATGTGTCAGCACAGGGGGAGCTGCACTCCTGATACTGCATGTTGTAAGGACACTTCTTGGCTGAAATTTTAAAGGAGAGATTTTTTTCTTCAGTCGAAAGTATTTCTAGTTCATTGTGTATGAAAATATTTATACTCATTTAAGTATTTCAACTAGACATAAAAACGCACTGAACTGCAGATCCACTGCCAGCTCTCAACTGGACAACAAGGTAATGGCCCCACAAAGTCAGCGAGGCCTGTGTTTCTACTGAAGGCACCCTTCTCATGAACACCTGTGTTGCTGGAGAAATGTAAGGCTTAGGTTTCTAAAGCTTTAGTATATTTGTATTTTTCAGATACTGTTGTAAGGACAAATAGTACCTCCTAGGGTTTTGTTCTGGAGCAAATGCTGATGACAGTATCAACAGCTACACTTCATAATCTACTATGTGTTTAATTCAGTGCAAATCACTGTGAAGATTACAGTGATGCAAACTCCTTGCAACCAAGAAGAGAAAAATAAGTGTTTAACCAGCCAAACACCTGTGAAAACCAAATTAGTTAATAACTGAGAATTAAAAAATGTTGTAGCTGCCATGAGAACAGGAGAGAAACAGGAACGCAAGCAAGCAAGCAAGCAAGCAAGCAAGCAAGCATGCATGCAGGCATGCCTCATTCTTTCTCCTTCTTTATTTGCTTCCTTTACTGTCCCATTTTATTAGATACCACTTTGACTCTCAGTTAGAGTATCCATGTATGTATGTGTGTGAATAGTATTTAATCCAGTTTGTATTAAAACCCTTAGCTCTTTTGCTGAAGTCTTCATGCTGGAACTTGTACAACAGAACCATCTGGAGAACATAATCTTTTTTTTCTCATGTATTCTCAGCATCATTTGAGAGCATGTTGTTTGTTAGTTATTGAGCATAAAGTAAGGCTATCTCCAGTGATACTTACGGCACAGTTTTGAGGTTCTCCAGTTCAGAGGATGTCCACCAGCATGAGCACACTGCCGGGAGTATTCAGCAAAGGTGTCACAGATACATGAAGCATTTTTAGATTCTTCAGACCTGCACAAGTCATCTTGGCAAGCCATAATGTACTCTGTAACATCAACTAGGTCATTACACTCTGCAAATGCAGAGCTGGTCAGTGTTTTCTGGCATATGTCGTCCTTGAGAGAAAAAAAAAAGGTAAACAGCTTTCAGAAAATAGAAAGGAGCAATTTTTTTGTATTGTTACTTTGTATAAGTGTTCTTTGACAGAATCTTATATCCTTGTTTAAGTTGCTGTCACCAAGGACTTTTACTATTGACCCTTATGAGGAAAGGCTGAGGGACCTGGGTCTCTTTAGTTTGGAGGAGACTGAGGGGTGACCTTATTAATGTTTATAAATATGTAAAGGGTGAGTGCCACGAGGATGGCTCTTCTCGGTGGCAAACAATGATAGGACAAGGGGCAATGGGATCGAGCTGGAACACAGAGGTTCCACTGAAATTTGAGAAAAAAATTCTTCTCAGTGAGGGTGGCAGAGCACTGGAACAGGCTGCCCAGGGGGGTTGTGGAGTCTCCTTCCCTGGAGACATTCAGAACCCGCCTGGACACCTTCCTGTGCAACCTCACCTAGGCGTTCCTGCTCCAGCAGGGGGATTGGACTAGATGATCTTTTGAGGTCCCTTCCAATCCCAAACATACTGTGATTCTGTGATCTGAATCCATAGAAGGGCACAGATAAATTCGAAAGAAAAATAAAATAGTGAAACAATCCTTACAAGATTATCAGTGCAATTGTCTGGCTGGGTAGACGTGGTGTCTTCACAGTGTTCTGTTGGCCCATCCATTTTCTGCATATTCCCAAACTGCAAGGCTGTCATCTTAATATCTGTACAAAAGAAATTTGATAATGACGGTTGGGTTTTTTGTTGAATGCATTGCCTGTTATCTTTTTCTCCTCTCAAGCATTCTGCTCAAGGCTGGTCAAGGCAGCTAGTTCCCTTAAGTCTTTAAATTTCATCATCATCCTTTCCAAAGGAAGGACTATAATCACTGTCTCAATTTACTTTGCACAGCACCCGGAAAAAAGTAAACATTGAAAACAATTCTCAGCCTATTACAGCTAGATTAAAACTAAGATTTTTACCAGAAAAATAGCAAATTGTTTTCAGATTATAGTGAGCCCATGCAGGGAAGAGAAAAAAGAATCTAAACAGGGATTTGGACAATGTAGACTGCTGTGAGACATGGTTTAGGAAGAAGCCTAAGGTGGTAATAGATAGAAATATGAAGATAAGATCTTGTAAAGATTGTGCAATTCAGCAGGCAAATGTGGGTACACCAATTTTAAGACAGAACTGACACAATAAATGTACTGACTAGACAATACAATTACCTTTTGTTTTATTGAATAGATTTCTATATTTATTTATGTTATTAGTGAAAATCTGTCTCATTTTTATGGGGTTAGCTGATTAGGTAGATAAAGCCATGGCATACAAGAAGTATGCTATCAGTCATTAGCACAGGTACTATATTTATACTGAAAGTATTAAATCACATTATCTGATTTCTGTACTACATACGTATTTTTCAACAGAAATTTAATCATATCTTCTGAGTAAATAATTTACCAGGATAGGAAAGAGGAACACTGATGATGTTGGAGTTAAAAGAACATAAAAAGGCACGTTCAGACTCCAGAAACCAATTTTTATTATTTAAAAACTTACTGTTTGAATAGAACTCATTGTAATTTGGAATGCCATTGAAGTCCCCACAAAGTCCACAGGTCTGATTGGCATATTTCTCATTCAATTCCAGCTAAAATGATGGACAGTAAGTTGACAGAACTTAGTATAAACATTTTAAAATATATTCAAGACCACAGAGGGCACCTGCACCTGCTGCCTCTAAGTATTTTTCATCAGATCTCTGTAATTTTATTTAGCAATATAATTCAAACTTAGGGGATAGCATGAAGAGTTGTCTTGGATTTGATTTACAATACAGAGTCCAAGCTTTTGACGCTGTTGATACAGACTTCAATTTTCACTGCAATATCTATATCATTCTCAACATCTTTCTATTAATTCTTCAGAAAGCGAATCAAATCCACAGCAAAAATAGTGTCTTCGGAGAGTGAAATTCTGCTAGAAAATGATATTTGAAGGGCTAAGCAGGCCCTATAACAATGCTAATATGTTAATGATATAATTAAAGCGATTTTTCACCTATTTTAAGCAGATGGTTGCTATCCACTAGAAGTAAATCCATGTAATTGTCTTTAGGACTACCTGGATGCAAACCTGTCTTTATTAAGAAAGAATTGCTCAACAGTATGTGATGGGATGGCAATAATAACCCCATAAGGAGACAGGGACTGGCCTAATCAAAGATTAACTCTGTTCTCTGAAGTTGTAGACAGGTCCAGGAGCAGTACTTACCAGGATACTGTCATCTTCATTCCACATTAACACAATGCCACTTTTGCTGGCAACTTTCACATAAACACTGTTTTTCACTATAGTAATTCCAGATTGGCTGTAGGGCAGTTGAACTCTGGGAAAAGGCAGAAAGAATGCTAAGTATTATCTTCTGCAGATACTTGATAAAAAGAAATGACTTGTTTCCAGCATCTATAGGGATTCTAAAATAACGTAGTCGTACAGAAAGAAAAGCAATTGAAAAATAAGATGGTCCAATGTCATAAAAAATGAATTTGAATTTGGATCCCACCTCTCATGATTTTTCATTCAAGTTTTATTTTTGAGATAATTTTAAGGAAAGGATTGATTTACTGTGAAAGGGATTAATGGCAACTTTTTCACTATTTATGTTGCTCCCCTCAATACACCAAAGTACTCCACAAGTTTGAAAAAAAGGTCTGTAGTTACAAAACGAGCATTACAAATAAACTTACCTCTTGCTGTTGATCATTATAACATCCTTCGTTAGTTCAGCAGCTACACCTTCAATTTTCATGGTGATGTGGTTGATTGTTGGAGCATTTTCGACTACTATGCGCCTAAGCTGGATGTTGAAATCCTCATAGGGAGCGTTGCAATGGGATGCAAAAACATAATTACAAAGCCCAGGGAAGAAGAATATGTCTCCGTCAAAGGTCTTGAAGTGAAAGTTGCCCCACGTGCTGCACACGCGGCCATTGTGAGCAGGATTGGAAGCTGTGAATTAAAACTAGCTATTAAAAAATTAACTAAAATTCCCAGCCATGGTGAAAGTAAACTTGTCCAAGACTTCATTTTGTCATTGAATAATTTTTGCCTGCCTACCCTACCTCAATTTGTTGTTTTCTGTCCACCTGTCCATTAAAAAAACCGTGTATTCATTCTTCACTCAGATCTGTTACTCATCTTATATAGCCCTATAAATGATCATACTTCTTTTCAGCTAGAGCTTTATTACTTGTCTACATTTCATCTAACAGTTCAATATCATGTTTCATAACCACCCTCCTTCTCCTCTTTATAATCTATTCATTTACCAGTGGTTTTCCCTATTTGTATTAGATTTTTCTCTCTACAACCCCTAAAACAATAACTTATTGAATATATTTCATTTCCTTTACTTACGTGTTATTATTGGATTTGTCAACATTGGCTGGATGATATTGACCTTAGACGAAACTGTAATAGAAAAAGTAAGAAAGAAAACAAAAATGAATGAAACAATACCAAAATTGGCACCTAATATTGACCTAGAAAGGACTAGAAAGTTCATATGCCAGATCTGATGAAACAACGTTAAGCCTGTTTTGTTTCACACA
This sequence comes from Patagioenas fasciata, assembly GCF_037038585.1. Classification (NCBI taxonomy): domain Eukaryota; kingdom Metazoa; phylum Chordata; class Aves; order Columbiformes; family Columbidae; genus Patagioenas; species Patagioenas fasciata. The sequence continues at coordinate 17,917,154 of NC_092524.1, forward strand.
GGCCATGGATTAGCTAAAAGTGGATAGTTAAATTATAAGAAGTTGCTTTCAACTGTGATGATCTACATTTTCTACCTTTAAATTTTAATCCTTTTGTGAAACTCTGTATTGTATTAGGAGGGGCAGTGATTAACAGCTCCCCATATTGGAGTACTTCAGACACACTGAGCAATACAAAGGGTTAAGCTGTATTAAATTACCCTGTTGCTGGTACAAAAGCATAGTTGTCTTCTCATTACACCTCATCTTTCTAAGAAGGGAATAAAAATTTTAATTATCTCCTTTCCTCTCTGTTTAGTCTTCTTCTGTTAAGGGGCTGAAACTTCTAGAAGTGACCACAAATCCTTTGTATAGGATGAACACGAATCATTACATGGTAAAAACCAATGAAGTTTGCTTGCCATTTTAATTTCCCAGCATCAGCCACTGACTTTACAACTTGCCAGCGTGGTCTCATTTCCTTGTTTATAAGCAACCAAACATCCTGCGTGTATATTCCACTTTGATTTTATAAATACATATACATGCACATATGCATACAACATATACAAACACACATCTATTTTCTTAGTTATTATTATACAAATATAACCATATTGTGTGTGTTTAGTAATTGGTATCTAATAAAGTTATTATTATTCTTATATAGAAAGAAGCTTGTTAATATACATTTATCTTTATTTGACATTACCATCAATATGCTAAGGAGGGTTTTAGGCATTTTTATTACTTATTGGAGAGGTATCAAATAAATACCAATACTAATACGAATATGAATACACAGTATAAACAAACATACTATTTTGTTTCTGCTGAACAACCTCAGTGGATTTGCTTTCTGTTTCCTGTTGGACTTCAGTCTGGGCTCCTGTGAAGAAATTGTAAAAAACATATGAAGTACAGTTTCCTGTGAACTTTTAAAAAACTTTTTAAAAGTGAACTTTTAAAGCAAAGCATTTGGGTAGGATCAGAGGACTGAGATACTTCTCTGTAAGAAAAAGGGAAGAGTCCTTTATCACATCAGAAAAAATGAAACAGCCTCCTCCCCCTGCCAAAGGTAAAATGTAATTATAGAAAGAGACTTTCTATTACAAATACAGAGACTTTGAAGTCCAAATAATTCAAGTATATTTGCTTGCTTTGTTTCCCTTAAAACTCACTACAAGGGATTCTAGTGACTGGATCACAGCCCTTATTTCACTGCTGCACTAAATCTCACTACTATGTGAAACACAGGAAGAAGTCTCTAAATGTAATAGAGTAATTTATTAAAATTGCTGTATAGTACCTAGGTAATAAAAAGAAAAGGCACAGAACTAGTTAAAAGAAACAAGAGACTTAGGCGTTCATTCAGTAATTTATATGACTGTTTCTTTAGTGCCCAAGCACATAGCCTTTTCTTCTGGAGCAAATCTAAACCCTCAATCAGGGATCTAGATTTGTGTTATAGCTGGATGAAAGAAGGTATCTCTGAGTGATAACACAAGGGCTCATAGCCTGAGCCAAAACTCAGGAGAAATAACCAAAAGAACCACATTTCCTGTGCTACTCCTTTTCTCACTCTGAGATGGTTCAAACTCGCATCTTCTCTGTGGAAAACCTTAAGCATCATATTAAATCTATTTGACAAAGGGTACTTGCTACCCCACCTGAAGCTGAGCCACGGTGCCAAAAACAGTGGAGCAGTAACAGAGGAGGGAAAAATAAGCCATGATCATGTGACCACATGATTAGGGCACTCAGCTACATCAAAACTGTCCTGTGCTTGTGCCTTGCTTCAAGGGTTATTTGTGTACCTCCAGTTAAATGTTTACTGGATCAATGACATGAACTACCTTCCAGATGAGTTCTCCTCTTTATCATGACTCCATCAGTTTTGAATTCCTTTCCATGCATGACCCAGCGATACTATACCAGAGGAGGTATTGTCAAAGACTTTTGAGAGATGACAAATACTGACTGGAACACTTTCATGCCTAGAAAAAGACAGACCTTGAGCGCCTAGGTTGGTGCTCTAAGCTCTTGTCTTAAGTAAATATGACAGGCATTTCCTGTAAAAGAAAAATGGCTACAACTTGATTTTGTGAAGGACTGAATGCTGTCAACATGTGACAACTGTGTTTGGAACGTGTTGACAAACATCTACCTATAACCTGCCAAGTCTGAAGCCTTAAAGGTGATGAAATGACTTGTAGCCGAATCCTGATCAGGATTGTGTGAATGAGCACTCTTAAGAGTCTAGACAATCTCTCAAAGAGGAACTGCCTATGTAATTTAGTCCTAAATTAAGCCCTCTGTTTCCCTATACAAAGGTGGAAAGAGTTCACTGACTCAGAACTGGATCTATAACACCTATCTCTGAACAAAGAGACACATTGGTGAAAGAGGGGGAAATGTTGAAGTCAGGGGTGTGCCATAAACCCCAGTCCCCTTTGGTGCTTACATTCCTTGCTGAGCATTTCTTCCACTTAAGAACCTCAGCCCAGATATCTCCATGAAAGTTGGACAACCACCTTTGCCTTAAAAATAGCTGGATCAGGAGCAACTTATTTTAAAAATTATTTTTCTAATGTAACTTTTGCCTGTGCCCACCATGTAAGCAGATTGAGTACTTGATCCCAGAGCTGAAGGATGCCGGTCTAAAGGGATTCAAGCCCCCACTCCCAAAGAGGTCTTCAAGAGACTGCTGGCTTTGGACGAGAGGGTTCTGTGCAGCCTCACCACATCTAGAAGTTGCTGCAGTGTCTGCAGTTTCTTTCAGGCCTAAGCTTTTAATTATTTTCTCATTTAACTTCACGTGTGACCACTAGTGATGTATGAAGAAGTAACTTAGGACAGAGTTTAACCATTTTCCATTTCCTGTTCGTCTTTCGGTATCATAGGCAATATCATTAGATAAATGCATTCATATAATTCTAATTGATACTGATGGGGTGAGACCAATGCCTCTGTAAGACTTAATAACAGGCCAGAATTTGCTCTCACCCAACACATCTATCAGAATCTCAGCAGGCAAAGAATCACAGAAAGTTTTTTTATTCTAGCATGAGAACCTTTGTAACAGAGCAAGATAGTATTTACATATATTTTGATTTTTCTCAAGGAAACATTGGGAGATTTTGTTTACTTAGCAAATACATAATTCCCAAGGAAATTCTTGCTGTGTTGGTTTATTTAGCAGTTGCACAATGCCATGTTGTTGACCACTATAAAAATAATAGTCTCTCAGCTGTAAGAATAGTCAAGATAATTTACTATTTGTTAATTTGGGAACTGACCTATTTATTAAGAATATTTCTGGATGAACCTTGTTAAGTCTATATCCAGCTGTCATTCTGCACATGCAATTGTCGTTACAATCAAGTTATAAAAGTTAATATTTGACCCAAAATATAAAGTCAGGCATGGAATGTTTGTGGAGATGACATGGGATTTGGCCAATATTCTTTAGTCACTCAGGACATCTGAAAATGCTTACCACAGAGTGCAATTCAAATAGAGAGGAGTTTGCTGGGCACTGTCTAACCACTACTTATTTTTTAAAGCAATTTATCAGATTAGCACTGCACAGTACAAATAACTTCCTTGTTCAATGTATGCCTGAACAAGCTTTTGACTGACACTGTAACTCTAAATGTAAGCCTGTACTCTAAGTGACTGTTGTATTGTGTGCTTAAATCAACTTACCAGTATTTTAGTGTTTATTTCACAAAATATAAAGTAGCTTAAAATTATATTTGCGCTTGTCAATGTTTTGAAAATTATATGTAAGATAAATATACATAGGCAATCTGAAGATTTAAGAATGTTAGCTGACAGGGCATTAATTACTGTACATGAATGGGACTGCATCAGCAAGCTTGTACTCATGCAATTAAGTTCCATTTGAGTGGTCCCCTTGACTTAATAGGACTACTCATATTGATAAAAACTGTCAAGACAAGCCCTGATGGATATAATGTTGACAGGAGGAAAAAGAAACATACAAAATGATGGATTGCATGTGTCAGATCTCCCAGTCCTGCTCACGCTCAGTATCAGTAATTCATATAAATATTTTGCATAGGGTGTTATCAATGTGGAATTAATTACTGAAAGTCATTGTCATGTGAATATTCCCTTCCAGTCTCTTTTGCAAAACAAGCTGCAAGAAATCTTGAGAAATCTGGTATTAACTCCTGGTACGTGACAAGGTACTGGAAAAGATTGACCAGTGGTCTGATCTAGCAAATGGAAAAAGTAGTCATTTAAATTTCATCTAAGAATAGCATTCATAACTAATCTTAGTGGAAAATGCATCAGGAATAAAATGTTTTAGTAAGGTGTAAGTGATACTGAAAAACTGATGTTTTAAGACATGAAGAATCATTCTTTTTGATTTGTTCTTCAAGGTTACCTTCCAAATGTAGTTATATGCAGTAGTTTGAGGCAATATTAAATTAAATCAGTCCAGTTAATAGACAGACATTAAATGTTTAATAAAAATTGGAAAAAAAAGGATACAGAGAAATCTTGTTTAAATGCAATCATCTGTTAAGTGAAACAATGAAATGAGTATAGTTGTTTAAAATATATTACTAGATCTAAACAGATTATTATTTCTTTCCCCAATGAAAAAAGAGAGCTTCTTACCTATCTGATGGATATAGCAAACTGCTAACAGGAAAGCCCATTCTGGTCCCCATATCCTCCTGCCAAACCCCATCTTGACTGGAGTCTGGCACAAGGATGTCAGGTCTAAAGTTGATCAGGAGGACTAGTTCACCTGTGCTCTGTTGGTCTTATATAACAGGTGACTTTGGCATCACTCCCAGATGGATTCAGAGAGTCTAGAAAGGTGGGGTTTGGGGGATTTTAGCAAATGAACAGGTAAACAGAGGATGCTCTTTCTTCCTCAGGAACTGGCCAATGGTATTTGCATTTTGGGAGGAGTATATACACATACGTACTTATATTTTATTAAGGTTCAGTCTAATAAAGAAATACTATTTCAAATAAAACACAGCTCCTACTCCACAAATAACAGGTCTTGGAACAAATTTAATTTGGTATTTCTTTACAGTTACGCAGATAGCATTCAAGTAACTATTTTAAGTTTTTCAATACAGTGACTGATGCCAGGAACCTCCTTGGCAAAAAAACCGCAACACCCTGATTTCTGAAGTCTGAGGAGTTGTGGAGTATTTCTTATGTGTGGAGCCAGCATTAGGAAGTCACTCCATGCCTCTTGGGGCAGCTAATCTTCTTGTCAAAAGACCAGACTAATAACCTCAAAAGGTTCTGCACTACCACACACACACTCACTCTGAGTGTATGCCATGGAAACTCTTCTGTGCATCACAGACATGCATTGGGCACCTATCTGAGGAACATTAAGCCAGCTTTGCTTAGACTGTATCCTGCAATTTGTAGAGATGGTCTTAAACCTTGAAATCTGCTTCTGAATTGTCTGCATATTCTGATTTTGCCTACTCGTTGAAAATATCAGGAGCAATTTCATACAGTCAGACAGCCTTACACTAGTTTTGTAGGAGAAAAAAATGTTAGATTGATCATGGCCAGCGACCATGATCACATAATTTCAGGATCATTCCTGTGCAATTTCATTCACATCCACGGAGTTATGATTACTACAATTTAGAGAAACAGGTGATGAATCAGGCCTTTAAGGCTGGCCAGTAAATGTTTAATATACTTTTTTTCTTTTTCCTGAATATTGGCTTTTTGCATTTCTGCTAGCTTACCATTTCAAAAGCAAGAATTAATGTATACTTCAACAAACATAGAAAGTGTTACCACTTCATATCACTTTATTCTTTTTATTTAGCTTGGCATTGGAGATACGGAAGATGGATTGCTCTGTCAATGGACCTTACTTCAATATGGTAAAAAATAGACAAAAATGTACAAATTTAGTGAAATAATTCTTTTTAAACTGCTAGGTTTTGGCAAAAATGATGCACAGTCCAGTACTTGGTATACACATAACATTTGCCCTCAGTTCTCATCTTCATCTTCAGCCTCCTGCCGAGAATGAAGGTAGCTGATGGATCCGAAAATCTTCATCATAAGAAATGGAACGAGAACTGCTACTCAGTGGGGGATGTAGCAAGAGGCATATGGGAGATGTAGTTGGGGTGAGGGAAACACAGGAGAAGGATCAAAGAAAAGAAAAAATGTTTGCTAGGATGTGTAGACTTTCAGTAAGGACTTTCTTTGTGTAAAATGGAACAGTATGATCATTTGCATGTCTGGTAAGATTCAGTTCAGCAGTTTCTACTGATGTTTGTAATTTCTGTTGAAGCAGGGGAAGGAAAAAAAAATTGGAAAGGTGTTCTAATTGTAAAATGTGGTCATAGCTGGATGCCTAATTCCCTTGGGTTCTTATCAAAATTATACATTTTAAAATATTTCCATAAAAGAATATAACAGTATAATACGATATGCCATTCAGGTGTTACTGCACTGATTTGTGTCATTTGTTTTCAATGTATTTCAGTGCATCCTCTATTTCCACTTTCATTTAGCCCTAAATATATTAGATCCTCATTCATTTAGTATTATAAAATAAAACCAAAAGAGTTCCTTTATGATATGTTATCTGGATTTGATTTTTGGACTGAAATAAACGGTAGCTTACTGTGGCAGTGTTGGAGTACTAAACCTGCAATAGCATAAGATGTGTTCTGTCTCAAAATATCCAGGATGTTTAATGAAGTTACATTTTCATAATCAGTAGTAAGCTGTTTCCACACCCTAAATCTATATCTTCATGGTTCATTAGATCAGGAGAAAAGACTGGATTCCCTGCCCATAGAATAACGTTTTATTCTGTGCCAGTTCCAGTACTCATAATGAATATCAATTCATCAATAGACAGAAAAAGTGAATGGTATCTTGTTTATGTGACCATTTAACTATTAAATAAATACACACTAGTCTCACTTAAGCAGTTAAGCAAGCAACCCAACAAGCTACTCTTTCAGTAACTATCATGCATAGACTTTTAGCAATGGGCTACATGTGAGGATCAGAAGTAGCAGAGCTTGCTTCCCTTCTCGGTTATACCCACCGCTGCATGTGGGGAATAACAGAATACCAGGATCTTCTCATGTTACCTTAAAACATTTGGAGAGAGTTTCTTGTTTCCCATTGGGTATACTAGAGCAAGGGACTACCAATAAAGGGAGGAGTTTTCTGAGGGCAATTAGTGCTTTTGATACTTGTCTGGTGAAGGTGAGGAGAGTGTCTGTACCTAGGAGGACCAAGTGTATCAGTGATGTCAAGGCTCTTTTTTCCCTTTGCCCTGTCTCTTTTACTGGAGTTGTTGCTAATCAGAGTGCTTTATTTTAAGACAGTGTTTAGTTTTACTCTTTATGACTCTTTGTGACTAGAACAATGCATGTCAAATGCAAATGCTACTTCTCTAAGCATTTACCAGTGCACAGTATTACATAGCTGTTGTGAAGGTTGTCCTAGTTGTATTTGAAGGTGTTCATTCCTAGATATTGCTCAGATATTTTTCTCAAAACTTTTCATATTCTGGACTTGTTGTGATTGCTACTGCTCAGCCTGAAATTTTTGGTCTCCTGTTAGTAGAGACGTTCAACTGATGTTCCAGTGTTCAGCTTATCCAATCATACAGGCCCTTTCTCTTCCTTCCTCTCCATCACAAGGAGTGAGTGAAATGGGTAATAACAAAAACAGGAACAGAAGAAATTCAGGTCACTGTGTTAGGTGTCTTATGTAACTTCAGAAGTTACTAGGCCATGAGATTTTACTGGTAGCTGGAGGCATTATATCTATAGATGAGAGTATCACAAAAACCAGAAGGGTTTAAGTGAACATATTCATTGGCCATGTGGGTGGTTACTCTAAGTGGTTCTTGTAGATTAAAAAGAAGTTGTTGGAGGACTTCTGAGTTTCCCAGATGGTACAGTGAAAAGAGCCTGCCTACGTAGGTAGGGAGGAACAAGCTATCCTCTTCAGCTGTGTGAAGGGAAAGAAACCTCAGAAGCAAGTTTTGAAATGTTTCAAAACCAGAAAGTTAAGCAGCTGTGTTTATTGTTAGTGTACATCAGGAATTGACTAAGGGAGGACAGTTGCCTGGCACTAAAACAAAGCACTTTTGTTTGCAGGAGGGAATGTTCAGAGGTCTTGAAAGCATTTTCGTTTCTTTCCTGCATTTTTTGTCTGTTTTTCTCAGTTTTAATGCTTTGTGAAACTCGGAAACTTATCTTGACACCTCAGCGTCAAATAACATGGAAATTGATTTAATACAGATATGTAGAGTTGATATACACCAGCTATAAATTTACAGTTATAAAAGATAACTGGAAATTAATTGCAATAGCCAAGGATCTGGCTGGCAAAAATTCTTCTGACTCTTATTTTGATCTTGTATCAAAAATCTGTACCAATGGATTGGTCACTAAAATTACATCTTGTAACAGTAAATCCAACATATGTGTTATTTCAGCCACGATTCTGACAATGTATATGATTTCTCTATTTCTTCTTTTATTTCCTTTTTTTTTTTTTCTTTTCATAGAAGTAAGGATAGAATTTGAGACATTGATTATACCAAGTTAATGTAAAACTTCAAATGCCAGGTAAAGTGTGGGTATCATATACGCTATAAAAATTATAACTAAAACCTGAAAGTAGAGCATATAATATGCCGGTAGCAAAGGCAACTGTTTAGAGGTTAGGAAGTGGTAGTATTAAGGCTAGTAATGAAACCAGAATTCATCTGCCTTCTACATTCAAATTACAACTCCACTGGTATTGAAAACTTCTACCTCCTCACATCCTGATAAAACAGAGCTAGTTGGCACACAGCTAAAGCTGCATTGTGCCTCAGATCTGTGAAGTCCTTGCTTGCCATGTGAACTGGGAAAATGAATGAATAATTGAGTTGGTTAGAGAACAGAATATTTATTGTGGTGTGGAAAGTCATATAAAGTAATGACAGTGTGGAATTAACGTAAACCAAGTTGACTTTATCTTAAGCAGAGGATCCGGTACACCCTTTCTACCTAGATCTGTAGAGGTTTAGTTGCTCTCCTTGGCTTGTCCTGCTCTTGCTTTTCTCACCTTTCTCTGATGGCCTCAATCATTCTTTCCTTCCGTCAGTCTACAGGTGACTCACCAGGGTTTTGCTTTCCAGCCCTACCCACGGATTGATGCTCACTCTCCACATTTTTTTCAATGGCTTGTTAACTTCCCCCTGATTAATATATGCACTGCCACTGTGGAAGAGAGTGGTAGACACATGCTCACCGTAGGCTCTTTTCCCTGGTTCTTAGAATAGACGATGGAGTCTGTTTTCTGTTTAGTGTAACATGTCACAGCACCTGAGAAATCTCAGAGGTTTCTCCATGGAAAACCAAGCTGCACACAGCTTCACAGGGAAAAGCCTGTGGAGAGAGTGTTAAATCCTTACAGTGAATGGTAGATGACCTGTGTGTTGTATATGGTATCACCATTTTGTTTGTTACAGTAACTTTAGAACTGGTTATACAAGGTACTATGGAATGTGGAAGAAAACTCCAGCTGTGGACATTAGATAGTGTAAATGGAAAACAAGTGAGAGTTAAGAGTAGAAAAGGTTAGAAAAAATGAAGTAACTTGCCTCATTTGTCAGATACATTAGTCATAGTTCCTTAACTACAGAGTGACAGCTGAAGTGCACAGTTGTGCTGGCTTCCCTTTTCTAGATTCTGTTTTAAAGGATTTGACAGAGAAGCTTGTAACTGGTATTGAGCTGTTGTTAGGCAAGAGCTCTTGCTCTGCTCACCTTGACTAAGGAGAAGGAAAGATGTAAGAAAAGTAAATTAAACTAATGTCTAATATCTTAGCAACAATGGCTTCTTCACATCTCTAATTGAATTAATGATATGTGGTCATTCGTGTTGTGGTTTTCAAATGTGACAGATCTTCTTAAGTGCATAGCTGGCTTGACCTCTATTAATGCATAGCCAGTATATAACCCAGGTAAGCTCAACACCTTCTTTCTCATTGTGGTTCTTGCTTTTGGGTTTAATTATGTGAGCATAGTTAACTATGTGAGCCTGGAGGAGACTAAGAGTAGACCTCATGGTGGCTACAGCTTCCTCGCAAGGGGAGGAGGAAGGGTAGCTGCCGAAATCTTCTCTCTGGTGACCAATGACAGAACCCAAGGGAAGGGCAGGAACCATGTGCCAGGGGAGGTTTAGGTTGGACATTAGGAAAAGGTTCTTCACCCAGAGGGTGATGGAGCACTGGAACAGGCTCCCTAGGGAGGTGTCACAGCCCCGAGCCTGACAGTGTTCAAGAAGAGACAGGACAATGCCCTCAGACACATGGTGTGAACTGTGGGGTTGTCCTATGCAGGGACAGGAGCTGGACTTGATGATCCTTGTGGGTCCCTTCCAAATCGGGACATTCTATGAGCACTCAGCTGTAGTGGCTGGATAATTTTTAAATCTAATTGCCATAATTTAGAAACATCTGGAAAAAAATGTAATAACTTTGCTGTCAGAAAGCTGTCTTATCTTGGTATTTTGATTGTTGGGTGCTATTTTTTAAGTTGGGAAAATCTTTATAGCTATGTGGTGAATTATTTTACCGGATTTAATGTCCTTAGGTTCATCATGCACTTAATTAAGATGAAAGCGTAACTTTTCCATTGTACATGCTTTGTGAAAACTCAGGAGGTAGATTTTTCACCTTCAGTATTTGCTTGGTCCTCACAGTGTTAGGATGGTGTTTATAGCTCTCATTTGTTTTCTTTGGCTGGCTTTCAGTTTTGTTTTCCTGTTCTGCATAGTGCTGAGTATGCCTTTCTGGACTAATGTCGCCACTGATGCTTTGTTATCTTTTTGGCATTCACTGTCCTATATGTTATTGTGCTTTTGCTTTACCTGTGGACCTTTTCTTCATTTAATAAATAGCTTATTATGTGGGACACTAATAATGTTCATGAGCCAAATATGGTCTTTTGAATCCTTAGTGGGAGACTTAGATATGGTTCGTTTTTTCCTTTGTTTTTCTTCTCTGCAAGCTTAGCATAATTATTTCTCCTGCCCCAGTAATTGCATGTAGCCTCACATTTAGACTATTTATTTTTACTCCCCTGTCCCGTCCCCAAATAGACTCAAGTTTTCATTTGCATTTCTTTACCTACTTCAGAATCTGATGCTGAATGCATTTTGGTGTGTTTTTCCTTGTATTTTGAGTGTTTCTGAGCGATACTGGATGAGTCATTTCTGCATCTGTTCCATGAAAAACTGTTTAGTTTTCTCTCAATGCTTGACAGACTAAGTTTATGCCCATATTGGTAGGTAACTTTAAGTTCAGTCTGAAGACTGTATGTGGGAACCAGGCTTTAAGTTTAACTGCTGTCTGCAATGCTGAGTTTAGAGGCTCAGCTGAACTTCTGCCGAAGGGGTCAAGCCTATCTTCCCTTATCTCCTTATCTGCCCTATTCTTCAGTTTAACTGAAGATACTTGGCATCCATCCTGAGCAGTAAAACAACAATGAAACAATTCAGTTTTCAGTTCATGACTCTTCTGCCCCCTCTTTCCCTGTCTATGAACAATGGAGAATATGAAACCAATCTACAAGTTGAGAAAAGTTTTACTCAAACTAACTCCTGGAATAGTCCAATTTACGAATAAAAGCTCAACATCGATAGTTTTGTTGTGGGCTACCAAGTATGCAGCAGAGTCCGTTTGTTTTGTGGTGGCTGACGCTAATGGTCAGTGCAGACGATCACAATGGTTCCTACTGCTGCTCTCCTCTGAGACATCCCGTTTTACCCCATTAGTTAAGATGTGGTTCCCAAGAAGTTAAAATCCATGTAAAGCAGAGCTGCTGCTGTCTCCTTTTGCCATGCGCTGGCTACATATGCACAGTCCCTCCCTTGCTCCGGCCTTGGCACTCTTATGATCCCTCAGTGAACTGGGTCAGTGAATGACCTGATTCCAAAATTTCTTTGCCCTTTTTGTGCAAGGTTATCCATCATGAATTTAATTATTTTTGAAAGTTTTGTCAATCCTAGGAATCAAATATTTTTTTGTGGCAGATGATCTATTGTTTCTCCAAATTCTTGGACACTTGAACTGAAAACACACCTTCTATAGGTAATATATTTGTGGCTTGAAATTTTTTGAGGGAAAAAGACCTCCTTGTTTTCTTGTAGCACATCTAGGCATTGCAGGAGCACCTGTAAGTCTTTTCCCCTTCCTACTAATTCTGTTTCAGTCTTTATTTTCCTTACTCATTCCTATTTCAATTTTAGAGCTCCTCTTTAATGTTAAAATATCACCATGAGATTGTTAAGTGTACTTTCGTCTGCTCAGGGACAGGGAATTGGTGTTCTAGTTTAATTCCTTTTTATATGTATAGTCATATTTCATCAAATGCTTCCTAAAAGTAGGATTTTCTGAAACCCTAATCATTGTCCTATACATAAGACATCACAAGGGCTGCCATATCTATAGAGGAAAGAGACTGTGTAGCTGTGGCTATACTACACTGTTACCATGCTCTCTGTAAGTTATCTGTCAAAACACTAAGATGAACTAGACATTCAAAACACACTCCAGCCTGGTGGTGAGTACAGCATCTGCTGAGTCTCTTCTACAGCCAGGAAACAGATTGAGAGGCAAAGAATAGGTATGAATTTACTGTTATTTCTCTTGCCCCAGTCTAATCAGACAAACAAGCTAGGCAGGAGCCTAGTCCACAGACTGCAGCAGCGTCATTTATTTTAAGATCAAGCAAGAATTAAGGAACAGCAAAGTGCTACCTGCCGCTGTTGGAGTAGGTAAAGCAGTTGAACTGAGTTTCAAACCATGTGCAACTCATTCAAAGTACTTAAGAAACAAAAGCTGGATATTTCTGTTTATAGAATCATTTAGGTTGGAAAAGACCTTTAAGACCATTGAGTCCAAGCGTTAACCTAGTCTAAACTATGTCCCCAAGTACTTCATCTATGCATCTTTTAAACACCTCCAGGGGTGGTGACTCAACCACTTGCCTGGGTAGTTCTAATGCTTGACAACCCTTTCAGGGAAGAAATTTTTTCTAATATGCAGTCTGAACCTTCCCTCGTGCAACTTGAGGCCATTTCTTATTGTCCTATTGCTTGCTACTTGGGAGAAGAGGCTGACACCCTCCTTGTTACAACCTCCTTTCAGGTAGTTGTAGAGAGCAATAAGGTCACAGAATCACAGAATGGTTGGGGTTGGAAGGGACTTCTGGTCATTTTCTGCCAGGCATCTTTCTACATGTATTGGAAACAATTCACAGTAGGAATCTTGATGTTTCTCTGACGGCGCTGTTTGACTGATTCTGGTTGCAGCAAAAGGTTTCAGAGTAACAGAGATGTTACTTTTGTTATTTTACTGTTGAGGTGAGTTTCAATTTTAAGTATTGTTCCTTACAAACAGAAAGAACATGCAGAGCAACATCGGCTTCATTTAAATTAGTTGCCATTCTGCATATGGTATTTAAGAGACAGTCAAAGAAGAATGTTGATGGATCTCATGCAGTCAGGCTTTGCTCTGGGAGAGGCTACAAGTCACCCACTCTATTTACTACTTGCACATCATAACCTTTTTATTTATGCATGTGCATGCATGCTGCTCTGCTAGTTTACCATAATGAATATATTCCAACTACTGAAGGAGATGATCTGGATAGCTGTAAGGGGGTTTGTTTCTTCACTTCTATTTCAAATTCCCAAAGAGAATTTGAAAAGGACCAGTCTTCATTTCTTCTGATTTTTGTGGCGTACATCTGTAAAAAAAGAAGGGAGTCTCTGGAACTTTGGCAATTTTATTTCATCCAAACTCAGCTGTATTTTAGGACCACATTCAATAATGCTTCTGACTGATCTGTAGAAACATTGCAAAGAGCAGTGAAAACTGTTGTAGCTTTCTGAACATAATAAGAAAGATTCTGGTCTCATTTACATTCTTGTATGTCATAGCAAAGGTACTCAGGTACCAAGCTTACAGATAGGAAGCTTGAGAATCAGATTAAATGCAGATAGTGTGGTATTAAAATGGCTTTGTGAACACAGGAGGTTATAAAATGCTGACGAGGTGGTCTCAGATTCTGAAAGTTGTCACCCAAATACCTGCCCATCACAGGCTCTTTTAAAACTCAGTCACTGCAGATAAGATGTCTTCAAGTCTGTGAGTTAAGTTATGAACTATTTGGATCCTATGTAGGAAGGGTACACTTTAGTATGAAATCCAGTCCCTTGGGAATAAAAATCTTCCTGCCATATAATTGCTGAACTTGTTGTTCCCTGTCAGGAAACAGCGGGCAATGGTGTGAAGGGCTGCACACTGCTGTGAATTTTCTCCACCACTCTATTTTTTTTCTTTGCTAATGTGTTTCCATACACCTCAGCTGCATACTCTACAGCAGCCCTCACTCCTGTGTCTAACTCTTCAATCTGTTACCCACAGACAACCTGTTTTCACTCACCTAAATGTTCTACCAAATGGCCTTCTAAACTCGACCTGTACTGCCTGAGACACCACTATTGGTACTCCAGTATTCACCCTTCCTATTGCTTCATAAACTGCTCCATATAAGAGCACCTCATGCTTTCTGACCCTTCATGGAAATAGGATCCTTGGACATGTAACATTGCATATAGAACTACTTGAAATTTCCCATCATAATGAAAAAAGGAGGATACAGATATTTTTGTTGCATGTTTCTTAGGGTATCCCATACCAATACTATCCTGACATAGTGTAGCTCATTGTGTATGTAGAGCATAGTATTAAAATTCATATACCCAGTGCTTAGGACTAAGGTGAATTGTTTTAAACAACTTGTCAGGCTCTCACAACCCATCTGTTGGTGAAGTAGGTAGAGTGGTTGGACCGTTTCAAACCACTTGCAATTCAATCAAAGTACTTAGGAAAAAAAGGCTGGGTATTTCTGCTTATGTCCAAGTATGAACATGGATAGGACATGATTCACAGTAAGAATCTTTATGTATATAAGCTGGCTTTAATTCAGAATCAAAATAGTGATGTGATTGTTACCAGGAATCTGTGGGGGCTATGGTCTCTTACAGAAGTGGCTGTTGACAGTCTACTGAGACTCAGGAGTCCTTGGATTTAGTTTCAACTTTATGATTTCCTTGCAAAATGCCAGTGTACATTTGTTCCAGTGCTACTGGAGTAAAAAACCCTGATTATTAAAAATGCTAACCATTTTCCCCAGATTTTGCTGTGCAGAGAGTAGGAATGGGCTCTTCCACCTGCAATGACTTTGTTATATCTTGACACTAGGAGAAAATTAAAGTGTCTTTTAGGTTGCCCTAATCTGAACAAAGGAAGTAGTCCTCTCTTGAACCACTCATGGAAGCAGTGTTTTACCACCCGCTTTGACGGTATGGAGTAATGCTCAGATGAATCACAAAAACATAGAATAGTTTGGGTTGGAAGCGACCTTTAAAGGTCATCTAGTCCAACCCTCCTGCAATGAGCAGGGGCATCTTCGACCAGATCAGGTTGCTCAGAAACCCATCCAGCCTGGCTTTGAGTGTTTACAAGGACGGGGAATCCACCATTTCTCTGGGCAACCTGTTCCAGTATTTGATCACCCAAATGAAGTCAAGCATCTGCTCTGCCATGTCCTTCCATACAGAGAGTCATATGCAATGCCTTATGTTTGTTCTTTGTAGTTCATAGGTCAGTATCACAGCAGCCCTGAGTTTGGTACAGTGGTTCTGTGACATTTCAAATGCTAATTTCAAAGTAGTGTTTAAAGATTTGAGACACATGCTTGGCCAACTCAAGGACTTTCTAGGCACATTTTATGCTTTTGAGAGATAAATTGACTTCTTTTCTGCTCCCTTTCAAGTTGATAAGGAGTTTTTCAGTTTGAACACAATCATGTCAACTGTGAGGCAAGCTTTTGGGACTCTGGTATGTAATAAAATGTATTGTTGTGTTAACATCAGACACACTTTAATTGTGAACGCTAAGGTGGTCTCAAGATAGAGCATGCTGTATATACACCATGGACAATCTAGTGGGTTTTTCTGTGTTGTGCTACATTGCTCCTGACAGAAGCAACATCCTGCATACATCATCAAAGACAAGTAGGACTTTGGAAAAGGATTTCCAGTTTGACCACTCATGAAAGAACTGAATGAGCTCATTCTGTACATCAGAGACACTAGCTGTACCCAAGAAGACATCTGGCTCTAGAATTATTTGCTGGGATATTGGTGGATCAAAACCATATTAAAGTTCTGAATGGAGCAAAACTTTTGGTATGTTATACTTTGAAGCCAAGGAGAATATAATAGAATGTCAGGAAACTCTCACGGTTGTTCTTTTGGGCGTACCTGCTAATTAGTCAATATTCTTGCCAAAGTTTACTCATAAATAGAAAGGAATTAAAGTCTAATTATGCATGTAATTTAGTCAGTTCTATGACAAAGCTTATTTAAAAAATCATTTTCCTTAGACCTTTTTTATTCAATGTCCCTTGAATGTTAATGTGGGAAAGCTTTCCCTATAGGCTTACAGGCAGCAAGATTATCTGAATTGACTTAGTGAAGAACATCTTGGGAAAAGAACTGTCTCTGGATATTTTTTCCTGTGGACCAGAGGTACAGATAATAAAAGTGTTGACAAAGATCTATGAAAATTCATATTTTTGTTAAGTTACACTTATTTGCTAAAATATTAAGAATTTGCACTTGTATTTTAGTGATTAACCTTAGATATCCTGTGTTCTTCACAGCTGGGGAAGAATTTAATATAGGTGGAACATTATTCACTTCCCACTGAAATCAATGAAGAGACTTTTATGGAAGCTTATACAAATTTAATAATGTATACTTTGGTAATGATTGTATGCTTTCACATGCTGGCTTTTCAAGTGGGCAAAATGCTTCCTATCTCACGGCAATGTATAATGCAGAATTGTGGAAAATTAATAACTTCATTTCTTCTGACATGAATTATTATCTTGAACAATCATTCATACATTAGCTAGAACACAACTTACTCTAGTTTTGATTTGTTCCTGAATCTTTCTCATTTTTTTATCTTATAGCACTGCCAGATGTGATTATACAACATTTTCCATGCTATGACCCTCTTTCCAACTGCTATGACTTTGCCAAGATTTTAATTGTTTGGTTGACATTTTACAGACTTATGATCTACCTGTGCCAAGTATTTTTGGAAGGAGGAGGTGCAAATATTTCAATCAGAATGATCCAGCTGTTCAGCATGTAGCAAGAAAATAAATTGCATGACATATCATTTAGCAAATCAACCTGTTGCAATGTAATGGAACTTGGTGGATCTTGTTTCTGTTTAAAAAGCATGTCTCAACTTTCAAAAAGTACAACTACTGATTCCATCCTAGGGTGTTACGTTTATCTCAGAGAGATCCCGGTATTTCTATTGTGTGGTAAAGCATTTAATGGATGCCAAGTCAAACTCTTAACCTTTCAGCAGAAAAGTAAACTAGATACTGGGAAACAGAATCAAACCTTTCTGATAAATAAATGTTTGCTTTGCTAATATGTTGGAGTTTTTTTCTTCCCCCAAAACTACCATAAAAGAAGAACAGTAGATAAGTTGGTGCTGGTTTTACCCAGATGAGAACTTCTTCCACTCTGTTCATTTAGTATAAGAATGACCACAGCAGATGAGAGGAAATGTCCATCCAACCCAATACCCTGTCTGTGTTGGTGGCCAACAGAGCATGTCAAGGAAAGAGCTGAGCAAGCACAAAGTGATAGTTCTGAAGAATACCCTCCACAAATATGTGTCTCAGGGGATCCCAATGTGATGTCTTTGGGTTCACTATCTCTACAGCTTTGTTGGTTTTGTTGTTATTAAGTTAAACACACATGTGGGCCATTGTTGCAGTCAGTATGGAGAAGAAGCAAACTTAAAATAGAAGTTAAAAGACCTTGAAAACTGACCAGTTTCATTCTTTTCATGACTTTCTGTTGCCGCTCAGCTGTTGCCAGCCAATGCCCCTTTCCTTTTTGACCTTTGCTTTTGTTGCTACTGGACTAGGAGTGTGACAGCTTCCTCCCACAGAAGCCAAAGAGACACAAAGAGTGACTGACTGGGACAGAGGGGAGAGGATGAAAGTGGGACTTTGGGATCATAAAGGCAGAGTCACTGGAGAGAATGAGTCAGGAGATGTAAAGCAAAAAGGCGTCAGAGGGAAATGTGTGCACACAGATGAGTGAGGAAACTGAGAATGTGTGTGAGGTAACAAGTCAAAAAATGAATGGGATAATATAACTATTTGTGTCTCCAGATCCAGGAGGCAAACTAAATTAAACACAACTAAAGATACTGACTGGCCTTTGACTGAAATAGTTAAACAACTCAATATAAAGAATTCTTTTCTGTGCTGTTCTGGGCAAGCCATGGAAAGGACGTCATGCTTCTGAATTTTGTTTGTCTAGAAGGTGGTACACGGACATCCTTGTATCTCAGAGTCTCCTTTAAATGACATTGCTTGCTGGAGTTTAAGAAAAGTTTCTGTCCCTAGTCAGTTTTGATCCCTTCCCTCTGTTTGACTAGTGTTCACTCCAGGAACACTGTGACTACTGTCCTAAAACTAGCAGAACAAGGACTACACTACTAAAGAAATAACTAGCAAAATCCCCATTTCAAGCAGTTGTCTGTTTCCTTTAAGCTTCATAAATAGCATAAGTAACCTTAGACGCCTATTACTGTTCTCTCTCTCCTCTCTTCCGTGTCTTTATATTACCTTTTATCTCTAAGAATTCTCATGTTTCATGTTTGTACAGCACAGTGAAGTGTAATTCTATGCCATTCTGCTACAAGCACTGCCATGGCTTAATAAATATCTAGATAAGTAATAATAGGACAATACAGAGAGATGTAAACAAAACGAAGTTCTAATCTAGTTTGGCAAAGCATGTGTGTGCATATTTCAAAGAATTGATTCAGACCATACTATATTATAGTGCCTAGCACAGGAAAATCCTGGTCCATGTGAGCTGAGTTCTTAGGTCTTAGGGTAACACTAATGCCAAAGCAAGTATTTAGCTTGTTCTGAAATGCATGTGTTCTTAAACTACCTTTCTCAATAAGTATGTGGAATGGAATTTGGTATCCAACTTCACAGACGTAAGTAATTCCAATTGTTCCAACACAGTTAGCCATGAGTTTAGAGTTTCATAAGTTCTCAGGAATGTTGCTGAGTTAACTGCTAAGAACCAGTACCCCACTTCCCTAAAATGGAAGTGTTCCTAATCAAGTGCAATCAGAAAACTCGAAAAAAACAACAGACAATGGAGGAGAAAGAAAAAAAAAAAGTAAAAACAGAGGGAGAAAGAGTAGATGTAGGATCGTTGTTTTCTTGCTACTCATTCCGTCCTATAAAGGAACGTTACTTATGCTGTTGCATGATTTTGTCAGAAATTTTTCAACCAAAACTACCAGTCCTTGTTCTGTAGTGCTATAGCCTTCATATGGCTTCCGGAATGTCTTGATTACTTATATTGATCTTTTCATCAGAGAGTATATTTTTGATGAAGATTTACTTTATCTACCAGCCACTATTTTACGAAGTTCTGATCTGTCAGCATGTGCATTGTGTTTGGTCAGAGCCAAGACCACACCTCAAGGACGTTTTTAGGCACAAGGCTGAAAGCAATACAACCTATCCACAATGGCAGTCTCTGTCTGACTGTTTGCTCTGTATGGATTCAGTTTGTGTGGCACCCGTTAAATATCTAAGCATTTGTCAAAATGAATAGGAGATTTATTATCAGGGATAAAATGACAACTACTTTCAACCTTTGCAGAATTCAAGGGCAAAGCAGTTTTTCCAGTTAGAAGGAGGACTTTGTCCATTACCAACAACTAATGGTGTCATAGAATCATAGAATCATAGCTGGAAGTAACTGGAGAAAGCAAGCCTTTAAACATAACACTAAAATAATACAGGATTTTTCTTCAAGTATCAATGGTGTATGTATTTTCTTGAAGCTGACTGTGGGCCAAATTCTGTCCTGACTGTGCAAATCCAGTTCTTCTGGCTTAAACTGAATGGGCTAGGAGAGTAGGATTTGACTGGATTTCACCACTTCCTTAGGTAGACTTATCTAAGAAATAACTCTCTGATGGCAAACTATTGAGTCACCTTTTTTAAAGCTGACTGGAGGGCTTCTGTGCCAAAAAAAAATTGCCTAGTTTTTCTAATTATGCCAACTGTGCCAATAAAATGTTCTATTTACCTACAAACCTTATGTTACCTATAACCTACACTTGAGAGAGAGAAGGCTGGGTAGACTTGAGAGAAGTAATGGTACAAGTAGCTCCAAATCGGTTACTGAAAAAAATTGGTTGAAATAGCATACAAGAAGAGACAAGAAATCTGCATTTTCCCTGTAGATCCTTTCATCTTTGGGATCCTTGTGCATTGGCCACAGGAAGTACACTTAATGTGAGAGTTCATATATATATCAATGCAGAATGCCTAACACAGCTGAAATATCTGAGTCACACCCTAGAAGACACACAACTTTTTGGGAGAAAGGAACAAGAAACCTGTTGCCTCAAGCAAAACACTCTGCTTAGTATTGTATTGTACAGAAGTTTATCTTTGACAAGAGAGACCAAAGATCATCTATGCAACTGCTGGTAGGTGAATAAATGAAATGCACAGCTGTAAAACTTCTTGTGTGGTTCTGAAAGCAGCTAACCATATTTCCTGGAGACTAACAACATAGTTTCATCAGAAAAATGAAAGCTTATGGATTTCATTTAAAATATAAAGACACATTATTATTTATAAAAATAGTGTTATTAAAATATGTATTTTGAAACGTTAAGAAAATGTATACATGTCAGAAAACAGAATGAAACAGTGACTTGTATCATGAAAGAGAAGAAATACAATATAATCATCAGTACAAATATGCATTAAGCAACATGATACAATGGATATAAAGAATGGAACAAAGAATAAATAACAAGACAGACATAGCCTCAAGAAATATAAGCAAGAATAGAACTGCTCTTTTTAGTAAGGTGGCAGACTGTTCTTGCATACATTGTGCTGTTTCCTTGTAAATGACCTGTTTGATCTTGACAGTCATTACTTTTGCAATGAGGATGCCAGTGGTATGACACATCAGATCCTCAGCAATGCCAGAACACAGTTTGGCACACCTTATGCAGAGGAATATGTACAGCTTTGAGCCTTTCCTATATTGTCCTGATTCAGCCCATTATCTAAACTGACAGAATCCTCAGCCTTGCCTGAGGCCCTGTGAACACAGCAGAAAATGTGTGCCAGGCAGAGACGGGAGCATCTGTTAAAGCACACAGATGGCTGTAAAATGCAGTACCTATGTAACTTCACCATGCCAGGCAACCAGGATCAACCAGAAAAGCATGCTGATAAAAATAAAGAGATTGGAAAAAGGATATAATTTTTAAAAAACAGCTGGAGACATTTTTCTCTCTCTTCTCTTTTAACCTTTAAAGCAGCTAAAACTGTACCAAGTGCTGTCAGCGACTGGACTTTATGGAGAATGGTGACTTGCTTTGTTCTTCTGTGTATAAATATTGTGTGGTGTGTGCTTTGCCGCAGAGGATATTGGAGCGAGCCAAGGCATAGCAGTGCCCTGACTGCAGGGGCAGGGGGAAGCTGGTCCAGGGGTTGCAGCAAAGACAGGACAGACCTACCGGGTCCTGGGAGAAGGTTGGGGGACAGTTTGCCGCCAGCACTTTTCCACCCTTTACATGTAATCTTAGGTATGAGTTAACAGGTTGCCTTGCTGAGGAGGGTTATCTTTGCTCCATTAAGTTTTTTCAGCATGGAAAGCCTGTGATTTTGTTTGTGGCACCTGCTTGCGTGGGATTGTTCCACCCCAAATACCTGTCACATAACAAGGGAGGTTGAGGAATCTCCTCCTCTGGAGACATTCAGAACCCACTTGGACACCTTCCTGTGTAACCTCATCTAGGTGATCCTGCTCTGGCAGAGGGATTGGACTGAATGATCTTTTGAGGTCCCTTCCAATCCCTGACATTCTGTGATTCTGTGAAAACAAAACCAAACAAACCACGTTCTCTCAGAATAGGTTTCCCAAAGAGGTAGGAGCACCGTACTGCGGATCCACACCTCACTGCCCTTCTCCTGAGGAAGTGGTGATGATGGTCATTCCTGGAGCTGCAGGCACCCTGTGTGTGTGGCACAGGGTGCTGCCTGAGTGGTGCCAGTCCCCCATCCAGAGGGATGTGCTAAGGTAAACTACAGCCAGCAACACCCACGAAAGGCTGTGCTTTCTCTGGGAGGCAGATAGCACCTTGCATTTGGGTGGACATCATCCCCAGGGACTTTACACAGCCTCAATGACAGCCAGGGAGCATGGCTCGCCTCAAGTTGGCCACCTTAGCTGCTCTGCACCACATGTCCTGTGGTGGCTCTGTGGGTTTAAGATGGTGTACTTGAAGACCATCTAGGGAAGGGCGTGCTCTCTCTGTTGTATTCCTCTATATTTCTCAGGAGGACACTCCTGGAGCTTGATGAGTTTTGCATTCAGCCCTGGGAAAGGCACAACTTCCTTCTGCCTCATCCCTCACAGCATTTGTGTCACCACTTTTTAAAAACAATATCTTCAACAGATTGTGACAGTCATGGTGGTGTTTTGAGTGGGAAAAGCTCTCTGAAGGCAGTGGGGGATTGTTGTCTTTCCTTCCTTCTGCAATGCTTTTACATCATGAATTCATCCAGACCGTGGCACATTCAGATACATTTGTTTCATCCGTTACTGTTCACTCTGAGCCCTTGTAAAAGGAGTTGTTTTAAAAGAGTCGTGTGGGGCACAGTGCAGATTGATTATTTCTTATTTAATGTAATTTATGACTATATTATGTGTGAGAAATTATTTTAATACATTGCATTAATTCTATCTTTGATACAAGATTAAAAAAACCCCACAATTGCAGAGATCGAAGCGATTTGCCACTGAGTGGCTTGATTATGAGCAGTTTCCAAATGCTTAGCTTGGCCACATCACCAGATCAGGTTAAATATCAAATTGCTTAAAGTGAATTGGCAACTTGAAAAAATATACCCGCCTTTAGAAAGTTGGTCCCTTCTTTATCATTTCTGTCATAAATGTAAGAAAGATTGTAATCCTCATGCTCTGCTTTGTGTTTGATTCTCAGCATATGAAGACTCCATGCTCCTGTCATGCGTACTAGAAAAATGATGAAATAGTACCTGTGTGAACATACTGAAGTGAGCGAAGCAAGGTAGGAGAAAGTCTCTGTGTCTCTCTGGTAACTTTTGTCTGTTTCTTTGTTTCTCACCTTTGTGTGTTTCTCAAGTTTACTTCCTCAACTGGGTAAGTGAGATGTGTTTACTGAGGCATTTAGGATGGTCAGTAATTTTTTCAGTTGGGGCGGATGAACTGTAAAGAAGAATGTCCAAATCATTTTTGTAGTTTCCTTCAGAGATTAGTAACAGTGCATATTTGTATTTTCCTGTGACGTAAATGGAGATCCTGCTAATATCATGTCCTCTGTAGTTACATTAATGCAATGTTGATGGGTTTGTTGTGTCTCTTGGACTTCAGGCTGACTTTGATGGCCCTGTGGCCTAGGATTACTGTTTTGTTTGAATTTCTGCTTCAAACATGAAAAAAACAGCTTCTTTGACACTGAGGCAGGAGAGCTTATGAGCTTTATAGGATCTGAGCAGACCTGAGTTATTCTTCACCATGTCCCTGCCATATATCCCAAGCCTGGAGAGCTGAGAAGGGGTGGATTAGAGCAGAACATGTAGACTTCTAATCAGCTGAAGTCTTCCTTGTACTAAATAAGTGGCTGATGATTTAAATCAATTTTATAGAGCAGTCCCAGGAGAACTTGCAGGACTTTAAGTATAAACAAAGGTTTGGGCCAGATTTTTGCATAAATAAATCTCTGCATTTAACCTATAAAGACAATCTGTAAGATCAGGTATTACCATGAGGTGTGCTTGTGTGTGTGTGTGTGTGTTCCCTCTACTACCTGGCTTTTTTGGTGATCCTAAAGAAGTCTCTCTTTTTCAGGGTGAGATTCAGGAGTGACTCTGCTGGTTCTATGGCCTTGGTCTCCCACTGCTGTGGAAACATTTCCTTTCATGAGTGAATTCTTGCACTGCTGGAAAGGCAGATGTGAACCCGTGTGGTCTGATAGCTCATTGAAGTTCATACGCATTTTGGTGGCATTCCTTCATTTCACAGAATCACAGAATGATAGTGATTGGAAGGGACTTTGAAAGATCATCTAGTCCAGTCCCCCTGCAGGAGCAGGAACACCTAGATGAGGTTACACAGGAAGGCGTCCAGGCAGGTTGTGAATGCCTCCAGGGTAGGAGACTCCACAACCTCCCTGGGCAGCCTGTTCCAGTGTTCTGTTACCCTTACTGAGAAGAAGTTTCTTCTCAAATTTAAGTGGAACCTTCTGTGTTTCAGTTTGTACCCATTACCCCTTGTCCTATCATTGGTTGTCACCGAGAAGAGCCTGGCTCCATCCTTGTGACACTAACCCTTTATATATCTGTAAACATTAATGAGGTCACCCCTCAGTTTCCTCTTCTCCAAGCTAAAGAGACCCAACTCCCTCAGCCTTTCCTCATAAGGGAGATGCTCCACTCCCTTAATCATCTTCGTTGCCCTACGCTGGACTCTCTCCAGCAGTTCCCTGTCCTTCTTGAACTGAGGGACCCAGAACTGGACACAATATTCCAGATGTGGTCTCACCAGGGCAGAGTAGAGGGGAAAGAAAACCTCTCTCGACCTACTAACCACCCCCCTTGTAATACACCCCAGGATGCCATTGGCCTTCCTGGCCACAAGGGCACAGTGCTGGCTCATGGTCATCCTGCTGTCCACCAGGACCCCCAGGTCCCTTTCCCCTACACTGCTCTCTAATAGGTCATTCCCCAACTTATACTGGAACCTGGGGTTGTTCCTACCCAGATGTAAGACTCTACCCTGCCCAACTTTCCAGCCTGTCCAGTTCTCACTGGATGGCAGCACAGCCTTCTGGCATATCAGCCACTTCCCCCAGCTTCGTGTCATCAGCAAACTTGCTCATAGTACACTCTATTCCCTCATCCAAATCATTGATGAATATATTGAAAAATACCAGCCCCAGTACTGACCCTTGAGGCACTCCACTAGATACAGGCTTCCAACTGGACTCTGCCCCATTGACCACAACTCTCTGGCTTCTTCCCTTCAGCCAGTTTGCAGTCCACCTCACTACCCGATCATCCAGACTGTACTCCCTCAGTTTAGCTGTAAGGATGCTGTGGGAGACTGTGTCAAATGCCTTGCTGAAGTCAAGGTAGACCACATCCACCACCCTGCCATCATCTATCCACCTCGTTATGTCCTCATAAAAGTCAATGAGGTTGGTCAAGCACGACTTCCCTCTGGTGAAACCATGTTGACTGCCCCTAATGACCCCCTTATCCCTGATATGCCTTGAGATGGCACCAAGGATAAGTCATTCCATCAGTTTCCCAGGGATGGAGGTGAGGCTGACCGGTCTGTAGTTAACCCAGGTCCTCCTTCTTGCCCATTTTGAAGATTGGAGTGACATTTGTTTTCCTCCAGTCCTCAGGCACCTCTCTCATTTCCCAAGACTTGGCAAAGGTGATGGAGAGCAGTCCAGAAAAGACCTCAGCCAGCTCCCTCAGCAACCGTGGGTGCATCCCATCGGATCCCATTGATTTATGGATGTTCAGATTGCCTAACTGTTCCCTAACACAGTCCTCATCAACCGAGGCAAACTCCTCCATTGTCCTGTCTTCCTCTGAGGCCTCAGCGATACGGGGTTCCTCAGGACAGCCTCTGACAGAGTAGACAGAGACAAAGAAGGCATTCAGTAACTCTGCCTTCTCTGTATCTTCTGTCACCAGGGTACCCACCTCATTCATCATTGGGCCTACATTGCCTCTGTTGTTCTTGCAAAGATAGTGACATAGGCGAATTCTTCAGGAAGAAATTAAGAGTAGATCTAATAAATCAATGATAAGCTAAAATGGTAAGGGGCTATTTGTTGTTTATGTAAAAAGCCAGATTTTGCAAATTTTCTGCTAAGTTTTTGTATTCTTCTGGAAAGCTTGCTTCAGAGATACCTTTTCTTCAGGACCTCCAGTTTAATAGGTTGAAAAAAAATTGCAGACTACTCTATTATTTCTGGCTAATAATTGCTCTGAATTAACAGACTGCGTGTGTGAACCCTCTGGTGCTAACCATTTCACACTGAAGATAAAAGATAAATGGAAAGTAGGATTGTTGATGAATTTTTCCTGTATAAAACTTCACTGTTCTTTACACACACGCATACACACACATATATATAAAAGAATATAGAATCTGTAACAATGTAATATACATTTACAATGACTAATAAACTTCTTGTTTTCTTTTATAAAAGTCTAGAGTATATTGGAAACCGAGAATGGTTTGGGTTGAAAAATGGTTTCTGATGCAATCTCAACTGAGATGGAAAGACTGTTTGTTGAAATACTGCTCATTAAAAACCTGTCTAGGATTATTGAGGGGTGAATTATATTGATCCCATAGCTTCCTTGCCAAAGGTGAAGGTTTTTTACATGTCTCTGTTAGATCAGGTATACTATGACAATATCTTTATGAATGCTATGCAACTGCACCTTGCCATGAGGTATGTGATTCAATATTGTTTTGCATTATCTTCAGTCAACACAAATTTAGTGCAATTATAATTCTCATTTCCTGGAAAACAGCAGTTATTTGAATAATAAACCTTAATTTCTATTAGAATGAGGTCATAAAACACAAAAGCATTAATAGCAGAGCAAGTAACAGAACTGCATCAGAGAGAATAATCTAATTCTACAAAATACAGAGCAACCACCAATTTAATGTGAATAAGAAACTTAGTTCTGCTGCGGCAGGAGTTCATTCCATGATGGTGTTTATTATGCCTTTTCCATATTACCTACTGTCGTATTTTATCTGCGAATTCTTTTATAGTTGCCTCTGTTGCAGTTGGCAGTCATGTGTCTCACTAGATGCACAACATAATAAAGCTCAGTTTTGTCCCCAAACCTCCCTTAAGATCAGCCAAAGTGGAATAAGAGGTTTTGACTGGCTCCTTGCTGAATGAGGGTACATTTGCAGAGTCCACATATGATATTGTCCAAAACTTAGACCAGTTACAAATTTGCTTTGGAATCAGGTTCCCCTCAACTATTTCTGCCATTTATTTTTTTTTAGGTCGGTGAAAACCAGTAACAGCGATGGGGATATCCCTGCAGTTAGACAGATGCAAGTGCAGGAGCAATGATTTAGTTTCAGAATTGGCTACTAGACTCACGCAGCTGTCTACAGCAGTTTGAGAGATTTAGTGCATGAGATCTGTATAATTGCTCATGTTTAATGGCTCCATTTTTGACTGCCTCTACAGCTTTTGCTTTCTTAAAACAGAGGGAGTCAAAAGTGGGATTTTGGTTGCATGCATGGCTGTAACAGTAGGGGAGGAGTGAGCAGACAGAGGAAGTTTCAGTCTGTTTATAAGATTTTAACTATATGAATAATTGTTAGTAACAATGATTATTGTAACACTACAAACATCTGCTAGTTTCTTATGACTGAATTGTATTTATAAATAAGTTAAAATGAATGACAAAAGAAATCTGAGACCAAATAAGGTAATTTTTTAGAACAGTGCAAAAGAAAATGTGACAATCATGAACACATCATTTGCAAAAATGTACTTTCTCTGCATTTTTATTGTTTTATTATTACATTAATAATGTTCAAAAAGAATGAGTCTCTTGTTTCGTAATAAAACTCTGTTTTAACTTGGCTGGTTGCAACAGAGTTGTTCTTTTCTGCAATGGTAGAACAAAGTGTATTAAAAGGAAGAAAGCTCCCTCCTTTGAGTTGAGTTTCAAGTATGGTTTCCATTCTTCAGTTGTCTTTTATCAGCTTTGCTCCTGCATTGTGCCACAAACAATCTTAATTCTTTCCATAGCTGTTTTTGGAATGTTAGGTGGCTCAAAAGCTGGCTGTTGTGCTGTAATGGTCAAATGAATTACTTGAAGTGGACTCTTAGGTGATAAATCTGAATAGACATATAATTTCAGGTTATATTTTATATATTGCTGATAAATACAAAGAAAAGGTGAAAATGGATTATTAGTGATTTGTGATTTACACTGTAGAGTTTTAAAATGTTGTGTGGAAAAGCGGAAATATAAGTTGGTCATGCAGTAGTTATACTACATAACAGGTGTCCTGATTGGAGAGCCAGTGTATGACTGCCCAAGGAAGGACTACTGACAGCCAATATTGAAATTAGACCTGAAGCCTTTGTACGTTTTATGTACAGCTGGAATAAGTTCTGTCCTAGGTGAATGACTTCTCTGCTGCAATTTATTTGTGTTCCAAATATGATCAGATAAGAAAAAAAAAAAAATATATATATATATATATATAAATGCGTGTTGGTATGCTATGTGGAATGGGTGCCTGTAGATTGAAGTGTAAATTAGGAGCAAAGTTTATCTTAATAATCTGAAAGTAAGGTAGTAGTTACTATGTGGCTTGCTTCGAAGTGCCTTGGAAGAAGAAACCCTGTTGACAGAAAACCTTTTCAGATTTGTGAACTGTGAGCCTAGAGCCCTCTAGTGTTAGCGTGCGAGTAATATACATTAATTACCTACGCTATCATGGTTCAGTGTACCCGCACAGTATTCTGAATTGTGTCAGGAGAGAGGTACCGAGCCAATCACTTTCTTTCATCTAATTGTTTACTGACTTTATGATTTATCTATGGTTTAACAAAATTGAGGTTCATTTCTGAAAGATATAACTGATCTCATTCATCCCAGTTTTTAGATAGGTTTACTTTGGAGCTATTACCCAGTTTGTTTCAGCAAGAACTCAGCAAATAAAAGCCCTATGTAAAAGAAGATTTAGGAAGCCTGTATGGCTGATCTATCTATATCCACTGCAGCTCTTGGTTTTTCAGTTACTTTGTGTCTTCATTTAGGGAATGCCTGCAAGTCCTTCCACTGGCTCTTTCATGCCCAAAGCATGTTTCCTCTGTTCTCCTCTTGAATTTAGAATTCCCATTTACTCTTCTCAGCACTGGGACTGTATCTATGATACAGATCATACCTTCTCCAAGACAGTGTCTCCAGTATGTTCTCAACCACAGGATCTGAATGCCTCCATGTTTTGCCCTGGCTTATGTTTTACTTCCTTGTTTCCTTGCCCCCTTGTCTCACCATGCCAGGACCAAAGTCTGTCCATTCCTTTTTTCTTTTCTTTTCTTTTCTTTTCTTTTCTTTTCTTTTCTTTTCTTTTCTTTTCTTTTCTTTTCTTTTCTTTTCTTTTCTTTTCTTTTCTTTTCTTTTCTTTTCTTTTCTTTTCTTTTCTTTTTTCTTTTCTCTTTTCTTTTCTTTTCTTTTCTTTTCTTTTCTTTTCTTTTCTTTTCTTTTCTTTTCTTTTCTTTTCTTTTCTTTTCTTTTCTTTTCTTTTCTTTTCTTTTCTTTTCTTTTCTTTTCTTTTCTTTTCTTTTCATGCCACCAAACTCTAGGTTGGTTTTCGACCTCTGCTGTCCCTGTCATTATCATCTCTCTGTCTTCCCATGTGACACCTACTGCATGTCTCTCATTCTCTTTTTCCTCATCATAGTTTTCTCTCTTTCAGTGAGTTGTATGAAGTGACTGGTGGCACAGACTTAATATACAGAGTTTTCCAGGGAAGAGGCTAGCTGCTGGGATGCTGAGATACAGGCTTTGCATAAGGAAAAACAACTAATGATGTTGAAGAAACATGGAGGGAACCTGTTATTTGTTGAGCTAACTGTAGAGAAGGAGCTGTTATGGACCAAAGAAGTGCATAATAATTGATTTTATATTATAGACAATCTCATTCCCCTTCTGCAAAATGAATGGGAGAAGAATAATTTCCTAGCTTGCCTGGGAAGGCCAGAGAACCTGTCACTCACCAAATGGTCATTAATTCAGTAATAGTGCTACATTGGAAAGCCTGGTGAGTTAGGTGGAAAGGAGGGAGCAGAGCAGTATGCTCTGTTGGGGCCTCACTGGGAAGGAGAAGAGCCTAAGGACTAGAAAAAACAGACAGTGAAGTAACAATTTGTCAAGAGAAAGCTGGGAGGAAGCAAGGAATTTTGCCAGCAGGCAGTATGACATTGCTAGTGATCCTCAGGGACAGGTCAGTGCACACAAGGCACCTGCAGAAAGCCTGTGCTGTTATCCTGTTACTGCCTCTGCTGAGCTGTCCAGACTGTAGACTAGGAGAAAGGTCATCACCTTTATTTTTTTTACTGTTCCCCTACTGATCCTAGAGCATGTTCCTTGGCATTGTTATACAATCTACAGTCAGATCTGTGGTAGCTGGTTCAAAGTATAGTGTAACTAAGCTAAGCTGTTGAAACTTGTAGATTTACAATTTCATGTTTGAGATTTATACATGTTGCAGTGGGCTCTAAAATAAGAGACTAACTAGGCTGGATAGTTTGGATAGTTTCAGAGCTACAAAATATGTACAGACTCAAAGACGTGCTTGCTCACTGGAAGCTCACTATTGGATAGCATCTGAACTAATGTGCTTGGAACACTTTGCTTATGAGTACCTTTCATTCGAGGCAGTATCAAAGCTCTATAAGGGGTGTCTCAATTGACATTTGACCTGGAGCTGTTGAGAAATGGCTGTAGCAGAATGGGAAGCAAATGTTTCACTGGGCCAGCAACTCTCATGAGAGGGATTCAGTGAAAAGTCAAAGGAGACATGCTATAAAATGCTTGAAATTTATTAATCACTATTAGTTTTTGTCATAAAGAACAAAAATAAAACAATATTCCAAAATGAAATAGAAGAAGAAAATATACCACACCCAGATAATATGACTAAGAAATGGGATAATATTAATTCTGAAAGAAATGACCCAATAAATCAGTTTTCCATAAACAAAATAAATAGCAATGGTTCAGCTTTAAAAGCTTCCTAGGAAAGAATTTACATTATTATTATTATTATTATTATTATTATTATTATTATTAACTTTCGTTTACAAAAATCCTTCATATGCCCCTGTTGGCAAATATATATATATATATATACTTATATATATATATACTTCTTCTGTAAACAATTAAGCACAAACAAAAAAATTCCATTTTTTCATACAGTTACTATGCTGATGGTGTTATGTAAACAAAGAGTAGTGCACAGCAGCTTCACATGATAGGACTTCTTTCTTCTTCTCATGAGAATATATAGGGAAACATGCCTATCATAAATTATTCAAAATCTTGAAGTTTATAATTCTGAGAAGGTATGGCTTTCTGCAGTCAGTTTTCCTCAATGCAAAAATAAAAATAAAGAAACAGAGAGGTACGGTTTTCCTTGGGGTTTGTTGTTTGTTTGTTTTCTGGACTTTAGCTTTCGATTTTTCTCAGTGATCTGGAATGAAAATGTTACCAAAAATGTCAGTTTACATCAATGGAAATATTGTCAAGTGCCTACTTCGTGCCACCACAAGCAAGCTTCAAGTCAGAAAAGAATATTGTTCTCATGATAGACTCTGCAAGTGTAAATCCAGCTTTCAGTCTAATGGTGCAGCACTTCTCACAAGACAAACAAGCTCACAGAAAATGTCAAAATGACATTTTATGCTGTACCTCTCAAGGTTTAAAAGAAAAGACATGAAAAACAATGGGAGATATATTGGTAATGAAAACTGAAAAAATGTAGACAGACATATTAAGTTTGTCTGCAGAGAATATCACCTGTTCATCCAAAATTTTAGCTGCTTTTCACACTTTTGTATTTTTTTCAAAGTTTTGTTATTAGTTTTATGTTCAACCCTTGTTTGACTTCTTCACTCTATTTCTAATTTTAGACATTTCCTTGTTCCTGAGAGGCCTTTATCTGTTTTGTTGCCTGTTGGGTGCTGACTTGGGCAATGCACTCAGTGGTCACACAGCTGCATTTCTCCACATAGGTGTATGAGTGATCAAGATAGGTTCCATCACTGCATGTTAGAGTCACCCTTCTTTGGCTGGTCTTGATTTCCTGACAACATGAGCATTTATGTTCCATCGTGTTCGCCTCTGCAGAATATCTGATTGCAAAACCACCAAAAGAGAAAGAGTCAGAAATGGTGTGGGAAATACCACTACCCCTTTTACCCATTACTAAGTATAACCAGAAGCTGTGTGCTTACATGTGGGACTATTGCTGAATATTACCATTCTTACAGTATTGGGTGAAATATAAGTGGTTCCTCATTGTAAAAATGGATGAATCTAGCTCTTCATTAAGGCACAGAATTAATCCAGATCACATATGAAGCCCATCCAAAATGAGAGAACAGTGAGCAACAACTGCACTTTTACACAGGTAAAATCAAATCTTGGGTCTATTCACTATGACACTGAATAGGCTGTTAAAACACTGTGAGTCTTGAGGAAATGAAGATAGTACAGCATCATGTCTGTCAAAAAATCTAGTTAGTGCAATGGAAACTGCTGATGACTGGGTAAATGTTGGACATATTAGAAAAATCACTTAAAATTTGCTTTATTTAACTAGTGTAAAGAAGCAGAAGATGAGATCACAATTATCTTTTATGCCACTTACCGTGAGTAAGCATCACAGCTGCCTTCACAGTACGTCATCTCAACAGGTGCAGGAGATATGCATCCACGGTATTGGATGACAGTAGTAGTATTGCGCTTCATACAACCTGAGATTGTCACAAACCAAAGGAAAACAGGTTAAAATACATATGCATATAAATAAATACTGTGTATGATACACAGGTTGTAGTAGAAAACTGAGATGGATGGAGCTGAAATAGGAAATTAGGTCACAGTGTATTTCTCTTTTAATAGCTAAGGATCAAATGATGACTCTTGCCTCTTGTGTTATCAATGAATTAAAAATTCACTTGTGCTCATGCAACTTTGGTGCAAGATGCAGAAATAAAGATCAGCACTGTGGCAACTTCTCAATGCACTCCCACGTCTCTTCCTTAAAAAGAATGTACCTATGTGAATTGGAAAATAATCATAGTCCTCTCCTGTGGAGGGGCTTCTGTTAGATGAGCATTTGTTGTAGAACCAGACAGGCCCAAAGGAATTTCAAGGCCAACTTAGAAAGCTGAAAACAGGACCTGCCGTGGGAGAGAAGCAGTTCTACAATAACAAGGCCTCAACATGACGTAAATCAACGGACCTATCAGCAGTGAGACTTCAGCACGTGGACAGCTCGTGAACATAGATGGTATCCAATTAGTGAATGCATGCTTGGAGCGTGGACGCGTGATCAGAGATCAGTTGCATATATAAGAAGGCTTGCTTCTGTAATAAATGGCTTTGCGTGATTCACATCAAATCGGAGTGCTGAGTCCTTTATTCACTCCAACACTCTTCCTCCCCACAAAAAACCTAACATTTAACAGTAGGGGATGAGAAAGATCACCATATCCATGTTTTCCTAAAGTGCATGCTGGAATTGTTCTGTTCCTTTCTTTTGACACTTGTTTCCTTTTTCACCACAGTGTGAGGCAGTTGTCCCAAACTTGGTCTGTTTCACCTCTTATGTCTATGTGTCTATCATGCAAGAGGGACTAATATACCTAATAAGTCACATATTATCACTGCTTAGTCTTGAAAAAATAACCAATACTTACTCTTCAGTTTTGCTTGGCACTCTTTACAACAGCCATCATCAGATAGCTTGATGTCATCCTTGAGTGGAAAAACAGAAAAAAATAACTTAGGTTTCATATCTGCATACTACAGCAGAGACTTTCACTGCTTCCTGAGTTTCTTTGGCATCAGAAAGTTCACTATATTGACATGGAATCTCATTTCAAGCAAGGCTAAATATTAAGGGCACATAACTACTTCAATATTAATAAGAATTATTTTAAAGCTGACATTGAGGGGAATTGGAACATCTTTGCTGTCATCAGAGTTCAGTGATAAAATTTCAGAAATACAGCTTGTAGCACATGTGGGTTATTTTGAGTGACCCAAGTCAGTCCAGGTAAAGGATTATAGAACAATAGAATTGTTTAGGTTGAAAAAGACCTTTAAGAGCACTGCCAAATCCACCACTAAACCATGTCCCTAAGCACCTTTTCTCCAGGCCCCTCATAAGACTTGTGCTCAAGACTCTTCACCAGCTTCATTGCTCTTCTTTGAACTCCCTCCAGCACCTCAATGACTGTCTTATTGTGAGGGTCTCAAAATGGAACACAGTATTCAAGGTGAGGTCTCATCAGTGTAGGGTACAGGGGAAGGATCACTTCCCTAGTCTTGCTGGCCACACAATTTCTGACACAAACCAGGGTGTTGTTGGCCTTCTTGGCCACCTGAGCACACTTCTAGCTCATGTTCAGCTGAATGTTAACCAACATGCCCAGGTTTTTTTCTGTTGGGGAACTTGCCAGCCACTCTTCCCTGAGCCTGTAGCATTGCACGAAGTTCTTGTGACCCAGCACTTTTTAGACCTGGTAACACAATTAATGAAATATATGGAGCTGGTTCTAATCTACCCTGAGATGTATTAAGTTGAATGATGATGTGAATTGAAGAAGCTTATTTTCCTTCACCGTTGCTTTCAAGTGAATTCTAAAAAAGAATTTGTAATCTTAAATAATTTAGGAATTAAAATCCCATTATTTTTCAATAAGGTTCTTGCTTGTAGGTCACCTGATGACTTTTAAGAAGCCAAAACATCAAAATGTTATGCTGTGCCTTTTTCTCTAGTGCCCAGTCCTCAGTGAGTATTGATATAGCACTCATTTTAATTTTAATTTGCTTTTCTGAAATGAAATTTGGTGGGTCTGGATTCAGAGAGCATCCCGTGTGATGCTTCTGCTAGGTATTTTCCTTGAATATCGCAGTCCTTCTGTCACTGGTATTAGGCACTGCAACTTCTCCAAACATTAGAACTGGTAGAAGAATACTTACTGGATCACAGTCATCAGGGTTAAAGGGAGGACAGCTTTTCTGGAAGACAACTTGAATGAACTGGTCATCGTGTTTTTCACATGTATAAGTTGTACAGTTCTCACCAGGTGGGTTCCAGAATTCTCCAACCTGAAAATGATTAAAATTAAAGTGAATAAAAATCTAAAAATGAAACGGATAAACAAAACAAACAAAACAAACCAGTGTCATCATTGCTGCTTACTGCAGTTTGATTATTCTAAACAATTTGCTTGAATTTCAGCTGATAGTTGTAAGGTTATCAAACTACTGTAAGTCTTTTTCTTTAACCCAGTGAAGAGGTTGTCTTTTTTATCTGAATATGGACAGGTTTTTGCGTGAATAGGATAAGTATGTGGACTCATTTGGAAAGATCAATTTGTGGTCCAATGATTCTGTCATCAGAATTTATAGGTATGTCCATTCAGATACATGGCAGAATCCCCATTGGCTTACTGACTTATTCTCTCCTAAAGCTCTCAGTTAACTTGAGATTGGCTGTTTGGAGCAGAAAAATGTCTCCACAGATAAAATCATCCTTTGATCAAAATGGGTGCTATATTTTCAGAGATTAAAGCAAATAAGTGCCTATTGCTTTCAGCTATGTATTTTTCTATGTTGGTTTCTGAAAGCCATTATTTAGTATCACAGTTGCTTCCACAATTTTTAGTTACAACTGGAGTTTCATAGCTCAAGGTACTGTTCCAGCTGTTCAAGACAGTGTATTCCTTGCCTGAATAAGTATTTGTCTACCATGAGAAAAGATGCAGCAGATAAATGTGACATAGGCAAGTAAAGGGAAGAGTGGAAAGACTATCAGAGTTCACCAAAAGTGAATGAATACAGGGATAGTTACTTGAAGCACACGTGTAATGTTTTCTCCCACAGTCATTATGCAAGCTGCTGCTTTGCAGGTGCCACAGCACTCTCCAGGTTTCTTTGTATACTTGTAACCCTGTTTTGAAAGAAAGAGAGAGGAAATGACATTGAGGTAGGACACTGATCTTAAGTGGTGGGTATTTGAGTGTGGTAGGAATTACTGACAGCAACATAGCACTCACCGCTGGGCAGTATGTGTCACAGATAACAGGCTCGCACTTGACAGTAGCATGGTGAGAGCCTGAGTAAGGGGATTCAGAGCAGGTGCATTCTTCACAGGGGCCTGATGGAATGATGGCTCCAGGCTAGGGGAAACCAGAAAAAAAAAGTCATTATTAATCAGTAAAAATAAGTTACTTGTGTATGTATGTCACAGACAATACAAAGCTGAACTATGTATGGACTAAGCTATCCTTAAATAAAAATTTTTTTTGTTTTATTTAAGCAGAGATTCTGTTGTTGGTAACATCAGTCTTGAAATTAAATTCTGCTAATGCAGAAATGAGATAAGGTAATGCTTTTGCTTGCAGGGAGAGTGTTGATGTGCTGACTTCGATTAAAAATTAATGTCTTATCTCAGACCTTTCTGCAAAATATGCTCCATGATAGGAGTCACAAAAACATGGTATTGTGAACCTATGTGAATAGTGAGTTACTCTGTGTACTTACTGCATAGTAGGTTTCATTGACTATACAGCCATGTCCTGGAAAGAAAGAAGAAAGACAGTGTCATAATGGTGTAAATTTGAAGAGCCAGAAGCATGTGAAAAAAATGCTGCCTTATTGGCCCAATATGACAACACAGATAATTTGCATCTTCCTTTTTCAAGGCTTTTATATTCATCAACTTAGAAAAATGTACCTGTGAAAAAGGCATGGAGAAGGTACATAGTACTTACTGCATTCAATGGTAGGACAGCATTTTCCAGGCTGCATTATTGTGACTGCTTCCTGTCCCTCTAAGCACTGTGGTGGGACCTCAGGGCAGAGACTAGTGTTGCAGTCTGTTTAATGTAAGACAATATAGAAAATAATAAACTCATAATTTTTAAATGAAAGTGATTTTGTTTTGCATGAGCGTCTGAAATTTTCCTATGGGACAAACATCATATTGTTTACACAAGCTAGTTTAATGACTAATACAGTATATTTGCCCAGGAATCTTTACATATTCAAGATTTTTTTTTTTTTAATATACACATATATATTTTTTTAATATTGGTCTTTAAAACAGAAAATGCTTTGAGTAGTTTTTTTTAATATTGTTTCAGGTGATGAAAGCATTAAAGGGTTTCAGTGTTAAATTATAGGAGATTTCCAGTTACTTTTCTATATCTAGCTATGTATAATCTTTTAATCTTTAAATCCAGTAAATGATCTTAAAGAAGTTCCTAAGAAGTGGGATGAGCGAGAAAAAAAATATTAAATCAATGCAAAGTATTAAAAAATGATATTTTTTTAATGTAATTCCTCAAAATGAATATAGTATATTTCCCATGCTAAAGAACTAAGACAGTACTTACAGCACTCAGTCCTAGTACAGCATGGATCTTCTGGTATCTGTATGTTAACAGGCATGTATCCTGGTTCATCACAAAATACTTTCTGTGTCAGAGAACATTTGTGCTTTGTACAGTGCACTGTAAGAGTATTCTTGTCACAAAAACATTCCTGGCAGTCTTTTGTCCATTTTTCTCCTGGCTATATAAAAAAAAAAAAAAAGAAAAAGAAAAAAAAAATTCAAACCAAAATAATTTTATTTTTTTCTAGTTGATTTATTCGTGGATACAGTGGTGCCTGATTACATCAGCCTTTTCATATTTCTAATATTTTTAGATTTTATAAGGAACCATCAAAACAAAAGTAATTAGGGGAAGGTGCTGGAGACC
The DNA here is from genome assembly GCF_037038585.1 of Patagioenas fasciata. Taxonomy (NCBI): domain Eukaryota; kingdom Metazoa; phylum Chordata; class Aves; order Columbiformes; family Columbidae; genus Patagioenas; species Patagioenas fasciata. The sequence continues at coordinate 17,954,987 of NC_092524.1, forward strand.
ACTGAAGGTTCTGAGCATGTGAGCATGTTCACACAGATATCACTTTCTATTTATTAGTAGTGTTAGTATGAGGGATACAAGAGGTCTAAATGAGAAGTAATTGAGATTTGCATGCATTTTTGAATAAGAAATAATCACATGACATATTCATTTGCACATAAATTATGGAGAGTTATTTCTATAATTTGTATGCAGCTGAGGAACTAAGAATGCAGATTATCAACATTATCAGCAACAAGTAAGCTCTGTTATCTATCTGTCTCTTCATCTGTAGTAGCTTTAGAGAGCCAAATTTGTGGAAATAAAAAACCAAAGAAACACATATGCTACTTCTCTTTCTCCCTTCCCCCTCGCCCACCATCTCCAGCCCTCCAGTATGTGAATTGATGGTTATTTTAATTATATTATTAAGGAGTAATGCAATTTCTGCTCTGGCATTCGTATATATTTTTAAGACTAACGAGGAATGAACCTTTTAAAGAAAAAATAAAGTCTCCCCCAACCTAAGCCAAACTTTGTTAATTGTGAAACACAAAATATCCCCTTGCTTCGCTTGTCTGTGCTCGATAAACCACATTGACTGTCCTACTCACCCATCTGGATACTCCATTTGGTTCTCTACATGCTGAAAAAAACAAAACAAAACAAAAACAAGTGAAGATTAACAGCATTGAAAACTGACTCAAAGGAGTGAATTTGTGCAGTTTCAAATAGAAATACTGTGAAGATAAAACTAAAAATAAAATAAGTATACAGACTAGTTCTTCTGAAATGTGGAATTCCACCACCTTGGTAGGTCTCATGTAAGGAAGACAGAAATAAGGTACTTGGGGAGACTAGGGTTGCTTAAAGAGGCTGATTTGCCCATGATCTGACCATGTAGAAGATGGCACTAGAACACAGACCTCCTGACTATCATCCTGTTCTCTATTCCTCAAGCTAGCTACTAATTACTTACAGCATTCGGAGACACAAATGTTGCTGTCTTCACTCATGAGTGTCTTTCCTTCAGGACAGAAACATCCTTCAGTTACTCCATAGCCAGGAAGCTCAACAAGGCTAGAGTGGGAGGAATGTATGTATATGAGTACAACGTTTTTGCAGTGAAGCAGGAGAGACAGCAGCATATGTAGAAGGTCACCATGTCAGATACATGGGAGACAAAAAAATTTGCGGTTTCTGAAGTGTAACAGGAAGTCCATATTCATAGAGATGATTTATATTTTTAAATCCTGAGTAAATTACCCAAACTCACAGGACATTTCATTATGAAGTAACCATTTTCTAAGGAAAATAGTTCAATAAAAAGAGAAAAAATATATAAGCAGTTGTTTTTAGAATTTTTTTTTGTCTTTGCATACCTTGGTTCACAGGTAGCAGGATTAATGGCCCCACATGGCTTGTATACCATGCCTCTTGAACAGTTGTATGCTGTATTGAAAAAGAAGAAAAAAGATCAAAAAATGACAGTAGATGCATTTTTGCAGCAAAAGTGACTACAGTTTTGCCTTCTTCATCTGCAGCTTCTGTAAGGATGTTGCTGTGTTTTTGTGGACAGTAGTCAAGTGTTAGATGTAAGATTTGTTTACTGAATAAAACACTAATTACTACAATTTTTGAGTTCTGCAATACTTACGGCATGTATTATTGGTCTTTCCTCTCCAGTCAACACAGACACCTCTAGCAGCACATTCCGTGGCATATATCTCCAAACTGGAACACTGCATGGATTCATCGGCTATGCGACATCCATCAAAAACACAGCCTTTGAAAAATGGTTCTGGTGGTATCACGGCACGGCATTCTGCAAAAATCCTGCAGGTAGAAAGGAAACAAAACACTTTTAATGTTAACCTGTCATTATATAAAATCCAGCACTTCCCAGTTAATGGCAAATGACTCTCTGCTTCAGGAAGGAATGTATTATGAGAAACAAAACCCTAAGAATGGCTAATAATATGGAAGATAGATAAAGGAAGGGTTAGGAAATTAAAAGCACCTTTTTTTTTTTTTCCGTACAGGCCAATGGTAATAGTATTTCTGTATGTGTATACAACTTTTCATCAGTCCGACACCAGAAATTTAATGAAAAAGGCAACTGCATCAGATTGAGAAAAAAGGGATGATAAAAGTAGCTGAGAGACAGAAAAATCGCATACACGGTAGCTCATAACTTAATGGTCACTACAGCAAGCAAGTGTAAGTGGACCTTCGTAAGTGATCCAGCTGAAAAATAAAGCTTTTGTCAGAGCTCATGCAAGCCTAGGAAATACTGCAGAAAACAGGCATCTGTGCTTTTGGAGCTCTATGTTTTACATAAAACACACAAAGAATGATGGGTGCTTTTTGACTGAGTTGTTTCTGTCTGCTTTGTTAACCTGATAGGTAATGAGGTTCTTTATGGTTTGTAATGAAGACCCACTTCAAATTTCAAGTTCAGTCTTTACTTAATAGTGTAACTAATAGTGAATGAGCATACCCTGGAAGGTAGGGAGGGAGAAAGATGACATAGATCTGTGTGTTTGCCACCCAGGGAATATGGATTTTAGTGCTTGCTGCATCCTTGGCTTTCTGACTTCATCTCTCCTTGGTCAGTTACCTTTGGCATGCAAGTAATAGATGAAGATCAGTTTCTTTTGCAAAGTCCTTTTACTATATATATATCCTGTCATTAATCTGTCATTTTCAGCTAGTATCACATGCTAGAGCTAAAGTTCTAACTCGTCCTGTAAGATACTGAGACAGCTTTGTCTAGAAAGAGTGCAATAATTCATTTTTTTTCTTACTCGCTCCAGATAAGCTTGCAGAGACGAGGCGTTTCACAGTGAGGTTTTGGTGAAGGCGTGGTTACAACTGGTGGTATTGGTACTCCATGGCATGACTTGTTGTTATCAACGATCCAGTGATGAGCCATTTGGGGGCAGGAAGAAATTATCTTACCACTTGGTAAACGGCATTCATCTGATTTATTATTTGTACATGTTCCTGGAAGAGACAAGCTATGTAAGTCTCATAAGCCACATCACAGATGCACAATACATTATTGTCCTGATATGACCTTTAGACACGATGTGCTCATGAAATGTATAAGGTGTCTTGCTTCATAGAGAGTGCTTTCTTTACAGATATATGAGCTTTAACTTAGGTTATGGAAAAACAAACAAATCCAAAACCCCAGCCCCAAAGGAAAGAAATAGGTTGCTGAAATATTGAGCTTCTGATCCTACAGAGGTTGAAAGAGCAGAACTGTTTTCATTTCCATTTTATCTCTGTTTAAAAATTTCTGCCAGTCGTGAAGCTTTATAGCCAGAGTGGGTGAAAATAACCATGGTGGAGTGGGGAAAGAGTTCCAGTTTTAATTAGTGTATCTGTCTTACCACACTGTCCTTCAGTGTTGTTGCCAAATTTGCTGTATGGGAGTTTCACAGAGAAAATCAGCCCACTAAAGGTGATAGTTGCACCTATCTCTGGTATTTCAACAATCATGTTGATGCCAAGTCTGGAGAAATAAATGCCATCCTTTTTGAAGCCTGGTTTGACGATCGTTTGGTTGAAGTACATCTGAATGCGGGGTTAAAACAAAACAAAACAACTTCAGAATAAGCACTACTTCTGCCTGATTTCTTAAAATAATTTTCTAATACTCATAATTGTGCATAACTTCACATTGTTGTGCATCGCATTCAATGTCCATTGATATTGTGATAATGGCATATATATATGCATTAATATCTCAGCTTGTATTGCTATATTGCTACAGTGTGATAATAATCTAAGTGGCCTTTATGTACTGTGTTTCATACAGATTGTGTGCTAATGTATAGCATTCTAAATCCAAGTGTTTTCTTTGTATCCCTCATCATTTTGTTTATTGTAAACATTTTCGATATGAAAATAAGTGGTAGTTTTCTTTCACTACAGAAATGTTCCTGGTATTACTATGTAATAACTTTGTTGCAAAATCACACTCCCTATACTACATGTTGTCTGGCATTGAAAAAGTTGTCTGCATTCAAATCCATTAATCTAAGCTGTTGCATTTGCAGCGATGCGAGTGGACATATTTGCTTAGTAGCTTTTTGTCAGGAATTACTCTGCAACTTTCTTCTCATTGAATTGGGACCAAGTAAAATGGTCAGTTACTGTTTTCCTTTGCAGCGACTTCACTTGACTAATTGTTTCAGCATGCCTTTCTGACTGTAGGTAAGGAGAAGGTGGCATGGTTCTGTAGGAGAAGAGTGCATATTGAGACAAAGTTTTCCTCCCACCTCTTTGTGTTCTCTAATCAACTAATAAATTCTTCTTCAGTGTTATGGCTCAAATGAGAATCAGTAAAGCATATGGAACTTATATATTTTTTTTCAAAAATAAAGAAATAAAAAATGTGTATTTTACCACGTTGGTCATCACACCATTCATGACTTTTCGGGTCAGCACCACTTCTGCAGTTTTGTAGAAAATAATAATTGATTTAGGGCAGGAAAGTCCATCTTTTGCATCACAATAATAATTGTCAATGTAAACACGGAAGTTGTCATATTTAGGTACAATCTGTTTCACCAGGACGTAAGTGCAGTTTTCAAGGAAAGTATAGTAGGTTCCATCAAAAGTAATATAATGAGGATCACCCCATCCACTGCACACACCTGGTAGAGAGAAAATATTTGGAAGATTAACATAAAAACTAATGTAGAACAAAGAATTTAGAAATTGGAGTGAATATACTGCAATTAAAAGAGCAATCCTAAGAAAACAAAATGCTTATATAATCTGTGCAAAGCTTTGCTTTTTAAAAAAAAAAAAGTTATTCCTTCATCTACTGGTGCTTACATTGGCACTCGTAATGGTAACAGCAGCCGTTTTCATCAGGTACCAGTATTGCCGGATATTTGTTAGCACAGGTAATTTCCCTTACAGGTGGGCAGTGCGTTGGAATTACTTCTACCTTGTTGTCTCCCTTACAGATGAGTTCTGTACAGTTGGATAATTTGTATCTTTGTCCAGGCTGGAAAATGAACAAAAATTGCTGTCACAGAAACAGTTTTGTTTTCCAAATCTGAAACAAGGACTAAATTGAAAATCTTCACTCATAGTACAAGGTTGTCAATATTCTACATGATCTATTTTTCTTATGCTAAAAGAGATGGGAACCTCAATTTCAGTCATTTCTTCTGCATGAGGAGCTCTTCTGAGGTTTGGGGGGAATGGTCTTAGGTTAAGAGAACCAATGTCCTTTGTACTAGCTATGTGTAGTGGACTTCACTATCAGCACAGACCGTTACTATCAAAACCAAACAAACAAATCAACCAAAGCAAATCAATCAGTCAAACAACAACCAAAAGCCAAAACCGACAACAAACAAAAGAATGTGTACAGAAGTACAGGTGAGAGGTCAGGAGAAGAAAAAAAGATGCAAATTTCCAGAGTAGCTTAAGCTTTTCTGTTCAGTGAAGAAATAAAATGAACAATAAAACCTCCTCTATTATTTCAATAGGAAGATTTATTATTTATGCAAAGAAGTGCATCAGAAAGTAATAAGAAATGATTGTTGTAGCTTGCTTTCTCCATATGAAAAAATAATATAAAGGAGTGTAGAAATTTTTGTCATCTATATAGCGCATCACTTGCAACACATACTCTGGCAATCTGCACATACAAAGTTCAAAGAATGCAAACACTTCCACTCAAGTATGAAGCTAATATTTGTGTTATGTCAACAATCATAACATATCAAAGAAACTACAAACCTGTAGGTAAGGGTAGGTAGCAGAAACACAGCCATGAAATGGAGGTATTTCGGAAGTGGTAGGAAGAGGAAGTGATGTTGTTATGGTTGACAATTTGGGTGAAGTAGTCGTAAAAGGAGTAGTGATGTTACAATATCCAGTGTGTCGTTCAACTGTACATGTTGGACTACAGACAGCATAAAATCTGCATCCATCACTATCCATTTTGTTGTAAATCAATTCACCTGCAAAATATCAGTAAAATAAGAGATGCAAGGAATATATATAAATAAAAAACACACAAAAAGTAAAAATATAAAAATTAAAAAAAACGATACAGCAATTCAGAAAAGAAAAGTTGTGACTCTATATAAGTGAAAATTAGGAAACATGACAAAAAATGAACACAAAATATTGATTATGAGATATGTAGCATACAAAAAAAAGAGATTTACTTACCAGGTGAAAAAACAGAATTGCCAATTTTACAAAAACATGGTGTGGATACAGATGGAGAAAGAGAGCTGATAAAGGAAGGTACAAATGTAGTTGTGGTGGTAGGGCTGATGGTGTACAGGGGGCTGATGGCTGGGCAATTGTAGTTTGGCCGGCAGCAGCGGACGCGGATCCTGTAGTTGAGGCACATCTTAAATTTGCCAGTCTGGTCCTCATTCTTGCAGACCAGCCCGAAGCGGACGTCGCATTGCACGACCTGTCCGATGTTCTGGATGGGAACCTCAGGGTAGTCCTCTGCCTGGCACTCGATTTCCTTTGGATGTTGACAGATTTCCTTGCCGGCGGCTCGGATTCGCTGGTAGGTTTCAAAGTCTCCCTGGTTGGGCCCCGAGGAGGGGACATCGACGTCGATCCATTCACTCCAGGAGCAGACTTCGGGTTCACAGGCCGTGGTGGAGTAGGTGGTGGTGGAGCTCACGCTGGGGATGTAGATGGTAGGTGTCGGCGTGGGGCTGGTGGTGCTGGTGTAGGTTTGCGATGTGGTTTCTGAGGAGGTGGGCAGCGTGGTGGAGGAGTAGGCCGTGGAGGTGGAGGTGGTGACTGTGGTGGAGGTTGGAGTGCTCTGGGTGGTGGTGGTGGTGGGGCTGGTGGTGTACAGGGGGCTGATGGCTGGGCAATTGTAGTTTGGCCGACAGCAGCGGACGCGGATCCTGTAGTTGAGGCACATCTTAAATTTGCCAGTCTGGTCCTCATTCTTGCAGACCAGCCCGAAGTGGACGTCGCATTGCACGACCTGTCCGATGTTTTGGATGGGAACCTCAGGGTAGTCCTCCGCCTGGCACTCGATTTCCTTTGGATGTTGACAGATTTCCTTGCCGGCGGCTCGGATTCGCTGGTAGGTTTCAAAGTCTCCCTGGCTGGGCCCCGAGGAGGGGAAGTCGACGTCTATCCATTCACTCCAGGAGCAGACTTCGGGTTCACAGGCCGTGGTGGAGTAGGTGGCGGTGGAGCTCACGCTGGGGATGTAGGTGGTAGGTGTCGGCGTGGGGCTGGTGGTGCTGGTGTAGGTTTGCGATGTGATTTCTGAGGAGGTGGGCAGTGTGGTGGAGGAGTAGGCCGTGGAGGTGGAGGTGGTGACTGTGGTGGAGGTTGGAGTGCTCTGGGTGGTGGTGGTGGTGGGGCTGGTGGTGTACAGGGGGCTGATGGCAGGGCAATTGTAGTTTGGCCGGCAGCAGCGGACGCGGATCCTGTAGTTGAGGCACATCTTAAATTTGCCAGTCTGGTCCTCATTCTTGCAGACCAGCCCGAAGTGGACGTCGCATTGCACGACCTGTCCGATGTTTTGGATGGGAACCTCCGGGTAGTCCTCTGCCTGGCACTCGATTTCCTTTGGATGTTGACAGATTTCCTTGCCGGCGGCTCGGATTCGCTGGTAGGTTTCAAAGTCTCCCTGGCTGGGCCCCGAGGAGGGGAAGTCGACGTCTATCCATTCACTCCAGGAGCAGACTTCGGGTTCACAGGCCGTGGTGGAGTAGGTGGTGGTGGAGCTCACGCTGGGGATGTAGATGGTAGGTGTCGGCGTGGGGCTGGTGGTGCTGGTGTAGGTTTGCGATGTGGTTTCTGAGGAGGTGGGCAGCATGGTGGAGGAGTAGGCCGTGGAGGTGGAGGTGGTGACTGTGGTGGAGGTTGGAGTGCTCTGGGTGGTGGTGGTGGTGGGGTTGGTGGTGTACAGGGGGCTGATGGCAGGGCAATTGTAGTTTGGCCGGCAGCAGCGGACGCGGATCCTGTAGTTGAGGCACATCTTAAATTTGCCAGTCTGGTCCTCATTGTTGCAGACCAGCCCGAAGTGGACGTCGCATTGCACGACCTGTCCGATGTTTTGGATGGGAACCTCGGGGTAGTCCTCCGCCTGGCACTCGATTTCCTTTGGATGTTGACAGATTTCCTTGCCGGCGGCTCGGATTCGCTGGTAGGTTTCAAAGTCTCCCTGGTTGGGCCCCGAGGAGGGGAAGTCGACGTCTATCCATTCACTCCAGGAGCAGACTTCGGGTTCACAGGCCGTGGTGGAGTAGGTGGTGGTGGAGCTCACGCTGGGGATGTAGGTGGTAGGTGTCGGCGTGGGGCTGGTGGTGCTGGTGTAGGTTTGCGATGTGGTTTCTGAGGAGGTGGGCAGCGTGGTGGAGGAGTAGGCCGTGGAGGTGGAGGTGGTGACTGTGGTGGAGGTTGGAGTGCTCTGGGTGGTGGTGGTGGTGGGGCTGGTGGTGTACAGGGGGCTGATGGCAGGGCAATTGTAGTTTGGCCGGCAGCAGCGGACGCGGATCCTGTAGTTGAGGCACATCTTAAATTTGACAGTCTGGTCCTCATTCTTGCAGACCAGCCCGAAGTGGACGTCGCATTGCACGACCTGTCCGATGTTTTGGATGGGAACCTCGGGGTAGTCCTCCGCCTGGCACTCGATTTCCTTTGGATGTTGACAGATTTCCTTGCCGGCGGCTCGGATTCGCTGGTAGGTTTCAAAGTCTCCCTGGTTGGGCCCAGAGGAGGGGACATCGACGTCGATCCATTCACTCCAGGAGCAGACTTCGGGTTCACAGGCCGTGGTGGAGTAGGTGGTGGTGGAGCTCACGCTGGGGATGTAGATGGTAGGTGTCGGCGTGGGGCTGGTGGTGCTGGTGTAGGTTTGCGATGTGGTTTCTGAGGAGGTGGGCAGTGTGGTGGAGGAGTAGGCCGTGGAGGTGGAGGTGGTGACTGTGGTGGAGGTTGGAGTGCTCTGGGTGGTGGTGGTGGTGGGGTTGGTGGTGTACAGGGGGCTGATGGCAGGGCAATTGTAGTTTGGCCGGCAGCAGCGGACGCGGATCCTGTAGTTGAGGCACATCTTAAATTTGCCAGTCTGGTCCTCATTCTTGCAGACCAGCCCGAAGTGGACGTCGCATTGCACGACCTGTCCGATGTTTTGGATGGGAACCTCGGGGTAGTCCTCCGCCTGGCACTCGATTTCCTTTGGATGTTGACAGATTTCCTTGCCGGCGGCTCGGATTCGCTGGTAGGTTTCAAAGTCTCCCTGGCTGGGCCCCGAGGAGGGGAAGTCGACGTCTATCCATTCACTCCAGGAGCAGACTTCGGGTTCACAGGCCGTGGTGGAGTAGGTGGTGGTGGAGCTCACGCTGGGGATGTAGATGGTAGGTGTCGGCGTGGGGCTGGTGGTGCTGGTGTAGGTTTGCGACGTGGTTTCTGAGGAGGTGGGCAGCATGGTGGAGGAGTAGGCCGTGGAGGTGGAGGTGGTGACTGTGGTGGAGGTTGGAGTGCTCTGGGTGGTGGTGGTGGTGGGGTTGGTGGTGTACAGGGGGCTGATGGCAGGGCAATTGTAGTTTGGCCGGCAGCAGCGGACGCGGATCCTGTAGTTGAGGCACATCTTAAATTTGCCAGTCTGGTCCTCATTGTTGCAGACCAGCCCGAAGTGGACGTCGCATTGCACGACCTGTCCGATGTTTTGGATGGGAACCTCGGGGTAGTCCTCCGCCTGGCACTCGATTTCCTTTGGATGTTGACAGATTTCCTTGCCGGCGGCTCGGATTCGCTGGTAGGTTTCAAAGTCTCCCTGGTTGGGCCCCGAGGAGGGGAAGTCGACGTCTATCCATTCACTCCAGGAGCAGACTTCGGGTTCACAGGCCGTGGTGGAGTAGGTGGTGGTGGAGCTCACGCTGGGGATGTAGGTGGTAGGTGTCGGCGTGGGGCTGGTGGTGCTGGTGTAGGTTTGCGATGTGGTTTCTGAGGAGGTGGGCAGCGTGGTGGAGGAGTAGGCCGTGGAGGTGGAGGTGGTGACTGTGGTGGAGGTTGGAGTGCTCTGGGTGGTGGTGGTGGTGGGGCTGGTGGTGTACAGGGGGCTGATGGCAGGGCAATTGTAGTTTGGCCGGCAGCAGCGGACGCGGATCCTGTAGTTGAGGCACATCTTAAATTTGCCAGTCTGGTCCTCATTCTTGCAGACCAGCCCGAAGTGGACGTCGCATTGCACGACCTGTCCGATGTTTTGGATGGGAACCTCGGGGTAGTCCTCCGCCTGGCACTCGATTTCCTTTGGATGTTGACAGATTTCCTTGCCGGCGGCTCGGATTCGCTGGTAGGTTTCAAAGTCTCCCTGGTTGGGCCCAGAGGAGGGGACATCGACGTCGATCCATTCACTCCAGGAGCAGACCTCGGGTTCACAGGCCGTGGTGGAGTAGGTGGTGCTGGAGCTCACGCTGGGGATGTAGATGGTAGGTGTCGGCGTGGGGCTGGTGGTGCTGGTGTAGGTTTGCGATGTGGTTTCTGAGGAGGTGGGCAGTGTGGTGGAGGAGTAGGCCGTGGAGGTGGAGGTGGTGACTGTGGTGGAGGTTGGAGTGCTCTGGGTGGTGGTGGTGGTGGGGTTGGTGGTGTACAGGGGGCTGATGGCAGGGCAATTGTAGTTTGGCCGGCAGCAGCGGACGCGGATCCTGTAGTTGAGGCACATCTTAAATTTGCCAGTCTGGTCCTCATTCTTGCAGACCAGCCCAAAGTGGACGTCGCATTGCACGACCTGTCCGATGTTTTGGATGGGAACCTCGGGGTAGTCCTCCGCCTGGCACTCGATTTCCTTTGGATGTTGACAGATTTCCTTGCCGGCGGCTCGGATTCGCTGGTAGGTTTCAAAGTCTCCCTCGTTGGGCCCTGAGGAGGGGAAGTCGACGTCTATCCATTCACTCCAGGAGCAGACTTCGGGTTCACAGGCCGTGGTGGAGTAGGTGGTGCTGGAGCTCACGCTGGGGATGTAGATGGTAGGTGTCGGCGTGGGGCTGGTGGTGCTGGTGTAGGTTTGCGATGTGGTTTCTGAGGAGGTGGGCAGTGTGGTGGAGGAGTAGGCCGTGGAGGTGGAGGTGGTGACTGTGGTGGAGGTTGGAGTGCTCTGGGTGGTGGTGGTGGTGGGGTTGGTGGTGTACAGGGGGCTGATGGCAGGGCAATTGTAGTTTGGCCGGCAGCAGCGGACGCGGATCCTGTAGTTGAGGCACATCTTAAATTTGCCAGTCTGGTCCTCATTCTTGCAGACCAGCCCAAAGTGGACGTCGCATTGCACGACCTGTCCGATGTTTTGGATGGGAACCTCGGGGTAGTCCTCCGCCTGGCACTCGATTTCCTTTGGATGTTGACAGATTTCCTTGCCGGCGGCTCGGATTCGCTGGTAGGTTTCAAAGTCTCCCTCGTTGGGCCCTGAGGAGGGGAAGTCGACGTCTATCCATTCACTCCAGGAGCAGACTTCGGGTTCACAGGCCGTGGTGGAGTAGGTGGTGGTGGAGCTCACGCTGGGGATGTAGATGGTAGGTGTCGGCGTGGGGCTGGTGGTGCTGGTGTAGGTTTGCGATGTGGTTTCTGAGGAGGTGGGCAGCGTGGTGGAGGAGTAGGCCGTGGAGGTGGAGGTGGTGACTGTGGTTGAGGTTGGAGTGCTCTGGGTGGTGGTGGTGGTGGGGCTGGTGGTGTACAGGGGGCTGATGGCTGGGCAATTGTAGTTTGGCCGGCAGCAGCGGACGCGGATCCTGTAGTTGAGGCACATCTTAAATTTGCCAGTCTGGTCCTCATTGTTGCAGACCAGCCCGAAGTGGACGTCGCATTGCACGACCTGTCCGATGTTTTGGATGGGAACCTCGGGGTAGTCCTCCGCCTGGCACTCGATTTCCTTTGGATGTTGACAGATTTCCTTGCCGGCGGCTCGGATTCGCTGGTAGGTTTCAAAGTCTCCCTGGCTGGGCCCCGAGGAGGGGACATCGACGTCGATCCATTCACTCCAGAAGCAGAGCTCGGGTTCACAGGCCGTGGTGGAGTAGGTGGCGGTGGAGCTCACGCTGGGAATGTAGGTGGTAGGTGTCGGCGTGGGGCTGGTGGTGCTGGTGTAGGTTTGCGATGTGGTTTCTGAGGAGGTGGGCAGCGTGGTGGAGGAGTAGGCCGTGGAGGTGGAGGTGGTGACTGTGGTGGAGGTTGGAGTGCTCTGGGTGGTGGTGGTGGTGGGGCTGGTGGTGTACAGGGGGCTGATGGCTGGGCAATTGTAGTTTGGCCGGCAGCAGCGGACGCGGATCCTGTAGTTGAGGCACATCTTAAATTTGCCAGTCTGGTCCTCATTCTTGCAGACCAGCCCGAAGTGGACGTCGCATTGCACGACCTGTCCGATGTTTTGGATGGGAACCTCGGGGTAGTCCTCCGCCTGGCACTCGATTTCCTTTGGATGTTGACAGATTTCCTTGCCGGCGGCTCGGATTCGCTGGTAGGTTTCAAAGTCTCCCTGGTTGGGCCCCGAGGAGGGGACATCGACGTCGATCCATTCACTCCAGGAGCAGAGCTCGGGTTCACAGGCCGTGGTGGAGTAGGTGGTGGTGGAGCTCACGCTGGGGATGTAGATGGTAGGTGTCGGCGTGGGGCTGGTGGTGCTGGTGTAGGTTTGCGATGTGGTTTCTGAGGAGGTGGGCAGCGTGGTGGAGGAGTAGGCCGTGGAGGTGGAGGTGGTGACTGTGGTGGAGGTTGGAGTGCTCTGGGTGGTGGTGGTGGTGGGGTTGGTGGTGTACAGGGGGCTGATGGCAGGGCAATTGTAGTTTGGCCGGCAGCAGCGGACGCGGATCCTGTAGTTGAGGCACATCTTAAATTTGCCAGTCTGGTCCTCATTGTTGCAGACCAGCCCGAAGTGGACGTCGCATTGCACGACCTGTCCGATGTTTTGGATGGGAACCTCGGGGTAGTCCTCCGCCTGGCACTCGATTTCCTTTGGATGTTGACAGATTTCCTTGCCGGCGGCTCGGATTCGCTGGTAGGTTTCAAAGTCTCCCTGGCTGGGCCCCGAGGAGGGCAAGTCGACGTCTATCCATTCACTCCAGGAGCAGACTTCGGGTTCACAGGCCGTGGTGGAGTAGGTGGTGGTGGAGCTCACGCTGGGGATGTAGATGGTAGGTGTCGGCGTGGGGCTGGTGGTGCTGGTGTAGGTTTGCGATGTGGTTTCTGAGGAGGTGGGCAGCGTGGTGGAGGAGTAGGCCGTGGAGGTGGAGGTGGTGACTGTGGTGGAGGTTGGAGTGCTCTGGGTGGTGGTGGTGGTGGGGCTGGTGGTGTACAGGGGGCTGATGGCTGGGCAATTGTAGTTTGGCTGGCAGCAGCGGACGCGGATCCTGTAGTTGAGGCACATCTTAAATTTGCCAGTCTGGTCCTCATTCTTGCAGACCAGCCCGAAGTGGACGTCGCATTGCACGACCTGTCCGATGTTTTGGATGGGAACCTCGGGGTAGTCCTCAGCCTGGCACTCGATTTCCTTTGGATGTTGACAGATTTCCTTGCCGGCGGCTCGGATTCGCTGGTAGGTTTCAAAGTCTCCCTGGTTGGGCCCCGAGGAGGGGACATCGACGTCGATCCATTCACTCCAGGAGCAGAGCTCGGGTTCACAGGCCGTGGTGGAGTAGGTGGCGGTGGAGCTCACGCTGGGGATGTAGATGGTAGGTGTCGGCGTGGGGCTGGTGGTGCTGGTGTAGGTTTGCGATGTGGTTTCTGAGGAGGTGGGCAGCGTGGTGGAGGAGTAGGCCGTGGAGGTGGAGGTGGTGACTGTGGTGGAGGTTGGAGTGCTCTGGGTGGTGGTGGTGGTGGGGCTGGTGGTGTACAGGGGGCTGATGGCTGGGCAATTGTAGTTTGGCCGGCAGCAGCGGACGCGGATCCTGTAGTTGAGGCACATCTTAAATTTGCCAGTCTGGTCCTCATTCTTGCAGACCAGCCCGAAGTGGACGTCGCATTGCACGACCTGTCCGATGTTTTGGATGGGAACCTCGGGGTAGTCCTCAGCCTGGCACTCGATTTCCTTTGGATGTTGACAGATTTCCTTGCCGGCGGCTCGGATTCGCTGGTAGGTTTCAAAGTCTCCCTGGTTGGGCCCCGAGGAGGGGGAGTCGACGTCTATCCATTCACTCCAGGAGCAGACTTCGGGTTCACAGGCCGTGGTTGAGTAGGTGGTGGTGGAGCTCACACTGGGGATGTAGATGGTAGGTGTCGGCGTGGGGCTGGTGGTGCTGGTGTAGGTTTGCGATGTGGTTTCTGAGGAGGTGGGCAGCGTGGTGGAGGAGTAGGCCGTGGAGGTGGAGGTGGTGACTGTGGTGGAGGTTGGAGTGCTCTGGGTGGTGGTGGTGGTGGGGCTGGTGGTGTACAGGGGGCTGATGGCTGGGCAATTGTAGTTTGGCCGACAGCAGCGGACGCGGATCCTGTAGTTGAGGCACATCTTAAATTTGCCAGTCTGGTCCTCATTCTTGCAGACCAGCCCGAAGTGGACGTCGCATTGCACGACCTGTCCGATGTTTTGGATGGGAACCTCGGGGTAGTCCTCAGCCTGGCACTCGATTTCCTTTGGATGTTGACAGATTTCCTTGCCGGCGGCTCGGATTCGCTGGTAGGTTTCAAAGTCTCCCTGGCTGGGCCCCGAGGAGGGGAAGTCGACGTCTATCCATTCACTCCAGGAGCAGACTTCGGGTTCACAGGCCGTGGTGGAGTAGGTGGTGGTGGAGCTCACACTGGGGATGTAGATGGTAGGTGTCGGCGTGGGGCTGGTGGTGCTGGTGTAGGTTTGCGATGTGGTTTCTGAGGAGGTGGGCAGCGTGGTGGAGGAGTAGGCCGTGGAGGTGGAGGTGGTGACTGTGGTGGAGGTTGGAGTGCTCTGGGTGGTGGTGGTGGTGGGGCTGGTGGTGTACAGGGGGCTGATGGCTGGGCAATTGTAGTTTGGCCGACAGCAGCGGACGCGGATCCTGTAGTTGAGGCACATCTTAAATTTGCCAGTCTGGTCCTCATTCTTGCAGACCAGCCCGAAGTGGACGTCGCATTGCACGACCTGTCCGATGTTTTGGATAGGAACCTCGGGGTAGTCCTCCGCCTGGCACTCGATTTCCTTTGGATGTTGACAGATTTCCCTGCCGGCGGCTCGGATTCGCTGGTAGGTTTCAAAGTCTCCCTGGTTGGGCCCCGAGGAGGGGAAGTCGACGTCTATCCATTCACTCCAGGAGCAGACTTCGGGTTCACAGGCCGTGGTGGAGTAGGTGGTGGTGGAGCTCACGCTGGGGATGTAGATGGTAGGTGTCGGCGTGGGGCTGGTGGTGCTGGTGTAGGTTTGCGATGTGGTTTCTGAGGAGGTGGGCAGTGTGGTGGAGGAGTAGGCCGTGGAGGTGGAGGTGGTGACTGTGGTGGAGGTTGGAGTGCTCTGGGTGGTGGTGGTGGTGGGGCTGGTGGTGTACAGGGGCATAATGGCAGGGCAATTGTAGTTTGGCCGGCAGCAGCGGACGCGGATCCTGTAGTTGAGGCACATCTTAAATTTGCCAGTCTGGTCCTCATTCTTGCAGACCAGCCCGAAGTGGACGTCGCATTGCACGACCTGTCCGATGTTTTGGATGGGAACCTCGGGGTAGTCCTCCGCCTGGCACTCGATTTCCTTTGGATGTTGACAGATTTCCTTGCCGGCGGCTCGGATTCGCTGGTAGGTTTCAAAGTCTCCCTGGTTGGGCCCCGAGGAGGGGACATCGACATCGATCCATTCACTCCAGGAGCAGAGCTCGGGTTCACAGGCCGTGGTGGAGTAGGTGGCGGTGGAGCTCACGCTGGGAATGTAGGTGGTAGGTGTCGGCGTGGGGCTGGTGGTGCTGGTGTAGGTTTGCGATGTGGTTTCTGAGGAGGTGGGCAGCGTGGTGGAGGAGTAGGCCGTGGAGGTGGAGGTGGTGACTGTGGGGGAGGTTGGAGTGCTCTGGGTGGTGGTGGTGGTGGGGCTGGTGGTGTACAGGGGGCTGATGGCTGGGCAATTGTAGTTTGGCCGGCAGCAGCGGACGCGGATCCTGTAGTTGAGGCACATCTTAAATTTGCCAGTCTGGTCCTCATTCTTGCAGACCAGCCCGAAGTGGACGTCGCATTGCACGACCTGTCCGATGTTTTGGATGGGAACCTCGGGGTAGTCCTCCGCCTGGCACTCGATTTCCTTTGGATGTTGACAGATTTCCTTGCCGGCGGCTCGGATTCGCTGGTAGGTTTCAAAGTCTCCCTGGCTGGGCCCCGAGGAGGGGAAGTCGACGTCTATCCATTCACTCCAGGAGCAGACTTCGGGTTCACAGGCCGTGGTGGAGTAGGTGGTGGTGGAGCTCACACTGGGGATGTAGATGGTAGGTGTCGGCGTGGGGCTGGTGGTGCTGGTGTAGGTTTGCGATGTGGTTTCTGAGGAGGTGGGCAGCGTGGTGGAGGAGTAGGCCGTGGAGGTGGAGGTGGTGACTGTGGTGGAGGTTGGAGTGCTCTGGGTGGTGGTGGTGGTGGGGCTGGTGGTGTACAGGGGGCTGATGGCTGGGCAATTGTAGTTTGGCCGACAGCAGCGGACGCGGATCCTGTAGTTGAGGCACATCTTAAATTTGCCAGTCTGGTCCTCATTCTTGCAGACCAGCCCGAAGTGGACGTCGCATTGCACGACCTGTCCGATGTTTTGGATGGGAACCTCGGGGTAGTCCTCAGCCTGGCACTCGATTTCCTTTGGATGTTGACAGATTTCCTTGCCGGCGGCTCGGATTCGCTGGTAGGTTTCAAAGTCTCCCTGGCTGGGCCCCGAGGAGGGGAAGTCGACGTCTATCCATTCACTCCAGGAGCAGACTTCGGGTTCACAGGCCGTGGTGGAGTAGGTGGTGGTGGAGCTCACGCTGGGGATGTAGATGGTAGGTGTCGGCGTGGGGCTGGTGGTGCTGGTGTAGGTTTGCGATGTGGTTTCTGAGGAGGTGGGCAGTGTGGTGGAGGAGTAGGCCGTGGAGGTGGAGGTGGTGACTGTGGTGGAGGTTGGAGTGCTCTGGGTGGTGGTGGTGGTGGGGCTGGTGGTGTACAGGGGCATAATGGCAGGGCAATTGTAGTTTGGCCGGCAGCAGCGGACGCGGATCCTGTAGTTGAGGCACATCTTAAATTTGCCAGTCTGGTCCTCATTCTTGCAGACCAGCCCGAAGTGGACGTCGCATTGCACGACCTGTCCGATGTTTTGGATGGGAACCTCGGGGTAGTCCTCCGCCTGGCACTCGATTTCCTTTGGATGTTGACAGATTTCCTTGCCGGCGGCTCGGATTCGCTGGTAGGTTTCAAAGTCTCCCTGGTTGGGCCCCGAGGAGGGGACATCGACATCGATCCATTCACTCCAGGAGCAGAGCTCGGGTTCACAGGCCGTGGTGGAGTAGGTGGCGGTGGAGCTCACGCTGGGAATGTAGGTGGTAGGTGTCGGCGTGGGGCTGGTGGTGCTGGTGTAGGTTTGCGATGTGGTTTCTGAGGAGGTGGGCAGCGTGGTGGAGGAGTAGGCCGTGGAGGTGGAGGTGGTGACTGTGGGGGAGGTTGGAGTGCTCTGGGTGGTGGTGGTGGTGGGGCTGGTGGTGTACAGGGGGCTGATGGCTGGGCAATTGTAGTTTGGCCGGCAGCAGCGGACGCGGATCCTGTAGTTGAGGCACATCTTAAATTTGCCAGTCTGGTCCTCATTCTTGCAGACCAGCCCGAAGTGGACGTCGCATTGCACGACCTGTCCGATGTTTTGGATGGGAACCTCGGGGTAGTCCTCCGCCTGGCACTCGATTTCCTTTGGATGTTGACAGATTTCCTTGCCGGCGGCTCGGATTCGCTGGTAGGTTTCAAAGTCTCCCTGGTTGGGCCCCGAGGAGGGGACATCGACGTCGATCCATTCACTCCAGGAGCAGACCTCGGGTTCACAGGCCGTGGTGGAGTAGGTGGTGGTGGAGCTCACGCTGGGGATGTAGGTGGTAGGTGTCGGCGTGGGGCTGGTGGTGCTGGTGTAGGTTTGCGATGTGGTTTCTGAGGAGGTGGGCAACGTGGTGGAGGAGTAGGCCGTGGAGGTGGAGGTGGTGACTGTGGGGGAGGTTGGAGTGCTCTGGGTGGTGGTGGTGGTGGGGCTGGTGGTGTACAGGGGGCTGATGGCTGGGCAATTGTAGTTTGGCCGGCAGCAGCGGACGCGGATCCTGTAGTTGAGGCACATCTTAAATTTGCCAGTCTGGTCCTCATTCTTGCAGACCAGCCCGAAGTGGACGTCGCATTGCACGACCTGTCCGATGTTTTGGATGGGAACCTCGGGGTAGTCCTCCGCCTGGCACTCGATTTCCTTTGGATGTTGACAGATTTCCTTGCCGGCGGCTCGGATTCGCTGGTAGGTTTCAAAGTCTCCCTGGCTGGGCCCCGAGGAGGGGAAGTCGACGTCTATCCATTCACTCCAGGAGCAGACTTCGGGTTCACAGGCCGTGGTGGAGTAGGTGGTGGTGGAGCTCACGCTGGGGATGTAGATGGTAGGTGTCGGCGTGGGGCTGGTGGTGCTGGTGTAGGTTTGCGATGTGGTTTCTGAGGAGGTGGGCAGCCTGGTGGAGGAGTAGGCCGTGGAGGTGGAGGTGGTGACTGTGGTGGAGGTTGGAGTGCTCTGGGTGGTGGTGGTGGTGGGGCTGGTGGTGTACAGGGGGCTGATGGCTGGGCAATTGTAGTTTGGCCGGCAGCAGCGGACGCGGATCCTGTAGTTGAGGCACATCTTAAATTTGCCAGTCTGGTCCTCATTCTTGCAGACCAGCCCGAAGTGGACGTCGCATTGCACGACCTGTCCGATGTTTTGGATGGGAACCTCGGGGTAGTCCTCCGCCTGGCACTCGATTTCCTTTGGATGTTGACAGATTTCCTTGCCGGCGGCTCGGATTCGCTGGTAGGTTTCAAAGTCTCCCTGGTTGGGCCCCGAGGAGGGGACATCGACGTCGATCCATTCACTCCAGGAGCAGAGCTCGGGTTCACAGGCCGTGGTGGAGTAGGTGGTGGTGGAGCTCACGCTGGGGATGTAGGTGGTAGGTGTCGGCGTGGGGCTGGTGGTGCTGGTGTAGGTTTGCGATGTGGTTTCTGAGGAGGTGGGCAGTGTGGTGGAGGAGTAGGCCGTGGAGGTGGAGGTGGTGACTGTGGTGGAGGTTGGAGTGCTCTGGGTGGTGGTGGTGGTGGGGCTGGTGGTGTACAGGGGGCTGATGGCAGGGCAATTGTAGTTTGGGCGGCAGCAGCGGACGCGGATCCTGTAGTTGAGGCACATCTTAAATTTGCCAGTCTGGTCCTCATTCTTGCAGACCAGCCCGAAGTGGACGTCGCATTGCACGACCTGTCCGATGTTTTGGATGGGAACCTCGGGGTAGTCCTCCGCCTGGCACTCGATTTCCTTTGGATGTTGACAGATTTCCCTGCCGGCGGCTCGGATTCGCTGGTAGGTTTCAAAGTCTCCCTGGCTGGGCCCCGAGGAGGGCAAGTCGACGTCTATCCATTCACTCCAGGAGCAGACTTCGGGTTCACAGGCCGTGGTGGAGTAGGTGGTGGTGGAGCTCACGCTGGGGATGTAGATGGTAGGTGTCGGCGTGGGGCTGGTGGTGCTGGTGTAGGTTTGCGATGTGGTTTCTGAGGAGGTGGGCAGCCTGGTGGAGGAGTAGGCCGTGGAGGTGGAGGTGGTGACTGTGGTGGAGGTTGGAGTGCTCTGGGTGGTGGTGGTGGTGGGGCTGGTGGTGTACAGGGGCATAATGGCAGGGCAATTGTAGTTTGGCCGGCAGCAGCGGACGCGGATCCTGTAGTTGAGGCACATCTTAAATTCGCCAGTCTGGTCCTCATTCTTGCAGACCAGCCCGAAGTGGACGTCGCATTGCACGACCTGTCCGATGTTTTGGATGGGAACCTCGGGGTAGTCCTCCGCCTGGCACTCGATTTCCTTTGGATGTTGACAGATTTCCTTGCCGGCGGCTCGGATTCGCTGGTAGGTTTCAACGTCTCCCTGGTTGGGCCCCGAGGAGGGGAAGTCGACGTCTATCCATTCACTCCAGGAGCAGACTTCGGGTTCACAGGCCGTGGTAGAGTAGGTGGTGCTGGAGGTCATGCTGGGAACGGATATGCTTGTTGTTGTTTTCATTTTTGTCTGTGTTATTGGTTGTGTTGTAGTTCTTGTATGAATATATTGTGTTTCTGGTTGTGTCATTGATGTTGTGGTTGTCTTATGCTTGGTTTGTAAGTGTGGTGTGGTTGATTCTTCCGTGGATGATGTACTTGGAGGCGTTGAAGACATCGATGTACTTGTTGATATTGTTGTTGTATGGGTTGCTGTAGTTGTATTGCACGGTACTGTTATGTTTTCACAGCATTTAAATCGTATTTTATAATTATAGCAGATCGGTGGTAATTGATCTTTATTGTAGCATATGAGTCCTTCCTCTTT
This sequence comes from Patagioenas fasciata, assembly GCF_037038585.1. NCBI lineage: Eukaryota > Metazoa > Chordata > Aves > Columbiformes > Columbidae > Patagioenas > Patagioenas fasciata. The sequence goes on from NC_092524.1 coordinate 17,975,409, forward strand.
ATTACATGTTATGTGTTGCTCCAGTAGTGGATATGGTGTATTAGGAAACCTTACTGCTCTGCATTCAACACCCTTTCTGTTATCACAAACTTTGTATCCCTTTTTTTCAATGTTCTGAATTGTATCAAAGTCTCCGTCATTGTATCCAGACCCTGGATAACTGGCATCATACCACGGTGACCAGTAACATTCTTCTTTAGTACAAAGGGATGTTGTTGATGGGGAAGCGGTGACAGGCTTTGTCATTTCAGTTGTGGTTGTGGTTTCTTCTTTTGTGGCTGAAGGTATGAATGTTGTACTTTCTGAAGTTGTAATAGCTGGTGATGTTGTGGTCGCTGAAAATGATGTAGTTTCTGAATGTGTCGTGTAAGAACATGGTACAAAAACACAGCATAAGATTCTGATTTCATAGTTGTTGCACATCATGGAAATTTGATCTTTGTTGTAACATATAAGCCCAGTTGTTTTACTGCATTCTACTTTTTGGCCAAGGTCTTTCAGAGGTATATCTGGGAATTTCTCTGCTCTACATTGAACAGCCCGTGGAGCTTTACAGACTTCGTAACCTTTAGATCTCAAATCATCAAAGGTTTCAAAATCTCCACCATCGTAGCCAGGGATCTGCAGGCTCCCGTCATACCATTCTGACCATTCACAGACTTCATGAACACATACTGATGTAGTTGGTGACACTTTGAAAGAAAAAAAAGAAGAAACCACAAAACTTAGAATAAATTTCTGTAAATATTTTCTTTTTTTTTAAATGGGCTGAAGATTTTACTAAGATCATTTACTTGCATTCTGAGCCTATAGGGCATCAGTTTAGTGTACTTATAATTTAATATGAAATAGAACAATAAATCTATTACCCAGCAATTCAATATACTGACATGCTTGGAACTTTCAGTTCCAAAGACAACGCCACTGATCTTTTACAAAGTGCTTAAATACGTTTTAGGTATAATTTATACACATTGGGGGGGCGGGGGGGGGGGGAGGGGGAATCTCACTTTATTTTTGCATTAGATTCAGTGTATTTCCTTGGTTTTTACCTTACTTGAATATTTGCTAGTATATCTGGAGTGTCAAAGCCTGAATTTTCATCCAGTGGAAAGTCTATGTGTCAAGATTCATGGGTACTTTTTTTGTTCCATATGAGTTGACTCCTCATGTAATATGCTGGATTGTTTTTTTCCATTTCAAGTAAAAGATGTCTAATGCAGTATTATTAGCTCTCCTACACTTCGTACTTCAGCTCTGGTCTTAAAAAACCATTTATTGGTTGGAGAGCAGTCCATAAGCTTTTGCAGGTGGTTTCTCATTATGTAGTGGCTGGAGAACGCCTAATGAATTCCAGCAGTATTGATGGTTTTTGTGATTTCAAAACTTGAAGTTTGAAATTTTATGCTGAATACTTATTTCATTAAAGAACATGTGCACATTGTATTTAGAGACTACCAACCCGAAGAATGCTGAACAGGAAATCTAGAAATGAAAATTTCAGTATCTCAGTGTCAATATCTGGGCAATCCACTTAGTACTGTCATTATAAATACCATGAAACATACCAGGAATTTTACAGATAATAATAATTTTGTAATTTAATAAGAAAAATAATGAATTATTCATTCAGTAAAGGTTATTCTAGATACAGAAATAGTTCCACATAATAAATCTGATACTGTTTCTTTATTGTTCACTATGAAGATAAGCAAATTAATAGTCTCAAAGCAGTATGTAATGGTTTTCATTTGGGGGTTTCAGAAGTGGTTTTATTTTCTGTGTTTATTTTCTTGTGTTAGTTTGGTTACCAAATATTGTCTGAAACCAAATGCTAATAACAAATGAGACTTACTGTCATCTATTTTGAGGTTGTATATGTTAATTTATGTTGTAAATGCAGGCATAGTTTAGTATCTATGTTTTACTCACTAATGAACAGAATATGCTCTTATGGGCTATAAACAATGTACCTGTGGAAGTAGTGGCAGGTGGTGTAGTGCTGAAGTGAAATGTTGTTGCTGTTGTGGGTGTTGTTGAGATTGGACATTCATAGACAACCCTTTGAAGCGTTCCGTTGGAACCACAGGTTGCAACAATACACCCTCCTGTGCCATCTGTAGTATTATAGATCACATCTTGATAGTTGTATTTCTCTCCCTCATAAATGCAGGCACATTCTGTAAATCAAAAGAGAGTGTTATTCCTTGATATCTGAAACACAGAGCAGAGTACCTCGAATACATTCTGATCAGATAAAAACAACTTTGTCAACATACCATGTTCATCATATTTGCATTTTTTCCCATAATTTGTGCATTCACTGGAAAAGAGAAAAAAGGAGACAATTAATTGGTTCATGATATTGTTTCATTTTTTTCTATTGATGCTTTGCTATTCATACTATGTTTAAATGTAGAAAGACCCTGTCTTCTCTGAGTTAGAGACTCAGTTCTGCTGTACAAATTCAGGTTAGGCAGGATTGTTCAGTTTTCTGGTAAGAAAGGCAACCCTTCTATGGCACCATACTAAACATGCAATACCCTCATTGGTGCTTTTGGAGGCTGGGCAAAGGTGTGGAGAAGGGTGTTTTGAAATGTGCTTATCTCCCTGATAGGTACACTTATTTTCTGAAAGGACAAATGCAGTAACCGTATCATTTGAGAAATGATCAGTGCATCACAGATGTTGAGGTTCCTACACAGAGAATTTCCATCAGCTTTCCAAAATGTGCAAGAATGCAATCTATTTTAAAGGGAATTTATCTATTATCTGTTACGAAGTGGATCTTAATATATCTGTTTACAGCTACTAAGGGCATCTGTACACTGAATAATCTTAAATATAGATACGTATTTAACAGCTTATGTTTAGTGCAGTTAATGACGTAGACTATGCAGGCAAAGCTATCTATGCACTGTAAAATGTGCCATGAAAGTCGGGTTTGCTCAAATGCGCTTTGTGCTAAGCTCTTTACCATTCTGGCTGCAGAGCTTACACTAGCTAATTTAAAGGTATCTTAGAACAGGTGTTAACTGTTTCACAACTGGTTCTGCTAACTTTGTGCTATTTGATAGAAGACGTAGTAGCACTTGTCCGAACACATCATCATTTCTGCCCAGAATGTGCAGTAATACTTGCTGACTGTTGCAAATATGCAAATACCAGTAAAATAATAGAAACAAGCTCAAAACACTGAAGATTAGTTGCCTACTGACTTCTAAATAATTTTACATAATGATTTTAGGGATATCTTAATAAAAATTCTGACTATCGTCATAACCATTATTATTTTAATTTGTTTTACTTAATAACAATAATAATAATTTAAAAGTACTTTCATAAGAATACAGAATAAGGGGCAAATTAATCTCTCTATGGTAAAATTTTTCACTACATCATCATTTAAGTTCTTATGAAGACAAGAAAATGAGGCATTATTCAGCAGCCTATGACTGTCCTAGCTCCTGTTGGCAAACAAAGAACTTAATGCATGATGAATTATGTTCCACAACTTTAAAGACAAGATTTAAAAATTTTTACTAATCCTACCATGACTGACAATTCTGCTTTGAAGGCATCTGCATTCCTGTTTTGTAATTTTTTCCGTTTTCAAAACAACCACAATTAGAAACACAAGTCATGGTTTCTTCATCAAAATAGGGCTTATTCTTTGGACAGTGTGGATAGCAACCTGCAGTAAAAAAAAAAAATGACAGTTGTGTTGACACTAGCTCTTTCACAAGTAGAAGTAGCTCTATGTTCTGGTATTTGCTGTACCCAAATTATTTCACATGGTACGTGGAATTTCATACTCTGTTACTGATATTCTTTTGACTGCACATTAAGCTTTGGAGCATTTTGTCCTCATCTTCACTTCAAACAAGCTCATGATCCATCAGGGAGTAAGATAATAATTAGGAAATCTCTTATAATTTCTATTATAATAATGTAATAGAGTAATATAATTTTAAAAAATCATATTGCATTTTAGTTGTTTATAAGTAGAACAAGATATGCATAATTATGTTTACCTTCCAAACCTCTCAACTCATGAAGGCAGTTCCCGCTTGGATTATTGCAGGTCTTCATACATGGGGCTCCACATGGTTTGTAGTGCCACTCACATTCACCTTGTGGATTGTAGTAATCGCAGAACAGAGCTACAAGAGGGAGAAATGTCAGAAAAAGGCTTTTGATCTTTTTGCTTCACAGTCTTTCAGTTTTGCTGGGTAAAAATCCAAAGTGATCAGTATAATCACTTAGGTGGTTAACAGTATATTGTCTAATTTCTAATTCTTACATTTCTACCACCTTTTGACACCAATGAAGTTACAAAACATAAAATATCAAGCACAGAAAAAAATCATTTAATTGAATCACTGATTTTAGTTAGCATGCATTAACATTTATTTACATTTAGTCTGATGTAGCCAGGTGGGAGTGTAATATAATAGTATTATGATACTGTAGTTCATGACTGACAAGTAAATCAGACACTAAAGACACCACTGGTAAAGTTACTATCAATGGTTTCATTTTAAGAGGGTAGATGATTGACTTCCAGTGATTTATCCGATTTGCTTCATGGTGCATTTTTTTGCTGCTTTTAGAATACAGCAGCGCATCTTATAAATACAATTCTATCCTTCTCTCTTTTTTCATTCTACTTGTTTTTGTTTTTTTTCTTCTCTGTTTCTTTTCCTTCTGGACCTCTTCAAAAAGTAGTAGAGTAAGACTCACGACAAATAGACGGGGTTCTCCATGAAACGCAGATGTCCAGCTCATTGCACGCTTGAGCATAGGCAGCTACTGCTGTACAGAAACATTCGCAGTCTCCTCCAGTGTCGCAGGCACAAGCATCATCCACACATGCTTGATAATATTCATTTGGTTCAACCTGTTGGAAAAAACATTTGAGTTTTCATGCACTTGTCCTATTTCAAAAGGCATTCACTGTACTAAAAAAGCTGAATAAAATATCTGAAACTGACAACTCTGTATGTGTGAGAAAGATAAGAAAGGAAGAAGCCCTGAGAATACTTTAAAAATTCAAGAGGAAAATGTATAATATTACTAATAAGTCATAATGCTAAGAACTATTTGATGTTGAAGATCCATTTGCAGGAAGAATACTGTTAATTACTACAAGCTAGCACACACTCATATCTATCAGGTGGCTGATATTGTAGATTAGTAGAAATGGATACCATTAGAAAATAGACATATTGTGAAATTTATCTGTGATTGTCCTTTCTTTTTAAACCAAACAAACCAGCCAAACAAAAAAACACTATAAATTTATTTAGTGTAGTCATTCAAGGCACAAGTTGGAAAAAAAAAAAAGTGAAAATACTTTCTATGCAGTCTCTCTGAAACTTGGTCCAACTTCATTTTGTCAAGTACAACAAAATGTATTTCAGTGTATTTTTCAGCTATCCCACATCGAAATTACAGTAATCTCTGACTCAAGAGAATTTCAGAGTGAAGTTTTTGTCATACCTGGGAGTGACATTTCGCAAACACTTCACTGGTAATGATGCTGCATTGCTTCTGTGCCCAGGCTTTCCTGTATGGGTTCGCAGTGCATGGATCCTTGGTAGGATTGGCATTTGGGCAACTAGAAGACACTTTCCAGCTATTGGCAAACTCCAGTACATTTCCTACCACAGACTGACTACGAGTAGTGAAGTCATTATTTCCATTGCCATCATAGTTTCCGCAAAGTCCACAGACATTTCCCTGAGGAGGATAAACACAAAATGACAAAGGTCAGTAAGGTACAGTTTCTCAGTATCTGTGAGTAACAGAGTGAATCTTATTTAAGATTATTGGGACCTCTTCAATAACAGTTTTGGATGTTTTCATAAAATACCTTTAACGAAGAGATGTCTTTAATTCCTTGTTAGGAAGAATAAGGATCTGAAGAAGAGTAGACTCATGGCTTTTGTTCTTAGCATCGAACTAATTGATTTTATCTAACATAATTTAAGCAAAAGTGTAGTACACAATCTAAGTCAACACTACAAGGATAATAATATGCAATCACTGCTCTTTCCATCTTCAGGTTGCAACCTAAATTTCCATTTTTTCTCTGAGAGTTAGCATGAATATGTTTCAGAAATAATTTTACCCAGGTTTTGGATTTTAAAATGTACCTGAAAGCTGGGACTAAGTTTGATGAATATACTGGTTTTCCTGTCCCACATGAGTATCAGGCCAACAGTAGTGTCAACCACCAGGTAAATGCCCATGGAACGGATTTGGAATGGCATTTTTCCTCCAGGTGTCCTTTGAATGACATCAGAGTGTCCATCACTGAGTACCAGTTCATAGTTCTAGGATAGGAAAAGAGCAATTTAGAAGCCAATTTGAAAAGTCACCTATTGAACAGAGTTTTATATATCACCAGTAACTGTGATTGACATTATAACTCTATTACCATCAAAATTATTCTATTTAACAACCTTGTGTTAAGCAATTTATCTTCAGAATTCCCCCCTTTGCTTTCTCTACCAGAGAGCAGAATCGTTGCCAGTGAGCAAAGAAATGTAGTAACATTTTCACTGTCTCGGAGGATACTTTTATGATGTAGTCTGGGACACCTTGTTTCATCCTTCTGGCACATTAAACTTGGGGTACAACTTATTAAAGAAAATACTTACCCCCAGAAAAACTTTAATAGACTTAGAGCAGGTGGTTCCTGTAGTACCGCATGGAATATTCTCAGTGATAACTCTGAAGGTTCCCTGATTCACACCTTGTTGACCACAGTAGTTCTGAAACAGGTGAATGATATTCAGTGTTAACTATGCTGAATGGTCATAGGTAAAATGCAAGGTACTTCGATAGTGCGAAGATTTGGAAAGGACTCTGTTACCTGAATCAGAACATATTCACAGTCTCCTTCAAAATCAAAGCGTTTGCCGTCAAAGGTGGTGTAATGCCCATCTCCATAAACAGAACAGGTTTCCAGGCAAGGTTCCTGGGAGCAGTGCCATTTTCTGTTTCTACATGTGCTACATAAGCCAAAAAGAACTCCAAATGTAAAAACCAGACATACACACGATAAAGCTATATATACATTCCTGCATGTACATCAATCTAATTTTAAAATGTGACAAGCCTATAATGAAAAAATAAGGTTTTCTTATTCTCAGAAATGCATCACAGCTCAAAATGCTATTCATGATGTCATGAAAAATTTGGATTAGAAAATACTTTAAATCTTTCACGCTTCCAAATCTTGTTGGATGTATTGACATGTAGAGATTGCCTGCAAGGAAAAATCTTTGCAATTTCTGTGCTGTGTGCCACTGTACAAAACAGACAGAACTTGCTTTTTAGATACTAAGAGGATCCTCTTACATAGGATTCCTTCCTATAAATCTTGCTACTAGTGTGAAATGCTGTAATTCACCTAGAGCTTAAATTATTACGCTTGAAAACAATATTTTTCAATATGCTCTTACCAGTTGTTACAGCCAACTCTGATGGATTCTCCTGGACTGTAGGAATTCCCATTGTGAATACATGGACAGTCTTCTGGAGCTATACAGCTACCTTTGCCATCTAACACTTGGTTATGAGGACATACACAGCCAGAGACACAGTGGGTTCTGTACTGTAAAGACCATATTGAAAATATGACTTGCAACATTCCCCTGATAGAAGAGTCCAGCTGCAGCTGGTAATTGTAAAAGATATCTAGTTTAATATGCTTTCAACTGAATATAAAGTGTCTATACTTACACATTCCATATCTAGAGTCTGACAGCTCTTCTGGCATCCTGCTCCTACCATGTCTGCAGTGACATTGCCACAGTCAATGTAGACCATGGGAGGTACGCAGACTGAAAGAGAGAAAAACCATGAGAAATGTGAGATCAACCATGTATTTACATCTTTGTGTTTCCTTAATGCAGACTGAAGAAAACGAAGATAACTCTTTTGTGAGATAGGTATACCTGACCTTAAAATAATGCACTTGACCAGAAAGAGAAACTGAATATTGTTTTGAAATCCTGCTCATTTGTTTCTTGTACTTATGCTTGGGCTACTCATAGAAATAATATATAGTTAGCTTCATGAAACACTTCCTTTAAGATAGCAAAACCAAACACAAACAAACAAAGAAACCCCAGAAAACAAAGACCCTGGTTTACTTTGTATTATTTTTTAGGCTTTTAGTATTTCTGTTCAAAATGTGGACACATTTTTTGTCATGTTTAGCAAGGTGGCCAAGTATTCTTTTCTCTGGGTAACCCAGGAGGTTGTAACTTTTTTCAGCCATCTGACAGGTAAGACAGATTTTCTTTGTGTTTTTTTAATATTGTGTATATTACAGAAGTAATGAGTTCATTTTCTTGTTTGATTTCACACTTGAACAATTTACATCATTATGACAAAAAAGAAAAAAAAAGAGATAACTGGAAAGGGTGAAGGTGGAAAGGGAGAATGAAAGAAAATATTAAGTGATATGTTACCTGGTTCAGGTTTCTCTCCAATGCAGCTCAGCTTTCCGTAAGTGCAAGTGCTATTAAAAATAAAAATAAAATAAATGTTTTTGCTTTTCCTTGTTATGTTTCAGCTTGTTTCCTAATAAATTTGAAATAATGAAAAATTACTGTGTGATAAAACAGAGAAAATGTCTCCTTTATCAGAATTGTTTGTACTGTTCAAAAATATTCTCTATTAGAAGAGACCAAAATACAAGTATATTCTATATAAAGACATATTTGCTCTGTGTATTTGCCTGGTTAAAAATTGTCCTTTAGACCAGCTCAGATGACATTTGTGATGGGAATAATCTGTAATGGGGTTATCAAACATCTTTCACCATGGAACAAGTCTTTTACAGTCATGGATAAGAAAAACGTGTGGTGGGGAGTGAGAGTGAGTAAATGACAGGGTGAGACTTTGGCTGTTAGCCAAGGCTAACCCAGCACAGTATGGTTTGTTGAATTCTTGTACTAGTCTAAGTACAATCTTCCAAACATGGATAGCCCTAAAAGTTTTTTAAGGTTCTGTGGGGTTTTTTTTGCATTGAAATTATTAGGGAGAGACATGCATTTGACTTTAATAGATTGCACAAAACTATATATGGTTCCATGATTGCCCATATCAAATCTTCTTATTTTTTTTTACAAATCTCTTACCAGACAACACCATTATCATGAACCACTTCTCCAGAAGACAGAGGCATTCCTTTGTAGTAGCAAGGACAGCTAGAAGCAGGCACACATTTGCCACTTTCATCCATGTAGGTTCCATTTATGCAGGTGCAGCCATCAACTGGGACAAACTTGATGCTGCATGTGACATCAGGCTCACTCAGAGACCGGCAGGTGGGTTGACAGGCATCAACATTGTCCATGTACTTCAAGGATTTTGGACACAAGGTGGTGTATTTTGCTTGAGAGTAAAAAGGTGAGTTACATTTCTAGTTCCTTTAACAAATTATATAGGTATAAATGCAGTATTTGAGGTAAAGTATATATGGTAAATATGGCAATGTATGCACATGTGCTTTAGTCATAACCTCGATAGTGTAACATTCTTTTGTACTGCTAGAGAAGAATTTTTCCCTATAAATGTGTCATGAATACAACTGTTTTGTCCAGGTTAAAAAAAAAATAAAATTAATTGTATTAATGTGTAAAATGTGTTTTTTCTTCATTGCTATTTTTATATTTTTTGTTACAGTAAATTGAGAAAAATCCTTATTTTATTCCTGTTGCAGGGGTATTGAGGTCCATGTTGCTTCTACTGGTTTTGAACAAATAATCTAACAAAGCCACTTTTTTAGATTTCTCTCCTGTTTACTGCTTGTCTTTTATGGTATTCCTTTCCTACTCAAATTCTTGAAAGTTGGTGCAAAACTTAAAACACAATTTAACACAATTTACTGTGGGAATCCCCGAGAGCTGATGTGTGAGCCCTTCTTGATTATAATTTTCAAGACGCAAAGGGATGTAGAACTTACTGCAGGCTTTGCTTCTCCATCCAGTGAGGAGAACTCCTTTAGCGGCACAGGCCCTGACATAGCTGGAAAGGGCAGCACACATGCAGTCCTCACTCTTCTCACAGTTGCATGTGTCAAACATGCAGTTCTAGGGACAGAGGATTGAATACAATCATCAGGTTATCATGTCAAAGCCATGATGCTCTATACTCTTTAGTGTGTCATATTCATTAGAGCTAAAAGTGAGTACAATCCATATGCATAATTATGCCCGTTTTTCATTCAAAGGTTTCATTAAGCACTTTCAAAAAACATTCTTTGCAAGGAAAGAGAGTAATTAGGGGTTCACAATTTTAAACTGTTTCTTCTTTTTCTTGCTCTTTTTTGCTTTTTTTGGGTGTTGGTAGGTCTCCCAGCTACTTCCAGTTTATAGCCACTGTGCCATATATACTTAGAACAAGTAGAAGGTATTTGATGCCACCCAACTTTTATGGCTTAGGCTCAGGAGCTTGGGCTCTCTGCATCAGAGGAATGAAGAAAACAAGTCATTTAATGTCTTACTATGCCAGGCAAGGTTACTATAATGTTATCATTCCAGAAAATGTTTGTTGAACATGATTTTACAGATTTCCAATAACAGGGAGATTTTTTAAAATTCCCAGGCAGTCTGTTCCAGAGCTTCATCACCTTGAATTCCTGGAACATTTTTGTTCACATCTTATCTAAATATCCTTACTGCTTCTTACACACATGTCTTGCCTTGTCCTTGGATATATGCAAAAGCCTTCTGAGAGCAGTTCAGAGCAACTAAGCAAAGTACTAACTAAGATTCTGACTGAAACTTTCCTTTTGTCCTTTGACCTTATCAGGAGTCCAGGGAGTCCAAGTTCCTAGCTTAGGCATTTTGCTTAATACCTAAAAATATGGGCAGCAGGAATACACCTGTAAGTTTATCCTCCTGGGAATGGAAAGGTACCTTTATAAAGCAGCTATTATTGTCATGTGTAGATAAAATGAACCCTTGGCTTGAAAAGAACTACCATGAATGCATATCCTCCCAATTGGCAAGTTATTCTCTCAGGTATTAGTATCAAAAATCTGCTATTTTTCTTTTAAATGGGAAAAAGTTAAGAGCCAAGTACCTTCTCATAAACTTCTGGATTCACTGTAGAGTGACACTCAGCAAAAGGTCCCATAGTATCAGAGAGCAGCCCACACCAGTGTTGAGCATACTGGTCTGTGAATTGAAAACATGATAAGAATTTCTATTGCACTTCATTGTATAAACATTTGTCTCAATGTAATTATACTTCCTGCAGGGAAAGTGCGTAAACTTAGCTTTGCAATAGAATTCAGCTCTGCATTTGCTGAAACACAGTCTTTCACTTCCTCTCTAAAGAAATACAAACTCTTCATAAACTGAATGCTCTTAATTCATGGTAGTTGTCAGGGAATAAACTAAGACATCCTTAGTTGAATTTTGAAAAAGAAGGTTCACATTGTGAATTAACAATACACTAGTTCATCTCAGAAAACAGAAGAGTGGCTTGTGAATGCTCAAAAATTAAATATTTAATTGGCTGAAATGGATCCTGAGAGCTATGAAGTTCTGAATTGTAGATCTGGATCTCAATTTAACAGTGGAAGGACCACACTGAGTCCAGTCTTCAGTGGGGCTATGCACAGCTTTTTTCCTATATGACAATCAATCCTTTTCAGGAACGAATCCCTGATATGCTGTATGGTTCCAGTTTCTTTTAAATAAGTTGGCAAAACGACTTTCTTTCTTTATCCAAAAGAATATTTTTGAAGATCCACAATATTATCCTAATTATAATTTAGTAATTAAAGATTTCTATTTTGAACGGAGGAAAATTGTGTGTGCAAATGATCTACTGTTATTTTAGCTAAATGCTTGTTGGTTGATCAGCTTATTCCTTCTTTCCATCTTAAAGGAGAATAGAAGTTGTTACTGTATGCTGAGTTTACCATTTTGTATGCTGACAGTACAGGGGTTCTCAAAGGTATTTTTGGCATCAGGACAGTCAGCCCGAGTTTTCCAAGTATTGCCAAAGGCAGCTGAGGTACCCTCTATTACACCACTGGTGGTTTTGAAATCATCTGTCTGTATGTCATTGAAGTTTCCACAGAGACCTAAAAGGAAGAAGATGGGCTGTGAAAGTCTCCTATGGAATGAAGCATACTGATGAAGGCAGTTGTTACGATAAGATCACTTACCACAGGTATGTCCTTTATGTGATGGGTCTAAGTCTATAAAAAGTTGCATGAGAGGCACAAGCTGAACCTGTAGCTGAAGACCAAAGGTTGTTTGCAAAATGATGAAGAAAGATGATGGTCTGAAGATGGTGACATTTGCTAGGGACATAAGAACATAAGAGTTACAATTTCATATGAGATTAACAGTTGAAATAACTGTTCATTATATAGAGGGATTCTACAGCTGTGTTTGTTTTGAATCTAATTTCTGAAGAACTGGAGGAAAAATGATCCATATAGGATTTCAAATCCAGCACCAAAACAGGATGTCTTTACCTTAAACAACAGATGTATAAAAAAACCTCCACTTTCTGTCAAACAATTTAAAATAAGGGGAAGAACACACCCTGCTATTTCTATTTAAAAAACACTTTTGCTCAATGAAAATGATATAGTGTGATTTAGTGGTAGACTCCAACCTCGACCTATTCCGTGCTTTCATGATTTGCTTTCTATTCAGGCGCAGTAGTATCTGAAAAGAAATTGTGGGAGAGAAGGGCTCCAGTGATGAATATGTATCAAGCAAATGGACAGAGGGAACACACGGAACTAAACAATTTGAAATCTTGCAGTCCTGTTGTAAATCAGAATTTTTGTTTCCTCTCTTATGGCAGTGTTTGGATCTGGAAGTGTACAATGATACTATTTGCTTGAATCTCCCTTTAATCAGATGTTGCTAAAATTAGACCATGTTTTTGCTAAAATTATGAGAGTTGAATAGCTAATTAGAATTTGGCTTTAGATTAACTGATGTAATAACACTGTAAAGTCAAAACCAAGCAACATCACAGAGGTCTTCCAAAGGAACTTACCTGCAGAGAATGGCAGCTGTGTGTAAATCATATTCACAAACACACTGCCAGAAGGCTGGATCACAATGTTCTGTCCACAAAAAAAGGCAATGATTATCAAGCATATTTAAGAAAAGTAAAACACTTTCCAAATGTTTGCTATGTAGCATTGTTCAGGATAAAGAATAAAAGCTGGTGGGGATTGTGATGATGTTTTGATTTCTATACTCTTTCTTTAATCTTTATTACTGGGTCCATTGACTGTCAAACCAAAAAAGCAAAAGCTCAAAGATAACTAAATGGCAGACAACTAGTATCTTCCAATCTACATACTTTATTCTGATTTTTTCTTTAAATAATGTTCAAATGAGCTAAAACAAACAAACAAAATCAGTGCAGATTTCCTGCCTGTGCTGGTATGTGCTATTTGCAAACTACTTGTCTATTAAGCTTTGAAAACATCCCTGCAGAATGTTAGGTATTTATTTTAGCTACTTACAGTTTGTCCTCCACTCAGGCTGATGGCTATACCCTTGAGGCATGTCTCAGTGTCAGTCAGGCCACACTTCTGGATATCACCCAGAACAGTGAATTCATTGCTGTCACAGAGCTAGAAGAAGAAATCAAAATATATTGTTAAAAGGATTTGTCATATTAAAATATTGTTATGTCAGGAAGTTTTACACTCAAATGGCATTCTTAATAAAGTATTTTAAAATATTGTTTATTGCTTTTCATCCTGCTAACATGTTCTTCCATATATGTATGCAGTCACCAAGTAAGCTGGCATTCATGCAGTTTGCATGGTGGAAGCTATCCATTACTTCTGACATTCAAGTGAAAGTTAGATATATTAATCTGAACATTAAAGCTTCCTAATGATTAGGTAATAGTGGCTGCTAATGTTTAGCTAATGCTAGTTTAATACACGAGACAAGGAAGTTTTCCTTTCTTGCCCATTGGTTATGGTGTTTACCTGGAAGAGGAGAGGAATTGTTTCCACTCTCTTGTGCATTGAATAGATTATCAAAGAGCTTGGTGATTTGAACATACTTTTAATAGGTAGGAAAAATGCATGTAAATATCCTCTTATAGTAGAAAATTAAGTTAAAATTACTGTTCACTAAGCTACTGCATAAAGACAGAACTCAGTTTTTCTCCTGGTTCTGATTTTCACTGGACTGTGTTCTGTTAGCTATATTCAAAGTATGTGCAATAGCAAAGATGCTACAGGGAAACACACAGAAGGCTTTGGTTCTGAAAGTGTCTTATCACTTTCTTGGCATAATGAAGATTAAATTGAGGACAGGTGAGATGCAAAATTACAGCCATCTAGAAATTTAATGTTAAAATTGTGGGGGTTTTGACCTTCTGTGTCCAGGTTTAGAGCTTTTCTGTACCTTCAGAGCCTCTGGCAACCTAATTGTATGTGTTGGTACCAAAAGGGTATTTTAATGTGTAAGTCTGGTCTACGGTCCCATTGTGGATTGAGCCAAGTGCTTGTGAACCTCATAGAAAGTTTCATTGATATAGTCTAACCTATTTCTAAATTAGCTCATTCTAGACCATTTCTAAGTTTTTATGATGTTCTTCGTAACATCTGGTTTGAGTTTTTTTACAATGGATTTTATTTAATATGAAGTCTTTATGGAAATTATTTACATCACTCATCCGAAAGAAATAACAAATATACTTAGGGTTCTGAAATGTGCTATTCAGTAGTAATTATATTAGATATATCTACTAAGAATTGAGTCTCTACTAATCTAAAAACTCCAGTAAATCTTAGGTATTTTTGTAAGTCATCTATTTCTAATTCAGGTTTTCAAATATATGTATTTCTTAGCCTTTTGCTTTTAAACTCTAGAGACTTGTGTGTTTACTGGGAAAGACTGTTTGGAAGGCTGATTATCTTGATGAAATAACTCCTCTCCCGTGAATTCTGTATAATAATTCCATTACAAATGCTGTTAAACTACTACAATAAATTTACTTAATATAATCCTAAGAGAAAGCCCCCTAAATCCATTTAAGGCTCCATGTTGACCCGCTAAGTTTCAGAAAGTTGATGTGTTTGCAAGTAGCTTTAATTAAACAGTGTTATATATAATAAAACCATTTTCCTTTAGCATGTTTCTTTAGCAAGGATTGTGTCTCATTTTTACCTTAGTTAGGACATAGCTACAGTCTCCAAAGAAAGAATAAAATTTCTCATCAAATGTTGAAATGTGGGAGCCTCCTTCAATGCTGCAAGTCCCAAGGCATGACTGGCTCACACAAGACCATTCACCTCCAGCACAGATACTGAAATGAAGAAGGCATTCAGTAACCTTGGGTAATACAAGTGTAAATGAGAGACAATAATAAAGGCAGCTGATGCCTTAATTTCCCTCTTGAAACACTGATCATACTGTCAAAGAAACCAACATTGCTTTGAAATCTCAGAGTAAGTTTGAGGCAGGCACAATTACACTAATGATAGTTTTTTATATATTGCTGTTAATGTCCTGTCTTTTTACAGAATGCAGTCCTGGTGAACCTGGTATCCATTCTGTAACATACGAAGGATTGTCCCTCACCTCCATTAGCATGGCTTAAGCTTCAAACATGTTAAGTATTTCTTGGAAAATAACATGCATGTTTGTTTTTCTTGTATACATAGGTACA
This sequence comes from Patagioenas fasciata, assembly GCF_037038585.1. Lineage (NCBI taxonomy): Eukaryota > Metazoa > Chordata > Aves > Columbiformes > Columbidae > Patagioenas > Patagioenas fasciata. Next base: position 17,991,108 of record NC_092524.1, read on the forward strand.
TTTGCATACATGTATGCCATAATACATCAGTAATTACAATGATATTGAAAAAATATATATAATCTCTGTCAAACATGCCTCTAAATGTGATCTCCTACTCTTACTAATGAAACATGTCTCTAAATGTCACATCCTCCATATTATTTACACGAGCATCTTAATATTACACTATAGTGCTCCAAAGGTAGTAACACAGTAACTCACATTTTTAAACACCTCTGGTATCTGAATTTGATTGTCTCTTTTAATTGTTTGTCCCTGAAATTTGAATATCTATAACTAAACTCAACTTTTTACTTTCAAGTGTGAGGAGAAAACAGAGATATAAGTATCCTCTAAAAATGTGTAATCAAAGAACTTCAGTTGATAAGTAGGTCCTCATTCATTTTTAAGGGGAAAATAGTAATTTTTTCCTGTTTCAAAATGTTCAGGTAATGCACCTAAAAAAAAGAAGTATGAGAAAGAAGTATTACCATGATCTGCATTTAGATGAGAAAGAGGCACCAGGAGCATAAATTTCACCTTCATAGGTACAGTGGCATTCTTTACGGGGAACACAACCAGCGCCATTAATGTCATCAAATACCATTCCTAGGGAAAGAAATGGTCTGTTACTCATTCTGTGCAGTGTAGAACCTGCTTCTGTACACATATATGACAGATGCCTGAAAGCATGTTCCATTTCTTCTACATTACACAGAAAATGAATAGAAAGTACTTTGAAATAATAGGATGCCAGGTATGTAGGGACTGAAAAGCTACATACCATTGAAACCTATCTAAAATCTTAGGGGGATCAAAAGAGACTTCTAGGGAAATACTTTTCTGTTCTGGACTTTATAAGATTGGAATTAGGATTAAAATTACTAGATAATGAGGTGGAATAGATGAATCATTTGTGAGACTGCTGAGGGACACATTTGTACAGTAAATATTTTTATACCCAAAGGCATATCTAAGAGAAGTCGATTCAATTGTACAAACAAGTCACGGTGATTTCTGTGAGACAGCATAGAATAGTTTGGGTTGGAAGGGAGCTTCAAAGGCCATCTAGTCCAAACCCCCTGCAATGAGCAGGGACATCTTCAGCTACATCAGGTTGCTCAGAGCCCCACCCAGCCTGACCTTGAATGTCTCCAAGGATGGGGCATCTACCACCTCTCTGAGAAACCTGTTCCAGCATTTTACCACCATCGTTGTAAAAAATTTCTTCCTCATGTCTAGCCTGAATCTCCCCTGTTTTATTTTAAAATGGTTACCTCTTGTCATAGAGGATGGGCAGAAAAACTGCAAGGTGTGAAGGTCTTACCATGCAGTCACTCACAACAACAACAATTCTCAGCCTTCAAAGTGCACGTGCACAAAGAAAACACATTTACATTTTTTGTCTTGTATTGATATTCAGTTCTCAAGCGTAATTCTCTGAAGCACCAGATTTTACACATTACCTAGTGCTCTCTCAGCTCCTTGTTTTTCAGCCACTCAGCACTGGATGGGAAGAGTTTGGTAATTTGGGGAACCAGACACAGCTTTGCTAACCCCAGGAATCATGACCTTACTGTTAGGAGTGAAGTACCTTATTCTCGGTTTAGTTGTTACGTACGTTTCTCAGGCATGTTTATTGTTTTAAAAGGTACTTTTAGAAATCTCAATAGAAATGGGGTATGTGTATAAAGAAAGAAATTTAGTTATTACTTTAACAATAATAACAGTGATGACATGAGGAGAATGATGCAGAAAGTTGTTAAATGAACAGATCTGTGTCCTAGCAGCTTCAGCTATGAGAAAAGAGCAGGAAATAAGCTTGCCTGCAGGACAGACGCAGCCATCTGTACAATGATCCTCACAAAGTGCAGATCGTTCTGGATTGCTGCATGTGTCAGAGCAGGGGGAGCCACACTCCTGGTATTTCATGTTGAAAGGACACAACTTGGCTGAAAGTAGAAAGAATATTATAATGCAGAGTTTTCATTTGAAATGTTGAGAAGACAGTATTTGCAATTTAGGATGTTTTCTGTCAAGACATAATGGCGAACTCTAATCCAAGTGGAGGCTGCAACATTTTAGACTTTCTGACATATGTTGAAAACCCTTAGTAATACAAAATCCTCTAAACTTCCAAATGCCCAAAGTCCTGGGTATGCTCACAGTAAAACTGATTTCATGAAGATGGCATGCACCTCTAAATGGCTGTCTTCCTCAGGGAATAAAAACAACAACAACAACAAAAAACATATTTAAAGTTCTCTAGGTATGGGTAGTAAGCACAGGTGAAAGGTTTGTTCCTGACATACTTACGACACAGTTCTGAGGTTCTCCAGTTCAGAGGCTGTCCACCTGCATGAGCACACTGCCTGGAGTATTCAGCAAAGGTGTTGCACATGCAGAAGTCAGCCATAGAGCTATCACAGTGGCACAGGTCTTGTATGCAGGTTTCAATGTAGTTCTGAACATTCACAAGTGCATTACAGCTTGTAAATGCTTTACTGGTTAATACTGTCTCACAGATAGAAGCCTAGGAGGGAAAATTGAGAAGGTAAAATAAATGTTTAGAAAATGTGAAACTAATTATTTAAAGCATGTAGCAGAACAAACCAAAGGTCCATCTGATCCAGAAACCTCTCCAACCGTAGCCATAAGCAGATATTTAGGGAAGCATATAACAATAGGGCAAATACTTGTGGAACTTCTTTGATGAATGCCATTATCTTCCCATATCTTGAGTTAATTTCAGCTCAGGTGACTTCCCAAGCATTATGCGGTTTCTTTGTTTTAAGACATCCTCAGCGCATTTCTCTTTCATGAAAATATCCAGTCTTCTTTTGGAAAGTGAATGCAAGTTTTTAGCATTCACTTTAGTAAAGAATTAAATGTTACATTTAGAAGCATTTTCTTTCCAAACCTAAGGGTGAGTCATATTTGTGCTACATTTTCTCAATTCTAACAATTTTATCCAAAGACAGGAAGAATGTATTTTACACTGAGAAAACAAATTTTGAGAGAGGTTCTTACAAATTCAGCCGAGCAGTTCACAAGAACAGCGGGAGGAATAGGATCATTACACTGCTCTGTGGGCCCATCCATCTTCTGCCTATTCCCAAACTGTATGGGAGTCAGTTTCATATCTGTAAAATCAGTCCAAATATTAGAATATTTTCTGGTTTACTGGCTTCTGTATGGAGGAATCTTCTGATACTGCCCTCTATTACATGAACAGTGATTACAGAATAATATCATCATAATATGAAAAGCAAAAGGAGGTGAAGAAGGTATACAAGGAACTGAATCCTAACTATTGAAAACCTAGAAAGCTGTATGTGGCAGACCTTAAAAGATCTAACACTGATGGAAGCAGCCTAATACAACTCAGAGCTTTAACTCTATGCATAACCGACATTATAGAAATACATTATCACTAGTTTTGCAGTTAGTTGGGTCTACAACCTATGTTACAGTATACCGCTGAAAGAAAGAAAAACAGAGCACCAATACTTAATAATGCTTTTTATTACTTACTCTCTGAAATAAATTCATTGCTAATTGGAATTCCATTGAAGTCCCCACAAAGTCCACAAGTTTGATTGGCATATTTCTTATCTAGTTCCACCTAAAATAAATGAGGAAAGAGAGTTTAGGTTCATAATAATATCAAGCTTCATGGTTAGAAGCACAGGTTACATCAATATTGCTTATGTGCTTATGTGTTGTGTGGTAACAAGGTAGACTCCATTGAGAAGGTCAGTGGCTACCAAGAAAAACTTGGTCTTATTCTAGCCCTGGGGCTGTGAACTTGAACACATTTCTGGACCTGGAATCTGAGGAATACTTCACTGAAGGTGGGGACATTATTATTGTGGGTCTATTGATCCTGAGATGAGCTTGGTGGGAAAAAAAGGGAAATTGGGAGAAGACTGGAAGACAGAGCAATACAGTGAAAATGGACACAAATCCAGAAGTAACTAATGCCTGCCTGGCTGATTAAAACTGCAAAGATATAAACAGACTATTCCAAAAATATAGGCTTTCTGACATGTCTTGGATGTTTTCTTACCAGGAGGGCATCCTCTTCATTCCAAAGGAAGGTCAGTCCTAACTTGGCGGAAACTTTCAAATAGTTGTTACTTTTCTCTATCAAGACTCCCATATGGCTGTAGGGCATCTGAACTCTGGAAAAAGATCACTGTATTTCAGCAGGGTTAGGGACAGAATATCTACTGAATATCCACACTGATGCCCTTTCTCATTCTCTTTGTGAAGCTTCAGCATGCATAGATAAGGAAATAAGAGCAGTAACTAAATCCAGGCAATATACGTTTGTAACATGTTGACTGTTTCCTATGCAATTGCTTCTCATTGTGCAAGTGGATCAACCTTGCTTTTCTTGCTGTTCCTTTTGGCTATCTCTGTTAATGGTGTTTTGCTAAGAAAAAAATGTTGGCCTGTGTCTTAGGTTGTATTGTTCAAAAAAGTGCTGGGAGGTTCTGTTTTGCAGGCAATATGCTTCAGGATATTGCTATTTACTCCTTAAAGCCCTTGATAATGAAGGGATAGATGCTTTAGACTTTCTGTGACATGAGTGCCATTCACAAAGGTGTACCCAAGATAACCTTTAGACTAGCTTGCTGTACCTAACTGCTGTAATACACAATTCACTGTGGGATAGCTGCCCAAATATTTACCCTACCTTTTGGACAGGTTTCACACCCTATACAAAAGTCAGTGCTACCGTTGCTACATGGATAGCAAGCTTCCAGACTAGCTCATTTTAAATGGTTGTAGGTACAAGCTGCAGTCACTGCCAAACTGCATGCTGTTCAGTGCAAGGACAAAAGCCATCAAAAATTCCTCTCAAGGATCCTGTTCTGAAAAAATTAAGTAGAAACTTAAAGAGTGTAAAAATCTAACACTTTGACTGAATCCAGCATATAGACTCAGTTGTATATACACATACATGATTGTAGCAATGAGGCAGCATCTGGGATATGATTCATCTGAACAAAACGGGGACAGGGATAATCTGCGGAAGTGGCACTTAGTCAGGCCCTCTTATTTTTGTTGATAGCTCAGGAAGGACCTGATCCTTCCAGCCGCAATGTGAGCAATGGAAGCAATGTGAGATCAGATGAGAGAAAGGGATGCTCGCTCAAAGAGCCCACTGGGACTAAGAACAGTGATGGAAGTTTCAAGTTATGAACATACAGTTTGCCATCAAGCAGGACAGAGCCACGGGTCAGTTCAATCACTGTTCCATCCAGCTTCATGATGACGTGAGTGATTATGGTAGCATTTTCCACCATGGTACGCCTAATCTGGATGTTGAAGTCCTCATAGGGAGATTTGCAGTTGGATGCAAAGATGTAATTGCAGACCCCAGGGAAGTAAAAGATGTCCCCATCAAAGGTCTTGAAGTGGAAGTTACCCCATGTGCTGCATACACGGCCATTGTGAGAGGGGTTGCCAGCTGTGGATTCAAAATAAGCAGTAAGAATTTTCTATAACTTGCTGTAGATACCCTCCTTTTATTTGCTTTTCCCTTTTATTTCTTTCACTAATCTCTGTCTAAAAAGCCCATCTCCTGTTTTCCTTCTTGTAAAGCTATTTGTTTAGCAATCTGTTATTTATTTAGGTCAGTTATATTTTGTCTTAAATCTGGTTTGCATAGGGATAGAGGGCCTAAGATAAGAAGAGATCTCCTGGGTCACTATGTCCAATGCTCTAGTTCTGCTGACAGCCATAATCTATAAATTCTTTCCTAAATGTAAGGAGTTCTGAAGTTGCACTGTAAAACAAGTCTAAAGTTAGATTTAAACTAGCTTGTACTCCTGCTAGGGAAGGCCACTCAGAGCTGTGCCCTTTGAATGGCTGGATGACTTTTGCCAGCATCTTCCAAAACATATTCCTGTCTTATGCATACCTGGTTGTTCTTGTGCCAGTATTACACTTTACCTTGAAGGTGTTCCGCTTCCCTGCTCCTCCCCCCCACCCATTATAGAAATCACTCATCTCTTTCAAGTCTTCATTTCATTACAAGCAGGCTCTCCTATCTCCCTGATTATCCTCACAGTCCCTCACCGTGTCTCTTCCAGATTTACACTCACTCTGCTTGAACATGGTTAGTTGGAATTGCACCCTAAACCCTAGATAAGGTGTCTCACTAGTGCTTTAAACACATTAATATTTCCCTCTCTTTACTGGAAATATTTGGCATCATTTGCCCCAGTACTATTTATATATATACTTATATATATATATATATATATATATATATATAATTTATTTATTTATTTTTTAAAGAAAAAAGAAGCTGCATTGTATTAACAAAATACAGGTTGAGTACTGGGGTCATATTTAGATTATCCTTGTTATCTGATGAACTGACTGCTTTTCTTGTTCATTTTTTTAATTTTATGGTGCTAAAAGATCTGACACAATTTGTTAATCTTTTGGGTTACTCCATGCTCTACTCCTGTGATCAGCAAGAACACAGATATCTGATCCATGATGTTTGTTCAACTTACCCTTTAATTTCAGTGTGTTTTGAAAAGGTGGAATGATTGTCACTTCTTGGGATTTCGAAGACCGTGGAAAACCTAAGGGTGGGGAAATGATCAAGTTTCATCTATTAGAAGTCCTAAAAGATGGATCGAGATTGCCTAGTCTCTTTAGGGATTAATATTTCCTACTACTACTTACACTCTAGGTGGAAGTTTCAACAAGGTTTTATTGGTGTTTTTTACGCAGTGCTTCTGTCTTTCTATATATTTCACTAATAGCCAGATCCTAAAGACCATACTCTTTGGTTGTATTACTTTCCTCCATTGTTTGTTCAAGACTCCTATCTGATGCTGGGCCTGAGCACAGTGTTTGTAACAGAAATGCAGAAAAAGAAGTTTAAATGACTATGTCTGAAACTTTGCCTCTCACTTAGAAGCAGACAGTTACTGAAGAATATTAGAAGCGAGGAAGAGAAACTGGAGCTGTTTTTTTTTTGTAAAGCTCATATCTTTATTTGTGCTGAGACATGCGGTTTTACACAACCAACTCTAAGCAGATATTTTTTAGACAGTAGTTCAAATTCTATTAAACTTTACACATGTACTTTTCATGCAAGGCTTCTATTGGTAGGATCCAGCCCTAAATTTTCCACATCCAAATCTAATGTTTTCTCTTTGGATCCAGCAACAAAAGGTACAGAATACTTAGAGAACCTGCAACGTGGTTTTCTTAACATGACAGTCTGAGGAACTGATGAAGTTTCTCCCTTGAAAGTATCAAAATCGTAGAGTTTGATGACTTCCAAACTATAGATTGTGCAATGTCAGCCATTGACTTCTGCATTTAGATCAAAAAAATATCACTAATACAAATACATGTTTTAGAAAGACAATCTCATTCAGCCCTGATGTAAGAATTTCAAGGAAAATCATACATATTGCCTTCCTTGACAACCTGTTCCAATAATTATATGTGCTCACTATTATTAAATAATCTGTGGTACACTTCCAGTTTGGGTTTATCACTATTTTAATCACCAGTTAGTGACTTCACAAACTGCGGATTGCTAGACAGGATTAATGATTAATTGATTCAGCCTATCATCACTAATGTACCACTCAGCATTGCATCCTTCAACCCCTATTTTGCTCTGTGAAGTTATGGTATTTGTTCTGTACAGTTACATGTCATGAGTGATTTTGTAGTGTTTAATGATTCATATGTTTAAGGTAGTTACAATTTTCTTATTCTCTCATGAGTGATGCAGTCATCTTGACACAGCATAAAAAATGCATCTTTTATTTCCTACTATCAAGTACCTTGGTGATGTGTATGTGTACATACGCCTCTTCTGAAAACACACTTTTATATAGAAAGTGTGTACCTTTCATGAAGTTAAAGATTAGATAACTGTATCATATCAGTAGACCAGATCCACTGGGCAAGACCTCAGAGGATGTTCTCCAGTTTAGAGTAGTCAGAGATTGGCCAGGAATTGGATAAATTGTACAGAGGATTTCTCTCCTTCTCTCTTTTTTTTTTTTTTTTTTTTCCCCTGGGGAACGAGCTGGGAGGCTGGGGAAGGGAAGTATGTTCTAGCTAGAAGTAACCGGTTTCTAGCAATCTTATTATTTATCAATTAAATTTGGGACAAGATCTTAGAAATAGATCAGCATAAAAATACTTACGTTTTTGTCGCTGCAGGATGGACGGGGAAACATAGTTTGATTTTGTTTGTGGATCAACATCCTGAGCTTGAACTGCATCAAGAAGAGTGGAGGAGGAAAATGTTAATGTCTAATTTTCTTGAGTTCCCTCATAATTTCTCAATTATATCTGCTTAAATATGCAATAGTCAGTATATAAAAAATCAGCAAAACTATCTTCATGTACAGGAGGTCAGATTTGCATTAGGATTTGTACATGCAATCATGAAGGTCACATACTATTCCTTCATATTTAAAAAAAAAATATTTTTTTAATATTACTGCAGATTTTTATGATCACCGTGTACTTTGTCAATAAAACCGTTTGTCTACCCAGAGGGTTTTAAAAATAGGTCCCTTTTGCACAGGAAGGATCCATTTAAAGTAAATGGGCTGATCTCTGTCCTCTTTCCCTGAAAGCCAAAGTCATTATGTATTTTACAGTTTCAAGCACTTTTGTAATAAATGACAGAAGAAGAACGAACAGTCACAGAAACCACACAGAACAGGTCTTTCCAACACATACATTTGTGACTGGTGATTTTGCTCCAAACTAAAAAGTTTTGTTTCCAGTGAAAAAAATGCTTTTTCATTCCATTCCACTGCAGCATCAGAATAAGAATACACACAAAATCTGCATGGGCCAGAGGAGCTTTTAATGCACCAGTTAGTGAGAGCTCATCAGAGGGCAGGTTGCAGGGGAGGCTATGCTGATTGGAGAAAACCGCAAAGGCAGCCTCACCCTCTGCTGCATCCCACAGCAAGGGCAGTCCTTGGGTAGCACCACTAGAGGGGTTAATGCTGAAGTCAGAGCTGCAGGGAGTAAGTCCCTTCCTTTTTGGACCAGCTGGGGTCTGCCTCTGGTGTTGGATGGACACATTGTGCCCGTTTTTATACAATGAACCATTCAATGATTCTGGGCTCCTCTTCTCCACTGTCTAGCCTCAGAGAGATTTTTTGCTTCTCTCTCTATGCACTGTATGGCTCCAACACTCTGCCTCATGCCATATTCACTGCAGATTCCTGATTCCATTGTGTGCCGTGATAATGCTGCAGCTAGTTTTCAATGGGCTATTCTTTAACACTAGCACCTTTTGACATAAATTAGTGCCGAAATATCTGGAGTAGGAAAAAAGTGAAATAATGCTATTGGATCTGTGTCTGAATCAAAATGCACTAAAACCTAACTTTACTACTTTAAACTTTAAGGGACGTTACCAGGTGAAGTATACATAACATTTTTTTTCCATTCATCTGTGAGTAGTGCGTGCCCGCTAAGAATATTTAAGACAACTTCATTTGTTTTCACCCCATCAAAAACCAGCCTTGTGCTCTAAAGTTTTATGCAACTTCATTTATAGATGAAATTTTAAAATCTGTTATCCAATGTTTTTCAAGAAAAATGTCACCTTTTTTCAATACTGTATTATCAGTTGATAAAACAAACAAAATCTCTAATAATGCATGCAGTCATACCTCGCTGATTTGTTCCTTCCTAGAGCCACTTTTGCACATTCTGGTTTTTGCATTTTGAAATGCTATACCACCTTGAAGTGGACATCAAAAGCTAAATACAAATCTTGAGGCATTCTGATGAAATGTGAGTTCTGAGTGAGTTTCACTGAATTCAGTGGAGCTATTCCAGATTTCCACTGGAGAAAACAGGATGAGAGCATGGACTACAGTACAATTTTTTCAAGACAATTAAATTCCTCTTCTTAGGAAGGAAAGTATTTGCAACAGAAAAGAAAATCTTAAAGGTAACAGCTTCATTAGCTTCACAAAGCCAAGAGAAAAAAAAGTTTCAAACTCCAAAGCAAGCTATAAATTCTTTAAAACAGTAAAAAAGCCAAGAAAGTGAATCTTCCTACCTTTGATCTGTATGAAGGCAAGTGCTAGTATTGTTATCCATAGTGGTATTCGTATCCCACCACCTGTGCCCATCTTCTGGAAGTCCGGTAGAAACTACCGAACAACCTGCCTCTGAGGAAACACCTGTCTGCTCCCAAGTCTTATATAGTGAGAGAGTAGGTTTTGGCTCAGTTCCCAGATTGTTTCACAAGGTTCTTAAAAGGTGGGGCTTCAGACATTTTAGTTTTCCTTTGCAGGTGCACAGGTAAATAGAGGATGCTCTGACTTTCCCTCAAGTATTTGCACTCTAGGAGGAGTCTTCTTTCTATAGGTCTTTTTGATTAAAAGTCAAGAAGTGAGGAGAAAGAAATTTTGCTCAGGCTTAACCTTACCAAACTGTTATAAATTAGGGGATAAATACAATTTAAAGGACTCTTGAATTAAATTTGAGCAGGAGCTTGGGATGAGTTACTTTAAAGAACAAACAAACAAACAACACCTTTTTCATTTTATTTTCTTCCTTATCGTAAATGATGGCAACTTCTCAAACAAAATCTGAGGAAGTTCCATCTGACACAGATTTTTTTTTTTTTAATGATGAATTTGCACTTTGCCTGTGAAATGAGGAAATAAAACACCATCTAAGGTCAGAATTTATCCACAGACCATGCACAACACGGAACTGTGCAGTGAAAATCCTTCAATATTGCAGAGTGAGTAATAAGGACTTTTCCTTGAGGGATTCTTCTTCTCACATGGGCAGTTTTAGTGTTACTTCGGCTGTTTCTTTTCTAAGTAAACATGATTCCATCATAACAAATTGGATTGATTCTACCTTCAATTAAAAAAGTAGATTTTCTTGGTGATTCTGGTTCCTAGAGACACAAAAAGAACAATCTACAAGAATGTCCTTTGGAACGTTTCTTATCTTAGGAACAATACAAGAGTGAACAATGTTTTGTGAATAAGTTAATGTATTTATCTGCAGCTGTATTACTTTGGTGAATTAATCCTTCATAGTATTTTGCACCGGGATGTAGAGAAACACAGTCTTTCAGTAGGAGGACAGATCACACAATCCCACATGGAATAAAACATTTCCTGCAAAGAAGAAGGTACTGTGGTGGTCTCCATATTTTCTGGCAAGAGGACTAGGTGTAATTAGGTTTAAAACCAGGAAGGAAGATTAGGTTAGGCAATAGGGAGAAAATTTCTTTTTGCAAGGACGGTGAAGTACTCATACAGCTTGCCAAGGAGACTCTGAAATTTCCATCACTGGTATTTTTTAAGAATAAGTTAGAAAAACACCTACCTGAGAATGGTATAAGTGCTGTTGATAGTACCCTGAGGCCAAGTAATAGATTAAATTGCCATTTGAGATTTCTTCAAACACAATTTTCTATGTGGTTTTTTTTGTTTGTTTTCTGAATAATATGTATTCTCTCTGTTGGAACAGTTATATTTGAGGAAGTAACTTCAATATTAACAGAGAAATAAAAGGAATACTTTTTTTCCTAACCAGCGAGCAGAAACAAGAAGATATGTTCTCTTTCCTGATAATTTTAAAAGTAAAACTGGTTATTAATATTTAAATAAAAGTGACATAACTAAATAAAATCGAAATTGTTGAGTGAAAGTATTGGTCAATTTCAGTCATGAGTTACACCTCTGGCAACTTCATTGACAGAAGTCTGAAGAATTTACCTTAGTACCATTTAAATAAGGAAAAGAAGATGACTAATAGATATTTGTATGTGCAGAAATACATGCAGTGAAAATTTAAGGGAATTTAACCTCTAACAGTTATTATCAAAGTTCCAGGATGAAGATCTCAGAAGAAAAAAAATTAACAGACACATTTGGTGTGTAATTGAAGTAATTATAAAATAGTACGGCAACATCAGCTGGGTAACACACATAAGCTTATTAAGTGATTCTGTTGGTGAGAAGAAAAATATGCTTTATGAATCATTACATTGCTTACCACTGAAAAATCAATTCATATCAACAGTTGCTATGCTGTTGTTTCATACACACAAGTTAACATTTCCTACATGTTCAGGGAAGTACTATGACGTCTCAGAGATCCCAGTTTGGTCACTACTGATGATTACTTTTGTATGGCCATCACAAATAAGGCTGAAGCTGCTTTACAGTTAAATTTAACCCCTTTGACTGAGCTTTAAGGCACCATCGAAAGTGGCTCCCTATATCTGCATTTCTGGCTGTAAGTCTCAGATCTCTTAGAAGTCACGGATCACATTATCCTTATACTCCTAAGTGGTTACTTGATTGATTAATCCTCTTGCCATGTTAACTGCCAGTATCTTGTGCTGATTCTTTAAGGACATTATGTTAAAGTGTATCAAAATATATGATACTTAAAAAAAAATCAAAATATTTATGATAAATTAATTTAGTAATAATACTAATTATTCAAATAAATAATTCCTCTTCAAATTGTATTTCACCTCCATTCACTCAAAAAACTTACACAGGTGGCATGGGAGAGTATTTTTTTAGGATTGGTTTGGAGTCACATGCCAAAATTTGTGTAATTGTTTGTGATCAAATCAGTGTATAGTTAGAAGGGTGTGGTTAGTAGGTTAAGAGAGGCTCTCCTCCCCCTCTACTCTGCCCTGATGAGACCACACCTGGAATATTGTGTCCAGTTCTGGACCCTTCCGTTCAAGAAAGACAGGGAACTGCTGGAGAGGGTCCAGCGCAGGGCAACAAAGATGATTAAGGGAGTGGAGCATCTCCCTTATGAAGAAAGGCTGAGGAAGCTGGGTCTCTTTAGCTTGGAGAAGAGGAGACTGAGGGGTGACCTCATTAATGTAGAGGATGAGTGTCATGAGGATGGAGCCAGGTTCTTCTTGGTGAAAACCAGTGATAGAACAAGAATCAACGGGTGTAAACTGGAACACGAGAGGTTCCACTTAAATATGAGAAGAAACTTCTTCACAGTGAGGGTAGGAGGTGAAACTGGCTGCCCAGGGAGGTTGTGGAGTCTCCTTCTCTGGAGACATTCAAAACCCGCCTGGACACCTTCCTGTGTAACCTCATCTAGGTGTTCCTGCTCAGGCAGGGGAATTGGACTAGATGATCTTTCAAGGTCACTTCCAATCCCTAACATTCTGTGATTCTGTGATACAGTTGACTGCATAAGCAGAACTATTTATATCTTAGAAAAATTTATTGAGGTATGTATTTTCTTAACAGAAAAGAGAAAAGATTCTAAAATTGCATTTGATCTGAAAACCCAGACACTTCTTTCTTTAGCTCCTCTTTGTATTCCTACTCTCTGTATCTGCAATATTAAATTGAATGAAACATTTCAGTAAAGAGTTGTTAGCATTTTCAGATCCTCTCTTTTTGATCCTACATGATCAAATGCTCCAGGGTGATTATGTTATTCAAACATCTTATTCATGATTTCTGAATCTGATCCTTCATAAGGAAGAATGAGACTGTCAAATCTTATTTTCATGCATGCTCTCTGTAGAATGCAAATAAAATGTCATACCCAATTTAGTTATCTTTCAGATGCAGTGATGATTGAAATCAGTGTTTACATTTATGTTTCTATAGATATAAAATGATGGACTCACAGAGACACGCAAAGGGTAGCTAGTCCACCTAGTGCTACCTTGGAGTAGCTTTGTTTTGACAGAAGGTTGAAAACATTTCTAATTGATAGAAACTATGGCATGTCCTCTGTGCCAGTGCTAAAATGTAAGTTAACAAGGATCTGTATGCTAGGTTTTTCTGGTCATTTGTCTACTCCTGAGGCTGATTTTAAGGTCCAGAACTGGTGCTGGGACATTAGGCTTTGCATTCAGCTGAAGTACCAACTGATTGTCCCTATTTTTTTTTTTTTCTGTGCAAATCCAAACCAAGATTTTTTATCTGAAAGTTTCTATAGAAAAGTGAGGCAGCCGATCAGTCACTACTCAAAAGTTGTTCATTAACGTTATAGGTGTCCTCTTATGCAAAGATGAAATACATTTCAAACAGTTGCAGTAGGTGTTTTATAGTGTGATATCACACAATTTAACTAAAATAAAGCTATAGTTAAACAATAAAATAGGGACACAACTTCTTTTATATCCTTTAGTAGATCTTGGTCAAACATGGTGCCATTAATCCATTCCTTTACTTCCAAAGGCTTAGATAAAACTCATTGATTAATATCAAATTATGTTAGTATTTGAGATTTGAAATCCTGTTTCATTAACATGAGTAGTTCTTTTGCTGTCTTTTAGTGTGTACCTTGTAGAGAACCAAGCACATAATGCTGTGATCTCCATTGCAGCCTCTATGCTTTACTGTAATACAGGTAACGTGTATAACGATTAGGACCTATTTCTGGTTTTATTTCTGTTATCTGTTACTTTCAAAGGTTGTAGTGTCATTTAGATTAACCCAAGCAATGCATAACAAGTTAAATCAGGCATTGGAAGCTTTTTAGCTGCAATATGAAAGACTAGTTTACACCAATATGAATAGGAAGTAAAATACATTTAGCATCTCTCGTCTTATTTAACCATTTGCCTTTGCGAATAAATTGAGTCATAGAACATCTTAAGAGTCCCATATTAAGACATTACACCCAAGCAAAGTTAATAAAGAAACCTAATTTTACAAATATTGTATGTTAAATATTAATCAAGTTCCTTTTCCTGGGAAGGATCTGAAATGTCATGACTAGTGTGGACTGGGTTAAGTGAACAATAGTATTAGTATTAGCACAATAATGTGAGATTACCACAAGTTCCCAAAGTAACCCTGCACTGTTAAGATGTGTTTTTCTTGTAATAAAACACTCAGTGGTTGAACTGCATCATTTTAGTCCATGCCTTCTTTCACACATTTTCTGCAAATCTAGTGCCAAATTTCAGGCTGTCATTCACAGGATTTTTGCATACAGAATAGCCATTCTCCTGACTGGTTGCTGCTGGCACCTGTGTCATTACTGTTTCTTTACTTCAAATCTACCTGCAACCAGTGCTGCTCTGCATTTTTCTCTTCCTCTTCTTCCTCCAGTATCCTTTATCTTCTTCTTGGCATACATAGGATCTGGTGGTTTTTTGTTTGTTTGTTTGCTGTTGTTGTGGTGTTGCTTTTTTTTTTTTTTCTCCCAGAGTATTTAGCATTACATATAATGCTATATGTTCAGAATATGGCTCCCATTGGCTTTGCTTTCAGCAGCAACTGAATGCTCAGCACATCTGCATGTTCAGTGTCAGTGTTTCAAGCTGATTGTCCAGAAAATTCAGAATGCACAGTTAAAAAGCTATGATTAAAACTTGATATAAATATTTCAACTGGCATCACAGATGAACTTTATGTCACTCAAGCAGCTTGATGATACTGTCCTTGCTCTTTTCAGCATTTCCTGAGTTCAGTCACTTCAAATTTAAGTTCTGCAGTAAACAAATAAAAAAAAAAGCAGGAAATCTTAAAGACAATTTTACAAGCAAGATCCCTTAGATGCTTTGAGTAAGAGAAGGTTCTGCAAGAAAAAATAATGTGCATCCTGTACCATGAGGAATATGAACATAGGGGCCAGAGTAAGGTTTGCGTGTTGTCCAGGATATGTCTGTGTATAAAGGGGATAAACACATAAGCCTCTTTACAGCTTGTAAACACAGACACCACAACTGTGCATACTAATATTTGCAATTGGTATTATAGACTAAAAAATTTATGTACACACACATTCTTGAGGACCTATTTACATTGTGCAGTGGTGCATGTTGCAGAGATTCCTCTGCTAGCAAAGGCCAAGGTAAATTTACTGTGGGAAATAATGTCATTACATTGATAGGAAGTTCCACCTGTGAGAATTTGCCTTTCTCTGAGGCACTGACATGGCAACATTTTGTTTGGGATCTGAGCTGATATCTCTACTTAGAGATATACTGTGCCATATGGTCATAGCAGCACTGCCTAAAGCCAACTGAAAGTTGGACTGTGTTACATAGTGCCATAGTGCCAATAAAAAAATGAGTCTTTAGAAGCAATTGATGTTTTCAAGTTTAGAGAAATAAATGGTACTAGTAGTAAAAAAGTGGGTGAAATGGAGTGCTGAGCTGAGCTAAACGTTCAAAGGGACCTATTAGTGGTGCACAACCTCAAAAACACCTACATGTTAGAATAGTCCGGCAAACAGCATTCTGCTAAATGACACTCGGATACATTTGTAATAATATGAACAACATACTGTGAAAAGTGGATATTATACACTATTACCATAGCAAGTTTCAGCAAAAGTTTAATTAGTGGAAGCTGTATGGTTCTTCCTCCACTGGACTCTTGCAAATGTGTCCTTTGTTTAAATCTGTAGCAGACTTTCTTTATCCAAAATTTGCATAGAAGACATAATTCAATACATGTAAACAAACATGGAGAAGGAAACAAAATCTTTTAGTCCACATACGATTCAAGATTCTGAGAAATTAATTGAATTTACAGCTGTGGTAAGGAAGTTAGCAGACGTCTCTTCAGTGTTTCAATTCAAATATAGACATTCATTTTAATAATTGAAGTTTCTGTTTATGTCATTCTCCTTGATGGGAAAACATATTGCATAGGTGACATGTGTGTTGAATCTCTATTATAAAATAACTTTTTAAAGTTCCTTTTCTATATTTTGCATTTTGGTTTACAAACTAATGGAAAACATTGGATAAAATACAGGAAGTAAAAATTTGCCACAAATTAATGTCACTTGGAAGTCTGAATAAGGTTTGTAAGTGTCAAAGGATCACCATCAGAACTACAAGACCTTGTTGCAGTAGCAGGGATCAGGACCATAAATACTTTGAAGACAATCTTAATATTAATTCATGTAGTTATTGGCATGATGCTTTAATTAACATTATCTTCATCCGTTGTTTTATTTATTCTGTGATTCTGTGATCTCTGAAAGGTCTTGGAGAACAGGGGAGGTGCCTGAGGACTGAAAGAAAGCCAGTGTCATGTCAATCTTCAAAAAGGGCAACACAGGAAACTACAGGTCAGTCAGCTTCACCTGCATCCCTGGAAAGGTGATGGAACAACTTATTCTGGACATAATCTTCAAGCACGTGGAGGAAAATAAGGTTATCAGAAGTAGTCAGCCTGTGTTCACCAAAGGGAATTCATGTTTGACCAACCTGATAGCCTTGGTATGACTGGCTGGGTAGACAAGGGGAGAGCAGTGCATATTGTCTACCTTGACTTCAGCAAGGCTTTTGACACTGTCTCTCACAACCTCCTCATAGGTAAGCTCAGGAAGCGCGGGCTGGATGAATGCATGGTGAACTGGTTGGATGGTGGAGCTCAGAGAGTTGTGATCAATGGTCCGGAGTCTGGCTGAAGTCCTGTAGTTAGTGGGGTTCCCCAGAAGTCAGTATTAGGTCCAGTGCTGTTTGAACTGTTCATCAACAACCAGGATAAAGAGACTGAGTGCACCCTCAGCAGGTTTGCTGATGATACCAAACTGGGAGGAAGGGTTAACACACCAGGAGCCTGTGCTGCTATCCAGTGAGACCTCGACAGGCTGGAGTACTGGACAGAGAAGAACCTGATGGAATTCAACAAGGGTAATTGTAGGGTCCAGTACCTGGGGAGGAATAACTCCAGGCATCAATACAGGTTAGCAGTAGACGTCCTGGAAAGCAGCACTGCAGAGAAGGACCTGGGAGTTCTGGTTGACAACAGGTTGACCATGAGTCAACAATGTGCCCTTGTGGCCAAGAAGACTAACAGTATCCTGGGGTGCATTAGGAAAAGTGTGACCAGCAGGTCGAGGGAGGTTATCCTTCCCCTCTACTCGGTCCTGGTTAGGCCACGTCTGGAGTACTGCATCCAGTCTGGGCTTCCCAGTTTAAGGACAAGGAATTACTGGAGGGAGTCCAGCAGTGGGTATGAAGATGAATAGGGGCCTAGAGAATCTTTCTTGCGAGGAGAGACTGAGACAGCTGTGTTTGTTCAGCCTGGAGAAGAGAAGGCTGAGAGGGGATCTTATCAATGCTTACAAATATCTGAAGGGTGGATGTCAAGAGGATGGGACCAGACTCCTTTCAGTGATGTCCAACAATAGGATGAGGGGCAATGGACACAGACTGAAGCACAGGAGGTTCCATCTTAATATGAAGGGAAACTTCACTTTGAGGGTGACAGAGTGCTGGAACAGGCTGCCCAGAGAGGTTGTGCAGTCTCTTTCTCTGGAGGCATTTAAAATCTGCCTGGACCTATTCCTGTGCGATCTGCTCTAGGTGAACCTGCTTTAGCAGGTAGGTTGGACTAGATGATCTCTGGAGATCACTTCCAAACCCAACCATTCTGTGATTATATGATTCTGTGATTCCTCAGTCATTTGTTCAATTATTTTTCACTATGTGGCCTAATGCTTTGTTACTGTGTGTTATTCAGACCTTACTCATCAGTTTCTTTAGTTACTTTTCTGTAGTGCCCACCACTGGAGTACCCGAGAAATTAATTACCAGTAAAGTACTGCTTTTGAAAATAGGTTTGGAAATACTTATGCTTTATTACCTTTGTTCTATATGTTGCTAGATGAGGCATAGAAAAGTTATGGATATCCAGTATTTTGGGGTGAACAGCTTAACATTCCTAGGATTGATTTTTCAAAGTATTGAGCTTTATTTTGGTAGTGTGCATGTCCAGGTCTCACTGAATGGCAGCACAGCCTTCTGGTGTGTCAACCCTTCCCCCCAGATAGAACTCTGAAGGTCCCAAAGTTTGGCAGCTGAGATGCTGAAGTGTCCAATGCAGCACCTGGAAGAAAATTGTCAAAAGTGCAGTTTAAATGAATATGTGCAGCTTTGGAAAAGAACTATTCAAATTGAGTGAGAAATGAATCCATTTCAAGGCTATGACATCTGTGCGCCACATTCACTCTGCAACAGTCAAATTCTCCAGGAAATGAGAGGACTGTAGACAAGCATCATACTCAAACAAGCTCTCATTCACACTCAAATCCGGGTTCACCCTCCCTACAGCAGGTGCTTGATGTGCACCCAGTGAAACAGAAACCTAGAGGAGAAGAGCAGGATCCAATCTTATGCTTGGAGATTGTGAAATACTGCACAAAGATGGCACATTACAACTTCAGATAGCCTACAATCATTATTCACCTAAGTAATCCTTCCTCATTCTTCTTACAAGAAATCCTCATTTCTTTAGGCTCTATGTTGTAAGTTATCACAGATTGTGGTTTTTAGATATATTCTCTAAATATGCATCATGGAGGTGACTAATTGATCTGCATGGTTTGCTAAGCTGAGCTGTCAGCCTCCTTATCATTTTGCTATGCCAAAGTATGATATAAAACAAGAATGCTGTTAAACTTGAGCAGCTAGACTTGTACTTGATTGAACATTCAGTACGTCAGTGGATGAACTGTCTGTTGTCCTCTTTTATAGTCAGCTTTCGGCTTTATTGATCTGAAAACTATGAAAACTCTTATCTGCTTTGATCCAATGCGGCACCTGGTGTTGAACGTTCATGTTTTGTACATAAGAACCGTATTAACTGAAAATTCTTCCGTTAACCTGGAATGACTGACAGGGTTATGGATGAGTAGAAGATTATTCTACTCCTTTCTGTTGTAATAATCAGTCAAACTATATGAATAGCAGTTTGACCGTCAAACATTGTTCAGTAGGAGAATGATGTTGTAAGCTGGTAGTGATTGCTGTAGCCATTGTCTAATTTTGATGTATATCTTCTAACTCTGCACCTCTTTTAAGTGCTAGCAGTATTCAAGAGGAATTTCGACAATGCCCTCAGACAAATGGTCTGAATTTTGGGGTTGTCCTATGCAGGGTCAGGAGTTGGACTTGATGATCCTTGTGGGTCCCATCCAACTCAGGACATTCTATGATTTTATGATTCCATGAATATTTCTGACTGCATGAAGGCAGAGTTTGCAATATTAGTAATAAAGTGAACAGACAGAATCCCACATAGATTTCAGATATGAAGCAGATTTTGGTGAGCTGCTGATTAAGAAAGTAAGGCTGAATTATAAACTGTTGGTAGTCACCCTACAAATCAAAATGATTATATTTCTAGATTCCCTGGACAGTGCCAAATTCACCTGGTTTTCATAATAAAAATGGTATTCAAGTACTTAATTTCTAGAGGATAGATTTGCCTTTTCATTTGCTTCTCTAGGTTTTCAAACGCTTGATCTTCTTCTGTATCTCATCTGTCTCTTGATTCAGTGGTCATTGTGGTAAGATGGAATACGTGGAATTATTTTTTGTCGAATTTTATCTTCCTGATATATTGTCCTGTATTGTGTTATCTTAAGACTTATTCTGTGTGTAGGTACAGGTAGAAGAGCTATTATTCCTTTTGTATTACAAAACAAAGCACATTTACCACTTGTTTATGTTGTCCCTCAACTAGCTCCAGGGATGCATGCCTCTGTTGGTTCTTTATGTGTCTTCAGTATTTTTTTCCTTTTAAGAATACAATATGTGATTGAAAAAGAGCAATTTGTGCTAGAATGCATTTAACTTATTGGCTGCCATATATTATTTGTATACATTTCAATTTAATGACTGAAATGATAGTAGATCCTGCTTATTGGTGAAAGCACTAAGCCCCGTTCTTAATTAAGTTCAATTAACTTTGTGGAGAGTAAGATTTTGACTGTTGACTCAAACTAAGCTCAACACTGTTATCTGTTCCCCTTGTAATAAAATAGGAACGTTGTTCCTGTTTCTGGAAAGTGTTTTGGACACTACAGATAGGAAATGCTGCATCAGTGCCATAATAAATGCATCAAAAACAGATTGGGCAGACAGTGAGCTCTTAAGCTTTCTGAAACAAGCACAGTCCAAAAGTCTCTCCATCTCCATTTTCTGTTTCAGTCTGACTAGAAGAGAAACAGGAAAAGTAAGTTTGCTTTTATGGTGTGGATCTTGCAGTTTTGGAACTCCTTTGTATGCTCATTTGTTCTCTCTGAATCATTCTTGCAAACAGGTGGGGAGTGCTTTATTTTCTTACAGGTTTTGGATAGAATTCAAGACTCCAGGGAACTCCAGTCTCTTACACTGGTGTACTTTCAAAGTAGTTCAGCGTAACTCGGTTGACCTGCGCAGAAGTAAACCTGCACATGAGTTCCATGCTTTTTTAATGATATTCCAAACAACTTGTTGTATATTTCAAGACTCAAAGATTTAAAGCTATCAGAGGTCATTGTGACTGTTTTTGTTGCAACAGACTTCCTCTATAACCCAGACTATACTCTCATACACTTTTTATCCTGTACTTTTTTTCAGGTAACTTACCAATTTACATTTGATTTAGGGCAAATAATTTAAGCAAACATCCCCTCTTTGCTCAGAGATTTCCAATGACAGAGAATTGTCTGCATCTCTCATTAGGCTGTTCTAGTTTTATATATTCAACAATGCTAAATGTCAGAGTCTTATTTTTCTGAGGCAAGAATAAAGGGGAGGAAGCATACATATGTCAGCAGCTGAAGCATTACCCAGCTGAGAACCAAGTCTACTTGCTGAAACCTTGGTGTTAAAATTTGGCTAAAAATAAGGTCTGACTGCCTTGTTTTTCATGTAGAGTTGGGGCTCCCAGGAACTCAGTCTGGTTTTATTCCACACCTAGTGAAGCCGGATCCGATCCAGATAAAATACTACCTGTAGGTGACAAATTGAGACAAGCTTTTCACTGCATTAGGAATCATTCGGGTTGCATGTAAACAGAGGTGTTTTGACCACACCGGTGATGTGCAATGGTCACTTCATCATGCTTTTCTAGGTATTATGGTCTATTTCAGCTTTGCTGTAATTGCTGCATATCAAAAGACTTAAATGATATTTACGTTTCGTTTTACAACTTACATAATGCTTAGCAATTACTGAGATATTTATACACATTATGGCTTGAAGCTCCATCAAGCTAGACTCTTGTTTGAACCAGCTCACATGAATTCATTGTATTTACAGTTATTACATTGCTGAGGAAATAAAATACATTTTCTTACTGCAATCACTTTACCCTCTAGTGGTTCCAAGCTGAACTTGTAAGTATTATTAAGAGTTCATAATGCAAATTTTGTACATTTTCTCTCATGCAGCATTATAGTAGCCTGGATTCTTAGCTAGTAGAAACAAGCTTTGGTGTATCTGACCCATAAAATCTTCTGATAATTCAACTAAACTTTGTCCACTGAAGGATTCCTTTGCAGATATTCACAGAACTTACTCTGCTGTCTCAAAGCCAAAAGCAAAATCTTTGCTCAGCCTGCTCTCAAGTCTACAGGGAGTAATGGTTATCTCTATGTTGTGCAATCCATTACATTCAGTGTTCCTGGGAGATGATCCACCTTGATGAGCAATTTACTTTGACAATCTACTTTTCCACTAGAGGAGCTAGGGCAAAATTCCATGGGTTTGAAATATAAGTCTCTTATATTTCTTAACAGCAAAAGGTGGTTGAGGTTTTCTTTTGTGTGGTAAATAAAAAAAGATATGCACAGTTGACTTCTAGCTTAGAAGTTTAAAAATCAGAGGCATTGAAAGGATGGTGATTTTTGCTGGTTCCCACCTTGATAAATAAAGGATAGGGTAGAAACACCTGAGAAACCTGGTCAGAGCCAGAATTGTAAATCAATAATTAAATAAATGGATCTAAGGACACTTCCCTTGGGTAAAGAGCAATGACTGTTTTACACAGCACAGTTTGAACATTTAGGATTAGCCAAGACAAATTCCATCAAAATCTTAAATACACAACAAATCCTGCCACTGTCTTATACACTGGTATAATAAAGCTCAGTATTTGATAACACAGGGTGGCAGTTCAAGTGCTAACAAATGGTGGTATCCCAAGCTATGGCATAGATGGTGATTTTAAGTGCCCAAACTCTGGGTGCACAAGTTCGATCACTTTTCCCTTTGCCATTCCCTGAAAACAAGGCACTTCAAACTCAGAGCCATGGTTCATAGTGTGAAAACAGTTTTGTTGAAACACTGGAAGTCTGAGACAATGCTTTTGTTGACAGTCTTCTTGACATGTGCCTGTTTGAATCAGGGAAGAAACTGTGTGATAAATAGTATTGGAGAAACAGCTCCTGATAAAGATCTCCTCTGCACTGCTTTCTATCTTCATTTCAATAATTGAAAAGAATAAAAATACCCTTGATGGAAGTACTGCCACAGAATGTGCCCCAGCAGGCATGCAGAATTTGGGGAGATAAAGGAAGAAAAGAAGAAGGAATGATAGTTGTCACTAGTATCTTACAGAATGTGTCTTAAGCTCTGGCCACAATCATGAAATTGATTTGCTTACCACACACTGTTTCTCGAAGGTATTGCAACACTGGTTGAGGTGAGCTAAAAAAACACCTTCTAGAAATGCAATTGAAAGGGGCTGAGTTGAACTGAAGGTGTTATGAACAGACTTCTTCCTTCATGTGTCACTACCATAACCTGCAAATAACATCTTTGATCTGTAAGAAGGTTTACCCTTACAATTAATAATGTATTTATTACTTGGTGTAAGATGTACTCACCACTTGTGACGCCACACCTCGAATACTGTGTTCAGTTTTGGGGCACTCACTATACAAGAAAGACATCGAGGTGCTGGAGAGAGTTCAGAGAAGGGCAACAAAGCTGGTGAAGGGTCTAGAGAGCAAGTATTATGAGGAATGGCTGAGGGAACTGGGGCTATTCAGCCTGGAGAAAAGGAAGCTGAATGGAGACCTTATCGCTCTCTACAACTATCTGAAAGGGGGTTGTAGCATGGAGCATAGTGGTCTCCTCTCCCAAGCAGCAAGTGATAGGACAAGAGGAAATGGCCTCAAGTTATGTCAGGGGAGGTTTAGATTGGGTTTTAGGAAACATTTCTTCACTTTTAAGTTGTCAAACACTGGAACAGGCTGCCCGGGGAAGTGGTTGAATCACCATTCCTGGAGCTGTTCAAAAGATGTGTAGATGAGGTTCTTAAGGACATGGTTTAGTGCCAGAGTTAGGTTAATGGTTAGACTCGATAATCTTGAAGGTCTCTTCCAACCAAATTGATTCTATATTTAGAGAGTTAAGCAGCTATCCAGCTTACTGGCGATTGTTCCTCATGTCCTCAACACTTTGGGTCTCATTAATATATACTTGAGGATAGTCATAAGTCTGATGGTGATTCCTGACACTCTGCCATTACTAGCAGGAAATGTAATCAATATAAGAACTACTGATAGTTACAGATTTGATTTGAGAATTTTTCTAATAAAGATGAAGTTGCAGTATAAATTCCAGGCAGCTAGCAAACGTAAGATTGTGCAGCAGTGCTCTGGAAACATAAGAGTGCAAACTTACTCAATGGTAAATAGAGAATAACTCAATGGAAGCAAGATAATGCTGTTTTACTAACATGCTAACTGGAATTTATAGCAAACTGTATGCCACTTTCCTGGCTGGCTTTTGACACCTAATTTCCTCTGCAATTCCTAAATTCCTTTTGGCAACCCAAAATCAACTGTTCAAATAGTTTTTTTGTTCTGGTCTTAATTTTAGATATTTTTCCGGTTTATCTCAATAATTTTGATGTCAATTCTTTGGATCCAGGGTACTTGTTACCCATCTAAGGCTGGTATCATCAAGAAATGCCATTATCCAAATCAGGAATGAGATGGACTGTGTCCAGGCACATACCAGTTTACATGTTCATACAAAGAACTAACATTATTCGCAACATTAGTACAATGTATACTAATAACTTGCTATATTAGTTTAATAAACTATTCATTTATAAAATTCCTGTATTAGCAGTTTCCCATTTGCTTAATTACTAGTGCAAAATCTGTGCTGTTTGAATATGTCAGTATTTTCTATCAGAGTGAAAAGCAGATTGATATCATGACAGTAATTTCAAACAAAGTATTTAGCAAGTATTCAGCCATAGAGAGTGCACAGCACTGCTAAAAAGTTGTTCTCTCTGGTGCCAAAGCACTAAATGAACAACTTAGAGCCAAGCATCTGTGAAAACAAAGACTAGCCTGTTAAAACCATTATATAGGAGAACAAGAACAATAGCAAAGAATACCATCTGGTGATCGGTTTCCACCCAGAAATGTATGTTTAATAATAAGCTGTGCTGTGCAGACGGGTATCTAAAAAGAAACTTCTCATGTTCCGTAAGAACAAAGTACAGAACTCCCACTTCATCTTATGCCAGATTATTACAAGGCTTTCTTTTGATAGTAACCACACAACCCATAACCATGCAGATGACAAATTTGGAATTCTTGTTCAGCCAAAACCCATGTCAAGCACTACAACATTAAATCTATTTGTTTCTGCAATGACTGCAAAAAACCAAAATTGCATTTTTACCTGAAGGAGTCTCCAGGTCAATCAAATGTACATAGAATCATTTTTTCTTGGTGAGTGTTATGGAGCAATAAGGAGTTTAAATATACTGAGTTGAATATCACACTCAACCAGCATATATGCTAAGTGCGCCAGTTTACATATGGCTTCTGGGTGTGTCAGACAGCATCTTCCATGTAATAGAAGAGACAAATGTTACTCTGTCTGTCACAGGTGCTTGGAAATGACTCTGAACATCCACATAAGCTTTGTTTTTGACTGAGCAACTCAACTGAAAGGGTCTGTTCTGGCTGACAGCTTTGATGCAGCAACAACAGGAGATAAACAGAGTCCTCAGAAATTTGTCTTGCCACTGTACATGCCACAGGTTCTTTCCATGATTACATTCGCTTACAAGTCAACATGTTCCAGTCAGGAAATTTAACTCTTATTTTGAAACAAAACCCTTGGTCAGGTTTAAACCCTGGATTGTGAAGTGTATTCTGTCTTTACCTGTAGTAAGATCTATGATAGAAGTAATGAAATATATTGACCCTGTAGTCCTTGTAATTAATTAAATCAAACACCTGCGTAGTTATCCTGTGGTTTCTGATGGTTTGCTTGACTGTTTGAGAACACGGCTACCTGTAGTGTGCGATTTCCTGTTGACAAGATCACTCATTTTCATAGATTGGAAAAGTAGTGCCTTAAATTCAGAAAATATTCTGGTGCTGTCCCAGTGAAATTCAGTCCAAATCAACCCTTGTTCCAAGTCCCGTTTCCCACTTGTTTGGCAGACATTTGGCTAATGAGTCCTGACTGTGTCTCCTAGCAGGGCTACAGGAAGGCAGCAAGACTTTCTGCAAATTGGGAAAGGCAGAGTATTTCTTTAGCTGTTTTTCTGTACTGGCAAGTAGTGAAGTAGATATTCAAGGAGCAAAGCTCATGTGATAACAGAATGATGATGCTGAGCAAGTTGGAACTGGACAGTTTGGATGAAACAGGCTCCTTTTGTGGCACAAAGGGGAAAAAGGCCATTTTTCTAGTTGGTAGAGACAGAAAATGAGAGAGGAAGCTTTTACTCTTCTCACCATAATTTATTTGATTTTCAAATACCACTTAAAGAGGAAATTCTGCATTCACATGAACTTAATGATCAATGGTTGTGGCTGAAGGTGCAATTTTTCTTATGAATGGTGGGATGGAAGAAGTTTTATTGCAGAACTCTTAAGGTTTCTGTTTTCATCTCCTGTTTGGTTACTGACCCTTAACTAGCTGAAGCAAGGAAGGCAGTGTACTGGACCAGCTAACACTAGCTTTTTCTGCCAGTTCAGACCCTCTGACTACTTTGCAAAGTTGTTTCCTGTGATATTTGCTCATTTCATATAATATCACCTCTGATAACTAGCCTTCCAGAGGTATCTGACCACTGCACTAGCTCTGCAGCCAGCAAAGCAAAAGACAGTAACCTTTGAAAGCTGTCATCTCTAAAGCCATTGCTGAATTTTTACAGAGAGTGACTTAGATGAAATCCAGTGGACAATATTTCATTTTATTTGTAATTGTGTAATAATGTAATACTTAAAAATAAGATAAATATATTTATAGCTTAGATTAGTCATTTGGAAATACTGGAAAAGTCTCTTTTAAAGGAAAAAATAAAGTAAGTCAAACAAGGACTTGAGGTAAAGTTCAATTACAGTTACGCGTTAGACCTGGTAGAGTAACTATTGGTCAGCTCAGATTGTTTATAAATGAACATAAATCCAATGATTTTGATTTACAAGCACATAGAACTAGGATTGTGTTTACCCCCTCTACAGAGGGGAATGATTATTATATCAGTGTATGGACGATATAATGCTTTAGTATGGATAGGAATTCTTTTCCTTATCCCAAATTCAGTATATATGAATACCTAGCTTTAAAAAAATCTGCATTTCTAATATGTGATCTCCCTAAAGAGGGGATGACATTGGTCCCTTAAATGAAGTTTTGGAACAAAGGTTGTGCTACCCTTCAGTCTCACTCTTAAGCCCTCTAAATATTTAAGTGTCTGGTCCACGATGTACTGTAAAAGAGGAGCACACAGCCACTAGAGCTAACCTTTAAAAGATGTGCTAAACTAGGACTGTCTGCCATCCTCTGTGGTGATTTGGATGTACATGTGAACATTAACTCTGAGACCACAATTAACATCTTCCAAAAGCCTGAGAAAGGTTGTATCTGGATAACACTCTTTCTTCTTACCTCTGGTTACAGACTGGGCTTTGTATGTTGCACATTTATAGTAGGCAAAGGTCTGTTATTTTATACTACATGTCTCAGACCATGTGTCTAGTAAAAATGAAGTCCTAGGAATTGAGAAAAGATGCCCCAGTACAGGAACAATGAACTAAGAAAAAAGGAGAAGGTACTGGATGACCTGCGGCCAGTCTTGAGTAAGTTCCTGTGGAAGGTGATGAACGTATTAAAAGAAGCTGAACTGCTGTCCTTATTTTATATATCTATATATATGTGTCTCAGACCAAACCTTGGCTCTGCTAGACGTGTAAGTACAGGGCAAAACAGTTCTTTCAGCCAGAAAGATCTTGCAACCAAAGAA
Source organism: Patagioenas fasciata (assembly GCF_037038585.1). Taxonomy (NCBI): domain Eukaryota; kingdom Metazoa; phylum Chordata; class Aves; order Columbiformes; family Columbidae; genus Patagioenas; species Patagioenas fasciata. The sequence goes on from NC_092524.1 coordinate 18,019,115, forward strand.
CAAAACAACAGAAAGCAAAACAGGCTGTGGATGGCACACAAACAAGAGTGTATGGGAGAACAGTCTTAGTTGAAAACAAATGCAAAGACTAGAAAAATTGGAAACAGGATACAGTGCAATTATTCCATGGAATATGCACAAAGAACTGCTCTTTGACTAAATATTAGCAAAGAATTACTGCAGATATTCATCCAGGTCCACTGCAAGCAGACCTGTGTGTGAAACTGGCTGATCAGGTCAGCCACTCCACTGCTATTCTCTTGGTGGCATTCTTTTGATTGGAAGGAGCAAGTGTGAAACTGAAAGACCAAAACACCCTGTCACAGCTTGTTCTGCCAGGCTCACAACATTGCATAAGATGCTCATAAAAGAATAAACTCATGAAACTGTGTGTAAAATGAAAATACCCTGCAGGTAAAATGACTGCCCCCTCTGAATATTTGCCTCTAAGATGTTGCAGTTAAGCCTGGGACTAGGTCAAGGATGGAAATGAGTTATTTGTGTTCAGTCAGCGATCCACAGCAAATGTTTTTCTTTTTTTTTCTTTCTCTGTTATAACAGACCTGAACTAGGCAAGACATGAACCAATTCTAGAAACAGCTCTTCAGTGAATGAAGAGGTCCATGAGTACCTCCTTCAGGAATTATTCACTGTATCATGGTGCTGATGAAAGAGGCTCACAACTGGGTCTCACACCGATAGCCCCTGTTTATTGCTGCTTCAACAACCATGTCAACGGAGACCAATGTTGAGCAGACAATGGTCTTTATAATGACCTTTTTTTCCCCCAATAATGCTCTTAAAAGCAGATTCGACAGTGCCGCACAGATCACCAGTTCCCGACAAGTTTGCTGGGTCAACAGGAAAAATGAAAATTGGAGCAGAGAACAATCTCATCATAAACTCTTTTGATCTTCTCAGCGCAGGCTGGGAACTTGACCCCAGGCTCCCAGGCATTTCCAATGCCTGTTTGCAGAGATCACAGGAGCATGGAGGGTGTTGGGCTGAGGCGAAGATAGCTAGAAGGTGAGAGGGAGGAAGGAAGCAGTGACTGCACTGAAGGAGTAAAAAGAAAGAGAAGAATATGCAGCAATGAAAATGGCTGGAAAACAGCTACTTTTATAGGATGGAATTTAAGTGAGATAACAGAAAAGATGCTAGAATGTCAGACTGAAAAAAAAGAAAAAAGAAAAGAATCAAAAAGCTACAATGAAAATGAAATTACTGGTTTTCCATGTAAGGTCATTTGAAGAGTTGTGAACGTGTTTTAATAGCATGACACTTTTGATTTGTAGCAAACACGTGAAATTCTTTTGGAGAAGCTGTAAAAGCTCTTGGGTCTTGCTGGGTGGCAATCTGAAATAGCAATTGGAACAGAACAGAGTTCAGTTCGGGTAAAAAGGGTGACAGTATGTGATTTTTTTTGTTTATATAAAGACCTTCAGGTTAGAACTCCATAATGCTGACCACCACACACATGTAGAGAGAAATTCAGTCCCTTCATAGTCCAACTCACACTCTGAATAGATGTGAATAATGAGAATGGGTGGTCGTAGCTTGTTCTTTGCCTTCACGCAAGTGTGGTGGAATTTAGGAGGGACTGCAGGTCTCCTAGTGTGGCTACAGCCACTAGTTTGCATAATTTCCCAGATTTCCTCTCCTTATTGATACCCTACTCAACCCTTCCCACACTGTGAAGAAGGAAAGGTTCTAGTGTTAGGGAGAGTTTATGATTAATTCCTAAAGGTGGTAGATTACTAATATTTAAGCAGGTCTTGCTTCAAATTACTCTTGCCCTTCACACTTACATGTCTTTAAATATTTGAAAATAACAGATCTTTGGCTAGCAACCAGCTACATTTATTACTGGCTTGAGACTGATATTCAGCTAATTGCTCCCAGGCATAAGCCTTGCATATTAAGTTTATGTGTTCTTTTCTGGAGCCCAGTTACACAGCATATTTCTCATTAAAAGGAAAAAAAAAAAAAAAAAAGAAGATTGGATATTTCAGATCTAAGTACAGAAGAAAATGTTTAGAGTTCTGAATATGGAGTATATGTCACAAATGCAGGAGTCAAGTATTGTCACGTATCCTTCCTGGCTTTCCTCGTGGTAACTAGATCACACTGCAAGATATCTCTAAACATATGTGAAATCCATAAATGTTACAATAAAGGGCTTGAGATAGGTATATGTGTATCAGAAGAAAGCAAGCCAGAAGCTCAGAAAAAGAGACTTATAAGGAAGAGGAGAGTAAAAGTAGTTGGTATTAGCTGAGAAAATATCAGCAGAAAGTTGCCTGGTTTAAAATAAATTAAATAAGAATAATACATTTCATAATTTTTTAAATTAAAAATATGGATATAGAAGAAAACAAGGTAAAAACCCAGAAATATAGTTTACTTTGAAATAAATTCCTTTGGGAACAAAACTAATGCAAGTGGCTTGTGTTTTCATATTAACAGGATGCAGATAAAAACTAAAAGCAAATATGTAAAGCTAATGTACAGGAGTTAAGATGATAGTTATTTTTATTTTATAGATTTGTAAAATCCTCCATTACTCCATCCCTTTCACCTAATTAGATTTGAAGTGCATAATTTTTTCTTTATTTTTTCTTTTTTCTTTTTTCTCTTTTCTTGTCTCTTTTTTTTTTATCTTTTATCTCCTCTCTTGTTTCTTTTTTTATCTTTTCTCTCTTCTCTTTTCTTTTTTCTTTTCCTTTTATCTCTCATCTTTTTTCTTTTTCTCTTTTCTCTTCTTTTCCCTTCTTTTCCCTTCTTTTCCCTTCTTTTCTCTTCTTTTCTTTCCTTTTCTTTCCTTCTTTTCTTTTCTTTTCTTTTCTTTTCTTTTCTTTTCTTTTCTTTTCTTTTCTTTTCTTTTCTTTTCTTTTCTTTTCTTTTCTTTTCTTTTCTTTTCTTTTCTTTTCTTTTCTTTTCTTTTCCTTTCTTTTCTTTTCCCTTCTTTTCCTTTCTTTTCTTTTCTTTTCTTTTCTTTTCTTTTCTTTTCTTTTCTTTTCTTTTCTTTTCTTTTCTTTTCCTTTCTTTTCTTTTCTTTTCCTTTCTTTTCCTTTCTTTTCCTTTCTTTTCCTTTCCTTTCCTTTCCTTTCTTTTCTTTTCTTTTCTTTTCTTTTCTTTTCTTTTCTTTTCTTTTCTTTTCTTTTCTTTTCTTTTCTTTTCTTTTCTTTTCTTTTCTTTTCTTTTCTTTTCTTTTCTTTTCTTTTCTTTTCTTTTCTTTCCTTTCCTTTTCTTTTCTTTTCCTTTCTTTTCCTTTCTTTTCCTTTCTTTTCCTTTCTTTTCCTTTCTTCTCTTCTCCTCTCCTCTCTTCTCTTCTCTTCTCTTCTCTTCTCTTCTCTTCTCTTCTCTTCTCTTCTCTTCTCTTCTCTTCTCTTCTCTTCTCTTCTCTTCTCTTCTCTTCTCTTCTCTTCTCTTCTCTTCTCTTCTCTTCTCTTCTCTTCTCTTCTCTTCTCTTCTCTTCTCTTCTCTTCCCTTCCCTTCCCTTCCCTTCCCTTCCCTTCCCTTCCCTTCCCTTCCCTTCCCTTCCCTTCCCTTCCCTTCCCTTCCCTTCCCTTCCCTTCCCTTCCCTTCCCTTCCCTTTTCTTCCCTTTTCTCTTTTTTTCTTTCTCTGAATATTTTTTTTTCATATTTAGTGCCATCATAATGTATTAGAAGCACATGCAAGTGCGCCTCTGAATGCCCAGTACAGGTAGATCTAACTGTAGAGCTGTGTAGCATTAAAAATTGGCTTCATCACCCACTTGGAACTTACATATCTCAACCTTCTGCTTGTTCCATGTGCAGCATTTCATTGTCCTTCTAACTGGCAAATCCCGTGTCTTTACTTCTGAGATAAAGCAGATACTACTCAAGGAAGCATTGAGACTGAATATCTCTGAAATTCCCCTTTGTATGTTCAAAACAATGAATATTCACAGCCAAGTCCAAATAGGATTTCCCTCCCCATTTAATGGACTATGCCATTCTTCACTAGGATATGAATGCAAATATTTATTTATTTTGAAAACCTGAAACTCCACAATTTACTGTCTGAAAATTGAGGTGAATGCTTAATCAGGAACCTCAAAAGAACCTGAACTGTCAAATTGATTGGAGGATCCTAATTTAATGACTCAACATAATATTGGCTTCCATGACAACCCTATGGAGAAACCTTTTGACTATATTATATTATATCTATAAAAGTATAGGAAGTAGAAATTTTTCCTGTTCCATCATGTGTTTTATGTATTTTGGTGTTGTCTTGGTCCTGGAAATGATATTACTGTGAAAAGACTGTGGGAAATCACCAGGGTGAGAAAGTAGTTTAGCTCTTTGAAATTAATGTAGCCAAATTTGTGTTACACCCTCTGTGATCTGATAACAAAAAATTTAACATAGAAATCATTGCAGAGATATATACACGCAGGTAATCCACTTATTTGCAGACTTGAACAAATATTGGCAGAAGAAACACCATGTCTGCGGGTAATGACCCACCACACTGATGACAGATCACAGCCCTAATTAGAGTTTGTGCGTGAAAATAGTGGATATACAGGGCTTAGCTCCATTTTTCCAGCAGTATAATGTGTTGTTTCTTTTGACTTAAAATTGATCAAGTCAAAGGAGCAACACTGATCTTTCTGGGTCAGGTGTCAGAAGCTACTTCTTTATTGGGGTTTGCTTTATTGGGGTTTGCTAGAGAATGGTAACTTCAGGTGCAGCTATACTACATGTTCCACTCGGATTTTAGGTAGGCTGAATGACCTCCTGATGGTACCTCTCTCCACTGTTAATAGAGGAAGACCAAGAAACTAAGTGCTGGATTTAAGAGACTCAGTTAAGTGTATTTCACACTCTTGAGTTTTTCACCTCCTCTGTGTAATTCTTATTTTCATTTTGGGTAGGATGCTATGGGCTAGGTGTGAAAAGTTTTGTTAAACCTATGTAAAACAGAATTCATGTGAAAACCCTTCTGTAAACCACTTTTTGGAAAATAACCTATCCAGTTTTATAGATGGTAGAAGTTTTGATGTGATGCCTGTGGTAGAAAAATCCTACATTTTGGAATTGCTATTATTGACTTTTTACTATATAGAGAAGTTTCAAGACGTAGCAGTAAAGTTTTTGTAATGGCAATGATCTGAGGATATTTCTAAGTTAATTTTTTTTGAGAAAGATGGAAAAAGCAGACATAAGGATGAAAATTCTTAGGCTGGACAACTCTCTCTTTGGTTGGGAGCAGTTTGGATATTTGCAGGGTCCTAAATTGTTTATAGAATCCTCCTGCTTTCACTCTGAATTTTCATTGTGGAGTTCCAGCTGGAAAAAGGAATGTCGAGACTGAGATGGGCCATTATCATGATAGTTCAACAGAGACAAAGAAAGGGAAACTGTTCTGTTACTTTTAAAAGAGAAGCTGCCCTATTCATCAAGTACCTCTTCCTCAGTGTATCTTTGGTGCCTGCTTGATGAAGAACCACAGGCTTCAGTGTATCTGGCTCTTCAAAGAATATATTATGCAGGTGTGATGCCGGTGTGCAGCTACATAGTCAGCATACCACAACTCAAAACATGGGCCTTCGTGAGACTCTTGCTGAGCATCTCCAAGTTGCTAGATTTCTACCAATACAAGGGCTGCTACTAGAAGAACAGGTCAGAAGCATTATGTCAGCATAATTTACTTAAAAGACCTTCTAGCTACCTGTCCACTCCCAAAAAGAAACCCTCCCCCTCTCTCCCCACACCTCAGTGAAAAGAAACAGTTCTCCATCTGCTTGCTTGGAAGGCTCACTTTTTGCCTGCGAAGAACCTTGTCAAAACCAGCAAACAAAGACATTGATTCCCTCCTCTATGTATTTTCATCCAGATTTGGAGAGAACATTTCCTCCAAGCACATTATACCTTTTTTTTTTTTTTTTTTAAATTTGGAAGATACGTGCCTGATTCTAATACATCTCTAATGATATTCCACAGCTTGCTGAGGTTAGGTTAAAATTATACTTTAATGATGACAGTGAATCAACTTTTTTACCTGTTTGGATAGACATGAAGGGCTGTCTCCTCCTGATATCACAGGCTCAGGACTGCTAAAGGAAGTCTGTGAAGCGAAGTCTTATCACTTGGCATTTCTGACTTACTAATCTGATTTCAAGGGAAAATTGTTTATAGCAGTCCCTGAGTACCTGGTTGAGATCCTCTTCCTTGCTGAAGTTGATGTCAAAGCACGTGCAACAGTAACTGGATGAGCAAGTCAAGCTTGCTGAATTCAGACCCAGATATGCTAACAATTTACTGATTTAGCAGCTCTCTGATGCTAGTTAATAATCAGAGAAATAGCAACCCATTCAAAGTTACTGAGTGAGACAATCTGACTTCTTCCTGTACTAGTGCCAAACACCAAGTCTGGGTGATGTTCCAGCTCAACAAATCTCTGTGTTGATGATTATGTTTATCTGATGCCCCTGGCTAGATGAACTGATTAAAAAACCAGCCTGCATTACCCTCCTCCCTCCCCCACCCCAGCCTTTACTTCCCTTTGCTACTTACATGATTTTATTACCCACATTGTCTGTCTCTTGCACCATAGTCTGACCAAACAAGTGATATGGTGAAAGGAATGCAACTCGGACTACTTTTTGTGTGCCCATTCAGCCTCTTCCTGGTAGCAAGGGGAGAGTATCAGCAATAATAGTCTGCTCTGAGACACATCAGAGAAAATACCTGCTTAGGGAAACCATGTGAGGGGGGACATCTACACAGTACTTTTCACAGGATCAGATGGTAAAGGTTGAGAAGGTGATGAGCTCACCACACTTTGAACAGAATAGATAGCATTTTCTGGATGCCTGGTTAAAGTCACGCATGGTAGTGATGGAATCAATTCTTCTCATGTGCATGACCACATGACACTAAATGAGTGCCCACAACTAGTGGACAGGCTGGAAATGTCCCATAGCTGGGATCTGATCTCCACAGCCCCCAATATTGTAGAGGCTTGTGAATGACAACTGAACATATCCATCTCTTAGGCACCAACCCCACAGAAAAAAAAAAAGGGAGGGTGGGAGAGGTTCTTCTTGTCTCAAACCAGAGTTAGTTCCAGTTTTCTACCAAAGCATAAACAAATTCCAGTGTCTTTAATTCCATTATAAAAAATAAGCCATTTTCCATCAATTATTCTAAAGAGAATTATGTGTGAGGTGGTTTCTTTATTGATTTTTCCATTTGCCACTTATCAGAACTTTCAGAAAGAAAGTGAAACTACTTCTCTGCCACATCACTATGCCAACACTGAGCAGAAGTGTAACAGGATATAAACCCAAAAGTACAAAGGAAAACATGAAAGTAAAAGAACCTCTGAGTTCTTACTATTATGTTTGTCCTAAAGAGAGGAAGGGCTTGAAGATGCAGAATAGAAGGGCAAGAAGTCAAAGGAGGAAACAAAAACCTCATCATTTGAAACATTCAAAACAATATTTTCTAAGTATGCTTGAAGGAATGAAAGTATGTTGGACTTCAGTGTAAAACAGTTTAAGAGGTCTAATCTATTATAGGCTTGTATGTGTGCGTGTGTGCACATGTTTCAAACTGTAGAGATTAATATATAAAAAAAGTAAAGTATTTGGCTTTAGAAAATCAAATGCTAATATGAGATGCCAAGTTTTAGCTGTGTGATTGTTACAGAGGAGCCTTCACAGCTAGAGACATCATCTGAACAACCTCTGACCACCAAGGTTAATTTCCTCTGGAGCAGGCTGGCTGCATTCATGTTGGGAAGCTCTTGACCTGGATTTCCTCTGGGTGCTATGTGGGGCTTCTATGGCACTAAAATACCATTATTCTGTGCTTAATTTGGGTCTTTTTCAGTCTAAAGTGCACAAATAAATGAGAGGAGAGGGATATTTAAAACATGATGCCAAACACTTGAGTTGTGAAGTTTGTGCATGGGACTAGGACATCTGATGATTTAAGACCCGGTCGGATAATGCTAAAGGACCATGTGGGTCAGAGGGAGCTGATCCAAACACAGGCTTCCCCATTCTGCCTTGGGAGGGAAGTTCCCAAATGGAGGTACCCAAGTTTCACCCTGGGTGGAGTTACTTTGTTCCCGAAAAGAGCCTAGAAGTCAGCTGGCATACATGCAACATGAGTGAACAATTGAAACTAGGACTTAGGAATGAGTAACTCAGTTAGATTTCTTGTGAGAGAGGAATTAACATCTGACGTCCTAGGTTCATGGCACCAGGGATGTGGTATAATTAGACCGGCCAATATACATTTTCGACTTTTTTTTCCTGTACTGCGTTGAATTTTTTGGCAGACTGCCCATCTATCAACTTTTGTTGGCCTGCAGAGCCCTATTAGTCTTTTGGCTGAACTGTAATTAACGGCTTTTCAAATCCATTGGTGGATTTTGTCCAGGTGACAAACACACTGAACCATTAAACATGGTCTTGTTTATTGCAGTATCTCTCTGCCTGGAAATCCCCATTTCTTTTTGGTCAAAGTACGGGTAAATATTTGAAGCAATGTGAAAGTGAGATCCTATAGATTCTTACAACAGCTTGTTGCTCTGAATCACCATTTGTAAAGAAACATATGTTGCTTTACTCAACAAAGTTTGGGTAGTTTTTGTTATAAAGTACGTGAGAAGTGAGGTAGCAAATAAAGAGATATTTTGTAAGATCTGATTTGCTTTACAGTGCACATACCTGTAGTCTTTTTCTAGTGGCTGCAGATAGTTAAAACATACCAACGCAATAATACAGCGGTTTTCAAATGCGCGCTTTTCATTCCCAGACGTTTACTTGTGACTTTATTTTTCTTCATTAGTTTCTTAGCTTGAGTTCTTTAATTTACCTGCAGGCTGACCTGAAAACAAAAGGAAATTATTTTTCTTTAATGAGATGTTCCTTTTACTACTACAGGTTAATTTCAGGCTTGAGATACCTGCAATGTTCATACCTGACAGTGGATTTCAGGCTTTGTTTTTAATGATGAGAAAAGTTCATAGTCAGATACAGCATCCTATAGATCAAAGATGACATGTGTGAAGGCAGGATTGAAGATCTCACCGAAATGTGAATAGGTTTCTAAAAGCTGAAAGTACTGCATTTTGGTGGAATATTTCTTGGACTGATCTTTAAGAAACCATTACATTTCAAATAGAAATGGGAATCCTTTCCTTGTTTTATATGAGTGGGTTTTCTGATTATACAGCAGACTGTTACGCTTCCAAGAGCAAGTACATTGCCTTGTCATCACATGAGAAGGTGGTGTCACAGTGTGGTTGTATGGAGTTCAGGAGATCTTTTTCCATGAAGAAGAGAATAAACACAGATAAGGCAAAAATAAAAAGCTGGTGAAAAACAAATGTATAGATCCATAAAATGTGAACTCCTTCTTTTTTAAATACACTTACAGGAGTTGGTCTAAAATAAAAAATTGCATTTTATTCAGCAACACAGAGAATTTAAAGCATTAGTGGCCAGCTGAAAGTTCCCTCTCATATCGTGAAGGCATAAACGATTTATGAAAATGTAAGCTACTTACATCTTATTTCAGAAAGTCTGCTAATCGTTAATTGACAGGAATTAGGTAGAAACCCACAGTGTGGTTGAGCTATTTTTTAGTTAGCTGATGTGAGACTTTTTGTACCAGGATATTGAACTTGTTAGACCACTGTAGCATCTCCTAGTTATCAAACAGTGTGAATTTTAATATACACCAAAGAATGGAAAAGGTACTTTAAATTTGTTTGTTTTCTGTAATAATAAAATGGAAATAATAGTCTCAAAGAGTGGAACACTGTATATGCTTACATTCTTGGTGTAAGAGAAATTGAAAAGGTATTTGCTCGTCAGCTTGCTTTCCATGAATGATTGTTTGTAATTTCATTTTGCAAGCTTTGTTGATGTAGATGCAATTGATTCATACTTTCATAAGGTAATTATAATAGACCATGGATACTATTGCAGTTCTGTCAGGGGTTACAGAAAGGGTTTCCCAGACTGTATAAGGAGTGGACTTGTACTTGCAATGAGAATTCAAGCTCAGCAGGTATGAGCCATTGACATACCTGCACAAATCAAAGTGAATTTCAAAGCCTGTGGAAACTCACTATGCTTATACACCTAATACCTTCTAGTGAGGTAGAATACCAAGAGAAGGATTCCTCCTCTTGCTACACCCTCTAGTGCAGCAAATATAGTGCCATAAAAGTATAAATATTAAGCAACAATAATTTAAATTTGGTATATATCTTAGCAAGTGTGTTGGAAGGACATGACACGATATTATTCAGAAAAAAATTCAGTCTTTGACAAATCAACTAAAAAAAATATTTCTTCATGTATCAGTTTAATTACTCTGTACCTGTGATTACCAATAACTTAGGCTTGGAAGTTTAGGCTGTTATAGTCTATATGGCTTGAAATCAGGAGGTGGAATTTTCCATGGGCTCTGTTGACACCAGGTCAGATGAAACTGGGCTTCTGTTTATAGATAGTGCATCACCTAATATTTTCCCTTTACATTTCTGTACATTCTTGTGCCCTCTCTCTTTTCCAAATACTTCTGAAAGGGGAACCTTTCACTCAAGTAAACGAGTTGATGCATTAACAAGGAATTGTCACTTAAGAATTAGAACAAATGCTTCCTCCTGCAGAACTTCATTATCTTTGCTTCTGGGAGCACCAGGGACTCCCAGACACAACCTCATTTTGAACATCCTTCTTTAGACCTCAGAAGTAGGATTTAGTTGCCTAAATATAGTGCCAATGAAAAAGCCATGTGGCCCTTTAAATGGTCCAGGATTCCTCAGAGGCATGAACACAGAATTTGCACTCTTCTACCTGTGCAATTGCAGGCAATGCCAGATACTTGCAAAGGGCACCAGCTGCCTGTAATCATGTACCTGTATCCCACCTCTCTCTCTAGGGGAGAATACCAGGATGCTAAGTTTGATGCTGTACATATTCCACTCGTGGAGCTTGATTCCCTCCATTAACTTTAGAGAACACATGATCTTCCAGATCAGGTGTCTGAATTGCAACCCTGAAGTTGAGTTTTGTGACTATTCACTGCTGCTGCAGAGTTGGCTGGTTGGGAGAAGGCAGCAAACTGATAACCTTGTGATGGCTACTGCTGTAGAACTGAGCCAGCCACACAATTGACATAGACTTCAGCAATGTCTCACTTTGTCCCATTTGTAGTGGGAGAAAAATTCAAGTCTGTAGAATGAGGAGGTAAAAGACAGATTTAATAGGTTATTTTCTCATCTTACCTTGGTATCACCTGTATTATTTACCACTGCAAGTCTATGTGGCTTCCAGTCAGGCAAGGAGCGAAAGATCTGCCTGAAAGCCTCCAAAACAACACCCATTGCTTCCCTGACGGCATAAAGAAGCTATCTTAAAAATCTGTGGACTGACTACCTCTCTCAGTGTAATCTTCTGCATACAGCTTGAGCAACATACTTTAAAAGCTGAGCTGCATTCACCTCCTTGGAAACCTGGAAGTTACATATTTATATGTTCTACATATAAAGAGTTGCCTTTCTGGAAGGCTGTTTGCAATGCTGTGGTTTGATGGCAGTTGTCCTAATAAGAAGCCACTGAACTACAACATAGATTGAACTGTATCACGTAGCGGTCGGGAAATGGTAAATCACAGTCAATGGAGCTAAAGCTTTGAGTTGCCTCAGTGTTAGCAGAAATAAGTCTTTACATTTCATTATTAATTATCTAAGCCATTCAGTATCTGTACTTCATTATCAGGATAAACCTGTGTAACCTGAGATTATCCAGCTGTTACCTTCTGTTCTTCTGGTTATTCTTTTTGCATTGCTGCTCGAAAGCATTTCCCTACTGCTGTTGCTCCTTTTTAACAGAACAAAAAGTTGTTTATCCTTTGGACGTAATGTTTACCACCATTTCTGGCATAAAACAAAACATTACACGTGATGTGGCTGACCAATCTATTGCATTAGTGACGAAGCAGGAAGAAAGGTGGGAGAAGTCATAATCTCAGTGTGCCTGGTAAACCAAGCCCTGATGGTGTTTGCAATGAAACAGTGAAACTGCTGAAGCTGACTTGCTGTGTACTCTGTGTCCTAGAGATGCTGTACAATGAAACTCAGCACAGTGTACCAACTAGTTGGGTACTTCTGCCATTTTGTGTATTTGTAAGGTTGAAATTAATTCCTGAAAGATGGGTGTCTAACTACCATGACCAATTAATTAGACACAGATAAGTTGTACTTGATGGTCCTGACTGGTTCCTTTCAACCTGAGGTTATCTATGATAAGAAAGATCCCTTTTACTTCTGCCTTTTATATTTGCATAATTTTATGTTTAAAAACGTTATGAAGGGCTTGAATGTGAAACAAAAAAAATGTAATATGTATGCAAGATGTGTTAATCAACTTAAAGATTTTTGGTTTAAAAAATAATTTCAGAAAGAAAATTATCTGCATCCTGATCTTGTGACTGGCTCTTGTAACACAGTGCATTATGTTTTCTGACTTACAGCATTAGAAGATAGGTGATCAGACTAGTATAGAAGTGGATTTCTTATGAGTGGGATTTGCTAGGATTGTCCTAAGTGTTAGCCTTGGTTTTGTTTATGGATTAATTCTCTCCTAATTTACAGAAAACAAAAAATGAACCGAAGAATACTCCAAGGCACTGGTTTTCATGCAGAAGTACAACACCAAAAGGTTAGGTACCTAAGAGTTGTAGAAAATCAAAGCCAAAGGCTTGCCAAAACTCATAGGAGAGTTCAGTTGTGAAATTAGGAGTCATCACAGCCAGATCTCCAAGATAAGAAATCCAGTGCTGACTGGCAGCCATTCTGAAGATAAAATTTTAGTAAATCTGTAAAATACTTATTCATAATGTTAATTTTTCTTTACCTAATATAAGTGATTTGGTTGAAAGTTTAACACAGAGACCACATTCAGCTAAGCTAAATCAAAATCTCAGCTGTGTGGCAAATGAAAATCAGTAAAACTACAGTTATTTATGAGAAATTAGGCCCTGGGTTCAAAATACCACACAGCATTGCCAAGGCAACAATGTCAAATCGTGGTTAGCAGAATTACTATGAACAGCAGGCATAGTTTAAAATGAAGTTAAACCAGCTTTTTTGGAAGGTTGAAGAGGGCCACAACACTCACCAGTTGCTATTAAGTGAACAGCTCCTACAATGCCTACAATATCTTTAGCCTCTAAAATACATAGCATTGCCTTTGTGTTAGATATCCTATTGACTGTGTGTGACTCATATTTTATGACCTCACCAATGAGATAACACCATCATTTGATAAAAGGCTATATCAATTAAGAAAAGCCCTGCTGTCTGATAACCTGATTAAGAGCTGAGTACTCAGGGTGGTGTTGTGAGACCTTTCATTTCTAATCTCTTCTGGTTTCTTTTTGAGCAGCTTTATGGAATTATCCAGCCTTTGGCAAACTTAGTATGATGCTTATTGCACCTAAAGATAAATTATTCTTTGTTTGTTCAATTTGCTGCAACTTGGGGCCCATCTGCTTGTAGGGAACAGTTTTCTAAAGACTTGGAATTAGAAAGTTCATTTTCTATTCATGTGTCCTTAGGGCTTTTCTATTTTTGTCATCTTTAGACGTCAAAAATGGAAAAGAAAAAAAATAATGCAGAAACTTGAGTTTTAAGATTGCAGAGGTACATGCTGGTTTATAAGTTCTTTTACTAGCAATGTCAGTGGTTTATACTATATTCAAGAAAAATTCCCAAATCCAGAATTGGAAGCAAGCTTCTCCTTGTTTAAGTAATCCGGTAAGAGTAGATCATAAAATATATTCATTATTCCCACAACATTGCCAAACCCTTCCCTCTGTCACATATCACTATCACAAAGCAATGGAAAATTTGATACGTATTATGAGACATACTGTTAGGGTTTACATTCTCTTTTCCAAGGGTGGAAACATCTGTGGTGAAAATACCATGTAGTTTACTTCATAGTTTGGTTCTCCTTTTGTTGCTCCCCTTTGGGTGTCTAATCTTAGGATCAGTGTTGAACTTTTACGAACACGGTTCTTAACAAAGCACCTGTGTGGGAAGGAGATGTGTCCATTTTTTTCTGTTTCAGTTTAAACAAGAAAAACTTCTGATAGCACTGATGTAGATAGCAGTGAGGTTTTGCTCCTTGGTAACCAGCAGTGTTTGGTGGTGGCAGCAGGAGCTCCAGGTGGTTCTGGAAGCTGTTGGTGGAGCACTGGGGCTTGGGACAAGCCTGCTTCCATCCTGCCTAACAACATGCAGGCAAAACAGAAAGCTGTTCGGTTTGGTTTTGGTTTTGTTTTTGTTTTAAGATTCAATTCCATCTGTTTAAAACCTTCATTTTACTGAGCTGGGTCTTGCCGTTAGGATGACTGCAGTTTTACTTCATGAGCTGAGACCCAGTTTAAAGAGTATTTCCTCTCATAGCAACCTTTCACAACTAATTTAGAAGCTACTAAACAACATGTCATTCTTAGGCAAAGACTGTTGGATCAAAATTCAGTCCTCTCTCAGGACCTCCCTATTTCAATTGAAGTGTTTTGTCCATTCTTAGAGTAAGTGTGGGTTAGGTTTTGGTCCTTCATCTAAATCAGAGCCTTCTTTTTTACCTCTAGTCCCTTTCTTATTTTCAGGCCTCCCAAACCATGTATATTCACTTGAATGTTACACTGCCCAAGAAATGCTTAGATATCTGCAGACCTCTGATGCTAGAATAGTTGTTTCTTGCACAAAACCTCCCATAGCTGACTCAGCTGATCAGAAAAGTGGTTGTTAACAGACAAACAGCAGTTATAACAATACATACAGTAATATATACAACTATACAATAATATTTAAATATTCTGTGTTTGTGCATCAATCATGACTCAGTGAAATGTTTGAACAGTACATAATTTTACAACAGTCTTCAGAATAATTTGTGTGAGAGCCTTAAGGCAGAAAAGCTAATAGTGCTGGCAGACCTTGAAAGAAGAGTGCCTAGAAAAGTGCTTGCAGTTTTGGGAGAGCATGACACGAACTACAATCTAGGCAGATCAGGCAGGAGTCAAATCAAAACAGCCACTTGCCATTGCTGGTAGAAGTGCAGACCAAGGGAACATCTGTGGAATCTCCAGAAGTGAAGCAATGGCCTGCACCAAGAATGTGGATGCTATGGTCCAACAAACACTCTACTGAAAAGATCAGAATCTAAAAAGTGTGAATAACAGGGTGAATAGCAGAAGATACTTACAGAATATAGTGAGAACAAGGCATGTATAAGATATATTGTTCCTCTGTGATATCTCAGCCATACCTTACAATAAACAGTTTTGAAACCCCCTGGAACATGAAAAACAGCAAGAAAATAAACCACGTTACACAAAAGGCACATCATGAGCCTTCTCTTCCTCGAGCTAACCAATCACAGCTGTCTCAACCTCTCCTTACCTGAGAGATCCTTCAATCCCTTAATTATTCCTGTTACTGTTTACTGGGCTTGCCCTACCATCTCCATAATTCTCTTGTACTGAGGAGCCCAGAACTACACACGCACCCCAGGTGTGCCTCACCAGTGCTGAGAGGAAGGATGTCTACTCAACCAACTGGCAACGCTCTGCCCAATGCAGCCCAGGTGGTTGCTAAGACATAAATTGTACTGGCAGTATGTGGATAGGTGAGGCAATGTGCAATAAAAGCATTCTGAGACAGCGGGCAAATACAGTTGATTGCTAATGGGATAGCTCACATTGTACCTTCTGGATGAGAGTACCACCCACTTCTGGGCAGCAACACAACAGAAACTGAATTCAAACTCAGGGCATCAATGTGAGACCTGAGACACAAGTGCCATAATGATGGGCCCTGCCCAGAATTGTACCAGAATGCAAGGACATATGGCAAAAAAGGTAATTTGGCGAAGTTAGAACCAGGCACCTTTGAGAATATGCTAATCATATCACATCATACCATATCATATCTAATAGATGCATATACATAAATGCACAAGCAAAGGCATGGAGGAAAGTAGTGGTAAATCTGTAAAGAAAAGGAAGAGTTCCAAAATTAGCATGGTCACACTGGTAAACGTAGTCTGGCAACAGTGAGAAATCCTTGAGGTATATCTTGGGTCTGCATGCATTCCAAACTATTAATAGTGTGTTAAAAAGCAGTCATTAGCCATTGCTGGTAGAAGATGCACTATCTGATTTATCCTGGGCAAAATGTCCAGAGGGAGTGGCAGCACATTAAGTTAAATGAGACATCCATGCCGTACCTTTCACTTGTTATCATCTGTGGGTGATAAACTGACTCCAGAGATGTTCCAGTGTAAACTGAACTAGGAATATTGTAGACATGAAGAGGTTCTATTTTCTAAGAAGTAGATATCAGGGAAGAGTGAGGATAGGTCTGTGCTATCAAATGAATGAAGGCCAATGTACATTTATAGCAAAAGCAGCAAATGGAAATCGTAGAGAACTGAGACCATATTTATTGATTCTGGAATTAAGCAGTAATTAAATGCTTAATCAAATCTAGAGGGTGGGAATCCAGAGCCTGTGGAGGTCTTTGCAAATTATACACACCCCATTCTTGTTCTGCAGTTTTGGTTCTCCTCCAAATGCTTTCACTTTTTTTTTTTTTCCCTCTCTCTGGAATAATATGCCAGATATGCAAATGTTTGACCCTATGAATATTCAAAAATTGATTGTGTTTTCTGGCCTTGCTGAACACAAGGCAACCTATGTCTGCAGAATGAGTATTTTCCAGAAACAGCAAGTTAACATTCACAGACATGTCCTCTGCTTCACTAAAGGCACTTGCCAAAGCCTTGTCAATGTGTCCAGAAAAGAGAAATACTCCTGGTCAATCAAATTACTCCAACCTTTACCACCACGAGTTAGTAGAAAAGATCACCTTTTTAAACAATTACCTCTTATTATGCAACATGTGTTATTCAATAATAATCTGTTCCCTGGTATAAACATCTGTCTGTTCCCCAGAACATTTTCTGGACCTTTGGCCAATTTCAATCCAGTTTGGTAGACGGCTAGATGTCTCAAGTTTCCACAAGCTTCTGTAAGGCTACAGAAATTAGTTAGCCAAGTAAAAGAAAGAAACTTTATTAGGATTTCTCTGTTAAAGAATTTCCAATGCAGGAGAAGCATCAGTATTAATTTACCCCTTATTGCACAGGGAATCTATATGAGAACTTAACATCAAATTGCTTATATGTTGGTGTCAAAGGTTCGATTGCAGGGTGACAATAAACTGTGGTAGATGTATTGTTTACCCCCTCTTCCCCCCTTATGCCCCTTTAGCCCCTCTCTCTCCCCCATTCCCACTAAGGACAGGCGATCGGGAGGGGAAGAAGGACAGAGAGAAGAGAGTTGGAAAAATTAAAAATGTTTTACTAATGTTACTAATAAAAATAGAGAAAATAATACAAAATATACAAAACCAATCTTCAAAGTCCTGGCAATTGCTCCAGCTGACGTAGGGCTGGCACCTGGAAGTCCTGGACTGGATTCTGCAGCCAACCGGAACTGGATTCAGTCTGTCACTAGGCCTCAGTTTGCAGGGGCGACTTGCAAGGTCCTCTCCTAATGTCGGCCATGAGGAAAAAGGGACGAGATCCTTGTGGTCTCCCACTTTTATATGAAGTATCATGTGAATGGGGTGATCAGTTGGTTCAGTTTCAGTCACCTCCTGCTTGCACATCTCGCGGGATGCATTGTTACCAAGGACCTTGCATAATGTTCCTATGTCTACCAAAACATGTATCTAACTTTCAGGAAAGTGCAGTTAGTAAGAAGGATTTAGCTGACAGAAAAAAATCACTAAAAGAGAAACTTGTTTTTAACAAAACCAGGACAGTTGGAAACAAGGCTTCATTGCCCCACAACTTAAAAAACCTCTCACCTGATGGTGATGTCTACTTTGTGATGTCTACTAAGATGTATATACTGACTGAAAGCTGGCCAATATTATTCAATATATTCATTAACGATTTAGACGAGGGCATTGAGTGTACTATCAGCAAGTTTGCTGATGACACTAAGCTGGGAGGAGTGGCTGACACGCCAGAAGGCTGTGCTGCCATCCAGCGGGACCTGGACAGGCTGGAGAGTTGGGCGGGGGATAACCTGATGGAATTTAACAAGGGAAAGTGTAGAGTCCTGCATCTGGGCAGGAACAACCCCAGGTTCCAGTATAGGTTGGGGAATGACCTATTAGAGAGCAGTGTAGGGGAAAGGGACCTGGGGGTCCTGGTGGACAACAGGATGACCATGAGCCAGCACTGTGCCCTTGTGGCCAGGAAGGCTAATGGCATCCTTGGGTGTATTACAAGGGGGGTGGTCAGTAGATCGAGAGAGGTCCTCCTTCCCCTCTACTCCGCCCTGGTGAGACCCCATCTGGAATATTGTGTCCAGTTCTGGGCCCCTCAGTTCAAGAAGGACAGGGAACTGCTGGAGAGGGTCCAGCGTAGGGCAACAAAGATGATTAAGGGAGTGGAGCACCTCCCTTATGAAGAAAGGCTGAGGGAGCTGGGGGTCTTTAGTTTGGAGAAGAGGAGACTGAGGGGTGACCTTATTAATGTTTATAAATATATAAAGGGTGAGTGCCACGAGGATGGAGCCAGGCTCTTCTCAGTGGCAAACAATGATAGGACAAGGGGCAATGGGATCAAGCTGGAACACAAGAGGTTCCACTTAAATTTGAGAAAGAACTTCTTCTCAGTGAGGGTAACAGAGCACTGGAACAGGCTACCCAGGGAGGTTGTGGAGTCTCCTTCCCTGGAGACATTCAAAGCCCGCCTGGACACATTCCTGTGCGACCTCACCTAGGCGTTCCTGCTCCAGCAGGGGGACTGGACTAGATGATCTTTTGAGGTCCCTTCCAATCCCAAACATACTGTGATACTGTGATACTGTGATACATTCATAACATTCTTAGCTTGGATGAATAATATTAGTGTAGTTCAATTAAAACTCCGTTTAGTGTAACTTCATTAAAGATTCAAGGGACCAAGAAGACAGAACCCTCCAGGAAGCTAAACTTCACTAGATCCGATGCTTGTGGAACTGCTGTTCAGGAATTTTTTTGCCCTGGAACTTAATGAATATACTGTGGTCAGTCCTCATAATATACTACTGTTCTGAGAGAAATGAACGAGTTCCTCTTTGAGCTGTTAAAGAAGTAGTACCTTTTTGTAATCGTGTACTTTCCACTCATCATGAGTCATGAGGACACTTTCAGCTCTCCTGCCCTTTCTTCCCTGTTCTTCCTTCTGAGAGCATTTTGGTTGTCTGAACAAGCCCTTGTGCTGTTTCCTGCCATTTGTGCACACCAGGATAATGTTATTGCTTGTCTGTGACTTTGAGACCTTTGCTTATCTTCCTACTTTCATGTCTTCATTCCTGGTATTTCTGTTGAGCTGCTATTCCTCCTTCGTGAATTCAGCCTAAACGTCAAATTTTTTCTCTTGCTTTGTAGACTCTGTTAATTCTTAAATCTTAATTTCAAAATTGCTTCTTCAGTATTCGGTCAGTTCTTCTGCAGTTTTTTCTTTGACTCACCAGGTCAGAACTAGTGTGTTTAAGAGGTTATTTTGGGAGATCCAAAACTTGAACAGGGTTAAAACCCATACAGTGCATCGGAACTTGTCACTGTCAGAAATAAGGCTACTTTCTCATTGTCAGGTTTTCCACTGTCACTCAACAGTTGTAGCTATGGAAAGAAATGCTCCTGAAAAATTTTCTTTCATCTTTATAGAGAGTACTACCACTCCATTTCCCAATGGGGTTACTTTCTTTTGTTTCTGTTTATTTTTCGCCATGCATTTTATTCAGGAAACAGTTTGGACCCAAAAGCAGTCAAATAAGAGTGGCTTTTGAAAGCTGAATCCAGACATCTGCCATGCCCTTTCTCAGCTGTTTTGTTTTTTAAGCCATGTATTGAAGGGTGCATTTCTCAGAAATACCATAGCATATTCTTGGCACAGAAAGTAAACAATTGTTTACAAAAAATCACAAGGATGGGCTTCAAAGTGAAATACTGAGGAGCAAAATCCAGTGCAAACTATAGTCAGAATAAAAATGATGGGCCTAATTCAGATGTGAGGATGCTCCCTCAGGCCTGTCTGTGGGAAAGACCAAGCACTGCTTCTTCTTACCAATGTATGTTGAAACAGGGAGCTCTTGGCAGCTGTTCTTCCTTCCAAGATAAGTGCATTGCAAACCTGGTCCAAAGTTTCTTCTCATGGACTTGGGATCTTTGGAGGTAAGCTCGGTCTTTATTTCAGCAAGTTTTGATACTTATGGCAGAGGAAGAACTCTGAGAACAGCATATAGGTTCTGCAGCCTCTGCTGATTTCCCAGGCACCTTTCTCAGGTGAATCCATGAGCACATCTACTATGACATTCACCCAAACAAAACCCTACACAACAGAGTGCTGTACACAAGGATTTTGCATCAACTCTCCTTGTATCCCTGCAAACTGGGGTCTCCCTTCCTTGCTGAAGTTAGCCATAGCTATCTTCTGGACAGATTTTTGACTGTCACATGCTCAAAGCCTAATCCCATAGGTGACCTCCTGCCAGTCTTCAGTTTTGTACAAGAAATAACCCCCTTCATCATGTTGCTAACTGAAAGTTAAGTCATATTGACCAAAATTTTCAGGAAACAGAGATTGTTCTGTTGTCCCCATAGTGCACAGGATATCACTTTGCACTCTGGAACATATGTTTGAACGCCTGTAATTGAAGAGGTACTATTTCCTTAGTCAAATGCTTGACGGAGAGTAGACAGGATGCAGGCATTTCTGTCAATATATCAGGTGAAAAAGGCAGCAAACAGACACACCTTCACAAATGCACACATAGCTTCTAAAGAAATTGGGAAAGCAGGCTGGGGAATTTCAGGTCTCCATGCATCAGTATTTTCATTTATGTTGTTTCTGGTATGACATTTGCATTTTGTCCTTTCCTTTCCTTTCCTTTCCTTTCCTTTCCTTTCCTTTCCTTTCCTTTCCTTTCCTTTCCTTTCCTTTCCTTTCCTTTCCTTTCCTTTCCTTTCCTTTCCTTTCCTTTCCTTTCCTTTCCTTTCCTTTCCTTTCCTTTCCTTTCCTTTCCTCTCCTCTCCTCTCCTCTCCTCTCCTCTCCTCTCCTCTCCTCTCCTCTCCTCTCCTCTCCTCTCCTCTCCTCTCCTCTCCTCTCCTCTCCTCTCCTCTCCTCTCCTCTCCTCTCCTCTCCTCTCCTCTCCTCTCCTCTCCTCTCCTCTCCTCTCCTCTCCTTTCAAAAATCCATTCATGAATGATTTACCAAAGTGCTGTGCAAGGGTCAGTCCTTCTGGTGGCTTTGTCAAGTAATGTGGCATATTGTATTCCACCACATGATTATTGGTCTTTATCATGCTCCTGAGGGAGAGATGGAGAGAGAGTGTTAGGTTGTGTTACCAGCAGTGTAAATTTTACTGTAAACTGTGTGTGACATAAGTATTCAAGTTATCTTCCTCATTCTGCAAAGTTACACATTTGTAAGAGTCACCTCAGTAAGTCATTCAGTAGCCAAGAAGGAAGTGTCTAGTTGTGTTTCAGTCACAACAAAAAGGTTTTCTGGAAAATACAATACAGGAAATAATACAATTCATTTGTTTTCACTTGCCTGGGGGACTGTTTTAACTCCACAGCTTTAACATGGGTAATGTTCAGCTCCAGATTCCTTCAGCTCACTTCTACATCTCCAGTTAACCTATTAAAGATGTGTTCCAGGAGACATTTCCAGATCTCGTATCCTGATTTTCTTTTTAAAGCAGAACTCCCTTGGCATTAGCAAAACACCAGAGCTTATGGTCTGATGACCTGTGATATTAGAGGGTGGGAAGGGAGAAACAGGAAATGGCCTTCCTGCTTTTGTAGAACACAGGCAAGGAGCAAACCATGTTGAGGACCAGATAACTGAGGACAGATGGGACAAATTCAGATGCAGCTTAAAAATCAGGAAAGCTGTTCCAAAACTGATTTGAATTGAAAGAAGAGACCAACCTGTAGTAAATGGGTTGTGTATTTCTCTTTCCCAGAACAGCTTCAAAATTCTGAAGTTTAGAGTTTCATGCAGTGAGGCACAGGTCCCTCTGCAGACTTGGTTTGCATAAATCTTCTGGGTCACTCATATTTAAAGGAAATGGTAAGAAGGTTTAAAACAAACAGCAAAAAAAAAAAAAAAATACCATGGCCTTGGGAGGAAGAGCAGCTTGCAAGAGCTGGACTTAGAATTGATTGTGTTTCCTTCCATCTTCACTATTTCAGATTTTTTGGACCCTATGGCATTTGTAAGGAAGATTTTTTCCAAAAATGGGATTGAAAAAGATAAGCAAAAGAATTAGAAGTCTGGTTTTCCAAGAAAGAACCTTTTGATTATAAAACAATCAGGAAACTTAATAGTGAAATGAATTTCATTTTGATATGAAATAATGTCTATCTGCTTTGGTAGGAAGGTGACTAATGGTATCTTTTTTCTTAGTGTGATGAAGCCCAAGACTGTATTTGCCTTCCTGACTTATATGTAGCTGATGCCTCCATGGCCTTGTATTTCACATAACTGTGACTCACTTATTAGATAATAATGACTTTAGTCATATTATTCCTCTCAACTTTGTATTTTATCTGTATGTTTAGCTAAGGAGGCAACACATCATACAAGTTACCAAATAGAAAACAAGTTCAACAGATGAAGATTGCAAAAATTATGTGAGAGAAGTAAACACAAGAAACATAAAGATATGTAAAACAGGTGTTAATGTCCAGCATGCCTAGATGGATGCAACTCTAAAACCCAGTTTGTACTTTGACTTTTTGTCTGCCACAGTGAAATAAAATTATTTGATACATTGGAATGCTGGAGATCTTTCCTGGTTTATATGGCCTCTTTACCTCATTTTTGCCAAAACTGTAAGAAAAAATACGGGCATGTCTTGAAGCAAGCATCTGAACAGGCTTTATCTGCAGCAATCAACAATCCCTGTTCCTTCAGTTACACTAGGCTTACTTCGAGTTTTAGCTAGTGAAGGATTTGGTCTACTAACTCTCTAACTTTAAATGTTTCATGGAGATATGCTCCACATCATTTAACTCCCAATTAGGAGGTTTTGTGAGGGTTTGCTGCTGACGGAGAAACTACGTACCAGGAAAGTGCAACTTCTTTCCTGGCTCTAGTTTTGTGTTTGTGTTACTGTAAAGGTAAGTTCTAACCATGGTGGTAAGATGAAGATATGCACAGTCTCTAATAAATATTATACGTGTGTTATAAATTGTATTGACTGAAGATAAAGTTTGTAATACTGAGACAAATAGGGAAGCAACTACAATCTACCTCTGCGACCAAATATGTTCACAATGTAGTGCTCACAGACTGAAAAGTGTGTTAATATACTACTGAACTATGTCTAGATGGGGAGAAAAAGACTATTTATGTCAGAATTTGGGAATATAAGCAGCCGCCCCCCCAAAAAAAAAAAAGCAGGGAGGTGGGTTTTAAGGTAAATGTAGGGGAAAAAGGAGAATCATAGAATGTCCTGAGTTGAAAGGAACCCACAAAGATCATCGAGTCCAACTCCCGTCTCTGCATAGGACAATCCCAACGTTCACACCATATGTCTGAGGGTGTTGTTCAAACGCTTCTTGAATATTGTCAGACTTGGTACCATTACTACCTCCCTGAAGAGCCTGTTCCAGTGCTCTGCCACGCTCTGGGTGAAGAAACTTTTCCTAATATCCAACCTAGACCTTCTCTGGCACATCTTCCTGCTGTTTCCTCAGGTCCTGTCACTGATTGCCAGAGAGAAGAGATCAGTGCTTACCCCTCCTCTTCCCCTTATGAGGAAGCTGTAGACCGTGGCAAGGTCTCCTTTGAGTCTCCTCCTCTCAAGGCTGAACAAAACAAATGATCTTAGAGAAATATAAGTAAGATTTTTTACTGAAAATCCAAAAAACATGAAGATCTAAAGAAACTGAGATTTCTTGTTAGATTAATTTTTCAAGCTGGGGTTTTATTTATTTATCTATGTATTTGGTTTTATTTTCATAATCTCAGTGTCTTGATAGATTTGGCTCTGTGTTTGTAATAAAGTCCTCACAGGAAAAGCTTCTAAAGGACATCAGTTTGCATACTACTTTAATTTCAGTCTATATACCTTTGATCTACGTATTTTTAAGGCAATATATTGTGAAAGGGAATGTTTTTTATCCTTTCACTCTCTAAATTAGACATTGTTCAAATTTAAAGAAAACTGCTTGTGTCTCAAGGAAAAAAGAACCCTAATCTGAATCCAAAGTCACATTCAGTTCTCACTGAGGGAGATGTCCTCCTTGAAGAGGGATTCAGTCTTCCACAGGCTGGAACTGCCTGTGTGTCCTACCCGTGATCCAGACTCCCAGGATCTCTTTCCCTCTCCACACAGTTCATGTCTCTGGTGTATAAAATATCCCTTTGTCTTGGAGTGTGTATGCAGCATGCTCAATACATGCAACATGGGCAACAAACAGGTGGAATTGGAAACCATCATGCTGTTAGAAGGCTGTTACGTAGTGACCATTACTGAAACTTAGTGGGACAGATCCCATGACTGAAGTGCAATGATTGATGGCTACTAGCTGTTCAGAAAGTACAGGCAAGGAAGGGAAAGTGTAGGGGTTGCCCTCTGCATCAAGAGAGGGATAGTGTGAAGAGCTCTCTCTGAAGAATAGCCACAAGCAAGTTGAAAGCTTACGGGTAAGAATCAGAGATTGAGGCAACAAAGGAAACCTTTGGGTGGTGTCTGCTACAGGCTGCCCAAGCAGGGGGAGACTATCGACAAAACCTTCTTACTCCAATTACAGGAAGCATCATACTCACAGGTTCTTGTCCTGCTGGGGGACTTCAACTACCGTGACATCTGCTGGAAAAGTAGCACAGTGAGCTGTAGGCAATTCAAGAGACTCCTGGATTGCATTGGGGATAACTTCCTCAGTCAGGTAATAGACAGCCCTACCGGGGGGAATTTGATACTGGACCTGATGATCACCAAGGTAAGTGAGCTAGTTGGTGACATCAAGACTGGAGGCAGCCTGGGCTGCAGTGATCTTGCACTTGTGGAGTTCACAGTCCTGAGGGATGTGGGACAGGCAAAGAGTAAAGCCACAACCCTGAATTTTAGGAAAGCTCTTCAAGGAGTTAGTCAACAGGACCCCCTGGGAAACTGCTCTCAAGGGCAATGGAGCAGAACAGACCTGACAGACCTTTAAGTATGCTTTCCATAGAGCACAAGAGCTCATGAACCATAGGTGCAAGAAATTGGATAAGGAAGGCAAGAGGTCAGCATGGCTCAGCTGAGACCCACTGGCCAAACTAAAGGGCAAGAAGGAAAAGCACAGGCAGTGGAAGCAGGGACAGGTATCCCGGAAAGAGTATGGGAACACTGCCCCGTGTGTAGAGATGAGGTCAGGAAGGGCAAGGCGAAGCTGGAGCTGAGCTTGGCAAAGGACACAAAGGACAACAAGAAAAGCTTCTACAGCTGTATCAACCAGAAAAGGAAGGTCAACAAAAGTGTACCCCCCAATGAGCAAGACTGGTAAATTGGTAACAATGGACAAGGAGAAGGCTGAGGTACTCAACAACTTCTTTGCCTCAGTCTTCACAGGCAAGCTCTCTTCCCACACTTCTTGAGTGGATGAACCACAAGACAAGGACTGAGGGAGCAAAGTCCCTCCCACTGTAAGTGAAGATCGGGTTTATGACCACTTGAGGAACCTGAACATACATAAGTCTATGGGACCTGACAAGATGCATCCCCCAGTCCTCATGGAATTGTCCGATGTAGATACCAAGCCTCTCTCCATTATATTTGAGAAGTCATGGCAGTCAGGTGAAATCTCTGGTGACTGGAAAAAGGGAAACATGACACCCATTTTTAGAAAGGGTAGAAAGGAGGACCCTGGGAACTACTGACCTGTCAACCTCACCTCTGTGCCTGGGAAGATCATGGAACAGAACCTCCTAGAAGCTATGCTAAAGCACATGGATGACAGGGAGATAATTTGAGAGAGCCAACATGGCTTCATGAAGGGTAAGTCCTGCCTGACCAACCTAGTGGTCTTCTACAATGGAGTAACTACAACACTGGACAAAGGAAGGGCTACAGATGTTGTCTATCTGGATTTCTGTAAAGTCTTTGTCATGGTTCCCCACAACATCCTTCTCTCTAAATTGGAGAGATATGGATTTGATGGGTGCATGTTTGGTGGATGGCAAACTGACTGGATGGTCGCATCCAGAGGGTAGCAATCAATGAATCAATGTCTGGATGGACACCAGTGACAAGTGGTGTCCCTCAGGGGTCCATACTGGTACCAGTACTGATTAATATCTTAATCAATGACAGAGACAGTGGGATTGAGTGCACAGCAAGTTTGTGGATGACACCAAGTTGAGTGGTGCAGTTGACACGCCTGAGGGACAGGGTGCCATCCAGAGGGACCTGAACAACTTGAAAAGTGGACCCATGCAAACCTCATGAGCTTCAAAAAGACCAAGTGTAAGGTCCTGCACCTAGGTCAGGGCAACTCCCAGTATCAGTACAGGCTGGGGAATTAAGGGATTGAGAGCAGCCCTGGAGAGAAAGGCTTGAGGGTACTGGTGGATGAAATATTGGACATGACCTGGCAATGTGCGCCTGCAGCCCAGAAGGCTGATGGTTTCTTGGGCTGCGTCAAAAGAAGTGTGGCCAGCGGGTTGAGGGAGGTGATTCTGCCCCTCTGCTCTGCTCTGGTGAGACCGCAGCTGGAGTACAGCATCCAGCTCTGGAGCTCTCAGTACTGGAAAGACATAGACCTGTTGGAGAGGGGCCAGGGGGGCCAGGACAGACTGAGAGAGTTGGGGTTGTTCAGCCTGGAAAAGACTTTATTTTAGCCTTTCAGTACTTAAAAGGGGCCTATAAGAAATATGGGGACAGACATTTTAGCAGGGCCTGTTGTGATAGGACAAGGGGTAGTGGTTTTAAACTAAAGGAGGGTAGATTCAGGCTAGACGTGGGGAAGAAATTTTTTACAATGAGGGTGGTAAAACACTGAAACAGGTTTCTCAGAGAGGTGGTAGATGCCCCATTCCTGGAAACATTCAAGGGATGGGGCATCTGAGATGTCCCTGCCAACTGAAGTGGGGTTGAATTAGGTGACCTTTGAAGCTCCAATCCAATCCAAACTATTCTATGATCCTATGATTCTATGAATAACAGGAATTGGTGTTGACAGACTCCACGTACAGTCTTCTCAAGACCTGTCAGTGCAAAAAGCCCTTCTATGATTTCTTGGAAACTGCTGCAAAGCAGTTATGGTAGGAAAACACCAACAGCACATTTACAAGGAAGTGCGTCAGACTAATTCTGGCAGCCAAGCCTGCAAATCCTCTAAGTTGCCTTCAGCAATGGCTGGCTGAGTAATGCTTTCCAAGGAAAGTGTAAGACACCTCACAACAGAGAGTCAAAAGGAATAAGTCACCATAAGAAGAATTTGCTCCTACCTTTCCTCAGGCAAAGGAGACTGAATGTTTGTGTAATGGTATCTTCATTGTCTGCCTACCAGCCACCCAGTGCATGGGGTTAGGGACTGTGGAGTGAGCTAGCAGCTTTGTTTACTGTTTTTGATGTAGATGTAACTGTCTTGTACCTGACCTACCTAAAGGAGGTTCAGTGATATTCCAAAGAGAGGAAATTGCATGTTTTTGAAGGATATCCAAATGCACAGTAGACACACAAGGGGTCATGAGCTTGTGGCAGGGGTTGGTAATTTTGGTGGAGTTCAGGGTAATGAGAGAGGAAGCATGGAGATGCAGCACGCTCTTTATGAACCCCTGTATATACCTCTAATGAAACAAGGACATCCTTGACATTTTACCCTGACTGAGCCATCTTTCTCAATCTCAGAAATAATTCTGCTACTGTAGTGTCATGAAACCTCTAGATTGATACTAATACTCTGTAAGTAAACATGTTGGGTCAAAAGCATAGATGTGCTACTGTTCACGTAAATTGTGTTTTATCAGTTTGCTTAAGTGCTGACTCAGCTTATAAAATACTTGCATTTACCATATGATACAGTCAGCTTCGAGAAACTGCTTGTAAATAAACATTTGTGATGAAGACTGATTAGTCTCACAGCAACAAAACCATTTTTGTTTGCTAGTTAAGATTCAGTGGCCTCAAGAAAAGGTAGATAAGGAAACAGATATTTGTTCTCTACAAATAGCTTCTTTTTACTTTTGGTAGTTCATGCATGCTTGTGATAAACACCTGATAAAACAAGGATAGTTTCTAATTCTTTCTACATAGTATCACAGAATCATTTTGGTTGGAAGAGACCCTCAGAATCATAGAGTCCAATCATAACCTATCCTAATTCTAGCACTAAACCACATCCCTAAGAACCTTGTCTATACACCTTTTAAACACCTCCAGGGATGGTGACTCCATCATTTCCCTGAGCAGCCTGTTCAATGCCCGACAACCCTTTCCATGAAGAATCTTCTCCTAATATCCAATCTAAACCTCCCCTGGCACAACTTGAGGTCATTTCCTCTTGTCCTATCACTTGCTACTTGGGAGAAGAGACCAACACCCTCCATGCTACAACCTCCTTTCAGGTAATTGTAAACAGCGATAAGGTCTCCCCTCAGCCTCTTTTTCTACAGGCTAAACAGCCCCAGTTCCCTCAACTGCTCCTCATAAGACTTGTGCTCCAGGCCCCTCACCAACTTTGTCACTTCCTCTGCACTCTCTCTAGTATATCAATGTCCTTCTTATGATGAGAGGCCCAAAACTGAACACAAGGTGGGGCCTCACCGGGGCTGAGTACAGCGGCACAATCACTTCTCTAGTCCTGCTGGCCACACTATTCCTGATACAAACCAGGATGCTGTTGGCCTTTTTGGCCACCTGGGCACACTGCTGGCTCATGTTCAGCTGGCTGTCAATCAACACCCCCAGATCCTTTTCTGCCAGGCAGCTTTCCAGCCACTCTTCCATGAGCCTGTAGCGCTGCCTGGGGTTGTTATGACCCAGGTGCAGGACCTGGCACTTGGCCTTGTTAAACCTCATACAGTTGACCTCAGCTCAACAATCCAGCCAGTCCAGATCCCTCTGTATGGCCTTCCTACCCTCCAGCAGATCAACACTCCCACCCAATTTGGTGTCACCTGCAAACTTACTGAGGGTGCATTCAATTCTCTCATCCAGATCATTGATAAACAGATTAAATGGAACTGGCCCCAATACTAAGCCCTGGGGAACGCCACTTGTGACTGGCCGCCACCTGGATTTGGCTCTGTTCACCACAGCTCTTTGGGCCTGGCCCTCCACTCAGTTCTTTATCCCTCACAGAGTACACCCATCCAGGCCATCCAGGCCATTAATAGTGCCCAAAGAAGGGAAAAAATGTCTTCAAGATTTTGTGATGCCTTTTTATTAATACCAGGTATTTAAAAAAAAATATTGCTATTGTGCAGAAACCATCTGGTTTTGGTTGGTTTTTGGTTTTTTGTTTGCTTTTGGGTTTTTTTGTTTGTTTGGGGTTTTTTTTGTTTGTTTTGTTTTTGTTTTCAGTGAGAGATCTGAGAATTTCAGAAAGAACCTAGAATATTAAGACTTTCATTATGTAGTGTCTAGTTTGTTCCATGGCTTTAATTTCAGTTGTTTGTATTACTTTATAAGAGCATTATAAATTGTTAAACAAGTAGTACACTGAAGCAGTACTGAACAGTGTACACCCAGTGGTACCCAGCCTACACTCAGCAAATTCAGTGTCAAGGTTTCAGGGCTCTCAATGCCTTGCATGAGTCACCAAACCAACTGACATTTTCTAAAGGCATGTCTACCCTGCTGTCACTTCAACAGAAGCAAAGTGTAGACAAACTACAAAATGTATGTAAAATGAATCTAAATTAGCCTGTACTGCCGCAACTGATTTATAAAAGTATCTCTGTTTTTTACAGAAGCTAAAATCTCTAAGGATATATGCTGTCATGTTATGCAGGATTCTTTTCACTTAGCCTGAACCATCTGAAGAGAGCTCTCTGGCCTTATGGGTTTCACATAGATCTCCTTTTGTCCAGCAAGAGACACGAGCACCTCTAGAAGATGATTCTTCTCTCTTGGGGTGGCTAGGATAGGGGGAACCAGGGTGTTCATGTGGTCTTATGTGCCCAAATTTCAAATCCCCAAAGTTAGGTGAAAAAGACCTTATGCAATGTGATTGCATTTCTACTCAGTTACTCTGCACTCACACATCCCTCCATGAACACTAAAATGTTTTTTCATGTGATGCAAGAACCCAATAAGACCTTTCTTGATATTCCCACTGGAGGTCCTAATACAGTTCTGTGAAGAACAAAGTCTGACGTGATGTTGAAGATACGCATATATAGAGAAGTGGTAGATGTCCCATTCCTGGAAACATTCAAGGCCAGGCTGGACAGGGGGCTGAGCAACCTGATCTAGTTGAAGATGTACCTGCTCACTGCAGGGGTGTTGGACTAGATGACCTTAGAAGGTCCATTCCAACCCAAACTATTCTGTGATTCTATGATTCTGTGATTCTGTGAAAATGAGAGCTGAAATTAGTAGCTTGTGTCAGGCTTTTTAATACATCTGTACACTAATATAAAAGGCAGTCAGCTGGTCATATGGGGGTATTTATTCACTATATTAAAGCTTTTAACTCTAATGGCCATAGAGCTGTGCAAACAGAAACCAGTGAGTGTTTGAGAGGCCTTGTTAAAAGCTTGGACAGATGAAACAAGGTATAAGCATTGAACATGAGTATAAAATACGTATATTATGTTTTACCTTAGTATGAGAGCAGTCACATGGCTGCCTTCCAAGGAATAATACAAGCAATTAGTCTTGTGGTGCATTCATGTGGTAAGATTGAAATCTTTAAAAATTATACAGCAAAGATATTTCAACACCAAATGTCCTTTTAAGTCCAGAAGCATTTTTTCAAGACATTTACAAAGTTAATATTTGACATTACATTTCTAGTTATACTAATAAAATAAAAGTGATGTAATTATAATGTTAACAAATGCAATAAGGGATATGATATACAGAACCAATGCAAGCCCCTTCAAAACAACTAATCAAATAACTCTTGCTTTCCAACAACTGCTATTCTTTCTTCTCTTAAGCAAGAAATTTTGTGAGTATGAGAAGAAAAGCTATTATGATATGATGTTATTCCTTCTAGAGTATTTGGACTGCTTAAAATAGTTCCTATTATACTCTAATCAATATTGTGATTGTACTGAAATGTGATACTGATTCTAAAAAACAACTTGTTAACTAATCTGTCATTATTTAACATTGTATGCAAAGATGTCTACATCATTAACTTCGAATAGTTTGAAAATCTTATTTAAATGTGTAGCTTTTACTTCACATTTTTCATGTTGGTAATCTGTCGTGGTTGAGACGAACAAGCAACATGGACCAAGTTCTTCCAGGATGAAAGTAGTAGATGCCATTTATTGCCACAAATGCAATTTTATACAGTTTCACCAATTCATGTGTCTCTTCACTATTGGTTACAAGTTACAGCAGTAACATCGCATCGGCTAATTTTGCTATCATCAGTGTTACTCTTCTAGTCCCTTCTTTCTCACGGGTACATCCTTAATATCTCTGGATACTCTTTTACTCCCATCTTTCTCACAGGTAGGCCTTCATATCTTCAAGGCTAATTTCTGTTCCCATGCCCTCCATCAGGGAATCCACGGACTCACCGTAGTCCCCCACAGTAATCACTGATTTTTATTAAAGTTGAATATTCCTGATATCCTTAATATTCAATATGTATTGACACTGTGACCTTTAATATGCACTTTAACAGACGTTTTTGTGGGCTTTCATGACTGTTACTGTTGTGTGTGTGCACATAAATTGTTTAACTTGGGAAGTTAACAAGTATGTCTTAAATCTGTTTTTTGACAAGGTCATGATCAAGAATTTCAATCCAAACCCAAACCCTGAAGCATTTCAAAGCAAATAGCATAATATATTGTTTTCATTTACATCTGAAACCCTTTTGAAAGATCCATCAGTGTAAAAAAAAATGGCTGTGAGAGCCCTGCTTCTAACAAAGCCCCGGGCTTGTAAGCTCAAAAACCACTGTGAAAATGGCATTCCTGGATATCACTTTTACTGAGTAACTGTGGCATGATGAGAACAGGCTAGTATTTTTAAAACACCATGTGCTAGCTTATGAATTAACGTTTTCTTTGCCTTTCCAGCTTTTTTTTTTTTTTTTTCAATTGATCAGTTTGGTCAAAAACTTTCCCTTGTTCTTTATCAGTATTAACAGTTACACTGCAGTCACTGGACTGATGCTGGTTTTGTGGTACTTGGAGGTGTTATATCTCTGACTAGGTACATACAGAAGATGCTAAATTGAAGCTTTTCTGTCTGGTGACAGGCGAGGGTAAATATTCATAGTTCAGTTATATTTGCTGAAAAGCAGAGACAGCAAAGTACTAAAGCTAGGAACTATATTATTGTATATTATTGTATAGAATACCTATACAGCTTTTATGTGTACATTTTTATCCTTAGTAATCATAACAAATCTCACTACATTGTATTTTTACGTTAACAATATTGAATGAAAGAGTATGATGTAAACGAGCACATCCCAATAGACCTGTAACAATGATAAGAGTTTACAGATATGGCTACTATCTCTAGAATGTAATTAATAAGACAAAATAATAACGGCAGACTTCGTCTTAGACTCTCTTGGATATCTGCAGTGTTTGTATGTCTCCTTTTGCAATGTCTGGACAGAAACAGGCATTGATCAATAAGTAGATGTGTGCCCAACAAATGAGCAAGGTACAATAAGCTCACTGAAGTCAAAAGAAAGATGCACAATAACTATTTTTTGGAGCATGTCCCACCTGAGAAAGTAAAGCCCAGTTTCTCAAGCTTGGACCAAGAGCACACAGGCACCTGAAAACTTATTGTGAAAGCAGATCAACACTTGCAATGAAGGTTGCATGCAGTTAATTCACTGACAAGGTATTTGATTTGAGGAAACAAGACAAAACAAACAACAAGAAGAAAAAAACCAACCAACCAACCAAACAAAAAAACCCAACAAACCTCAACAACCCCAAAACAACCAAACAAAATACAATAACAAAAACCCCCAAACAATAAAGGATCTTCCAAATTGTTCAAAATTCTACTTACTGCATGTGACAAATAAATAAAGAAAACTATTATAGGATGAATTTGCTGAGGCAAAATAAGGGTTGGTTGCTGTAAAAAGTTTCCAAACCAATATTAGATTGCTCTTCTGGATGGAAATCTGATGGGATGTCACTGTAAATCAAAAGTACTCAGAAGTGTACTAGACATGGACAAAAACCTGTTGAGCCACTCTAGTATGGTCACGCAAAACTCATTTACAGTATCTCATCAGTGATTAGATTATGATATGTGAATGTTTCCTTGAATCTTGTTGTCTGGGTAAAAGCAGTGAACCTACAGCAAGACCTAAGTAAATATCCATAGAGATTATATGGCAGTGCGTTTTGATCAAAATGAATGCCAGCAGAGATTAAGGAAATGTCTTTAGAAGGCAGTTTTGACCATAGTGCTCTTTTTTATTTTGAGGTCTCTAAAGTTTAATCACTGAAGATATTCGGGTAACACCTGATATCTTCAAGATGATCTCTACATTTCAGGAAACTAACATCAAAGAACAATTGCATATCTGAATTTAGTAAAGATTTTTTGTATTTTGCTGCTTTAGTTTTAAATGTCAGTAAATGCACATGTGATTCCTGTACTTAATTTTGCTGGATACAGTCTGATAGTCACAGCTATTTTGAATTTGAATAGCACCTTTCAGAGACCTTTGATGGATGGCATAAACAATTCAGTAGGTGACTAATTCACCTCTTATCCCAGCATTACACTGGCATTTCCCACCCATCACACATATAATTAGAAGATGATGTTTTACTGAAAGAACAATTATACAGACAAAAATTTATGATCAGAAGTAAATTCAGTAAAGGAAAAGATTCTAATCCTATGGAGGTCTGATTCCAGCTTGGAGGCATTTTCATGGCTAGAAAACTTGCTTTATATTTTCATCCAAATTTAGTACTATTATTATCCTCTGTTCCACAGTGTTTCTCTCTGCTCTGCATTGCCTACAAATGGAAATCACCTGTCCAAACGGTATTATTAAAACAGCTTGTGAAGCCATAGAGAATGGAAGGCCCTGAAGTAATGTGAGATAATATTATTACTGGGTGTACATATGCGCTTGAAGTGCAGAGAGTGCTGCAGTAGTAGAAATGTTTATACCAGTATTTTTCCTTCTCATTCTGGTTCATTTTTATCCTAACTGTCTAGCATTACATAGTAGCAGGATTAAGGGAAATGAAGAAACAGATATATTTTCTTCAGCTGTCCCAGCAGTAGAGATTATCATTTGTGAAAACTTTTTTGGAGGAAGCCAACACATTGCTGCTTTGCCTGAAGCTTAACCACTGCAAACAGTAGGGTGGTTCAATGAATGCATGCAGTGAAGGATTTGTGTGCATGTGTTCTTACATGGTTTTGCATAATTGTGCTGTGTCACTAAAGCAGTAGATGTAAGCAAAATTGGTTTGTCCTTAATGCTGGCCTTGGGCTTCTATCTGCCTTTTATCTCAATCCTCGTTTTTTTCACTTGAACCCAAGCAGAGTGCAGCCTGACTGTGGTGGGAGATCTGCTCATCTCCACGTAGCAGACTGACGGGCTGCTGCTGACTTTCTAACCAGTGTCTGCGGGGTTGGAGTCTACCCACATGCAGATCTTAACATAAAAAGCTGATGGACAGGAATTGCACAATTTCTTGTTCTTGTCTTCTGACCTTTCAGCATACCATCTCTTGCATTCTGCGTCAAGTAGAGAGATGTATGCAGGAAAAACAAGTGTCTGGAGATGTGTTCCTCACAGGAATGGAGATCACAAGGTAAAGTGATGCCCCTTTGGCATCATCTGGCCTCTGGCAGGAACCTTGGTGCTGACTTAAGAAATGCACAAAGTATGTATGTTGGTTTGACTGAAAATGAGTTAATTTTCTTCATGCAGTTAGAAATCTTTCTCTTTCATAGCTAGCATCGTCATTATTTGGACTTAGTTTGAGAACAAGAGGTAACAGCCCAGCACAGAGTTAATGTTTTTAACTGCTCTGGTCTGAGAGCCAAGGATGTTCTGAGTGTTCTGCCCACAAGTGTGAGGCATCAAGGAAGGGCGACACGGATGAGGCAGAGCTTGACTGACATCCAAACTGATCAATGAGAGTATTCCATCCCATTAGCATCATCCTTCATATTTAGGGAGAGTCGGAATCTTCTGGTCTTTCTCTCTTGCTTCTTTGCTCTTTTTCTCAGAACCAGGGAAGTTCTGTTTGGGATGTTTAGTTTGGCCTTTTGCTGTTTTGCAGAGGCCTCCAGGCCTTTATGCCTTTTTTCTTTTTTTGTCTCTTCGGGATCAGCTGTTTGGGATCAGGTGCTGGACTGGTTGCTCAGTGTGGACGGAGTTCATGAGGAATTGCGTTGAGTATATTTTATTTTATATTCTATTTCTATTATATATAGATATTTACTAGTACTGCATTAATACTTTGTTATTTTATTAGACTGTGTTTATTTCAATCTGAGTTTTTCCCTTCCCTTTTGATTTTCTTCCCTATTAGGGATGTGGCGAGTAGGGTAAATGGGCTGTTATTGTGGTTATATTGCTAGTTCAGCTTAAACCATGACAGTATGTTTGGGTTCAGTGCAGGATACAGGACCTGATGTAAATGGGAGAGGGTGGCTGGTAGAAGTCAAAACAAGCCAACTCAGAACATCAACAGAGACAATTTCTAAGTGATCTTCATTCTTTGGCAATTGCAGAAAGAGTATGCATTGAAACCAGGTTCTAATCTACTTCCAAAATAAGACTACACAGTTCTGGCACACAGATTGTTTCTAGTTCTGTGTTTACAAATCAGTGTATATATCCTTAAAAAAAATAGTAAAAATAACTTAGCTCTTTGGGACAAGTTCGGCCTTTTCAAACAGGTAGCTGATGAAGCGGCATCATTTTCTCAGCAGTCCAAAATGAGTAAATTCTGTGAGTGGCAACTCTTAGGGCTGATGGAGATGGGAACTGCTGGAAGCGGTGTTGTCAAGAAAGCACTGGAGGTAGATGGGAAATTTAAAGCTGTAAACAAAGCTGATGAAAGTAGTGGCAAGACTCCTTAGGAATGTGATAGGCTTTGAATGAAGACAAAAATCAGCCTTTTTCATTATGTCCCTTTTTTTCTAATAATAAGAAGGTAGGGGGTGGGGACCTTGTCTGTCTTTTCCAGTATTTCTTGCTTTTAACTTGGGGGCTTCCTGAATTCCTATTAGCCTAGAGAAAATCAGGCAGGCAACAGTGTTGGCTTATGCCCTGCATTTCAAAGGGAATTAGCCGGGCTTTTCAAACATCTATTAATGTAATTCCTAAGAGAAAGTAAGAAGTGGTATTTTTAACAAGTTAAAATATACATTTGGATAATACCTTTCATCCAAAAGGATTCCCAAGAGGATTTGCCAGTACATATATGCTAGAAGCATCATCATTCAAACAGCAAAATGACGCCAGAGAAAAGCATCAGATAATTTCTCATTCCTTGGGTAGAACTATGCAGAAGTTTAAACTGCATGCCACAGATCTCACAGGAATTTGCATCTGTGTAAAATTTCATAGCAGGGGAGATATCATAAAAGGCAACTGCCAAAATGATATGTAGAGGGAAGTGAAAGCTTAAAGAACATGTTGGTGGCTCATGTCCTCATCAAGCTTAACCATCTGTATTTAGCCAGTGTTACTCCTGCAAATATGATTGTGCTTTATCAGCTTGACCACAAAGGTTAATTAAACTTCTTTCTGGATTTGAAATATTTCCAAGATCATGTAGCAAATGATTTGTAGAGGCTAGCGAGTTTGCTACAGGTAATACTGTTATACAAAAAAAAAGACAAATCACAGTGAACCTATCAGAAATCTCCCAAGAAAACAGGGAATAGGTTCTACCTGCATGAGATTTCCTCATGTCAAAGAGATTGTGTGCTTAAAGCCGGGTTTGGCATAACTTATTATTTCATGACAAGCCTCAGAGTCCTCTGGTGCCTGTCGTAAGGCAAAAACAGCTGATGTTGAGAGGTTGCATGGAAATTTCAACTTTCCATTCAATGCAGTGATAGCAGGATAAGGGTCTAAAGTGAGCATGACACTGTCAATAAATTAACGGTGCCATGTAGGCAGAAGACCTCATGGAAATGCTGGAGCAGATGTCTGCTTGTCACTGTTGCTAAACAGGGGAGATGGCATAAATTGCAAATGTCACTGTGCACTACTATATTTTATTTCCTAAAAACATATGTGTTGCCTTTTGAATGGGTATCACATTAAAGGCTAGAGGAAGTCCCATGGAGGTCATAAATCAGGAAAGCATGAACAAAACAACCTAGCCAGGGTCTATAGATTTGAAGGTATCCTATAATGAGGAAAGCATACAGAAAATAGTGGGACGTTATGCTTTGGTGAAACACACCCATATCAGAGAAAATAAGAGAAGCCCCCAGGTCCAACAACCCCTTCCAATACACTTCAGTGAGAAAAAAAAAAAAATCTTCTCTGCTCAAGGTCTGTTTTAACTCCTTGTGTGCAAACAGGTTGTGGTAGGGGGAACGAGGAGAATGCAAGGACTACTGCATCCTCTTATCTCTGCCCAGTCTCCAGGACTTCAGAGTCTGAAAAACACACCTGGAAGCAAAATCATGCATGAAGGGACATGGGGGAAATGATTGCTTCCTACTCGGTCCTTTGAAACCCTTCCCATCCCTGGAGCTACTGTGGGGATGGGGGAGTGGGGAGGTCTATGTTCAACAAAACTTACTTCAACCCTTCTCTAGGGATTAAGCTCCATCTTCAAGTTATTTAGTTTTCTAACAGACTTTTGGAAGATCAGTGTCAAATCTGGTACTTTCAAAGTCATGATTAGTTTATCAGTGTCTGGTATTTTGCCTACTTCAGTTTCCAGTTTACATCATTCTCTTTACATAATTTCTTCTCCACACTTCAGATACAAACCTTTTATGTGCATACAAACAAATGTCATAACCCCCTTCGAGTTTTTGGCTAAACAAGCTATGCCCTTTTAATTTATTTTAATAAACTGCTTCATAGTCCTCACACCTTTTGAGCAACAGAAACTCAAGAAAAAAGAGCTCACAGATATTTTAAGGAAACAGAGAAAGATGGGAGCAGATCAGACAAGTGAAGTTTTAAATGAAAGACCTGGGAAAATAAATTAAACCGTCTGTACTTATATTCACAAATGTATATGTATGAGTGCATTTATGCACAAACTTGTTTATCTCTCCATATAAACAGAGATTTTATACAATGAGCTGTCTCAATCTGTTATTATACAGAAAAGCTATCACCACAATGTTTTAGTATCACAAGGAATTAGGTACATTTATAATATTAGAAGATATTCAGAATCACTGCCTAATCCTTCATTACCTTTCAGTAATTTCTGTCCAGACAGGAACAGCTAGTCAAGAAATTTCTGATTTCATGTGCAGTGAGAATACCACATGAGGCAAAACAATTTTTTTTTTTGTGGACCATGATTGAAAATCATAAACTTTGCTGGGTGTCTTCAGAGGAATTACATCAGTCGGGTTTTGGCTCTGAGTAGGTTTTGTCTGTTCATTTGTTCATGGACCCTGTCAGTGCAATAAACCAAAAGAAACTAAACTCTCCCATTTCCAAAGTGTCTGAAATCCAAATCCGATTTATTTTATGGCTTGAACCCTTTCTTATCTTCTTGCAGCCAGCAGCTGGAGGGGTAGCTCTCTGATGAGGAACTGCAGCAGACATTCACAAGTGTTAGACATAGATCATCTGACTTATCCTCTGGCTTTCACGGAAATCTATATAATCCTTAAAGTGATTGTTCAGTTATTATACAGTGATCTACATAAGCTCCTAAGTCTATTTTCCTTCATTGTGTCTAGTATAAACCTGAACCAAGTTGTATCTATTCAGTTGTAGTATATTAGGGGGATTTAAACAAATCAACACTCAATACCTATAGTAACTTTAAAGAATTGTACTTTTTGGAAAATATGTTCGAAGATGATGTCCCTGCATCAGGTGACTTTCTCCTAACCAAGGATAAGATACAGAATGGCATTAAGCTTTATTACCCACTGCGATGGATGCTGTGCTAAGTCCAGGCATATCAGAGCATTTTAGTGGGCTATCAGAGAACAAGTTACCCACAAATAATGATGATGTTACCATGTTAAGTTAAATGAATGCATTTTTAAGGTATAAATCATCTATTTTTCCATTTGAAGTCATAATCCACTTTTTTTTCTCTTTATCAGTTACCATGCACTCCTTAGCATCTGCAGGACTTCCACATGTGGAATTAACCCATTCATTTCACATAGTTTTAGGGTAGCAGCTGTTCCAGCAGAATTTGGGATACTTCTGTTGGACTGCTACCTCCTATTAAGTTTAATAGAGAATAAGATCCTGCCTCTTAGGCATGGAAAAATAGAGATCCTTTGGATAAAATTTTTGGGTGCTCAGTAATCAGGGTTTTGCAGTTTTGCCTTCCCCATGTCTTTGTGGACTTGCTAGTCCTGCTTCATAGAGGTGCTATGACAGCTCCAGCACAAATGGAGACTGGTTTGAGGTAAGGGGCAATTTACCCTTTAGGTTAATGGTCTAATATAAATATTTGGAAAAATAATTTGGAATTAAATGGGTAATATTATCATTAGAAATAAGCACTTCAGTTCTCTTTACCTAGCTAATCTGTCACTGTTCAGCCATTGATATCACTGGCTTTCAAAGTTTGCAATAGCTCCCATGATAGCTCAGATTTAGATGTAAACTGGATTGTTTTGAATATGGGGAAGATAAGCTATAAACATATAAAATCAATGACTCCTGGCCATTCCAGTGGTGCTGCATTTTTGTCAGGAGTCTGTTTATATCAGATTTTTAAGTATCGTGACCAAAAAAAAAAGATGTGTGATTTATGGTACTTTAACCCCGAGAGCCACTATGAAGCAAACAATATGCTGTGCATTTTAACTACTTAGGCTATGGGGAAGGGTTCCCTGGGGGAAAAAGCAACCTCCCCAACCTACAATAGATCACGTTTGCTTCACTTCTGTTTTTCTGAGACATGTGTCTAATAGATTTTGGTATAACAGCTGACCATTGTCACTACTCTTATTCATCTCCAACCCTGCCTACTCTGAAGTCATTTTTGCAGTATAAGCCAAGAAGTTCTTCCTGGAAGAACTGTCCCCAGTGAGCTCCGTATTCCTCTTTGCTGATGCTACTCAAGCCTTATCAATCCCTTCTGTACCAGTAAGATTTTCAACCTGGACACATTGCTGCAAGGGTCCTGGCCTTGTATGTCCATCAGGTGAATGCTGCTGTGCTCCCTATCAGCAGCACAAATGTGATCTTAAAAATTAAGGACATGACTTCTAGGAAAATAATTCTGTTATACAGATGTATGCTTACTGCTAAGAGAAACCTGGTACCAAGAGCTCGGTAACTTCTCCCTCTCTCTTCTTCCTCACCAATTCCTATATAAAAGCAGGATGGAGGATAGGAGGGGTGTATCTTCATGAGGGTTATGGAGATACGATAGGGAAGGGACTCAAAATGATAGAGCAGACCTTACTAAACTTCGGTCTCCCTGGCTGATTATAAGAACTGATTAGGTGTCAATGGAGCAACCCAGATCATCCCTTCGGGGTTACCTCTGGCTCTGCTTCATCTAGTCAGTCAAAGCGGACTGTTTAGCATAGACTTGAACAATTTTGGTTTCAAACACGTAACAAAGCCCCAATAAAGGAAATCTTCTGGTCTGAGTACAGCTACACAAACATACTACCATTGTTTCATTACTGTGGAAATGTTATCTAACTATTCCCTTTTATTTACCTATGATTTCATCTCCCCGCAAAAGGGGGGTGGTTAACATTCATCAATGCATATTTAGGTATGCATAATAATTTGGTGACAATGTAAAGCTACAGGAATGTTTTCTTAAGTTCTAGTTAATCAGGATGTTTTTAATCCAAGAAACAAACTAAGTCAAAGAAGGAAATCTTCTGAAACCAAGACTGAAGAAACAACAAAATCCTAACATGCAAAGATGGTAGGTTAATAATATTGTTTGATAAGTCAAACAATTTAACAGTACGCTATTATTTCCCAGAGTTGATAGGAAAACCTAATCCAGAAAGAAAGTTTTCATTTTTCCTGGGTCTTGTAATATTGACCATCTCTGCTATTTTAGTTAGAGGCTTTGTGGAAGGTAAACAGGCAGAGGCTAAAAGTGAGATAAAAATCCGCCAGCTGAATTTAGTAGGTGGGTCCTATATTTTTAAAAAGGATTAACCTTCATTAAGCGACACTTCATAGACTAGCATGAAATACAGTATGAAGATCCTCAGTGTTCTGATAACACCAACAAAGTAAACCAGTAAGAGTAAGCTTGCTGTTATGGATGGGATGAAGAGAGAGAGCTGGGAGGGAAATTCACAGTGCGAAGTTCTTCATGGGATACAAGGAGGGTGAATGAACTGATGCTAATAAAGGTGGAGACTCCTTACATTTTACAAAAATAAATATTATTTATATTTAATTTTAGTCATGTTACAGGATGTTCCTACATGTTTACAACTGCTACCACCATTCACCAGTAGTCAATATTGAGTGCAGATATGGAGGCATAAAGCCTTTTTCATATTGACTAATGGGTGTCCCTCTTTGTTGCTGAGTTATTCCTGCTAAAGAAGATCCTTCCCTTCTGACACCCTGTATTACATGTAGCCACAACCCTATTTTGGAGTGCTTTGCCTGTGTCAGCTGATACACAAAATAACCAGAGGCAGTGAAACAAAGATGATAGAGGGGATTCAAACTCAGCTGTAGTCAGTGAAGATCGTTCCCTCAAGTTCTCTTTTTTAAGATCCGATGCTTTGTACTAAATGGATTGCTTTGGTCAGAATGCTGAAACTGTTGTGTATATTGCTGTATGATTGAACGTAAATGCAGGTTAGATTGTGACCTTTGTGGTAGTAGCTACTACAAAGTATCTGGTTCCTCCAAGGAGTACATGGAAGAAATTGAAAAGTCTCTGGACAATAAATTGCAGGATAAAGAATGAAAGGTCAAATCTAGGGCCTGTTCCTGACATGATCTCTCTGTGTATCAAACCACAGTCATTTTATGGGTTACAGATAGGGAGGCTGAGAAACACTTTGTGCTCAATAAGGCTGCAGACCTGCTGAGTATCATTAAATGATTACAGCAAATTCTAGTTTTAATGAATGCCAAAAGCTTACCTGCCAATAAAATATGAGGACACTAAATATACTCAATCTGATTTGGGCATTTAACTAAAGTGCTTGAATTAGAACCTGAGTCAACAGAGAGTAATACAAAGAGATTTGTATCTCTGATGGGTGGAACTGCCTTGGTGGGGGTATTTACTTGGTGGGCAAGTAAGGGTCTCAACTCACTAATGCACTTAAATGGATGAAATTAGGTAGTATAAGCCCAAGGTGATATTTAGGGTACTCAGAGTCTGAACTCATCTATATGGATTAAAACTTGAAGAGGATCGTAGCTTCTTCTCAGTGACAAACAATGGTAGGACAAGGGGTAGTGGGTTTAAGGTGGAACATAAGAGGTTCCACTTAAACTCGAGAAGAAACTTCTTCTCAGTGAGGGTAACAGAGCACTGGAACAGGCTGCCCAGGGGGGTTGTGGAGTCTCCTACTATGACATTCAAAACCCACCTGGACACGTTCCTGTGTAGCCTCATCTAGGTGTTCCTGCTCTGGCAGGGGGATTGGACTAGATGATCTTTTGAGGTCCCTTCCAATCCCTAGCATTCTATGATTCTATGAACTAAAATCTGATTTGATGCACCCCTGACACACAGAAAATCTGTATTTGTGTGAAGTTCCATTGAACTAGGGAAGAATCCTTGAGGTCTGAAGCTGTGAACTACTGTCTAAGACATGACGGCTGAGATGCTAGGAGTTTCTTTCATGCTTAAGCATTGTTATAACACATAAAATAGACTTTGGCTCTTCCTTCACAGGGCTACAATACAACATGCATTCCCATCGTGCTATGATACATTATACTTCTCCATGAAAAAAACTTGTGCTCCACCTCTTCTGCTTAATCATCTGGCTCACGTCAACATAGCAAGAGATGGAGCAAAGATGTACATGTTATTGTACATCGAGCTCCACAAAATTTGTGACCAGTGTTGGTATGATGCCAACCTGCGACTATGCAGGGTAGATCAAGTAGTAGGTTATCTTCTCATTAGATGAGCTTAAACTGATGTTCCTATGGAATTGGACTGCTGAGTACCCTGATGAAGAATGCAAGTACTTAGAAATCATCTTAGTTACCTTGGAAAGAAGCAGTCATCTAGGAAAAGACAAGGCATGGTGTGAGAGAGAAAAGACACTGAAAATGAGATCTACCAGTTAACAAATGAAGACACTGTCATGTATTTTTTGGTACTGAGAAATCTACATAGCACTTTTTCTGGAGATATTTCTTATAGCTGCACTCATTTATTTTTCTAGAGATAATTCTCTTTTTATAGATAGTTCTACATAGCAGCTAATGTTGTATTGACCAACTGGATAACA
Organism: Patagioenas fasciata; assembly: GCF_037038585.1. Taxonomy (NCBI): domain Eukaryota; kingdom Metazoa; phylum Chordata; class Aves; order Columbiformes; family Columbidae; genus Patagioenas; species Patagioenas fasciata. The sequence goes on from NC_092524.1 coordinate 18,062,985, forward strand.
TTTTTCTTAGAAGAGGGATTTAAGTGGATGTTGATACAGTTATATCCGTTTTTAGTGATTCACTGTTAAGATTGGGTTTTCTATGTGTGACTTGAAGTGCTTTCATTGCACTTCTAAACATTCACCCCTTTCAGCTTCAGTCAGTCACCTCCTACTGCCCTCCATGGTTAGCAGAGCAGAATGACTCAGGCTTACACATATCCATTCAGCACACTACTCTCTTCCCATTGCTATAACTCTGATCACAGACATTAAACACTTCAGCTCTGATCACAAGTGTTAAATCTTCACCAAATGATATATCAGGATGAAGACTAAACAACCTCAAAACTTTCAGTTTACTTGCAATTGTTTGGAGTAAAATGCTAAGGTGTGTTTTGTTTTGTTTGTTTGGTTTGTTGTTGTTGTATTTTATGTTTTTTTAAAAGGTGTGACCAGATTCTACCAATTCCAACTGCCTACAACAGGAAAAGTTTTGACTTTCTTTTCTATGTACGAACCATTAATCCAGAAAACAATGCCTCAATTCTTAACATTTCTCCCTCCTCTCAAGTTGCCTGTTTTCATTTACTGTTCATTAACTCTTCCAGCTCTACAAGTGCAGTAATCTTGGGGTTATGACATTTCTGCTGTGAGCATGGGCTGTGAGGCCACATGCTTTTCCTGCAATTTCATCACAAGCACATGATATAGGAAAGAATGACTAGAGGAATGAAGATAAGCAGTGGGAGAGGCAATTCAAAAGGAGTTTAGACTGCAATGCAAAGCCACATCCTTCTCTTTTTTTTAGAGGAGTTATGAAATATGGAAAGGTCCCATATGGAAAATCACAATCGAGAATTTGAACACCTGAAAGTTTGGCTGGTTTTGGTTCCAGGATCTGGTTTGAAAAACACCTGCAGTCTTCCTCCTTTGCCTGAGGGAGAGGAACCACGTGTGTACATATAAGGCTCTGTTTATTTAGTAACTGAAGATGGTAGGTAGCGAAAGCTATTCTAAATACTTAGAGCTTTACAAGTTTTAAATCTTCTCTTCCCCTTTCCAAGAGAGAAATCCCAGCTGATGCAAAGGAAGATTATCTATCTCATTCTAACCTCTTTATTCTTCTGTAAGGTGGATGTGACCAAAACAACAACAGGAATGGCCACTGGAGAACACTAATTGTATTGGGGGTGGGGGTAGGTGTTTCTCACATCATTGAAAGGTAACAACCGTGTCTGAAATGAGTTGGGAAGGGCACTGCGCCCCAAGGACACTTCCACTTAACAGCATAGTTTTGAACATCCTTGAACTGGCCTAGTCACACCAAAGACTGGCAGGAACCAACCAGGGTAGGGTCTTTATTCAAGAAGCAAAATGTTAGCAACTGTTTCACTTTAGCTCTAAGTTCCACTGACTTCACATAAAGTCTTGTTCAACTGAGGATGAAAAAGTGATGGTTTAAGCTTTTTCTTCTCCATTTATATTGTATTTCAGTGACTCTGCTCTGTTTGCTCTTGTTTTCCTTTCAAAAGAATGCTACAGACCAATAGCAACTCTGGTTATTAGCTGTACTGATGCAGTTACTGGCAATGAACACAGGGAGACTGAAGGCTGATTTTATTGATGGAATTTCCTCAATACCTTTGGCATTAAACACAATGGAGTGAACATGACTTTGACGTAATGAATTCATTTGTATATTTGATTAAGACCAACCCTCCATGACATTTGAATGTATCTTAATCAAGAAGAGATGGGCTAGAAGCCCAGTAATTAACTTTTTAAAGGAAAAATGACATTTTTTTCAGAAATATACACAGCTTTAGGATTTAAAAAGGCAATTGGTTGACAAACTAAGGATTTTTCTTTATTAGGAGAGACATGGTCCATCAAACATGGGATATTCTGATATGATATCAGCAAAAATGTAATCAGCTTCCTGGTACTGTGTGTGTGCTGAAGTCACAGAGCTGTATGTTGTGACCCTTTAAGAAACAGAGAAATTCCTCTGTAAGTGTAACAGGATTTATTTTACTTTTTTTTTTCTTTTGGTCTTTAAACTGTCTCTACCTCCTCTTACTGCCTCCTGCTTCTTTCAAGAAGCAACAAAAGAGTGGCAGCTACTAAGGGGACCAGCATAAAGAGCTATCAATTAGTGACTGGTCCAAGATTAGACTATACAATGGCTAAAATTTAACTGTAACTGGTTTTCACTTGCTTTCTGGAAAATGACTGGAGTTTGGAACAGTGGAAGTTTTCTAAAGCAGAAAAAAAAATGAGATGTGTGTGAGAGGTAGTATAATACTGAATGTCTGAGGATAGCAAGAGGGTCAAGGGGAAGTCAGTTTTGGCCATGCAGAAGACTGTTTCTGACTACAAACTCAACTAAGGTCAAATAAAATTTATTTGGAGGGCAGTGAGTCAACGGTCAAGAGAGCAGCTGCAGATCCTGTACATACTGCAGGGGGGAAGTACAACCTTTAGTTCTCCAGGAAGCTGGACTTTTATGACCCCTTGAGTAGGACTGGCCAGACCTGTCCAGGGCCACACAAGGTCCATAGCAGCTCACCACACATGTGCCTTCTCAAACTGGAGTAGTGACTCTCTGCCTCTCCAGCCTTCCTACTCTTCCCTCCTCATGTTGCCTGACTCACACTTCTCTAGAGAACAGAGCAACAGCTTAGAAAGGAGCAATTTCTTAGTGGCCAGGATTCCCACAAGATGTAAGCCAGTGTACAGGCAACAGGACCACAGCTGTGGCTTCAGCTACTCCATCACAATTTCTGTCTGGAGGCTCCTAGGCTGGAGGATGTAACAAAAAAAAAAAAAAAAAAAAAAAGGGGGAAGTCTCCATGTGGGTGCATGCTTTCAAGCTGGTAGCCTATAGGACTGCCAGAAGGTCAGGACTTCAAATGGTGGCTTGTATTGCTCACACCTGGAGCTGCCATGAATTAATCCATGGCCTGGAAGAAAGTCCTGGAATAATTTTGAACAGTTTGCAGCTGCCACTTCCGTCCCTCCCTCTCCTACCCAACCAAACACTCCTACCACATGCAAACAAGGCAACTAGGAGGCAGGAATCATTCTCATAGAGTGCTCCCAGCTGGTGAAGGAAAGGAGACTGGGCAATCCACTCAGGCTTTTGCAATATCATTCAGGATGCACTCACATCACCCACCCTCCTGCCATGTAGCTTTTTGTGCTATTTAAAGAGGAAACGTGTTGACAAGCCTTTGCACAGTTTGACTGGGACTGCTGTAAATCCAGAGCACCCATTGGACTGGAAATCCTGCAGAGCAAATGGTGACGCTGGAGACGGTAGTGAAAAGGCAGCATCAGAGCTCTTTCACTCCTTCTGGGAGAAAGGCCATGTCAAGAACATTTAATTGAGAGACAAAGGGAAAAGCCAACAGTAAAATCCTCATCTACTTGGAGAACCTCTGAGCACAATAGGCTCAGTGTAGGGCCCAAATGCATCAGGCTGAGAACCATCTAGTTCTGTGATAGAAGTATTCATTCGAAACACTGGGATGCTTTTATTTTGCTCGCAGTAAGTGAAAAAAATTAACCGCATGCAGCAGAGTTAGAAAAAAAATAAATGCCAGCACTGGCTTTATAAAGGTGTACGACATGGAATAGAGGTGATTCTCCCTCACCTCACATGTGCTAGGAGCATTATGTAACCTTGTTTTGTAAGAAGCACACTGATCTCCTGGCTCTGAAAAAAAGAAAAATAAAATAAAAAAAAGATGTTGACTGCAAAAATAGAAGAGCCAGGAATGTGTTATACAGGAACGGGTCTTGCCAAAGTAAGCAAAGTCCAAATATCCCACATTTCCCAAATTATCTTTCTTTCCTGTTTAATGCACTGTAAATGAAACTCAGTTGGACTTTGACATCATTGTGGACTGGATTGAATTCCATTTCTATTGTATCTAGATAGGAACTGATGATAAAATGATATTGTTTGAACAAATAGCTCACTTCCTTTGCAATAATTATTACAATTGTTAACATATTAATAACAATAATCATGTGTTGCATTTATAATAGCACCTTTCTTCACCAAGAATCCTAATGCTCTTATGAAATAAAGTGGTTGTACTGTGTATGCTATCTCAACTGAAAATATATCCTACATCACAGCTCTGCTTGTAAATCATGCATTGAAACATAAGGAGATGCAATTTCCTATCAATCCATTGCTTTTTCAGTGCCTTTTTTAATGTTAAATATTCCTCTACTCATTTCTCCATAAAGTTTATAAAATACTTTCCACAAAAATAAACATGTAAGAGATCTGCAGCATTAGGCAATCTTTCAAGGGAAGCTCTTAGTTTCTTTTCAGTGCTGCAACCTTTCTAGTTCAGTTTGATTTTTCTTGATTAAAAAAAAAAAAGAGAGAGAGAGAAATCAATGGCAGAAAAAAAAGAAGACTCCTTAATGAACAATGTTAGTATTTTGATGATTCCATTCAGTCACTACTGTTGACACTCTGGGTGTACAGAAAACATGAGGTAAGCTGTCATTGCCCAGTCTTGAGTGAAGCAGGAAGGTGCATGTTGTTTTTATTCAAGAAAGGTATTTGAGGTCAACTCTGGGAAAAACAGTCTTAAAAGCAGCTCATGTTGCTTGTTGTCATTAGGCTATACATCCTGGAAATTTGGGCTAGATATCTCAATTAAAAATTAACAAGCAATCTTCATCTTTATGTAGATGAACTAACAAAAGTCTTCTTAACTCTTGATTCAGTAAACACAGATAGGCTTGCAAGGCTAATACAGTTTTGATTAGGTCTACAGAGATGTTCACATCAGAAACTAAAACATGGACAAGCGTTTAAGGGAGCTGGGTATTTCTTTAAATCCAAAATTAAAACTTCCAAATACAAACTTAATATGCATGATTCCTCTTTATTTTACTGTTTAAGGGATAAATATGAATGCTTTGGAGGAATTTGTTTGGAATTGGACAGCAAAATACATAGCCATTGTAAATAGACTATATGTCCCATCATTACCTTCACTGCCTCAACATCTCTGAGTGATGGGTATAAGAGCACAGAATTTGGGCTACTCTCCGAGAATGTTGAAAAATAATGATTTTTTTTTTCTCCTAGGATCTGAGATTTTATTATTATTACCATTAGCCAATGTAGATAGCAGAAGTAGTCAATATTGGCACAGCTCACAAACCCAGTGTCAAGATTTAATCAACCTCTATTCTTCTTGGTGTAGATTTTCAATTGTGATCTCGGAGTTCATATGCTAAATGTATCAATTGACCCTTTTAATCATATCTGAAGATCAGAAAATAGGGAAAAGAGAAATAATGGCAATCATTCATGATGAAAAAAATATCAGAGGGAGAAGTCAAACTGCATTTCTGAAAAGCAAACTCTGGAAACAGTTTTTCCAACAAAAACGGAAGAAAACCCGAATCTCTTGTTGGCCAAGCAGGGGAAAATGCCTATTCTTTAGGTAAATGTTTGAATTGTTAAAAGAATGAAAGATGGTGTTAGCCAAAATGTTTTATGCATGGGTGATACAATGAGCTTTCTTTACCAGACAGATGTAATAACAGTGCTAGCTGTAGAAATGCCCTGCCCTGTGAGTCAACAAACTGACAACATGGCTATTATTTGCCAGTTTAGAACAAAAAGATGTTAATATTTTGGCTACAGGAACTGAAACTACGGGGCTAACTAACATCGGTAAGCAAAATGGAAGTATACATGCTGGAGTATATTCAGAATGACAGGGTTTTAACATTTCTACCTCTACAAAAAATACTATAAGTCCCGTATCGCTCATGAATAAGGGAGAACTGTAAATGTCCAAGATTCCAAATTATTCACAGAAGGCATATGGGGACTTAACAGCAGCAAATACATGTCTTTTGTCTCAACTGTTATCAGCTCTTGTGGGTTCATGCTTGATGCTCTATAAGCTTGATAGCATAGCCCTTGTCTTCAGGCCCTTTCTACCTCTTCTGAACATCTCATACTAGGACTTGCATGCACTCCCTGTGTGACCCTGTCATCCCAGTACTTTGTAGATGAAGATAATTCAGAAGAAAAAGCTTTCTGAAGCTGGAAAGGGTGTCTTATTCTGAAATGGCTTTGTGCACAGACCACTCTTAATTCCCAGATAAAAGCAATCACCCAGGAAGCCAATCAACGACAAGCAGCACAATTTAAATTAATACACACACCCTTAATCCAAATTCACTTCCATAAGGAGATAAGCTTTCAGTAAGTTCACTAATCAACCAGTATAAGCGGAGAAAGCAGAACAGGAGGTGTGGTTTCACTACTTAGTTTGCTTTCCAGGATTTATATTTCATTTAAGTCAAAGGTAAAATTAGAGAAGTGCTCCCATAGTAGTTTTCATCAGAAACGTTTCTTTTTTAATGAGCCAGTATTTGCTGATAAACCTGGTTGAAAAAATAAACTGTGAACAAAGACATAAAATGTTTAGAACCATTTAAAGGGAAGGGAAGGGGAGGAGAGGGGAGAGGAGGGGAGGGGAGGGGAGGGAAAAGAGAAAGGGAAAGGAAGAAAAAGTGAGAAACTTCACTAGACAGTAGCTTTTCCAAAGCCAATCATGTCACTGGGAGTGGTTTTATTGTATACTTGAACCATTCAGGCCATTGGGTGATGTGCAATGCATCTGACAAGCTTGAAGGCAAACCCTCCAGTGACTACCCTAACGTTTGGCTCTGCAGAGACTCATCCTTGGTGGGTCATCCAAATAAACTGAATTATTCTAAAAACATAAGGAATCTTTAGTAACACCACTAGCAGAAAACATGAATGGAGCTAGTTTTAGCCTATTTCTTTGGAAGTCTGTTGCACAGGAGCATTTTCATATTGTGAACCTGAGGTACAGTTTAAAAGAGAGGAGATGGGTCCATCATCTTTGCAACTGAGTTGTTTCTTTAATTCTGGTCATTTTCACAGGAAAACAGCAGTCCTCGTCTAGCAGACCCATGTTTCTCTCATTACTGCTTTATTAGCATCTCCAATGAACACATTAAAAGCCATTTGCATCAATACCTTTTTACAGTGTTGGCCCTTGTCATCTTCCACTATACGTGTTTTGAGCAATAGGCCACAAGACTTCTCCACACCCCATGTAGATCATCTGCTGCTCCTTAGGTAGCTCCTGTCACATACGTTGATATTGCAAATCTACTAAATTCCTAAATATGTTCATTTTGGACATGGAGTTCACTGCTATGTGGTGAAAAAGACTCAGGGCTGGATGCGAGTAGGAAGAATGAAGTCTGTAGTACCTTAAAAACCATTTAAAAGCACTTGCTCAGTTAGAGAACATAGAATTTTTGTCTGGTAGCACTTCATCCTGTTTTCAGATATGCAATGACTTTAAATTGTAGTTGCTTTCTTGTAATCAACTAAGCACACATGCTGAACCCATGGAAATTGTACAGTAAACATTACTGCTTACTGGTATACAACAAAGAACAATAGGGGCACAGAGTCTCATGCTAAAAACTAAGAGCAACACACTATACTGTATTTTGGGGTGATTCTATCGTACTGGCATTTGATTTAGGGAGAAATAGTTGCTTTTGCTAACATAGAAAGAAATTTTCTTCTGCCATTATATTTGGGCCTTTTTCACCTCTTCTGTGTACAGTGTTTGCTGAAGTCTGCCTGGTCAGTTAAGCAGGAGGTTAGCTGTGCTGTAGCGAACATATGGAAAGCAATTACATGATTTATTGCCTCTGGTGAACATGGGTTTTGAAAAACAAATAGCGTCCAGTGCAAGAATATCACTAGTGACACACATCAGTTTGCTTCACTGTTTTCCTTTGGGACATCCCAAAGCAGAGCAGAATACCACTGTAGTAACACTTGGTCCCACAGGATAGACTATCCTGAAAAGAAAATGTGGCTGAGCTAGGATGAAGGAGATACAGTCACCCTTTTTTGCACTATGAACACCCAAGATAGTCTGAATACGTGACAGTGAATTTCAAACAACACGTGAATCATTAAACAGAGGCAGTCTTACAAAGCTCCACAACTTCATGTCAGGCACTGCAAAAAAAAAAAAAAAAGCCAGGTCACTTGATTTAGCTTCAGGCATTGAGAGTGGCACATTGATGGCAAAAAAAGGATCACAGATAAGATAAGGTAACATTCTGTGACATGACTACAATTATAATAGAAATTATAAAGCTAGTACTAAAAACCTGATGTGGGAGCTGAGTAAGAAATGCTAGCTCAGGATGTAAGCTACATTAAATGCTCCATCTGGCAAAGGTCCTGGACATGCCGTTGCAGCCATGATTTATGTCAAATCATGTACTGAAAGCAAGAGGATGAAGTTTAACTTGGCTCTGTGGACAGAAATAAGCCAATGGTCAGGAACATGTTGTTCAAACAGTCAGTTTGGATTTTAATGTGCACCAAACATATCAACATGGTCCTCCTGACTTGTGCCACTAAAATTCATATCCTTGGTCTACCAACGAAATTTACTAAGAACCTCAAGGGTCGCAAGATTCCCTTCTTGTATTATATCCAGAAGGAACCGTATCAGGTAATCTCTCATAAATGTATTGATGTCTACCTTAAACTCAGTAGGTTTTTTTGCCTTTGCCATTCCCTAAAAAAACTGTTTCAGGGCTCTTCACCTTTGATGGCTTACAAACTATGCCTGATTTCAGATTAAGCAAGAAAAAGCAAATACCTTGGTAAAACTTGTTTATTATTCCACATTTCTTGTATTGACTTTCTGGGTGTAGATGGTGTGTGCACAAAAATGTGCAGATTGACTATCCTTCACCTGAAAATGCTCTGTAAGCATCAGACTTTCTTGGTTCTCAACAAACATTTATATTTACAGACAGAAGGACTATGCTTTTAAGTAGGAATCAGGAGAATTATAATCCAGGATACATGAAATAACAGGATTGGTATACAATCAAATGTAGTACTGTAGTACTGTAAACAAAAGAATAACTCTCTCTTCACACCATTTCTTTATTGTCTCACTAAAGTTTTGTAGATTTCTGTGAATTTTGTTCTGGCTTATACTGGCCTAAGTAAAAGCAGTAGCACATGCAATAACAACATAGGATTGTTTCAAATTGATTTACAGGGTAACACAATCAGTAGTACTTAGTATTTTCTCTATACATGCATATGTTATACTAGAATTGATGTAAAGTCATCATAATAAAATGTCCAATAATTGGTGATGTAAATGTACTGAAAGAATGCCATTAGAAATATGACTGCACTAGAACCTAATGCAAGCAGAAGAAAAACAAAATATATCAAATATATTAGCATATAATTTGTAGCTACAAAAATGAAAGATGAGTTAGCCATAGTTAGGTATAGCCATAAAGATGATAAATAAAATCTCATCATTCTAAATATAAAAATTTCATTAAACAGAAGACCATCAAGTAATTTATCTACAGAACTGATTTAAAAAGAATTTAAAGAATTCTTCTCCATGTTTCCCTTAAATCCAAAAATAACTTCCAGTAAATCAAGACAATGTTTATGTAGGATTGACACAGGGTCAAACCGTGGCTAATTTTGTTAAAATTTCACATTTGTTGCATGCAGTTTAATCTAATGCTCTATCATAACATGAATAAGCATCTCGGTACTTTTAGGTGTAACATAGAATTTTGGCATTTAATTTGTGTGTTAGTAGCTTCATTGTATCGTGTTCTCCAAATATTGTAAAGGAAAGATCAGGGCCTGCCAGAGAGAATGAATTGGCATTTCATAAAGTTTAATTTCTGGAATGGCTACAGTACCCCTGTTGTAATTTAAATGCCAGAGCACAAATAATATTATTAATATAGCAGTATAGTAATCTAATCTAAGTCAAACAGTTTTTAAAAAAAATAACTTCTGGATTTTTTTCAGCTTGGCAATTTGTCACATTTAAAAATACTACAAAAGGTTCAGACCAGGGTTATTTTCTGACACAGTATTGCAAATCTTTGCTCAAAGAAAAACAGGGTTTATGTAAAATACATAAGATGCCATGATTAGTGTTTGTAGTAAGCCCAGGAGTAACAATGTCATTGAGGGGGAAAGGCAGATTTGCAAAAGGTTTCTGTTCCAGTGATGCAATTATGCATGAAATTTTTTAACAGCAGAAATTACTACAACTTGTGGTTACTTAGCTAATATCTTTGGGGGGACAAAAGACTGGGATATGACTCTGCAAAAAGGCTGACACTAGCTGCAAGTTAAACAACTGGAAAGCCAGATGGTGTGCCCTGGCAGGTCAGAGACAGAACAAGCAAGGAGGGAGTTTTGGTGGTGGTAGGAGGTACTGGAGTGGTTTGCTCTGCCTGAGAGGGATGCAAAGCATTGTCATGCTTTTCACTCTTTGTGTTTATTGAAAATAAAAACCCCCAAAATAACTGTTACTGATTTTCAATTTGGTGAAAAAGTCTGCTGTTTGTTGCACATTCTGCTAAAGGGTGAGTCTCTATAGGGTACACATAGAATCACAGATTCAGAGAGCTTTTTGGATTTGAACAAACCTTCAAAGATCATTTAGTCCAGACTCCTGCAGGGACATCTTTCACTACATCAGGTTACTCAAAGCACAGTCCAACCTGACTTTGAGCAGTGCCAATGATCGGGCATCCACAACTTCTCTGGGCAATCTGTGCCACTGTCCCATCACAGTTATCATTAAAAAAAAAAAAAATCTTCCTTATATCTTATTTAAACCTAACCTCTTTCAGTTTAAAACTGTTGTCCCTTGTCATGTCACTACATGCCCTGACAAGAAGATTTTCTATATATTTTTTATATGGTCACTTTATTTATTGAAAGGCTGCTGTAAGGTCTTCCTGGAGCTTTCTCTTCTCCAGACTGAACAACTGCGACTTTCAGCCTGTCTTCGAAAGAGGTGTTTCAGCCGTCTGACAATTTTTGTGGCACTCTTCTGCGCCTAAAAGGTCCATGTCTTTCTTGTGCTGTGGGCCCCAGAGCTGGATGCAGTACTCCTGTTGAGGTCTCACAAGAGTGAAGTAGAGGGGCTGAGTCACCTGCCTCGACCTGCTGGCCACACCTGTCTTGATGCAGCCCAGGGTGTAATTTGCTTTCTGGGCTACAAGCATGCCCTGCCAGTTTATGTCCAATTTTAGACCCACCAGTAATCTCAAGCCCTTCTCTGCAGGGCTGCTCTCAACCAATTTATCACCCAGTCTGTACCTATACTGGGAAATGCCCAATAGTTGTTGCAGCCTGAAGAAGATCCTCTTGAGGAAGGGAAAATGGCTCCTTTCCTGAGAGCAACTGCATAGGCTTAGATGGGAGAAGATTTGGGAGGGCAAATGGATCTAGACAGGGTGTGAAAGACATAGGATGAGCCTGCATCAGGAGTGCAGAGAGGGAGAAAAGTAGCAGCTGAGTGGGCCCAAAGCCAAACTTCAGAGGCGGAGAAAAGGAGGCTTCCTAGGGACCCTGAAGAGACCTAGCAACCCCAGCTTGCATCAAATGACAGGCTGGGCTTTTCACAGAGAACAAGGGCTTTTCTCACTTTCGGGTTCTATTAGTGTAAGCATATATTCCACTCTGAAGGGCAGTACTGACCTATCTCATGTCTCCAGCTGTAGTGCAGACTGAACACATACTAATTTGTATTTCCTTCAAAGAAAGCTGTGCAAGGTAAGACCTACTACTCCAGTCAGAATCCATTAGCAACAAAGATTATATATTTCAGTGTTTGCTCCGTTGTTTTGACTGTGGGAACAAGGAGAAACTGTTCTTAATTACTAATAATGCCTCGCATGCATTATTAACAGACTATTTTGTTCAAATAGTTGGAACCTGCAGTGTTTTACAAGCTCCATGTACAAAGAAGTAATCTTTGCTGCTGATGATGAAAACATTCAGTATTTATTGTTTTGTTAGGAGAATCTTTCTCAGGCAAGGCAGCCCACTTTATGAGGGAAATAAAAAGTAAAAATTTAGTTCAGTTTTAAAGCTGCAATGAAAAGCTGTGATTAAAAAAAAAAAAAAAAAGATGATTCCTGATTTATACCAGATTTATAAATTAGAAACCCGAGAATTCAAAGTGATTCAGTACTGGTGAAATGTTAATATATTATGGAATCCTCCAGTATCTGAGAGCAAGGGTGATATTACACAGTGATGTAGAACTGTTCGTCAAATAAAATAATGACTAATTTCTTACAGATTTTTGTAGAACAGACAATTTTGTTAGCAGAAGTGCCATTCTATCCCAGGACAAATATCAGTCAGGTAGATCTAAGACACACTCGTATCCAGGATGCAAAGAATCTCCTTTCACTGAGTCTTACTCTTCAGTGAAAAATCAATATCAAAAGCAAGCAGTTTAATCCATTAGTTATTAACAACAACAAAAAAAAGTCAGGGAAGTTGAGCACATTCTTAAGCATTGGTCTGAAAGCCAAATATGATACTTAGGGGGTTTTATCTTTTTTTTTTCTTTTTCTTTTTCACATGTTTTTCAAGTCATCTAGCTTGAGGGAGATGTGAATTAATAGGCATAGCTTGTGTTTCTGCCAGAAATCTTTGCATGGCCAGTAACTGAATACCTAATAATCCAATTATGAAAGTGTGGAGGTAGGGTAAGAATATGCCTGAAACTGCTTTTCATTTTACAAAGGCTATAAGGTTCATCATTATAATCTAGTCTGAGCAGCACAAGACAGGATACAAAAATGTCACTCAATCAACTACTTGCCACTGGAAAGGCACAGATGTCTTTAAGAAGATGTCTGGTCCAATTCATTTGGTGATAGAAAAGAAGCAGCATTCACACTGGTGCCACAGGGGTTATTCTGGCTCTCAGCAAACAGCCTGCAGACAGGCACTTCACCAGACAGAGCAAGCATTGCAGGCTATAAAAATTCTTTGAAGGATTTCCCAAACCAGGTATTTAGAAAGAATGTGATGAATTGTAGCAGTTACTGAAAGTTTTCCTGGGGTAACAGTAAAGACAGATGGATTTATAGCATATGTTGCATACCCAGGAAATCTTTTCCATGCGTGACCTGAAATGACAGCATATGAAAAAGCAAGAGAACATCATCAAGAGCAAAGAGAAAGTGTAAGACATGGGCAAACTAGAAGTAAGTTGCGGTGCTTGGGTATGGAAAGCTGCCTGCTATGGTCCTTGAGGGAAATAGCCCTGGAGAAGCTTATTACAGGCCATAAAGCAGCAGATGGTATGGCTACATTGCAGTTTGGTAGCTTTTTGTTTATAGAATAATGGTCACTGAAGGTCAGATTAAACTCTGGTTTTAAGCCAGGTTTTTATGGCATTATGGGAAATGGATCAGTCAATATAGAAAAATGTCTGAATACATGAAGAATCGAAGGCAAGCTGCTGTGTGGTAATGGACTTGCCTCATGACTGTCTTTTAATAGCAGAGCAGGGAGAGGTGGTGACATCATAGGAAAAAAAATCAGACCTGGAACACAAAAGGATTTATACACTTCCTCGGCAGCCTTCAGAAATTCAGGCTGAGTCTAACTTACGTATAAGACAGAGAGGAATGGCAGCAAACTCCCTGCCTGCTAAGTTAGCTCAGTTTTGAATTCCCTTTGATTTTCAAAGTCATGCTGAGGGACATTGGTGTAGGTCAAAATATGAGACTCTGTGTCAGGGTTGAGAATGAGATCAGTTATTAAGGACTGCTTTAAAAAAAAAAAAAAGGCAGCAAAGGGAAAATTCACAAGAGCGCTACAAATCTTATAAGTGAGATGAAGTCCTCACCAAAGAACCTATGGAAAATAACAAAAGTGTTCTCAACATCATTTTTATTAGAAATCAGGGTGAAAGGGTCTTTTCTGAAGGTCCTGAGGATGATTGAGGTTTTCCAGGCAGAATTTGTAGTAAATATCTTGTGCTTCCCATTACAAATACATAAAATTGGTATTTGAGATCAACTTCTAACATTACTTTAAAGGATTTATATGAGATAGGGCTGTACTTACCTTAGACTACCTATGAAGTCAAAAGAGCGAGAGGTGGGCGCATTTTCAAAAGACGGTTGAGCTCTCAGTTAAGATGCATAGCAATTTTCAATAACTACAGAAAGATCATAGTGCCTCAAGTCCTAATTTATACATACTTTTTTTTTTTTTCTTTTAGGTAGATGGGATGGACCAAATGCTACCCGCTCAGTCCTCCTTAATTTCTTCACTCATATCAGTGGGACACCTAAATGGAGGATCCTCTGGAGGATCATTATTTAAATAATTTTCTTTCCAACTAGGAGGATATTTTAAAAACAGACCTTCACAGAAGGTGAGCTTGAGTGACACAGAGATATCTATAAAGAGAAGCATCTACCTACAGTAAACAGGAAGCCACTGGACAGATTCCCTTTGAATTAGAACAATCGTTAAACCCAGAGAGTGTCACTTAAACTACCTTCGAGACTACTGATGAAAACTGGGTCTTCACACCTAGAGAAATGTAAAGTGCGTAAGAAATTACAGCCTCTGTGGAGCTTCATGATCAAACCATGGCATACTTTCCACACAAAGCCAATTGTCTGGCCCACCCTGATGGGATCTCCTTTCTGAGAGAGGGATTGCTGTTGTCAAAGAATTAAATGGACGTGAGAATGGCCTTGTACAAGGTAAGCTGAGACTCCATTGTTGCCCTAAAGATACTGAATAATAAGATCCTTTGAAGTGTAGAAAACAGAAAGATTTTCACAACTGATATCTTTGTCTTGGTGTCTTTGGAAAATTGTCACAGTTCTTTCTCCTGAAGGATGTTTGGGATGCCAGACAAAACTGAGTGTAGTGCTTCAGGTTTGCAAATAGCATGTTATATACTACTGCAACAAGGTTTTATGAACTTAAATGTTACAAACACATAAAAGAAACAAAGACCTACCTTTATCTTTATCTTAGATCAGAAAGGAAATATAATCAAGGCCAAGAACACGTATTTGAGCACGCAATTCTGCAGAATCAGGCACATCTCTCAGACCACTTAATGCTTGGTCTTTCCCTTAGCTGCGAGATGATCCATCGAATTTGTCAGATTATCTTCTTTGCTTGTTCGTAAATAATCAACTAACTTTCCTGAGTGATATTTAGTCAAACTTTTTATGTTTACATTGCAACTTTCTCATTCTAATTGTTAAGCCAGTATGCTGAAACAAAATAGGTGCAGCATTCTTTTAAACAATCCCTTCTGTATTAGAGGGCATTTACAGTTCAGAGTCTTTGTTTTCAGCTCGAGATTCTAGATACCAGAATAGATTGATATCAATGCAGCACACCGTAGGTAACACTAGAGGTCCAATTCCACAGTCAAGAAGGGATCCACTCAGTGGAAAAGTTTGTAAAAGAACAGTACCTCTCCCCAAATAAAAATCCAGAACACACCTTCAGTTTTCTTTTCCTCTTTGCAAACACCAGTAACTGGTAACAAAGGCCAAACAAAAATTTAGCTAAACTACGTCAAAGTAGTGTTGGGAACTGACCTTTCCATGCCACAAACCAATCGACAAGTTAGAGTTCATCTCATAATGACAACCCAGGCTCAATGTGCACCAGTGACATGATAAAGTGTCTTAGGACTTGTTCACCCAACACAAGGCAGTATCTCCAGCAAATATTTATTTTAGCAATATGTGACGGTACTTCCCGGTGTGTTACCTCAGAACTGCTCAGTGAGTGGGAGTACCATCCTCACATGATAAGAAAAGAATGGCTGCAGGCTGAAACCAGCTGAGCCCTGGTGCAACTGGCTCAGGTGAAGGCAGGTTCTACTGGGGTTACCCTATTGAAGTTGATTCTGGTGTAAAGAATTCACGCAAAAGGAAGAAACAGTACTTGGAGCAATGCCACTGATTTTTCTTGAGTTATGCCAGGGATATGTTTGACTTGCAGAGACTGGTCGCTAACCGGAAGAAACGGCCTGGAGCTACAGATGAGGTCTTGACTGTGCACACATGAGAAGCAGCCACACAGCAGTGGCAGCAGGATCATGATCAAGTGTTCACAGGGAAGCTTTTCCTGGAAGAGCTGCCTGTGTTTAACTTTGTTAGTTCTGATGAGGGGTTTGTGACAACAGCCTAAAGAAGGACGCACAGACTTTTGCTGCAGTCCAGCTTGCTCTGTGCAAGCCACAGTGCTGCTGCATGCAGATGCAGAACCACTCAGCAAGAAAGGCCAGCTTGCAAGTGGATCCTTACATCTATTTGCTGTCAGTGTAATACTTTCTCAAGATCGAGCAACTTTCAGGCTAATTTTTGTTTCTGTGCATTTGTGTATGGGGGTGGAAGAAGATGTTTGGCCTGTTGACTGTCTCTGAGGTGAGGAAGCTGAAAATTCTCGATAAGGAGGTTCTGCTCTGCTGGCTGCATCTCAGTTAAATAGGACTTCGCACCTGTGAACACAGGACCAATGAGTTCACTTCAATACTTGGCCATTGGAGCTGTAAATAGTATTACACAGGCCAGTTAGATGCTGGACTCAGTGACTAAATGAAATGCCAGGTACAACTGTGAACGGAGAAGGAGCATGTGAGGTTTCACATATCCTCTGTTCAAAAGCAGTTTGGAGGTGGGAATATGCCTTGGGTTCCTGGATTTCACTTGTTTGAAAAGCAAAATGCAAGCCAAAAATGAACTGGAAAGTATATATTTAAAGCAATGCCATTCTCAGTTTCTGTATAAAATCTCATCACTAAAACACACAGGAGAACAGAAATCTAAGTACACCTGATAAGATTAGATTTTGTTTTATGCCCTTCTCCAACCTGAAGATAAAGCAGAGATGGGAAAGGTTTCTGATTTTGTTCTTACTAATCCATCCTGCTGAGAATGACTGATTTGCAGGGTTTACATGAGTGTGTATCTGACTACTTACAGAGTCTATTTACCCTTCTGATGACAAAAGCAACCAAGAATGATTTCTTCCTCCTCAGGGAAAGGCAAGAAGGAAAAAAGGCATGTCCTTTTTTGCTCCTGTTCTTTGTACTGTAAAAGCATGCGTGCATTGTAAGAATGTTTTCTGGGCTAATGTGAAATTTATACATGAGCCTCAGTGTCAAGAAGTTGCAACACATGCCTTCCAAGGGAGTTGTATTTCACTGATGGTTATCCAAATTATTTGGAGATTCTTATCATTTATAATCAAGTAAAGTGGTCTACTGGCTAGTACAGAGTCTGGGAATGGGACAGGTTCAATTAAATGATCCTCATGGGTCCCATCAAACTTGAGATATTCCGTGATTCTATAATTCATTTCTTCAGCACAAACACCTTGCTGGATTTTGTTGTTTGTGTTTCCCAAAGATACCTGCAGTGCGCCTATTCCCACTGTGATAATTAGGTACACCCAGCATCTCTTTAGTTGTTTATAAGAAAACAGAATAAAAACAAAGCATTAAATTTACCTCCTCTGTTTTCTGTTGTCTAAGTCATCTACCCCAGCTCTCAAAATACAGTACTGAGAAACTGGTAACTATCCAAGAGCTCTTATACAGCAGTCTTAGGCTGAGACAAATCATTCCAGAAAGGGGATAGAGAATGGGTTAAAACAATCTGAGCTGAATCCTGCAGAGGCGTAATGTGGACTGCCATACTGTATGACAGTAATGATCCAATAAGCATGGAACTCTCAGGTGAGTGCAGAGAAAAACATTCACCATTCAACTCCTATGCCTATTCAAAGTCAAGGATTCCCATAATTTTAAGATCAGTAACACCATAATGAAACAGTACATGTGAAAGTAACCTGACTTCAGCTGAAACTATTTATTATGAAAAAGAATTAACTGAAAGGTAATTTGGGGGTCAATAGATGCAGCATTTAAAAACTGAAAGCTAAAGGTTAATGCACTTCGTATCTACTTGGTCAGTTCAAAAACATTCCCTTCAAAACAATTCCAAAGAACCCCACACAAAGCAGGCTGCAGGACACTGCACTCTAAGGAAGTCACAGTCCTCAGTTCTCTTTCCAGTCACAAAAGACCAAATTACTCAAGTAGCAGAAGCATCTACCTTCCTTGCCTACTCTGAAGGTGTCATTGGACCATTTTGATCCCTGTCCACATAAGATCATAGAATCACAGAATAGTTTGGGTTGGAAGGGACCTTCAAAGGTCATCTAGACCAATCCCACTGCAATAAGCAGGGACATCTTCAGCTAGATCAGGTAGCTCAGAACTCCGTCCGTCCAGCCTGTCCTTGAATGTCTCCAGGGCTGGCAAACCTACCACCTCTCTGGACAACCTGTTCCAGTATTTTACCACCCTCATTGTAAAAAATTTCTTCCTCATGTTTAGTTACTGTCACCAATACCGTTGGACATGCTAGCTGGGAGTCAATTGTTTATAACACAAATCATAATCATGTAACCAGCAGTGAGACTGAACATCAGTCTCTCACCTGACACATGGCTCAGAGTTTGACACTGGCAAATAATAAAAAACACCAGTGAGACAAGTACTCTTTATAAGGGTTCAAATATCATAATTTTGTAGTATATATGTAAAACATGCTTTTACACTCCTGATGTAGTGCTCACTGTGAAGAGGGAAAAATGCACCATGCTTTCCTCCAGTGACCCAGAGTCACAGTCAAAGCAGGTACAGGACCACTGGGGATAAGAATGCAAATGTGCCCCTCAGTTGAGTCTTGCCTACTGACTGAGCAGCAGCTGTCAAAATGATTGCTGTTTCCCTTCTAAGGGAAATTAAGTGATATGTGAGGTTATAGTACTACAATGTGCACTTTCTTAAGGTAGGGCTTTTGAAGGGCATTGTGTCTTGTAGTAACCCTCATTTGTACACTACTGTGGTATTAAAGATGTTAGCCACCTTGCTGCATTGACAGCATCACTGAAACAGGAGAACAAGTCCTCTTTGAAATGCAGTTTATTTTACAAACATTTAGAGTAAAATCTTTAGATAATTTCTATAACTGCATGTAATAACAGAAGGAAAAGTGCAAGAGAGAAGTATGGTCATTTCAAGGTTACTCACAGCTGTTTTCTAAACTACTCACTTGCTAGGGAAGCATTAAATGGGAGCTGAAATATTTCCTCTAGTTTATGCTTATGTTCTCTTCGGGCATTTGGTTTCCACACATCCACATTCATCTACATGCATGTATGTGAACTGGACTGTCTTATGCTCAGAGCAAATCAGTTCCACCTTTGCTTCATGACTCCTTTTTTCATGGCAGCAAATGCATTTATGTTCCATTTCACTGGCTTCAAAAGAATACCTATAGAAATGAGATTTGCACATCAGACTGCTTCCTGTTGTCTTCCCAAACTGATCCATATTTGTGACTCCAAATGGAGTTACTTCTAAGGAACAGAGGAGCAGTATTTCCTATCTGTTTTTCTGCTTATTCATAACAGTTTTTCCTCAGGATGCTACTAGTCATGAGGGGCTAGATCCTCTGACATCAATGGGGAAAATCCCAGTAATTTCAGTGGGTTTTAGATTAAACACATTCTAGCTTATTCATGCAGAAATGAAAGAGGAGGAAGAAACTTCACTAAACACCAGAGCTGTTCAAAAACTACATAAAGACATGTTCAATAACAAGTAGGTAATAAACTTAGCTGATTTCTTTTCAAAGGAACCTGTTTTCCTAACTAAGGTAAGGTACTTCTGTCACATTCAAGACATTTAGTCACATTGCCAATGACTGCTGTTCTGCACACCCAGTTTCCCAACCAGATCTTTTTAAACAGCAGGAAGGGGACAACAGCTGCAGACCATTGGTGACGAGAACCCAGGAAGACCAGACATTGAGGATGACAGAGAAACATTTTTTTTACTTACACAGAATATGTACTGCATGTCCCTTCACAAAAGGGCACTGGAACCGGAACAGTTGACTTACAGTTGTTGTGGATGATATACTGCTCTTTCACACTGCGTTTGCATTTGTGTGGCAGATCAATACCTGTGCAGGAGAATACTACTGTTAGACAACTTCAGACTGAAGAGTAAATGTTTTGAAGGATATCTGCTTGGAAACCAAGTGTAGATGATCCTACTAAAACTTTTTACATGTCTAATGGATAAGCAGAGAAAACAAATGAGAGTGCGAAGAGGTAGTAAAACAATTTCCTGTTGGTCAAGGCACTTTTCTATTTGTAGACTAGCTTAAATAAAGACTTATGTGTAGATTCATGTAAAGAAACTGTTGGACCAAGACCTAAAGGAGACCTGAAGGGTTTGTGTTTGGTTTTTTGTTTGGTTGGTTGGTTGGTTTGGTTGTTGGTTTGGTTTGGTTGGTTGGTTGGGTTTTGTTTCAAATTGCTTTAAATTACATTTGTGACCCTATAATAACCTACGATTTCTGGGTGGATGCTGCAGAAAAAAGACCCTTTTTTCCCATGCAGTTTCCGAGTGGAAGAACACAGAGAACATTTTCTACAAATTTTCTTATCAGGATTATAGTTTAAACTAACAGTATTTCAATTACTTAAAAACACAGAAAAAGAGATCCAAGAATTTTAGTGTCCCCATTGGAAGAATGAGGCAGAATTTTGGCCTCAGCTGAATGGATTTTCAGCCTCAGCTGTGAGGTACAAAACAACGTTGCTGTAAGAACAGTCTTCCAGTCTGTGGAAACTGTAGACTCTCAGTGCATGCAGAAGCAGGACAAGCAGGGGAGAACCTAACAGTATTGGAATAAGGAATCAGTGATTTAATGCACTCACATGTCTTACAACAGCCATCTGAAGTCACATCAACTGTCCCCTGTATTGAAAGCAAACATAATCAGAACAGCTGAGATGCACATATTGCTAAACAACTAGCAGGAACAATAAGAGTTCAGGTATATTCCCTCATCTCTAACCAACACAGATTTCTCATCAGTCCTAGTTGTGTACCAATTATGTATAAAACTCCTTAAAAAAATCCATCAAGGAAGAGAGTGAATTTTCTTAAAACTATATATCCTTTCGCAAGTCAGTTAAGATGTCCTGTAACACATATTTGATCTTATGTAGGGCCTACTGAAGCCAGAACAAAAACCCCAGCCCCACAGGATGTCAGCTGCTCCTAGAATTAAACAGCCTGACCTGTGCAGAACCTACCACAAAGATCATTCAAGTCAATGGCTGTCTTTGTCCATGTTTGGGTCTTCAGATCTTCTGCAAAGCCTCACAACACTTCTGAAAGTTACTGGAAACCACTAATTGCTGAAAGCCAGGGCATGAATGATACTTCTTGCTCATTCATCTACCGCTTCTGAGCGTAGTCATGCACCACACATATCAGAAGACACTGTATTCATCGGTTCCCCTAGAGGTCCATGGTGAGTTATCATTTGCTCAATTGCATTTCATAACACTGATGTTTCTCAAGTGATGAAAAATCCCACCTTGCTATTGCCCCAATACTCTTCTCTTTCAAGTTCTAGTGCTTATCCCATAACAAGTAAAATGTGTGGGTTGTTTCCAAACAGTTTTGTTGCACTTCCATGGGTCATTCCGTTCAGGGCTGAAAACGCATATTTCCTTCAAACAAGGATGATCATCTCAGAAAGATCAAGAAATACTGAAGCGGCTAATTCAAAACAGTAAAGAAAAAATCCCAGACCAGCAGCAGGGCTCATTCCAGGAGGCTTTTTTTTTATGGTTCTAAAATACTTACTGGCACACAGTTTGATTCTTCAAATGGCAGGCAGACCTTTACTGTACTAGTCAAGGAAAACTGACCCGCTGATTCAGTGCATGTGTACTGTGTACAGTTATCATATGGAACTTTATAACTCTTTCCAACCTGAATAAAAACAGGAAAAACTCCAATATAGTATAGCAATAAAAATTGAATAATGCAACAGTAGTACAATCAATGAACTAGCAGAGGGGTAGGGTGGTTCATATCACTCTGAAAGTGCTGAGATGTCTGTAACTCACATCTGCAAATTATGTACCAAGGTTACTAACTCTCAACCTGGGAAAAATCCCTTCTGTGGCCACGTAGGTGGAAAGAATCCAAAGTTGGTGGCATAATAAGCATAGAAGTATGAACAGAAATGCCAGAGGGTAGGTGTATTAAGGTATGTGGAATAAAATATAAACAAGAGAAAAATAATTATTTTAAAGTATTTCAACAGCTTTTTAACAGATGGAAGAAAAGCAAAAAGTGTGAAAGAGAAGTCTTTAACATAAAGGTTAATGAATAAATGCATAGCCTGCTCATGGAAACATAAAAATTGTGTATTGGCACATGAGAAGATAGTTTGTGATGTAAATTATCAAGGAATAAAATAATTAAATAGAAAAGATGAAAAACATTGCTGCTAGAGAGGCAATAGCATGTAAGAAAATGGCCACTGGTTGAGACAGAGTCATCAACCATTCACAGAAGTAGCAGGCTGTAATAAAACCAAAGAACTAGCCTGAGGCTCAGCCCATGTCTACACAGCAGTACACTCACAAGACATGATGTATTACTTGGGTGTGTTACCAAGTCTCACTACACTACAGCAGCTATGTCACTTCTGATTTCCACCTCAGCAGATTCAGAACTGGTGGTAGTACAGCTTTATCAGCTTGCTCACACTATTTAGTCCTGTATCTCCAGGGCAAGATAACGACAGTTTCCAGATATTATGTGAAGCCAGCTCATGTATCTCTGCAAGAGCAGTTTTACACAATGTCACCATCCCCTGTATGTCAGGAGAAGGGGGTAACATGATTTCCATTCCTGTCAGAGATGCATAATTTTCACCATAGGAGATGCACATAGCAGAAAGCAGCTGTATAAAAAACTATCTTTATTTTGAAAATACAAAAATTTTAAAATCTCCTAGGGGTCTTCCCAGCCTCAAAATGTCACTGGTTCAAAAAATGCTGAGGTCTTTTTGATAATCCAGCTTCGTGTGCAGAGCAAAGGAGTGCTTACCTCAATGGTCACATTGCCAAATGGAAAATTAGCCACACATGCCACTTGCTGGCACTGGCTGCAGCACTGACCCTCCTCTTCCACATAGTGGAAACCCTGTGGGAGTAAAGTTTCCATTTATCCATGTTACCTGATGTCTTGTTTGTAAAGCACCTTTGGATCAAAGCCAAGAGATGGCAGAGATGGAGAGATGACAAGAAATGGCAGAGAAAATGAGTCAACAATCTGGTTTCATTTCTGGTGCCTTTATAAACTTGTTGGAGCCACTTTAAGTCTGACAATCAAAGCTAACAATTTCTTTCCCTTATTGAATAGAGACTTCTGGACACTTCAGTTACCATGAAGACCCTGTCACTGGCTATTCTTCTCCAGGTTAACACACAAATCAGGCCAAAGAAATTAATGCAGTGTATGATTACTTGCACAATCTACCACTAGTTCTTGATCTGATATGATTGTCCACAAGAATTGTTGCTGTCAGACATGTGAAGATCATGCATCAGTTATTCCCTCCCATCCTTTAGATATCCATTCATCTCTTGGTGGGTGTTGGTGTGGCAGGTTTCAAGATAAAGGATAATGGTTTTAATCATTTTTAGTATTAATGGTGGGTCTGGCCTTCTTTGGTCAAGAATGGAAAAGAAATCACTCCACTTATATTCAGTAAGAGACTGAATAGTTTGTGTGCAGACCCTCAGCTCACAAGTGCTAGGAAATGTCTGTATAAACCTCTGTGTGGTTTCTTTACAATCTTATTTTTTGAGCTGACAATGGGCAACACCAACAGAACAACACAAACATAGTCTTTCAGGAGTGGGACTTCTCTTTAACAGGTTTGAAATAATTCTCCCTTGGGGCACCTTTCCAAGCGTGACCTCTTAAACTTTCTAGAGCAAAAATAATGAGCACCCTAAAAAGGACTTTACAAAGAATCTAACAGAAGATCCTGCTATCTTTCAGTGACAAAGTAATCATACTATCCCAGTTTTATAGTACATCCTCTCAACAGCCATTGTTCATGGTTGGAGAGGCTGAACGTACGATGCTGACCTGCTGGCAGGTGGTTTGGCATTTCACTGGAACACACTGGATGCGGTTAGTCCGTGTCATTACATCCTGTTCATCTGTGCACACACAGTCCTCACAAGAGCTTTTAGGCACCATTGCCCCAGGCTGGAAATAAAGAGGAGAGAGGAGACAGGCCATGGCAAGAATTCAGTGGGTTCTAGAATTAGCATACATCCCCTAGACTATCAAAAACAAATACTTAAGCTCAGGATTTATTTTTGGAAGAACTTGCTGAAACTCATACCTCCAGATCTCTAAAATCTCTCACTGTGTGTCACAAAATGAACATAAGGCTTACACTCCCAAGTGCATCACTTTTGTTAAATGAGTTGTTACGTTATTTCAATTTTTGCTCAGTTTGACCTAGTAATCAGTCTTAAAACATCCAATGAGATGTAAAAGTTTTATTCAGTCACAGTTCTGACTTCTTGACTCTAAAACATAGATAAGATCTCATTTAGTAAGCAAGCTACTGGTCTCTAGTGTTATCTATTCAGTAACATTTCCAATAGTACATAAGACTACTGTCAGAGAAAAATTACAGGCCATTCTAATTATGCTTTTTATGTGAGTGTTGATTATTACAACTTCAGAAATTTATGGCTTGGGCAGCATTAGCCTGTGGAAAGAAGTGTCTGGAAGTAACCTACCTTAAATTCAACTCCTTCAGAAACACATACACCTTTTGGTACTGGAAGAAAAAATAAAATTAAAACCGTGTAGCAGGCATGATATAAACAGTTTTTGTACTCATCTCTGAATTGTGATTTAGAGGAGACAAAGAGTAGAACTGAGCTTATTAACTAGCCTTAATATGCACACAAGAGGGGAAAAAAATAACTAGTACATGGTGCTAATTGTCGTTCAGAAGCCTACATGCAATATCTGCTCAGATGTTATGCATGAAGTGGGTCTGATTCTATATCCTGGTGTTTTCTGTATTGAAAAATCTATTTACCTTTTTTTTTTTTTTTCCCCATAATTGAAATTAATTGAGCTTTTCTTTATTGTTTACCACCTTGCTGGTAACAGAGTCAATGAGAAGCTGAGTCAGGTATGTGAATCTGAAAGCATAATCTGGCAGCAGAGCTTCTGGGTTCAATGTAACCAACCTTTAGTATCTGATAAATAACTTATGCTCACTGAATACTAGCTACAGAGAACCTGAATCAGTTACTCCACCTCCAAAACAGAAAAAGCACCAATTGTAAAGGTTGAGAGGGAAGGGAATAGGCTACTTCTTGTGATTTTGACTCACTTAGAAAAAATAAAGTAGTTCAAGGAATAAATAAAACACCTTAAAGAAGTGTGATACTTACTACAGGAGAAGATAGGACAACAACCACCCTCAGATATAGCAACCACTGGTTGGAAGCCTAATTCACATGCTGTTTTGTTGATAACGCATGTTTTTATATCGCATTCTGCAATAGACAGCAGAGATAAAGTAAGCCAAAACATCCTGTCCAGCAGTGCTACTTCCAGACCAAAGCTTGAACATCCAAGGAATTAGGTAGAAAGAGATCATTCTTGAACCACACGCTTTTGTAGTTTGGAACATGTTCAGGCAAAGTATCTCTAAGCTTGTTCTACTGCAAAGCTTCTCCCTGGACATACATTTCTGGCCCTTGTTCCCACTTCTCTTGCCCCACTGGATGTTATCTCCAAGAAAACTAAACACCCTCATCTCAAAAATAAAGAGAAGTGATGGAGTGACAGAGAAACAAGTTGAGGTAAAGGTAAATGAGTCAGAGTGTGAAAAAAATGAAGAGATGGTGCATGAGAAGCGAAGATGTAAAGGTTGGGACATTCAAGGCGAAGCACCCTGACAGTGCCCACTGCTCCCTCAAGGCATCCAAGGATCCTAATGGACCTCTGTATGGCAGCATGGAGGGATGAGGAACAGAAATAATTCCACCACCACTGCAAGGATTCCTTGTCCTGCATCTTCCTGTAGGTTCTGGGAATGGTCAGGGTTAGGAGCAGGCTGATGGTGAGGTTCTGTGCTGTGGTGGGCATTTAGGACTGTGAGGATGCAAATGGAATGGAGAGGGCAAACACAAATAATCTCCACAAGAGGCCTTGGAGGAGCCTGGAAGATGAGCACATCCTTTCTCAGTGGATGGATCACTGTGTGAAGATCACATTTTCGTCTCAGAAGGGACAAAAGATAAAGAATCCTTAGAAGCACCTGTGGGTCCCAATGGTCCATGGGGACCTTTCCAATGTAAGTATCTGGAAGGTCACGACACTAATTTAGAACTGTACCAGAAGAGATCTCTTCTGACAGAGAGAGCTCCTGGCATGTAGATGGAAGAAAATACCACTCCAGTGTGTCTATTTGAATCTGGTACCTGAGGGATACTGAAGTTCACTTGAGGATTGCTGTTAAAGGCAAATGATGCCACATTATGGTGGCTGAATTATTTACTCACCACAGACTGTCTCTGTGCAGCATGGGTCATCCAGACGTGTTTTTGTTTTGCGTACAAAGCCCTTTTTAGTGCAGTTAATAGGTGGAGATGTAGCACAAGGCCGGGGGAAGCAAGAGATATTAAAAGTCGCTTCATCACAAGTACAGTATTGACAGTCATGCTCCCAAGCCTCTCTAGGCTGTGAAAACAATACGGATATGAGTTCAGAGAATACAAACTAGAAGCTCTATATTAATGAATGCCTGCTGCAAGAGAGTGTAGGACTGGGTTGCCTTAATTTGTTATGTAGGAAAATCAGAGTTCAGATCCCAGAGGGAGGAGAAGGAAACAGTATGAAAAAGTGCTACTATATGCCACCTTCCTTTACAGTTTTATGTGTTTTCAGAAGGGAAACATCATCGCTCTACAAGCAAAAAATTATTCCCATGAACTGCTATTTCTGCTTCTGTACCTCAAGTGAATAGCAAAGTACTAGAGTTAATAAAATCTGCTGCTTTTGTCCCCACTGTGATTGCAGTTCACTGATATATTAGTTTAGAATTAAAAGAAGAAACTAATGCAGTCATTTTTACAGGAGGTCTCAGCACCTAACTATAGTGTAAAGACAGTATTTTCCTTTTTCTTACCTGCTTCACTGAGCCATCTTGTGCAGTGCAACCTACAAAATGAATTGCAGATTCCTTTAATGATAACTGAACCAGGGAAAACAATAGAAGAAGAACATTAACAGAAGGAAGGTCTTAAAATCTGAGAAACAGCCAAAAAGAGATCCAGGAGTCACAGGTTGTGTATGCAAAAGATATCAAAGATCCTCCACTTTGTTCTTTTGCAAGTTGCACTTTCTGAGTAAGAGCAGGTGAAACTGCCAATCTGAAACATTTCCAGCCTATTGAGAAAGGGTCAGTACCAAGGTTCCCCCATTCCTCTGTACCCAGAACATCCACTTTAATATGCACTTGTAGCCAGGGTCTTATACCCCCTTCCCATTGCAAGAGTTACATTATTTCTTACCACAGACAGAAACACAAATGCCATCACGGCCATTCAACAGAATTTTTCCATCGGGACAGTAGCATCCCTCAACGAACACTGGTGTGTTAGTTTGGGAGGGGAGGGTGTCCATAACATCTTCCCTACACAATTAGAACAAAAACAGGGATGAATGAGAGGCAGAAAAGTTCCCCAAGGAAATTAGACATCTAAATCCCCCAAAAATGTGAACTTTCAGCCTTCTTCAGCAATTTTCAAATTATGGACTTCAGAAGTGCCCTAGAAATCACCCACCTGTTGAAGCAAGTGTTTCTTTTTGCTTCACTGCATGGTTTGTACACCTGATCCTGAGCACAGCTGGCCTCTGTGGAGCATTATAACACATAGGTTAGAAAGTCCAGACCCATGTGCACAACATACAAAACACACACTAATAGTACTTGCCCCACAGGTCCACACAGCCCAGGTTCCAGCACAGGGAGAGGGTCCCTGCAGTTTCAGCAAGAGTGGATCAAAAGTTTCAGCAATACGCTTGCAACAGTACTGGTAGTGCTTACCCCTACATCACTGGGTCACTCTGAGCATGGCAAAGCACGGAGAAGCTGTGCATTGCCATCTAGCGATGAAGCTCTAGGTAACACATAGGACTTCTCAGCTGAGCTGCTCAGGAGAGACTATGGACCTGTTTCCCACTTGTTTTTCACCAGTTCTGGACTTGAACAACGTCTTTTATTTGTTCCTACTTTTTCTCAGGTCCAGAGCAACTCAGGAAAGATTGAAGCCTGATGTTGTGGAGGAACACAAACAGGCGTGTAGGTGAGGAAAGAACAGACCAGAGTTGCTTCACCACCAGCAGATCTTTCTCAGGCTTACCACACTGCCCGTTTGCCTGCCTCCTCCAATCCACGCAGACCCCATGGAGCCCGCACAAGGCTGCGTAGGTCTGCATGCTCTGGCACTCAGTGCTGGCGTGGCGTTCTGAGCACCCACTGGCCACACATGCCTCATAGTAGGGCTGTGGACGGACCACACCATGGCACTCAGTCAGGTTCCTTAACAAAGCAGGGAGACAGACATGGCATTTCACTTCAATCAGCTACTTCCAAAGAAGAATTTAACTTAGAACCAAACCCTTCCCCACCCAGAGAACCTCAAGGTAATGATGCAACTACAAATTGCTCTGATACGCAATACACCCACACAGCTTAATTAAGAATGAGCTTTATCTCCCATTCTTTACAATACTTTGAAAGGAAGTTACTTTATGTTGGACTGATACCTGCAAAGAAAAGTCTCCCACAGAGCTCACAGCTACAAATCTATATGTTGATATTTTTATGTCAGCATGTTTGACAATCCTGTTTAAACCACAGAATTATTTTAAAAACACACACACATTTGCTTACTAAAGTCTGACTGTGTATCTTTTAACCCAGAGCTCTGAGAAATGGAATTACAGCTAGTTTCTGGTTGGTTTCTCCAGAATTGAGAGGCAGAGGGAGTGCCAAGCAGTAGACACTATTAAAGGAAGACACATTTTGATGATGTGGCTGAAAAAGATCTGCCAAACTCAGGAACATATCAGTTCGCTGCTCAGTTTTTTAAGGTATGCTACACTTAATATTTTGTTCATATCCTATAAGCAGTTCACCCAATCTATGTAGTGAAGCACAAAATTGTCTTGTGGACTTATTTTTCTGGCATTTTTGGGACTTGTCTTACCAGATTATTTTACACAGATCAGAAGGTTCACAGTGCTGATGATATCCAATCTCGGTTGGTTCTGAGACATCCGTGTTGCAGTATCTGTTGGTAGGATCTGGGACTTTCCAATCTAATGCCATCTTTTTCAAGGACTCGATAACCTCACCATTCCTCTTCATAGCATCATCAGTCTTCTGGTTGGTGCAGGTACCTGGTAGCAATATAAAAACAAAGTAAGAGTTTGAGGACAGTTGGTGCTGTTGAAGTTGCTTCTAGAGAAAACCTGGAAGGAAGTTCACTTACTTGTGGGAAGGTAACAATACATGTGGTCCTGGATGAGTTCACAGGAACTTTTTGTAGAAAGAGAAGACTAGGAAAAATAGTTTGTCAAGTTACTCATGAAAACTAGAGTTGACGTGTTGGTTCATGCATTTCTCCTGATGGCTAAAGCACCTAGGATGGCTGTCTAGCACAGGACTCTCCCGATTTCATGCATTCCCTTATCAAGTAGATATGATTGACAGGAAGGTCTTAGAGCCAGCATCAAGTGAATCCGTGGCTGTCCGTCTCCCTATCACACCTTTAAAGAACCAGCATTTGTTCAAGTACAAGAATGGAAGAAATTGAACCCTTGTACGTTCATTTCAAGCCAACTGCATCAAACAACTTATGCTTCTTTCTTATTAGATGTTAGTAAACCCATTATGCAGCCCTGTCAAGACTAAATCACAGGTGAAAATCCTGTACTTCTCAAATGGCCAACCATTAACAATTCAGATTTCAAGATGCCTCATCCCCTGCCATAGAAGAGCTTGTCAAATTCCACAATCATGCCCTAATAGTCACACTAGCAATCTGTAGCTTAGTCCTGTATCTTCTAGCACTTATAGAAAAATTATCTTCAAACACCATTGATGCACAAGAATTTAAATTAATCTGGACAATCCTACCAGCCATCATAATTGTCTTACTTGCCCTTCCATCCCTACAAATCCTGTACATAATGGATGAAATTTATGAGCCTGATCTAACTCTAAAAGCTATCAGACATCAGTGATATTGGACCTATGAGTACACAGCTCTCAAAGACTTAACATTTGACTTGTGCATAATCCCAACAACAGAACTCCCCCCAGGACATTTCCACCTATTAGAAGTTGACAATCGTGTTGCTGTCTCTATAGAATCCCCAATTCATATTATCATTACCACTGACAATGTGCTCTATCGATTAGCAGACTGTGAACAGAATGAAAGGAAGTGATTCAAAATTCTGCCACCTAACAGTGTCTTTCCCGCAAATAGAGATCAGTTTGTTAAAATTTGTGAGAAATAGAAATCAGTGGAATTACAAGCATTTAGAGACATTTACAAAGGTACAAGAGAAAGAAGGAGGAAAATTTATTGCATTCATTACTGTCAGCTAATGAAGACACTCACCACACAGTCCCATGGTATTGTTATAAAACTTTCCAAAAGGGAGTTTTATGTAAAATGCAAGTCGATTGTAGGAGACATAAACTTCTAATTCAGGTATTTCAACTATGACATAAAGACCGGAACTGGTTATCCTGATACCATTCTTGGAAATGTCTGGAGCAACTTTCTTATCATTGAACAAAATCTGAAATGAAGTGGGAAAAAAGGTCTCTATGGACATCCTTCTATTGAGTAAGGTATCCGGTTTGTGCAAATGGAAAGTAGAGCAGCACACATTCAGATCTCAGGTGCACCAAATGAAGTCAATTTAAGGCATTCATCGAAACAGTTCTCTATGATTCCGTTTTAATATGTTGTAATTTATATTTGAATTCTCATGTCAGGAAGAAAAACATAACTTTCAATTAAGTGATAATTTCCCAAGTTTTGAGAATATGCGTTTTTCTTGTTGATACAAAGGAAAACAGAGAAAGAAAGCAATGAAGTTGTATTTCCTACCCATTCCATTTTTTACAAGCTTCATCCTTTGTAGTGACAGGACATTTAGCAGTACAGTAATATAACTACAGAAAAATAATATTGAGGATTCATCTTAACACATTACCAAGTTTGTTTCTTTTCCATGTTCAGTTGCTTGTGTCAGAGTAACAACAGAGTTGGAGTGGAAAATGAGAAGGGACATTGAACAAATTGCTCCATCAGTGGCACCACAGTAGTAGCTGTCTATGTGAATCCAGAAGTTGTGAGAGTCAGGATGAATTGACTTCACAAGGACATAGGTGCAGTTTTCTTTAAAATTATAATATGTTCCATCAAAAGTCACATAATGCTCATTTCCCCATCCACTGCAAATACCTGGAAGACAGAGTAACAGACTTTGAGTTTGGCTTTGGATCTTCCTGTAAGTATGAGCTGGTTTTAAGTCTTTTACTCACTTTAAGTCAAAGCTGAAAAACCAGTTCAATAAAGAAAAACTAATCCAACAAGGACACTCTTATCTACTCTTAACAGCCAATATTTTAGGTGTGACTTCTGTTTCATTACATTCTACTGAATTATTATAATATGAACATAATATAGATGTTGGCTACATAGACTTATCTTTCTTGATGTCCAGCTGAACATAACATAAATGTCAGGGATTCTCCTGCCTCAATACTTACACTGACACTCAAAGACTTCACAGCAACCTGTTTCATCATAGTGTTTCGTGAATGGGAAACCATTGACACAGAGCTTCAGTTGCTGAGGGGGGCAAGTTATGCTGGACAGTTTAATATTGTTTCCTTCTCCCAGGCATGTGGCAATCTGGCAGTTTCCAAAGTTCCATGTTTCATTAAACTATTGATGGATTGAAAAATAAGAGAAGAGGTACATAAAAAATAATGTGACAAAATTTTTAAAATTACACACAGCAGCTCCATTCAGTTAATTGTCTAGCATGGCATTACTTGATATCTACTCCTTCTCTGGAAACCAGGCAATATGAAACACATAGCAATCCACAAAGCCTTGATAGCTACTTCTGTTCTATGACATTTTATATAGGACTCATTCCTATGGTCCTGACTGCTTCTGATGATGACACCCTTCCAGATGTGGTTTCCTGGCCTGGTTCAGCTTAGGTAGCTCTGCCCACATACAATCATTTAGATATTTCACATGGAAAGAATAATCTTCAACTTATTCCTTGAGTTACTTCGGGGCTTCTAGTATGCTTCTAAATCATCTAATTCAGCCACATCTACAATCCAGCTGCAGTAGTGGTTACCAGCATCAGAGAGGAACACCAAATCTTGGCTGTAGGCAATGATGTAGCTGAAGAAATACATACGCTTCCAGGTCTCTCACCTTTCTGGGGGGACTGAGCCCAAGGCAGTCGCTAAAGGAAGTCCCCGTGGAAGCAGGAACTTGGCTTGTTGTACTGGGAGAAGATGTTGGTGGACAGCCTTCAGAGTCTGGATCACAGATCTTGAGGGTCTCAGTGTGACCAATTTTACACTCTGCCCAAATTAATTCAATCTGACACGATGTATTGCAAATCGAGTAAGCACAATGACCTGATATATTCACTGCCAGAGAAATGTTTTCTCCTGCAAGGCCAAAACCCAACTGTTAGCACTGAATTGTGCATTGAACTGGTGAATCTCAAGGCCCACACATCACAAATCAGTCACATACTCAGCCCTGTATTTAACTAGCTGGGTCTGCCTGTACCTGATGGCTATGCTCAGATGTGACTGTCTGTCTGCACCTTCTTGAATTCAGTGACTGAAACAGAGCTCCATTCATCCATATCGAAAAGGCTGAGGGAGAGCCACAGGTGGTTAATCTGAAAATCTGCTCTTAAGTACTTTAGCATGAATTGAAAATGAATACAACAGGAGAGAATATTGAATACATCACTGAGTGCATCTGGTCTTCACAAAGACCAGCAGAGAGGTTGTTCAGGAGCTACTAAGACATGACAAGTCTTCCCTCCTCTGTTTTTGGGACGTGACTGTGGATTACAAACCCGTGTTCAGCAGTTTGGAATTTGGGGGTTGTGCTGGAGTCCACTGAACTTAACATCTGGTATAAGCTTCCTTACACCAGGGATATCCAAACCAGGACAAAGTTATACCATATGGGAGAGCTGTAGTTCTGAATGTGTTAGTTACTGTTCAAACATGTAACAACTTGTAGTAACATGTAGCTGCAGTAGGATGAAGGAGCTCTCGCTGAAGCACCGGTAGTTAACAGTACATGTTCCCACATCTGTGGTGCAGAAAAAAAATTTGCTTGGTTTCTCACCCATTTGTATCAATTGTCCATTCTCATTGCAGAAGCAGGGAGTGGCTACCATTGATGATAGGGCTGCAGATGTTACAAGTTGCATATGTAGTTCTGCAGGAAATTAAAACAATTAGTATTCACATCCTCTGCTACTCTACTGTCAAGCACTATGGCATCTGTTACATTCTCTACAATTACAAAAAGAGGGGAAAAAAAAATTATACCCCCACCACATTCTGTACAGGTACCCACCAAAACCGTCCTCCCTGTATTTATATACTCTATATTACACTGTATGCTACTAGAATTTTTTTCTATATAGAATACAATAACCTGCCCTTCTACTGTCACTTATTCATTCAAATTTAAAGTTTATTTGAACTTCTTAATCCTGCAGAACTTCACCATATTCTGGAGAGGTGATTTCTAGTGGCACACCATTTTGTCTTTTAATACTTTGTTGCAAAGAATCTGTTGGTTTAAATGCAGACAGATCATCTAGACATTTTACTATGCCACCTACATTCTGTTTTCAATAGTCCTTCCTTTTCTAGCTATTACTCCATTATATGTCTTCTTGCACTTGTTTGGTAAATGCCAAACACAAAGGCTCAGCATCAAGTCTTTAGCTCTTCTACTCGCTTGAGAAGCTAACTTTTAATTTTCCTTGTCCTCTTTGTATAATTTGCTACCAGGATAATACACTTATTTTTAGTCACATATTTTTCCTTGTTATAATGGCTTGGCAAAATTCCACCTTTTCTTAATTTCCTTTTATTTCCTATTTTCTGTTCATTCACGTCCTCTTCACCCTGCAATGTTTTTTTTGGGAAGGCAATAAACTGCCAGGCAGTTTCATTTTCTTGGTCCAGTGACTCATTTGAGACCAACTTATTCCAATGCAGAAAACAGTACAGTAAGAATTGTAGTCTGATATAGGCGATAAGAAGGAGAAAAACAAAGTTTAGATGTATGAAATATTGGGACCGGCAACACCAGAGTGTCAACTATGATAGGTCCAAGGTCATTGTAACAGCTGTCCTGAGAAATGGCCAGATGTCTCTCTTCTCTCTTTAGCCCATTGACAGTAAGAATACATAAAAATTGCACTTTGGGTCCCCACCATGGGACCCACAAGCTCTGACCCCTCATTCCTGAACCTTCAACTGCCTTAAATTCCATGCTTATCCTAAACACACAGTAGGAGTCTTTTTTCAAAATGTAAGAATTTTATTACCATTACAGACTTCCATAAAACCACCACCAAACCTCTTATAAATCTAGTACCTTGTGCTGGTGTGGATGGTGTTCTGCAAGGAATGAGTGTTTTAATGATCTCTCCGTTGGGACCACAGACAGCATCACCACACTCAGTCCCATATACATGGCTGTATATGGTTTCATTTAAGGTATACGTCTTTCCATTGTAGCAGCAAAGGCAATCTGAGACACCAAAAGAGCAAATGCCATGGTAATAGGGGACTCTTGTTACATAAATACAAATTAAAATAAAACCAAGCTCTGGATTTACCCTTCTATAGCTCATATCATCAAGCATGTATTACCTGGCTGAAACACCTTTGCAGTTTCTACTTGAGAAGCTGCACTGACAGTCTACCTCATTTACACAAAGTGGGTTGGATTTTTGTTGTTGCTGGTGTTTGTTGGAGTCATCTTGCATAAAGCAATTACTGGCTGGTGAAAGCATCAGAACTGGCACTCCTCTTCACCCAGCAGAGAGAACAGGTGCATTGCCTCTTGACAGCGAATGTGACTGGGATTACTGCCTTGCTGAGTGATAAAACACTGGCTCAGAAGGTGCTGTATAGCCATTTCCATATACTAATAAGGAACATGCAGTTATGAACAGTTTCATTTAAATGTAAAGGTGGGGAAAGGATACTGGGTCGGGAGTTAGCAGGGCTCATTGAGAAGGCTTTGAGCTAGATTTGAAGGGGCAAGGTGGGGAGGAAGCCAAGTGTGGCAGAGATATACCCGAGGGTGACATGTCAGTATTTGAGAGAAGTTCTAGTGAGGCCCTTCAGTCTGTCATCCTCGTGGAGGCAGGGGATGGAGAGCCACATGGTAGGAGAAACACAAGGGTTATTGTTGTTAGAAACTGTGGAAGCACTTGAGTATGGCCACAGAGGAATTAGGGTTTCTCACCCGAAAAAGGTAGTGGGATCAATAGCCCAGATGAAGTGTATCTATATGAATGCATGCAGCATGGGCAACAAACAGGAGAAGCTGGATGCCATTGTGAGGTAGAAAAGCTATGATATAGTTGGTATCACAGAAACATGGTGGGGTGACTCTCATAACTGGAGTGATGCATTAGATGGCTATAAACTCTTCAGAAGAGATAGGTGAGGAGGGAGAGGAGGTGGGGTAGCCATGTATGTTAGGGAGTATTTTGATTGTCTGGAACTTGAGGGGAGTGATGATAGGGTCGAGTGTCTATGGGTGAGAACCAAGGGGAAGGGCAACAAGGTGGACATCCTGGTGGGGGTCTGTTACAGGCCACCCAATCAGGATTAAGAGACAGATGAAATATTTTGCAGGCAGCTGAGAGAAGTCTTCCAATCGCTAGTCCTTGTTCTTTTGGGGGACTTCAAGCTACCAGATGTCTGCTGGAAATACAACACAGCAGAGAGGAAGCCATCTAGGAGGTTCCTGGAGTACATGGAAGACAAGGTCCTGACACAGCTGGCTAGCAAGCCTACTAGGGAAGACACCCCACTGAATCTGTTCTTTGTAACTAGAGAAGGACTCATGGGAAACGTGTTGGAGGTCGCCTTGGGCATAGTGGCCATAAAATAATTGAGGTCTCTGTTCTTCGAGAAGTTAGAAGGGTGGTTAGCAGAACTGCTACTTTGGACTTCTGAAGGGCAGACTTTGATCTGTTTAGGAGGCTGGTTGGCAAAGTCCCTTGGGAAGCTGACATGAAGGGCAAAGGAGTCCAGGAAGGCTGGTCTCTCCTCAAGATGGTAATCCTAGAGACGCAGGAGCAGGCTGACCCTGTGTGCTGGAAGGCAAGCCGGTGGGAAAGAAGACTGTCCTGGCTGAATAGAGAGCTGTGGCTGGAACTTAGGAATAAAAAGAGAATTTACAGCCTTTGGAAGGAGGCGCAGGCTACTCAAGAGGAATACAAAAATGTCGTGAAGTTAAGTGGGGAGGAAATCAGAAGGGCCAAAGCCCAACTAGAGCTCAGCCTAGCTATTGCTGTAAAAGGCAACAAAAATGTTTCTATAAATATATCAACTACAAAAAGAGGGCTAAGGAGAATTTTGACAAAAGATGAGGGAAAGGCTGAGGTACTAAATGCCATATTTGCCTCAATCTTTAATAGTCAGATCAGTGGTGTTCTAGGTATCCAGCCCCCTGAGTCAGAAGACAGGGATGGGAAGAAGAATGATGCCCCAATAATCCAAGGGGAAATGGTTAATGACGTGCTACACCACTTGGACACCCACAAGTCTGTGCGGCCAGATAGGATACATCCAAGGGTGCTGAGAGAGCTGGCGGAAGTGATCACTAAGCCACTTTCCATTACCTATCAGTGATCATGGCTAACTGGGGAGTTCTCAGTTGACTGGAACTTGACTAACATGATGCCCATCTACAAGAAGGACCAGAAGGAGGATCCAGCGAACTACACACCTGTCAGTCTAACCTCAGTGTCAGGCAAGGTCATGGAGCAGATGATCTAGAGTAACATCACATGGCACATACTAGAGAACCATATGATCAGGCCCAGTCAACATGAGTTTATGAAAGGCAGGTCCTGCTTGACCAGTCTGATCTCCTTCTATGACAAGGCGACCCATCTAGTAGATAAGCGAAAAGCTGTGAATGTTGTGTACCTAGACTTCAGTAAAGTCTTCGACACCATATCCCACAGCATTCTCCTGGAAAAGCTGGCAGCTCATGGCCTGAATGGATGTACTCTGTGATTGATAAAGAACTGGCTGGGTGGCCAGGCCAAAAGAGTTGTGGTGAACAGAGACATATCCAGTTGGTGGTCGGTCATGAGTGGTGTTCCCCAGGGCTTAGTATTCGGGCCAGTTCTGTTTAATTTCCTTATCAATGATCTGGACAAGGGGATTGAATGCACCCTCAGGAAGCTTGCAGATGACGCCAAATTAAGTGGAAGTGTTTATCTCCTGGAGGGTAGGAAGGCCATACAGAGCGATCTGGATGGTTGGGCCGAGGCCAATTGTATGAGATTTAACAAAGCCAAGTGTTGGGTCCTGCGCTTGGGTCACAACAACCCCAGGCAGCACTACAGGCTCATGGAAGAGTGGCTGGAAAGCTGCCTGGCAGAAAAGGATCTGTATCAGAAATGGTGTGGCCAGCAGGACTACAGGAGTGATCGTGCCACTGTACTTGGTGCTGGTGAGGCCTCACCCTAAACACTGTGTTCAGTTTTGGGATCCCCATCATAAGAAAGACATTGAGATACTAGAGAGAGTGCAGAGGAGTGTGACAAAGCTGATGAGGGGCCTGGAGCACAAATCTTATGAGTGGTTGAGGGAACTGGGGCTGTTTAGCCTTGAGAAAAGGAGGCTGAGGGGAGACATTATTGCCGTGTGCAACTACCTGAAAGGAGGTTGTATCATGGAGGGTGTTGGTCTCTTCTCCCAAGTTGCAAGTGATAGGACAAGAGGAAATGACCTCAAGTTGCACCAAGGGAGGTTTAGATTGGATATTACGAAAAAATTCTTCATGGAAAGGGTTGTCAGGCATTGGAACAGGCTACCCTGGGAAGTGGAGTCACCATCCCTGGAGGTGTTTAAAAGGTGTATAGATGAGGTTCTTAGCAACACGGGTTAGTACTAGAGTCAGGTTATGGTTGGATTTGATGATCCTGAGTATCTCTTCCAGCTGAAATTTATTCTATCCTATCCTATCCTATCCTATCCTATCCTATCCTATCCTATCCTATCCTATCCTATCCTATTCGAGAAGCTCTCCAGGTTTTGGAGAGTATGCATGCAGGAATCCAAGGGAATATACCTATTACTTGAAAAAAATCAGCAAAACTGAAAATGTGTTGTCTACTGGGTCAATTTGCATTTTGAGATGTGGTTTCTCTAAGATCTGGGAATGCACCATTACCATACTTTAAGCAAGTGTGCCCTAAAGACATACAAAAATGTCTCTCATAAGCTATTTGTCTAGGTTTATTATGAAATTAGTGGTCAGGAAATAGAAGCTCTATAAGATTTGCCCTATTCTAGAGGTGCTTATTAAAACAAATACTATTAATGGCTTACTTCAGACTGCTTGCTTTCTGCCTTCAGTGATTACCAAGGAACTGTAAACGTGGAGAAGAGGTATTTACCTGGGTGAGATGAATCTCACATTTCATGCCTCTCTCTTTCCTCCCTATGTTTATCCTTTAGACAGTTCTTCAGGCCAAAGGCTGCATTTTGCTTATCAAAGTATATCCGTACTGCTGTGCATACAGCTTTTGAACCAGCTAGCTGGAGTCCTATTACCAATACACCTGCAATTATATGTGATATTTGGATGTTTCAGTCCTATCATCACTCAATGAATGGTGCGAGTGGTGAAAAATTACCTTCGGCATCTTCAGTACATAGTTTCTCTTCAGGATCACTGAAGATAAAGAGAAAAGGAAATTTGTTTTATTGACTTGAGTCTTTATGTGGGATAGCAACCTCTGCAGCGGTATCTACTTTTACACAAAAGCCTGCTCCTGGAGGATTTAATGATAATTGCCACTGCCTATGAATATAAACCAAACATCACCTAGCTTGTCATTTCCCATCCTGTTCTATTTCTCTTACCATCAACTGACCTACCATGAAGTGCAGTTGGGGAGGGAGACGCACTCCCTGCTCTTCTCATCAAAATATGGCTTGTCAGGAGTACACTCTGGGTAACAGCCTGGAAAGTTGAAGTAAACAAAGCATTCTTAGTCTGTTTTACATGGATCCATGGACAAAACATAAATACTTCTATCAGATGGAGCTTTGATCCCAAAATGAATGTGATCCCAGTATGAATTTTCTTTATACCACCAATTATTTTTCCACATCCTCTTTTTCCCTCTCTCCCAAAAGTTTCAATTGACTCTGTTCATCAACAGATAATTATTCTTTGCAAGTTTAGATTGAATGACCTTTTTTGCCCCAGATTTAAGGACAACAGGCAAGTTATGCTATGAATGGCACCATCACACAGGTGAGGTATAGTCAAGGCGTTTCTGGGGCAAATGAGGCAGACTTTCAGCAACCTTGA
Source organism: Patagioenas fasciata (assembly GCF_037038585.1). Lineage (NCBI taxonomy): Eukaryota > Metazoa > Chordata > Aves > Columbiformes > Columbidae > Patagioenas > Patagioenas fasciata. Next base: position 18,102,562 of record NC_092524.1, read on the forward strand.
TACTTAAGACATTTAAGACCTGACTGATAGCTTCATCTCCCATAAACTGCACCAAAGTCAACCAAGAATTACCTTCTAAACTGTATAACAAGTTCCCACATTTCCCTTGTGGATTCCTGCAGGTCTTTAAACAAGGGGCTCCACAGGGTTTATAGAACCACTCATGCTTGTCAGGTGGATTGTAATAATCACAGAACACAGCTGGAACAGAAGAATAAAAAACCTCCAAGTCTCAGACACCAGACAGGAGTTATTTTCTGAATCTTGTAAACAAGATTGTGCTAAGTCACATATGCACAGTGATGTCAGAATTCTGCCCTGCTTTTCTGTTTGCATTTTTAGTGCAACACTTACGGCAAATGGCAGGTGTTCTCCAGTCGATACAGACACCAGCTCTGCTACAGCTTCTTGAATAAGCAGCAACTGAGGTACAAAAGCACTCACAGTCTCCCACACTGTCACAGCCACAGAAGTCAGAAATACAAGATTCATAATATGGTATTGGGTTCACCTATCAAAATACCAACAGATTTGTTACCACAGCTGTACTGATGCACTGTATTTTGATGAGACAATGAGCTCTGAATTTCTCCCATCCACTGGTAGTTTCTTTGGCAGAACCAGGCTAAGTCTGTGACAGACTGTTACTGTCATAGAGGAGCTATGATATTTTGCAACAGGTAGTTTTCTATTTTCACCTGCCTGGTAGAACTGGATTCTAAATCTTCTCATCCTTTTGTGTGTAGTACTGGCATTTACACTAAAAATGTCTTTCCAGCGTAAATTCTGCAGGACTGAACTGCCTTGCTTTGGGTTAGCACAACCATACAGTGTGTGCAGTTTTTGAGAGATAATACTTGAGTATAAAAGGAAATCCTATAATATTTTCACTGAACTTCATGTCTTTAGTTTTAGCCTGTGCCAGCCTGAGCTAACCAAGAAAATTAAGCCAAGTTTGCTTTTAAAATGGCTTATTAAACTGCACTAAAGTTTTGTATAGACATTCTCATTAACAATTAGTAGGCTTGTTTCCGTTTAGACTAATTAATGTCTAAAATAAACCAAATAATTAATCTCTTTAGGTAATTTGAATAAACTTTCCCAAGGATGTCCATATAAACAGTCCTGTGTTAATTTATCTCTAGATTTTACAAACTGATACCTAACTTTCTTTCTTCTGGTGGCCAACTATTATCCTCTTTGTCTTCAGTTGCTCAAAACAAGCACTGCTGTTTCCTCAGTACTGTGCAACAGGATTCAACTGGCACAGCAGTAAACTGAGGTTTTGAGACAGGTAGCCCTTTTACTTGAGGATGCTGTATAATAGCCTTTAGTAGTAACTACTTGTGTTCAAATGTACTGCATAATAGCAATGAACACCTAGTGTGAAACTACTGAGGATGAGAGAACAGGATTACCTTACTGTGACAAGCTTCAAAGACATTACTTTTAATGATGCTGCAGTGCTTCTGTCCCAGGACAGACTTAAAAGGCTGATCAGCACACAGGTCTGTCATGTTTATGTTTGAGCAGGTGCTTGTTATTTTCCAACTGTTTCCAAACTCCTGAATGCTCATCTCCACAGACTGCCCTCTGGTTGTGAAGTCGTTTTTTGAACGGCCATCGAAGTCCCCACAAAGGCCACAGACTTTTCCCTGGGAAATTTGCATAGGTACAGTAAATGGTTTGTTTCTTTTGAGTCCAGCCCAGTCTTTGACAGAAATGAACTATAGAACAGCCCAAAATTAAACAGCTGCAAATTTCTAAACTGTCATCGAAGTATAGCATTAAAAAAGCTGGAATTGAAGTGACGATTATCACTCTGTTAGCCCTCCAATACAGTAAAGTGTCTGGCTTTACTTCTAGCTCCAAATATTCTGAAGTGTTTCATCCTTAATGAACAATGAAACAGAATACAAGACATGGCCTGCTTGCTCCTTCTTGTCCACTGAACCAACCACTTTTCCAAGCCCAACTTTTCAAACTGAGGCTCCAGTTCTGGATCTATAACTTTGAGTTTGAAGTGATAACTCTCTGTCCATCCCATACTGACCTGGAAAGATGGTGCCACATGAACAACAACAGTGGTCTTTTGGTCCCACATGAAGTTCATCCCTTGATTTGTTTCAATCACAATATAACCTCCTCTGAGATCCACTTTGTAGTTCTTCTCAGCTCCTGGATCAGTGGCTATCTCCTGAATTCTTCCTTCCAAGAGCCTGATTTCACTGCTCTACAAGGAACAGATACATTGCACAGAAGGAAATTGAGCAGAAAACTTAGTGTAACAGGACTGGTATTTTACCTCTTCTTCTCATTTTTCTGTACTCTTCACGCTACATCTTAATCTATTGTCAGACATGTGAGCCACAGAAAAGATCCACCAAGTTTAATGGGAAATGCCTGCTCTTGCATGACAAACCTTACTTCACGGTCACAGACATTGTCCTCAATCTAGATGGAATCTATTCTGCTGGCACAGTAGCTCCTGAGTGCGTGGGCAATTCGGCATGCTAGAACATCCCTTGTCATGTTCTTTTGTTTCACCATCCTCTGACCTCCCACTATGGGAGAAATCTCTTTTGTGTATGGTTTGGGGAAATTCTAAGTCTAAGCTGGAGAGAAGAAACACTTCCCTCTCTAGTTGCATCTGCCTTGTGCTCAAATCATGATACAGAAACATTCTCCTTTAAAAACTTTATCATTACTCCTATACCACCAAGTCGCAGATGCAAACACACACACGCGTGCACACATAGAGTGTTGTTGACTCCCCCTATCTATGCCATCACCTGCAGAAGTGTCCAGACCTGTTAACACCAAATACCTAAACCTTTTCCAGCTTGTCTGCCTCTGTTTTCAGGCTCTTTGAATTCCATAGGTACTTTCTAGCACCAAGTGAGTTGGAATGTAAGGGAATACCACACTAACTGCTACAAAACCGAGACTGCAGCTCCTAAGTTATAACCAGTTCTAGACAAACCTCAAAAATCAGTGTGATCTTTAGGGAGCAGATGGAGAGTGACTTCCCACAGGCGTTGTTCTGAATTACAATTCGGAAGGTGCCAGCATCCATGTTATTTGGGCAAAAATCCTTAGAAAAATAGATAATGTTGTATTAGATCTTTTCAGACAACTATACTAGTCTCAAACAATTTAAGGGCTCTAAATGAATGACAATTCAATCTGACTTCTGCTATATTGTCCCTTTTTTATTCATCAAAACTCTATCAATTTTAGAAGAATCTGGTGGCAGCTGACCTGTTGGCAGGTTCATACTTTATGAGGAATTTCAAAGAGAAAAGCTATGGAAAAAGCTGATTTTTTCATAGCACCAGTCCTACACAGTCAAAAAGGTAAAATGATTTTTTCTTAAAATCAGCAGAACCGATTGAAATTTAAGGATAACAAAATATCTCACTGAGTACTGTCTTATCCCATGCAATTATGCATACTAACCTCTGCATCCTCTGTCACAACAATAATATTGTCAGTCTTGGCTGGCTGAGAGAAACACTTAGCTTTTCAACACACCAATTCCTTTGCCTTGCAGATGCTGCAATTAAATTAGGAAAGGGCTGTTCCACCCCGGAGTTAACCGTTTAGGATCACACAGTGCCCTCTTGTGTCACTTCTGAGGTTTAATCGGTTTGTTTTCTCCGGAGGATCTCAATATCTTCTCTAGATACAAGAGGAGGGGAATAGGCTATGCTCATCAATGTTAAATATTTTGCATGGGATAGCCCTTTAACTACTCAGAATGAACCCTACTAAGAATGAAGCTGTGAAAAGCACATGGATAGGAAAGTGAAAAAAAAAATTGTATACCTGAGCTAGGATATAGTCACAATCTCCCAGGAAATCAAACTTCTCCCCATCAAAGGTCATGTAATGTCCATTTCCATACACAGTGCAGGTTCCCTTGCAGGGGTTGTCTGTGCAATTCCACTGCCTTTTGTTACAGGTGCTGGGAGGAAAAATGCAAAGAATCAGAGTCTTTGCACAAAGCATGTTTTTTTCCTTAACACCGAACAGAGGCAGAGTGATTCAAAGATTTGTTTTTTGCAATACTGCAAGGAAGACCATCATCTCTCATTCTTCCAGGCTTACCTTCTCAGCTGTTCTAAGGCCATGTTATGAGATGGCTTATTAATCAGGAAGTTCATGTTTACTACCAAGGCACATTAGAACTTTGTCTATTTTTGTTCTATTTTTTCCTTCAAACATGTTTAAAATCATTAAGTAGGAGACAGTGGGGATTTAAGAGGTAAATTCAAGGTGAAAACCTGAGTATTTCAACCATTTCTGAGTATTAACCTGTGAGGTATCATGTGGACAGTTCTGTTTCTGACTACAGTGGTATCAACCAACATTATCCTTGTCTTCCCCTGACAAACTTTACCTCCAATTCCTGGGGACCACAGACAGAGAATTTTAGTTGTTATATCCTTGACATAGACACTGCAATTTTTTTCCTATGTGTGCCCTGTTCTCATAAGAATACAAAGCCCTCACTGCAATAAAACCTCTTAATGGCCTCTGTTATATAAACAACTGCTTATCAGAGTTTGGTTTCACATGTTAAACTTGGTTGCCTGTGATCAGACCAAAGTGTTTCTGGCTCTTGTTTTCTGTGTATCTTCTTGGCAGGACTACACAGTCTCATCTTCACTAAATAATGAGTAAGGATTAAAAGCATTTTTCCTCCCATAATCAGTAATAAGAGTGAAGTTTATGGTAGAGCTATGCCAGCAATTGGAGTGACTAGAGCATTCATTTATTTTATTTGAGAGCTGCGCACCCAGAAACACTGCAAGTCACTGGAAGATTGTTGCAATTCCTCCCTCCTCTAAATTCAATCATTTTCTGGGGTTCAGCTGTGACCAACTGACACAGACTCAATTCCTCCTTGTGGAATGACCAGCCATAGACCAACCTGCATGAGGCTGGCACTTCCAAACTTTTCTGCAGTTTGCAGAAAAGGGTGGAGATTGGCAAAAGATCTTGGTACTTGTTCTTTCCAAGTGCAGGCTCATGTAGCATGTTGCAAAGAGGAAATGTTTCTCCTTTTATCTTTACTAGAAGCCTGATGGCTCTAACAATGAAGAGGAAGGCTTCAAAATACATCATGCCCCACAGATGACTATACACTGACAATTATAACAGCCTTTGTTATAAAACAAGGCTCCTGGAATAACATACCATGTGTTGCAGTCCACTTTGATTGTTTCCCCAGGTTTATAAAAGTGGCCTCCGTGGACACATGGGCATTGGTCTTTGGGGATACATCCTCCACTGCCATCCAATACGAGCCCATCAGGACACATGCAGCCAGAAACACATTCTGTGACATACTGCATGTATAAAGATACAACACAAGGCAACTAGTTAATGCATAGGAAGTACAGGGAACCAGAAGAGGCTGGCTCTGGATGCCCAACTTAGGCATTTTTTTAACGTTCCATAACTGTAAGTTAGTGATAATCAAGCTATAAGCATCACAGCTATGTGGGTAGCTATAGCTGCTGTTTTATCAGCAGTTGGTCTGTGAACAGTGTAACATGATACCATCAGCATTTGTTAAGAGCAATCATACATGCACAGTCATGTTTTCCCATGCTCCTGCTAGTCCTTACACAGTGCATGTCCTGTGTCTTGCAACTTTTCTGACACTCTGATCCAATTGCACCAGGACCTGCAGAGCTGCAATTGAAGTAATACATAGGAGCTGGGCAATCTATAGGAGAACAAAAACATTTTAGGAAGGTAATTTAGTGAAAGCAATAAGGATGCCATCAGCAATTGTAAAACAGAACAAAGTATTTCAGAGGGCAGCTTTTACAGTTTCTATTAGATTTTGCTTCTACCCACCAACATTGGGTTAGAAGAAGACAGATAACTTCACATTTCAGGAAGAAGGCAAAAATATGCAGAATACTAAAATGTTACAGAAAGGAAAGATAACACAGAAAAACTTTATAAATACTAGCTGACACCATAATCCCATAATTTAACAAAATCTCACCTTTTACCAGGACAGTTTCTCCAATGCAGTCTAATCTTCCTTGAATGCATTTGCTAAAGAGATTCCACAAAATGAAACACATCAGCTCTTTGCACATTTCTCTCTCACTAGAGAGAAAGGCACTGTAAAGCTTCACTAGTCACACAAATAAAAAATTCCTATCAAAATGAATATTTGGTACAGCTATCAGGTCCACAGACATTAATTACCATCTCCAGAAAGAAGATTAAGACACACAGCTCTTAAATACTCTTCCTTCGTCTGCCACTGGTTTACTGGGTGTTTTCCCTAAATCATTTTTTTCCTAAACATCTATTTTCTACTCTGTGAGATGATATTAACAGTTTCTTAAATAAGAGACCTCTCAAATTACTAAATGAATCTATGTTTGCAAAATAATCTAGCCTCCTCAGAAAAACATATGGGATTTGGAACAGAGAGAGAATATTTAGACAACTAAAGATACAAATAACTTGTTTGAATAAAACAGCCTTCTCCTGGTATTTGTTTGCATTACTACCCTGAACTGGTTGAAAACAAGAAAGTGGCAATTGTTTTTCACTTCAGATGTGAATTAATTATTTTGGGTTTTGTCTTTTCCCAAAAACTTCTCTTTTTTTTTTTTTTTTTTCTCTCTCTCTCTCAAGAAACTCAGTTTAAAAACTGGGGTTTTGTTTCATCTTGTTTTGTTTTCCTGGTCCATCTTTAAAAATTCATTCATTTATTTATTTATTTATAAACAGTCTGCAGCATGGTGTGCTGCAGGGTGTTTTTTACTTTGCTTTTTCATTTCAAATCCAAGAATTCCTTCTGAAGTCCTCTGTCTTCTAGAAAACTTGCTCCCACTTGTTTTCAGGTTTTTGTTCGCTAGCAGCAATATGGGATGTTACTCTTTGCTGTGGCTGTGCATCCTGCCAGGGGAATATTTCTTTTGTTATAACCTAAAATAAATTTGTCATTATTCCTTATGGTAAAATGACACCATTTAGAGATTAGAGCAGAGACTTCCCCAGCAAGCCCTTATGCCCCTCAAGTATGCAGTGTTTGCATCATCAGAGTAGCTTACCACATCAGTTTGTCCTCTTGGAAGGAGTTGCCAGGCTGAACAATCTTGCCTTTGTAGTAGCAGGGACAGTCATTTGGAGTTACACATTCCTCCTCATCGCTGAGGTAGGTCCCTTCAGGGCAACCACAGCCCTCCATAGGAGCGATCTGAACTTCACACAGTGGATCAGGTTCATCCAGCGAGCGGCAAGACTGGTTACAGTATTTCACACTATAGTTATAAACCATGGTCTCAGGACACTCCTCAGAGGGATCTTTGCAAGAGAAATAAAATGGATGTATGGCCTTCTCTGTGCAATCATCACTCGTGCTGTTAATGCAGCTTTCCACACTCTGGAATCCATAAATGCACTTTTTTCAAACTAGAAGACCTTATCTCTCAGTGCTCTGGGGGAAATGTACTCATGTAGCACTTATGTAGTACTCATGATGTGACACTGATTAGTGAAATACTCAGCAGGGTGTATCTTAACTGAATACAGGAATCAGTATAATTTTGAAATTTGTACAATTTACATTTCTATCTTATGCCAAGGACTGAAACCAATAACTTCTGACTTGCCTTTGCAGTTAAAAATTAATTTTCTGTCCTTTACTAATGATTTCCTTGGCTGGGAATAATTTCAAAAATGAGAATATTTGCTAATTGGTAAGTTTTGATGTTTAATGGATAGTGCCAAGAAAATCTGCTAATCATTTGATGCTATCAAAGAAAGTATGTTTGAATTCTCATAGATGTCTTGATGAAAACTCTTGTTGTCACCCTCTGGGGAAAAAAAGAAACACCTTTGGGTGGACCAGATAAATACCAAAATCTAAAGAGCTCAGCTGACCCTGTAAGACAGTGAAAACCTGGTTAATTTTCAGAGCCTACTAAGAAACACCTTTAAAACTCTACCATAGAATCTGCAGTACTGATCCATAGGAGTGACATCAAATTTTGTCAGGAAATATCTCCCATATTAAGGCTGTGGTTTTCAAAAAAGCCTGACATCCAGATTCCTCTGAAATTCAATGAGAACTGGAAATCTAGTAATCTCAGACCTCTTTCTCAGTTCCTCAGATTTAACCCCACAGCTGTTTTTCAGATGCACTCAGGTGTACTAGGAAGTACGGGGAGCTGTTCATGGGTAGCTGTGCAAATCGACTTTGCAACAATGTTATTACTGTATCAGCAGTAGGTTCCATGCTTAAACAAAGCATAGCACATTTTCTTACATTAGTTAGTGTGCTAGGTTTTTGTACACATTCAAAACCAGGTCATATTCTCCTGTTTTTACAGGTGTACCATGAAGATGCAGCAACTGGTATTTGTAAATCAAATTAGGTTAAATAAAAAAGATATTATTAAAGATGTTGGACATGACTTTATATCAAATTTCTCTGAATGGGTGTCTCGGCTGTTAGCTATTAATTCAATAAAATACTGTGTTTACTCTCTCCCTTAATTTTTTCAGAGCAGAAAAAGATCAATTTCAGTAAAACAAGGTCTGGTAAGGAAAAAGTTGTTTGGTTTTACTACTCATGGTCACAGATTCGTAATCTCGGACTACATTCATCACAACTGGAAGCGTGATTGCAGAGAACATGAGCATACGTAAAATAGCTTCAAGCCAGCTTGCACAAGGAAGGCTAGAAAAACAGTACCATAACATAGTAGAGGCTACCAACCCCAATGATCTTCTGGGTAACCAGTAACTCAAGTAATGATTCATGCTTCCACTAAAGATTGTATCACATACATGCACTGTCAACAGTTAGAAAGTAGGCCTTAATTATTTCATGCGCTCTACTGAATGCAATGTAGACATCCTTTTGGGATATAACCTGCCTAGGATGCCACTTGCAGCCTGCCACAACTGGACACAGCTGCAGGAGCTGCAAGAACCTTTTCAAGCCCCCACAATGGGACAGACCACTGAGAGTGACTGTTCTGGCCCATTTATTCTTTCACTCATGAATAGTTCAACCTCCAATCTTATCACAGCCATGTTCTCAAAAGATCATTTCTTCCTAAACAGGGCCTAAAATGATTGTACTCATTAAGTCATTAACATTTTTTCCCAAGGTTACTGTACTGAGTCAATATTACCTACTGTGCCATGAGACCACAGATTTCACTGTAACCCATGCTGCAAAACAGTCTCACTTTGGCATGTTTTCAATAAACAAGGACTATGCAGTGGACATGAATTAATTTTGGCAAGCAGAAGGGTTTTTTTAGAATATATGCTTATGCTATTTTTCAAAGACCCACTAACTTGATGACTCAGCACACAATATACTGACAGCTACGAAGTGGGCTCTGAAGCTGTTTCCCTATATCCCTGCCCAAGGTATTTTAGGATGCATACCACAGATGCCCTGTCTCCAGCCCTTCAGGGACACGCCTGCTGCAGCACAGTCTCTGAAGTAAGTAGAGAGAACACTACACAGTGCAACTTCACTCTTCTCAGCATTACAGGTGTCATACATACATTTCTATGGGACAGAAACAGACACAGATATTATTATGACCAGCTCACGGAAGAAACAGGGAAATAGATATCACATAAAAAATAGTCAACCAATATATTTTTGAAAAACTATTATTACCAGTGAAACTTGATTTGTAGTATCTCTAAGAGAAAATGTATGTTAATAAAATACTATGCAAACCTAAGGAACAGGAAATCAATTACAGTCATGGTTTAGAGGTAGACTTGGCAGTGTTATGTTAATGGTTGGACTTGATGATGTTAAAGGTCTTTTCCAGCCAAAATGATTCTGTGATTCTATGTATATGCAAGGACGATATGTCTAACACTGATGAACAGACGAATTATAAGAATTATAAGGGCACCTATAGTTCATTAAAGCACTAAGAAATGTCTATACCAGCCTCCCATGAGGATGTGCAATCTCAGATATGTCAAAACGTATCATCTGAAAATACACAGAACTGAAATTATTGCACAGTGATGACTGGCACTTGTGTATCTATCTATTGTGTAGGTAAGATACACCCAATTAAATGACAGGTGCGTAACAGAAGATGCTTTAATAGGGAATCATATGCAATGACATCTAAAGAACTAGCTAGGTAAGTATAAAGGGGATTTAGACCTCAAGTTCTTTTAATTGGGTGGCTTGACAGAAGAACTCAGATACAACCATTCATTCAAGACAAATAGGATCATACTGCATAGATGGTGACTTATCCTGTCATTACTGATGTCATGGAAAATGCTTCCATGAATTGTGCTTTAAAATCTGATGAGATCAGCATGAGTAACAGACATATCCATAAGAAACTGGTTATTACTTTTCCTTAATTGAAATTTGCTGATGCCTGTTTTACTTATAGTTAACATGAATTCTCAAGCAGACATATTTTCTGAGAGAAACTTGGAAGAGGTAAAAGATAAGCCATATTTTTAAAGGTACCTGAAGACAAAATTTCAGGTTCAGGTATTCTCAGTATGTTGAATCACACACACATCCTATATGATTTTTGTATATTTTTGCAGAAACTTCCTTACTATTCACATTAATGCAGCATCTCTCTCTAGCTCAGCCAACTTCCTCAACAGCATTATAGATCTGTACACCAAGAATACATATGGGAAGGTTCTTGCATTCTAACTACAAGGAGATTAACATGATTCCACAGCAATAAATGGGATGTAGATGATGTAAGCATCAGATATATTCTCTCTCTAGATGACAATTTCAAAAATAGTCAGAGGGAGTCCATGGGGCTGAAAAAACTCCCAGTTCTATTCCACACAGAAACATTGATTTGGATATTCAAAGAGAGAACAGTCAATGATGGCAGTCACCGAATATTTTTAGGGCTGCAGCCAAAAAGAACCATTGTCTCTTGCGTAAACACTCATTTTGTTGTTTTTCCCACTGACATCAGTGAGCTTCTTTGCAAACAAGCATTAGTGTAACCTATTTCACTCCCCTAGGCCAGACTACCTTCATGGCAGATCAGTCTCTGGACTAGATTAAACCACCCATTTAGACCAGTACCTTACCTTAATGTACACAGATGGGTCTACAACAGAATGGCAGACAGCAAACACACTGCTTGTACTAGACAGAAGAGCACACCAGTGCTGGGCAAATTTTTCTGAAGCGGGAAAAAAATATCATTGTCCATAGTCACTTAAAACACGTTACTACCTGAATCAATATTCTTATCAGGTATCACACAAAACTGAAATGCCCTGAAGTGTTCAGATACTGGTGGAAGGAAATATGGGGTATTAACATATCAAGATGATAAATATAGTTGGATGGGTGACCAATCATTTCCGTAAAAGAAAAGTTTCACCTTCCAAGTACTAACTTTATTACTGTGGCTGGATTTGCAGAACATCTGCAAAAACTACCCATTCTCCTTGTTTTCCATCAAACTTTCCTAATTCTTTACAGTCAGGCTATTCTTTATAGTCCAGCAATAACATCAAGCATGTAATAATCTGTGAACTGTGTGAGTATGTGCTGCAGCTTTAATTACATGTTGCAATACCTCAAAGAGTACAGTCTGAATCCCACAAATATATCCAAACCCAGTCAAAGTGAGAAACCAGACAGGGCATCTAACACAGTACAATGCTTACTGAAGTCAAGACTGTTTATATCTTATTCATTTTGACTTCAGCACAGCTGTACCAGCCTAGATTGGATTAAGATCTTGCCCAAACATTAACAACTGAGTATACTCTGCCTTAGACCTAAATTGCTCTCATTGATGCTGTGTGTGCTTTTCAAGTCATCAATGAAGAACTGGCTCTCGCTCTACCAGTGCAGTCTTTTTTTCACAAGCAAAGGTGTTACCTTAAAGACCTGCAAAACCTAATGTGTTGTCTCTAGTAATAGCCTCAAAGTCTGTGGATTTTGATGTTTATGAAATTTCTAAACCTTTTTTGGTTATTTGTCATATGAAAATTATTTAGCACTGATAATCCAGGGATGAAAAACCTGCTACCTTTATCCACACTGTTTGAACATGGATCTTCAAAGCTGTCCTCAACATCAAAACAGCTGGCTCTAGTTTTCCATGAGTTACCAAAAGCAGAAGCTGAATCTTCCACAGCTCCAGTGGCTGTTCTGAAGTCATCAGTTTGGATGTTATTGAAATTGCCACAAAGACCTTGTGTGGGTGGCAGGAAAAAAAAAAAAAAAAAAGAGCAAAATAAGAGAAGATATCACTACATGAGTAGAAAAGGGAATAGCTTCCAGGTGATCAATCTCAGCTCTATAATGGACTTTGCCTGAGAGAAGCCCATTTTCCATCAGAAACTTCCTGATGTTACCACAACTCAGGCAGGACCCTGTCTTTAGAGTATAATTATTATTTTTATACCTTACAGTAGCATTTAATGATAGCAGATTGGAGGCTGCTTAAATGCACATCAGCAAACACAACTTCAGTAAACACAACCTCCCCAAAGGCTTATAAGCAAAGGAAATTGCAAAAGCAAAACAAAACAGACCAGAGAGAAATGATGTAACCCCATTACACAGACAAGAAACAGAAGCACAAAAAGCTTAAATGATGTAAACAGAAGGCTGGTGGCAAAACCAAGGACATAGTCTGCATCTTGCAAGTCTCTGACCAGGGCCTGCTTTTAAAAATAGAGTCTAAAAGACCTGTACATACTAAATATCACAGAGATTATCTGATTTTCTTCAGCAAATTGAAGGGTTTACTGAACACTTTGTTTCAAGAGGGATAGAGATTTAACCGGGGGTTCTGACATACGAGACACAATATAAGATCAAATAATTTGTTCACTTAAAGTGATAGACAAGCAGCTATATCTCAGTTCAAGAGCAAACTGAAAGAGCGGGATGTGTCCTACCAGATGTGCGATTCTGATAAGAATGATCCACTGTTATGGAGAGCTGCATTACAGGTTTCATTTGCACTCGAATCCGTACTCCAGTTGAGCTCAAGATTTTGATGAAAAATGTAGAGGGTCTGAAGATGGTGATGCCATCTAAAGAACAAAAAAAAAAAAAAAAAAAAAAAAGCATGCACCTGCAGATCTTTATGAAACTGAATAAACAGGAGCTTCTATTTACCAGTGCATCCAGTGTAACACAGGAATTCCCAAGGAATCCCAGACCTAGTATCCACCTTAGTCAAAAGATCTAACAATGGGCACAATCATATTTTTTTCAGAGAAAGGATCAGGAATCCCTCTGTAACTAGATGTAGGCTAGTCTGAGAAGGATGTGAAGGAGGACATTTACCTTTACTTACTGGCAGCTTCACAATGAAGTTGTTCATGTAGATATTTCCACAGGAGCATATTTTTATAGTCTGTAGGGAAACAGAATAAAGAAAAAGCCCACAGTAGTGAATGCACTTGACATGAGACAACGGTAACCTCACAAGCTTCTTTAAGCATTAAGAAACAGTGTCTTCAAAACATGACCACTCGGTGTCTGGATGCCATACAGTAATGTAGACCAAATCTCTAGGCCATAAAAATGAAAAACCCCTTTGTCTGAGTGCTCACACATACCTAATCATATGTCTAAGAGGTTAGTTATCTTTTAGAGAACTTCATGTTAGATGTTAAATGTAAGTTTGGATCCACCTCATTGGAAATGTAGCATACCCAAAACGAAAGCTATCTGACTCAAACTCCCTCAGTAGCCAATGGAGGGAGACAGGATGCTCCAGAAGAACACTGTATACCTTAGGTAGGCTGACCTGTCCTTTGGAGATCCTCAGCTGAAGCAGTTAAATACCAGGTGAGCAGAATAAATCTGTATAACTTCAGTAGTGCATAAATACCAGCCCAAACTCAGCTTTCACTGAATTCAGTTTGAATCATGACATGATCTTCAGTAGGAGAAGCCTCTGGAAAATTCTGCTACTTCACTCATTGCACTATGAAAAGCCCCAGGACTCAGAACTGTTGTAAAAAGAAGGGGATCTTTTCTTGTAGAAATCTTCATCTTTCAAAAAGAAACAAGTGAAAAAGTTTGAAGTCATGAAAAAGAAAGGGAAAGCCAACAAGGATGATTTTTAGCCATTCATCTCTAAAGAAATGGCAAAACCAGAATTGAAAAGAACTGGAGAGGAAATAACTCTCATATAACAAAAACAATAAACGCATGCATCACACCATCTGCTGGTATTAATCTTACAGTCTCAGGACTGCAACAGATCAAAATGAGTCCACAGTGTTAAAGAAATTCCATCTTTGAACCTAAATAAGTGTGACGTATTATGTGTCACTAATTAAAGTAAGTTACTTACAGTTTTTCCTAGTGTGACTAGTACATTCTTTAAGCAAGTCATTGTCTTTGATGTCCCACATTGGATGATCTCTCCAATCACCACAAATGTGTCATCAGTATTCTGAAAAGATGTGACAAAGAGATGAGCAGACATCATTAGCATGTTACAGGAAGGGAGCTAGAAGGGAAAAATGGTGTCTCTGAAAGGCTAAAATGGAATAATGAAAGAACTGAGGCATTTAATCTCCAACTGCAAACTGTTTTATTACATTACTGAAATCAATACTGTTCACTGCCTTTACTCTGCACTCTGTTTCCTTGCTGTCAACCTCCGTGAATTGTGTATTTGCAGACAGTCCTGTGGAATTCAATCTTTTTGCAGGATTTTTTGCTTGTCCACTATCTTTTGACAGTCATACAAGAAGAAAACTTCAGTATAAATGCTTAAATCTACACTAGTACAGCCAATAAGAAAATTAACTCATTAAAAAAAAAAAAACAAACACCAAAAAACATATTGAAGCTGCAAAATTTTGATGCTGAGCATCAAGCAATTGACTTGCAATCCATTGCAAATAGGAAAATGTATGGCATTTAAGACTGAGCATGTTTTGAAATGCTTTGCTGGATTGGTGCCATTTAATGAAATTTCGTCATATAAAGCTCTAGCACAGCTTATGCCTCATGCTGTTCAAGAGATTTAGGATTAAAATGGGAGATTGCTCATACCTTAGCTAACACATAATGGCAGTTGCCATGAAAATTGAATCTCTTATTATCAAATGTTGTTATATGGAATCCTCCATCTATATTACAACTTCCAGAACAGGGCAGAGAGATACAGCTCCAGTGGCCTCCTTTGCAAGTACTGTACAAAACCCAAAAAAAGAGCAGTTATAATAAACACAACTCTAAAGGAGAAAATATGAGGTAACATCTATATCTGAACCTGCATAGATTGTACCCTCCTTGCCCTTTTAGCTCATTATTTACTGTTTATTAAATCCCTGTGGGAGGAAGATTTTATATTACGCCCTTGAAGTGCAAAAAGTTAACTGTACTGGGCTTTGAACTAGCTCCTTCAGAGATATACTGAGCTGGTCAAGTAAGAAATTGTTTTCAGGGTCTAAATTGTTTATTTGACTATTTAAAGAAAGAAATAACCTCTTCAAGTAGGACATTGCAACATATTATGCTACTGATGGAACTATTCAGCAAGGTCCTGATGCAGCATTTTAACAACTAATAGTGGAAGACCCAAGATAATGAGCAGTTACAATTCTTAGAGCTGTGCCACAGGAGAACAGCCCAGCTACATTAGCTCAGGCATTGTGAGGAGTAAGTGAAGATGTAGCTAGATGTGAACCACCCAGAGCCCATCAAGGTCAGTTCCTCAAAACTGCAGGTTTTGAGGAGTATTTGCTCAAAATGCAGGAAATATTCAATCCAAAGCTGTAAACAGAACGTCTGACTTACCCCACCATATGCTACAGTGTATTTCATTCCTCCCTATAGTAAAGGTTAGGCCTGTGGTCCAGAAATGATGCTGTGTCACAGGAGCTCAAATAACACATACAACTGTTAATTAACTAGATCAATATCAGAGTAAGAAATAAAACTGTGTTGAGAATAATATACCTGAAGTCTTATCACCTTTCACTGGTGCAGAGTGGAGATGTGTTCAAGCTACAGGGTATTTTCTAAATCAAGTAATTCTCCAAGATCAAGACTTCTGAGATCTAGGCCTTGAAGGAGCCTTTGGCAGATCTAGACGTGGTTGGAAATGTAACTCATTAACATGGTATGACTCCTTGCTCACTTTAGTGGCCAGTGCCTCTGAACTAACCAGTGAAGAGTCTCATTTTTCTGCATTCTGAAATCTTGATCTCAGTTTTTGCTGGCAATTCCAAGTGAGGTGGTAACCATTGCGAGGCTGAGGACTACCTCTAAGTTTTCCTATACTGTTGAAAATCAGACCCAGATTTTGCATTATTATTTAAGACAAGTGTTAGGAACAGTTAAAAAAAAAAAAAGGAGAAAATAACAAGAATGCAACTCATCAATGCTCTGAAATAAATGCCTCTGTCTTGTTAATACAATCAATTTCACAACAGTACCAGTTTTGGCAGGGAGTGGAATAAGTCCCTCCGGATGCATAGACTTTGCCTTGAAACATACAGGGACAGCTGTCTCTGGGGATGCATTTTTTGACACCGAGGTCATCAAGGACAGTTCCTGTTCAGACACATTGGCTAGTTAATATTCCTTTGATGAGTCTGGGAAACACCATCAAGGTAGACTAGAGTAAGGAAAAAACTCTGGATTATTCAGCATTTCTGTAAAAGAGCGAGATATAAGGAAAACACCACACCAGGCCCTTTCAGGTGTTAATGGATGGGAAACATTTCTTACTGGAGCTCAAATGAAAGCAATGCAAAACCCAAGGAATAACTCTGCATGTTACTGGAATTTGTTACTGTGAGCAGGATTATCAAGTGCCAGACTACAAGATTGTGAGCCAGTTTCCATCCTTTTCTAATAGTGAGTCTAACAGAAATCAGACCTTCATCTTAGTCCCTACTTAATGTGCAAACTTACACATGCACATACCTGGAAATAGATTTATATTACATGTGACTTAAGCCACAGCAAGAACTAGCCTTGTAACAGGGAGACAGTTCACCAGACATCTTCAGCTGCACTCTCACTGTCTAGAGACCACCTCTCCTCTTTCCACATCGGTACCATTTTTTTTTCTGTCTAGTCCTTAGAAAACTTGCCCTTCCCTCCTCCAGTGTCTAGATCTTGAATCTTTAGAGATCTAGTTCTTCCAATAAGAAATTGTTAAATTACGCTAGAAGAAACACTTTCTTCATTGGTTTTAGTGTAAAATGATAAAGAAAAAAAAATCCCTCTAACTGAAAGGGGACACCTTTTGCCCTTGATGTTTGTGATCCATTGGAAGAAGAGAACTGCTTTACCAGAAGGACAGAAACAGCCATCTGTACACGGGGCTTTACAAATCTTGCTCCTTTCCGGGTCAGCACATGTGTCAGCACAGGAATTTCCACATTCCATGTACTCCATGTTGTTTGGACATTCCTGGTCTACAAGACCAAATTAAAGTGAGGTATGTTAATGACATATGTATAACAACATATTTATATGTTTGCTTAACCCCTAAAATAAAGTTTTAGGGTTCCCTTTACTTCTTATTACTCTTTGGAGAAAACTGTACTTTTGGGAAATATGAGTCATTTCATGTTATTTTACTAGCTCGAGATTGGCTGGTCATGATACAAGCAAAGGACACTAGAATCATTTATGGAGTCATAACAGTTTATTTTTGCCTGAAGCATCAGTCATTTTGGCATTAATTTTCTATCGCAATCCACACCAGCAATTTGGGAGAACTACTTGTAGCCTTCCTCCTTGGATTTAAAGTGATTTCCTGCTCGGTAGCTGCAACTACTGAGTATGAAAGCACAGGATAAGCAGAAGACAAACACTTTAGACTTCTCAGTGTCTTCTTCTGACTAGATGTCAACATTTTAAACAAGACTATTTATGAGTTAACTGTGCATGGTAAAATTCGAAAAAGAACGGGAGAAAACTTAGCCATAAGGAAAAGGGGGACAATATTAGGATACAGTTCTAATTTAAGGGTCAAAAATCAAGTTAAATTTGTAGAAGCTTTTCCATTAAAAATCTTTCTGTCAAAGTACTGCCACAGGCTGATTCACGGTAGGTAACAGACCTCCTAGCTTTGCTCTGCTGGGATTGAAACACGTGTGTATATGTAACCTGAAAGAAATCTCCAGAGTAGCAGTTACTTACAGCAAAGTTCCTTGGTTCTCCATTCTCCAGGGTCCCCCTTCCTGAGGACGCAGTCTCGAGAGTACTGGTTTAAAGTGCTGCATATGCAGCTGGAAACCAAATCAGAGTGAGAAGAATTAACTGCACAGTGGCACATATCCTCAGCACAGGTCTCCACATAGTCATCAAATGCAACCACTTTGGGGCAATTTCCAAAATGGGACATAAGTTTTTTACACCTTTTTTTCTGTAAAAAAAAAAAAAAGAGAAGGAAAAGTAATACTTGAAATTTTACCAACTTCTGGGTTTATGAATGTGCATCCAAATTTTTGATGACACAGTTTCAGAATCACAAGATAATTCAGGTTGGAAGGGGCCTTGGGAGATTATCCAGTCTAACCTTCTGTCATAAGGTCCTTTTTCTTGGACTAGAAGCTGTCATTCCACTGTGCATTTTCCCACTATCTATTTATTTGACAGTATAATAGAATATTATTTCAGCTTTAAGTTGAACATTTTGCTCAGATTTATGGGTAGACTCCTGAAAAATCCAGTTTAGTGCATGTTCGTTAATTAACACTTGTTTCAACACAGTCTCTTCAGGGCTGTAATTCAGAAGGGTTTATACTTCTTGTTCACACATACTTACATATTTACTGCATCTATTGTCTTCCCTCCTAGGGTGTCTTCCAGTGTGATCATCTGGACTCAAATCAGCACACTTTTCTGATGGATCCTCTACTTTGTGGAAGTTCCCAAACTGCCTGGGATGCATTTTATACCCTGCAAAATCCCCACACGCATTTGAGTAACTGCTTGTAATTCTTAAGATCAGTTAATGGGCTATAAAGATGCACTTAGACTTTGGGCTCTAAGGCAGTATGCTCTTCACCAAATGCCCAGATTTAACCACAGTATCCATATTATAGACGATGACAGCCTGATATAAGTTCTGTTGAGCTAGAGCCAGGAATCTGGCACACATATATCAAGGCTTGCTGCCAGCCTGGGCATTTATAATCACATGAGGCTCTTGACCTTTCTGCTGTATCTCATCACTTCCAAAGAGTTCTTTTCATTATGGGTGAATCTGATCTTGCAGAGTTTTGTATTTGCATGTGTAATGGTCACAAATCTTAGTTTGCTTTCTTCTGTCACACCCAAAAGTACAAACTTACATGCTTATATTTGTAATAATCTGGAGATCTATTGCTTTTTACAGGCTAGAGAAGACGGGAAGAGGGAGTAGGAGGAAGACAGGCACACAATATATGCATGTACCCAATACACTAGCTTGAAGAGTGCATTTTCTCAAAGCATTACCAGAACTTTGAGCCTAGATGTGAAAAATCTTTCTAACAAAGTTTGAAGTGTGTGTACATAAATTACCATTCTCTGGTTTTGTTTGGTTGGTGGTGTTTTCTTTTTTTTTGGGGGGAGGTGTTTGTTTGGGGTTTGATTTTGGGTTTTTGTTTGTTGTTTTGGGTTTGGGGGTTTTGTTTGTTTGTTTGTGTTTGTGTTTGTTTGTTTGTTTAAGGCTTAATAGACAGATTTCTGAGCAGGTCTATTCTCCAATAATGACTCTGTACCTTAACTAAGCGCATGCTTGATAGAATGAGTTCCACAAAAGTGTTGTTTTCACTTGCTTTACCACAAACCTTTCTGAAACAGAAGCCCTTCTAAAGCCCTGAGCTCTCTGAAATGTGGTTTGGCAAGGATCTAATTGACATTAAAGAATATGAAGAATAAAGTTTCAAGAAAACCTGCTCCATTCAGCAATGGTATTTTTCATCCTGATTTTTTTTTTTTTTTTTTCCCCCCCCAAAGAGAGAAGTGTCTGAAAGTGAGAAGACATTTTGGCCCTTTAGGTGCAGTGGATCTTAACCTGGGCAGGCAGGATGTGTTCAGAGCCCAAAGGAGGGATATGAGAGACCACTTGTTCCCCAGGTGTGGAAACCTATTATCTGTGGAATCAGATGCATAAAAGAAGAGCCTGTTTTCCTGAAAGTAATGCTTCTGAGTAGCAAACTGTTTCTTCTGAAAAATTTGAGCCAGCTTTAGTTTTTACCTATTGCATTTGTGAATTAAGGGGCAGAAACATGACACAGATGCATTCAAAAAGGTTAGTATGAAAGCAAACCCCAGATCTGTCACTACAAGTGCTATTTTAAATAAAATCTTAGGATTCTTTCTGAATGGGTAAGGTAGATGATAATATTTTTATGGTGATTTAAGAAGCCCAGGTATTACATGAAGGGATGATGTTATGTCTTTGGCTTCAGTCCTGCAGCTTGTATTCCAGGATACAAGTTTCTTTCTGCTCATACCACCTACTACAGGATTATAGCCTCAGCTGTTGGCTATGTTGGCCTCTTTCCAGTTCACTGCAATATCTGAAGGTGTCAGTGGATGGCACAATGGTTTCTGTAAAGATGCTCAGTGAAAACTCTGACTTAGTGATGATGTTTTCATGTCATTACAGAGGTAAAAATAATACCCCTTGATACCCAGCTGTAAAATGGTGAAGATGGTAGGACAGAAAATGCACTTGTGCCTCCTTTGATACTATAAATTCCTTAAAGTTTGCTAGTTTCTGTGGGAAACCTGTCAATGTTTCTGCATGATAGCCAGGCAACTAATTTGGGTCCAAAAGGTTTAATACTCTTGCAAACTTGTGAACAGTAGAGGAGCCCAAATCGTCCCAAAACCTCTTAAAATACATCTCCTGTATATGGAAATGTTTGTGTATTTCACAAAGTCTGCCAGGAAACCTGAAACCCTGCTCAGAGGAAACAGATGTCAAGTTTCATGTCACATATTAACAGTTCTCTTCTATATAAATATTCTATATTGATGGCCTACCATCCAAGATCAAATCATTCTTCTCATTGCCATCATAGTTCCCACACAGACCACATATTTTCTCTTTGTATGTTTCTTCCACGTCCAGCTACAAAACAAGAGCAAAGAGGAAACCCAGAGTTTAAAGGCTTTTCCCCACGTCAGCAGTACATGTTACAAAGTGATTCACAATTGAAAAACACAGTAGCAGAAATGCTCATTACTAATTTCCAGCAGCTTCCTTTTCCATCACAGACCTTCCATAAAACTTACCTGTGGACAGGTTGAATTTAAATGGAAAGATAATACTCTAGCAATTGTAATTCCTACCTACTAAAGAGATAACTGAAGCAAGCTCAACACTGGACTAATCCTTGGACCAGTGTTTCCCAGTATAGAGATGCTGTTATATAGACATGTGGTGTCTCTTGCAAGGTACCACATCCCCACTCTGGGCAGGTCAGATAACTGTGTTCTGATGCTGGATGCTGTGAAGAAGAAGCTTCTGATCAGCTTTTAGCCATATCTACAGCATTTTCTAGTCCATAGGCTAAATAGCAAACTTCACAGCATTTCTAGGGGTGAGTCTGTCCAGATTGACTTATTCTACCCATACTTGGGGACGGTAAAGAACCAGGTTAGCACTATTGCACCTAATCACTCCTATATGGAGTCACCCAGGTCCACCAAAAAAAGGCAGTGCTTTTCCTACAAGTGTGTCACCCTAAAATTTGATCCTCTCTACAGGTGGAGTCTGTAATAGTGTAGGTATTAATTAGTACAGGGGAAGCAAATACTTCTTAAAATCTGAGTTTGAATACCACCTATTTGCTTCCTGATTTTTTTTTCTCTATTCACCTTCTACCCTCTGTCTGTCTCTCTGAATTGCAAAACATGACATACAGCTTTCATTTCTTTCAACTCAGTCCTGATTGTGGAGGATGAGTGCTCACACTCAAAAGTGCAAGTATATCACTGCAGAAGAGGTTATTTTGTGGTGGATGTATAGAGAGAAAATCCCACATGTCAAGGTTTTGGAATGAGAGAGGCCAGGATCTGAGCTGGCCACATAGGTTTGTTTCCTACACAAAATGTGCATTGAGACAGAGGGTAACTATCAAGTCAGAGATGGAGGGACTAGCTGTGCTGCTGCCAGTGCCCCATGGAGGACACAGATAACCAGAGAGGTGCTACAGTGGCACCTTTTTTCTCATAAAATCATTTGGGAATGCCTGGGGACTGTGACTTCATGCTCCTGGCCCATGAAACTATTACCTAGTATGGTACATTCCTATCAGCTTATGGATACAGTGATACCTGCCCCCCTACAATCTCATAGAACATGGAGCCTGCATCCAGTTCTGCTTTACATCTTTGATGAGGTTCACCAAAAGAAGAACAACTAACTGGCTGTTCATACTAGGAGAGTGTCAGCCCAGTTCCACTTCACTGTCAGGCCCAGCTTGGAAGTGACTTGGAAGTAAGCACAGGTGTCCTCAATCAGGATGCTCTTCAAGCTGAAGGGCATGGGGATCCTGGAAATTGAAGGGAACAAACCAGATTACATTGAGGAAAAAAAAAAAAAAAAAAACACAACACTGATTAAAACCTCTCAGAGATATAGGAAGAAAAACTAGAGTCAAAGGGAGCTAAATAACCCATGGAGACATAATTTCAAGGTCAGCTTTTATCCAAACAATGCACTAAATTTAGATATGGACACCTTGTACATTGTAACTATTTACCAACCTTAATCCACAATGCAATGTATTTTTGTCATGAGTGTATCAATGCTACATTATCCACTTGACTGATACCATTGCAGCTCTACTTGTTTATGTATCCTGAGGACGTAACCGAAAAGGTTTTAAGGAGCAAGATCACAATACTGGGAAAACAGCCTTCCACATGAGGATACTGTGGCTTCTTATCAACCCTCCAGGTTTTCCTTGACATTTGGGATTCACAGAGGTGTGAAAAGAGGTCTGTTCTGTTACTGATGTACTGACGTGACTCAGACCTACATTACTTTTCATCTCACCAAGACAATTACCATTCATTTTCCTAGACCCTGAAAAGCTTTGAAAATCATAAAATGCCTAGAAGATAGGATATTTCTTGCCCTTTAATTTAGAAGACAGATCTGTGCTTTGCTACTATAATTACAATTAAGTGATGCTATTCTATATTTACTTGTTTCTAGAAGGCTGTCAAGACAAGACAGCCTGTATGCTTGCAATTTTCTCTCCAACAAGATTGTGAGGGTTTTGCCCAGAGTCAAAGCTTGCCTTGGCCCTTCAGAGCTATATGCTCGGAGCAGGTCACTGAGCTTCTCACGAGGCCTGCCCTTAAAATTGTACCCAACTTTCAGCTGCTGTTGCATATGACTTTTTACTTATGGAGCATTTTTACCCTTCTGTTTGTAGTTTGCTCTCTGGTTTGTTTCAGATCGGAATCAAGGACATGGATTTTGGCTTCTGAAACTTCTGTCTTTTGTGTAAGAAGATCCCAAGACAAGCTCTAACCTGCGAAACAGTGCCATTTTCTAGACTAATCTATATGGAAAAATAAAATCTTTTCTAAAAGGACCATCTATCGCTGAACAGCAACATAAAACAGTAGGGTTTGTACCACAGAAATAATGTTTTAGGATAAAAATGCAAAGCTTCTACAAAATCAAAACCTTCTATAAATAAAGTGTTGATTTTATCTCCTTCACGAAACATAGCAACATCAAGGAAACCTACGCTTTTTTTTTTTTTTTAGCCTTTGTTTTATCATGTTGATGTTAATCCCTGGGAGATGTAGTTTACACATTTCTTGTCTCCTTCACTGCTATGGGGTAGACTCTTCACAACAGCCTGTTCAAAGTATTTTGAACGTATCATACACAGCCATTTGAACCTCTGCAGAACAGGACCGCTTTCTAGACAGGCCACTTGTTGCTAATATTTGCGATAAAACACATGCACAAGAAACACTAGTATGGTCTTTACTCACTTGTTCCCATTCACTGTGATGCCTGTCTCCTTCACCTCCAAGATCACTCCATCAATGGTGACAGTGAAGTAGATCAGGAAGCTATTTTTGTTGCTGCGCCTGATTTGGATGTTAAAGTCCTGGTAGCTGTCATTGCAGTGTGAAGCGAAGACATATGTGCAGGTTCCAGGAAAAGTGAACTTAACATGGTCAAATGTATGAAAGTGGAAATTGCCCCAGGTGGCACATTCACTCCTACTGACAGTAGAGACCTGGACTAAAGAAAGAGTCATAGGACTGGAGTTTAGAAATTCACCCCACATGAGGTGCTTTGCTTTTTTGTGGTTGTTCTTGAAAGCATTAAAGGAGAGTTTTTCAAAGGCAGAAAATGTTAAGCCCTTGAAGATACTAGCTTTTGGGAAGGACTTTCATCTCACTGAACTTTTGAATTCCATGACAGTGATACCTCCAACGTGAGCAGATGAGTCCAGGCTCATTTGGAGTTTAAATGAGAAGCAGAAGCTGTTCAGCTTCCTTAACAAGGAAGAAGATGCTCTGAGATTGCCTGTTTCTCTCCGTTGTCTACAAATGTTGTTGAGGGGTGCCAATGTAGATGGCACCCATCAACGTTTACAGGGTAGATACATTTACAATGTAGATAGCTAATTGAAGTGAGGGGAATCCCATTCTGGCTGCCTAAATCTCATTTCTACTTATGAAATCCTGCTGCTTAACACAGACAAGTCTTGAATTGAGTCCCTTCCAGGAGATATCACAGGTGGCATGACTCTACAGCAAAATGGCAACCACTGATCTTAGCAGTTGAGTCTGCCACCAGCTTCAGCAGTCAGCTCAGAGCTACTTGTTTTTCATCTCAAACAAAACTTGTGTCTTGGACCTCTGAATTGTACTGATGTCAAAGGTATTGATACAATAAGTGCATATAAGACATCACTTCAGAAAATAGTTTTCATACAGCTGAGCTGCGCAAAGCCAATATCAATCACTTTGAACTAAATAAGATATGCTTGCTACAAAATGTTTTTAGTTTTTCTTCTAGACTCATCTGAAAGAATCACAAATGAAAGTGGGTAAATTTCTTTGTGTTGTTTATGCAGCACATTTAGGAAAATCAACATAGCAACATGCATCATAGATCAAATTAAAACAGTCATTAATATACTCAATGAACTCTGAAATATGATTAAAGATTCCTACCTAAAAACAATCATGGGGACACTGAAAAATTCAGATCTTGATGTTAGAAATGTGCAACACAAACTGGAGTGCCAAGAAGTCCTTACAGAAACAGCTTTTTAAAGGGGTTCTAATTTGCCCTAGGTTTTTGCAGCACTAAAGTGGAGTTGGGTAATTTAGCACTTTTCTACACAATAATGAGGGGAAATAGGAAAGTTTGATTATTCTTGGAAGTGGAGTCGCTAGAACTTCTAAGACAGCAATAACTGTCACATTGTTTGTGTGTTAAGCAACTGGGAAAAGTGTAAGACATTCAAAACCAAAACAAGAGGTAACAGTGCAGCAGACCACAGAAAATGTCATTACTCCTAATGCAATATTTCATACTGGTCAATCAGGCCTAGCAGGCATTATGGTGACATACTTCTGTAAAAAAAATATGTGAAATGTGTTGAAAAGAATGCCAACTTTTTTTTTTTTTCTTTTTAATGATGAAAACTGCATCCAGAGAGTCTCCCCTTTAAGATTAGTCACTTAGGACATAAACCAGTTGATAAACTACCTAGTAGTGAAAGAAAAAAGAGTAAAATACTTAAATGGTTGACATTAAGGATTAAAATGTATAATGTTAAACAGTATCTGACATGCCTACAGCTCTTACATAAATATTTTACACATCTTCATTTTACAGCTCTAGTTGTCACCTATGGAGAGCAATATGTGAGCAAATAATCTGAGAATTAGATATTTTCTTACCTATCTGAACTGGTTCTTTGCCCTGGCAACAACTCCAAATGAGGCAGAAGATCCAAAATGACCTTCCCTTTTTTATTTCCATCTTACCATGAAGCAGTCGCTTGAATATCCTTCCAGGGAAGTGTTTTTTTCTTGGCCTATAGGCAGATTTTTATAGTCCAGGCATTTGGCATGAGAACAAAACATCGATGGCAGGGTCCCTGAAAGGTGGAGCTTCATTCAGTTTTCTTTCAGTGGTTTATGTTTAGCACCCAGCAACCTCCTCTCTTTCATACAAGGAAGGTATCCAGTTCTTTCTTGCTTTATGTGGAGGCAGAGAGCTGTACTTTTTTTTTTTTTTTTAATTGGTGTTCCCCCTCACCCATGCAGTGCTGCTTTTTCTTTGGCAACAACAGTTCTTCTTTTTCATAACATCTGTTTAGTAACAAGCCATCACTGACCTCTTCCAGAGCTTTTCTCTAGCTTCACATCAGCACAGTCCCCCAGCTCAAGAAAAAGTGTTTGTTGCCTCTGCTAGCTTGATGGTGACTTCTAAATATTTGAGCGAAAAACAAAATTGTAAGGTCAGACATAATTTATTATTTATTTAGAGCAAAAATTTTTGGCAAGAGGGCAACATCCTTTAAAAAGTGTATTGAAAATATCTTACCAAAAAAAGCCAAAGATTTACTGCTTCAACAGACCAGGAACGACATTAGTCCACACAGTGCAAACTGCTCACTTCTACTGCACTGATGGGATTTAATTGCACCAGTCAGACATGGGAAGTTAGTTTATTCTTCATGCGCACAGAGGTGCTGTTTTCTCCAAACGGCATGAGGGAGCAGTGCCAAAGTTTCATCTAAATGAAGACCACAGTCCTTTCCTTTGCCTCCTAAATTACAGTGCAGCAAAAGGGTCCCTTGGTGCTATCAGACCGCTTTAGTACCCTATCACATACCCATAAAAAATGCAGCAGGCTCAGTCATGAGTTGAGTGACATTCCGCTCTAGGACAGTTTGCAGATATCCTGTCACAGATGTTTGATGTCAGTAATTTTAGGGTGTCTAAAAGAGATTTACTTGCTCTATTGACACAAGCAGATCTAGCATTGCTTCACCTTATCCATGCCATAGGGGAACTGCCTCTGACACAGAGGAAGCCTCTCACCTAATCACGGCAAATCAAACCTGGGTAACAGACATTCTCACACATTCAACTGCTCCATGCTCTTTTGAGAATACACTAACACCAGAATAATTGTCAGTAGTAAGTGGACACAAATACAGTTAAAAGTGAAATTATGTTTCACCATTGTTGCAAGCCCTTATGTAACCTGTTAATGCACTCACTGGGTAATACGCATGCTGTTTTATCTGATTGGCAGACAAGTAAGCTGGTCCTTGAGACTTGCCTCATGCTTGCTGCTTTACCAAGCTTTCCGGCACTTACAAAGTTAAGTGTCCTAAAGCTGGCCAGCTGCTTCTTTCAGCTGTTCCACATACACAGCTACAATCTGCTTACTAAGTGGCTTACAGAATTGCAGGTGTAAGTGTCTGCCAGACGAAGATTTGCTGCTGCTGTTGCTCTTAAGAAAATCCCGTATTAGCTGGTGAGAGCATTGTGCAGTACATGAAACATGAGTTCACGTTACCCCTTTCCCACTGTCCTTGCCCCATTAATTCCATTGTCAGTTGCACTTGAGGCAGGGCACTTATTGGAAGGTAAAGTCTGTTCTTGAAGCCCTGCCATTTTGGCTGGAATACAGAACTGACAGACTTTATGGCACCGGTGATGGAAGTAATAGGTTTCTTGCTGCTTTTCCTTTTAATGACATCTTCCCTGCTGATCTCCACCCAAGTAGTTACAAAGTAAACCAGCAGAATGTCTAGCAGATAAACCAAATCACAAGATTATGATATGGTAGATATGAGGATGATCTGGAATTGAATACAGTGCAATGGTAACACTCAAATTCAGCAGATTCCCATGGTAGCTTCCAAATTGATTTCTTGTTCAGGCCACGGAACAGTGTTTATGGCAGGTGTGGGGAAGAGCTGTGAAGCCCAGGAGAAAAAGACACTGTCAAAGAAAGCTTACTTGAGGATAAAGATGGTAAGATGAAACCTATTAATTTTCTATATCAAGGCTAGTGTCAAAATCCAAATGCAAAACTCCACTGAGATACAGTCCATTTTATAAAAAAATTAATGGTCCTCTCCCTTTCCCATTCCCACACAGGCAATCAAGGAACCTATATCATTTATACTTGTATGAAAGTAGAAAGAATAGGACTCTAGGAGTATGATTGCTGACCCTAGAAAAAAATCCCTTTATTCCTGGTGGGCAGTACAAAAGCAGCAGGAACAACATACTAACTGCTTGTCAAAGATACCCTTCAGGCTGCTCTAGGTCTTAGATAACAAAGACATGGTGAGGCTGATCAATGCAACTTCCATTCCCTTTGTCTTCTACCCGTGGGGTGGTTCAGGGGCATGCCAGAGTGGGCCAGAGGGATGAGCTAAGGCATGATTTCCCTCTGCAAGACCCTGTTAGCACTTAGGAGCCTGGAAAGAACATAAACAGCACATGTTATAACTGTGTCCAAGGAGCAGACAGAATGAAACAATTCATTGAACCACCATCCACTCAAGAGAGAAAGTAATATCAATCATCTGGGATCCTCCCCTGAGAAAAGCAGGAGCACATCTCTTGCTAAGAAGAGAAACAGAAAACCCAGTCCTCTTACTCTGTACCTAGCCATTTTCTTACCTCTGCTTGTCTGCTCTGTTATTTTTGCCATTCCTTTGCCATTTCTTGGTGAGCAGAGTTCCTGTCAATGACTAACCAAATCTTCTGCTTCTGACTTCTCCGCAGAGAGTGCTGGCTACATTCCTTAGAAACCACTGGATGCCTCAATCCCCTGAAATGATTTCAGGGCTACTGACAGGGAAAGAATATTCTCATTCAAATGAAGTTTTTGTTTGTGGCAAAACAGATGTTTTCAGAAGAAACACATAGAAGCTTTTCAGAAGGAAATTCAGACTGACAGGGAGCTAGTATGTTGATCACTTACCACTGAATCATTGCTATTGTAACTATTCTCCCTGCAGTGACATAGTGGGATTAATAACTCTTCCCTGTATTGGGCACTGTGGCATAAGAGGCCTTCACTCTGCTGTAGCTGTACTAGCAAAAAGAACAGTTCCTCTTGGCCCCTTTACAGGCCATTTCATGGATCATTTGCCATTAAAGGGTATGTGATTTTAGTAAATACAACAGGTAAATATTAACTCAGCTTCTTTATCGCCACTGACTCACTGGAGATAAACAGCCATGAAGCTAACGTAATATGCCAGTGACTCACATCTCATATTTTTGATACAAACTTGGTAAAGAGGCACTCAAATTGGGGACATCTGGTGTATTAATTCCATTCACAACCAGCTACTGTACTGAAGCCTGATAGTTGCATGTTCATCATAGCCTTCTTTCAAAAGGTGATCCCACACATAATGTAAAATGTTAAGGTTACCAAGACTTTTGTAACACACTATCCTGGGCCAGTCCAAGTGCTGGTGGGCTTCAGCCTGGAAATCTTTTATTCCAGTTCATTTCAGGTAAAGCTGGTACTACTTCTTAAAATGTGAATCCAAGATAAAATGGTATTTTATAAGGACTGTCTAGATAATAACTTTAGAGAAATGCTGTGTACTTCATTAATAAGGTAATTTTAGCGAGGAAAACAATTGGGATTTGAAGTCAAGTCCTCTTGTGTTGATAATCCCATAAAAAAAAAATAATCTGAAGTGAATTTGGCAAAATATTCTACATAGCTGACAGTTACAACGCTGTTTTGCACATTCTAAATTGCCAGAAGAATGCAAGAACAACATTGATTATATTTCATCCTTGGTATAATGCCACAGAGTTTAGGAAATACACATTGAAGATTTATTTGATCCATCAGGTTTGCATCCATCACACAGTTTGAAACAGCTGGCAGTAAGCATAAGGGGATCTGTAACAGGGAGAAGCAAAGCAGGGAATGGATCTCTGTCATTATCAACTAAAATACACAAAGAATGTCTTAAATATTTTAATTTTGATAGGAGATGGCTGGGCATTTTCTTACACTTTGCCTTAGAATGAACCTCTCACCTTGCTGTGGAGTTCCTTGACTTTTCCTGAACTAATCAAGGGAACTAGTTACTTCTGTTCACAAGCAATCAGTTCAGTTGGTCTTTCCCATTTTTTTTAAGAAGATGTAGAACTTTCAAAATCCACATACAAGGAGTAATGACACAGGTGATTGGTGTTTGTGCACACAGGTCTCATTGACCTATTGGCACTTCCTCACATAAGAAATATTCCCTGCATAGAAAGCCATCTCATCAGGAGGTTGGGCTCTTGATCTTTTTCTACTTGAAAGATTTCTCTTTAAACAATCTTCGTGGTGAAAAATATGGAGTATCAGAACAAAAGGAAGCCAGGGCCTTAAGTAGGGAAGGGTATGAACATTCTGCTTTAAGAATTAGGCCTTATTACATTTCAGGCTAGAGCAGATTCCACCCCTTTTTTAAAAAGTAATTTCTTATTTTCTGGATGCCAAGACAATTCAGAAAAGGCCACTGCATACTTAATATTGAAGTACACAAAATTACTGCAAGTCAAAAGAAAGGCAGAGAGATGAGGCAGAGAACAGGTTGAGGTGAGAAGCTAAGCAACCTTGGCCTGTTTCTTTTTTTCCTAAATTGGATTTACACTATGGCACTATTAAGGACCTGATCTAATATTCTGTTAGAGCATTTCTACTGGACTCTTGAGATTGTGATCCTTTCAACATGAATCATGATATCTTGTAGTAAGCTGCTAACCTTTCCACGTCATCCAAGTTTCAGAGCTTGCCTCGTCTTGAATGCTGTAGCCACTAAAACCAAAGCAGTTTTGTAGGTGGCTGAATAACAATTTTCATTTGAATTCAGATAACTATCCAGATGATAGAGGAAAAACAAGACGAATGGGGGCACAGTCTTTTCCCAGGCCTCTGTTTAGCATGTTGCAGAAGTTAGAATTAGCCATTCAATAGCTAGCTGCTATTAGTATGCTGTATTTAGCTCAACCCCTTGTGTTTTTACAAAGGAGTAGAATGAGTGTACCACTCTCATAGATGCTGCAAACAAAGTGCAAGAACTGCTCAGCCATACCAGTCCAAAGGGACCAACTATTGAAATTTCACCGATGCATCAGATCACAGGCACTGTGCAAAGCCACATTCCTTGATCACTCTTCCTGTTGCCTTTTGTTACTGCCTAAAGGAGATCTGTGTGAAGCAAAGCTGCTCCTTCTCAACCTGAGCTCTGCCATACTTCATTTCTGCCAAATAGCATAGTTGTATGTATGTTGCTTCACTTAGTATCTGAGGTTTCTTCTCTACCTTGCTTCTCACATACCTACTAATCTTTGCAGGATTTGAAAATCTGAGATACTTCTCTTATCATTACATTAAATTGAGATTAATGACCATGGTATAGTCAGGCAGTACCTACTTCTGTGTGAGAAACAGCATTTGTGTGACTAACTGAATTAGGCTGTCATGACTAGTCCTTCTGTTTAGCCTTCAAAGCAAATGAGAAGGTTTTCACCTGTCCAATATACCATATGATATGGCCAGGAACAAATTTCAAGAACTATTCTTACAAGCTGCTCTTTTTAAGAGCAACTGCTTATCACTGAAAGATCCTGGAACTATGGAAGCTCAATGGCAGCAGGGGCAAGCTGTTTCTCTTGCAAATGTGGAGAGGAAGCTAACCAAAAGCATAGCAAAAGGTGACATAATGTGTTTTCTATCTTTAAACCACTCTGCAACAGAATGACATTCTGATATGGAGGCTGTTGTACTGAAGCAATATCAAAAATACATTATGATTTCTACTGTGTTTGGTCAGTTTTCTCTGTCTTAGAATAAGGAAAAACTACAGTGCACTGTGTACTCTGTGCGGTTCTGGACATCACAGTATTGAAAAAGAAGATATAAAGCTACTGGAAAGTGTCCAGAAGAGGGCTACAAAGTTGGTGAAGGGTTTGGAGAGGAAGCCATGAGCGGCTAAAGTAATTTGGTTTGTTCAGCCTGGAGAAGGCGAGACTTAGGGGAGACCTCATTGCAATCTACAGCTTCCTCACCAGGGCAGGAGGAGGGACAGGCACTGATCTCTTCTCTCTGGTGACCAATGACAGAACCCAAGGAAATGACAGGAAGATGTGCCAGGGAAGGTTTAGGTTGGACATTTGGAAAAGGTTCTTCCCCCAGAGGGTGCTGGAGCACTGGAACAGGCTCCCCAGGGAGGTGTCACAGCTCCAAGCCTGACAGTGTTCAAGAAGAGACACGACAATGTCCTCAGACACATGGTGTGAACTGTGGGGATGTGCTGTGCAGGGACAGGAGTTGGACTTGATGATTCTTATGGGTCCCTTCCAACTCAGGACATTCTACGATTCTGCAGTGGTGTTTTTGACTGTTCTAGAGACAAATTTGTGAAAGGAATTCAAGCATTTTACATATGAATGCTGAAAAAATTGAACACTAAATGAAGTCCAGTTTGAACACGTGAGATTTTAAAATGGTCATGCTGAAAAAAAATTACAGGTTTTTCTACATTAGTGGGAACATGTCTTCCATAGCCTGACTGGAAGTTAGTCTGGGAGGTTGCTAGTTAAGAACATTTTTTGTTGTGGTAGCCTGAAAAAAAATGAGTTAGTTTAGGAAATTTGAACTAGGAAGAGGGCTGCTCAACTTGAAGAACTTGTTCTGCCCTAAAATACCCCTGCTTCTCAGAGCTTCTCCTGGGAGATGACATTTCAGAAAATGTGTATCAGTGTTACAGTTATTTAAATATATTTCAGTTTTCTGGGACCTAAAGTTCATGAGAATTTTCCTTCCTATGATCTTAGAGTTTGTAAACTTATTTCTGCCTTTTTTTCCAGTTTCTGACTTTGCTTTGCTACATGAGTTCAAACAGTGTATAACAAGCACAGTAACTACAGAACTATTTACTTAGGGCTTTGCCTTTGCTGAAGTCCTTTCATTGGGGCATATGCGCAGTCACATGTGCTTAGTTCTGTGATGTGTGGTTTAGCAAAGTACAGTCCAACAGTAAACATACTGAAAATTTTATCTTACCCTTCCTTTCCTGCAGCACAACCTGATAATGTCATAATACATATTTACATCACTAAACAAGGTAGTTATTAGATCAGAAATCCCTACCTTGTTATTATTTTGGGGAGGGTTTTTCTTGGTTTGTATGCGGCTTTTTTCCGTGCTTCTGAATCTCATGTGCCTTGCCTCAGAGAGCAGCAGTGATTTTTCCATATTGTTAACAAGCATTTTCCTTTCTGCACCTGGTGTTCTCAAAACACTTATCCAGTAATGCTTTGTAAAATAACTGTGCTCACATTATCAGCAAATCTTCTGAGAACTCCTTTTTCACACCAGATGAAAGTTCTCACTGTATTACTGTAGAGTCGTATGAACAAGGCTGAGTTTTCAGTGCACTTTCAGGTAATTAGGAAGAAACTTTCTAGGCTTCAAACTACCTCAGAGAAAACTACAACTGGGAATGAACCCCATGTACTTCCACAAATAAGGTGCATATCACAATCACCTTGTTTACAGGGAAGCATGTAACCTACCATAAGGAAGACTCAGGGTCCATCTAAGGAAATACTTGTGTGTATTCCCCTAAAATGGCCTACAATGAAATAAGACAATGAGATTTTTCTTTTTGCTTATTAGAGTGACCAAGTATGTCAAGAACTGCACTGGAGACCCAAAGCTGCAGTGCTCTCTACTCATGTGACAACAGCACCCTCCCTGAGCTGCAGCCAGCCCACTCAGGTTTCCTCCAGTGTTTGGCAGTGGTCTCGTACAGTGAGTTCTATGCTATGACGCACTTCCTGTAAGACTGCAGCTGCCTGGGAAGAATTTGCTTGAACTTCCAGCAGCCTAGGAGGGACCTACACCTAAGGTAAGTACTCAAAATCACAGCCTCTGGCAACCGAGGCTATAGTCATGCTACAGGTAAATCCCACCTCCATCCTGCACTTAGGAACTCGAGCCTGCCCGTGTCTACCCTTCCTTCCCATAGGGAAATCAGCAATAACTACATTATTTTGTTTTGTTTTGTTTTGTTTTAGTTTGGTTTGGTTTGGTTTAGTTTAGTTTAGTTTTGTTTTGTTTTGTTTTGTTTTGTTTTGTTTTGTTTTGCTTTGTTTTGTTTTGTTCACCAGAATGTCAAAGCAGGTTCAAGTACTTCTTTTAGGGCCTCAGGGACATGTTCAAACCCCATGCTTAGAGGAACTCTGCTCACCTCTTGCTTAGGGACAATGTATAAAGTGAGACCAAACTAAGCAGCTCTGGGAGAGCAAGAACTGGGACACTGACTTTGGATGCCTTCAAAGACTACATGGCTAGAATTTCTACTTGCCTCCCAAGAAAGCTTCCTCATTTTTCAAGGCAAAACTAAGACTGCTAAGTAACTGGAGATGAAGAAACAAACCAAAAAGAAACCCTATGCCACCAATGAATGTGGGAGGCTAGACAGAAAGTCCAAGAGGAGATGAACACAGAACACAGGTGTGGAAGCATGACAGTGTTTTAGCCACTCTGCCACTCAGCTGAACTCTGCTGTGGCTCTTGCTATTCTTCTTGCTAGAGTTCAGAAGACAAGGAAATTCCTGGATAAGGGAGTTGTTCTTGGATGACAGAGGTAGTCAAGCCCATTCCTTTCCAGCTCCAATTCTTTTTGTGAAGCTGTGGTAGGCCCTTGCAGTAGGTCGTGCCTGGGAAACAATGAGATCAGAAGATTCCACCATATCCTCTGAGACCCTAAAGGGCTGACATTGCCTTGTGAGAGATTTCTTCAGTTTGCCCCCTGGGTTTTCCAGATGAACCTCTGCTCTGAACTGAAGATCAAATAGCTCTTTTTTAAGAAACAAAATGCTCCATGAAATCAGGTAGGACAAGTCTCCATTTACTTCTAAGACAGTTGTGGAAAGGAGTAAATGTGCTGCTTGCTGCCACTACTACTCTCTTTGTAGGGATACACAGTTAAAGCTTCTTTCTTCCCTTTCTCTCTGAAAGAATATTTGTGGATTTCTCTGCTGGAAAAAATTGAATCTATTTGATTTTGTCATCCAGTTCCAATGGAAATAAAGGTGTGAAATAAACTGCAAAGTTCTAAAAGAAAGGGGTGGAGATTTGACATGTACAGTTTGACCTGGAACTGCCAAGCACTTGTAAGTAAGAATTCTCTGACGGCATCCACTTGGGACCCTGCTTATGGGCAGCACTGAGCCAGCACCAAAACTGAAAGGGCTGCTGTAATCAAGAGCACTATAAGGAACACCACCCTGTGTGTGCATATAAATTCCCATCAGAAATTTTTTTTCAGTGCTTATTAGGAACATACGAATGTCTATTCGGAAATACCAGTATTCATTCTTCTCAGAGGTAAAACCTTCTATTGGATGAAGTACAAACTCCCTCTTGGAGGCAGCTTGCTTTTTTGTGTCCGAAGTAGTTTTACATTCTTAGCCATAGACTGCCCTGTAGTGGCGAAGCCAAAATCTGCATCCTTACTGGCTTTTATACAGGAACTTTTCC
Source organism: Patagioenas fasciata (assembly GCF_037038585.1). Lineage (NCBI taxonomy): Eukaryota > Metazoa > Chordata > Aves > Columbiformes > Columbidae > Patagioenas > Patagioenas fasciata. Next base: position 18,138,132 of record NC_092524.1, read on the forward strand.
TTATGTAAAAGCAGTTCGGACATCACAGCAAGGTTGTAGCAAGGTGCATGTAAGTCTCTTCTCCCTAGTAACAAGTGATAGGACAAGAGGAAATGGCCTCAAGTTGTGCCAGGAAAGGTTTAGATTGAATATTAGGAAAAACATTTTCACCAAAAGGGTTCTCAAGCATTGGAACAGGCTGCCCAGGGAACAGGTTGAGTCACCATCCCTGAGGTATTTAGAAGATGTGTAGATGTGGTGTTCAGGGACATGGTTTATTGGTTAACTTGCCAGTGCTAAGTTAACAGTTGGACTCAATGATCTTAAGGTCTTGTCCTGGTTTTATTAAAAAACAAGTTTCTTTTTTAGTGAATTTTGCTTGTCAGCTAAAGCCTTCATATTAACTGCATTTTCCTGGAGAACCAGATACATGTTTTGGTAAACATAACAATGGAATGCAAACTTATTGATAAGCATGGATGGACATCTCGTGAGAGGGGCAATGAGAAACTGGTGACCAAGAAACTGACCAACTGTGTATAACATTCCATTCACGTGAATACTTCGTATAAAAGTGGGAGAACACGAGGATCTTGTTCCTTTTCCCTTCTGCTTATGGCTGATATTAGGAGAGGACCTTGCTAGTTGTCCCTGAGAACTGAGGCCTAGTGAGAGACTGAACCCAGCTCCGGTTAGCTGTAGAGTCCAATCCAGGACTTCGGGTGCTGGTTCTGCAGTTACTGGGACTTTGAAGATTGGTTTTGTATATTTTGTATTATTTTCTCTATTCTTATTAGTAGCATTAGTAAAACATTGTTAATTTTTCCAACTCTCTTCTCTCTGTCCTTCTTTCCCTCCTGATCACCTGTCCTTAGTGGGAAGGGGGGAGAGGGAGGGGCAAAAGGGGGAAGTAGAGGGGAGAGGAGGTTAACAATACATCTGCCAGGGTTTGATTGTCACCCTGCAATCTAAACCCTCGACAGGTCTTTTCCCACCTAAATCATTCTATGATTCTATGAGTAGATCACTACTTGAGACAGAAAGAGACCATGCAAACTAGAGAACAAAAGAAAATAATGAAGCAAGGGAAGTTTTAGTCTTCAGTGTGCAGCAAAATGCCACTGCTGGTTTTTTTTTTTTCATAAAAAACAAGGCAGATTTGATCAAACCTTGTATCTGTTTAACTTCAGAAGCTATTTTCTGACTTCAGACAAATTTAACTGCAAAAATGAATATCTCAAACACAGCTAAATGTCAACACATGTCGAGGAAAGTGATTTTTGCAAATGACTCAAGGAAAAGAATGGTTGTAGTGATAACACAGAAATTGATAGACAACAAAAAATACAGAAAGGAGAGCGACCATGTAGATGTCTCAGGGGAAAAGTCGCAGTCACATCTCACAATTAATCTAGAGATAGAAATCCTTAGAAACCCATGCTAAACCAGAAACCAAACTTCATTAGTTCTGGAGCTTGCTTTGTAAACTGACAAAACTTCCTCCTTCTTAGATCAGCTACCTCTCCCCCTCCACAGAACTTAGTTTTCTAGTCATAGTATTCTAAAGATGTAAAACTTCTGGAATTTTATTTTCTGGGCATTCCTACCACTGTCTTTATCCTAAGCTATAATGCATTTGGCAGGTCTAGTAGTAGCACAAAATGGTGCCACCAATTCTTCATGGAGTAAAGATGCTTATACTCAAGTTGGCTGTGGTTCAAGCACTTACTTTGAGTTTTCAGAAGTGTAAAGCACAATTAGTGTTCATTAACTAAGACAAAAATAATAGCAAAAGCATTTTTCACACACAACAGAATGTGTGGATTACCTTCATTGTACTTTAGATGATTCAAGACAGATGTCCATCTCTTAACTAATCTCCTTCAGCTCCCCTTACAGTAAGATCAGTTAAACATGCACTTTAGAATGCAATTCAGCTAACCTCCTTTGGATGTGTTCTTTGCTGCGAGACAAACAAATGTTGAAATGGCTATTCCTCTCCACTTCTTCTAGAGGAAGCCTAGGATTACTAGCTCAGAGACAGACATCTGCTTTGCAAACACTGGAATCTGGACACCTTTTACTATACAGTACTAACTATGAATCCCTCAAGCACTGCGAATGAACTTCGTATTCTCATAGCTGAGGGACTATTTTCTTAGTGAAAATATATAATGGAGACGAACTGAGACAGTTCTAATGTACTGCTAAATGCTAAAATGAGATCTGGTGCCGAACTAGAAGTTTCTTCAAGTCATCTAATTCACTTCATGGCACATTACTCATCTTTGGGTTTGTTCTGGCAGACAGCATCAAATTCTACCCCACCTTATACGTCCGGTAAGGTGGGGAAGACAGTAACTTCTGATATTTCAGTCTTAAAGGATCCAGAAATAAATACGCCCAAAATTTAGGAAATATGTCAGTTGAATTCCTGTAACTTGAAAAATATTTTTTCTTCTCTTTTTAAACTGAGGCTCATCAAGACAGCACATAAATAAGCACAAAACTCACGTGTTTTTCAAATGTGCTTTTAATAATTCAGAGAAAATAAGCTGATTATAAAAGGACCCAAAGGCTGTGCACTTGGAAGAATACATATTTGTGTTCTTATTTTGTGCACAAATAAATAGAGGCCTGTTAAAATTAATCAGAGAACAGGACACACGAACTGGCAAAAGCAAAGTTCAAAAAGAGTAAAGGAAGATGAGAATGGTCCATAGTCCTTTTATTTAAAAGCTGCTAGGTTTTTTTGTCTTCATTTTGATGTTAGGCTGATGGCCCTCTTGATACGGTTCAGAGTACTCATCTTGTCATCTTCTTCTGTGCTCTATGTCTCACTGGATTGTGAGAGGCTGCATTCAGTGTCTTGACAGCTGCAGCTTTCCACATATACATATTTATGTGAAATTGAATCCCCAGTAGGGCATTTCAGTTGCACATCCTTCACAGTAGTACTTGATTCTCTGCAGCAGGAACAGCTGTGCTCCATAGAATTGGCCTCAGCAGAGTATCTGTTAATATGGAAAATGGTAACATTACTCTGTGCCAGAAGCCAACATACAGAGGAGAAGGTGAAATTAGGTACAGAACTCCTGTGAGAAGTTTGGAATAATATCTAGAAGAGCCATAGTGTGGTTAAGAGAAGTGCTAAGCTCATCTGACAGAGCAGTGATTATAACAATATGCTTTTAAAATTCATTGCATTTTCTGGTAAAACAATTAGTATCGAAGTCCTAGTAAAACAACACAGCGAGTTCTAGGAGATCAGCTACCTTAGATTCCTCTCATCATCCCAGTGCTGATGGATGTTAAACACACCAGATCAACAATTAAGGGTGGACAAAGCCCTGACCTGAATAAGAAAACTGCATAGACAGCAAACAAGTGTCTATGGTACCATCTACAATGGCATCACATCAATCAATTGGCTACAAGGGCTACAATTGCTTCACATGAATTAAAGTGCGTATCCCAAACCAGGAAGTATTATCACAAAGGGGAAGCAGCAGCTCTTCCTGTTCATATCTCAAAGCAAAGTATTTTTTGCAGCTTTGTGTTCGTCAGCTTCCCAAGCACCATTCCTAACCTGCAGAAACTGCCAACATCAGGCTATAAACTGTGTAAAGAGCCTTCTTTTTCTTGGATTTGTGTGCAGAGGTAACCAGAGCAAGACTCTAAGATAACAGGGTATTTCAAAATACTAATAAACCCACTGTCTAATCAAGGTTCAATATGAGACTAAAGATCAGTTTTCTCCCATGTAAGGTGCCCCGTAGCATATTCAATGACAGACAGAAAATGACTGTTTCTTTGAGGAGCTAGAATTCAGTTTTTCCAGTGTTTGAATAGCTCAGTACCAGGTGTCCTACTAGTCACTTTCTTATAGCCAGTTTCTTGTAGATTCTCTCATTTCAGAGAAAAATGTACAGTGAAACTACTCTACTAACACCACCACTAAAACATTTGTTTTCTAATTTCCTTGCTATGTAAAATGGTGCAAGTTTGAATCTTCCTTTAAACAATGTATGTGTATTTCATTTTACATGTTAATTATTGAGAAGCAGCTTTTTGGTTTATGAACATCATGTCTGGCTGCTCTCCAGCTTCATTCCCAATGCAGGAAATAATCCTTGTTCTCTTGTGATGATTTCTGGCCAAGGTAGTCTGATGCAAATGATAGGCAAGCCAACTTTTAATGGATGAATAGACATTATCATAGTTGTCTGAATCCCAAGGCAATTTTAAACACTTTTCTGCTTTGTATTAAGATGAATACACTGTTCAGTCACAAATCTCATTATTTTGTGCCCATGATTTGGGGAACTGATAGTTTCAGGTCTTCTACCATTCTGTAGTCCAGCTATTTCTTGTTCCTTTTATATAAACAAGCTCAGTGTCAGCAGACTTCAAATTTCATTATCCAATCAGTTTACTTACAGTGAGAAGGTTCCACATGTTCCTTCACATTCTGTCATGACAACTCTGTCCACAGAACGGCAGCCGTTATAGGTGATAAAGTCTTCTCTTTGACGGACAGAACATGGTGTGGAATTACTCAGAGGTGCACCTATATGGAAAGATCAGAAAATACTTTCAGTGAAATGGCTCCAGAAGTTCCTTGCAGTTTGGTACTCTCTGAACTTCATTAATGCACTCAAAGAATTTTCTTAAATGGTCTTTCTGCTTCAGTTTAAACTTTCTCAGAGAGTTCAGACAGTGAATGCTTGGCATAACAAACATAAAAATGAAAGCATCTATTTAAATACAAACTTGTCAGCCTCCATGGCCAAAAAATGGGTTGATTTAAGAAGAAAGTTCATTCTCTGTATTGTTTATTCAGGTACACTGGCATACTTACAGGTTTTGCAGCAACCATTAGGTAAGAATGTAATAGTTCCCTGAAAGAACAAAGAAACAGTAAAAATAACATCATTTTCCTTGCCTGTATTAAAGAGGTCTTTAGGTCAATAACTGAGAAAAGCAATTTCTCAGTGACTGTAAGTAACCAGTGAAAACTGCATCATTGTTCTGAATAAACAAAGATAATGGCCTCTTCCAGACTTGAAACCTATCAGTTTACAAAGGATTGTGGAAATGAAGATAATGCTTTGGAGGAGGTCTACAGTTAACACCACGCAACTTTTCCTCAGAAACAATTCCAAAATATGTTTTCTCAGAGTCTTCTATATTCGATTGAGGAGTTTGCACAGTGTGACTGGCAGCCTACTGACTGAACAGCTATTGTTTCTGTGATATTCAAGAAAATATGGTTCTTGTTCAAATAGAAGCCCACAAAAAGCAGTCAGAGAGGACTTTGTATATCACTTCATGTGCTGACCAGTGTTTTGGCCAGTGAGAGACAGTTGCCTGTTATAAGCCTTGAACTCTTACCCAGATATCTTATTTTATACAATCTATAGGTCTATGCAGCAGAAACTTTTGCCCCTGGGACTAATAAACTTTGGTGAAAGGTCATCAGAGCTTAATTTGACTTGTCTTGTTAGTTAGGTGGCTGAACTAAACCAAAGTAATCTATGCATTGAGTAGATGGTAAATTATCCTTATTTACTTACAGGTTTGCAGCTCTCCTCATTGAATGCTGGGCAGGTAATCTCAGATGTGGAAGAGATTAACTGGTTGTGGATATTTACACAGCTATAAATGGTGCAGTTGTTGTAAGGATCATTTTCAAACTCTCCAGGCTGCAAGCAAAATACAAAATGTAATATAGAAAGTTGATGGGAGCCCAGACAGAAATTTTCCTGTCCTCTGACAATGGCTTTCCTCTTGTTTCACTGTCTATTGTTTTTAGATCAACAACTATTTTGGATGGACATTTTCTCCATGTATTGCAGTATGCCATACATGGAGAAAATATTCTGTTTTACATCGGATTTCCCTTGGAAAACAAAAATCCCTCTGAAGTATGTAGAGCGCATTAGAGTTATTAACAATATCATCCATGTCAATGGATCTTACCTATGGAAAGCTGTTATATGGTCATTAAGAACAATCCTAAACTTTGACCCTGCAGGGGCAATAGAATTGTTTTATACAAAGGATTTACAGTATTATACAAAGGTTTTCAGTATGCAGAAATAAAATAATATAGAAAAGCCCAAGCTTCCATACATTGCAACAAAAACCCTTCCTATGGTGTTGGATTTGTAATTCCAGAAAGAGCCTTCTAGAAAATTTGATTTCATGGGTACTTCCTTCAGGCCAAAAATAATGTAGATAAGCTTTGGTTTAGGTGAGGCTCTGACCTTTGAGGTGCAAACTTACACTAAGCCTCATCTCTGACAAGGAGATGCTCACTCTCTGAAAGTAGAAATTTTACGAATTTGGTGGAGTTGTGAGATGAAGAGCATACTTACACTCAAAATGAGGGTAGAATTGTTTGCTGTATGTATAACACACTTAGTCTGCACACATCTTCCACAGCATTCACCTTTCACTGGTTGATATTCATATCCCTAGATATTAAAATTAATGAAAAATGAAAGCACAATGAGAGATGCATTTTTGAGAAATAAATGAAAACACACTAACCCATGAATTGATGATGTTTTGAAGTACACTCTAGATTTGTGCCTTTCTATGTTCCAACCCAATGGAAGACAAGTAAAAAAAAGCAGGCTATAGATGGAATAAATTAAAGCACTGTAATAAATATGCCTAATAATTAAATATCACTCCATTAAGTGGTCTACAGAAATTTCCCAGCTAATTCTCCCAATGTGAACTGAAAAGCATAAGTTACACAGTCAAGCTTCATGCAATCTATTGCTCAAGGACAGTTGGCATCTACATTACAGATGGACTCTGGACTTCTGCTCCTTGTCCTTTGCTTATACCACTCAGTGATCAAAATGCTTTTCAGATACATGGGCATCTTGGGGCTTTTTGTTTGTTTGTTTGTTTTTTGTTTAAGTTTGTCACTTACTGGTTCACAATATGTGTTGCATGGAATATGTTCACATGAGATGATATTCAGTTGAGTGCTGACGTTAACTTCATTAGTGCAGAAACAATTTTGGCACTTATCAACAAAGATTGAGGAATTAGGCTATACATTTTAAGGAAAAAAAAAAAAAAAGAAAGGGTTCATATAAATGAGATATGATGTGTGACAGACATTTCTTAATTTCAAAAAAATCGTACACCAAGCAATGGAAAAGGAAACAATTCTAAACGCTATTGGATAGCTATTTGGCTATCATTTATGAAGACAACATTTAAAATATTGAATTTAATTTATTGTGTGTCTTTATTGAAGTCCTATATCGCAATGATAACCTCATATATTAAAAGGAAAGGAGTCATACAAATCTGTCATACAAAACAATCACTAGATCCAACAGAATTTATTAGGAATCTAAGTCTTTTTAGAATAATACTTACAAATCTTTTCATTTTTGAAAGGAGAGTCTTAGAACTGTAATAACATGCTGACAGTAAATGTGGACTAACTTTTTTAAATTCATGCACATTTAACTCTAAAATAAATTTGCTGTCTGAAACTGACACACAAAGAAGTCTCCAGTCTCTTACATATGCAACAACATTTACAGAGAAGATTTAGGTTTGGTGAAATTGATGAACTCTTGACAAGAATCTGAAAATTTCTGAAATTTTGGTTGTACAAGAGAAACCCCCTCATAGCACTTCTGATAAAGTATACTAACTGGTCTTTTAAGCATTTTCAGAAGACTTTTTGAAATAAGAACTTACCAAGAACTCAGCATTCTGATGTACACAAACACTCTTAGGAACTGTTAACAGGCAAGAAATTAAGTGGTTAGATAGGAGGAGGGGAAAAAAAAAAAAGTCTTCACCCCACTCTAGTCAAACTAATTTCTTCCACAATGAATCACAATGCGTATGGTTAAATACAATATGGTTAAATGCCATTTCTGGTAGCAGATATGACTATGAAAGTGTAAGAATTAATACTGCATGAGCAAAAACAGAGGAAGATCTGCAGTCTGGCTTGCAGTCAAGCTGAGATCACAGTCCCAGTTAATTCTGCAGCTGTTCTTACATGTACTTGCAACCAGGAAAATTGAACTTGAGCCACCTGAGCTATATTGGATTTCACAGTTGTCCATCATAATCGTAACAGTAGTAATCGATGTTATTAGTAGCTAATTTGTAGAATCTGACTTTTTATTACTTCTTTAAAAAGGCTATTGTGTACAGTCTTACTAAGTATGATGCTAAATTATGTAGTATTTAATGCTAATCTTTGTAATCTATTTCCAAGGGACTTACCACACTGGTATACAGGGCAGCATTGTCCACTGGGAATATGAGAATGAACTTCAAATCCCAGTGTACACCTGGGGGCTTCAGTTGTGCACATACTTGTATTGCATTCTGAAAAAGAAAAAAAATAAAGGTACAATATACACTAAATCATTGCTACTAGAAACAGGCATCTATCGAAGTATTTAGGATAGATGGTAGGAAATAGTCCATATCCTCTCCAAAGAAGCAAACTGTAGAAAGAGAACACATTTTTTCCTAGTGAATCCAGGCACTATATTGGGGGACTACATTAGTTTATGAAATGTTTTCTACTAATGTTAATACCTGGTCTTAAAAATATCACAATTATTTGCAGACAAGTAGTGGACAACTGTTTCAGTACTCTTTCTCCAAGATTGTGGATAACTACCAAAAAGTGAAAACCCACATAGAATTCCATAATCTAGCTGCATTTTACTTGAATTAAAGAACTGAAGATTCCATTATGCTGAGCTGTAAATTCAGTTATGCTGAGTCATTGCAATATTAGAATGTATTTTCCCTAACACTATGCAAGCTGATTTTAATAAGGATGAAGGAAGATTTTGTGGCTCCTTGATGTGTGTCTCTTTTGCTAATCTAGTTCAGTTCTCTTCTTTCTATTCCTAAAAGGTAAAGAAAGACCACAACCAGAAGTATAAACTCACTGCAGGTGACAATGGGGCAGCAGGGGTCTTCAGAATTGACTTCAATGACCTCATAGAAGCCTTCTCCATCACAAGTGGTCTCGCTTTGTTTGGCACATTCGTGAGGCTCGCATACAATGCCATTTTCACCTTCCAGGCAAATGCAGTCCTGACAGTCTACTGTAAACTTTTCCCCAAACTGTCATTAAAGAAAATAAAGTGAGTGATCACGTGGTTATCAATTAAAAAGAACAGAAGTAAAAACAGGAGTGAAAAGTCGGGAGACCACAAAACAAGACTGCACCAGTGAAGACCACTCTCCTCTCCCCATCCCCAGTCTCTAGTAGAAATACAAAAGCACAAGGCAACATACCTCTCTTGGTTTCTTATCTACTCCAACACAGCCTGTGAAAAAGATGAAAGTAAATTTCCATTTACTCATATAACAGTAGACATCTCTACTATATATTGTGTGAGTACTGCATACAGTCAGATCTGTGTTGCATGCACGAGAAGGAAACCACGAAGAGGAAACAAACATGCATTCAAGTGAAGCAGTAAAACTCACCACAGGTTTTCACACAGACATCCACACCAGAGTCATACAGCATTGTTCCATTAGGACAGAAACAGCCTTCCACTTGTTTAGTTGAAGTTTCATTTTGTTCACTGTATGAGACAAAATGTTCAGAGGAACACCATTACTGTCATAGGCATGTAGAGGAAGATTATTACAAATAGCCTTTCACTGAAGTTACAGTGGTACATGATGTGCTCATTTGCAATTTAAGAATTGTCAGTGCTTAAGTTTGGTATATCCAAACAACATAAACAATACAGGCATCCAGATTCAGGATCATGAGAAAAGTGGTACCAAATCTGATAGTTAATTTAGGACATGACAGGAGGTTGATTTCACTCATACACCCATGCCTTAGATATGACTCAATAGTTGTATGAGCTATAACTAACAGTGAAGGAATTATTTACCTTGTTTTGCAGGTTATCTCTTTAATAGGACCACATGCTCTGTATTCTTTATCTGCCGGGCATTCATAAGCTGGAACATGAGAATAAAAGAAAGAGCTCAGTAACAGTATCATATGAAAGCCCCATTGACCTCATGCCTAGAAATTAAACACTGACTACTCATTTTCTTATGTATCTTTGACAATCTGAAAAACAAAGATAAAAACAAAATAACACCATAAAGAAAGAGATATCAGTCTCATGTCTCTGAGTGGAATTCTTTTATGCATTTTAGCCATAGAGATATAGCACCTACTTTACATTAAGGAGATATAGCCCAGAGTCTACATCTTTATTTTTTCATAATTTTGGTCACTTTTGTGCACGTTCTCAAAGGGGAGTGTATCCCTACTCTTCATTCTCTTCTCACTACAGCTGAAAATGAATGCATATATCACTGAACATAGAGTGACATGCTGATACCTGCAAAACACAAAACTGTCTGTGTACAAAAATGTATCTACTGATACAGGTGTTGCTGGCACAGTCAATAGATGTATATTTTTGCAGGCTCACTTATTATTTACATTGTTAAAAATGTTACTCATAAAATTACTTAAGGAAAGCAACTGGTGTGATTTATTGGTATCTTCATTGCTCAGAAAGCAATGTGACTTACCATTAGGACATTATTGCTGAAACAGTTCCATATAAGCTTCCCAATAGTTCAAGATAAATTACCAAATACTTACAGCAGACACCATTGGTATGATTTCTCCAGTCGATGCATACACTTTGATCAGCACAAATGGCAGCATAGACCTGCAGACTTGAGCATTCCAGGCCTAGGTCGGGAAGTACAGAAGTATCAAAAATACAGGCTGCATAGAACTTTTCAGGCTGGACAAAGCGATGGCATGGCTCAAACACACTAGAAACAGAAACACATACCATTATTGGTTACTGAATAATCCATGAAATCTTCAATGTGCTTAACATGTTATGATGTGGCAACAGTGATGCTTAAGCAGATGTGAATGAGGACTATTACTGAGAGATTTTTACTAAGAACTCTTGCCTAGATTGTAACCTTTCAACATACTCTAAACTATTCTCTGCTCACCTAATAAACACTCAGTCACCAGTATTTTCTATCCAGGAGCTATATGAATATTATTGAGTAGCAGCCAGAGGGCTAGAAGAAAACTACCAGCAAAGAATGACATCTAGAATCGATAAAAAGAATGGAAGCAACCCACAAAGCTGCAAGAAATGGAGCAATAGTTAGAAACACTTTTTATTGAGAAATGAATCCTAAAATTGCCATTTAATTTGAAGATCAAAGGCTTATAAACCTCAGAGGCATGTCTACCTTCCCAAAAGAAGCTCGCAGATGACACTTCCTTTGTGAGGCAGTCCTGGGGTTGTGCTAGGTGCTTTTGTAGGAACAAGGCCTGGAGAGCACTGTGGTTTGGATGGATCATCAACTTGCCAATGATCTGCCATGATTTCACAGTTTTCCGCAATGTTGCCATTCGGCAACATGCAGTCATCTGCCGTGTTGTTATTGCAAGTACCTAAAATTAGTCAGAGGAGAAAGAATTCACTTACAGATTTGTTATAAAATTCCATTCACCTTTGTGTCAGGGCTGCCATTTACCTATTTGTGGTTTTCTGGGAGTACCAAAATTACAAGAGTAAGCCTTACCACACTGTCCCTGAGTGTTGTTGCCAAACAGTCTGTAGGACATTCTGATAGAAAAGGCCAAGCCATTGTAGGTCACATTCATTTCTAGTCTAGGAATTTCCACTACATGATTTATGCCTGACTTATAGATGCTCAAACCAAATTTTTTGTAAGGCAAAGCCACTTGTTGTTTGTTTACTGTCACCTAATAAATAAAAGAAAACAGAAAAAATACATATATTTAGTTTGACTTTAGAACTAAACAATTGATTATTCATTACTTTGCATTGGAGATAGAATGTATAGGCAAATAATGTGCTTTTAGTTTGCAACAAGTGTCTCTGTGTTACTTTTTATGATATTGGAAAGCCAAACTTTCCTTCTCTGAGCCGAAGAACGGGTTTATCAACCACTGATAAACTAGGCTACAATTCAGTTTAAACCAGCTAAATTCTAACACTCAACAGATTTATTAGAGTGACTATGGCATTGAGGACACCCCATGAATGTGTAATACAAAATCGTCCTAAATTCCTAGTGCACAAGTTTTTAACTTTCTTGGCATAAATTGAACATTCTTGCAGGAAAAATAAAGAAATAAGCCAAAATCTGTATTATATATTTAAATGCAGTAGCCATGATATACCTATGGAACTAACACTACTACGTTTACTCAGCAACTGCTTTGCTTTGGAGAAAAAAACATTGCAAATTTTCAACAATATGCTGCAACTTAACTTGTAATATTCCGAGATGGTGATGTACAAAAATAAATGAAGCAAACCCCACAAAAGCCTAAAAAATACTTCTCACCCAATTTTGAAGCCTCAAAGCTGAGTCATCATGATTATCAATGAAATAAACACATAAGGGCCCCTATTCTGAAAAATTGAAAAGGTGATGTCAATCAAAGCCAGTAATGGTACTATTTAAAAATTTTTAGGCCCAGTACTTTATTGTTATGTCTAGTTTGTATTGTATCCTTGCATTCAGCGTTTTTTCTTTTCTTTTGTTATATTAATACTGATTAAAAATTAATTTATCTTATATCCTGAACTCCTAGCAAACTGTCCATGTTTCTGTATTTAGGAAAGATGATATCTGAGATAAGAAAGTGAAGAAGTAGAATTTTTTCCCATATTCAGAATCAAAAAAGCAGTCCTTCAAAGCAGTCCTATTTCATAATCCAATCTGGTATTAAATCTAAAACAGAGATTCCTTTTTTTTAGTTGTTGTTTTGGTGTTTTATTTTTTCTTTTGTGTGTGTATGTGTTTTGTTTATTTGTTTGTTTTGGTTTTGTTTTCTAACATTGTGAATAGAATTATCAGGTTGATGCTGTGTTAATGTATTAATCAAGAAATCAAAGGTAACATTCTCCAATACCTCTACTTGTGCAGTATTCAGTTTGACTGTTGCCATGCGCACTTCCTGAGTCTCATGTCTCACAATGAGTGTTCGAGGACAGGAGACCTTATCTCGTTCATCACAATGGTAGTTATCAATGTAGACACCAAAGTTATCAACTGTCTTATTAATCTCTTCCACAAGGACGTATGTACAATTCCCTTGATAGCTATATGGCAGTCCATCAAAAGTCAGGTAGTGTGGGTCTCCCCAGCCAGTGCAGTAGCCTACAAAAACATATAGTTAGGTTAGCTTATTATGGTAACACACAGAATCAGATCAGACTACAAACAATATCTGTCAGTGTAGGATTCATCTTATCTCACTTTAGGCATTTAAAGTGTTTAAGTGTATATGTCAATGCATGAGTTTATTATCAATAACTCACCTATAACAGAGGAAAACAGGTGCTTTCAGCATAGTTCATCTGACTTAATTCTGGTAGACAACTGAGAATAAGATTAACTGCACCCTAGAAATACCTTTACCAGTAGTCTAAAGTAATTTATATGTAGGCTTCTAGCCTATAGATGTCTGCATCTGGATGTTTTAATCCTGTCTTGGGAGACCAATTTATTCTACTAACAAAACAGTTATGTAGAAACGATGGCAATCAAATTAAGTAAAATATCCTGATTAACTAAAAAGAATCAATGAAGCACTTCAAACAGACCAATACTGGATGCCTGAGGGTCACACCCTTGAGTAATACTTATTGTAAATAATTATATAAATACTGATAAATATTGTTGCACTTGACACTAGTGTTGTTCCCACAAGACAAAAACATTCAACAAAATATATACTTACAGTCACATTCCCAGTGCCAACAGCATTTATCCTCATCAATGACTCGCACAGGAGAAAGCCCATTGGTACATACAGGTTTAGGAGGCGGATTACAGATTATGGGAATCACCTCGACTACATTGTCTTCTATACATATTGCTTTAGTGCAGTTACAGAGCCACCATGTGTCCCCTGGCTGTGTTTGGAGAGAGAGGGGGAGAGGGAAGAGAGAGAGAGACCTTACGAAGAAGTCAGACTGATAACAGTTATGCCTGAATACATTTTGCAGAGTTGTAAAGCACCATATGTTTATTGACAATTTTTACCCACCAGAAGACCGACAATGCGAAGCAAGTGCAGTAGTCAACGCCATCAAGGCCTGTAAGAAGATCTAGCACTACTGAGAACTCCTAAGTGAAAAGCATTAGTTATAAAAGTCAGGCCAATAACCTAAATTGGGAATTGCCTTTTTTAGTTTCAACTATCTAAAAATTAGATGTCTTATCTGATCTCATCACCTAGACTCCCTTTCTAATCAAGAGTGAAAGACACTGATCAATATCAGTGATCAATATATGATCAATGCTCTTCCTTGAATGCCTAGAACAGCTTAAAAGCTGAAGCTACAGTGAACATCAGCTATTTGGGGAACAATGTCTAAGACAATTACATGCATGTGTTGTGATAGTATGCATTTTTTCTACCTTCCACCAGTATTTTCAGCCATGCATGTATAATTTTTATCCCTACAGATCTACTGAGCGAGTTTGTAGACATCTTTAGACGTGATGAGGCTTTAGAAATGTACAAGACATTAGCTTGTCTGTGTCAGAGGTAGAGGGTTCCAAAAAAGTGAGAACTCTGAGACCAGTTTCACAAGCATTTGAACGCCATGATCTGTTTCACAGTTCTCTCCTGAAAACAGACTAAGTATGACTCATTCCAAACTCAGACTAGTTCAGCCCTGTGCTTTCTTGTTGGACTGCACTGCTAATGGTCAAACAACTTTTCTCCACTTTGGACATATTCAAAAGCAGAAACAGAAAAGATAGTTTGGCACCACTTTGGCCTTGGTTGTGTCCTCACAAATGCTATCCTGCAATAAAGATGATTACTGAGTTGTGATTTAACTCCTTGAAGAAAGCATTTTAAAAACTATCCTTGAAGAATTAACAGCAGCATATAAACCATCAAACCAAATGTCATTGGAAGTCATGCTGATACTCAAGAAAATAAATGTAATGGACTATCCAGATTAACACCTACTCTTTATGTTACCAACATCAAAATTACATGCACAGTCTCCATTCAAAGTAGAAATCTACTCACCGCATAAGATTCATTAGGGAAAATAGAGCAATTTTTTCCAGGAGTGGTTGGTGGTGGAGTTGCAGTTGAACTTAAAGGACTGAGTGGAGTAACTGTACTGTGTGTAGAACTTCCTGCAACAGTGACTGCACTTGATGTTGCAGTTGGCCTAGAAGTACTAGTTGAGCCAGAGGAAACAATTTTGGATGTGGTGGTGGTTGCAGTAATTGTGGTAAAAGAGCTAGAGGTTGTTCCTGAAGTGGTGGCAAAAGATTCTGTTGCAGTTGTACCAGAGGTGGTGGCTGACATGGGAGTGGTCGATCCTGATGGTAGTGATGGAGTAGTGCTAAGTGTAGGCTCTAGGGAAGATGGTCTCAAAGTTGTCGTGGTGGTGATGGCAGATGATATTGTCGGAGTATTGAGGGTTGCAGTTGTTGTCATCGGGCTACCACTTTCAGTTATTACCGGGGTGATGTGGGAAGTGTGTCCTGAGGTGGCGGGTCCTGATGTCGTGATTTTGGTGGTTGATCCTGCATCAGTGACTCTGGAGATGGTGACTAGCACTGGGCTTGTTGATAATGACACAGTACTGCTGAGTGTAGGCTCTGGGAAGGATTGCCCAGGAGTTCTGATGCTGACCATGGTGGGTGATGCTGTTCTAAAGCTCTCAGTCATGGTGGCAGGGGTCGTGGAGCTAAGTGTTTCGCTTATGCCTGTGGTGCTGTGGGGAATGGGTCCTGCTGTTGTGGTGCTGATGGCGATGTCAGGTGATCTTGTTGGAAGGCCCTCAGTCCCAGTGGTAGTGGTCTTTGTGCTAGGTGTTTCCGTTACACCTGTGGTGCTGTGGGGAGTGGGTCCAGCCGTTGTGGTGCTGACGGTGCTGGTAGGTGATGCTGTTGAAGGACTCCCAGTCCCAGTGGTAGTGGTCTTTGTGCTAGGTGTTTCTGCTATGCCTGTGGTGCCGTGGGGAGTGGGTCCAGCCGTTGTGGTGCTGGTGGTGGTGGTAGGTGATGCTGTTGGAGGACTCCCAGTCCCAGTGGTAGTGGTCTTGGGGCTAGGTGTTTCCGTTACACTTGTGGTGCTGTGGGGAGTGGGTCCAGCCGTTGTGGTGCTGACGGTGCTGGTAGGTGATGCTGTTGAAGGACTCCCAGTCCCAGTGGTAGTGGTCTTTGTGCTAGGTGTTTCTGTTCCTAGTGTGGTGCTGTGGGGAGTGGGTCCAGCGGTTGTGGTGCTGACGGTGCTGGTAGGTGATGCTGTTGAAGGACTCCCAGTCCCAGTGGTAGTGGTCTTGGGGCTAGGTGTTTCTGCTATGCCTGTGGTGCTGTGGGGAGTGGGTCCAGCCGTTGTGGTGCTGACGGTGGTGGTAGGTGATGCTGTTGAAGGACTCCCAGTCCCAGTGGTAGTGGTCTTTGTGCTAGGTGTTTCTGCTATGCCTGTGGTGCTGTGGGGAGTGGGTCCAGCCGTTGTGGTGCTGACAGTGCTGGTAGGTGATGCTGTTGGGGGACTCACAGTCCCAGTGGTAGTGGTCTTGGGGCTAGGTGTTTCCGTTACACTTGTGGTGCTGTGGGGAGTGGGTCCAGCCGTTGTGGTGCTGACGGTGCTGGTAGGTGATGCTGTTGAAGGACTCCCAGTCCCAGTGGTAGTGGTCTTTGTGCTAGGTGTTTCTGCTATGCCTGTGGTGCCGTGGGGAGTGGGTCCAGGCGTTGTGGTGCTGACAGTGCTGGTAGGTGATGCTGTTGGAGGACTCCCAGTCCCAGTGGTAGTGGTCTTGGGGCTAGGTGTTTCCGTTACACTTGTGGTGCTGTGGGGAGTGGGTCCAGCCGTTGTGGTGCTGATGGTGCTGGTAAGTGATGCTGTTGGAGGACTCCCAGTCCCAGTGGTAGTTGTCTTTGTGCTAGGTGTTTCCGTTACACTTGTTGTGCTGTGGGGACTGGGTCCAGCCATTGTGGTGCTGAAGGTGCTAGTAGGTGATGCTGTAGAAGGACTCACAGTCCCAGTGGTAGTGGTCTTGGGGCTAAGTGTTTCCGTTACACTTGCGGTGCTGTGGGGAGTGGGTCCAGCCATTGTGGTGCTGACGGTGCTGGTAGGTGATGCTGTTGAAGGACTCCCAGTCCCAGTGGTAGTTGTCTTGGGGCTAGGTATTTCTGTTCCTAGTGTGGTGGAATGGGGAGTGGGTCCAGCCATTGTGGTGCTGACAGTGCTGGTAGGTGACGCTGTTGGAGGACTCCGAGTCCCAGTGGTAGTGGTCTTGGGGCTAGGTGTTTCCGTTACACTTGTGGTGCTGTGGGGAGTGGGTCCAGCCGTTGTGGTGCGGACAGTGCTGGTAGGTGATGCTGTTGGAGGACTCCCAGTCCCAGTGGTAGTGGTCTTTGTGCTAGGTGTTTCTGCTATGCCTGTGGTGCTGTGGGGAGTGGGTCCAGCCGTTGTGGTGCTGACGGTGCTGGTAGGTGATGCTGTTGAAGGACTCCCAGTCCCAGTGGTAGTGGTCTTTGTGCTAGCTGTTTCTGCTAGGCCTGTGGTGCTGTGGGGAGTGGGTCCAGCCGTTGTGGTGCTGACGGTGCTGGTAGGTGATGCTGTTGAAGGACTCCGAGTCCCAGTGGTAGTGGTCTTTGTGCTAGGTGTTTCTGCTATGCCTGTGGTGCTGTGGGGAGTGCGTCCAGCCGTTGTGGTGCTGACGGTGCTGGTAGGTGATGCTGTTGAAGGACTCCCAGTGCCAGTGGTAGTGGTCTTTGTGCTAGGTGTTTCTGTTTCCCCTGTGGTGCCGTGGGGAGTGGGTCCAGCCGTTGTGGTGCTGACGGTGCTGGTAGGTGATGCTGTTGAAGGACTCCCAGTCCCAGTGGTAGTGGTCTTTGTGCTAGGTGTTTCTGCTATGCCTGTGGTGCTGTGGGGAGTGGGTCCAGGCGTTGTGGTGCTGATGGTGGTGGTAGGTGATGCTGTTGAAGGACTCCCAGTCCCAGTGGTAGTGGTCTTTGTGCTAGGTGTTTCTGCTATGCCTGTGGTGCTGTGGGGAGTGGGTCCAGCCGTTGTGGTGCTGACGGTGGTGGTAGGTGATGCTGTTGAAGGACTCCCAGTCCCAGTGGTAGTGGTCTTTGTGCTAGGTGTTTCTGCTATGCCTGTGGTGCTGTGGGGAGTGGGTCCAGGCGTTGTGGTGCTGACGGTGGTGGTAGGTGATGCTGTTGAAGGACTCCCAGTCCCAGTGGTAGTGGTCTTTGTGCTAGGTGTTTCTGCTATGCCTGTGGTGCTGTGGGGAGTGGGTCCAGCCGTTGTGGTGCTGATAGTGCTGGTAGGTGATGCTGTTGAAGGACTCCCAGTCCCCGTGGTAGCGGTCTTTGTGCTAGGTGTTTCTGCTAGGCCTGTGGTGCTGTGGGGAGTGGGTCCTGCTGTTGTAGTGCTGACGGTGGTGATAGCTGATGCTGTTGAAGGACTCCCAGTCCCAGTGGTAGTGGTCTTTGTGCTAGGTGTTTCTGCTATGCCTGTGGTGCTGTGGGGAGTTGGTCCTGCTGTTGTAGTGCTGACGGTGGTGGTAGGTGATGCTGTTGAAGGACTCCCAGTCCCAGTGGTAGTGGTCTTTGTGCTAGGTGTTTCTGCTACGCCTGTGGTGCTGTGGGGAGTGGGTCCAGCCGTTGTGGTGCTGACGGTGGTGGTAGGTGCTGCTGTTGAAGGACTCCCAGTCCCAGTGGTAGTGGTCTTTGTGCTAGGTGTTTCTGCTATGCCTGTGGTGCTGTGGGGAGTGGGTCCAGCCGTTGTGATGCTGACAGTGCTGGTAGGTGATGCTGTTGGAGGACTCCCAGTCCCAGTGGTAGTGGTCTTGGGGCTAGGTGTTTCTGTTACACTTGTGGTGCTGTGGGGAGTGGGTCCAGCTGTTGTGGTGCTGACGGTGCTGGTAGGTGATGCTGTTGAAGGACTCCCAGTCCCCGTGGTAGTGGTCTTGGGGCTAGGTGTTTCCGTTATGCCTGTGGTGCTGTGGGGAGTGGGTCCTGCTGTTGTAGTGCTGACAGTGGTGGTTCTTCCTGCTGTGGAAGGACTCCCAGTCCCAGTGGTAGTGGTCTTTGTGCTACGTGTTTCCGTTACACTTGTTGTGCTGTGGAGAGTGGGTCCAGCCGTTGTGGTGCTGACGGTGCTGGTAGGTGACGCTGTTGGAGGACTCCCAGTCCCAGTGGTAGTGGTCTTTGTTCTAGGTGTTTCTGCTATGCCTGTGGTGCTGTGGGGAGTGGGTCCAGCCGTTGTGGTGCTGACAGTGCTGGTAGGTGATGCTGTTGGAGGACTCCCAGTCCCAGTGGTAGTGGTCTTTGTGCTAGGTGTTTCTGCTATGCCTGTGGTGCTGTGGGGAGTGGGTCCAGCCGTTGTGGTGCTGACGGTGGTGGTAGGTGATGCTGTTGAAGGACTCCCAGTCCCCGTGGTAGTGGTCTTTGTGCTAGGTGTTTCTGCTAGGCCTGTGGTGCTGTGGGGAGTGGGTCCAGCCGTTGTGGTGCTGACGGTGGTGGTAGGTGATGCTGTTGACGGACTCCCAGTCCCAGTGGTAGTGGTCTTTGTGCTAGGTGTTTCTGCTATGCCTGTGGTGCTGTGGGGAGTGGGTCCAGCCGTTGTGGTGCTGACGGTGGTGGTAGGTGATGCTGTTGAAGGACTCCCAGTCCCCGTGGTAGTGGTCTTTGTGCTAGGTGTTTCTGCTAGGCCTGTGGTGCTGTGGGGAGTGGGTCCAGCCGTTGTGGTGCTGACGGTGGTGGTAGGTGATGCTGTTGACGGACTCCCAGTCCCAGTGGTAGTGGTCTTTGTGCTAGGTGTTTCTGCTATGCCTGTGGTGCTGTGGGGAGTGGGTCCAGCCGTTGTGGTGCTGACAGTGCTGGTAGGTGATGCTGTTGGAGGACTCCCAGTCCCAGTGGTAGTGGTCTTGGGGCTAGGTGTTTCCGTTACACTTGTGGTGCTGTGGGGAGTGGGTCCAGCCGTTGTGGTGCTGACGGTGCTGGTAGGTGATGCTGTTGAAGGACTCCCAGTCCCAGTGGTAGTGGTCTTTGTGCTAGGTGTTTCTGCTAGGCCTGTGGTGCTGTGGGGAGTGGGTCCTGCTGTTGTAGTGCTGACAGTTGTGGTTAGTGTTGCTGTTGAAGAACTCCAAGTCCCAGTGGTAGTGGTCTTGGGGCTAGGTGTTTCCGTTACACTTGTGGTGCTGTGGGGAGTGGGTCCAGCTGTTGTGGTGCTGACGGTGCTGGTAGGTGATGCTGTTGAAAGACTCCCAGTCCCAGTGGTAGTGGTCTTTGTGCTTGGTGTTTCTGTTCCTAGTGTGGTGGAATGGGGAGTGGGTCCAGCTGTTGTGGTGCTGGTGGTTGTGGTAGGTGATGCTGTTGAAGGACTCCCAGTCCCAGTGGTAGTGGTCTTTGTGCTAAGTGTTTCTATTATGCCTGTGGTGCTGTGGGGAGTGGGTCCAGCCGTTGTGGTGCTGACGGTGCTGGTAGGTGGTGCTGTTGAAGGACTCCCAGTCCCAGTGGTAGTGGTCTTTGTGCTAGGTGTTTCTGCTAGGCCTGTGGTGCTGTGGGGAGTGGGTCCACCCGTTGTGGTGCTGACGGTGGTGGTAGGTGATGCTGTTGAAGGACTCCCAGTCCCAGTGGTAGTGGTCTTTGTGCTAGGTGTTTCTGCTATGCCTGTGGTGCTGTGGGGAGTGGGTCCAGCCGTTGTGGTGCTGACAGTGCTGGTAGGTGATGCTGTTGGAGGACTCCCAGTCCCAGTGGTAGTGGTCTTGGGGCTAGGTGTTTCCGTTACACTTGTGGTGCTGTGGGGAGTGGGTCCAGCCGTTGTGGTGCTGACGGTGCTGGTAGGTGCTGCTGTTGAAGGACTCCCAGTTCCAGTGGTAGTGGTCTTTGTGCTAGGTGTTTCTGCTAGGCCTGTGGTGCTGTGGGGAGTGGGTCCTGCTGTTGTAGTGCTGACAGTTGTGGTCTGTGTTGCTGTTGAAGAACTCCAAGTCCCAGTGGTAGTGGTCTTGGGGCTAGGTGTTTCCGTTACACTTGTGGTGCTGTGGGGAGTGGGTCCAGCTGTTGTGGTGCTGACGGTGCTGGTAGGTGATGCTGTTGAAAGACTCCCAGTCCCAATGGTAGTGGTCTTGGGGCTTGGTGTTTCTGTTCCTAGTGTGGTGGAATGGGGAGTGGGTCCAGCTGTTTTGGTGCTGGTGGTTGTGGTAGGTGATGCTGTTGGAGGACTCCCAGTCCCAGTGGTAGTGGTCTTTGTGCTAAGTGTTTCTATTATGCCTGTGGTGCTGTGGGGAGTGGGTCCAGCCGTTGTGGTGCTGACGGTGCTGGTAGGTGGTGCTGTTGAAGGACTCCCAGTCCCAGTGGTAGTGGTCTTTGTGCTAGGTGTTTCTGTTTCCCCTGTGGTGCTGTGGGGAGTGGGTCCAGCCGTTGTGGTGCTGACGGTGGTGGTAGGTGATGCTGTTGAAGGACTCCCAGTCCCAGTGGTAGTGGTCTTTGTGCTAGGTGTTTCTGCTATGCCTGTGGTGCTGTGGGGAGTGGGTCCAGGCGTTGTGGTGCTGATGGTGGTGGTAGGTGATGCTGTTGAAGGACTCCCAGTCCCAGTGGTAGTGGTCTTTGTGCTAGGTGTTTCTGCTATGCCTGTGGTGCTGTGGGGAGTGGGTCCAGCCATTGTGGTGCTGACGGTGGTGGTAGGTGATGCTGTTGAAGGACTCCCAGTCCCCGTGGTAGCGGTCTTTGTGCTAGGTGTTTCTGCTAGGCCTGTGGTGCTGTGGGGAGTGGGTCCTGCTGTTGTAGTGCTGACGGTGGTGATAGGTGATGCTGTTGAAGGACTCCCAGTCCCAGTGGTAGTGGTCTTTGTGCTAGGTGTTTCTGCTATGCCTGTGGTGCTGTGGGGAGTGGGTCCAGCCGTTGTGGTGCTGATAGTGCTGGTAGGTGATGCTGTTGAAGGACTCCCAGTCCCAGTGGTAGTGGTCTTTGTGCTAGGTGTTTCTGCTATGCCTGTGGTGCTGTGGGGAGTGGGTCCAGCCGTTGTGGTGCTGACGGTGCTGGTAGGTGATGCTGTTGAAGGACTCGCAGTCCCAGTGGTAGTGGTCTTTGTTCTAGGTGTTTCTGCTAGGCCTGTGGTGCTGTGGGGAGTGGGTCCAGCCGTTGTGGTGCTGACGGTGCTGGTAGGTGATGCTGTTGAAGGACTCCCAGTCCCAGTGGTAGTGGTCTTTGTGCTAGGTGTTTCTGCTATGCCTGTGGTGCTGTGGGGAGTGGGTCCAGCCGTTGTGGTGCTGACGGTGGTGGTAGGTGATGCTGTTGAAGGACTCCCAGTCCCAGTGGTAGTGGTCTTTGTGCTAGGTGTTTCTGCTATGCCTGTGGTGCTGTGGGGAGTGGGTCCAGGCGTTGTGGTGCTGATGGTGGTGGTAGGTGATGCTGTTGAAGGACTCCCAGTCCCAGTGGTAGTGGTCTTTGTGCTAGGTGTTTCTGCTAGGCCTGTGGTGCTGTGGGGAGTGGGTCCTGCTGTTGTAGTGCTGACGGTGGTGATAGGTGATGCTGTTGAAGGACTCCCAGTCCCAGTGGTAGTGGTCTTTTTGCTAGGTGTTTCTGCTATGCCTGTGGTGCTGTGGGGAGTGGGTCCAGCCGTTGTGGTGCTGACGGTGCTGGTAGGTGATGCTGTTGGAAGGCTCCCAGTCCCAGTGGTTGTGGTCTTTGTGCTACGTGTTTCTGTTAGTGTTGTGGTGTGGGGTGTGGGAACTGAAGTGGTGATTTTTGTGGTCCATCCTTTTTCAGTGACTCCAAATGTGGTGACTTCAGTTGTTGACACTGATGATGTAGACTGATGAGTAGTGTTTCCTATGGTAGACACTGTGGTTTCTATCTCTGTTGTTTTAGTTGTTGACAGTGGGGTAGCCGAAGAAGAAACTGTAGTACTCATCTTTGTTGTTGTTCCTGATTCAGGTATTGTACCCTCTTTAAGACAAGGAGAAAACAGATTTTTTTTTTTTTAATCGACAAATTACGTTTCTTATTACCTTATATTTATTTTCTACTAAGCAAATCAAATTCAAGAAATCTGGGCACAGCGTATTTAGACAGGAATAAGGCAGAAACAGTTTGCTTA
Source organism: Patagioenas fasciata (assembly GCF_037038585.1). NCBI lineage: Eukaryota > Metazoa > Chordata > Aves > Columbiformes > Columbidae > Patagioenas > Patagioenas fasciata. The sequence goes on from NC_092524.1 coordinate 18,161,269, forward strand.
ATGTCTTTTGCTTCAGACAGGGATTATTAATAATGCCCTACACCTTGCTTGGGAGACATTCATGTAAACACTTTATCAATATCAATGTCAGATAGAACTGCTGTCAGTAGTGTTAAAATTTTCTACTATATAGAAGAGTTCAGCAGTCCTATTTCCAGGCGAATTCATTGAGTTGATCAGTAAACTTTTTGCTTAATTTTGTATTGCTGTAATGTTATATTCTACATGTTCATGCTAGCATTGATTATACTCAGTCATTGGATTCTACTGAAAATGAGCAGTTGCTGGAGCAATCTGTGTTCCATACCTAACTCCAAGACCTTTAAGACTACTCATCCTATTTTGGAATGCTAGGAACCCAGGTTAACTTCTCTGCTTTCTCCCTCTCATATGACCAAGCCAGTTTTCATCATGGGCCTCAGTGTAGGCTCCTTTAAAATAGTTTTTGATCAGCATTTTATATATTACTCACAATACTCAGAGGCCGGCCTCAGAGCCATCTATTTTTGCTTTTAGTACAGAATATAATAGATACATGGTAGATAGAAAGGCACTGCCTACATAATAATAGTGTAGTTATAATGCTGGAGGATAGGAGGAAGCAAGATATAATCCTTCTGCCCACACAGTCCACAAGGACAGTCCTTCAAATAAAATTAACATTTGGTTGAGGACAGGCACACTCCTTCATGTGCACAAGGAAATACAGGAACCAGTGGTGTATTATCAGAGACATATTCACTGGATCATCAGGGGATCTCATGTTCCTGGGAAAATATAATCTTTTTTTCCCAGTGCTGCACAGGCAAGTGGAGAACAGTGCTCATGGGAACACTGGGAGAACCCAGTTGCCCAGAGTCTTGGTCCATAACAAGAGGCAACCTGCAGTCTGAAATCTTTCCCCAGACCCTACTGGAAAAACCTTCAAACCTTCCTACAGACAGCGCAGCTGGTGAGTGGCAGCAATGGCCACAGAGGCAATGCAGAAGAAGAAAGGGAAGAAAGTTTGCACAGCTGCACACAAACACTGCCTGACATGGTAATCCCATGAAAACCAAGCCCCACTCCCATTGCACAACATGGGTCCCCCTCAGCAAATTCTCTCCAGCTGAAAGACAAGGTCCAACATCAGCAAAAGTAAGGCTTTCCATCAGTTCAGTAACTGTCTAAGCTGGGTAGAGGCACCAGGATAAAAAAGTCCTCATGTTCACAATAACCAAAGGGAATGGAACTGAGAAGTAGAAACACACTGTGCACTCTGCCTTGTAAGTGGAGAGTGGAATACTGGACCCAGTCTACTCTACTCTCATGAGATCCCACCTGGAGTACTGCATCTAGCTCTAGGGTCTTCAGTAAAAGAAAGATATGTAACTGTTTAAGCAACTCCAGAGGAAGGCCACAAAAGAAGCAACAGGCTAGAACAGTTCCCCTATAAAAACAGGCTGGGAGAGTTGGAGTTGTTCAGCCTGGAGAAGAGAAGGCTCCATGGAGACCTTTCATTGGCCTTTCAATATATGAAAGAGACTTTTAAAGACAGAGAGACATTTTACAAGTGCTTCTAATTAAAAGATGAGGGGCAACCATTCTAAAAGTGAAGGAAGTTAGGTTTAGAAGGACATGAGAAAAAAATTTTAGTCTGAGGGTGATGAGAAACTGGAACAGGAATCCCAGTGAAGTTGTGGATGCCAAATAAGTGGAACCATTCAGGTCACATCGATTGGGGCTCCAGCAACCTGATGTAGTAAAAGATGGCCATGAGCATGGCACGGGGGTTGTAATAAAGAACTTTAAAAAGGTCACTTCAAACCTAAATTATTCTATGATTCATTAGTTTCATCTGGAAACATATAACAAATGCACTCTCTGAGAGTAGAAATATGTAAGACTCATCACTAGCTGCCAAAAAAGCCGGATTTTCAAAAATCAATGCAAAAAACTGACAATAAATACACATAATTACTTTGTTGTTCTGTAGGCGGAGGAGAAGGCGTTCGAGTAATAATTATCGATGTTGAGACAGTGACTGCAGTAGCTGGGGTGGGTGTCGACTGGCCAGTAACAATCGTTGTTGTCCCCGGGGTGCTGCTGGTGGTGCTGCTGGGGGGCACTGAGGTGGTGGCGACGGTGGTGCTGGTGCTGGTGCTGGTGGGAGGCTTTGACGCTGTTGACGTGGGAGTGGTTGTTGATGGGGGTGTAGAGGACACTGTGCTCGTTGTGGACGGGGGTTGGGCCGTCGTGGTGCTGGCGGTGGTACTTGGAATACATTCGGGTCGGTTGGGGATGCAGCAGACACTGATCTGATAGTTGTAGCAGACCGGCACCACCGATGTGCCTCCTACGGCTTGATCCCTGTTGTTACAGATGAGGCCTGTGCTGACATCGCATGTCACGATCTGCCCCAAATCTTCAATGGGAACATCAGGGAATCGCTCTGCTCTGCATGAAATATTCTCCGCCTTCACGCAGACCCAGGAGGGATTGTGCTTCTGAATATTCTCAAAGGTTTCATTGTCACCGCCATTTCTGTCAGAACCGTCTGGGTAACTCACATCAATCCAGTCTGTCCATTGGCATGTACAATCTGGGGGACGACAACAGGAGCAACGATTAGAAACAGCAGGAACAGAGAAAACAGGCTGGGGAACCAGCGCACTCGCGGGTGGTGCTCTGCGCATCCAGTGCGCACAAGAGTGCCCTCGGACGCTGCTACATCCGTCAGCCAACCCAGGCAACAGCAAAGTTCCCTTATGTGGGCCGGCCTCCCGTTCCCGGCCATACAAAGCACACTAGGGCCAAACCAGGACACAGGCACTGCCGAGCCATGTGTGCCTCCCCCTTGCAGCTAGGGCACAACTCCTGGATTGGTCGTCACGTGCGCAAAAAACACTCGCGTAAGGGCAACACGCGAGCTGGAGGAGGACTGAACAGGGACTCCCGCCCACTCTCTCACCTTTTTGTGCCACTCACACCACCTCACTGTCTCGGGGACAAACCGAACACCAGGGAGGCTCATGACCCCAAAGGAAGCAGGCACAGGACACGCACTGCTGCCAAAACGGTAGCTTGCTTCCCAGCAGCGCGCAGACAGCTGGAGAACAACGCTCATGGGAACGCTGGAAGAACCCGGTTGCCCGGAGCCATGCTCCGTATCAAGGGTCAGTCCGCAGTCTGAAACCTTTCCCCAGACCCTTGAGGGAACAGCTTCTAAGCTTCCTTACAGACAGCACCGCCGGTAAGTGGCGGCGATGGCCACAGAGGAAATGCAGAACAAGAAAGGAAAGAAAGTCTGCACGGCTGCACCCAAACACTGCCTGACGTGGCAGTGCCATAAAATCAAGCCCCGCTCCCATTGCACAACCTGGGTCGCGCTCAGTACGCTCTCTCCAGCTGAAGGACGGGATCCGACAGCAGCAAGAGCAAGACTTCCCGCCAGTTCAGTGTCTGCCTAAGCCGGGCGGAGGCACCTGAACAGCAAGCCTCCTCGGAGCGCTGCTGACTCAGGGAGCACAAGACCTTCTACCCAGGACCCCTGCACCCTCCTCACTTCTGAAAAAGCCAGCCCAAGCACTCGATTTGGGCACATGCCTCTTCTGGGAACCCGCAAAAATGACCCCCACCCCCGATCCCATACAGAAGGCACAAGCTGAAGCGCTCAAGGACCTTTGTTTCTCCCACGGCAAGGCAACACATGCCAGCGCAGAGCAGACAAGTACCTATAGTTTGTGTGGAGCTAGTTTGTGCGGAGGTAGTTGGCAGGGTGGAGGTGTATGTCGGTGTGGGCGTGGATGTGCTTGCAGTAGTTGGGGTGGGTGTCGACTGGCCAGTAACAATCGTTGTTGTCCCCGGGGTGCTGCTGGTGGTGCTGCTGGGGGGCACTGAGGTGGTGGCGACGGTGGTGCTGGTGCTGGTGCTGGTGGGAGGCTTTGACGCTGTTGACGTGGGAGTGGTTGTTGATGGGGGTGTAGAGGACACTGTGCTCGTTGTGGACGGGGGTTGGGCCGTCGTGGTGCTGGCGGTGGTACTTGGAATACATTCGGGTCGGTTGGGGATGCAGCAGACACTGATCTGATAGTTGTAGCAGACCGGCACCACCGATGTGCCTCCTACGGCTTGATCCCTGTTGTTACAGATGAGGCCTGTGCTGACATCGCATGTCACGATCTGCCCCAAATCTTCAATGGGAACATCAGGGAATCGCTCTGCTCTGCATGAAATATTCTCCGCCTTCACGCAGAACCAGGAGGGATTGTGCTTCTGAATATTCTCAAAGGTTTCATTGTCACCGCCATTTCTGTCAGAACCGTCTGGGTAACTCACATCAATCCAGTCTGTCCATTGGCATGTACAATCTGGGGGACGACAACAGGAGCAACGATTAGAAACAGCAGGAACAGAGAAAACAGGCTGGGGAACCAGCGCACTCGCGGGTGGTGCTCTGCGCATCCAGTGCGCACAAGAGTGCCCTCGGACGCTGCTACATCCGTCAGCCAACCCAGGCAACAGCAAAGTTCCCTTATGTGGGCCGGCCTCCCGTTCCCGGCCATACAAAGCACACTAGGGCCAAACCAGGACACAGGCACTGCCGAGCCACGTGTGCCTCCCCCTTGCAGCTAGGGCACAACTCCTGGATTGGTCGTCACGTGCGCAAAAAACACTCGCGTAAGGGCAACACGCGAGCTGGAGGAGGACTGAACAGGGACTCCCGCTCACTCTCTCACCTTTTTGTGCCACTCACACCACCTCACTGTCTCGGGGACAAACCGAACACCAGGGAGGCTCATGACCCCAAAGGAAGCAGGCACAGGACACGCACTGCTGCCAAAACGGTAGCTTGCTTCCCAGCAGCGCGCAGACAGCTGGAGAACAACGCTCATGGGAATGCTGGAAGAAACCGGTTGCCCGGAGCCATGCTCCGTATCAAGGGTCAGTCTGCAGTCCCTTGAGGGAACAGCTTCTAAGCTTCCTTACAGACAGCACCGCCGGTAAGTGGCGGTGATGGCCACAGAGGAAATGCAGAACAAGAAAGGAAAGAAAGTCTGCACGGCTGCACCCAAACACTGCCTGACGTGGCAGTGCCATAAAATCAAGCCCCGCTCCCATTGCACAACCTGGGTCGCGCTCAGTACGCTCTCTCCAGCTGAAGGACGGGATCCGACAGCAGCAAGAGCAAGACTTCCCGCCAGTTCAGTGTCTGCCTAAGCCGGGCGGAGGCACCTGAACAGCAAGCCTCCTCGGAGCGCTGCTGACTCAGGGAGCACAAGACCTTCTACCCAGGACCCCTGCACCCTCCTCACTTCTGAAAAAGCCAGCCCAAGCACTCGATTTGGGCACATGCCTCTTCTGGGAACCCGCAAAAATGACCCCCACCCCCGATCCCATACAGAAGGCACAAGCTGAAGCGCTCAAGGACCTTTGTTTCTCCCACGGCAAGGCAACACATGCCAGCGCAGAGCAGACAAGTACCTATAGTTTGTGTGGAGCTAGTTTGTGCGGAGGTAGTTGGCAGGGTGGAGGTGTATGTCGGTGTGGGCGTGGATGTGCTTGCAGTAGTTGGGGTGGGTGTCGACTGGCCAGTAACAATCGTTGTTGTCCCCGGGGTGCTGCTGGTGGTGCTGCTGGGGGGCACTGAGGTGGTGGCGACGGTGGTGCTGGTGCTGGTGCTGGTGGGAGGCTTTGACGCTGTTGACGTGGGAGTGGTTGTTGATGGGGGTGTAGAGGACACTGTGCTCGTTGTGGACGGGGGTTGGGCCGTCGTGGTGCTGGCGGTGGTACTTGGAATACATTCGGGTCGGTTGGGGATGCAGCAGACACTGATCTGATAGTTGTAGCAGACCGGCACCACCGATGTGCCTCCTACGGCTTGATCCCTGTTGTTACAGATGAGGCCTGTGCTGACATCGCATGTCACGATCTGCCCCAAATCTTCAATGGGAACATCAGGGAATCGCTCTGCTCTGCATGAAATATTCTCCGCCTTCACGCAGACCCAGGAGGGATTGTGCTTCTGAATATTCTCAAAGGTTTCATTGTCACCGCCATTTCTGTCAGAACCGTCTGGGTAACTCACATCAATCCAGTCTGTCCATTGGCATGTACAATCTGGGGGACGACAACAGGAGCAACGATTAGAAACAGCAGGAACAGAGAAAACAGGCTGGGGAACCAGCGCACTCGCGGGTGGTGCTCTGCGCATCCAGTGCGCACAAGAGTGCCCTCGGACGCTGCTACATCCGTCAGCCAACCCAGGCAACAGCAAAGTTCCCTTATGTGGGCCGGCCTCCCGTTCCCGGCCATACAAAGCACACTAGGGCCAAACCAGGACACAGGCACTGCCGAGCCATGTGTGCCTCCCCCTTGCAGCTAGGGCACAACTCCTGGATTGGTCGTCACGTGCGCAAAAAACACTCGCGTAAGGGCAACACGCGAGCTGGAGGAGGACTGAACAGGGACTCCCGCCCACTCTCTCACCTTTTTGTGCCACTCACACCACCTCACTGTCTCGGGGACAAACCGAACACCAGGGAGGCTCATGACCCCAAAGGAAGCAGGCACAGGACACGCACTGCTGCCAAAACGGTAGCTTGCTTCCCAGCAGCGCGCAGACAGCTGGAGAACAACGCTCATGGGAACGCTGGAAGAACCCGGTTGCCCGGAGCCATGCTCCGTATCAAGGGTCAGTCCGCAGTCTGAAACCTTTCCCCAGACCCTTGAGGGAACAGCTTCTAAGCTTCCTTACAGACAGCACCGCCGGTAAGTGGCGGCGATGGCCACAGAGGAAATGCAGAACAAGAAAGGAAAGAAAGTCTGCACGGCTGCACCCAAACACTGCCTGACGTGGCAGTGCCATAAAATCAAGCCCCGCTCCCATTGCACAACCTGGGTCGCGCTCAGTACGCTCTCTCCAGCTGAAGGACGGGATCCGACAGCAGCAAGAGCAAGACTTCCCGCCAGTTCAGTGTCTGCCTAAGCCGGGCGGAGGCACCTGAACAGCAAGCCTCCTCGGAGCGCTGCTGACTCAGGGAGCACAAGACCTTCTACCCAGGACCCCTGCACCCTCCTCACTTCTGAAAAAGCCAGCCCAAGCACTCGATTTGGGCACATGCCTCTTCTGGGAACCCGCAAAAATGACCCCCACCCCCGATCCCATACAGAAGGCACAAGCTGAAGCGCTCAAGGACCTTTGTTTCTCCCACGGCAAGGCAACACATGCCAGCGCAGAGCAGACAAGTACCTATAGTTTGTGTGGAGCTAGTTTGTGCGGAGGTAGTTGGCAGGGTGGAGGTGTATGTCGGTGTGGGCGTGGATGTGCTTGCAGTAGCTGGGGTGGGTGTCGACTGGCCAGTAACAATCGTTGTTGTCCCCGGGGTGCTGCTGGTGGTGCTGCTGGGGGGCACTGAGGTGGTGGCGACGGTGGTGCTGGTGCTGGTGCTGGTGGGAGGCTTTGACGCTGTTGACGTGGGAGTGGTTGTTGATGGGGGTGTAGAGGACACTGTGCTCGTTGTGGACGGGGGTTGGGCCGTCGTGGTGCTGGCGGTGGTACTTGGAATACATTCGGGTCGGTTGGGGATGCAGCAGACACTGATCTGATAGTTGTAGCAGACCGGCACCACCGATGTGCCTCCTACGGCTTGATCCCTGTTGTTACAGATGAGGCCTGTGCTGACATCGCATGTCACGATCTGCCCCAAATCTTCAATGGGAACATCAGGGAATCGCTCTGCTCTGCATGAAATATTCTCCGCCTTCACGCAGACCCAGGAGGGATTGTGCTTCTGAATATTCTCAAAGGTTTCATTGTCACCGCCATTTCTGTCAGAACCGTCTGGGTAACTCACATCAATCCAGTCTGTCCATTGGCATGTACAATCTGGGGGACGACAACAGGAGCAACGATTAGAAACAGCAGGAACAGAGAAAACAGGCTGGGGAACCAGCGCACTCGCGGGTGGTGCTCTGCGCATCCAGTGCGCACAAGAGTGCCCTCGGACGCTGCTACATCCGTCAGCCAACCCAGGCAACAGCAAAGTTCCCTTATGTGGGCCGGCCTCCCGTTCCCGGCCATACAAAGCACACTAGGGCCAAACCAGGACACAGGCACTGCCGAGCCATGTGTGCCTCCCCCTTGCAGCTAGGGCACAACTCCTGGATTGGTCGTCACGTGCGCAAAAAACACTCGCGTAAGGGCAACACGCGAGCTGGAGGAGGACTGAACAGGGACTCCCGCCCACTCTCTCACCTTTTTGTGCCACTCACACCACCTCACTGTCTCGGGGACAAACCGAACACCAGGGAGGCTCATGACCCCAAAGGAAGCAGGCACAGGACACGCACTGCTGCCAAAACGGTAGCTTGCTTCCCAGCAGCGCGCAGACAGCTGGAGAACAACGCTCATGGGAACGCTGGAAGAACCCGGTTGCCCGGAGCCATGCTCCGTATCAAGGGTCAGTCCGCAGTCTGAAACCTTTCCCCAGACCCTTGAGGGAACAGCTTCTAAGCTTCCTTACAGACAGCACCGCCGGTAAGTGGCGGCGATGGCCACAGAGGAAATGCAGAACAAGAAAGGAAAGAAAGTCTGCACGGCTGCACCCAAACACTGCCTGACGTGGCAGTGCCATAAAATCAAGCCCCGCTCCCATTGCACAACCTGGGTCGCGCTCAGTACGCTCTCTCCAGCTGAAGGACGGGATCCGACAGCAGCAAGAGCAAGACTTCCCGCCAGTTCAGTGTCTGCCTAAGCCGGGCGGAGGCACCTGAACAGCAAGCCTCCTCGGAGCGCTGCTGACTCAGGGAGCACAAGACCTTCTACCCAGGACCCCTGCACCCTCCTCACTTCTGAAAAAGCCAGCCCAAGCACTCGATTTGGGCACATGCCTCTTCTGGGAACCCGCAAAAATGACCCCCACCCCCGATCCCATACAGAAGGCACAAGCTGAAGCGCTCAAGGACCTTTGTTTCTCCCACGGCAAGGCAACACATGCCAGCGCAGAGCAGACAAGTACCTATAGTTTGTGTGGAGCTAGTTTGTGCGGAGGTAGTTGGCAGGGTGGAGGTGTATGTCGGTGTGGGCGTGGATGTGCTTGCAGTAGCTGGGGTGGGTGTCGACTGGCCAGTAACAATCGTTGTTGTCCCCGGGGTGCTGCTGGTGGTGCTGCTGGGGGGCACTGAGGTGGTGGCGACGGTGGTGCTGGTGCTGGTGCTGGTGGGAGGCTTTGATGCTGTTGACGTGGGAGTGGTTGTTGATGGGGGTGTAGAGGACACTGTGCTCGTTGTGGACGGGGGTTGGGCCGTCGTGGTGCTGGCGGTGGTACTTGGAATACATTCGGGTCGGTTGGGGATGCAGCAGACACTGATCTGATAGTTGTAGCAGACCGGCACCACCGATGTGCCTCCTACGGCTTGATCCCTGTTGTTACAGATGAGGCCTGTGCTGACATCGCATGTCACGATCTGCCCCAAATCTTCAATGGGAACATCAGGGAATCGCTCTGCTCTGCATGAAATATTCTCCGCCTTCACGCAGACCCAGGAGGGATTGTGCTTCTGAATATTCTCAAAGGTTTCATTGTCACCGCCATTTCTGTCAGAACCGTCTGGGTAACTCACATCAATCCAGTCTGTCCATTGGCATGTACAATCTGGGGGACGACAACAGGAGCAACGATTAGAAACAGCAGGAACAGAGAAAACAGGCTGGGGAACCAGCGCACTCGCGGGTGGTGCTCTGCGCATCCAGTGCGCACAAGAGTGCCCTCGGACGCTGCTACATCCGTCAGCCAACCCAGGCAACAGCAAAGTTCCCTTATGTGGGCCGGCCTCCCGTTCCCGGCCATACAAAGCACACTAGGGCCAAACCAGGACACAGGCACTGCCGAGCCATGTGTGCCTCCCCCTTGCAGCTAGGGCACAACTCCTGGATTGGTCGTCACGTGTGCAAAAAACACTCGCGTAAGGGCAACACGCGAGCTGGAGGAGGACTGAACAGGGACTCCCGCCCACTCTCTCACCTTTTTGTGCCACTCACACCACCTCACTGTCTCGGGGACAAACCGAACACCAGGGAGGCTCATGACCCCAAAGGAAGCAGGCACAGGACACGCACTGCTGCCAAAACGGTAGCTTGCTTCCCAGCAGCGCGCAGACAGCTGGAGAACAACGCTCATGGGAACGCTGGAAGAACCCGGTTGCCCGGAGCCATGCTCCGTATCAAGGGTCAGTCCGCAGTCTGAAACCTTTCCCCAGACCCTTGAGGGAACAGCTTCTAAGCTTCCTTACAGACAGCACCGCCGGTAAGTGGCGGCGATGGCCACAGAGGAAATGCAGAACAAGAAAGGAAAGAAAGTCTGCACGGCTGCACCCAAACACTGCCTGACGTGGCAGTGCCATAAAATCAAGCCCCGCTCCCATTGCACAACCTGGGTCGCGCTCAGTACGCTCTCTCCAGCTGAAGGACGGGATCCGACAGCAGCAAGAGCAAGACTTCCCGCCAGTTCAGTGTCTGCCTAAGCCGGGCGGAGGCACCTGAACAGCAAGCCTCCTCGGAGCGCTGCTGACTCAGGGAGCACAAGACCTTCTACCCAGGACCCCTGCACCCTCCTCACTTCTGAAAAAGCCAGCCCAAGCACTCGATTTGGGCACATGCCTCTTCTGGGAACCCGCAAAAATGACCCCCACCCCCGATCCCATACAGAAGGCACAAGCTGAAGCGCTCAAGGACCTTTGTTTCTCCCACGGCAAGGCAACACATGCCAGCGCAGAGCAGACAAGTACCTATAGTTTGTGTGGAGCTAGTTTGTGCGGAGGTAGTTGGCAGGGTGGAGGTGTATGTCGGTGTGGGCGTGGATGTGCTTGCAGTAGTTGGGGTGGGTGTCGACTGGCCAGTAACAATCGTTGTTGTCCCCGGGGTGCTGCTGGTGGTGCTGCTGGGGGGCACTGAGGTGGTGGCGACGGTGGTGCTGGTGCTGGTGCTGGTGGGAGGCTTTGACGCTGTTGACGTGGGAGTGGTTGTTGATGGGGGTGTAGAGGACACTGTGCTCGTTGTGGACGGGGGTTGGGCCGTCGTGGTGCTGGCGGTGGTACTTGGAATACATTCGGGTCGGTTGGGGATGCAGCAGACACTGATCTGATAGTTGTAGCAGACCGGCACCACCGATGTGCCTCCTACGGCTTGATCCCTGTTGTTACAGATGAGGCCTGTGCTGACATCGCATGTCACGATCTGCCCCAAATCTTCAATGGGAACATCAGGGAATCGCTCTGCTCTGCATGAAATATTCTCCGCCTTCACGCAGACCCAGGAGGGATTGTGCTTCTGAATATTCTCAAAGGTTTCATTGTCACCGCCATTTCTGTCAGAACCGTCTGGGTAACTCACATCAATCCAGTCTGTCCATTGGCATGTACAATCTGGGGGACGACAACAGGAGCAACAATTAGAAACAGCAGGAACAGAGAAAACAGGCTGGGGAACCAGCGCACTCGCGGGTGGTGCTCTGCGCATCCAGTGCGCACAAGAGTGCCCTCGGACGCTGCTACATCCGTCAGCCAACCCAGGCAACAGCAAAGTTCCCTTATGTGGGCCGGCCTCCCGTTCCCGGCCATACAAAGCACACTAGGGCCAAACCAGGACACAGGCACTGCCGAGCCACGTGTGCCTCCCCCTTGCAGCTAGGGCACAACTCCTGGATTGGTCGTCACGTGCGCAAAAAACACTCGCGTAAGGGCAACACGCGAGCTGGAGGAGGACTGAACAGGGACTCCCGCTCACTCTCTCACCTTTTTGTGCCACTCACACCACCTCACTGTCTCGGGGACAAACCGAACACCAGGGAGGCTCATGACCCCAAAGGAAGCAGGCACAGGACACGCACTGCTGCCAAAACGGTAGCTTGCTTCCCAGCAGCGCGCAGACAGCTGGAGAACAACGCTCATGGGAATGCTGGAAGAAACCGGTTGCCCGGAGCCATGCTCCGTATCAAGGGTCAGTCTGCAGTCCCTTGAGGGAACAGCTTCTAAGCTTCCTTACAGACAGCACCGCCGGTAAGTGGCGGTGATGGCCACAGAGGAAATGCAGAACAAGAAAGGAAAGAAAGTCTGCACGGCTGCACCCAAACACTGCCTGACGTGGCAGTGCCATAAAATCAAGCCCCGCTCCCATTGCACAACCTGGGTCGCGCTCAGTACGCTCTCTCCAGCTGAAGGACGGGATCCGACAGCAGCAAGAGCAAGACTTCCCGCCAGTTCAGTGTCTGCCTAAGCCGGGCGGAGGCACCTGAACAGCAAGCCTCCTCGGAGCGCTGCTGACTCAGGGAGCACAAGACCTTCTACCCAGGACCCCTGCACCCTCCTCACTTCTGAAAAAGCCAGCCCAAGCACTCGATTTGGGCACATGCCTCTTCTGGGAACCCGCAAAAATGACCCCCACCCCCGATCCCATACAGAAGGCACAAGCTGAAGCGCTCAAGGACCTTTGTTTCTCCCACGGCAAGGCAACACATGCCAGCGCAGAGCAGACAAGTACCTATAGTTTGTGTGGAGCTAGTTTGTGCGGAGGTAGTTGGCAGGGTGGAGGTGTATGTCGGTGTGGGCGTGGATGTGCTTGCAGTAGTTGGGGTGGGTGTCGACTGGCCAGTAACAATCGTTGTTGTCCCCGGGGTGCTGCTGGTGGTGCTGCTGGGGGGCACTGAGGTGGTGGCGACGGTGGTGCTGGTGCTGGTGCTGGTGGGAGGCTTTGACGCTGTTGACGTGGGAGTGGTTGTTGATGGGGGTGTAGAGGACACTGTGCTCGTTGTGGACGGGGGTTGGGCCGTCGTGGTGCTGGCGGTGGTACTTGGAATACATTCGGGTCGGTTGGGGATGCAGCAGACACTGATCTGATAGTTGTAGCAGACCGGCACCACCGATGTGCCTCCTACGGCTTGATCCCTGTTGTTACAGATGAGGCCTGTGCTGACATCGCATGTCACGATCTGCCCCAAATCTTCAATGGGAACATCAGGGAATCGCTCTGCTCTGCATGAAATATTCTCCGCCTTCACGCAGACCCAGGAGGGATTGTGCTTCTGAATATTCTCAAAGGTTTCATTGTCACCGCCATTTCTGTCAGAACCGTCTGGGTAACTCACATCAATCCAGTCTGTCCATTGGCATGTACAATCTGGGGGACGACAACAGGAGCAACGATTAGAAACAGCAGGAACAGAGAAAACAGGCTGGGGAACCAGCGCACTCGCGGGTGGTGCTCTGCGCATCCAGTGCGCACAAGAGTGCCCTCGGACGCTGCTACATCCGTCAGCCAACCCAGGCAACAGCAAAGTTCCCTTATGTGGGCCGGCCTCCCGTTCCCGGCCATACAAAGCACACTAGGGCCAAACCAGGACACAGGCACTGCCGAGCCATGTGTGCCTCCCCCTTGCAGCTAGGGCACAACTCCTGGATTGGTCGTCACGTGCGCAAAAAACACTCGCGTAAGGGCAACACGCGAGCTGGAGGAGGACTGAACAGGGACTCCCGCCCACTCTCTCACCTTTTTGTGCCACTCACACCACCTCACTGTCTCGGGGACAAACCGAACACCAGGGAGGCTCATGACCCCAAAGGAAGCAGGCACAGGACACGCACTGCTGCCAAAACGGTAGCTTGCTTCCCAGCAGCGCGCAGACAGCTGGAGAACAACGCTCATGGGAACGCTGGAAGAACCCGGTTGCCCGGAGCCATGCTCCGTATCAAGGGTCAGTCCGCAGTCTGAAACCTTTCCCCAGACCCTTGAGGGAACAGCTTCTAAGCTTCCTTACAGACAGCACCGCCGGTAAGTGGCGGCGATGGCCACAGAGGAAATGCAGAACAAGAAAGGAAAGAAAGTCTGCACGGCTGCACCCAAACACTGCCTGACGTGGCAGTGCCATAAAATCAAGCCCCGCTCCCATTGCACAACCTGGGTCGCGCTCAGTACGCTCTCTCCAGCTGAAGGACGGGATCCGACAGCAGCAAGAGCAAGACTTCCCGCCAGTTCAGTGTCTGCCTAAGCCGGGCGGAGGCACCTGAACAGCAAGCCTCCTCGGAGCGCTGCTGACTCAGGGAGCACAAGACCTTCTACCCAGGACCCCTGCACCCTCCTCACTTCTGAAAAAGCCAGCCCAAGCACTCGATTTGGGCACATGCCTCTTCTGGGAACCCGCAAAAATGACCCCCACCCCCGATCCCATACAGAAGGCACAAGCTGAAGCGCTCAAGGACCTTTGTTTCTCCCACGGCAAGGCAACACATGCCAGCGCAGAGCAGACAAGTACCTATAGTTTGTGTGGAGCTAGTTTGTGCGGAGGTAGTTGGCAGGGTGGAGGTGTATGTCGGTGTGGGCGTGGATGTGCTTGCAGTAGTTGGGGTGGGTGTCGACTGGCCAGTAACAATCGTTGTTGTCCCCGGGGTGCTGCTGGTGGTGCTGCTGGGGGGCACTGAGGTGGTGGCGACGGTGGTGCTGGTGCTGGTGCTGGTGGGAGGCTTTGACGCTGTTGACGTGGGAGTGGTTGTTGATGGGGGTGTAGAGGACACTGTGCTCGTTGTGGACGGGGGTTGGGCCGTCGTGGTGCTGGCGGTGGTACTTGGAATACATTCGGGTCGGTTGGGGATGCAGCAGACACTGATCTGATAGTTGTAGCAGACCGGCACCACCGATGTGCCTCCTACGGCTTGATCCCTGTTGTTACAGATGAGGCCTGTGCTGACATCGCATGTCACGATCTGCCCCAAATCTTCAATGGGAACATCAGGGAATCGCTCTGCTCTGCATGAAATATTCTCCGCCTTCACGCAGACCCAGGAGGGATTGTGCTTCTGAATATTCTCAAAGGTTTCATTGTCACCGCCATTTCTGTCAGAACCGTCTGGGTAACTCACATCAATCCAGTCTGTCCATTGGCATGTACAATCTGGGGGACGACAACAGGAGCAACGATTAGAAACAGCAGGAACAGAGAAAACAGGCTGGGGAACCAGCGCACTCGCGGGTGGTGCTCTGCGCATCCAGTGCGCACAAGAGTGCCCTCGGACGCTGCTACATCCGTCAGCCAACCCAGGCAACAGCAAAGTTCCCTTATGTGGGCCGGCCTCCCGTTCCCGGCCATACAAAGCACACTAGGGCCAAACCAGGACACAGGCACTGCCGAGCCATGTGTGCCTCCCCCTTGCAGCTAGGGCACAACTCCTGGATTGGTCGTCACGTGCGCAAAAAACACTCGCGTAAGGGCAACACGCGAGCTGGAGGAGGACTGAACAGGGACTCCCGCCCACTCTCTCACCTTTTTGTGCCACTCACACCACCTCACTGTCTCGGGGACAAACCGAACACCAGGGAGGCTCATGACCCCAAAGGAAGCAGGCACAGGACACGCACTGCTGCCAAAACGGTAGCTTGCTTCCCAGCAGCGCGCAGACAGCTGGAGAACAACGCTCATGGGAACGCTGGAAGAACCCGGTTGCCCGGAGCCATGCTCCGTATCAAGGGTCAGTCCGCAGTCTGAAACCTTTCCCCAGACCCTTGAGGGAACAGCTTCTAAGCTTCCTTACAGACAGCACTGCCGGTAAGTGGCGGCGATGGCCACAGAGGAAATGCAGAACAAGAAAGGAAAGAAAGTCTGCACGGCTGCACCCAAACACTGCCTGACGTGGCAGTGCCATAAAATCAAGCCCCGCTCCCATTGCACAACCTGGGTCGCGCTCAGTACGCTCTCTCCAGCTGAAGGACGGGATCCGACAGCAGCAAGAGCAAGACTTCCCGCCAGTTCAGTGTCTGCCTAAGCCGGGCGGAGGCACCTGAACAGCAAGCCTCCTCGGAGCGCTGCTGACTCAGGGAGCACAAGACCTTCTACCCAGGACCCCTGCACCCTCCTCACTTCTGAAAAAGCCAGCCCAAGCACTCGATTTGGGCACATGCCTCTTCTGGGAACCCGCAAAAATGACCCCCACCCCCGATCCCATACAGAAGGCACAAGCTGAAGCGCTCAAGGACCTTTGTTTCTCCCACGGCAAGGCAACACATGCCAGCGCAGAGCAGACAAGTACCTATAGTTTGTGTGGAGCTAGTTTGTGCGGAGGTAGTTGGCAGGGTGGAGGTGTATGTCGGTGTGGGCGTGGATGTGCTTGCAGTAGCTGGGGTGGGTGTCGACTGGCCAGTAACAATCGTTGTTGTCCCCGGGGTGCTGCTGGTGGTGCTGCTGGGGGGCACTGAGGTGGTGGCGACGGTGGTGCTGGTGCTGGTGCTGGTGGGAGGCTTTGACGCTGTTGACGTGGGAGTGGTTGTTGATGGGGGTGTAGAGGACACTGTGCTCGTTGTGGACGGGGGTTGGGCCGTCGTGGTGCTGGCGGTGGTACTTGGAATACATTCGGGTCGGTTGGGGATGCAGCAGACACTGATCTGATAGTTGTAGCAGACCGGCACCACCGATGTGCCTCCTACGGCTTGATCCCTGTTGTTACAGATGAGGCCTGTGCTGACATCGCATGTCACGATCTGCCCCAAATCTTCAATGGGAACATCAGGGAATCGCTCTGCTCTGCATGAAATATTCTCCGCCTTCACGCAGACCCAGGAGGGATTGTGCTTCTGAATATTCTCAAAGGTTTCATTGTCACCGCCATTTCTGTCAGAACCGTCTGGGTAACTCACATCAATCCAGTCTGTCCATTGGCATGTACAATCTGGGGGACGACAACAGGAGCAACGATTAGAAACAGCAGGAACAGAGAAAACAGGCTGGGGAACCAGCGCACTCGCGGGTGGTGCTCTGCGCATCCAGTGCGCACAAGAGTGCCCTCGGACGCTGCTACATCCGTCAGCCAACCCAGGCAACAGCAAAGTTCCCTTATGTGGGCCGGCCTCCCGTTCCCGGCCATACAAAGCACACTAGGGCCAAACCAGGACACAGGCACTGCCGAGCCATGTGTGCCTCCCCCTTGCAGCTAGGGCACAACTCCTGGATTGGTCGTCACGTGCGCAAAAAACACTCGCGTAAGGGCAACACGCGAGCTGGAGGAGGACTGAACAGGGACTCCCGCCCACTCTCTCACCTTTTTGTGCCACTCACACCACCTCACTGTCTCGGGGACAAACCGAACACCAGGGAGGCTCATGACCCCAAAGGAAGCAGGCACAGGACACGCACTGCTGCCAAAACGGTAGCTTGCTTCCCAGCAGCGCGCAGACAGCTGGAGAACAACGCTCATGGGAACGCTGGAAGAACCCGGTTGCCCGGAGCCATGCTCCGTATCAAGGGTCAGTCCGCAGTCTGAAACCTTTCCCCAGACCCTTGAGGGAACAGCTTCTAAGCTTCCTTACAGACAGCACCGCCGGTAAGTGGCGGCGATGGCCACAGAGGAAATGCAGAACAAGAAAGGAAAGAAAGTCTGCACGGCTGCACCCAAACACTGCCTGACGTGGCAGTGCCATAAAATCAAGCCCCGCTCCCATTGCACAACCTGGGTCGCGCTCAGTACGCTCTCTCCAGCTGAAGGACGGGATCCGACAGCAGCAAGAGCAAGACTTCCCGCCAGTTCAGTGTCTGCCTAAGCCGGGCGGAGGCACCTGAACAGCAAGCCTCCTCGGAGCGCTGCTGACTCAGGGAGCACAAGACCTTCTACCCAGGACCCCTGCACCCTCCTCACTTCTGAAAAAGCCAGCCCAAGCACTCGATTTGGGCACATGCCTCTTCTGGGAACCCGCAAAAATGACCCCCACCCCCGATCCCATACAGAAGGCACAAGCTGAAGCGCTCAAGGACCTTTGTTTCTCCCACGGCAAGGCAACACATGCCAGCGCAGAGCAGACAAGTACCTATAGTTTGTGTGGAGCTAGTTTGTGCGGAGGTAGTTGGCAGGGTGGAGGTGTATGTCGGTGTGGGCGTGGATGTGCTTGCAGTAGTTGGGGTGGGTGTCGACTGGCCAGTAACAATCGTTGTTGTCCCCGGGGTGCTGCTGGTGGTGCTGCTGGGGGGCACTGAGGTGGTGGCGATGGTGGTGGTGGTGCTGGTGCTGGTGGGAGGCTTTGACGCTGTTGACGTGGGAGTGGTTGTTGATGGGGGTGTAGAGGACACTGTGCTCGTTGTGGACGGGGGTTGGGCCGTCGTGGTGCTGGCGGTGGTACTTGGAATACATTCGGGTCGGTTGGGGATGCAGCAGACACTGATCTGATAGTTGTAGCAGACCGGCACCACCGATGTGCCTCCTACGGCTTGATCCCTGTTGTTACAGATGAGGCCTGTGCTGACATCGCATGTCACGATCTGCCCCAAATCTTCAATGGGAACATCAGGGAATCGCTCTGCTCTGCATGAAATATTCTCCGCCTTCACGCAGACCCAGGAGGGATTGTGCTTCTGAATATTCTCAAAGGTTTCATTGTCACCGCCATTTCTGTCAGAACCGTCTGGGTAACTCACATCAATCCAGTCTGTCCATTGGCATGTACAATCTGGGGGACGACAACAGGAGCAACGATTAGAAACAGCAGGAACAGAGAAAACAGGCTGGGGAACCAGCGCACTCGCGGGTGGTGCTCTGCGCATCCAGTGCGCACAAGAGTGCCCTCGGACGCTGCTACATCCGTCAGCCAACCCAGGCAACAGCAAAGTTCCCTTATGTGGGCCGGCCTCCCGTTCCCGGCCATACAAAGCACACTAGGGCCAAACCAGGACACAGGCACTGCCGAGCCATGTGTGCCTCCCCCTTGCAGCTAGGGCACAACTCCTGGATTGGTCGTCACGTGCGCAAAAAACACTCGCGTAAGGGCAACACGCGAGCTGGAGGAGGACTGAACAGGGACTCCCGCCCACTCTCTCACCTTTTTGTGCCACTCACACCACCTCACTGTCTCGGGGACAAACCGAACACCAGGGAGGCTCATGACCCCAAAGGAAGCAGGCACAGGACACGCACTGCTGCCAAAACGGTAGCTTGCTTCCCAGCAGCGCGCAGACAGCTGGAGAACAACGCTCATGGGAACGCTGGAAGAACCCGGTTGCCCGGAGCCATGCTCCGTATCAAGGGTCAGTCCGCAGTCTGAAACCTTTCCCCAGACCCTTGAGGGAACAGCTTCTAAGCTTCCTTACAGACAGCACCGCCGGTAAGTGGCGGCGATGGCCACAGAGGAAATGCAGAACAAGAAAGGAAAGAAAGTCTGCACGGCTGCACCCAAACACTGCCTGACGTGGCAGTGCCATAAAATCAAGCCCCGCTCCCATTGCACAACCTGGGTCGCGCTCAGTACGCTCTCTCCAGCTGAAGGACGGGATCCGACAGCAGCAAGAGCAAGACTTCCCGCCAGTTCAGTGTCTGCCTAAGCCGGGCGGAGGCACCTGAACAGCAAGCCTCCTCGGAGCGCTGCTGACTCAGGGAGCACAAGACCTTCTACCCAGGACCCCTGCACCCTCCTCACTTCTGAAAAAGCCAGCCCAAGCACTCGATTTGGGCACATGCCTCTTCTGGGAACCCGCAAAAATGACCCCCACCCCCGATCCCATACAGAAGGCACAAGCTGAAGCGCTCAAGGACCTTTGTTTCTCCCACGGCAAGGCAACACATGCCAGCGCAGAGCAGACAAGTACCTATAGTTTGTGTGGAGCTAGTTTGTGCGGAGGTAGTTGGCAGGGTGGAGGTGTATGTCGGTGTGGGCGTGGATGTGCTTGCAGTAGTTGGGGTGGGTGTCGACTGGCCAGTAACAATCGTTGTTGTCCCCGGGGTGCTGCTGGTGGTGCTGCTGGGGGGCACTGAGGTGGTGGCGATGGTGGTGGTGGTGCTGGTGCTGGTGGGAGGCTTTGACGCTGTTGACGTGGGAGTGGTTGTTGATGGGGGTGTAGAGGACACTGTGCTCGTTGTGGACGGGGGTTGGGCCGTCGTGGTGCTGGCGGTGGTACTTGGAATACATTCGGGTCGGTTGGGGATGCAGCAGACACTGATCTGATAGTTGTAGCAGACCGGCACCACCGATGTGCCTCCTACGGCTTGATCCCTGTTGTTACAGATGAGGCCTGTGCTGACATCGCATGTCACGATCTGCCCCAAATCTTCAATGGGAACATCAGGGAATCGCTCTGCTCTGCATGAAATATTCTCCGCCTTCACGCAGACCCAGGAGGGATTGTGCTTCTGAATATTCTCAAAGGTTTCATTGTCACCGCCATTTCTGTCAGAACCGTCTGGGTAACTCACATCAATCCAGTCTGTCCATTGGCATGTACAATCTGGGGGACGACAACAGGAGCAACGATTAGAAACAGCAGGAACAGAGAAAACAGGCTGGGGAACCAGCGCACTCGCGGGTGGTGCTCTGCGCATCCAGTGCGCACAAGAGTGCGCTCGGACGCTGCTACATCCGTCAGCCAACCCAGGCAACAACAAAGTTCCCTTATGTGGGCCGGCCTCCCGTTCCCGGCCATACAAAGCACACTAGGGCCAAACCAGGACACAGGCACTGCCGAGCCACATGTGCCTCCCCCTTGCAGCTAGGGCACAACTCCTGGATTGGTCGTCACGTGCGCAAAAAACACTCGCGTAAGGGCAACACGCGAGCTGGAGGAGGACTGAACAGGGACTCCCGCCCACTCTCTCACCTTTTTGTGCCACTCACACCACCTCACTGTCTCGGGGACAAACCGAACACCAGGGAGGCTCATGACCCCAAAGGAAGCAGGCACAGGACACGCACTGCTGCCAAAACGGTAGCTTGCTTCCCAGCAGCGAGCAGACAGCTGGAGAACAACGCTCATGGGAACGCTGGAAGAACCCGGTTGCCCAGAGCCATGCTCCGTATCAAGGGTCAGTCCACAGTCTGAATCCTTTCCCCAGACCCTTGAGGGAACAGCTTCTAAGCTTCCTTACAGACAGCACTGCCGGTAAGTGGCGGCGATGGCCACAGAGGAAATGCAGAACAAGAAAAGGAAGAAAGTCTGCACGGCTGCACCCAAACACTGCCTGACGTGGCAGTGCCATAAAATCAAGCCCCGCTCCCATTGCACAACCTGGGTCGCGCTCAGTACGCTCTCTCCAGCTGAAGGACGGGATCCGACAGCAGCAAGAGCAAGACTTCCCGCCAGTTCAGTGTCTGCCTAAGCCGGGCAGAGGCACCTGAACAGCAAGCCTCCTCGGAGCGCTGCTGACTCAGGGAGCACAAGACCTTCTACCCAGGACCCCTGAACCCTCCTCACTTCTGAAAAAGCCAGCCCAAGCACTCGATTTGGGCACATGCCTCTTCTGGGAACCCGCAAAAATGACCCCCACCCCCGATCCCATACAGAAGGCACAAGCTGAAGCGCTCAAGGACCTTTGTTTCTCCCACGGCAAGGCAACACATGCCAGCGCAGAGCAGACAAGTACCTATAGTTTGTGTGGAACTAGTTTGTGTGGAGGTAGTTGGCAGGGTGGAGGTGTATGTCGGTGTGGGCGTGGATGTGCTTGCAGTAGTTGGGGTGGGTGTCGACTGGCCAGTAACAATCGTTGTTGTCCCCAGGGTGCTGCTGGTGGTGCTGCTGGGGGCCACTGAGGTGGTGGCGATGGTGGTGCTGGTGCTGGTGCTGGTGGGAGGCTTTGACGCTGTTGACGTGGGAGTGGTTGTTGATGGGGGTGTAGAGGACACTGTGCTGGTTGTGGACGGGGGTTGGGCCGTCGTGGTGCTGGCGGTGGTACTTGGAATACATTCGGGTCGGTTGGGGATGCAGCAGACACTGATCTGATAGTTGTAGCAGACCGGCACCACCGATGTGCCTCCTACGGCTTGATCCCTGTTGTTACAGATGAGGCCTGTGCTGACATCGCATGTCACGATCTGCCCCAAATCTTCAATGGGAACATCAGGGAATCGCTCTGCTCTGCATGAAATATTCTCCGCCTTCACGCAGACCCAGGAGGGATTGTGCTTCTGAATATTCTCAAAGGTTTCATTGTCACCGCCATTTCTGTCAGAACCGTCTGGGTAACTCACATCAATCCAGTCTGTCCATTGGCATGTACAATCTGGGGGACGACAACAGGAGCAACGATTAGAAACAGCAGGAACAGAGAAAACAGGCTGGGGAACCAGCGCACTCGCGGGTGGTGCTCTGCGCATCCAGTGCGCACAAGAGTGCCCTCGGACGCTGCTACATCCGTCAGCCAACCCAGGCAACAGCAAAGTTCTCTTATGTGGGCCGGCCTCCTGTTCCCGGCCATACAAAGCACACTAGGGCCAAACCAGGACACAGGCACTGCCGAGCCACATGTGCCTCCCCCTTGCAGCTAGGGCACAACTCCTGGATTGGTCGTCACGTGCGCAAAAAACACTCGCGTAAGGGCAACACGCGAGCTGGAGGAGGACTGAACAGGGACTCCCGCCCACTCTCTCACCTTTTTGTGCCACTCACACCACCTCACTGTCTCGGGGACAAACCGAACACCAGGGAGGCTCATGACCCCAAAGGAAGCAGGCACAGGACACGCACTGCTGCCAAAACGGTAGCTTGCTTCCCAGCAGCGCGCAGACAGCTGGAGAACAACGCTCATGGGAACGCTGGAAGAACCCGGTTGCCCGGAGCCATGCTCCGTATCAAGGGTCAGTCCGCAGTCTGAATCCTTTCCCCAGACCCTTGAGGGAACAGCTTCTAAGCTTCCTTACAGACAGCACTGCCGGTAAGTGGCGGCGATGGCCACAGAGGAAATGCAGAACAAGAAAAGGAAGAAAGTCTGCACGGCTGCACCCAAACACTGCCTGACGTGGCAGTGCCATAAAATCAAGCCCCGCTCCCATTGCACAACCTGGGTCGCGCTCAGTACGCTCTCTCCAGCTGAAGGACGGGATCCGACAGCAGCAAGAGCAAGACTTCCCGCCAGTTCAGTGTCTGCCTAAGCCGGGCAGAGGCACCTGAACAGCAAGCCTCCTCGGAGCGCTGCTGACTCAGGGAGCACAAGACCTTCTACCCAGGACCCCTGAACCCTTCTCACTTCTGAAAAAGCCAGCCCAAGCACTCGATTTGGGCACATGCCTCTTCTGGGAACCCGCAAAAATGACCCCCACCCCCGATCCCATACAGAAGGCACAAGCTGAAGCGCTCAAGGACCTTTGTTTCTCCCACGGCAAGGCAACACATGCCAGCGCAGAGCAGACAAGTACCTATAGTTTGTGTGGAGCTAGTTTGTGCGGAGGTAGTTGGCAGGGTGGAGGTGTATGTCGGTGTGGGCGTGGATGTGCTTGCAGTAGTTGGGGTGGGTGTCGACTGGCCAGTAACAATCGTTGTTGTCCCCGGGGTGCTGCTGGTGGTGCTGCTGGGGGGCACTGAGGTGGTGGCGATGGTGGTGCTGGTGCTGGTGTTGGTGGGAGGTTTTGACGCTGTTGACGTGGGAGTGGTTGTTGATGGGGGTGTAGAGGACACTGTGCTCGTTGTGGACGGGGGTTGGGCTGCTAGAAACAGCATGGACAGAGAAAACAGACACACGCAGGATGCATCAGTAGGAACATTATGCACCGAAAATAATTCACAAGTTAGGCAGCTGCCACTAACTTCCGGCTCTCATCACGCTTTTATGACTATTAAGATCTATTATCTCTAGGGCTTCCTTTCTGGTCCCAAAAAGCAGGCTCATTCCAAACCTGTACATGGTCATCGTCAACGCAATCACTTCATTTGAAAGAGACTGGGGATGTTGCTTTAGTATGCCTCTCACTAAATTGAAAATCCCTACCAATGGTTAAGATGTTTGGAGGAGTAATTCTCTGTGAGGCTTCCTATTTCTGCCTTGTTACCTAGAACACCTCTCAGTGTCATGGAATAAGAACTGAGCGGGGATGCTGTGGTCTGAGAATGAATACATTCATTGCTGGTTGTTATGTGGTTTCCCCATGGTGCAGTCACCCTGATGAAGAGGTTCACAGCGTACTAGGGGATCTCAGAAGCCAAAGACCATAGTTCCCAAGTGGAAGTCTGCAGAGACTGCCTAGATCTATAATCACAGGCAAACTTTATCAATGACAGAGGTAAAGTAGGACAATCAAGGGAAGAATTTTTGCACAGCCACAACCAGACTATGTCTAAAGTTATAGTAGTCTAAATTAAGGCCTAGTCTAATCTTGAACAATGGGTCCTTGTAGGGATTTTCTTTCCAGTGGAAGGGCAGAGCTCCCAAGACTTCCTGCCATCACAGTATCTGCTATGGCAATGACATGCCTGACAGCCCTGAAGCTGACAGCCCTTTATTTCTCCTGTTGCAAAGAAAGAGCAGAGAGAATTGGTCTGCTAAATACCTGAAGGGGGTGAAGTTATTGGGGTGGCGACTGATGGTGTGAATCCGCTTGTGATGGTTGGGGTGGGTGTGGTGGTAATTGTTGTTGGCTGTCTGGCTGTAGTTGTGATGGGTACTGTTGTGCTAGTGGTGGTTGAAGTTGCAGTTGGTGTTGAACTTGGTGTACTTGTAGTCTCACAAGGATGCCACTTACAACAATTCACCCTGATTTCATAATTATAGCAAAGTGGCCACAGAGCTAGATCTTGCTCCTCATTTTTACAGATTAGTCCATATGTAACATTACACTCTACTTTCTGGCCAATTTCCTCTAAGCTCAAATCAGGTTTATCTTTAGCCCTGCACTCAATTTTTTCAGGAGCTTCACATATTTTGTCTCCATGTTCTTTTCTTATTGCATCATACGTTTCATAGTCACCACCATCTTCTCCAGGTTTGCTAACATCAAACCATTCAGTCCAATTACAGACGAATTCAAAGCATAGAGCTGCAAGAAAAGACAGAGATTCAGCATCTGAGCTTACAGAGAACATTTTGAGAAGGTTAATTTTGTATTGTATTCCATTAAGGACTATGGCAATGCATTGCAACTTGTCATTTTTTCAAGAGAAAAGAGTTCTAAAACTAGTTTATTACAAGGTTTTTCAACAGAAAACTTCGCATCAAAATAAAATCACCAAGCTGAAGCCTTCAAATGTCTTTCTTGTGTCTATACTTATCACATTTTTGCAATTAAAAAAAATACATCTTTTTTCCTGTTTCAAAAATATTTTTCTGTAGTGGTCATCTTTAATTTCCTTTTCATAAAATATTCCTTTGACATTTTCTGACAATCCAGTTTTCTATTTTAAACTTACTTGTAGTTTCTGGAGGGCTTGTGGTGGCAACTGAAATAGAAAAGAATGAATATTTCATCATCTGTGAGCTTTAGAAAAAAGTATAATAGTAGTTTTAAATATCTTAATTACATTTTTTTGGCTGAGAATACTGAAACAATTTCTACTTTCTCAGCAGGATACCAAGATGATAACATTTTTCAGAATTAGGAAGGCACGCTGTATATTTATAATTATAAATTCTTCCATGAAACATTTTCTTCAACTCGAAGTGTTAAAAATATTTCTCAATGTCCTGTAATAAAACTATTCATAAGTATCACTCTGTGTCAACTATAAGCTCATATACTTGTACATTCTATCTTTAAAAGTATTTTAATTAAAGAAAATAATTTTTTAGGTGCACACTTCTGTTGAATATTTACCTATAGTTGTAATAGTAGGGGTAGGAATGGTAGTTGAAATGATTGTAGATGTGGTTGTAGACGGGCAAGAATAATTTCTTTGAACAACTACAGAACCATTTTCTGCACAAACATATATTATACAGCGGTCACCATCCTGTATGTTTGCCACAATTTCATCCACTTGATAACTCGTTCCATTGATGACACAAGGACACCCTGCAAGAAAGAGCTTTACTGTGCAATTTTTCTACTAACGGGTAAGGGATGAAGGCAGAATCTTTACGGACAAGTAAGAATTTCAGAGCTATAACTGGAGTTTTGATCTGATACATTGCACTGATTTATCTTAACATTTAGAAGAACATTATTACATATGTAATAAAGCCCTGCATAAAATGTTTAGAGGAACAGATGTACAAACTGGGTTTTTAAATATTTTGAGAGAAATAAAAATTGTAATTTACTATCTGACACTTTTATATACTACATGTTCTGGGAGTGCAAACTCTTGTGGTAAAATCAATTAGTTTGGATGTGGAACATAGGGACAAAGAATAAAGGAACATGAGAAAAGGTTGAACCAGAAGTACTAACAGCAAGGTTCAACAAAAGTGCTGCCCAATTTTCCTTGGTTAGAACTTGCATTTGAACTGGAAAAAAATATTCCAAAGAGACAGACAAAGCAGTTCAATGCACTTTTTTCTTTTTGTTTGTAGAAAATTACAAACTTTATTTACCTTTGATTGGTGTACACTCTATGGATCCTGAGGGGGAACAGACACTAAAAGCAAAATTTTCAAAAATTAAAATGTTGCATATGTTTTATGGCACCTGTTAGCAGACCCAAGAGCACAGAAACATAGGAATTTGTCATTTGATCTTCATTCTGGATATTTTTCTGGATATATTTTTTCCAAAATTGCCTATCACTATTTCACTCAAACTAAGTCACCACTTTCATTCTTTAAGTACAACATATTAAAACTATCATAAATGACTTTGTGTTGCAAGTTGCAATAATAACAACTGTTTTTCAGAGCAATGAAGATATAGATGTCTGTGCTATCACTAATAAGGCTCTAGGAATGAGTGGTTAGGACTCAGGTATTTCTTTCAGAGTTAGTATAGACCATTTCAGATTACAGTGATTTTGAAATCCCAGTTTTAAGTGAGAATGCAAGGCAGAGTAGCCCCATTCTTCCCAAAGCACCATGAGAATCAAGAGGTTGTTCTAGAGACATACTCGGGTTTCATGTCAGTATAACATTTATGGCACTTCAAAGAGTATATTTAATGAATTTGCTAATACACTTATTGTAACAACATGGTCAACCTGAAATGTGGATTCTTATGGGTTTGGAAAATTATGAATAAAAAGTTTAGAATCTATACATATTGTAAATACAAGCATTTTTTGAGTTTAAGTCTCAACTGTAATAAATGACATTGTTCTTCTGATTTGTATATATAAATGCTAGGATACACCAGCTCTTCAGCTGAAGTTGCATCCCATTTGCTTGATCACCCATAAACTAAGTGAGGGGCTCAGCATGCATAAATTCCTTCCTGAATTACTGCAGATGTTTTTGCATTTTTACATACCATTTTGTGCAGGTCTCTTCTGTGGGTACTTCGGTCCACGTGGGAACATAGGTTCCATTGAAGTAACACCCACATTGATCTTCAGGCACACATTCCTTTGTCTCCTCATTATAAACAGGCTTGTCCTTAGGGCATCTGGGGTAGCACCCTGTCGATGACAAGTAAAACAGCATATAGGATGAATTAAAAGTATAAAGAGTTAACTCGATGGGATACATTCTGAAGGTAAATGATTCTCACTGAATCAAGCATAGTGAAAGAAATTTAAAAATTCCAATTCAAATTAATGTTAGGACAATAAGTATTTCCAAAAGACTTATATTAAACAATTCTCATTGCTAATATTCAGGTGAGGAGGATTAAAGAGGAGTTTAGTAATGAAAACTAAGAAATCTGGTTTTTACTAGTTCAAGATATTGGGTAAACACCTAATTTATATTAGTTTCTATTGGCAGCTAGTAATTTTAAGACAGAGAAACATCCCAATTTTTCTGCAGCCATTGAAATGTGATCCCTATATCTATAATAATTTTGTGAAAAATATAGAAGTGTAGTCATTAATAAACAGGTTTTTCACTATATTTATTGCAACAGTAGACCTTGTTGATGTGCCTTTAGGAGGCCAGGTGTCTCCAGCCTAAACAGATAATTTATCTGCATTTTTCCATACCCTTGGCCAGTGACCCAAACCCCTTCTGCAAGGGATTAATTATCTGTCAATTCTTATTGCATTTTTCACGTAAGTATACTTTTAAAAAATCATTGTGTCCTGCTTCCAAATAAACACTCATGAAATCCAATTTTTAATTACATAAAATCCTCTCTGTAGTGTACTGAATTTCTAAATAGCCTATAAACTGAATTACCATATAATCAACTGCTACTTAAAAGTCACTTCATGCTACAAGAGTGTAGTAAAGGTGTCATAACAAAACTAAGTGTGCTCTGCATTTTCACTGAATATTAAAAAAAAAAATATATATATATATATAAAATTGAATATGTTATAATCTGCCTTCTAACACTTTCTAAATCTTTCTGATAATTTAAAACAATCAAAACAAAGAGTCAACTTTTTGTTTTGTTTTGAGTTTTTTTTGTTACATATTTTGGCTAGGGTTGATTTGTTTGTCTGTTGTGGTTTGGCTTTGTTTTGTTTTCTTGCCAGCAGTTCAAGGATTAAAATAGCAAAGCGAATCCCTGGGCAGTTATTTCTAATCCCTAAACTGGAGATAACTGCTTCCAGTCCAAACCAAAAAGACTGTGTGGCCAAAAATATGACTGCTTTCTCCAACTTTAGCATGTAGTAAAACAGAAGACATTGGTAAAGTTATTCAAATTCTTCGATAGTTGCAGTCCCCATAACATGCAGTTCCTTTTCAGTTACCAAGTACAAGGACTTTCACGTACTAATAGCATATCTCTACATACTTTGAGGTTTAAAATGGCATTTAAATGGATTATGCCTTCTCAAAGTGGGATGGCATATGAAATAACCTGTTTTAGCCTCACATCTTGGTCTTAAAGACTAAATAAAAACTACAAACGAAATACAATTAAAATGGTGTAGGCTGCAGTGGCCCTCTGACAACATTTTGTGGTGTCTGTTAAGAATCCAATATGCAGCAGGATCAGTGTGTCTGATATTAAAGATATTTTCTATTCTAAAATGCTGCTGTAAGGATTCTGCACTTTAATTTAATGAATTCAAGATGGATATGATACATAAAGAATGATAAGGTTAAAAAACCCCAATGAACATTAACTTGCTTCTTTACCATGTAAAAGGTTTTCCTTTTCTCTTGAAATGCCCTTAGGATTGGATGCAAAGTAAAAATGGTGTAGTAATCTTGCACATTTCAGGATATTACCCAAGCAGAGACCTAGTTTTATGTGTGACAGCAATGTATCTATAATTACATTATAAGAAACATCTATGTAAGACGGGAGACAATTTCAACATAGTAGACTTAGGAACATCTTGTCAAGCTGACTGACTATTCCATATTCATTAAACGATATCTGGACAAAGTTCTATGAAATGAAACACAAAATTGCCAGGGAATTTATTACCTTCCAGGTATGGTACTGAAAAGTTGGTGCTGACATTATTAATCATGCTGCAGGTTGTGATTTTACTGCCACAAGGTTCGTAGTGCCATTCACACTCATTACGAGGGTTGTAGTAGTCACAAAATATTGCTGATGAGAAAAAAAATAAAGAGAAGATGATTAAAAACATGGTTGCCAGAATGCAGCTCTGGTCAGGTCTTCAAAGGTACAAACTAAATGAACCCACATATTAAGCCCACGAAATTTCTCTTCAGGTATATGACCTGGACTTTTGGTATTGATTTTACTTGAAAATGAAAGGTAAATTTTTGAGAGTATTTTTCTTCCCTAGTTACTAGCAAACTCCTAAAACTTGTAGTATATTCAAAATAGTTCTATCTTGCTTTATCACGTGGGCTGAGAGTCACCTCCAGCAGGCCAAGGACAAGCACATGAGGTATTATGGATACAACTTAAAACAGAATTCAGCTTAGATTACTATGGAGAGAGGAAGGAGCTTTTATAAACATCAGAGTTGACTATAACTTATAACTTCTGTTTCACTGACTTCTTACACTTAAAAACTACAGCTAGCTTTAATTTTGAGTCAGAACAAATTTTTTAAATTAAAAAAAAAAACATTTCTGCTACTTAGAATCTCACATTATTGTTTTGAGCAATTTCGGGGGAAACACTAATTTAAATATTATTTTACATTATTTTATGACATACTGGTATGAGTATTAGTACAACTAATGGACACATTATACTCAATACTGATTAGGTTAATCTACACAGGAGTATTTTTCTATACTTTTGCTAAAATCAAAATCTGAACAATTTGAACAGAAGAGAGAAGATAACAGGAGTTACAGTTCACCAATGATCAAGCAAAATGGAAGGATGACTTGAAACTCAGCTAGGGGAAAGGGAAGAGGGAAAAGGGAAGAGGGAAAAGGGAAAGGAGGGGAAGAAAGGGAAAGGATGAGAAGAAAGGGAAAGGATGAGAAGAAAGGGAAAGGGAAAAGGGAAAAGGGGAAAGGGAAAAGGGAAAAGGGAAAAGGGGAAAGGGAAGACGAAAGCGAAAGGGAAAGGGAAAACCTAGGTTGAATAAATATAATTAAAATATACAAATTTACGAGTTCTGTTTGTTCCCTGGTATGTTGTGAAAATAAATTGCCTTGTATAGCCAACATGACCTCGCAGTGATATTATTAATGATTGATTTGACAGGCTTTCTGACAGCAGTCAGAAATATACAGTTGTGTTTTACTGTTACTCACGGCATATATCAGGAGTTCTCCAGAAAACACAGGCCTGAGCCTTGGTACATTCTTGAGCATACGCAGCAACTGCAGAACAGAAGCACTCACAATCTCCACCACTGTCACAAGAGCAGGCATCATGAACACAAGCTTCATAGAAAGGAAGCGGGTCTACCTGTTGGGGAAAGAAATGGTGCCACTGTTCATCTACAATTTAGTTTTCAAACTAGTAAGATTGAGAGATCTCTCGAGATATGAGCTGGGTGGAAATAAGACTGTTTCTAAGAATTGCCACATCTCAAACAACCATTATAGGCTTGAAGCTGCTTAATCTCTTTTGGATAGTAACAGACTTTAAGTAATACAGCACCTTCATAATTTTCTATGAGCGAAAAAAACAAGAGCCCTTGATAAGTGCCCACATTTCCTAACAGAGTTTCATTTCTCTGTTCCCAAAACGAAGTTGTATTGATGCCAATGAAGTCTTATCTTCCATCGAGCTCTGCCAACCAAGTAGTGAGCAACGTCAGAAAGACTGCACTTCACACCAAATATGAAGCAGAGAATTTTGTGCTTGCCAGTTTTTGGAATTTATCCAAAGACACTTTAACAAAACATTTCATTTTTTTGCCTGGGACTGCGAGAGGAGAAACTTAGACTGGATTTTAGCTGCTGGAGGAATCAACATAGAGACATCTAATAAGTTAATTAGATTAATAATTCTTACTGGCTTTCCCACTGTGAATTAAGAACAAACTGTTATTAATATTACCATACTTTGGTAAAGAGAGAAGAAACAGAGAGAAGCACGCTCTGTGCACTGTGCTCTGGAAGCTGTGAGACTGACATTGTGTGCGCTATGAGAATTTGGAGGCAGAATACTAGCAGCTAAGCATGTCTAAACTGTGCGATGCCAACAGTTTACAAGAAGATCCCTTCTGTGGGTTGAATATTACAAGGAGTGGCATTATCTTCAACAGCCATCTTTCAAGTACAGTATGGGTTTCTGTCAGAAGATGGGTCTGATCATCACAAGGCCTTTCAGAACTTAGAGTATTGAGAGTGTCTCAACAAGAGATGGTGCAACTGCAGCACAGAGATGTTGAGGCTAAATTTATGAAGCTAACTTGCACAGTAGTAGCAGTGAAACTGTGGTGATGAAGAAGGGCTTGTACAGCTGTGGGGCACCACTACTGACACAGTCCCATTGCCACAGATACTCAGACTACTTTGATTAAGGCTCTCTGAAATGTACTGACACCTGCAACTGTATAGACTTACTTGAAGATCACTCTACTTCACCATCTTTTCATTCATTTCTGATGATCTCTCTGCTCTGTGGCAACAGAAATGCACTGTGCTGTCCCATCACTTCCCTCTACAAACCTTGGAATGACAAATTTCAAAGACTTCACTTCGGATGATGCTGCATTCTTTCTCTGCCCATGACTTCCGATGTGGTTTCACATCACAGGGCTTAATCTCTTCTGTGACATCTGGACACATGGAAGACTGTTTCCAGGAATTCCCAAATGTCAGAGCATTGGTGTCCTGCAGCCCACTCCTTGTTGTAAAGTCATTGTTAGATTTGTCATCGAAGTTGCCACACAAGCCACACACTTTGCCCTGGAAAAGGAAATTAATGTATCCCCAGCTTTTAAACGTACCATGGAAGTGAGAAACAGACTCTAGTGAAGCAAGAGCAAAACATTGACATTAAAAAGGATGACTGCCTCTCCCTGTAAATGATGTATTTTCATCTTTACTTCCACATAATTTGTACAGAAATTAAACCCTTATTTGTCTGTGTACTCAGCAAACTACTCAGCTGATGTGTCTTCTCTGCTTGAAGCCAATTATATCCTGTGCATTTCCATGTCTCTGTGGTTCTTCGTCCAACTTATAACACTAAACAGTGGCTAAGCCTCTTTCAGCTGAGAAGAATTAATTAATTTTCCATTTTTCCTCAATTTATCATAACCTAGCTATTAATACAAGCCTGAAGGAATTTCATTCTGCTCAAAACCGGTTTTATTAAAAGCTTCTAATATAATGAGCACCATTTCTTCTGGGGGGAGGCAAGGGGGAGGGGCAGGGAAGGAGGGAAGAAGAGACTTATAATTTAGTCACTCACCTACAATAGTATATTTTTCATGGTGCTATTTAAGGTACCTTAACCCCCTCAAGCAACAGTATATCCCTGTTTATAGAACCCTGCACGTCCTCATTCAGTCTGATGAATTCAGTACTCTATAATTCAGCATGCTGATTTTCAGAAATGGAAACTAACATCTCCATAGGTTGTACAGGGAGTTTGATCTTGACTCAGGGCTGAGATTCCATGCTAGTTTCCAAGTGTATGTACAGTCAGTTCATATCCCCTAAATTATTTTGGATGCTTGGCTCTTAATATTCACAAACTTGGAATGCCTTAGATATTTAGCTTCATTGCAGTCATATGCTATGCATTCCCTGCAATGCATTTTGATGGACTGTAAGAAACTCCAGTAACACCTTTGCAAGGTGTGATAGTAATAATGCACACTTATCATCAATATGAAGACAATACAGGAGTTAAATATGGAGTCAGAATAAAAGAACATTTATGTTTCCTTAGCTCATTTATCTATGTATACTGCTACTTCAGAAAAAGACAGACAGGTCCTAACTTTGTAATCAGGGGTCAGCTTGATGAAAACAGTAGTCTTCTTATCCCAGACAAGCATCACACCATTGCTGGCCTCAATAACAAGGTAGAGGCCTACTGTCCTGTTCCAATAATGCACATCATCACCAACATCTCGCTGAATTTCTTTATAATCTTTGTCCTCTAATTTCAGTTCTGTTTTCTGAAAGGTAAAAAGAAAAATATAATAACTTTTATGAAGAGATAAAATATTAGACACTAGTAACAATAAAACTCATTCTGAAATCAATAGTTCAAAGTCTGGGATGACTTTTCAAGTTAACAGAAAGTTGCGTGGAAGCTTTGTTTGAGACAGTTTTCAGTACCTAAGAATCCACACCTGTACATATTAATTTGATGGGTCCTCTAACATTTACTTTTTATAGCTGCTTTTCGGGATATGGCTTTGGAGCATTACTTTTTAAAAAAATACTTAGATACAGGTATATACACACTGACTATCATTACTCACCCCTAGAAACATTTTAATAGCCTTTGAGCAGGTGACTCCTGTAGTTCCACAAGGGACGTTCTCTGTGATGATACTGAATGACCCACCAGAATTTTTGTCACCACAGAAATCCTATTCAAAAAAAGAAGAAAAAATGAGCAAAAGAAAATTAGATAGAATATTTAAATTTTAGTTAGAACTATTCATAATTTCAATCCTTTAAATCTCCACAATGTATAAATTGATACTGATGCTTCATATTTGAAGTACATACATATATTTTTGAGATGCATGAACATGTACATATACACCTTTGCATACATATAAACAGTTAACACAGTCTCATGTGCGGCAAAACCTGGGAAACAAGCAGGATAATAAAACAAAATCAGGAATATATCTTTAAACATAAATATTTTTGTTTTAAGCTTTGAATATAAATATCTTTGTAAGCTTAGAATTTTGGTTTATTTAACTGCTGATAGTGAGCTGTTAGGTCCCACTGGAAAATAGCTGTTACATACGATTCACAACCACAGCATAGAAAAACAAAACAAAATAAGAACATTCACATGGCTTGCCTGTTCTGAAAATACAGAATTTATCTTGACAGAATGTGTAAACACCTCGGTAACAGTAATGGCTGGCAATATGGAATGTCAAAACCAAAGAAGGAAACAGATCTTCAAAGCAATTTGATGCCATTTCAGCCCTACTGATGAACATTACCTGAGTAGCCACATATTCACAACTCCCATCAAAGTCATAGAATTTTCCATCAAAGGTGATATAATGGCCACTTCCATATATCGTACAAGTCCCATAGCACACCTCTTCAGTGCAGGTCCAAAGCCCTGTTTTGCAGGTACTAGAAGAGAGCAGAAGAGTTGAAGTTTCAGATCTCACCAAAAGTGTTGTTTGGAAAGCTGCAGAACAAACTGAACAGTTACCTGATACAACATGATAATGTGTACAATACCCGTTTTGATGTTACAGAGTGTCTTAACCTCAATAGTTTAGCTTAGTTTTAAACGTATAACATGATTTTTAATTCTGACCAGCTACATGTTTTAGATCTGATAGCATCTATATCTAAAAAATTACTGCACTTTCCCAATAAGAGGTGTTTTCTGAAAACAGATATAGCTATTACCCCAATATTTTCAGCACAATCTCTATTTCCTCAAACAGCAAAAAGTATGCCTGAAAATTAAGGTTTATACATGCAACCATAGCAACCACTGTAGTACATAAGCCTAGACAGGACTATAAGTTTACTGCACAGAATATATTCTAGAAGAGAGTACAAAATTATAATTTACCAGGTGTTGCAGCCCACTGTTATCGTCTGTCCAGAAGAATACCACAGGTTATGATGAATGCACGGGCAGTCCTTCTGCTCAACACAGCCCCCTCTGCCATCATCAAATAGACCTTCAGGACACACACAGCCTGAGACACACTCTGCCTGGAACTGAGAAATATAAGGAGAAATAACTGTTACTTTATGAAAAAGCACTGCATTTTTCTTCTGCTTCTTCAAAAGCACTCCAGTAAAAGCTGCATTTATAACGAAACAGCCTAATACATTAGTTTCATAAGGTTTTTCTTTCTAAGTTTCTAATGCTTTTCTTTTTTGATTGTCTAAGAACACTAATACAAATCATATTTCAGTTGAAAAGTGCTACTCTACTGAAGACACAATAAAAAGGAGAGGAGAATAATCATGAAATTGGCAGCAGAGTAAAAGAAAATGAACTGTTTGTTACTACTGTGTTTTCTGTGTTGGACTGTGTAATTTAAAGAACACAGAATAAAGGAAACATGACATAGAGAAAAACTGAATACATACCTGAGCAGTTTCAGGAGTATGACAGCTAAGTTGTACAGGTGTTTGCGAAGTCCACTTAAGGGCTCCGTCACAATCAAAGTAGGTCTTGTTAGAAGAACATTCTCTTGAACCTGCAAGGTATGTTTTTGCTTGACGTGAATCAAGGAAAGCGAAAATAAATGTGTGTGAAAGGTGGTAGTTACTGAGACAGAAATCTTGGGGTATGTGTATCCTTATGAAAAAAAAAAAAAAAAAAAAAAGAGGCAACAAAGTGAAAATGCACAACTGTTTTGCAGAAAGGGAATAACCAAACACACAAGACAAATAAGTGGAGAATACAAATGGAAAGTGCAGGTTTGGGTTTTAAGGTTGGGTTATGTTTTTTATTTTATTTTACTTTAAAGAATAGCACTTACTTTCCATTCTTAATTTCACTGAAGTACACTGGATCTTTGCATTTCGGCAGACACTAGGAAAGAAGTGAAATAAGACAGAAATTCAAAAAAAAAAAAGTAAACTCAGAGTCTTCAGCTTAAATCTCAGGATTTGTTTATTTACATCTGAGAGCATTTATCAGAGACATCCTGCATAATACTGATATTTCAACTCTACTGAAGCACAGTTATGAATTTTCACTTGGAAAAAAAGCGTAGCAAGATCTGCAGCATAATGCACAGAAAGGTCGTATTTTAAGGAATGACAGATGTTCTATTAATCTTTAATACTGTGCTTTTTGATGACTCAGGGGACAGATAGTAATGATAATATAAATCAAAGCCTTCATTTGGATATATAGTGTATTTTGATGCCTGTTCAACTCATACACCGCAAATTTGTTGACCTGCATGCTTCTTCTGCCACATGAGAAATGGAAGTACTCTACAGTTTGCACTGATGATTCATGTAGCAAGCTGTTGTCAGAGTTCATGGTAAAAAAAATGAGAATCATGAAAGTTGCCTTCAAAAGCCTGTGCTACAGTAAATACATATTAAGGGATGCTACAGTAAATATATATTAAGGGGAAGACAGAAGCAGAGAAGGAAACAACAAGAAAACAATAGCTGGACTTTTATCTTCCATTTACCTCTCTGCTCAGCAAAGTCCTATTAACTGTGTGTCTTCAGAGTAACATTTATCTGTGAAGTAGCTTACACTTAATATGGAATTTTTGAAAGCACGTTTATCTCCACAAACAAGAAACCACAGTAAAACATACCAGCGTTCTCCATCTTTTGTAACATATTCCCCTGGTTCCAGGTATGATCCCTTATAATAACATGGGCACTTGGAGATGGGCACACAGGTATCCTGATTATCCAGGTATGTATTATATGGGCAGCCACAGCCATCCACAGGAGCAAAGTCTTGCAAACAATGCTTTTCACCATCAGCAAGAGAACGACAGGTTTGCTGGCACATTGTAAGATTGTAAAGGAAAATCTGATTTCCTGAGCAGGCAGATACTTCACTAGCTGGAGGGAAAATAAGCAAACTGATAAATAAGAGATGAAGGACAGATAATTTAACCTTGATGCTTCTGTTTTAATTTCTTTGGCTATGCAGCATGTAATGGTAAAAGTACTCCCTTATATTTTATTAAAGTAAAAAAAATATGTCACAAGTAATGCTAACCTAACTTTAAAAGTTGAAGGCTTCTTTTAACTGCTGCTAATACTTACTATTTTCACACCCATATTTGTTTCACATACTGATAATCAGAGACAGAACACAATATAGTATATTCCTAGTCTCAGCAATACTATACTGTTGATGAAAAACAAGAACAATGATAAACAAAGACACTGATAAGCGAAGATAATGTAAAAGCCATGGTGGCTGGGATTCCATTAATCTAAGACAGAAACAGTATTATTATTTCAACTGAGGAAAGAAGGTGACAGTGAAAAATATTGCATTCTACTTTTAAATATGTCATGAACAAATGACAGCTAAAAACTACAGCATGAATTAGTAAACATCATAATCATTGTCTCTTTTACATCCATTAGACATTTCTAAAATACTCCAAATCTCTTAATATTGAGATAACTGACAAATTCCAAGAGAACATGCTTACTTCTGGTGGCAAATTGATTCCACAGGGATTACAATTCCACTACTTACTACAGACACTTTGTCTCCAGCCTCCCAGTATGACCCCTTTGAAAGCACAGGCTCTTGAGTAAGAGGACAGGGCAGCACACAAGCATTCTTCACTGTCTTCACAGAGGCAAGTGTCATATTTGCATTTCTGAAAAAAGAACAAGAGGGTCAGTGAGCTCACCAGAAATCAATGAGCAATTGCAACTCAGTTACTATGAAATATCCTGTGTCCTTTTTCTGACAATGTTTTTATTAATTCCCACAATCAGAGAACAGTGGAAGGAATGGACTGCTTTCCTTTCATTAAAGTATTTTGTTACCATTCTTTCTTAATTGTAACTTAGAAATTAAAAGATCCATAAAAATTAAAAATCATAATCGCAGAATCACAGAATGCTAGTGATTGGAAGGGACCTCTGAAGATCATCTAGTCCAATCCCCCCACCGGAGCAGGAACACCTAGATGAGGTTACACAGGAAAGTGTCCAGGTGGATTTTGAATCTTTAAATATTAACCAGATCTATTAGGATCTTCAAAAAAAATTGAGCTTAGACTGAGGTCTAGGTATGAACAAAGACTTCAGAATTTCTTCTTTTTCCTCAGGTAAGTCTCACCACTATGTGATGAGCACAGGGGAAAAAGAAACCATGCAGATTTGGGCATGAAAATGATTTAGTGTTACATTCAAACCAATACAGGAAACTTAATAAATAGTTACATTATTTTTTTTTTCTGGCTTAATAGCAACTAATGTGTAAGAAGGGTATACTTAAACTTTCTGTGCACACCCTTCGAGTTCAAAAATCCAATCCAACAAAAGTGTACATTAAATACAAAACACAAGAAACCAGAAGAAAAAGTTTATCTTTCTCTTAAGCAGCACTCCATAAGAATCTCATCATAGAAGACACTTTGGATGCACGCTATGCTGCCTCAGTTAATCACTGCAGAAACTTCAGCAGCTCTTAGGGGCAAGCTACTCAGTAATGTCTCAAATGTTCGAACAATTATAAATATCTACAGTCATTCAGATGAAATAAAGCAGTACTAAAAAGAGTGCAAAATTACAATACCTTATAGTATTCTGATGGATCAACAATTGAGTGACATCTTGCAAAAGGACCCTCTGAATTTTTCAGCAAAGAACACCAATGCTCAGCATAATTTGCTAAAAAAAAAAAAAAAAATTAAAAAGGAGAAAAATTAAATTATATCATTACATTCACTACATTCACTTATCTGGCTTTTGCCTTGTCTAGTTATGTTGTCACATAAACACAATGCAAAAGTATGAACTGTGTGCACTTTCAGGAATGGAGAAAGTACATACAATCACTGTACATATGTTTCTATTCTATGATTCAGTTACCTAGCAGGAGACAGACAATCATAAAATCAAAAATCGTATCTTACTGCAGCAATTTCTCTACATGGAATTGTGACAACCCTTTCAATTTGGGGACCATAAAGCTAAGTTAAACACAGCGATAAATAATACAAAGAAATACAAGCTGCCCTTGCAGATAACATAAATTAATCATCTAGCTTCCCTATCTTCCAGCTCAGGATTCTTCTGCAATTACCCTCTAAATTGTGTCTTCTATTTGATGGGATATCAGTTCTGGTATGTATAGATACTTGCAGAAATTAATTATTAATTTGGCAGTGCTCTAAAAATCTTCAGTGCCACACTACAACCCTTACATGCCTGTTACAGTAATATACCACAAATGCTGCTCCCTCTGGCAGAAGTCAACCATCTGTTGGTGGTGTGCTTACCGCTTTCAATGCTGAGACTGCAGGGGTCTTCCAGCTTTTCTACCTGGTCTGTACAGGTAGTCTGCGCTTTCCATGTGTTAGCAAAGGCAGATCCTGTAGCTTCTACCAGCCCACTGGTTGTTTTAAAGTCATCACCTTCCATTCCATTAAAGTTTCCACAAAGTCCTGTTGAACAAGAAAATAAATATTTTACCTAATTATTACTCATTGTCATTCTAAATTGTCAAAGGGAAAGTGAGAACTGATCACAAACATTTGAACCAGAAGTTCATATAGCTGATTATTGTACCTCAATATTAATGCAAGCTACAAGTACTGAAGATTTAGGAGCCCTATTTTAAATCTTTAACCTCTTGAGAAGAATAGTCTTCATGAAGATATCTTTGCCTCATGAGATCACCTCCCTAACCTGTATTTTTATGCACCAAAAGCCTAGTTTTGTGGATAGTTAAAAATTAGTTGAATACTAAAGTAAGGAAGATTTTAAGAAACATTCATGTACTGGCACCAGACTGATAGGTCACTTCAATATGAAATAATAAAAAAACATTTCTAGTTTGCTTGAGTAAATTCTCTTCCAATGCTTTGGTCTCTGCATTTAGCTTCCTCCTCTTGAATCAATAAATAGCACAAAATATCACCTATGTAAAGAATACATGACCCTTCAGCTGTGGAACAGTGTGGCTGGGCCTCCCACTTGAATAGACACTTGCCTTGAAGTTTTCCTTGGACTGACTGATCCACAGTCACATACAGCTGCATGACTGGAAACAACTGGATCTGCAGCTGAAGCCCCGAAGAAGTTTGTACAATAAGGTAGTAGGAAGAAGGTTGGAATACTGAGAAGCTGGCTGAAAAACAAAACATTATTTGTGCAGTAAACACACACATAGGCTGCTGAAAGAAACACTTATTAGCTTCTAAGGTATCACCTGCCATGAAAACTCTGAGATCAGGATCAATTTAATCAATTTTTTCCTCTAATAATCACCGTCCAACTAGATACAATTCAGATTTTCTGCAATACAGCTTCAGCAGTAACTCAGTAATGCTAAGCAATCTGAAGAGCAAGAGATTTTCTGATAAAGTATTACCCAGCACTGTTGCATACAGTAAGTAATAGGTGTGGCTCTACAAGCCAATATATAGCTGAATTCTACTAATAATTAAAAGTTAGATGTTTATACATAAGTCAATCCAGCCATTAAAGAAAAATCAGCAGAACTGACATAGGAAATCAGCATAGCGGAGGAACCTGGCTTCAATATCTCAAGTTGGAAAGGACTCATAAGGATCATCAAGTTCTACTCCCTGCTCTTCGCAGGACTACCTAACACTGCATCACGTGACTAAGAGCGATGTCCAGACACTCCTTGAACTCTGACAGGCTCGGAGCTGTGACCACTTCCCTGGGAGCCTTGTTCCAGTGACCAACCACTCTCACAGTGAAGAGCCTTTTCCTAAGGTCCAATCTGAACTTCCCCTGAGATAGCTTCATTCCATTTCCCCATGTCCTATTGTTGGTCACCAGAGAGAGGAGATCAGCACATCTCCCTCCACTGCCCCTCTTGAGGGAGCTGTGGACTGTGATGAGATTACCCCTCAGCCTTCTCTTCTCTAAGCTGAAAAAATAAAGTGACCTCAGCTGCTTCTCATCAGTCTTGCCCTCAAGACCTTTCACCATCATGATTGCCTTCCTCTGGACACAATCTAATAGTTTGATGTCCCTCTTATATTAAAGACCCCAAAACTGCACACAGTACTTGAGGTGGGGCCACACCAGTGAATCAGTTCCCTAGACCAGCTAGCTATGTTGTGCTTGGTGCACCCCTGGACAGCTTGGGCCTTTTTGGCTGCCAGGGCACATTGTTAACACATTTTCAATTTACCATCAACCTAAACCCCCAGATCTCTTTCCATAAGGCTACTCTCCAGCCCCTTGTCCCCCAGTTTATATGTATAACCAGGATTACCCTGTCCCAGGTGCAGAATCCTGAATTTGCTTTAGTTAAATTTAATATAGTTGGTGATTTCCCAGCTTTCTAGTCTATGCAGATCTCTTTGTAAGGACTCCCTACCCTCAAGGCAGCCCACAGCTCCTCCTCATTCAGTATCATCAACAAAATTAGTTAAGGTACATTCAACTCCTGTATCCAGACCGTAAAAACATTAAAGAGCACTGGCCCTAAAATTGAGTCATGGGGAACTCCACTGGTGGCTGCCCACCAGTCTGATGTAACCCCATTTACTATAGCTCTTTAAGCCACTTGTTCACCCAAGATCTTATTTAAGGACTTGTCTAGCTGTGCTGAATATTTTGTCCAGAAAGATACTGTGAGAGACAGTATCAAAATCTTTGCTATAATAAAATTTAAAAAAACCCTACTGGCCAATTAATTTCTTATAGCAAATCTATTATCATATGCTCTATTTATATATTTAATCTACTTAATAGTCTATTTTATTGCCTAAAACACTTTAATTTCTCTAATCTTTCAGCTACATACTGTTATTATTCTTACACAAGCATCCATGAACAAATCATTGCGTGAATACTTGTCCTTTCAGATAAATAATTACTTCCTTGAAAGTAACTTTCCATCTGCAGGTAGGCCAGTTGTGGTGGATGCACTTGACAGCCCCTCCCCCACCCCAGTCAAACCAGCAGCAGTTTGGTCCAGGCTCCAAAGGAGGTAAAAGCCTAAGCTGCAGATGGGTCAAGAACTCCTTTTAGGAAAACCACAAGGAAGCAGAACATCACACTGAACACTGATAGGTTGTGGATGCGGGGACTCTGCACATTTTTCCCACTGTATGCAATTTGACTATGAGTCAACCACTTTATTCTATAAATATTACAGCCTGGATGAGCCTACCTTGAGCTCTTTCTGCTGAATAAGCTGACTAAATGGCAATGATCTTTCACTGCTCACAGATCACTGGATGAGCTCAATTTAAGTTTCATATCAGTCATTTAGCTTAAGTAAATGTGTACTGAACTGAATGAGCCACCTAGAATTAAATGGTTGTGTGATTTTTAATATACTGTCTGCTTCATATTACTTAGTAAGCTGATTGTTCTGAAATCTTCAGCTGTATGCTGTCAAGTTCTGCTTATGTTTACCAAACTCGTATCTATTTCACGTAAACAAAAAGTGCTACACTGAACATCTGTGAGATAAGGTCTGGTTCACACTTTGCTGGGAAGAACAGAATTGACCACGGAGAAAATTACTTCAAGGCTAATGAAAAGACATTACGAACATCCACAAGATAGGGCCTGTTCTGCACTTTGCTGGGAAGAAAAGGTTTCATTCAAACAAAACAACACCTTCAAAGCTCATGAACTATAAACAATATCTACAGCTAGACAAAACAAAGGCCCATCTGAGATCAAAGACAAGAATCCAGTGAGAAGCAAGAAGACCTCAGACTCAAATATTGCTATTGAATCATGGTGTGAGGGGTGGGTCAATACTCTGTAAGGATATAAGAATCCAGGGATTTCTATATACATGGCTGGGACCTCTGTGAAGGCACCCAGCTAAAACCAACCCTTCTGCTATACTACTCCATTAAATTATTTATTCCTATGAGCCCTGATTCCTAGGACCCAGACTTCGGAGCAACCTGACACCAGGCCCCTGGAGGGGAGTTAGGCAGGTTGAGATGCAGAATAATGACACTTCAAAATCCTAGCTGAGTGATATAAAGAATTGGGTGTGCACATATACCCTTTGGCCATAAATACATACAATCCCTTACCTTTTTTCCCTTACCCTCCATGTCTCTTAGACTTAAACTGTTGATCAAGCCTGCGGCTAAGTTTGGGTCCAGCCACACCTAGGCTCCTCTCTAAGAAGGAATTTAGAATGCAAGGGGGTCCATTCTGAACCTTGTGACTCAATGGAAGGGTCTCCCTTTACCCTTTCACATCTCCTGTCCCCATAGAAATCACTCTAAA
Source organism: Patagioenas fasciata (assembly GCF_037038585.1). Classification (NCBI taxonomy): domain Eukaryota; kingdom Metazoa; phylum Chordata; class Aves; order Columbiformes; family Columbidae; genus Patagioenas; species Patagioenas fasciata. The sequence continues at coordinate 18,204,499 of NC_092524.1, forward strand.
GCAAGTCTCACCTGATTCTGCTTGGCATATTTCCTCCACACAGCAAGTAATAGAGTGAACCTTGCCATCATGCTGTGAAGTTCCACTTTTCTTTGAGTGATCTGAACATTGTTCTTTGGCAAGGAGGACCCTAAATCACGCATGCATGACACCCGTAAATAAGAAGCAACACATCCTGTGCTAGCGTGCTGCCTGAACATATAAAAAAAAGAGTGATAAAGTTCTACATTCCATTCAAAAGTTTCTCCTTAGTAGCGAATTTCCACCAGATGTTAGGCTCCTAAATTATGTGACCTGAGTCAGCCTCTGAAAGTGCCTGTCTATATTTACTGATTATATAAAATGATGCTGATGTCTCAAGTGAGCTGGGAAGATGAGAGGGTGCTACACAGCAAATCCTGTTTTCCTGCCATGGTTGACCAGAAAATGCAGCAGTTAATTTCCGCAGGAAATTTCCCACAGGAAAAAAAAAAAAAAATTGGGAAGAAGTTGGAAGTTGGATGGGGCAGACATATCTGAGCCTCATCATGACTGAGAGCCAGGACATGACCACAGCATGTAGCCAGACTTTGAAAGTGCTAAATAGCCATTTTTATAGGCAGGTTAAGTTATCTGCTTTAAATTTAAGCCAGAACAATTCTTCTTTCCCAAGATACTTGTCAAAGTATGTTCAAGATGTATGAAAAATGTCCAGGGACATTTTTCCCAATTATCCACTGCATACAGAGTCTGTCTGCCCATGTAATTCTCAGTGACAACTGTTCAATCATATTTATCCCAAAGTTGTTCCAAAATTCGAACAAATTTCCTGTGCTTCTCTTCTGCTTTTATCCTTGAAAAAATACACTCCCACATGAGAATTCAGGTGTGTGACACATGACACATAACTCTATGTCCCTTACCTGACACATGAGGCACATTCACTGTCATGTCATTCAGTAACACACTGCCATCTGATCTGAAAACCACCACCTGTAACATAGTAAATAGAATCAATGAGGTTCCAGGTACTGAGAGGAAAAGGAACTAACAGAAAATAAAAATTAAAAAAAAAAAAAAGGGGGAGAAAGTTTGTAGATTTAGGTTGTGACTAAAACTTAAAATCTTTGAAAGGAGGAATCTGTCTGAAAATTGAATGTGACAGTTGACCTGCAGGATACCAGTAAGTATTGGTCTTACTATCCAGTGTTTCAACTACACCTGACTACAACAATTAATAGCAGTAACAAAATGCAAAGCTTGTTTATATTTGGCACCTTGGTTTCAGCAAGTAAAAAAAAAATTTGGAGCTTCAGGTTCTAGAGCAAGTTCCTATTCCCTACAAAAGCATGTGCCCCAGCTTCAGTGTAATGCTTTAGTATTATTCTGGAATGGAAAGAAAGCAGTTTGTTAAACTACCTCATAAAACATTGTTCTGTACATACAGAAACATAAAATGACACATTTCTGATTTGATTTGATTTTGTTCTAGTCATACTGGCTAGGTCATGGAAGACCAGAAACACAGGAGGAAAATCATGTCTACATGTATGTAAAATTACGTATAAATACAGTATAGATATTCCTATAACCAAACAGAATACTGAAGTGGATGAAAATATAAACACTTATGAGGGTTGGATTGTACTAAGAGTCAAAGATAGGATGAAAAAGACTCAATTAGATCTATAAAATTATATCTGAATAAAGTAAAATACTGTGAGATGAGAAAGAATGGTACTCTTACTTCCAGGCTGCTTGGAATACAGTGAGGATAATCATATAGCACAGAATAGAAAAGGGAAGAGAGGAGAACATCAGCTTATTTGAACTTCATCTTTTGTTCAGTTTAGATCAGCGGTAGGAGTAGATACATTTACATAGTTCTAAAATTACATTTGGCTCTTTGAAGGCAATCAGGAGGCTGATGTGGCCCCCAGTAAAAATGAGTTTAACACCCCTGGTTTAGATCTGTTTTAAGTTGACAAGGCAGGAGCCTGAGCTGTTTTTCAGCCTGAAATGCCTTATACATCCACCCACAATAGCAGTTCCAGAAGAACTAGTTATTGCTCCACAGTAAGGGAAATATGCTAATTTTCAACATATCTAGCAGAACCCACGGAACACTTACATTTCTTTTCTGGTCTGCTAGCAGCACAACAGTCTTCAAACAGGTCTGCCTGTCTGTGGAGCCACAGGGACCCAGTTCTGCCAGGAGAACATGGCTATCATTTACAGTACTCTACAATTACAGGGAAATAAATGTCCATTAGTCAAATTAAAAATCTCAAAATATGACTTCCAAAACAAAGACTAAAGTCATCAGTTACAATAACAAGTACTGTAGAACTTAGCTATTAAGACCACCATTCCAGCACTGGCTTTGGAAGCTGAACCATCTTTCAGAAAAACTCAGCAGTATGGTTTCTAGCTCAACAAGATCTTTGTCATTCTCTAGAAGAACAGGCACTGGATGTTTTATGGACAGATGAATGAAATAGATCTCAAGTTCCTTTCCCTAGCTGATTTTGTCATTCAGACACAGAAACAGCTATTACAGATCTGGCTGAGAGCTTCTAATCCTGAGAACTGCCAATTTTTGCAGTCTACCTATCCATGCAGCCAGAGGGATCCTTTGATTTCTTATACATGAAGAACTCCATTGGACAATGACAGCATACATAGTCTACTATCAGCCTAAGTTAACCACCCATTGCAGTAAGTGCTCAAATCTGCCCTAGGGCTATTACAGCCCATCCTGAATTTTCCAGTACAGTTTTTAGCACTTCGGCTTCCCTCACCCCATAGAAATGGAATAAAACAACAATTCATAGCTGTTACATATTAGTGCACAGACACTCTACAAGAGAAAAGCCCTACAGAACACAGTACCTTGGCCAACACATAGTAACAGTCTCCATGAAAGGTGTATTTCTTCCCATCAAAGGTAGTAATATGGGAACCTCCTTCCACTGAACATGTGCCTGGACAGGGTAAATCTTTACATGTCCATCTGCCTGAATCACAGGTGCTATAAACAGACAAATAATTTTTTAAAATGCCTGTAGATACTATAGGAGCTGAGAGCACTGAAAGCATCTGTATACCTAGCAAAGAGCAAGATATCCTCAGATGTTTTAAAACTGTACCTTTGAGCATTTCCTTAAGATTTCTCCTCTGCCATCAATACAAGTAATCTTTTCAGAAAATTGATTGTATAGACATACAACATAAACCATAAGTTCAGAATGTTTTCAGGAAGTCTGCTATGACTAAGTGGAAGATTGAAAAATGCAGACCAATTTACAGTCATTCATAGAAAGGTGTATAAACAATAGTGATCCTTACCATTCTTCACATTCATTGGTAATGCTTTCTCCAGGTGAATACTCCTTTCCATGGAGTTTGCAGTGGCACTGGCTAACTGGTACGCAGCCTTTTTCAGTAATATCATCATAGACCGTTCCTGCAAAGCACGACAGTAAACAGCTCTTTCTAAAATATACAATTCCACAGAGGATAAGCTCTCAGGGGATGCATTCTCTCAACTTGACACAGAAAGCAGAGGCTGAGATTACCAAAACTGTGAAGAATACTGTTTCTGCTTTTTGTAATATAAGGCACATAGAAAACACTTTTATCCAACTTTGAAAATCTAAGGCTACCCATTTATTTAACTATACACAGATTAAAAGCTTAATAAAAGCAAACAAGAACAATCTCAGAATTTTACATGTTCAGATTTTGAGTCCTTCTGGCATATTGTGCAGACTATGGCTGTAATCTTCTTTTCCTAAGGTTGACAATGAGTCTGAGAATTTCACTAACTGTCCTTCGTTATCACTCTCTGGGCAAAAGATCTCCATTATCTCAGAATTACTCAACCTAAAAAGCATGATTCTCTATATATTAGCAGAATTCAATTTGTTGAGAAGCAAAAAGCAGATTTTTTTTTTGCCTGTTGTGTTAATATGACTTCACTATAAAATCAATTATTACCTCCTTTTTAAAAAAACTTATGTTTTCCTAGCAGGGGGAATCACGAGTAACAGTACAAATTTTTAGCATATAATTTGACTACATATAGTATTTTAGCTCTGATCTCCTTTGGCAGAGCTCTTGGTTTTGTTCCATGCACAATAGCTAGACTAACACTTGCCTTCCGGGCAGAAACAACCGTCCATGTAGTGCTCCTCACAAAGTCTGCTGATGTCTAAGTGTGAGCAAGTATCCATGCAGGGTGAGCTGCTTTCTTTATAGATCATGGTATCAGGACAGCTCTTGGCTGAAAGAATGAGAAAGATACCACCAGTTATTTGAGTGTGAAGTCCATCATTCCTCAGAAACCACAGGTCATATCCCCTAGTCCCCCAAAGTCAATGCTGTCCCAAGCCAGACTCCATCTGGCAAAGCATGTTTGTCTGAAAAAAACAGGAAAGAACATAGTATGTGGCTTATTGCACTACTGGTAACAAATTTATAATATATACCTATGGTTTTGTAAAGAAGGAATGAATTTAAATGTTTCACAGTGCTACATCCACAAAATATTTGTTTCTTTGTAAAATTGATATGGCTGCTTACGGCAGAAGTCCTGTGTCCTCCATTCACCCGGTCGGCCACCTGCATGCGAACACTGGCGAGAATACTCAGAGATGGTGCTGCAGAGGCAGAAGGAGTCCTCATTTTCATTACATGCACACTTGTCCTGCATGCAGGCTTGGATATACATCTCCAAATTAAGACGGAACTGACAGTCAACAAATGCAGAGGAAGTCAGCAGCCTCTCACAATCATCACGCTAAGGAGGAAGAGTAATAATATTTAAGAGATTTGTGAACACCTGAGCTTCTAGTCGCTTCCTGTTCCATCATAAAAAGTGTTGTCCTCTGCACAGCAACAGCTTTCAAGAAAGGAGGAAGAAACCATTTGCCCTGGAAGGCAAAAAGTCTTTCCAGCTCCTCACATACTAACTCTCCATAGCATGAAGATGTGCATGTGCCCATGCAAGTGAAGTTCCCCACTAGAAATACTCACATGCCCATCACAGCTTGGAATAGCCTGAGTTTCATCAGGATCCTCACATTTGGCATTGGGTTTGCTGATCTTCTGTAAATTCCCATACGTAATTGAATTGTAGTTTGCAACTGTGAGAAGAAAATGCAAAGAGGACTTGCTAAGTCCCAAAAATTGACAACAAGGAACATCTAATTCCTGGGCCTCTACTGATTGAGGAAAACAGTTACTATGGTATCAAATATGCCTGTCAGAGATTTCTGCTATGAATTATGTCTATTATGCCTAAGTGTGTTTAAAAATTTAAAGTGGTAACAAGAAAAGAAGTCTAATAGAGAAAAGAGCAAGATGATTCATCTGGAATAAAATATCTTAGGCCAGGAGTGCATCACTGGAACATAATGTTTATTCTGGGGCAATCACAGAAATCTCTCACATGAAATTTGCTCTCCTGTGATGCTCCTATGCACAATGCTTCTCAGTCTATCTCCTGTGATAAATTTCAGTATGGTAGGATGACTCACCTCCATTGATAAACTCATTGTAGAGTGGAAGTCCATTGTAGTCCCCACAGAGACCACATGTATGGTTATTAAATTTGCTGTCCAGCTCCACCTAGGTAATGGAAAGAAGAAAAAAAGAAAAAACAAAGAAGAGTTATCTGGAGCATGCAAACATTCCAAAGCAAATACACTTGCTTGAGAGGAAAGTTGCTAAATGAGAGAGGTGATGGTGAACCCAAAACCTTAGTAAAATAGCTATTGCAGATGAATTTGTAGCACAGTTAATAAACACACAGTTAGATGCAAAAAGTAAAACAGAAAGCAGAAAGAAGTGACTGAAGCTCCTGTACTTCAATAATGGCAGTAAACCACCATGGCGATAAAAATGAAAGGCAAAGCATTCTTAAAATCACAGGACTTTTTCTTTTTTTCCTTTTTTTTTTTTTTTTTCTGTCCTACTGGGATAAAATTTAAGACTTGCTATAAATTAAACGACAAATGAAGGAAATGCAGATTGCATTGTGGGTGTGCTATAGGAAAACATTAGCTATTTCTCAGAAAGCTCCTTCTCCCTTTTTTGAGACCAGTAAGTTCAGTTCATCTGCATGTCATACTGCTACTTCTACATAGCAGAGAAAGGAGCTTTAAGTTTCTAAAATAAGGTACTATGAGTGTCAGTTGGATGACCCAGTCTAACACTTTAGCTCTGTTCACTTTGTGAGATTCTACTTCTGTTTATTATACAGTAGTCACTTAAAACCAGGAAATACCAACAAAAAAACCTTGGATCATACATACCATCAGTCCATCCTCCTGATTCCATATCAGAACGAGGCCTAATTTGGCATAAGCCTTGGTGTAAATGTCGTTGCTCTCAATGACCACACCAGAGCTGTAGTAAGGTGTCTTCACACTAGGAAGAAAATCAGAGATTTTGTATTAGTACAGAAACATAAGGGGTAACATGAATGTTTACAATAAGTGAAAATACCCTAATGAATAGAGAAATCAGTCTCTGTCTACCTGATCTTAGCTGCACAAGATGCCTTGTTTTAATTCAGATGTCTTCAACTTAATCAAAGGAAAACACATCATCTTTGTGGTATTAACAAATACTCAAGTACTCACTAATTATTTACTTCAATGAAAGAAGTAATGACATAAATGGAAGCTTTTCTTTATCAAAAGATCTGACAATCATGTCCGAGAGAATGAACATCCCTTGGCAAGGATCTTCCTCCTCAAGACCTAGTTCAAAAAGCAGATAAAGGTACTGCCAACAAAAGTTTGGAAAGAAAGGAGCATGTTAAGAGGAATTCAGTAGTTTACTTCAGTAGTTAGTTCATTAGCTTTCAGTTAATAGGACCAAGCTTGTTAATGGTGACAGCAAAGCATGTTAATGTGACAAAAGATATTTTGCAGAAAGCTGAGCATAGATGTTTTTTTCTGATAAAGAACCAGTTCACCAGATCTTTTTCTCGTACTTTCATGTCCTACTGTGCACTGTGTAACAAGTTACACTGCTAAATTTCATTCAGTAATAAAGGGATTGTGGCAAGCAGACTCATCCTATCATATCTAAAGAACTAGAGCCTGTTCAAACAGAAGTAGTGTCAACTGGAATCCTGTCAAAATAACCAGTTCATTTCACATATATATATATAGAGAGAGAGATATAGATATATATATCAGGATTCATGTATGTCCATGAACATCTCCTCCTAACTAGTCTCTTGACTGGGAGATTTTTATCTCTGAAATTTCTGTCACTGGGTTTTTTCCAACTATTTACTTCAGGTATTTTTAACATGGTCAAATGACTTACACATATGATTACTAGGCACGAACACAGAAACCATGATTTCTACTTTTAACTGCATCATTCATCCTCTGGACAGTGAGGCCTTAAGAGTGCTTTTTTTTTGGAAAGGGATTATAAAACATTGGGTAGCTTTTCAGCTTTTTTTTTAAGACCTGAGTCCACAATAAAGAGCAGTGGCTTCCAAAATTCAGAGCAAAAGCTGAGTTCTGGACAAAAACCAGTCCTACAATGACAGCAGAAATGAGTTTTTTAAATTATGTTAACACATACTAACAGCCAGTTTCTTCCATCTTCAGAACTATGTCTTAACCTACAAGTTGCTTGACTTGTTTCAGTGTGTATATACACACACACTGAAAGGACAGGTTAATGGCAGGAAAGGGTAAGTAAGACACTCCTTGGTACCAGAAATGGTGTCAGACTAGTTCCTTGTGCAATCAGGGTACAAGAAGAGAAAAATGATACAGCTCACTGCGAAAAAGTACGTATTGTCACATAAAAATGAGAGTAAATTTTGCTCTGCATTATATGTTCTGTAATCTCTTGACCAATAGCCATCAAACCTTAGAGTATTATTTATGAAGATCAAAAAAAAGGCTCTCTTCTGCCACAAAATAAGAAAAATACCTTGGAGAAACTTATCTTTATTAGCCATCTACTAAGGTAAACTCAAAGTGATGCCACAAAACAAATGAAACTATGACATTTTATGCCAGTGAAAGATCTGGCTCATAAGCTGCACTGTTTCCTGCACAACCAGAAAAAGAACAATTCACTCAAACCTGTTCCTGACTTGCATTTAATTAATCCCTTAAGTCAGTGTAGAAATGACAATATTAAAACCCCTCCCCTAAGCAATTTTTATGCTGGGTTTCAAAGGGCTTTGTTTTGCTTGTGGAAAAGCTTGTTGCCATTACCTTAATGGTATACAGAGAGCTGTGTAAAGAGTCAGTCTAGCTTTTACCTTCCCGGCATATTTCTCTGAAATACTATTAAACTAAAGGAACTTACATCTCCCCATCCACCACAACCAGTTTTGGTCTGAGATACACTGTAAAGTCGTTGATTGTTAACAGAATATACTGGATCTCAGGGTGGTTATTGCTGTTCAGAGCACGCTGAATGTGGACAGAGAACTCCTTATAAGACTCTCGGCAGTCCGAAGCAAAATTATACTCGCAAATGCCAGGGAATTGATAGATGTCTCCATCAAAAGTTTTGAAATGGTTATTTCCCCAAGTACTGCAGACAGAGTGGCCATGGTTTCTTGTCCTTCCTGTTAAGTGATTAAAAAGAAATATGCATGAAAAAAAGCGAAATTGACAAGTTGACATCAAGAAAATGTAGGTGTTGCATTGCACAGTAGAAACTATTTGCAGTTATATTCACCATGATTCCACAGATCTCAAGCCTGATCAAGTACCTGCCTGTTAAACAGAAGATATGTTAATTTCTAATGAAAAATATGACATTAACACTGCTGAGATCTGGGTAAATCTTATAATCCTCATTGAGGGAAAGGAACTTGTGTGCATGAAGTGGGGAAATACAACCTTCTCACAACCAGCAAGCTGGTGCATCAGCGCAGTGAAGTTGCTTTGCCAAACGTATTAATTCATTTTGAATCACAGTATTATTTTTGGCAATTTTAAATATTACTAGGAGCTATTTTCTTCCCTGATGCAACATGCACTAGAAAGAAAACAGACTTAGGAAACCAAGGCAGTACCACTCCTACTCTGCAAGAAAAATAGGTGAAGTGTTGTGAAAGGACTTGTGCACAAGTTTCTAAATAATTTCTTATTTTCCTAAAAGAAGTAGTGATTTCCGTTACTACAGAACAGAAAAAAATATTGCAATAGCAAAAGATGAGGATTATTCTATTCGTTCCCTTCCCAACCATCTATACCAAAAAACAATACAAATGAACACAGTATTTGATAAATTGCAAGATGCTGTAGATTAGGAGTGAACAGGAAAGATGAGCATACTTGGGAAGCTTTCCAAGGTACAAAAAGTGCACATGCCACTCATTTTCACAAGATTTTCTTGCAGTGTTTAATTTAAGAAAGCAAAACTACCAAGGGGACGTCTAAGTTATTGTATTTTGATGATATCAGTCATACCAGATACATCCAGCCAAGCTGGTATGCTTCTCTCCCCAGAAGGAAGGCTCCACAGAGATACTCCCAGAGCTCACAGCTGGGATAAAAAATGCAAGAAAAGGCTTTCCTCCCATTGCTGAATTCAAGACGCAGCAGACCAAGACCTCAAACCTTATCACTGCACAAAACTCATCACATATTGCTCCAAAAACAGGTTTTGGTATGAAAGCTCCATTTCAACACTTCAAACAAAGTTAGTAACAAATAGAGTAAATTACAACTTTTACAGAAAGATTGTTAATGCCCACAATGACAAAATTAACTTTGTCCAATGTTGCTACATTCACTTTTGAAGAAAGTATTTATGTCATTCCAAAGTAATGAAAGACATAATCATCCACTTCATTGCTGTAACAATGAACATCCCAGACTCCTATAGCTGCATTCTACCAAGCAGTTGCCATTCCTAGGAAAGTCTTAACATATGGAAATGCTCAACGTATGGAAAGAAAACAAACACTGAAAATATTTTCCAAGCACATCAAACTAGAGATTAATGGAATAGGGACTAAACTCTCCAAAGACAGCAATATCTACCTATGTTGGTTGAACCATGTAGCCTCAGTATTTCAAAGTTTAAGAAATTTAAGGCACCTTAAAATTCCACTGCATTGCTTAAATGCACTGCCTCCTCCTACCTCTGGTATTCCCCCCTTTTCCAGGAGGCAATCTGCTACAATTTCATTTCTTGAGCTTACCTTTTCTTATTTCATTTGCATAGGAAAGTGCCAGCCAGAGTGTAAAAAAGCTGGCAACTCTTAGCCCCATGGTGGCTAAGGTGGGTGAACTGGGAACCCCACTGAAAATTTTTCTTTATATAGTATCCACTGATGCAATTGATTCCATCACAGGGGAGGCAATACAAAGGCGGGAGGAAAGAGGAGGGGTAAAAAAATAGGCATGATATTTACAGAAGATAAGAAGTAAACAGACAGGTATTTTTCAACATAAATCAAAGAATTCAGTATACAGGAAATGGTATAATATTGATTCAGTAATCGTGCAATTTTTTATTGCTGCATTTCTTCTACAGGATGCTACGCTTTTAAATCCTGCAAGTGCTCATGCCAAGTTTAACCTACAATAAATAGTGAATTTTGGAGTGGCTGAACAAAGAAATCCCTTTGGGAGGACATAGTCTCAAAAAATGGCTTCAAAACCAAAGTATTTTTCATTTTCACCATCACGTAGGATGAGTTCTGTAAAAGTTAAACGATGTTTGGGAAGCTGCTTGTAGAAAACTGTAACTCTTACAGATAAAAATTATACGCTATGCATTGTAAAACTATTTTGTAGGCAATTGTTGGATTCCTTTCACTTGTGAAGCTCTGGGAAGCATCTAAACCAAGGTATAGACCAGACTGTATAGTGCTCAAAACATAATTAAGATGGGTTGACAAGGTAAGTTCACAACAAAATTCACAGCAAAAGAGATGTTCTATCAAACATTGTCATGATGCAACAGAAAGTCCATCAAAAATGTTGTAGAGACTCTCACAATATATTAAGATTTAGGGGGTAGGAAAAAAAAATTGCAGGGGGGAAAGAAGATAATGTTACTGTCCAGACTAAAGAACAATTGGTTTTGGACAGAATCCCTCCTAAACAGCTCGTTCTTGCTTATCTACTGTCCCATGTCATATCCCAGAAAAGCTATAGAGTAGGCTTTGCTTTGTGCAGAGAAAGACAAAGAGGGTCCTTGAGAGAAGAAAAAAGCAGGGAACAGAACCAGGAACCAGTTCAGGATGCTGTTTCAGAAATACAAGATTTCCACATGCACTGTATATATATATATATATATTTCCTTTGAGAAGATGTTTCTGCAACTCTCTTCAGCAGACAAAACACAGGTCCATTGAGGTAAAACACAGTTATCTAAACAGACACTTCAACACAGCTGCTTCATAACACTAACAAGGTTTACTTCTTAAAGCACACAGGCCGGGCTCTGTATGTTCTCATCAGAAGTCTCTTAGTGCAGTATCTAGAAATCTCCGATCCTCTTTATATTTCAGAGTGTTCCTTACTTTCATTGCTCAAATTACAAGCAGAATTTCTGTGTTTCGTAAAGCACCAAGGGTACTCTTCACTTCACCCCCTTGGCTGCTCTGCTCAACTAGAAACGCTATTTTGTCATAAAGGAACGGTCATTATCTGTTGTTTTCTTCTATTTGCTATTCTCATCTCAAGTACAGCCTAGCCTCAATCTGAACATCTTCCTGTTTCCCTCGATACATCTCCGAAGGTTTTAGACTTTTTGCTTTTCCTATTTGAGGATACATATTTGCACTTCTCTCACCCTTACATAGGGCATCATTCACTCAACACTCATGGCTGATATTAAGTAGTCACCCTTTTCTCCTTTGAGAGTCCATCACTAGAAGAACACAGAATTTATTTTTCTTATTGGACAATGAAAATAAAAAGTAATAACCAGTTAGAAGAAACTATTTAGAGGGGAAAAAAAAAAAAAAATGAAACAGTGTCTACAGAGACCTGTCCCTGATGATTATTTTAGTAGGTTTTACAGAATTTGCACTCAAGGTTGCATGGCTCTGCTGATCTGAAAAGTGAGTACAGATCCTTATCTTCGCAATTCCTTAGTATTTGTACTTTTGTTGGCATTAGAAAGGATCCTAAACTATACCATCTCTATTTCCTTATTGCCAGAAGGGTAATGATCCTGTCTACCAGCTGCTTTATATGCCTTTCAGAAGTAATCAGTATTTGAGGTAGACAACCATAGCCTGTTTTATTTCATGCTCAGCTACCTTACAGTTTATTGGATCACGCATCTTAATCCAGAATAATCTTACTGTTAGTTCACAGATGATTCTGCATCCATATGTAGGCATTAATTTCTTTACTATAAATTGACAACTCTAAGTAATCACTCCATTTTGGAACAAAGATAATTCTGCTTTAGCATTAGCATCTTTGTTTTAAGCTTATGTCAATTCTCTGTGTCTGAGTCAACCTGTCTGTAGCACTTCATGCCAATCCTTGCTTCTGGTCATCTTAATCAGAAGTCATGTTCTTCTTTCTAAAACTAGTAGTTTATTTGTTTTTAATACCAATGATACTTCTTATAATTCTACATGCACTTCAATCCTCTCCCAGTAGGGACACTAAAAATGAGAACATATGGAAACCTAACTGGGTAAAATCTATCACTGTGCAAGTCAGATCACCAGAACAAGTGACAAGAAGGAGTGGGTTTCTATTTAGGACCCACTACTGAGTCTTAACAGAGAGAGATTTTTTTTAAGTTCCTGAAGTCAATGAGTAGAAATACAAGTTACCATAATCTGTCACTATATGCCTGACCTAGGAGCTTAACATCCGTACTGCAAAAACCAATGCTAAAATTGAAAGTTTAAAAAACAAAAGTTGATTGCATGGCAAGTGCGTTTGTTATAACAGCAGATAGAGAAGAAGAGATAAAAAATATGGTTTGAGTCATAGTTGTGTCAATGCATTGAGTGCTTCCCTACAGTTAAACTTTTATGAGACAATTTGTAATCGTTCCATCAACTTTTAATGTTCACATTAATTATAGTGTAAATTTATTTTGCGGTATACTTTCTGTTAAAAAGAGAACTTACAGAGAAGATTATCTTCATTCTGCCTCACCCTGCAGAAGAAAATTACCTATATGGAAAATTTGTATTACTTTAAGATAAAATTAAGCAAAGATCTAGGTAGGCTTATTATTTTATGCAGGTTAAATAATTTTTCAAGAATGTGGAGTCTCTTTCTATTTGTTAACATACCAAGAGGAAATCTCACTGCAGTCTTGTCACAGCAATCTCAGGATGACCACTGTACAAATACCTCAAAAAATACAATTATACCAGGTGACTGACAGTTTTTCCATATCTACTTCTGTATTCCTGACTTGTTACTAGTCATAGGTTGTCAAATCAAGATACAATGTTCTGTCAGTGACATTGCTCTGCAGAAGTAGCCATGGGATTTTGTTGCACAACTCTTCCATCTGCCTGCATTTCACCATTCCACACGACCATCCAACTGCATGATGACACGTCTCCCTTTATCTCAAGCACAAAGATGGGTTGCCTGAACTCCCTGGTAGCCATTCACAAATAGCTCTAGCAAAACGTAGACAGATTATGAACGAAGAGATGTCTGACAGGCAGTCATGATACTTCCCTGACGGATAAACCAGTAAGCCCTCTATAGCACACCTTGACAAAAAATTAAGAAAGCACAGAAACAAGCAGCAGAAGGCTGAATAGCACATGAAAGAGAGTGTTAAAGCAATGAAATAGACACGATGGAGATGCATTTCCTTTTGATATGTATGCTGTCAATGTATTAATCTAAAATTATTAACACAAAGAGAGACAGGTTTTATATGGATGTACAACGTCTATAGAATTACTGAAATTAATTATTGATGTTCTCATGTTATTAAAGAATTAGAAACAAGTGGCAAAAACCATGGCTATAACCAATTTATTGCTCTCTCAGGCTTTCTAATGGGGAGTCACTAGTTACTATTTTTATGAAAAACATTTCAATAAGCAGAATGTCCATTTAAATGTATTCAAGAGTCAAGCTTTCTTTAAAGGAAATGTCACAAAAGCCTGCACACTTTTGATTGCTCCTAGGTCCCTTCTGGAAACAGACTCATATAATGTAATTAATTGTTCTTTCATTTTACCCTAAGGTATTAGATTTCTGATTGGACAAAGCTCTACCACTGATTTCATTGTTGTGACCTTGAGCAAGTCTCTGGGTTATTGGCATTCTTTTTTATTCAATCAAACAAAGTAGTGTAAGGTATCTGCTGATGCTAGCAGGAGTATAACATTCTCACAGGCCCTTCCTTAATGGTTTGGCAGAGAAATTTTAAGTTTAGTATTCATTTTCCACTCATAATTCATCTTTCTTTCTGAAAGTAACTCCTACTCTGAGACTGAGGTTGCAAAAACATTTCCTTCTCTTCCAATTAAGTACAAATGGGGAAAAACATGTGACACACCCTTACTGGAGATTAGGTGTGGATTTAGTAAGTAACAATTTCAACTAGTAAACTTTCCTACTAACCTAGAAAAAAACATGTCTGCAAAAAGTCTGAGCATGACAACTTCTTTTTCAATACACATGGAAAAATATTTGATGGTTTAAAACAAGATTAGAACATTTCTTCTTCTTTGCTCATCTATGGGATTTATTACAGTGAAATGAACAGAGCCAAGAAAAGATGACATAGGTGTCAAGGGAATTACACTCCACATTGCTTTCTCTCTGGTAATTTCCCTACAGTGGAGTAGGATTTTCCAAATATTTTATTTTCTCTCTAGGAAACACTGGGAAGAAAAATACTTGCAAAATGTTAAGTTTTCTTTTTCTTCTGTCCTCTGAAGAAGGTGTTTTTCTAAAAATGCAGTTTACTAAGAAGCTGGGAAATGTTCTAGGTAAAGTTTGTGCACCTAAACTCATGTTCTCTCAATGGAGTCCACACATCAAGGAGATGATAGAGAGAGTTTGAACAAGAAAAAAAAAAATGGACATACTTGCTTTAACTGAAATTTTCATTTACTAATATTTTCTACCCTCTCCCTGAAGTAAATTTGCATTTGCTTAGTATTTTCATGGGAAATCAGACTCACTGTCACAAGCAGAACTGGAGATCAAACCCTTTGCTCTTCCCTTCGTTTTCGCAGCAGTATATAGGTATGGCCTCCAGGTCAACTTTTGCTATAAATTATTCTTTAGCTTTCAAAACCAGAGTTTTTGAATGACCCTCCAAATATTTCACTGAATGCCTGCTTAATACAGTATATTGTCTGGTTTATCAAATGTCCAGTCTAGTCACTTAGCTGATAGATTAAACTTTCCCCATTTTGCTCAAGTCTTGATGGAATGGATTACTGAATAGCAGGTAGTCAACATTTTTACTGACATGACAATATTTCATAAATTTAATATCAAATAGCTGAGCTAAACAATATTCTGAGCCATGGTATAATCATGGTGATGGTTCTACAGGACACTAAGGAAACTTGAGTTCACTTGCATGAACATTTAGCTAAGGATCTTTGGTCCTCCTCTTCCTACACCAAATATTCTAATACTGCTGGTACAATTTACTACACTTGCCATAGTTATGGTAAACTTTAACTTTTTTCTGTTATATAAATAAGCAGCTACATAATTAACAGTACCTTCTGTTGCGTGTGAGAGGGAAAAACTACGTCAAATGCAAGAATACATCTGACTCACATCCAAGTCTTCCAGCTGCCATGCACATTCTCTAATGACATTACTTTATAATTAACTTTTGAATCATCAAAAATACAACATTGTCAATACAGAACACTGTATCACAGCAGCATTGTGAATATAATAGTGTATACTGAAGAACACTTTGAGAGTTGCTACCTCCCATATAGTAAAGAATGGAGAAGGATGAATTAGACAACCCGAGAAATATTTTCCTTCACAAAATTCCATTATATTTTGTACTGTTTGTGTTTATTTTTCATGCATTTTCAAAACTTG
This sequence comes from Patagioenas fasciata, assembly GCF_037038585.1. Taxonomy (NCBI): domain Eukaryota; kingdom Metazoa; phylum Chordata; class Aves; order Columbiformes; family Columbidae; genus Patagioenas; species Patagioenas fasciata. Next base: position 18,220,515 of record NC_092524.1, read on the forward strand.
AATGGTATCACTCATTAAGGTGCCTTTTGAAAGGGAAAAAAATAGAGAACAAAAGTAGGACGAAAAACCAAAAAATACTTTTGACCATTCCTTAATGCTTCTTCTTTCCAGTTACTTTTTTTATAAACATCAGTTCTTAGCAGCAGACCATATGCACTATAAAATGCCAGCAGTGAGACTGAGAGTCCATGCCATCCAGTAATGTATTGTAGCTACTAGGACTACCTACATTCAAGTTTTGGAAGGGCTAGATAAAAACAATTTGGAAAAAAAATCTGATTATAACTTCCAATTATAGGTGATAGTCCAGCAGACCTGTTTCCCAGAGTATCAGGATACCTCATAGTTTTGATGTGTGTTTCCACAGAACTCCTGTCCCTATATTTACAATTGCAGAATTAAACACACAGCCAGAGATACAGAACCACAAAAACAAGGGCTCAAAATGAGATGTACACATCCAGCATTCTGAACAAGGAGCTGTCTGGATCAGGCAAGATTAAAATCTCAAAAAAAAAGGTGTGTGTCTGAATTTCAACTCTTTTCTGGGAACTACTACCTTCATAAACACGATTCTTTTCATGAACACGGGTGCTTCGTGCCTTTCATGAAAGAGTATTTTCTCAAAATAATGCCAAAGGAGGACTCTTGTTTTTATTCTACAGCTCACTTGGGGACTCACATTCACATCTCTCATGAGAATACAGTTGGACTAGATGGTTGTTGTAGGTCGCTTCCAGCTGAACAGTTGTATTCTAATACCTGACTCCCTCAGTTCTAAGGTTCCCTCCTCCTTCTGAAACTTTTCAACTCACACAGAATTCTTAAGACTTACATGGGTCCAAAGACAAGGAAAATAAGAGTGAGCATGACTCTACAATGCAGAAATTGGAGGGACTTGCTGATCAGAAGAGGGAAGAGGGGTGTGGCCTCAGTTATTCCAAGCATTTGATACAAAATATAGCTCATGTCCTGGGACTAGAAACTTTTGTATGGATATAAGCTCAAATTCTCTAAGGTCATTTACAAGTTTATGCAAAGAGAAAGACTAAGGGAAAAAAAAAAAAAAAAAAAAAAGAAAAGGTTAAATCCTTATCTTTACCCGGACAGTAAGACTTAGTTGAACATACCACAGCAGAATGGTGCTGATGTGTAAGGTGTAAGAGCATGCAGAATGTGGATAAGAGAGTAAAATAATCTTTCTCTGTCCAGTCTGAAGAACTGCTATTTTTCTGGGAATGCTTCTGTATGTTAGAAACATTATAGAGAAAAAGTATTTCATAACAACCCTGTAAGACATATTTGTTGTAAGCAAACAGCTTAATAAAAAGACTAAACTGAAAGCAGGTCCAGGAGGTAAGTGATAATATTTTCTCTGCACTTTCCCAAGACAGAGACCAGAGTAAAGTTTCCAGTTCAGAACAGCACTTCATCAATATTGCTTTAAGTGTTGCTCTAGACAGGCAAACCTGTAATTAGATGAAAAGCTTCTTTGTTTTTCCTGCTGTGGTGGGTTAACCTTGGCTGGCTGTGCCACTCTCACCCAGTAGCTCTCTCACTCCCCCTCCTCAATAAGATGTTTCTACCTCCCACCTCTCTCCCACTGCTACATAGCATTTTACCCTTTCTTAAATACACCTATTTCCACAGAGATGCCACTAGCTTAGCTGATGGGCTCTAACTGTGTGCTGCAGTGGTTCTGCTGGAGACAGCTGGCAGCCTCTGTGTCCAGCATGGGGCAGTTGCAACCTTTCCCTAAAAGGACCCTCCTGCAGCTCTACTGCTACCAAAATCTTGCCACTTAAACCCAATACACCTGTGCATACATCATTCCAGAAACTTCTCTTTACCATGTCAGAGACCCATGTTTCAAAAAGGATCTTTTCCTATTATTTTAGACCATTGCCTGAAAAATGATTTTTTTCTGTCAATGTTAAATGCATTTGGGGGTAAACATTCCCCTTTCTTTGCAATTTCTGTTAATACAGCCATGTCAAAGAAAACCCCACTTCTCAACTTTTTTTTCTTTCATCCTAAGGTCTTTGTTTTTATTTTGTCATTAGAGAAGGCTTTTCAGATCGTCACATTCAGATTGAGGCAAAAAATCACCCTGAACTGTCTGAGGACATATGAGATTTTAATTTGCCACTAACCATAGAAGGGACAGTATTGTTTATACACAAAACTCTATCAAACACACAAAATATGAACTCATTAAACACACAGATTACCAAACATGGATTATCCGAATTTTAATAGGAGCTATTTGTAGCTCCTGTAGGAAAGACTTTCTATTTTTTATGAAACTGTCATTTTCATGTTGTGACCTTGTACTTCCTAGGTCTCTCTCCTCAAAACTACTATGTGGAACATAGTCAAAATAAGCTGTGAACAGAGAAAATAATTTTTAACTGAAAGGAATTCGGTTAACTAGGAGACACAAAGTCAATTCATCCTAAATGGGGATGTATAGATCAGACTTACATGAAGGGTGCAGACAGTAATTTTGAACTAGCAGAATTTGGTTTGATGAAGCTAAACAGTATTTGCATAATCCTGTATATTATCTTGACTCCTAGTATATAAATAATGTTAAAATAAGTCAGTAAACAAAGTACACCTGAATAAACTTGGAAGTGATAGATGCTTAACTGAAGGCAATTACCTTCATAACAAGCTCACTAATTGACTTAAAAGGTGTATCCTTTTTGTCTGATTCATAAGAAACTACTATGCAATGTTGTAACTCCCATTTCACAAAGTAAATTTAAAAAATACAAAAGGAGTCTGATGTGAACAGAAGATTAGTGTATACTACTGAGTCACTGAGCATAAGGTAGGTAAGAGCATATGCACAGCCTACACTAGTCTTAGGAAAAAGCTTTCTTATTTGATTAGCTGGAAGAGGGGAGGAGAGGGAGAAGGATACATACTGAAAATAAAAATAATAGATTATTTCAGTTTCTAGCTTTCTACACAACTCACATTTCACTCCAAATTCCCCCCCTTTTCTTCTTCTTCCCCCAGTTTTATCTGTTGAGCATGATGTCATATGGTATGGAATATCCCTTTGGTCAGTTGGGGTCAGCTGTCCCGGCAGTGTCCCACCTTTTTGTGCCCCGCCAGCCCACTTGTTGGTGAGGTGATGTGAGGAGCAGAATAGGCCTTGACTCTGTGTGAGCACCGCTCAGCAATAATAAAAACATCCTTATGTTATCGACACTGTTTTCAGCACAAATCCAAAACATACCCCCATATCAACTACTATGAAGAAAATTAGCTCTATCCCAGCCAAAACCAACACAATTTCCCAAGAACCTTCTACTTGTCTCTGGGGAAAACATCACGAAAACATTCAAATGATCTTGAGCATTGCTAGTTGTGAGCATGTTTCCGTGAGACACAGAATGATCTTTCTATGACCAGTTCTATGATTAGTTTGCATACCTCCTCTGTAACATAAGTCACAGAGACACAGTATTAGAAAAGACAGTTAGATCTAGAGCACCTACAGGTCTAATACCTCTATCCATATGCTACATACATACTTCAGAAAGTTGACACAGTAGCCTCTACCTTTTGAAGGTTTATGGTTTATCCTTGTGGGTTGTAGATTGCCCAGTTATTAAAACAGCAATAGTTTTGAGTCAATGAGTCATTTTTATCTACATTATCAAATTTCTTTTTAAAGGTGACTTGTTTTGCTTGGTAAATTCACAAACTCTACCATGACAAGTTTATAATGTTGCTAATTTATTTTTCTTTAAATGGTACAGTTAGGGTTGTTTGGGGGGATTATTTGTTTTTCTTGCACATTCACATTAGCTAAGAAGAAGATTTTCAATAAGGCAGAGTCTACCAGAGCTACAGTGTTAGGATTCTTATTATCAGACATAGAGAGAACTAGGTTTGCAATGCATCTATGTGGGGATTTGTCCACTATAGACAGGAATCAAGATATGAGATGCTACAATAATGTTTTATTGTACATAACACCCATAGGAGTAATACATTTGTTAACAGCAGATTAAAAGTAGGAAATGCCCATGAACAAGTGAAACAGCCAGAATAAGGAGTGACCTGATGACTGTTTGAATGCACCATATTAAAGGCTCAAAATAGATGAATACCACCAATCAAAACAGACTTAAAAGGACTAGAAATGAGAACAAAAGCCAGCATGGCCAAGCGACATAATAATAGAGGCTAAATAACACCTTAATACAAACAAATAAAATAAGACCCAAATAATAACAAAAAGTATGAACTTTAACATAAGACAGGCTTATAAAGGTTTTCAGAAGCAGTTAGCGCCTTGAGTCATTAAAAAACAATAAAATAATAATCAATTGTATTAGAAGCAGGAAAACTGTTACTTTAATGAAGTGGGAGATGACAAAAACAACATTCAAGGATGAAGCTACAACAGTTGAAGAGGTAAATGATGTTTTTCTACAACTGTTCACTGCAGAGGTGATAACTCAGTATAGAGAGATACTATTACATAACAGTCACTTTTCATGGAGTATGAGTCAGAGGTATTCTTATAATTCAAGGTATGAAAACAGGAGATTTTAAAACAAATTGATAAAATGAACAGTAAACCACCTGCCAGGGTTGGATGGCATTCCTTAAATGTTCTTAAGAAGCTCAAGTATAAAACTGCTAAAATTCAACAAAAGTTATTAAATGGCCAAGCTCCCGTAGGTGGTCATCTCCTGGGTTAGCAACTTTCTTAGAGATTTAAACAAACTCTAGGAAAGTCAGTTGTCACTATAGACAGAAATAACTGATGGACTCCATCAAGGTTTAAGACCAATGGCCTTTGAAGTTACATGGTTTGTTAAGATCTTCAGTTACGCAGGAGAGCCAAAACTAAAATGAAAGAGAACTGTGGAATTAGTCTGCAATACTGACAGGAAATTAAACAACAGGTGAAAGTCAGTGACTACCAGCGTAAAGCAGATAATGTACACATGCCCATACAAAGGGCAAAGTGTTAGTCATCATATCTCAGGAAAAATATATTGAAAACAGTGTGATAAGTATCAGAATAATACCATCTAGGTGACCAACGGAAGTCAAAATGTCAATATAGTGTCAGTACAGGCATAGAGAACAAAACACTATACTCTATATACATTCATAGAGGGACCATTCTGGTCAGCCCATTCCAAGAAGCATATTTTAAAACTAGAAAACATACAGAGAAGGAAAGCAAGAATCAGGATGGGATACATTCTCAAAAGTGTCAAAAAGTTCACCTGTAAGTTTCTACTGATGATCTGTTAACCACTTATAAGGACCTTGGGTGTCTTCAGACGCATCTCATGGGCTGAATATAGACAGCTATGGACATGGACAACTATGTCTGTCTGTCGACTACACCATTTTTTCCATTGCTAAGTGTGTTATATATTAAGTGCCATTGAGTGGGGGTTACTCCATTAAAACGCAATGATTTCCAGAACTTGGAAATGGTGAGATCCACTCATGTTCTGGTAGTCTATTCTAAACCCACAGTATTAATATTTAAAGAATTTCTTTTCCTAATGAAATTTTAAATGAAATAAATTCTCTTTAGTATAGGACACAGCAGGCTAGCGGGCAGAGGCACAATAACCCTTATCATGCATCTGAAACAAAATGGCTAATTCAAGTAATGCCACCAGGACCAGGACAAGAGATGCATAATAAACAACATATTTAAAATGTAAAAGTGAGAAGCTTTGGAAAATCTTGGCTTGCTCACCATGAAAGAGGGTATCTCTTGTTGAGTAGTACTGAGATGCCTAAATGATGTTCCCCTTCTGATACATTCCTGTATAACCTCTTCTAGGTGTTCCTGCTCTGGCAGGGGGATTGGACTAGATGATCCTTGAAGGTCCCTTCCAATCCCTAACATTCTGCAATTCTGTGATTCTGTGATAAGAACATCTGCAAAAACTTCAGACTTGCTCTTGCATTTGTGACACTGTATTTGTTCATACAGCTTTTTGTCTCTGTAGGCCACGAACAGTCAACATTAACAATAGTATATGTGAGATGGATGAATTCTACAGCCTGACCAGAACAGAAATGAAACAGAGTTGAAAGAACAGCACACAATTCTAATGAAAAATACTCTTCCCAAGCCACTCTTCCCAAGCAGCAGCATGTTACATATACCATTCCTTTTCCCACTAATTCACCGAGAAAACAAACTATAAAGACATATAAATCAAATGGAGAAAAAAAAAAAAAAGACAATGAGCAGTAACCAGATCTAAGATTTAAGAAAACTGAAACAAGTCATATTCTGTTGCAAAGGATCATGTTCTAACAGCCAGTGACTACAAAAGGAAGTACAGATCTGTCCAAAATAGTTTACCATCACCAATCAAGAAGAGATAAAAAATACAATAGGGACTTGACAGCAGTGTCTCTTGTACTCTACTTTGCACATCAACAATCCTGGCCAAACCTAGGAAAACTTGGTATCCCAAGCTCAATGCTTGTAACTATGTGGGTATGCAAGGACAAATGAGTGAAATTCAGGAGAGCAGGAATGTAAGAGGATTAAAAAACTCACTTAAAGATTTTATAAATATTGTTCTTCTTTTCCATAATATCCTATATTTATTTTTATTACCTAAGTTTTCTTACAGAGTGATATTCTGCTAATTACAAACTGGAGTGTGCAGGGGGGTAAGTTAAGAAGACCACTTTTAAAGTCGCAATTCAGAGGAAGGAGAAGCAAAATCGTGCACATCTTTCATTGTCTTTATTCACTCCCTGAGGCTAAACTACACCTTCAGATTCATTTTTGAGTTTCTTATGCTTATTGTGTTTTTCTCATACTTGGAATGTGTTCCATAGAATAAATATTTGAACTCCTGAAGAAATGAAATAAGGCACCACCGAAAAGGACATGAGTGTAGTTCCCTTTGGGCCTGATTTAAAATCTGGACAAATCGATAATACCTTTCACTTCTGATTAAGAGATTATAAATAATGCTGCAATTTACCTTACTTTCTGGTGGCTCTGATTTACAGGAAAAACAAAAATACTGTTAATGGCTGACTATCAGATGGAGGAGGAAATCAAGCAGTTTCATGCCTTGCAAATCTAGTCAACCATATGCTACTGACCATCTATTGAAAGTACAGCCATCAACACACCCATGGTAAATTTATTTTTTATTACAAATACTTTCTAGATTATTGTTGTCTCTGTTCCATATTTCCCACCATGTGCCCTGGCCGTGGTGCTGAAAACAAAAACTAGCTCAGACAAATGTTACTTGTTTCTTCACTGCAAGAGTGGAGTGTAATTTCCTCACATGTGGAGATGTGCAGCCAAAATCTCTACTGAAGTAAAATAGTTAAGTTCATTGGACCTAAACCATTCCACAACATCTCGCATTAAAATGCTTTAAGAACAAATATTAAGAACATGCTACTAGTCTCTAGTCAATAGTCTTCTGAAGGAAGACTTCAGAATGTACAGTCACTTGGACATGAGGAATAATACATTGCAAGAATAGAGGTAATTCAACACACTCTAAGTACCCTATCTTGGTCATTTCTATTTATGCAACCCCCCACAGCCTCTCAATAAAGGTGGTGATGAATGCAGACACCCTTACAGGCTAATAGTATTTGGGACGGTCCTATCTTATTTAACGATGGGATTTTTGATCACTCTTCCTTTCATCAAGTCTTTTCTTCAGCAAGCCACTGTATTGTTTTTGTAGTACAGTCCCATAGATAGTCTGACTGGCTTGAGAACTTAGAGAGATGAACACTCTCCAGAAATACTGTTTAGTCAGTTAATCACTTTTTTGAACTCAATTAAAATGTGGGTTTTTTTGGGGTGTGGGGGAGGTTTTTTCCAGGTGTGTGTTTTCAAGAGTCCATTTCACCATCTTTGGGGAAAAAAAAAAAAAAAAGTGTGAGAAAAAACAGTGCCAGTTCCTCTGAACATGTAACTGTTGTGCATGTACACTACTAAGCAGACACATACTCTGCTCTCTCAGTCTTATCTGCTTTCTCTCCTTTTTCTGACTCCTTCCCTCACTTCTGCCTCTTCTCGTGTTGCATGTATAATCAAAAGTGCATTATCATAGTTCTAACACATAACCAGAACCTTCCCTAAAGTAGGATAGGATCCCGTGTCTACAGTTAGTACTATGTTTTCTGTTAGTACAGTGATTTCTGCTCAGTTTTAGATGTTGTTTAATGCAGAAAATGTTCTGAATTCCTCTTTGGGATTATCAGAAAAATGTATTATGTAGAAAGGAGAAAACACACCAATATTCAGCATTTTCTGCCAAGATGGGACTTGCAAAATCGAATCCCCAATTTTCCTCAGAATTATAACAGCTAGCTAATTGTCTCACTTTGAGGGTTTGACTGCTTTTTACTGTCTCTTTCTATCAGTTTTTCTGTGAGATATTATGTAGTATGTGGGTCCTTGGTAGACTTCTTGTACAAGGTTCATTTCCTAGACCAGACTTGCCTTTTCACCTCTATTTACCCATTTAATTTAAATGTATCCTTTCTACAAACTAAGCTACTTATGTACACAATAGTTTTATAGACACTAGTGCTAGTTCCTTCTTACGTCATAGAAGTTATTTCAAGCTATTGAAAAAAAAATATGAACAAATAAAAGCTACATTAAGAGTGAATATAAAGCTATATTTGATCAATCATGCATATATTGGTTTTCCCTGTCAAAGAATACGGACAAATATGATTAAAATTTACTACTTAATTTATTTGAATGCAGATACACAAACTTATTTTTATTGCCTCTGCTCTTTGCAGACATGTTTGCTTTCTGGAGTATACTTTTTATTTTCTGAAAGCTAGCTGCAAATTACTGAAATGCTGGCATTTCCAGGAGCTTCCACTGTATAGTTTCCTTCTCTTAATTTTGAATTCCAGAAATAATTTATATTCCAGTTCTTGACATCTATAGGCCTTGAGTAAGTGTGAGTGTTAAATTTCCGTTAGTAGCTAGCTACAGTTCTAATGTTTCCTTGTTCAAGACTTAATTGTGCTGATCCACTGAATAATTATGGCCTTCTTAAGTGTATGACCATCTTCAGTGTGTAATAAACATACACATTTTGACAGCAGCAAAACTAACATATATTAATAACTTCATTGCAATAGGTTGTTGGAGAAAATTTAATATTCTTCATCAAAAAGGAAAGGAAATATGCTGATGACTGAACTACCAAAGGATAGTAATTATCAGGAAAAAAGTCCTGCGATCATTATATATGCATTTATACACATATATGACATACAGATTGACTAGTCGCTTCACATTTGGTACCATTAGTACCACACACCTTCCAGTGCATTGTACTGATTTTTTTAAAGGAGCAATTGAGTGTGAAGCAGAGTTTAAGGAATAATAAATAAGATCGTATCATTAGAGCTCAGCCTTTTCCTTTTATATGCCATTGTAAAGTTATAGCAAAGTCATTACACATCCAGTTTGAAAAGAAATCTTCACAAATACGGCAGCTTTTCTAGTGATCACACATAAAAGGAAGCATGATTGGAAAAAAAAAGGTAAAAGATAAATACTTAGAAAGGTTGCACATAAGAAACAAAAGCATGAATCTCGAAACAAGTATCATGGTTTGCATATTACTATACAGTGTAGACCATTGATTTTCTTAGTAATTGTGAATGAGATTTAGAGCTTTTTTATACCTTGGTCAGAAATTGAAAACCAACTTCGATAATGGAGCTGAAATTTGATCACTATAGTTTCAGTAGTATGCATATGCATTCTAGTTTCTGTAGGCAGGCGTTTGTTTGACTCAAATATTAATCAAATGCAGCAATAATTAATATATTTTTCAATACTGCCAATGGTCACTGCATCAGCAAAACTATGATGGGACAGAGTGAAGATGCTTGAATTGGTACTGATTGTATTATATCAACTCTGTGGTCATATTAAGCACTAAAGTGCTTTATGCCCCCAGGTGCAGAAAATTAATCTGTTGCATAAGTACTGAAGTGTTTTTTCAGTTTTAAAATAGATACTTCACACCATGTTTCAGTGCACACATTCATTTTCAGAACAGTGAAAACTAGAAAATAATTGCCAGCTGTGTGCACTGAATGTTCTACCAGTCCCCCAAATACAGCTTGCTGCTTGTACAACTATCTTACCAAATGCTGCAATTCTATCCTCAGAAAAAGTATTTCTGCCTTCCAGAATTGTATTGTAATAAGCTGCACTAGCATGCAGCTCAACAGGTGAATGGTATTTCATTCATCACAACACAGATGTGCAATTTCATAACACACTTCTTTTTCGTTAATTGGATTCTCAAATAAAAGATAAGGTCATTAAGAGTCAGTGATCACTCTTTGTGGAGGAAAGTATCTTTAAAATTTTATCAGTTTGGTACAGAGAAAACTCAGACCAGCACTGGAGAAGAACACTGAGCAGAAGATGGTGGTCCTGAAGAAGCAGTTTTCAGTACTCAAAATGCTGTAGAAATACTGAGATACTAAAAATGAAAACTCCTTTTATAATAGAGAAAGGACAGCAATCTCATTAAGTGGCTGCCCATCCCATGATAAACAGCCAGCAAGGGCAGTCATTGTTTAATCTCTGCCCGGTTTCTGAGGGGAACAAACAATACACGTTCTGGGAAGAGCTGAAGAATTAACAGCTGCTTGACACGGCTGATAAAATATTATTATGAGATTGCATGTATGTGGAGTTTGCACCCATCTTCAGATTTCTGACTTGACTTATGATAAGTTCCTGGTGCAAGGAAAGGGAGTTCCGCTTTTGTAAACAAATGCCCTTCTTACAGCTGTATGAATATTGGATTCTACTAACTATTTCCTAAGAAAATTAGCCTCTTCCTGTAATGCAAAAATAGGCAGTTCTCATACGTGATAACATAGCGACATTATGCCATGTTTGTATGCAACAGAGGAGGTCAAACAGTTTTCAGCGCAACCATAGGTCAAAATGCCACATACTCTGTTGCACAGTGTGTTTTGTTATAATCATCATACTGAAATGAAGTGACTGTTAAAACACCTGGATCAAAAACAAGGCTTCCAAAAGAACTTTAAAATGTGAAAAAAAATAGTATTTAGTTTATGTTCCTACACCCAGGCTCAATAGTACAATATATTGTCCACTTATATACATTTTACTTAATATAACTCAGTGCAAAGTGTATTTTATTTTTCAACATTTTAATCTACGTGTCTTGTTCCTATTAATTTACAATAATTTCTAATCTATATTTTATGGGAGTTTTGCCATTATTTTTTAATGAATGCTTTATAAATATATCTGTTGGGGGCAGACTTAGACCAAGACAAAGAACTTTTAAAGATCAAGCTCTCCCCTTTGATAGCAGTAGCATAGGTATGTCCACACAGACATGAACTTGTGCTAAGCACTAAATATCCTCTCATCAATTATATTCCCTAATTCAAAGATCTTTTAATTTGATGTTAAAGTTAATGGTATTCACACGGAGGCAACATTTTCATTATAAATGTGAATTGATGAGTCTTACAGTCACAATCACCACTGAGTAGAAAGTAACTTTTGTACATTCTAAATAATCCAGCTAGAATCTTATTTTTAAAGAACAACATATTTTGCTCAAGTAGGAATGAGTGCTGTGTTTTGGTTAGATCTAAAGCAGCTTAGTTGTTGTGGCCAAGACTGACAGCTGAGAAACCTCATAAAAGATTCAGGACGAATGCAGCAAGAGAAGAAAACTGGAAATCTAGGGCCATATAAGGAGCTTTGTTAGAAATCTCCCTAACAAAAATATAGCATATTTTGTAATTTCTCACATCGTATATAAAAAGGTCATTTGACATCTAGAGGAGTAACAATTTTGGCAACAAAACATTTTCTTGACAAGCCGTACACTGGTTCTACCACTTCATTTAAAAAAAAAAAAAAGAGCTGTTAGTGTCAATTTCAAATCACTTTTCTATAGCATTTGGTTTAAGATAGCGTAATAGAGAATCAAAATTCGGAGTATTTGCATGTTATGTAATTAAGTACCTGCAAAAAAGTGCCAGAGTAAAGTTGATCTTACTGTTCCACACCTGTGGTTCTAGTGAAGTCCCACTCAGGTGGGACCCAATTGCTTTTAACCATTTGAGAAGTGTAATGGTAAACACCGAGATATAAAAGGATTAAGAAATGCATTCAAGTTTATACAGGAACTAAGAAAGCTGGTTCCTGATTGTTTTTAATAAATGAACATACTGAGAGGTTCACAGAGTCACAGTTCTTGTGTGTTACATTGCAACCACCAGGAGGCATTAGATCCCAAAAACAATGTAAGCTTTGTGTTCAGCACCTCTCTACCTCCTAGATGCCTGGGCTCCCTCTTTCCTATCAGGGCTCCCTCTGATCTGTGAGCTGACTTTCTCACAGTCATTTTGCCTCAGTACAAATGGAGGGATATCGACCACCACATTCCCACAATTTTGATGGTGAAGACACTCCCAAAATTTATTTTTAAACATTCTCAGGTCGCAGCAGCGTTTTTGGAGTCAATGTTGGCCTAAGTTTGAATCAGCACAGTCAGGTGTCTTTAGAGCACGCCAAACACGCCAGTCACGGAGTTTAAATGCAAGGACACTTATTTACTGGATTTATAGTACCAAAGAAGGAAACAGGACACGTAGACAAAGTCACTGATTACAAAGCAGGTATATTAACATATCGTTAGACACTTCAGGAATTTTCTGCTGGAAACCTCAAGCACAACACAGCATTTCAGGCAGCACTTTTTGGACTGATCTCACTTAGAGGCCTCTGTGCTATTTTAGACATCATCCTCTGCTTTCTAATGCCATTTTATAACATCATAACAAATCTCAGTAGAGTATAAGTGGGTGTTGCAGTTCACCATGTAAGCTCTTTAGGCACTATACTCCAACAAGTACAGAATTTCCAATGAAGAGAACAAGCCTATTTGCTGGTCTGCTAAGAAAGAACTATTTAAAATGTTGTATTTCAGTGATAACCAATTTCCACACTGTTTTAGCAGAGTGGATGCTACCAAGGATGTCTTTACTGGTGTATAGTGTTCTCTAAATGTTAAACATGTTCTGCTACTATCAGTTATGGAGTCACTTCTGAAAGACACAAACAAAATAGGAACAAAGTCAGGCAAAAGCTTAAGTATGTAGCCTAGCTTTACTATAATTGGAATTGGCATGGGATATAAGATACAAGACACAAAAATATGTACTATGATTCAACAGCCATTCATTCATATTAAGACATTTTGATTGTTTCTCACAAGTGTCTGTCCTCGAAAGATTAATATGGAGAATCCACTCACTGAGCATGTGGTTTTCAACCTCATTGATGTTATTGTTACTATAATAGATATTACCACAACTAACCATTGGAAAGATCCTGTCTACAATCACATAAAACTGTTCCCACTAGACTTCACAGTAAGGCCACACATCCTTCAGTAAATTAATAGTAATTGTTTCTGAAATTTAACCTTTCTTGAATGGGAAAGCAACCAAACAGGCTTGAGTGAAAAGCACTAACCCAAAATAGCTGTGCCCCCACCTGTGACAGTGAGAAAACCATCAGAAAATAAGAGTAATCATAAAGTAATCACCAGAAAATAAGATCATTGGCTATGCAAGGATTTCAGTTGTGATATCAGTTCACAGAGGTACATTGTCAGCCTAACCTGTTGAAAACCCAAATGAAAGACAGTTCATGGGTAAGGTTTTTAATCACTCTTTTGATCTATCTTTATTTTTCCCAAGTTCAAAGTACTCAAACTTAATATAGATGCAGACCAACCTATTCTCCAAAACACAGTGAAATGCGGTGATTTGGATTTTAATTCAAGAACTCAAAATAAAATCACGTTACAGGAAGTAATCTAGGTTACAGAAAATTCTGCCCTAGGATTCAGGGCATCCAACTTCCTGTTAGTTCCTTCCCTCCCATCCCCCAAGTTGTTCGAATTTGTTCCTTTTGTGTTCATCTCACTCCACTCCTTCATTTCCCCCACATTAACTATACATGCTTGAGCTTCCTGCTTCGGTGGTAATGCATGCTCCTATTATCCTCCTCCAGCCTCAAAGACCATCCACTTTCCTCCTGGGCCTAGGTATGAAATGGTAGGAGACAGCTTTGTCCCTCAGTTACATCCAGGATGTCTGTTCTTCCCCTTTCCCTTCCTGCTGTTACAATACTGAGAGCATGGAGAAGCAATGGGAAATCTGATCCATTTTCAACTGCATGGGCCAGAGAGGATTAGCTTTCAGTTTCTGCATTAATCCTCTTTTCTTCTACATAAGGTTTGACAAATATTTTTCTTTTCCAATACACATTTTTCCAAACACTAGTCTGTTCATTAGAAGAATGTCAGATATGCTCTGACATCTGCAGCAACCGTAACTGGTTCCTTTTCTCTAGAGACAGGGAAGTACGAAAGCTTTCAATTCAAACACTGCCTGCAAGTCACACAAGGGCAGAGATCTGAGATCTCTTGGGATCTGGCCTCACTGGCATTAGCATAGGCCTAAACTAAAGAGGGTTCTTCACAAATTTTTATCATGTTTCCTTCCTCCTTCTTCCTTGAATTTAGGTTTACTACAACTTGGCCTTCAATTGCCAAAACCCTAGGAAGTCAAAATCGATTCTGTTTAGACATACGTGGTGTTCTTATTCACCATCCCCTAAGACAACTTTATCATAAAAAAGAGATTATTTCTATCTATGAAAAGCAACTACTTTCTCTAGTCCACAGCATTTGATATCCAAAAACAAATAAAACATTTCTTAATAGCCTTAGCAAGAGACATAGCATTTGTTAACACAGAGGGGAAATTCGTATTATTTCATTTCCAAGCAAAACACACCTTGATTCTTCCTGTAGTTGGTGAAGAGGTTCAACACCAGAAATGCTGCTCTTTTTCAGAGACAATGACGTAACAACACACACCCTTCAGAAGCCCTCTGTGGTTACTCATGAAAAAGCTTTCAAAAAAGCCTTCAAAAACCCTGGCCTTTCAAACACCAGCATCATGTGACTTATGTAAAATCTGTAAAATTAAGCAATGTCAAAACAGGAAAATTCCTCTGTCTCCTCAGGATCAGCAGCTTTTGGAAAAAAAAAAAAAAAAGGAAGAACAGCACCATTTACATTGTGTTCAGAATGCAGAAAGCAAAGACAACAAATGGGACTATAATAAGGCCAAATACATTTCAGATAAGGAGAAAAAGCTCTTTACAAACCTTAATCTGGTGAATCTTTTTTTTTTTTTAATATAGTTGTAATAAGTTTTTCATTCAATGTTTCCCAACTTCAGCTGGTCATCTGTGAGCACAGCCCTATGAACAGAAATTTCATATGTCCTCAGGTGACCCAGTATGCTGATGTATTTACAGGTTTTTTTTTACATTTTCTGCAATTCCAGGAGAATAAATGAGTTAAAGACTGAGTTATTTTGCAAAGGGCCAGTGACTTGAGAGATAATACTTAAAATCTGACAGTCTCTGTGAACTACAGTGAAGTCAGTCTCCAGAAGTTTCCCTCAAACTGGGAAGGTAAATGTGAACTGCTCTGCCAAGCTAAACTAAGAGAAGGCCTTAGATCAACCTGCCAGATAAGGCATCAGACTACTAAAAATATCAGAGAGACAGTAATGTTTTTTCTGTGTCTTTTTAGGCAATGTCACTGGTACGACATACCTAAGGAGTACGTATTTCAACAAGAAGAACATGACTGCTCTCACTGAATCAGTATCTTGTTCTGGTGTCCCTGTCCTTGCAAAGCAGCAACATAGTCACACCTTTCTGTAGAGTATGTTAAGATGTTCATTCATGAACTAGGCATTAAAAGAAGGACCAGCAGGGTCTGAGGGACCTGTTGTCTTTCCCTGTTGGTTCTACTGCTGAGAACTCTGATTGAGGTTAGAAGAGTCTGGAAATTCAGTTTACTTTCCAAGTGGTAATGAAAAAGATCCCATGGCTTTACAACAAAGGCATAAATTTATTCAGTTTTTCATAGGAAAAATGTATTAACACTTTTTCACTGATTAATTAAATTATAACTAGGATCACACTATTAATGTTTTGTTAAACTCCTTTATTAAGACAAGGTGAACGGATACTTTGAAAGAAAAGTTTCTGTGTACATGGCTTACCGGTTCAAGTCTTCATAACTCATGGACCTCACACAGTAATAATTGCCTCTGTGTGGTATTTACGACCAAGATCAACGAATTAAACACGGAGGTAAAAGTAATTTGTAACTCACCGGGGAAGACATGAGCTTTATCGAGAAAAGTACCAGATCCCAGAAGTGGTCTGTCCTCTGCCAGTAGATGGCATCATTACTTCTCCTTGGGAAAAGGGACCAAGGAAAAACAACCGCATTATCAACAAAAGCTATGGCCATTGTGTAGTTATTTTTGCTCTTCTGTTTTCGCATAAAATTTGCCTTAGGTGCTGGTTTTGTATTCCAGTGAACAGCTACAGACAAAAGCAGGGCCATACACAAGCTAATCACACTAGGAGGCTGAGAGAAAGAGACAGAAAATACTGAATCTCACTGAATGGCAGACTAAAGATCTGGTACCATGTACCTATGAAAAAGATGCATACAGAGAATTTACAGAGACAGTCCTTCATCTAATTCAAAACCCATACACATTTCTGGATACTGCATAATTAGTTATGATGTTTTCACATGCAAATCTACTCTGTATATTTCTTTAATATTCTTGTGCAAATGGACTCAGGCCCTGAATCACAATATTTTATAACAACACTTCTATTTATACGAATAGGTGTTAAATGATGCAGTATGTCATGAATAATCCTACTAAACAGAACTACAGCCCCTACATAATACATAATGGTATGGAGCTGTGTCAAGGAAAAGTTCATATTGGACATTAAGAAAAGGTTCTTTACTGAGAGGGTGTTGGTCACTGAAACAGGGTTCCCAGTAAAGTAGTCAGGATATCAAGCTTGTCAGAGTTCAAAGGAGTGTCTGGACAATGTTCTTAGTCATATAGTTTAGTTTTAGATAGTAAGGCGAAGAGCAGGAAGTTACCTTTATAGGTCCCTCCCAACTTGAGATATTCCATTATTCTATGATAAGTGCTAATATCTATTTAATACATAATACTACATATTAAACAACTACAGCTTTATACAGCTGAAGAGGGTTCCAACAATCTTCTACTATAGGCTAATTTTAAAATCTTCTAGTATAGGTTAATTTTAATTGGAAATAAATAGGTTTGGTTCAGTATAAAACAATATTTTATAAAGAATTGTGCACTAGGAAAGTATTTTTGGAAACAGAAATAACACTTCAATAGAAACAGTTTCTATATAGGTATCAATAAAATAAAGTAGGACCTCAGAATCTGTTGAGTTTTAAAAAAAATGGCTGTAGTGTATAAAATACTTCATTGTCCATTAGTTCGGAATTTTTGGCCTAAAATGCGTGTGGGTTTTCTGTTTGTTTTTTTGTTTGTTTTGTTTGGGGATTGTTTGTTTTTTTTGTTTGGGTTTTTTTAATTTTGTTTGGATTGGTTTGGGATTGGGGGGGGGCATGTTTGTTTGTTTGTTTGGTTTGGTTTGGTTTCTGCTACTTTACAGAAGATACAGTGTAACTGCAGATTTTATGGTAAAGGAATTTGCCACTCAATCTGAAACTCAAAGGTTTCTTATAGCTGATAGACAGAATTCTTTAACATGTTCTAGGTCTTGTCCGGTACTTTACAATAAAATAATAGGCTGTTTGAAGTTGACATACTGCATACAAAGCCATATTTTTGCATCATCACAATATCGTTAGTCTGTTATTTCCTCTTTTATTCACCACGTAAAATTAAGCAAATTTTTGTCATGTTCTGTACGGCAATTTCTATATTCAGCCCATAATGACAGAGAGAGAGTAAGAAATATGCTTGATTTGGGACAGGTAATAATACTAAATTTTCCTTATGAACAGTAGATAGAGAAAAACAAACTATCTGAAAGTTAGCATCCCTAAAAAAAAAAAAAAACCCAATACTTTTTTTGCTTACATCTCCACAAATTTCGCATTCTGACTTTAAAATCCAGTGTCTCAACTGCCTCGTTTATTTTCAGCAACTATCACATCTACAGATCACCAGCTGACATTTTTCCTGAGGTCTTTAGAGTTCTGACTTTTTATCCAATGTCTCAGTAATGACAGTAGAGAACAACCATGCCAAACATGGGGAATAAACAGTGTCTTGCTAGGGGCCATAGCCTCACAGTATCCCTGCAATATTCAAGAGCATTGCTTAAATACCAAATAATACATTGTTGCTTCTTAGTCCCATCTCCGAGAATAGCACCCAGTGACAACCAGCACACCTTCTCTACCTTATATTTAATTTTCCTCTATCATAGACTGATCAGAGAAATTACTGGAACCAAGCCTCTGAAACTACACAAAGCCATCCTAAAATCACTGTTTGACAATACTCTTCCTAATCTGTTCAAATACCTGGCTTAGAGGTGTGAAGGCCTGGGCCTGTCAAATAAAAACAATCTAGTAATCCAGCATGGACAAGTAGCAGGTGGGAGAACTATGCTTTTATGTCACAGTCTCCAAAAAAACATTTTAGATTAATGCTTGCACATAATTTGATCTGATACAAATTACCAGAGAGTTTTCTGCTTTTCAACACTGAAATAATTTCCTAACTGTACAATACAGGAAAAGTCTGTGCATATGCATGGAGCTAAAGAAATGTACTTCCAAACCTGGATGTACACAGCTGCAATGAACCTTTTTGCTTACTATGCCTGAACGTTGGATGCAGCCAGTAAGTTAAGCTAATACAAGGGAAATCATAAGTATTTTTCAGATTAGCTCCTATATAATTCTTTTTACTTTACAATTGTGTGTGTATACACAAACATATTCCTGCAGAGATGTTCAACAAAATCCATTTACATACTATATTTTATCCAGATATCTGGAATTCCTCCAATAGTACTACAATCACTGCTTTAGCTTAGAAATATTAGGATAACTACCAAGAAGGAAAACAGAAAATATTTTAAAAGTATACTTAATGCTAGGAGTAATTATTGTATTCTAAAATGATTATTTACTCACCGCTGAAATGTAGTTAGATCTAGTACAAAGTGTAAAAAGTATTTAAGCCTAAGGAGCAATCATACAAAACAGTTCTGGCAATAATAGGAAAATATATAGTCATCTACAGGACTAGTTTGACAGAACACAGAACCATATGAGACCTATTTTTTGCTACACTGAGACACTAATTCACTACTCAGAGAGAAAACAAGTTGTTTATAATGTTTAAAGATCATTCCAGGCCAAAGGTGCTTGAGCAATCAGTTACATCTGTCTCCGCATACCAGAACGGGAGTATCTGCAGCTCCTCCCCAGACTTCCTGGCTCCAGCGCTAAGCCACTTACAGGAACGGTTCTCAAAACTCACAGAGTCTCCTGCCTCACAAACTGAACACTCCTGCAACCACCATGGTTTCTCCCTGCAAACTGGGAGGACCCACTGCACAGACGGAGACAGGAGTTGAGGCTTCCAGTTCTGCTGAGTAAGAACCAGATGTTCTTCAACAGCTGCAGCTGAGTGAAGGGATCTTCACCCATCATCCAAAAACACAAGCTGAGATTAGCTGTGCTCAGTTCACTGATTCATTGCAGCACTGTGTTCACAGCAACAGCTGCTTCCAGCTTCTCAGTGAGACAGTGTTCACTCCATAGACAGTATCTCAGTCACCACTTCTCCATTATGCTCATCTCTCCCACACACACTCCTGGCAAACAAAGAACAGATAGTAGGTGACATGATAGATCAAATTAGTGGAGCTGTAATAACTGACTGATGGAAAGGACAGGTAAAATACAGTAATTCATAAAGTATTATAATTTATACAAAAAATTCTACAATTTAGGCAGCAGTTCAAGCTAATCTGTTTTACCTTGCATTGACTCAAATTAGGAACATGATTTTCAAAGATCAGCTGATGTGGGCAAATTCACTGAATTGGTGAAATTAGAACCTTATTTCTAAACGGTAAAATTAAGAAGAAGGAAGCCCTCCCCAGCTTGGCACCCAGGTCAAGCAGCAATGTCACCTAATACACTCCAGCACTCACACCTAATGGCTACCTACTCTGCAGTGCACATCTCATCTCAATAGATAGGAAGAAAGGAAGCACAAGGAGCAAATGAAAATGGATAAAAGGTTAACTTGAAAAAGTCTAACAATAAAAGCATCGCTGTAGGCAGAAGGCCCATTTTCAATGGAGGATTAGCTGTGTCAGCCATCTGAGGATGGAGTTAATTAGTGGGGAGAGATGGAGCTTAAAAGGGTTATTCTAAGTGACTCTGATCAGAACGCCACAACTTCCCTAGTGAAAATACAAATTCCTTTCCTGCGGATACCATTTTCAGATGCAGTTTTGTACAGAGCCCTCTCTCTAATGGCAATGCCAACATGCTTTGCAATCTTGGATGAGTCACCTCTCCAATTTTTGCAGCAAAACTGGCCTCCCTAATCCTGTGAGAAAGTGCAGTGTACAGCCTTTACACTGTGTTTCAAAGATTAAACTGTTTGAATAAATATTAAGCAGTAGTATCCTGTCAAAATTCACTGATAGCATATGGTGGGGCTGAAAAAAATAGAGACATTACACAGGAAATGGAAAATAATAGGAGGGAACTTCCTCTTGTAGGAATTTGTTGACTGAAGAAAGGGGGAAAGGACAGGAAGTCTGTGAACGATAATACCAGTTCCTCTTCATCATCGTGTTTGCTACATTTATTCCTGGGCAAGCCTAAAGAATACAGACCCAAGCTTGTTCCCATAGGAGGGTGACAGTTGCCAGTCTCGTGCCCTGTGTGACCTCTTATTAGCTCCTCTGTCAGCCAATTGTATTGGCCAAATTCCAGAATCCTGGAGAGAAAAGAAATAAAAAAGGCAATAAAACAGTCTGTGACCTCCAAAAGTTTGCTATTTACTTTTCTGCAGTAGTGAACATGAGCTGCTGATCTCCCATTGGCTTTTCATTGCATATATTCCAACATAGTTCAAAGTGGGCACTCGAAACAAGACACTGTGAACTACTGCATTGTAAAGCATGCACCATGATCCAGGTCACTCACAATAAACTAACTTGAGGGCACTGTAACTTATTAACCAGCTTTCTCTCCTGGCATTGTTCACAGTTCTACAGCCACAAAACTGCTGAGAGCCTGTTGCAATCACCAGCAGTCAACCTACCTCAGGAAGTTACTCCAGGGTACTATCAGTAGAAAAAGCTGGTTTACTCAGATTTCTTTGAAATGAAAGGATGGCTTCAAATATGGCCTATTAAGGATTCAGAATCAAGCTTTACAGACACTCCCCAAGTAATGGTTTATCTTTCAGATTGAGTGCCATGACGCACCTACTTAGCATTGAGAATACGTTATTTGATTTTGAGTCTTTTTCTTTAAATGATCATCCAGTTCATTTTTGCCCCAGATAAATGGGAGAATAATGATGACTGGAAGGTTTTAAATTTATCTTTCTACCTGACATAGTAGGCAGAAATACAGGATAGTTGTTTCCCAGGAGAGACAAACAAGTCTCAGGGGGGAAAAAAGGACCATCAAACTGTAAAGGCAAATAATGTTGGTTGTGAAAATCATGAGATGCTACTGTACTGTACTGACTTTGCTCCAAAATAGGAAAAAACTCCTAGTCCCAGAAGGAAGCAAGTATGGAGCAGCAATACAATGACAATTCCAAAAGGCCAGGAACTCTACTGCCACCCAATGAAGTTATAATTAAAAAACATAAGAATGTGAGCATGCAGAACTAGCTAAGAGTGTGAACTGTAAAACACAACAACACAGCTGATCTGAAATGAAGATGGAAATAAAATGACATGAAGAAAACTTTCTACCACACTTTTACATGTGTTGCTTTCCCCGGCATGTTACAGGTAGAAGTCACAGACGTCACACTGGCAGTATTTAAATAACACAGAACAAGATAATGTATTACACATAATTATCAGGAATAAGTTTTCCATTTCTTTTTAACAGTCAGTAAAATCTGCCATGACAGAAAAAACACACCAAGATAAACTGCACTGATTCAATTATACAAGTCATTTCTTACAATGTAGCCCTCAGAAATGTGAAGTTCCAATTTCCTGAGGTAAGGACCAGTGAAAACAGATACGCACACAGAAGTAAACACTGTCTCCATCCAGAATTATCCACAATGAAAATAATATCTGTAAGCACATCTCTCAAGTTATTGGTTTCAGGTTTTAAGCATCAAGACCTGTAAGCATTTAGTACTTCTGTTTTTGCAAAGGACTGCAAGAAGCACAGGAATATAGCCATGATCCTCCCATGAACCTTGCTGATGAACACCCTAGTCTGGTGTTGTGCACAGTCCACTAGGACGTACAATTTAATCCTTTTTAATCTGCATCCAAGTATATGTCAAATTATAATAATGCTGATGAGTAAAACAGGTACAAATTCCAGAATTATTCCTGGTTTCAAATGACAGCATAATATAAAATTACTGAACCAGAATTTTGCAGGGCCAAATATATAGATCTTCCCACCTCTTAGGTGAGTGCCCTATTCCAGAAAGCTACAGGACTGTGCTCCTTTTAATTTGCTTTATTTCTGTTCCCAAGAAACTTGCTGTACCATGTCACAGCATTAAGAAGCATGAAAAAGTATTCTGCACAGACTAGGAGGCAGCCTAATGGTGATCAGTGCACCCTGGTGAAATGTAGGAGATGTGGATTTGTGTTCCCACAGACTGAGGAGGGAATAGAACTGTCTTTCTGATTAACTTATTGAAGAAAACAAGAGTTCCTCAGATTTGCTTTTGGCCACAAATCATTCAGAAGGCAGAAAATATTCAGGCAGCATACTGAGAATTTATCTAATGCCAACATACACACAGTCTGGTAATAGCAAATGACAAATGTTCCCATCAGTAAAAAAAAAAAAAAAAAAAAAGAGTGTTATTCCATGCCCTAGAACAGATTGACTTGTAGTGCTTGACACTACGAACAGTCATTCTGTTCATGTATTAGGGGTAATGATAGTAATTGGATAAAATTATCTTTTCTGTATTTTCCTGCATTTTTTCCATTATTCCCAAACTGCCATCACATAGAAAATAAGACACTGGTGTGGGTTACTGGTCCTATTAAACCACAAACAGGAATAGCAAAATATTGTTACTTTTATTATTTAGAAATACTATCTACGATCAAAATCCCATCCAGCTGAGGTGAGGTTAGCATCAAAATCATTTCTAGTCAACAGCAAATACCACAATTCTTACTAGCTGACAGAAATCTACAGTCTATATTTTTCAGAAGCTGTAAACTGCCTTTTTTAAAATGATAAGTAAGAATGCAGAGCATCTTGCTTGATTCCGACTAAGGTTTCCCGATTTACTCCATGCACATGGTACACACTGGGAAAAGTGTTCATGCTTATCTGTGACCTTTCTCTTCTAGGTGTGGTAAGACTGTTCATTGACCTACATTTAGGAGTTTCTTCTGTAAATTCTCTCACCTGTATTTCCAGCTCTGATGAATGAGCAGTGTTTTATTTGATCCGCTGTATTACTTGGCAGGGGAAAGCCCATTCCCATCTTCCACAAAAACATGCCACATAGAGTGTGCTCTCTCAAAATCTACACAGAGAAAGAGTTTATCCATAAAACTTTATCATTATGAAAACAAGTACAGTTCTTATATTTTCCTTTTTCATTTTTTCTGTACATAAAATCAGACTTTGCAGTTTAGATGACCAGATTGGTTAGGGAAAATTAAAGAATCTTATCATGTTTGACTCAAAGATTACAGAACAGTTGCTATCTGTTAAAGTGAAGGCAACAAACACATGGGGAAGAGGTTAAAACCCTGTCTCAATACCAGCTCCATATACCTAGTGTTGGTTTTAAGTTCTTGAAATGGCAAAAGGAATGACTCACCGCTGAGATTACTGTCATTTCTTTTTAAAATCCAAGTCTTATTTCTAGATTTCTTAAAGCAGTCTGCATCTTGTAACAAAAACCTTAATTTATGAACAATTACAAAGCTACATAAGACCAGATATTAAAAAATGTAAGAGAGGGTGTTTGGAATCTAAACAGGCATCATGAAAGACCTGCTCAAACTGTGAAAAACCTTAAGACAGAAACTCACTATCTTCTGCACGGCAGTGTGTACACCGTATTATAGACATACAAGTCTTCATTATTCAGTACTATCCAGTCGTCTAGAACATTCTATCTAGATAGCATTGCACTGTTCTCTTTGATCTTTAGCCAAGAATCTAATAAATCCATTGTGGCAACTCTATAGTCCAGTTTGTGAGAGGTGAGAAGGAAAAGGTAATAGTCATTTGGGATTTCTTTTTGAAGTAACATAGCTCAAAAGCAGGTTTTAGTTGAGATCTGTTAAATTCATATTAATCTTTCAGGCATCGAAAAAACAGACATGAAACTCAGATCATGAACATGATTTGCTTAAGTAACATCATTTTGTCTGCAATTCACAAATATTTTTTTTTCTGACTAATGCAGATGTTCTGCTAGAAGTATATATCAGCTTGTCACGGCACTTCCTGACCACATACTAAATGAGATAATATCCTTATTCTACAACTAGCCATGCACACATCCTTCTGCTTCTCAGAAACAGAAATTGCATAAGAATTTCCATAATATAGCTGCCACTCTATTTGGATAATTGTGATTTCCTAACCCATCCCAAATGGGATTAACAGTCACCCCATAAATCCCCTGCTACTTTAATTCACTAGTAGATACAACATCAACAAATGGAAATGTTGCCTTCCTTTTCTTTGGGCTGATGGACCATTCTGGAGAAAAAAGAATACAAAGATACTTTGTTGGTAGACAACTGGCTCATTAAGTATCTTTCTAGCATTTGTTTTTGAAGAAAAGGGTTTATATCCCTTCTACTACTGGTTTGGCAAAATGTATTATGACTTCAACTTTTATATCAAGGTATTTAAACACACCATGTTTCTAAGATTTGTTTAAGGTTGCGTGGTTATACTTATGGTTTTGTTTTTGAAGTAATACTTTAAATTATATGTTAATTGTATTTTTCATCTGTATTTAGCCCAGTGAGGCAATGGAAAAGACAAATTTTTTTTAAAAAGCTAAGGATAGCACTCCACCATAAATGAGCATCAAAGAAACTAACAAGTGATCCATTCAGATCACTCAATGACAAGGCAGTTCCTCAATTAATATGACACTCTTACTGTTTATGATAATAAATATATTTAAACGTTGATTTTCAGTTCAATTGGATGTTGGCAGTGAAGTAAACATCCCAATCCTGTTTTCCTGTTTTTTTCTTAACATTACTAGATGTCAAAGTACACAATGTATACTTATTTTCTGAAGTATTTTATCATTGTTTATTCACATTCTAGCCTCAGCATCTTTTATTTGTGGTAGCATTTTGGTTAGTTACTGGTTGGGTTTTTTCTGTATGTTTGGAAGATTTTACATTACTTTTTAAGCTCTAAATTATTTTATCTCATAGTATAGATAGATATATAGAGATAGATGTTCACTAAACATTAAAAAAATAGAAATACCTAAATGTGAACAGAGGAAAAAAGTTTGTTGACTAAGGTTATTTTCTTAATGTTACTTTTGGCAAATTCTGATCCTTTATTTCTTAAATTTGCCACTTCTTCCTTTATCATCCCCATTTGTCTCATCTTTCCTATAACCTCAGTTTTCCTTTTACAGTGATCAGAAATCACACTGGATGATATTCATTTTGAGAAAATATTGGATTTATGAGAGCAAATGATGTATATCTGCAGCCAGGTTTTGCCTTAACCGATCCCTTCACCAGTGCACTCCAGTCATGGGAGCTATCCTGCCCTGTCTTCATTATCCCAATGAGGTGACAGCCCTATAACCACACAGGCTTCTAATTTTGTTTGTTCCCCACGCTGCATTACTCGGTGTAGAGGCATTTCAGAGAAGTGCCGAAGCATGCTGATTCCTGAGAACAGACAAGACAGCTCTGACCATGAGGCTGTTCTGCAGGCACCACCTTCTTCACATAACTAAGCTCAAGATTCCACTGCAGCTGTGTTTTGTTGATTGCTATGCCAGTTCGATTCCCACCACCTGGGCCCTTGGCTTGCCAATCCTCTCCCTATTTTTTTAAGTTGATTTTTGAGGAATCAATCCCTCCTGTGCTGTTTCTAGTCTAAATTTCTGCCTTCCAAATTGGCCAGCTTGTTGGCAAAGATGTTATTGCCCCATTCAGTCACTTGGATCCTGTCTCATAAGTAGCTGTGGACCCTCAAAGAGGCTTCCAATGTCATACAAACTGAAGCCCTGCTACCAACAGCAGCTGCGCAACTAGTTGTTAGCACACAGGATCCATTGAGTCCTCCTCAGATGCTTCTCCTCGGTGTCAGAATCAAGGAGATCACCAACTCCATCTCGATGCCCTTAATTGCTGTCCCAGTGCCCTTCAATCACATCTGCCAGTATCTTTGGCACCTATGTGGAAAAGTAGTAGGGCCTAGTGGGTGGAGTAAGGCAAGCCTTGGTAGCTTCTCTACAATGTCTCAAATCTGAGCACCCAGAAAGCAGCGAACCTCCCTAAATGACAGACCAGATCAGCAAATGGAAACTTTTGTCCCTTACAGTAGGAAGTCTCCAACCACACTCACTTGTCACTTCCTTTTAGTGATCCCAAGTGGCTCAGTGGCTCAGGGTCAGCCACCGGAGATGCTCCATTTGATGGTACTCCTAGCTCCTTGTCAGCTGTCAGGGCTATTAACCCATTCTGTAACTTCAAGTCATGAGGTGGGGCTGGAGCTTTTCTCCTGGTATGAGAAGTCACTGCCTTCCAACCTTTGCCATGATGGGAGTTTCTACCCTGCAAGTTCATAGGTAAAGGCTCTTCCCATCTCACAGTTACAGCTGAAGGTTAAGGTTCATGAAGATGCAAGGTCTCAGTGAAGTGCCAGTTGATTGCTTTCACATCCTTTTGGATTCTGCACAGTTTGATGAACTCCTCCCATAGCTCTTTCACTTGGAGGCACACCACCTCAACAGCTTCACAACCTTTGGCAGGCTAGAAGACCAAGTGTCCTAACCCCAGGCACCCTGTGCTGCCTCAGACTTGAGAAGCTGTATCCTCCTTTTGAACTATCTGGGTCCAAGAGTCCAATAATGAAGGAACAATGAATCCAAAACTTTAATTTGGATGAAAAACAAGCCTTGATTCATTCCCCTTTAAATTTCTTTTTAAAAATCCAGATAAAGTAACAGGGGAATAATAAGAAGACATTTGTTAAAATTAAAATAATAGATCACATGAAATATCTAAAATCTAAAAAGAAAACCAAAAAACCAAAACCAAAACCAAAAAAAGAAAAAAAAAAAACACACATACAAAAAAACCCCAGGAAAATATAATTTTCACTGTAATTGTGTATTTGCTGATGACATTTCTACAAATAACTTCCTCACTTATGTACAAGCAGGAATTTAAAAAATTCAAGCACCTATCACCAGGGTCACCTGCACTTCAACTGCCAATAATGTACAGAGTAACATATGTAAATATGTATTTACAGTTAGATAAATGTTGCTATGTCACACTGGTGTAAATCCAGGGGATGACTCCTATGAAGGAGTGGAGCTTGTTTGTGTATGTCAGGTCCAAATTTTTCCTGTCATCTGTAAAGTCAAAAGCGAAAATTTGTGAATATTTTTTTCTAAATAATTAATTTGTATATGAATTGAAGAGGAATTTTTAGAATTTCAAACTCAAAAATGCCTAAAACACTTTGCACAATTGCATATAAAATATGGGCAGTGCTTTTACTGTGCTGTCAAATGTGACAACCATTCTGTACTCAGCAATATTTCAAACACCATCCGAATGCAACTATACAAATGTCACCTCTGCCTGGAGAACTTTACAAATGAAGCAATATTAATCAATTAAGGGACAGTGGAGTGCATGCAGAAGCAGCCAAGTCTACTTGAGGATTACAATAGACAGTTCTGGGTGGGCAATCAAGTTTAAACTGCAAAACTGCCAAGACACACGGATTCGCTGTACAATAAAACGGATTTCCAGTCCCACATTGAGGGAAACCAAGAAACTTTTTCCTATAGCCAGACAAGAGAAAATGTTGTTATTCCATCATTTATCTATTATATACCATTTACCAAATAATTTTGACTTCTGCTCACGGAAATATATGCTTACGTATGTGGGAAGTCATGTACATATTTCCACTCCAAATTTTTGAAGATAGCATTTTCATGTGAATTACCATGACACAGAATGATACTGCTGCCCTAGGCTGCTTGATACGGGAAATTCCTGTCCAAGCTTTTCAAGCAGAAATGAAGACCCCCAAACATATGAGCTAATGTTAATCTCAAAGGTCACTAAGTACTATTTTAATTACCTATTTATCTTGTACCCAATAGACCAGAAGAGTAAAAATATATCTTGCCCCTTTACATTGTATGTACTTGCTATGCTTAATGAAAGGATTTTTTTTTCAAATTAGCTCCTTGTTTGGTATATCAGACCTGCTACTCCTGCAGTTTTAGAGGTTTCCTTTCACTGGGAGGAAGAAGCTGTATGGTAAGCTGTATGGTACTACATGCTTTTCTGAGGGGACGCTTTTCAGAGGGGGCAGTGCACATCAAATTAGTTTATTTCCATTCTAGCCTTTGCATACTGTATAGGTTTCTAAATTGTGCAGTGTTTTAATGATGTCAACCTTTTGTTATAAACTAATCCCAAAGAAACACAATAACAGGCCACCATTCATGAATGTTGTTATTCAGAATGGCTGACATTCTTCTTATTTTTAAAGGAGACAAACCTCAAAATGATCAACAGTTCCCCAAAGTTGTCACCACATATGAAGATGTGGGAATTATTTTCTAGCAGCATGAAGTTGTTCTCAGGAGAAATGACTGCAGCTCTGTGGTGACTTCTCAGCCTACACAAAAGCCTACACAGGAGATAAAATTCAAAGCTACATTTAGCAACAGGAGCAGAGCACTGAAAGAAGATACCTGCTCAATCAGGGTTTGCTTTTGGAAGTGATAAAGCAGAGAGTCACTCAGAGTGACATATTTTAAGGGTAAATAAAACAACTGTAGATTAATATCTAATTTTCCGTAGTATGGGCTGGTGAATGGCCATTAATGGTCCCCTGAGAGAGAGAGGTCCTGCAATAAACTCTTGTCAGTTGAACAATAAGTAAAAACAGATTGAGTTCTAGTGCTGCAAGCATCCTCACCTTTGGGTTGTGTTAGGGGACAGACAGTTGGCGAAAGTAAGCTTCTTCCTGCCTGGCAGAAGAGTGTTAACACACTAAAGGAATAGTGCTGGTGCCAGTTACTAATAAAAATGGACAAGAGAACGAATGATAGCTCATTAACTTAAAGTAGAAGTCACCTTGCTATACAACACAGGGAAAGGCAGAAAAGCCAGATCTTGCAAATTAATAACAGCACTTGAACGTTTTGCAGGAAAAGCTCTGCATCCCTTGATTTCAGAGCTAGGAATTCAGTCTAAGCTCTGTAGAAGACCTCTAGGTCTGGACCTTCTACAGAATATAGTTTACCATCTCTGACTGCTTTGAAAGTTTCTCTGCCTTGGACTAGAGGCATAAACTTTTTCCTAATCACTAGCCTCCCGATGATTGCAGTCCTTCTGCCTGGCATTTGGGCAGAGCATTTGTGCAGTAGGCGGTAGCAGAGAACGTTTAACATTTTTGCATGATCCAGAGCTAAGGGAGGACCTGGCAAATGAAAGGTATGAGGAGAGGGAGAGGGAGAGGGAGAGGGAGAGGGAGAGGGAGAGGGAGAGGGAGAGGGAGAGGGAGAGGGAGAGGGAGAGGAGAGGAGAGGAGAGGAGAGGAGAGGAGAGGAGAGGAGAGGAGAGGAGAGGAGAGGAGAGGAGAGGAGAGGAGAGGAGAGGAGAAGGAAGATTGCTGGGGTCTTGTCCAGAAGCCAGGTCTTCAGACAGCAGGAAGGAAAGATCACTACAACAAAAAGCAAATAGTCTTAGCTACTTGAACAACTAATAGTTGCTCACTAATAGTAATGACTCCCTTCAAGGAACTACTTCTGTTATTCTTACTGAAGAATACAGAGACAATTGATGGGAAGCATGCAAAGAAATCAGAGCAACTTAATATAATTCCTGAAATGTTTTGAATGTTGGAGGTGCTAGTATTTTCAGCAACACTTAAGGAATCAAAATACAGTTAATATATTAAGCCACAGGAAGAGATTTGCAGGGGTTAGTCTTGTACAGTAGCAAATTGGTTATCAACAATTGTTTGAAAGCAACTGTTTCAAACTAATTGGAACACTTGATATACGACATGAGATCTTGGTACTTCCTCTAAGGAATGTTCCCAGGAAACCAGAGGCAAATCGGTCTCATCTCAGTACCTGGGAAGGTGATGGAGCAACTAATCCTGAAACCATTTCCAGGCACATGTAGGACAAGGAAGTATCAAGAGTAGTCAGCATAGATTCACCAGCAGGAAGTCACACTTGACCAACTTGGTAACCATCTATGATTAAATTACTGGCTTGGTAGATGAGGGGAGAACAGTGGATATTGTCTACCTAGACTTCAGTAAGGCTTTTGACGCTATCTCCCATAAGATCCTCGCAGACAAGCTGATGAACCTGGCACAAAATCTGCTTGGTGGACAGTAGCTAGCAGTGTACCCAATTGGTCAGTAGTTGGTCCAGTCCTGTTTAACATCTTCGTTAATGACCTGGATGATGGGGCAGATGACACAAAACTAGAAGGAATGGCTGATGTGCCAGAGGGTTGTGCTGCCATCCAGAGGAACCTGGACAGGCTGGAGAAGTGGGCTGACAGGAACCTCATGCAGTTCAACAAGGGCAAGTGCAAAGTCTTCCACATGAGACAGAACAACTCCAGGTACCAGTAGGTGTTGGGGCTGGAAAGCAGGTTTACCAAAAAAGACCTGGGGGTCCTGATGGACACCAAGCTGAACATGAGCCAGCAATGTACCATTGCGGCAAACGAGGATAATATCCTGGGCTGCACTAGGAAGAGTATTGCCAACAGGTCAAGAGATGTTATTGTTGCTCTCTGTTCAGCACTGGTGAAGCCACACATGGAGTGCTGTGTCCAGTTCTGGGTTCCCCAGTACAAGAGATACATGGATATATTAGAGAGAGTCCAACAATTGGCCACAAAGAGAACTAGGGGACTGGAACATCTCACATAGATACACTGTTTAAGATTATTCACTAAGACCTAGTTGGATAGTACTTAATGAAGAAAACATAAGATCACTCTCACAGTAAAAGGAAAGTGGTTTTGTTGTTTGGTTTTTTTTCAATCCCACTCATAGCAAATGGACACTGAATATAAACTTTCTGTTGTGCTGTTTCCATCTTTGCAAAGATCATAGTAGGGAGATAAAAAATAATGTTATTTTTTTCCCCACTTATTTTTAAATGGAAGTAGAGAAGTTGTTTAGATCCAAAGAGCCAAAATTAACTGGCCAGGCCTACTGAAAGTGCCAAAACCCCCTCCTTTTAATTAGTTCTTGTTTCAGATATGTAACACTTTAATCTGAAAGCTCTATTGTAAGTTCAGCAATTGCCCCAAAGAAATACTGCCAAAATATGTCAAGCAGACGTTTTCTCCACATCTGCTCTGCTTCAGAGGGTTCAGTTTGGTCCTTCAAACAATATCTATACAAATATCCTGAAAATTTATTCAGATATCATAGGTAGAAGATGAGATAAACTTGGCTGTTAGACCAGCAATATTAAAAAAAAAAAAAAAAACCTGTTTGGAACTTGCAGAGATATCACAATCTGGTATTAACAACACCGTCACTGAATGCAAGTCGTAAATAGTGACTCACTGACTGCTAGCAAGATGTAAACATACTCTATCTATTGATTACGTAGTTGAAGTCCTGGAAACTCAGCTAAGAGTAAACATTTTAAATTTTATTGGATTCCTTGATACAAAAGTGATACTGGAGATTATTAACCTCAGAATCCTGGATTCCAGAGATAGCAAAGTGCCTATTGATCTAGAACATACGACATGAAGGTATCTTCTTAGCATGCTAGATTTGAATTACATCAAATACATGCTGCTTTTTGACACCATGCTGGTAATTGGATTTTAAAGCAGAGCGTATATACTTTTGATCAAAGTAGAGCAAAAATTAAAGGAAAATAAATACTAAAAGTTGAATAATCAAAACCAACTAAATCAGCCCTATAGCTGAATTCAGTTTAATACACAGTATCTACATAAGTGATCTTTGTGTTTTCTTAGTTTTTCAATTGTTTTGATGTACTTCAACAGAGTTTCAAAACTGCATGCCACAAATAAAGTTCAAAATAAACCGGAGAAACGGGGCTGGATCAGGTTTTCACTCACATGCAAGGATGTTGTGTCCTTCAAAATAAAGACAGCTGTAAAAACAACACAAGCTTTGATAGCTGCTACAATTTGTTTTCCACCAGAAGGTACCACATGTTTACCAAGAGGGTTTTTTTGAGACATCTCAATATTCTCATCATTCACAACAGATTTTAAAAGACAGTAGCAGAATTTGGTGTTAAAAATCAATCAGGTTGCCATGCTTGTAGAGGAGAACAAACAGAAGTACTGCAGGCAGTGGTAACATACGCAACGCTGAGACAGAAAACAGGCCCAGGCCTGAAACAAACTCCATTGGTTTCACACGGGCCAGAATCACTGAGAGACATTTCTATTTTGTTATAAAAACACTTTGGTATTTCCCAATGCTTAACTGCCATTCCCACTTAGCTCTATGCAATAACCAGCTAGCCACAGTGCACCAAGCCCCACCACACACTTCTTGAATCACTTACAGCAAGTGTCCCCTCGTGATGGCTTCAAGGAACTCCAACAGACTGACCACAGACATATGGGTCACAGGGTGATTACTGGCTCCAAAAGAGGTGTCTGAGGAATACACCAGAGGGATGTGGCTGCAGGGAGGTTTCAGAGTATGGCTTCCTTGGCCCATTCACCTTTCAGTGGTCAGGAACTAGTAAAGGAAACTCAAATTCAGGCAGCTCCCTATCTTCCAACAAAGCATAAATCCTCCTGATATACAGGAACAGAAGCTAGGAGGTAGGCTTTAACACTAATAGTCAGCTCATTTTCCCATAAAACTCACCATCCAGGCTTTCTCTGGTATTTGCACAATTGACATGTCACAAAATACAGTAAATGGCAAGCCATGTCAGCCCATCTCCCCACTCAATTTTTTCAAAGTACAAGGGACAGTACACAATTGGTCCATTTGCCTGCAAGGTAGTGTGTATTTTATAGTATTCTGCCTTAAAAGGTGGGAGTGGGAAGGAAAGAATGTGGAGGAGAAAACTGCCTCCTCCTTCCTCATGGCAGCTGCCTTTTGTGTAAGGTACAGCCCTGAGTAGTGATGGGGATTTCCCTGAGAACACAGGGCATGGTCAGGGGAGGGAAGGTTCTGGTAGGGGCATGGGGTGAAGCATAGCTGAGTTGAATGGAAAGTGCTACGAGGGAGCCTGCAGTATAGCATGCATGGAGCAGTTGGAAAGGGTAAGAAGCAGATATGCCTTCCCAAAAGTGAGGGTCTTGATTTCCCACAGAGAACTGTGCAGAGGGTGGTTGAGGCCATGGAGGTTTACCGAGGGAAAAATGTGCCCAAAATTAAAAGGCCATGCTGTGACGATGCTGCAGATGGAGAGTTGTGTTTACAGTCTTCGCAAATTTTGTTCATTTTTTCCCCTGTTATTTTTTTCTTTATTCCTTTTTTTTATTTTTTTAATAAAATCAGTCAGAGACTTATGATTTAAAATGTTAA
This sequence comes from Patagioenas fasciata, assembly GCF_037038585.1. NCBI lineage: Eukaryota > Metazoa > Chordata > Aves > Columbiformes > Columbidae > Patagioenas > Patagioenas fasciata. Next base: position 18,254,522 of record NC_092524.1, read on the forward strand.
TTGTTCTAGTCTGTTTTTCAGGAAAACTCACGTTTATTGAGAAGGCCGCTGAAAAGCCTTCACATAGTCTGACTCTGCTGACCACAGCTCAATGCTGCAGGCTTAGATGCAGCTGGCTTTGGTTAAATTCCTGAGCCTAAGAGATAAAAAACACTCCAGTTACCAAATACACCACCCTATGAGTCACAAACAATTGCTGAAAGATGGAGAATGCTACAGCAGATGTTTGCAATGATGGCAAATTCATAAGTCATTTCAAGTAAGACCACACTACCAGGAAGTTGGGTTTTTTTCCCTCCTAAAAGGAGCCTATGGATAGTCTAGAATCTATAGAGATCTTAGATCATGGGGTTTGGATAATCTTCCAGAGAAACACTGAAAAATTACATAATTTCTTTGTTTATCACTTTCTGTGTGTTTGCAGTAGTTCTGAGTTGTTAGGTCTAACTTCTGGCTAACAGTTTCAATTTGCATGGCAGCTGGATGTGCTGCTTTTAGCATAGCTAAAGCAATCAGCTGACTTCTTTCAGGACAGCCTGCCATAAAGACATTTCTTTATCAGTTCACGGGTTAAAATGGTTTGAGCTCACCAGGTGGTTTTCTTAATCAAGCACCTTCTTCATGTCTGCATGAGCCTACATAGCTGTTGGAACTTAGAGAGCAATTTTCAAGACTGAGTCTGTCTGAACATGCTGCAGCAGCCAGCACAGCACATCCATGATCAATTCTCTTGCTTCTAGGTAAGCCTTTAACGAATTATCATTACTTAGTACAACATTCAATAGTATGGGGTGTACAAATGGAAGAGTTAACTAGGTACTAGTACTGTATTTAACTCCACACAAACCACAAACAAACTACTACAGTCATAATACAGGGTTGGTTTGTTTCTTTTTTCTTTCTTTTTTTTCTTTATTTTTTATTATTTATTTTCCACTGATGAATGCATCTGTGTCTGCATCTGCATATTTTTGTACAGTTAGCATCAATGTTATTGGACGGTAGGCTTTCAGTGCTTCATACCTCTCTAAGTTGGGCAAAGCTGAGAACAGCTCCAATGTCACAGAAAAAAATTCTTGGTTTGTCATATTAGAAATGAAAGAATCACATCTCGGTAACTTCATACTTTTTTTAAGTGCTTCTGCCTATTTTTGCATGGGTATCCATAGAACATCACTGTCAGAGAGATAGGGGAGAACTTCAGCATTTTTTCATAGTTTGAAGTAGAAACCTGGTAAAAATCGAGGGATCAAATAAATGTACTAGTCTAATGTTTGGATTTTGACTTCAGGCCATTACGAGTTGAGTTTATTTGATCTGCTCTCAGGTAGATGCCATATAGCTCCAAACTTCTTAAAGCTTCTCAGAAGTTTGTTTCTCAGATGATTTCAAAGCAAGGATATCAACAAAGCACAGTACCATGTGGAATTTTGGAAACCAGTTTCCATGAAGTACTGGAAGCAAAATGCCAACTAAAATGGAAATTTTTATTTGGAGGTGCCTCTCTCAGAGTCATGATTTCATGAGCATCTGCAGTGTCTTTACTGATGGTAAGCTAGGCACTTGACAATAAGCAATCAAAAACCCAGAGCGAACTTCCATTTGTTTATTTTTATATTTGTATCCATTAAAACACATTGCTGTAAATGTGGTAAGTCATGTATATGTCACTGTTAAGATACCTGTTGAGTTTGATGCATGCTGACAAGAATTCTAATCATGGTCATTTAGCTACTTTCTTCTGGCCTCTTGAAAATTTGAGTTGTTGAGTAGACAGAATTAAAGTGCTAAATCTTGAACATCATGCACAATATGACTTTTCACATATTGTTAAAAAGATAATCTTGAGAATTATAGTCTCAGGGATGCAACTCAGTGTAGCAATACAGGCAGCAGTGTCCTAAGTGTTGTACTGCATTTATCTGTGAAATTGGTAAGAACTTTCATGCAGGGACAGACTATATAGGTAATAAACGCGCCTTCAGCAATCCAGTGCTTTCCTTATTGGGCTTACTTGTATGAATGCAATTGTATATGAATGATTATATAAATGACAAATGCCCTTGGCACCAATTGTCAAGAGAATGGCCAAGATTGTTTATCTTGTTTATTCCAAGATAAAGTTCTTTCCAAGTAAGAATTCCATGATACAGGCTGCCTTAAGCCAAGATCCTTGATGTGTTCAAGCATTGCCACATGAAGTTGTAGCAAACAGTAGAAGTCCTCCATCTTCTAACAGCAGCCACTCCACTGGTCTCATTGCATACTCTCAGTACTTGCACCCCAAATAGGATGTTAGAGAGAACTTAAAAAAAACTTCATTCAGTTTTAGCCACTGTAAAAACTACTGGAAAACATTTCCTCTCTGTCACCAGTGCTGATTCATCATTGCAAGCATAACAAAACAGCAGACAACATGATTAGTAAAAACAGCAGAAGTGTTTTGATAGTTACTAATGTATTTCAGCTCAGTAACATTTTAATATAACAGTTTGTAGCTAGCAGACCTCATGAAGTTTTCCTTTATGTAGAAAAACTACCTCCATCTGACAGTGCAGGCTATAATATGTAAGTACTCTCAGATAGCAACTGTTGGCTACAAAAAATTATTTCTGTTGTCTCTCATTGAATATAAGTCTACTAAACACCTTTCCAAACAATGACAGAGCCTTACTTCTTGACTGGAAGGAACAGGGTAGACCTGGTGAGACTGCACCTGGAATATTGTGTCCAGTTCTGGGCCTCTCTGTTCAAGAAGGACAGGGAACTGCTGAAGAGAGTCCAGTGCAGAGCCACAAAGATGATTAAGGGAGTGGAGCATCTCCCTTATGAGGAAAGGCTGAGGGAGCTGGGTCTCTTTAGCTTGGAAAAGAGCTGATAGAGGTGTGACCTCATTAATATTTATAAACATGTAAAAGGTGAGTGTCACAAGGATGGAGCCAGGCTCTTCTTGGTGACAACCAACGATAGGACAAGGGGCAGTGGGTGAAAACTGGAACACAGGAGGTTCCGCTTAAATATGAGAAGAAACTTCTTCACAGTGAGGGTAACAGGACACTGGAACAGGCTCCCCCAGGGAGGTTGTAGAGTCTCCTGCGGAGACATTCAAAACCTGTCTGGACACCTTCCTGTATAGCCTCATCTGGGTGTTCCTGCTCTGGTGGGGGGACCAGATGATCTTTTGAGGTCACTTCCAATTCCTAACAGTCTGTGGTTCTTGGTGATTCTGTGTGACCTGGACATGAAATTTTCAATACATGGGAAATGGCAGCCAATGAGAAATGCTGCAGAGCACCTTCTCAGCAGTCCATTACAAGTATCTCATATATATCCTTTGTTACCTATGCTGCCTTCCCACACAATTTCAAATCCAGTCCCAGTCCTTATCTTTAGCAGACTCCCTTGTCTGAATTCAGTATTCTTAGAAGTCTTTTGGAAGCTCTGGAAAAAGTTTGTAGTCACCAACAATACTCTTCTAGCAAACTTGCAGTCTTTTAAATAAGCTATCCTATATGAGCAACAAACTTAGTTTGTTACAGAGAGCCAGACAGCACTGCCATAATGTTCTCAATTTTTCATGTATCATGTGCAAGGCATTGGCCTCAACATTTTTATTACATTTAATGGTGTTTATAAGACACCAACTCTTTAACCAAGAGCCCCACTGCAGACATCTTTCTCACTTTTGTGAGAGAACAAGATTGGACCAACACCTGGCAGACATGTAGTCTTGTTTCTCAAAGCATTACTGGAAGAAATTTAAGCAAGATCATAAATGTGATAGAGCAGAAGATAGGTATAGCAGTAGCAATTAGGAATGCAATATGCTGTTTGAAACTGAATTTGACTCAGTCCTCAAAATCAAGCTGTATGGGAAGCCCACCTTCCTATGTGAATCCTAGCAGAAGTCAATAAGGATACTTTAAGAAGTATCTTGCACCTATATTTGTGGTTCTTGCAGAAGAAAAACGGTAACACAATATCTTTTCTGACTGTATGAAACATCAGACATTGCAACGTCTGCTTCTTTTTGAAAATCCAGAAGCTGCCAAACCCCAGAGTAGTGAGAAACATACACTTCCTCAGTGAGGGCAAGGAATACATGACATCTCCTTTAATCTGCACATTTACATAGGCATCACTCCACCACATAGTGAGGGCTTGTAGTAATTGGTGAGACTATAGTAAACATCACAGGCTCCAGCTTTTCAGGTAAGATCAATGAAACACAAATAAACTGAGTTCTGCCTGGAAATGCATGGAAGATAAAGGTGATAAAAGAAAATCTAAAGCTCCATTTGTTTAGCTTTTTAGAATTGTCTTTACATTCTGCTACTTTTCAGATATGAATTTTCTACTGATTCTGAGACTTGAGGAGTATTACCTTTAAAGTACATGAGAGTTTTATCATAGATTTCAGCAACCGCCAGCATTCATGGGTGTATTAGTTTTGTTTAATTAAAAATATATAAACACAGTAGCAAGTCAACTTGCCAGATTTCCCACAGGCAATTTCAACTTCTTCTATGCCCCATATTCTCAACAAGCAAGTACTCTGCTAATACTCTGTTGAGAAACTAACCGTGTTTTATACTGCTCAGCAGTCACAGGCCTTGGAATAGCGGTGACTGCTCAAATGGAATTACTGACATCATACCAGAATTGCATCAGTGGAACAAAACTGGGCACTGCACTTTTTTCAAATGCTTTGGGCCACATTAAATGCTTTGATTGATCAAAGTTTTCAGTTCTGTATAGAGTTGTGACAGCAGCACAGTTCTCTGGACCTGCCAGAAAAGGTCGAAAGAACAGCATAGATATGTATACACATAAAATATGTGGAGGTATATTTGTCTATGTGTGTGTATTTGTATATAGAAATAATATGTATATCACAGAATGGTTAGGGTTGGAAGGGACCTCTGGAAATCACCTAGTCCAGCTACCTGCTAAAGCAGGTTCACCTAGAGTAAATTGCACAGGAATGTGTCCAGGCAGGTCTTGAATGTCTTCAGAGAAGGAGACTCCACACCCTCTCTGGGCAGCCTGTTCCAGTGTTCTGTCACCATCAAAGTAAAGAAGTTTCTTCTCATATTCGGATGGAACCTCCTATGCTTCAGTCTGAGACCCTTGGCCCTCGCTCTACCGTTGGGCACCACTGAAAGGAGTCTGGTCCCATCCTCTCGTCATCCACCCTTGAGATATTTATAAACATTGATGAGATCCCCTCTCAGCCTTCTCTTCTCCAGGCTGAACAGACCCAGCTCCCTCAGTCTCTCCTCATAAGAAGGGTGTTGGACTCCCTCCAGTAATTCCTTGTCCTTCTTAAACTGGGGAGCCCAGAACTGGACACAATACTTCAGATGTGGCCTCTCCAGGGCAGAGTAGAGGGGCAGGATAACCTCCCTCAACCTGCTGGTCACACTCTTCTTATACACCCCAGGATACCATTGGCCTTCTTGGCCACAAGGGCATATTGTTGCCTCATGGTCAACCTGTTGCAACCAGGACTCCCAAGTCCTTCTGTGCAGTGCTGCTTTCCAGCAGCTCCACCCCTAACCTGTACTGGTGCCTGGGGTTATTCCTCCCGAGGTGCAGGACCCTACACTTGCCCTTGTTGAACTTCATCAGGTTCTTCTCTGCCCAGTCCTCCAGCCTGTTCAGGTTTCACAGCACAGCCTTCTGGTGTGTCAGCCCTTCCTCCCAATTTTGTGTCATCAGCAAATGTGCTGAGGGTGCACTCAGTCTCTTCATCCAGGTTACTGGTGAACAAGTTGAACAGGACTGGATCCAGTACTGACCCTGGGGAACCCCACTAACTACAGGCCTCCAACCAGACTCTGCACTGCTGATCACAACCCTCTGAGCGCTGCCATCCAGGCAGTTCATGATCCATCTCATGTACAAATATACATTTATTTATATGGTAAGTATTAGCAGGTGGAAAATATGTTGAGTCTTGTTATAATAGTTACCTAGCTTATTTGGATAAGATCTTAGATGCTTTTAGCATCTTCTGAGGAAGATACCAGCATATTACACCTTAGATAGAAAATACATTTGGAAAATATCTTGTTTATATGGTATTGTAGATACATAACATACATGCATGTTTTTGTTATTCCTTCATCTGCTTGTTCTTAAACTGAACAACGAGAAATTAGAAATTTTAACTCAACAAATAAAGTAGCGGAACATGTACCTTAAAGGAAACAAATCCAGAGTAAAAAAAGTGGAGAACAATTAATTGAGAATACCCACTTCTAATTTTGCAATTACTTTAACAAAAAGCACAAGGGAGTAGTCATACTCACAAGTGTAAGGACCAAAATTAAATCTGGATCCTACCTAAGCTCTTTGAAATAGTTCGTTATATTTGTCCTGTATATTTACACATGAGACACCCACCAACCGACCCAAGGAGAGAAAATCCAAGCTTGAGACACTAAAGATATAACTACATGGCACAATGCAGCAATCCAGTGCTATATTGTGCTTAGTTTAAAAAATGAAAAGTAAAACTGCTAAACTGAAACAGCCAGATAAAGGCAATTTAATATTTAGTTCTCATTTTCCGGCTGATTCTTCATATTGTATTATGTTTAATCTTTGTTAAGAATATCAGAGTATTAAAATTACATGTGGATTCAATTACACAGAACTTTCAAATACTGTGGTTTTTCCCCATGAGAAAAACTGTTCTTACTGTAACACTGTGACTGATAATAGCATGTAGATTTGATGATATTTAATCACGCACAGAAGCAAAGAGCTTTCAGGTCTGAATCTGTAGCATGTATTAGGGTGAAAATGAGAACAAAAATGCCAAATCGTTCTGCTGATGTCTTTATTCTACATGAAAATATACATAAAATGCTGCCAGTTTCTCCATGCAGTGAAGTCTTACTACATTGAATGATCAGCTGACAAGAAGAGACACAACAGATAAACAACTGTCTGGGCTAAGAGGCCAAGCAGCTGTAAATAATAGTTACAGGTTACAGCTGCAGTTCCATCTTGTATTTGTACTAGTCAAAAGTAGAGATATGCAAAAGTGATACAAGTTGTTAATTCTTGCTGCAAGAGAATCTATGATTTTTATGAATACATTCTTCTTATGATTCTCAATATATAGTGCTCTCTGCCCAAGGGAAAAATAGCCATGCTGTCCTTTGTTCTTGAAACTGTATGTATAAAAACTATCATTAATTACTTCACACTTTTTACACCTTTATTGTTGTTTCATTCTGCCAATAGCTTCATTTCTTTAGAACTGGAGAGGTTTCCAAATTTCAGAATAAGATATAAGTCATGTTTCTCAAATCTGTTCTATGATGATTCTGAAGTCTAAGAGTTTTGAGATGTTTTTTAAACCAAATGCATAAAAAAAGAAAAAGGATCAGAATGTGTAAAGTAAAAGGTAAACAAAAGTATATGCTTGACCATATTATCTTAGCAGATATATTATATTAGCATCAATGGGAGACTACCTGTTTTAAAATGTACACACATTAAAAGGCAAGTTAAACATGTGATTGCCACTGACTTCCTGTTCCCAGCTCTTAATATTTGTGTAAATATAGGTTTTATTTTATTTCCTTATCAACAGAGGTCAAAGTTTGTACTTAATGGATCTCTGGTTCACACAATGCATTTGCTTTTTATTCTATATCTGGTAATAAAATCTGTCTGATTATTAAATTAATAGAACCATAACAAGTGGCAAATAACTTTATTTTTTCTAAGTCTGGTTTGAACGTGGATTACAAACCACAAATTATGAGTACAGCAGTTAGGAGAACTTAGGCTGTTTCCTGTTCATCTGACTTAATGAACCAAGCTAGAAACATTTGAACCACAGCTGCTTTCATGTGCAATGCTTTCCTTTCCTTTGCTGTATTGTATGGAGTCAAAATGCATGCTGTCCAGGAGAACTACTGATGTACAATTAAAGGTAATTCCTAAATTTCCATTGGAAAAGGAATACTGTTTAACTGGTAAAACCCAAAAGCTGACCAAAAAAAAAAAAGGATCTGTGTTTTCCCAAATTTTTGCTCATAGGATATTCTCCATGCTAATACAACCTGGAGGAAAAAAATAGGTTAGGAACTAACAAAAATAAGTTGGTATCAATATTTTCTTTTTGGGAAAAAAAGGACCACACCAGGTTTGTATTTAGTTCAGCATAAAGTCTAATCTGTCTCCAGACTTTGATATGAGGTCATAATGGGTAGTCAAGAAATAGCAAGAAGGAATACCTTTGTTCTCTCTACCAGAAGCAAATGAAAATGGAACAATCAATGTCTTCCTCTACAGACTACTTAATCACTAGATAAATGTGGCTTTAAAAGATACTGCACAGATTTTGTTCACAATTATAGTGTTTGACAGAAATTTTAATTAAAAAGTCATACACGAGTATCAAGAGATAGAAGACAAACACGAATAAAGGAGACGTTCCCTCTATGGCTTATTTTTCCACAGTTGTATTGTTCTGTTCTTTTCTGCCAGCACTGTAGCTAAAATGACCAGAATTTAGGATTAAGTGTTACAGAATAAACGATGCAGCCCAGACTGCTCCAGAGATCAGAATGCAAAACAGTTTGAGTTCAGCATCAGCAACCGAGAATTCAGGAGCAGAAGAAGGGAGTGTGGGAGATGAGAGCAAAGGGAGTTTGCTTTCCCTTCGTTTCTGTGCACAGGAAGGATAACAGGGTATCATGTGAGAGCACACTCTCACAGAGGTGGGCCTTGCTTGCTGTGCGTGTGCTATTTTTGGTTTGGTTTGGTTTTTTGCCCCACATGTTTTACTGCAGAAACACTTCAAATTTTTTTTCCAAGTTTGCCTTCAGGGCAGCAGCTATGCTTCAGAGAACTGGGAGTGCCACGCTTTCTCAGCTTCTCATGTTGGCAGGACACAAAGAGTGAATGACACCAGCTGAGGTCCCCACAGCTATAGTACCCAAGATATCCGTCAAAATGAATGCCAGAGGCATAAAGCCAACACAGGGAGGTCTCAGCCATTGTCCCCAACAAATTAGAATTAGAAGTTAAGTACCAATTGATGAAGTCTTTACAGCTTTTACAGGCATGTGTTTTAATTTTTTTCTACATTTTTTTTTCTTAACAACTGCATGGGAAAGACTTGGCTTTACAGTCATTTAAGTACAAAAGTACTTTTGGAACAATTGAAGACTGCTACTTTTTGAACAGTGAAAGAGTGCTGTTAGTTATTTCTTAGTTTGTATTCAGTTTCCACCTAAATGCAGTGTAAAACAAGAAATAAAATCCTCCTTAACACCTATAGCCACTCTCTGTACATTGCAACAAAAAATAATGTACATTGTTAAATGAACTTTTATATTCAATTGTCTGTAGTTACATCAACAGTAGAGCTGGCTTTGAGTGAATGGCAGCCATAACAGTCTGCTCAATAGTGTTTTTATGTGAGGTATCTCATCTATTTTGAATATCATATCTAATAAATTCCAGAATTATGAGTAATTTTCTAGGTACTGAGAAAGAGAATTCTCTTGATTTTGGTGACCAAAAGGAAAGCATGATGCGTGAGTTTCTACTAAAACCATAAGGTGGATTATTTAGTGTCTGATGGCACAACCACACTGGGCTTCTTTTAGATACTGTTTGGGGAAGTTTAAGCATATGAAAAGTGTGAGTAGAAGCAGTTAGAAAGTCACAGAGAATGAACATAAATATCAGGGTATTGTAAAGGTGGGACACAGACTGAGGATAAGGGCATAACTGGCTATGATTTTTTGGTGAATATTTCTCAGTGAAAAAATTTTTGTTTACACAACTGCAACATTCTCAGAATATGTATCTATTTTATTGTCAGTTTATTTGGAAAGCATCTGGGCAGCAGGGGCAACCAGCGGGTTATGTGGTACCTGCCTGCCTGATTGCTGGTCAGCTACTCTGACAACTAGACAGGACTTTCTGATGTATGCAGTAACCTTTGCTTGGAGAAGCAGCAGTGTATGAGGAACTGTTTCAGTCTGACTTGACCAGTCATTCCTTGCTGTCATATGTTCACAATACTGGATTTTCTGGGTCTTCTGGAAAGTAAACGGCACCTAAATACCAATATACTGAGTAATAGATATGGCCACAATAATCTCTACTCACCTGTACAATGCCAGCTTCTAACCAGCAGTGATGTAATTATGACATGGGAAAAAAAAACCCATTAATTAGAGGTGTCATTCTCTCACTACAGTTTTCTAGACTATTTTTCACAAAGCTTTAAGATATAAAATAATTATCCACATACTGCAGACTTAGTTCTTGTAGTCCTGCAGCAAATGTTTGGTCTGGAGTCCCCACTTAAATGTAGTTGTAGATAGCTGCTTTTGGTTAATTGTATTTACATCATCATGGGATGTCCTCATAAAATAACAAGTTACTTGCTAAACCATAGGGATTGAGGCTGATACAGTGAAATTCCTTCCAGGGTAGCAGAAGGTAAAATTTTTATCCTTACATCTCGGATGGAATAAATGTCAGCCAAGAACATTGCTACAAATATGGGGAACTAAAAACAACAATATTTTTTATAGGTATTTGTAATTGCTTTTGCCAGTATTTGCATTTTATGAGTTCCTAAGGTTCATATAATGGTGGCATTAAAGGTTTTGGTAAACATAAAGGCTACGGAGAAAAGCTTAAAAGCATGGCAATGAAAGAGGGAAATTAGCTGTTAGGTGGTATATAAAGGTTTTGGTGCCTTCTCATGCATTACCAGGTATCTTAGTCCCATGAGGTGTCAGTCTGGTACCTTTCATAACAAAAATGTTGCTCTCAAGCACCCAGCTCTGGAAATGAGCAAGTCATAGAATGTGCATTGATCGTAACTGTTTTAATTTATTACTGTTTGACAGAAAGATTATGTAGATATGTAACAAATTAAAGTAAACACCTATTTAAGAACAGTGATTTTTTTTCATCTTTTCTGTCAGAGGATGGCACTTTTCTGTATGACACTATCAGTGATAAAGCTTAAGTTATTAGGGAGTAATACAGTTCCTGATCTTCACAGAGCAGTTATTTCCTAAAAGTGAGAATAGTGAAATTCTGTTTTGGATTTCATTAATAAGAACTTAGAGCTGATTTGCCAGACATTAATGTAGTATGTACAGTTGCAAAACCTTAACAATTATAGATTGATTGTACTAACAATCTAATTAGGCTGTTTTGAGGACTTAATTTTGCACTTTGATCAAGATTTTCAGAAGTGACAAGTGATATTGACACCTTTTGGAGAAAGGTCCTGTCAATTCAGAAAGCGTCGAGCAGTTATCATGCACTTTTAAAGTATATGAACTCCCACATCCTAGAAGGGAGCTATGTAAAAGTCACATAAAAGATTTAAATGTTGGAGTCAAATGGTAATTCTCACATTATTACACTAAATCTTAAAAGTTCAATTATTTTAACTGCATTAAGTCTCTGTAAACAATAAAATGCTGCATCAAGTGCAACAGAGTCAAATGTGATGAGATTGTTCTTGTCTTATTTTGGGGAGGATTTTAATACGGAATATTTACAAACCAGTTGAAAACATGGGATAAGCTAATAATCAGAATGGTCAAATTACTGGTGTAAAATAATTTCTTAAAAGTTTGGGATTTAATTAAACAATTTTTTTCCATCAGAAATATTTTTTCTTGAATTTGTTCATTTATTTTGTTTTGTTATAAGTCAGATGCAGAAAATTTTAAACTGGAATTTTGAAATTAAGGGTAACAATTCTACTATCAACAATCAAATACTTTACCCTTCAGTTGCTGGGGTAGGAAAACAAACAAACAAGCAAGCAAACAAACAAACAAAAAGCAGAGCATGGAAATAAGGCAGGTTTTATTTTAATTATAATGAAGTTGACCCAGGACTGAAATTACACCAAAGGATGGTCACTGCCTCTCCTGTGCTTCTTCACACCACTCAGAAGGGATAACTCTGAGAACATGGTGAGGAGCCAGTTTGCAAGCAAAGGAATCATACCAGAGAAGGACAAAACAATAGAAACCCAGGAAAGTAATGAATTACATAAAATAATTATTGCAAAGGTGAAACAGGAAAGGCTGAAGAGATTAATATGGAGAGGTAATTCATACATTTATATTTTATGGGGAAAGTTGTCTTCTAATTAGATTATTTTTTCCTGAAGTAATTACTATGCTAGTGAAAATTGTCAGGATCAAGTAAATTTCTTATTTATTGTGCAGTTCAGTGGGGCAGTGACACAGTGAACACAACCGGTGCAGTCAGTGTTTCATCTCTGCTATGGAGAGATCCAAATGTTATAACAGAACTGGAACTGATCTTTGGGGATGTTGGTGGGAAGGTGGAGATGAACTCATCAGAGTTGCTGAAGTACCACACTGCAATAGCCTTTCCCATTTTGTAACACAGATTGCCCTCTGCCCCTGGCAGTGCTAAGGTCATAGGCAGAAGCTCAGTTGTTACCCTGCAAATTCAGGAAAGCAGTTGTATTATGCCTGTGCTTGTACCATGGACAGCCCTTTTTACTGAGGCAAAGTTTATCATTTTGCTGAAAACGTCACACAAGCGAGAGATGAGCGCAGTCACTCAGGAGAGCGAATAAAAGTTAATGAAAGAAGAATTAATAAAAAAATCTGAGATGTATATTTCTCTTTATTCATTCCTTGCCAGCTTTTATCCACGCATTCTTTCCAGAACTTCCAAAGCTCCTGCACTTCATTCTTCCACTTTGTGTACTGGTCCAATATTATTCCTCTCCTTATCAGATAGTAATCATATTTTGTGTATTATTTGTCTTTTTGCATATTGCTCCTGGGTATAATACCCAATTTGTTCAGTAAATGAAGTTAAATGTGTTTGAGCTGTCAGAAATAGAAGCCATTATAAAAACCTCATAAGAATGATAATGAACTGGAGGAGGTTTATGATTTCTCTTTTCTTTCTAAATGACATTTAGGTGTGTTAAACTTGATAAAGAGGAGATCCTGTTTGGCGGGTGCTCTGCTGTTGCAATTTCTGAAAGCCATGGGAATGAGGGAGGGCATTGCAATTCTATATATAAAGCATCCAAGCTTGAAGAGGTGAGCTTACAAAGTGGCAACAGAGGCACTGCCCACTTGGAACAGAAGAGAGTACTAAAAAAACCTCTCCAGTTAGGGCATGCATCATGTTTCCGACAGTAATAGTGCTCATCTTCTGCAGTTTTCTGCAATCTGCTGGTAAGTCTAAGATGTCTGTCTTCCTCTTGGTATATGATTTGAAGAAAAATTTGCATTTATTGAAACGAAGTGGGTGACTCTGTGGTAATATTACAACACATGATGTTAAGGTCTTGTTCTCCTTTCCCTCAACTATCAGAATTAAGTTTACACATTTTCTTCTCCCTCACTGCATCTTAAAACACAACTGCCTATTTAATAAATATGTGATGGAAATAGATTTGTCTTTTCTTCAGAAACATTGTTACTGTTTTGTTGGGTCATTCCCTAAAACTGGTTCCCTCAATCCAGGGAATGTTTTTGACGGACTTACATTGTGTTTCCAAGCTGCTGAGTACCTTCATCTTTCAGATGTTCATGATGCAGCGGTCTCATGATGTCATTGTGGCAGTTGTGTATCTTCTGTGTAGAGTGATATCAAATCCTTTTTCTTTTGTTATGCAAACTGCAAAAAGTATTAAGTATGAGCTACGGAATGACATTACTTTTTTGAAGAATTAGGAGATAGAAAGAATCCTGTGCTGGAAAACATGTAAATTATTACACTCTAAAAATTTTACATGACTCTTAAATTATTCCTCCGTATATTATTCAATATAATTCATTAATTTTTTAAAGGGCTCTGTCTTACTTTTTTTGATCCAACCTATCTGAATATCAGATGACTGTGTAATTTTTTAAAAAGACTTGACAAGAAGTTAATTGGCTCTGTAAGTACTCTGCCTCCTTACTTATTCCTATGTTTTCAGTGGATTCTTATGAGAGTGACCCTTTTTTGCCATGGTTTGTCATTGCTTAAGATAATGGTTTCATTTTATCTTTTCTTCATATTTTCTTCAATTATCAGTTGTTACAGTTCTGATTTCAAGAACATGTTGCAAGCTGCTAAAAAGCATACTTCACTTGTTTTAATTTGAACAAAGTTAAATTTATTTCTTCCGTATTGTGTTCACTACATTTAATGAACCATATAGTTCAAATTGCACAAGGACATGTCTTGCTCTTAAATCACTGACTGAAACTGTAGCACTAAAAAGAATTAAAATATAAGCAACTCGACCCTTTCGTAGACTCTCAAAGCCAATTTCTAATCTCAGCTATATTGTTATAAATCAAGTATAACTCCATTTACTGTATTAGCACCTTGGTAACCAAGATCAAGTCAAGTACCTGAATGTGGGTTCTAACCCCAAATGCAGATGCCTGCAAATTCTTAATCTACATGACTTCATATGTTAGATGAGTAGATGTATTACTATAAATACTAATATTTGAAATCAAATGGAAAATTACTGTTGACTCCTTTTCAGCCACAAGCTTAAACTTGGCAATTACAAATAGGGCCTCATCTATAAAGGACTGTGTTGTCTAAGATGGAACTTCAGTTAAATTTAAACATAAAAGCTTAAAAGTAGGATCTAGAAAATTCTTACAGAAAAGACTCCTCACTTTTGGATGTATCTACATTTTGGGACCTTGAAATGCCATACAAGATTGCAGACCACAAAAACAAATAGAGGTTTCATTCTGTCGAGTAAGCCTTTGAAAACAAAATTTTCAGAGGCATAACTGATCAATAAGACATTGATCTGTATGTTCTAAAACTTGCCAACATGCAGATTTCTCGATGTTTTGAACTCTAGATCCAACTCTTGCCTCTTCAGAATGAGTTAAATCAGAGCAAGGACTCCAGTTATCCTCATCATGGATCTGCATTCAAATTCCATACCTTGAATCTGTCTCTAACTAGAAATGTAAATATTCGTTGTAAGAGCATATGTTTGATGTGAAGTCTGATGGAAACTGGAAGACTCACTTCCTCTTTCACTTGAGAACTCAAAAAAGCAGTAAACACATATTAGCCTGATTTAAAAAAAAAAAAAACAACAAAAAAAACCAAAAAAAACCAAAACACCTAGAGATTTTTAAAACCAGATATGCTCATTCATTGACTAAATTGAGGCTTCACCACTTCAACTACTTCAATAGTCAAAACAGTGCATGGATCCTTAGGAGATGTGAATGTGCAGTTGTGACATTTTTTCTTACTAAATATATAACTAGGAAGCTACCTTGATTTATGCTGTTCAGACATATTTTGCAAGAGGCAAAAGGAGTTAATAATTTCATATTGAAGAGTAGTCATCATGAACATATGCAACTGATTACTAGTATTTCAGCTATCTTTGCTGTTAAATTTCCTTTTAGGTTTATATAATTTACTTTAAAACTTTTGTCTTTTCCAGAACTTCTGACATTTCAACATTTCTTTTTGTTCCAAATGAGAAGACAAAACTGAACTTTACAAAACAAAAATCCTAGTGTATTTGGAAGTACATAAATCATTTCATTTCAATGTTTTAGATCAAATGGAAATGTTTTGTTTTCAATCTTTTAGCTCACGTGAAATACTGTGATAGAAGACATTGCAACATAAAACTGTATTACCCCATAGGGATATCTCATAGCAACTGTAGTGTAGGAAAAAAAAAATTACTTACTTCTTCACAGTAATGCATGTTCCCTGTCTGGACTGTATTGCTGTCATGAACTAGACAGACTGACCACACAGAAACCTCACTTTGACAGATATAGTTCTCAAGGAAGCCAGGCCAACTAGAGTAGAGTTGAAATTGAAAGTAAAAGTTCCCCTATCTAAGAAAAGCAAAAGTCTGTTTAAAGTTCTATTGAGCTAATTGAAAATCAAGTAATTTCATGACAGCTCAAAATCATCCCATTTCTCAAAGGAAAATAGAATACTTGCAGAAATAGCCAAATGTCAGTAAAGATTTCAGTGATTGAGAAATCTCATTTACCACTAGAACAGCCTTTTCAACTGAAACTTCCTACATGGTTGCTATAAACAACAGCTACACGGGGCCATAGCACTTGCTGCATCTACACAATCTGCCATTTCATGTGGTTGTGAATAGTTAATAATTGCAAGGGTGATTTTACTTAAGTGTGAGGAAAATAATGTGAATGCTAAGAATAACTGCTGTACTGTAATTAGTCTAATATTTTGATCTGACAGGATATAGACTGATTGGCAGCGAGTCAGTGAATGGCTCCACATTTGTTTTACTAGCCATTCTTAGAGCAAAATATTAAACTGGATTTCATATCCTTAGTTATTTTTATTATAACTCTTGCACACCTCCATGTAATCCAGGATGATTATTACATTCATTTTTTTAATCTAAACACCAAACTAGACATATTTGTAACATTTCATGGCTGGCATGCTTAAACTTGTGAATTTTGAGTTTGAAAAGCTTACAAATAAGTTTTGTAAACCAAACTGTCTGTCCTGATCTAAAATATTTGTCCATGAAGTGTTAGACTTTTTGTTTTACATCAAGCTCTCTAGATAGATCTCACTTGAAATAACATTTTAGACATATCTTCAATTCCTGCAAACTTAATATCCCCTGAAGGCAGCTGTTACACCATCCCAAATCCCATTAATGTAGTGTTTGTAGTTTGGGATTAAACTGTAGTGAATGCAAAACTTGAACTAACAATAATAGATTATTGATCAAATGGAGCTAGCAAAATCAAGGGGGTCAAAAAAGGCAGCAGCAATTCTAGATGTAAAGAGTATTAGGCTGATAGCCACACAAATTGACTCTATTATTTTTTGTGCTATACTCACTCTGATACATGGCTCACTAGGAACTTAAAAGGACAGAGGAATAAGCATGCTGTATTCTGGAGATGCCTGCTGAGTTGCAGGCTGACCACAGAGGTTTTACTGAAACACTGGCAGAATTGCAAACAGTTATTGGCCAGTGCTGATCAATTGTAGGAGACAAGGCAGTGCGAATAGGTTCTACAATGACTTTCTGATGAATGTGTCAGACAGCTGTGGAAGTTGAAGTGCTTGTCATGCAGTGAGTACAGCAGCCAGCAATTCAACAGCTAATGAGATTGCTTTGTGCTGCTTCTTTCATGTGGAAATGTTCTTGGTTAATTTATGAAGAAGTTATTATGCTGGTAACTTACTCCCAACTCAGAAAAAATACATTACATTGTACCCTTGAGTTTCATTTTTTGTTTGTAAAGCACTGACCAATTGAAATGCACACAATATCTATGAAGCAGGATAGAGGGAATACATCTCACTGAACTTGCCTTGACATTTACACCACAGATAGTGACCTAAGGTTTTCTTTACCCCAATGGAGGGAAATAATTTCTTTGTGTATAATCCCTTTGTTCTATATTAGACACATGTTTTGGAAGTCAAATTATACTCAGCAAATTTGTATTTACTCTCACAGCCTGTGAAAAGAGTCAACTGACTGAAACGAATGCCATTTAAAGCTACTAGAAAAAACATTTGGGGTGGGAGCACTTCTGTCACGGAACTTACATCCTTGATTTATTTCCCTTCTATCTAGATATTCATTGTATACAATTCTTCCAGAGTAGTATTTTAGCTCTGAAAAGCTTAGATTAGTTTATTCAGATAACAACTTTTTCATTAAGTATTATTTCAGAGAAGAACGGAGGCATAGACTGATGGAGCAGTTGGAGATGTCTGGATCTCAATTGCAAAGCAAAAGTATGCGCTGAAACTCTTATTCTTCACATAGCTCTCGTGTGCCTTAATCTAGTGTCACATACAAGGCAGATCCTCACCTGTTTTGCTACAGTCCTTGAAATACCACATCATATATGTTACCTCACCTTCAGCAGCACAGCATGGAACTGGCTAGAAAGTCTGTGACAGTTGGTGAGCTCCCTAGGGGTTTTTATTCTCTTCAATATATAAGGAAGCAAGAAAAGCCTGTGGAGCTGTAGTGTATATGTAGATATGTGTGTCAACTTGGCCTAGTTTATGTGATTAAAGAAACCTGCCATAACATAACTTTCCCTGTTGCAAAAAATCCTAAACATATAACAGAGAAGTATATGGATTTACAGGATATTTGCTCCTGCTACCTAAGAAATGCTGGACCTGACAAACTTTAAGAACAAGTAGCACATTTCTGAAGCAGCCCAGGGTATTTTTCTTACAGCTTGCTGTGGTCGTTACTGTCCAGCTATTGACTCCACAAAAGCTCACTCCATGCATGCACCACCTCTGTCATTGCACAGGGCTCACTCCTTGTAGATTGGCTGTGGCAGCCCCTTTCAACATCTATCTTACTCTCTTTGTACTTTGGGCAGGAAGCAAGCTGCAAGGCAAAAGAACCTTTGGGTATGTTTGAGGACACAGTGCAGTTGTGCACATGATGTAGGTCTGGGTCTGTGACAGAAGAGGGATCATGTGGTATTCCACATTTGCCAAATGTTCTTTGGCTTCTCATAACCAGAACAGGCTTTGTGTAGAAGTGTCTGGAAGGGGGCAGGTAACAGCTTTCATTACTCTGCCTTAACATGAGCAGCAAAAGCAACAACTAGGCCTGAGAATTTCCCACTCTTCAGCTACAGATCACATGATTCATGTGAAGGACACATGAGATGTTACTTTTCCCATCTCATATTGCATGGGATTTCTGACAGCTTAGAGGATAACATTTTCCTGTTGTGTTTTTCCTTTCACAGCTTTTGAAGGAAATTATTGGCCTCACTTTTTTCTCCAAAAACAGAAAGAATCTCTTCAAAGAAGTAAGTGCCTGACTTGGTATTTAATATTCACGTTGCAACTATGAGTAACAACTACATTCAGCATCAGCTCTATATTACAGAAAACACCGTACAAAATACATAATAAAAATAAAGTCCTTGCCTCAAGGAGCATATATTTTAAAGTATTAGTTTTAGAAATTCTGAATGAAGAGTGTAAGATTTACACTGACTTGAAAGGGCTTTAATGTGCCATTTTGAGGTTTTGATGCTTAAGGGGAGAAACTGTGAGCGGTTTAGTAGCCTTCCACATTTATAAATTTGCTGTTGAGATTGTTTGTGTGAGCTGTTAGATTTTCATTCCTGCAGATTGCTCCCTAATACTATCTAAGAAATTAGGAAATTGATTCTTTTGATGCTGCAAAATCCAGAAAATGAAATAAAGCTGTTTCTCTATATAGGGTAGGTCTATGAGATTTTTTTAAAGATTGCAGTTCATAACAAATTCATGTGCAAGTGAAAGATCAGAATATGGAATAGTTCTTCCTCACCTTTATAGCCAGCAGCCCGTGGGGAGTCAGCATACGAACAGATCTCTGCTTCAACATCCAGTTATCCCAGCTGAAGCTATTGTTGCCACAGTTCTGGTAGTTTCTCAAATTTCTCTTAACTCCTAAGAATGGCTTGTGTGCAGGCACTGAAATCTGTAAGCAAAGCAAAGCAAAATTAACTCCAGCTACCTACTTACTGCAAACTTGTGCTAGTCCTTCTGAGTCTAAGAAATACAAAATATAGTAACATCTTACCTATGTAAAAATGTGTGCCATGCCAAAGCACAAAACAACATATTATGGCTTTAAAATACTAAAAACATTAACTATCAGAAGTACTGTTAGGAAGGTGAATATCATTAAAATGTTAAGTCATAATTAAAATGCTAACCTTTGACAGCAGTGATTCTGATATTTCTGTTACAAAGACATTTTGCTTTGGTTCAAAAGGAAGCTGGACAAGTAGTTGGAAGCCAGAGCAAAAGGGGAATAAGGAGACAAATTCTAATAGCCTCACAAAATTACCTGAACTGAAAATAATTGGAGACTGGGAATCTGGGGAAGTATACATGCTTGATCTGACGGTACTCTTCCCATGGGCAGTCTCTAAGTGATCACTACTGGAAATAAAATATTGAGCTACATCAACCTTTGGGCAGAACCAATAAAACTTTTCACATTATCTTTTCTGAAGAAATGTAAGGCACTGACTTCTCAGTTTAAATTTAATTCAGTAAACGCTTCATTTTCCACATCCATGGCAAGAATGAATAAATTGCAACATGCCAACATGATATACTGTGTTTTACAGGATGTGCTGTTCCTCTGCTAAGACAGGATACAAAAGGCTAAAACCCTTCTGAAAACATGCAGTTTTCACTAGATCCTTTCAAAAAGAAATATCCTGGTATTCTGAACAATATTTCTAGCATATTCTATTTACAGATATTCTTCCTAATAATCTATAATCTTAATGTTTTACATTAAAATCTGTGCTTTGCTGTTGCATACTGTTAAAAAGCAACCCTGTGTACTCCAAAAGTCGCAGCGTTTCAGTGGCTGGCAGTGAAATTCTTAATCTAGTTTGGGGAAAATGCAGAAGTGTAGAACAAAAAGAATTACACAAAACGCAAATTTATTATGATGAGAGGCACTTGTTTAGGCAGAAGCAGCACAATGGCTCAGATTAGGTGAATTCTCTTTCAGTATAAGCATGGAAGACCTACATGAAGTTCATCTTAAAGGCAAAAATAGCTCACTACTTGTTACCAGCCAAAAAAATAAAAAATAATCAGCAATTCATCTCTGTCTTCTGTCTATTCTTTCAACAGTAGAGTAGGGCTATATACAAATGAAAATAAAGTCCCTGGATAGGACTTAATAAAAACTGAACTCAGAAGACAAATATATAATCTAGTTTTAAACTGTCTTGAGTTATTGATATTCGCATTTGCTATTTTCCTCTGATAAGATTTAAATAAAAATAAATAGACCAAAGGTGCCCCTGTTGCACTCTGACCATTGTGCAACCCCATTTAATCATTCCTTGGCACACGCAGAAAAAGCTGGGCTTTGCTGGTCAGTATCACTTAAGCACAATATATTAAACTATCTGGAATTGGGCATGAAGGTCCAATGATAACAATTAGCCAATTCCTATTTTCCAGTCAGACGTTCTGCACAGCACAGAAGTATGGAAGAGGAATACTTTTTGCCAACAGGTAACAGCTTATTGAGAAACAATGTTTTCTACATGACCTGAATAAAAACAGTAACATTCTGTAGTCATTTGATCACTCTTTAAGAGTAAAAAATGTTTTGGATTTAAAGCAGTGATTATAAATTGCAGCTAGACCTTGCTAAATTTACCTGATACTTTGTGCTTCTAAGATACATTCTAAGATACCTGAGCTTCATATAACTCCATAAACAAAAATAATTTTAAAACGAAAAATAATGATCTAAGTCTGGAAATATATAACCAAAGACATGACTTTACTTACTTCAATAGTTCAATCAGCTTCAGAGGGACTGTTCAAATGCTTTAAGTAGGTATAGAAACATCTAACCTCAAGCGCTGGAGTTATATCTCTTTTTTATGATTCATTTCAACCTCCTAAAATCTGTTCATTCAGATGAAAAGTGATTACTCTTCAAAAATGAAAACTGATAGAAACATTCTGTATATTTATAAAGCTGGCTAGAACTTTGTCAGACAAGCATGGAGCCAAAAAAAAATAAAAGTGGCGACTTACAAGTTGTGCTTTGAAGACTGTCTTTGGGTATCTAATGATCTGACTGTGCAATGGATCATGATATAGTAATGCCACAATTTGGTATATATTGTGCTTGAGATGCTAAAGGTGTCTCCAGTAGGAAGCTGTTGCCTTTGCAAACAGATTGAGCAGACTGAAATAAGAAGGTAAATCTTTATATTGGCCACAGAGGAGATGAAAGGTGTTTCCCAAGCTAGGGAGCTCTCTTCTGCTCATAGTAGATAAGAATATCACTCTGACTTCAACTATTGTTTCACTTCCTGACTTGAGATAAAATTTTTAGGTTATAAAAAAGAAAAAATCATAAAAAGGCCAAGATGTTGTTTACATAATTAATCTGAGTAGAAATTTCTGAGATTGTCTTACTATTTGTATTTGAAATGGCAACCAGAAAGAGCAAATACACTGCCAGGACACTTAAACCCATTTTTCTCTTTCACTTTTACAGTTTTGAGCAAGGATTCCTGTTCTACCTGGGGCGGAGGGCATTTTTCAACCTTTGATAAATACCAGTATGACTTCACTGGGACCTGCAACTATATCTTTGCAACTGTTTGTGATGAAACCAGCCCAGACTTCAACATTCAGTTACGACGTGGCCTGGACAAAAAAATCGCAAGGATCATTATTGAGCTGGGACCTTCTGTGATCATTGTTGAGAAAGGCAGCATTTCTGTCAGGAGTGTTGGGTAAGATTCTGTGATGAATGTGAAAAAATGTTTTTAAAGAAGGCCATGAGTTATATAGCAGTTGCACTAAAAAAGACTACTTCGTATAAAAAATGAATTAAGAAATTACAGAAGCTAGCACATCTAACTGGACTCTACTCCCATTTCTTCCTATCAAGCATTCACACTCTCTAGACAAGTATTTAATTTACAGTTATTTGAATTCAGCTTGGAGTACGTTTCTGTAGGCAAAGAGGCTAACCTTGTCAAACCAAAATATTTCTCACAGTGAAACTACAGTCTCCTAGATAATGCCAGTCTGCTTGCGCTTATCTCTACTGCAAGTACAGATGAAACAGCACATGCCCTTTTGTAGAAATTCCTGTGTTTTGCTCATTTGATTTGAGACTTAGATGACTCTGAACTCTCTGTGCTAAAGATAACACACATACGGTACAAGGTAAACATTGAACTACATAACTAACAGAGAAATATTTGGAAGGTCTTAAAAAGAAGTTCTTGTGTAGGAGACCACTGACTGTTCACAATATTCTAAGGATTACTATGTCCAGAAATAGCTGTTTTACTGAAGAATTATACTGATGGGAACCTTCGGGTTCTGCCTCACTCATTCTTCTAGACAAATTGCTCCCACACAAGGAAGTTTCTCCAGGGAAGCTTTCAGCATTTTTATCAGACAGGCAGGATTGCATTTTTGTCAGTGAGTACATGCAGATATGGGAAGTAATTTACCATGAATTGTCTATATCTTACTATACTTACCTGTAGTACAATAACCATAATGACAAAAAGATAACTTGCAGCTATAACTTAATTTGACAAACTGTATTTAGAAAAACTTATTTTATTAGTTTGTGTTCCAAGAAAACTACATAAATATATGGGCTTAACCCAATTATCTGCATTTCAAATTTTTGTTCTACGTTCACAGAACCAAATGCTATGACTGACCTGGTCTAGTGTTGCACATAGACCTGCTTCAGGTGGAAAGCTGTTCTGGGAAACTTCAGAAGGTCCCTTCCAACCAATTCTTTCATGATTATATCACATACTTACTAAGTACTCAGCAAAATATATTTGATCTTTAATGTTGTTAGTTTGTAGCATTAGAATTCAGCCACGAGGATGAAAACCTAATTCTGCTTCAACAATCCCGTTATGGGTTTCTCTAACCTGTCAGTTTTCAGTCACAGCAATAGTTCCTGTATTAACAGGCTGTAGTCCATAGAAGCTCTTCAGGACAATAAACAATAGTTCTACCACACAAACTGTATTGTTATGAGTTCTTGAAACATATAACTACACTCTAACAAAACCAAGCCAAGCCAAGATGCCAAGTCTTGTGCAAATGTTTTCACTAGTATAATCAGTGCACAACAATCTTCTTCTATGAAACTGCTGATATTGATCTTCTATCAACAGAAATGTTAATGTATCTTGAAATGTTACATTTAGAAAGGAAAAAATTCTGTACGACGTTGCTGCAGGTGCTCTAGTTGTATGTGTATTATATCTAAAAAAGATAACTAATACTTCCATAATATTTTCTCTTCTCACCTTATTACAGTGTCATTAAATTGCCTTACACCAGCAATGGAATTCAAATAGCACCCTATGGACGCAATGTCCGTCTGGTGGCCAAGATGATGGAGATGGAACTAGTTGTCATGTGGAACAATGATGACTATCTCATGGTTAGTAAAATGTTCTCATAAAGCAGAAGAGAAAATTCTCACTGACTTACTGGAATGACAAGATCTCTTTAGACTCAGTGGGTGCTTTTTGCGTATGTTTACTATTTTGATTTTTTTTTTTCCCTGCTTCATCCATTCCTCTTGAAATAAACAACTTTGCTTTTTATACCACCATATTCCTCTCACTTCCAGCATTTTTAGTTAACTAAAGGCATCAATGTTGAGACTTATGAACACTCACAAATTTTAAACTTTCCTATGGTTATTCCAGCCGCTACATATTTTGCTAAAGGGATGATGACTTTTTTTAAAGTTGTGTAGAATTTAATAGTGTATGCCATAGTTTTGGAATTTCTACTGTGCTTCCCCTGGATATCTTCTAGTTTCAGATGTATGTTGGTCCTGCCACCCCCCTTGTTTCTTTCCTTTTTCTGAATCTTTTCATGTTTTCCCTCCAAAATTCCTGATATATTTTAGAGAAGAGGATACATTTTCTCTGCATGACCTGTGATATTAATGACACAAAATACACCTAATTCTAAATTGGTAAGAAAGATTGCTAAAACAGGGAGATCGTTAATAAATTGTCTGGGGGATCTACTAGCATTACTACCACACATGTGACAAGAAATGCACTATATTCTGCATATGGTCATATTATTCCCACTGATATAGTTTTCATATTAATTCATTGATTGTAACCAGTAGTAATATTACCGCTTTTCTCTCCAGAGCAATAGATAATTGAGTAACCTTCTTCTGAAAACATATTTTCTTCCTGTAACCTTCAATTTCTCAAGAGAACAAACGTGAAATTTGTGCTCTGTCAACAAAGATATGATCAAGGAAACAGTATCATTTAATTTTCTATTTTTATTGGCTCCTTAAAATATTATCCCATTTCAATTCTGTTCAGATGTCTTGGAATCTTATTCTTTCAGTAAACAGAAAAAATCAGAATGATCACTATTTGCCTATTGGGAAAAAGATATTACTGCTTCCCAAATTTTTCCTCCAATCAAGTCACTGAAATGAATGAGAACGATCACCTTTAATTGTATCCTTGAACTCAATTTGTTTGACCAAGGTAATGCTCTATAGATAATTTTTCTTAGGGTGACCCTTTTAAATTTTTTGTTTTATTTTATTTTAGGTTTTGACTGAAAAAAAATATATGGGAAAAACCTGTGGAATGTGTGGAAATTATGATGGTTATGAATTGAATGAATTTGTGAGTGAAGGTAAGATCTAAGGACAGGTCAGATGGAAATAGAGCTAGTTAAATTGAGTCAAAGTAGAAATTTAAAACTGTACTAATATTGCTCTGCTCACTTAGTTTCACAATTGAGTAAAGCACTCCTATGGTCACCAACGTACCTATCACATGATTATGCTACATGCTATCATTTGCTATGATGATAATATTGTGGGTTCCTCAGACAAGTTATGAGGACCCTCTCATATTTCAGAAATACATGATAAGGGTCACACAACTTTCAGAATAGCATAGGTTACTAGCAAGGCACAGTGAGGGAAATTATTACATTAGGCAGAAGCAAAAATGAGGTTATAATAAAAAGAACATAGTGGACAAGAACATTAACAAGCAGTGTGTCCAAATAATGGTGGATATTCAGAACAAAGTAATTGGTGTCGAGGACTTGACATCTGCACTATTTGTGGTTTGGGGAGTTCACTTCAGAGTCACTCTGATGTCGTCTGCTGAGCTAATGCCCCTTAGCAGTTGGAGCTCATTACACGTGCTCTTGGAGGACATTACACATGTTCTGTCTTGGTTTCATCCTAAAGGAACTCTGTATGCCAAGATCACTTTATAATGAAAATCAAATTGTATGGAGTGGGGAAGTTTGGAAGATCTGCTTTAAAACCACATTGTTAATCTGAACTACAACATCAGTGCGAAGACATTAAATTGCACGGTAAACTAATCTCAGGTCAACACAACCAGATGCAGTTTTCTATATGTATGACAGAGAAGAGTTCTAAAAAGTATACAATATTTTTTGAGTTGTGATGAGTTTAGCCCCACATGTAGCAGAAAACATAAGAATGAGGGATGAGGAGAAGAGGCATGAATTAACAGCTGGCAAAAGGTAACACAGCTGGCAGGAAAACAGTAGCAGTTGCTATCATGTAGGATAGTAGTTGTGACAGACTGGGAAGTAGCTCAGAGAA
Source organism: Patagioenas fasciata (assembly GCF_037038585.1). Taxonomy (NCBI): domain Eukaryota; kingdom Metazoa; phylum Chordata; class Aves; order Columbiformes; family Columbidae; genus Patagioenas; species Patagioenas fasciata. The sequence continues at coordinate 18,280,743 of NC_092524.1, forward strand.
ATAATCAAGGTGATTAAAGTACGCTTTACTGCATACTGCATAGACTCCAGGTAGAGGGCAAAAGAGATAGTTGTTATCATCAGGAAGATTAATTAGTAGGACATTTTACAGTCAAAGAGTAGTATCTGAGTTTTGTTGCACCACAGCAATAATTAAACAAATTAATGTGTACTTTTTCCTGACAAATTGTAACCCTTCAATTTACAGGTAAACTGCTGGATACATATAAATTTGCTGCATTACAAAAAATGGATGATCCATCAGAGATCTGCCTGTCTGAGGAGATATCAATCTCCACTATTCCTCATAAAAAATACGTAAGAAAGATCTTCTTGGCTTTTCAGCAGCACGATTCTTAACAGAGTTGGAAAGCTAGATAGAAACCAACAAAGGAGAGGCAGTGGTTTAAGAAAAATGAGTTCTGTGAAAATGGATAAAGTCAAAATTTGTGCCGCATGATATGACAAAGAAAATGAGTTCTTTGCATTAAAACATATTTTGAAAAAGGCCAGTAGGCATTACTGAGGCTGGATTTATATCACTCATTCAAACTTAACAGCATTCAGCTCCCAGCTTTCTGAAATTTCATGCAGGTCATCACAGGAAATTCATGGAAACCAGTGAAGATTTAAAGAGCTAGCAACCCAAGAATCTCTTAGTTTAAACATAGAAACTTTGTTTGCCAAAAAGTTTAGCTTTCAGATCACAGAGGAAGAGCTAGATAGAATCCTTCTGAGATTCTCCTTTTCATAGAACAGCAAAGCATTAGTTTTGTAGCATCTCTTCAACCAGAACAGGAGTAAAGAACAGGAGTTTCTCTGGGTCCTGTGAGGAGTATACTTTTCTGAAGAAGTATTCACACTGAAAAATTACTTTGTTCTGTTGAAGAAATTCCATTGACTGGAAGGTTTAACATCTTTACATTGATTCTCTTTGGAACCTTATACTTCAGTAGGCAACATGATAGACAATACAAACATAACAAATGTTTGCTCAATGGGGAATGAATGTTGCTATCTTCCCATCAGAGCTGTTTGGCCTGCAACTGAAACTTCATGAGACAACATAATCCCTGTCTGTAATGTTCTCAGCCATTTTTAGGAGGATTGATGGTATAAAAGGATGACTTAATTTTCATCTTAATGAGAAGTGGAACTAACTCAGCATATCAAGTTCCTTCTATTTTACAACGGGTTTTTATTCCCTTCTATTTGTGAATTTCTCGTGCATTTTAATTCAAATACATTTTACTAAACTGTAGGGGAAAAAGACAAACAAACCAAACCGAAAATCACAACTAGCAGTGATATTTTATTGTGTTTTTCTCATGGGAGAAACGTTACTAGGCACAATTTTCTTTCTCTTTTTATTTAGGCTGTGATCTGCTCTCAGCTACTTAACTTGGTGTCACCAACCTGCAGTGTGCCAAAAGATGGGTTTGTCATTCGTTGTCAGCTTGACATGCAGGACTGCAGTGAGCCAGGCCAAAACAATTGCACTTGCTCTACGCTGTCAGAGTATTCAAGGCAATGTGCTATGTCACATCAAATGGTGTTTAACTGGAGAACTGAAAACTTCTGCTGTAAGTTTAAATGTTTTATTCATAGGAGTTTGTACTTTGTTATATCATACACAGAGAGAGAATGACGATTAACAGGAATTTATATCAACTGATAGAAAAGTCCTTTGTCATGAATCAAATTATTTTCTTAGGAGAACAACAGCACTCTTTAGTAAAACATTAAGAAGGAGAGCATGGAAACATCAAAGGAGAAAGAGGAAGCATGAAATGTAAATTCTGTGTCTAGATCAGTGACCATGAAAGAGAGAAACATCCACCAAGTGAAATCTGTTTAATTTCTCAGACTTCCAAAAGGAGGCAGTTCTCATAGTATAGTTTTTCCATTATTATACTTAGTGAATTAGCCAGTGAAGAGAGAGAACTTTCTAATAGCCTCTGAAGTCTTTGAACCTTTTTGCTAATAATTGCCATAGCCCCTTTTATTTACAGGTGATTTTCATTAGTCTATTTTCAGATGCTCAGCCTTCATAATTACTGATTTAAAGCAAATAAGAAGGAAATAAGAAGCAAATCTTCCGTTATTCTCCAAGCTGTACATGATTAGACATGCATTTTTTTTCAAATGCATCTTTGTTTTTAAAGTTACGATTCCCTTTATTTTTGAATCTACCTGTTTGCCATTCTTCAGTCTTCTGAAAGGAGTTTCCAATAAATTTGACATGAAAAAGGAATAACAGCTAGAGTGAATATGATGGTAATGATGAATATTCAGATGATGAATTGAGCATTGAAGCAGGAGAAGAGAATGTTAGTGCCAGAAATCACAAGGCCATGTCCATCCCAGGTGGTAGATGATTCTTCTACGTTTACACTTCAAAAATCTTAACACTTTCACTGTTTGTTGCAGCTGTGGGAAAATGTTCTGCTAACCAAATCTATGAGGAATGTGGTTCTCCATGTATTAAAACCTGTTCCAACCCAGAGTACAGCTGTTCCAGCCACTGTACCTATGGTTGCTTTTGTCCAGAAGGTATCCTTTCTGTATTAATCACATCCTAAATGGCCCATACAAATGTTTTTGCCATATATCCAGTCAAATGGAATAGCCTTCTTAATAATGAACTAGCAGTGTATTTCAAGGCATTGTGCTGCTAGAACTGTCATTTCTCTATTAACATAATACAACTGAAGTCTTGAATAGTCATGATCCTTAAAGATCCTCGGGTCTGCTGTTAAAAGCATTTTCCTCAAAAGACCGTGATATGTGGTGGGATAATTATATCCTACTATAATATATAGTGCATGAGCTTAGTTAATTTCCTATCTCAAAGAGGTATCTAGCCTTTCAGGGCACAAGCAAGAGGTACCATACCTCACAGAAGTTCTGCAATAATGCGGGCACTTTGTAAAATCCCTTTGAAATAGTTCAAGATGAACTTGCTACAAAAATTGTAGTTATAAATATAATTTGCATTGTTTCTTGAAATTTCAGAACTGAAATATCTTCCAAGGTTTCTGTGATGTGGGTATTGACATCAATATCATGACCTTTTTATAGTTGTCGGAAGTGGTGTGTTGTGAGCCACATATTTAAAACTAAATTTAGTATTGCAGGAAATAGAATGTATCCACTTTTCAAGTTTTCCAACTTAATTAGAGTGTCATAGCAAATAAAAAAAAAATGAAAAAATGACATTCAGTCTTATTGTTACTTCAAATTAAGACAATTGCACTTTCATATAAAAAAAAAGTCAAATGTTGTTATCATTTGTAAAGGGTCATTTTTATTTTAATTAAGAGAAAATGTCCTGCATGTTATATCTCTAAATATGAGCACTGGCTATGCAAGAATACCATTCTCAAGCTAAGCTTGGAAGGCCTTCAAGCTATAACAGAATTAGTGCTAAGTAAGGATATAGAAAAGTATTTATTTCGTGTTCTTTGGCAGGAACTGTTCTTGATGACATTTCAAAGAATCGAACATGTGTTCATATTAACCAGTGTCCATGTACACTGAATGGGAAAACATATGCTCCTGGTGAGACAATGAAAGCAGCATGTAGGACCTGGTGAGTAGCAATGGGTACTTTCATAAGAGGATGGAGAGTATTCTCATCAAGTAATTGGAAACTTTAGCCTAACTTTTGGAGGGTGGCTGCAAATCTTTTATACCATCTCTGAGAGCACCTTCTTTGAGTGCCACAAATCATACATTTGTAATCGAAGATACACGTCTCATTTCCTGATTAATCTGTAAGAATACAAATGCTCCTCCAAGCCACACAAAACAGTAGCATTTTTATCTCTTCTGTGAAAGCTGGGGTAAAATTAGTACAAAACAAAGATCCGGTATTTACAATTTCTTTCTGGCAATCTCAGAGTTTTTGATCACCAAATCAGCACTAAAAACTGACTTTTCTTGCAGCAGAAAATACTTATTTAAGACAATATTTTTTTAATTTGGATTTTTTTTTAATGGATTTTTTTTTCTGTTACTTATCTTGCTATCATAATTCTAATAAATAAAATAAAGAATGGAATCTGATCCTCAGAACTGTAACAATGAATGCACTTTTAAAGATTAATCTGTTCAGGAAAGTTTATTGACTATACAACAGTTCAGCAAGTTTGAAGTAAGATGAACAACTTCTACTGATACACACCAAAAAAGAAAATCAAAGCATAGAAAGTATAAGGGGAAAAGTGGTACAAATTACATCTTCCATTACTAGGAAGTAGCTGAGTTTTTACAGTGTAAAGAAAAGAAATTTCAAAGCAGCGGAAATGAGAGTTTGGTGTGTTACACTGTGTTCACTAATGGATTTTGCATGTTGATCAGCTACAGCAAAACCTTCAGACAGGAGGATCAAATCTTCTGGTAAACATCTGCTGGTAAACAGTGCCTTAGTATAACTTTACACAGAATTTCTTGTTTTCCTCAGTAAATGTACAATGGGTCAATGGAACTGCAAAGACTTGCCCTGCCCTGGAAGGTGTTCACTGGAAGGAGGCTCCTATGTTACCACATTTGATTCTAGATCATACAGGTTCCATGGGGTTTGCACTTACATTCTTATGAAGGTAATTTCCCGCATTCTAGAAACACACAATATCAAATGGATATATTTTAGCCTGTCTTTGATTTCCTATTGGAACACACATACATTTTTATATGATATACATTTATTCTATAAATCATTGTTATTCTGACACAGACTTTCCTTTTCACTGTATTCCTCCAGAGTTCCAGCCTGCCACACAACGGAACCCTAATGGCTGTATATGAAAAGTCTGGTTATTCTCATTCTGAGACATCACTTAGTGCTGTAATCTACCTGTCTTCAAAAGTAAGTATTCCCTTCACAGGTTCTATCCAGCATTTCAGTAACCAGATTAGCAAAATAAATGCTTAAAATCATTGCTAGTGGCCTGAATTCAAAAATTACGGGGGATAGAATCTAAAGATATGTTCCAGTTCATGCATACACAGTAAAGATCTCATTTGCCCCATAAACTCAGGAAGTTAAAGTATTTCCAAAGTGAAAACTGAGAATAAAACGTGAGAAAAAGCTTGAATCAATCTTGTCCTATTATATTGGTCATTGACAATACAGTTGCTCAAGTTAAAGAACATATAAATACCATCAGTACAGATAATTACTTCTGATTCCATACCCTGTTCTTACAGGACAAAATTGTGATTTCTCAGAATGAACTCCTTACTGATGATGATGAACTTAAGCGACTGCCTTACAGATCAGGTAAAGAAAAGGGAATATATGTAAAATCCAAATTACACCAAATACCTGTTTTTACACAACCCAGTACCTTTTACAATTGCCATAGCAGAGGTCAAAATATTTCCCATTGCATCTGTCACTCTGTGGAGAGTTGTGTGTGGAAAAAGGCTTATAGACAGCATACTAGAACAATTACATATCCATTAAAATCCTTACTTTGCAGTATCCTGTGCATCAAAATCTGTCTTTAAATACCCTTTTTCTTTTAGGAGACATCACTATTTTCAGACAGTCCTCGATGTACATTCAAATGTATACGACCTTCGGGCTGGAACTTGTAGTTCAAACCTCACCTGTGTTCCAAGCCTATGTGAAAGTTGGATCACAATTCAAAGGCAGAACCCTAGGTAAGAAATCTAGTCCCCAAGTGAAGGATAAAATATGGGCAGTGTAGATTTGAAAGCTTAGTGCTCATCCTTCAAGAAATAAACTTTTGCCTCTGGATTCAAAGAAAAAAAAATCTGCATTGGAAAACCAATGTGCTAAGAATCTGTTTTTTATTAATAACTTTAAAATTAATCAAAGAAATTAGATGGGTGACGTCTTTCATGTGCAATATAATACTGTTCTTCCTGTCTTACGTGTGCCTTTTTCAATATGCACTTTACTATACCATGAAGGGGCAATTAATTAGTCTGTGTGGTCTCAAGATCTTGGAGTGCACTGTTCTTTGAATGCAGTGCATGATGACTGTAAATATAATGAGCCTGAGAATCTAAAAACTTCTCAGCTGATAACGACCAGATGAAGATGTTTATATTTATTGCACAGCAACTTTAGCCACAAAGGCATATCTTATGTTCTAATTATCTGTAAGGAACTATGGGAAGGCTTTAGCTTTTTAAAAAGTCTAAACGTATATTCTTTGCCATTACGGATTTTATATACATAAGAAAACGTATAACTGCAGAAGTATTTCATGGCCTTTCTCTTTAAATTATTTAAAACCACTGAAAATGCCATTTCTTCTGAAAACAAGACAAACACTTCTGTATGAATTTGTCACTGAATATAAGTGGACAATCTTACCTTGAGAAAGCAGAGGCTCAGTGACCAAATATAATCAAGATTTTCTGGCTGTTTGACCTGTAGTATTCATTGACACTCCATGTAGAACTTTTGAATGAGTGTTTTCACTGTTAGAGAATGGAACATAGACCATTGTGTACATATTCTTTAATTTTCAGCCATTTCTTGCATTTCTGATATCATTAGGTTTGTGTGGCAATTACAATGGAGACACTACAGATGACTTCTTGACTAGCATGGATATCACCGAAGGGACAGCCTCCCTGTTTGTAGATTCCTGGAGGGCGGGAAATTGCCATCCTGCTTTAGAGAGAGATACTGACCCTTGTGCTTTGAGTCAACTCAACAGTAAGTAGATGAACCTGTTGTAACTGATCTCTCCATCTAGCTTTGTCTGGTACTTCCATAAGCCCATACCAAGGGAATGAGAGAGTGTGTGCGAGAAGCAGAGACTGAGACAATTGAACATCACAAATTCTGTAAGCAACAAGACATTTTTGTTTTCTGGTATGTATATCTAGTGAAAGATGATCGGATTCCATTCTAGAGATCTGGGATTGACATGCTGAATGAGAAGGTTTTGGTCATATTTCCAGTAAAATTATTATGTCCATGGATGTCTTAGACCTATTCAGCAGTGCTGTGACTGAAATCCAGGCTTCGCCTTCTCGGGTCTCCATTGCTATTGCTCTTAAAACAAAACAAAACAAAACAAAACAAAACAAAACAAAACAAAACAAAACGCCCTACTGAGCTGTTTGAACAAAAGTGCTAACAAGCTAAAGAGGTTGTCCTTTTGATCAGTCCATCATTGCCAAAAGCCCAGCTAGAGTAATGTGTCCAGGTTTTTAAATTTATTTTTCATTTTTTCATTTCCTTTTCCTAACGTTCTCTGTTTAATGTCCGTGATTTACTCTCATTAGAGATATCTGCTGAGACTCATTGTTCCATTCTTACTAAGAAGGGTACAGTGTTCGAGAAATGCCATGCTGTGGTTAACCCTATTTCTTTCTACAAGGTAGGTAATTATGACAGATGGTGTACAGAGGGAGTCCAAATATGAACCAGAATGTACTCATGTACAGTATCACATTCATTTTCATCAGCAATGCATAGAAGCTAAGGAACAAGTGTGATTTTGAAATTTTATCTCCACCACACTAAAAGTCTGTTTGTTCACAGGCACCAGTTCCATTCCTATAAATCAGATAATACTTTTGCTCATGCTGCAGTTCTCCATGTCAACAACTTTAGCTATGCAAAGTACTGATTTTCCCATGTACATAACTGATATCATTATATTTGCCAATCTCCACAACACATTTTGAAACCTAAAAATGAAGAACAACAAATAAACAAAGGCACTTTTTAGGAACTAAGCATATTTTATTCATGTCAATCAGGCAATTAATCTGATCTTTTAAATCTGTTTTAGTTAGTGCATAATATGTATTTTGTATTACTTAACTCTGCAATTCAGCATGTTTAGCACTTCCAAATGTCTGCTCACCAGTAAAAGAGTACTCTCCATGTATTGGGTTTCAGAGATGTGTCTACCAAGCCTGTAATTATGAAGAGACCTTTCCTTATATTTGTTCTGCTCTGGGATCATATGCACGAACATGCAGTTCAATGGGTTTAATCCTTGAACACTGGAGAAACAGTATGGACAATTGTAGTAAGTAACTGAACCAGCTCTTAATAGTGTGCCGTCAAATGAATACATGCATACAGGTCTATCTGTTTCCATTGAGAATATTCCCATGTTTGACTCACCTATGACAAAACTATGTAAGAGCAAGAACATACTTTAAAACTGCTTGTCAGACATTAGAAAATAACTACTTATTGCTCAAGTAGGTCAACCAGTAGGTATAAAAGCTGTATTCCCAGCAGCTGCTGACTTCACAGATGCATCATAACACAACAAAAACCCCATAAATTATAAAGCAGTATTCTAAACACTGTCCAAATTATCTTAAGAGTAATGTGGAAAGTGGTGAACAGAAAGAGGTGGAAAGCAAAAATGGGATAACAGATATCCAACTTTTGAATAACTTTCTAGTCTGTTTCAGAAAAGGATTGTTATTTTAAGACCACAGGAAAAATATTAATCATATGGTTAAGGTGAGCATGTGGATACTTCCAGGATTTGATAATTAAGTGATGGAATAGACAGATAAATAAATCTATACTGCACCATATGGTGAGAAAGGACTAGGAAAAACTCTGGCTGCAGATGTGATTTTGCTGTTATGCAACTTAGACACCGGCACAGCTTTCAGAGTTACTCAAAAATACATCAGTATTTCCGCAAAGCTTCTCTTCGCATTATCTTATTCCAAGATACACACAGAAGCAATAAAATACTTAAACTACATAAAACTTCCAAAGAGCTACACAGTTAGTGTTAAGCCCTGATCTGCAATATTTTTTGCTAGAGCTCCACATCCACAGGAGGAGAAGCAATAGGAAGCACTAAGCATTGAATGTGTTGACACAGTATATGCAACACATTCTGAGCACAGTTACCTTTCACAATTAAGAGGATAAGTAAATGAAGTTTAACATATACTCTCTTGTCTTGTTTCACAGCCATTGCTTGTACTGGCAATCAAACATTCAGCTACAACACTCAGGCATGTGACAGGACATGCTTGTCACTCTCCAACCGGGCCCTGGAATGTCATCCAACTGACATCCCTATTGAAGGCTGCCATTGTCCTGTAGGAATGTACTTGAACCACAAGAATGAGTGTGTACGTAAATCTCATTGTCCATGCTATTTAGAAGACAGAAAGTACATCTTGCCTGACCAGTCAACAATAACTGGTGGGATTACCTGGTAAGTGTGTCACATTTAAAGATTAACAAACTGAAAATTGAGATGAGGGATCTTCACGTGGCTCTGTTGTGTGTTAATGGCAGTTAAGCAGGTAAGCACCAAGCAGCTGCTTGCTCATCCCACTTCAGCTGGATGTGAAAGGTAATCAAAAGGGCAAAAGCAAGAAAACTAATGGGTCAAGATAAGGACAGTTTAATAATTTTATTATTAATAAGCAAAAATGAGCTTATTTAATAAGCAAAGTGTCAAGCACAATTAAAGCTATGTAATAGATTTATTTACTACTTCCAGTCAGTAAGCAGATGTTTAGACATTACCAGAAAGCACGACTTTGTCATGCATAATGCTTTCTTGGAAGGACAAGTGATGTAACTTCGAACATCCCTCCTTCTTTACCCGAGCTTTTATTGCTGAGCATGATGTTGTAGAGTATGGAACACCTCTTTGGTCAGTTGGGGTCAGCTGTCCTGGCCGTGTCCCCTCCCACCTTCTTGTGTACTCCCAGCTTACTGTCAGGGCAACTTGAAAAGCAGAGAAGGCCTTGACACTGTTCAGCAATAGTTAAAATGTCATGTTATCAACACTGTTTTGGTCACAAATCCAGAACTTAGCACCACCTAGCTGCTACAAGAAAATTAACTCCATTCCAGCCAAAACCTGTACAGTGTCCTGTACTTTTAATAGCCAAGGTTTATTTTTAAGACATCTTTTTTCCCTTTCCTAAAATACAAGGATTCTTAAACTAAAAAAAAAAAAAAGTATTTGGCTTACCTTAAGCTCGAAAACATTAAGGAAAAACTTAGAAAAGAATAGGTGAGATCTGATTATTCCTTGTAGGAGAATTTGCCAACAGCATCTGGACAGCTGTATACAAGAATAACTTGATAGACTGTCATAGTAGTGAAAGGCTTAGTATTCACTTTTAAAACTGATGGTATTGTATGCTACAAAAAAATGAAGACAGGCAAGTTGACTCACATTCCATTTTGAAGGATGGGGAGGAGTTAGTAACATTTCCAGTGGTGAGAAACATGATACTATTTTGAAAAAAAAAAAAAAAAATCTTAGGAGAGAATTGCGTTGACATTCCTTATTGGTTTTTTGTTTGGTTTGGTTTTATTTTTTGGTTTTTCTTTGTTTGTTTGTTTGTTTTTCCCTAGCTACTGCGTTAATGGGAGGCTAAGTTGCACAGGCAAACCTCAAAATCCTGCAGGTATGGGTCTGATTTGGCTTACTTAAAAAAAATACTATTTTTCCCTGTGTTGTAAAATTACTCCTTCACAATTTCTCAAATGTTTGTTTTTCTTCCTTTTTCCTAGAAAGCTGCAAAGCTCCTAAGAAATTTGTGTCATGTTCTGACAGTTTAGACAACAAATATGGAGCCGCCTGTGCCCCTACCTGTCAGATGTTGGCTACTGGAATTGAATGTGTAAGTTTGACAGTTCTGGAATATTTATCCTCTTGAGAGAAGAATGTTCTAGTTGTTACCTGGAACTTGACTCTAGTGAAATGAAAGGAGATATTTCTGCTAACATGATGCAGGTAAACATCAGTCTTCTTTCCACAGAGTGTGGACACTAAAAATTTACACATATTCAAGAAGTGATTAAAGGAATTAAATCACATGAATTAATGAATTAAATTACATTAAATGAATAAACTAAAAATACACTAACGATTCTTAACTACATGGCTATCACCTCTGGCTCGGGTACTCCATAAGTTGCATACCGCTGGAAACTGATAGAATACATGGTTTATGCTTCCTGTTGAATAATTTCCCTGGTGATGGACATAGGATACTAGGTGGACTTCTGGTCTGTCCTGATAGGGCTTTCTTACACCGTTATGTTAAGGGAACAGACTAACTAGAAAAATTGTAATAAGCTTCCTTGATACAAAGGAACTTCTGTTGTACTCTATCTGGAAGACTGGTAGCAATGAAAGATACATTTTTCAGAGTCTTCAAGTGCATTAAATGTCTCACACAACAGGTATATCTTACAACTTCGGTGAAACTAGTTCGGTTAGTATGAAGAAAACCACATAACTGAAATCAAGTAAAAAACAGAAGTTATCATAGGTTCACTCTTGACACCATTTGCATACAAGAAAAAAACTTATCTCATGTTTCTTTTCATTTCACAATCTGTTGATCTTCATCAGATACCTACTAAGTGTGAATCAGGCTGCATCTGTGCTGATGGGCTATATGAAAATCTCGATGGCAGGTGTGTTCCAGCTGAGGACTGTCCATGTGAATATGGTGGTCTTGCATATGGAAAAGGTGAACAGATCCAAACTGAGTGCGAGATCTGGTAAGTATCACACAGTTTTCCATTGTGGAACCTCTGTTTCACTAAACTGTACGGCTACATAACAAAAGCATTTAGTTCACAAGAAAGTAGGAAATGGCAGCAGCTGAATGGAAGACAAAGCACAGAGTTGATAAAAAGAAGCTTAACACTTGATGAAATAGCAAGTGTAACGATATAAAAGAGTCATGGTACTGGCTTCAGGGATAATTTCTGCCATATGAATGTCCAGGAATAAGGGCATCCAGTAGGGTCTGTAACTGTAAACTACATAAAGTCAAGGATTAACAGCTTCACCTAAATAACAAGACAAAATATTCCTTATTTTCTGTAGATAAAGGCAAACATGCCCTTCACTCTCACTCCCCTGTTTGTTTCCATCTCTTTAGCAGCATTCTCAAAGTACTTTATTGCCTTTTCAGTTACTAATCTAGTATTAAAAAAACACCACTACCACCCAAACTACGCAGAACAGTGACATCTATTCTCATTAAGAGCAAATAAATTAGTTTCATACACTTCTTTTTATGAAAAAAGAAAGCAGAAATGACTTAAGATTTCCTCATTGTGATTCAATTTTCTAGGCAGTCCATAACTTTCAGTTATGGTTCTTAAAATAATTGTAACTTGGTCTCAGTATACACAAGTCAACTAAATGAACATCGTATCTATAAAAGTGCATGTATATAAAAAGAGCAGGTTAAGATGGCATTTCTTTGAAATCTAGTAATGATTTCTCTTCTCACTCCTAGTACTTGCACAAAAGGCAAATGGAAATGTGCTCAGAAATCAAAGTGTTCCTCAACCTGCAATCTGTATGGAGAAGGCCACATCACCACTTTTGATGGACAACGTTTTGTGTTTGATGGCAACTGTGAATACATATTAGCTATGGTAATCTGCTTCTTACTGCTTATTTTGGCACTCTTTTAGCATTAAGAAATACCTTGATTTAAATGGCTAATGAAAATATGCTAGGGTACATCTATAACTAATAGAGCACTTAGAATTTTTGTAAACAATGTGGTTTTTATAAACAATGTGGTTTTTATATTTTCTGCTTATTTCAATACTTAAGATGAAAAGACTCTCAAAACACAGTTTTTTTCATGCAATTACAACCAATTTTAGATTGAACAATATGTATAAATAACCTTTGATAAGTACATATTCTGTACCAGCCAACTATATCTTTTAGGGAAGTGATGTCAGTTTGACTACCAATCACAGGTCATCACCTCCCAAACCAGGCAGAATCAGAGTCATGACATGTTTAAGCTTTCTTTATGCTTTAAAGTTTTAGGTTGGAAGACTCCAGATATTAAGTCTATTGGAGTTTTGTGCCTTGTTGTTGTTTGTTTTGTTGGTGTTTTGTTGGTTTTGTTTGTTGTTTGTTTTGCTGTGTTGGTGTTCTGGGGTTGTTGTTTGTTTGTTTGTTTGTTTGCTTGTTTTTAGGATGGTTGCAGTGTTAATAGACCTGTTTCCTCTTTCAAAATTGTTACTGAGAATGTCATCTGTGGGAAAACAGGGGTTACGTGCTCCAGATCCATCAGCATTTACTTTGGGGTAAGATCTTCATCCTGCTGTTATCCAGATGAATAGCTGTTTCAAGCCCATATTTTCTTCCCTTTTGGAAGCTTTAGCTGTGTGTTTCAAGTAATCTCTTGCAAGTGAAATTTTAAACCTAGAGTTTCAGCTTTAGTAGGAATTGCCATTTTTTTCCCAAATTCTCATATCAACATTTCAGTCCCCAAACTTCTTGCCTATGTAGAAGATATAGAATTTTGAACTTTACTGACTCAGCAGTGAATTGGCCAGTCAAAAGATACTGATTTCCCACCCTGACAAACTCAGGAAAACGATAGTACAAAATTGAGGAATTCTCATCATGGATGATGAGCAAAACCTCTCCAGATTTCCCTAAGTCCAGGTAATACATGCAATTCAAAATATATCCAGATCTTACCTGAGATATACCCGTGAAACTACAGCAACGAGCAGTTACCATCATTTCCGCTGCTGTGTAACAGTTTCCAAAATTGGGTAAGTTTTACTGTTCTCAGTTCTATAAGACAGTAATGTTGGGCAGCATCGGATCACCTAAGACTCCTCCATTATCTGACAGAGAGAAGATTATGTGCAGCTGAGATTTTGTCCCAAGGAACAGTCGGTACATGCAGTATACATTTGCTACATTACTGACTAAATACCGGCAGTTTCAGCTGGTCAGTGCTGTGGTGAAAAAGTTTGTTTACTTAGGATCGCGTTTCATAAATGCATGCTTCAGACAAACCTTTTGGTTTGTCATACTTCCTCCACTCTGCTGGACACATGTAGATAATTATATTTTTGTTTACCTTGAAGATTTGCATATGCATATAAATAATGCCAAGGGAGTAAAAAAGCCATTAGAATAGAATCATAGAATAGAATAAAATCATAGAATGGTTTGGGTTGAAAGGGATCTTTGAAGGTCATCTAGTCCAACCTCCCTGCAATGAGCAGGGACATCTTCAGCTACACCAGGTTGCTCAGAGCCCCATCCAGCCTGACCTTGAATGTTCCCAGGGATGGGGCATATACCACCTCTCTCCACAACCTCCTCCAGTGCTTCACCACCCTTGTCATAAAAAGTTTCTTCCTTATATCAATACTGAATCTACCATCCCTCAGTTTAAAACCATTACCTCTTGTACTATTGCTACAGGCCCTACTAAAAAGTCTGTCCTCTTCTTTCTTATAAGCTCCCTATAAGTATTGAAAGGCTGCCAGTGAGGTATCCCTTAAGCCTTCTCCAGGCTGAACAACCCCAGCTCTCTCAACGTGTCCTCATAGGAGAGGTGTTCCATCTTGGTGGCCCTCCTTTGGACCTTCTCCAACAGGTCTATGTCTTTCGTGTACTGAGGGCTCCATAGCTGGATGCTGTACTCTAGGTGAGCTCTCCCCAGAGACAAATGCACATTGCCAGGTCATGTCCAGTCTTTCATCCATCAGTAACCCCAAGTCCTTCTCCACATGGCTGCTCTCAATCCCATAATTCCCCAGCCTATACTTATACTGGGAGATGTCCTGGCTCAGGTGCAGGACCCTGCACTTGGCCTTGTTGAACCTCATGAGATTTACATGGGCCCACTTCTTGAGCTTGTCCAGGTCCCTCCGAATGGCATCCCATCCCTTGGGCATGTCAATTGCATCACTCAGTTTGGTGTCATCTGCAAATTTGCTGAGGGTGCACTCACTCCCTCTGTGTTATTGATTTAGATACTAAACAGCACTGGTCCCAATATGGACCCCTGAGGGACATCCCTTGTCACTGATCTCCATCCAGACATTGGGCCATTGACCACTAACCTCTGAAAGCGACCATCCAGCCAATTCTTCATCCACTGAACAGCCCATCCATTAAATTCATATCTCTCCCATTTAGAGACAAGGATTTGTGGGGGGACTGTGTCAAAGGTCTTACAGAATTCCAGATAGGCAACATTCATAGCTCTTCCTTTGTCCACTGATAAAGTTGCTCCATCATAGAAAGCTAATAGGTTTGTCAGGCAGGACTTGTCCTTGGTGAAGCCATGCTGATTGTCTCAACTCACCTCCCTGTCCTCCATGTGCTTTAAGAAGTGAGGCTGACAGTCTGGTAGTTTCCAGGGTCCTCCTTCCTACTCTTTCTAAAAAAGGGTGCACTGTTTTCCTTTCCCCAGTCTCTGGGGACTTCACCCAACTGCTATGGCTTTTCAAAAGTAAGTGGGAATACCAAGACAGTCTGTAGTGGCACAGCATCTGATCTTCAGAGATGTGACACTGAGTAAAGAAAATACTGAAACTTGATAAATTATAACATCCAGATAAATTTTCTTTCAGAATTTGACATTAATACTGCGAGATGAAACCTTCACTGTTTCTGGAGAAAACCCTGGAGTACGATATAATGTGAAAAATAATGCCCTTCACCTGATGTTTGATATCATTATCCCAGGAAAATACAACATGACCCTTATCTGGAATAAGCACATGAACTTCTTCATCAAGATCTCCAGAGAAACACAGGTATTGCAGAAGAACTTGCTCAGTAAACTGTCCTTCAACAGAGATTGAATAACACAATTGATGTTGGTTGCCTTGACTCTCTATGATAGAAAAGGTTTTTCAGAGGTGCTACTAGCAATTCCTTTTCATAATTTTCTTCAAAATGGCAGAGATTTTCACTAGAGACTGACTTTTAAGTGATTACCCCACTGCATTCAGGAAATTTTTAAGCGAAGTTCTTGTATTTTATACAACTGCACGGTGGAATTTGACCTCTAAATGATGACAGTTTACAGTTCAGAGGAGAAACACATTCATCCATTGATGAAAAGAACCTCATTCACAAGACACTAAGAATGTGTGAGAGTACTTGTAGATCACATACATTACTATAGCACAAGAAACTGTAAGTAATCAAAAGGGAAGTTAATTGTAACTTGCTGAATTGACATTGCAGCTTTCATTTGATCTAGGAAACTATATGTGGTTTGTGTGGGAACTATAATGGCAACATGAAAGATGATTTTGAAACTCGAAGCAAATATGTGGCATCAAATGAACTGGAATTTGTCAATTCTTGGAAAGAGAACCCTCTCTGCGGAGATGTATACTTTGTAGTGGACCCCTGTAGCAAGAACCCTTATCGTAAAGCATGGGCAGAAAAGACATGTTCCATCATCAACAGCCAAGTCTTTTCTGCCTGTCACAATAAGGTAAGAATTGATTTGGTCTTCTTTTTCTTTATAGGCATAATCTGTATTCTTCCTAAATGCTCACACACTGACACTTAATTTTCTCTTCCCCAAAATGTTTTAATAAAATATATTAAAAATATTTATGGCTATATTTTAATAAAAAATATTTTAAAGGTTTAATGGCTCTCATTTCTGTTAATCTACATCATTTCACATTTGCACTTCCCTAGTCTTTTTGTAAGCACAAAAGCTAAGTATTAGCATTAACTGATTAGTTAAAAATATCAGAGTGAAAAAAAAATAATATTTAAGTATCAGAAATTAGTCAGTCTGTTGATGATGCTGGATACTGACTAATGAACTATTTACCCTTTTGAAACCATTTAGCGTTAGTTAGAAAAACAAATGAGAAGTCTGAAAACCCTTGTTCTCATCAGTAAATCAACAGCATTACTTAGAAGATGCAGATCAGCCCAAGAGCAAGATATCATCAACCCCCTCCATTTGTTTTAAGTTGCCCACTTTGTGGAAATTAAAATATTGCAAAGTTCATCAAAGCCAGGCCTTCTGAAGGAAAATCTCCGTCTTCAGGAAGTGAAAACAAGTGAGAAATGTAGATAATGTTGCAGTGCTCATGCATATCCCTGGAGGGTGTACAGCTGGTGAATTTACACACTTGTACCTGAATGGATGGCAGTGTGTTGGGAATTTTTAGCTGACTATACATAATATGTTCAGCATTAGTATGAATTTAGAAATACATATCTGGCAAAACACCATCAGTTTCTATTGTTGATGTGAAGACACCTACGTTCTTACTAAAAAGATTTCTCTGAAGAGGATCGTAATTACTTTGACAAGTATTTAGAGGAAATACTAGTTAGTCTCAGTGGACCACATAGTCTTTAGCACAGAGAAAAAGACCTTCTTAACAAATAGGCACAAAAGAATCCTAGAAAACTTATTGCTTCATTTTCCAATGCAGGTGAATCGTATGCCCTATTATGAGGCCTGTGTTCGAGACTCTTGTGGTTGTGACATTGGAGGGGACTGTGAATGCATGTGCGATGCCATTGCAGTATATGCCATGGCGTGCTTAGATAAAGGTATCTGCATTGACTGGAGGACCCCTGAGTTCTGTCGTAAGTTTCTTTAAGCTCTCTTTAAACTGGTTTAAGGGATTATTATTGTTATTGTGTGTATATTAATATGGCAACATAAGTAATTGCTTAATAGGTACCTCCTAAGTTGCCTTTTCTCTATGGGCATATAATCAGCTGAGTTTTGAAATCTGTAGTTTTCATTTGTGCTAAATTAACCAAAAAACGATCTCTCTTTTTACCATGGAGTAATGAGAGAGAAAATAACGTGGTCACAGAAGGTAGGCTGTTTCTTCTGCTGCCACTGTACAGTGAACTCTTCTTCAGCAGAGGGAGTAATTGGTAAAAAAATATGTTTCATTTCAGCTATGGTGAATCCACCTTCTGTCTGGATGTCAAGGAAACAAAGACAGCTGTGTTGGCTGGAACACTTTAAAACAAAAAAAAGATATCAAAGTGTTTCAGAACACTGTATATGGTGGAAAAATAAAGAGGATGAGTGTGTTATAAATCAATGTTAGAGCTGTCATTTGATGGTTTCTTTTCAACATGTCACTGTATTATGCATTCAAAATTGTGGAAATGTCTGCTTAGTGTATCTACAGAAAAAGAAACTGACTTCACCGGAGAATCAGAAGTTATTATAAAAACTTCAGTGAAAAAACTTTTTATTCCAACTCTTTATTAATTTTGTCCTCTCTTTAGCCCTTTGAAAATCACATTAATTTGAAAAATTCTGATTTCTGTCTTGCTTTTACCTTTTTTAGCTGTCTATTGTGAATATTACAATTCTCATCAAAAAATAGGAAGTGGTAATGCTTACTCCTATGGCTACAACAATGGCAACTGCACCTGGCATTACAGGCCTTGTAATTGTCCAAATCAAAACTACAAATATGTCAACATTGAAGGTAAAAAGCTATGCTAGTGTAAACCAGGAAACAGTAACATAGTAATTATTTTCAGTGCTGTCTTTTAAATCAGTGATATCACAGTTAAATACTATTCTAATTGATGCTATCTTTGAAGAAGTTTTGCTGATCTTTACCTAATTACTACTGTTTTAAATACATAATCAACTCAGTACCTGTACCATATCTAGCTTTATACTGAGCTCAGCCTATCTTAAAGGGAAATTCTCTTGCACCAAATCATATGAATACACTGTACTTAGGTAAGAAAACGTGGAGAGAGCAGTTAATATTTTATTAGGCAAATGGATATATAGTTGGAGAAACAAAAAAACAAATACTACAAAGGCGGAACCTTCTTCTGAGGATGATATTGGAAATGTTTGCCTGAATAGATGATGTTTCAATTGGATTTCTTTTAATAAAAGAAACGTAAGATGTTATAAATAGTATAAATTAAATGCTGTCCTCAAGAAATGTAAAACAAACTTATCTTCCCCTTTCTTCAGGCTGTTACAACTGCTCTCATGATGAATACTTCGACTATGAGAAAGAAAGATGCATGCCATGTGGTAAGCAGCACCTTGTATGCTCATCCTCTTTCTCTACAGTAACTGGAAATCACAACTAAAACATTTGTGTGTTCTCAAGTAAGGTATTTTTCTTAGTAACCTCTCAATTAATGAGTGCTGATCCAAACATAACTTTCCTTCAAAATAACCCTATTACTGTACTGCTAGCATGTAAACCATGGTAAATAAAGGAATAAAAATAACTAATTAAAAGAAGGATTAGGGTATGGAATGTGATAATACAGAAGCTGGATGACTCTGAGTGATTTTAGTTAGCAACAAGAAAAGTTGTATCTATTCTAACTGTGAATACTTTTCAAAATGTGGGTATTCCTGAAGGTGCATCAGTGTGAGGGGCTACCCCAGCAGAAGCACGTGTCTCATATATTCAGCATCTCTCATAAAAAAAAAGGGAACACATAGAAGAGGATCAGAACTAGCTAATGTACTCTACTTAGTAAATCTCTTTTTAGATATTTTTTTGAAGTATTTTAACTTGAGGTTTGTTACCATATGGTTTATTTATATACAAACTTATTAAATAATGTTTTGGATAGAATCTAGCTGCACAGATTGGATTTGCATGCAGACAGAAAAAAAAGTCAGGGACAATTTTTCTCATGGTACAGAATTCTAATCTGTGTAACCAGGATCTCAGCTAATGACCTCATCTACATTAAAAAAACATGCTTCCATTAACCCTGGAAAATGAGGTGTCCTTAAGCATAAAAATCATAAGAAACACAGCAGAAACTTTGTTGTGTTCAATGTAATTATGAGATAATTTGTCATTGTTTAAGTCCTTTCATGTGAAGTATACCACCAAAATATGTAATTTTAAGCATTTTCAGGAGTGTCTCATTACTATAGCACAATCCTTTTAATCCAATCTGAAATTTGCCTTATATGGAATATTTTAATATGCTTTCATTCAAAAACTTAACCTGTTTTACCTTTACACAACAGGAGAGGAAAGTACTAGTGCCACACCTGAAGTATTTTCACCTTCAACAGGTTAGTTCACATAGTTGACCAAGCTAGTACTTACACACTGATATATGTCCTGATACGTGTTTATGACGTAAGCAATATTCTTTTTTACCTGAGGTAGTGGTATCACCAGTTTCACGTGCATAAGATGCAATGAGGAAAAGTAACTTGGTATCACAATTATAATGAAAATTTTCCCAGAAATATTTGTTAGACAGCTTAAGAAAAAAACATAGTGAGAAAACAGTGTTTCCTGAGTATACCTAGGCACTTCCAGATACCAGTAATGAAATATCTCTGTTATTGAATGAGGACTTCTGTCACATCTCTGATGAATGTTGGGATTGAGCACACCCTCAGAAAATTTGCAGATGACACCAAACTGACTGGTGTGGTTGACATGACTGAAGGATGGGATGCCATTCAGAAGGACCTGAACAAGCTCAAGAAGTGGGCCCATGTGAATCTCTTAAGGTTCAACAAGGCCAAAGTGCAAGGCTCTGCACCTGGGTCAGAGCATCACCCAGTATCAATACAGGTTGTGAGGGACTGAGAGCATCCCTGTGGAGAAGGACTTGGGGGTACTGGTGCATGAAAGTTTGGACATGACCTGGCAAGGTGTATTTGTTGCCCAGAAGGCCAATGGTACCTTGGGTTGCATCAAAAGGAGTGTGGTTAGCAGGTCAAAGGAGGTAATTTTGCCCCTCTGCTCCACTCTGGGGAGAGCTCACCTGGACTACAGCATCCAGCTCTGGAGCCCTTAGAACAGGAAAGACGTAGACCTGTTGGAGAGGGTCCAGAGAAGGGCCGTGAAGATCAAAGGGATGGAACACCTCTCCTATGAGGACAGGTTGAGAGAGTTGGCATTGTTCAGCCTGGAGAAGAGAACGCTTAAAGGAGACCTCATTACAGCCTTTCAGTACTTATAGGGAGCTTATAAGAAAGAAGACGACAGATTTTTTAGTAGGGCCTGTAGCAATAGGACAAGAGGTAATGGTTTTAAACTAAAAGAGGTTAGATTCAGTATAGATATAAGGAAGAAACTTTTCATGATGAGGGTGATGAAACACTGGAAGAGGTTGTGGAGAGAGGTGGTAGATGCCCCATCCCTGGGAACATTCAAGGTCAGGCTGGATGGGGCTCTGAGCAACCTGATGTAGCTGAAGATGTCCCTGCTCATTGCAGGGGAGTTGGACTAGATGACAGATGGTACTGGAAAAACTTCACACTGTTGGCTGTGTGAATAATAAAATACAATTCCATCTCTGCTGTTATGCAGAAGTATTTATGCCAAATTCACTTTAAAGTGAAGAAAAATGTATAAAACTTCTGCAAGAATTCCTGTTCAATGTTTTCACTGCACGTAGTAGTAAAGGAATAGATGGATAACTTCTTAAATGTTTCATCTAAAAGTAAAGTAATGGTTTTTAATAGTAGTTACTACTAATAGTTACTAAGACTGTTTTTACCTCAGAAATATTTTTCAATTTGTATAGATGTATTATAAATAGATTATTAAGAATTATTTCTTATCCCTTAATTTTGGGTTTTTTTGCTCTTAGTAACAACTGTGCAGCCTAAAGTAATGAGAAGCTCTACCACAAGTACCCTATCAACAGTACCTAGTAGTTCTTCTTCTGCAACTGCTGTATCAACTAAGACTACAAATCCAACAATAACCTCAAGAATCACAGTTCCACGAACTTCATCAGCATCACATCCTGTCACAATAAAGTCAACAACTGGTAGGTTTTTAGTGTTACTATCTAAAATAAATTTTAGTAAGCCCACTCTATACCTAGTTGTGATAGCACTCTACCAGGAAAGCATCGCAAGCTGGCTTAACATCCAGACATAAGACTCCAAATCACGAAGAAGGCTTCCATAAAGGAGTTTGTAAACCACAAATGCTCAGAAGTATAGATCAAAGTTGCATGGAAAGAGGAAGGATATAGACACTACATTAAAAATAAGACCAAAACTCACTTGTGTGACTCACCTGAGAAGCACATTTGAAGTTCTATAAGCAGTGAGCCAGCTCAGCTCCAGTTGGATTTATTAGGTCAGCTTCAGCCTCCTCTCCACAACTGATTCAGTTATGCAGTCATATACAAGGAGCACCCAACCTAGTAACTCTGAATAACGTAAGCAGACACCAAAGCAGAATCACACAGGTATCAGTGCAGCAGCTTTGTCTAGGATTCTAGAGTCCTGCTCTCAGGAGGACGACTCCTCTAGCACAAATTACTTTCTGATTCTATGGCTTGTGGAGACTCATAACAATACGAAGTTTCCCATCAACATGCACTTCAACTAATAAGCCATCCAGGACCCAGGCTATCAGGAAAAGCAGAGTCAAAAAGGGGTCCCACAGGAGTCAAAACACAGCTTCAAAGGCTGCCATTATGACAGACAACTTTTGCACTGGCACAAGGCAAGTCCTACAGTATGATGTTATTTAGCTTTGTAAGACAAATTACGGAAAGCTGAAACTGTGGTTGATTTGGAAGGCAGAAAGGGTTTTCAGGTATTGGAACAGGCTGCTCAGGAAAGTGATAGAATCACCATCCCTGGTGGTTTTTAAAAGATGTGTAGATTAATTTCCTAGGGGCATGCTTTAGTGGTGGACTTGACAGTGTTAAAGTAATTGTTGGAGTTGATGATCTTATAGGTCTTTTCCAACCAAAATGATTCTACGACTCTTAGAAAAATTATATCAAAATATCAAATACAGGAAAAAATACAGAAAATTCAAACAAAGATAGATACTAGACAAAAGAAAACAAATCGAGGTAGAGAAAGATTTGCAAACTTATGAGAACATGAATGCTATCAATTACACAGAAAATATTCAGAAGTTCAAGGGTGAAAAGTGGATCTATGGAATATGGGTAGCTTTTCATAATTTACCTATTTTCAATTATGAAATTAATTGATTACTCACATTATATTATTTACCTTTACTCTGAAAGAACATACTACATTAATTTTTACCACATCAAACATGACTTCCAACATCACTACTCCTTCCATAACTACCTCAATAAAAAGAACCATGGCCACTAAACCAAAGCCTAGACCTGTTGTCTCATCAACCACTGCTTCAGAGATAGAAAAAGTAAGGCTCACCACACCACCCTTTTAGACCACTTTCAAAAATGAAATTACAACCACCTCAATACCTACTCAAGCTACAGCTCATATCACAACTTTCAGCAAGCCTAAACAACAGTAGGTAAATATCGCTTTTTCATATCCACCAGGTGAAGCCACTACTCACAAGACAACTGTATTCCTTATAAAAAAAGGTGTCTTAACATCGCAAATAGATAGGAAATGACATGGATAACTGAAGAAGTGTGATAAAAATGGAAATTCGTGTGTTTTGCTGATGGAACAAGCATCTGACATCGAAATATCATCTTAAACTTGAAATCTCTGTTTGAGGCTATATTCCATGCTTCCTCCAAATTTATGCAAAATCTCTCTGTGCTTCAAAGCGAGTTCTTAAAAACACACAGATGGCAGAACGTGTGTTCTTTATTGCCATTGTAACAAATTATCCAAAAAATAAATATTAAAAAAAGGAAATTGCACGTGGGGATGTCAGACAAGGACAGTCTCCTCTGAGGCTGTATTGTAATGTGAATTGCTGAATTGCTAGGTTAGCAACTGACACCAGAGGTTAGGACACTGTGTAGGGGAAAGTCTACTGTAGTAGTAGGGCAGGTGTACACTCTTTCCTAATCTGCATGTCTCACACACTGTACTGTTCGGGTGCACAAATATGGGTCTTTAGCAATTTTTGGGTCTCCTGCCAGCAATTACAGCTTCCTCTAAGGGAGCATCCCAACCCACTTTAACTAGGAACCCTAGAAGCTCTTAATCATTACTAATATCCACTCTTCCTTACTTTACAGAGAGTGAGGCAAGCCAAGCAACAACTCTGCACCACCATGTCCCAGTAGGTAAGAGGGAGCTGAGGAACACCCTTGGCCTAAGACTCTGCTTCACTTACTCCAGCTTTCCCAGAGGATGTTCTTGCCCAGTCTGGAACACCTTGAAGGGGAGACATGCACATCCAGAGAGGCTCTTCTTCCCTCACAAGCTCCAGGAAGAAACAGGGACTGCTGAATTGTCAGAGGGCATCCTTTAGGCCCAGTTCTTGTCCTGTACTTTTTCTAGGGGGAAACCATTGCCCCATTTCTCCCTCTTGTCCAGTAATACTCAGTGTGGTCCAATCCTGCCTTTCTTATGCCCACCCATAACCTGGGGCTTCTGCTTGACAATCACCCACCTCCTTTGCCTTCCCATCTTGCCTTGCCACTCTCAATCAACCTGTGTGTTTCTCTCAGTAGTTGTCACTCAGAGAAGACCAACAAAGGCACCCCTTGTGCAGCATCTCATCACACAGAAAACCACACCTGCCATGTCTGCCAGCAGCACCACTGTCCTGAGAGAGGCCAGCCCCACCAGCATCCCAGAAGTCCCACTGACAAGGATATCTCCAAGCCCCAGCTCTTTATTTACCACCTCCACCTCATCTGCTTCTATCCCTTCCTCAACTGTGTCCTCAACACGGTTGAGACCATCACACCCTGGTAAGGCTCCCTCCTACCCTTCATGCTACTCTCCTTGCTCTTTCCAGGTCCACCATTCTCTCCTAAGCAGCATGTCCCTCATAGGCTTCAGTTTTGGTATTCATTCTCAGTTCCCATTGCCCTTGCCATAGGACTCCTGGGACCCAGGCAGCTCCTGGAACTTCCCTGCACACAACCCTAACAGCATCCTCCTCCCTTGCTGCTTCAGGGGTTTCACTCTGGGGCACAAGCCTTTAGCAGGCTACACATATCCATGAGTTGCTACCCTACAGCTAGCAATCAGAGATAAGCTAACACACACTCCCTCCGCTTAACAGTGGTTCCCCTAGAACACACTGTGGGGTGAACAGAAGGCAGTGAAACTGGAAACTCATCTCCATTTTACACCTCAGGACAGTTTTGGGTGACAGACAGAACACAAGGCATGTTCTCCATCCAATGGATGCCCAGGCTCTGGCACATCCATGAAAAGTGTGGTTCAACAAATGCCACCTCGTTGGCCAGTGCTGAACCTGGGGGAAAAGGGTCACCAGTGGAGGGTGGGAAAGAAGGTGTGCACTCAACTCCAGGCTAAAATTTTCCCATTTAAACCCAGTAGGCTCCACATGCCTGTGCTGTCTTGGTGTTGAACAGGACAACCTCATTTGAGGAAACACCACAAGGTGCTTTGCCTAGAATCCTTCCCAAAACTCAACGATTCTTTTCTCTCATCCCTTTCTTTGTAGCAAGGGAGCCAACCAGAGCTAAGACTCCAACTAGTAAAGTAGTAACAGGTGAGTGCTCTGGTCAGGATAGAGCTAAGAGTCATCCATGACCTATGTCTGTCCCTTCAGTAGACTCAGTTTTCCCATGCATCCTTTCCAGCACAGTCTGCAGAACACAAATGGTAGACTGCCTGTCAACTAATGGAATCGCAAATGAACGTAGACAAACCTCTTTCCCTCTCAAGAGTTCCAGGGGGAAAGAGAGAGACAAATTGCTACAGGACATCCTTCAAAACCATCACCAGTCTGCAATTCTGAGAAGCAGCAGGAAGGGATGGGACAGTTTGGGGGACATAGATCTCTACATCCAGATTTAAAACAATTAAAATAAGTGGGACTTGCTCTTGCCTTTCTTGCCCATACCCTAACACAGGTCATCTACCCCAGAACTACCCATGTGACCAAACTGCTCATCATACCTTGTCACAATAAACTGACCTGTCGTTTCCTCCTGGCAGCCTTCACCCACAAAAAGATAACCATGCCACACATTGTGCTGCCACTGACGACGCAAAAGACCACTGCCAGTGCATCCACAAGTGTCACCTCCAAGACCTCTGTCTCCCAAGAAGCCAGACCTGCCACCAGTACAGAAGTCATGCTGACAAGGATATCAACAAGTCCCAGCTCTCCATCTGCCCCCAGCACCCTGCTAAGCACCTGGTTGCCATCGACTGCCATGTCCACAGTCTCCTCCACCACAGAACCAACCATCAGCCCCAAGCCTACAGCATCCACAACCTCCACAGTTAAAACCAGCCCACTGCCTTCGCCTGCATCTTCCCCCTCTCCAGCTGTGTCTTCTACATGGCTGAGCTCCTCACAACCTGGTAAGGCTCCTTCCTGCCCTTCCCACAGCTTCTGCCTGCTCTTCCCAACTCTCATGTTTTCTTCCTTCCTCTCATTTCTTACATCCTTCCTTTTTTTCTTTAGATCCACACATATCACTCAGACATTGGTTTGCTACTTTTCCTTCACTCCCACTTTCCCACTTCCTTTGGCATTAGCAATTTGGTATGTTCTGCCTTTGGCATGGCCCTGGGAGCAGGTCTCTCTCACAAAGCCTGGCCTGTGTGGAAGAGAGCAGAAGGTGCCCTGTCTTGTTCCTTGCTCCATGTACATTTGGAGAGGCTCCTCCTCCAGGGAGAGGCAGTGGGTGCTTGTATGTTGGAAGGCACCCTTCAGGAGTTGACTTTATTGGCCTTCTGGGTAAAAGTTGGATGGAGAGGCTGAGGGCAGCAGCCAGAGCTGCAATCCTTCCTGTTGCCCAGTGAGTATCATTGCAGCACAGCACTGCTTTTCTTGAACGTGTCCCTGGCATGAGACTTGTATCCACCTCCTTTGCCTTCCCCTCTTGTCCTCATCCTCAATGTACCTGTTCTTTCCTACTGGCAGCTTTCATCCACAAAAAGACAACTGTGCCACACATTGTGCCACTTCTGACCACGCAAAAGACCACTGTCAGTGCGTTCACAAGCAGCACCTCCAAGACCTCTGTCTCCAGAGAAGCCAGACCTGCCACTGGCACAGAAGTCACACTGAAAAGAACATCTCCAAGTCCCAGCTCTCTGCCTGCTCCCAGCACCTCACTCAGCACCCAGTTGCCATCAGCTGCCACTTCCACAGTGTCCTCCTCCATCTCAGCACCAACCACGAGCCCCAAGTCTACACCTACGACACTAAAGCACAGGCCCTCTTCCACAACAAGTGCTCCAAAAGAATCCCCTGCACCAGAGTCATCCACATCCTCCACAGCCAAAACCAGCCCACTGCCTTCACCTGCATCTTCCCCCTCCTCAACTGTGTCCTCTACATGGCTGAGCTCCTCACACCCTGGTAAGGCTCCTTCCTTCCTTTCCTGCTGCTCTGCTTGCTCTCCCTCCCTCCCTCCTTCCCTCTTCCTCTGGCATTGGCACTTGGGTATATTCTGCCTTTGGCATGGCCCTGGGAACAGGTCTCTCCCACAAAGCCTGGCCTGCCTGTGTGGAAGAGAGCAGAAGGTATGTTGTCCCTGTTCCTTGAAATGAAACACATCTGAAGATGCTTCTCTTCTAGGAGAAGCAGAGTGTGCTTGCTTCTTGGAAGGAACCTTTGAGGTGCTGTCCTTTTACCCCTTTTTGGGGAAGAAACCAGATAGCAAGGTGAGGGCAGCAGCCAGAGGCCCACAGCTCCCTCTTCCCCAGTCAATCTCATTGCAGCACAGCTCTGCTTCTCTTGCACATGCCCCTGGCCTGAGGCTTGTGCCCAAATCCTTTGCCTTCTCTGGATTGCATGGAGATGGCAGTTGGTGATAGCAAAATTAGGAGCCTCTGAGTAAGGATTAAGGGACAGATACAAAGCAGAAGTCATCATGGCTGTCTACTATAGGCCACCCAGCCAGGATGACGACACTCATGAGTTATTCTTTAAAGAACTAAGCAAAGCCTCCAACTCATCTGCCCTTGTCCTTATGGGGGACTTCAACTTGCCAGATGTCAACTGGGAATATCACACAGCTGGCACCAACAGGTCCAGAAGATTCCTAAAGCATCTGAACAATAACTTCTTGGTGCAGGTACTAAGGGAACCAGGACAGGTGCCTTCCTAGATTTGATACTTGCTAGCAGAGAGGGTCTCATGGGACAAGTGGTGACAGGTGGCTCCCTTGGCCTCAGCGACCATGAAGCGGTTAGCTTCAAAATCTTTGTTAATGGGAGGAAAACTGCTATGAGACCTCAACTTTACATATGAGGAAAGTAGACTTCGGATTGCTCAGAGAACTACTTAGTAAGATGCCCTGGGAAGAAGCTTTTGAAGGTGCTGGGGTCCATCAGTATTGGTCATGTTTTAAGTACCACCTCCTAAAAGCACAGGACCAGGCAATTCCAAAATGTAAAAAGTCTAGCAGATGAGGCAAAAAGCCAGTTTGGTTGAGCAGGGATCTTCTTTTTGATATATGGTGAATAAAAAAAATTACATGGTCAGTGAAAGCAAGGTCAGATGTGATGGGAGGATTACAGAGATGTTGGTCGTCATTGTAGGGAGGACATTCATGCTGCCAAAGCTCAATTAGAATTGAAGCTGGCCAGTACCATGAAGGGCAATAAAAAAGGCTTTTTCAAATAGGTTAATGGCAGAAGGCAAACTAGAAATAACATTGGCCCATTACTTGATAAGCATGGTCACCTTATTGACAGGGACACAGACAAAGCCAAGACATTTAATGCTTTCATCACCTCAATCTTCAACACCAGAGATGGACTTCGGGGCCCCCACAGCCCTGCATTAGAAAACCATGGATGCAAGAATGATAAAGTCCCAATGAATTTGGAACTTGCACAGGATTTGCTACTCCAGCTAGATCCCTACAAGTCGCTGGGCTCTGATGGGATTCATCCAAGGGTGCTTAGAGAGTTGGCTGATGTCATAGCGAGACCTCCCTCTGTGATTTTTCAATGTTCCTGAGAATCTGGAGAGGTCCCAGATGACTGAAATTTGGCAAACGTTGTCCCAATCTATAAGAAGGGCAACAGGGACAACCTGGCAACTACAGGCCTGTCAGCCTCACCTCTGTTCCTGGCAAAATCATGGACAAGATTGTTCTGGGAGTTATTGAAAAACATCTGAATGACAATGCAGTCATTGGTCCCAGCCAGCACAGGTTCATGAGGGGAAAGTCCTGCTTAACAAACTTAATATCTTTCTACAGCAAGGTTACTCACCTAGTTGACCAAGGGAAGCCTGTTGACTAGATCTTTTCAGATTTCAGTAAAGCCTTTGATACTGTCTCTTGCAGTATTCTTCTGGACAAGATGGCCAGAAGATAGCTGGATGAACACATAATGCAGTGGGTGAGCAATTGGTTGACGGGCCAGGCTCAAAGAGTTCTAGTAAATGAGGTTAGGTCAGGCTGCCGACCAGTCACTAGTGGGGTTCTGCAGGGATACATCTTAGGGCCAGCACTCTTCAATGTCTGCATAAATGACTTAGACACAGGACTTGAGGGAATACTACATAAGTTTGCCAATGACACTAAACTGGGAGGAGCTATTGACACTCTCAAGGGCAGAGAGGCCCTGCAGAGGGATCTGGACAAATTGGAGGACTGGGTAATCACCAACTGCACAAAGTTCAACAAGAGCAAGTTTCAGATTTTGCATGTGGGACACAGCAATCCTGGCTGTACCTACAGACTAAGGGACCAGATACTGGAAAGCAGCTCTGCAGAGAGGGATCTGGGGGTTCTGGTTGATGGCAAGCTGAACATGAGCCAACAGTGTCCCTGGCAGCCAAGCGAACAACCGTGTCCTGGGTGCATCAAGAACAGCATTGCCAGCCGGGCAGGGAGGTGATTGTCCCACTCTGCTCTGCACTGGTGCAGCCTCACCTGGAGCACTGTGTGCAGTTTTGGGTGTCACAGGATAAAAAGGATATAAAGATACTGGACAGTGTCACAAAGAGGGCTACAAAGTTGGTGAAGAGTTTGGAGGGGAAGTCATATGAGGAGTGGCTAAAGTCACTTGGTTTGTTCAGCCTAGGGGAGACCTCATCATGACCTACAGCTTCCTCACAAAGGGAAGAGGAAGAAGAAGGTTCCAATCTCTCCTCTCTGGTGACCAATGACAGAACCCAAGGGAATGGCAGGAAGATGTGCCAGGGGAGGTTTAGGTTGGACATTGGGAAAAGGTTTTTCACCCAGCAGGTAGAGGAGCACTGGAATAGGCTCACTAGGGAGGTAGTCACAGCCCAAGCCTGGCAGTATGCAAAAAGAGACAAGACAATGGTCTCAAACACATGGTATAAATTGTGGGGCTGTCATATGCAGGTACAGGAGTTTGAATGGATGATCCTTGTAGTTCTCTTCCAACTCAGGGCATTCTATGATTCTATGATTATCCTCTTGCTGTCATGCTCAATGGACCTGTGCTTTCCTCTTAGCAGCATTCACTCATGAAAAGACAAGCATGCCATACATTGTGCCACCACTGACTACGGAAAAGACGACTGCCACCAGCTACACCAGCAGCACGTCCAAGACCTCTTACACCCGAGAGGCCAAACCTGCCACCAGCACAGAAGTCATGCTGACAAGGACGTCTCCAAGTCCCAGCTCGTCAGCTGCCCCCAGCAGCCCCCTCAGCACCCAGTGGCCACTGGCTACCACTTCCACAGTCTTCTCCACCTCAGCACCAACCACCAGCCCCAAGTCTACACCTACGACACTAAAGCACAGGCCCTCTTCCACAACAACGAGTGCTCCAAAAGAATCCCCTGCACCAGAGTCATCCACAACCTCCACAGCCAAAACCAGCCCACTGCCTTCACCTGCATCTTCCCCCTCCTCAACTGTGTCCTCTACATGGCTGAGCTCCTCACACCCTGGTAAGGCTCCCTCCTGCCCTTCCCGTTGCTGCTCTGCTTGCTCGTCCCAACTCTCATGGTTCCTTCCATGATACTCCGGCATTTGATTGCTACTTTTCCTTTGTTCTCCCTTGCTCACTTCTGCTAGCATTGGCACTTGAGTATGTTCTGCCTTTGGCATGGCCCTGGGAACAGGTCTCTTCCACAAAGCCTGGCCTGCCTGTGTGGAAAAGGCCAGACAGTATGCTGTCCGTGTTCCTTGGTGGGACAAGTGCACATCTGGTGAAGCTCCTCTTCAGGGAGAGGCAGAAGGTGCTTGCACGTTAGATGACATCCTTGAGGGGCTCTCCTTGCTTACTTTTTGAAGGAAACGACAGATGGAGAGGGTGAGGGTAGCAGCCAGAAGCCCAAAGCTCCCTCTTCCCCAGCGTGTCTCATTGCAGCACAGCAACTGATTTTCTTGCACATGCCCCTGGCTTGAGGCTTGTACCCACCTCCTTTGCCTTCTCCATTAGCTCCCATCCTCAACAGGTATATTCTTTCTTACAGCAGCCTTCACCCACAAAAAGACATCCATGCCACATGTTGTGCCACCGCTGATCACACTTAAGACGACTGCCACCACCTTCACCAGCAGCACCTCCAGGACCTCTGTCTCCAGAGAAATCAGCCCTGCCACCAGCACAGAAGTCACGCTGACTAGCATGTCTCCAAGTCCCAGCTCTACACATGCCACCAGCACCCCTCTAAGCACCCAGTCACCGTCAGCTTCCACTTCCCCAGTCTTCTCCACCTCAGCACCAACCACCAGCCCCAAGCCTACACCTACAACCCTAAAGCACAGGCCCTCTTCCACAACAACGAGTGCTCCAAAAGAATCCCCTGCACCAGAATCATCCACACCCTCCACAGCCAAAACCAGCCCACTGCCTTCACCTGCATCTTCCCCCTCCTCAACTGTGTCCTCTACATGGCTGAGCTCCTCACACCCTGGTAAGGCTCCTTCCTTCCTTTCCTGCTGCTCTGCTTGCTCTTCCCAGTTCTCATGCTTCCTTCTTTCTTTTCATTTCTTATATCCTTCCTTTTTTCCTTTTGGTATGCACAGCTCTCTCAGGCATTGGCTTAATACATTTCCTCCATCTCCCCCTTCACGCTTCCACTGGCATTGGAATTTGGGTATGTTCTGCCTTTGTGGTGGCCCTGGGAACAGGTCTCTCCCAGAGCCTCGCCTGCCTGTGTGGAAGAGAGCAGAAGGAACACAGTCCTTCTTCCTTGAATGGAGAAACACACATCTGGAGAAGCTCCTTTTCCAAGGAGGAAGGACAAGGACAAGAAATTACTGGAGGGAGTTCAGTGGAGGCCTACAAAGATGATTAAGGATGTGGAGCATCTTTCTTATGAGGAGAGACTGAGAGAGCTGGGTCTGTTCAGCCTGGAGAAGTGAAGGCTGAGACCGGATCCTATCAAAGGTTATAAATATCTCAAGGGTGGATGTTAAGAGGATGGGACCAGATTCTTTTCAGTGGTGCCCAACGGTAGGGTGAGGGCCAAGGGTCTCAGACTGAAGCATAGAAGGTTCCATCTGAATATGAGGAGAAATTTCTTTACTTTGATGATGACAGAGCATGGGAACAGGCTGCCCAGAGAGGTTATAGAGTTTCCTTCTCTGGAGACCTTCAAAACCCGCCTGGATACATTCCTGTGCAATCTATTCTAGATGAACTTGCTTTAGCAGGTAGGTTGGAATAGAGAATCTCCAGAGGTTCCTTCCAACTCCAACCATTCTCTGAATCTGTGACTCCAGAACAAGCAGAGAATGCTTGATTGTTGGATGGCATTCTTCACGCACTGTCGTTACGGCCCCTTTTGAGGGAGAAACCAGATAGGAGGGTGAGGGGAGCAGCTGGAGGCCCACACCTCCCTCTTCCCCAGCAAGTCTCATTACAGCACAGCACTGCCTTTCTTGCACATACTCCTGGCCTGAGGCTTGTACCCACCTCCTTTGCCTTCCCCTCTTGCCCCGTCCTCAACAGTCCTGTGCTTTCCTCTTAACAGCCTTCACCCACAAAAAGACAACCGTGCCACACGTTGTGCCACCGCTGACCACACAGAAGACAACTGCCACCACCTCCACCAGCAGTACCTCCAGGACCTCTGTCTCCAGAGAAATCAGCCCTGCCACCAGCACAGAAGTCACGCTGACTAGCATGTCTCCAAGTCCCAGCTCTACACCTGCCCCCAGCTCCCTGTCACCATCGGCTGCCACTTCCCCAGTCTTCTCCACCTCAGCACCAACCACCAGCCCCAAGCCTACACCTACGACACTAAAGCACAGGCCCTCTTCCACAACGACGAGTGCTCCAAAAGAATCCCCTGCACCAGAGTCATCCACACCCTCCACAGCCCAAACCAGCCCACTGTCTTCGCCTGCATCTTCCCCCTCCTCAACTGTGTCCTCTACGTGGCCGAGCTCCTCGCACCTTGGTAAGGCTCCTTCCTACCCTTCGCACTGCTTCTGCCTGCTCTTATCAACTCCTCTCCATCCATGCTTCCTTTCTTCCTTCCTTCTGATTTGCTCATGCCACTCCGGCATTTGATTGCTACTTTTCCTTTATTCTCCCTTGACCCCTTCCACTGGCATTAGAACTTGGGTATGTTCTGCCTTTGGCATGGCCCTGAGAACAGGTTTCTCCCACAAAGCCTGGCCTGCCTTTGCGGAACAGGGCAGATGGTACGCTTTCTTCCTTGGTGTAACACGTGCACATCTGGAGAAGCTCCTCTTCAGGGAGAGGCAGAGGGTGCTTGCATGTTTGATGACACCCTTGAAGGGCTCTCTTTGTCCCCCTTTTAAGGGAGATGATGGATGGAGATGGTGAGGGCAGCAGCCAGAGGCCCACAGCTCCCTCTTCCCCAGTGAGTCTCATTGCAGCACAGCACTTGCACATGCCCTGGGCCTGAGGCTGGTGCCCACCTCCTTTGCCTTCTCCTTTAGGCTTCATCCTCAACAGGTATGTTCTTTCCTCACAGCAGCCTTCACCCACAAAAAGACATCCATGCCACACGTTGTGCCACCGCTGATCACACTTAAGACGACTGCCACCACCTCCACCAGCAGCACCTCCAGGACCTCTGTCTCCAGAGAAATCAGCCCTGCCACCAGCACAGAAGTCACGCTGACTAGCATGTCTCCAAGTCCCAGCTCTACACCTGCCACCAGCTCCCTGTCACCATCGGCTGCCACTTCCCCAGTCTTCTCCACCTCAGCACCAACCACCAGCCCCAAGCCTACACCTACAACCCTAAAGCACAGGCCCTCTTCCACAACAACGAGTGCTCCAAAAGAATCCGCTGCACCAGAATCATCCACACCCTCCACAGCCAAAACCAGCCCACTGTCTTTGCCTGCATCTTCCCCCTCCTCAACTGTGTCCTCTACGTGGCTGAGCTCCTCATACTCTGGTAAGGCTCCTTCCTGCCTTTCCCACAGCTTCTGCTTGCTCTTCCCAGCTCTCATACTTCCTTCTTTTCTTTCATGTACCTTTCTTACACCTTTCTTTTTTCCTTTTGGTATGCACATGCCACTCAGGCATGGGCTTCCTACTTTTTCTTCACTGCCAGTTTCCCGCTTCCACTGGCATTGGAATTTGGGTATGTTCTGCCTTTGTGGTGGCCCTGGGAACAGGTCTCTCCCACAGAGCCTCGCCTGCCTGTGTGGAAGAGAGCAGAAGGAACACAGTCCTTCTTCCTTGAATGGAGAAACACACATCTGGAGAAGCTCCTTTTCCAAGGAGGAAGAAAGGACAAGAAATTACTGGAGGGAGTTCAGTGGAGGCCTACAAAGATGATTAAGGATGTGGAGCATCTTTCTTACGAGGAGAGACTGAGAGAGCTGGGTCTGTTCAGCCTGGAGAAGTGAAGGCTGAGACCGGATCCTATCAAAGGTTATAAATATCTCAAGGGTGGATGTTAAGAGGATGGGACCAGATTCTTTTCAGTGGTGCCCAACGGTAGGGTGAGGGCCAAGGGTCTCAGACTGAAGCATAGAAGGTTCCATCTGAATATGAGGAGAAATTTCTTTACTTTGATGATGACAGAGCATGGGAACAGGCTGCCCAGAGAGGTTATAGAGTTTCCTTCTCTGGAGACCTTCAAAACCCGCCTGGATACATTCCTGTGCAATCTATTCTAGATGAACTTGCTTTAGCAGGTAGGTTGGAATAGAGAATCTCCAGAGGTTCCTTCCAACTCCAACCATTCTCTGAATCTGTGACTCCAGAACAAGCAGAGAATGCTTGATTGTTGGATGGCATTCTTCACGCACTGTCGTTATGACCCCTTTTGAGGGAGAAACCAGATAGGAGGGTGAGGGGAGCAGCTAGAGGCCCACACCTCCCTCTTCCCCAGCAAGTCTCATTACAGCACAGCACTGCCTTTCTTGCACATACTCCTGGCCTGAGGCTTGTACCCACCTCCTTTGCCTTCCCCTCTTGCCCCGTCCTCAACAGTCCTGTGCTTTCCTCTTAACAGCCTTCACCCACAAAAAGACAACCGTGCCACACGTTGTGCCACCGCTGACCACACAGAAGACAACTGCCACCACCTCCACCAGCAGCACCTCCAGGACCTCTGTCTCCAGAGAAATCAGCCCTGCCACCAGCACAGAAGTCACGCTGACTAGCATGTCTCCAAGTCCCAGCTCTACACCTGTCCCCAGCTCCCTGTCACCATCAGCTGCCACCTCCCCAGTCTTCTCCACCTCAGCACCAACCACCAGCCCCAAGCCTACACCTACGACACTAAAGCACAGGCCCTCTTCCACAACGACGAGTGCTCCAAAAGAATCCCCTGCACCAGAGTCATCCACACCCTCCACAGCCCAAACCAGCCCACTGTCTTCGCCTGCATCTTCCCCCTCCTCAACTGTGTCCTCTACGTGGCCGAGCTCCTCGCACCTTGGTAAGGCTCCTTCCTACCCTTCGCACTGCTTCTGCCTGCTCTTATCAACTCCTCTCCATCCATGCTTCCTTTCTTCCTTCCTTCTGATTTGCTCATGCCACTCTGGCATTTGATTGCTACTTTTCCTTTATTCTCCCTTGATCCCTTCCACTGGCATTAGAACTTGGGTATGTTCTGCCTTTGGCATGGCCCTGAGAACAGGTTTCTCCCACAAAGCCTGGCCTGCCTTTGCGGAACAGGGCAGATGGTACACTGTCCCTTTTCCTTGGTGGGACACATGCACATCTGGAGAAGCTCCTCTTCAGGGAAAGGCAGAGGGTGCTTGTATGTTAGATGACACCCTTGAGGGGCTCTCTCTGTTCCCGTTTTGGGGGAGATGACAGACGGGGAGGGTGAGGGCAGCAGCCAGAAGCCCACAGCTCCCTCTTCCCCGGTGAGTATCATTGCAGCACAGCACTGCTTTTCTTGCACATACTCCTGGCCTGAGGTTGTGACCACCTCCTTTGACTTCTCCTTTAGCCCCCATCCTCAATGGTCTATGCTCTTTCATCACAGCACCCTTCATCCACAAAATAACAACCGTGCCACACGTTGTGCCACCGCTGACCACACATAAGACGACTGCCACCACCTCCACCAGCAGCACCTCCAGCACTTCTGTCTCCAGAGAGATCAGCCCTGCCACCAGCACAGAAGTCACGCTGACAAGGATGTCTCCAAGTCCCAGATCTACACCTGCCCCCAGCTCCCTGTCACAGTCAGCTGTCACTTCCACAGTCTTTTCCACCTCAGCACCAACCACCAGCCCCAAGCCTACACTTACAACCATGAAGCCCAGGCTCTCTTCCACAAAGACGCGTGCTCCAAAAGAATCCCCTGCACCAGAGTCATCCACACCCTCCACAGCCAAAACCAGCCCACTGCCTTTGCCTGCATCTTCCTCCTCCTCAACTGTGTCCTCTACGTGGCCGAGCTCCTCACACCCTGGTAAGGTTCCTTCCTGCCCTACTCAGTACTTCTGCCTGCTCTTACTCTTCCATCCATCCTTTCTTCCAAGCACCACAGCCTGCTTGCATTTTCTTTGGTACTTGCCTTCGCTTCCTTCTGCCTTGGAATTGAACAGCCTGGGACCTTTTGTAGTCATAGAATCATAGACTGGTTTAGGTCAGAAGGAAACATATATCATCTAATTCCAGACCCCTACTGCAACTGGCAGGGACACCTTCCACTGACCAGGTTGCTCAGTCCAGCCAGTTCCTTATCTACCAAGTCGTCCATTTGTTGAATTCACATGCCTCCAGTTTAGAGACAAGGATGTTGTGTGGGACAATGTAAAATACTTTGCACAAGTCCAGGCAGATGATCTCACTTGCTCTTCCCTTACCCAGCAGTGCTGTAATCCTGTTTTAGAAGGCTACCACATTTGTCAGGCATGATTTGCCACACATGATTTGCCTTTATTCAATATATGTTGGCTGACTTCAATCACCTCCTTATTTTCCATGTTCCTTAGCATAGTTTCCAGGAGGATGTGCTCTATGATCTTGCTGGGCACAGAGGTGAGACTGAGTGGCCTGTAGTTCCCCACATCTTCCTTTCTTCCCTTTTTAAAAAGGGAGGCTATATTTCTCCTTTTCTACTAAGTAGGTACTTCACCAGACTGCTATGAATTCTCAAATATTATGGATAGTGGCTGAGCAGCTTCAGCCACCAGTTCCCTCAGCATCCATGGATGCATCTCATCAGGTCCCATGGACCTGTGCACCTTCAGGTTCCTTAGATGGTCTCAAACCTGCTTTTCTTCTACAGTGTGTGGTTCTTCATTCTCCCAGTCCCTGCCTTTGTCATCTGTGATGTGGACAGTCTGGCTAGGGCACTGACTCAAAAGGAGTGACCAAGGAATTACTCCATACCACAGAACATCATGCTGAGCAGTAACATGGTATAGATGGAAGTTTCTCCCAAGTAGCCATTGCTCAGAGGCTGGCTCAGTACTGGCCATCAGTGGGAGGTGGTGAGTGATTGCCTTTGCATCACATGGGTGGTTTTGGTTTGTTTTTCCTTTAGTGTCTGTATCTGGACATGCGTTGTTTTTTTTGGTTTTGCACTCCAATTATGTCCCTGCTCCTGGTGAGGGGGAGTCAACAAGCAATTGTGTGCACGCTTAGTTATCCAGCCAGGGTCAAGGCACTGCTGCCCGCCATGCGCATTGGCTCCGACTGCCTCTAAGCACGACAAGGAGGCTGAGGGCAAGAGTCAGAGGGCCACACCTCCCCATCTTGTCCAGTGAGACTCAGTACGGCACAGGGCTGCTTTTCTTGACTGTAGCCCTAGTCCAGGGCTTCTTCCCAGCTCCTTTGCCTTCCCCTTTTGCCTTCATCCTCACCTGATCCGTGCTTTCCTCTCAGCAGCCTTCACCCACAAAAAGACAACTGTGCTACATGTTGTGCCACCACTGACCACGCAGAAGATGACTGCTGCTACCTCTGCTAGCAGCACCTCCAAGACCTCTGTCTCCAAAGAGATGAGACCCACTAGCACCATAGAAGTCACACTGACAAGGACATCTTCAAGTCCCAGCTCTCCACCTGCCCCCAGAAGCTCACTCAGCACCCTGTTGACATCAGCTGCCACTTCCACAATCTCCTCCACCTCAGCCCCAACCACCAGCCCAATGTCTACACTTACGTCCCTCACTACTTCCACATTTAGGTCTGCTGAGAGTGCTACATATTTTTCCTCCCAGAATACCACATTTACTCCCTATGGCAAGACTACTTCATCAGTAATTCCTACCAGTATCTCTGCCAAGTCCACTCCAGTTTTGATCCCTTCTGTTTTATCCACAACAATTACTTTTGCTCCCAGCGTTATTACTACTGCTTCTACAGAGGCATTTAAAAGGACTTCTTTGCAAACAACAACATTAACTACTACCCGCACTACATCATCTCCTCCTTTTACCTCTAAACTTTCAACATCCTTGTCTTCTGTTGTACCATTAACAGTGCCACAAGGTAAAGTATATCTATATAATTTCCTATATCACGTTTTTGTTTTTAGCACATCTTTTCATTAATGAGTGTATGAATTCTTACACTACATATTCTTTGGTTATGGTACCATTTGTATGCATTGGCTCCATGTTTCTTTTTTTTCCTTTCTGCAGTTATTTTTCATGGAGTAGTTGTCTGAAGTCTTAGATTTTGTAAGAACAGGTTCCCTGCTATATACTGATATAAACATTAAAAAAACTGAGTTAAGTTGGATGACAGGATATGTATCAGGAGAGTCACAGAATCATTTGGTTTTTAATCTCAAAATCTCAATCAAGTAGGTTATGTGGACAGGCTATCTCTTGACTTAGCCTGCAGTCCTGTTACCTCTCATACACTGTTTCTGCACAGCTGAACATTTTTTGGTCTCTCTTCAGCAAGATACTGTTCTTTCTTTTCAAGGTACAGCGACATTTTTTTGCTCCTGTGCATAATTAAAATCTAAAGTGTTTTGATTCAAGGAATACCATATTCTATAATTTGCACAGCTTCATGTAAAGGGAGGCACACAAATCAACATCCTCTCTTCTGGTTTTAAATTGAACTGTCCTACTTTAGTATCTACAGTATAGGAGCCAGTAACACTGGTGTGAGTTCCCAAGAGATATCTATAAATTTTTAACTGTATTCTGTGTAGGTAGCAGACGTCTAATTTCTAGTCCTATTTGAAAACAATGAGGCAGATGTTTTTTGAGACACTTCCTAGGATATGGATTAACTCTTCCAAACATAAACCAGAATGACATATGCACTGTTCAATCTGTGAATGGAAGGAGTGTTTCTTGTGTGGTTCTTTTTGCACATTTTTTTGTTCTAACCACTGTTATAGGTCCCAGAGAAGAGTTAACATCTCAGTTTCAGCTGCTTCGCTTTCTCTTTTGAGCAAGTTCAACATACAAAGGAGAAATTACGTGGAAAGTGTACTTTGGCCATGATACTGCCTTCCCTATTGCCTTCGCCACTGTTGTACAGCAATTTCACTGTCTGTTCTGTGTGTTTAATTCCTGAAGAAAGTGCAACCTTGCCACCAACAAGTTACAGCCTTCATTTGCCATATATTTTCCAAGAATTAGGAGGGATACGCAGCATCCTAATATGCCCACACTTTTATCCTGCTTAATAATGAAATTCGCACCTTTATCTTTGAAGCATATGTTAAAAATTTTTCCACATACCTATATACTATTTCTTTATGTGTTGGGAATCTTCACACAAAGTCCTCCACTCCATCGTTACAATCAGATCAACTGAACCAGAAACTTTTCTCTAACAGCAACAAAAAATGAACAAAAAGTGGAACACCATGCTCAAGTCATCCAAGACATCACTTACCGAGTCTTACTCCAGAAGACTAGTTTTTTTACAAAGGGTCTCAGTCAGCTAAGGAAACTGTATTTGTGCTTAAGTGCTACTCTCAAACCACGATTTGAGAATTAATATATATATAAAAGTGGGTAGAGTCACCTGTGGCAGGACTTTTCATCCCTGTTTTCACTACTAATCTTGTCAGTGGAGCACAGCTTGTACAGGTCAGTCAGCCCAGCCACAAGGCATGGCAGAATCATCTACTTGCAGAGCAAGTGATTGAATGCACGGTCTGTACTTCTCTGCACTGTTACAAAAGTAATGCAGTACCAGAGAGGCTGGTTTCAGTTTTTTAGTAAGAAGGAGGCTCGAATTGACTGAGATCATCAGGAAATAACAGCTTGATCCAAGTCGATGGGATTTTTTCTATTGCTCCTCTCCTATTGACCCTGCTTTCCCTACATCCTCTTAGTTTTCACCTCACAGAATGGGAAGTGCTTCAGAAGACAGTATCTTCCCTACCACACCATTACCAGGTTTGCTCCTTGCAGTTTAACTGCAGTATCTCCCAATATTTTTCATGAGTTCAGAAAGCTGCAGTCCTCTCCAGAGTATTAACAGTATGTTTCAGTCCAGAAAGAAAATACTAGCCTAGCTCTTCATTTATGAGATACAGGTACAGTACCTTAGCCTCATGTCCAGTTATTAGTTGCCTTATTTTCCAAGGACAAATTCCTACTACAATACTAACTGAATCTTTCCTGCAACAATGTTCAGGTTTCATCCACAACCTTCCTTCAAGCAGCAAACCTTCAGGTGCTTAATAGAGCTTTGTACAGGAGCAGTGTAAGAGGTGCATAAAATGCCTTCGTAGTATACAACACTTTTGTTCTCTTTAATATAAACTTAAAAAAAAAAAAAATCTTTCATTGGCAAAATCTGTGTTTTCAGTCAGCTTTTTGCTTTATAAAGTGCTTAGTGTCTTGCTTCAAGTCAGGAGAAAATGCAAGATCACTACCTGCTATGCAGCATTATACATTTTATCTAGTAAGGAAAGCCAGACTGCAGGCAGGCATTTAGGTTGTGAACTTCTCCCTGCCTAGAAATACTAAAAAATAAATTAAAAAAAAAAACTTAAAAAAAAATCAGTCCTTAAAATGAGTGAACTAAGTATTTTTCAAAAAAGTGAAATCTATTACAAAGTCTGTGAACCAGAAATTATTCCACCAGAATTAGCCAGCTGGTTGTTTTATTTGCATCTTTGTGTCCTCATCAGTGGATTAATCTTTTCCTGCCAGACTGAATTTGCACTATATTCTTAACACGATTTTTTTTTTTTTTTTTTTGCTTATTTATAATTCCAGCAACTTGCATTTTCTTAGTTCTCCTCTGGGGTAACTCTCATGCATCTTCAGTGCCTAGTTCAAAACCTGCTCTTGCTGTGTTACTTGTTTCTGACTTAGTTAACTGTCTTATACAATAGGAACAGTTTCTATGAAACTGAGTATGGATGCTTTTGGCATCCAACAAAGGTCACTCAAGATGACTAAGATTAATTTCTGCTGTAATTTTTTTTTTT
Organism: Patagioenas fasciata; assembly: GCF_037038585.1. Classification (NCBI taxonomy): domain Eukaryota; kingdom Metazoa; phylum Chordata; class Aves; order Columbiformes; family Columbidae; genus Patagioenas; species Patagioenas fasciata. Next base: position 18,322,152 of record NC_092524.1, read on the forward strand.
TTTTACATTTGACAGAACATTGTAGAGAACTCAAATATGAAGAAAAAATAAGTTACAAAGGCTGTTCTACAAATGTCACTTTAAGCAAATGTGAAGGATTATGTCCATCTTCAACAAAGTAAGGATAGTTGAGAGATTGTTTCTTTTTCTTATTTTGTCATCTGCAAGTGGTGGTATTTGTTACCACCACTCCTTTATGAATTCAGGGAGAAAAATGTGGTTGGCACCTACCCAGCAATATTATGTTGCAGTAAAAGCCAGCCAGCTAAAAATAACAGTAATAACATTATCTACTATGTAGTGGGTGGTGGTGGTTTTTTTTTTTAACTAGACTTCAATACTGAAGTTTTGGGGGACGACTTTGCTGTTGATGTTTTTTGTTTGGGGGGATTATTATTTTTCGGACTACAAATATTGGTTTTCAAATAGCTGAGACAGCAAAATAAGAAATTTATCTCAAATATATAATGTTCTCCTAATAGTGTAGTTCAGGGATATTGTGTAGTTATTAGAGTGCTATCTTAGTCTGTGCAGTTCTGCATGCTTATTAGGAGACTACCCAGACAGAGAATCAAGGCTTCAATAAAACTAAATTCACTGCAGCAGTATTACGGAGTTCACAGTTATTTAGGGAAAGAAAAAAAAATAAGTTATATTCCCAACAATCTATGCAAATACAATGTTCAAGAGTAGAGAAGCAATGAAGATTTTTGCTTTTGCAGTAACTAATTTAAATAAATCCTGAAGGTAAAAGCTGTTCCCTTTGAAGTGAGTTCTGGTGTCCCCCAGCATTTTGAGAACTCAGTGACTGACTTCGTATCTCAAGAGTTTTCAAAAGGGTTGTTAAGCTCAGAGGACATTATTAATGTTTGTCACAATCACTAAGACACTTGTGGTTAAAAACCAGTTTGGTTTTAATTAAAACCAAGCACACCTTTCTACCTTGTATAGAAGATTCTACAAAAATATTTTTTCTGTAACTCTTATGCCCATAGCTGAATTCTAGTACCCATTTATACAACTTCTCACTGACAAAAACCAACAACAACAACAAAAAAAGAGATAGGAGCAAGTCCAGCAGCAGAGTTGGCTGAACACAGTCAGAAAAGCAACAGTACAACAGAACAGTACTGTCAGAAAATAATCTAAATCTCACCTGCTAATTCACACTAACACTTCACCAACCTGTGTTTTATTCTTGTTAACAGAACAAGGTACATGGAAGTCTGTTAGTACTTTGTTAACTGATCTCATAGTCCAGAATTGACACAGTTATCAGAACCTAAGCTGATATCTGCACAAACAGTTCAGAGGAAGAAAGCGATTTTTCCTTCCTCCATGAACTGTGTAAAAGGAACGTGCACAATCCAGCATCTTTGTTAACAGATCACACCAGAGACCTTTTGCAAACTGAATAGTCCAGTGCACAGTTTTGAAAAAATTTAGATCTATAGTTACTTTATGAATTTCCGAAGTGCAGAAGGAGAATGAGGAAGGCAAATCCTATTAGTTTTCCAATGAGGTCTGAGGCACAATAGCTGTCAGCCTTCGATAATTCAGTTTTAAAAGGTAGCTCAGTGTACCTGAACTCCTGCAGTAGTCGTCATGAGAATTTAACAGAGTCAATTACTGCACTGTTTGTAGTCCTGTATTTGACAGAACTGCTAAAACTAAGGGTTGTGCTCTTTCCTGTAACCGTTACACCATAAGAAGAAAATAATACTCAAATACTTGAAAAGCAGTAAGCCTAAAATGCTGCATAAAAATTCTCATTCTCCCTCTCTTCCAAACAGGTTGAACATTGAGAAGATGACGGTCGACACAGCATGTGGCTGCTGCAGGCCACGTCAGCTGCTTAAGCAGGAATTCCAACTACCATGCCAAGACCCAGATAATCCTGGAAAAAGGCTCATTACAGAAATAATTGTATTTAGGGGCTGTGTTTGTAACTTTGACAGCTGCATACACTAGCCAGACCCCCAGATGGCCTCAGATACCTTATCTTTTTTTAAATTAAAACACTGATCACAATGTAATACTTCCCACTGTGACTGCTCATTGCCAGGAATTCTCTTGTATTGATTATACACAGGATAGTCTTGTAGCGAGACTTCCTGAGCAGCTACCTGGAATGTCAATAAAGTTAACTGATAAATTACTCCTAATCAGGAGAGGGGTAAAAAGAGGGGATGCTGGGGGGGAACCAAAACCAAACCAAACTAAAAACCAAAACAACAAAACCAACCAACCAAAAAAAAAAAAAAAACCACAAAACCAAAACCCACACAAACCAAAAACAAAAAAACAAACAACACACACATCCCACCAATGGATGGGCTAAGAACTGGGAGGGAAGATCATGTCAGAGACCAACTGGCCTTGCTTGGGGTCATATTTAACCAGGGGCTAAAAACTGGCCTATACACTGTGCAATAACAGAAATTTGACTTCCAAATAAAGTAGAAGGAATTTAATTTGCTAACTTATTTCTCATTATTTGACTAATTTTAACTGAAAACAGTCTGATAGGTTCACTACACTTGAACTAGGACATGTGGAATAGCCCATTACTTCAGTTGAAGAAGAGACAACTGAGGTGACCTGTTCCCTTTCCTTTGAAAGTGGACATAGCACTTGCACTTTCCATCCATACACAGCTGCAGTCAGAAAGCAAGTTGCTATATAAACCAAAAGCTAGTTGTGAGGTTTCTACATGCATCCTTAATGTGGTGGGACACTTCTAGATGCATCATTAACATAGACACATAGTGACTTTTGGACACAGCAGAAATTTGCAGGGTAGTTCTGTACAAGAAATCAAAGACTGTATGTGTCTAACACAGCACAAACAATTCACTCACAAGCAATTTCTACTTGCTGCTAGTAGACATTCTTTATTACTGTGTTTACAATTCACCTAAAGGTGTGAATGCATAAAAACTCATAGTGCCCAGGTATTCTTTTTTCTTTTAGCAAGTTTTAGAGAAGTACTAAGAATCTAAAGCAGAGTTTGAGAGACATTATTTAGCACTTTAGATATTCTTTTACAGCAACAGCAACTTATAAGTCCTGCCCCTGTGTAATACAGGTGTGTGCTTCATAGCCTCAACCATACCCCACCATTACATCAGTTCACTGCAGCATGTAATATATTTACTGTTGTTAAACACTATAGGAATAAAGATTTTACATCAAGATTTTTTTTATTTACAGCAGAGTACTTGTAACACAACCAAACACACCAACAAAAAGCCATAAACAAACTCAGTGGGGGAAGCAGAGATCTGCAGGCCAGGTAAGACTCAACTGAAGAGAACCCACTAGTAGTTTGCAAGAAAGAATTTACAATTACACATCAATTGTTGTTCCATAACAACCGATTTCATGCAAGTATTCTTTACACTTCCATGCCCCCAGACAAAAAAAGGACAGTTTGATTACTGTTCTAATCATTTATTTAATCTTAATACGTTCTTCTGATGAATATAGTCTAATATATAGTCTTCTATATGAAAATTCTCCACTTAATTTGACAGAACTTTGTTTTATACAAATAAGACAATCACCATAAATGTTACATACTGGAGTGTAGGTCAAGAATGACTATATGCTACCTGTTTTGCTATTCAGTTATTTTCACATGCCGATGCCTGAAAATACTGCACTTAAAAACAATAACACTGTTTACTGCAGAAATTACATTGTCTGCTTGACAGGATACATCACTTTGGTAAGTTAACCACCATTCACAAAAAAAATAAAAGTATTTGTCCTTAATTTGTTCACTTTTCTGCTCATGGCTTCATTAAGCTGACATTTAATACAAGTGTGAACAGTCATAAGCTTAACACAGTCACCACTGAAAAGACACTTTCCCTTACCCCTTTCTTCCCACAGTCTTAACGCACATTTTAGCACAGCTTGAAACAAAGCAAAGTGAACTGAAGTAGTGCAGTGTGCTTCAAGGTGTCTTTTAGTGAGGGCACCGAATATTTTCATGGGGGACAGAAGTACAACAGAATTTGGAAAAAAGTGAAATAGAAGCTCCTCCCCTGTCTTTGCTAAGACTCCCATTAGTTCAGTACATGAGATTTTTAACATAGCAGCCAACAGCATGGTTAATATAACAGGACTAATAAAGAGACATACAGCATTCAAAGGACAAAACATAAGGCAGTCATTAGCATTTTGCCAACTGCCCAACCTGACTGCACAATCTACTCATGAAGATTTTCAAAGACAATGCTTTTGATTGAAGAGTCTTGATTACCTACTCGAAAGGCCATAAAAGGGCCAACTGTTCAAGAGAACTTTTCCAAAAAGACCAGGTCTACAGCCAAGTTCTCAGTCATAACATCCATAGTTACCAGCCATTTCTGGGAGGGGAAAAAGAAACAAAAAGCAAGCAAAAAAACCAACCAAACCAACAACCAACACACACAACAACAAAAACCCAACATGTATCCCCCAAAATCTACACACCACAGCCAAACCTTAGTTCCTCATTTTTCATTTGAACTCAAGTACAATCACTAGCCTTCACTCAAACAAAACTATAATCACCCAGCTCCATCATTTAACTCAAAACACCGAAGAAAAAAAGCAAGGCACACTCAACCATGTAGGAATCCTGCTCCTTTCTGGGTACTGGGCAGTATGATAGGAGCCTCATTTAAATGTATTTTCAATATCATTGCTATATCACTCAAAACCTTTATTTCATGGGCATACTTGGCTGTATGTGTTGTGAGAAACCACTTCCAGGCTTCCTTTAAATGACCTTGAAGAAATCTTGATCTGAGGTTCAATTCAACAGTAGTTGACTTGGACCACTATGACCTGTAGTATTCACTGACAACTGCCAACAGTTTACTGAACTACACCTCACCTGCTTTGTTTTAGCAGCCTTTATGCATCTCAAGGCTGGAAGAGCTGTGAGCTGAAGTTGTGCCTGCTTACCTCTGCAGAGAGGCTGCTAAGAGTTTGCTGACGTGGAACAATTTACAAAGGTTTTGTCTGTAAAACCACTCAAAAAGCTGAACATTTTCAGGTTTTCTACCCTTGGTCTCAACACAAGTCTTCTACACCATGTTAGATATTTTTGCCACCACTGACAGACAAGAAACTGTTCAGATACCAGTTATTCAACCTCTCAAGTTTTAACATTACTGTACAACGGGGAATAAAAACCCATTGATTAAAAATACATTTTCATGCCTTAGCCCTTCAAGGGCCCATTTCTTCACTCTTCTCCTTTTATATAATACCAGCTTCTGTAGTTAATTATATCACATCATTTGGACTATTACTTGCTAAGTCTGATGGAAAACAGAGAAAACAGAGTTTTTAATTTCAGTTTGACCAACAATGAACAAGCATGTACTCATGCACCACCTACCAGAGAAGCTCACCTCATTATTTGAGATAAGCCCAAGGATTAATAATAGCTTTTGTATTCAATCCACTTTCCAAAGATAGAAAACAGTAAGATGTAAAGGATTACAAGATTAATACTTTAAGACTCTGGTCCTGTGGCATTTGTCAAATACAAAGACTGGTGACGCTCAACATAAATGTTCCCTTGAATCAGACTCGCATCTTGGAATCTGCACTTCCATTCAGTACAAGACTTGTGGCAATGTTCAACTTCACAAGGTTTTGACTGTACATTAACATCTGAATTATTGAGCAGCATTACATTGGTTTCTTCTAGCTCAGAGCAGAGGGAGTACCTGTTAAAGCTACTAAGGTAGAATGTTACTAGTCATTTCCAGTTGAAATCCTAAGTTTCCACATCTATACCAAGTTCCCTTTAACAAGTTTAAAAGCCTGACCTCTGCAAAAAAAAGGAGCACAAGACAGCCATCCCACCCTTTGTGTAACATACTGAAGCCATTTTTAATGTCAAAAGTCACTTCCCTGTACTGTACATTTTACAGTCTTAATTTCAAACAAGGGTCAAATTCTATTAAGGCAGGGAGCTGGTATTGGTTAACATTGCAGTACTCAGACAGTGATGTACAAGACATTTATTTGCAGTATGATGACAGTGATATAAATGGAAAAACCAAAACTGACATGGTTAATATTAAAACTGTTCTGAGAGCAATTCACATAATCTCTGAGACACAGCTTCTTTACTTGTTCGTAGTGTGAGTCTATACATCTGAAAAAGAATATAAAACATTTTTTAAACTCAGTTTGGTATTAAATGAATACACAGTCAATTAGTGAAAGCTACCAGTTACCTCTTACTTGTTTTGTATAGATTTGATAGGAAAAAGACCTTGAGTTACAAAATTCATAGGCAGCCAGCCACAGAATAATAGTTTACTGAAACCACAGGCTGACGTACGTTTTCAAACCTTTGTTGAGAAATACCACTGTTCTAATATTTTTAGGCTTTGACAGCAAGGTGTTAACCAAAATTTTTCTTTAAGAGAAGTAAATGTGGAAAAGTCTAAAGTCTCAAGCACCACATCTTCAGAAAACAGGAGACTTTCCACCTAAACTTATTTTTAGTCCTCAGCTAACTTTGATAAAAACTCTGTCCAAATGCTTGAGAAAAAAATATTCTTAACATTGTATTTGTTTGCTTATGTTTTCTTTCAGTCAACCATTCTTCTATTAATTGAAAATGGCAAAGGGAATTGAATTTAATCTTGTCTAAGGTACACAACACAGAAATATTAAATGTTCCCAATCTTCAAGTGAAGATGAGACTCCATGTGCAATGTAGAATAACACAAAGATCTGTTCCAACAGGAAAGAGAAGTGCTATGAAGAAGCAGCTTACCAAACGGGGCCAGGATCAGACGCTATAATTTCGTTTTTTGTTGGGAGTCTGCAGTCACAATTAGCTATCGTAATAGCAATTTCAAATAAATACCTTAAGGAGTTTCAGATATACACAGACATACAGCGCAAGCAAGAACTTCTATTTAAGCTGTAGATACTTAAATGGATACCTGTGCCTGGAGGTTGGGTTCAAGGCGCAGCAAGCATCCAATCTGAGTAGTTTTTGTATGTATGATACCAGCGCCAACAAAGTTAGCAGGATTGGGATCCACCTCCTCAAGAAGGGCTGATCCAAAGCCAATTATCTATGAAAGAAACCCAGAAGATTTAGATGCGAGGACAGTGGGACACCAAGCACAGCACAGTCTACCCAAGCACAGCCACTACCAACTAGCAAAACAAGTAGGAGACTAATTTTTATTTAAAGTGTTCAAGACATTAAAGAATTAGCCTATACCAATTTTATAACAAGTTTTTGAAGTGACAGAGTGACCCTGATAATGAGCTGTTCCTGAAGGTTCTTCTTTGAAACACCTGAGAAATAGTTACATTCAATGCAAGTCTCTCCTGTTTTTGATAAAGCCATCCTGTCTTACACTAGACACTTCTGTCTTGCCTAAGGCAGCCAGTTCTACAAAAAGTTGTTGGGTTGTCTTTTCTGACTAACAACTCTAGCTTAAATCAAGGCTTGAAGTGTCTTCTCATTCAGTTTTAAGAACTGAATTGGTGTTTTCTTAAATAGCTCCAAGTTTCTAGCTGCTGTTGAAGACTATATCTAATTCAAGCCACACTGAGAAACAATCCATTCAATCCAGCATTGTCAAGGGTCTGTTAGACAACACTGACTTACACTTTAACAGAATGATCCAACTGCCATATAAACCAAGATGAACTAAGTTTGCTTATACAACTACCCTTAGACTAGAAATTAAAAACACTACACTACCACCCACCTTTGCTTTTGTGATCTCTGCATCCATTGGGTGTTTGGCTTTAAAGATATTCTGTACTTCTTGTTTCGGACTGCAAGACAAGGCAAGATGAATACATGGTGTAACATGTATTATATACAGCATTGTTCAATAGCAACTAATTATATTGGGAGATTTTGTAAATCATGGAATTAAGTATGGGATGGGGCACTGCACCAGCTACATTCACAATAATATACCCTTCCTCTTCCCCTGGCCCACCACAAGAGCCCCAACCCCAAATACAGACAAAGTCTTACTTGCTCAGCTGCTTCCAACGCTGAAAAAAGTCTTGAGAAGACATCTCTGTTGGCTGGAAAAATTTGTTCAGTGTGATGGGTAATTTTACTGAGAGATTTTGAAATGTTCCACCATACCTGCATGTGAAACAGAAAGAACACATTGTGTACATCACAGTGTCAGCAGCTGTTCAGCCTAAATCAACCAAGCAATTGAGGATAAACACTAAGGTGCAATTGTTTATAATTAAAATCCATCAACTGCAGATGTTATTTCTAAGATACAGTTTTAATCCACTGTTAAATAAATGTATTTGCTCTGTTAGACAACACATGAAAGTGAACTGGCAGAATTTCTAATAAGGATCTCTCAGTTTCAACATAGACTGTTATCCTTTTAGATAGCACCCAAAGGAGTGAAAATATACTCCTGTAAAACATTCCAGTAAGAACCAGTTTAGACTAGAGTAACAGAATGTAGCCCAGAAGTCAAGATTTCCTAAATGATGATGTTGAATGGACAGAAGACTATTTTTGGCTGCATGCATTTCCAATCCAAGTTGTTTGCAGAAATGTTCTTGGCTTCCAGAAGGGAGAAGTTACTGCATATATTACCATCAAGATTTCTTAAGCAAACATGAATACTGCTGTTTTATCCAGACAGTGGAAAGAGAAGTAATGGATACATTTTATCAGTAGCTGCTTCTTCATTAGTATTTTTTATTGTTATTATTGTTTTTTCTTTTTAAATTGCATCATTCCAAGTAGATTCCCCACCTCCCCCCGTAGCTTAAAGCTTTGTTAAATCAATTTTTCAAGTAATTGTCTACGCAAGATGGCTTTTATGTGTCCATATTCTACACTTCAATCAGAAGACCAGGACAAATTCAACATCTTTCATATATTTCACTAACACTTAAATCCTTTGTTTTACCTGAATTGAATGTTCAGGATTGGAGCTTCCATAAAGTCTGACACACATTCAATGTTCACGACCTGCTGAACCTGTGCACCTCCATCCACTGTGGGGTCAACAGGTTTTGTCTGAAGATTCAGGCATAAGAAGCAGTTAAGGAAACTGATAAATGAACTGATGACTTAAAAAATAAAAGGTAAATCCTCCAATAAGCTATATGAGGAATTAGCACCATGTACACTCATTCTCTATATGCTACTGAACATCCAAAGCTCAATTCTTGTACAGCAAAAAGCGGTATTGTTTTTGTTTTGTTTTTCCACACTGACACACCTAGAAGTAATAACCCCCACAATTCTCAGTTATTTGGATACTGGAAAGTTATTTGGAAAGATGCCCTCAAAATGGTACGAGTGCACAGACAGACTTCACAATAAAAACCACTGGACCATATGAAAAACAGTCTGGAGAAGAGAAGGCTGAGAGGGCATCTCAGCCATAGTTATAAATATCTCAAGGGTGGATGTCAAGAGGATGGGACTAGACTCCTTTCAGTGGTGCCCAGCAAAGGGAGGAGGGGCAATGGGCACAGACTAAAGCACAGGAGGTTCCATCTGAATATGGGGGAAAACAACTTTACTTTGACTATGACAGAGCCCTGGAACAGGCTGCCCAGAGAGGTTGTGAAGTCTCCTTCTCTGGAGACATTCAAAACCCACCAGGACACATTCCTGTCCAATCTACTCTAGGTGAACCTGCTTTGGCAGGTGAGTTGTACTGGATGATCTCCAGAGGTCTCTTCCAGCCCCAACCATTCTGTGATCTCACTTTGATGTGAACATTACAGTGACACTTTGAGTCGGACAAGCTTGATTACATAGTCTACAAAAATCATAAACTTGCAATACTGAGTGTTAAGGATGTAAGTTAAGAGCTTATTTTACAGTATCATCATTGTGTACACATTTTTCTGCCTCCATCTCAAGTCTGAGGTTATTGACCAATGTAGGAATTGAAGGACACCACTGCTATACTTCTGCTACTTCATGACAGCAGAGAATGCTACAGAGTTACACTACATATTTATTCAGCCTATTTCCTCCTCATTTCAAAGTAGTATTTGTGTAACGAGACCCATCTGCTCAAGACTTGTCCTTTCTACATGAACTCTAGAAAGTTATCAGCAAGTTTCTCATTTCTTCACATTCAAAGGTCACCATGCCTCGATCCAGCACCTTCATTAACATTTTGTGCAGCATAAACCATAAAAAACAAATAAGAACAGACACATGCTACTGCATTTAAGGATATTTGACTGCAAGTCATCTGAACAGATTACTGTTGGAGTAAAATTCAAGAACTGTGTTGACGTCTTATTACCATAGAATATGAACATACGTCCTAGAAAGAAAAGAATAAGAGAAAAAAATAATGAGATCAGAACTTTCAGGCACATCACATGTAATCATATTGAACTACCTGTGCTTCATGTATCTAATACATTGTCTTTCTACCTTTCTGTAAAACAACCTTTAATAACACGGCATAATTTACATGGTTTGTTTTACCAACATATTTACAGCTCAAAATGAAATAACAAATTAAAACAAGCCATCAGAACCCTCTGTCTGCAGCTGTCAAACAGGCAGTTCAATAATCAGCAGGAGTCTTTCAGCTGCTGGAGAACATTACTTTTTATGTAAAGAAGCTATTATTGTACCAGAAGCAATGCAGAAGGGGAGAAGCAAGCCACTCTAATGTTGGCCTGTGTTCAATTCCCAGCTCTTTCCTAGATATTTTCAATATCTTGTACATTAATATATTATGACAGACATCTGAAATGTACTATTCCATATATTACAATAGGCTATACTATCAAGAAATAAAAACTGAGAACGTCCTTGATAATCTTGGCTGTATCAGCCTTACAACTAGGCAGCAGGAGGCGGAGTGTATGGTACCACTTAACATTCCTGCTTCATCTCAGCTACCAAAACAACCAAAAAGTTTAAGGAAACAAGAACCCATACAGAAGCCAGGGACACACGAACAGTTAAGATCCTAAGACAGGTTAGGCCCGAAAGTCACATATTCCTTTTAAGTAGCTGAAAAGCAAGTACTATCTGCAACATCATGCTGGCATCGGGGCTGATAACACAGACAGCTAATCACTTGACCTGAAAGCTCTTACCCAGGTTCTGTCGAAATTCAGATTTCAATCCAATTTGTAGCAACTGATTTTCAAATAAGACTCCATTATTTTTACACACAAACCTAGGGGAAGAGATGGAAAACATGTTTTGAATTGAGTCATATGAAACAATATTTAGATCCACAAGATTCAGGGTTTACACAGAGGATGAAGATTGTGGTTAATTTAGAGTGCATCAGTCTGTGAGAGAGGCCTTTGCAGAAAACTGCAGAGTTAGAAAAGACAATTTTACAACCAAAATCACCACTTGGAGAATACTAAAAGAAATTTGTATTTGATAGGATGTCTGAGAAACTACAAAGCCACAATATGCTATACACACACACAAACACACTGTCTATAAAGGACCAGGCAACAGACTAGGATTTTTCTTATTCATATTCTTGACAACTTCTGAAACTCATTAGGTTGGTGCAGAATTGAAAACTTTGAAGCTTTGACTGTTTAAACCTGAAAGAAAAAAGAATCCCTTGTTTTACCAGTTCTGTATCACACAGATCAACTGAGAGCTGTATTTTTTTTTTCCACTTTGAGAGAGGAAGCCCATTTTGCAGTGATTTCAGTCCTTTCTGTCACCTTTCATTTAGAAGTGGAAGAGGGGGTCAGCATACAAGGCACTTAAAACACAATCCCAAATATTGGTATATTCAACAATTTACGTTTTTCCTTTATTTGTGAATACTTGCAAAACTTAATATACAACTGACATTGAATTATTTTAGAGCAGTGTGCGATAGCACTGACTCATAAAGGCAACTCTAACCTGTGTATTCATGAGCTTGTCATTAAATCCACAGCATCTACAAATGTGTTCTAGTCACAAGTCTGACAGTACATGTTTTTCTAGTCTTGCTGGTATTAAGTTAATGCACAATATAGTTTTGCTTTTAACTATATTCTGGAAGTTGCCCAGCCTTGCAAGGTTTTAGTGTTGCTTACTTGTGAAAAAGCTCATCAGCATCATGCACAGTATCAGCTGGTTCCTCAGAAACTACCTCAGATGAAGCCAGGTCAGGGCTAGTTCAGGCAGCACAAAGGAAGAAAGGCAGTAGCGACAGAGACAGCAGGAGTTAGTAAAGACAGCTTAGTGCTTAGTTATTTCTTTTACCTCCTTCCTCAAAACCGGAACTGCTGAGTTTAATGCATGAAAGATTTATTAGCCGCCCTAGCTCAGTACACCTAGAAAGGTTTTAGGCATTAGGCACTGTTTTCCCCCGCTTCTCTCCCCCACCCCATCCCTCCCTGATTGTTAGGAACCAGCAATTCTTCCCAAAGACAGGAGACAGCTGAAGGTGTTCAGTAGCTTATAACTCTTGAAGAACCAAGTCCTTTTAGGTGGTTGTCACAGCAAAAAAGATTTAGTTCAAAACCATACATGTAGATGTAGTATATTAGCTACCACAAATAAGCACTTTGAAGCAGAGGCCTCATCAACATTAATGGCACTTTAACTACAGCTGCACAATCAGCTCTTAGAAAGACAGAGGTATTAAGTGTAGGCAAGAATGTACAGGCACACAAAGAATGACTTACCCAGGTAACAGATTAGAAACAAAAGTGACAACAGCACTAAAAAGAGGCAGGAAACTGTAAAGGCAACTTCTCAGTATCATTAGAGAAGCATTTCATCATCTACAGACAGACCAAGGGGTTGGGCAATGCTATACTTTCTTCTGCAGAAAGAGAAAACTCTTTTTAGGTAACTTTTGCTTATGAAGCTACTAGTATTGGTTTCTTTTTTTTTTTCCTCTTAAAACAAGCTCTAACAAGCCTGTGTATTTTCTCTAAGTCTTCGTATTGTGGAGTATGATTAAACATCACTTATTGCCTTCTGAGAGAAACACAGGATGAAGTCTCTATCACTGCAAAACTGCAACAATGCATTGCCAATTATAAAATTTTGAAAGTCTCAATGATCCAGTCAGATTAGTTTCACTAGTTATGACTTTTATATTAAGATGCATTTTATATTAAGATGCATTGCAAATCTGTTATGACTCATTTAAAATTTGGTCCTTGAAAACAGCAGCATGTTCCTTGGTCAATAAGATGGCACTTTTTTTTTTAAAGACATTCTGTGATCTTATACTATTTATTTTCAAAATTTTTGGCAAATAACATCTGAGTGTAGTCACTGGATTTTCATATTAAAGGGATTAATGCCACATTGAACCTACACTATACTTGGTAACATAATTAAGATATTTGTGTCAAATCCCCTTTTTAAAAAAAATGAAAAACACTTGTTTCTTTTTTTCCCCTTTTCATGTCTGTTCGTCAGACAGTAGCAGAACAATTTAGGTATATCTTAAAATTCTGAGAACCAGTATTTCTGGATATAATCCATCTCACTGTTCCAGTACCAGCTTGCCATAACTGGAAAGACACAAGAATACTTTATGGAAATAAGAATAGATGTATTCACAATAGACCAGATAACCCTCAAATTCAAGATGTATTGAGATGCATAAGCAGCTCAGTTTAACAAAGACGCAAAACCAGAATGAAAACTGGGCAATACTGTGTGGCTAATATACTCAGACTGATTACTACGGATTCAGTTTTTCCATAAGCAGAAGTCCTCAATAAATACAGTACATGCAGCATAGAGTTCAAGAACACCTCTCGCTGCACAATTACCACTGAGGAATGCATTCAATAAGCTGGAACAAAACTGAAAGTTATCTGTATGTATTTTTTAATCTAATCCTGTTCTAACAGACAGCTACTTCTTCAGATTCCGTACAGGGTAAAGTAATTACCTCGCAAAGTTGTCATCAGAACCAGGAGCAAGAGGTGCAACTGCAGAAGCTGAATCAGAAAATACATCCACCAGCAGGCTACCACTAGAAGACGGTGGGGGAGCTGAATTGGTAAGAGGGGCAGCACCCAGACCCAGCAGATCCGCAGATGGAGAAGGAGTAGACTAGAGAAGACAAGACACATAGGGGTTATGCTGCACCAAAATTAAAACAAACCAGTCTCTTTTGCATAGACAACTAAGTTATAGCAAACTGCCTCTCCCCACCCCAAATCAAACATTGAATAGACATATGAGGCTTCATGAATGCAGTTACCACCTCGCATTTCAACTTCAGTTCATTTACAGATGTGGTTTTCTTTTTTTTTTATTTCTTTGAAGATAATTAGGTCTATCTAATCATTAAATAAAAAAAAAAAAACAAAACCAAAGAACACCCACAGAAACACATCTGTCTAGAATCTGATTCTGCAGAAGACAGACAACTTTATCCCCTTTTCTCCCCACTCCTTAGTTTCAAGGAAAGTTAAGTACTGTAGGAAATAAAAATCAAAAGTGTTGCTTTTCTTTAACGTAGAATCCAGCAAAAAAGGCAGTGGATTTTACACAAACCTAAATTAAAATATCACAACATCTTTAAAATTAACTATCAGTTTAGCCTTGGGTTTTTGAAGGTTTGCAAACCTCAGAAACAATGTAAAAGATAACCAGCAAAAAAGCAGTGCCTATAGCTAGATCCAGCAGCAAACACTAGAGGTAGAGGTAAAACCTTTAATTTTTTTGTCCTCTAATACAACAAATCAGGTATCCAGGACATAGAATCCTACAGAGGCCATGTATATGCACCCACATCATGTGCAAGAACAACGCATAGAATGTGAAACAAAGTGTCCATGTATTAGATATTTGCAGCCTACAATATACCAGATACGCTGAAGATGAAAATCATGAGATGCATTTGGATTGAGTCTGAAACTTTGTTTTTGTAAGCCAACTCTTAAGTTATCTTACAGTCCAAAGACTAGATTTGTTGTGATACAATGAAAAACTCCCTAGCAAAAAAATTTCATAAGTCAGTTGGTAAGAACTACTGAAAACAAACAGCTGAACACCAATTCGGAACATATTGTTGGCATTTAGACCAGGGTCACACCAAAGCCACTGATGAAGGTAACTTAGTGGAGTTTATTACATGGCCGCAACCCATAAAGTTAAGATTATAAAGCGTAACATAATTTTACTGCCAGACACCTCCATCAATTTGGCATGCAAAGAATATTTGGCAACTTTTACGCTAGAAAAGTTTTCCTGTCCATTCAAAGATGTTATGCTTGGAATATCTACCCTTCCATACTTCAGTGACTAAAAGTTAAAAGATTATGCTTTAACGAGCTGGGAAGCGAGCATGCTACAATATTTCCTTCTCTTAGGTCATCTACTACTACGTCTCAAATCTAATTAGAAGTTATGCTAGTCATTAAAACCAAAAACAAGTATTATATTACAGGAACAATTCATCCTAGCAGCTTTAATTGCCAATAAAACGAGAAGTTTCAGCTCAGAAAAGAAATAAGACTTGTCTACCATAACTAAACTCAACCAGTATTATCAAATAAACAGTAATGACATCACATATATTTAAGGACATCCATGTTATGTGTTGTCCACTTGTAATAAAAATACAACCCACAACAAAATTCACAATATCTACCATGTTAGACAAAGCAACAGAACTGCTGATCCTTTGAAATTCAAGTTACTCCCTTTAAATGTTAATTTTATTATCTCACTTTCACTGCAAGGAAACTACCATTTCTGAATTTACAGCAATATGCTTCAGTGTAACAACATAAACAGGATTTTCTTAGGCTGCAGACTGTTTGTCTGCATTAACATAAGATTTCCAAAGGAAAAATAACATTCAAGCACGGGTGGAAGCAGCTCCATGTTGCCCTGCTACTTTACAGCAAACACCTACCATCTGAAATTTGAGATTAGAGGTTTTAATTCCCTCAAGATGGCACTTGAAGGAAAACATTATTTTCTCACTTGTATGCCATCTAAATTAGTGAAATAACAGCTTTTAAACTCACAACAGCACTGGCATTGACAGAGGCAGGTTCAGCACTTCCATTCATATCAGAGCTCCTCTCCTTTTTGATTTCTTCCAGATCAGTAACTGTGCCTGGGCCTTTCTTCTTCTTGAGTTTAGCCAAAATAGAAGATTCTCTCTCTGGAAAAGGAGGCATTTCTTCTAGCACTGTAGCCTTATCATAGGAAAAAAAGTGTGCTGGTTAAAGACACAGAAAAAGCCAAACCAGCTTTTAAATCTTTGAAGAGTTACACCTTTATAGATTGCATAAGGTGAAAGCAAGAGTAATTATCTGCAGAGAAAATGACTACGCAGGTTTACTGTATAGTGATGGAGATGCATTTTTTTTAAAAAAAAAAAATGTAGAAGTTTCTGAAGTACCTCCAAAGCAGTTGTCAAGAGAACATGAGCATATCACTTCTCTGGTACAATGCTATTAAATTAATTAAAAAAAAAAAGTTTGATCACAGCAGTCCTTAAGTCAAGTAGACCTAAGACTGAAACCACAGAAGACTTCCAAAGGATGCAGTCGGACCTAAGCATTTTTTAGCTGTTAAGATTACATGTGCCATGCTCTGGTCAGATCTGACAGCATCAGGTTAAATACTGCAAGTTTCTAGAGAGAAAAAAAAATTCAGTACAGTAACAACTTTTCTGATCACCATCAAGGAAGTCCTCAAAACAAAGCAGCAGAATTTTGGTATCTGAATACTATAGTACCTGGTACTATACCAGCTTTTACTGGCTTCCCAGTTCCTGATCAGCACGCTTTAACAGCCATTTATCCCACTAAAGGAATAACAGCTTTGATTTTTGCTTTAAGATGACTGCACCTGAATTAGGTAGACTAAAAGAATCAGCACGAGCACTGTGGATCTTCAATTCTGCATAGATATTTCTGAGCAATCAGATAACGTTTAGCACACTTTACTTGTTGACAGAAGATACACATAAAGATTTCTGCAAAATAATAAAATCTTTATACCTACCAGTATATCGGTACTGGCAATAGTACTGAGCCTCAAATACTCAACAGCTCTCTGCTGCAGCTCAACATCAGCATTCTTTAGCTGACTGTCACTACGTAGTACATCTTGAATTGTAGTTTTGATTTCTGGAAACAGGTTCACAAACTTGATGTAGGTAGACAGGAGCAGAGCTCTGGTAGGAACGCTACACAGATGAAACTTGGAATGCAGCAAGTTGAACTGGATGAGAGGACTTAAAAGATGGGAAGAAAAATAAGTTGTTCAGTTTTTGCAGACATGATGATTCAATTCTTGCTAGTAATGCATTAAGGATTACTTGTTAACTGGTCTTTAGGAATACTGAATAGACATTAGATTCTTTACAGAAAGCGTTATGACTTCAATCCAGTATTTCAGCTGTCTTACCTTGATCTTGGATCACCTGCTATCAGATTACCAAATTCTCCCAAGATGTAGCCACCTACTTTTACAAGATTCTCATGGCATGCTGGAGCTTGAAGGGCCTGCAAGAACATATTAATAGCCATCAATCTCTAGTGTATCAAAAAAGATCTTTTCTGTCACTTCCATGTCTAATTTCCTAGACTACTTTCCTGTAAGAGCAGACCATTTGTCTAGGCACTATAAAGCGTGTGTAAGAAAAGCATGGTAGGTGGTATGACTTAAAAGAAGAATCTCTAACATAAGCATTACTTGCTTAAGAGCACTCTTAGGCCCATCTAACAACACTCTGGACTTTTGAGGACATATACAGCTGTAAGAGGTAAAGATGTTAGGCTTCCCCTTACATCTCTAAGGGTGTTAGAAGCATGTTAGTAATTTAAAACTTGCAAGAATGTGCTGAAGTTGTCCAACATAAAGATACTGTCTTTATTGAGTACGAAGAAACCCATAGCAGGGATGAGTTCTGAAAGTCAGCTTAAACATTCAGGAAAGGAAAAAAAAGAAAAAAAAAAATCTAGAAGCCCATATGAAGCAAGTGTTCTCCTTTAATAGGTCAAATTCCAATTTTATCAGATCCCGAGCAGAAGGAATGGGTATATGCTTCCAGAAGAATCATCAAGTTATCACTGAGTGTTTTGGACTCCTGCATGCAGAAAACTCAAATTAAAAAAAAAAAAAAAGCAAGCAAGGGGTGCAAAAAAACAGAAGCAGCAGCAAGATGCCCTGTAAAAGGCTTCTATTTTATCTACATTTCAATAATTTTCTAGGTAACATGATTGCCTTACTAAGCCATGCTTCAACGCCACTCACCAAGATAACAGAAAACCCAGCAAAAACCCCTGCCCTCCCTCACCAGAACAGAATCAGGCATATTCTACATTACTTAAGCCAAAGAAGCTTCCCATCAACTTAATATAGTCTCTGGCTCTGAAAATCTATGCTATTACAGCACACTTCAGCAGTACTCTGTTGAAATATTAAAGATATTTTTATTCCTCCCTAACATGGGGAAGTATGCACACCTGCTAGATCACGTGGTGTTTTCTTAATTCCTATCTGATTTTGAAAGTGAATTGAAAACAGTTATTCTCACCTCAAAAACAGTCTTTGCTGCATACCCTTGAACATCATCTCTGTTGATGACAATCTGAATAACTCGATACCACACTTCTTCACTGACATAGTCACCAGCAATGCGAATGAGATTCAAGATAGTATCCACATACCAGGTATAATCCACTGCATACTTCTCAGCTAGAATTGCAACTTTCAGAACCTGAACACACATAAGAGAATGAAGACGGTTGACTAGCTTCTATTACAAGCTGCATATCAAGATTCACTTCCACATAAACCCCACTGATACCCCATCATATCCCAAAAGCCTCAGGTTCAGATGTGTCAGCTTGCTCACTTGCTCCAACAGCTAAGGTGAAAGATGAACACTGATATTTTGTGCTAGAACATGTCAGTCACCAGGTCCATAATGCTTTCCCCATAACGCATTCAAATATGTTGCATCTGTGGTTTTTCAACTATCAAGAGCAACTCCTAGAACATTTTTTGTTTGCTACAAAAAAAACCCCAACCAAACATCTAAACCACCATTGAGACAGGATCAAGCAGGAAACTGGAGATCTCTAAAAAAAGTGGAAACCTAGGCTAGCAGAGACAGACCAGAGTATCCGAAACATAGCTGACTTTCTCAGGTCATATTAAGATTCCTATATCCTGAAGCAAATAGCATAGGAAGAGACCTATACACATTTTTTTACCAGCTGAAATTATATTGACCTATTCTTTTAAGAAGAATAAGTTAAAAAAATTAAAGTTATCTGACAAATCAGGGTAGCTTGCCAGCAGCAACAAGACAGTACAAGAGACAAATCAACTAACAATGTGTTCTATGTTAACATCCAGGCAGTGGAAGGAGGAACAGGTATCCTGGGAAGAATATAGGGACACTGCCCAGCTGTGGAGAGATGAGGTCAGGAAGGCCAAGGGACAGCTGGAGCTGAACTTGGCAAGGAATGCAAAGAATAACAAGAAGGGCTTCCACAGGTATGTCAACCAAAACAGGAAGGTCAACAAAAGCGTGCCCACTCAATGAGCAAGACTGGCAAACTGGTAACAGCAGACAAGGAGAAAGCTGAGGTATTCAACCATGTTTTTGCCTCAGTCTTCACCAGTAAGCTTGTTTCCCACACCTCTCAAGTGGATGAGCCACAAGACAAGGACTGAGGGAGCAAAGTCCCTCCCACTGTAAGTGAAGATCAGGTTGGTGACCACTAAAGTAATCTGAACATACACTAATCTATGGGACCAGAGAAGATGCATCCACATCCTGACGAACTGGCTGATGCAGCTGCCAAGCCATTCTCCATGATATTCAAAAAGTCCTGGCAGTCAGGTGAAGGCCTCGGTGACTGGAAAAAGGGAAACATCACACCCATTTTTAGAAAGGAGGACCCTGCAAACTACCAATCTCTCACCTCTGTGCCTGGTAGATCATGGAACAGATCCTCCTATAAGCTATTTTCAGGAACATGGAGGACAGGGAGGTGATTCAAGTCAGCCAGCACACAACACCACTGAGGGCAAGTCCTGCCTGACAAACCTAGTGGCCTTCTACAATGGAGCAACTACATCAGTAGACAAAGGAAGGGCTACAGATGTAATCTATCTGGACTTCTGTCAAACCCTTGACATGGTGTCCCAAAGCATTCTTCTTTCTAAATGGGAGGGATATGGATTTGTTGGATGGACTGTTTGGTGTATGAGAATCTGGCTGAATGGTCACATCCAAACAGCAGTGGTCAACAGCTCAATGTCTGGATGGAAACCAGTGACATGCAGTGTCCCTCAGGAGCCTGTACTGAGACCAGTACTGTTTAATATCTAGATCAATGACAGTCAGTGAGATTGAGTGCACCCTCAACAAGTCTGTGGATGATAACAAGCTGAGTGGTGCAGTTGACAAGCCTGAGGGACAGGATGCCATCCAGAGGGGCATGGACAAACTCGAGAAGTCAGCCCATGTGAATCTCATCAGGTTCAACAAGGCCAAGTGCAAGGTTCTGCACCTGGGTCAGGGTAACTCCCAGTATCAATACAGGGTGGGGGATGAAGGAATTGAGAGCTGTTCTGTGGAGAAGGACTTGGGTTTACTGGCATGTGAAAGATTGGATGTGACCTGGCAATGTGCACTTGCTGTTCAGAAGGCAAACTGCATCTTTGGCTGCATCAAAAGAAGTGTGGCTAGCAGACTGAGGGAAGCAATTCTGCTCCTCTATCCTGCTCTGGTGAAAGCCCAGTTGGAGTACAGCATCCAGCTCTGGAGCCCTCCGTACAGGAAAAACATAGACCTGTTGGAGAGAGTCCAGAGGAGGGACATGAAAATGATCAGAGGGCTGGAACCGCTCTCCTGTGAGCACAGGCTGAGAGAGTTGGGGTTGTTCAGCCTGGAAGAGAAAAGGCTTCAGGGAGACCTTATTGCAGCCTTTCAGTACTTAAAAGGGGCCCATAAGAAAGATGGGGACAGACTTTTTAGCAGGGCCTGTTTTGACAGGGCAAGGGGTAATGGTTTTAAACTACAGGTGGGGAGATTCAGGCTGGCCATGAGGAAATTTTTTACAATGAGCGTGGTGAAACATTGGAGATAGGCTGGATGGGGCTCTGAGCAACCTGATCTAGTTCCAGATGTCCTTGTTCATTGCAGGGGACTTGGACTAGATGACCTTAGAAGGTCCCTTTGAACCCAAACTATTCTATGATTCTCTAGTCAAGAAACTTCAGCAACTAAGAAAGCTAAATAATTACCTTAAGTAGAGATTTTGGCTGCTATTCTAGGAAGGTCATTAAGTGAGTATTTCAACTTTTCCATTTTTTTTGCCTACTGGGATGAAGGAAATATCATGCTTCTCTTTTAGCTCATTATGAGGTATTGTTTTGAGGAGTCCTTAGACTGAATATTCTCACAGCACACACTGTATGAAATTCTACATATAAATAAGCATCACACTAATTTTTGAAGCTATTAACAATTAAGTAGAGTAGGACATAACTCTCAGATCTAGAGACTGCTCACTGATAAAGTTTACTTCACTTTCTATATGCAATGCCCAAAGACTAAGATTAGCTTTTGAAATTCCCATCTTCCAAGGGATTTTTTCACCCCTCCCCATTCATTTAATCTAAATAAGAATATACTTTCCTATTAGACTACAAACATAAGAGTTTTTCAACCTTTAGTTTTTAAACCACCATGAAAAAGAATCTGTCACAGACTACCCAGCATCCCAATCAATAAATGATACATATGGTGCCAAGGACAGCTATGAAAAAGTAAGGAAGCACAAATATCTCACAATTTCTTCTCTAATGGAATAATCAGCAGTCTCCAGATAATTCAGCATTTCAGCCACAATCTGTTGGGCATTGCTTCGGTCACACATTGCATACAGGAGATCTACAGCTCTTTGTCGTACACTTACATCTCTTTCAGTCTGCAAATGGACACACCACAAAAAGTCAAGATAATTTCATCTTTATCTAGAAAGCACATGCAACTTACTGAAGAAATGAAACTTACTACAATCCACAGTCAAATTTAAAAGAAATACATTTTCATAATCTTTCAGATGCAGAGTAAACTTAAATATACCCTTCAGACAAGCTATGAGTTTCTCATGTTATTCTCACTTTTGGTCATCTAGAAAAAGGTCTCTGGAGACTCCGACAGATTGATGCTTTTTGATATTACAAAAATTCACATCATCAGGTTTTGTTTCTCTAGTATATATATTCAAAGCTGTGCAAGTGCTGAAAGGACAGAAGAGTTTGTACAGAATACTCCTCTATTACCTTAACTAGAGTGAACAGTCCACTGTGCACTAGGTAGCTGGCATCACTGGCTACAAATGCATTAATAACTGGATGAAACTGTCACCAGGCCAATGGGCACTTAGCTAACTACAGGTTTAGTGTTGGACTTGCTTTCTATCAACAGAATCCCAGCTAGACCAGATATGTACTTTAAAGTTAGACAAATGTATTAATAGACTACAGCATAACTTTGGAAGAAAACAACACTGAAGTGTGCAAGTTTACATGCAAATCAGTCTTCCTCTTTTGACCTCTGCTTTTTCACATAAACATGACCCAGGAATGTGTCTTTCTGGTTTCTTGACTTTGATTCTGCAGTGGAAGTTGATCTGCTCTACCGGTCCCCATAAAGCTACTGCAGTGAAGGAATAGTGTCTGATACCAGCAAGACAGTAATGAAACAGAGTCCTCCCAGCATTCTCCATTTTGAAACTCCACATTTTGAAATAACTATTAATCTTTAGTCTACAGCTTGAGGAGATACCTAAGTTTTACATGACGCACAGCTACAAGTATATTTACTAACAGGCTTCAGAGAAACTGAAGATGACCTATAGTGTTACCAGCATAGCATGATTTTGTAGGACTAAGGAAAAAACCTAAAGGAGATTTCTGAGAATAAGTCATTTGGTCCCCAACTATTATTACCTTAACTGAAGATGGGGGTCTTGGGGACATGGGGAAGAGGACACTGATGCAGGGATGAAGACAACACTCAAGACAGACTGCACACTTATATATTTACCTTCAATGCATTGATAACTGTTTCTATGTGTGTTTTCACAGCCTCATGTGAGAATTCAGAGCTGGCAAGCGTGCACATGCTTTCCAGTGCTAGGTAACGCAAATTAGTTTCTCGGTGCTGCAAGAACTGACCTAGCTGGTTACAGGCACGGACTAGTAGGTTTGGCTCACTGCACAGAACAGAAGAGAAAGTGAAAGGGTTAAAAGCAACAGGTTTGAGAACACCAAATACAGAATACTATTTCTGCAGTGGAAATTTCTTAAAATGCCTCAAAGTGTCTGCGAGAATGCCCCACTGGTGAAATGAAAATGCAGCTACTGTGAACAAATAATCTCAGTTGGATTAGAGTGGTGGGGTCAACGCAACAACGCAGTAGCAAGAAACAAAGCAACAGAAGTATGCTAACAGGGACATGGTTCACAAATACTGTTCAATTCCATTGCTGTGGCTGTCTTCCAATCTAGTTAGCAGCTTCATATTCTCTTCTCCCATTCTTTCCCTCCCAAGTAAAACTCCATTTAGCATTCAAGACAAATCCACAGCTTTTCACTTAACAAATCCTGTCCTGTATAATACAAGTGTTGTCACTACTCACCTGTCATGATGTATAATTAAGCTTATTGCCTCAAACAGCACAGCGTTCTTCGCATTTGAGTGTTGTACTTTTTTTGACTTTGGTGGCTCCTGTGCTTTGTTAAGGATAGTTTCCAGGCATTCTGTTAGACGACCACGTACCGCAGGGTCTTCTGGAGAAGAACAAGCCGTTGGACAACTTCACTTTGCTCAACACCCTAATCCCTACCTTAGGCCTCCCACCTTGCTAAATCTGAACAAACTGAAGTATTCTGATATATTAAAAACCGTTCACCATTCTCCAACATACAGTTGGCAAAAGAATTCTAAGCCACAGTTCTATTCGGGTGAGAATAAAAGCCAAGCGCCACCTAAACTATAATATATTCCAAGATTTTAATACAGTTTGTAACATTAACTTTTTTAAATGATAGTTGCAACTGGTTTGCGTGATGCACACCAAATTGATGTGTTGCTCTAAGCTACGTGGCTTCTTGAATTATACTGTGTTTAATTTTAACAAATCTGAAACACTCGAGTACCGACTTCAGCATCCTTGTCTTAAGACAACATGCTTGCGCTCCAGGTTATGGTAACACTACATCACAGTAGCTCTTTTGAGATAGCATACTGCATAAAAGAAATGACCACTGTTGTGATTTGTGCATTACCTGGAGGTGGATAGCACTGTAACAGCCTCAGAAGTTTCACAGATAACCAAGGAGCAGGAACAAAGTAGTACGTATAGTCCTGAAGATCTGTTGATGCAGAAGTTACAATCTGCAAAATAAGCAGACAGCATGTTAGCTACCGTAGTTAAGTGATAGGCAATCATGAGAATGACCCAAAGAACACTGTAGGTCACCTTTGACAAAGGCTTACAAAACTATGTTAAGGACATCACCGGGAAACTTCCTAGCCTGGTATAGCCCTGGAACTACTACCCATTACTGGTCTTCCATGTGACTAGAGATGAAGCTGCAACTCATAGTCCAAGGACAATCAAAGTATTTCAGGGCCTTGGGGGAGTTGATAAGGGAATCAGTAACACAGGTTATTTTCTCCTCCCTCCTTCCAGTTGTGAGCAGCAACATTAGCAGAAACAGACAGACTCAGTCTATTAATACTTGTCTCCCTGGCTGGTGTCATCACCACAATTTTGGGGTTTTTAATAATGGGATGGCCTACAAAACACCAGGTTTGCTGCCATCAGATGGGATTCAACTTTCTCAAAGAGGGAAGAGAGTCTTTTCTAATGAGCTGGTGGGGCTCACTGAGAGAGCTTTAAATTAGATACAATGAGGGAGGATACCAGCTTTGCCTGTGACAAGCTGTGGAACGAGATGCCAAGGTCCCTCAGCTGGTGGCCCTGAGATGTGTTGGCCACACTGGAAAAGACTTGAAGTCTTATGTAGATAAGCCAGGGGCTCCTGAGGTAATAGAAGCCAACCAGAAAATACCAGTAAAATACTTTAGAGGAAATAAGGTGTGTTCCTCTAAGAAGGTGACAGGGCCAACAGCCCACTGAAGTGCCTCTAGACCAGTGTATGCAGCATGGGTGAACTGGAGGAGGTGGAAGCCACTGTGCGGCTAAGAAACTAGGACCTAGTGGCCACTACTGAAATTTAGCGGGACAGATCCCACGACTGGAGTGTGGCTATCGATGGCTATGGGCTGTTCAGAAAGGACAGGCAAGGAAGGAAGCATGTAGGGTTGCCCTCTACATCAAGAGAGGGATAGAGTGTGAAGAGCTCTCCCTGAAGAACAGTCATGAGCAGGTTGAAAGCTTATGGGTAAGAATCAGAGACCAAGGCAACAAGAGAAACCTTGTGGTTGGCATCTACTACAGGCTGCCCTATTGGGGAGATTACTGACAAAGACTTTGTACTCTAGCTACAGGAGGCATCACACTCACAGGTTCTTGTCCTTCTGGGGGACTTAAACCACAATGACATCTGCTGGAAAAGCAGCACAGTGAGCTGTAGGCAATCCAAGAGACTCCTGGATTGCATTAGGGATAACTTCCTCAGTCAGGTTATAGACAGTCCTATCAGGGAGAATTCAATACCAGACCTGATGGTCACCAATGCAAGTGAGATGATCAGTGACATCAAGACTGGAGGCAGTCTGATCTTGCACTTGAGGAGTTCGCAGTCCTGAGGGGTGTGGGACAGGCAAAGAGTAAATTCAAGACCCTGAATTTTAGGGAAAGCTAAATTCCAGCTCTTCAAAGAGTTAGGCAACAGGACCCCTCAAGAAACTGCCTTCAGGGCCAACAGAGCAGAACAGAGTTGGAAAATATTTAAGGAGGTCTTCCATTGAGTACAAGAGCTTGTGAACTCCAGGTGTAAGGAAGTGGGTAAGAAAGACAAGAGGCCAGCATGGATGAGATAAGACCTGCTGGTCAAACTAAAAGGTAAGAAGGAAATGCACAGGCAGTGGAAGAAGGAACAGGTATCCTGGGAAGAGTATAGGGACACTGCCCAGCTGTGGAGAGATGAGGTCAGGAAGGCCAAGGCACAGCTGGAGCTGAACTTGGCAAGGGATGCAAAGAATAACAAGAAGGGCTTCCACAGGTATGTCAACCAGAACAGGAAGGTACACAGAAGTGTGCCCACCTGTCCTGGTTTTGTTAAAAACAAGTTTCTCTTTCAGTGAATTTCCCTGTCAGCTAAAGTCTTCTTACTAACTACTGTTTTCTAAAAGCTAGATACATGTTTTGGTAGACATAGCAATGGTATGCAAGGTCATTGATAATTATGCATCTCCCAAGATGTGCAAGCAGGAGGTGAACTGATACTGACCAACTGAGTACTCCATCCCATTCACATGATACTTCATATAAAAGTGGGAGATCATGAGGATCTCATCCCTTTTCCTTAAGACTGACATTAGGAGAGGACCTTGTGAGTCATCCCTGCAAACTGAGGCCTAGTGACAGACTGAATCCAGTTCCGGTTGGCTGCAGAGCCCAGTCCAGGACTCTGGATGCTGGCCCAACATCTGCCAGAGCAGTTGCTAGGACTTTCAAGATTGGTTTTGTGTATTTCGTATTATTGTATCTATTTTTATTAGTAGCATTAGTAAAACATTTTTAATTTTTCCAACTCTCTTCTCTCTGTCCTTCTTTCCCACTAAGGACAGGTGACTGGGAGGGAAAGGGGGAGAGGGAGGGGGAGAAGGGGGAGGGGGGGGGGAGGGGGGCTAACATCTGCCAGTTTATTGTCCCCCTGCAATCAAACCTCAACACCACCTGATGAGCAAGACTGGCAAACTGGTAACAGCGGACAAGGAGAAGGCTGAGGTATTCAACCATTTTTTTGCGTCAGTCTTCACTGGCAAGCTCTCTTCCCACACCTCTCAAGTGCATGAACCACAAGACAAGGACTGAGGGAGCAGCATCCCTCCCATTGTAAGTGAAGATCAGGTTGGTGACCACTTCAGGAATCTGAACATACACTAGTCTATGGGACCAGACAAGATGCATCTGCATCCTGATGGCACTGGCTGATGCAGTTGCCAAGCCATTCTCCATGATATTCAAAAAGTCATGGCAGTCAGTTAAGTCCCTGATGACTGGAAAACACCAGCTAACACCTTCAGTAAGTCATACACCAGATCAAAGAACTTTCACGGAAGAGGTTTACCACATTTTACTGTGGGTATAAGGATTAGATTAGGTTTCAGGGAGAATATCCTTATTCATGGATTTCTCCCCCCTCCCCCCTGATTCTAGGGCATGTATAAGTTTGGCATTAGCTTTGCTCAGTGGAACTAAGTCTTCCTGCTCCGTTACAGAACAGCTATGCACCTCCCTCAGTATTCCCTTGGTTTTGAGTATTACACAAAATCTTCATATTTAAAAAGAAATTAAGTTCCTCTAAACTACAAGTAATTTTGGGTATAACACCACATAGGTCTGGGTCTAAAATACATTTTTGAAGTAATACCCTCCCACATCTTGCATAACTTCAAAACAGTAACATAAGTTTTCCAGTATGAAGACGCTAACTTACAGAAATGCCTCTCCACTCCTCCCTGCACTCTCTGCCCCTGCTTAACTGCCTACACCCATTTACAGATTATCAAATGCTTATGATTATTAACCTAGCAGCAGCTCAAAAGAGGGAATAGGAAGAAGACTCATCTTGGTAGAAGCTTAGACAAAGTTAAAAGTACAGGTTGTATTTTTGAGGGTTCTGTGCAGAAGAAGTTTGCAGAATTCTCTGATTCAACTACTCTTTGGTATTGCAGTAACATAAAATGAAGATTAGAAACTTATCTACATCACAGGGATCCTTTCAAACACAAGTAGTTACGAGAAAGACATCTTTTTGCTACACAGACTTAGAGCATAGCAAGGATTACACCAAGAAAGTTTGGGCAAGCTAACAGTTTTCTGCCCTGGTAAGCAACAAGCATTAAAAGAGATTAGCTGAACCAGCTATATGAAGTGAAACTGAATCATCTTCACTTTTAATGGTACACTAGTCTAATCCGACCTAGAAAGCTGAATATATAAGAAACAGCAAGATAACTTGACCTCAAAAGCTGAGTAAATTAAGCAATAGTGAAGTATTATCAGGGTCAGTATTGGACTCACTCTGCTTAATCTAGACACTGCCAAGGAGACTGAAGTTTTAAACTCTTCTGGGTTCTTCTGTGCCAAAGTGGTGATCAGACTTGTAGCTGCAGTAACCACACCCTAGAAGAAAACAAAGCAATACATTCAATTTTCTAACAGTTTAAGATGCTGCCCATGAACATCTTTTACTTCAATTATTTTTAATATACAACAAAACTAAGTTTATCCCCATGAGAAAGCCCTACAGTAAAAAGCCCTTATTTGGACAGCAGGTAGACTAACTACACATCTTCAAAATCTAACAAGATTTTAAATAACATGGTACTGCCACGTTTGCAGAGCATTTCATGCTATTTTTGTATTAGCTTTGTGTCACATTTGTATAGTATCACACGACAGAAAGCTATATTAAAATAAAGTCTGGATAAAAAATTGTCTTATTACACAAGAGAAGCATGAGTAGAAGAAACAGGATGCAGCAGATAATCCAGAGAACTCTGGTAACCCAGTGTAAAGAGAGGTCTTTGTTTAACACAAACATTTTATGTTACTGCTGAAGCATATGTCTTAGTAACTTTACATTCATAAAATAACTAGATGGAGGGGTGGGAAATACAGCTTTTTACCCAGAACAACATTTTTTGCTGAACAAGATAAGAATGACAACACGGACACCACAGGACAAAGAAGTTCAAGCACTGACAAATCAGGCCTTGTGCTTTTTAGTGTGGGTCTAATCCTAAAAGGCCTATGAAAATTAGCATTACCCCTATGCAATATGACTTATGGTAACAAGGCACAAGATTAATTTATTTACTGTCAGAGCAAAAGAACAACTTGTGCATCCTACTCTTATAACTCCAAGAAAAAGGTAAACAAAACTTTACTAAAAATTAATATATTCTGTAACTAAAAATGGACATCAACTACTTCCATTTCCTTCCAGAAGCCTGAAGAAAACAGAAAACCACTTGCTTGAAAGACTTGAGAAGAAATAAATTAATAGTGTATTTAACGTTAGAAGTGCCATCATTCCTCTAGGCTTGAGAAGTGTAATGAAGCTTATTTACCAAATGCTGGTCATTGAGGAGATGTACGACTCTAGATGTCCAGTCTCCCATGGGGACAAGGTCAGGAGAAGTTCTATATAAACGCAGCAAGCATAAGGCAGCACTCTGCTTCACACTATCCATGGTATCTCTGCAACACATAAATATGGATTTAGAATAGAGCGGCTAAGTCACAGCAATACTTGCAGGCCAGCATTATGCTAGTTTTCGCACTGATTCAGCACCCCTCATTAGGCAGCATATTTTCAACAGAAGTTCACTAAATTCTTCCTATGTTACAGAATTTGTTGTTCTTAATATTTTCCAATGTTTAACTAGTTAAATTTTCAATCATTACGTATCTCCAGTAGCCTCTACAATGATTCTTTGACTCTTAGAGTGACATTTCACATCTCTTTTTATCAGAATTGAAACTTTATCATTAGATAAGCACAAGCTTCTTCCTAACTGACTCAAGTCATTTATAGTAGACTACACTACGCTACGCATGCAACCAAAGCTGGACTTCCTGATAGGGTCCTGCATATCAGATATAAATTATTAACTATTCAACAGCCTCAGTACCTACAGATAGCACGCAAGTCGGCTAGCAAGCATGCCACCCGCAAGTCTATTCACCTTGCCATCTGTGCTGCTGGTACAGAAAGACTATTTTAAGAGCAGCATGCCACTACTCCAGTGAACTCCCTTTCACAAAGTAGTCAACTTAATAGTTTGTATGTTGCATAAATAATAGCTAAAAAGTGTAAAGAGCATTAGCACTGAAAGTTTTAAGAGGCAGTTCATATCATGCAATCTTGGTTAAATGTTCAGAAACCTCCAAATCCCTAATAGAAGTTCAGTCTACCTTTTCTTTATGAATTTACCAATTTTCCATGAGATCAAATTGTACCTCAGTTAACTAAAAAAAGAAATCCAACAAAAAAAACCCACAAAACAGAAAACAAAACCAACAAAAAACCAAAACAAAATACTACCACCACCATCCACACACCACAAAACCAAACCTACTTCTCACCTCCCTCCAACTTATATTCAAACCAATGTAGCTATGCTAAAGTTGCAAATGTAACTGACAGTGTTCATTCTGCACAGGTCACTTAGATATGACTTGTACATATACATATTACATATATCCTCTTAGAAACACAGAAGGAATGAGGTTCTGAAGATTGACTGCAGAACACAAACACAGTTCAAAGTTCAAACAAGTCTGTACTGAAGGTGCTGTGCTTTGTCTGCAGTTGATGACCCCAAATGAAATTTTTGGAACTTCCTAAGGGTATGATATTAAAATTCCTGACTCATCATTGCAGTGTTGTCTCCACTTTGGTACATGGAGAACAGCACCCAGCAAGGGCAGTGCAGGACAGGACAGCAACAAGCATGTTCTGGGGCCATGTCAGCCTATCTCCAAATGTGCTCCCTCTCATAGGGGATTTCATGTATGAGAAAGGTGGATTCTCTCCCATTTCCTCAACCAGACCCATACTGAGCATGAGGTGCTGGTTGCTTATTCTTCTCTTTCTGGCCCATACTACATTTCAGCTCTGCAAAATAGTAATAGTGTTCAAGTGTAGCATTACATAGACACTATTTACAAGAGTTCATAATTATTTCCCAAAACTCTTGACACAACTAGATTTCACATTATATTGTTCCTTGTTGCCAACTCAGACAGTGCATATAACAGAAACAGTCAGAATTAGTGTTGCATAAGCAAACACATTTCCAGCATTTGCAAGCTCCTGTGCTTGACATTTAGAGTGTTAATACAGTTCTTACACATGTTACTTTTTTATACTAATGCAAGACATTTGTTTGTTATAAAACATGATCCATACATATTCCAAAAGATTTCATATCTGTAAGAGAGTTTAAATATACTGTTCACATTAGAACATTAAGTTTCAAAATAAATTAGTCCTGTAATCACAAGTTTCGTTTTAGATTTACTTAACTACAGTTCCAGACACTTGCCAGGCTTGTATAGAAACTTCTAGCAACACAAAGGGAAAGTTCGAAAGTTGGCAGTGACTATATGCCATTTACAGGAATTGCTGTTCACATGGCTAGTAGAGGAAGCAAGAAAGCTCACACAACAGAATATTCTCATGTTCGTTATGAAGTCAGGACCATTTAAATAAGAGCTTCCAGTTTATATCAAGATTTGAAGCGTAAACACCTACTTAGGTTAACTTATTCTTTTCATCAAGAGAGATAAGGAAAGTAAAACATACACATTCCAGGGATGTTCACTGTCACACACTAATGCAGAACAAAAAACTTGATTACAACAAAGCTGTAAAAGCCTATTCAAGATATTTACACAGTCTTAATTTCCATGCTGTATTTATACTTTTACAAGGAACTCCACGTTCAAGTATATCAATGTATTTGCAGTTATTGAAAATTTTCACTACTTGTATGGCAAGCCCAGAGCCGTATAGCTCTAACCACAGATCAAGCTTCTGCAATGCAACCAAGCTGCTGAAAAGGTTTATTGGTGTTGTACGCGAAGGAAGCATGTCATACCTACCCAGCTACAAGTATTTTTGGAATTTCTCCAGCAAATGCTTCTGCCATCTCCCGGCTACCCACATTAGCAATACAGTGCAGTGCAAGCCCCATGAAGGTGGGGTTGCGGCTGGCCAGATCATTCTTGATAGCATTGTTTATTAAGCGAATCAGCTCACTGTTAGAGTTCACTAGTACGGAGATGAAGAGATATCCCTGTGATTCAGAAAAAGGAAAATTAATTTTAGCTGACTTATGTCTTCTAACAATGCCACAAGTAATGCTTTGAGTCGTACAGTTTTCCTCCAATACTAAGCATGTGGGTAGAAATAGATATTTAGATAACAGCGTGAAGGCTAGAAAGATTAAGTGAAATAAACAAAATCGAGTTAGTTTAATGTTACCCCAATTCACCAGTTTTTAAGTGTTTCATCAGTCTGTTTCAGCATGTACTCAGAAGATCATTTTGAATGAATGAGAGCAAATAACAAAATCTGGTTTATTATTCAAACACTAGTAAGTTGCATGTAGCTGATAAACACAACTTTTCCTAGGAAAGTTTGAAGAGATATTCTGAAAATTAAAAGGTTACTTACCTTGTAGTGCAAGACTCAAGGCAGTTTCTTAACAGGAGTAAGAATTTTACACAGAGTGCACATTTTTGCTTTTACAATTAGTAAAAGATTCCCTATGCACAAAGGTGTTTAGATTTCAAAATCACTCTTAAATCCAAAATAAGGCTTGTGGGGGTGGCATGGGAGTACTATGAAGCAAAGTCCTTTACAGATTGAGGTAGGATATTAGACAGAACAGCTTTTCTTTTAGAGAGACTGAGTTACTCACAATTTGTTTCTCTGTATATCTATTGGAACTGAGCAGGTTTACAGCCTCCATGTGACCAAAGTCAATGTCATGCCCCAGGAGAAAGATGAAAAGCAGTTTGCAGACATATTTTTTCTTACTGTAACCATCCAGAGCCTTATCCCCTGGAAAGCAAGGAAACAAAGCACAATTAAGACCTATGCTGTTCCTATATCCGTTCCTTCCCCACCCCAGTTCCACTGAAGTACTTCATATCTTACAGTAACAAAACTTACAGTCCTACCTAGAAATCAAAATTGCCATTTGATTCACTATGTATCACCCTACAGAAAAGGAACAAACTGAGGGTTCAGCTATTACAGTACCTGAATTTCATTAATGTTAAATGTATTGTTTCAGCTTCTATTCAGTCTACAGTGAACAAAGTGCTAATTATCTCTGATTTAAAAGGCTACAAGTCTTTATACCATTCTGTGCTAAACACATGAAAGTGATCACAAATCAAACAGGTGTCAGACAACCAAACAACTCCTGGGTTTCAAAAGTTATTCCCGGTCACAGAACACAGGCAGCTTGTAGCTATTCCTAATGGACCAAGACAGAAAAAAACCCCAACACATAGCTCTGAAAAACCTGAGCTGTCACTGAATCAACAAGACATAATACTAGTTTTAAATATTTATCTAAATCTGAAATTCATTCATAAGAAAAAAACCACAAACAACAAAAAATAAAACGCCAGAAGATTACAGTGTTAATTCCACTTACCATTATCTATATCCTAAAGGAGAGTCATGTAATAATGCTGTCATCTAGCCCCATAATTATCCTGCTATGTCCTTAAAGTATTTTCTTGCTAATATGTAGTACACACGTTAACAGAAACAGGAAAATCTAAATTGAGTAAAGAGCAGCTATGTCTTCCATAGGTGTTCTCTTATTAAACCAAATATCAAACTTTTATTAAAGCAAAAGGTCTTAATATACTTCCTGAAGTGCACCACAGTAGAGAACTTGACAAAATAAAAGCAGCAA
Organism: Patagioenas fasciata; assembly: GCF_037038585.1. Taxonomy (NCBI): domain Eukaryota; kingdom Metazoa; phylum Chordata; class Aves; order Columbiformes; family Columbidae; genus Patagioenas; species Patagioenas fasciata. The sequence continues at coordinate 18,355,805 of NC_092524.1, forward strand.
GTCTTTTTAGAAAGACAGAGTGATAGAGGTATGCCCCAAAACCTTGAAAAAATACATTGAGATTACCATGAGAGCTTTAAAGTGTTTGTAAGGTATTTGCAAGTGTTTCAGTTTTAGAAGAAAAATGAACCCTAAATAGATTGGGCCGTATGTTGCAGTATTGCTGAATTTTAGAAGCTTGTAAAAGCTACATGGAACAGTGCAACAGCTTACAGTTCACCAGGCAGACCACTTCTCCTGAAGAAGCAGGCTAAATACGAACATAAACTTTTTTCAGAACATCCTCTCCATACCCCAAATCAGAAGAAAAAGGAGCACCCACTAAATCAAATAAGCCTGAATGCTAGAGTTCAGAATGCCGGAGAGTTCAGTCAGGGCAGCAAAATCTGATAGATGCTGCTGCCTAAAAGGCTATATAAGGTCCTTAGCCTCTGCATTCTGGGCCTAGAATAACTAGTCTGTCAGATCAATGTGCATTCCTTAGTGATGGGCAGTTCAACCAGAATAGCAGTGCATAAAGCAAAGCTTCAATAAGATAGCCGTAACTCATTGCCCTTACCAAAAAAGTTCCAAGCAACATTGCTTTTAAAACAATTCAGATTTATGTATTAGGCAGGTAAACATATAATAGAACCCCTTAATACTACAGAAGCTTCTCATTGTTCCTTTTCATCCACTGGTGCAGAAGCAGGTCAGATTTCCCATGTCACATGCATCTACAGCTCCCATAGACTTCACACTAAATTCACTGACTGTATAAAAACAACAGAAATCTTACCACTATAAACTAAATTTACAGTTTGTGAAGGAATGAATACTACCATCAATGCACAAACCCATGTAATGTTACGGAATCAAGAGAAAGCATGCTGGTACATTGAACTAGATGATATTGTCTATAGGCCACAACCATGTATTTTTGGGAGGCTGCTTTCTATTTTGACTCTAGAAACTTCTTTTACTTAGTTTTATTTCACTTGAGAAAACAAATTATGCACACAACTATCATTTTAATATGGACAATGATACATTTCAAGTCTGAGTTTTTCGCCACCCGTTGATTTTTTTTCCTAACTGGCATACACAGTGTATCAGTTGCCAACAAAAAGAAACTTCACCCTAAAGCTATTTTTATGCTGCACAAAGAAGTTGCCTTCAGGTCCATACCACAGAAGCCAATACATGTCACATTTTATTTACATACATGAAGCAGCGATACTGACCGTACTCATGACAGTGAAGTCTTGTTATACTGGGTCCTGTCAAGATCCTCTGACAACAGCCAGCTCTGCAGAAAGCTGCCTAAAGACATGTTTTCTTCAAGCCACATTTACAGTTCACTACCATAAGGCAATTTTCCTGCTGAGTCAGCAGTCAAATGAATTCAGTGAAGTTTGCTTTACTAGACACCTGAATTAACATTACAAGAACCAGAGTGAAACATCCAGATGAGGCGTGGGGAGAGAGTGGTGGGTTTCTTTTTATTTTATTTCTTTGGTTGGTTGGTTTGCTGGTTTTGTTCGGTTTTTGTTTTGTTTGCCTTTCCCCCCCCTTCTTTGGAAGCAATATTGCCAGAGGGAAAAGTAGATATTCAGCGATGCCTGTGTATCTGCTATGGGCTTCAAACTATGGCTAGAGCAGCAAAGAAATAAAACCTTCTGTATTTATAACAGAGAAAATAAATATCTCCTGTTATATTATTTTCCCAAAACAATGGTAGTCAAGAGCAGAAGTTTCCTCCCATCCCATCAAGGCAAGGAGATGGAGATGAAAGATCTTTTCTTAGGACGGGCAAGAAAAAACACAGGAAAAGGCAGAGCGATTCCTTTAGTTTTAAAACATTTTTCAGCTGCTTAAGAAACAAGATCTTAGGACTTGATTTTCTGTTGGTCTTCTGCATAAGATCTAGTAGGAAAAGAAATAATCTGTGAATAAACCGGGAGGACTTTATATTATTTATCACTAAGAATATACCTACTCAGTACAAGCCAGCTGTTTCCAGGTGACTGATTAAAGGAATAGGTGATGCTGGATACCATTACCAGATACTAACATGATTCACAGAAGGGGACATTAAATAAACTGAATCCATTTTAGTCTTCCTCTAGTGGATGAGATCTGTGTAATTAAGGACTTGCTACAGTATTTAGTAACATCAATATCATTTGTTACTTCTCTCAGCCATACAGATACACCAAAAGCCATCAGAAAGTAGTTTTAGAGTATCACAGTATGTTTGGGATTGGAAGGGACCTCAAAAGATCATCTAGTCCAATCCCCCTGCTGGAGCAGGAACGCCTAGGTGAGGTCGCACAGCAACATGTCCAGGCGGGTCTTGAATGTCTCCAGGGAAGGAGACTCCAGAACTCCCCTGGGCAGCCTGTTCCAGTGCTCTGTCACCCTCACTGAAAAGAAGTTTCTTCTCAAATTTAAGTGGAATCTCTTGTGTTCCAGCTTGATCTCGTTACCCCTTGTTCTATCATTGTTTGCCACTGAGAAGAGCCTGGCTCCAGCCTCGTGGCACTCACCCTTTATATATTTATAAACATTAATAAGGTCACTCCTCAGTCTCCTCCAAACTAAAGAGACTCAGCTCCCTCAGCCTTTCTTCATAAGGGAGGTGCTCCACTCCCTTAATCATCTTTGTTGCCCTACGCTGGACCCTCTCCAGGAGTTCCCTGTCCTTCTGGAACTGAGGGGCCCAGAACTGGACACAATATTCCAGATGGGGTCTCACCAGGGTGGAGTAGAGGGGAAGGAGGACATCTCTCAATCTACTAACCACCCCCCCGTAATACATCCAAGGATGCCATTAGCCTTCCTGGCCACAAGGGCACAGTGCTGGCTCATGGTCATCCTGTTGTCCACCAGGACCCCCAGGTCCCTTCCCCCTACACTGCTCTCTAATATGTAATTTCCCAACCTACACTGGAACCTGGGGTTGTTCCTGCCCAGATGCAGGACTCTACACTTTTCCTTGTTAAATTTCATCAGCTTATTCCCCCCCAACTCTCCAGCCTGTCCAGGTCCCGCTGGATGGCAGCACAGCCTTCTGGCGTGTCAGCCACTCCTCCCAGCTTAGTGTCATCAGCAAACTTGCTGATAGAACACTCAATTCCCTCGTCCAAATCATTAATGAATATATTGAATAATATTGGCCCCAGTACTGACCCCTGAGGCACTCCACTAGATACTGGCCTTCAACTGGACTCCGCACCATTGACCACCACTCTCTGGCTTCTCTCCTTAAGCCAGTTTGCAACCCACCTCACTACTCTATTGTCTAGACCACACCTCCTCAACTTAGCTGTGAGGATGCTGCGGGAGACTGTGTCAAAGGCTTTACTGAAGTCAAGGTAGACCACATCCACCACCCTGCCATCATCCATCCACCTTGTTACATTCTCATAAAAGGCTATGAGGTTGGCCAAGCATGACTTCCCCTTGGTAAAGCCATGCTGACTGCCCCTAATGACCCTCTTATCCTTGATATGCCTTGAGATGACACCAAGGATAAGCTGTTCCATTACTTTCCCAGGGACAGAGGTGAGGCTGACCAGTCTATAATTACCCAGGTCCTCCTTCTTGCCCTTTTCGAAGACTGGAGTGACATTTGCTTTCCTCCAATCCTCGGGCACCTCTCCCGTTTCCCAAGACTTTGCAAAAATGATGGAGAGCGGTCTAGCAATGACTTCAGCCAGCTCCCTCAACACCCGTGGATGCATCCTGTCTGGACCCATGGATTTATGGATGTCCAGACTATTTAATTGCTCCCTAACCCAGTCCTCATCAACTGAAGCAAACTCCTCCATTGACCTGGCTTCATTCGGGGTCTCAGGGGTACAGGGCTCCCCAGGACAGCCTCCAGCAGAGTAGACAGAGACAAAGAAGGCATTCAGTAATTCTGCCTTCTCTGTGTCTTCTGCCACCAGGGCACCCACCCCATTCATTAGTGGGCCTACGTTGCCTCTGGTATTAGTTTTATCTGCTATGTATTTGAAAAAGTTCTTTTTGCTGTCCTTGACCCCTCTCACCAGCTGTAATTCTAAGCAGGCCTTGGCTATCCTAGCTGCCTTCCTACATCCTCTAACAGCAGCCTTATATTCCTCCCAAGCGGCCAGCCCCTGCTTCCATGACCTGTAAACTCTCCTCTTCTGCTTGAGCATACCCAACAGATTCCTATTCAACCACACAGGCCTCCTGGCTCCCTTCCTCGACTTCCTACGTGTGGGGATGCTCTGATCCTGAGCATGGAAGAAGCAATCTCTGAATGCAATCCAGCTCTCTTGGGCCCCTTTTCCTTCAAGCAGTCTTGCCCATGGGATTTCCCCTAGCAATTGCTTGCAAAGGCCAAAGTTAGCCCTGCTAAAGTCCAGGGTTGCAATTCTACTTGCTATTCTGTTCCTGCCACACAAGATGCTGAACTCCACCATGTCATGGTCACTGCAATCCAGGCAATCCTCAACCTTTACTGCTTCGACCAGACCCTCCTTGTTAGTGAGGATGAGATCCAGCAGTGAAATTCACTCTAAATCAAAAAAAGCCCCAAGCAGTCTCCAAGACTGGAGTTCCCAGGATTCCAAGAAAATGAATTGCATCTGGTTGATAGTGTACAAACCATCAGCACTACACAGAAGTCACAGGTATAAGCCCTATTCTCTCATCTTATCAAACAGCTCTGGTGTTGACTTTGTGACGTGAGAAGGGAAGAAAGAATATAGAATTCTGCAGCACAATTACTTAATGAACACCACAAGCAGATGAAAGTACACATATACTCTGAACCACATCGACTTTCACAACAAAGTATTTCTCAAGGTTTGGCAATTCCTTTTTTCAGGTTCAGGACCCAAGTATGTAAGGTATTATATCCTCCAAGATACCAGTATTTTAATAGCTCAGATTAGCAAGGTACTTGGATCTTGGGGTATTTGAAGCATTTTTGATGGAAGCTATGACATACAATCAAGCTCAAAATATACTGCCATCTTACTAACTGGGAAAAAGCAGCTTCTTTCTCCATTATGTGCTATCAAAGAACAATATTGTCAAATCAGTACCTAAACCACTTTTTCTGGAGACAGACTGACTGTTTGGAAAGCTTCTGTCCCTTGTATGCATAATTGAAGGCAAACTGAAGGTTCTCAATAACAGGCAAGCTTACAAACTAGGCCAAGTAACAGTCAATAGGAGTCTTCTTTAAAGCCTTATTAGTTCCCAGCAATAATAGAACATCGTCTTTACAAATTTATTTAATTAGCTGAGCAATTTGAAAAAAAAAAGAGTATTACAGTCAAAGGTCTCACTGTAGTTGTCTAACTCCAGCTGTTTTGAAGTCTTGATTCAGATTCTCACTGAAATTTCAAGTTTAACTATTCAATTCCTCTCCTTCCCACACAGCATTCGCAGAGAGTTATAAAGGTTCTGGTTTAAACATTACTAACACGTCTCATTGGTTAAGTATGTGCTAAAACAGTACAGCTTCTTCCAGACTCAAGCAAACATCTGAACAAGAGCAGAAGGAAATTCCACATGTTCTGTTTATTGCAATACACAAGCATTTCTTTTAACTCAGCTAATTTTTAAATACTTTCAGGAACATCTGCAAGTACTGCAAATCAAGCCAGCAGAAACAGGAAGTATTCAGAACACACATCAGCAGGTTTTGAGCACAGTAGGCATTTCAAAGACTACTTGCTTTCCCTGGAAAATTTATTAGTCATTTTTCTACAAAAGAAATTATTAACAGCCGATCAGCAAATAGTACTATTATTAAGAAAGAATTATTACTTTCACATTTCTATGCATCACCTCTACCATTTCAACAGGGAAGTTCTGGTTTTCATTGCTTATAGATCTCTTTCAGACAGCTTTCCAAAGAGGAAAAAATGAGGGAGAAATGCATTATGAGACCCTTTGGTTCCCAGGCAGCACCAGGCAGCACCAGGCAGTCTCTAATTCAGATAATGAATTAAAAAACAGCACCTGCTTCTGAATCTAACTCAGTATGCTTAAACAAACAGCCTGCTGCACAACTACAGAGCCTGCTACCAGCCAGAGGGGACAAGAAGGTGGTTTAGTCCTCTGAGATGGTCACCAGGGGTAGAGGGTAAGGCAGCCTGACAAGTCTAGTCTCACTAGTATCCAGACAGATGGTTGCCATTGCAAAGACAATTTTAGCTTCTATAATTGCAATAATGGCTTATGCAAAACAGCACAGACAAACTTAAGTGTTTCTTTGCATTCAGTGTGCTTCCTTTCTAGGTTGACTCCTACCTATGTTCACACAATTCAGTGCTATACTGTATCAGAAGGTCTACTCTTAGCTTGGAGGCTAAGAAAAATGAAGTTGCTTTTTATGAATACATCTACACTTTTATCAAAGATTTGTCTTTCCATAAGAGTGATAGTTGAAATCCTCTAAATAAAAGGCTGAATATTTTTGGCAGGCAACCCATATAAATCCATAAGCTAGTATTTATTTACCATACTACTACTATCAGAACAGAGTATTACTAGAGCAGCCCTACAACTCAGGTGATATAGGGTTACTGTGTAGTTTGGGACAACAGAGAAGACTTGATCAAATTTGCGAAAACAAGTTGAAGAAAAAAAAAAAAGGAGAGATTATCAACTGACACTGGGGCCCTCCTGCACAAACCAAAACTAAGATACACTAGTATGTCTGAAATGCAGCAGCCGCTCTTGTAACACAAACCCTATTATGCAATCGGAATAAAACTAAAATCTAATGCCAGATCTGGCAAAAAGAACAAGCTTGAATGAAGCAGAGAATAAAGTTGTTTTTACTGTAGAAACAGCTTATAGATTTGTGGACAGTCTCATTAGTACACAAATTCTGCTCTGAGAGATTAAAACAATGCAACAAATCAATAAACCAGTTATTTTTTTTTCATTCATTTACAAAGCAATTACTATTCTTGATAGCCAGACTTCTGTTTTGGCTCAAGCATGGGAGCAAAATCAGCTTGCAGTCTGAACACACTACACGACAGGAATAGTATTTCTCCACTTCAAACTTAACTCCTACAACTTCTGCTTTATTACACTGGTGTAGTTTCTCTTTACTACATGCATCTTATCTCACTTAACGCAGAAGCATTTAAAGCAACCATCAAGGACACACTGACCTCAGCAATGCAACTTCCTCATGCTGCAACAAGAGACACAGTCACCTTAAGTACAGATATTCTAGATTCCTTCTGAGCTTGGAGCACAGAAACCAGATCAGAACTCAACACCATGGCATACACTGCATCAGTTCAAAAAAGTATGGCTTTTCCAGAGATGCACAGCTTCATCCCAGTCTGTTAAATACCAGAGTCTTTTAAATAGCAGGTTACCCAAACATAAGGCAGGTTACAGGCTTGCCAGCTACTTGGATGATAGAACAAAAGTAAAAATGCTCAGTCTCTATCTGTAACAGTATAAGAACATATCTTTCAGGTTACATGGGGTGGGCATCTAGATACTGCAATAGAGTATGCTGAAGAGTTCAAAGATCCAGAGGAAGGAAAGGATACTTCTGATATACTAGTCTCTTACGCTAGTCTCAAGTAACAACATATCTGTGTCAAGAGGCACTACTGCCAGCCTTGCTTCTTACAGTCAGGCCATTTCCCAGCTACAGAAATGCAGCCAGTTGAACAGCTGCATCTTCAGCCAGGTTAATTAACCCAGGACCCCAGTATTCCCCATAATTACTCAGCAAAGGTCTCCATCTTAAGTTCACGGTCACACATTTGTCTTAATCCAAACAATTTAAAAACATTTTTAGAAGTCAGAGCTACATAAAAAGAAACTGGGTTAAACTGAATAATCTTCACTTACACCAAAAATAAAATGCACAATGAAGGTTTGTTTCTTTTCATACAGCCCTTCTGCAAGGAAGAACCCATGCAGCACAAAGCCTTTGTAGAACGTCTGCAGCAGAAAGATACACAGCTATCATCTCCTCACACTCTCAAGGCCTGAAGCAGTTATACAAGTTTTCCAAACTCAGTTTCTTCTAAACTATGATATTAAGTCCAGTTTTTGTTCAGGCTACATCAAGTTGTTGTCTCCAGTTAAGTAAGGCTTTTCATGTAAAATCCATACAAATTCAGAAATAAAGTAGCCACAAAGAAGATGAGCTTCTGGGAAGGCTTCATCAACTTTCACTCAACCTACTGAATGAGCACACACTGGTATTTATCTGAAACTATTTTAACTGTTCTTAAAGGATGCTACAACAGTTATACGGGCTAAAGTCATTGTACTACTTTGCTGAAAGCACCTCTGTTCTCTGATCATTGCCTGATTCATGGTTCTAGAGAGCCAAAGATTCTTGTATCATTTCTCCCCTGCATCACAACCAGACAAGAATCTACTGTGCACATATGTTTAACTTTTTTTTGTACTTAAGTCATGAAATACCTTGCGAAACTGAGAAACAGAACTGTTTTTTTAATGGACTGTGCTATCAGCAGCTCTTTAAACTATGATTATTCAGTGATACAACACAGCTATCAACCTACCTATGTGAACCAGAGAATGCCATTCTGACAGAATTCAGTTCAGTTAGCACTTCATTAGTGCCTAGTCTTCTTAAAGTTAGTAATACAGTGGCTTACACTACTTTATAAAAACATTCACAGAAGAGAACAACAGAGATGAGCTATAGCAAGTGCAGTGAGCAGGCCTGACAGAACCTCCTTCACACTTCAGGCACACTGCAACATACAGTAGGCACTGAGGTTCTACAAGAGCTTCAATAACTTTTTTTTAATACCTTTTGAAGTTTTCATATCTCCAGTGCAAACTGAAGACTTGGTCCAATGAAAGCTTCCAGTTTCATTCGTGAAAAATTGATTAGGTTTTACAAACAAACTAAAGCTTGCCCATCAACCAATCAAGATAAAAAACGTGTAGCCTGAACTTCAGTTGCTGAAAGAATTAGATTACTGTGTTAGTGAGACTGCAGCAAGCTTTCGAGGTAGGCCTTGACCTCTAGTTGGTCTTGATGGCAGAAGGGCATACCTGGAATAACTGTTAATGTATCTACAGGGAAAGTGACAAGCTGATTTCTAGAAAAACCTGTCCTGTCTAAACAATTCAGAATTTAGGTGCTGAAATTAATTTCAGCAACAGCTGATAACCAATAACGCTGCTAACAGCAAGTCATTTTACAAGCACACACCAGCAGAAAACAAGCAGTCTTAGTGGCTGCATCTTCCAGATTAATCAGCTTAGTGAAATTAGTTGCAAGATCAACTAACATGAAACTTCAGCTAACTTCTTAATCGTACAGAAACTTCTTAAACAGTTTTTAAACAAACTCAGTCTCTTTATCTGAAAGAAGAGTGTCCAGTAGAGATCCTACTTGGAGATTAAACTGACTTATTTAGAAGTTACAATTTTATGCTTACATTTTCTAGGCAATAAGATGATCCACTCTGATCATACAGCTGGAACTGAGAAAAATGGCTATTAGCCTTGCATGCAGGTTTCTAACAGACCCTTGAGCTAGATGCCACTTCCTCAGTGTGCATGCAAACTTAGTACATGAAAGCAGTACCTGCTGGTCAGTGTCTGGAAGACAGACATAAGTGGTCACCACGACTAGAAAATCGATGCATGTTTTAGACTTGGATTGGGTGACTGGTATAGAGCAGACTATGCAAACCCTGCTACTTCCAGGGAAACAAACCAACACACACCACAAAAAAAACAACAAAAAAAGCCACACAAAAAGCCAAACAAAAAACCACAAAAAAATCCCATCCCCACAAATAAAAAACACAACAAAAACACACACACAAAAAACCCCAACCAACCAACCAAAAAAAACCAACAAAAAATCACTCAGACTAATGTTCATGTTAGATGGAAGCTTTGCAATGAAAAGGAATTGAAAAACAATGTCAAAGCATAGGGAGGTGACTAAATGAAAGTTCCTATTTACCCTAAAAAAAATAGCCATTAAAATTTCCACAGTTACCCTACAACTGAAGTTACCAATCTGGATAAAGTATGTTGAAATTTCTAAGAGAAAAACATTAGTCATGGCTTCTAATTTAGATTTCATAACTTTTCTTGAGTGTCTTGCACTCTGGTCAATTTTTCCCTTCCCAGCTGTTGTTGACACTCAAGTTTTCGCAGGTCTTCATATGCCTCTAAGAGACATACCACTTAAAAAGTAGTAACAGATCCCTATGAAGTTAAGGAAAGTTATTTTGGGCTTTGCTAACGCATGGAGTATTCCAAATAGCCTAAGTCAGGATAGATAATTAAGGTAAACTGGTTTAATCCAAATACAGCAAATTCTAAAGCTACATATAATGATCTCCACACTGCAACACCTTATCTAGCTACACAGACGGCTGCATATCTAGTCAAACAGAATGTCTACCACAGCCACTACTGGCAGAACTCCATTCAAAAGCATCTCAACTCCCTCTCAGAATCTTTAAAATTTGAAGCTACATACACAACTTGTATACAGTCACAGCACGAGTTTTACCATATGTTGTTTAGAAGTGAATTACTGCCTCTTGGAATATACAAGGATGGAATTAGTCACTGCATATCCTTTGTTTCATATGAATAATTTGTACTGCTGTCGCTTATGGGAGTGGTCAAGATGTACGGCTTCATCAGCTACACATTTTTATCTTAATTCTGCTAGAGGACAGCCTAACCCATTGCTTCCATAAAGAGGTCAAGTAAGGGGGAAGACAGGGGAAGAGAGGAGAAGCTTAAACAGATTCTGTCTTATTGGAAATAATTACATCCACCCATGTTTCTTCAAACTAGCCCATGGCCTTCTGGAAGAAAACAGGATGAACAGTCACATGGTTAAGAGGAAAAGTATTAGAAAATGTTCTTTGATACAGGAGGGAGTTTTCTTCTGTTATAGCAAAGAGTCACAGAACTGTCAAGATGTTCTGTAGTTAAGAGAACATTTTCAATAGTTAGTCTAACAGACTGCTCTAGCATTTTGCTTGCATCAGCAGTTGGCAAAAATTCAAAGTTTGTAAACACAAAAAAACATCTAGAAGAATGTCACATGAGGAAATATGTATAGTTTAGTATGATCAAGTCACTTACCTTTAAATTTTGACCGAATGTTTGCTAATTCTTTATTTATTCTCTTTATCTCCGCTTCTTTGCTTTTGCCTGAAATAAAAAGAACAGACATCAAGATACTGAGCTTTGGAGAGCCCTCTGCCACCCTAAGCTTCTCTCCACCCAACTATGCTGTGTGAACATGCAAGTATCAGGAGAAATTATTACTCTCCCTTTTAGGACTAAACGAAGGCAAGCATCACAGAGGCAACTTAAGCATCAATTCATAGAGGAATTTGAGAAGCTAAAAGGACATAGCTGTTTAAAGAAGCTTTGCAGACTTTAGATAGTATCAGTCCATACAATTAATCTGAGATGCCTTTATTACTGACTTTCACAAATGCTTCAGTTTTTCTAATCCTACAACTGGCAAAAAACAACTTGATTTTACCTCAAATTTGATTACTAGGTAGACAGTGCTCTGGAAAACCAAAAGAGTATAGTAAGCACAATCTTATAAACAGCCTGTGTTATTTCTCACCTTAAGGATAAGCCAATTTACTGTTTCTGTATTGAATGGTCATTCAGTTCAACAGCTTTAGAAATACTCTTAACAGACATTGAAGAGGAAAAGCAGTAAACTTAAGAGTAGCCCAAAGACTCAAAGACCTCAGACAGATTGGATACATACATAAATTCAGACTTTCAATATGCCCCATGGAAGTCACTTGAAAAAAACAGAAATATTTAAAATTCATATTTTATTAGGCAACTTTACCGCCTTAGGCTTCTCAGCCCTGTTTATATTCCATATAATTTTTGTATTCCAATAATAGGCATTAGGGTTTCTGGTGCCAATTCAAGTTAGATATTCAGACAAATAAGCTGCAGTTTAAATTCTGATAATGAAAGCTTATTGAAGTAATACTTGCATTGTCCAAACCAAAGCAGCTCTTTAGCATTTTAGTTTTTGGTGACTGAGATTTCTACAGAGGTCTGGGTCCATTATCTCCTACATGAGTAAGCATCGTAGGGTAAAATATCTAACTCAGCCATTATTTCAGTTGCTTGAAGACCGACGGAAGCAAATCAAGGCCACTTCAGCAACGCAGAACTGGTCACCTAGTTGTGCTAGAAATTCAGATCTGTACCTACTCAAATTTTCAAGCAGTTTCCAAAACATCAACTGGCAGCAGAAAAAAACCACAACTTCCTCTACCTTTCATCACATATATTTGGCCGCAAGTTTATGAATAAAAATTTCCTGGCCCTGCCTGAAAATGGCACAATCTTAGGAGTGGTGGGGATCACATGACCTGCTTTCATGCCCCACCCTTCCCCACACCACTCCAACCACAACTACAGCCATGTCAGTGCAAGGAACGTATGTGACAAGGCTGGAAGAGCAGATCACGACCAGCCTTTCAAGTCACCTCCAATCTTTCTCCTTTCTTCTACATAAGCAAAGCAACAACTCACAACATTTAAATATCCTACTACATGTGCATGTCCAAACCTCCTATGTCATCCAATGACTGTTAATCGCTCCTTTACCTTTCTAAAGATGATTAACTAACTCAAGTACACCAGTGCCTCAGGATAGGTTAATATGAAAGCATTTAAAAATCAAGGGAATCTCTCAGCAAGTACAAATTAATCTAGATTGTAATTTCTTGATTTGCACTCCAAAAAAAAGAAACTGCACTTATATGCACTTCCAAAATCAACTCTCGCATAAGAAGCAGAAAACTCATTTATATTAACAAGACTGTAACAATGGTCACAAGAGTACAGACATATGTTAAGACTAGCACACTGTACAAATGGAAACAAGTTAGGCCCAAAATAAAAGCAACTACTTCAGTTTGTCTTGTCATTTGAAGAACACACCTACAGATTTGCTCGAAATTCATTTTTCCATTCTACAACACTGTTTTATAAGGGGCACTGCTCAAAACACTAAAGTGCAAGGTGCCTTGGCAGACACTATACATGGCAAAACCCCTTCACTTCCCCCATACTCAATCCTGAAAAACTACTTACTTGTATGTACTTATCCCCTTGCTGATTAAGTAGTTAGGCATTTCTGGAGCTCAAGAATTCACACCACCTCATCTAAAACAAGTTGTAGTTGCCATCTGTATGCATTTCTGTTTTCAGGTAAAGCAGGAGATATATCCACAGTTTTAATTTGACCTCGAAACTCCAATTTAACTTCTAGAATGACAAGGCTAGAGATCAAAGTATACTTCCATCAGTTTATAAGATGCATCTGTTGGGATCACAAAATTTAATCAGCTTTCACTAATATCATGCAACATCTTACACATTTTCTTCTAATTTAACTTCCAACCTAAAGTAAGCTGATTGCAAAGCAGTAACACTATTTACTACATAAATAAGCAGCAGCTTATACAATCTAAGGTTTGAAGTGTCTTCTAGTATAGATTTTAGATTTGTCTTCATTGAATTAGATTATTTGTCCTGTGCATATGACAGAGAAACTCAAGTGTTTGCATCTAAGTTATTTGCCAGCATCACAAATTCACTACTAGACTGAAGCAAGTCTTTTTCTCGTGCCCATATTCTATGAAGAAAGGGTCACAATAACATATATCAAAAGGTACAAGCGTTTACATAAATAAACAGCACTCCAGTTTTGCTAAGCTATCACATTAGCACTCTTTTTAAAGACCTAAAAAAACTTCCCTTATTTTCAGTAATTCATCTGCTCTAGATGAAAACACCGATTTTTAAAATAATTAATTTTTTCCCTTTTACCAAGTGAAAAATGCATCTCGTTAAAACATTAGACCACTGAGTTGGCAGATTTTGTACTTCATTTAGATTAACGGGGCAGAGAACATTGACTTCAGCCTGAGATATAGCTAACCTGAATAGGATATTTAGTTACTAAAGTTTAGAAGCTAGGTCCTTCTATACCTTTAGGTTCTGTTTGTAAGGAAAGTGTATTGCAATGTTTACTTTGAATTATTAGCAATTGTTTCTTTAACCTCAACAAGCATGGCAACAATCACTGATGTTAAAAATGGGGAAAGGTAACAAGAATAAGAAGTCCATCTCAGTCAGTTTTTCTTAACTCAAGATGAAATCAATGCTGTATTTTTTTTTTCTTTTAATTCACCAAATCCTCTCAACAAACCTTTCAAGCAGCATTATGTATCCTTTACGCTCGCAGATTATCAGTTACTGCTAGAAACTGGGTTCTTTGTGACCTAAGCAAGCAACTGAGCATTAAGGGAAGTCTGACAGAAATACTTCAGGAATTTGCAAATTCAGCACTTTGCAAATTCAGCACTTTTGGTAGCAATGGATGGTAGCCTCAGCAACACCAAAACAAAACAAAAACTACCCCAATAAACAAACAAAACCAAACAAACACCCCCTGTGCAAACAGCATAGCAGTGAGTTGACAGGAACACCCATATTAAACAGCAAATTCACATCTGACACATTATTCTCACCTAAAGTTAGAAACTTGCATAGTATATGAACAAAAGCCTGTTTTGAATAATTCCTCAGGCTGTTCTATTTTCAATGCGGTATATAATATTACCAGACCTTGACCAAACATAAATAGCATAGCAACTAGCTAGTGGTGAAAAAAGTTAAACTCCATACATTGGAAATCAGGTTGAATGATAGTCTTACATTGTCTCCTTACTACTGATTACAGATTACCTGCCTGAAATTGCAGTTTTAGAGAGCAGCCCTAGCACACTGGGTGTTAACTGAGGATAGTCACACAACAAAGCTTACAATAACTCATGAGTTAAAACCTAGCTAAAGTATCTAAAAACCAAATTTCCTAAATGCCAGCAGTTATATCACACAGTAACCTTATTCAAACTTCATTTTTTGTTTACATTAGAGGATGACAAAGAAAAGCAAAACTTCACACTGGCAGGTAGCTTCAGTTTGTTCCATATACAGGGGAAAAAGAAAAGTATCAAAAACAATGGACCAATTTTAGCTAGATCTTCTGTCACACAATGCAGGTGCAGGAGAGGTGGGAAGATTGGGCAGGGGCTGTTAAACAAGAGGTGTTTGATTAACCAGGAAGTTTTCATCACATTGCTCAGCAACGGTAACACTCACTGAGGTATTTCTGCAAGCACATTTAATTTTTATCAGCACTAGAAACACTGAGGTAACCTTAAGGATGGTTAAAAAGGAAGATAACTACGTAACTAGAGCTAAGCCTGGCTACTGCTGTAAAACAAAACAAAAAAGTGTTTCTTTAAATACATTAGCAACAAAAGGAGGACCAAGGAGAATCTCCATCCTTTATTGAATGCAGAGGGAAACACTGATGCCTTATTTGCTTCAGTCAATACTAAGACCAGTTCTGCTCCAGGTACACAGCCCCTGAGCTGGAAGACAGGGGCAGGGAGGAAAATTAAGCCCCAGTAATCCAAGGGGAAATGGTTAGCAACCTGCTACACCACTTAGATACACACAAATCTATGGGTCAGATGGGATCCATCCAAGCGTACTGAGGGATCTGGCAGAGGTGATCACAAAGCCACTTCTGCATCATTTATTAGCAGTCCTGGCTAACCAGGGAGGTTCCAGTTGACTGGAGATTAGCAAATGTGATGCCCATCTACAAGAAGGGCTGGAAGGAGGATTTGGAGAATTACAGGCCTGTCAGTCTGACTTTGGTGCCAGGGAAGGTCATGGAGCAGATCATCTTCAGTGTCATTGCTCGACATGTACAGGACAACCAGGCAAACGGGTCCCATCAGCAAGGGTTTATGAAAAGGCAGGTCCTGTTTGACTAACCCGATCTTCTTTGAGAAGGTGACCAGCTTAGTGCATGAGGGAAAGGCTGTGGGTGTTGTGTAAAGCCTTTGACACCATTTCCCACAGCAATCTCCCAGAGAAACTGGCAGCTCATGGCTTGGACAGGCATACTCTTCACTGGGTAAAGAACTGGCTGGACAGCCAGGCCCAAGCGTTGTGGTGAATGCAGTTAAACCCAGTTGGCAGCTGGTCACAAGTGATGGTTCTCTAGGGTTCAGTATTGGGGCCAGTTCCCTTTAATATCTTTGTCAATTACCTGGACAAGGGGATCAAGTGCACCCTCAAAAGTTTGCAGAAAACAACAAATTGGGCAGGAGTGTGACCTGTTGGTCACAACAACCCCAGGCAGCGCTACAGGCTTGGGGAAGAGAGTCTGGAAAGCTGACTGGCAGAAAAATATCTGGGGCTGTTGATTGATGGCCAGCTGAATATGAGCCAGCAGTGTGCCCAGGTGGTCAAAAAGGCCACCAGCATCCTGGCTTGTATCAGAAATAGTGTGGCCAGTAGGACTATGGAAGTGATCATCCCCTTGTACTTGGGACTAGTGAGGCCTCATCTTGAATCCTGCTTTCAGTTTTGGGCTTCTCATCATAAGAAGGGCATTGAAATACTAGAGAGAGTTCAGACAAGGGCAATTAACCTGGTGAGGGGCCTGGAACACAAGTCTGTCGAGGAACAATTGAGGGAACTGAGGCTGTTTAGCCTTGAGAAAAGGCAGCTGAAGTGAGACCTTATTGCTGCCTATATCTGAAAGCAAGTTGTAGCATGGTCTTGAGGGCCTCTTCCAAACAATATGATTCTGTTTCTATAATACCACTACTGATGACACTTGGAGTGCTGTGCAGCAGAACCAGAGGCTTACATTTCAAAGCTTGCAAAGGCAATTAGTCTGCCTCACTTCCAGGCTGTCACACAGCTCCTGGTTTCAAGAAATTATCAGAGCTGTATTTGAAGAAAATGTGCTGTAGCCAAGCTATTCACCTTGTAGTGGCTTAATAAAGGTCATGTCATTTATACAAACTGAAAGGTAGGACAATCTTGTGCTCTGGCTTAAATACTATGTTCCACATTAGTTCAGGCCTCATCCTTCTCACTTTCACTTATTCAAGCCTTTACCGGTTTAGTAATATTATGATTAAATAGCCATAAGACGATATTAAAAGAGGTGATTGCAAGCCAGTAAAATTTGGGCTAGCTCTTCTGCAGAAAAACACATATACTAGTTATATTAATAGCCTTACAACTCTAGTATACAACTGCAGTTAGTCATCTCCAAGATGAGTACCTGAGCAAACAGATACTCAGCCACAATTGTGTCTGAGGTGCTTATGGGCAATTACTTCATATTTAGCAGTTTGCCAGCACTCAGACTCCACTGGGCTGCCTACTGCCTACATTAGGCAAGGTAAATTTAGTCTGTAGTGCATCATTATCTTTAATTACCATCTTGTTAACAAAGATAGACTAACAAACATCAAAAGTCACCCAGCTTTTCAGAGAACCAATTACTATTCTTAAATCCCCTAGTAATCCAGACTACAGTCCGAGCTTCAGTACTGCATGAATAACACCTCCATATCTCAGTTTGGAGTTTTGCATTACAATCTACAGAAGCATGAGAAAACAGAACTTACAGGAAAGTGATTTGTTGAGTCTATTCATTTGAAGAGAACATTTGACACATTTAATACTAGCTTGGCAGCAGGGTTGCAAGACTAAACAAGCACTTCAAGTTTGGAGTTAGTGACCTGTTCCATCAAGATTAACTTGTAGCTATATTATAGGCTGTCTAAGCCAAGTTAGAGACACCAAGCACACCCCATGCTGAATACCTAGAACTGCTCTGAGTTCTTAGCTTTCATACAAACCATTAGAGTCCAGTATCTTTCTGACCAAGTCTACACATTTATTTCCCAAAGGAACAGAGAAGCACTTGTTCTATACAAGCCTCTACACAAATACTGAGCAGAGGAGATTTCTGGAGGCAAGTTCTCAAAAGACAGGTGTGTTGGCAACATTTAAGAAAAAAGAAAAAACAAACAAACAAACAAACAAAAAAACCACAAAAAACCACACACACACAAACCAAAACACCACCACAACACACAAAACAAAAACAGCCTCACAGAATTTGTAATGTTCCCAGTACTCATCTGACTCCAATCTGCTTATGGCCAGCAGCAGTGTAATTAAGCCCACCCAATAATTCATTTATTTTGAATTAATGCACAGGTCAGAACTGTTTCACAGTGTTACCTCTTAGCCTTACTTGTCCTGTGGCCATGTGACATAGATGCGCCATTATTAGCATGACGAACTATAAAGCATGTTGGATAGGAGGTTCTATTAACACAAGAAAAGTTGGCCAGCATTCAGTCATGCTTCTTGAAGGCAAGTAGTAGTGTTGATTACTATTTTCAGTATTACCACTTGTCTAACAGAATATGTCTCTGTTCACATTCAATTATCAAACAGACCTTGAAGAGAGGACAACTCCAGTTTTCTGTTTAGGAGAGTAGTAATATAAATACTGCCAAGGCTAAGAGAAGCAGCTTCTCCTCTAACTCCATAGTGGCTAGGAATGTCTACTTGGGAAGAACACAGTTCTTACACAGAAGATAAATTCTCAATTTTAAAGATGTTGTTAGACATCTTTGAGAGCTGTGAGTCATTGTTTTCCAAACAAAAAATTTTTTCTCTTTTGTTATGTTTTCATTAGCTTCTACACTAGAAACATCGAAGCTGATTGGTAACTTAGGTGGGAGAGACACCACAGTAAGAGTGCCACTAGCTTCCCTTCAGCAAAAAATGTTTATACACCTTCATAATTAGTTTGATTCAATGATACAGTTCTGAAAAGACAGTAATTCCAGACTGCTCCTTAGCACTGCTCTCCTCCTAGCACACACATTCCTGCTACTACCTTGCACTGCTGCAGGTCAGTTAGGGAGCCCAACTGCCAAAAGCACAATTGGTTTACTTAATATCTAAAGGGTAAGTTGTATTGGCTTTAGTAGAAGTGATAACACCAGCAGAAGCCAGCAGAATACATGACCAGGTAGAGAGGTAGTTCACCACGTTCATCAAACACCCTTCAGTTGGCATAAAGCAGTAAAACTACCCATTTGCCTTTCCTATTGCTAAAGCAACTTACAAGCACAATTCTAATATTACATTGCATTCTTCAACCTTGATGTGTCAGAGGACACAAAAAGAAACTGTTTGAAAGAAGGTATCCAAATAAAAAAAAAACACTAGCATCTCTACAGTAAAAATGATGCAAATACCTATAGGAAAACATTCTTTTAAAAGTAATCAGTGCACCCATCCTTGCCTTTGTGAAAGAGCTTTTACAATACTTACATCTCATCTCAATAAATTAAACCACTACTTTTACCTGTCAGCAAAACAGATACTCACATTACAACTCGAGTATAGATTAGCCATTTGCTATGCAGATCCTCAGCTTCATGAAGTAAAACACCAAATCCATGCTCCACCTCTCCCTGGTCTCTCAGACAGCTGGTTATTTAGCACAGCACCGTAACAGACCAAGACAGGGGCACGTTACACAGCAATACATTAGATTGGTCTGTTTGTTGTATGCCTGCCCTCACAGGTTGTCTGCATGAATTCCATATACTCACTAAACTATCTACAGTACTACTACAATAGAGGTGCAGTTTTCAGGTCTGAGTATATCTGAATGACAATCCTTGTGCTATTGTTTCCAAACTCACTGTGCAACTAATCCCAAGAAAACGCTATAAAAAACCTGTACCTTCACAAGATGACAGTATGGCTTCAGTTTTGTTCAGAAATAGGCCAATTCAAGACCGTAGAACAAGAAGATTTTGCTTAATGATGTATTTACATCCTGTTATGAACAAAAACAGGAGTGCATGCTGTCCTTTCACAAGATATATTTGGGGCCAGTTCTGTTTAATCTCTTTATCAATGACCTGGACAAGGGGATTGAGTGTACCCTCAGTAAGTTTGCAGACAACACTAAACTGGGTGGGAGTGTTGATCTGCTGGAGGGTAGGAAAGCCATACAGAGGCACAGGGACCAGTTAGATTGATGGGTTGAGGCCAATGTATGAGGTTTAGCAAGGCCTGGGTCCTGCACTTGAGCCACAACAACCCCAGGCAGCACTACAGCCTCAGGAAAGAGTGGCTGTAGAGCTGCCTGGCAGAAAAGGATCTGGGGGTGTTGACTGACAGCTGGCTGAATATGAGCCAGCAGTGTGCCCAGGTGGCCAAGAAAGTCAAGAGCATCCTTGCTTGTATCAGGAATAGTGTGGCCAGCAGGACTAGAGAAGTGATTATGACACTGTACTCAGTGCTGGTAAGGCCCAAACTTGAATACTGTGTTCAGTTTTGGGCTCCTAATCATAAGAAGGACATTGAAATACTAGAGAGAGTGCAGAGGAGGGCAATGAAGCTGGGGAGGGGCCTTGAACACAAGTCTAATGAGGAACAGTTGAGGGAGCTGGGGCTGTTTAGCCTCAAGAAAAGGAGTCTGAGGGGAGACCTTATTGTTCTCTACAAGTACCTGAGAAGAGGTTGTAGCATGGAGCATGTTGGTCTCCTCTCCCAAGTAGCAAGTGATAGGACAAGAGGAAATGGCCTCAAGTTGTGCCAGGGGAGATTTAGATTGGATATCAGGAAAAATTTCTCCATGGAAAGGGTTGTCAGGTATTGGAACAGGTTGCTCAGGGAAGTGGTGGAGTCACCATCCCTGGAGGTGTTTAAAAAGCATTTCGACGAGGTTTTTAGGGACACGGTTTAGTGCTAGAGTTAGGTTATGGTTGGACTCGATCCTCAGGGTCTCTTCCAACCAAAATTATTCTGAGGAAAAAGTACCTGTCATGTTGAAGATCATGAATGGCACAAAGGCAGTCGAGATTTTTGTGCCCTGGGACATTCTCTTGTGATTAGATATCCATTACTACAGAGACTGGTGACCTAATGATCCCATTTAAGAAACCTGTAGTGTACATTTTCCAATATTCTGCACAGTAAGTGAAGTACTCTCCACAGAACTGACTTCGTTCTTCAGTATGCTGCTAGAGATTTGTCCCTATAACGCTTCTCATGAAACAGCAGGGAGTCACAGGCTTTAACGTAATCCAGTAATCCATTAACTCCTTGTCCTCATAAGGGAAGGGAAATAAACACAAAAGAACACACAGCTGCTCCCAAATCCTATCACAGTTCAGATTCTCTAATTACATCAATTTAATAGATGTTTAATAATTTTAGGTGTCTACTATGGATGGTTTTTTTTTTTCCTAACTAGGCACAAGTTAAGAAGAACACTACAGCTCAAACTGTGAAAGAGTTTGAGGAGTAACTAGGTAATAGCGTCTAGTTTAAGACCAGATCTTTCCCCAAATGTACTGAAAGCTTACAGGAAGCTCATATCTGAGTGACTTTATGACATATAGAACATCTATTTAGCAGTTTAAGTTGACAAAAGAGAAGCTTTAAGCTAATAAGATACACAAAACCAGAAGTGCAAGGTTAGACTACATAAAACAGCTCTTCCTCCTTCTTGACTGCACAGCGTTTATTTAAGTAGTCATTTCCTTGAACAGTATTTTCACACTGTCCAGTTACACTCCCTTCAACAGGGTAAGGTAGTATTTGCACTAGTTTAGCACAAGTCACTATGGACTCTTTCCTACTTAGTTCATGTTCAAATAATAGAAGAACAGTTTGAGGTTTACCTAAAGTCTCCTAGTTTAACTATCATTTCTAAACTACTGTTTCAGGGCCTTAGAAAGAACATCCTATATGAGCTTATTAATTGATGCAGATATGTAATAGTCTCTACAATAGTCCTTAACTTTTTAACCATTCCTGATGGGCAGCCTTTATCCTAAGGATTTCAGATTCACTAGATGTTATATTTTCCAATGTCTCTAATGGAGAGGTTGGATATCCCCTGAAAGATTTTAGTTCTTTACTATCTCTTACCTGTTATCACTTTTGCCTATTCTCCTCTTGTCTCAGCCAAACATGCACAAATTCAAACAGTGCTAAAAACAAACCAACCAACCCAACACACACACCCCCAATGCAATGCCCCCAAAAAACCCAGTCCCTCAGAGTTCCATGAAACGACCAGAAGAAAGTTAAGACAAAGAAGCCATGGGTAGAATACACCCTCCTCAGATTAATTTCATGCTAATTGTGTCTTCCTTAAATCACTCTCCCACAAATAGTAGTAAGTGATGAAAGACTTAGTGCTTGTTATAGCTCTAAGCAGGATGCTCTTCCTAGAATTTTTCAGGCACAAAACTGTCCTCATTGCCTGAGTAGCCATAAAAAAACCCCAAGCTGTATGTGCACAACCCCATCCTATGTGAAGTTTATTTCACTGTGTGGCTGTTCTCACTGAGAACAAAACTCTATACATAGCCACATAGCCATGTGGTCACTTAATTATTGTGCGTGCCCCTCCCACATACACAGATAATGTGCTCAGTTATCTACCATCCAGTCAAAAGGGTGATCATCACATGATAAATTTCATGAACTAGCCTTTAATTCCCACTTGCTCATCTGTAACCTGATGCACCAGTTCCAATTCACAGGAACAGGGCTAGTGAAGTCAGACTTCAAGAGGCTAAACACTCTCCCCATCCAGTACAAAGAAGAATTAATACATCAGTGAGACTGCACCTGGAATACTGTGTCCAGTTTTGGGTCCCTCAGTTCAAGGACAGGGAACTGCTGAAGAGAGTCCAGAACAGAGCCATGAAGATGATTAGGCAAGTAGAGCATCTCCCTTATGAGGAAAGGCTGAGGGAGCTGCATCTCTTTAGCTTGGAGAAGAGGATACTGAGGGGTTTACAAATATATAAAGGGTGAGCATCAAGAGGATGGAGCCAGACTCTTCTCAGTGACAACCAACGGTAGGACAAGGGGTAATGGGTTCAAACTGGAACACAAGAGGTTCAACTTACCCTCACTGAGAAGTAGTTTCTTCTCAAGTTTATCAGAACACTGGAACAGGCTGCCCAGTGGGGTTGTGGAGTCTCCTACTCTGGAGACATTCAAAACCCATCTGGACACATTCCTACGTAGCCTCATCTAAGTGTTCCTGATCCGGCAGGGGGATTGGACTAGATGATCTTTTGAGGTCCCTTCCAATCCCCAACATTCTGTGATTCTGTGATTAAGTTCGGTAATAAAAAGATAGATCTTCGTTTAATATATTTGTTGGGTTTTATTTAAAGAAGAAAATACAGCCCGAGGAGAAAGGAACAGTATCTTGGAACAGAACGTATACAGAAACATTTGGAGAACAAACTAAAGGGATCCTTCCTCCCTCTGTCCAACTTTTTAGGTGACACTGAAATGGTAAGACAGTTATCTAAAGCAGTGAGGGAGATGATGAACTATCTTGTCACACAAGCCTATGGCAAAAACAGTTTTTGCCAGCATGTAGAGCTATTTCAGCAACCTAAGAGTAGATAACTTCCTGATTTTACAGCAGAGGAGGGATGTTACCAGAGGTACAGCTAATACTGTAGGAAAAATTCTTTCCGCACTATCACCTCCAAAAGAAAGGAGAGAAGCAAGCTTTCCTAGTCTTCAGGGTGAATAGCAGATAATACCATTATTGCAACAGAATAGTTTGAGTGACAAATTACTTAGAAGTACTTCACCACCAGACAAGCATAAAGCTATTCTCAAAAAAATTGAAAACAGGCTCCTCATGATATATCTGTCAGCTAAGACAGTTGTAGTATTTATAAAGCACCATCTTGCATAGGCCAAATTATTCCATCAGCTCTGCAGTACATGCACAAAAAAAAAGTTTTAACATAGTCTTTAAAAATAAATATTTCTGGCATGACTCCATATGCTTATAACACATGCAGATTTAGTTGGGTTTTAGTTCATGAGGCACTTCATCCAGGCAGTGAAAAGGATTCTTCCTGACTTGAACTCCTAAGTCTGAATGGCACTTCACCAAACAGAATTCAGAGCTTTCCAGCACCACTACCACCACAATTTCTGCTATGGCATACCAACACCTGGCTCTTTTCTCAGTGGGCCCCATTAACTAAGTGCTAATTAACTAGGTTATCTTAATCAAGTATTTAAGTACAGCTTTCAATCTATAGTTTTCTTGTCTCTTCTCCAGTGTTTAGGAAAGATAAGCTAAAAAGATATTTGTTGTTAATATTTCAAACATGTTATAAAACAACCCAACTAAGCAAGTTTCTAGGAAAGCCCATAAGTCTACTTGCAATAGGACCTCCATATGCAAAATACAGAGCCTACAAAAAGAAGCCACCTGAAACAAAACTCTAGAGAGCTATCAGGAACTGCAGGATAATATATTTTCTTATAAAATCTGATTTTGAAAATTCACTTGGTATTTGTATGGAAAAGAACATTTTGCTCTGAAAAAGTCACTCAA
This sequence comes from Patagioenas fasciata, assembly GCF_037038585.1. Taxonomy (NCBI): domain Eukaryota; kingdom Metazoa; phylum Chordata; class Aves; order Columbiformes; family Columbidae; genus Patagioenas; species Patagioenas fasciata. The sequence goes on from NC_092524.1 coordinate 18,380,139, forward strand.
TATTACAGTTCTGCGGAGACTAGAGCAAAGTCAAAGCATTAAGAAGCACTTCTACCCCTCAGAATATTTTACAATTTCTGCTACAGGTAGAATGCTTTTTTTTAATGAAAAGTTTCATAGACTTGAGAAATCAGCGTATTTTAAGCAGACTTTTTAAAGTCACATAGGAAGTAATTCTTATACTCGGTCATATGTGACACAGAAGCATTTAATACAAAGATAACTCAAGTGCCAAAAATATGCCTAACCAACACAGAAGTGGCAACCAACCTTTTAGCTATTAAAGACAGACTGGCAATGTGAGCTGTTCATTCACTCACAATCAACTAGAGATGTAAGCACAGAAAATTGCTATCAAGTAAGACTTTCTCGAAGCCTGTAACAGACTGGTAAAAACAGGCAAGAAAAGCATCACTCCCAAATCAGTAATATAATAAGAGAATTGTAAGTGAATCATGCATTATTTAGTGCTGTAGTGTTGCAGACATTCCAGGTACAAATGCCCAAGAAATAAGACTTGATGTAACAGGCAGACAGTCTAAATGTACCTAAGTATACCCCTGAAGTTAAGGTTATTTTATTACCTTGAAATCACATGCTGTGCATACACCTGAGCAGTTAGTACACAAAAACTGCATTTTCATTATTCAGCAACATCTATAATGCAGGTTCCCTATCTGTGCAAAATCTTTTAGAAAAAAAAAAACCACACACCAAAATACCCCAAGACACATACCACATTTCAACACCACTCATAATCTGGAAGGGCTGTAGGCAAACAAAAAGTATCAGGCTCTTAGGGTAGCATTACAAAGGATAAACACATCCAACAAAGCCAAAATTAAGACTGACATTCAGAACATCAGCAGGCATTTTGCAGATCAGTGCAACTGCCAGTTTTAAGGCTAGAACAGAGGCTGAGAACTGCACTGGGTGCCTAGCTTCCCTCCCACATCAGAACAGGAACATTTTCTTGAATTTACAAGTCAAAAGATTCTGTTACTTTTTGTTGTTGACAAAGACCTAGCTCCCCACTCTGAAGTAGGGAAGATGAAATGGAAGCCAACAGCAGTGCCTGCAAAGCACAGAGTCTCTAAAGAGTGCTCTCAAGTATTTTGGGGAATCTTAGTCAGCATACACCAGCCCACAGTCAGCTGGCAACACTCAGAGCTCCCTTAAAGAAAAATTATTCAAATGCCATTAGACAGCTACCTAGAAGCTGCATAGATCACCTACTAGTGGGAACTACCAGGTCTTTCACAGCTATTTGAAATATGTAGTTAGTTTTTCATTATGAAGATAAGAAAGATACAAAAGTAACTACAGCTCCCAAATAGCTGTCTAGACAGGGACAAAACATTCAAGAAATACCGGTATTTGCTTCAACAGCAGAAGTTTCTAACATTTTATTTGTTTCACAAATGAGCTACACATTTCTCACTCTTGCAGACGCTTACACCAGAGAGATGATTGTCTTGTCATGCAGTTTGGACAGAGAGGTGGTTTTTCCATCAGAGTTCCCACACTGCCTATGCACAAGTAAGCTTATGGAGAAATAAGTAGTTAATTGGTTCTATCCTACTACCTTAAGTCTTGCTACTCTACATTTCTCAACGTAGGTTAGGAAACTAAGAGCTTGAATGTTTCTCTTGTATCTCCTTCTACTGCATTCCACTGAAAACAAGAGACAAATGTGTTAACTGACGGCAAGACATAAGAGACATTGCAGAATAAAATCATACTACTTCTAGGTAAATGAATGAAAACAATCAAAAAAATAGCAGGTAGATGCAACAGCAAGTCTTAAATATTACGACATCAGGTGAAACTGTAACATATGCAGCTTGCTTAGAATACCAGGGCGCTGGAAAATCTCCAGTAAATAGTTGGGCCAACCAAAGTACAAGAGCATTCACATAATCTTGAACTGATGCACATTTTATAAGCTTTCTTCTACACGTACAAGAGCGAATACTAAAGAAACCTAAGGACCTGCAACTGTTCTGAGAAAACACTGAAACCAGTTTCTGCTGCAAGGAAGATTAACAACTTGAATTTTACACACAAGGCTCCCGTTTGCGTGGCTAGAAGTCCAAATCACCTGAATTCAGTTTCAGGAAACTCCATATTTAAATGGTCTCATTTTATCAGTATAATTTTCTCCCCAGCTTTTTGTATTAGATGTCATCAACATGAAGACTTTCCCAAGCCAGTGTGGTTATCCTAACACCAGTCTAGTTAGAGCATCATAATTTGCATTAAAAAAAAAAAAAAAAAATCTCCAAATCCACTCTTATCCATTAGAGAAGAAACCTTACTGCTTTTAAAGTAGCCTTAAGTCATCTAGAGAGACACACAGGTGGACAAAATGGAGCTGTTTCATCACACCAACCACAGTGACCTTAGCCCTTCCCCAGGCAATTCCTGCCACATCATATGCTTAGATTTGTAACTCAGATTAATATTAAACTGCTATGACATGCAAGTCTCAGTCAAACAGAAAAGCTAAGCACCGAGGTGTGCACCCGGACATACACCTCCCCCGGCCCCCAAGCTGCAGCAGATTTGTACGCCTCCTCTCCGGCCTGCGCTCACAGGCATGCTCTCTTTTCCCACAGGGGGGCACTTACTTGAGACCCTCTCCATTCCAGTTTTAATTACACAGATCCTAAGAGCTGGTTTCTCCAAGAATAGCATTTTAAAACCAATTTAAGCCAAGCCCAGGCATACCCACAGAAGGCCTTACTCTCAGGCACCCTTACAGAGGCCTGCTTTCCATCCGTGACGTTTTGAAAGCCGTTCACGGATTTGGAAGTAGACCAAGAGACGCCTCTCTCCAGCCCGCTACATGCTCATCCACACCCTGAAGACACACCGGCTTCGCTTCGGCGCCTTATAAACAACGACGATGGCAACGACGATGGCGGACACCAGCCCCTCGGCATCCCCTTCCGCCGGGGCACAACAACGAGCGCCCCTCCGCAACGACGGGGTGGGGGCGGGGAAGGAAGAGAGGGGAATAACTCCAATCAACCTACCCAAAACGAACAAACCAACCCAAAAGCACAGTGAAAAGCCTTAGGCTGCCTGCCCGCCCGCCGCCTCCCCAGGGCGCGTCGCCATTTCGTGAGTCAGGAGCGCTCCGAGCAGCCCACAGCGGGGCGGGGGGAAGAGGAGAGCATTGGGGCAGGGATTGAAGGAGAGAAGCTTCAGACCCATGGGTCAACGGCGCACGGCAACAGCCGGCCCAACCAGGCCCCAGCCCCACCGCGCCTCAGCCGCGACTCACAGTTCCGGATATCGGAGATGAAGACCGCCAGGCCCCGCATCCCATCGCCCTTTGACACCGCAGGCATCGTGGCGCGCGATCACGGCCGCCCAGCGACACGTCGAACCACCAGAACTAACACCGCCGCCGCCCGCTCTCCCCGCGGGGCTCTTCAGGCCGCTGCCACCGCCTCTGCAGCGCGCAAGCGCCGGGACGGATCCCGCGCCCCCGCTGGCGCCGGGCGTGCGGCGCTCTGGCGCCACCTGCCGTGCGGAAGCGGCGGCGCTGCGGGGCCGCCCCGCCCTCCGCCGCCGCGGCGGGCGGGGGCCCTGCGCTCCCCCCCGCGTATCCCCGCAGGAGCCCGGGGAAACCTGCGCTCCCGGAGCGGTGGCTGCATGGAGGCTGGGCCCAGAGATCGGCAGCGCAGCTGTTGGGACGCGATTCTCGGTCACCGCCATCAGGAAAAACGGGCCCAGGCCGACGTGACGGGCAGCAGGCAGGCGATCCTGCCCTGTGAAGGGTCGGCAGGGCGGCTTCAGCCGCTGCACCTGCGTGTGAATGAATCCACTGCACGCTCCCTGCTCAGGAACGGCCTAATCCCTCCCTCTCCCCGAGCCACTAATTATCCAGAAGTTGTGCCTCAGTCCTCCAGCTCAAAAAGGGCCGCGAAACAGTGCACGGGATCTACGTCAAGTACTCAGCAGAGTCACTTACAACATTTGCAGGCCTAAGAACTACTATACGCAGAGCCATCCTTTGTCACACACCCCTTGTGAGCCTGCTCTCAGTTGCATAAGTGATGAGGTTGCTCTGTGTTGCATGTGCTGATTCACACATGCAAACCCAGGGCCATGTGTTTCTCATGAAGGCTGCAAACATGCAGAGTGACACAGCCCCATGCCACATGTGCTCCTGAGACTGAAAACATTTCAAGGTTAAACTGTCTTTAAACATGCCAAAGAGGTAGGACTGCACAGAGCATTTTATCTCATCAGCTGAAAATAGATTCAAAGGGTATTGAAACTGGCCTAGTCTGCATAACCAAAAGTATGCTGAGTTTTGGTTGTAATGCAAGTGATTAGTATACTTAGTGGATAACAATGATCTGCAGAATCACAAGGTTTAGGGCTACTGGAGATGAATCAGTCATTTTGTCTGTTTTCCTGTATACTTCAAGCCATTTCATTTCACCTGGGTTTTTTTTGTTCATTTGTTTGGTTTGTTGTTTTGTTGTTGATGGTGGTGGTGGTGGTGTTTTTTTTTTTTTCCCTGGATTGAGCCAGTATCTAGCTTTTAGCTACAGCCCATCTTTCAGAAAGGTACTCAGTCTTGATCTGATACCATCAAATTCACTGTTTCTTTGAGCAGTTTGTTCCCATGGTTAATCCTCCTCATGCAGAGCTTGCATCTTATTTAAATTTATCAAGCTTCAGTGCCTTTAACTTAATGATACATTTTTCTGTCATGAAGAACTACAAAATACTTGGTACTCTCTTATGATGGCTATGTACATCAGGTCACCTCTCAAGTATCCATTCTGCATGTTTCAGGATATGTTGTTACATAAGTGCTTTTTAGTTGTTTAAGTATCTGTTAGAAGGAGGACAGTATATGATAGTCACGCACATATCCATTTCTCCCTGGATCCATTTTGTAGACTAAGTGCAACTACAAGCAGTCATGCACAACTAGTCCTATATTCAACTCAGAATCTCTGCATCTGTAGACTTACATGAAGAAACTCCTCCTTTTTCTTAGCTTTACAAATAGATTTTGGTGCCCAACAGGAATTTGCATTTACCTTTGAGGTTGAAAACATAAGATGTCCCTATGTAGGAGTCTCTATTTCAAAAAAAAAAAAAAAAAAAAATTTTTGAGCTAGCCAAAATGTTGAACTAATTTCTACTGTTAAGAGGACAGTGACACCTAAAGGCTAAGTATTATCGGTTCTGTCTGGCTGTATTCCAGTCAATACTGCAACTGCAAGTCATTGCCTCGTAAGTGTCGTCTTAAATACTGCTGGCCGAATAGCTGTGGCAGTACCAAACTAAGCACGGACTGCAAATTCTGCTTGAGAACTGGGGTAAATACTCAAGTAGTAAACCCATGTGGTGCTCTCTAGTTTTGTAACTACACTTCTAAATAGTTCATCTGAAGTGGCTCAGTATGCTGTACACATACCCTGGTTATTTTATGTCAACCTCCTTTGACTGACTTTTGAGGCTTTACTATATTTATCCTTGTTCCCTGCTTCTTTTTGCCTCAACAAAGGCTTATGCAATTATGGAGAACGTATAGGTATATGTCTGCCCTTATTGCCTTGTAATTTAGAATCTACTAGCCCATTTCAGACAGATTTGGTAGTGAAAAGATAAAAAATGTAAAGAAAGTTAGCTAGAGGAAAGGTTCTGGAACAGTCCCTAGATGTGTTCTCACTGAAGGAAACACTGTTATGTGAGCTCAGCTGTTCTTAACACAGCAGAGAATTCACACTAGGCACAGGCCTTTACAAATATAGTGAGTTAATAATTCTGGAAAATGTTTTAGTTTGAGCTTAACATCTATAAAATACCAGTCTGTGAAAAAAAACAGACTTTGTTAGTTCCATACATCCGAAGACACTGTGATTTTTCTAAAGATATCTGTAATTACTGTAAAAGCAGCATTAAAGGGGAAATAGTCTCAATAAATGCTTTATTATTACCCAAAAATGTTTTGCAGCACATCTGCCAACAAATCCACAATCTCTATCCCTTCTTTCCCATGTCATACATCAGTTGCTTTAATAGTTTTGAGAGTTTCATTGCACTTTGGTACAAAGACTTGAATAATTATACTGACCTTCATGAAACTATTACCATTAAACTGTATGGATTCAGCTGGTGAGTATCCATTTGTGGGAACTACAAAAAGTGAATTGTTCTTTCCCTTTGTTACTTCTGTCAGATTTGTCCTGCACCTGATCAGTTATTGCTATCTTCTGGTCCTCATGGTCATTCTAAACATTACTGAAAGCAAAAAGAGCTAAGAAGAAAACAAAATTGGTGGCTCCTCCACATGCACACTCAACTGTGTTTCTCTACTTGACATCTAACATTCATTATCCATTAACAGAGAGCACAGACTTATCAGCAATGCTGTCTGTCATGTCAGAGTATCAGATGTGCTGCTTTCAAAATTAAGAAACATAAAGTTATGATAAATCACAAAACCCTGAACTTCCAGAAATTTGAGATGGATCTGCCTAGTTCTTTTCTTTTTAGTGAGTTCCTCAATGATTAGTGTGGCCAGCAGTACTAGGGGATGATTATCCCTTTGTACTCAGCACTGGTGAGGCCACACCTCAAATACTGTATTCAGTTTTGGCCCCTTCATTACAGAAAAGAGGCCAAGTTGGTAAGAACTGCATGGGAGTGAAACAAGATACATTCATGATTCCAAGAACAGGTACAGATTCTTTTCTCTTTGGAGAACATTCAAAATGTAGAAATATAAATATCCCCTTTTAGTCTTGCTTAGTGGAATGTGAGCCTCTGCTAGGGACTGCCCAATACCTTGTAAGGTGTGTTAAAAATTGGGGTACATCCTTACATATGTGATTTCTTTACAGGTAGCTACAGGTCTCCTCAATGGCAGCATATACTCTGTCAACTACTTGCAGCAAACCTTTGGATCAATCCTGCTAAGGCTACGACAGAGAGAGTCAATAGGAGATGGGAATGCAACATGGAAAATGACAGATTTCATTACAGTGAGTCTGGAAACAAAACTGATTTTTCATGCCCTCATGCCTTATCTCTGTTGTTCCTGCCATTTAGAAGTATAAACTAGAAGCATTTAGAGGTTGTGAGAGATGAACAGCATGTTATGAAATAACAGAAAATCTGATATTGCATGGATGTAATTTACTTAAAGTACTGTAGTTTAGTTATGTACCTTTAAAATTTGGGGCAGTTTATACATGAAAATGTACTGTGTTTCAAGCACACCTATCAAGCAGTCCTATGAGATGAAAAAAAAAAAACAAAAAAAACCCCACTCCTTAAGTGAAAGCTGGAGGATTCAGAGGTAGTTTGTGACACTAAAAAGTGGGATGAGACATCCCTTTTTCCTGCGCTTTAGTCTCTTTGGATCCAAATGTGCTAGTGAATACCAGTTTTCTTTCTGAGGTCCTTGCTAGAATTTAAATCTGTGCGATTTAGTGCACAAAGTGTAACTGTTTTTATCACTTGCCAGAGAGACCATACATCCAGTTCACTGGCAAGACTTTTGTTCAGAGGAAAAACACTATTATTTTTCTTTTCAGTGCTGAAGAATGTTCCTAAAGGTCTTAATTGCACAAGAGGGTATGAAAGAAATGGACAGATCAGGGGAAAATAAGGTAACCTTCCAGTTCAGCTTATTGGAGATTACACCAAGCTGTAACCAACACAGAAAGTAGGTCACAGAAAGGCTTCTGTTGGGAAGCACACTGCCAGGATATGCTAGGCTTGCCACTACATCACATCTGTTTTTATCAAGTCTTTGGGTATGGTATTTTGTCCCTACAAGCAGCTCATGAAATAACAGGGTTAAATCAAAATTAGTGCTGCATTAAAAATAGTAGTAGCACAGCCACATTCTATGTAAAAACACAAACTGCAAAACAAAGGTCAAAACAAAGATAACAACAATCTCAATTTAAAACATAAACTTTTATTTTAAAGCTTGAACTTCATTCTATGGACCTGAGGTTAGTAATAGTGCTTGCTAACTCTCTGCAGCCTTCTCCATATTATCATTTTTTTTCTCCAGGCCAGCGCATGTATTTTGGCCCAAACTCCCTGCTTACCTAGACTACTTGCTACAGCTTGGAGAAAAACAAGAGGCTCTCTAAAGGAATTCACGGTTAGACCCTGACTAGCATTTGCTTTTCTCGGGTGTTGATGAGCACCAACGCAGTCCGCGCTCAAGGACCGCCCAGCCAGCGTCTCTTCAGGCGGGGTCGGCCGGGCAGACAGCAGCTCCCTCGCCTCTTGCCCCGCCCGGGAAGCCGGCACCAAGAAACAGCCACTCCCCCGGGCTTGCCAGCGCTGCCTCGCCGCCATGTTGGCGCAACCAGCTCATTAGCAACCATCCCCCGCCCCTCCCTCTCTCTCTCTCCCCCTCCTACTCCTCCCTTGGCTGTCCCTGCGCTGCCCCGTCAGCCGGCGGGGCGGAGCCCTCGCCTGTACTTCCGAAGCGGCGGCGGGCGGTAGGTGGTGGCAGTGGGCTGCTGAGTGCTGCCTGGGGAGAGAGACGGGGGCGGGCGGTGAGGCTGTGGTGCGGTGGCGGCCCTCGGCTTGCGCCGCGGTGAGGGGATGAGGCAGTTGAGGGTGGGGTCGGGGGTAGGCCTGCTTGGAGAGGGCCTGCTGGCTTGGCGGGCTGATGGCGGTCTCTGGAGTCTGCAGGGAAATCTTTGGTATCTAGAGAGTCAGACAAGTATGGCAGGCAATTCTTAACTGTCAAAGTAGAGCACCTTACAAGAGGAAAGGGCGAGATGTTTACACAGGTTAGAAAGGGGGTTGTTTTCACTTGCTGATTTAATTTGAAAACACATCAACAGTTGCTGCCTCAAGGTGGCAGCGGCGACCAACCGCAGGCCGCTCGGGCCATCAGCTCACGGACACCAATGTGGTGGACGACAAATGGCGTTGATTGGCAGGTAACACAGCAATATATATACCTTGAGTTTACAACGTCACTTCCGTCTGCTTAGATCACACACTACTACCTATCAAGGGAGGGTCTACTACCTTTCCGTACAGCGGGAGATCTTCCGGCCGCCAGACCCTAACTACCAACAAACAGTATGCTCCCTGGGCTTCCTTTACTAAGTGATGCAGACTCCTGCAGCAGTAGTTAGAATCTAGTTTCTCCTTTAGAAATAAAGTATAAACATTAACTGATTTCCAAATAGTTACTGTGCTCTGAGATTATTTAGTTTATTTGGTTGGTTCTCTTGGACAGACTAAATCTATTCCAGCTTTCCCCTGTTTTGAAATAAAGGTGCATTTAAAACAGCTGACTAAAAGTGTGTTACCTCATGTGGTAACCTCAGGTTAACACGTGTGAGCTAGAGAGAAGCCCGGGCTTCAGATCAGTTTGTCATGAGATGTTTTAAACCTTAAGTTGTCCATACTATCAGTTGAACAAGAACACAGAGTCAGTCTTCAGTTTTGCTTGTGTTTTGTAGTGATACAAAAAATAAACAAGGAGTGCCAGGCTCATAGAGTTCTACTCAGTTTACTTAGTTTGAGGAGAATTAAAAGATTATGAATGAAGATTTGCAGAAGAAAAACTTGATGGGGATCTGATTATGTAAAGCTTGGAAAAATTCATATTTATAGTTTCCATAAAGAGCATTTAAAGTTTGACTAATTCATCTTCATGTAGTAGAGTGATCCTGTCTACTTGTTTTTCACTAAACTGATGTTGTTATATGATAAATTATTAAAACAAGGTTCCAACCAGAAGTCGATATTGGACTGTCACAGGCAAAAACCATTTTACCACAGGCTGACTGCTTCCTATAGATCCAGGAGTCGATGATGACTTAACAATAATTGGCAGATGGATATGATCATGTCAAGGAAATGAGCACATTTTGATGTCTAATTAGAGTTCAGTGATGTTTTTTTTAAAGTTCTGTGTTTCAACTGTTAAATGTTAACTTCTCTTCAGGGAAATGGATGCTGTTGCTAATTGTTTCTGAAAGTGAAATCAAACACCTCCAAATCAATATATACCAGCTTCTGGAAGAATCGATATCCTGTCCGAAGAGTTAAGATTTGTATTGACTGTTTGGACTCTCAATTGTTCCTCTTGCAAGAGTTTATAGATCCTGCCAAGCTAGGTGGAACAGAATAGGTGCTATCAAGAGCAACCTGCTTTGTCTAATTTTTTAGGATGTGGAAAACAAGGGGGTTACCAGTAACCTTGAAGTCAAAGTAGAAACCTAACACAATAATAGTGAATTTCAAATGTTGGAGCAATTTAGCTTTTATCCCACCCTCTAGATCCAAGAAGCATTAGAAGGCTTTCTGCTTTTATTTTGCAGTCTTTATAAGAACTGACTAAAGCCTTCAAATAATTTTGTTCATGAGGGTTTTTATGCTTTTTGTTATTTGGTGCTAGTTGTTTTTTTCCGAGCACTTCTGCTTCCGTAATCTTTCTGCTTTGTTCCCTAATCACATACTTCTCTCTGTTTTCCTGCAGTAAATATCTGCTATTTCAAACCTCACAGCCAGCCACATCCAAATATGCTTAAGTTTATTAGGTTCTTGACCTAGTCTCTGCATTACCACTGATGGCGTCAAGTAACTGCTGTTTCATTGAGTAAACTTCCATTTAACATTTCACAGTCTTTCTGCCACAGTATTACTCCCACAGTACTTTAGAGTTCTCAGTCTGCTTTTGTGGCATCCTTTGCCTGATGATTTGTACAGAAGCAAAACACTAAAACTTTGAGCAGCACTTGTTACCAGTGACAGCTGAACAGCAAGCCTTGTAAATATGACTTGAGGAAATGAACTTGTAAATCTTTAAAGCCGGTGATAGAAATGTTAATTCTTCAGAGTAATACAGGAAACATGAATATTTTTTAAGTTTGATAGAACTTCAGAAAACTCTGGGAAAGGTAACCTTTTTTTTTTTCCTTCTCCATTAGGATCTCGTAATTATGAGAAGCAGCCTGAATGCAGATCTAGAGCCACTAGTTTATTATAGATGAAAGCTAGTCCAAGTTTGATAATTAGGAGTTCCAGAATTAGTAAAAGGTTGTTTTTCTTCATTCTGGTATTTTATCTCCTTTAACCATGGTTCCCCTAATGCTAAATATTTTTTCACTGTTTTCTTCTTATCCGCTTCTGGGAATTAGGCTGGAAAACCAATGCAACTCATGAATGGGTAGAGGTTGAAAAACAAGCTCTGGCTGTATTTGAAATTTTTTTGGTAAAATCTTTCCTCTGACAGAACTAAGGTGTGATAGATAAGTAGCACTGAACAGTACTGTTCTCTGTTAATTCTCAATTCTTTTCTCTGGAGCGGGGACAAACTGTCAAAATAATTCTTCTAGACCAAAAGGACTCCTATTTTTTTTTTTTAACTCTGTGTTTATCAGTAACTTGGCAAGGAATCGAAGGCAAAGCTCTTGCCTGTTAAAGGCACATAGCTATAAGCATATAGCTCTAGTTCTTTCTGTCTCTTAATTAATTTGTGGCTTACTGAATGAGTTAGGCAGGAGCAGAAACAAATGGTATCTCTTATTTGCTATAGGAAAGATAAGGTGGTACTGTAATTGTTCTGGGCACTTCAGCTGTTAGCTGTTTTACTTCTTTAGAGCTTCTTTAGGACACTTTAGAAAGTATCCAACCCACATTCTTTGTGATACACCTACTAAAACAAGGGACAAAAAAACATGTTTGAGCCTAGGAATCTCTTAAAATACTCTGCGATTTTGCTGCCAGAGCAAAACCACTATGAATACAGTATTGCCTTAATAAGTCTGATTTTAGAGGGCAGAACATAAGACAATAGCTCAACTTTTCTTAGACAAGAGAACTGAACTAAACTTCTGTTCTTCTGTTCGCAGAGATTTGAACCTGTATGTTTTCAGGGCAGGAGAATTTGACATGGGGAAATCCACCATGAGGCTTCTCTGTACTTCACTTTCTCTTACCATGGTTTGCTGGCTAGCTGAAGGTACCTTGTCAAAAACAGATGCAAAGAAAGGTGCTACAAAAAAAACGGAAGAAAAGGTATGAGAAATAACTGAAATGCTCATCTTATCTAACATGTGCAGTGAGCTAATTGAACTTTGGTGAAGGGTCTCTCTGTCAAAACAATGTTAAAAGCAACCATGCATTTCTGTTGAAGCTTATGCTCATAAATAAGGCTACTTGAAACTGTCCTTTCCTTCAGCTTTTATGAGTGTCACAAACGGTTCACTCCATGACAAATATGATGTAGACTTCTGGAACTTTATCCACTGTGCAGGCCTTCAGAAAGAGGAAGCTTTTGTCCCCTCTCCAATAGCTAGAGGAAACACACTTCCATCCCTTTGGAAAGAGGGGGCAAGGAGCAGTAGTTTGAGTCAAGAGTGCTAGATCATTTCCTGGTGGAAGGAAGGGGCTGTTCTTAGCCTTGCCGATGGGAAACCTGTATCCTGATAAGATCTGAGGAGCCTTCTAACCAGCAATTTCTTTTTAGGCAGAAATGGCTCAGAGTCCTGTCGATTCTGAGCAAGCAGAGCCAACATGCTGAATTCTCTGTTAATTTGCTGAGCATGTTCTTGTTTCCTGCCTGTTTTAGTTCAAAACTGCAAGAAGGCACTGCAATGCAAGAGAAATGGTGTGTGTGGAGAGGGAGTGTATTTACCAATGCATATACCAAGTATATGTACTTAGTGCTGCTAAGCACGTTAAGTAAAAAAGTAGACATGTTCAAAATCATCCCCTTAAATTGTAAGTATAGTTAATCCTTCCTCATGCAGATACATCTGTCATTGTTCTTATTGCTTGCTTGCTCAATGTCTACCAGGAAGAAAATCTACTCTGCAGGTAGTGAGGATAATACAAAGTGTTAAGACAGGGCTTATCCCTGAAGTCCTTACACTGAATCAGTAGACGATTTCTGCGTACTCACCATGCATGCTTTATTAGGTCTTCTCACTCTTTTTCTGTCTGCTAAAATTATTTGTGCTGTTTTAGTTGAAGCAGATCTTCCTTAAAGAAAGATGTTCAGAACCTTGGCCTTGAATAACCACAATGCAGCACACTCAGTTTAAAATATATCCAGTTTAAAACTCATCTTCAAATTCTTGGTTAAGAACTCCTGACCCATTTTTATCATTTTAGGGTTAACATGCTAGAAAGCACTGACTAGAGAGCAGAGCAAAGCACCATCAGCTATGGTGAATGGTGTTCTTTAATCTTACTGCTTATTGATTTTTTTGTTGTTATTGTTGTTTATATGCTTTTTGCCTTGCAAACAAAGTTTACTGATGATGATAAATAATTTCTGAGCACTTTCCTGTTTCAGTTTTTAATCAAACTGCTCTGCATCATTTAAAAGGAGTGCTCAGAGTTTAATTATGTGATGTATTTTTCCCCCCTCTCTTTTTGAAGTCTGTTGCTATTGAAAGCTTCATACAGCTGGTTCTAAAAATTGTTTTCTCCCCCCAGATGCTGCATTCTGATAAAAATGTGCAGGACCGAGGACTGGTAGTTGTGGATCCAAAGGCAAAGGATATTATAGTGGAACACAGAAGTTACTGCTTCAAGAAGATGAAGGAAAGACATTTCTCAGGAGATGTTTTGGGATATGTTACTCCTGTAAGTTAATACAATGAATAAAATTGGTGCTTGGAATAAACATGCAGCAGACTCTGCTAATCTGCAATCTTGCATCTTTGCTTTAAAAGCATTTTTATAATGATGGACCTCCTGGTCAAATACAGTCAAATAGCCAGAGGAATATTAGAGAGCTGGCTTGGGATTCAGGTGGTCTCAAACCCTTGTTCTCCCATCCATCTCTTCGAGGATGTCTAAGTGATACTGTTTTTGTTCTCACTGCTGAAACAGAGATGATAGTATTCTCTTGTCTTTGATGAGCCAGGAGAAGTTGCAGTAAAGTCAGAGCAGGAGGGCTGCTAAGTGTCCTTATACTATGCAGCTACCAACTTGAACTTTCTAAATAAGCAGTAACATTTTTATGCTGCTGTCAAACTGACCTCTTTTGTTATCCAGTCTTACTATTATTCAGAGCATCCTTTCTTGAATAATAAATGTTTCTTCCTTTTGTTTAGAGAATGCTTTTCACTTGTTTCAGTGTTACACTGGTGAAAAAAAGAGAAACAAGTGCCCTGTAAGTTTTCACCTTTCTCAAGTTCTCTAGAACATAAATTCCAAGTCTGTAAAATCAGAACTGTGATGGAATCTGCATGCAAATTCCTGTGGTTTAGGTGAATTTGCACAATTTGAAAACTGCCTTTCATGTAGCTATCAGAGTTTCATGAGCACTTTCTTCTTTAAATAAAAGTAATGTCCCAGAAGGTTTCCTCAAACTGACAAATGGGAGTCTAGCAAATGATTAAGTTTGTGCAAAAGAATTTGTATCACTCGAAAGTAAAGTGAATTGTATATCTTGCTTTTGAGACTCTCACTTTTTTTTTTTTTTTTTTCTTTGTTTTGCAAGTGGAACAACCATGGCTATGACATTGCTAAAATATTTGGAAACAAATTTACACTAATCTCACCAGTCTGGTTACAAGTGAAAAGGAGAGGGAAGGAAAGGTTCCAGTTCACTGGGCTCCACGATGCTGATAAAGGTTGTTACTTCTTTTTTTTTTTTTTTTTTTTTTGGCATGTGCATTGCAAGTAAGATGACTGGTCTTGTTGCAGACTGGGTAGCTTTGGCAATAAATGCATGTGGGCTTTTCTGGCCCTGCCTCATTGTGAAGTACTTGCGTCTGTTAAATTTTTGGGGCAGTTTTCTTCAGAGTGAACTTTTTTCTGTCCCTACCTGCTTCCACATGTGTGCATAGCTTATCTGTTCAAAGAATAAGAAAGACTGGCTCTTCCACCAGGCTGTCTGTCACAGAGTCAGTTTAGGCGGACAGCAGGGTCCAAAAGAAACTTTTATTCGGTAAAGAAGGGGCAGCAGATTAACCGGTGGAAAACAGGGTTTTAGCTCTCCAATAGTGACATAAATACAGGTTCGAGTGTCAGTCGAGGTAATTATTGAGGTGCAGCAAGTATTAACAATGGGGATCCACAGTGTGCATACACGTGGCTCACCGAAAACAATGCCAGAGCCATCCCTGACTCTAGGAAAAGTATACACTTGCCTGGATCTGTCAAGGAATTACTAAAGAAAGTACACATGCTTATATTTAAGTGTCAATGAATTATTTCACTCACCTAGATGTGGAGATGAGGCAAACAGCGTCCCTACCCTGGGAAGACTCTTGGCAGCAGCATTTGACCCGTGCTCTGAGAGGTCCACACAACGGGCGGCAAAACCTCGGCGGGAGAGGTCCCGTTTTTAAAGCCTTGTCAGATCTGACTGTGGGCATTCCAGAAGCTTCTCTGCACCCCCGCTCTGGCTGTGGGGTGCCCTGAAGCTTCTAAGCACACCTACTCTGGCTGTGGGTGCCCAGCAGCTCCTTGGCATCAACGGGTTCTGGGGTCAAACAAAAGAAGCTGTTACCCCCATTGTAAGAAAGGGTGGAGATGTGTCTGCACCTTCCATATCGAAGGGAGAAGTCGGGTGGGAGGGAGAGAGGGGGGCGTGCATCTGCCATACAGTCTACAAAACCTCTCTTAAAACAACAATGGGACAAAGAATTGTGCAGGCAGACATACTCTTTGATGTTTGTACTGTGTAGTTGTTTACCTGTTTTATTTTTTTTTTCCCCTGTCTGCAAAAACTTTTGTTTTGGGAATGGAAGATACATTTAATCTGAAGAGAATTTTTTCATTCACTGCAAAGAAACTGGCAGCAAGTTCGTACTTCGCTAGTATGTTCTTAAATAATGACTAAGTAATTTATGGTTTTGAACTTGATTGAAAAATTTGTCTGTGGAATCTCATTTGAAACAGCTATAATTCTTACCATGTTGCTGTGTACTAACAAATTCATGCTAGTGCAATGACTGCCAAGAGGAGTGGATGGGACACTTGAAAATACCATCAAAAAAAAAAAAAAAAGAAAAAGTAACTACAAAAGTGTTGTTCTGAGTAGG
Organism: Patagioenas fasciata; assembly: GCF_037038585.1. Classification (NCBI taxonomy): domain Eukaryota; kingdom Metazoa; phylum Chordata; class Aves; order Columbiformes; family Columbidae; genus Patagioenas; species Patagioenas fasciata. The sequence continues at coordinate 18,396,170 of NC_092524.1, forward strand.
CAGTAAGATAGTTTCCATGATGAGACAGAACTGTTACTAGCAGAAAGGTGTTGGGTAGGGACTATGGTATGTAGTAAATGCTAGTTGTGCTGTGGTGGAGGTGAATAGCTTCAAATCCTGTGCATCAAAAGATGTTTCATCTGTGGTGGTTATGAGCGAGCAGCCTGTGGCAGGAAGACAGGTATGATGGAACTATGCTACATTATTTGAGGAATGCTTGAAGACACGTTATTGTCAACATCATTTATGTGTTAACAGTTGTTCTCTTACTTGATACTGTTTGACAGACTGGATGAAAGATGTCAGAAAGAACTCCAAAACCATCAGAATAGGTGAGCCTCTGTTTTATATTTGTTTGCTTTTTTATCATCTTTAACCGGTAGCAGAACAAAAGAAGGCTTTGTTCCTGATGTATATGGGAGAAAGGGAGGTTACTGTAGCATAGTTGTCTGAAGAGAGAAGTCTGAGAAGAAAAACAACAGCAGTTAACTGCAGATAGTTAAGTAACTGAAGTGTTGATCATGTTGGTGCCCTAATGTTTTGCCTTTAGTTCTTATCTCTGGATAAACGCTGTGTCAGAGGGCCCTTTCCAAGGAGTACTTTGCATATAGCACTACATGCTTACCTGGGAGAGCAGTCTTCAGACTTCTTGTTCAGGGGTTCTGCTTAGTTAAAAAGGAAAAAAAAAATCCAAATGTGAGTCAATCAGATTTTCTTGTATGATTGTAAGAAAGGTCCTCCTTGGGCTTTTCTCCCCTTGAAGCTGGGAACTCAAGGGATGTGCCACAGTGTGTCTCCTTAGTGAAAACGGCAAACATTGCTATAGAGATCATACTGTGCTGCACTTTACACGTTTGTCTATAGAAAGAATCACAGAATGTTAGGGATTGGAAGGCACCTCGAAAGATCATCTAGTCCAATTCCCCTGCCAGAGCAGGAACACCTAGATAAGGTTACACAGAAAGGCGTCTAGGCAGGTCTTGAATGCCTCCAGAGTAGGAGACTCCACAACCTCCCTGGGCAGCCTGTTCCAGTGTTCTGTCACCCTCACTGAGAAGAAGTTTCCTGTGGAACTGTGAAACCTTTTTGGTTCAGAAGGGAGTATGAAATTTGAAATGCATTAAAAAAGTAGAGTACTCGGATATTTTAAATTACTTCAGCTGCCAGATGATAAAGCCTTTGAAATCTCTCTAGACTCTTCTAAAATACTCTTTTACATCCTTGGTAGTTAGAAATGTCTTAGACATAGCTCTGTATAAGTTGTTGGCTTTTCCAATGTGCATGGTCATCAACTGTTCCAACAGCAGTTTTGCTGACTAAAAACAATGTTTTTAATGTTTTCAGTGTGTCATTAGAAAAAGAAATGATGTGAGCTCGAGTGCCCATGTTTTCCGAAATAAAAATTTGTCATAGGGTCTTGAGATGAGTAGAAGAGTGAAGTGTTATAAGGCTGTGTACAAAAGAGTAAATTACAGTCTGAGGTGAACTTTTCTATCTTGTGGTAGAAGAGATGCACAACTTCCAGAAAGATTGCTGTATCATGTTGGTGTCCTTTTAAGACTCTACTTGGGGCCTTAAGTGATAGTTCAGTTAAGATAGTTCAATCAAGTGAAGGAATATTTTTAAAACTTCCTGATCACTGATTAAACATAAAATGAAGAATGTTCTACGGTGTCAATTTATCTGTGCTGCTGAAGTTGGCCAGAGTGAAAAAGCACTTATCTCAGTCATGGGATATGATATTTAGTGGCATCACTGCTTGTACCTGCTGTATTCTTTTTCTGCAGAAATACTCCAGTGTCAATAATAAATTCTTAGTTTTCACTACTGACTGATGACTTTGATTGATAGTGCCTCGAATTTTGTTTGATGGATGGACTTACCAGGACTTTGAGAGTGTTTTTGACAGTGAAGATGAGATAGAAGAGCTTTCCAAGAACATGGTTCTGCTAGCCAAGGTAAAAGTTTTTGCTAATGCTTATAAAATAGTGTGAGATGATATTTGATTCTTTTTGTAATGGGTATTTTCCCATTTCCAGTAGGTGTATATTCTACAAAATAAAAGTCTGCTCAAAACAATAATGAAGTGAGATTCTTAAGAGTGTGTCATAGTATGTATCCAATTCCTATAAATATGAAGTATAGCAACATTTAAGTGCAGTTAACTACAAGTCCAGAGTGGGGCTGTGTACGTCTGATCAACATAACCTTGCATGCTATAAATTGATGAAATCTGTTCCAAATAGCTGACAGGCTGAATGTTACTGAGGCAGTAGTGGATACTTTATAAACTTTTCATAGAGGTTGCCTAGTGAGCAGACTGCTTTCTTTTATATAAATCTATTTTATATAAATCTATTAAGCAAGCGCTAAACTGGTTAGTGTTGTGTTTGATAGGCAGAAAAAGGGTCATGCATGCAAGGAGTGCTGTTTTCTGTGTTACAGGAGTACATTCAGGCTCAGTGTGCTAGTTAGTGAGCCACTTTAAATATCAAGAATAACTCCGGGTATCTGTTACTGTAGAGTTCTGCTTGAGTCTCATAAACCATTTTTTTCAAATGTAAAGAGACTGAGGAGAGGATAAGAGGATTTGCTTTTAAGGAATGGTTGCTTTTTGCTAAGGTTTTCTGGGCAGCCTCTTAGCTAGTGGCTTTAGAGCTATGCATGTGTAGGGCCAGACAAGTTGCACCCAAAAGACATTGAACTTTAGGGGTTGATTCATGGCAGCCTACTTAAAGACTCTAATGTACTCTAGAGGAATATGGATATAAACTGCATAGTTTCTTAAAATTTATAACTGATAGATCAATTTTAGGTCCTTGGTAACAGTTGACCTGTTAAGGAAACAGTGCTCAAGCGCAACAGTATGCTTCATAAATTATCACAAGTGAGATTAATTGTGGAAGATGTTTGGAATCATGCCTATGCCAAGTCAGCATTTACATCTTTAGATGTAAGCTCAAGAGTTTTTTGCCAAGATACATGTGAATGTGTATCAAATGATTTGTTTAACAATCATCTTTCATTAATGGCCGAATTTTCCCATCTGATATCGGTTTATCCTGTAAGAGTAAAAGTAATGGATAACTAATAGAGATTTTGAACTTTTGCTGGTTGGTTAATTTGTGCTTCTCTTGCACTTCTTCATGAAAAGCTGCATTGAAGACAAAGCTGGTAAATGAATACAAAGCATGTTCCATCTGTAATAGCACAAGAAAAACTACAGTGATTGTGTGCTTTGGTACTGTACTATCATCTCTGATACAAGCCTAATGAACAAATATGGTAATTAACTGTATATTGTTATTAATTGCCTTTATTTAGAATGAAAATTTTGATGGTTTTGTAGTTGAAGTTTGGAGTCAGCTGGGAAATCAGAAGCAAACGTGAGTATAAGTCTTCAGGATGCAAGTCCTAAAAATCAACTCTTTTAAAGCATCTTTTTAATTTGTCCATGTTGATTCGAATTTGTCATTATAAATAAATGCACTTCATTCTGGGACAACTGAAGATTGTTCTACTTTGAATGAAGTAGGATAATGTACTTCACTCTACATAAACTCAAAGATTACAGAATAATCTTCATAGTAGATCTAGCAGACCACATTAGCCTTTCATACTACCATTCTGCGAGATGTTACCGTTCTACAAGGGTGCGGAGGGCATCGCAATTGTATTGCTTACTCAGATGTTGACCCTGGCCTTTATTACAACATTGATTGGTTTGGGTTACTGGGCTAAGCTTGAAATTGTGGTATGCTTTCGAAACCACCAAATTTGAGTTGATTAGGAAACCTTCCAAACCTCTATTTAGAGATCTTTTAGGCATACTGAAACTAAAACCAAAATCCCCAACCTGAACCAAATCTAGGGAGAAATTGGTTTCTAGTTCTTGCAAGCACAACTTTGGAGTAGTTGATTCCACGTTTTGGTAGCTCTGCTATGAAGTTTCAGTGAGTCTGAATTGATTGTAGCTGTGAAAAGTAAAGGGCTGTTTCCTGGCATGTTCTAATCTGTTTTCCTTGAACAAAAGTCCCTTGGATGTCTTAAAACCTTTGACAGAGTCAAGACAAGGCAAGCTCAAAACTGCTCTTTTGGGAAGAAATGGTAGAATGCGTGGTGAAATGAATGAGGCATTGCAGCAATCTGATGATTTTGTCTTAGTTGCCTCAGGAAATTCAGGCATCCATTCCCTAAAGCACAGTATTCCTACCAGCAGTCTATTGCCTGAAATGTCTGGGGGAAAATGTTGATAGCTTGAAAGAAAGCTCCACAGAACGTAGACTTCGTTACGGAAGTCTTTCACCTTTTAGAAGTGGTTAGAAGTTATTCTGTTTAGGGCAAATGTTATTGACCGGTGGCATATAATAGTTATTTCTGGAACTGAGTGTGCAATTAGTGGAGTCGTACCTTTTCCCTATAAAATCAACACTTGGGAGCAAGGAATCGAAACTGCAGAGCTTTGTCAGCGGTTCCACCATTTGATCTGGAACGAATAATCCTTAAGGTAGATGTTCTTGCTCATAATTAGGTAATTTGTGAGGTTGTTCCTAAGAGTCTATACTGAGTTCTGAATCTATTGTAATGTCGTAATAAGACAGCCAACATGGTGATCTAAGCAATTAGTAACTGCCAACTGGAAGCTGGATGTAGCAGTCAGTTTATCTACTGTGTTTACTATATTTTAGTAAAATTGATGTTTTTCCTATTAGTTAACTTACATTCATGCAAGACAGACTGTATTACTGCAATGTTAAGAATCACTGAAGACCAGTTTAAGCACACTAGCATCAAGGTGCTGTAGTGCAAATGACACGCATGAAAAAACATTTTTTTTTTAATTAGCTCCAGGGTGAGTTTACTTTTGACATGGTAAAAATGTTACGCTTTGCCAGGTGTAATGCTGGTTCAGAACAGCATTGCTTGTCCCATCATGTGTGGTTACAAACTTTGTGCTATAGGAGGTACTGCTGTGTAGTTGTTCTACCCTTCAGTACAGTGTGTTATTTAGGTGAAGTATAGAAGCACCACTTACATATTCACTGTGTGTTATTGGTAAACATGAGTGGGAAGTATTTTCCATAACTCCAGAGAAGGAAAGTGTTATTCTCATAGAGCAGAATGGTAACTGCCTCCTTTGCTCTGAATCAGTAATGTGATCATATGTGGCCACCTATGAACAAGATTTAAGGATTATCCTAACTAAAAATGTGAAAGATGATGTTTGGCAGAAAAACATAAATAGAAAAGTTAAGAACTGCAGATTTCCCTCCTCTTCAAGACTAGTTTTAAGTGCTTCATTGTAACTATTCTGTGGGTTTTTTTCCTCTTTATTGCCACCCCCCTAGAAATGGTTAGGGTGTTTTAAGTTGCAAAATACTTTGTGTTGAGCTTGCCTCCTCAGAGGCAAGCATTCTGAATAAGGCTAATGTAGACAGCAAACTGAAGCTAGGCTTGTGTGTGGAATAACAGTTGTTTTGTGAGAGTAGAAACATATAATTACAGTAAAAAATTCTCTCCTGATGCTTGTAAATTATGGACCAGTGTCTTCATTTTGAGATTAAGTCGTTTTATCTGTCACTTGCTCTACAACTGGATAGCTTGGGTATCCAGTGCCCATGGGACTTTCCCTATCAATGCTTTTTGCAGTGAACAGGTGCTTTGAACACATGATAAGACAAAATTAAGTGAACGTAGCACCTTAGCAAGCCTGTTTTTTAGTTGCACATTGAGTGCTTACTTTGGGATCTGTTACTTTCCTTTTGACTAGCAGATTTGTTCTTGATAAATGGGTAAGCATAGATGGTCTTTTGCTTCGTTGTCCCTGCCAGAAAAGAACTGAAGCAGCCCCTGACCTCTTTAGCCCACAGAGTGGCAGCATTGTAACATGGTTAATACCTGACCGATCCTGTCAGATTGTGTGTTTTTTGAAAATGACTAACACCAGTAGTAAAGCATGTTCTTAACCTTCCAAGGCTGTGGGTCAGCTGACAGGTGTCAACAGAGATGACCCCTAATACTTCAGAGATGTGAAGTGTTCATAGAACAGCAATTGTGTATGCTCCATATAAAGCATCTGGATTAACTGTTGGGTACACAGAGTAGGCTTTCCTATCTCAGATGCTTCAAGGTCAAACACCTGAAAGTAGCTTACCTGACTTCTGGGTAAAGGACAAAAGGTCATAATGATACTCCTAGGAACAGGTAGTCTGTCTTCAAATTACTTTCAGAGCTGTCTGACAATACAAGGAGACCTGCCTAACTAATGAAATCAACATCCCCTCTTAAAGACAATGTGCAGTGATACTTTTTAGCGAAATGCAGCAATATTTCTTGAGGCAGGTGGGTTTGCAAAAGAATCTGAAAACCTGCAAATTAGTGTCCTAAACTCAGTAATAAATTGGATTATGATTTAAGCACTACTTCATATATCAGAAATCGGGATTAATTGCAGCTAAAGGTCTCTTTTGTAGTGGACCTCAGCTGAGCAAGTGTCCCCATGAGATACCTTTTTTCAATAGCTGAACGTGAATTATTGTTGGATTAAAATGGCATGATGACATCTTCATAACATATGCTCTCCCCCTTGGTTTGATGTTGGGGCTTGAAACACTGAGTTACCTGAAGACTTTGTGGCAATTAAATTTTGTAAATAATCTCCAAATAACCATGTTAGCTCTGTGCAAAACTTCTGTAACCCATTAATCCTGTGACCAACCTCTTTGGGAACCTGTGATCACTAAGCATTTTTAAAATGAGGCAAATATAGACACTTCTCTGTCAATCCTTTGCATGTTTCTAGAAAATCTTGATTTTTTTGGGGTACTCACTTCAACATTAGAAATGAATGAAAATTGTTCCTGCAAGGCCTGTGGAGTTATCTAAAAAGAGTCTTTGGTTTCTTGTTTATCCTGGCTGGCATTACAGATGAGGTGATATGCTTCTTGGAAATTATGTTGCTGTCATCCACTAAGACGCGAAATTCTGTGGTTTCAGGCTCACCATTTATCTTCTGTTTTACATCTTCTTAAGCAGAACTCACTTAATCTGGTTTTGTCTGTTTTCAAGAACAAAAAAATGTTCTGATCTGGTTTGGGGTTAGAATTGCTCTATAATTCTCAACAGACTTTAGTCTTAAATGATATCAATCCTTTGTGCTGTTTTCTTTTGCATACTCATTTAAATGTTGATTTTACCAGGAGTTTATGTGCCTAAGTATAGCTACCTAGTTTCATATTAGATAGCCTGACTGTTAATGTGGAGTCCTAGATGCCTTAAAGTCTTACACAGCAATCCCATATGCATGCTTTGTATACCTTTGGGTGTATAAAATGACATTAGGTTCCTGTATTTAGGTGTCAAAATACTACCTGTTCTATCTGAAGAACCTGAATTGTCTTGATTTATGTGTGTGTGGACCTAAGTTTCAGGGTCTTTAAATTGACCAATTCAGGCTCCTGTAGACATCTAATACAGATACTTTGAAGTACCCTCTATAGTACTGATACCTCCTACTTTCCTGTGATTTCTGGGAATTGAATTATAGATATACAAATCACAGTGAGGTCAAATTTAATGTGAGATGAAAAACTGCATCTAACTGGTGCTGCTTCCTCTCATGCTGGCAATCACTGCACAGAGAAAAAGTATTCAGCTTCCCATCTTTTATTCTAACACACAGAAAATTAGTCTCCTAACAAAAACCAAAATCAGCCAAGGTATCCTATGTGGATGATACCTCAATTGTAATGATCCACTACTTCTTATAGCTTAAACCTGCTTTGTAATTAAATCACCGTCTTTCAGATAGAACTTTCTTGACTGATTTTGGATAAAATATTCCAGGTTATTCATCCTGTGGCATTTATCAGTGTACATGGCAGAAATACTGAGATAACTGAGCAAGCAAAATTGTCCTGCTTATTTAGTTAACTGCTAGACAGAATGATGCCTCACTTGCTAATCTCAATTGTGGGTTTATTGTTGTGGGTTTTTTTCCCCAGGCACTTGGGTAATGATGTGAAAAAGGCATGAGTCTCGTAAGAATCTCACAGCATATATAAAAGTGCACACATTATTCTGATCAGTCTAGCATTAGCTGATAGATGGCACTGCCATCACACAGAATCGTTCTAAAAAACACGATTTTTTTTCTTTTGGTATCATGCAGAAGATGACCTTCAGACATCTTATTAATGTTGGTAGGAGTATAGGAGCAAAAAGCTCTTCTGGCAGTTCTATCCTTCATGTTAGTCCCTGAAAAATTAATCTATTAATCAAAGATTTGCCGTAATTCACTCCAGTTTCTTGGTATTAACTAGGCAATGAAATGGCACAAAAGGGCAATTTCTTCTTGAAGTAGACAGCTTTATTCTGTCCAATTTTCTTGACAAGGCATAAATTTTAGGGAGTACTGACTACCAACTTGTGCAAAAAGTAGCTGAAGTTTGAAAGTTGCAGAGTTCTAAAGGGTCATGTAACTGAAGGGAGGGATGTAACAGCCTTATGTGTCTTCTGCAAGGCTTTTCAAATATACCTACAGCCCACTCTTGTGCACTGAAGTAAACTGTACTGCAAGGTATCCCAAACGCAGTAGACCAATGCCAGGAAAAGGCAGTTTTCCCTCAAACTTTGGGTGATGAAAATTTGGAGGTCTGCATACTTTCTGGGGGACAAGATACTTTGAAATCATGAACTCTTGGAAAATTGACCTAACAAATGGTAGTGATAACAGAAGGCCTGAAATAGTAGGAATGAAGTAGACCTTAATTAGCTCAAGATAAAGTCTTAAAGCTGCCAGTGTTTTAGTAACTACTCAGAAGTTAAATTTGACAGTGATGAAGTCTTCGGTAAATATTTAATGAAAGCTTTTTAGGAAGACTGATTCTATTCCTATTTTCCTGTACCTCATTAAAATGTTTTAAATGTCAGTAGCTTTTATTTCAAAATTACCTGTGGTAATATGGGAGACTATTGTGTTTAAAACACTAGAAAGCACTGTTGGGACACAGTAAAGTTTTAATTTATGGCACACAATAAAGGAACATTCTGCTATTGCTGTTTGGGGGAGAGGGGAAGAGTGCACTTTGATTTACATAATCTGTCTTGGCTGACAAATGGAAGTGAGCCTAAATTAATTATTTAACCATTAGTCCTGTCTGATTTCCTACAAAGTTTTCAGGGCCCAGAAACCTGGCTTGACCTGTTAGTGAGGAGATATTTACCTGGGTTACTTAAGCAAGAATCTGCATTTGTCCAGCTACCCCTTTTCTTCCTGACTTACTCCAAGTTGAAGCTGATTATTTTTTGGCCAGAGCTATACTGCTTGGATTTGGTGGCAGGAGGAGAGGAAATCACTGTTTTAATGAGGTGTGGTTTTAGTTAGGGTCCTGTCTGCTAGCTACAAAATGAAAATTATAATCTAAACTGCATTCCTGCCCCTATATCAGGCCACAAATCTGTCCTTCATTTACAGATGTAGATTGTGGTTCTGTGCTGTATGCCCTTCTAGTTTTAAAATATGGCTGCTTTTGTTTTTTCACTGTTTTTGTGGGTGTGTCACTCCTTTTGTGAAAACATTTTTACCCATGCTGGCAAACCACAAGTATCTGAGATTGTGAGTAAAGGGGAAACCTTGAATTTAATACTCACTTTATTTTTCTTTTTTTTTTTTTTCTCTGCATCTGGTTCAAAATAGTCCCAACTGGTTTTCTTCTTATGCTTCAAAGCATTGCTATCTGGATAGCAGCATTTTAGGAACTGGGATAGGTTTGTGAAGATGTGGAGTGGGAGTGAGGGTGTTAGAGCCTTGCTTCTAAATGAAGATTATATTGTCTAGCTCTGCACCTATGCTGGGTTCTCTTGGCCTGTTCTGCACCTCTTTCTATCCCTTCACCTTATAAATAATTAAATTTAAAAGTCAGCAAATGTTTTGAATGGTGTAGAGATCTCAAAGTTCCTACAACTAACCAAGGCAGCCAAGCAGTGAATAGAGATTCCTGCTGATGAACAGTGTAGAATAATCTCAATGCCAGAGGAATTGATTCTTTGGTCAAATTTTTCTTGTATGTAGCATCTCTGACATCTCATAAAAGGGTGCACTCATACTGAAGTTTGGGCGTAATTAGTCAAAAAGGTCACTTAGCTGTGAGACACAAATCAGTGGGAAAGAGGGCTTAGCTAGATTTAATATTGATTATAGTTTCTGATAAGATTATGTCATGTGGGTGCTGTGATATGTATGTTGGAGTCAATAAATGTCTGTTTAGTTTAATGTTGTAGTTTTGAATGAGTTCCTATGGAAAAGGGTTGTTATTTGCTGTAGTTGATTTGTCTGAATAGTGACGTACTTCATGTGGAATGCATATTATAAGAAAATGGGAGGGAAAGCTGTTACTTTCCCAGAGCAAGAATGGTAGAAGTACCTGTTGTAAATAAACCAAAAGCTGATTCCTGTAATCTCATGTCTCTCCCTGAAAGATAAATACAGGTGTCAGTGTGACAGTTCGTTGTCAAGAGCTGTTCAGCACAGCCAGCTCTCAAATTGCAAGCACAAAATACTGATAGTATTGGGAAAGTGATGAAACTTGCTCTGTTTGTTTACCAGGATTTTGAGAGTAATGGCTTTTGTAGGGTCCTTAAGAAGTTTTCATCAGGCATCAAACCATTTCAGGGAAAATTAAAATACTTGGTTACCTTTGGGTAGTGTCTACATTTGCAAGTCAAGCATCTTTACTGTGATGGATAATTATTTTGGAAGATCAATGATTTCAGAAGAATATCTCTAGAATGATACTGCCTTGAAAGGCCTGACAGTAGCAGAAGTTGTTTCTGAGACTTCAGGTCTAGTCCAGTTTAAGTGGAATAAACAACTTGGGTGTCACTTATGTATGTCCTGCCTTTCCTGCTTTAGCACTCTTAGCCTACTGGAATGGGTTGTGTAGGTGCTTTCTACTCAGCTCAGGTTTAAGCATAGTTCTGCACAGATACAGAAGTAGTATCATCTGTCAGACTGCTTTTGTGGATCTACCCTACTAGAGGGTAAATACGCAAGTTGGCTATGTTCTGAAAAATCAAATGACTTAAGGAAGGCATGCCGAAGGGCCATATTTATAGTGCAAATTGAAGGTAATATCAGTCCTCTTAAGATAACAATAGCCATTAAACTTTCTTGTTTCTGCAATTTGCCTCTGAAGGATTTTCTATTAATGTCACCCTCCAAATCAGGAAGACTGAAAACAGCTTACATGAGAATTTTTGAGTTTATTTTCCTATCAAAATGTTTAGAACATGGATATCAATATCAGCTTTTGTGAAAGCCTTTAAATGATACATATGGAAGACTATATTTACAGATATGGCACTGTCAAACATTTATTTTGTAGCTATAGAGTAATGTATTGAGAAATGAAAGGATTATTTGTACAGAAAAAAAAACAGCAGCAGAAATGTTTCTAAATACAGGCCTCAGAAATATCCTTTGAAGATTGCATGTCTTGGTGTAAAAGCATCTTTACAAATTCTCAGATCTCATGTGTAGTAATATAGTGGCAACTTGAATCCATTTAACAACTGCTTGTTTCACAACAGTGTTTGGTTCTTCTATTGATTTAATTCTTTTTACTGAATATGACCTCAAGTGGTGACCTACTCTGATAAGGTGTGCTGGTTTTACATGCTAACAATGCATTGTTAGATTAGAATTAAACTAGGAAATATTTTAGCCCCAAGGTGATGACCCTTTCCAATAAGACTATCATCAACAGTTCAGTGTTCTTAGTCTTGAAAGAGGGTAAGCCTCTGATCAGTCTTCCTAATTTTTTCTGCTATGGTCATTCACTTCAAACTGTGTTTGGCTTTCTTGCCAGCTGCATCTTTTCAGTTATTTCTACTGCTTCTTGTTAAGTTGCGCTTGACAATATATAGCACCAGTCTTACTACCTTTCTCTCTAACAATATATTTATATTTCAGGGAGTTGATTCACTTGCTCATTCACCTTTCTGAAGCTCTGCATGAAGCACAACTCAAACTCATACTGGTCATCCCTCCTGCAATTGCAGCAGGGTAAGTATTCCTATTTTGAAGGCAGGTTCAGGATGATAAATACTTTCTTGTCTGATATACAATAAATTCAAAGCTTTGTTTATAGCCATGCAGCTTAAATGAATAAGAAATTATTTGAATTTTGTAGTCCTATCTTCATGCATGTTGCACTGAATAATCTTAGTAATTGTGCATTCATATATACGTCATAACTTTTTGCAGAGGGACCTTCTATTGTGGTGTTAACCCAAAATGTCTGGTAAGAACTTCCAGAAGAACAAGAGCAGAAACAGTTGTGGAGCTTAATGTTGTTGCCAAGGAGTGAAAAGAGTTTCATACAGGTAGCATATAAAAGAACATTTTAAGCCTCTGGGCACAATTTCAGCTATGATAGATAAGTTATTCTTTAAGTAAGAATACAGGAAGGAATTATATCCATAGTAGGGCTGTGAGGCTTTAAAATTATTTATTTTGATTTCCTGTGTACAGAAAGTGCATTTAGTGAGAGGATAATATTTAGAATTCTTAATGATTCTATTTATTTGTGCAATGATTTGAATCTGACAGATATAGCAGTTTATGTGCTCTTCTGGCTCAGCAGCAGTAAGCAGTTCTTATCTTTCAGTGTTCATAGCAGGGAGATATTTACTTCCTAAGATTGTATTTGTTGAAAAAACAAAACCTATGTGGAAAATGTGAATGTAATTTTATTTGAATCCTCTTGAAGTTTTTACGTTTTTAGAAAAAGAGTTTACATTGTCTTTAAGTGATGCATAGTAAAACTGAAAAATCACAGTTTTACTATATCTCTAGTCTCTTTCTGGAAAGAAGATCACGCTCCAGTATTTCAGGGAGATTGTGTCTAGTCCTTCATGGTTTTGTATGATCAATCAGTGATTACATCCATGTGAGAATGAGCAGACAGTACTGAAATAAGCATAGAAGATGATTCGCAATACCAGCAGAGCAACGTGACTTCATTATTGTATTTTCAGATGGAAATGTGGGCTATGCCAATGCTATTCAGCTTTATTAGCAAGAGTTTTACCAGTATCCATCTGCCATTTGGTAACATTTGTTCGCATTTATGTGCCCTTCCTGGTCAAAATATGCTTGGTATCCTTGCATCGTGAACGTAGCTCTCTGTTGTGCTACCTTGTGGAAAAGGGTGTATGGTTACTATCGTGCTACATGGATACAAGGAATGCATCATGCCTTTCAGAGAATTGTGGTAATAAGGGTTATCTTATCCTTAAATTTTCTGAAAGGTAATGAATGTCCCTGTTACACTGTGGATAGACCAAATTTTAGTTATGTATATATCATGGATGATGGCAGACTGAGAAGCCACAGATCCCTATTTTTACGAGGTTTAGTGGGGACTATTGTTCTATGGGACTTCAGAATAATGAAGCATAACTTGTAGAGGATTACATACATGAAACAGTCTTCATAAAGTAATTGACTGTGTTGCAGTGGGTTCTGCTAACTGCAGAATAGGTAACAGATGTCACATGTGCTAATCCCATGTTGTACTTATTCCTTATCCCTGAATTTTACCTAATGGAATAGGTACCTCCTTCTGGTTATGCAGATGTATTTGGTTTACTGGGCTTGACTTGCTGATAATCATAATGGGGAACTCATTAATTATTTGCATAGTTGGCAATGTAGGATTTATTTTTTTCCAAGTGTCCTTTTTCTTTCAAGCTTTTCCACAACCTTATACCTGCACATGAATATTCAGTAATGTAAGTCAGTCTTAAATAGACAGCCATTATTAAGTATTTTTCAGATGAGTTAGTAGACAGCTAGAGAAAAATATTACAATGTCTTATTTTTCTCAGCTTGGGCCATGTAATAGTATGGAGAGGGTCATAACCACCAGGGTTTATGACAGTTTAACAGTACAGTTTCAGGATGGTGTTGTTCAACCTCCTACATTTCTTGTAGACTGTCACAATCTTTCAGTGTGCATTCATTATCAAGGTGCCAAAAAGGATGAGAAAATGGAATGGCTGAGCAGGCTTGTCATTGTCTGTTCTGTGGCTGGACTTTTCCTTGTGATGGTCTCAAGCTGTTGAGTTTTGTGAGGAGGTCCAATAGCACAAGGGGGAAACAAAGTATTTCTGCTGACAGATACCTGTGCAGAGCTTAAATGCTGCCTGCTGAAAAGATTCAGGGACCCTGTAGTAGGTGACTAAAAAGTTGTGTGTGCTGAGATCAGTTAGTGTCTGCACTACAGCTATGATGTTATCTCTTCTGTAGGTTAGTGCCATCCAGACCAATTCCTGCATGTAAGATATGTACTTTTTACCAGATTAAGACTGTAAGCCTAGAACAGTACCTACCTGTAATTTTGTTCTTCAATAGCTGCATGAAATCTGATTGCAGTTTATTTTCTGTAAAACTATGTACTTTGGGGTGTTTTTTGTTGTTTTATATTTTCCTCTATTGCAAGATATAATAGTTTTATAGCCTTAAAATGAAGTAGCTAGTTTAATGCAGAAATCCCTTTGCTTCTATGTGTGGCTGGCTACCAAATTTTGATAGGCAGAGAGGGAGAACCAATGTGTTAAGGGCTGTGGCAAAAGCAAACAAAATAAATTCCATGTAAATTGTTAAAGTAGACAGTCCTGTAAAATAATACCTGTACAGAGCCCTTTACAGGCTGAAGGCCTCTGGCAGCCTCGCTGCATTTTGAGGAGATTTCTTCCTATCACTTGAACCTCTCTGCTACTACCTCAATTCTGGTGGTTTTTGTGTCATGTTTTATAGGAGGCTTTATTTGTAGAACAGTACTAGTTTATAGTGCCTTATGGCATGAGGATCGTAGATTGAAATCTCAGGACAACACTAGACTTATGCTGTTGTTTCTTTTTCTCTAGACATGCAGTGGCTTGTTCCCTTTTCCTCCCTGTGCTCTGAATTTTCAATGGTCTTCCCATGTCTGAAAACACACGCAATAATCTTGAGGCAGTTTGACATGCTGCTACATTCTAAATCTTGTAATGTGTAAAAGGAATGCACTATATAAATGGGGTCAAGAATTTGTTGTTTGTCCACTTATGTTTTAATAGTTTGGTAGTCCAAATTATCTAGTTAATATAGAAAAGAGTCACTAATGTCACAGCTAGAATTGTTATGCAGAGCCTTCCCACTTTCTACCCTATTTCTGTGGTGTTACACTCACCCTTCCACTGTTCCTGTGGGTCCAGAGATTGACACTCATTATTCCTTGAGCAGAATGATGAGTCATCAGCATGGTGAGGTCTTTCTCGGGTGCAATGTGACATTCATGCTGGAGGTTTCATGTCAGCCTTGGGTTTCACTTGAGGCTATTTCACATGTTTTCTTGTCACAATCTTCTTCCTCTTCATCAGCTCTCAGCTGAAGTTTGAAGTTTGTGCAAACTCCTCAGGTTGATCAGACCTTTTCTATATGTTGTATTTGCAGGGCTGGAGGCAGTAGTTGCTTGACCACCACAAAATTACTTGAAAGAATGTTCAGGTCATAATATGCAGAGAATTTTAGAAAGAAGGAAGCTTTTAATCAGCACTGTTTCTCAGGATGAGACATCATATGTGTTGCAGGTAAACAGAGCTATAAGGGCAGGTACATTGTTCCTTACTGTCACGGATGTCTTTGCATGGCTGTTGAGAGCCACTTTTGTGGTGGATAATACTTGAGTCTTAGGAAGCCACTTTTCTCTTTCAAGAGAATGTTGAGAGTCATTCAGATTTAATTTAGAATATGAATACTTAAGAACTTTTTCTGATGCATGGATGGCTGTACTGGTAGAACTTTCTACTATAGGGAAGGTTCCAGAAACTGAACTGCACTTTTGGCTATTGCCTTCTGAAATGCCAGTATGGCTCTCAGTAAACCAAAGTGTTATACACCTTGTTGTATTAACTCATTGTACCACAAAGCAATAGCTGTAATACTTACTGTTTTAAAAAACATACAAATTAAGTCCTTAAAATCTATTTCTGGCTCATGAGAGAACCTTTGCAACATTCACAGGCCATTAATACACTCATCTCTTGCAAATTTCTCTGGAAAATTGTGGACTGGTTTGCTTTTACCTCACATGGATGTTCAGTGGTGATAACAAATACTTTGAGGTTTTTGTGCTTTGGTTAAGTCAAACATAATGAGAAATTACTATGTCTTCTGTCTGTCATTTATTCCAGTAATTCATGCTGCCCTCTTATGATCTACATTTCATCCCAGTTGGTAGTTCTTTTTTTAAAGCAATTTTCTGTTGCTATTAATTGTAGTCTATTACAGATAAAGCAAAGGAGAACACTTTAAAACATTTTTCTAAAATGCTTTATCAGTCACTTCATCACACAGAAGCTTTTTAAAATGCTAATGCATGCTCTGGTAGAATTTAAGTAATTGCTGTAAACAGTGTTCACATTAAAGTGCATTTTCTTCTTATGGTACTAGGGAGAAAGTGCAAAATATTACAGACTTTAAAATTTCCGTTCATCATGTTGCCTATTGACATGACCAGATTCAGTCTCGTAGCCAGAGGGAGCTAGATCTGTTTTCTTTTTATACAGCCACATGGGATCTACAGTCTTTCTCTAACTCCCGAAACAAGAGTTGAAGCCACTGTAAGCCCTCTGGATTCTTAAACACATTTTTGCCTTGACTAGAATTTGCTTGGTATGGCAGCTATATTTCAGGGCTGCTTTGCAGTTGAACACCACATGGGGGTTTGGACCTTGTGTTGTCATTGCCCCTCCTGCTGCTGTCCTGCATATTAACAGGATAGTGGGTTCACAGTTTCAAAACCTTTCTGAACTGGGATTTAGAGACACTCTGTTAGAGCTGGGAAGTGCAACTTTTAATCTGAAATATGTATTGTATGCCTGTCACTAAGTGGCTGTATCTGTAGATGACTAGTGAAATATTCCTGTTTTCTAGCTGTAGGAAATAACACCCATGGTTTATGTGAAAGAATCTGAAAGTCTTACTCCTCTAAACCAGTTGTTTTGTTTCTTCATGCATTCCTAAAGTTTCTGGGTTGATTCATAAGCATTTATTGCCCAGGAGAATGCATTAGATTATTTTCAATTAATATTGTTATATAAGCCACACATCTGTGTCTTCCATGTATGTCTTCCTATTGCATTAGCTAGAAAAAACACTTCAACTTCTTGAGTAAATAGGTAGCTGAAAGTATGATCATCAGTTACAGAGGCATCCTAAAACCTTCAGTGTCCGTGCATACTTTAAAGCTTAGAAGTACGTTGGATTTAATTATATCAAAAAGCAGAGGCCTGAAATTTTCTTTCTGCCTGTGATGATCTGACTGAAATTGAGTTAATTTTCTTTATGCAGTTAGAAAATTTCTCCTTTCTCCTTTCTCCTTTCTCCTTTCTCCTTTCTCCTTTCTCCTTTCTCCTTTCTCCTTTCTCCTTTCTCCTTTCTCCTTTCTCCTTTCTCCTTTCTCCTTTCTCCTTTCTCCTTTCTCCTTTCTCCTTTCTCCTTTCTCCTTTCTCCTTTCTCCTTTCTCCTTTCTCCTTTCTCCTTTCTCCTTTCTCCTTTCTCCTTTCTCCTTTCTCCTTTCTCCTTTCTCCGTCTCACTAACATGGTATTTGGTTTGGATTTAGTATAAGAATAATGAGACAACATGGCTTTATTTTTTCTGGAATAGAGTTAATAATGTTTTTCTTTCAGTGGCTAGCTGTTTTTTGAGTCAGTATGAAAAGAATGTAAGAACTTACTGATATCTTAGCTGTTGTCAGGGAGACCAAGATCCTTAGGTCCTTCTAGGCTCTGTCTGTGGATGCAAGGCAGCTAGGAAGAGGGGCATAGGTAGAACAGACCTTGGCTGACATCCAGGTTGATCAATGAAATATTCCATACCATTAGCATCACACTTTGTCTATAATTGGAGTTCAGGTTTTCTGGCTCACAAGTTCAGTGTCATCCCATTTGTGAGTTTCATTAGTTCATTTAGTTTTGTTCAACCTTTTGCCATTCTGCTGCTTTGCAGCTGGCCTTTGGGCCTTTCTGCCTTTGAGCTTTTTGCTTTCTATGCTATCTCGTGGAAACAGCTCTTTGGGACCAGGGTGCTCTCCTCTCTGGGACTGGCTGTTCAGTGTGACTGGAGTTCCGTGAGGGATTGCACTGAATAAAATTTATTTATTTTTTAAATATATATTTTATCATTTTATTGTTTTATTATTAGTAGTATATTATTATGATTATTTTGTTGCCTTATTAAATGTTTTTTATCTCAGCCCACAAGTTTCTCCTCCCCTTTTGGTTTTCTCTCGCATTTGGGGTGAGTGGGGTGGGTATTGAGCAAGCAGCTCTCATGGTTCTTAGTTGCTAGCCTAGGGTTAGACCACAACACTGCCTTACTTGACTTTTTAGAAAATAGCTGTACTTGAAGATTTTTTATTTATAGAATAACAAGGTTTCAACTGAAAAGTGCTTCCCATTGTGTATTAAGTATCTGGTGCTACCAAATTCTGTGTGTATTGAAACTGACTTTGGGTTTTAACACTTATACATTAAAGCACTTTCAACTGTGTGTCTTATATTCTTTATTTGTTTGAATTACTGTAGACTGTTAATCAAAAATACAGCAAAAGGCATGGAAATAAGTACCATCAGTAATCAAATAATAGTTTAGAGTTCAGCAGCTGGCAAAAGACTGATAAAGGAGACATGAGTTGTGTGTGGAATACCCTAACCAGCTGAGATGCTAGGAGCTGAAACATTGTTCCTTTTGTGTTTTACCCTGATTAAGATTTAAAGGGAGAGCATAGTTAAATGTAAGCAGTTTATTTAAGAATTTGTAATTTAGACTCTTTTGATATGCATTAACATCAAAGCAGTCTGACAGCAAATGCTGTCTGAAAGGAGACACTTTTAAGAAGTAAAAATACTGGTTTGCTTAGAGAAAAACAGCCTGGAAAATGCAGCATTGTGCATGAGATAAGTACACGATGCAGGAAGGAAACATATTGGGTCATCGCGAATTCAGCTTTTGCAAACAAAAACAAAGTGAGACTGATCCGCTGGCTGAAGCTTGCTTTCATAACTAAAGGATCTGGTGAAGCCTTTGGTTTTTGGTTTGCTTGTGAAATGTTCTGGACCAAAATAAAATTTTGCTTGCAAAGCAACTTATTTTTTTAAATCCAGACATTTCATGTATTTCTTTACAGAATTTTTTGTGTGTCTCCTTGCAGCATTGTCAACAGACAGTTGCACTGGAATAATCAAGGAGTGAGAATATGTGTGGAGGTTGATCAAGAGGCAGGAATCTGTCTAGCAAGTTTTGCTGCCATAGAGAATGCATGTAGAGCTTCCATGGTGGCCAGCAAAGATTGAGATAGTATTTCCATCCACCTGATGTCCAGGAATTTCATGATTTTCCTGCAAACATAAGTAATTTGCAACAGGGGAACAGCAGGAGCCAAAGCAATGCTCTGAAAAAGTGTGTGTGTTATACTGTGACTCTCCTTTGGGATTGGGAAACTTGTGCTTGCGTGTGTCTGAAGAGAGGGCTAGGATTGCTGTGTTACGTAAATGAGCAGATGGTTTGCTGAAGACTTCCAGACTGTCTTTCAACAGATTGTCTCAAAATGTTAGAGTGTTACTGCTTTTAACATGCACGGATATGGAGGCATGTATAAATTATATGAGTACCGTTTCCAGAAAGGGCAATGGGTAGCCAGGCATATTCTGCCCATTGGTGATGGTGGGTAACGCCATTCGTGCTGACTAATCCTGGGCTTGATTAAATTCCTGGCTTAAATATGTGCACTTCAGTGATTATTGTTCTGCAGAAATTATAATGGTGAAAGCTGTGTGGATGTCTTTACAGTGATATGACAAGCCTCTTAATAGGATAGCTGTGATGGAGTGAACTACCTTGATGCCTAAATGTGCTGTTAAAAAAAAAAAAAGCCAAATGGGACTTGAAATTTGGTTGCACCTGTTCTCTTAAGTCTGAAGATTACAGGGACTGGCTGGTTAATACACCTGTTTCCTGATGTCCTGAGAAGGAGCAAAGGTGGACAAAAAGCTCTGAGGAGCTGCAAATAGGATGTTGTCTTCACTGGGATTCTGAATCTAATCGTAGTTGCATAACCATGGCCTTTCTGGCATTTGTAGCTTATTACAGACATTAGACATATGGTGTAACTGTGTTAAGGATCAGCTTGATATACACTGAGTCATTAAAAGCTGTTAGTTTTGCTAAACCCAGTGTTAAATAACTGCGTATTTACAGACAAGTTGTTAGTGGTCACTTTTCTTGCACTTTTATTGTCCCCTGAAGTATAATTCTCTACGCAAAGTAGCAATAAAAAATGGCATTGGCTGTGTCACTTCATAGTATAGCACTGCTTTTTACTTGCATTTTGATGCTTAGGATATGCACCTCTAGTGAGGTGCACAGGGGAGTTTCCCAGACTGGGGGAAGCTTTAGGGGGAGCTGAAATTGGCATGTGCTGCAGGCTCCTGGTGGCTCAGAGGCTGATAACACCTTGGTGGGGTCAGGAGCAATGGTGGCTGGGGTTTGACTCCTCAACCCCCTGACTTAGAGAAGCAGCCCATGGGGAATTGTTAGTGATCAGGGTGGGCAAACAGGGTGGTTTGCACAGAAGGGCATGTAAGAAGGGCACTGTAGTTCTGCCATCTTGACCAGGGAAAAATGGTATCCAGAAAGCAGAAAGCCATGGCCTCTGTAAACTCTGCATCCACCACAATGGACACAGCTTTCCAGACAGAGCTCTGGTGGGAACATGCTGCCACCCAGGTGTCAGGCTGCAGGGTGTGCCCTACTTGTATGCCAGTACAGGATGGCAGCAGTGAGCACACCTGTGGGAGATGCACCTAGGTAGAGAAACTCCCTCTGCTTAGTGATAGAGCTCTGAGAGGAGATTGAGTAGGTTGAGGAGTGTCCGAGAGAGAGACAGATTATTGAAATTCCACCCTACCTTCCCTGGGACAGGCCTGTCAGGCAGACAGGGCACATGACATGGAGGACTCCCTGTCCTCTCTCCGCTTTGCTGAATGTGGTGACTGAAGGGATAGAGGGCAGTGGTGACAAGTTCCTGCCCAGTGCAGCAGGCGCATCTCTTCTGTGACTATCCCACCTTCCCATGTGCTCTTGCGTAATAGGTATGAGACTCTGCAAATGGAACCAAACAGTGACGAGGACGAAGGTTAATCTAGGTTGGAAGAGTTCCCAAGGTTAAGTTGACCTACACCCTGCATCAAAACCACTTTCATAAAGAAAAAAAAAAAATGGATCATTGTCATAGGTGATGCCTTCCTAAGGGAAACAGAAGGCACCACTTGGACACTCACAAGTCTATGGAGCCAGATGGGATACACCCAAGGGTGCTGAGGGAGCTGGTGGAGTTGCTCACCAAGCCACTTTTGCATTATTTATCAGCAGTCCTAGCTAACGGGGGAGGTCCCAGTTGACTGGAGGTTAGCATATATGATACTCATCTATAAGAAGGGCTGGAAGGAGTATTTGGAGAATTACAGGCCTGTCAGTCTGACCTTGGTGCCAGGGAGGGTCATGGAGCAGATCATCCTCATTGTCATCATGTGGCATGTACAGGACAACCAGGCAAATGGGCCCCATCAGCAGGGGTTTATGAGAGACAAATCCTGTTTGACCAACCTGATCTCCTTCTGTGACAAGGTGACCTGCTTAGTGCATAAGGGAAGGGATGTTGATGTTACAATCATAGAATCGTTTTGGCTGGAGTGGTTGAGGGATCTGGGGCTGTTTAGCCTGGAGAAAAGGAGGCTGAGGGGAGACCTTATTGCTGTCTACAACTACCTGAAAGGAGGTTGTAGCATGGAGGGTGTTGGTCTGTTCTCCCAAGTAGCAAGTGATAGGATGAGAGGAAATGGCCTCAAGTTGTTCCAAGTGAGGTTTAAGTTGGATATTAAGAAAAATCATTCATGGAAAGGGTTGTGAAGCACTGGAACAGGCTGCCCAGAGAAGTGGTTGAGTTACCATCCCTGGAGGTTCTTAGCGACATGGTTTAGTGCTAGAGTTAGGACTCCATGGTTGGACACTATGATCTTGAGGGTCTCTTCCAACAAAGATGGTTCTATGAAAGTAGTATTTAAATTAAAACCAAGCATGTTTGTCTCTGATGAAAGGGGAACTGAACTTCACAGATTCACATCTGCAGAAGGACTGAGAAGCATTAGTGGAAATATGAAGTATGGTTCCTCATCTGCAAAACAAAAGATCTCTGTAGGAATTTGATGTAAATACCAGCTTAAAATAGTCCACTCTGCAGATGTGTGACTGTCAGACTGGGATGACCTCCCAGGTGGGACCCGTCAGCAAACCTTGTATGGAATAACTAAATTAAAGTCTGTTAGTGTTTTAGTATGGGTCATGTTTTCTAGACCTTGGATCATCCTTCTCTGGATTCTTTATAAATCTACATCTTCCTTAATTTATGGTTCCCTGAACCATCTATTTTAAGCCGTGGTCTGTAGATTTTCCAGGAAGAAATTTGTGTCCACATGGTATAGAACAGATTGTATAGAATGACCCATATAAACTGTGTGGCACATGCCTAGCAAGTCTAGTATATTCTGGACACATTAGGCCTGTTGTATATGCAGTATAAAAATTGATCTTCGCTGGTCCTCTGCAGAGGCTGCTGGACCTTTGTGGTAGGGCAGTGTATCTCATATGAAAGTGAGCGAAAGCATATTCCTAAAAGTGTAGCTCTGGTGGCTTATTTTTAAGTGTGTGGAAGATACCAGACTGGTAAGTAAACATTTAACAGGAGGTGATCACATCTTGAATATATTCCAGAAACATTATATTTACCTGGGATTAATGTCATGATATTAGGCAAAGATGGATATAAAATACAATTCTAAGGAGGGGAAGTAAAACATGGAAATTCACGGGAACTTTCTGGAGAGACCTGTGTTGGAAGAGGATCAGATAATTTCAAAATGTGAGGCAATGGTTCTGCGAGATGTAGAGAAAGGGACACTTTGTTTGGAGATGCTTGGCGGGGAGCTTTCAGGGTGTCGAAAGATAATTATTCTGCTTTCAGCACTAGGCAGGTCTCATGAAAACTGAGTCTGGGGTACTATATTTATAGGATGATGTGGAAAAATGAGAGCATTAAGAGGAAAGCAAGAAAAATGGCTAGAAGGGTTGATAATGTCTCCTTTGAGGAAAGTTTGAAAAACTGTGTTTAGTATATTAAAAAGAGGAAAAAAGTGTCAGGAGACATAATAAGTCTTCAAATGTGTCAAGAGGGGCTGTATAAGTGACGGTGATACATTGCTCTTTACATCAGCTTGGAAGAAACAGATAAAAATACTCTTAGTTCATGGTGAAGAATTCTTAAATCGAATGCTAGAAAAAGAATGCCAGATGGCAAAACACTGTAGAAACACCAAGCAAAATTTTGCAGTCTTCATGTACATTTTTGACTTGATGATGCACATCTAGGTAGCAGGTGATGCAGAGCTGTATGAGGAGAAGAAGGAAAGCAGCGCCTTTGTCCGTTCGTTTGGTGGCATAATGAATGCTTCATAAATGTCTGTTCAGCAGAAGAGTGCAAGGAAGCGGAACTAAGCCAGTGGGCGAAAGAAGACAAAGTATGCTTTGATGTGAAACTTCCTTCCTCGGTCCCAGGAACAAAGCAAACATTCACAAATATACCTTCACCCCGTTTCTTGCGAAGAGCCGTGGGCAGTTCCTTGTGCAGGGGTTATACTTAAGACTCAAGAGAGCCTTATTCTTTTTTTAATAGATACTTTTGAAGACTTTGTTTGTTAGGTCTTCCTACTAAAATTTTAGGTAAGGTAGAAACCAAGGTAAGTTTTTCTTCTAGTTGTGTTTGAAAAGGAGTGGGTGGGGCAGACACAGCAAAAGAATGGAGAGTGCTGAAGATACCTATTCAGGTTTTGAAATTGCTTTCTCAAATTGAGACTTTCTATGCTTGCTTTCAGCCTCAGTGAATTAAAATGACAGGTAAACATTTCCAAAATAATGTCTAAAACACCAAAGAGGCCCATACTATTAAATTTATAACTTTATGTGGATTTTCATGAGTTGTCTAAAATTGACAAAACATGTCTATGGCAAAACATTTTCTGTCAAATACTGTGCTGACTGTTTTCTACTTGCTCTGAAAAGTTTGCAACACATCTGTATGTGAAGCACAGCACCTCAAAGTGTGTTTCTTCTTCCCATCCATTCTGAGCTAAGTGCAGTTATATCCAAACCATTATTTTTAACTGCTGCTTCTTACTGTGGCTGATCTCTTGTTTGATCAGAAAAACAAACCCAAACAAACAAAAAACCCAAACAAACAAAAAACCAAACAAACAAAAAACCAAACCAAACCGAAAAAACACAAACCAAAAAAAACCCCAAACAGTTGCAAATAATAGCACTTTTTGCATTTCAGACAGTCTGAAGTCTTAAGACTTGGGTTATGCTGAGATTTGACACTTGTCAAAAAGCAGTGAGAAGTTGCTGGCAGAAGATACTGTTGTTTTACGTATGCATTATGAGACAAGGAACTTCAAGAAAAACTGGAAATATCTTAAGAGACATTACTATATCACTGTTTTTAGAGTAGGGAGATTATGAAACCTTGACAGTGTTTTACTGTGATTCAGTAATTTTCCTCTTTTCAGCCTCAAAGTGCTTTTGATTTAAGCCATTAAAGAGAATGCATTTTATGCTCAAATGTTGTTTAGTACTATTTTGAAAATCTTCATGATAGCAGTCATTGTTTTAGGAGCTGGATCTGTTGATATTCCTGAACAAGGTCAGGAGGTATGTTTTATACTTGTTTTGCTTTAGTTTTATAGTAGTAGGGGCAGAGGGTAGTCAATACTGATTCTAAATATGTGTATGTTTGTAACGAAAAGGTGTCTGTCTTGTATGGTAGCTTTGAAACGGCATTTGTCATTCATTGAACAGTAAGGTCTGCTATGGTGAGATGTAAATATATGGAATTAACCTAGCTTCTTCTAGGAGATTCCTGGGGAAAACAAGAGGCGGTTAGCACAGGTTCATATTTAGTGTATCCCATTTAGGCAGAATTATTAGTAATCTGGACAAATATTTAGTCTTCTCTAAAAGAAAAATAGCTGAAATCCTCCAGCACTGTATGTGGGCTTGTAAAGGTTGGAGTATGCTCATTATTTCTATGGGAAAAAATAAATGGCATTTCCAGGAACACAAGATATTTTTTTTAAAAAACAGTTCTTCTGATGGAGTAAAAAGTGAAGAGAAAATTTTCTGGACAAATTGAGAAACTTTTTCTAGTGTCTTTGCTGTTTATGATGAGATATTTATGTAATGGGGTTTTGTTCTTTTAGACCACTAGTTGACTGTTCAGAATAGGTGGATGTTTCCTTGTGTTTTTCATTTCTTGTAAGAATCAGCTGTCTCTTAAACCTTACTATAAGTTTTATGGATCAAGATCCACCTTCATATTGGGGGGAATCCTAGATTTGTTCTGTATGCTGTCAGCAAGTTATGTACAGTGGATTTGGGGAATGGACACCCCCCAGCATTTTGAAGTGATTTATCTTTTTAAAAATGTACTTGTTAAAAAAGTTCAAGTTGTTACTACCTTTGTTATTCTAAAGTTAGGATAATCTCTTTAAGTTAAATACAAGAAAAAAACGGTAAACAGTATGCGTTTACTCTCTAAAAGAAAGCCAGACAACTGAATTAATGAAAATCTCTTTGTTAAGCAGCTGGAACCAGAGATGGCTGAAAAGCAGGCCAGTCAAAGTCAAAACACTCTGCAAAACAGAAGTTTTGATATTCAGGTTCTTCAGCTGACCCCACTGTAATGCTGTTTTAATACCTGTTTCTTCTTTAGAGAGTTTGAAAAATACTCCTTTGCTGTGTGGCAGTCTTGCTCACAGCTTGTTACTTGCCTGTGAAACATATGCAGGTGAATCTGTAGTTGAGCATGTCTTTTGTTTTTCAGTTTTTTAGATTCTAGGCTTTGAAAAGAGCATATTGAAGCTACTGCAGTCTTGGCAAATAATCCATATCAAATTTGTCTGTCTTTATTGGCTTCTTGAGATGCACAGCAGTGGTTCAGCAGCTTTCACTTGAAAGCCACAGGAACCCAAACCACTTTTCTCTCTTCAAATATTTGAACATAATGTATGCTGCTCATTCAAAATACAGCAAGCATTCCTAACTTTGGATGTTCATATTTGCCTATATAAGAGTAAAAATAAATAAATAAATAAATAAAATAACCTACAGCCTCTCTCCCTGTTAGTTCAAGCTTCTCTAGGTACGCACTGTCAGTATTTTCTACCTCTGAACTCCCAGTTCTCCAAAATTAAGATTTTAGCTACTCGGTTTATTCTTTTTTTCTTGCTGCAAAAACATTGCAAATGTGAAAGACTTCAGTTCTTTCTTTCCAGAGCTGCTGTGGAATTAAAATTACCGTAATCTATGCAGCCTTCATTACTGCTGTCCAGTAGTGGATATCAGCTTTGTTTTTCTACCCTGCTGCTTGGGAAAGATTGACAGCAGGGCAGACAACTTGTCCCTCCTTCTCCTTTGTGTTTTCATGTTCTTTTTCTCCTTTTCTATAAATATACATATATATTTAGCTGAAAAGTATGAAGAATACTTGATGGGAAATTGCTTGTTGACCTCACAGTTTCCCAGCTCAATGGATGCCACGATTGACTAGTGTTTTGCATATGTGATAAAGGAAACAGGTATTTTAGTCTCTTAGAAGTTGACTATGAATGTATACTTGTAACTATTAAGGTGATCTGTGTTTTTCACCAGGAGTCTATCATCTTGAGAAGTTATTGCAGATTCAATTGCCTTGCCATAACTTTGTGTATGCAGATTGATATATTTGTGGGTTCACTATTCCAGTACCTATGCACTGTTTTCCTTAGAAGCAATTCAAGCAAGCAGTAATTCTCATGCATAATACACAAGTAAACAACAGGGTAATTTTTATGATGATGTAAACAAATTGTATTAAATTATAAACAGTTTCTGATATGTTTCTGTTTTGTAGTGAAGTGGGAACCCTCACTTACTTTTAACGTTATTCTCAGGCAGGGCTATGCAATCCAGAAGGTAAAGCTTTGAAATTTTGGTAAGTAAATAATGCCAGAGATCAAAACAATAGGAGGCCTGTTGTTTGTTACAGGTGGAGTTTTAAATTATCAGATAACAGATCAAATAACAGCATATTAGAAAAACAACTTTGTGTTTATTAAGTAGGATTCAATTTTACCAATGCCTACACTTAATGTTATAAAAGGTTAAAATGTTGGTAAGAAAGCTGACTATAATAATCTTATTTTGTTGGAATCAATATTATCGCTGCACTTTTTTGTTCTTTCTAAACTTTTGATTATCTTTCTTTTCCTTTCATTTTGACAAATGAAGTCACATAGAAGCAAGCAATTCTAAAGATGATCAGTCTGTATTCATTATAGAGTTATCTAGTCTACACACCAAGTACGGTATCCCATGCTTGCCGTTGCTAATAAAGGAATTTGATGCTGGAAGACGATCTCTTTGGGCAAGCAATATACAGAAGAAGGGACTTGGGAAGGAAAATCTGGAAACTATAACTATGCAGAGTTTCCTGTTTGTTGTGCCTAGTTGATAATAACACACTGCCTTTCATTTTTCAGGTAGCTGTCAATCTTCATGTGAGTATCCTAAAAAAAGGCACTGTCAGGAATATGGAGAGTACAGTTACATATCAAGAGATTTTGAAATTGGGCTCTGTGTGTAAAATTTAGCGCTCAAGAAGGTGTAGAAATTAACTCTTAAGTGGGCTGCCTAGGCTAGCAGACTGGCATAATTGTTTTTATTGTGTATTAGATAACTGTAAAAAATGTGAGTGGCTTGAATCACAAAGATACGGCTTGAGATGGGAGTTTGTATTGAGGAGAGCAGAAAACTGGGTAGGAATTGACTGCTGTCTACTTCTGAGTAACAATTACTGGAGAAAGTTTAATAACCTCTCCAAACGATAGTAATATTATTGAATCATACTCAGGGTCATGCTGTTGGGCTCATGGATTTTGTTTCTTCCCTGTATAAAGGTTTAAAGCATAGGTCTGTCAGTGATATTTCTTTTTAGCTGAATTCTGTTAGCTACAGTCAGTATGGATGCTTGTTAACGACTCTAAACTACATCTGTTCCCCTTGCCAATGACTTCCCTGTTTTTGCTACTGTTTTTGGGGCTGCCAGTTCAGTAATGCATGTCTCTGACTGCAGCCCTGATAGGTTCAATGAATTTTGCGTAGATTCAGAGACGACTTGGGAGGAACAAATCTATTCTTAGAAGTGGCTTTTCAAAGCCTATGCCTGACTATATAAAACTAATGCACCCAAGGTCTGACTGCACTGATGTGTGCTGAAACAGGTGTACACATTAGTTTTTGAACTTCCACTAGGGAGAATCATTAAAATAATCTGTAGGTCAACTAGTGGCAGCCAAAGAGAAGAAAGAGTTAAAGGTGTTCCTCGCCATGTCTGGCATTTGTAGCTCTACCGATTCTGAGGCAGCTGCTATAGAGCAATTACTACATAAGTTTCAGGATGAAGTTGGAAAACTTTACAAAAAAAAAAAAAACCAAACCAAAAAGAGCATGTTAATCTTTGCAAGGAGTAATTAAACCTACATTTGGTGTGTTAGAGTTTTTAAATTAGGCTCATACGCTCCAGAGTACAAGTTTGTTTTGCATGATGTTCTGCTATTGGAGCATGACTTGCCTAGGCATGAAGCCCTGGCATGAAGGGTACTAGAATAATTTGGAAATTAGGAGAACCAAATGGTGACACAGTGGATGTTCTTTTATGCATGGTCTTGCTTGCATGACTCCTCTGAAGAGGCTGAAACAACCCAACAGAAACAGCATTAGAGGAGAGCAGTTAACCTCTCCAAAAATGGAAATGGTATATGGAATGACAAAAGACATTTTTTCTTCTTTGGTATTTTCAGATTGTCTCTTTTTGCCAAACAGATGAATTTCTGATGCTGGTGTAAGAGTTTCATGTGCAAATTCGTAAGTTACTTGAAAAATACAATGTAAGTTATGCAGACTGGCCTGTCAGTATGCCTCAGCTCTGAAGATGCAGTTTTCAGGCTTATTTGTCCCTCATTGTCTATTGGGATTTCATACTTTCTTTTCAGGACATATAATTGTTGGCATAATTCTCCTTCTTGACTTCTGTTACTGGTTTGAACCAGATGGGCCACAGGCAATTAGTTTGGCTTCATGAAAACAGTGTAGGCTACTCCATGACAGGAACAGATCCCGTGTTTCTCTCTGTTTGAAGAGGAAGTACTGCAAAGACAACAGCTGGGATGGGATATGCATATTAAGGAAGAGTGCCAGCCCTCGATGCTCTGCAAAAATTTCATTTGGTACATAGGCACAGTTTTGTTTCCTGATGAAAATACAGCAAGTTTTTACTCGTCAATCTGTTACCGTTTACAGTCCCTTAGTGTAGTAATGCTAATAAAATCAGACATGTTTGTGTTTTTAGGGTGCACTTGGTAGAAATTTTTTTTTTATTTTAAATTGTGATCTTTTCTGTGGACAACTGACAGATAGCCCTCATGCTCTTTGAAGGCACCTGAATTTTACAATCCTTATAATGAAATCAGTGCAGCAGCCAGAGACAGTGTGTGAGTAGGTTTGCAGGATTTTTTTTCTGAATTTAAGCTACTGATCTGAGTAGTAGACAGTAGTATTGGAAGGTGCATTATTCTAAGGCAAAATAAACTATAACTTGGTGACTTTTGATAGAAATTTATCTGACAAGCTCTTAAAATCTACCAATGAATGAGTGTTGCTACTTCCAGAGTATCTGCACCATTAGAAGTTTCTCCCTAATGCCTAGTCCAGGCTTGCTAAAGTAATTATCTTGGGATATTCAGACTGTTCTAACTCATTAGAAATTAACTGCTAAATTGTTATATTTCCATTAAAATCCCCCTTTTATTTTCGTTTGCTCATTCTTTCAGAATTTTTAACTCTTGGGATGATGTATGAAATTGAGAGAGTGTTCTAAGAGTAGAACCAGATGAAAAGCCACAACTGGAATAATGTATGTGAGCAGTGGTGATTGCACTGGTTTTATGGAGTTACCTTTCAGTTTAATTTTTATTTCTGTTTTACAAGGAATGGGACTTCCGTACAGATTGTAAAAATAAATAGATATATGTAATACTAATTTGGAATTTGTTATTTGTTTCTCCTGCAACAAACTCACCTCAGCACTATGGTTCAATGGACTAACACTTTTGATTTTGCAGTGTACAGTCCCTGATTTGTCGTATTGATCTGGATTTGTAGGCTACAAAATCAGATACTGTGGTGAAGCTCCAGTTTAACAGAGATTTGGATTATATCATTGTATGCAGTTCTTTAGCTCTTGCAACGTTCTGTCCTTAGAAAGGAAATAGAGAAAAAGAATGCTGTGTTACAAATGCTTGTAAATGTGTTTGAGTAACAAGCATGTGCATTTTACAAAATGCTTAATGAGTCGCATCCATCTCTGTAAAAGCCTTAATACATTGTCTGTGAGGATATGCTCACTGAGGAAAAGAGGAGATCATGCTGTTCTTTTTAAAATCTCGTATTAACTGCATGGAATTCAGCCCCCACTACGTATTAAAGATGTTTTCATCTGTCTGAGAATCTCTGTTTATTGGTTATTCAGTATGGTCATGTTCTTTTTTGACAGCAAGAATTAAATCTATCACTGTTTTTCATATCTTTGAATAGCAGTATTGTGTCAAGGTCCAGTTGTTGACTTGCCTGCTTTATCCAATACTACTGCAGACAGACCTTAATCCTATTTTTAGCATGATTTCTGAGGAAACAAGGTGTCTGTAAGCTTTATCTCTTCTGTTCTTCATCTCTCAATGAAAGCTTTTTAGTATTTGACCAGTTTCAAACAAAATTGACATAGATATAGAGTTTTACTGGTCAGGTGTCTACCACTTCATGAAAATAGGCAGCTGGATGGATGAAGGTGACCCACCTTTTTTCCCAAGACCTGGCAGTGAGAGGGTGTTGTAAATGGAATATCTATAAGACACCAGAGAATCGAGTTGCAAAACACCCACAGAAACCAGGATCTACTTAGAGCTGTTTTCTAAATACTGATAGTGGAGAATTACTTCAGTAGCTGTCATCCTTAAAGAGTTTTGGAAAACCTAAAAAGACATAAGGTAGTTACAATACTACCAAGAGGATTTTTCCTGAAAAGAAAATGGTATCAGATTTAACTTGTTTATGCATTTGACTGCTTCATTATCAGTGTCTGTAATTGTGGATGCATAGAGTAGAGATTTCAGCTCTTTTTCATATTTGCTGTGGAACAGACTGGGTACAGGAAGAAACAATGAATTTTTATTCAGTGATTGTGCATTAACTGAATTCATTGGTCTGTGTTCATAAAAATGCAGTAGCATTATACTTCAGTGCAGCTAATTGCAAGGAGCTATGAAAACCAATAATAAATGATGGTGAAGAAAGATGGGAGAAGGGAAGATCTGCAAACAGTTGCTTTACAGAGAAAACATAATTATGCACAACGAGAAAATTAAGTCATTACTGAGAAGATGACTTCTGCAATAGATATGTACAGGAGACAGGAAATCAGTCAGCTTTTCATTATGAAGGACTATTCAAAGATGTGAGGATACAGAAAACTTCTCTTTTGTAAGGGAGGGAGAAGGGGACGTAACCGAATAAGAATGCAGTTCGAACTTGCAGGGAATAGTAGTCAGTTACAAGACCTTTTTTTATTTCTTATCTTATTTCATTTTGAGAGTAATCATAGTGACACAAGAAATAATTGAGAATATAGATTCATTTGAAAGTAAATGAAAGTGGCTTGCATGCATGAAGTATTTTTTCTAGTGTTTCAATACGAAAGACTACAAAGTCAAAACCTTATAGAAATACTTATCAGTAAAGCACTAATGGGAATTTTGATACATATAACCATATGCTATTTGGAAGATTCAGGTAACAGACATTCTAGGCTATGAAACAAACTCCGCTGCACTTATTTTAGACGTGAAAGAATACAATGGTAAAAAGGGACTGTGAAATTCTAAGCTGTGTATACGGAAATACCAGGGAAAACAAGGGATTTCTTCTAAGTCTTTGATGTTGTCCCCATAATAGTTTATATATACGTATATATAGATAGTAGTGTGCCATTGGAAAATACTGACAGATTGTTGGGAATATGTGCAAATAAGACTTATGCTCTCAGAGTAATAGTTGTTCTTCTCTTGCTGTGTTGTCTAGCAGAAATTTGGGTCAGGAACCTGCAAGTGAAAATGATGAATCTCTCAACAAAGTGAAGTCAAAAGTTAAGAAGTCAAGTCAAAAGTGACATAGCTAAGAATGGGAAGAAATTAATACTGGGCTATGTAAACAAGGTTTCAGCAGGAAAGTCAGTATTTTATCCAAGAAAATGCATCTCTTAAAAGTGTGTGGTGGAAGCTTTACCACCTCTCAAGGTGATGAGCTGGTCTAAAGCAAAAGTTTTGATGTGTCTCATGGGCAGCTGTTCTCTGTACAAGAAAAGCAGTGTGTCACCTCTTAGAAATATTTGTCTTAAATATTGTGCTCAACAAGTAGAGTATTTTTTCTGTCAATAAATCAATGATTCTCTATAAAGGGGCAATAAAAATAGAACAGAATATTTTCCATTGAAAGGGACCTACAACAATCATCTAGGCCAACTGCCTGATCAATTCACAGCTGACCAAAAGTAAAAGCGTACTATTAAGGGCATTTTCCAAATGCCTCTTAAACACAGACTTGGGTCATTGACCAACTCTCTAGGAAGCCTGTTCCAGTGTTTTCAATACAGATTCACAATACCAAACTTCCAGAGAGTGGTCCAGAGACACACCACTACCTGTGTGGTAGTGTCAAGTGTAAACACAGTTTTGAACCATTCCCATGCATTCTGTCACTGGATCCCAGGGAGAAGAGATCAGCACCTCCCTTTCCACATGCCCTCCTCAGGAAGCTGTAGAGAGCAATGAGGTCCCTCCTCAGCCTCCTTTTGTTCAAAATAGACAAATCTGAAGTCCTTAACCACTCTTCATAGGACATTCCTTCCAGCCCTTTCATCACCAGTTTGTTGTCCTCTGGACACATTCAAGGACCTTCACATACTTTCTTCAATTGTGGGGCCCAGAACTGCACTGTACTCAAGATGAGGCCACACCAAGGGTAAACACACGGGATAATCACCTCTTATGCCTGGCTGGTTACACTGTGTTTGATGCACCCAGGATGCGCTTTACTTTCTTGTTTGCCGGGTCACACACTGCTGACTCAATATATTGAGTCTGTTGTCAGCCAGCACAAGCACCTGGGATAATGTCCAATACACATCATGACCAACATTATATTGAGACCTCAGCTGAAATTAAGGATTTGTTGTATATACAGTATCGGAGGTGTTTTTACTGCATTTAAAGTGCCATGAATTTCACCTCTGTGGTGAATTTCTCCCCATGGAGCAACTTTTACAGTCCATATAGATGCAGATTTTGCCA
The DNA here is from genome assembly GCF_037038585.1 of Patagioenas fasciata. Taxonomy (NCBI): domain Eukaryota; kingdom Metazoa; phylum Chordata; class Aves; order Columbiformes; family Columbidae; genus Patagioenas; species Patagioenas fasciata. The sequence continues at coordinate 18,429,825 of NC_092524.1, forward strand.
AGATTAGATGGACATTTCCAAACCTGAATAGTTGGGGGGGTTTGCTAGTATTTAATAAGTTTCAGACTTAACTATGTTGAACAAGGAAATAAGAATCACTTATGAGCACTAGTGCATTTGAGCAGAATGTTGAGGAAACTGAATGACATTTGCTCCCTTTCCCCTTCCCCTCCCCTCCCCTTCCCTTCCTTCTCGCTCTCCTCTCAATGACCCCTGCTCTCCCAGGCTATTTAGGACAATATGCTGCTTACCTACCTGTCTGTCTCATCTTAGTGTGCTTCAGAGCCCTCTGGCTGAGAACATGGTTCTCCTGGCAGCACCTTCTCCTTCTTAGTTCAGTCCCATCTTTGCAGGGTTATTAGGGCTGCCTTATGTTCCCTGCTGTGCTATGTGTACTGGTACTTTTAAGTTAAGATTCAGTGTTTTCAGGCAACTTGTGTGCATTATTCCTGACTTGAATGGCTGAAGGAAGTTAGTTTCCATGAGTCCAAAACCATCAAAAATACACCTCCTCACCCACAAAGCTCAGGAAGATATTAACCCAGTGATAGAAATTGTAAATGATGAATAAACAAAAAAAAAGTAGAAAGTAAGAATTATGTTCCATATTTCCTACAAAGATACACAGAAGGTGTAACTAGACTTTTGTCTAGAGAAAGTCATAGAATGGATTTCTTCTTCCCCTCTAAAGGAAGAAAGAAATGGGCTTGATTTTGTCTAAAAAAAAGAGGTTTGTGTAGTCTTTTGCTAAAATAAGGCAGTTGTATTTGCCTTCTGCTTTTTAGGGCTCTCTTGAAAGGGAATGGAAAGAAACCAAAGTGTTTTTCACAGATGAGATTAAATTTCTCAAGTACAGTACAAACTGAAGTTATAGTTCTTTTTGAGATTAATAGAAAAAATACTTTTGGTTTATGTTTTTGTATTAACAGCTACACCCATCCATTTATTTAAGTATGGCTCAGATAACTTAGTTTTATAAGTATCAAAACCAGGACAAACAATTAAGCATTTTGTAAAAGCTTTGAATTCACTTGATTGCTACATAAGGCGATTTGATTAGTCTACAGCCTGTTTACTCACTACTGTAGCCATGCTGGAAATGCTTATTTGGTAAGTATGCTGTGGATATTCTTCAAATATTTTTTTTTCTTACACATTTATTATAAGAATGGTACTGAAGTGTCTTTTTTTTGTCACCTCAGAATGAAAGATTTTTCTTACCTGATCAAATGGTATGAAACCTGAAGGAGAGAATGAGACAGGTTATTGTAGTAATGTATCTCTTCCCATTGTTTTTGTTTTAAAAGGACTAACCAGCCAGGAATGTTCACAAAGAAAGAATTTTATCAGTTGGCCTCTGCAATAGACAGCTTCAGTCTCATGACTTACGATTATTCGACACCACAACGGTAAGACTCTATCTAAAATTCAAAAAAAATTGCTGATGGAACTGGTTCCCAGTTAAGTCACTATTAAATCTACAGTATGAGCTCATTTTTTTAGTAAAGTGTATAGTGTGTGTTAACTGTATCAGATACTGAAATTCTGGATTAGTATTTAGGATAGGTGATTTTTGAACAAACCGATAACTCAGAACATTTTTAACAGCAATATATATTTGGCACCCTAGTATTGTGAAAGGCTTTTCACTCAAGCTAAAAAATTATCCTTTTAGTAGTTCCATAACACTTTATCTTTTCTAGGCCAGGTTCTTTTGGTTTTAGTTATTTAGCACAATTCTGTACATGAATAATCTACTACATGTCATTGTTGAAAAAATAGCTTTAGAGCACAATTGACAACTCATTTGTTTCATCCTGAGGCAACAGACTGCCTTTTGGCGGCACTGGTAATGTGGACACGCTTTAATATGTTTTTCAGTTCTTCCACTGCTCCCTCCCTTGTACTGATAGAGCTGCTCATGAAGGCAGCTAATCTGACTGAAAACTAACACAAAAACCTACACATGAATATTCATTTTCAGGAACTTAACATTTTTAGCTGTGTGATTGTGGAACAGCAGTGTAGTTGAGAGGTCCTTAAACTCTACAGAGGCTCTTTATGTTACTGTTCTGCAAAAGCATGTTCATTTCACCTCTCAAGTACGGGTAAGGATATGCTTTTGGAATTCCTGGGAGATTCTGTATATCTTGCTTCAACATGGCTGTCCAGAGTTCATATTTGTGGTAAATCAGCAGATTTAGAAATACCATCCTCTTGTGTTTATAACCTCACTAAAACCTTTATCACCTGTAGTATATTAGCATTCTGATAATGTTTAACAGGTTTAACAGAAAGGAGCTTTTATCTCTTCTGAAAAGAATTTATATACCTCCTTCCTGTCTCTCCCCAGACCTCCCTCTACATCTTCAAGCCTTGCAGCCTAGGGGAGAACATAGACAGTAATGTTTACTGAAGTTATAACAGGGTTTTTTTTGTTACTCTTTTGCTGGAATAATGTACCATAGATGTATCCACTTTAGCTTTCCTCTAGGTAAATCAGACATCTATGAGGGTGAGGTGCCAAGGGCTTTTGTACAGATTATACAAACCCATCTGGAACCCTGAATGCATTTTTAAAGACTGTGCTATAGGCTGCATCTTTACAATGTGGCGAAGCTGCACCGTGCTTCGTGCCATGTTAAAATCACAGGTTCTGTTATGGTGGAGTCACATCTTTATGCTTTCATTGGCACTTTCACTTAGACCTCACTTGGAGAGCTGCCAATCTTTTTTACTTGAAAGGAGGAAGGAAGCATTCTTGAATTCACACCTATAGTATTTGGAAGAAACTTAGTTTTTGAGATGTAGTGCTTTTAATCTGAGAAAATATTTAGTAAAAATAGTTCAATTCTCTTTTGCTTGAATTTGCTTTGAGTATGTGAAATACAAAATAATAAATATGTGTTTTCACAATTGTTTTGCTTTTAAATATGAACACAATTTCCAGCAACATTCCTATACTGTGCTAGCACATTGATTTTTAATGGTACAGATATCCCAAAGGCTTTGAGGCAAATAATTAGAAGGAAGTAGAATATGTTGATATTTGTAAGACTAAAATATGCTTTTCCTTTTATCATGTTAGTGAGTGTTTGTGGTAAGGCCTGCTCTCCTCTCTGATGAGATGTGAATAGAATGAGCATGATATTCTGATACTAAACATATGACAATTTAATTACACTGTATATTAAGGCTCTACCCTTCTTCCTAACGTAGCTTTTTGTTAGATAATTGCCTGTTGAGGGTTTTATCCATAAGTAAGGGTTAAACAAACATAAACCTGTCTTGATTAGTGGTAACTGATTTTACATTTTTTCCGTAAGTAAATGGTGGATTTTGACCCATTATGTTGTGCTAAAACATTGAGGATGGTATTGGAAAACAACTGAGTTTGTACAGAGTTTTGATTTATCCTGTGGACATTATGCCAGATCCAGTGGCAGCGAAAATGTGCTAGCTGGAAACATTCTCTTAGCCACTGTAAGAAGTTTTGTATCTCTTCACCTTAGAAATTAATCACAAAGTCAAGAGTGGGGCAAGCAAGTTTTGTGCATCAGTACTTCAAGCCACTGAAGAAAGGTGCGTTTAAACTTAATAGGATTGTAGGTTAACGTTCACTGATTTTTGTGTAGCATATTTTGCTCTTGTCAATTACACTAATCAAAAAGAGAAAGCTAAGAATGAATATGTACCATTTCTGACAACCTTTTTCATAATTACTAACTTGACAGACCTGGTCCAAATTCCCCTCTTCCCTGGGTACGAGCCTGTGTTCAAGTACTGGATCCTGATTCAAAATGGAGAAATAAAATACTTCTAGGTCTGAATTTCTATGGCATGGACTATTCTGCTTTGGGAGCCTCTGGGGAGCCAATCCTTGGTAGCAGGTAAGACTTCTCTGGATAGTAAGTACTTATGTATGATATGTTCTCACAGAAATGCAGACAGATGGCACAGTTATCCTGTCAGAACTCCTATGGAAAAGTGATTTGTATAGTTTTCCCTCTTTCTTCTATGCATGTTTGTACCTGCAGTTTGCCATCTTTGTGTTAAACTGGCCTGCAGTATTCTCTTATGCTCTGTATCATTTTGGAGGTTCATGTAGTTGACCTAAAGATTGTTTCTCTCAGCTCCTGAAGTTGTTACCTGTTACTTTGAAATTTGATATTGGTTTCAAACAGCAATGTGCCACCAGTTTTCTTTTGGGTAGAAAAAAACTGCAATAATCTTACCTGGAGACAAAAATCTTTAACAAGATAAAGGGAAGTATTCCAAAGCCAGCCTGAAATTTTGTATTGATTCTTAGAGGAAAACGGTTGTTTTAGTTTTGTGTAATAACCTATACTAACGTTGAGCTTTGTAGAAATACAGTCAGGGTACAGTAACATCAAGCCAGAAGAAAAAGCAGGAAAAACAGGGTGAATCTGTGAGGACAATCAGATTTGTTCAGAAATTGGTTATTAATTTACAAAATAGAACAAAGCCAAGTAGAAACAAATCTGAAGCACGAGAGGTGACTGTACTCACTTCACAGGTTACTAAGTTCATTACACCAGGATGTTTCAATGTGGTAACAGATTGCTTGTTGGGCATTGAAATACTATCTGAGCTGGATTGTATAAGGTAAGGACCTGAATTTTTTATGTCCATGCCTTCAATTACACAAACACTTCGTCATCATTTGCACTTGCCTCTGCTATCTTCTTGCTTCACCTCGGCTGTTTGAAGGGGTATGATACTCTAGACAGAGTTTTCTCCCAGTGCTGAATTATGTCTGAATCTGGCTGAATAACAGAAAATTACTACAGGGTGGGCAGAATAAAACCATTGTCTACAGTGAAAGATATATGATGAGTATATCAGAGTGGCTTCTGTGAAGTTAGTTGTAGTGGATAGGCAGGAAAAATACTCAACAGCCAAAACATTGTTGATTTACAGACCTGTTTTTACAAGCTCAGTACAATTAGTGGAGCTTCACTGTAATAGTTACAGTACCTTTTGCAGGTAGGAGTGTAACACTATCTAGCAGAATAAAAGGATCTCACTTTTTTCCTGAACTGCAATGTTTGGAATGAAGTTTCCACTTGAAAACATACTTCAGGATGACATCTGCCTTTACTTTTTAGAGATTCTTCTGACCTGTATTATAGTGTAAGTTCATGTTGCTTTTTAATTAATGGCAAAAAAAGAGTAATGTACAATTAATCCAACTTTTACCAAAAGAGGCTATGTTTACCTGTATGTAGGGCACTGGCACACAGTATGGGACAATGTGTTTTATACAGAGAATGGTCCTGTTAAAATATTCTTCATTGACAGACCATGATGTTGTAGTTTTGTGGATATCTACCAACCCGCAGCAAGGTTCTGGACAGAGTCTTTAAGAGACTTTGAGTTTAAACATAAAACACATTAGTTTTCCGTTTGCTACATTACCTACTAAATGTTGTCAATGGTTATTTTTCCAGAAATATATATTTTTGAGCATGAACAGTTATGTATTAGTATTTGCTGTATATGTCATGTATAGTATTTTAATAGTGAAATAGGTTGAAGGTAAACCAGCTTCCACATTAGGCCGAGCTTCTGACATGAGGAAAACAGAGAAAAGGTTATTGGTGTAAAATAAACTTTCTGCCACTTATTTGGTAATAGGCTGTTTGTAAAAAAGCCCTAGTTTCTAGCATCTATGAGTCTTTGAAAACTATAGCTATCACATCCAATTGAATCCCAGAATATGTACAGCTTGTTCAGAGATGCTCTTTTTCCCTTCCTCCCTCCCTCCCTCCTTCCCTCCCTCCCTCCCTCCCATTTCATTACTAATATTCTGGCTACATGAGACTTTTTCATTCTCTCACAAGAAACATGGCTGAGGCCGATCCTATTCCTTCTCATTTTTGTATTTGCTTCATGCTACATAAAAAGGCTGCTCAGAAGCTGTGTCCAGTGTAGAAGTGGATGGCTTGAATATTTTTTTTTTCACATTGGCTCCTTAGTGAATTTGAGCTTCTGATTTCTTGATGACTGTAGTCCAGTGTTAATAATGATCTGTAAAAAGTGATGAAGGATTGAGTCATGGCTCCTTTAAGGCACCCTCCATATGTTGTAGTGATAGTGAAGTTAAACTAAAGTACTGGTATTAAAATGAATTTTAAATCTAATCAGTTAAGTGCAGTATGGTGGGTATCAGCTTTTTTTGTTGTAGGTTTCTCTTGAGGTTTTTGCACCTGAAATTGATTTCATGTGCAGGTCTCCCAACATGCCAGTGCTCCTTGGCACACTGTGAAGTGCACACTGTCTTGTTGAACCATATTTATTGGAAGAATCTGATCATATCTAATAAGACAGCTGGAGAATTTTAAGCTTCAGTGGCAAAATATATATTCTCAAGTTTTTTGATGTAAAGGTAGCATGCATTTAAATTGAGTATTAATATAGCACATATATGGGATTACATGCAGAGTGCAGAAACCTTTGCTGATCTAATATTTGAGGTTTTCTTTAGGATAAAAATTATGTGATGCAAAGAAGCTCTGAACATAGGTAGTTTTCATTTACTGAATGTTTTTTTAGTCCAGAAGTTAATAAAATAACTTCCAATAGAATTCCTATTTGCACAAAATACTATGTTGCAGTGGGTTTTTTTATTGCAGAATGTAATCTAAAGGTAGAAGTGTACTTGGTTACCATTTTGCTGAAAAAATATACAACCTTTCCATGTAATATCCTTTTTCCTTTGTAGGCACCATAAAAAGTAATATGTATGTGTGTGTGTGCTTGTGTACACGTATATATCTGGATTAAATGAAATGAAAACAGTTTTTCTTTTACAGCACAATGTAGTTTGTGCTTGAGTGATGTTACAATAGGAGTTGTTTTCTGCCCTCTGACTGTGAAAAATCAGGTATCTGAACTGCTAAAATGCAGTCATTAAAACTTACCATTTATTAAAATCCTGTCAGAACATAACCATCTAGTGTTTCTGACTTAATCTTCTAATGATCAGTTTGTTACAGTGTGTCCTTTATTGATACCACAACCTGACAGCATTTCTTCTTCACCTCAAAAGTGTGTGTCGTGGGTAAATAATTATTCAGTATACCCTGAAGCTTAAGAAATTGTTTAGCCTTTTTGCAGAATTTTTACCTTAGAGTCCTTTTTGAGGCCTTTAGCAGGTCAGCAAGCCCCTCTATCACACAAGCTTCTTACTTCCAATGTACTTTTCTTCACCTTTAGCGATCTACTCTTAAGAATCTGTCTTAATCATTGGGACCTTATATTTCAGTTGCGGTAATACCCATTGTTTTCTTTTGCCTTCTCATGGGAGGTTAGACAGCAGTGAAGTGATGTTTTTTGTTTCATGCCATCTAATAACTGTAGTCTTTATGACCTGGGCCAAAAAGGAACCTGAGAAACTTCATTGCTGACTGTGAATTAAAAACAATGTAATTCAAAGGCTATTTTATGCTAATGGTGCCACTTAGGTTTAATCAGCCTTCTTTACTGAGCACATCCCTGTTAAGTTTAATATGTTAAAGACATTCTGTCCTTTTTTTTTTTTTTTTTTTGTGTGTGTGTGTAGTGTTGATAGAGGGAAGATACATCTCTGATATTCCACCTGGCTGTATATAACTTTGGAATATAATCTGCATCCAAGCTGCTTTTGTTCCAAATATAGCTGTTGAAAATAGATATGTGAATAACTCCATTGCTGTGAGACAATGCTGTATGTGCTTACCTTTTATTTAAAGGAATCCAAGTAGGGATTTTTATGCTAATTTTTTGAATTAAGAAGGCTGATATAATAAATTGCTAGTTGAAAAAAAGGGAGAAACTAATTTGAAAATGCATTGTACAGCTCAGAGATAGAAAATAAGATTACTTGCAAGCTATCTGAGGATGCAGAGTTCTACTGAGAATTTTATTGGCTGCCTGCCATTCTGTAAATAGCAGATAATAAGAAGTGGTGCTTAGAAACAATTAGAGGTGAGCATTTTCGCTGAGTTATCAGGGCAGTGCCTTTATTAGCAGCAATTTAAGAAGATTTGGGTCAACCATGACTCATTATTTTGTCTTACAGATGGTAACAAAAAACTTGTGCAAGGGAAGCTTTTACTCTTCAAGCTTTTACAATGTTTCTCTTCATGCTGTAATTCAGAATTTGCATTACTTCTCTGCATAGCAGGATTCTGTCTCCTGATTAAGTCCATTTTGCTTGTACTTTATGTAACACTAATATTTCAAATAAACCAATGGACCAATTAGCTCTGTAGGACTGAACATCCTCTTGGTCTGTTGTTCACCTCTCTGCTTCATTGGAGAAAGTGTTAAGCTCCTTCTTAAATTGTACAGCTAGATCAGATGGTAAAATCATGGCAGTGATAGGAGGAAGTTACAATTGGGCCTGCAATTGGAAAAAAAAGTCATTTCTGTATTACAAATATCTAAATAATTCAGGAGTGTTTCAAGAGGTTTCTTCTATTAAAATCCCTCTGGGTTATTCTATTATGTGTGGCTTCCATGATATATTTGTGTCTCCTTCCCTTTAGGAATGGAGGTGAATGTGAGCTGTTAACTGAAGGTGACAGACTAGTTAATTCTTATAAAGTAGATAGAACACCTTATGAAATAAAATTTTTATCATATTTCAGCGTGCCCAAGTTGTAAATACAATATTAAATATAGAAGCTGTTATAACTGGGTTTTATTTTTGAAATAACTGAAAGGTGGTTTGTGGTTATTAGGCACATGATTGGTTCTGAAATTCATTTGTACAATGGCATACTGGCTGTGTGTGAGTGTGTATATCTCAGGGCATCTGTTTTAAAAAAATTAGTCATTGTGATGCACATTTTAAATGGTGGGCATATCCTTGCACTGCTTTGAATCAGTTTTAATGGATTTAGATATAGTAACATTTCACTGGATTCTATATTTTAGAGTAATGAGGCACTAGACAGTTTGAGTAAACTCAATATACAAGTGGAATATATTTTAGTATTGACAGTGTGAGGGAAGTTATGATTCCTATTGGGAATAATCATCTATAGAATTGGTCCTAGATTTTAGCATTTGTGAGTTATGAGCATGTGGAGAGAAATCAATGAGACACATATCCTTACAGAGACCTCTGTGTACCAAACCTGAGAAACTAGTATGATTATTGCAGACTGGCACTGCTGAACCCTCATTAACCAGTGAACACATGATGAAAACATCATGGGGAGCATAGTGTCTCTTGCAGTTAACACTGAAATTTTGAGTTATAAATATGGTATTGGTGTGTCATATCACCTTGATTGCTACTTACAAATTAAAGATCTAGTTTCTTCTGTATTGAGATTACACCTTTTTTTTTTTTTTTTAACATTATGTCTTAACTGAGTCCAAGCATTCTGAAGTGTGTAGTTCACCCTGGTTTTGTTTCTGTATTTGAGTTTGCATATTGAACAATTCATGAACAATTCTCTTTTTGCTGATGTGTGTATCCTTGGGAAAATGAATTAGAAGACAGCGAAATAGGTTGAGTAGATAAAGAGGAATGGTAAATTGTTTGTCATTTGTAATTGCTCTTATGTTTGACCCCAGAAACCAATACTATTAGCATCTGAATGTGTAAAGTGGATATCATGTTGTGAAGTTTTAAATCTCGTGTCAGTGTCTCTGTAAAGCTTACCTGAAGATGCCAATTATAAGGATCTTAGAATTGTGAGTTGGTAAGCGCAGCAGACACAGTGCTTCCATTTAAATGCATGGCCAAGTATAGCAGTACATGTGTGATAATTATTCTGACTTAGAAACAATTATACTCAAGGATATTTTAGCTGTTCTCTTTTTTCTTCAATGCAAATCTAATCAGGAAAGAAAAATTATCAGTCTGGTGATGGAAACTGTCAGCCAAAACCAGTTTTGTCTTAAGAACATAAATTAAAATTTAACTCAGGAAAAACTAAGGTACTTGATGAGTGTAAAGTAAGTTTAGTCTCTCCTCAGATAAAAAAAAGCCGCATACCACTGATGGTAGTATGTCAAGCTCACAGAGAGCCCCACCAGTAAATTTCAATCAGATCTGAAAACCCTTTCAAAAATGAAGAGTTTTCTTCCTGCTCCTTACCCCTAGAGTTTTATTTGAGAAAGTTCATAAAGGGAATATTAAACATAAGATATACCTGGACCCCCCATAGTTGACTGGCATCATTTATTTAGCAACTGTATTAAAAATAAGTGAAAACCTGTGGGTTTTTAAAGCAGAAATCTATTAATAATATTGAATTGTGAGCTTGCCTGAAGTAAAACACTGATATTAATAATTTGCAAATAAACCGTTTGCCGTTAGTCTTTTGTGAAATGGTGACTATCAAGCTGCATAGTAAAGGAGTGATGGCATGCATTACTATGTACAGTAAGATCTTCCAGGACAAGTTATATTTTGTTAAAATCTGGTTTATGGTACTGTGAGAAAGAGATGTATAAATGGGAGTGTATTAGGAACATAAACTTAAAATCTTTAAGTGCATTAGTAGATAGATTTCAACAGCAGGGAGTCTGTGGCAAGAGGTGAAACAATTTTTTCTGAAGGACTACTCAGTAATCTTGTATGTGAATAAGAAAAGAAGTGATCTTTTAGCCAAAGTAAGGAAAAGTAAATGTATTCAAAAATAACAGCATTAATAGTTTTGGAGCATGGAAAAAAAGTGTTTTGTAGAGTTGACATGGAGCCATTTGTTTCAAAAGACAGTAAAATGCATATATTGACGTGCTGTTCAGAATTGCATTCCAAATTATTTCTTTTCCATTCACTTTCTCCAAGTTGACTGCAGTTAGTTACTAGGATTCCTGTTTTGGCAACGGACATAATTTAAGATCACCCTCTCTGCTCTGGCACATGTTAACAAATTCTCATTTGAAATAGGAGTGTTTCTGATCTCAAGGATCATGATCTTTCATTCTTTGTAGAAAACCCACTGGAGCAATGTCATGTAATTCTGATACCTATAGAGGGTTTAAAATTTTAAGAATGTGGTATTTCCAATTTTTTTTTTTTCTACCTCCCTACTATCCTATATTCCAAAATATGCTCACAGACCACTAGAGTAGTATTAGCTGATCTGGATCCTATTTTCTGCTTGATTGTTTATATTTTGACCGCTGTTCTGAATCTTTCTTGGATTCTGACATTTTTTTATCTGCTGTTTAAGTGTCTCTGTTCCTCCTTGCATGAACTTGGAAATCTCTGCAATTAAAATATTTTTGGCAGCTTTAATTTCTTTGGTATCTGAATTTTAGTAATAGGATGTTTCTTGCCCTGATTTATACAAGGGAAGCTTTTTGTTCACAGGGTAATTAATTTATTTTCAGAGCATATTTTCACATTAAATTTTCAGCTTGAAATCTTTGATTTGATTGTTATTAGGAATGAGAAACACATTTTAACATTTATCTGGTTTTGCATATTTTGCACATAAAGCTTGCAGCTCAGATAATCCACATCCATTGAAAAACTACTGGTTCATGAAAATGAGTCCTCAGCTGGCACAAAGTCAGACATAAAGGCAAGAAGAGTAATGGGAGAGAGAAGGCTTTTGAAATTAACATTCCCGCAATTATATAAATGCATAATGTGAAAAATGCTGGTGTATTTATTTATTCAGTACTATTATGTCAGTTTTAAAGCTGATTTTACTTTCCACGGTCTAATTGTATTCCCTGGTAGCCAGTAATAGATAAGTTGAACTAGCAATATTTATAGAAATATGGGGAAAAAAATCATTGCAGAAGTAACCCTGAGTCATATTAAAAAAAAAAAAAAAAGAGTAGGTTGACTGTTTCTACACAGGTGCCAGATCCTGAAGAAAGAAATAAAAAACCCATGAAATTGTGGTGTAACTGATAGATTATATACTTATTTACTGCAAAATGCTCAAATTCTGAATTTAACTTCTTTGTAAAGTATCTCTTTTCAGTATGTAGAACAATGATTCCCTTTATGTAATCTCTTTCATAGCTGTTAAAGGTTGGAGCATCTTGTCATTTAATATGATTACCTTTTAAGTATGCATGAAACCCAAGTAGTTTTAACATTAGGGTATTAGGTGTAACATACACTGTGGATGACCATGTTATAGTGCTCTAGTGCAATGGCACAAAATGTCTTCGGTTTCCCCTGCTGTCTTTCCTTCAGTATTTTGCCATTTTGTTATCGTAATGTAGTGACTACTTTTCTGTAGCCTTGTTTCCAAGTTTAATAGAATAATAAAGCAATCATTGATCAATGGAATCTTTATATGGACTTATTTTTCCACTATTTCAACAAAAATGAACAGCTTTAAATAGTCAGTTTGTCCTGAAGTAGACATCTAATTTAAGCAATGCATTTTTGTGACCCTTGACCAGAACTTTCCAATCCCATTGCCTAAAGCTAGACTTTTAACTAGATGATCTGCCTTGCCTTTTGCACCACCGTTGAACAGTTTCTATTTATGTTTAAATACAGCTTTTATTATTCTAAGTTGGAGCCATCCTTTAAACAACCTGACCTTGTGACATAGGACTTTTCACCGTCAGAATGTTGGGTTTTTTTGCTGGGACTATCATATTGAGCCTCTCCATCTTTCACTGATGGCTACTGCCAACATGCTATCTGAAAATAGTGCTGTGTAAGTCACAGAATCATAGAACAGTTTGGGTTGGAAGGGACCTACAAAGGTCATTGAGTCCAACCCCCCTGCAATGAGCAGGGACATCTTCAACTAGATCAGGTTGTCCATGTCTTTCCTGTACTGAAATGTACTAAATGTTTTCCTTTCTGTGCTGGCTTTGGCTGTGATAGAGTACATTTTTTTCTGTAGTAGCTAGTATGGGGTTTTGTTTTGGATTTGTGCTGAAAACAGTGTTGATATTACAGGGATGTTTTTGTTATTGCTAAGCAGTTGCTCACACAGAGCCAAGGCCTATTCTGCTTCTCACACCACCCCACCAACAAGTAGGTACATTTGAACTTTGGCAAATGTTGAGATTTTTGTTACAGATGAAACAACTTAGAATTAGTTTTGATGTGCAGTTTGTGCTTTTGTAGCAATTCTGTATCTAAAATTGGAAAGTTACCACAACTTAAAATCCATTGTATGTTGTTCAGAGCAATGATGGATATAGGTAATGCAAATTTAAATAACACTGGACAGTAATAGTATAATAAATATTTGGGTGTCATCTAGAGACCTTAACTGGGCTATGCTTGTATTTTGTTCCGGGTTTTTTTACGACGCTAGAAGAACATTCGATATTTTCACTGAAAGCAAGTGTTTTGCTCTACCCAATAATGGCTTTTCATATATTCCAGTTTCTTAAATTACTTTAATCATATAGATTTAATCAGTTACTTAATGAGTCCTAGGCATTATCTCTTGTTCTACTTGCTTCCCGATTCCTCCGATTTCTCTTAAAGACCTATTACCCTCACTTACTGCCTTGTGTCGTGCACCTTCTGACTCTTAGTAATTGTTTGTCTTAGTTTATTACTCCTTCATGAACGGAGTCACTTTGTGTTTTCTCTCCAGACAATTTGTCTGGAGGATAGGTTTTTGACAGGGAGAAAAATGACGAATGTCAAGTCTATTAAACTACCAAAATCTCCCCCAAGATTGTTGTAAAGTCAGGGGGAAAAATAATTCATTCTCGTGGGAAATAAACTGAACTTTTGCTTCCTAGATGTGTGTCATACTGACAACAGTTCAGGTAAATAATTTTTATCATGCAAGTGACAGTGTGAGGATCATCTCATGAAATGAGCCAGAGAACTCAAACTTTATCCAGCCCTCCAGTGCATAACAATTCTGACCTCTGTTCTCTTCTCTTTATGGTTGTCAGAGCTACTGGGAGAGAATAAGGGGAAGTCATAGAATATTCTGCCTTATTTGATAGCCTGCCGAAGGGGAGTTTTTTGACCATTTTTTACAGCCTTTGAAGGAATGAAATAGGTTTAGATTTTGGCAAGTGAGTTACTTTATTGTGGGGTTTTTACTCTGTGCACAGAGTAAAATGTTTTGAATGTTGTCCATTCAAGAAAGATTTTTCCTTGTCAGAGAAGGATACATGATACTGTCTTGTAGCAGTACCAAAGGCCCATTGTAATGGATTTCTTCTATGCTGGAAAAAAATAACGGTCTAATAACATTACCAGTGCTGTAAATCTTGTTATACTTACCATGTTGTTCTATTTAGGCTTGTTATTTGATGTGTGATTTTTTTTTTCAGCTATTTATTCAGAATCTTTAATATTTCTACTACATATTTTTAATTTTTGCAATTCCTTCATGGAATGTTCACCGTATCCACTCATGATCTCTTATCTTACACCATGCTAAAGCATAGTTTTTAAAAGTGATTCTGTTTATGATTCCAGATTCCACAAATTTTTCCAACTTTGACACATAATAAAAAGCTCACAAATAAGAATGCTTCAAGCTGATATTGAGTGTGTTGCTTTCAGTGTAGCTTCAACCTTCTCCCAGTGTTGCATCACCAAAAAGGGACGTTCCTGGTGCCAGAGATGGAATTTACCTAAGCCAAATAAGGAACCAGAGTTTCAAAGAAAATGAATTAGATTAACATCTGAAATTCAACTCAAGATATGGTGAGGGAAGCAGAAGGGAGTGTCCTCTTAAAATAAATTCGAGATATAAGTCGCATATTTGAAGTATTATAGGACTTTTGATCACCTTGACCCACTTGTATTAAAAAAATAGTTTTATTTTAGGCAAGAGCAAACTTAAAAGGAAACTCATCAGAGAGGGATGAAGATGGAATGCTAATCATTCACAGCTGCATAGTAGAAATATAACAACATTTGAAAAGCAATAAGACTGGCTGAATAACTTCCATAAAGTTTATTTATTTATTTATTTATCCGTGTTATGGCAATGTTAAAGTGCAGCATTGTGCTCCCAGCTGCTAAGAAATGTAAAATGTATGAAAACAAATTCAAAGTATTTGTGAGCGTAGTCTGCAAAAAAGGCTGTTTTGAGGACAGCTGAAGTAGATTATGTATTGAGATGCAAAGGAGTGATTTTTGAAGTAGCAGTGAAAAATAATATCTCTTTACAAACTGCTTTAAGTTTCACTAGATTCTATTCCATGTTTCATATATATTAGTGTTCTAATACATTGTTTGATTTACTTTGATAAATTTCCTATCTTGAATATTCTACACTCAGTCACCCAGATTTTTACTGTTTTTCTTAATTTCTTAAGAAAATAGGTTTTATTACTTGTGTTGTCTCTGCTGGTCAGCTTGTCCATGCAGTGGTTCTCTGCAGTGCCCTTTGGTTCTATGAACTACTTTAAACCAAATTTGACAAAGACAGACATTCTCAAAGATATGAAAACTTTTCTGAATATAAATGGCTTAGCAGAGCGGTAAATTATAAGTTATTGTTGTGAAGAGATTAAGTCTCCCTACTATAAGCTGGTTGCCAGAGAATCTGTGTAAAGCTCAACTGGGAAAAGTTTGCATTTGATTAAGTAGAGGAAAATTCAGCTTAAGACAGCAAATCAGATTTCGTGAGTTGTGCTGCACATGCAATTGCTTGCTATAACTCTAGACCTTGATGTTTTTGGGGGGAGAAAATTTGCAGGAGACTTCACTGTTTTCAGTACTTAGGGTCTCCTGTCTGCTGTGAGCTGTGTATGTAGTTGGGCTAGAGTAAGTTATGTCTGTGAGTTTTTCACTGTGATTCTTTGGATGGGGATTGCATGGAATATTGCAACAGCTTTTTGACGGGCAGACTTGGCTGGTGGGATGCTTTCTGCTTGACCTTACATACATCTAGGGAATAGAACCTTATTTGCTCTACACTGATCTAAGGCTCAAAAAGATGATAAAAGTGTATTTGCTGTCGGTTTGCCCAGCAAGCAATATTCTGCTGCAAGTGAGGTATGTAAACTTTTATTTTCTTTATTTTCCATTTCATATATGTTACTATTATTTTGTTATTTTATTGAACTGTGTTTGTCTCAATCCATGAGATTCTCTCTTCCCTTTCAATTCTCTCCCCTGTTTGGGGGCAGGGGAGTGAGCAGCGATTGTAGTCGTGGTTACTAGCTCCGGTTAAACAGTGACGAGACTTCATCTTTCAGTGGCTATCACTAATTTGTTCTGTCTCCTGAAGAAGAGAGTTCTCATATGTTACTTTTGTTGGCTCTAGCTGGTACTAAAGCTGAGCAGTATTTGTTTATCACCATGAAAGTTTCAAAAGTGAATAAACGTAACATTTTATTCAGTGTTAATAATTCTGCTGAAAACAAGCCAAGTTCTTTTACAAAGCTCTTTTGAAATTATAAAGAGTGTTGTTAATATACTATCACTCTCACATGTCAGAGCTAGATCTTTAAAATGGCTTATTTCATAGACACAGGTGTATTTGGTAGATAAAGATGTGATATAAGGTATATATCTACTAATCAGTATATTTCAGATGAAACATTGTAAGTTTATGCCTTTTTCTGTATTTCTCTTGCATTAGTAGTGGTAGTCTTATTCCATGCTAGGTCTTGCTTTTCTCCTTGTGATCTTTCATCTTCAAATCCCACCAAAAATGTTAAAAAAAAATTTGTGAATAGAGCAAAAGATTTTTTTTTTGCCAGACTTCTCTTATACGTTATTTACACTGCAGTAGCAGGTAGGAAACCCAGATATGGACTCCATGAGCACAGTACAAATTAAAAATGCTCTGTCTCACAGGTAGTGATTTTGGTCCTGTATAGGCGCTTCATTAGCCTTAAGTAATCTTTCAACTTTTATTTCTTCTATTTTTTTTCCCCACAAGATCTCTGCTTTACATGACTGCAAACTGTTACTGGATTTTACATTTCTTAAGGAAAGAATTTGGAAAAAGTAGAGGGGTTTTTGGGAAACAAAGTAACAGGAAGACTGGAAGAGGTGCTCTCATCACATTCAAATGGGAGACTGTGGGGTGACCTCTTTAATGTTTATAGATATATGAAGGGTGAGTGTCACGAGGATGGAGCCAGGCTCTTCTCGGTGACAACCAAAGGTAGTGGGTTCAAACTGGAACACAAGAGCTTCCACTTAAATTTGAGAAGAAACTTCTTCTCAGTAAGGGTGACAGAGCAATGGAACAGGCTGCCCAGGGAGATTGTGGAGTCTCCTACTCAGGAGACATTCAAAACCTGCCTGGGCACCTTCCTGTGTAACCTCATCTAAGTGTTCCTGCTCCAGCAGGGGGATTGGACTAGATGATCTTTCGAGGTCCCTTCCAATCCCTAACATTCTGTGATTCTGTGAAATGCCAGGTAGATTAAGGGAGTTGTCAGTGAAGAATCTCACTTAGGTTACATTATTTCTCTTTAACAAAGCTACTGTTCTCAGAGAAATAAGGCTGTTGATGTAGTACATAGTTTTCTGGGAAACATGTAGTAAGTGGTAAATCTGTTTGTCTTAGGTTACTGTATTCACCCTTCTTTTTTTCCTTCTTCCTTTCAAAACTGACAGATGTGGAGGTTAATTAATTTTAATTTTAATTTGGCCTTTTCCTTGGGTTGCTGACAGTTCCTTCTATACCACAGGGACCTTTCTTTTCCAACTCACTTCATGTTTCAGTAAGCAGTGGAGCATCTGATGAAAACTTCTTCATCAATAAGTTAACTCAACTGGAACACAGCCAAACACTGTCAGAACTGGCTCCCTAAGTCCCAGTCTTGTGTTTTACTATGGTATGAGAGATCAGATTCATTAACCTCTCATTAAAAACATGTCAATGCTAAAATCCCACAGTATGCTAGATTCAGCCTATTAGAAACCCCAAAAGGCCAGTTAACGTAAAAGAATTAACATTTCTTATTCCAGAAGTTAATAGTAGATTCCTCATTTGTCTCTGTTCCATTTAATTGATATGGTAACTTGGTAGGTGCTTTTTCCTTTAGAATTAGCAGAAATTTTACTAATCCACACAGAACTGTTTGATACAAAGTTTTTATCATAGTGGGAATTCAAGCACTTGCTATATAAAGACATTTATTTCATTATTACATTTTCTACATATGTGTATGGAGAATATTGCACATAAAGAATATGGTATATATTTTACCTATAAATATACTAACACTTCCAGGCGTTATCCCTGTGCCAGTGGTATCTTAACTTAGACAGAACTTGCTATTTATAGAAGGATATTAAATCTGATATGAACAGATCCAAATGCATCCAGGTATTAAAGCACTCTGCTTAACTTCAGGTAGAGTCCGGAGTATGAGGTGGAATGAAACAACTTTTCCATTGCCTTTTGACCTAAGAAGTTTTCTCCTCTAATGAGAATAAGCTCTTCAAAATAATTTTAGTAAGACGGAATTCGTTCTGCATCAGTTGTATTATATAGCTTCTGCTTAAGCTTGATGCAAATAGCAGTTAAAATCCATAAAACAAGGAGCAAACGACCCTTTACTAGCAATACTTTTTGTAAGTATTCACCTGCTACTGTGAGCAAAATGTGTTTTTTTTCCATACATACTCTCATAAGTATTAGGGAAGGCTAGAACATACTGGTGTTAACAGGCGTGGCATTTAAGTTAGTTGCACCAGAACACTTTAAATCACTGTGTGACTGATACATGGTAGTGAATCCATATATTATATTGAACATTGGAAACTCCTAGTGTTAGAGAAAAGAGGTTTCCTGAGGAAATTTAAGGATTCTTGACATTTGCCTTGTCATGGTTTAACCCCAACTGGCAACTAAGCACCATGCAGATGCTTGCTTGCTCCTCCCAGCCCCAGTGGGATGGGGAGGAGAATGAAAAAAAAAAAGTAAAACTTATGGGTTGAGATAAAGTCAGTTTAATAGGACAGCAAGGGAAGAGAAAATAATCATAATAGAATATACAAAACGAGTGATGCATAATGCGGTTACTTGCCAACTGTTGACCAATGTCCCCAAGCAGTGATCCCATTCCCTCAGCAAACTCACCCCATATATTCCTCAAATACTGAGCATGACGTCATATGATATGGAATATCCCTCCCAGCTTCTTGTGCACCTCCTCACTGGCAGAGCATGGGAAGCTGAAAAGTCCTTAACTTAGTATAAGCACTACTTAGCAACAACAAAAACATCGATGTGTTATCAACATTATTTTCATACAAAATCCAAAACACAGCACTATACCAGGTGCTAGGAAAAAAAATTCGTTCTATCCTATCCAAAACCAGGACACATCCGCAGGAGGACTTGCTTTTAAATTGAGTGCAGGGTGATCTACATGTGTACAAACTGTGATTGCTTAGCAGGCCCCTGCATTGTTTTTTGCAGAGCCGAAAGCTGAAAACTACCTTCTGGTTGTTTACTATCCTTTAGATCTTTGCTTTTCCAACTTTAGCAAAATTATTCTTGGACTTTGGAGCCAATCAGTGACGTTTACCAGGTAATTGATTCATAACCTGACAGTTATTGCTAGTCAAATGGTTCTGTATAGCTTCTGAACAGCTCTTTTACTAAGCCAGATTCATATATACATACAGTAACTGTCTCAGTAACCAGGTCACATGCAGTGTTTGAAAGTTGATGCAGATCAGCTGTATGTCCTTTACAGCCACTAACTAGCAAATACATTATTGTGTATTTTTAGAGCTAAGGCAAGTCTAGCCTTCGAGTGGCTGCCTAAAATATCATTTTCAATTACTTTTACATTCAATACTCATTCTACATAATAGAAGCTTATGTAAGCTTTCTATTTTCATCTCATTCTAGCTGTGGTATATGAATAACTTCTAATACTCTCTAATAGTGGTGAAGTTGCAAATATGCACTTCAGGGCATTTTCTTACTGAGATTTGCTAATGTCTGCAATTCAGAAAGACCTCAGTGGTCAAACTGACTGTTCCCCTTCTGTCTTTCAGCCCTGTGTGGTCAATTGACGTTCAGAAGCTTGCAGCTTATTACACTGGATAATAAGCATACTTCCTTTAATAATGGCTATTAGTAGAGAGTATACTTGGCATTTTATGTATTCTTTCAAGATGATGCAATTTTGGAAATTATATCCAAGAAAAGGTGGGCCAGCACTTCTTGAATGACATTAAGCAGATTGTCCTTGAGTGGTGCCAAAGAGCCAGTACTTGATGGAAGGGCGTAATCCTTGTGATGGACCAACAGAAGCGCAGTTGTCTCACATTAAGACAGTATTTCAAGATCCAAGAGATATTGTTAAGACATAATACTTTGACTTCTGTAAAAAGGGAATTAGCTTGCCTTCAGGTAGTAAGTGGTTTACAGAAGACAGCAAATTCTTGTATCTGAATCACTGTCTTGAATAACACTGCCCACAAAATTTTATGTAAACTGTATATGTGTTAGGACATTTTGACTTTCATAGTTCATGAGTCTAAGTTGCTTGTTAGGTATTCAAAGTGTTTTACAAAGTCACACAGTTTTTTATGTTTAGTCAACCTTTGTAACTTAATGTGTTCATAAAAAGATTCAGGAGACAATTACCTATTGCTTTATGATCTAAGGATGATGCTTACCACCTACAAAGAATTCATGTGTACTCTATCCCTGTAGTTGCTGTGGTCTATCAGTATTCTCAGTGCCCTCTTGGCTGCCTTGACAGTGATTTTACAATGCACTGATGCTTGACTACTTTTCACCAGCATCCCCATCTCTTCTGCTCCTGGGTGTTTACTTTTTGAATCACAGGCTTTAAATGCCTTTTATTTTTTTCTTTCAAGTTTCATAGATACAGTGAAAGATGTAGTACTCATCTTGGGGCTGAGGACAAGTGGCAGAACATGCATGCGTAGGATTTAAAATAGGTTCTTAATCAGCCTTCCTCTCTGAGGAAATAAAAGCTGAGTACAGGGATGCTGGATGATGGAATGATGTGTACTCTATTAACCATGCATGAGTGTGCTGTGCTGATGATGCTGAAGCATAATGTTGAAGGACTGAGGAATGAAACAGAGGTATAGACCATCGTTTACAGCCATTCTTGAAAGTGGACTGCTCTACACTCAATTTTAATTGTTTCAGTGTTCATTTGCAGTATTGGTGCAGCTTCCTTCTTTTTTTTAATGCTCCTGTTGGAGTGCTATGATGTTCTTGTGTTTAAGCTATGTGCAGAGCTTTTTGTAATCTCAAGTCAAATTAGTGTTCCACCATCTCTAGTTCTGTGAGCTTTGCAAGAGTCAGACAGTCACTCTTACTAAGCCGAAGACTAGTTAAATTCTTTCTGACGTTTCTTCAGCAAATTTGACTTTTTCTATCATACGGGTTCCTGTACAACATCTCTCTTGTCCATCTTCCTTTGTATCAAATACTGTCATATTCAGTGAGTCTCAACAAGCAAAGAATATGGAAAAGATCTGCTATCTGGTGTAAAAATACAGGCTCAGGGAGTGAGTGTTTCATGAGTGACGATCTGCTCTTATATTATTAGTCCAAGGTGGCTGTTGTGAACACTTAGTAATTTACGTTTTTTTTTTTAAACAGATTTTCATTAATTGCCTTATGCATTGTATTATATTGCCCTATAATGGAGTGGTTTTGCAGCCTCCACTGCTGATGGCAAAGTTCAGTTGTTGTTTCGTTTGTTTTTTTTAATTCATAATGGAAAATTGTTTCATAAAATGATGGACTTCCTTGGCAAAAGATATTCTTGAATTGTTTATTATGTATGTTTGAGATAAGATCTTTGTGTATATTCTCTGCCTGAAATATTGGATACTATTAGTGGAAAGACAGAATTTGTAAAAGAGGTAAGTTGAATACTGTAATAGCAAATGTCTCTTTCAGGTATGACTGGGACATTTCAGGTGCTGAATATGGTTTTATGATAATCTGTGTCATTTTACCAGGTAGTACAGTAGGGTTTTTTTCAACTGTTGTATGATATTTCAGTGTGCTTATTTTAGAATTCATGTGAGTGCCTGTATTCTTCCATCACTTAAAAATATTTAATGAAATGACCCATCTTGTACTAATTAGATACTATTGTATGGAAAATATCCTTGTATAGCAGTCCGCTGGATTATTAAAATGTGAGCCATTAACTTGCAAAGTTATTGAGGGAAGCATCTTCTAGACTTCAGTGCAACACATAAACCTTCTGATTTTCAGCTGGAGAAATAACAGTTCACTGTCTTATTCTCCACACAGAGCCAAAAACCAAGGGGTTGGACAGGAATAACTTAATTGTTTTTCTCCTTAGTTGCCATTGAAAAAGACTGTATGAAGTTATGGGTAAAATATACTTCATTAATTACCTGGGATTAATTCAACTTTCAGTTTAAAGATGTCCATTATTCTGATCTGGTTTAATGAAACTGGTCCGTGTACCTTCTAATAGTTTGACTTCACATATTGGAGTCTGTCGTACTGGCTTTACATTAATTGGCTGCACTCATCCTTGTGCTCCAGAAATATCATATTCATAGGAAGATGTATCCATTTCGCTGAGAACATGTGCACTGAGCTGGGACAGCCAGCTGGCCTAGCAGAGCCAGTACCATCCTTTCTACCATTCTGTGAGAGCTGTAAAATTTTCCTTAAAGTATCTATCCAACTGGAGATTTTTTGTTATTTGTGTGCAAATGAATGGTCAAAAAGTGAAAGGTTGGCTGGCAAAAACAATAATTCCAAGGTAGTAGTGCTTTAGGGACAAGGGGAAAGGGATATTTATTGATAATGTAGGCAGCAAGTTAATCTATTTTCCGGGATTTAGAAGATAAATCCTATGGAACAAAGCATAAAGGGGTGGGTGAACTTGAGCATTTTAAGTGGAACAGAAAACTATGCAGTATCTTTGAGTAGAAAATAAGATAAAGATCACTCTATTTTTATAGATTTTGATGTCTTCTTTTTCAGGAAGCTTAAAGGGCTGCAATACTGTCACACTGAGTGTGTGCACGTATTTATGTATATTCTGTCAAGATAGTTTCTGTACTTATATTAGAAATATGCATTGCTTGCCCCGAATTTAAGGACTTTACTGATTAGTAGTGTAATGAATTCAGCGAGGAACTGAACTGTGCTCATGTTTCTCTTATTGACTTGTGTAGCCTTTGGCAAATTGCCTGATATTTGCATTTCTAGTATTTGAAAAATGTTGGTACTTATTCTTGAATAATACTTCTGGGGGAAGCTGGCTTTAGAGTGAAAAGTTGCTGAATACGTTCATGTTTATTTCTATATATTAAGCCCATCAGTCTAGGTTTTCTTCCTCATAAAGTTCAGGCAGATGCTCAAATCAATAGTATCTTCTTTCTTGTACAGTTCCCAAAATTATTTTCAGGGGACTGATGGTGGTATTGAAAGTACAGAGGAGGTAGAAGGCAGGGAATCACATGGGGTTTTTTTCCACATACTCAAGCTTTGACCCCCAGCAGAGCAGGGTTTAGCTCCAAATACAGTGGTACTTCCATTTTTAAGCAGAATGTCCAGACAGGCATGTCACAGTGGAAGGAAAAGGTAATGAGTTTTGACTCCAGAAACACACACATAAATATGTTGTCTTGAAATTAAGAGAACAGCATTTTTCAAGGAGGATTTGAAAACAAATATTAAAGTAATGGACTTGATTTTAATTGGAGTAAAATTTGGTCCTCCTGCCTAATCAACATTCATGGAAAGCTACTGACTTCTTTACCAGAAAATATACTAATCGTTTTATCTACATGAGAGAAACAATGGATATCTGAAACACTCAGTTTTCCTTGCTTTCTGAAGACATAATGGCATGTTGGGTTTTTACATTATGAAAGTTACTTGGTCTGTAGTAGCAATAATGCGAGCACTTCAATATTTTTACCATAGTATTTTGAATTTGGTTTCACTAGAGTTATAGAGAACAGTAAAAAATAGTCTTACTTGTGACAGCCTTGAAGCACTCACCCCCATCCTTTGCAAAACAAAGGACCCATGAAACAGTATAGTGCCCTTAACAGCTGATTTTTGCAACTTTGGATAGGAAAAGGTAGGTGCTGTGAAGGCAGACACTTTATTTTTTCACCTCAAGAAGGTCCTGCAGAACAAACAGATACATTCCTCTAATTTTTCTACCATCAACTCATTTCTGGAACAATCTTCTTAATTAGCATGCAGAGCAAGCAGAAGGAGGAGACGAGCCACCCCTCTCCTATCGTGTATGCAAATGGAGGAAGTTATAAAACTTCCTCACCTGGGACACTGGGGGATGTTTTGTGGTTTTGTGTGTGTGTGCTGTGGCATTAACAAAGTTTTGCACCCACCACCAAGACAGCTACAGAGAACAACGGAGTGGTGAGATCTTACCTTTTCTTCTGATAGCTTAACCTGTCTCTCTCCTTTTCCTCTCTCTTCTCTCTTTCTAACTTTATTCTGGGCACATGAGAGTAATATCTTGCAAGTTTTGTTGTTAAAGTCTTGTTAAGTTTTAATGATACAGTTACAAACTTTTGCCAAGCCACTATTTGCTGTAATTCCACTGAGGGTTTTTAGTAAATTTGTGATTTAATTGAACGTGTCAGGTGGTTGTTGTCATTTTGTGTTACTGTGCAGAGTATTTCAAGAGTTAACCTTTGCCCTCACCCCAGATGAGTTGGGACAGGACATTACTTGAGAATATTTTCGTTAGCTATTTCATTAAAAAATTACCAATCCAGAAATGTACATAAATTGACAATATACATGAGAGATCAGAGAAGTTCCTGATGCAGCACCATGCCAATTATATTTTAATGTTATGGACTACTGATGGGTGCATGTGCATGAGATATATATATGTGTGTGTGTGTGTATATATATATACATGCATAACATCTATTAAATTTGACATTTTGAGAGCCTTCCTGACACTTGTCTGTTTAAAATCTATTTGAAATCTCATACCTATTGAAAAACGATGACACCAGTTCAGTTTCCTTTTCGCAAATAAGCATAATACTAATTTGCGTGTGTGTGATGTTGTAGAAGAAAATGCACAACATTCTATCCAATATATGATGAAAGAAGTAGATAGGTTTAAGAGAGCTTAATCAGAAGTATCAAAATGAAAATTTTATATATAAAAAGTTATTTATAATAAAATAAAGTAACAGTTTACTATTGAAGATTGTTTTAAATGGCTACAGTGAGGATAATGTCCTACAGATGTGAGTCTATCATAAAAAGTGTGGGATGACATTTTCTACAGATTGCATGTGTTTCATCAGCAGCTGTCTGCAGGCTTGCCAGGCTCTGCATACTTATGAGTGGTTGTGAAGACAGGCTCTGACATAACTATTTGCAGAAATACAAACACAGAAGGCGTGGTGCAGTTTGGGATTCTGACCTGTATGTTTGTGTATACCTATAAGTGCCCATCTGTGATCTGTGTGCCTCAAATACCATTTTAGTAAGTGAAGCCTAGAAGTACCGTAACCACTGGAGAACTACTAGTGAGATCAGGAGTCGTCTCTCTGAGGGGCATCCTCCTGCTGCCTGCCTTCTCCAGCATGCTGTCATAGGGCAGCCATGGTACCAGCATGCAAGGTTATGTGACTCTCCATTTCCTTAGAGCCTTCTTCTGCCCAAAAACCAAAGTCCTCCACAGTGTGCTATGACTATTGATCTGTTACTGTATGTTAGTAAAAATTAATAAACCAGTAATAACTAAAACTAGTGAAGCAGAGCAACAATGCTCCATGAAACATTTAAACAGCAAGAAGATCAAATAGTAGGAGACACAGACACATACCTCACTCGCACATGACATTACAGTTACATGCTGTGTATAGCCCATGCTACACCAGCTAAGTTCTATTCTCATGCACATTCCGTGGTAGCTGACTGCAGGAGGACTTGGCTGAGGTAACTGATGAGGATGGGCATCATGCTGACCACTCAGCTTATAAAATTACTTCACCCTAGATCCAGCAACAAGGGTGAGACTTTATTGCTTCTTCCCTTGGGGTTTTGATGCTGTCTCCTTTGAGGCTGTGTTTCTGCACAGCTGTGCCTACTGGTAGCTGTTTCCCCAGGATCTCGGCCAAAATATTACCTAGGTTAAGCAATTCATCTGTCTGTATTTCATTCAGGTTTTTGTTAGTGCACATTTTGATGCCCTTTTTGATGCAATTTTCATCTATCTTTGTGCAAAAAATAAAACTGTACATGGCAGATACAAACAGAAGGGGTCACCTCAACTAGCATCAAAATAAATTGTCAAATTTCTCTCAGTCAGCTGTTTCCATCCAAACTAGCAACTGTTTCAAAGAAAAGATTGCATTCTCTCTCCTTTTTTCTTTTTTTTTTTTTTTTTTTTAGTATACAAATCTCATTCCATCCAGATAATTAAAATGCTGTAACAGTTTTCACATTTTGTTGCCTAATTAACAGCAATAAAGGCCACACTAAATCAGGATGAATCTGTAATTTCAGCACTAATCGCACAAGTGTAAGTGTCAGCATCATAATGAGATGCACAAATCTGAAGGTAATGAGGCTATGGCTGTCTGGGAAATTAGAGCAAGTGCTGGCAGAAATTGTACAGCAAGGTTTATTCCCATTTTATTAATTTTATGCTTGCACAGGGAATTGTAACCAACAGAAATTACTTTAATTTGTGAAATTCATGCTCCATCTATGAACTTGACATCTGAGCTTGAAGTTGGGTTCCCCATCCTTCCCTCAGTGCAAAAACACCCAATACCCTGAAATGGTTGTTTAGATGTGGAGCCTTTGACATTGTTAGGCTGGTGCAAAAGGAATTGCGGTTTTTGCGTTGTTGAAATTTGCTGTTTGATATTGGAATACATACTTAAATAAATGTGGTTATGTTATACTTAGTCTTTTTCTCACTTTTTTTTTATTACTGGCTTATTACTTGCTGTTTATTTTATATTCATTTTAGACTATAGGTTAGACAAAAATCAAATTCAAGTGATTTTCTTATTCAAGTTCACAATGGGTCATAAAGTAGCGGAGACGACTTGCAACATCAACAATGCATTTGGCCCAGGAACTGCTGGTGAACGTACAGTCAGTGGTGGTTCAAGAAATTTCACAAAGGAGACAAGAGCCTTGAATCTGAGGAGTGTAGTGGTGGCCATCAGACGTTCACAGCGATCACTTGATAGCAGTCATTGAAGTTGATCCTCTTACAACTACATGAGAAATTGATGAAGAACTCAACATCAACCATTCTGTGGTCGTTTTGCATTTCAAGCAAATTGGGAAAAAAAGTGTGTGCCTCACAAGCTGACTGAAAATTTAAAAAAATTGTCATTTTGAAGTGTCATCTTCTCTTATTTTACAGAACAACAATGAACCATTTCTTTTCTGGATTGTGACGTGCAACAAAAAGTGGATTTTATATGACAACCAGTGATGACCAACTCAATGGTTGTACCAAGAAGAATCTCCAAAGCATTTCACAAAGCCAAACTTGAACCAAAAAAAAGGTTATGGTCGCTGTTTTGGTGGTCTGCTGCTGGTCTGATCCCCTCCAGCTTTCTGAATCCTGGAGAAACCATTACATCTGAGAAGTCTGCTCAGCAGATTGATGAGATACACCAAAAACTGCAACGCCTGCAGCTGGCATTCGTCAACAGAAAGGGTCCAACTCTTCTCCACACCACCACCCAACAGCATGTCACACAATCAACGCTTCAAAGGTTTAACGAATTGGGCTACAAAGTTTTGCCTCATCCACCTTATTCACCTGATCTCTTGCCAACCGACTACCACTTCCTCAAGCATCTTGACAACTTTTTGAAGGGAAAATGCTTCCACAACCAGCAGGATGCAGAAAATGCTTTCCAAGAGTTCATCAAATCCCAAAGCATGGATTTTCACACTACAGGAATAAACAAACTTAATTCTTGTTAACAAAAATGTGTTGATTGTGATGGTTCCTATTTTGATTAAGAAATATGTGTTTAAGCCTAGTTACAATGATTTAAAATCCACAGTCCAAAACCGCAATTATTTTTGCACTAACCTAGTAGCACACAAGGGTATTGCAAAGCTGGTGGCAGCGCTGTTGCACAAAGATCATTCAGTGGTGATGGTGGTGTCCTAATAAGCAGCACATCAAGGCTTTCTAAAGTGGAAAGGGATTTCAGTAATGCCAAAGTTAAGTGCCTGACAAATAAAAGTATTTGGGGCACAGGTAATAACTGATCTAATGTAACTTCATCTCTTACCAAGTGTGCTGAGCCTCTTTGATTCATAAATTGAAAAATACCAGCTTGACTGTTTTCATTTAAGTGAAAGTGTAGTTTTGCCTTTAAAAAAGCAAACAAGCAAACAAAACCCCCAGAACTGTTGTAGTGCTACAGACTAAAAAATACTGATTCAGACTTGTTGATTCATATGAGGTTGGCTGATTTCATGAACAGATCATGCAAGTTTATCTGCCTTTTAGATCAAGGTGATTAAATGATTTTTGAGGCTGTATAATAAACTTCCGGGTAATCTGGAGGTTTATACAGTGACTGAATTAACTTTTTAAAACATATACGCATTTTACGTTGATAGCCATGACAGTGATCTTTCTCACACTGTAATCTTTTACAATTAGTTACTATTTAGCACCCAAATATCATACCTTAAACTTTCATTCTAGGTACTACTAGACTGACACATGGAGAATTTTCTGTAACATGCTGACAAAATCACTATTCATTGTCTCTGTATTCAGTTTTTATATTTCATTAATGTTTCTAACCAGATAGATCTGAAATCTACTATCATGACTAAAAGGACTCTTCACAAGGGGTTGAATGAATGATATTTCCTGGGCTCAGTTTGTCATGATGTTGAGAAGTTGTAAAGGTGCCAGTGAGGTTAATGATTATCTTAAGTAGCATGATAAGCATTTTATAGGAAGGACACTGTCAGTCCCACAGTGTGTAGTACTTAATTTATTCTCCTTTTCTAGGTGAAGATTGGTACTATTAAGTAATTTCTTGTATCAGGAGCTAATAGCAAAAAAAGTTATTCCAAAACACATGGATTCTCCCTCTTGCCTAGTTGTATTGAATGCCGACAGTGCTATATGCATTAAATTTGAGAAATACTATTTCCAGTTTCAGATAGTCACTGGGAAGAGCTGCTTATAATGGGTCGAATTCTTGATAAAAGACTGTATGAACAGCCAGCTTGTGTGTGAAACAGCTATATATTTTCAGATGAGAACTATCAGTCGATCACAACAAAATCTTGATGCATTTGATTGCATATTCATACTGGCTTGTGATTTTGCTCATGGTTGGACTTGATGATCCTGAGGGTCTCTTCCAATCGAAACAATTCTGTGATCCTATGAATCCTGTTATACCTTTCAGTTCTTTGCATTAAAGGAAAATGGTAGCCTTTTAAAACCTACAGTGATATGAAAAGTTTTCTTAATCAGCCCAGCTGGACTTACTCAGTACTCTGCAGATAGTCTGTCATTCACCAACATGTGGGGTTTATTGAAGTACAACTGAAAACATAAAGCATAAACCCAGTACTCACATCTTCATCTGATATTAACAGATAGTATTAGAAGAAGTTTAGTATGTTTTTTTGTAAGACTTGCTGACTGCTACTTTAGAATAAAATTTTCTCTGCCTACTTTCCTATTTGGCAAAACTCGCTCTTAAGAAATTTGACTTAAAAGTTGAAGTTTGACAAAACCATGATTCTGAAGCATATCATAAGGCTGGCTGTTCTGTCTCAAGATGCCATTTGTGAGGATCCTTGTTTTAGGTTTCTGTTTCCTGATAGAAGAGTTTTTCCCCTAAAAACACAGGTGATAGACTGCATTGTAACCCACAGAGTCAGTGGCTGCATGCTCTGCTCTGAGCTTATCCATAGCCTTGGTTGCATAGCAGGCATATCCTCTTTACTCTGTCTTAGAGTAAAAATCTTTCAGTGGAATTTATGTCTTTGTCTTAATTTTTGTTCTCTTTCAGATTTTCCCACAAAGCAAATAGATATTTTCTGAATATGGCCTTGTCGTATAGCTGTACATCTTCTGTGACCTTTTCTTTGGCTCAATGAATGCTCTGTTGACCATCATATTGCTTAAGAATTTATTTATTATTTGCATCCTACTACTGATGTGCTATAATCAGGAGCTGAGACTCAATTTTTCTTTTAAAGCTTTGCATATCTGTGAATGTCCAGGACACTTATAAGACATGGAAACACAGCACAAGGGGGAAAGAAATTTCAGGATACAGAATCATAGAAAGTCCTGAGTTGAAAGGGACCCACAAAGATCACTGGGTCCTACTCCTGCCCCTGCACATGACAACCCCTCAGTTCACACCATGTGTCTGAAGGTGTTGTTCAATTGCTTCTTGAACACTGCCAGGCTTGGGGCTGTGACATCTCCCTGGGGAGCCTGTTCCAGTGCTCCACTCCCCTCTGTGTGAAGAACCTTTTCCTGATGTCCAACCTAAACCTCTCCTGGCACATCTTCCTGACATTCCCTTGGGTTCTGTCATTGGTCGCCAGAGAAAAGAGATCGGCACTTTACCTTTCCTCCTCCCCTTGTGAGGAAGCTGTAGGCCATAATGGGGTCTCCCCTCATTCTCCTTTTCTCCAGGCTGAACAAAGAAAGTGACTCATATGGCTTCCCCTCCAAACCCTTCACCAACTTTGTAACCCTCTTCTGGACACTGTCCAGAAGCTTTTATATATGTTTGATCTTAATATTTATTGTGTATACTGATTTAAATTCTCTTGTGCAACGTATTTTTTTAGTTATTTTGGCTGGACAGAACAGAAGATATTGGTTGTCTAGAATATCCCAAAAGCTGTCAAAAAGTGACCCATGACATTGGCGCTATTCATGGGAGGAATTAGATATAGCCATTGTCACAGCTCCTAGGAGCTTCAGGAGTTTCTGTTTGTCTAAATATGGAACTGAGATCTAGGCATGTGAATTCTCTCAAATCTCAGACAGAACTGTAGAGACTGTTCTGTTTCTAGCTTCTGATACATTGCATCCATGCAGAATTAGTATGGTAACAATCTTTGTAAATTTGTACACAGTACTGATAGAATTCTGTGAAATGATCAGAAAATAAGTGAGAGTGTAAGAGGGTCTGGAGTAGAAGCAGCAGCTCAGCACTGAGAAATGAATATTTCTTTTTGTCTACAACTGACAGTGCTAATCATATTTTTAATTATTAGATATTTTCTTCTCTCTAAGTTGGCTCAAAAAATGCCTTTTTGAAGGGTAAGAAGTACTGGAATACTACTAAAAATTGAATACTTATATTTATTTGTAGAGATGATCTAAAGTAATGTGTGTAAGACTCTAAAACAGTAATATGAATTGCAGTTGACCTAGTTTTTTATGACCTGATAAGCTCATACTGGCTTTGAAAGCACTCAGGCTTGTATGGTATAAACTATTGTTCTGTGTGTTTATCCTGTTAAACTGTTGCTAGAATTCTTTGTTACTTCATTCATTATTCAGAAGACTGTAGACTTAAGTAGCTTAAGATACATGTCATGTACTTGTAATGCATTAATTCACTTTCAGCATCGGTCAATCCTTAATGTGTAATTAGCAAGTAGATTTAACAATCTGCTAGGACAATACTTCCCATTGCATAACTATTGTGCTCATATCTCACAAAATGCAGGGCAGAAGGAAGCCACAAGAGAAAGATTATCATATCTGCACTGTTGTTCAACAAGCAAAGATAATGTGTTGCTGGATTTCAGGGTAGAATATTTGTGCGTCATATCAATATCAAGTTGGTATTGGAAGGCGAAGTAAAACGGAATATGGTATGTATAACACTGGCTTTAGAATTTGAGTGTCAGGAGTGTGGAACTGTGCTACATGAGGGACATATAGTCGTAAAATAAACCTTAAATGTTCTATAGAAATAACTGAAATTAGAACCCTCTTTTATGTGTGTCTCTATTTTGCTGTTTTACAATACCCTTCAGGAGCAGGAAAACTGGAACGTCTGGAGAGACTTGTTGCTAGAAACATCCCCTGTCCCTTTATCCAGCTTTTGTACATTTATAAATAAATTCACAGGCATAACAAAGTATTCTCAGCTGTTGTACTGCTGCTCTTTCCTTAGAACATTTAAAGAGGAATATTGTAGAAATACCTACTTCAGAGCAGTGCTGAGGGCTTAATCTATTCAGGCATATAGTGGTTTAGTATCTACAGAAGGAATAGATGAATGAATAAATAAATATTCTATTCATTTACTTCTTAGGAATTTCTCCAAGTATATCCCTGTTTCAGAAGAATACTTGGCCTGTGTACTTAGAATCATATATGTTGGAAAAGACCCTTAAGCTCATTGACTCCAACTATTAACCTAACACTGCCAAGTCCACCGCTAAACCATGTCCCTAAGAGCCTCATCTATACATCTTTTAAACACCTCCAGGGATGGGAATTCCACCACTTCCTTCGGAAGCCTGTTACAATGTTTGAGAACCCTTTTGGTGAAGAATTTTTTCCTAACACCCAATTTAAAGCTCCCATGGCACAACTTGAGGCCATTTCCGCTCATCCTAACACTTGTTACTTGGGAAAAGAAACCAACACCCTCCATGCTACAACCTCCTTTCAGATAGTTTTAGGCAGCGATAAGGTCTCCCCTGAGCCTCCCTTTCTCCAGACTAAACAGCCCCAGTTCCCTCAGCTGCTCCTCATAAGACTTGTGCTCCAGACCCCTCATCAGCTTCATTGCTCTTCTCAGAACTCTCTTCAGCACCTCAATGTCTTTCCTGTAGTGAGGGGCCCAAAACTGAACACAGTATTCAAGGTGGGACCTCACCAGTGCCGAGTACAAGAGGATGATTGTTATCTGTTGTCCTGCTGGCCACGCTATTCTTGGTACAAGCCAGGATGCTGTTGGCTTTTTTGGCAACCTGGGCACACTGCAGGCTCATATTCAGCTGGCTGTCGATCAACACCCCCAGATCTTTTTCTGCCAGGCAGATTTCCAGCCACTCTTCCGCAAGCCTGTAACGCTGCCTGGCGTTGTTGTGACCCAAGTGCAGGACCCGGCACTAGGCCTTGTTAAACCTGATGCAATTTGCCTCAGCCCAAGCATCCAGCTGGTCCAAATCCCCTCTATATGGCCTTCCTACCCTCCAGTAGATCAACACTCCCACCTGACTTGGTGTCATCTGCAAACTCACTTAGGGTGCACTCAATCCCTTAGTCCAGATCATTTGCAAAGATATTGAACAGAACTGACGCCAGTACTGAGCCCTAGGGAACACCCCTTGTGACTGTCTGCCAACTGGATTTGGCTCGGTTCACCACGACTCTTTGGGCCCGTCCATCCAGCCAGTTCTTTACCCAGTGAAGAGTACACCCATCCAGGCCATGTGCTGCCAGTTTCTCCAGGAGAATGCTGTGCGGAATGGTGTCAAAGGCTTCACAGAAGTCCAGGTAGACAACATCCACAGTCTTTCACTCAGGGACTGAGTAGGCCACCTTGTAATAGAAAGAGATCAGGTTGGTCAAGCAAGACCTGCATTTTCATAAACCCATACTGATGGAGCTCGTTCACCTGGTTATCCTGTAAAGTGCCATGTGATGTCACTCAAGATGATCTGTGTCATGATCTCCACTGGCACTGAGGTCAGACTGACAGGCCTGTAATTTCCCAGATCCTCCTTCTGGCCCTTCTTGTAGATGGGTTTCACGTTTGCTAACCTTTAGTCAACTGAGACCTCTCCAGTTAGCCAAGATTGCTGATAAATGATAGAAAATGGCTTGATGAGCGCTTCCACCAGCTTTTTTGTCTGCTTGGATGGATCCCATCTGGCCTCATAGACCTGTGTGTGTCTAAGTGGTGTAGCAGATCGCCAGCCTTTTCCCCTTGGGTAATTATGGCTTCATTCTCCTCCCTGTCCCTGTCTTTCAGCTCAAGGGCTGTCTCTTCACTGGTGAAAGCCTGGACACTGCCATCCAGAATGCATATTGAGAAGGTAGCTGTACTTGGTTAGTGTAGGTTTGAAACCTCAAAATATATGCAGTATTCAACAGATTCTAACAAGCAAAATCTTGATCATATTCCTTATATGTATTGACTTTCTGGGTTGCTCTGAGAACAGTGGAGGAATTGATACTCTCATATGGACATCTGCAGTACAGCATGGCAGTCAGCTGTTCATATGCAATAGATAAGATCTGTTTTGTGAGCAAAAAATACACTCTTGATGTATTTGAACACAGTTTTCATATTAAAAGCAATTAGAGTAATTTATGGAGAAAACTAAAAGTTTCTGCACATCAAACATGATAATTTTGTCTCTTGGAATGAAACTCAAATAAAGCGACATAATATCTAATAATAATTGTGAAATATCATCATTATTTTAATTCCAGCTGGCCAAATGTGTGGTTTCTCGATATTTTTCAGTGCAAATACTTGCTGAGCCATGTGAGATTGTGAAACAGCTGCAACAAAGGCTCGAACAAAGATGCTGTAGTAATCCCTAGTCACTGACTTTCTGAGTTCACTACTTATCAAAACAAGACTCTTGAAAGGCTTTGAATTTTTTAATTTTCCATACATTCTGAACATTCTTCTGACTCTAGCTGTAACCTAGTCTAGTTTTTCTTATGGCACCTGTTAAGATGTAAAAACTGCTGCATTATCAGAGAGTAAAAAATGGCAATGAGCGTCTCCTGTAAAAGGAATATCAGACAGGTGGTGCTCAGTAGATGCTACTGTATACACAGGAAGAATCGCAAGCTCACTGACAGCAGCAGCTGTAGCAGTTAGCCAATTAAACAGTTTTTATTGATGATCTGAAATAGCTAATAAACTTTTAACAAGCTATAAAACACCCCATGGATCAATCTTGTTATTAAAAGGCTGGATCATAACCAGTACTTATTAATTCTAACTAACATTATTGTTTCGAAATGGAAGGACTGAGTGGACTGTGTGCCAAATGTAAGAGTGGAAACATCAATCCAAATAAATCCTGGTAGTTTAGGGAATATTTCTAATTTACTTTAGCAGATAAAACAATCAGTTTGAAAATCAGGGCTTGGGGTCATCTTTTTTAGCTTTCCGTGTCAGTAAACCAAGGATGGGTCTTCCAGCTGTGGAGTCATAGCACAATCACAGAAAAGTGGATGAAGAAAACCAGGAAGGTTTGAGGGGATTGGGAGGTGTTATCTATAGTTCCATATGACACAAACCATCTTTAGGGGAAACACCATTCACAAAAACAAGGCTTAAGTGACTTTGGTAGCTACTTGTCTGGTACTATGTCTGATTGGCTGAATGTTATTTTTCTCAACCAAAATTATTATTTAATATTACACACTGGATGGTGGGGGTTGGTTGGTTGTTTTTTAGGATAAATAAAAGACTTATAGGGAGATATTTAAGAATTAGGAAGTTGTAGGAAGTAAAATGTTGGCAGATAAGATACTGCTTAAAATTTAAAAATACCATATGTAGTAAAGAACTCAAAAAGTATTTCATCAGTCTTACTTTTATAGGCTAGATTCACAGGGGTCTCTAGTATTCCATATGGGTGGCTGATACAAAGTGTAACTGTGAATTCTTGAGAAGTTCTTGCCTAATTTCCAAACAGTGTCAAAATTAATAGTTTACATTTTTTAAATTTCTGATGTCACATTTACTTGTGTTTAGTCCAGCACTGTTACTTCAGTGATACCATTACTGAAATGTCAGTTCAGCTAAAAATCAGGTTGTTTTTCAGGGCAGTTGCCATGATCTATGTGTGTGCATATATGTACATCCAGTTATGTGCTTAAGGATGGAAAATAACTTTTCATAATTTATGTCCTCTTTTTAGCCCTATGCATGAAAAGCACTTGCCTGAAGGTAACATAAACCCCATACATTAAGAGTTCAAACATTAGATTCTTGCACAAAAATGTAGGCTTCATATGTAATGTATGATGCCTCTAATATAGACATTTTTTGTGTCCTGGAGGATTTTTCTTTATCTTCCTCATTGGTGCAGCATTCTAATGAAAATTTTCTGCACTTAGAGTAACCGACAATCTCTGAGTATTTTTGTAAATGTTTGCTTGAAGACTTTACAAATATTTGTTACTGTCTGCAAATGTTTGGATTTGGCACTAAAAATATTTGTAGGTATAGCTACCAGAGGAAACACTCCAGGTGTAAAGTATGTGAAAGACACTGTTACATATAAAATGCCTCACTAGATGAGAAATATTGCTACAAGAAAAGAATCACACCTATAACCATCATGGCTGTCCCAGCAAAAACCTCACTTAGGCTAGAGTTGTTGCTAGAAATTACATCTGATTTCTTGGCAGTGAGTTAATTAAATGTATAAATAATAAATAAAAGCCACTCTATTAGTAAAAGTTTGGGGTGAAAGCTGTTGCTGCAACAACTTAAGACTTACCTGAAGGATGAATAGAATCAATACAGAGATTGTAGGTAAACCGATTAAGTATTGGTTTCTGTTGACTTCAGCGGCTCTTTCTTATTCTGGAGTCACTCTAAACACAGTATCACACAGTATCACAGTATCACAGTATGTTTGGGATTGGAAGGGACCTCAAAAGATCATCTAGTCCAATCCCCCTGCTGGAGCAGGAACGCCTAGGTGAGGTCGCACAGGAATGTGTCCAGGCGGGCTTTGAATGTCTCCAGGGAAGGAGACTCCACAACCTCCCTGGGCAGCCTGTTCCAGTGCTCTGTTACCCTCACTGAGAAGTTCTTTCTCAAATTTAAGTGGAACCTCTTGTGTTCCAGTTTGATCCCATTGCCCCTTGTCCTATAATTGTTTGCCACTGAGAAGAGCCTGACTCCATCCTCGTGGCACTCACCCTTTATATATTTATAAACATTAATAAGGTCACCCCTCAGTCTCCTCTTCTCCAAACTAAAGAGCCCCAGCTCCCTCAGCCTTTCTTCATAAGGGAGATGCTCCACTCCCTTAATCATCTTTGTTGCCCTACGCTGGACCCTCTCCAGCAGTTCCCTGTCCTTCTTGAACTGAGGGGCCCAGAACTGGACACAATATTCCAGATGGGGTCTCACCAGGGCGGAGTAGAGGGGAAGGAGGACCTCTCTCGATCTACTGACCACCCCCCTTGTAATACACCCAAGGATGCCATTGGCCTTCCTGGCCACAAGGGAACAGTGCTGGCTCATGGTCACCCTGTTGTCCACCAGGACCCCCAGGTCCCTTTCCCCTACACTGCTCTCTAATAGGTCATTCCCCAACCTATACTGGAACTTGGGATTGTTCCTGCCCAGATGCAGGACTCTACACTTTCCCTTGTTAAATTCCATCAGGTTATCCCCCGCCCAACCCTCCAGCCTGTCCAGGTCCCGCTGGATGGCAGCACAGCCTTCTGGCGTGTCAGCCACTCCTCCCAGCTTAGTGTCATCAGCAAACTTGCTGATGGTACACTCAATTCCCTCGTCTAAATCATTAATGAATATATTGAATAATATTGGCCCCAGTACTGACCCCTGAGGCACTCCACTGGACCCCTGAGGCCTCCAACTGGACTCTGCACCATTGACCACCACTCTCTGGCTTCTCTCTTTAAGCCAGTTTGCAACCCACCTCACTACTCTATTGTCTAGACCACACCTCCTCAATTTAGCTGTGAGGATGCTGTGAGGGACTGTGTCAAAGGCTTTACTGAAGTCAAGGTAGACCACATCCACCGCTCTGCCATCATCCATCCACCTTGTTACATTCTCATAAAAGGCTATGAGGTTGGTCAAGCATGACTTACCCTTGGTAAAGCCATGCTGACTGCCCCTAATGACCCTCTTATCCCTGATGTGCCTTGAGATGGCACCAAGGATAAGCTGTTCCATTACTTTCCCAGGGACAGAGGTGAGGCTGACCGGTCTATAATTACCCGGGTCCTCCTTCTTGCCCTTTTTAAAGACTGGAGTGACATTTGCTTTCCTCCAATTCTCGGGCACCTCTCCCGTTTCCCAAGACTTGGCAAAAATGATGGATAGCGGTCTACAGCCTACATTGAAAACAGTGAAGTATGTAAAATTATACTTGGTGATAATTATGGTTCCTTCTACTGTGCAATCAAATATACAAACTTTTTTGTGTGAGCCGTAACGAAATCTTTTATCTGGTGAGTGTGTTCCAAGTAATACTGGAACGAGTGGTTAGATGTAGTAAAAGAAATATACATCTGTAATAGCCTGTTCCTATGAAATACAATAAGTACACAGGTAAGTTCTCCAGAAGAGCTCACCCAACTCTTTGAAGTAAGTTTAGATGTTTATTTTCCACTTGCTGCCGTTCTAGTTAATGTAATTAATGCTGTTAATGCGGTGAGATTTCCTCAGGGATTTCAGAGAAAAAATGTGTTTCTACAGTGGGGACTTACCTAGGAAACTCTTGCAGAAACTGGAAACAAAAGGTCTGAGGAAGCAATGGCAGTGGTGGCACAAGTACCACTTCGTTCTGTTGGTGCAAATGCCGGTTTTGAAGTTCGTTGTGATACTTGTGCCTGTACCTTTGCTGGGTCTCACTTGGTTAGTTATAGGGATGTCATTCTCCTTGCCTTCCTGAAGGTTTTCTTGGAGGCAAATCCTTGTTTGTTCCCCAGTAATGGGCTGTACCTTGCAACTGGCTTCTTAAAATTCCCAGATGAGCATGGATTCTGCAAATTCACTGTTAACACACACTGTCCCTGAGCTCCTGTTGTACAGTTTCATTTTGCCGTTTGTCTTATCAGATATTTGTGTTACTTACAGGAGAAACAAACAAGTCAAGACACACTGGGACTTGCTAATGGGTCCAAGAAAACAAACACTCTTCTCTTTAGCTAGAAAAAGAAACATACAGAGGGCAAAATAAAAAATGCCTACTTATTTCTTATGGTTTTACTTTCCTCATTAAGTGCTATTTGAAGTAAACATCAGAGCCTCCAAGAGTTCATTATTCCCCTCCTGCACATAGTTTTTATTCTTCTGCTTAGAAAAAAAATTGTCGCTTTGCTATTTTCTCCCCAAAGAGCCTTTATGTAACGGCTCCTTTTGTAATCCCTAGTCTCTTTTCATATCTCTTTCTCAGGCAGCCTTGTCTAAGGATCAAAGTTCATTTGCCTATTTAGAGCCTGTTAGAATTTAAACTTGAAGTGAGTACTGTCTTGTGTAGCAAGCCCTCTCCAAGGTTGCTCCCTATGAATAGCTGGTCAGTATATGATTCTTTATTGCATCTGACCTGTGAGACCAGATGTCACTCTGATGGAGAACAGCAGAGTGTGTGCACCCTGAGGCGACATTTTCATAACCTTAAGCAAAATTCATAACTTAGTGACATACTCTTAGTTGTCAGAGCTAGTTGATAGAAATGCATCTTGAAAAAATGAAATTTGAAAGATTTATTGAGGGGTATGTTCTATGACCGGTACTGCAGAAGTTATGAGAAAATGTTCTGAAAAGCTTATTGTGATGTTGCTTTTGGATAGAACGTGGACAGAATGGCAATGTAAAGGCTTGTTAACACCAGTGAAAGCAATAATTTATTTGGGAAGGGATGGATGTGAAAGAAACACGTGAAGACATGTCTTTATTACTTTCACAAAATGAAGTTTGTCAATGCAAGGATTCTGGAATATTTAAGTCTATAAATATTGCACTTCATTATGAGCAGTGAGACTCCATGCATCATAGCTTTACATTGTTATTAAACAGCAAAAATGTGCTTACAAAGGCAAAAAAGAAACATGAGGTGCACTGGATTGTCCAGCTTCTGGTTTTCATTTGGATTACATTTGTAAATACCGTTTCTCTCCTTTGGAAATGTTCATTTTCTATGTTTACATAGTTAACTATTTTATTATTCTTTTTGCTTGCATAAAATGACAAGTGACTTCAAAACACATGGAGTTTTTTTACACTTCTGTAGAGAAAAGTAATTGCATTGAAATATTTCAGTTTTACAGATAAACTGTGGAGTTTTAACAGATAAACTATTCTTTTTCCTATTCTATCTGCATTGCACAATCTGCACAAGTTAGATAGGACTGATGCAAAAATTGTTACTCTAGGGGATGGTTAAGATATAGAATGTTTAGAATGGTATTTACCTAAAATATTAGGAGGAGGAGTGATAAAAATTATGCTTTTAACTAGCAAAGCTTTATACTGATAAAACCCTATGTTATGGTTTAACCTGAGCTAGCAATCAAAACCATAATAGCTGCTCATTCACTCCCACCCACCCAGCCCCAAACAGGGGAGACAATTAAAAGGGAAGGGAGAAATTTGTGGTTTGAGATAAGCACAGTTTAATAAAAATAATGCTAATATACCACTACTACTACTAAGATACATAAAATGGAAAATAGAATCTAAAAATACTCAGTGCAATTCCTCACAAACTCCATCCACACCAAGAAGCCAGTCCCAGGAAGAGAGAACACTGGTCCAGAACAGCTGATCCTGGAGGAAGAGGGAAAAAGGCAGAAAGGCCCAGAGGCCTCTGCAAAACAGCAGGATGGCAAAATGCCGAACTAAAAGAACTCCTGAACAGAACTCCACTGAAATGGAGCAGAACCAGAACAGGTCTCCACTCCCTAACTGGAAAAACTACTCTGCTTAAATATGAAGCTAATGGCATGGAGTATTGTTATTGATCAGTCTGGATGTCAGTCAAGGTCTGCCCCATCTGTGCCCCCCTTCCCAGCTACCTCACACCTGGAGGCAGAGATCTCAGAAAGACCTTGGCTCTCAGACAGCAACTAAGATAACAGTAGGTTCTTATATTCTCTTTGTTCAAAATTAGACAGCGGAAATTTACTTGAATATAGACATTAACTCTGTCCCAGGGTGTTATCTTCTTGTTCTCAAACTGAATCCAAACAACAACCACATTAACTAAAGAAAAAGAAAAGTTTCTAACTGCATGAAGAAAATTAAGTTACTTTCAGTCAAACCAATACACCCTACTGCAGATTCCTTTATCTTTTTGCCCATTTTACTTATTCTAATTCAGTAAATTATTTAGGCATTGCCGATAAAAACTGTGTCAGTCCTAAAGGTGTGTTTTCATTTTGTAGGGATGACAAAGTGGGGTTAAATCATGACAAGCTGATTACTTTGAGCGTCTAAATGTGTACCACTTGACAGATTAGCCTGGTCTTCTTGACAGGGAAAACACTTCTAATATTTTATGGTTTTATGTCTCATCCAGAAATGTGGCTGGCATTAGCAGTTAGAGTAAGCTGGAACTTTGTGGGATTGTACATTTACAGGAACACCAGGATTATTCTATGCTGTAGCCCCAAAGTGGCTAGAGTGGCAAGACGTATTTGTGCTTGATCTCTGAAGTGTTTGTTGTTTACGGATTTTTTTATTATTTTCATTTCAAAAGTAAAGAATACCCATCTTTCAGTCTCTCTTTCAAGTTTGCAGAATTTGTGTCACTCTAGATGTCTGTTTTGAATCCTCAGATTTCACAGCATCATCTTAAGGGTGATTACTCACACTCATGATCTTGCACTTGTGAAATCTCTGGAGCATATTGCAATGAAGTTACAACCATGATGTTCCACCATAGTAGCATCCTACTACTGCCAACAGTTGTGATACTGGGTTGCTTAAATAAAATTCTACTATGTTACAATTACGTTATTCAAAAGATGTTTGGAGTTTTGCAAATAATTTGTTTGTTGCTGCTTTATCACACCAATTGGAAAATAATTTTGATGTTACTGTTTCTTTTCAGTAAAGAAGTTAAAATCTTTGTAACAAACCTATTTATATATTAACAGACATTACATTGGCACTGACTTTTTTAGAGTCAGTTTTTGGTGGTAACTGGTCTGTATTGAAAGTTCATAGTGCTCACAGTGAGAGGAGTTAAAAAAAATAGCAAACAATTAGAAAATGTAGCTCATCTCTATCTGTTAAAATACTTTAATTTGGAAAAAGAAAGTTATTTCCATGTTTAATGACTAGTTAGTGTTACAGAACTCATACATAAATGACAAATCTTTTAAGGTGTTTCTCAGCATATTTGTATAGTGTATGTTTCTAAAAAGAAAATGTTCTACCCAATTTCAAAACCCTCGATCCTTTAAATATATTGTACAATTGAGTTGACAGGTGATATCATTAAGATACCAGATCTGCTGCAACTAAAATTAAAAACCTGGTTCTAGTTCCAATGCTTTTCTAAATACTGTAAAATTAGTATACCTACTTTTGAGTTTGATATGTCTCCTGGCAAGGGTTATGGACCGAATCAGCACTTGTTGGAATACAATTCAGTATCTCATCTCCTCTTTTCTGATTACTCCCCAGCCCACAAACTTTTCTGGTGATTGGCAGATTCTGTTATGTTCCCGCATGGAGATAAAACCATGAGTAATGGAACTGTGCCCCAGACTTCTTCATTTCCTACGTGTCTCCCTCATCTACTGCAATGGAACCTACTTGCCTCATGGAAAAACTAAACTGAAATAGGTGTTCAGACTAAGACAGGTTTTACATTCAAAAGTAATACAAATTATTTCTGGTTCGATATTTATTTCTCAGTTCAAGGGGATGTGTAGCAAGGTCATTTTTCTGGGTGATAACAGCTTATTCAGAACCAATACTTCACTTTCCTCGTAGTTATTATTTTGTGTTCATTTGCATCAGATTTCGGTTGCTATTTTATGACCATGTAATTCATTAGTGTGAACTTCTGCAGCTCATTTCAATCAACTTTGGTTTTAATTGGCTCTGAATATTTTCATTTAATCAGCAAATTTTGCATCCTCGTTTTTTTGCTCCTTTTTCATATTTTTATGTATATAGATTGAACAGCAAAGGGCACAACACAAATATTTGTGAAATGCAGTAACTTACTTGTTTCTCTTGTAAAACCGGCCACTTACTAATGCCAGATAAGAAGTCCATATGTTTACTAATTTGATGAAAGAACCTTATTCAGTGCAGAACATGGATTCCTGTTATGTTCTTTCCATTTTGAGAGAGTTTGAAGTCAGAAAAAGCCAGGCTTCTGAGTCATCAGCTCTTCTCTCTTTTAGTGATGTATTAGTATGCCCAACTATGACTTGCAGCCTGCCTTTCCACTGCCGGTAGAAGATACATGCCTACATCCTTTGGTCACACAGATTAGTGTCCTCATGCTAAAGTAGTTTTTGCCTTTCAGTTCTGTAATTTCATGTGCTCACAATTAAATTTGCATTCCATGCTCTGCTCTCATTTACCTGCTGACAGAAAATGAATAGCAGAAAATTGTAGTCTGATGGGCCCACGCATTACCGTTCTTTGTAAGTGACATCACATATCCACTTGGGTGCTCAGATCTCGCAAAATACTTATGCAGCTCTTTCCTGTGTGTGGGCCAGGCTTGAGAACCTTGCAGAAACACTGCCCACCAGGTGTAGCTTTGCCATACTCTTTCTGTTGATCCCCCTGTAGACTGCAGACCAACGTGTAACTGCAAGTGACTGGACAGCGTGCAGGTGCTTCCCAGCATTCCACTGCCAGCAAAAGCAGGCAACACAAGTTTTGAGTTTGAAACACCTTCACTCCTTCTCAGGCTTAGGATTGCAGAATGGCGTGAAGACCGTCAGGCAATCTTTGAATTAATGAATTTTTTTCATGACTGAATAATGCATAAACCCAGCTCTTACTGCCAGCAACAATCCATGTTGTTTTGTAATGAAATATGCATTCATTTTCTATTTGAAAAATGGAAAGTACATTCATTTTGTGGATAGTGCAAAATTTATGATCGTCTTAATTATTCATTTCAATTTTTTTTTTTTTTTAAGTTTTTAGGTATATTTAAATGACAGGATAGATGGCCACCCTGTCCCTTTCCAACCCTTGAAATAAAATATGGGGGATATGGAACTCTTAAGGCCTAAGCCTTCTCTTTTCTCAGACACATCATATACAAGCTCTAGAGTCTGCAAGCCTGGTTGCACAAAGCATTTGGGCAGTTAGTTCTTACTGAAGTCTTCTATAATGAAGGTTCTTAACAGAAGTGAAACCTTTAAAAATGTTTGAAGATCTATGCTTCACCTCCTACAAAGCAGTGCACAATGTTAGAGGATCAGACCTAGCATGCAAGTTTTCTGCTGTGTCATGTGCAAATCAGTTAGAAACATTTGTAATTCTCAACCTTGTATATATACACCTTTATAGGCGGTATTTTATTTATGTACTTCGATGATGAGGATTTTTCAAAAAGAACATTTATCTTGGTAATAGATATGGAGGAACAGAAATTTAGATTTAGGAGAAACCAGTAATAAATCATGTTTTATCAGATCTGGATTGTTACATCCAAATGATAAAGAATAGCCACATACTGCTTCCAGCTTTCTTTCAGGTCTCCTGTATGAACTCAGCTTTGGGTCCTATAAATTTGTTTTGTACAAATCTGTACTGACTACCATTTTGAGTAATGAGTGAG
The DNA here is from genome assembly GCF_037038585.1 of Patagioenas fasciata. Classification (NCBI taxonomy): domain Eukaryota; kingdom Metazoa; phylum Chordata; class Aves; order Columbiformes; family Columbidae; genus Patagioenas; species Patagioenas fasciata. Next base: position 18,474,233 of record NC_092524.1, read on the forward strand.
ATGGAGGCATGTACCTTGCTTCAGGTTTTCCCAGAGATAAATCCTTCAAGTTTGTCTTTCAGACACTGTTATCTAAATGTTTCAATGTAAAATACTTGATATTTTTGATGGTCAGTTCTTCGGAGGCTGTGCACACTGGTTTTGAAACACTCAATTGCAAACCAAAGGATACAGTTCTTTCAGCTTGCGGAGCTGTCCCTGCAGCAACCTGGCACTGCTCTTTTTCCTAAAATGAATGGGCTTGACTATGCATGCACTTTAGCAGCCACTCGTTTGAGGTTTATGCATGATGATTACAGTTATTTGCCTGAAATAACTTAGCAAGACATTTAGCTGGATTTAGGGCATAAGACTGTACTTTAACTTTGTTACTTACTGATTTTAACAAAGTTATATTGCTTTCTGATTCAAAGTTGCAAACTGCGCACTTCTGGAGTTAGCAAGATCCTTGGAGCGTGCTTGCACTCCTCCCTCTCGTGCATTGGACTGCTCTCTGGGCTTCAAGATCCTGGACAGTTGTAGATTTCTTTGCTCACTTATTCCTGGGCAGCCAATTTGATGACACAAAGAAATAGAAACCAAAATATTTGTTTTGTTTTGTTTTGTTTTACTTTTAAGTAGTAATGTTCCTCACTCAATGTACTGTCATGGTAGAAAGGGAGCTGCCCAGTATTTTGATATACAGATAGTTCAAATACAGCAATTAATGCTGTCACAATATAAGTATGTAACACAGTGTAACCACTAGACTGCAGTGTGCCCTCCCAAGTAGTTTCTTATTTCCCCTGAAATCATATTTAAATTCAACCATAGTCCTGTCTGACACATCAGTCTTAACAGACCACACACTTTTTCAAGGCCCTCTTCTGCATTTTACCTGGTTCAGCCAGGGAGAATTCCACAAATTACTTAATTTTCTTTGCTCACATGCCTCACTGGGATGGCCAGTGCCAGAATATCACTCATCAGCGTTTTCTTTGATGTACTTAATGTTCTGTTAGTGATTTAAAGCTGAGTTTGACATTTAGTGCATAATGAATGTCTTGGGGGGACACTTTGAGGCTCTGTAATGAGACTCTTGTTTTCCAGTTCTATTTTGCTTTATCTGGGAGGCTTGCTGATGATCAGATTTCATTCCCTTGTCCATGAAAGTGTGCTAAACCAGATCCCTGTACTGTTCAACTCCAGCTGTGAAAGGTTTGATCAACAACTGGTAGCTTTTTCTTGCATCATCATTTTAGAGATTCTCTAGTTGATTATTTATTTAATGTCTCGATTGCTTTTCCTCCTTTTCCTGCTATACACAATTTCCCTCGAGTCTCCTTGATTACAGGTTAGTATTACAAATATAATGACCCTGGGTTTGTACTGTGCTTTTCTGGGGGGGGGGCGAGTAGTGGGGGAGCTAATAGTACACATTTTTTTCAAAATTAACTATGTGCAAATTTTAACTTAAGATAATTCAGTCAGACTGTTTTCTAATACATGCTTGGTTTACTAATGATCTCAATTTGGAAGTTTTTTCAGAGATTTCCCAAGACATGCTTAGTGATCTGTGATTTTTAGCATAAAAATATTGTCATTTTAAACATAAGGTTGAAATGTCACAGACATTATTGGAACTAGAAAATGGATTTTCTTAGAATGCTTTACGAAAATCCTTAAGAGATTTAGCAAAATTCTTCTGGTAAAAAGATAAAATTTTACAGAATAATTTAGAGTGTAGCTGGGGTTGTGAGAATCAAACTTGATTTTTTTAAAAACAGACAGAAGAGATAGAGGAGTGTGCCTTTACAATTACTTCTGTATCCTGACATGTTTCATTTGGGCTTTATTTTTTTTCAGAAGACTCAGACTAAGCACCAACAAATAGTGACTCACATAAATAACCATTAGATTTGCGGATTTGCAGAAATAAACAGGAGTTCTACATTGAGCAAAAATATTTAACCATCACAAAGATAGAACTGGTGACTGAAAACTGCAGGAATCTTAAGAACTCAGGATAAATTAAGGAAAAATGCATGAAAGCAAGCATGTGTTAAGGTCCATATCAAATTAATTTGCAGGATTAAGTTAGTAACTAATAAATTTAGACCAAATTATTTCTATCCAAAAATGAATAAATTTAATTTTTGAATCAGTGGGGTACACACTCATTTATTATTTTACGATAGCGTATATGGAAAATATATCCATCCAGCCTAACCCTGTATGTTTTAAGTTTCCTAGAAATCAGATTGCTTTCTTGTGAGTACAAAACTACTCTTTGAAATTACTCTTTGACCCTTTCTGTGAAGCTCTTTTTCTGAATTACAAAGTTTGTGTCTTTCTGAAATAAACAAAACAAGCAACTGTGCTCAGGACCTACTTTGTTTTTGTGAAAAAAAATGAAATATGTATTTTTTATTCAGGATTGTGTGTCAGTACATGAATTTTCTATAAAAATTCTGAAATTTGTAGAATCTGGAAGTGTTATGAGCTACTGAAAATGTCCCTCTTATTTATGAATTAAATAGAACTTAGTGGAGTGCCAAAAGCAAGTAGTTCAGATATACTACTGTGTCACCGTTGTTGTGTGCATCATGTTTCCAAAGGTGAACATATTTCTCACTTTCCTCTAATGCAGATAAATCTGACTTTACAGCTTTGTTTTGGAGATACCTTGAATTCTGACAGCATTTAGCAATAGAATCAAGATCTTACATGTACTTATTAAGGATACTTATCAGCTAGGATACAAGTTATTATTCAGGTAATAATTCTGTGTAAAAGTTACAACTCAGACTTGACACGTAGTGTGGCTGTTCATAATAGACTTTTAAAAATGTGGTGAGAGGAAGAAATATGAAGATACACAGCATATAGACTGTAAAAATACCCCAACCAGCTAACCCCTCGCATTGATCATTCTTTTATTGACAAACATTAAAAAATAGTGTGGTGTATTTTAGTTTGATTCTGGAATACACTTTTGAAGTCGGTCTTCCATATCATCTCCCATTTCTGTTACTTAAATTCACATTGCAGAGCAGTATTGGAATATACAAAATTAATTCCTTTTGGACAACACTGAATGGAAGCTGAGCTGCACGAGTGCATGTAGTTTGCTCTTCTCATGAACCTTGACTCTGGGAAACCAGGTTAGGGCTAGTCCAAACTAACTCTTTGTGAAACACACCATGTGAACGTAACACCAATTGTTTCACTGTGCAAATGTACACAGAGGTAGGATGAGCCTATTTTTTCATTGAAGTAACTGCGTCATGTTGATGTGTTGGTGACAATCCTCATAAAGAAATCTTTTTCTGGGCATGTGTGTGGAGGCCCAAGAAAGGCAAGAGCTTTGGTCTTTGCCTCTGAAATCGTTACAAGAACAAGGTGATGAGGCACTTTCAACATCTCTGCTCTGGAACATGGTAGATAAAATGCTATATTACTTCACAGTAATCTTCTACATATATCAAAGCAAGTTAGCCCTTTAAGATTCACAGATTCGAAGTAATTTGAAGGTTTGTATGTCTTCTTCCCCCTACTCCTCTTGAAACAGGATTCCAAAGAAGAGGGAAGTATGGCTCGAATCACTGACTTCAAATTTGCGGCTCTTTGTACCTATAAAGCCAGAACTCCAAATGCTTTTTAGTTTTGGCTTCTGCAGCAAATTCAGTTTACTACATCTGTTTCTTTTTACTAAATTTATTTATAAGCTATTATCAAATCTCTCAAACTTACCCAAAGACTAAGCAACTTTGTTGTTTAAATTGAAATCCACCTTGTAACTTTATCTATAGAACATGTCAACCTAAGTACAGACTCTTGAAATTTCCATGGCACCTAATAAATTTCATCTGCATTTAGTTTCAACAGAAGGAAATAAACTTGTTTTTAAAGTTGGAATCTAGTTACCGCCTTGGCTTCTAATGTGATACTCAAACTGAGGAACAAACTGGGGATTAATCAAGAGTTGTCCTTCTTGTAAATACTGAGGAAGAAAAATGTTAATCATGTGGGCCATTATTTTTTAATAATTGTATTAAAATAGTAGTTTAAATCTGCTTCAATAAACTATTTTTATATTAATCTGTCCTTTACCAGTACAGACCCACCTTTTTTACAATGCTGGACTTCTGTTCCTGTGATGATTTTGAATACATAGTTCTTGCTGGTAACATAAGTTACCATCACCTCTTCCTTTTCAACCATGTGGAAGGTGAGATGCTCAGAGAGTTAAATGGATAATGCCAGTGAGGCATTTAGAAGATGCCAGAGCATTGTGAAAATAAGAATTATTCAACTTGTCCTTGAAAAAATCTGAGGAGATCTCTAACAAATAATTGTTCACACTTCTGAATTTTTCATAATTTTATAGAGAATTCTGGAAATGGGTGAAGTAGTCTTTGTGTACCTGTATGATGTATTTTATAGTATTTTCTGTATGAGTGAATATGACTTCTGTTTTGTGTTATGAGAAAGCAGTTTCTTAATGACTAAATATCTAACCAGATTATCTTGCTTGATAAAGCAGCAAAGTTCATTAGCCTCCGTAACGCTTTGAAATACATGAATTATGGAAGTTATTAGTATGTTTTGCATACAATGATCGCATAGTTATATTAAAATATACTTTCAGTGCACTCAAAGTTAAGTGGTCAATTAGTCAAGTTTAAGACGTGCTGAAGTTAAATTTTTCTGTGTTTGCTTGTGTAAATGAAAATTGTCATCTTAGCTATATATATAAAAAAAAAAAAGTAAAGCTCTAGTTTCAATTTTTTGGTACTGGCCCATGCAGAAAGACTCTCTCCATACAGAAGGACTATATTATTCAATGCAGGTGAGGGTGGAGTGGAGTACCATCAATAATAGCGTCCTGCAGTCTAACCGATATCACCTCTCAGATGACTGATGGTTGTATTGTTTTCTTAGTAGCTGTGCAAATCAAACTAAACAGCAGATCACATAGTCTTCTATGGTCCTTTGAAAATACTTTAAGAGGCAAGTTAAATAGTGATCAATGCTTTTTTGAAGAGTTGTGGAAATCCTAAACCAGTAGACTTCAGTACTGTGTGGAAAAGTGGAGGATGTTTGTATGATGTGTAGCTGTCTTACTCTTCCGTTGAATAGCAGTAACATTGGAGGTAAAATGTAATGTCTCTTATGCATCTGTTTCTAGCAAAATCTGTTTTGTGTGTAAGTTGTTTTTATCCCTAATATAGTTCTGTCCCTTTAAAACACTTCTGATCCTTTTCATCCATTTTCCTTTCTTGAAGGATGATATGTGTATATGAATTTGAATATGAACATGCCTAATTTTTACCCCCAGAAGTCCATACAATATGTCCACCTAAGAGCTTTCATATGAAAACATTCAAGTATGTTATACTGAAATATTTCATAGACTTTAAGGTAGGAATCTTTAAAACTCCATATACATTTTAGGAACAAAATAAGCTTAAATTTATGTAAGATTTCATTAAAATCTTTAGAAAACAAAGCAAAACCTTGAACGGATTTTTTTTTTTGTTATAGAATCAGAATGTTATGCGTGACAGTAGACACACAATTTTACTTGTAAACTCCTTGATATGCATTTGAAAATCAAATTAAACAGCCAAAAAAAAAGCTGTTGCTGTTTACACAACAGAAGTTAACTAATTTAGACTACTAAATAAACATTTTGGGTTTATTTCTATATTTTTATGTTTCCTTAAATGTTACTAAAATATCTTAATGTTTTGAGTAATTTCTTAATTTATTATTTAGCTAAATTATTTTGGAAATATTTGTGGAACAAAATGCAAATGTTTGTGTTCTGCTAACAATGACTAGCAGAGGAACAGAGGTAGGTTTTGCCTATTTATTTGAGGAAGGAGAGAGAGAGTTGATTTGATACTGGCAGAACAATAATTATTTGTGGCTTTCTAAAGCACTTTTGACTCTTGGTTTGATTCACAAGTTGGTTTGGCTTGCTAAAGAAGTGATGAAGTAAAGAAGGAAGGTTTGGTGGTGCAGGTGAATATCAGACATCAATCGGGATTTTTTTTTTTGTTATGTTTGAAATTCTAGTTAGTTACAAATAATATAAAATCCTAGCATTTTCCATCAATTTTAATTATTAGAGCTGAACCTTTTCAAGAAATTATTTAGCCACTGAGTAAAAACAATCATGAATACTCTGTGTTAGCTTTAAATTTAATTTTGAGTATCCAGTACCTCAAGAAAACTTGGATATGTTACTTGTATTTTCTAATAAACAACAGAGATCTATTTGCTGGAATTAAACAGTACCTCTCATTCTGTGAAGCTTGTGTATTGTCATTCTGCATTCAATTATAGAACCATTTCTTTATGAAATGCTGTTTCTGTGCTTGTAAAAATTGACCCTGTTTCTGAATTCCTTTTGAATTACTCATCCTTTCATTCTGTTAAAAATAAAATTTTAATCTGGCTGACTGACCAAATTCAAATGGCAAAGAGTATAATTTATTCAGCTATAAGCTAGTGCAAAGTGCTCCTGAAGTGATACAATCTTATCATATACTTCCCTAAAACTGTTCTTGTATTATATTGATAACTTCTTAGCTTTCACTTTCCCTCTGTGACCAGGCATCCTTTTAGGGGACATAATGATGATTATCTGGAATTGTATAAAGAAATTTCAAGAGTTTTTATAATTTTCTGATACCAGTCTTAAATTCTTTTTTCTAGGTATCTGCTAATACTGTTGCAATATTTCTGAAGAAATATTGATATATTGTGGCATATTTAGTTGCTGGGAGAAGTGACTGTTTTATTATACAAAATCCCCACAATTGCTGACTGGATTGGTATTGTTTTTGTCTAGTTTGTTATACCAGACTTCTGTCTTTCAGGGGAAGAAATGGATTTCCAAATAGATTCTTTATTTTAAACAGTAGCCTTCCCCGCTCTGTCTTAATTGCTTAATGTTTGTGCATCATCCCAAAGTGTGAAGTGGTGTGACAATTTGACAGTTTTATGAATTCTTTCAGTACTCTTCTATTCAAAATATTCTGAAGTTATCGTAGGTACAAAATAGCAAATTGCAACGAAGATGGTTTGAAAGTGAGGGCGTAGTTCAAAAACGTTTTGCCATGGGAGGAGAATCTGTAATACTTGCCAGTCATTTTCAATAATTTATGTTGTTATAGCAACTGCTTAGCCTCTCTCAGACTTAGAATATCTTGCGTCAAATAATTAGTACTGCTTAATTGTATTTTATTGCAAAAGAGGTAAGTAATTAAAGAGGTTCTTGCAATGGCTATGGGGCCAGAAAGGGTCAGAAACTACTTGTAATTGGAATATATTTCGTGAATATGAATTAGTAGGTCTCATAATCTTAACCGTCTCTTCATTCTGCAGGATCTGAGAAAATATCCAGCATATTTGAATTGCTGTTGTTTGCTCAGAAACATTAATGGATAAAAATTAGCCCTTGGCCCCACTCTTTTTTTTTTTCCTTTGTCTCTTCTTCTCAGCTTAAGAAACCTATAACATTGTATGATGGATTTAGACCTTCCCTGATGTGATATCCACATAGACAAGTGACCCCATAAAATCTGTTTTTGCCTTTCCAGTGTGTTTCTCTGTATTTTGGCTCTCAGACATGTTGCGGCACAGGCACACGTTTTTCCTCCTAGTGTGGTCCTCTGCATGGAAACTTTCTAAGCATTTGGTCAAAGACAGCAATCATCATAATCCACAAACTTAGAGCTTTGGGAGGAAAAAAGGTTACTCACAACATAATATTTGGGATTTCAAGTCAGCAAGTGCCAAAATCAGTCAGAAAAACTAGTTCAGCCAATGCCAGTTCTGGAATCAGAGCTTATTGAAAACTCAAGAACCTGCATTTTTTTTCATGGTCTGAGGAGGTAATTTTTACTTCTCTTCAGAACTTCTGGATTTGCCTCACCAGCCATTTTCTGATGCTATGTACAGAATCTGTCATCTGACAGCAACAGTTCTTTGTTTAAAGAGAAGACTCCCATCCCTGAAGGTGGAGGGGATTGGAATAAAAGGGCTTCTGAAGTCATGCAATAGCTATGTTGTAGACTAGAACGTTCATAAAGCAGTACTGAGGTTTATTGCAACAGCTGCAATGGAAAGTGAAAGAGAACCAGATTATACTCCTCTGCCTTTTGTAAAAGTAAGAACAATTAAAATAATACCCAGCAAAAGCCTTACCAGTCCCAAGTATCAATCAATAAGTCTTTCAGTGACTGCAGTTGGAACTTTTTCATCTAATCCAAGCACTGTTCTCCCTATTACTCATGTTCTTGCATTGTAGGGCTTTGCAGTTTTACAGTTGACTGTCCCATCTGTTTCTCTTCATCTTCTAGCTTTGCTATTGTCCTCTTTTCATGTTTTCTTTACTTAACAAGGTCATTCATAGCTCATCTCTGTGCATAGGGCTGTAACAAGAGCTTGTGATAGTTAGAGATGTGGGGCACAGGGAGTTATTCCCAGGTGGCATCTCTGCCATATGGTTTTGAAATGACTCTTTACAATGTAAAATAAAGCTTTCCTTCTCCCCTTACGCCTGCCTTAAGGTAGAAAAGTTGACTTATTTGTGACCAGGAACCTATTCAGTATCTTGCCAGACTTAATTAAATTGAATCCATTTTTTTTTTAATTAAAATAATCAAATACTTTTATTGAGCCTTTGAAAAAAGCAATGTTTGCTCATGAAATCAGAAGAAAAAAAGGAAAATAATAACATTTTTCCCCAACAGTTGTTTCCAAATTGTGCCTAAAAAAAAAAAAAAAAACCAAACAAAAAGAAACCAAACAAACAAACAAAAATTTTTTTCTTCTTTCCACGTTGTATCAGTCTCTCTGCCACTATGTTTTCAGTGATTGATGCCTTGCAGGAATTTTTGCTTTTTTAATTTTGTTTCGGGATTTCTGGACTTACCTTCTGTTACATGATAACATAGTGTTTGTTAATAATTAACTTGTTTAGATTTACAATTAGTAAGTTTTTAAAGAACAATATTCTTCTATTAATTACACAGCTGTACTGGTGATGACTCTGTGTTGGATGACGTGCAGGGAATGCAAAATGATGATAGTATTTTGAAATTGTTGTTGCAATTTATATATTTGCAAGTGGAACCATTTCAGATACATAAATGCCCTGCTGTTTTACCTTTTGCAGTGTACTAGGATAAATCATGAACACTTACTGTCTGAATTTGCTCAAATAATTGCAAAATGCAAATTTTTATCGTTTAAACATGGCAAAAAGGATTTATTTTCTAACTCTCCCAGATGTTAAGAAAATTTGAGAATATACACAGATCCCATGTATGCTGTGACTATAATTCCCTCTTACACTGCTCCTCTAAATCAACAGTTTCTTCAGCAAACCAAAGATAGTTTGTGTACAGAGTGCTGTATACCTAGTAGAGGGCTATAGTTATGATTAATTGGAAAAGTAGTGCTGTTTTATTTAAGGATTAAAAAAATATATATATATACATACCTGTTAGAGGTAAAATAGTATTACATTTTGAAACTTCCAGTTAATTTAATGAGCAAGAAATAATATGGCCATCCTTCCATCCCTTGATTTGCGCTCCAATTGTTGCCATTTGGTCTAATACCAGTTTGTTCATTTGAAAATAATTTCAAATAAATATTTGCATATTGTTTTTTGCTTTAAAATTTAGTCTTAACCTTACAGATCTTAGCAGCCAGCACAGATATGTTTGTTCAGCAGAAATTAAACAGATAAAAACATAGAAATATTTGTCAGAGTTACAGCAAAGATATGGAAGACATTCTCCTGCTTTTTCATGATGAAAAGTGATGGGCTTTTCTTTAAAACTGAACACTGCCACATGAATATGTATTAGATTAACTAAATATCAAGAGATTTAAAATCCGCATTCTCAAGTATTTACTTAACTGCCCTAATGAAAATAGTTTCTTAAAAGGGCATAAATCTCCACTCTCATTGGGTAAAATATAGTTTATTACTTTGTAGCCCATCTTCAAGTCATGCCAAAAATGGAGGAATTTTATGCCATCCAGATTATTCTAAGGTGTGTTAAAAATGTACTAACCCTCTGAGATTTGCATTAATTTTAATAGTCATTTGCATTAATTTGTCATCATCCTATCTTTTCAAAAACAAATGTTGAAAGTCTCATGTTAGTTCTGTTGATGTAAATCCAGAATAAATCTATATTTCATGGTGACTAAAACATGGTCAGTTGTGAGAAGAATCCCTCTGCCAAGAATAAAAAATGAACTTGGAAGTCAGCAGAAGTATTCTTCGTTCTTCACTTAACTTGATCCCGAAAGATGGAAAAGAGTATATAATCATGATTTCATAGGACACTGGAGGTTTGCAGGGTTTACTGATCTGCCATAGATGTTCCCTGAGTGTAGCTGCCTTCTTTGGTTACAATCCTCCCACTGAGGGATTGAATTTATGATTTTTTTCACATGAAGTTAAAACTATCTGCTATATTGTGCTTGATCATTTAAATTTATTGCTGCACATCTAAAACCACTTCATGCCAAAAAACTATCCCAGAATTATGTTTATTTTATCTTATAGACCGTGTTTGGTGTTCAGGCATTCAAAGGTTGAGCTTGAGTCACAACAGTTGATAATTAGAAGACATGGAGTAGCTTTGAAACGTTTGTGTGCTTTGTGAGAGCTAGGTTGAAATACCAAAATATAATTCACATACCAGCTAAGTAAAGTAAAAACTGGAACAAAAATTTTTAAAAAGTCTGTATGTGATAACCTGGAAGTCCTGTTTTAGATTTATCAGCAGTGGGAGTTTGGCAGATTATTCTCAGATGTAAGAGAAAAGCTTGCTGGATTTTGGTATTTGCTATTTCTAAAAGTCAGAATACCACAATACGCTTTCTTTTAAGAACATAACCTGAAATAGATTTTGAATGCATTAGTTTTAAGAGACCATGGGCAACATTTATCAGCAAACTAGAACAGCACAGTAAGACACGTAAAGCTTGAGCAACTCTATAATTTCATAGCTTCTTTTACGTAGTTTATCACTTTTTTGGTAAGGAATCACTTAAATACTAACAAGTATTCTTGCATTTTGAAAGCATTTACTACATACTTTTCAAGTGAACAGAAATAGATACAAGTGTTTTATCCTTTTTTGTCGTAGAAGCATTGAAAATTACAGTCCCAGGGCTCTGATAGCTGAGAGTTTAGCAGTGTCCCCAATGGAGGAAATGATACTATGTATTTTTTTGTTGGGCTGACATGACATTAATACCATTCTCAAAGGCATTTGATTTGGTGCATTCAGCAGTTTGCTTGGGATCTCAAGGATCTGAAGCAGGCCTGCACAAGGCAGTGGTAAATGCTGTGTTCTTACTTCTTGGACTGTTTGTCCTATAGTTTAAGAATGAAGCATATCTTTTATGCCGAAGTGAAGGGCCATGGTAGCAGAGACTGCTTCCAAGAGATTTGAAGAATATGGGTATTCCCACTGCTTTGAATGGAGTGGGCTGTTCAACAGCTGGATCACATTTATGGTTTAGCATTTTGTATTAACTTTGCTTTCAGATGTCATGTTTTACTGAAAGCCCACTAGTCATGAGGCCAGGGAGGAGCAGGCAGAGATACTGGTAGTAGAAATTGTAGACCTGACATGACTGTCAGCTAAGCAATCTGCACACCCTCTGGGGCTACTTGGAAGTGGAGATTCTAATCTGTATCTCATTTTCAGGACCTTGTGAAGTAGATGGAATCCAAATAGCAATCAGCTTTATCAGGCTACAATCTCCTACTGTAGTTAGTTTTGTTCATCACCTAAAGTTCTGGTTCTTTGCAGACAACACTGCTTCTGTCTGGCCTAAACTATTTATTCTAATCCTGGAGAGAGAAAAGAGCCAGCATTTCTCTCCCAAAGCTGTTGCTGACCTGGGTCAGTTTTACATACCTAGAGTCCTGTAGCCTGCAAGTTTTGTGCTCTGCCTGACTAAGAAGGTGATCTGGGAGCTAAACTGCTATCAGATCTTCTGCTTCAATCACAGCTTCCTTGTCCCATCCTTGATGCCTTCTGCTGCTTATATCTAATGTTCCCTTTCATTCTTCTTTGCTACCAAGTGCAATCTTTCTGTAACCATGCCCTGCATGGGGCTTGGCCTCTGCCCATATGTCTCAGCCAGGGCCTCTTAGCAACCTTGTGGAAACAGTGGGCTTGAGCATGTACCTGGCACAGGCCTCCCGGCAACCCCAAAGGTTGTCCTCTGGTACTCCAGACCCAGGTCAGACAGGGTTGGAAGAAGAACTGCACTGCTCCTTTACTGACACAAGGTGAGGAAAGTATATTCCTGCTGGATTTTGTGATTGTTAAATCTGGTGGGTGGTGGCTCTATTGACCTTGTGTTTGTGTTCGGATGGTTTTAATTCAGGAATGGTTGAAGAGAAATGTCATAAGCAACTGGAAAACTTAGTAGTGATCACTGGCATAAAGATCATCTGACTTTTTAAGCAAGGATGGAAAAGAAGAGCATTTTTTTTATATCCATCTTTTGTAATGAAGTAGGTATGGAATAATTAAGAATATCAAAGTAGGTGACTGTACACTGAACCTTGGAGTGGATCAAATTTCATCTCTTATACACTGAATTAAGATCATCTAAATCTGACCAGTCTTAAAATCTAGTATAGCAGTTTTCATAGCTAATGTGTGTAGCACTGTATGAATATAGCTAATTTGTATATTTTGAGCAAGAGGGAAGTCTGGAAAGCTTTTTTGATGTGTGAAAAAAAAAAAAACAAACCAAAACTCAGCAAGTTCAACTTTACATACAACAGAACTAGCATAGTTTTTCTTATTTACAGCTGAAGCTGAACAGCAGATGTATATCTGAACTTTAGGCTTTAAGAAAAGCATAAACATCTGAAATGTGATAGTGTCATGGTAGTTGAAATTAAACATGAAATAGAAGGTGGTTTGACTTACAGGTTTTATATATAACCCCTCTGAAAAATCTTGTTTTGAAAATGGGTATTTGCCCTTTCACAGAGTGTTCTGATGTACACTGAGCAGTGGGGATACTGACGAGTACTGTATGGAAGATATGTACCAAGACAGGGAATGTTCTTAGGACCAGTACCGTAAAAACTGGTTTGTAGGTATTTCTGTCTATTACATCAGAAATATAAACTCTTCAGGTTTAGAATATGGCCTTTTATGTGACTTCTCTTCTATTACAAGCTACAGCTCCCTGAGAAGGGGAGGGTCCCTATCCAGTTGAATCTGAAACGTCCATTACCTTGCACAGGCACTGTTGAATGTCAGTTATGAAGATGGAATTCCTGGTAGGTTCAGGGTTTAATAACTAAGTTAAGTCTATTGTAACTGAAGCTGACTGAACAGGAAGTGCATGGTATAGATTTTCAAGCTGAACAGCATTTTTTATCCTTTGACTGAGTCACTCAATTTTGCTATAGTGTAAGATAAGCTTAGTTTGCTGCAGAAGGAGCAGATGATTGTGATGCTTCTAATCAGAGTTTTGTCTATCTGAGAACTGAGGAGAAAATTTAAAGTGTTAGAGAAGAGCATCAAAATGGGATGTATGCACAGTAGTGGTTTCCTTTTTACTAAAGCTTTTTTTTTTGTTGAAGAGTGACTCAGGACTAGTAAAGCAAAGCACCTGAGGATTAAAAAAGTTAACTGTCATAAATAATTCCTAGTCTAAAAATAATATATGGAGCTATGTATTTTCCTAGAATGTATATTCTTGTTGCAAAATATATACTAGAGACTTGTTTCTTTATATTCTTGGTGAAAAAGCATTACACATGAAGGTAAATGCCTTCTTCAGGGGGACCATAGATCATGGTTTTTACCTTAACATATTCCAGTGCCATATTTCCTTTTAATATTTTGGAACAAAAGTGTCTTAGAAAAGGAATGCCAGCTATAAATCCAGATAACCTTTCTTCTGGATCCTTTATGGGCAGCGAAGTGCAATAGTGTGTAAGAGTAGCCATATTAGTGTTGTTCATAGATACGCATCTTTGGCAGGACTGACTTTACAGGTACTCCATCATATGTATGTTTTAGATTCTCATTTATTCTGTGGAAGGAAATGCTTGTTTTATAGTATCACAGAATAGTTTGGGTTGGAAGGGACCTTCAAAGGTCACCTAATCCAAATCCCTGCAGTGAGAGGGATGTCTTCAGCTAGATCAGGTTGCTCAGAGCCCCATCCAGCCTGGCCTTGAATGTCTCCAGGGATGGGGCATCTAACACCTCTCTCGGCAGCCTGGGCCAGTGTTTCACCACCCTCAATGTAAAAAATTTCTTCCTCATGTCTAGCCTGAATCTCCCCTTCTTTAGTTTAAAACCATTACCTCTTGTCCTATCACAAGCGATCCTGCTAAAAAGTCTGTCCCCATCTTTCTTACAGGCCCCTTTTAAGTATTGAAAGGCCACAATAAGGTCTTCCTGAAGCCTTCTCTGCTCCAGGCTGAACTCCAACTCTCTCAGCCTGTCCTCACAACAGAAGTGTTCCAGTCCTCTGATCATCTTGGTAGCCTCCTCTGGCACCTCTCCAACAAGTTCATGTCTTTCCTGTACTGAGGGCTCCAGAGCTGGATGCTGTACTGCAGGTGAGGCCTCACCAGAGCAGAGTAGAGGGGCAGAATCACCTCCTCTGACTTGCTGGCCATGCTCCTTTTGTTGCAACAAAAGATGTGATTGGTCATCTGGGCTGCAAGTGCACGTTGCTGGCTCATGTCCAATCTTTTATCCACCAGTACCCACAAGTCCTTGGCAAGGCTGCTCTCAATCCCTTCATCCCCCAGCCTGTATTGATTCCAGGGGTTGCCCCTCCCCAGACATCTATCCCTCAGGCATGTCAACTGCACCACTCAGCTTCGTGTCATCTGCAGACTTGCTGAGGGTGCACTCAGCCCCTCTGTCTGTGTCATTGATGGGGATATTTAACAGTACTGGTCCCAATACGGACCCCTGAGAGATATCACTTGTTACTGGTGTCCTTCCAGACATTGAGCCATTGACCACAACTCTTTGGATGCAACCATCAAGCCAGTTGCTCATCTACCCAACAGTCCACTCATCAAATCCGTATCTCTCCAATTTAGAGAGAAAGTTGTGGGACCACAGGGTGATTTTGGAGAGGAAAAAACTGCTCTTACTAATGAAAGTCCACTGCCCTAATCATCAAAATATCTATGTCTGGATAGTCCAACCCTACCCAGTGGGTCTGTAATGAGGACTGTCTGTCATAACAGTCAGTGTCTGTAGACTAAGAAGTGACCTTTTTGACAGAGGTATGGCAATGAACTACAGTAAAGTACTGCAGATTTGAAGTCTTGTATGAAAGGTGTCAGGCAGACTTAAATTGTTTCCAAACACTTTTGTATTATGTGGCCATGTTTTTTACTAGATTATAACTTCTAAACTTTCAAAGCCCAGTTGTGACAACTGAATTGGTACTTTAGCTGCTTAACTATTATCAAGAAGGAAAGTTTTGGGGAACAAAAACATTGTTTTGGCTAAGTTAAACCAAAACCTATTTGAAAGAGCCAGTATGGCAGTTCTCTGAGAACAAGTATGTGCAAGGTAGACATGTAGGTGATATCTGCCTTTTGTTACTATTCCTGATAGTCCATGCAAATTTATCATTTAAATAATATATGCCGCATTGGCACTTTAGAGAGAGACTAACATCAACGCTCCAGATACTTCATTGTGCTGACATCATTTCAGGCTGGGACCAGAGAAACAGCATGACTCTCTGCAAATGGTCACAAATTTCCCAGGAGATAAGGAATGCAAGGCAGTGAGGCCGAGTTTTCAGTGTTTATCATACTCTTAACTTCTGAGGCTGCTTGGTAAAAGAAGAAAGCTAGTAAGTTACATGCTGATGGATAAGGAAGCAAATAAATTAGTCTCAATAGGAGTATAAAGGCTGATGTGTACTGGCACAATGGTGGTAGAAAGAAGAATAAATTAGAAAGGGAGGAGAGAAAAACAGCAATAAATATGAATCAACAGGAGAAGAGTGAGGTGAGAGGTAGAAAGAAGGAGGAAGGCTGGCTGTGCTAAGCTCCTTGCCCATCCCTTTTCCTCTTTGAGAACCTGGAAATGAATCTAGATCTCTTGTACCCCAAACATACCGATATCCTATGCTTATCTGGTTCAGTGTGATGGAAAATGTATCTTTTCTCTTTTTCTTTCTTTTTCTTTTTTTTTTTTTAAGTAACTGCATTCAAATATTTTTTTGAGTCAAGTACTGCCTCAGCTAGTTTGAGTCAAGCAAGTGCATTGTGATACAGGTGCTGCAGTTTTACACAGGACCTTTTCTGCTTACGATGCACTTCATAGGATAGCACAGAGATAATAGGAAGTATGGTGTAGCTGGGAGATATTGCCTGTAAAGCCCCTGTGTTTTATTGTAAGAAAATGACTAGTGACTGGGGCAGATGACTACAGGAAGGGCACGGATTGTTCCCAGGTTAGGGCGATAATAGAAAGCCTATGTGAAACAGCTCTGGTTTGTTGCTGCACCTCTTCCAGATTCTTCACAGCAACCTTGTTGTCTGGTTGAAAAATACAGAACTTGACTTTCAGAAGAATTGAGTACACAGTTGCAACCGAAGTAAATGGGAGCTTATTGTTTTGAACATTGTACTTGGAACTTTTGTTGTCCTTACTAGAGACAATGTAAAAACCAAGTTAATATGTTTCAAGTAGGTCCCCTAAAATTAAGGGATAGCAGTGACAATTTGGGGCCTGATATTTTTTTTTTCCCCAACTGAAGCTTGGAGCTAGTCTCATCACCATAGATGTGATTTGAAGATGAACTTGTTTGGTTTTGCTCTTACATAACATGGTGATAAATGCCTAGAGGTGGGAGAAAGGGAAACAAATTCTCTGTACCTGGTCATGATGGGTTCTCATTAAATGTGGTACATGCTTGAACAGCTTTATAATAATAATATACCTTATTAATAATAGGCTATAGTAATTGCTTCAAGTTGCATTTCTAATTTTAAAGCTTTTTCATATGTATGTTTAACTATGTTGAGATTTTTAACAAGTGAAATTAGGTTTCCCATCTAAAGTCATAGTTTTTAGGGACAATGTTTAGTGCTAAAGTTAGGTTATGGTTGAATTCAATGATCCTGAGGGTCTCTTCCAACTGAAACAGTTCTATGATTCAGGAATAAAACCACATGTCAGGATGTCTTGGCTGGTAATTCTTGTCTTCTGGGCTGCAACATCTTGATACCATGTTCTAAATGAGCCAGATCAGCCCCCTTATGTGTAGTCAGGAAAGTCATCAGCAGAGTTGAGTTCAGCCTTCTTGCAGGCCAAAGATGCAGGTTAAAAAGATGCAGAAGGGACAGACGAACATGTGATAGAGACTTCTCTTGTTTCTGTGACACTGATGTGGCCCCTATCATTGGCAGTAGCTTGCCATCTTCTGGTCTTCTTACCTGAGGCAGCAGTCAGAAATGCAGACACAAGGAGACACTGTCTCTACACAGGGACAGTGCCATGAGATAACCAAGAAAATGAACTTACAGCTTACTAACTATTCCACAGCAGTTGACTGTGCAGCTTTTTGGGTACAAGTAATATTCTGTCCTCACTTTGTGTCGAGTATGTATGAGGTAGGTCATCCCACATTCAGAATTTCCATGAATGAGAATAATGCCAAGGAGGTAGTGGTGGAGAAAATTAATATGCAGAGTTACTTGGCAGTAACTTTTCCTTGAAAACAAGCTGGTATTTAATTTCATTTTTAGAAGATTAATTAATCCCCTTTAATAGAAGAACTTTTCTCATCACATAATAATGGCTTATAATTAAGAATTGCATTGGTTGGCCTTGGAGGACACAATTAGGTACAGGCAAGGGATGACTTGAGTTCCTGTGCTTTGGCATATTGGAATTAGGCTATAGAAATATTTAAGCATTGCCTTCATGTGCTTTTATGGATTTGTCATTTGATGAAAATTAATTACTTCATTGCTTTAAAAAAGAAGTGTCAAAAAATGCAAACACGGTGAATTGTAATGTGGCTGAGGAAATTAATTGTCAGCAAGAAGATGTTTTTGATACAGTGTTCAATCTAAACATGGTAAAACTGCATTTTCAGAACCTTCTGCAATGTAATTTCCCAAGCACTTTTTAGAAAAGCTAATTCCATATCTGTGTTTTTAATTTGTAGGTACATTGAAACGTTGAAGGAGCACAAACCAAAAATTGTGTGGGATGAACAAATTGCTGAACACTACTTTGAATATAAAAAGTGAGTTACATTTATTAGCTTACCATTCTGCAAATATTTTTGGGCATGGCCCAGTACACAATGAATTATCAGTTAACTGTTGTATGCAACTGAATTCAGCAAATGGAATTTCTGCTGTTTGTGATCCATATATCAAAACTGAACTGCAGCATAAAAGAATGCTTCAGGCAAGAGAAATAAATCAGAGAAGGATTAATGGAATAACATAAGCTAAAACAATCTTTAGGAGAGAAGTCTGGTGAGTCGTGTCTTTAGAATTATCCATCAAAGTTATTTGCTGATTGTCAGTTAATCAGATGCTCAGAGATTAGTACTGTGAGCTGTTGGGTGATTACTAATGACTTGGCCAAAAACAGTTCTTGGAAAAATCTGTGGTATAAAAGTCCTAGTGACAAGATTGGTCAATCAACAGACTTCCACTGAATGGAATGGACTGTAGAGAACTGTAATGAGAATCATATCAAGTGACTTCCAGATGAAGTTTTTAAAAGGACTATGAGCATGAAGGGAAGGGGTGATTGTCCTCCCTTTTTATCATGAAATGATAAAAGGATTCCTGATGCTAGGAAAAATCCATTTGAAACAGATTTTTAAAAAATAACAACATCTTATTAAGCCTCAGTGATAATTTGCTGGTTTTTATGCAAATATACAAAAATGTGGTAAAATTATACAAACAAAATCTTATTACTTCTACAAAACTATGTGTTGTATATTAATGCATGACACACCACTGAAAAGAAGAGTAGAACACATTTTAGAGTGCTTTAAGAAAAAAACAAAACAACAAAATGGAATTATTTTATTATTTCCAAAATATCATATTGGTTTTTGTAATTTTAAATATTGAAACAAGCAAAATCCAAACCAACCAACCAAAGGAAGCACACACACACAAAACAAAGGAAAATACCCAAAAAACAACACAAAAACAAAATTAACCCAAAGCCAAAAATGTCCAACTTTTATATTTTCAGTTTAATTTTCAGGGTTTCTCTCAGCCTGTAATTTTGTCCCGACTTCTCAGCAACATCTCTTTATCAGAAAAAAATTATTTACCTGTTGGTCAACAGTGTTTTAGTATCTTTTCTCTGTTTAAATGACAGGACTGGGATATGTTTTCCTTTATAATTAATTCTTTGGCATCCTATTGCAAAATTACTTTGTGCTAAACAATTACCAAGTTTTTCATGTTAACTAAAGAGGCAAAATCACAAGCTTTGTTTTACTCCTCTTAATGCACAATCCAATTGGAGACACAATAACCGCTGGATGAAAACTTGCTCTCAAAAAAGTAAATCTGAGGGCTCTGTTTGAATGGCATGCTTCTGGGATTCATTTCTGAGACTCATTTCCTAAATGAGGATAGCTTGTCCCTAGTAGTACATCATTTGCCTTTGAAAGCCAGTGTTTGAAGATTCTTATTTGTGGGCTTCCTGGAAGACCTTTTGATGCATAAAGCACACTGGATCTGAAAATCACTGTAAGCTTCACCTGCTGTGCTGTGCTTGGCAGGCTGCTGTGCAGCTCAGCGTGTCTGCTGTGGTTCAGCTGTCTGCAGGGGTGGGTTATTTAAGGGAACTCTTTTTCGGTTACCACTTTACTTTGCAAAGGTTCAGTTACGTTGGATGGGGATGGCAGCCAGACCTGAAATAGGCTTCACTGGTAAAGCATCTCACCTGGAAATCTCGCATGTCTGCAGTTGCTAAGAAATCAAATAATGAATCTTTAAGCAAAGCACAGCTAATGATTTTCATGTAGCTGGCAGAAACAGTTACAGAAATCGGTTGTCTCCGACTGCTTGTCCCAATGCATTTTATGGGTAGTATGCATTTACATAATTTGGGAGATTTTAGGAGCAGTGCCTAATAGGTTTGCCCAAGCACTCTGCATTTCCTCCTAGCCTAACTGGTAAAGTGGTGTTGTGAGATTTAAAATGCAGCCTTGGCATTTATGCCCAGTGTAGCTTGCCCTGGCTGTATATTTTATACGACTAGCATTTAATTTAACCCAAAAGACAGTAATTTGGGTAATGGGGGAAAGTCTTTCACAGTTGCTTTCGACAAACAAATGTCTTCATCATTTTCAGATGTGTATTTAGCAGATGCAATTGTCTTTTACTGTCTGACAGTTTTATAATCCAGTTGCAACAAGATATCTCAGTGTGTTTACTTAGAGTTAGTATCAAACCATCTCTGTTGTGAGATCTCTTCTTGGATCCTCTATTTTCACTGTCAACCTTTTCACCTCTTTTAAGAGTTGTCCTCCTTAAAGGCCACTTTTATGGGTAAATAAGTATCTTGTCTGACTCTGCCTGTATTGTATTTCATTGTAACCTGTTCTTGGATGAAGTGTTAGTTCCAAAGAAGTTTGGGACTTTTGCTATGCAAAGAATCCCCTAGCAGGTCTTTGACTCTATACTGTCACGTTTTGAACTTTCTAACTTTCCAGCTGCTATCATTGTCAAAGCCTATTTGAAGTAGGATGATTTTGTCGGGAGGACCTTTCTGACAAATATTCCTGTAACGGATACCTGCAGGACAGTAACATGGTTAAGTACTTGACTTTTAGATATGTTGAGTACCTTCTCTTAATGCCTTTTCTTTTCACACCACTTTGGATTTATGTGCTTATAGTAGAAAAGAAGCAGGAGTAGAAGTTCTTATCTTCAGGGGAAAAGGAAGAGAAGTAGAGAAGATTTTGGCCCTACCCTGCCCTCAATAGATAGAGTAGCCAGAGTGCAAGTATGGAATCAGTGGAAGTTGATAGCAAAAGTGTCTGATTTCAGAGACAGAGTGCTTCAGCTTCCAGAGAAAAATGAACACTAGGTAAGAAATCTCAAAGATATGAGCTACTAAATGGCAAGTAGTCACCATCTTTGATACGGGTGTATTAATGCTCATGTGCTGAACATACTAGCTTATCTTATTTTTTATAGAAATACCTTCTTCAAAATAAAATCAGCAGTTTTCTTCAGCACTGATTTTTTTTCTCTTAGTGGGAAGGAATAAAACTGGTTTTGAATTCTAACCTCAGCTAGAAATCCTGTGGGAATTTGTCAAAGCTATTGTAACTATTTGGTTTTCCTGTTTTGCAGAAATAAAGGAGGAAAACATGCTGTCTTCTACCCAACATTGAAGGTAGGTATCGCTTTTTCATGTCAGAGGGCTGCAAGAGGAAAGAGATGTTTACTTGAGTTGTTGCATTATTAAGCCACTTCAGAAAATGTTGAACTAGGTTTAGGCTTTTGTGAAATAAGTTTACTCTTGTGTAGTTGTTATGATTCAAAGCTTCAGCTGCCTGTACAAGAAGATTGTTTTTTCTATTTCATGCATAATGGGGTTTTGGGATCTTTGAAGATTAGCCATGTCTACATCAGGGCAAACCAGTCCTCTGAGAGGATCTGTTCAAGTGCACGGTTCATGTGCTAACAGACATGCTGATTGTCAGACAAGAGATGGAAGAAATTTTCCTTCTGATCAGGTTGGCTGGAAGCTTGGGGAACTTTTGCCTTCATCTTTAATAGGGTCCTGATTCTCCCCATTGGCCTGCATCACCCTATTTTCTTCAGTTCTGTTTCCCTGGAGCATAATTTAGTGTTTTGAAAACTTAAGCATTTGGCCTTACTGAAGTCGTTTGGCAGGACATACAATTTCTATCTACACAATAGTCTGCAACACACCAGAATACAGGATAAAATGGTTACCTGCAGCCTTAGTTCCTATGGAACTGTCTTTAGATTTTCTCAAATTAAGCTACAGGTAATATTTTAAGCCTCTGCTGGCTTTTAATATTGGAATGGAATTGCTTCTGTCGTGAAAGTACATCATGTTTACAGAGAACAGAGACATTTTATATGGTTAAACTTGTGTGAATTGATCCAAGGCTCTGTTTTTCTGAACAGCATTGTTATCTTAAGCTCCATTAGCACAATGATAGTTCCCTTCGTTAATCTAATATTTGTGGAAGTACTAGCATATATGGGATATTAATTACCGTGTCTAATTATCTTCTTGCTAGTAGTATCTCTCTTAGAGTGTTAGAAAGTTTCAGTGCAAACCTTGCAGAGACAAGATAGATTGTGCTGAGTGTTGTTATGCTACGTTCTCTTTGACCTTCTAGAAGGATTTCGCCCTGCTGTTGTCAGTACTAACTGGGTTAAGAACACTCACTGCTGTACATTTCTTTCATTACTACTTCTCTAACAGCTACTCAACGATGGTGGTTGGTAAACTTGTGGAAACAGGTTTCCTTTCCAATTTCAATAAGCTTGTAATGAAATATTTTGAGATTTTTATGCTGGGGCAAATCAAAGAGTTGTTCACATAGTGGTGATCAAGATGTTCAGGGAACACTTAATTTTATTACACGATGATAACTGTGTTTCTTCCCGTTTTTAACGTTATAATCACTGCCAGGTTGCTCAAAATCTGTTTGTTCATTAGTTCAAAGCAGTCATGAATGTCACGCCCAGTGGATCTGTTAATATTGCTTTGGTACTTCATTATGTTTTCCATGAAAATTCATTTTAAACACATCCTTAGTGTGAGCAGTTTAAACATTGCAATACTGCACTTTAAAGTAAGAAAACCTGAAAATAACAGATTGAAAAATAATTATTTTTATTGTCTGAACCAAAAGAAGTGCAGTATGTGAACTGTGGCATTGAAGCAATGTCACAGTTCACATTCTGCACTTCTTTCTTGTAAACCAATGGCTAAACTAAATCAGGGACTGCAGCTTAAATAGGAATACTTTTAAATATTAGTCTCCCAAACTCTCCTTAAAATAGAATTGTTAATGAAAATTGAGATTCTGTCCTCGAAGAAGGCAAGGGTAGGTAAGAGATCTTGATGGCATTTGCTTAGTTGTTCTAATTGTCTTCACTGATAAAGTTTTATTTTACACCTGAGACATTTCTGGGAAGAGTTAGAACTCCTATACATTGTGAAACGATAGCCTAAATTAGAATAGTCCTTTACATAGTTCATAAATCTGATTTATTTCTGTGGCATTTTGTCTGTTTAGCTGGTTATGTTTTATTAGGCCATTGAATTAACTGGTGCAATTAACTGTCTCTTACTGAATGATTGCTTGCTAACCAGAGAGTAATTGAAATACAGACTAGTTTTTTCAGTATCTGATTCAAGGATAGATGTTTTAAAAAATCTGATATGGCATGAAGAGATGGCAGCATGGAGTGTCCAGTGTCTCTGACTAAAAGGTGATTGCTTTATGTGTCTTTTAGTCCATCCAGTTGCGCTTAGAGCTTGCAAAAGAATTGGGCACTGGAATATCCATCTGGGAACTGGGACAAGGCCTGGACTATTTTTATGACCTGCTTTAAAATAAGGTGATCTGGGAAAGACTTTATTTGCTGTACTGAGACTCCACCTTCAATTAATCTGGTTGTCCTGGAGAGGTGATTTTTAAAACTTTTTTTGTAATTTATACCGTATCTGTATTAAACTTGCATTTTTCCAATAAAGAACCTTTTCTGATTTGCTGCACAGATGTGATTGTTGGTATCTGATAAAATTCAGCAGGAAAAAAAAAACAAAACAGAAATTTCTGTTTCAGCTCCTTAATTCAGCATCATTGAACACAGACAAACATAGCTGGGATGGCATCAGAGTTGAAGGTATGTTCTGAAATGTTTTCTACAAGAAATAAAATGTACAAGTTGATGCCATCTGATCAGAGTTGAAGACAGGGACCTCTCAAACAGTTGCTGGTAATAACCAAAGTAAATGAACAAATAAATCCATCAGATTATGTCCAGCAAATTTAATATCTGCTGGACTCTCTGCATCTTGCTCTGTTCTGATAAGGTAAGTCAACACAAAATGTCAGGGGGGAGACCAATTAAATATCTTTCCCTCAAACTGGTTGAAAATCAAGCATTGACAAGCTAAGCTTTAGCTCTGTTGTTTGGTTTTTTTTTTTTCATGTTAGTAAATTCCTGCAGTGGTTTAAAGTCACAGTAATTTCAATTTATGGCTTGTTTCTAAATTGATTTTGTTACAAGAGAGGCTCTGTGATTTCTGTCTTCTGCTTAGCCTGGTTAGTGTCTCAGTTTACAGTATTTAGCACTAGTGCATGATGCATTAGTGGTTAGTTTGTGGGAACTATAATGTTTAGTGCCAAAGGCTATAATGGTAATGATTGATGACATGGATAGCCCCAACAGACAGAGTCCCAGAGCAATTCTGACAACTGCTTGACTTAAGCAGGTGTTGTGAATGTGATCAGCATCTTTGTGCACGAAGCTGTCATTCTTTAGCCATACACACGGTTGCTTTCATATCCACAATACAGAATTTTTATTGAATCCAAACTCTGTAACAACCCAAACAAACCCAAAAAATTGTGTCTCTGCTTTTTGGTTTACAATATTTTTGTTTGTAGAAATACACAGGCTTCAGTGCAGTTTCTTCTAAGGAACTAAGGGGTGCTGGGAATTTGATGAGGTTGTCATTGGTCACCAGCAGAGACTCAGGCAATAACTGTACTCCCACTGGTGTTCTTGCCACTTAGAGTTGTCACAAATACAACTGCACTCCTCTGTTTGCATCCACTCTTCCTAGTAATTAATCTCAGTGGGGAATTTATCTGCCCCTGCTGTTTTCAGCAGAATAAATCCCACTGTAATCCACCACTGATTAAAGAACTATTGATCTTCACCTCTGTGATTTAGTTCTGGCATCTCCTGACTTCTCACATTGCAGGTATCCAGCAGGGTTTACTAATCAGGCTTCTTTCTTCTATACCATTAGTAGTAAGACAATATGCTGCGTGAATCCTTGTGTTCAATTAACTTGAACTTTCTAGTTTGTTCAAAAGCAATTTAAAGTCACTCTGGCAATGGTATCTAGAATAGCACAAGAATTAAATTCTGTTGCACTGATTTTCTACTTTCAGTAGCACTACTGAACCAGAATGTCTCAGAAAAAAATAGTCTGTAAGAAATGGAAGGGGTTGTGATCTGAAATGGCATCCATAGGTAGCTTTCAAAACTGGGTGTGGAGAACAAAAGAATATTGCATTTTAGCTTTTTGTTTCCTGATACATGTATTTTATCATGGTTATCATGGTTTTCATAATTTTTTTTTATATTCTGTGATGATTCTTCTCTATGAAGTTCAAGATTCCTGTTTGCGACTCCACCTATATGTCTTTTCCATTCTTAGAGACAGAATGAATACTTCTGTGTGTCAAAAAGATCAAACTAAACCTTGCTGTATCATGAAAAATAAATACCAGATGAGAAGTACCTTGTGATTTTGAGCTGTCTATGGTATGTAGGTGCTTGAGGCCAAGGATGTTGCTATTTGTCTCTAAAGGCAAAACATGTGGGTTGCTTTAGAAATAATACTCCGAAAGAAACAAAGTTGGTGTAATTCTTTATTGTTGAATTCTCTCTTAAAAAAAAACCAAAACAGTGAGCAGCAGAAGGCATGCGAGTTCCAGGGTTAATTAAGTTTGGCTTCTAATGGATTGGTCTTGTGTTTATTTTTTCGGTGTGTGAATGTCAGGTTGTCTTTTATTAGATATCTCAGAATCCACAAAGCAGTGTGCCATCAACGAGCCACCAGGAAAACAGGTTTCTTTTGAAATTTGCACCTCACTGTGAGTATGAAAAGATGACACAGGAGGGAGATGCTGGTATGAAAGTGGGTTCTACGGAGCATCTGTTTTTATGACTTTCCCTCAGACAAATGGGGAGAACTGAGTGAAGGGCAGAAGGTGGGTGGGAGTGCTGGAGTGGCACTGCTCTAAGGACCATGGCAGGTGACATTCGTTCTATCATTTCAAAAAGAACAGAAAACACTGTTTTACAATGCAAAGAAACAAAAAGCCAAACAAACAAACAAAAACAACAAACAAAAACCCAACATGTGTGCTCTGTAATCTAGTTCTGTTGCAAGAAAATTTTCTCAATATTAGCGTAAGATCCCAGGTGCTGTTAATGTAAAGGTATCTTTTAGGTACCTGATGCTAAGTGGAATTTTTTCCAACTGATCTTTGTTCTTGTGTTTCGCCATGTTTTACTTTTTGGGGGTTAGACTCATGCAGTGTTAAGATAAATACATTTTTCTTTTTATGCACTCACTGAGAAAAAGAAATAGTAGTTGATTCTGTTGCAGCTGGCCTTTGATACAAAGCTAGTATTTTTATCATCAGTTATTGTTCCATACATCATTTTAATAGTTAGCAAAGGGGTTTTTGCATCTCTATACAAGTAAGTACCTTATTGAGACAAAAAAGAGGACTTATCTGACTACTTACAGGATCATATGGGCCATGCTCCTGGGATAACACCATCGCATCTTATCTCAGGAAATGTGTCTCTTGTGGTAAGTGCATCTCGCTTAAAACCAGAGCTGTGATGGAGTCTTTGTAATCAGAAACAGTTTTAACAGAGAATTGTGGAAAATAAATTGTTTAGCTTGTCTCATTGTGAGATGCTACTTCTTTAAGGAAAATTATTTTGGTACCTTGTTGTATAGTTCCTTTTTGTTATTATATGTAGGTGTCAAACTCCAGAATTAACTGTAACTTTCAGGTAAGAAAGTTGGGAATTAAAGAGAAGAGGTAAGGTAGACCAAAGGATGACAATAGGAAAACAGCTTCTTTAACTGCTTCTTAGACATAAGGAATTGTTGAATGAGTTGTAACAATTTAGTGGTGTTTAAGGGCTTGGGTGAAAAGATAAACTTCTATGTTTCTACTGTGAGCTACTAGCGATAATCATTTTAAAGAGTGGGTGTGGTGTTTTGTGCATACTTCATAGGAACTGTAATTACAGTCTCTCCTGAATTTGGGACATGTCTTTTGAAGTTTACTGTTTTGATTAATACACAATGCAACTGCTTGATGTCAGTTAAACAAATGGCAGCACAAAGCAGATGGATTCTACCTCTGCAGCTTGAAGAACTTGTATGTAGATGTTTCCTGAAAATCCCATTCCCTCAGTGGTCTCTTTTTTCATGTAGTAAGTGCAAATTAACTAAGCCTGAATTGGTGTTTTGTAGTCTACCAGGCAATCATTTTGATACTCTGTGTTGGGGAAAAATGTATCTTCTCTTTAGAAAAAAAAAATCTTTAATCTGAAAAGTAACTGGAATAGAATTTGATTAACACTGCTTATTCAAAAAGTTGCAATAACAAACAACACTTATTAGCATTTGAGATTAAAATCTGAAACATGCCTTTATAAGTATTCGGTTGGAACAAGAACATTGTAAAAATGTTATTTTGAAAAAAAAAATTGGATGAATGGAATCTAAGACTCAAAATTGGAACGAATTAGTCATTTTACATTCCTACTAATATCAGTTACCTTTTCTGGATACATTTTAATGTTTATTTTGTTACAATGTTACTGTAGAAAGACCTATATGGTATGTTTCTTACAAGCTCTTAATGAAATAGGCTCTTATTCTGACTTCCAGCACATTAGAACTAATTCTCCACTCAACTGCTGAGAGCAAAGCAGAGGGGCACTTTTGAGTTGTCTTCATGCAGCACATAGATTATAATATTTTAATCTACCCATTGTGTGGAGTTTATATAAGGTAAAATCTAGCAATTTTCTAGTGTGGGAAGGCAAAATGTAAACTAAAACGCTGCCCCTCTGTGTATGAATTCTCAGCTGGCTGCCAAGATAGGAGTAGAACTTAGTCACCGGGCATTACCTTGCCCACCTGTTTTTTTTTGAAGAGTAATGAAGCTCATGTGAACACATTCAGTGTAGATAAGAAGCATATTGACTTTCTAAAGACTTCCTAACTGTCTTGATTTCATTTACCAGAAACTGCTAACCGCAACAGACATACCTGTGGAAGAAGAGCACTGACCCTTCCATTTCTAGATTGCATACCATGTGTCTTTAGCATAAGTGACTTGCAGGATTGTTGAATTTTTCTGCTGATTCAGGCACAGTTTCTTGCAGCAGGGCTATCTGATGTTCCAGCTCTGTTGTTCCTGGTATGCATTTGGCTGCAGCAGGGATTGCCTGGGTGATGTACGGCACCTTTCTCGAAGGTCAGTGTGCATGGAATAGAAGTCAGAAATTGTGGTGTTTCACTATTTTCCTCCAATATGTTAAGTCTGTACATTATGGATAGTATCCTACTCAAAAGTTAAGGCTGAATTTAGTTTTTCTTTGTTTATTGCATGCATTTGCAAGTGTTAAAGCAACTGAGAAAAACCTTACAGACATAACTATTTTTCACTGAACGTTATTTCTCTGTTCTTCCTCATGATCTGCATTTAGGAATAGTCTAGGTAGGCCTTTTGATATATTTTGCTGTGTTTTCTTCCAGTGCAGAGCATATACTTCACTATATGCTTTCCTTGCTTGCAGTTGTAGAGGATGTGACTGTGATTAAAAACAGCCAGCAGGCAGTTACTGCCCAATGTTGGAAGTTATTTAGGACCATGTATATCCATTTGCATCCAATCTTGATTGTTTCTTCTCTGATTTTTCAGGTGAACTCGTGTGGGCCAGAAAAGTTATGGTGCTGTAGATTATTTGGCTATGATTGCAGTTTGTAACAACCTTTTTGTGTTTGCCTTTATTCCTTTTCAGGCTGAACAAAATAAATGCTCTGAGCAGACACGCTTGTGTACCATGAGTAGATGAAGGCCCAGCAGTAGCAGCATCAGTGTTCTTGTGCTGTGGAGGTTTCAGATAAGATGCATGGGAGTATTGTGTGACCACACAGAGAGAGGAGGAGAGAGTAATTTATGTTATTTGCAAAGCTGGCTCTCTACTCCCTATAGTTACTGCACTGATATTGCAGTAGGGTGGCAAAGCTCTGCATGGAGCAGCAACTTCTGGGCTGATTTCCCCTTTGTATGTAAGTGATGTTTCCCTTTGTGTAAAGAAAGTAGTTATTTTTGCTCTGATATTTCATGTTCTTATGTGAAAAACCTCTGTGCTAATAATCTTTTTCATTTTGCTCTCATTAAAACAACTGATAAATCTGGATAAGTGAAAGCCAAAGTGCCTTTGTTTTGCACTAGAGCTGGAGCTAGTGATGAACCAGGTGAAGGCATTTGGAATAATGAATGCAGACCTGTTCTGCTGATGCTAGTAGATAAAGTTTCCTTATAAATGGCAAACACCCTTCTTTGCAAATATAATATATTGTCTCATGTTGCAACTGTAGATATAACTTAAAATCAGTCCATTTTTATTTTTTTTTTAATCTAGGTACCTCGCTGCTATCATTACCTGGAATTAACATAAGAAAATGTATTCAATTATGCCTTTAGAATCACAGCACTAAGTGGTTGTCTGCTGTATCAGGTCCTTGCATGCTGCTTCTGCTTTTTACCTCCTATCTTTATGTCAAAATTAAATTGCTTTTGCTGTTAGCTGGAATTGTTTTAGATTGACTTTCTCTGTCAGACACTGGGCCAGAATTTTAAATTCCATCTAACTCCACCTTTCTTCATTCACATCAACCCTGAAATTGTGGTTGACATAAGGATGCAGTTGCATGTGGCTGAGCTCATATCTTGAAAGCCCAGTTTAGAAGTTCATTGACTGTTTTAAAGCACTGAGGCTTAAATTATACATTTAGTATTTGCTTTAGGATTTGAGATTACTGCCTTTGATACAAGAGCAGATGGGCAGTAAGTTTTAAGAGTTTTAGTTTTTACTGAACTTTTTTTTCCATTGTTTTAATAAGAGAATTTAAAAACATATAAATAAAGTGGCGGAGAGAGTATTTATCATCCCCAGAGTGAACACTTTCCTGTTCCCTGTAATATGGAGTGCTTAAACCTTGGCATGAGCAATGTCCAAGTTTTGTGTTCAGATTTCACCTCAACGAAGGAACTGTATTCAGAAAAATGCACTTTCTCATTTTCTTCCTCTTGTAGGAGCAGCAGAGAACTAGACTTAACAAAACAACCCCCAGATCCATGTGTTCTTGAGATCAACCCTGTGCATCTTTGAGCCTTGTCTGTCCTGGAGCCAAGGAATATGAAATATTTTGGCAGAGCTAGTGCTGTATCCTTGGCATATATATTTGTAAAAACTAAGATTACTGTTCTGGTGGCTTCTCCCTGTGCTTTTTTTGCGAAGAATTAAGTTATTGAGTGAATTTTGGAAATAACAATATGAATATTGTAAATAGTCATTGCCTTCCCAGGTATGCATATTGGTGTATAATTTGAATTTCATGTCTGTGCAGTATTTAAACTCATTTATCATATTTATGAGAAGCCTTTTCTCTCTCCCTCTCAGAAGAGGGACAATAACTGCATTGAAAAAAAACAGGTAGGCATACGAGAGTACAGAGTTAGAAGAGGACAGTGTTCCAAAGGGCACGCAGCCTTAGACCTGGAAGAGAAAGGATGAATGGGAAACAAAAGAGAAAATTACTTTTTCAGTGTTGGGTAGTAAGTCTGTCACAAAGTCAATTTGGAGCTAAGCTTTCTGACTCTCCCATCACTTGCTGGCCAGACCCTGCTGCTGAGTCATCAGAAACCAGAACAGGCCACAGCAAAGCAGGGTGCCTTCCTCCTGACACTGTGGGCATCTTCTCAAAATCATTTGCTGCAGAACAGTCTCTTGACGACAAGCTGGGGTTGTGTGCCTGCCAAAGCAAACAGAGCACGCCACAGTTCTGAGTGATGCCATGAGGAATCACAAGTCTGTCCCTCCTCTCTCCAACACAGATCAGTGGAAAGTTACTTTTCTTCTAGATATGGAGACAAGTAACTCTACAAAGCATAAAGTAAATAGTAATTGCACAGCATGCAATCAGATGGAGGAATTAACTACTGCAATAAGTCCAAAAAGCTACAAACGGTAGCCGGACCTTTTAAAGGCCTGAATATTTTCCTAGTCGTGATATCACTGATTATACACTTGAAAGGAAGAATAGTAGTGTTTTAGTCCTCCTGCCATTAGCTAAATGGTTACTTCTATAGGGCATCTTCTCTCCAACTCAACCCCCCCAATATTTGAACATTTTTCACAACACCTCATTACTTTTGTCATATTCTGCATGTTACCAGGATAAGTTGAAAGACAAACAAACAAACAAAAAGGATCTGCAGTGGATCACGTTTGCATGGCTAACCTTGTGCTTTTTAATATTGCTTGCACATGCATTACATGGGGCATTCTTCTCTCCTTTGACAATGACTCTGTGGTCTCTGTCTGTGATGTCTGAGTCAAACTGCTGCTCAGCTTTCATTTCCGAGCTGTTTTCTTTGTAAGCGAAAGTATTTCTTTTGCTGGCATTCAAGTGCTCTTGGTGTTCAGGCACCATCACTGCTTAAAGATTCCACAGGCCCGTTTTGCCACTGACTTGCATGTCTGGGATCCCACTTGTTTTCTAGGGATTTTTGTTGTTTATAATTAAAACAGAATTTAGAAGTGCAGCTGCAGCTTGATTGCAGCTCTCTTAATGAATCTCAAATGAAAACATAATCCTGCTTCATCTCCTGCAGTTGTGTTGACTCAGTGAGAATGAGAGGAATCAAAAGCAGCAGTAATGCCTTTTCCCATCCTGCAGAAAATTTAAAACAATTATTTGGAAGGGCAGAGTAGATGGTTCTGAATGATGAAAAGGAGAACACTTCTGAGAACAGAGCTATGCTGTGAAGTTGTATAGCTCAGACAGTTTTTACTAATGATGCTACTTTTGTAATAATACCCCTTTGTTTTTTAAGGGTTTTCCACTGGCAGCATCAAATAACTCACTTGGGGCTTTTCTGGAAGTAAAAGGTTGCATCTGAAAGAATTTACTTCTAATTTCAGAGCAAACCCAAAATACTGAAAGCCTCACTTAGTCAGCAGCATTGTACAGTACAGGTGTCAGGCACTTAAATGTGGGCAGTTTTTTCATGATGATGGAGAGATGTCACCCAGACTGACTGCAGCCACTGGCAAAGCAGAAGTATAACAGTGTGAGTCACTGCACATGTGAATGTTTTTGAATTTCTGATAGTATTGGAGTGGTCTGGAAATGCAGCACTGAAAGTGAGCAGCACCCGTTAAGTCCTCCGAGTTCTCTAATGGCATCTCTCCATCCAGTGCTTTTCTTTCACTGCAAAGCTTTGCTTTCTGTCATACAGTAAAAATTGTGATGCTCAGCTGAAAGGCAGGATTTCATAAGTAGCCCCTTGAATGTGAATCACCCTGAAGAAAGATGTGTGGTTTAGTTTCAAAATTATCTGTGTCCTGTTAAGTGTCTTGTCCTTTTTCCGTTACTACTGGCATAGAATGGTTCCAGTTGGAAGAGACATACGATGATCATCTAGTCCAACTGCCTGATCACTACTGAAGATGCACATCGGAAGTTATCTAGGAAAGTGAAGCTGAGGTTAATTATTTGCACAAAATTAAAGATCCCTACAGTGCTGTGTTGAATTGCATTTAAAAGTACACCTGGTTTTGAGTCCCCATCATGGGCTGTGTCCCACATATGGTCTATCTCAAAATGTCGATTAGGTGCCAATACATCTGTGTGCAGGATCTTGGTCTGAGGACTGATAATGCTTTGGAGAATAAATCCCTTTATTTCCAGTATTTGGAACTGGCTGGTAAAATGTGCATTCAAAATAATGGCTATTCTGTACTTAATTTGAACTATTCTAGCTCATTTCTATTCATGTTAAATTGAACTTTAAGAATGAAGAAGGATAAGGATAGAAATTAAATTATTATGAGGTCTGCCAAGCTTTATTCTAGGGCACACAGAATTTATGGCAAGACAAACCTGGCTTACCTATCAAGACAGGAGATTATAAATTAATTTATTTAGAAAGAAGCTGAAATGCTTATTTTTATTTAATGTCTGATGGATTGTTCTGCACATTATCAGCATAATTACTTCCTGTGCTTACATAAGGAACACATTATTTTACTTTAAACTATTTTGCACCTCAAGTGTTTTGTCCATTAAAATGAGTCTGGTTTGTTTTTGTTAATTCTGCATGAGGAAGCATTTGTAAACGTGTATAGTGAGTATTTCTAAAGATTTTTCTAATAAAATAGGTGTTCAAGTATGGAATAAAGCATGAGCGAACTAAGCTAGTTCACACACAAAAGTAATTGAAAGTGAGAGATCAGTTTTATTACCAAATCTGCAGTTGTTTCAAGGACTGCCCTGTAGGTCTTACAACATAATTTGAATATTGTTTATTTGTTTCAAACTAGTCACTTTGCAGACTTACCATTTCCCTGGTATGGTCATGTGGGTTGTTAGGGGAAGGAGGACAAAGATTCCTCAGTTTCTGGTAAATTTAGAAACCATATTCCTCTGGACTCTTGTGAAGGGCCATGCTTTGCAGTAATCCAGGACAGTTTTAGAAATTTACATCTGAGGTACTGACATTCTTATAAGTAAAAAGCTTGGGAAAGCAAAAGAGTGCACTGAAGGTGTATATCACTGAATTGAGTTTTGAAAATATAGGAGTTAAAGCATGGGTTATGTATGCGTGAATGATACTAAATGCTGTGATTGTTGTAATCCCCTTCTAATAAAGCGATTGACTTGCAGTACAAAATGACTTACATAATTCTGCATGCTGTATTATCCCTTCCAAGGGTTTTGAAGCCTTATGTGTTTTCTAGCCCTCAGTACCTCCTTACTCTGTTGAAGTACCTGAAGAACTTGTTTTTATGAAATGTTAATCATGGTCCTCAGACACGAATAATGAAGTACTTTGTTCCATACTGATGGGTCTATACATTACATGGGTCAGGGAAACACAAGGCAGAACCTCAGCTAAACCTCCAGCAAAATACATCCAAAGGGTAACTTCGCATTTCGAGATGTGACAACATTGTGGAAGATTTTGGGGGGTGTATTGGTTTTGCAGCTGCTCTCTGGAGTCCACATGTAAGAAGTGTAACGGGAATGGCAGCACCCACGTGCTACACATGTCACAGTGCTGTCACCTAGCACGGAGCAGAGCAGTGTGTCTCCACCAGTCTGTGCTGAGGTCCCTGGTACAGGCATGGTGGAAGAACCTTGGACAACTGTCTGGTATTTTGCCTTGTCATGTTTTACGTCAGCACTAAATCCAATAGTCCAGTTTTGATTATTCCCTAGATTTGCATGTGTACACACAGACTCTAAGCTTCTTATTTCTTTTACCTTTTGGCAATATCCAAGTTTACCAGTGGGGGTGTTAATGCCTGTCTGACCATTGTTTGACATCTGAGTCTCTCTGGAGTCTAAGAATGGGAAATTAAAGTTTATATTTCTGTTCGCAGAGAAGCTGCTGCACCTCTGATTCCTGGAGGAGTTTCAGCATGCCCGCTCACAGGGGAATGGTGATGCTGTGCAGAGAGGAATGGACCTGGCTGCAGTAGAAAGCTTGGGATGGAGGGAAGGGCACTGAGTAAGGCAAAAGAATTATCTAACCAGGGAAGGTCTTAGTGCCTCAGACACAATGAGGCACAGACCTCATGAGCTCACAGGGCTGCTTCAGGGGGCAGCAGGACTGCTTGCACTACAGATCTCTGCTGATCTTCTGTCAAAGAGGCCAGCGGGATTTTAGCAGCCTTGTGGGTACTCCCTGACCCCTGCCCACAGGAGAGCTCCCAAACAGAACACCCATTTGCTGCTGTTTTCCTGGTGACCATCTGTCTTACTGTTGGGTCCAGTGGAATGCCTTAACAGTAGGAAAACCTAAAAATCTCAGCCTTCCTGGTTTCCCCTACCGCAACAGCTGAAATACAAGAGGAAAGTAATCCATCTGGCTACATGCCCCCCCTTTCCTATTAGGTAGAAAATGATTTTTCAGAAAATCTTGATTTGGATACATATCCAGCTTATGCGTTGTAGTTAGCCTAAATTTTAGGCAAAATCTATCTTGGCTGAATGCTTTTAAAATAATATGGTGGAAAGCAGCAGAGATCCAATATCAGAAATGCTGCTGGTCCTGCTAACTTTAACCATCTGCTTGTCTGTCTGTCTCTTTAGCTGCAGTGCTTCCCATCAACATTATCAGAGTACTGTGAATCCTGCCATGAACATCTTTCTAATTGCTAAGCTGGCATTTCAAGGCAGCTTTTGTCCTTCAGAGATAAAGCCCTTGAACCCTGGGTCTAGACAAGCAGGGGACACATGGGCTGATTTAAAATGAATGGATGTATTACACATTTCTCCTGCTAGTGTGGGGACATCTGCCTTTATCTAATACCATCATGTGTATATATATATGTGTAGTGGGAAAATGTTTATCTTCTGTGCACTGTTTAGGATTTCTCAGTCATACAGAAGTACTTAAGATTAAGACCTTAATATTGAAGAAGCTCTCTATTGTTAGAGAGCAAGTGAACCTGCCAATGTGAGATTGGGTTGGCAGCTCAGTGGATTAATGGAAACATGGAGTTGGATTTAAAAGCCCTGAATAATAATCTTTAAATATGCTTAGGCAGTGTGGTTGTGCAGTTTCCCTGGAGAATCATCATATTCTCTGCTTCAAAAATTACACCAAGGACATAACTGAAACTATAGCACAGCCTTGCCTACTGGCAAATCTGCTTTCGTTCCTGGGGCTTAAATTCCTTTGTGCGCATCTGTACACTGGGAGTGTCATTCCTCGTGGGTTTTCGCTTCTTATTATATTGTTGCCACAGGAACAATTTTACCCAGACCTTAAAAGCAAGAGGTGCAGAGCAGAGCTGAGCAACTTTCCTGTCTGAACAGAGATCTTGCTTAGGCTTTCAAATAAGCAAATGATGCTATTTGGAAATACTGAAGTGAATATTATGTTGAGGCTTGTGATATGTGCTCTCAATAAGGCAGCCAGAGGAAATTTGAAAAAGACTGGCTTGGCTGGCTTTTTAATTTTTTTCAAAACTCCCGTCTGTGAAATTGTGTGGTGCTTCTAGATTGTGTAACCCATTCCAATAGTACTTCATTCTCTGATAGATATCTGAGTCATCACACTGCAATGAGAGTATAGACACAATGTGATGCATTCTGAGATGTCTTCAGACAAATTGAAAGTCTTGAGAATATTTTCATTGTAGGAAATAGCTTTTTCTTATTTATGTAAGAACTTAGCAGTCTGAAAGGTGTCTGGATTTGCTTTACCTGTGTACACGTTTCTGGGGATTATCTCAATTTCAATTTAATTTGCCACTTCATGATGTAAAGCTCTCAGGGACTCTCTAATTTTCAGTGAGAGCTCACTAAATTAAAATGAAATTGGCAGCACTGAGAATGGCAGTGTTGTCCTGAATTTCTGTTTATACTGCACGAGAGCTGCAAATAAGGCAACAGGACACTTGGTTGTTTGGTACTAGATCTGATTGTGCAGCCGAACACCCTTATGTTCTGTGTAATTGCCCTGAAGACAGCTTTTTAACTTGCAGGATGCTGTGCTCCATGTGACCAGTGACACATCAGCTGTGACATGCTGAGTTCTTTTAAATGTCATGGATCTCAGCAGTTTTCAGCAATGTTTAAATTACATATAAATTTTCCCCTGCTGCTCCCTGGATTGATTTACTGTGAGGCTGGAAGTACCAGACGTTGGAGGATGTAAGAGGAATCAATGTCTGTACCCCTTGTAACTGTTTTCATCATCTGAGTATTCCAGTGTCCTTCAGTAGCTCTGTGAACCTGCAGCACCTAGGAGGGGAGTAGATTGATCAGTCTAAAGAGGACAGGAAAACAGTTGGAATAGGATGAAAGCAGCATCAAGGAAAAAAAAGGTAAACAATTGCACTAAACATTGATATCCATACCTTTGACCTTGTGTATGCTGTATGGGGTACATGAGTTCACCCCTGCTCCTGGTGATGGTATTGGCTGCAGTGCCCCTGCTAGGAAGTTACCTAAGGGGGTGGTAAGATGAAGACTATCAGAGGGATGGACTGATTGCCCCTGGCTGCAGTACCAGTAGAGCATCATAGCTTTTGTCATACAGATCTGAATCACAGCATGCTATAGAGAAGGACTACTTCAGTCCCAGAACTGAGAGAACCACTACCTACACAAGACTCAAACCCTCCAAATCTGCTAAATCACAGGGACTAGGAGGACCCGAGGGACTTCATACACACTGCGCTGCGTCTGTTGTGAATGAGCTGACCATGTATTTCAAGGGATACTGCTCAGGTGCCAAGTGCTGTCTGCCCAGGTCTAGTGTCTGTTTCCAACCTTCTCCCATACTTTTCATCTGTGTTTTTCCATACCTTTCACTTTTGGTTTCCCTTCCTTGCCTTTCCTGGTGCAGAATTTTGGATAAATTTGAGTACTGTGTCATCCACAGCAAAAATTGCTTGTATTGGTATATTCTAGTTCTTCGAAGGACCTATGTACCTGGTTTTTTAGCATACATTAATGCTTCATTCCATCAAGATTGTGAGTTGCAGCAGGCTTTTAATTGTGCCAGTTTTCCATGTGAGAATTCTTTTAAACTTGTTAGCGCTTAATTCAAATGACCTTTTGATAATGAAGATTGTATTGTGTCAGGGTACCTAGCTGTGGTGCACAGTTAGGAATAAGGTGTTTAACAGGGAAGAACTCTAATGCATGGACTTCACAGGAAGGAGATTTAAAACTTCAATTTTTATTAGCACCAAATATCAAGCAAGTTCCATGACAACAAGCTGTACTTCCAAGCTGGTGAGTTATTTTGTTTAGGGAAAGTGAGTTGATAATTATATGACACATTACTTCAGTCTGGGTACTTTCTTGCATTTGCAAATCCATAATTCCTTCAGTTGTTCACGGGTCTGAGTTCACAATTTCTGTTCTTTCCCCAAAAGCAGGAGTATTTTCAACCACAAGATTTCAAGGCATCTTTATTTTGAGAGACCAAGTAACATAACTTAGCTGCTCACCAGAAGAATAGTCAAAAGCACCTCTCGCTTCTAGGAGGAAATATTCCTGTTTCTTTTTCTAACATTCTTGTGTGTCCAGTTCCTGCAGCTGAGCTCACAGCGTGAACATTTTTCCCAAATAGTTTCTCTTGTAGCTCAATGCAGCCTCCTTATTCAACGAATTCCAACGTGACTTTCAAATGAAGTTAATACAGGTGCAAAGACAGTGGTCATTGCTGGGGAAGGAGATCTGTGTGGTGCTCTGAGGATTACAAAGAAGCTGTTAGTGACTTTATTTGGTATAGGGTGATAGAGTGAGACAAGGTGTTCCAACTAAGCACTCAAGCAGCACCATGGGGAAGTGCTCTTCTCCTGGAATACTTGTGCATTGAGAACTGAGTCTGTGAACAGCTTTAACTCCCTGGGTGGGGAAGGGTTCAATTCCTTTTTTTTTTTTGTAGAAGTTGTCTTGGACAGGCTGCCACAGCACAAAATGTGAGGGACGCATATGCTGCTCTGGTCACCTCAGTAGTGCATGGATGCATGTGAGCATTTCAAAGA
The DNA here is from genome assembly GCF_037038585.1 of Patagioenas fasciata. Taxonomy (NCBI): domain Eukaryota; kingdom Metazoa; phylum Chordata; class Aves; order Columbiformes; family Columbidae; genus Patagioenas; species Patagioenas fasciata. Next base: position 18,512,916 of record NC_092524.1, read on the forward strand.
ACAGCAATGGCAACGTGTCTAGTCTGAAGCATTTTTCAGCTCAGTATTCTGGGTGCTTACTACCCAAGCTGAGATACAGTATCAGAATTGGTTGATAGCATCTGTGGATGATGCAATAACACTGAGTTTCCAAGGTAAACTGGGTTAAAAGAAAAAAAAAAAAACCTAATCCTCACAGCCTTTGTTTCTCTGGGGAACACTAAACAACTACTGACTGTTCGGCTGGGTACCTGTGCTCATCCAGCCATTTGCAGGTTTGCATTGGGGAACTGAGGACACTGAGAGCAATTCTGGGTTAGCCACTAGTCAGGTCCATAACTAGGCTGACATGAACTACTTGGTTACAGTACTCCCTTTTCTGTGCTATATAGAGACTATGGTTTCCTAACTCAATGTCAAAACTGAACTTGTAAAGCCATGTAGGATGCCTGTCCTTGAGTTACACGATACAAATAGCTGAATCCCCTCTGCATTTGGCAGACTGGGACCTTGATTAACCAGGTATCCCTGTGTGCGGAACAGCAAGTGTAAATGGTATGGCAAAGGTGGAAGGGCTGGAGCAGTGATGGGCTTAAGCTTTACAGCAAAGGAAATGTATTTGTGGAGGCGGGAGATGATGAGTTGCATCTGAGTAGACTTTCACAAACCAGATCCTGAAATCCCTTTATTACTACAGTAGTTTGTCATGTCTTCAGTATGAATGCTTTATACCTGAAACTCTTGGCGGTGTCCATATGGAAAAATAAACACATAATACACATTAACAGCTGGGGTTTTATGCTGTACTTTGTTTTATATAGATTTAGTTATATACACTTATATTTTATTTCCTTGGCTGTGATTTGAACCACATTCTGTAAGAGCAGTGCCATGGGAATGTAAGGGGAGGTTTACAGTGGATAAGGATCCCGTACTTTCAAGTTATTCTCATAACCACAATTACCGGGAAGTCTCTGTTAAGTTATTTTGTAGTAACAAAATATTCTGCCTAAACAACTTCTGCATAAAAGATACCAGGGAGTTGTTTGAGAAACCAGTTTATATTAATAGCTCTCTAATATGCACTGGTGTGGGTTTGGTAGTGAATGCTTTCTGGCTGTTGCAGGGAGTGTAAACTAAGCTGTTCTTACAGGTCAACAAACCTGTGATTTCTAGTGAACAGAATAACATACAGTGTTTCTATGGGGAAACAGTTTTACTGAGGGAAGGGTCAGAAAGCAAGGCCTAGGGTCAAATGACCTACATAGGCAACTGCGGGGATTTCAGAAGAATGGCCTTTCAAATTGCACTCACTAGGTGAGTTGTTAATGATTATCTGTTGGGGTTTTTAACATATGGGAAGGTAAGAAATATTTGGCTCTGTATTTTGCACTTCTGATGTGTCAAAACAAAGCTTTGGATGAAGTTTCATAGGCTACCCTTAAGTCTCTTTGAAAATAAATGCCATGCAGGCAGAAAATGCTTTGTATTACACAGCTAATATAATCACCTAAGCCTGATATTCTCAGGTTGTGTTAAGTACATTTGACAAAAACGCAGGACATCAGCTAAAATAGTAGGATAGTTGTTAATTAAAATAGAAACACCTCTGTACATGCCAACATGTAGTTCAGAAAGCAAAGAAAACTGAACTAGGATAGCTGCTGGGGGAAGGTATACTGAGCTTAATTTTTTAAAACAATGGGATGTTGAAAATCAATAGTGTACTCTATTACCCAGGTTTAAGCTTTAGTGGAAAGACAAATTGGACCATAAAGGTAATACAGCTGCTCTGTGCCCATATATTTCTGTACGAATCATTAAGTTAGCATTCTTGAAGTATTGATTCAATGGTGCATAAAGGAAATTGAAAAGCAGCATTAAAATCCATGTAAGAAGGGTTCTTCTACATGTACATGGCATGATGAAATTGTGACATTCACTGCTACAATCTGAGACTGAAGTGGAAAGTTTCACAAAGTCAGAAAGGGATTAAACGTAGATGTGGTTAATGAGACCAGCTAGTGGTACACTTAACAGGATGAAGAAAATTCAAGGAATATAAAAATGTGCCTACTGAACTGAGGAAGTTGTAAGGAACTTCCACCAATGGTTTGGGTTATCCTTTGTGAGGTTTCCTGCAACAACCTCTAAAACGTCTGGGTCTCCACTTTCACATCACATCTACCCCTGCACTTTCAATACTATGCCTGTGGTTTTGTTCAAAATGCACCCAGTTTAGAGCAGTTTCACTTGTGAAGCTGTTTGACCTGGAGGGTACAATAAATTGTATTGAAAAAGGCAGTGTTAATTCATAGTTGTTCCTGTTTAACAGAGTTTGGTGCTAATTTTCTAAGTTTTTCTATGTAATTTCTGAATTTAAGCAACTACCTCAGAAAAAGAGAGGTCCATTTGTTTCAAAATTAACAGTAACAGACAAGTTCTAAACAGAAGATAATTGAGTTTGGGTCTGAGTATTTTGTTACACTGTAAACCTCATCCCCTAGTATTATCTTAATTGTTATCCGCTATCACGTAATTTCAGGTTGCCCTTAAGAGGAAACAGAAAAGGTTATAAATTTACTTGGGAATGGGTTAGCGACTTAACAATAATAAAAAATATATATATAAGGAAGGATAGCTCAAATCAAAGATAGGTAATGAAAAAGGACAAAAAATATGTATCATCTTTTTTTCATTCTGTATACTGTGTGTGCACTTGTGCACACACATCTTTGGGCATGTATATACTCACTCTATAGCTTGTAGTGTAGTTGACTATAAAGAATACAAAAGACATTCTGTTGTAAACTTTAAAGAATATTTAATAACTTTTTAAAAATAAAAATGTATATTTTATATTTTGTTCTTATATGAATGCACAAAAATGTATCACTGTAGTTGCAGCGACAAAAATCCAAAGAACTGAGGAGACCTGCCTACTGTGGTCAGATGCCAGTGACAATCTAGCATTCACAAAGGAATCCAAACAAAATTTCCCATGGCAAGTCCTGACTTGTTTTCTTACTGTGAATTGTCTAACTCTGTACATGTGAAGATCATTCACACTCAGCACGAGTCCTTGCAAACAAAGTTAATGAAGAATCTGGTTTTAAAAGAAATGTCACAGCCAGCTGCTGGTTCCTGTTGCTTACCTCTGGTGCCACATTTCTAGCACAACAATGAAGCTGAGGGGTGAGTGAATGGCTTCAACTTTCTCCACACTAACAACCTCCTGCCCCATTTACGAATGGGGGCAGAGGCAGCCAGGAGCCACACGCACTGAAACACGTAACCAAGTTCCTAATTAGTTTGTGAGGAATGAGGGGCATGGGAGGATTCACGTAGCAGCCATATTGCTGATGCAAGATAAAATACAGCCGTTGTGCAGTTCCTTCCTCTCCATATTGTAAAACATACAATACTGCCTTCAAATGGTAATTATTGAATGGAAGAATAAATCTTTACAAGTTTATATTATTTGAGGGGGGGGGAACAAAAGAAATATTCATAGAACAGAAACTGGAGTGTATTTCAGTGATTGTGGACTATACAATGTGGAGCTAAATAATTCTGTTGTACAAGCAATAAGATTTGGTTGCTACTGACAGTTACTGTACAGGAGAATAACCATATTCTATTAAGTATACATATGTATATATATTGTTATAATTGTGAAGATGAAAAACTAGAACTATACTGGACTCAATCTAAAAGCTAAATTCTGGTGTTGCTAAGTTCAGTAGGTCAAGCCTCGTGCTCTGTGCTTTCACATCTTGTTATTAAGCAGAAAGAGCAATGAGTATAAATTAGGAGTGCTCTCCTTCAATTGCCTTTGGTTCTGTCTTCAATTTAAATGTATAGAGTCTTCCTTCATGTTTAAAAATAAGAAGTGAAAGTAATATAGAAGACTTTACTAAAAGTGACAAAACACTAATGGAAGCAATCGGAATGACTGTGTTGCTCTGCACGTGTACGATATAAGCAGCCTTTTACATGTGTGTTATTCTACAGGGTAGTTATAACCAACCAGTTCAATGTGAATTTTTATGCATAATATGGAACTATCTTTTTGATTTTTAAAAAAAGATTGTTGCTGTTACATATCACAAGATTTTTCTAACCTTGTCAGCAGAGAACAGATGCAATGCTTTCAAGAAGAAAATATGATAAGTCTGAGGCTTGTTATATGCGGTGTGTTCAGAGGTTTGAAATTGGATTGTGCTGGTAATGCTTTAAGCACAGTAACATCTGTCTGGCCTGTGTGAAGAGAGTTAATAACATCAAATATAGGAAACAGTCCAGTTCAAATTATAAACAAGTTGCAGTAGCATCTCAGTTGGCAGTGTAAGGATAGTGTTTAAAAAAAAGAATTATTAGCAGCAATGTGTTGTCTGGTAGTTGTGTTTTTTTGTTGTTGTTGTTTTGCTTTGTTTTCAGCAGTTAGTGCCGTACGTTTTTGTTGCAGTGACTGGGATTTACAAAGTGAGTATTGCTTATACTGCCTGTAGATACATGTTTTTGAAAACCGAGGCAGTTTATCTTGTTGTAAAGACACCTAAATGGTCAAAAATGATTAGAGGGAACTCTTGAAGTGTGACTTGTCTTCAGTCTCTGTCTCTCATTTCATTTGTTCTGTATGTTTAGCTGAAGTCTAGCATTCTTCTCTAAGAGCTCAGTGCATATTCCTGGGATGCTCACACGTTTGTGATCTCTCTTCTCTCTACACCACCGCCAGGGAAACTGATGAGAGTTGCCATCTGCGGGAGCTCTGTCACACAATGGTTTGCTCTTATCAGCTGAGCCATCATCAGTCTGCTGTCTCTCTGTTAATTTTTAATGGCAGCGATCACTACAAATAGACTTGTCTACCTTTTATCTTTCTTAAAAATCAGTGTTTTATTAATGTATTCATCACTCTGTTATGCTGCTTTTCAGCAGTGGAAACTCTGAGCTGTCAGCAGGAGCACCTGTATGTACAAACTATAAACCACGGCAGGAACTAATGGTGAATCTAACCTGTAATTGCATCTAGGCAGGAAAGAAAGTGACAGAGAGGAGAGAGGGAAGGAACTTACACCATCTTTTGAAGAGCAGGACTGTTGGCAGGTCAGCCTGGGCTCAGGAAGCAGAGAGCATTGAGACTGGTGATTGTAACACCAGGAGTTGGTCTCTTCCTTGGGGTACAGTGTGCCCATGTGTGGGCTACTCAGTTTAACCTCTCTTGGGTCGGGGTCTGTTAACATTTGTCAAAGCTTGTTAGCATGGTAGTAAAATCCTTAAGTTGTGCTGAGGTTGCTGTGATAGTGAGTGATTAGGAAGCCACATAAAATGCACACAAGTATTAACGTTACTTTCAACTTAGCCTTCACAGCTAAATGCCCCATGCTACAGTGGCTGGTGCATAAAAGTGGGGGTAAGACTTTAAAAGAAACTTGCTCTTTCACATACCAGACTGCTCTAAGCACTTCCCCACAAAACATGGAGTAGCCTGAGGGTGAGAAGACTGCAGGCAATCAGCAAAGATGGAAAAAAAGCCCAAAACCTAAGCAGTGAGAGTAGTATTTGTCAATGGTGCAGGTTCAGAAATGGTTACTTACAGGTGTTAAGGAGATTGTTCAAAGGCTGTGGGCCTGTGAGTCCAGCTTTACTGCTGGAAATTGCCTTTAAATCAAAGTAAGCAAAATGGTGACAAGTCTCATAGCTGAGACTTGCTGTTGTAAGCACTAAAGGTACCAGGTAACTTTTTTTTGCCTGGAACAGCTGCGCTGAGCTTTCTGGGAAAACAGGGCATTGCAGCTCTCTGCGGCCTACTGTCCATGGCTGAGAAGTCTCAGAGGCAGGCTGCAGGGAGCAGCCCAGCTGCATTGCTCTGTTTGCCTGTTCCCTGATGTGTCCTCTCCCTGGAGCGCTTCAGCTCCTCCCTGGCATGTGTGCGCGTTATTTGAGGCTGCTTGCCGATGGGGAATTGTTTGAACAACTGGAAACATCTGATTTTTAGTGCCATCACTAGAAAGTGTGCACAGAAGGGTACTACATAAATTACTCCAGTTACCAGTGCAGGGTGAGGAAGTCAGACAACTGGTGTGTGTTTTCTGGTTCAGGAAAGTTATGACTTTGATTTCTGAAAATTCCAGAAAATGTGGGGCATATTCTAGCCAACAGCCATGCAGAGGGAGACGGGTCTGAAAAACAGAACTGAGAGGTGACTCCGGTTCTAGCAGACTGATGTGTCTTGGCTGTTGTAAGCGTGTAGTTGGAAAAAACAAAAAAAGCTAAGCATAAAAACATATTTAAGTGTTAACTCTCAGAAAAATGAACAATGTGCAAAAGATTTTTCCTCAGCAAGACAAACTCTATCATGCCTGCATATGATGATACCCAAAGTAAATTAATGAAATGGTGACATTCAGGGAAGGAGAAGCTGACAGCTTTGTACAGACCTTCAAATGTGGAAACGAGTGATATTTTTTGGCTGACTAACTTGAAACAGGGATGATAAAAAATAAAGCCATAGTCGAATGACAGAGAGAGCCCACTCACAAGTTGTTTACTGAAATGAAGATACAGCTGAAAGTAATTACTTGTTTCCCAGAGGTATAAGTGATACTGCTTCCTACAAGAAATAATACTCAGTTATTTCAGTTGGAATGTAAAATAGGATAGAAAGGTTCCCTCTTTCTGAGGTTAGATGCTGGGTATTTTCACCTCCTTTCAGAACAGTATGTGTATATGAATGTAATATATATTACATATACAGTCAACCATCTATATTCCGCTGGCAATTAATAAGTGAGACAATGTCCAATGTTGTTTTCTCTTTACAGCCAGATCTCACTGTGCAGATTCTGATTAAAAGCCTGACTTTGCAGTGCATCAGATCAAAAATACTCCTTTAAAATAACATTTCTGAAGATGATCCTCTCCTGGCTACAAAATTATGTTGAGACACTTGGAGGCAGGACTGCTTGATCTTGACATTTTAGCTGTGTGCAAACTGTAGTAAAATTACAATTGCATTCAGTGCTAGCTACTCTGTACCTTCTTTCCACACTGAAGAACACTCCTTTTCTACTCCCTCTCTTCCAGACTGTGAAACGTGAGGAGACAACCTCACAGGTTTTGCAGAGGTTGCCTCAGTGCAATCTTTTCCTACCATCGGTTTGCAGATGAGCCCCTCAGAAGCAGCCTCCTCTGCCTTGCCACAGGCCATAGAAGGAGCCATTGCTCTCTGGAGGTTTCTTCTGTTTAAAGACAAGGCTGCTTCTTACCTCTGCCAGTTCAAGTACTGGCTTTTTCTTTTCTTCCTCCTTCAGTAAAGTGTGATTCACAAAATCTTCAGAAAGATAGCATTATACACAGTTTATAGTACAAAGGCGGGGGGCGGGGGTCAAAAAAAAAGGCCAGACGAATGAGCATGAAGGAGACTTCTCCTGTGTCCTTTGGAGGAGGAGCAGAAAGATTGGTAATGGTATCTATGCACAATAGGTGTCTGCCTTGACTACCTGACAGTACATGGTCATTGCAAAGGTGAGTCCGAGTATCTAAAAGAAAACAAACAAACATTTTTCAGTAAGTAAAAAACCACCCCAATTTATTGAAACAAACAAAAAAAAAGAGAGAGAAAAGCATGCTTACACTGGTTTTGTTCACACACAGGAAGACACATCACATACTGCTTTTCCTGCTGGCTCATGTCTTGTCTGCCTTTTGTCCTATCTGTATTGCTGTTTTACAGAATGAAAAATGACAGCACAGGAAAGTTGATTTCTCCACAGAAACTGACCACCAGATACTTGGAAGAGGTATATTGAAAATAAATATTTGGATGTCTTTTGCTTGAAATATTTTATAGTAGCAAGCCACAGCTGTGGGGCTCTGTGGTTACCTCTGTAGCTGTTGCTTTGAAAGACAATCGGGTTGGTCCATGACCCAGAGGATGCTGTAGTTTACTTTACTGTACTTTACTTTTCCAAGCCTATGTGTGCACGGGTCCCTATGGGGGAATCACTGGAGACTGTCCATGCATTAATCATAACCATCAATGCCTCATCAACAATGTATGTGTCTTTCTACGCAGCCTATTCAAGAGAAGCAGCAGGGAAGTGGTGGTTCTTTCCCCAACCCAACTACGGACCTGCTGTGCTGCCTCTGGTAGATTGTCTCATCAGAAAAGGGGATGGAGAAGAGAATCTTGTTTTCCTTTTTATTGTAGCACTTGTAACAACCACTTAGTACATTCATACTATTCCTTTGCAACACCATTGTAAAAATGTCATTGAAATAAAGGTTTACCAAGTAGATATTTTTGGTATGAACTCTCTTTTAAGCACTTAATTTGACCACTTCAAATTTACTCTTTATAGAAATAGTAGTTCCAGTTAATGAGTATTTTGAAGGAGTACGTGAATAACACATATAATACTTTAAAAATAAATTTCAAAATACATTATAAAGCTGTTATCTTCTTCATTTCCCATTCTTCCACAGTGAAATAAGATTACTAGGCTTTAGTGAACTGTTTTTATAGTAAGCACATGCCTTTTGGAAGTATCCCCTGAACACTGACTTCTACTTCCTAGTAGAAGAATACCTACAGGATGCAACTATAAGATTGTTAACATGAAAAACAAAAGCTGTCTCATGCTTAGGGCCAGTCAACACTGTAACAGCAACAACAGAGGGAGCCCAATTCATTTTAGGTGACAGTGCATCAAAACTTTCATCTTTAATTAGATTGAGTCACATAGCAGCTGCAAGACAGACTAAAAATCTTTTGTGTTCTGAAGGGTTTTCTCTGTATTTCACAGCATTTTCTAGGAATATTAGCATTTTAAAATTGTCTGAAGTGTTTTCTCCTATGCAAACAAGGCATTTATTTCTGTCAGAAAGATACTAGTCTCTTAAATACCCTAAAATATAATTAGGGTCTACAAGAAAGACTGACATGGGCTTCTGTGTTTTTGTTGTATCTTTTAAAGACTCTGTAACTGCTGAATAGAGGCTCAAAAGCAGTTTCTTAAAATATGGTAATAATATATTAACAACAGTCTTACATTGTTTCTCTGCCATGTGATTGTATTGTGCTTGTTTTCCTAAGCGTATCCCCTTATTCTACTAGAAAACAAAATCTCTACTGAATTTGGGTCTATAAGATGTCAGGCATTTGAGTTAATGTCAAATTAGGCAGAATGGCACGTCTCTTTCTCCTGTGTCATGTATTAAGTGGGAATACGAGTGGAATTCTTATCCCAGGCTCTCTCTTGCTGCTGCCAGTGGTGTGCCATGCAAAATTAAAACAAACAAACAAAACAAAACACAAAACCACAAAAATAAAACCAAGCAAAACAAACAAACAAACCCACCACACACACTACAAAAGAGCAACCACCAAAACACAGGTTCATCTGGATTTACGTGGTATTATTTAGCTTAATGATGCCATCCTTCCTCCTTAGATGTTGCATGTGAAAAAGAGGTGGAGCTGGCAACTAAAGTTCTGGCTTCGCTGCATTCAGGAACAGGACTTTCGGCCATAAATTGAGGGCTGAAAGAGCCTGAGCTCCAGCCCAGCTTTCACCTGTGCATCCTGAAGGTTTGTGCCATTTGGGCTACATTATGGCCACAGTCATGGCAAGCGGATGAAAGACACGGGTGTGCAAGAGACACTGCACTGACAACAGATTCTGCTCTGGCCAAAGTCAGGCTGCAAATAACTGCAGGTAAAAATCTGGTAGGCAAGTCCATGCTGGTCTTGCCTACCTAGTTTTCCTATATTAATAGAAAAGGCAATGCAAGGTTGAGTAATGATAACAACATTCCAGCTAGTAACTTAGCCTAGGACTGAGGATGGGGTTGAAGACTGAAGCTATGGATAGTCCTTTCTGGGGAATTACTGGACAAATACACGTACCCTAAAAGCAATTCACCCTACCTTGTTTAGGCTTCTGGCTTTGGATGTCAGGGACTGCCTCTCCCTGAGTCTAATCTAAGCCTTAGAAAAACCACTTAGTAAGGTGCAGTGCACTGTAAACCAGAAAAATGTGTGCAGTATTCCTAACTCTGTACCTTGTACATAGTATTTTTAACTATAACAACATAAAAGACTCAAATCTTGCAGAGTTTTATGCTAACATGGTGCAAAATTTTGAATTATCAAAAAAGACTTAGAGTATAGCTGGATCTGTGGTTACTTACTTTGTTGGGGTTATTAGGTTTTGAAAATTGATATTGAACTGTACCTGCACCATAGCTGTGCACAATCCAAAGATTCCCACTGCTAGTAAGTTTTCCTGGAGCCATATTTTCACTGTTTCATAGCAAGGCTGGAAAAAAACCCCCAGAACATTGTATTAGCCACAAACACACAACTCTACTCCCCTGGGAATAGATGGACAGAAAAGAGCCAGCTCAAAGCTGCTAGGTAGCCTGGATTATCATTATTTCAGCATTGGAGCAACTACTGTGTGTTTCTGGGTTGACGCTTGAACGCAGAGTACTAATTGTAATGACACACACAAAAAAGTGCACTTCAAAAGTGCTGCATGGGCACTGCTCCATATAAAATGGGCCAGTAACTAAAAATAAACAAGCAGTGGATTTGCATCCTCTTCGGCCTCTCAAAAACAACTAGAAGCAGTTAAAATGCCAGAATGAGCCTTTCACTTTTTCCAAATTTAGGAAAATTTTTATTATCATATATATATATTGAACCCAAAAGTTCCAGTGAGAGCTCCTCAGCCACTCTGATGCACATCAGCCTATTTTATATCATTTTCTATGACTTTAAATTGCACTATGTGCACTCCTCCATTATTTTTTCCTGCTTTAAATTCTGCAGTAGCTGTAACCTTCTGTTCCTGTCCCAGTTTTGGGAAGGGTGGAACTGGCCTTTCTTTAAATAATGTGTAAGTAATAAATAATGTCTGCAAGGTAACATTGTGCAAAAATTGTGCCCTCTGTCTTGTAAATGTACATCACCAAGAATCATTCAGCCTTCAGTTAGTGGCTTCCACATAGGTATTAATATCAAGGAAAAATATTAATGCCCACCAGAAGGCATGGTGTTACCCTGCACTGATCTTCTTGGTACCCTGAATAAAGGAGAACCCTTTTAAGTCCTTCAAATTCAAAATTTGACTTTGACCTGCTTGAGAGGTAGAAGGGAGCTACATTTGATTGGAACTCAGCCTCTCCCAGTGCCAATCCATGTGCATGAAATCTCAGTAGAAAGTGGCCAAGAGAGTTTTACTCATTGCCTTCACAAACCATTGGAATCATCAAAACTGTTTTATACTTCCACTTCATCAGCTGGCCTTACTCCATACCCCTCCTGAGTATATGTACTACCTGTAATGAGCACAAAGAATTGCGAGCTAATATCAGAGAAGACTATATGGTCTAGAAAGATCTTATGGAGATATTGTAGGGAAATTATCCCATGGAGTTTTGAATTTGATTACAGCCAAGTGCAGAAACTCATTGCAAAAAAAAAAAAAAAAAATGCTGCTGGCAATGCAGTGGAACAGTTCTCACTCTCCTGCTGTGCAGTGGAAACCCCTGAATGAGAGTTCCTGGCAGGAGCAGTGCACTCCAGGCTCACACAGTCCTCTTGCCTCACCACTGCCTGGGCCACTGTGGCAGCTGCTCCAGGGCTTGTGCTACATGTGTGGACAAGATACTTGTCTCTACCTGACACCAGTAGGTGGGACACGAAAAAGGACGATGCTAGCTAGATCTACCTAGGCTGTGCTCCAGATCAGTGTTGGCAGGTACTTGTCTGCAACGTGAAACAGCTCACAGCCCACTGAAAGAAAAGCCTTCAGCTTGTAAAAATAATTAACTTGGCAGTTTCTTTGGAGGTCAAAAGCCACAGCTCAACATGTGCCTTATGAAACCTTCTGATTAAAGATAAGTAGGGGAACACCACACATTGTCATCTGTATAGCCCTGCAAATGGCAAGCTGCCTGCCGTTTACCTGGGTTGCAGAGCAGCTGCGGAGCTGCTGCTGGGGAGCTACTCACCGCTTTCCACCAGGTCCCTGGGGAATGCAGTCCGCAGTTCTCGCTGAATTCTAAGCAGCAGGAGTCTGGAACCCGGGTTGTATTGTATACTTCAAACCAGTCTGTGTAGTTGGAGACTCCACAGCATCTGAACTGGATAAAGAAGAACCGAGATGATACCTTCAGTATGATGTGTCACTGACTTCTGCACATTCTGACTTCTGCACAGAGATGGACAGTCAGTGCATTTTGATTACGTCAGCAGAGGCTTGAAATTTTAAAGAGATTTTAAAGAAATACAACATTTCCTCAGCTTTACCCAGATAGACCGTTTCCCCCACTCTCTTCTGTCTTCAAATATGGTCTTATATGTAGCTAATGTTGATAAAAGAAGCAAAGGCACCTATTTGCAGTGGCAGGACACTGCAGGAACTAAAACAGGACAACTCCAGCCAAAAACTGGAGAGTTGATGTGACCAAGCAGGATTATAGCAATCGTTTGCTGTCAGGAAAAAAATTATTTAAGATACAGTCACAGCACTCAGGAGGTGAGGATACTGGGATCTCTACAGCACACTACTGAAACCATGACTGAAGTTAATGAGGCAAATTTCTTTCTAAGCTGTTAATTACTAATCACCTTTGAAAGTCTTTGTCAGTCAGTTAAAGACATATTTCCTCCTTTTGGTGCAGTTCCTTAATGTCATCATCTGATGCCATCCTTTAAGTGTCTCCACAGTGTATAATGACTATGTTAGTGCTAAATCAGGGTTGTTTAACTTTTGTACTGGGATGAAAGGTATAGGGAATGTATGTAACAATACAAGGAATGGCTCTGTGACCATATTCCCCCTCTGAGAACCGGTATATTCCTGTGATACAAAATAAGCTCAGACTCATTACCATATAGATGTATACACCATCTGTCACTCCTATGCTAACTCAAAGGTAAGAATTTGTTGGTATTTAGACACTTTACCACTAATGAGTAAAACAAGATGACACTGGGCTGTGTAACTGCTCTCTGCTATTGGCAGTACTTCACGCCTTTTCCGTGCTATGCCAGCCACCTACTTAGCCCCAAAATGACTTGCCAAGATGTTTGTTTTTTTTTTTTTTAATGTGATTTTATATAAGTTTGTATTTTTTATATCCCTATACAGATAATTTCTCTTGCTTCTGATAGACTCAAGATCATGCAGATATCTGCATCCCAGGACCAAGGACCTAATTCAGTTCCTGATGGTTACACTGGCCTGAGGGAGAGTTTTAACTATGTATATATATGTATATAAATATAACAGTTGTATAGTCTGTGGGTTCTGAGGGCTGAGTGTTCAGGTCTTGTTGCACACACAGGATCTGCCATCCAAGACCAACAGAGGGCAGAGGTGTCACATGCTGCCTCACACATCAGATGTTGCTTCAAGCACTCAGAGAACGTAGTCCACGATAGAGATGTTTCAGCGTTCACAGCACAGTTTTTCTTCTGCCAAGCAAAAGTCAAAAACCTTTCCCAGACTAACATCTATCCCCAGAAGGTTCTGCTCAGAATTCTGATTTGGTCTGTGGCAGGAATCAATCCTTAGCTGGCAACTGTTTGATTTGTGAGTTTACAGGCTTCATTTGCTACAAACTGACTTGAAAGTAAAAAAAGTTTGTGACTATACTTTTCCCCCTCTATGTTCCTGCACACAAGACAAGAGCTCCATGCATAACAGGTCCCAAAAGCAGATAGGAGCAGCATGGAACACATGGCATGCATTTTAGGAAAGCTGGTTTATCTACAAAGCTGACAAGAAGGTCTTGGAGGCTGTCATCATTAGAGTCAGGAGACAGCTCTTGATAGACAGTGAGAAGTGACAGCTTGTAAATAGCAAGCCTTGAAAATGCAGCTCATCTGTGATGTAAAGAGTGCAACAGTATGGGCTGAGGCATTTGAGTGATGTTCTGGCCAAACACAAGTGACCCAAGTTTGCATAAATTGTGACTAGACCCCTTGTCCCCATAATATTGCATGGCTGAGGGTGTCCAAGTCTGACAGACTAAGGAGATGACGATGAAGTACAGGTTTTGTAGTGAGGGCTGACAGTGTGGAGGACAGGTGTTCCAATGGAGCCTGTGAAGCAGATGGTGGCTAGGCCATGATCTAGGGCTGGGACTAGTAAGCCTGGTAAGCCAGAAGGTCAAAATAGGAAGGGATGCAGTTGCAAAGACAAGCTCAGTTGGACACACATTGCCTGCTCATGCAGATCCTCTGTGTATTGTGCAAGAGCAGAGGATTAAATATTGATGCTCGCCTGCCACTGCTGGCAGACAAGGCAGTCCCAGAAATGGAAGAGAGGGGTAAGAAAGATCAAGGGTAAAAAAGAATGAAGTAGCATGAAGATCAGTAATCTTGGGACTGGAAGAAATAACGTCTGGAACTATAGCTGGAAGAGATGTTGTATCTTTGGCAGACAAAGGAAGAATGAGCGAAGGAATTAAGCAGCTGATGATGCACAATACTAAAGGAGAGGAGGGAATGAACACAGAAGAGTACTAACAGCAGCAGAAAGCACACAAGTGAGTGAGTGAGCAGCATTCAATGAAGACCAAGTCAGGTGAACGGCATCTCTAGGGAGCAGAGGCACTGACCCATGGCAGCTGGTCAAAGAGGCAAGAACAGGGAAACGAGCAGCCATGAGACTGAATGGGTCACCAGTATAGATTCAACAAAGGGTTCCAGCTAGAAGCCAAAAAGACAGATAAGCCAAGAGCTCAGCAAATTCAGAGACCTCATTATGGAGGCCCAAGTAGAGAAGAGAGAGTGGGAGTGATTTTTGGATCATGTGACAAGTGACTAATTTATCCTGTGTGTATGAAGCTGAATGATAGGTAGCCAAATTATTGAGGAAGATAAGGGAATTGTTCAGGAAGAAAGGGGAATATTGATGACAAAGAACAAAATAAGAGGATTTTTTAGGCTTAGATTTGAGAGCAAAGTACTCTTTTTAAAATTTACAAGGTTTCTGAGCAAGGATTGTTAGAGACTGTTGGAGGATGGAGAAAGCTCAGGTCATATGAAGGATAATTTCTGTCACCAGCAGTTTATTGTAGCCAGTTATACCAGACTTCATGCTCTTCCAAAAAGGCTGATGTTCTGCCAATGCCAGAAAATTAAACTGCCTGAATGTCATGAAGCAATTGCAGACTTGATTCTTACTACATCCACATTAATTTTTAGGTCACATTTACAGTCCTGTGTTGCTCCCTTCACTAGTCAAGTGATAAAACTAGACAACGTTGCCTAATTGATTAGTTATGTTCTTAGTTTAAATGGGGAAGAACACACTTAGGCTTTTTAGAAACAATTACAAACTCACAGTGCTTATTTTGGGTTACCCAGACTAACACACTTTAAAGAGGGCAATCTGTGGAAAATGCTGACTGCTGTCTTGAATAGTAGTAACTTTAAGACACCTTGACTTGGGCACCTCGGGTCACCTAATTCTAGGGCTTGCAGCTGTGAAGGAACATGCATGATGAGATGCAACTGTGCCTGGCCTGCATAAATGCAGGTACTTATGGCATAAGGTGACAGTTGGGTAGCAGTTCTGGGGACACTCTTACAGTGTGTGGCAGAGTTGCTCAAACAAGTAAAGCTTGCAAATGCCTCTGAGTACCTAAGCTCCTGCTGCTGAACATTTCCAGGGATACTGACAATACACTACTGTTTGTTAACATGTTTCACTTCGGAGGCTCTGTCTCCCAAGATGTCAAAACACGTATTTTCCCTCCTCTGTTAAAGAGACATCAGTCAGTTCCCTATTGATTACTCATGGGGTTCTGAAGCAGCTTGTCAGTTCCCTAGAGCTCAGGACACGCGGGGGCTGCTCAGCACGACCATGCAGCTGGAGGTCGTGCTGCTGGGGAGCGCTTTTCACAGCCACGCAGCACCGAGCGGCACTGAGGTCTCTGTGCTGTATTTATGGAATGCACCGCTGCATGCAAATAGTTTTATTTCTGTGTTAACAAGTAATTGCTGCTCTAGTATGGGGTATCTAGGGCTGGTAATTAATGTTAAATACAAAGTTTCTATCTTAGTGCAACAGAAATGTCAGGAGTTGGCTTCTTGTATGTATTTTACAGGCAAACTGAAGGCTAAGTAAGCCTTATTTTCTTTGCCAAATTCCTGCAAAATCAGCCAGGCTGTGATAGGGTTCATGAAAACAAACAGACACCCAGTCCTTGTTGCAGACAGGTTTTAGCAATTCCTGGATTTCTGGTTTTGTGAATGTAACAGAGAACTAAGGACAGGGTAGGGTGCCTTTTCTATGCCTTTTTCCTCGATCACTGTAAAAAGTGGTGAATCAGATAGTTTCATTCTAAAATCACATTTAATGGGTGGTTTGGATTACTTCAGCAGTAATACTAAAGTATGGTTTGATCTAACAGAATTAATAACTGGAGTAGAGGGAGATGGGTCAAATTTCGTTCTCGGTTACAGTGGTCTAAATAGACATGAAAGGCATTACACAGCAGTAAAAGTGAGCTGAGTTTGCTCACTTTAGTGAAGCTAATGTGTTTTCTGCACGCCTGGTTAGTTAAAAGGAGAAGTGTTCAAATATTGATCACAAAGATGTTGGGGATAAAGAAACATTTTAAAAATTAATGCCTATTTCTTACTTCCTAATGATCTCCACCTGTAACTTTAACCAGTCCTAGGTAGCAGGGAGTGTAACGCAGTTCAGAATATATCACATCCCAAACTATTAGAATTTTAGTAATGTTTAAAAATCACTTTGTACGCTTTTGTAACCTTCAGTCATGATATGCCGAAGTCACCAGCTTGTGTTTCTGATCCTTTTAAGGTTTTAAACATGGTTGAGAAAGGCTGTAAGTTTGGTTAGATGAAGGTATTAAAAAGAAATCAACAAAATGTTCTAATTTGAAATGGCTACCTGACCTAGAGGCTTAATACAACTGCAAGTTGTATTACAATACAACGGGTCTAGTGCTTCTCCTCTAACATGCATTGCATGTGCAGCTCAACCCAACTTTATCAGTAATCTGAACAGATCAGTCATGGGCCAAAACTACAACTCCTTCCTTAAAGATGGGCCTGATGGACCCTGTTTCTTCCTTGTTCCCAGTTACTTAGGAGTTGTATGCTTCTGCTAAAGAGAGGAAAACCATTTCTCAAGGGACAAAGGCTTCAGAGAGGTAAGCCACCCCCCCCCAAAAAAAAAAAAAAGTGCTCAGGCTTTTCTTGCTCAAAGAATAAACGCAGTAATCACTACACATAAGTAACGGTGTGTCCACTGGGATCCACACTCCCAGTCAAAACTCCCCTCTGATTTGTGATCAGCCAGTCCCACAGAAATGAAATGCCATCTAAATGTGGTTCTGTTTATGGAAAAAACATTTTCCCCCCCTTTTTTAGCAAAAGTTGCCATACACAGTTGTACTTTGTGAACTCAGGGTAAGGATGGTATCCATCTTAGCTAACAGTAGGAGAAATGAAAAACTATGCCAGAGCTTAGATCCCACATGCCTGAGCCAACTACTTTAACCATGGTGCCATCCTTCTGCTCAAGCTCTGAAAAACACTTTTGCACAGAAAGAATGTCAATGCAGAGAGGACAAGGGAGAAGGACTCATTATGATTTCTGCTACTGCCATGTTTTTCACATCATGCTTTATTCTAAGGCTGCTGTTTTCCATCCGTGTACAGACATGGCCCATAACTCAACTAATGACATGTCTGCTGGCCCCATATAGAAAAGTCAGCACTGAGACATTGTCCTATGTAGCAATGTGGTTAGCTCTAACGTGGGGGTTTTTTGAGAGCTGTCTTTTGGAAGCCAGAATGCAAACAGCAAGCCTGGCCTGGGACTCCTTTCAGAAAGTCTCTTATATTGCCCTAATCCTCCTATCAGTGATTACACTCTACTGATTAAGGATGTAAGGGATAATGATTATTACCAAACACAAAAAATAATACTTGGCATTTACATAGCGCTATTCAACTGCAAAATGTTTTACATAATTAACCATGCTGGGATTGCCTTCTCTGCACCACTGCAATACTCTATTCCTAAATAGTTTTGAAAGATCTGTGTGAACAGCTATTATGCAAAGCAGTAAAAATGGATCTGTGGGGGCTTTTTGCTTTTCTTCTCAGTGCCCAGCACAGGGAGAATGGAGAATTTAGCACTACGGTGCTGTCAAGACAGCGCATGGTAATTTCATAGTTGCCGTGTTAGGAAAGAGAGTCATGTAACGTGACAGTACATGGCTTGCGAGATGGCTCTTCCCTATTATCCTTCTGGCCTCCTAAGACCTTGCTAACGTGAGTTTCATCTGAAACTTGTAAGATGCTCTTTAAACCGTAATAGGTTTCACAGCCAAAGGAATCATTATGACAATCAAGCATCATCTGTAGCACTACATAGACCACAGACTATTGAGTCCTGCCTCAAACCCAAGCTTGTCACTGAACAGGACCATTTCTTTTAGACAAGAAACCCTGTCTTGACTTTAGAGAAAAAGAATTTACCATCCTGCTGTGCAATGGCATCCTACCATCAGCTATCTATATCTTGATTTTTTAGCTCTTGGATCAATTACAGAGCCCTTTCCTTTCAAAACCCTTTCCTCTTCCTGCTCTCTTTTTAAGGACTGCAATCACATCACTACTTCACTTTCTCCTGGTTATATAAAGCTTTTAAAATTTCTCACCATAATGCAAATTTCCAAAGTTCTCATTATTTGTTTACATCTTTTCTGAATACAATGCAATTTGTGAACATCTTGAAAAAATGTGAGTAGGTGAACTAGACATAATATATATTGTTACACCTATTTTACAAGAAGAAGAGCAGAAGCATGTGGTTTACATCCCATAAATCCTCCAAATAATGCTTTTCCTCCCATCTTTGTTATATGCTTTTACAAGTTCTTGGGGTGTCACTGAAACCAGATTAATATTTACTGCAAACATCTTAATAGTAGTAATTTTTACAATGCAGAGTTAAGTTAGGGTAAAAGAGCAAAACTTCCGATACTGCTTGATATAAGCAATGAAATTTTAAAAATTATTTACATTTCATGTGGCTTATTCTTGGGCTAGCACCACCAAAAGCATTTCTCTTGTCAGTAATTGATGCCTTCTCATATTCAATGACAGTATTGGAAGAGAAAAATATTAACAATATTGCAGGATGCTGAGGCCTTTTAAAGGCAGCTGAAAGAACCTTCCACATGCAGTTGTTAGGATGCAGGACTGGAAAGCTTATTAACTTGTTTGCTGGACCTGAGCTGTTTGTCTTTCACACACAGGACTGTTGCTGTCACCCTCCTGCACTCTGATTCCAGACAGCTCCCACAGCCCCCAAGATGCCCCCAAGTCTGGCCAACCAGTTCTTTTGTTCTGTTAGCAACTCTACATTTTTAATTTCTCAGACCTTTTCTTAATAGCCTGCCTCTCCTGTTATCCTGTATTGTACAGAAGAGTATATGTGAATCTTGAAAAATGTTCAGGATTTCAGCCCAAACAGCAACAGAGGAAGTAAAGGGTAAATTAGCGGTTTTACTGTATCAGTATGTGGTACATAGCCCATCCATCTTCTTGAATAATTCATATAACCTTAGAAGCATTGGGAGAGGTTATAATTTTTGGACGATTTAAGATGTTTTTGGCTGAGGCAAGACTAAAGCCCTGCCTCTCTGCATCATGCTAGCACCTCTGGAGGAGAATTTGAGAAAGCTACCCAAGATTTTTTGAGTGAAGCCAAGGCAGTACAAGTGCTTCTTCCTAAAGCAGAGGAAAAGTTGGAACAATCTTCCTCATTCAAGAAGCAGAGAAAATCTTATCAGAGAGATAACCCCAAGAGAACTGATTGAACTGAATATGAAAAGAGAAAGACACAGCTAATAAACTGAACTGTGAGTGATGGTGTTTCCTCAGCAAGCCAGACAAGGACAAAGGAGGAAGCCAGCTATAGTGTTCACCAGTTCTGATGAGACAGTGGCAGAGTGCTGTCAGAGAATCAGGACGCAGCAGCAGTGGCAACATAGCAAAAAGCATTCCCAGCCCATCTGTGATGGAGGATGATTGAATTCTGCTGGGAAAAATGTACTGACTGTATGGGGAGGTTGTAAAAACCATGGATGGTTTCTGTTTTGGCTACACTAGTGGAAACCAACAACAGCAACAAAAGGAGACAGGATGGAAATGAAAAAGTGTTGAAGGGGTTCTTTGTTATTACACTACTGCTCTTCATTCCAACACAAGCTGTCCCTTTTGACTTTAAAGAGAAGTTACTGCTTGTTTCCTGTCTGACCATCTCCTTCACCCTCCACAAAGCACAGGTCTATATAATGTTTAGGCCTCAACACAATATAATTTTTTAAAAGAAATTACCCATCCTGGTCAAAGGAGAAATAAATAAAAATTATGATTTGTTACAAAAACCAGACAGTTTAGTGGCTAATGTGCTGACTGGGTGCAAAGAAGAGATTGACTTGGGGTCTGGAGGCTTAATCAGCTTCACACCCAGAACATGCTGTTACATAAGCCAGAGGGTAAATAGGAAGAAGAAAAAATTAAAAAGCTCATACTTACATCTGTTTGAATGATGCTCCATGCATTAGTTAGGCCAATATTTCCATCTGTCCCATACAAATGAAGCCCTTTCTTCAGATCCCGCTGAGCATACTTGTCAATCTAAAGCCAACAACAAAAGACACACAACTTAAAAAAATTGCTGAGTACCACATTTCAGAATGAAAGTGCATGTAGCAGGGAGATGTTGAACAACGGTCCTATACTGAAATGCATATAAAGTTAAACAACATTTCCTAAAGCTTTTCTCCAGTAGAGCTGGTATCTATTGCAGGTATCTCCATTTTGCAAAGAACATGAGGAGTTCCTATTCTGAGCTAGTGTTCATGTTTTCTATCACACACCTCCAGAACATCTTTTCCCTTCTCACTTAACCACAGAAGTACTATAGAGAGGTTAAATTCAGTTTAATCACTCATTTTTTGCAAATGAGGCCTATATATGAAACCATTCATCTACCCACAGCATTTCCTTTTAGTTTAATATCTTTAATTGTGACCAAATACCCTCAGCAACTTCCATATGCTTCCTGGAAGATCAACAGCAGCATTAACATTGTACTGATGCTCTGAATTGGCCAGTGTATCCCACTTCTGACAGAAGGCTGGACATAGTTACATTGACACAGCAGGGAATAAGCAACCCGAAACTCAGGACAGACAGGATTTAAGGATTTGCTTACTAAATGGAGCCACTCCTAAATAACTACTTTTTTGATGATTTATTGAAGGCACAAAGTTCTGCTTTAGACGCCTTTGAAACTGAAGATTGTGCTTTCTTGTTGAGAGGCGCTGCTGGTAAAGCAGTCTATTGTTGGATCCACTGGTCACCACCAGGTAGTATCCAAAATGATTGCAAGTGCCTCTTTCCCAGTCTAACCATACATACACATTTCTACAGAATCAAGCAAACACAAAAAAGGAAGTAAACAATACATGCATATTCATGTTTTTTTTTTCTGTTGTAAATGAAAAGCACTGAATAGTGCTGCTCAAATGCACCCATACATGCTTGCCTGGGTGCTTGTCAATGTTAGTGGTCTGCTTGACATCAGAGGTATAGCAAGAAGGGTGAGAAGACCTGTCTCATTTTCTTCTCTATCAATCTGCTATAAATCTGACGGCAAAATACAGTGCCACTCTGAGATCTTTGCACTGAAACAATCAAAAAGAAAACCAAAATTAAATTCAAAACTTGCTTCATAGGGACAGACTCTTCCATATTGGACAACAGACAGATGTGGTATATTCTCTAGTGACTGTCTCTCTGACATTAGTCATTCCAGCTGAGGAGGCTCCAAAATTAAGTAACCAATGCTAATTTTGAGTTAACAGAGGGAACAAAGGCATTCTGCTTCTACCATACACTCGGATTTTACTTTAGCTTTGTTCAGTCAGAAGTGTTTTCAGGTGTTCCTGGAAAAGGTGTATGCAAAGCATATTCCACAGTGTAAAAGAAGAATTTTCAGTTCACTAAATCATAACCGCTATGGGGTAAATGTAAAGTTACTCAACAATATGACTCCATGAAAAACTACAACCTCAAAAGTTCATCATGTCCAAGAAATCTCTGCTCTACATGCAAAGGGTTGTGCTTGGTGTCTCCAGTTCTTTTGTTTCGTTTCCAAAAGTTTACAACCATCAAGCTCAGCCACTAATCAAATAGCTTTGGGACCGTACAATAAAGATGTACAACTTATTCTCAGCACCTTAACTGTCACGCAAGCACTTTCTCATGGATGACTATCTTGAACAGTAGGTTCTGTGCTCCCACTGTAATTATAATGTAAGCGGCTTTTGACTTTATGTAGAGATAATACATAGTCACTGGTATGTTAATTAGGTAAAAAAATCAAAGCTGAAAGCAATAAATGATAAACTTATATGTGTGTGGGATTTCCTAGCATTCATTTAATAATTGGACTGAACTGGGTTTCAGCTCTTCACTAACCCTCAGCTCCCTGTGTCTCAGATGGACCTGCTGTGGTCTCAAGCAGAGCCATCAATTAGGATGGAAGGGCACGGTTGTGTTGCTAGTCTGATAGAAGCTTTGAAATTTAGTTAATGTCCTACAGCGTTAATGAGGTAAATTAACTACTGCAAAATTAATTATTATTCAGAAAGGGACAAAGGTGAAGAGGAACAGCATAGGGCAGGTGGCGACAGAAATTTATCTAGCAGATCTATTGCCTTGAAGATAAACGAGAAAGGTGAATTTGGAAAATTAATTTATCACACCTGAGAAAATCTGCCCTGTAAAGTGAGAGAGCTATGCATCAGCCTACGGTTCATATCGCCACTAATCTGGAAAAAGGGAGATAAGGTCAAATGAAACAGTGATGCTTTTCTGAAGGGCTAATGCCATGCTACCAAAAATGACATAAAATGCAAAGTTTGCATTTCCTCACTCAAATTTTACTTTGCAAACAAATGCAGTGGCTCAGCATGATAATCCCTTTTACTGGGGCTCACAGGCTGCCTTTGCTAATGCAATCTTCATGTCCTGTTTGAGACCAATAGTAATAATAATAATATCGTGATGACATTTAATAACTTATAATCAACATTTACGAAGTACTTCAAGATCAGGAACAACATTTTGTTAGTACACATGGTCTCAAGAGATTGCCTCACGAAACATTCCTGCTCTTACTTGTACCTGGAGAAGATGCACTAGCAAGGAACTTGCTAAGGCAAAATGAAAGCAAGCCTTCTCTTCCTCATAAAATTAACTACTTTTCCCTGCACAAAGAGTGCAAGACCTTTATATTGGGAACAAAACTGGCAACAGATTTCCATATTCCAGAAACTGAGTAAACAGCAGAGCATTACTCAAGAAAACAGGCACTGTGACCAGGTCTCTCACTGGTATCTCAGAAAGCTGCAATGTCAAGTCTTTTTACATCAAGTCAGGCACATTATATGACCCATTACTATTTGTTGGTTTAAAAAGAATGTGCCTGTTTGAATCTTGCTTGGAAGAGGCACAAGCTTTTTATAATCCCACACCACGTGTGTGTCTCATTTCCTTATCTCTCTCATCTCTATGCAGGTTGCAAATTTGAAAGTGGCACATACATGCTATGAAACAGTGTCTCCAGATTTATTTAGTTTATTTCATGTTCACTGACATGGGAAGGTAGCTGAAAATCTCACACAGTTTTATACATCTATACACACACACAGAGCTTTATATTTAGTTGAGTGATTGTAAATGTAGGATTTTACATAGTTCCCCTATACTAAAGTTTCTAACTGATCTTCTAACTAAGTGTGCTGTAAATGCACCAGAGTGCTATTCTCTGAAGAGCAGCTGATTTAAAACATTTTTTTTTTACAGAGCTACTCCTTAAAAGATTCACGCTCTCCTGTTTGCTTGCACTAGTGTCAAATTAGTCTCCATCATCACATAGAAATAACCTTGTACAGCACAACTGAGTCTGTGGCCCTTTGGCACCAGGAGAAAGCAGACGGAAGCCTTAGGTCTCCTGTCACTTGTGCCTGCAGCTGAGGTACCAGCACAAAGTTGCCCACCATCTCTGTCTCCCTTGCTTCTAGCTAGCCAGTTACATAGAGTGTTTTTTATTCATGTGTTATCTTGTATGAATTAATCAGTCTTAACTCAGAAGTAGCCTTGGACTTCTAAGAGCACAGATGATGCTAAACAGGACCACTTCTCTCATTCAGGCTGCGAGGTGCTCAGTGTCTAAATGCAGTTCTATTAAAAGCACGTTGACCTCTGCGTGAATAACCTGTGTACAAGGTTATAAGATGGATATTTTTTTCCCCTAATTGAAGCATTGCTTGAAGCTCTAGACATATGATTCCTACTGGCTTTGACCAGAGAGGGGCAAGTAAAACTCAACACATATTTGTGGAATATAGCTGGCAAATGTTCCTCTAGGTCATTCTGTTTCCCACTAACCTCAATTTTGTTTCTCCCTCAAAATATTTTTATAATAGCAGGAACATTTCAATGTGCCTTTATTCTAATTGTATATTTGAATTAAATGAAAACTCATTAAACACTCCCAGCTGTCTCTTCTGACTTCAATTTGAGTTTTTCAGAAAACGATCTTTCTGAAAAGGAGATGCTGCACTACAGTGATTCATCACGTCTCCTGACAAATGATCCCACCCAGCATTCACCAATCTGTCAGCTTCTCTTGTTTATCTCTGTGCTACCAGTCCTCAGCCAGGCAAAATGTCTATCGCAAAATAGGGATTGCAAGTACTATATTAAATATTCTGCAATTTTAACCTGTTGCATTCTCCCATACGCAAGCCAGGCCCTTCACAAAGCACAACTCTATCTGGTGAAGAAGTAAAATGAAGGATAATAAAAACTCTCAGCAGGCAAACCGTTACTCTAAATGAGATACCTATTTTTAGTCATGTGGAATACCAGAGACTTTCTTAGAGGAGTTTCTGAAAGGTTAAGCAGTAAGAACCTTCTATCAACCTGGAAGTGAACTAGAGAAAAATTATTTTCCTCCTTGGGATTCCTATGACTTCTGGCATCAAACACATTGAAAGCTTGTTCATGCTTATCAGTGTCATCAGATTGCAGTGGTGTTTCTACTAACATAAGTTAAATGTGTCCTGTTGCTTACTGTGGCCCTAATTTGGCTCTTAAATCTTTCATTGTCCAATTAAAAACTTTCTAGAAAACATATACTATTCTAAAGCAGACAAGTCATGTGCAGAGAGTTTCAGGCAATGAGGGAAACTCAACTTTTGAACTAGAGAAAGCTACAAGAGAAGCAGCAGGACTGGAGAGAAGCTGCCACAGACATCAGGAAAAGTGTCTGGAAGCAGCTAATGCAGTGAGAATGAGCAGGGATCTATCTGAGCCTCATCTAAATTATAACTGTGACAAAATATCCCTTAAAAAGTCTTACTTAAGCCTGCATATTAATTCAGGCCAAATTTAAAAGTGGTTCCTTCTTAATCTGTATTCCCTCAAGACAGTTACTTAAGATGTAGCAATTGACATGTAAGGCTTGCTTTACTGTCAGCTTTGTCCCTCATTACTTCAGAAACCCAGAGCCTCCAAGCAGAATCCTGGCTGGCTGACGAGCCCAGCTGCAGAAGCCAGCATCCTTCATGAGGACCAAGTGCTGTCAGACTCCACCTTGCCTCCTTGAAAAAAACAACCTACAATAATTGAGGCCAAGATAAAAACCGTGTAACAGCAGCAATTACAAAACCCCTGCTTGGCACAGACACAGACACACTGAAAGTACTACATAAACATTCTGCACTGCAAAAACCCAGCAAAGCTCATAATTATTTCCATCTCTGTATTACAGATGGGGCATTGCAGTAGCCTTCTCAGTTCCTAGGGATGGTTTGACAAATCTCCCACTCTCTGTCTAAATGAAAGGCTTTGGAGTTTAGCTACTTACTGTTAAGGCATGAAACAGAAGTACTACTCCCTGAGAAGCCCAGTCCAAAATAACGTATTTTGCTGCTGAAAAGGAGGAGGACATGCTTTGGAGTAAAACTCAGGGGCAAATAAGAAAGCTTTATCTGTGTAGAACATGGGTGTTATCAATATTTACAGCTAATGTGATGCAAGACTTTGATTAAACTGAAGCTATACCAATACTGAAGTGCCAAAGTCCTTTCGCTGTCCCAGCACACTGAGAGGGAAGGTTGCTTTTCCATAATCCTTTCTGGAAGAAAGGACAAAAGAAGGCTCTTTGGCAGATCGTTATTAACTCCTTTTCAACTTGCCAACAGCATGTGATGTCACTTAGATTCTGGCATAGATTTTAGGCAAAAGCCAGAGGATGCCGGCAGAATCCCCAGCTTTCTAACCTGCAGGTAACTGGAGACTTTTAATTTCAAGCCTCAATGCTTCTCTACCACATCATGAACAAAAATTCCACCCAACAAGCCCCTAAATTGGGCAAAACCTCTCAGCAGCGTTTCAACACCGGTAAGTAAATATTCCTGACCTTTCTGGTGATTGTTTCCCCTGACTCTCTGCCAGAACAGGAGAGGCTGTAAGGAAATGACAAAATATCCAATAGTTTCCCACCAGGCAAAACTTTTAATTTAATGCCTTGATAATCACTCTCTACAAACAACAGGAAGTGGGAAATTGAATGTAAACAGAAAGTGCCTAATCTATAAGGTCATTTGTGGGAGCCCTCTTGCCAGCTAAGAAGAGATGAGATTGATTGTACCACCAGGTAAGGCTTGTTTTAAATTAGACGTCCCCAAGCCTGTCTATAAGAAGTTGAGAGTGGTATGTGGTCTCCTCAGCACTGAAATCTTCCTTATACTATCTTCCTATAAATAGAAATCCTGTAAGATTTTATTAAGTAAGAGACATGGCATGAATTTTGCTAATGTTTGGTAGTTAAGGGACAATACTCTAACTTCTTGTCAGTGTCATGAGTGTTACACAGCATCTCTGGGATACTTTGCTCAGCTCTGTGGGATTCCCTCTTCCTCACTTCTTCCCCAAATACAAAACTGTAATTGTTTCCTTAAACTCAGCAAACCACTTGGTTAGTGAATTCTCTTTTCCTAGTTTGACTGCAAAAGTCAAACATTTTACATATCTTCCAGACTTCAATAAGTGAGTTAAACTGCTTATTGGCTGTAGCTGTGTTTGATACCAAGAGAGATCCACTGGTACCGGCTGCGTAACTTCAGAGGGAAAGTGAAGAATACAGGAACAGAGGATCGTAGGAAACATCTGGGAGCGGGAAGAAGAATGAACATTTCTGAAACATGCTGGCTTGAGTCAACTGAGGTGAGGCCTTTCAGCTCTGCCATAAGCTTCCTACGTAGTCTTAAAAAGTCACTGTTTCTCTTGTGTTTCTGTTCGCTATTGGTAAGACAGGAAGAACCTGACTCTACTCATGCCATAAAGTTAATAATATAATTTGGAGCAGGAATTTGAATACCAAAACCAACCTGGGACATGAGACAATGAGAGGAATTACTAACCTGAGAGGGTAAAACTGAGGTTCGTTGGGAAACAAAAGGAAGGACAAGTACATCTTGCATTGGTCTGGAGCAGGCAGCTGGTGAAACTATCATCGTCTCCCACCATTTTCTGACAAGAACCAAGAAGTCGCAATAGTATTTATAACAAAAAGCTAGTAAGAAAGTCAAAGAACTTGCATTTTTCAAATAATTTTTTGCTGGGTTCACAGTTTGTGCATACAATTAATTGCAGTTTGAGTCATTGTCTTCCACTCACAAGCACCTGCTTGTGCTCAAAAGGAGGCATTGAGGTACCTGACGTGGCAGACAGCTGAGGCTGCCAGAAAGAAGCCACTGAAACATTCCTTTGCTATTCATACTATTAAAATTAATCCAAATAGCAGCTTTAGTGCTGCTTTGTTTTAAACAAGAGATCACAAGTACGACAAGTCACTAGGCTCTGCAACTCAATATTTTTCACGTAAGAGCAAATTCAAAAGTTTTCAGCAAACTGAACCTGATTTTGTCCAAATGATTCCTTTAGAACTCAAGGGAGAGACAGGCATTTTATCATGGTTCCAAACAGAGTGGGTGTTTAACTTCCTATTATTGCTGATATAAGGGGAAAGTACGCTTTTCTGTGGCCAGAGAGGCCGCTGCCATCTAATCTGTCCTTATGCACAGCAACAGATGAATAACTTGTGCATCAAGTCCCCAAGCTTGTTTAAATAAAGTACAGCATAACTAGCTCAGAGATACAGGCTCAAAATGTTTAGGTGCAGCTATTCACGTTCTTTGCTTGCACACAGAATGAAGCCAATAGCACAGCTGACTGCCTGTTTAAGAGGATGAATACATCCAGCTCTCTCTTGTGTGGTACTCTGTGCACAGGTACTTCCCAAGGCACATAGTCCTAGATCTCCTTAAAAGAACCCAAATCTTGTTTCTTTTTAGTCAACCTAGGAATAAAAATTTAAACATAAATTCTTGGCTTGCTGCTGCTTCTTTCAAAGGAGTTTGAATGGTGCAGCAAACATGGAGAAAGGGCTGGGTAAAACTAGGCAGGTAAATCAAATCAATTACATACACAAAAGGCTGACACTGCAAATTAATTACCAGGATATTAAGTCAATTCTTCTTGGCATTATGCATTTTGAGTGACAAAAGTATCACCAGCATGTTGGAGGAATTCCAGGTAACTGAACACTGAAGTGCATGTTTTTTGTGACATACATAATTACTTATATAGCATTCAGGATACATCTTATGCTGATTCTGTAGAAGGAACCTTTTGTTTACATATAAATAAGCTCTTCAGATTATTAAGCTGTTTGGGAAGAATTGACACTAACATCCTCAATAGCAGTGACACCAGCAAAGTTGGCTGCCATCATGACTTAACACTGCCATTTCTTTTCCAGAATGAAACTGTCTTTGTAGTAGGTTTTTTCCATACACTTGCTCCAAAGATGACTGACACAAAAGAGCTTCTGTCCCCTTTCTCCAGCTACGCATTGCACCGACTGCTGCTCTCAGCAATGCTCCTCTGTCTTGACACATCAGCCCTGTGTCCCACACATTTGACAACCTATCCTCAAAGCCCTTGTCTTCATCCTGTGCCACCCTTCCTACTCACTTGAGTCATCCTTCCCCAGACATGGTCCTGTAAGGGTCATTCCTTTCCTGCATGCCCCAGTAAACAGTAATTTTGCCTTGATCTCTAGTGGCTACAGGACCACACCTGTGTCAGGGTGTGAAGACTCCTCTAACCTATGCTCATGTATTGAAATCCCATGTACATTGAACCCAGGATAGCAGAAAAGGGAAATACCCTTTCTTTCAAAACCTATGCTCACATTGAGAATATTCCCAGGATACCTGTATTCAGCCTCTTTGCTTTTTTTTTTTTTTTACTTTTTTTTTTTTTTTAAAAGATAATCACTTTCATTTGTCCTCAACAACCATCAGTATAACGTCAGATAAGTAAATTGAGAAGGATGCTAATTAACATGATACACACTGTTGAGCCTTTGTTTACCACGAGACATGAAGGGTGGGTGGCATTTGTGTTTCAAGTGCTAACAACCTGTTATCTACATCTATACAGACCAAAAAAAAAAAACCAAAACAAAACAAACCAAAACAGCTACCTAGGGATGCACATGTCAATAGAGCCTGAGATCTAATTAGCTGCCACAAAGGCTTCAAGACATGCAGAGGCAAATCAAAGCAGGGAGACATGCCACTTTCCTTGTAGGAACTAATGACCACCATTCTGTGATTATATATTAGGCATAACAGTGACATTGGACACAGACTCCTTTGCAGATGCTGTGAGCTGCAAAAGGGGACGCCAGCAGTTGACTCACAGAGATGAAGGACTTGGCCATTTGCCCGCTAAGTCATTTTCTGCAGCCATCCCAAGGGATGAACCTTTGCTTCAATTATTTACGATACCCATTTACTTAGTTTAAAGGTGAATGAGAGGGCTTTCAAATAAGACAGAGTACTACTAAAATATCAGAGGAGGAGAGATAGTGAAGGCAAACCATATCTTATGCTCCCACTGTAGTAAGAGAAGATAAATGAATACCACAAACCATGTAAGTATGGTATCTCTGCAAATCCATTTATACAAGAAACTTAAATGACAGAATCACACAATCACAGAATACCACATTGGAAGGCACCACAAGGATCATCTGGTCCAACCTTTCTTGGCAAAAGCACAGTCTAGACAAGATGGCCCAGCACCCTGTCCAGCTGTTAAGTTCATTTCCTCTTAAATTAATGACTTTGGTATGAAAATAGCAGCCAAAATACACAATTTGTCCACTGCTGTAAGGTAAATACATGTCTGAAAAAGTCAAAACAATTACACCCTAAATAGATCAGGCCTTTGGTGGCACCTGAATCAGGCTGGGGGCCATGGGAAAAGCACACAAGCTCCCCACGGTTAATCATGGGCATTGGCATTGCCATCTCTTGGTGGAAGAGCTGCTCTACTAAACACATATGTTGTCAGCTCCACTGGCAACTTATAACAAGGAGTGGGGGAGAGGGCTGGCTAAATCATTTCTTCAGGGGAAGAAATTTTCTGTTTCCTTAGAAGAAGGGTAACAAATATCTGCTGATAAGCCACCTTTCTCTGTGCTGGAACTAAATGACCCATTAAAATCAAACCAGACCACTGAAGTGTTAAAACCTCTTACTCTGTCTAGAGAAACTTGTCTGGAAAGGGCGATTCTGTGGAAACAGATTGAATAAGCTGTGTCTTCCTAGAACCAGGGAACGTTAATCCTCAGAGGAATGCAAGATTTACACACCCCTTACTTTATTATTTTTAAGAAATGCTTACTCTGAAATTAACTCATTTTAAATAAATAATGCTATGAGCAGAACTATCATTGTTCTTAGAGGGAACAGATGAGCAGGCAAAGTCAGTCTCACTACAGCAAGTTTTATGCCCACTGTGGGGTGATCTCTGCCCAGCCTGGAAGTGGGAGAAGGGCAGAAGGCACTCCAGAGAGAGAGGGCAACCAAATCATAGATCCAGGGAAGAGACACAGGGCTTTGGAGGAACAGCTGGCTACTTTGCAGAAACTCAGCAAGACCACTGGCAGAGTTGCCTGGCTTTATTTTGAAGAAAACAGAACTGGATCTCAGTAACCTTCTGACTAAGCACCAGATAAGGTAATTATCTCCTTACCTATATATGCTTCCTTGAAAATATGTTATTTTCTTCACATCACATAGATATGTACTTGCAGTAATCACAGGTTAAGCTAAATGCCAGCTCCCCAGCTAGTAGAAATCTGCCTGGGGCCACTAAAATCAATGTAGTTGCTCACATTTCTAACAACTTGGCATCATCCCATGGTGTCTCCAGTGGCTCAAAACCATGTTTCTTTTAGGGTACATGCAAGCTTGCTAACCATTCCCTCTCCAAAACAACATCTCTGACACCATGGGAGTCCTGACCTTCAGTGACTGGAATTATTTTTTTTTTAATCCTCAGGTAAGCTTTTCAGTGGAGATATTATAAACTGGCAAATAAAATGTCTTGGAAACCTAACTGATAACAAAAGCAAAGTGAATACATGCTATGAAATGCCTCCCTTGCTTTAGTGAAATAAACAATTGCAGCTCTTCATCGCACTCCATTGAAAACGGATTTTATCATGAATGGAATGATTTGAGACTCACTCGCTGAAAATGAATAAACTACATGGAGATTACTTTCCATAATAACAGAAAACAACAAACTGTCAGTCACACTTATGTGGCAGAAAATGCAAGTTTCCAACAGGCCCTCTACTTCTAATAATGTCAGAAAAAAGCCACATTTCTCATTGGAAGCCACACAGGTTCAATCAAGAAGGAAACATGGTTGTTTCCCCATATGTTAGAAGAAAGATAAGTGACAGTATCTTCACTGAGCGAGGTGCTGGAGGACTGCGATATTTCCATACAGAACAGAATTACATATGTGGCTTTTTTACATAAAAAGTGCCATTTACCAAATGAAAAGCAGACACCTGCTAAATGGTAGCGAAGCTGGATGAAAGGAGAAACCAGAAATCTTGAAGAAAGGTTCACCTCAAAATGCTGCTACTTGAGGGGGGGTCCTCCTGTATCCCAGAATGTGATACGTGCACACCCCAGCTGCAAACTGGCAAGAGATTTGGCTCCCCTCCCAGACCCCACTGGAGTGAGCAGTGGAAGACTGCATCAGCTCCGCTGCTCTGTGGTAGATGAAGTGTTTCAAACCAGCCGGGCACATGCCAGCTTCTTTTGTAATTGCATCATCATGTCAACAGTGATGCACAGCCTGTATCTAGGTATCAGTGGCCATTCACTCCCTATTGATGGTGAAGTCAGGAGAGACCAAGAACTCTCAGTCCCTTAACCACCTGGTGGTCCCAAATGAAGCAAAAGGACACCCAGGGGTGCCAACTGAAAAAGCCAACAAAAGCCAGCATGAAAAATGCACGTACTGTTCATGTGAGCAGCAAGGGACCCAACAGAGATTATTATTTGAGCCACCCTCACCTAATCCTATAAAAACCAGCATACTAGTAAACATTTGAAGATCACATGTCATGTGTAGCTGGGCTAGAGGAAAGCAAATTCCCAAATGAAAGGCGATGCCAATATCATGCTGAAGATGAGTCTCATTCCAAATCCAAAGGACACACTGTTTAGGAAAAGGATGGAGATTTGCAGAATTGGTCCCTCTCAGGCTGCCTCCCTCACAAGAACTGAACAAGGTCACATCTCCAAGTATATAAAGAACTGACTACAACAATCCAGACTTAGGCAAATAACTGCTGGGGGCATAAGAGAAAGAAATATCAGTGCAGCTACACTGAATATATTTTGAACCATATTCTGGAAAGCAGAAAATCTGTGGAAGAAGTGAGGAAATGGAGGTGGACATGCTCTAAGGGCAACACTTCCAGTTCACAGAGGAAACAGAGTCATGGGTATATTCAACGTCAGCTGTATGAAGGTTGAGTTGTATCATTTTAACACACTGCAGAATTGACATCCATGTTTTCAGAAACCTACTGAAAATTTGAAGAGTTTAGATAACACCTACAAGAAAAAGCCAATCACTGAGAAAGCATCCTTTACTTCACATGACTAACACTCTTGGATAAACTAAATTGAGTGACAAAGTTAAAAAGCAGCCTAATTGCAGTCTTCAGGTACCTACATGGAGAAGCAATTCTCAACAGTAGACGGCATTTAAATCTACCAGAAAAAGACATAATGAGAGTTAATGGTTAGAAGTTTAAGCTAGATGAATACAAGATAGCAACAAGGCATAATTTTAACTGTGAAGAAAAAAATATTCTCAGAACAAATTACTGAGGAATGAGGTGCAGTCAATGGTGTCTTCAAATCAAGGCTCAAGAATTTTGCAAAGCTATAACTCAGATGTAATTAGTTTGATGACAAGAATACTGATTGAAATGCAATGGACCATAGATGACCTTAACTGCTTCATCTGGTCTTCAAATGTATAAATCTTTCCAGAAGGCTACAAGGTTTTCCAAGGACAGTGACTTTTTTATTTATGCCAGATTATGTCACCTGTGTCCTGCACCTTGAACTTTGCTTCAAACCCATCCTGAAAGGAAAGTTGACAGAAAACCTATCAGTCTATCCAGCACATTGCATCTTGGAGACTCAGGCATTGTTCCTTTTAAACTGGCACTGGTGATTTTGGGGCACAAATTCTCCTAGATCACAGCCCCGGTTCTCTGAATGAGCTCCCTATCTGTCAAATCCACAGCTCCTCACACACATCAACACTCAGAAGTGCTGTTCTGACTCTTGCATTGGCTGCTGCTGACTGTGTGACAGAGCAGGGCTCCTCTGGGAAATGTGTCATCCAGTTACGGAGGCCAGCTGCTCCACAGTCACCATTCACATGAAGGCTCATTTGCCTTGCAGCACATTCAGGGCATTCATCTTGGAGGCTGCTTTTCCCTGGCCTCACATGGTGCAGTGTGAGAAACTGCACGCAGCCATCACCCAGTACTGTGGCTGCGCTGGAAAGGACAAGCCTAAGGATTCACAGGTCAGCAAGATCTAAAACACATTTTAGTCCCTCTGACATGAAATCAGGACTCCTAGATCAAAGGCAATGAGTGCTTTCAATATTATTTTCAGTAATCAATGCCACATGATTATTCTTTCAGTCTGAAAAGTTGAATCCTTCCCTGAGATATCGCAGCACAGGCTTGGCAGGGTGCAGCATCACCAGGTCCATCTCCAGTCTACACTCAATTAATACCCCTAAAGTCGGAGCATCTGGTTGAATTCCAGTCTACACAGACAGGGCTGTGTTGAACACAGAACGCAGCAGCAAAGGCCACTTACAGCCACAGACAATGCGCTGTTTGCTGCAGTCACTCACTATGGGTGCTTTAGTTTTGCGTATCTTCTGGAGAAGGACCCTGTGTGTGCAGCCCTGCTATTCAGAATCCCATTAACTTCTTACTTGAAAAACTCCCATGGTATAAACTGTAACCATTTCAGAAAACATTGCACCATGATTAGCAGCAGCCATACTGCCTGCCATTCATGACTCAAAACACAGTAAAAGCTCACATTCACTCAGATGTGTGACACTTTCATACGTATTTCAAAAGTTAATATATATATATAGACCTGGATCAATAGATCTCCTATGGGATTCGAAGATGTTTGGAGCAGGGACTGCAGTTTTCCTTACATGATTCTTTAGGACTAAAAACAACAGGGGAGGCTCTCAGCTGTCACTGTAGTGAAAATAAAATGTATACACACAGAAGTGCAGGGTTTTGTGCCTTGCAGAGTTTTTTTGAGGTATCTGCAAAGAGTTCACAACAATGTTTACAAACACTGGAAAAAAACAGCGTCAGCAAGAATGAAAATCTGTCTGAGACTTCTTCTGCTGTTTATTCATTATCCACCATCGATCATTTTCTTTGATTATTCATTTTTCTTCATTCTGTCAGGGTAATTCAAAATATACTATTTGGCCAGGACGACAGACTGCACAACTTAAATATTTAATAGCAAAGTCAGAGAATGCCTTTTGAAAAAAATGCAACAAAACCAAAGCTAACAAAACAAACAAACAAAACAAAACAAAAACAAACAAAAAACCCACAAACAAACAAAAAAGGAAAGAAGAAAAAAGGGGGGTGAGGGTGGGAAACCCAACACAAACTAAACCAGCAGCATCAAAGAAATTGCATGCTGTGATTAGTCTGCACATCACTCACCAAAGCAAAGGAGCAACCTTATACTTCTACTAATATTGCCAGCTTTTGGGACATTTTGAGAAGTCACACAGTACTTGCATGGGGGGTTCTATAATAATCCAGCTACTGAATCCAGCAGCTGTAGTTGAGAATTTTGGCTTTTATGAAAAAAGGATTTATTATAACATATTGAGGCCTCATGGTTTATGTTAAAAGTTTGAAAATACCAGAAAGAAAAGGCAACGCCTTTTCCCCACAACTTAGAAGAAACAGTTGTATTTGTCATTGGGCCGCACCACCGATGTTCTCTTGCATAATTTCATACACTGAATGCTGGCAGCCTCTCAGCTCTGTTAAACCTCTGGCATAGCTCCACAGGGGTGATGATATGACTATTTAACAGATGCCATAGCTATTAGGCTATTACACTAGTTCAGAATAAACCAAAATAACCAGTAATGGACATACAGTGCCTTCACCTGAGCATCAAAAGGCACTTATAATAATTATAAAAGACCCTTTATTTCTCATGATACACCTGTGACTTTTTTTTTTTAATAGGATCCTATTTAAATCTCCATTTTCTACAAAGCACGGTCCCTTGCACAAGAGGCAGTAGCCACTGCCTCTCAGCTGTGCACCTCTGTGATGAACACAAGGCAGCTCTCCAGTGGTCACACAAGAACCATTTGACTAGGCAACACAGTCTGACAACAATGGCTGCAGAAGTCTATGCCAACTTTCACCTTTCTTGGGTTTGACTGCTGGAAAATTGCAATAATAAAAATATCTCCAGATTTTGGAAGATTTGGAAGTCAGTAAGAGAACTAACAATGGTGTAACACAGTCAGTGTCACTGGAAGCACTGCAGCATATTAAGAATGAAAAAAACCAACGCCCCAACTCTCAAACTGTGTCATGCCAAAAGAGTAAAGTGGCAACAACTCTGACAGGAGGTAAAACTCGGGAATCACGGAGACAGAACCTGGGGCATAAATACCATAGGAGTCAGGGTGTACTTGAAGGACAAAAGACTTTGAGAAACTGGCTATGTGACCACCACCTACAAACCCTGGCAGCACAAAATGCTCCACTGAAGGAGAAATGTGACAGTGCTCTCTGCTGTCAACACTGACGAGGGTCCTTCAGAGATCATCAGCACCACCAAGATATTTGCACAGCTAAAATGACGAGGATCACAATAGGACTACAGAAAGTTTTGAAACAGGGACTGGATTCCAATTACTCTGAAACTGGAAAGGTCACATCCCCGTGAACAGATTTCACTGGGCAGGGATGATGTTTTTGCTAACCTCACATTAGTGGTAGCAGCAGACCCACACAGAAGTCTGTAGGGGAAGCATTCAGTCAAGACTCACAAGTACTGGAAGCTGGAGGATGAGCTACGAAACACAGTATTCATCTTGCAAAAGGGAATGTCTCATCACATAGACAAACAATTTGTTGATAGATAAATGAGCCACAGACTATCTAATCTTGGAAAGAGAGTAGAAACGAAGTAAATCAAAAGCAACGGGTATTCAGAGTTTGCATAAAGCAGCTTTGCAGATGAAAAATGACACCCAGCAGACATGGAGTAAATGAGTTCTGGCATCCTTAACTGAGAGGACTGAAACAAGTTTCAATTACTAAACCCATTGCACTCACCTCTTTCAGCAACAAAAACAGGACAACAAAAATGCTTAGACTAATCAACCAGGGCTTATACAGACACATTGGGGAAAAAAAAATATAACCATTTAACAAATTAGAAAAAAATAGTGGAAAACTGTGAAATCTGGGTATTCAGTGAAGGACTGTTTTACCAAAACTATGTGACAGCTTAAAAAAACCCTTTCAATTTCTGAAACAACCAATGTAAATGTTAATAATGGAAAAGATGAACCAAGAGTTTGATGAAAAAAAGGTTCATTTGCAGGGACAATTCAAACAAAATTAAGAGAGGAGAAGGATTTGTATTATCTGTTTAGCCACATCCCAAAAAAGCATGTCACTCCTGTTTGTTTCTTAGTTGTATTAGAAAGGTTTTTATTTTAAGCCTGCAAAATTGTAGCTCCCACCACCAAATGGGAGACTGACATAATTTAGAAATATTTTGACTACCACTGTTACCAGGCAGCTCAGAGTAAATCACCAAACCTAAATAAAGTCTGTAGGCACAATTATTAAAGCATAAGAAGTACACTCCATGCCCCACCCCCCCCCCCGCTTTTTTGTGGGGAGGGCATGTTGAAATAGTTTTGAATACTCAAATCTCCTGGGATTTGGAAGAAAAGAAAGGAGAGAATCAACAGAATAACTACAGTTCTTCAGGTTATTTTAGGTAGATTTACAACCGTTTCCAAACTGCATTAAATATCCTGAATTTAGGACAGGCAACTTCTCATTATCTTCGACAAATCTAATTAACTAAATGAATATGCTCCAAGCAACAGCAAATTCCCCTCATGCACTTCTGCATAAAAGGGATTCTCTTCCTCGTGAAACTGCAAACCAGCATCAGGTGTCTTCTCCTACACAGGCAAAGCAGTTGCCTAGAGGGACAGTTTAAACCTGCAAAGAACACTTGGGGTTATAAAAATATAACTCCATTTAGAAATACAATAGCTGAGGGCCTCGGAGTATCATCTTTGTCCATAGCAGACATGCAGTCTGAACAGTCTAGTAACGAGGGCACACAACTGGAAAGCAGGATTAGAAACCATCATTCACACCAATGGAAAATATAGATCAGAAGCAGACTGGGACTCTCAACTAGTTGCAGCAGATGAGGTTTTTTCTGCAGAAGCATGTCACCCACCCCGCTACACACCAATAGGTGAAAGCTACTGCAGCAAGAGACAAATTGCAATTTGCTTTTAAGGATAACAGTAATTCCTACAGAACCACCTCTGTTCTGACCTGATGCATAACTTACAGAGGGGGAAAAACGCCACCCTTGAAATTTCTTTGGCCCTGTAGTTTTTAACTGTCAGAGACCATTTCTTTGAAATCTAATTCATGATATGCACGTTTCATTAACTCTTCTCAAGTAATTTTAAACTTAAATCTCCACTGGCAAATCCATCATTTATTGATAGAAACATTAGGACTCTAATGGAGTGCGACTTGTGATGAAACAAGATAGGAAGGGATGAGAATGGAAAAGTGCGCTCCCTTCTGCCACAAAAGACCATTTTTTTTTCAGGAAAAAAAATCAGGAAAAAAAAAAATAGTTTTTCTTTCCCTCCACCCCCTAATGGGCAATTTAATAAAGGGTTCGGAAGTTGTACAAGCTAAACTCAAGAACAATTGTAATAATAAGTTTCCTGTTTTCTTCTTTTTTATAGAACTATTGTAAGGATGGAGTGCGGTAAAACTTCATCCTCTGAAAGAGAAGGAATAAACAAAAGCATGCCAAAGCAAGTAAAATACAACAGAGAAGCTCACATATGTGTTACCAACTTAATCCCCCACCGTGCTGAATCCCATGATTCTGGCTGAGGACATGTTGAAGCAGAAGAATGAAAATAGTTTTCAAACAAATGGTATTCAAGTATACTTCTTGGAGGCCTGTTATATACACAGAGGCATGTATATATCTGATCCAGCCAAGAGAAAACTCCTTCCTGCTTTGTATTACTAGCCATCTCCCTCAAGAGCAACTTGCCAGTCAGGAATATATTTCCTTTTATTTTCAGATAGATGTTTTATTTAATTTATCACACTGTCATTTTCCTCATTCAGTAATTATGATTTCTGGCCACCCATTTTGAACAGAAGTGATAAAAAATACATCTCACTTATTAAGTGACATCAATGCAACTCCCAAAGAAAACACAACTCCTAATGTGGTACAAAGCACTGTTGTCATGAAGAGGTGGGTGATGCACAAGCAGAAGTCCCTGCATCTTCTTACCCATGGCAGAATGAGGCTGTGCCACAGCAAGAGTTAACACTGTAAAGTATGTGGCAAAGAATCCTCCACTGCAATCAAATAGGAGCATGCTGCAATTTGCAAGCTGATTGACACTGCCCACAAGAAAGCGTAAGAAGAAGAAAGATGAAAAAGAACCACAACTCCCTACAGTACTAGCACTACGCAGCAGCATAAAAAATTAGAAATATTTGGTGCAACTTAAAAAGAGAGGATAAAGGGGTTGTTCAGCCTGGGAGAAGCTCTCTGACTTCAGTGAGGTTATTTCTGAGTTCACTCAGAATTCATGAAATGACTGGTTGGTTGCTAAGCCAGATTTTACCTATTTTAGAACAACTACCCTCATCACTTCTAGCTGTGTGGGTATTTCTGTGATTTTCTCATTTATTTTTTATATATACATAATGAATAAGAATATATGAGAATAAGAATATTAAATAAGCTGAATGTAATGCATTTTAAATAAACCTACTTCTTTTTTTAGATTCAAATTAAATGCAAAGTAAGCACCTCTCAAATGCTTGTGGCTAAATTTACCATTGGGAACTTAATGGGTGTGCTGATGAAACATTTACATGCACCTGCTTTGGCCATAAAGAGAGAAAATTTGCACATACATTCAGCTTTACATCCAACTTCTCTGCAATATGATTGACTGCTTAATATGTACAAATGAAAGATTAAATGGGAAAAACTGGTAAGGTTCAAACTCTGGACTCCTTTTTAAAAAAAAAACACCCACATTTTCAGACAGTGTTTAGGCCACCATGTACAAGCTGAGATTTATAAAGTTCTTCCATTCACATTTCAGTTCTGTTCCAATAAATGTCATTATAAAGTTTTCAGTCTAGTAATAAAAAGCTATTAATGTGTTTTCTTCATGTTAATCAATTCAATATGGGGATTGTGATGTTAACACTACTTTACATTACTGCCTTCATCATTTCTCATTCTTACAAAATATAAAATAAACAAAGAGGGTTTGGATTCCTTATAGATTCATTTTTATCTCAAAGTGAAAGCTGTGCAAGATTTGTGGCTTCAGACTCTTATTTGGTGATAAGCTTCTCCTTCCTTCCACTTTCCAAACTAAATATATAAAGAGACTTTAACAAAATTAATTGCAGTATTCAGCATTCATGAATTTCTATGCTTGTGTAATTCATTTCCTTGCAGATAGCAAAGCAAAAGGAGGTTGTCTTGCTGCCAAGGTTACAGGATTCATGAGCAGGCCTGCTCAGGACTAATGGGGAATAAGTAAAGAATCTCCCTTATCACTCCTTTCACTGGAGGCTAGCTTTTAATCGCATTAAATTACTCGTGCCATCAGACTGCATTCCTTAGGACAGAGGGACAGACGGAGAAGAAATGCTCTCAGGAGAATCCTGAACAGCCATTTCTGTCACAATTTGCATAATGTTTAGTAATAAATATTACTCCCCGCTACGGGACCAATAATATTAATATTCACCTCTGGCAAGAAGTATAGCCCCCTACTCAGTTCCTTCATCTGCAACTCCAGTCTTCGATCCAGGCATGACATGGGAAGGTGAAGCTGCCTGTGCTCCCTGACAAAAAAGCAGTAGCATAAAACCTTCACTTTCCCCCACCGAATCCTGCTGCCCAGAGCTTCCAACTGTAGAGGTCAGAAAAGGGAACTTGTCCCTGATAAGGACCTAAAAGGGAGACCCTGTAGGTGAGGTAAAGCCACAGAGCACTGCAGGATCAGTCTAGGTTCTCTTGTTGAAAATCAACAAATTCACTTTCAGGTGCCATACATAATTCTTACAGGAAATAGCTTTATATGCAGGAAAAGACCCACCCAGCCACCCTTCCCAAATCCTAAGGCCCTTCCTGTTCTGAGACACCCCAGACCTGGGGAGGAATATTGGTACATCCAGGAAGCAAGGAACATTTCCTGACTTCTCCTGGATTTTTGAGTTAGAGGGCAGGAGGACCATTTAATTTCCTACTTTATAAAAAGCAATTCACCATTCATTCCCTACTTTTATAAAAATGTGCTGAGATAAAATACTTGTTTAATTTATTCTGCCATTTCAGCTTGAAATGGAAGATCAGGTGAAATGCTAGTTCCTGATAAACCAAAGGAAGTGATCCAAACCTGTATGCTTACTAATAGGAATGCATCTTTACCTTCCATGCACAACCATATTCCAAAGGGAATATGAGAGGCTATTGCAGCCACAGGACACAAAAAAAGGAATGTTAAGATTTATTCTTAACCAAAGAATTCTTCCCTTGCAAAGTGTGTTGCTGCAGCAGGCTGTGCACTGAACCATGTCCCACCACTGTACTGCTGTCCAGTGCCACACTACCTTGGAGATGACACAAGAGGGGATTTGGGGCACCCCACTTACATCCCAGCAGGTCTAATTTTAATTAAGTGTCAAAATTCAAGCTTCTCTAAACTATCTTGAAGTGGGTCAACAAGGGAGAGATAGCTAAATCATATTCAGCTTAAAAACACATTATTACTCAGGATGTAAGTAACTGCTTGTTAAATCTCGTTTTCCTTTAGCATTAGTTTTTCTCTTTATAAGATTCCACCACCACCACTTAAAAGAGCACCTACAAGTTGCATAAGAACAATCTCTGTAGCAACTGTCAAATTCTTGCCTACTTAACTCCACTTAACTCTGTTCAATCAGAACAGAAGTTGTCTGCATGCAAGCTAAAATTCCCACTGGATAATTTTTTCACTGACAGAAGGTGAAGCGATCAGCACGTTAGAATAGACATGGGGACATCTCAATGTCCTCTTCTCTTGGAAGGTTAGACTAACCAAGGTATTGCAAGATTTCAGAGATCAAAAACTTGATCCTCTTAATTCATGTTATTTAAATTGTGGATTCATGATGTTAAGCTGAATGAGGCTTTGAAGAGAAAGATAATATTTGTGTGACTGAAGAAACACACTTCAAGTAGCACATTTTATGCCCTCATCAGCTTTGTTTCTCAGTCCCCAAACATGCAGCTTTTCACAAAATTCTGTATAGAACAGGACTCCTTAACCCTTCTCTGATAAATTAATCTTCTTTAGAAAGGTTCACATGGAAAAATCGTGAGAAAGAGTGATATTGGAATCCTTTAATTTAATATGCTAATAAAAAATAAAATATTAATGAGATGTATCATTATTAAACATAAAAGCTATGCAATAGATAAGGACATAGTGAGTAACCCTTGCAGGCTATAACTCTGCATGGCATCCTACTGAGACCAGAAAGAAACGCACACAGTTTGTGAAACAGTGATTTAAAATATCATGTTGCTCATTTGCATTGAAATTGTTTCATAAAGGCACATGGAAAGGGTTCATTTGTCCATCTCTAAACTCGGCTGTTAGCATCTATCTGCTAAACACGACATAGCAGGGACCCCATACATATAAATTCAAATCAGGACATGCCACGAGCCTCTCTACAGTGCCACCCCAGCTCCACAGGGAAGACTATAGCTCTTTCAGGCACACAACAAACAAGTCTATTCCCAATGGTCTGTTCCGGTGCAACATTGCTCAAAGCATGTCTGGAAGGCGTAGAGGAAGGCCTTTCAATCAGAAAAGTACTGTTGTATTTCCTAGATCAAGCAGGAGAGGAGTCTTGCATCTCAGAGCCTCACCTAAACTCCTCAAAGAGCTACAGAGTAATGTTGACAGTTCTGTGGTGTCTAAGGAGTGTGATAGGAACTGCCCCTGGACTGAGGCGATCAATCCTGGAGAGGAGCCTGAGGGATCCAGAATCCAATTCCTATGGCATTTGCACAGCCCCACCAAAGATGGGGAAGCAAAAAACCACATTCTCCATTTTTCTATACATAGCACTAGTTAGTCCCTGTGGGATGAATAAAAAAATATAACCATACCCAATCACAAAATCTAATAAATGAGTGTGTAGAAAAGGGACCTATTAAACCCTCAAAAAGTGCAGCTCAGTGTGGTATGACGTCTCTCCCTGCTGCTCCCTTAGTAGTTTGATATCAAGCACATTCCAGGAATTCAAAGTAAGTATTCAAAAAGTAATTTCAATTAAATGATAGTTAAAGTTTCATTGGAAAAGCACTCATTCCAATAAGTATCACTGAGAAAAAGCTTCAACTCGCATATTCACCTTTAACACAAACATTCTCCTTCTGTTTAATCACTGCAAACCTGCAGAATGCACCAGTGGAAGTATTTTGTCATTGAAAAGTTCTTGCCATTATATGCCTTCAACAAATTATTATAAAGCAAAAAAATTAAGTCAAATGGTTGGTAGACACATAGATTTCAGATACACTCAGTTTCCACAATTTTTGTGAAAACTGGTGACTGGCTGCAGCAGAAAACCAAAATTAGTACCCAGAGTGAGAAAAAAAAAGCTGAAATGGAAGTGTAACAGATACACATTTCATCTGCTCTAGAATATATAGTGCTGTTCCAGTTAGCACTCGGGCTGTTATTTTGCCAGTGCAGTGGTTGGAAGTACTGAACAGGAAATGGAAATACCATACAAGAAAGGACTCTCTGTCCCACTAGAGGATGGTGAGAAGTTCTTGAACACTGGAAGAGAGCACATACCATTACTATCTTCAAGATGGGCAATAGGGAAGATTCAGGATCTACAGGCCTGTTATTCTCACCTCAGTCCCTGGGAAGCTGATGGAGCAACTAATCCTGGAAACCATTTCCAA
Source organism: Patagioenas fasciata (assembly GCF_037038585.1). NCBI lineage: Eukaryota > Metazoa > Chordata > Aves > Columbiformes > Columbidae > Patagioenas > Patagioenas fasciata. The sequence goes on from NC_092524.1 coordinate 18,556,839, forward strand.
GCAGATGAAGGATAAGAAAATGATTTGGAGTATTCAGAATGGATTTATGAAGGGGAAATCATGCTAACATGACACCTTTCTGCAATATGGTAACTAGCTCTGTGGATAAGAGGAGAGCAGTGGGTGTTGTTTACCTTGCCTTTACTACGGCATTTGAAACCTGTAGCTCTGCAGAGAATGACTTCGGGGTCTTGGTGAACATTAAGTTGACCATGAGCCAGAAATGCACCCTTGTAGCAAAGAAGGCTAACAGTATCCTGGACTGCATTAGGAGAAGCACTGCTAGCATGTCACAGGACGTGATCCTCTCTACTCTGCACTGGTGAGGCCATATCTGTGTCCAGTTCTGGGCTCCCCAGTACAAGAAAGAAATCGACTTACTAGGGGAGTCCTGCACAGAGCTATAAAGATTACTTGACTGGACCATCTTTCATATGAGGATAGATAGATAGATAGATAGATAGATAGATAGATAGATAGACAGACAGACAGACAGACAGATAGATAGGACTGCTCAGCCTTGGAGAAAAGATTCAGAGGGGTTCTTACCAATGTGTATAAATAACTGATGGGAAAGAATGAAGGAGAGGGGGTCAGACTCTCTTCAGTAGTGCCCCACGGAGATCACAAGAGGCAATGGGCACAAATTAAAAAACAGGACCTTCAATCTGAACACAAGAAAAAGCTTTTACTGTGAGGGTGGTCAAATACTGCAACAGGTTTCCCAGAGAGATTGTGGAGTCTCTATTTGTGGAGATATTCAAAACCCAACTGGACACAGTCCTGGGCATGCTGCTCTAGCAGTTCCTTCTTGAGTGGGGGGAGGGTTGTACTACCTGATCTCAATATGTTCCTTCTAACCTAAACAATTCTGCGATTCTGTGCCATAGCAAGGGTGCTGGACAGTCACTGAGAACACAGACGGTGAAGCCAAGTTACTAGAGCAGAGATTATGAAACAAATATCCACAGGAATCTAGATTTCATTAATTTCATTTCTCCTGGAAATGTGTGATTTTTCTGCAGCCAAAGTTCATGCAATTTCTTAGCAGGCAGCATATTCTGCATTGCAAGATTAAGACATTATGCTAGAGAACAAAATTCCTTGATGATTGCAGTTGCCATGCAATGGAATCTCCTATAGCACTGTTATACACCACCTCACACATTCAAGCAAGCATTACTTGGGTCTTCATGTGGGGAAGTGTGAAGGAGATTTCACAAATTGTAAAATTAAGAAGAATAGCTTGGCTCCGTGGAAGACTACACGCAGTTCCTTCTGACTTCACTAGGAAGAGGATTTTGCCATATGGAAAGTGCTAACTTGTGTATTCATTCTGTGCAGACACCCGATATCATATCATGCAACTAAACCTCTAAATGGCTTAAAATGGATGTGGCAGAACTGTGATATCCAGCAGCAGAGAGTCATTCCAGTGCCCTAGCCTTACTCATCTAATCATCTCTCACTGACGCTCTTACATGAAAACTGACATTTACATGAGTCAAAAGAGAGAAAACTTATGATAGGCAATTGGAAAAGCAATCCTCATTGCTCAATGCTCTTCGGCCATAACAACAGTCATTATAAAAGAGCTGCCTCTCTCATTTGCACATAAATCAGTGTCAGAGACAGCACAAACCAGATTTCTATTGAGAACACCCAGCTAGGGGAAGCCACATGTGGCCACTGAATGGCCACCAGTGGTGGTGGTAATAGCAATGTCACCCCACTGACATTTACTTAAATACCAGTCTGATATCAACACACTTCAAGGTAATGCAACACATTCTCCTCCTGCTTCCTTCACAGTCCTCGAAAGAAAATAAATTTATTTTTTTCGCAAGCTACCTGACCTTGAAAACACTTCTCTTTGTTTGAATGTATTCAACTGCTCTCCTGCCAACTACAATGCATTCCCTATCCATCGAGAAAAGGGTGGACCTGAAAGGAATCTGCGGGATTTTTTTTTTCTTGTGTATGTGTATTGTATAGAGAGTAAAGCCGATTCTCTTCACAGCTATTAAATATCCGTTTAACAATTTTGATTAATTCAAATCTTATTGCAACTCCTTTGGTCTTGAATTTTCAAAAGAAAAAACAAAAGTCTTGTGTGATGAATCTAACAAACATCTGGTTTTGAATCAAAATCTTCTCTTACACGCTTCATGACTTCCCACTTTCGTTATTCTCGAGAGACTTTTTAGTTGTTTTCTTAAATATCTTCAAATAACCTTTTGAATCTTTTCCATTTTGCTTCATATACATAATTTACCAATTTTTAACATGCAACTCAGTTTGCAATTCAATATGCCCTTCAAGTTCACCTCCAAAAAGGTTTCCTAAATGCTGAGGTTAGGGCTTTGTCAACAGAGGCAACATCAGCACAGCTGAAGATGACGACATGTATTGTTCTGTTTTCTTGTGGTTCAGAGTGGCAAGGTACAGATGACAAAAATGTCTGGCAGAGCAACAACATCCTTGGCTTATGGCAGTAAAGTGCAAAGTGGAGCAAACAAGAAAATCAAAACATATATTGTTGTATAATAATTCAATAATCTATCACAGGAAAAACTCATAAAGAAATTGTCTCAAAGAAAATCAGTAGCAGGAGGGGGAGTGTAAGTAGATGAATAGGTTTCAGCAAAAACTGAACTTATATGAGAATTCTCAGCTCTCAAGGATGCCTCCCCTGTAATTTAAAAGCATAAAAGAGGGTACACAAAATAACTGCAATAGAAAGTGTATTAAAATTGTCCCATTGTTAGAACAATCTTTGTACCTGCCTCATTCACTGCTAATGCCAGGACACTGTAGCAAAATTGTGTTATACTGCCATCATCCAAATTATCAGAGGTGCTGAAACCTTCAAGCAGGAAATGTGTGCATGCAAAAAATTGTAGAAGAGAGTTCTCTCTTTGCTTCCTGTAAAAATAAATCCCTCTTTACAGAAAATCTACTTCTCTCTCAGCTCAGTCATTTCCTATTGGCAAGTCAATCACTGATTTTGGTGCTCATTTATAAGAAGATTCAGGGAGTTCAAGATCTGACATGATTAAAGCTAATTAGTCTTTATTAAAGATGATTATAGATAGACCTGGTTTCTGTTTTACTGGCATAGACAGGAAAACAGCAAGCAGGTATTGATTACCATTGATTGCTAATCACTATTGACTATGTTGGTTTTGAAGTTTGGGAATATATTTCAAAAGGTTCAATGGCTGGTGCCTAGAACACTTGCTGAACCTCATTCCTACACCTGAACTTCACAGCTAGGATTCAACCCACAATTATCAGCCAGAAAAACAACACCGTCTCACAGTGCAGCAGTTTTCCAATGAGAAGCTACACTATACAGTAGCACTCTATATAGTGGATGCCCTATACGTATCATGGAGTTTGGTTAATATAAAGCATATGACCATGATTTGTGGCCTTAAAGTCAATACATTCTACGCTAAGAGAACCCAGAACTAGTCATGGTTTAGAGCCGCTGATCAGCAGATCTGTCTTGCCACGTTTCAACTAGGATTCGTTCCCTGTATAACATTGCTGAGTTAAATAAAAGGAAGGAGCTGAAAGAACTTAAGCTGCAAATTATACCTAATAAAGTGGTCTGCTCACCACATTAGTCTTCAGTTGCAGCTGGCAAATCCAAAACAAGGACTGTATGCTACTGGCCTACTTACAATCTGATAACGCAGTCATCTTCCCTTCTCATTTTGTATATGTAAAAAACGTTAAACATTTAGTTTATTGTCATTTTCTAATGTTGTCTGAAATACATTGTGACACATCAAAATGTTCATAGAATGAATAAAAAATGTGCTGTCTATTTCAATAGAGTACCTCAATCATTCCTCTGCGTTTGATGTTGCCTGTGTTTAAATGTCTAAGGCTGCTTTAATTTTTTATTTTATTAGCTTTTTAAAACATTCTTTTATCATTCTGCTATTCTTCCTTTTTATTTTCCCCTTCAAATAAAATCATATAAAACATGTACCAGCAGTTAAAACAAATGCAAAACTGGGGGTCAGTCACCAACAAAAAATAGCATTTATTAGTTGTATTTAAACCAGTGTCATTCATTTGAGGTCTATCAGCATTGAATATCAGCATGCATTCAATTCCTGATATACCTAGATGTTGAAATGGCTTCTTATTTACCACAGATGAGACATGTAAAAACTTATCCTCTGGAACAGTAAGGTCCCATTACAGTAATTCAGACATGAGAGCACTAAGTATTCCCCAGGGGACACTGCACCTTCAGGATTTAACCTTCAACATCACTTCTCCCAATCAGCAAAAGCAGAGCTGAACTACTTACTCACCACTTGTAACATGCTTTAAGATGCCTGGCCAAAAATTATGCAGTTGTGCAATGTATTTAATAACCGCCAATACTGCATTTTAGAGTTTTCCTTCAGAGAGGCTGGGTGAGGAACCTGCACCATTCATATTTTGTCTACTACAAAACCTGAAACACAGGTATGGGAAATAAATCACCATAAAAGCGCTCCTACAACAAAGACATATTCTGATGCGCTCCTGAGATTATGATTTAACCTCCAATTAGGGATTACAAACCAGCAAGAAAGAAGCCCAGATACATCTCTTTTTGTTGCAGGCTAACTGAACCATAGCCAAATATTTATCAGATCTTCAGACAAATTTAGTAATGCCAGGAAAGAAAAGATAGATCTGGCTGGCTTTAAGCCAGGCATAATGGCAGCAGCATCTGTGTTTGATTCATCTATACAGCTCTGGGAATTGGTCTCCCAGTCAGTCAGGCTGGAGGTCGGAACTGGATTTCTCCTGAGAAAAAGCACTATGCCAAACTGTGCAGCAGGACAATATGAAAAATATTGTACTCATTGCAATATGAACAAAAATCCGTACTGACTAGGATGAGACACATACATTCATCTTCATTTCTGCACAGCCAAATTTGGAAGATACGCAGCACAAAGAGCTGTCAGGCTACTGCCATTATCTAATCTTTACAAAGAGTATTTGTGTTAGGCATGGTGCTTAATTTAGGAAAGTTTGATTTTCCTTTCCCCACACCCATTCCCCTGCCAACATTTTATTCAAGGAATCAATTAGGCCTTGATCAATTATTGATCAAGAGTCCCCCGTGGGGAGCCATAATGCATTTTATCTGCAGTTACTGTTTCTAAATAACATCTATTTCTGAGCATGCACTTAATTTTTTTCATCAATATTTTGCTATCCTTCAACAAGCCTGTTAATAGCATTTTGGATGTGCACTTTCAATGAAATCCCCTTTTGACAAATGAATTAGTGAAACTATTGGGATTTCCTTTGGTGTGTTTGCTTTTTTTCAGCCACACAGGCAAATAAATTCCATTCCCCTCACCTCCTCCTGCCTAAAAAAAGGTTAAAGTGACGTGTTTGAGTTCAAGATACTAAATGAAAAGCTGCTCAGAACAAATAGAAAAAGATAACCAATAATGCTTTAAAGCAAACATTCACTATTTTTCACTAAATTCCCTATGGAGTGAAAGATGTGACCATCTTTACAATCTCCAGATTTTTTCACTGTCATTAGCATTTTCTTAGCAATATTTCCTATAAAGGAAAGACCTGAAAGGTGCATTTCAACTTTGACAAGACTTCAGTATATGTTTAAGTCAGTCACATGGATTTAAGCATGCACTTAAGTTATCTGCTGAATAGGGACAGATTTAAACCTATGTCTGAATGCTTTGCTGAAAAGAAGCCAAAACGAATTGGTTGTAATTAAATTCTTTTGATGAAATTTCTGCAACTCCCTATTGTGTGACACCAGTACTGAAATGCTAATAAACTAGTTAATTACCAAGTAAAATAAACCACAGAGACACTTCTGTCTTTTCTTACTTTATACCATCATTTACATAACATTATTTTGCACTAGAGAAATAAAATACCTGACAGGGGCTAACGCATCACCCTCACAGAGCAATAATTGCAGTGCATCTCAACCAGAAGACTATCTATAGATGCCTACCCATCCGCTTGCAATGCTGCTCCTGTTTATCCGAGAAACAGCTGTTAGCTATGTCAGCACTTTCGCAAAACCCTAACTCCAGATCACTGCCAGAGAGATCCTACATGCTCATGGTGTGGAGAGCTCTTTTAAAAACAAAACAAACAAGCTCTAACTGAAAAATAAAGCATTAACACACAGGCTGCTCAGAAATCATTGCATACAGACACCAGGACTTGCATCTTCTGAAACATCTCATGTTAACGCAGCCCATCCCCGCAGAAGTACCACCTAGAGTTAAAAATAGCCCTGTCCTCCATAACTTAAGACCATCTGTAAACTACATACAATTTGGATGATCTTATCCCTTTGGTTTAGCCTCCATTCCTCCATTTTCGAAAAGATTAACATCATCTCTGTGTGCGCCTTGGACAGCTCTGTGTGCTACGCTGACTAGGAACATGAGGCATTTTGTTCCCTGAGCAGACAACCTGCTCTGCTGAAGCTCTGTCAAAGACGAACGTGAAAAATTTTTAAGCTCTCTGGACAGAAGCTCAAGGAGAAAAACAGTTTCTGCCATAGGTTTGAAATAAAGTTCCTGTATTTATAATTTGTGCAGTTTGATTGTGAACCCCTTCCTCATATTGGCGAGTGGCTCAGCAGCATCAGATCGTTTCTGTGAGCAACTGCTCATGGGTGCAAAAGGTGGAAGAGATTCAGTTTTTCCACTTTGTCTTTAAACCTGAATGTGAGATTGTGAGGACTGAGCTACACTTGAAATCACACACACTGCATTCCAGTCTGCTGTCTATGGTCTGCATAGCACCAGGCAAAACACCAATCAGGAATTCCGATAATTTTTAAAATGTTTTGAGAAACAAAGCAAGAAATGCATTAATCTACAGACCATATCTTTTATAAGCTAGCAGTAAAAGCTATAGAGGAACTCATTACAATTTATTGCAACGTGGAAAACAAGAGCATTTTTACACATCTCATGAAAGACAAAAGTAGTCATTATTTTTCAATCCTCTACCATTCTGTGGGCCATTTTCAACACAGTTAAGCAGGCATGGAATTTGAGCTCCAATTTTCACAGGGATACCAAGTGAGTTAACGGCTTGATCTTTACTGAAAATTCTGGTCTCATAATCAAATATCATAGTCAGTGATCCTTCAGTGCTTTTGTTCCTTAAATTGGCTTATGTTCCTCAGTTTGAAATTTCAGAAAGGAAAAAAAATAACCCAAACCTAGCGTTATAGTGGTTTAGTTATATTCTTCCATTTGTGGGCATTAAATAGCTCTGTCCATAAATCAGAAAAAATCCAGACATCTGAACAAACAAACCTACTGAAAAAATCATGTATTGCAGCTGCAAAAAAATAAATATGGACTTTTTTTTCCTGTGCCTTCAGGAAAATCATCACAGTAAAAATAAATACAGATGCTAAAACCAGAAGGATTATACAAGTCAGAACTGGTACATGACTATGCATTTTATTAGCATAATTTATATTCTCAAGGGGTCCAATCTGGTGTTGAGAAATACAAGGAGTATCCAGCTTCTGACAGGATAGGGCCCTGCTGCTTTCTCTTTATCACAATAAAATTAAGGTTAACCCTATCGGTACTCCATGGATCTCTTATAAATAGATACAGAGCCTCACATAGAAACTATCAACTTATAAAAACGTCAAATGCTGCTCTGTACTAATGGAATTGAAATAAAACATTAAAGAGAATATTCCAGCTATAGATGGGTGGTCATTCACATAACCCTTCACATGACTCTAGCTATGTCGCTAGAGTTTGTACTGCTTCAAATGGGGGCATAAATTTAGTCTGAAAAAATAGTGCTCTCAGAGCAATACCAAAATGCCTTAGTACTCATAATCACACAAACTCCATTCAATACCCAAATCTGTTGGGCTGATTTCTGCCCTCTAAAAAAAAAAAAAAAAAAAAAAAAGCTACATTTTGGGAAGTTGCATATGAACATTCACAAACATCAACAGGAGCTTCCAAGTCCTTTGGGTGTCCACTTTGAGCTGAAGACAGCTTGTGAACCAGTCACTCTGCTGCTTTGGGAACAGCCAGGACAAAATAAAAGTGCTATATCTTTTTGCTTACAATCATCCTGTAGGAATGCACTTCCTAATCCTATACCCGCACAGCCCACATTTCGCTTTGGCAGAACTCAAGGGATTCATATTTTGCAATGTCGCCAGCCAAGACAGTTGGAGGAATAACGAACAAGGAGTGAGCTGAGGCTCCGCCAAAGAGATCCACAGTGCAGCTCCTATACTATGTATTCCTGAGCTTTCTCCAAGCCCCTCTCTCTTTACAACATCAGACTGCATAGTCTGTTCAAACAAAGAGTTGTTAAGTTCAGGGTAGCTCATGAGATAAAAACAACCATTTCTCCATCAAGAAAACGGAAGGTGACATTCTAGGGCATGGGAGCAAGCTGGCTGCTTAAAAGCTCAGAGAGGCTGCTGTCAAGTCACTAGAATGAGAGGCAGAGTCAATTCTGGGGCTTCTCCCAAGCTGATGAATTAGAATGGGTTAGTCTAGGCTGCTTTGAATCCTAGCAGCCTGTCTTGTCCACCTCCATAGCTGCACACTCTTCCACAGCAAAAGAATAAAAAGCGCTATGCCAAAAACCTATCTGTGAATGGCTGTAAAAAACTTTTGTCTTGATTCTTTTTAACAATTAACGTGCCACTACAGCAACATTCCCAGCAATGGATACAGAGAGACTGTTTCACAGTTCAGGAGCCCATGCCTTGTGTCCACATGCACCTGGATGCAGACTCACCTTGTGGCTGATATTGTGGTGCAAGCACCAGCTTGTTACTGTGCCCATTCTACAGAAAAAGGAAGAAAATGGACATCATTTACTAGATAAGCACTACTAAGTCAGCTGCAAGACCCAGCCCTGCTCTTGGCACAGCTCCATCTCTCAAATCCCTTGCTATCAGCCAAAACACAGGGACCTCTAAATTTAGAATTGGCCCCAGCTGCCTGCAGGGTTGGGCAAGTCTCTCAGCTCCTGCCTCTCCACCTAAATAGGGTAATAACACTGCCCTGCTCCATGGAAAGAGGAGACTATTGATTAAACTCTGTAGCAAGGAACGAAGTATCCACTCCGAAGCCCTTCCACTTGACGAAGTACAAGTTAAGTGAAAACTGCCAGGAAATCCATTATTCAACCTCTTCTCAAGCCAGAAGCAGAAAATAATGGTTGGCCCCCATTTTATACCAGGAAGAATTTTACATATACATACACTCCTAATTAACAAAAGGCTGGCAGGTACTTGAAAGAACTGCTGATTATATGCATATATATATATATATATAAATGAATTAATGATACAGGAACCCTCGAAGTCTTAATTTGCAGAGTGCTTTTCTGCTTTTACACCCAAAATCAATATTACTTTCTTCTGATACGCAAGTGTTAATGTAGATTGTTCCTTCACTGATTTTCAAAGGAACTGCATAAACTGAATTACTGTGATGGACTTGTTGAGGTTAGCTACTTCTCCATACCAGTATCTGTGTCAATACTGTTCTTTACATCAGGAACGTCAGCACACAAATTCCAAGCATGCTGTACAAAACCACTAGTTTTCAGCTGCTGCTCTTTTATTTATTCTGTAGTCAGGAATGTGAGTGTAACACAACCTATTGATTTCCTCAGTATAAGGCCATGGATTTAAAGTAATAGAGGAACATTAAAAGCCTTAAATTTGATCATGTACAATATACAAAACTGCACTTGAACTAGAGCCCATATTTTAGACTCTATTTTGATCGTACAGGCAACTGCAGTGTACCTCCTGCATCAACTCACACTACATGACTTAGGGAAATGTTAAATTTCCTGATTTCTTTTTAAGAATAAATAAAGCCTGCTACAAATCAACTGGTTAAAGGAGGGAGGGAATCCTTCCTGACACTTTTTCCACTATTCCTGCCTCTGAAGAGTGAGGACCAAAATTCTCCAAGACACTTTTGTCAACATAACAGCACTGGTTGCTTTATGAATAAAAATGTTTCATGTTTTTCTTTTCTTTCCTCTATACCTACACATTTATTGAACTATCAACCTCAAAAACAGCTAACAACAGGAAATTCTACAAGACAATGATGTGGAGCATAAGGAATATTTACCTTCTAAACCTACTCCTTCATATTTTTAAGTATTTATTCTGTGTTCAGGACAGGTCTTTAGTATGTCCTTATTTTACAAACTGCTATAATTTCTCTTCTTAAGATATCTTAAGCAGTAGATCTCTTTCCTTCTCCAAACTGAATCAAGGTAGTCACCATAATCCCTCTTCATAACTGCTCTCTCCCACTTTCTAGCGCTTTTAATAGTTTGTTACCCTTCACTCAAATGAAGTAACCAAAACGCAATTTTAAATTCACAGTGAGGTGAGTCCATCAATTTATACAATGACCTGATAATATTTTATAACTGATTCTCTTTCTAAATATACTCTAAGTGTTGTATGCGGGTTTTGGAGGCCCATTGCATATTAAGTAGATGTCTTTATTAAGCTGTCATGTATGATGTGTGGATCTTTCTCCCAAGAGGTTACAGAGGTTACTCAGAATCCAATAATTCATACAAATAATTTTAAATTGCCCCTTCTACTTTAATTACCTTGCAAGTTAATTCCATGTTCCAGCTACAGCATGCTGGCCAGCAACCTAGCTCTTCTCAGTCCTTCAGAAGTGCACCTGACAATCACTCACATGGTTCATTAATTAATTTGGAGACTTTCTAGAAAGTAATGTTGAAATCTTATCCTCATTCGGGTTATTGATAAACATACCGAATATAACTAGGTCTACCGTTAATTTTATTTTTATATTTTCTGTAGTTATTTTTAATTTTAATTTATTTTTTGCCATTTGTCTTTGTATTCTAGAAGAAGCTGTTTATAGGTCATGTACCTGATGACTGCTAATTCATGGCAAAATTTTGCCACCTACCCTGTGATTTTCAAGCTCCCTTAGCCTTCAGTTGAAGAGACTTTGACGATTTTCATTGAATAGGCAGGTTACACACAATTATGCCCTTATTTTGAGTTATTCGTATAAGATTATTTTTTTTAGAAAAATTACTTTAAGGATGGAGATAATGCAGATAGGCAATCTTCCACTTACAACAGAAATACAAATAGCTAGGAGATGAGGGAAAGGCTGTGGATGTTGTGTACTTAGACTCCAGTAAAACCTTTGACACAGTATCCCACAGCATCCTCCTGGAGAAGCTGGCAGCTCATGGCCTGGATGGGTGTATCTGTGATGGATAAACAACTGCCCGGATGGCCGGGCCCACATAGTTGTGGTGAATGGAGCCAGATCCAGTGGGCAGCTGGTCATGAGTGGTGTTGCCCAGGGCTCAGTATTTGGGCCAGTTCTGTATAATCTCTTTATCAATGATCTGGACGAGGGGATTGAGTGCACCCTTAGTAAATTTGCAGATGAGACCAAGTTAAGTGGATGTGTTGATCTGCTGGAGGGTAGGAAGGCCACACAGAGGGATCTGGACTGGCTGGACAATTGGGCTGGGGTCAGTTGTGTGAGGTTCAACAAGGCCAAGTGAAGGTCCTGCACTTGAGTCACAACAACCCCAGGCAGCACTACAGACTCAGGAGAGAGCGGCTGGAAAGCTGCCTGGTGGAAAAGGATCAGGGCGGGGGGGGGGGGGGTGTTGATCGACAGCTGGGTGAATATGAGCCAGCAGTGTGCCCAGGTAGCCAAAAAGGCCAACAGCATCCTGGCTTGTATCAGGAATAGTGTGGCCACTAGAGAAGTGATTGTGACACTGTACTTGGCCCTGGTGAGGCCCCACCTTGAATACTGTGTTCAGTTTTGGGGCCCTCATCATAATAATGACATTGAAATACTAGAGAGAGTGCAGATGAGGTGACAAATCTGGTGAGAGGCCTGGAGCACAAGTCTTAGGAGAAGCAGTTGAGGGAACTGGGGCTGTTCAGCCTGGAGAAAGGGAGGATGAGGAGAGGCCTTATCATTGTCTACAACTACCTGAAAGAAGGTTGTAGCATGGAGGGTGTTGGTCTCTTCTCCCAAGTAGGAAGTGATAGGACAAGAGGAAATGGCCTCAAGTTGTGCCAGGGGAGGTTTAGATTGGATATTGAGAAAAAATTCTTCATGGAAGGGGTTGTCAGGCATTGGAACAGGCTGCCTGGGGAAGTGGTGGAGTCCCTTGAGGTGTTTAAAAGGCATTTAGATGAGGTTCTTAGGGACATGGTTTAGTGCTAGAGTTAGGTTATGGTTGGACTCGATGATCCTGAGGGTCTCTTCTGACCAAAACAATTATAGGATTCTACGATTCTAAATTAAGCACAGGAACAAAGGTCAAACATAAATAAAATTTGAAACCACAAACAAAAGCTTTGTTTATTAAACTTTTATGCATTTACCTAGGCTTTCGACTAGAATCTAAGTATACATGTGCTGCAAGGAGCAACTTGGAAAGATAATTAATTGCATACCTTTGACTGTGCTAAGGACATTTCCTTCGTAAAAACATAAAAGTTGCTCTTAAATTGTAAACATAATTCTTAAAAATCCTATTCATTTTGGTGGGTATCTCTTCCTACATGTTCCTAGTAAGGCTCGTTGGCTTCTTTGATTTTTCTGGGGGGCGCTTCTAGAGTTTGGTGTGGGGATTTTTTGTGTGTGTTTTTTTTTGGTTGGTTGGGCTGGGTTTTTGTGTTTGTGGGTTTGTTTGTTTTTGTTTTGTTGTTGCTTTTGTTTTTGTTGTTGTTGTTTGTTGAGGAGTATGTGTGTTGCTTTTGTTTCTAAATGGCAGATACACTTGGCAATATCTGTGACCTTGAGTTGTACACATGAGCAAGCAAGAGAGCCCAGTCCTGCAAGGCTGTTTATGTATTCTGAGATAGCTCCTTCTGAGAGGGGTGTCTCACGGAAGACAGAAACATGATGCGCATACCAAGCCAAGTGCTTCATGATTTATTTATAGGGAAAAGGGGCATAAAAATTTGCTCAAGGGGAAAGAAATATGAAGAATCTGACTTACCTTGTCAGTGTAGACGAAGAACAGAATCACAACAGTGAGCTCCAACAGAAATATAATTAACAGCATGATAAAAAACTGTCAAGAGAAGAAGGGAGAAAAAACAAAAAGCAAAACCCATCAACATCTATTTCAGCTTTTTCTGGATGGACAATAAGTACATTCAGCAGATCATGCAGAATGGGGAGCGGGTGTCATACAGGCAGCAAGATGTGAAGCTGCTGTGTGACAGCAAACAGAAGGCACGTGACATGCAACAACTGAAAAAGCCCATAAAAGACTGGTTGGGAAACACAACAGTATCTGGGCATAGGTATGGCTCATTTTTAGCACTTTCTAATTAACAAGATATCAGCAAAATCCACAGCTTAGACTTCCCATTGCAAGAGAAGGTACCCTGGCCCATAAACCATAGTGTCATAGTCCTCTCAAGGGAAATTGCAGGACAAGTGACATGCACGCCAAAAAGCTTGTATACCGAATTAGCTTTATAGGCAATTTTGGGTAGCTACACAAATCACCCATGGGTTTCAACTAAAAGGGGCTGATTAGTACTGAAGACATCAAAGCAAAATCAGTTCATCTTTTTTTCTCCTCAAAAGCCACAGAACTGTCTAAAGGCCAGTAGTCAAAAGCTCAAAGGAGTGGATAAAAGACTTTTAACACAGGGATTTCAGGTAGATTCTCTAAAGCTCTCAGCTCTGATTGACTTCAGTGAGAAGAACTGTTGGCAATGCCAAACACTTCTGAAAAAACATATCCCCTGCTTTTTGTTAAGATGCTGGAAGGGTCTGCAGCACAGGTCTGCAGCAGCATCAACACAGTGGTTGTACAGGCGTTAGAAGAAGCACTATCAGAACATTAAATGAAACTGAGTTTTCCAAAGATAGGTAAAGGAAAGAGCAATTTTGGAAACATTTCAGGCTCAGGAAAAGGTCCTGCTCCCTATAGCACAAACTCCATACACTTAGGAGCCTGCAAGGCTAGAATTCTAATACTGAGCAACACTGACTTAATTGAAATCCTATCCCAAGAGATAAATACGGTTCGTGTCTCTTTACCTTCAACCACGAGGCTGCAAACCTATGAAAGTTTAATAGCTACAAAGCCTTGTCAGAGCTTCTTCACTGCCTGGTAAGTCAAAACCAAACCTTTGAACCTGTGATTTTCTATGATTGAATGGAGGGCAAAAGGTCAAGAAGGGGAAATACCTTTCTCCACTAGTACAATTACACTGTCTACAGAACTCATTACATTTTGACCCGAAAGTCTTAAAGTTTATTTTCTAATCTTCATCACTAGCATCTTCACACCTGCCTGACCCTAATACTGGATTGTATTACTGTCCAGTTTTGATTCACTGAACTCATTCATGCTTGTGGTCCAAGCTAATTTCCATATCATTACCATCCAACACTGACCTTCTCTATGGCTTTGCAAGCCAGCCTTGGTGCAGCTTGCTTATTTTTTACTTTTATGATTTTAGCCTGCTTGCATAGAATTAATTGAAAAAGAACAAAGCACAGCACTCTTTGCAAAGATGCACAGACACTTTGCTGTATTTTATTTTGCTGTGGGGTACTTTTTGGATCATCCATAAAACATGGCTTTTCCAAAATGTGCATGCAAACACCACTGTATCCTGTGAAATTCAGTGGTATACCCTGGATTAAATCTGGCAATTTCTACAACAAAGGAAGGACTCGTACCCATTACAAACAGTGATCATCATTTGCTACCACAGGACCCCAATTTTGTCAGCAAATAATTTTGCCAAAACCTGATTGTCTATGCTTATATATTCTGAGCTTGTTTCTGTCCAAAGCATAAAAGCTTTTGGAAGAACTTAAAAAATGGCACCTCAATTACTTCTAAGAATGAAGCAGGACAAAGTATGTTACTCTGCCCAGGTTAAGTTTCTGATGGATTAATTTGAAATCCTCTCATGCTCCAGTATTTAGAGCAGGGACCTGAAACAAAGTGCACCACCATTTCAGGCACATGCCTTTTGTCTTACCCAACTATGAGTGGATTTTTGTGGGGAAGTTACTAGCCTTCAAAAAACTGCATTTCGAACATCCCACATCCTTTCCACAGCTCACGGCACGACCAGACAACTCACAAATCATTCCACAGAGCATCTTCTGCTCTCCTGTGGCATCCGCACACGTGGGCAATGCCTTTCTGCTGTCCTCTTGGAGCCAACAGCCTCCAGTCCCACCTCACACAATATCACCTCGAATACTGGTTATGGTTGGGAATCAGAGAAACATTCAGGGACCTCTTTTACCTGTGCTCTGAAGAAAGCTTTTCCTCCCTTCTCTGCACTCATCAGGCACAGAGGCAGTAAAGACAAAGCCAATGAATGACTTTGAGGAAAAAAGAGGAGCCTGAGGAAGAATGGTTTTAAGAGCAGATGGGGAATGGTTTGGTTCAGAATACAATCTGGCTATCAGTTTTAGAGAAACTGGACCTACTGGCACTAGCCGATCTGGGCAGGACACACCAGAGGAAAAGGCAAGGCCTGTGCAGTGGCAGGGAATGCCTGTCATGCGGATACCCAGGAGGAGCTACGCCTTTGAGAGGACGGTGGCCTGGTGAGGGCCCCATGCTGCAGCCATGAAAAAATGAGCAAGAAACAAAGAGTGGCAGAAAAAGGAAAGCATCCCATACTGAGGCCCATGACAAGTATAATGTGCAGGGAGTGGACTGGAGACTGGCAAGGTGCGAGGAAAGGTGTCTGGAGGGAAACTGAGGTGTTTTGTCAAGTGTGTAATTGTTTGTCATTATTTCTCAATACCAGAATCAGTAATTAAAAGTTTATCTTAATTGGCAATAAATTAAGCGTAATTTCATTATTCGACAGTGTTCTCCCCCGCAACATCAAGTCATATATAACAACCCTGCTAAAACCCTCCATCTTAGGATCAGAGCAGCAGAAGCCCATGGGCTGGATCTCTTGGTGAGACCATGATGGTGTTGTTGCTTTCTTCAGTTCATGCTAGAGAAACAGGCATGACATTGCCGTCGTAGAAGATGCTAAAACTGAAGTCAGACACTCAAAATTTAGGAAATCTCAGAATAAACGTTATCTCAGTGATAGTTACGTATCATGTCTAAATCTTTCCCTACACAGGCTTAGAGGTTCCTCCACGGTGTTACTAGTGGGAACTGGGTTTCATGCACTGCAGCTTTTGGTAGTCACATAGTGAACCAAAATTAACATACACTGTTCAGAAAGTCAAAACCTAGATAAATAGGATTATGCTTTTTTTCTCCATAGCAAAATATTTTCCTTTTTAAATAAAACCTCTAGTTTTACCTTTCTTACTATTTGCATTCATTCACAAAAAGTACAGTTATATCACAGATAACTAACACATATTAGTAATCCCACTGTGTGCAGACAATAGAGACATGCACTGTATTTTTTATTGCAAAGGTAAATTAGGTGAGGTCAACCTCAAAGTGGAGGCTTCAAATTCACCCCCTGGTAAAAGCTATAAGCACATGTCAGCATATTTATCATCCCCCTCTGAAGAAGAAGCCTACCTGAACCCAAACCAACATGTCAGAAAGTAAAAATCGAGGCTTCAGATTGAGCTGGCCGCAAGGCGCAACCTACACACATCACCACATTTTCTGACCCACCAGACTAAATTGTATGTACAGACGCACGCACAACCTGCTCCTCTATTCCCGTAGCACCTTCCAATAAACATTCACTTTCAGTTCCATCCTCAGTATCATCCCAAAGGGAATGATGCCCATTTGGCACATCCCATTCAAATTTAAAAGGGAGAAACATAAGCCCATCGAAGGCTCACTGCAACCAAACTCCCACCACACCTTCTGGAAACTCTCACAGCTGTGCTGTTAAATACAGAGAAAAATAAAAATGAGTTTTGCTTTCCTTCATGGGGGGTTGCAGGCTGTTGGTATAATGAAGATGTATGCATGGAGAAATGACAATCCAAAGGAAGGCATTCATGTAAAACTCCATTAAAAAAAAAAAAAAATTATCTGACTTTGTACAGAGAGATATCTTACCACACTACTTGACAAACAGTGGGATGCAATCTAGAAGAGGTTCACTGGTACGTACTGCAAAGCTTTTAATAAATTACACCTGAAATAACCCCACAGAAGTTTTGATAAGAAGGGAGGTATGGTGACACCCTTCTACCTGGCTACCACTGCTGATTTCCAACCCTTAAGAATACTAAGGCCAGTTTCTCAGCATTTGCCTTCATATTCTACAAAGCCCATGACCTTCCCATAGGTTCCCATGAAAGGAGTAAAGGAAGTATGCAATTGCTATCAAGCCTACCTCATAGCTATGCATCATCCTCCTGATGTCAGAGAGAGAAAAATCTATTAGAGAGGAAGAGGTCCCAACTTGCAACTCCATTTCCATTGGACCTGTACTAGGCTTTTGACCCAGTAGTTCCAGTTCCCTTCATCCAGCCTCTTAATATCAGTGGGATAATACAGAACTGTTCCCTCTGTCCATCATTTACAGCACATCTCCATCACAGCTCACAAAGGCACAGAGCCACAAGTTAATTATATTTCCTTCCCAAAGAAATAAGATTTTCTGTTTTCTCACATGTTATAGACACTTGCTTCTCTGCATGACAACTGAGCATCACACCCTAATGCACAGGATTGGGCCGATGGCAACCGAGAATGCTGTGTTTAGACTGATGTTTGAAGTAATGCTTTTAGGTTTGACGGAAGTCTGTCTCAGAAGGATATAGTAAGATCTCAGCATGCCAGACCCTCTTCTCAACTTTGCTAATGGCAGTAGACAGAAGTTTCTTGCAAAGCATTATTCGAATCCTCTTCAACAAACAGCAAGAAAATAGTAGGAAGACCCAAGAATGAGCAGTCTCTTTGGAATAGTGACACATTCAAAACCAGTTTTGAAGTCCATGGATTAGCAAATAATTTGTTTAGACAAAACAGCCTACAAATTAGCATAACTTATCTAAGAAACTGGACGCCTATGCTGCGTTCCATCACGTAGTGCCTACACTGTCAGTCTTTCTGCAAGGGGACACTTAGCTGCTTTTCTGACAGAGACAATACAAGGTAAAACACATGAGCAAGTAGGTTGCTCCTGTGAAAGTGATCCAGAAAGCTATCTGCTCTTGACCTGTAGCAGCTCCCATGATGAACAGAAAAAAAATAGATTTACTGGCAATCTTACCTCTGTAACATCAACTGCAAGCTTGATACAGTCAAACATTTTGCCTTTCAGTTAGGCTGGATTACCAAATCCTCACTGATCAGCATTAATTTCAGTATAACATTTCACTTCCTAATTAATAAGCACCTCAGGTAGAAGGAACTACAGATAATTTATTGAGCTGAACTTGTTGGTCTGCCAAGATAACTCATAGCATGGGAGGGATTTTAATTTGTCTGCCTGGTCCTAACCTGTACATATATAACTTTGGTCTTCAACAATAGCCCAGTACTGGCTGCTAGAAGACAGAGTTTCTTAGAATCACAGAAAGATCCAGGTTGGCAGTGACCTCTGGAGATCATCTGGTCCAACCCCTTGCAAACAGCACAGCCAGCTAGATGAAGCTGTGCAGAGCTGTGTCCAGTCACAGTGTCTCCCAGGATGAAGATGGACAGCCATCCATAGCCTCACTGAACACCTCTTTTCAATATTTGACCCTCTTCATAATAACAAAAATACTCTGTATCTCTAATTGGAATTTCCCTTGTAACTTCTGTCCGTTACCTCTTGTCGGAATCCTGAGAATCCTTCCAAAAGCTGTATTTTCTTTATACTTTACCATAAAGTAGTTGGAAGACAGGAACAAAATCTCCTCCTTGCTTTAATTTCTTTAAACAGAACAAACCAGGCTCTTTCAGTCTGTCCTTGCACATCATGTGCCCCATAATCACCACAGTGGTCCTCCATTGGACTCTTCCTCTGGTATGTACGTGTCTCTTCTGCTGGGGAGCCCCAAATTGGGCTAAGCACTCCAATATAGCCTTATTCTGTAAAAAGGTATACTTTCTCAGTGTGAAGGAATGTAAGGGAATGTGGGGCTTGGTATGTCTCACAACTAACCACCTATTACATTTATGCTTTTATCATGATTTAAAACAAAGGCACACATTAAAGTCCAGGGTCTCCACACAATTGAAAGATCTTTGCCTGTTCTGATCAAAAAGAGAAGGTCCTTTATTTTTGAGTTAAAAGGAGGATTATCAGATTGTGCTTATGTGCTTTAGGCCTACATTATCTTCCAAAAAGAATTTTTTAAATTGATTTTTAGATTATAATCTGATATAAAAAGAAATACTATAAAAATTACATCACATTCTGCACATAAACTTCTCTGCAGGGATACTATCTTTAATACTGAAATTGTAAACAGCATTTCTCTTTTTTGAATAAATGAAATCAAACCTTTACCTACAAAATCATAGTTCCAAGAGTCAAAAGAACTTAATGGATTTTATAGTAGCCACACTTTACCAAGTTGCCTGAAAATTAAGAACTTTCCTTTAATATAACCTGCTTTGTAATTTTCCTTTTCTCGTATCATAAATTATACCATTTATTTTGAAAGAATATCTACCAGACTGAGTGGAGCTGGCTCATTACTATGGTTGGCCCTGTCAAAATCTCATGTCTTCCCTGCAGAAGTGTAGCATCCCCATGCCTAACCAAATGAAAACAGATGCATCAACAAACTTAGATGCATGAAGTTGAGCACCAAAGAGGGTAACACAGTCAGAGGCCCTGAATGCTATAAAGTATTGCCCAATTTAATGCATATTCCACACTTTGGAAAAAATACAAGTCACCTATGAAAAGTCAAAATCAATGCAAGAATTCCCATTAAGGTACTGGAAAACAGAACTGCGGGTACTGAAGAACAACCTGTTTTTTACAGGGGTCCTGTTCCTTCTTTCAGGTATCAGTGCTTGCCAATGTTGGCTCTAGGTTCCTAAGGACAGCAATGCAAAGATCATCCCCAAGTACGATAAAGGTTACCCATAGTACATGACAGATTTTAGCAGGAAAGAAAAAAAAAAACAAAAAGAAACTTTCCTCCACTTTTGAACATAAAAGTGTTTAATGCATCACTATTTATCACAAGAAGTTTGATTTCACAAAAATCCCCAAAGGCATTTTGATTAGATATACTAATAGGGAGTAGAAACATTATAAAGGGCTTTCTCAGTTTTTAAAAATTTTCTTTGATTTTTTTTTTCCAAGGAACTGATCAAGGAGACCAGAACAGAAGAAAAAGTGCAATGGGAATTGTACTTGCATCTCAGAAATTACTTCTTTTGCAGTCTGCTAGACTTGTACAGAACGAGACTGAGCAACAACTTCGAAATTACGGGACAGTGCCCAGACAGTAACAATAACTGAGATTACAGTCAATAAAATCTCAGCGTACTGATCTACCACATGAACTTCACAACAAAAGGAAAGGGCAGCTTGCTTCCATCAATTTCCATCACAGTGGATTCTGATTCTACATCTCAGTACCAAAGTTTTGTTGACACTTGGATTGAATTCTTGTTTTGTTAGTTCCATACCATTGCTCCTACTTACCACGCTTTGTAGCCCCATGCATGCTTCTTTTTTGCCCATAGTAGCTAGACTCCTTGAATACTTGTAGACTTATATCCCATCTGAGCCCTCTCTCTGCCATGCTGTGCATATTTAGCTCTTTTAATACTTCCTTGGAAGTAAATCTCTTTAGCCTCCTAGTCTTTTTTTTTTTTTTTTTAGCATAAAAAATGATAAGTTTGCTCATAAACTGTAAAAAGGCAGTAATGTATACGAGCAAACTTATGAACAGGAACTCCATTATGAAAATGGCATGTATCTAAATTTGGTTCATCACCTATTATTCTCTAAAAGCCTCAATAGTTAATTCATTGTGATTGTGACAAAGTCATGCATGCTTTATGCCTGCTGGATATATAGCACAGCTCTGTTTATGTTTGGACTATACTTTTTATGAATGTGTAAAAACTCCTGCTGATTAATAAGGCTCAAAGAAATCTGCAGTAATTATTTCTGGAAAGATATACAACATATGCAGTTCTAACACATTAACAGTGTTTCATTTTAGTCTCATTACTGCTTTCAGTTGGAATCATTCAGTCTTACTGCATTAGGGAGAGTTGAGAGACTACACTTTCCCATACTATGTGTTGTAGGATTTTAACTGGCATTTTGTGGCATTACTAATCATTTTCCATCTTCTGCAAAAACTGACTCAAAATCAATGAAGTGTCATCAAATATTAGCCAGGTATCACTCTCACATCACGACAGTGGGGGGCATAGGCCCATTTAACAGTTCATAGATCATTATTCCTTAGCACAAATAAAGTTCTCACTGGTCTTTAACTCTATTTGAGGGTTGCTTCATCTCTTCTGTAAACATAATGCAAAGGTGTGACGTGATCTGGTGTCAATCTTTATCTTAGTCAAGACAGAAACTCATCCTAGTTGCAAAGTACGATGCAGCTGCGGAAGAACTAAAACATTAGACTAGCTCTTACAAGTCCTTGCTTCATTCCATTTATCAAGTAGTTGCTTGAGACCATCTAATATAGCTAATGGAAGAAGCAAATACAACTTAAAAGCTCTGGCTTGGGGTTAATCCAGTATTCTCCATCTACGACAAAGACATGCAAAGTTAATTAGGGTCTAAACTTATATCTTTTACTCAGACTTCAACATCTTCTGTGTACTTATTAAATGGAGCTTCTTCCCTGAACTGACTATCCCCAGGATATTTCTTGTCATCTGGAGCTCCAGCATGAAACATGATCAGACAGCTCGGTGCTCTGAGCAGAGGAAAGCAGCAGCGAGCGGTCCCTGCACACCCTGCTTGGGGAGCAAGTGAGTTGGCAGGGCTGGCTTCACACTCACGTTCACACCGAACATCTGGCTGACCCCAAGTGCTGGGCAAACTGACAGAAGCTCTCCCAAGATGACAAGGGCAAATGACATGACCATGCTGCTCAGCTGACTTACAATGAGTTGAAGGGAAAAAGAAATTACTCTGAAATTCTGCAGTTCTCCCTTCACATGTACTTAAAAACCTTGAGGTAAGCTTGTAATGGGACCTCACCTGCTAATTATAATAATAGAAAATTTGTCCTGTTTCTGGGAGTCTCAAACCAGCATATAGAAGCTGCACTGCATGTGTTAGTGAAGGAAAAGGTGAGAAGCAGATGGTCAAAAAGAGAAAAAAGGACTATGTAGAGTATTTTGTCTGTATTTAAATTCTACTGCTGGTTTTCTCCCAAGTTTGCTGTTCCCAAATGCGCTACACAGAGGCTGCTGCATCAGATGCAGATGGATCAGTCTTGGAGTAGCTTAAAAAATGTTAGCTTGGTTTACCTAATTCTGCCTTTTAGCTGGTAATATTGTCCCTACTAGGGAACTGAAATGTCTACAGCAGAGTTGTCAAACTCATTTTCACTGGGGGCCACATCAGCCTCACGATAGCGTTCAAAGGGCCAAATGTAACTTTAGGACTGTATAAATGTAGGAGTAGTTATATTTATGCAGTCTTAAAATTACATTCGGCCCTATGAAGGCAACCATCAGGCTGATGTGGTCACCGGTGAAAATGAGTTTGACAGCCCTGGTCTATAGCATCAAATCAGCAGTGGCTACATCTTGTGTAAGCATCACTGATTTACACAAACTAGTCTTCATTTCCTTACCTCCTCATTTCTTTACCTCCAGAGTCAGATTTTTCTGAGGTTCATGTAATTCTAATCCTTAAAGAAAAAAAAAAACAAACACAATGTGGCTCTTTAAGAAGCAGTGTTAAGGTGACTAAGATAGCAAATGAAGAGTTGGGAATATAAGCACACATGCTGCTTTGGTAAGCCTATGGCTTTCCATCCGAGGAGATAATTTTATTGTTAGGAAAAAAAAATCAAATGTTATCCTCAAAAGTGACATGGATATCTGGGCTGGTAAGGAACACACAGGTTACCTGTCCTTTACTTTTGAAATGGGACTAATTCTGTTGCCTACCAGATCTTGTAGGTGACCCTAGGTCTGGAGCAAGAGCCCAGAGGTCAGTCTTATAGATCAGACAATGAACATGTGTGCCCAGAGACTGGAAGCTCTGGCAGAAAACAGACTTCCTTGAGAGTGTTTTCCTAACCACCAGGTAGTCTTATGTTCTGCACTTCCACTGCAAGGTTTATTGGATTACTTAATTGTCCTAGTAATTTGATGTACAGTGAGGTATCTGTGACCCACCTCAAATCCTTGCAGACAGCAGTAGGCCAAGATGAGGCTTGGTTTCTGGGTCTTCTTTTGAAATCGCTCAGAACCAGTTGTTTTTTTTTTTTGTTTTGTTTGAAAGTCGGTTGAATTCTGAGACAAAAGATGGGGTGAGGGAGGCTTTCTAAGTGATGGGGAATCTTGAGCCTGTATAGTCTGTCAGAGAAGCCGATAGCGAACAACTACAAGTAAATAGATGAATCAATCAGGAGTTAGGAACTTGGAAACAATGATAGTGATTTACACAAACAGATTAAACCTTGATGTAAATTAGTATAGCTCCACTGACTCTTGCACATGGCACTGTCACACTGTTTGACCACCAGAAAGCAGCAAACAACAAGTAATGAGGACATTAGGAAAAGGTTCTTCTCTGAGAGGGTGGTTGGTTACTGGAACAGGCTCTTCAAGGGAATGGTCAGGGCACCCCGTCTATCAGAGTTCAGGAAGCATCTGGATGACACTCATAATGACTAACATAAGGTTTAGTTCTAGGTAATCCTGTGAGAAGCAGGGAGTTGGACTCAATGATCCTTATGGGTCCCTACCAACTTCAGATGTTCTATGATTCAAAGCATACCAGGAACTAGTGGTATTGCATCAGTCTATATCAGAAAAACAAATACTACCCTATGAGGTAAGCCCTTCCTACACATTGAGCCTAGGCTCAAGTCTTAAAAAAAAACAGGAGGGAAGTAAAACAGCTTTGTTCTTTCTCTCCTCTGTTCCCAGGTTCTTTGACTAACTACTACCAGAGCTGCAGAAAAGAAGGGAGAAAGAGAAGGACTCAGACAGGTCCCATCCACTCTGGAGTTTCAGCCAAGCGGAAGGAGCTAAAAACTGAAAGGCAATGAGGAGCAGATTCTTAATAATAAAGGAAAGGCAGCAAAACAAGGGGCGTTTGGTGCTCAGTACTTACAATCCAAACAGGTAGCAAACTAGGATCACAGCACTACACAGAGAAGTTTTACGCATAATGTATAGTAGTCTTCGGCTGTGATTACAGTATCTTCCTGGTCTTTGCACTGCTTGCTGCTGTGGCTGCAGCCACAATTTTCCTGATTTTGCTACTCAGATTGCTAAAAGAAGACGTGTGCATGTGCTAAGCTGGAATGCAAATCTACTGTTTGGTCTGCAGCATTAAATTACTGAGATAAAGTAATTCACAAGCTATTTCGTTTGCATTTAGCTGATTTGAAATAAATTCCCTGTCACCAATGGAATTTCAGATGTCAGCTCTCTGATTGGATTCAGTGACACTACTGAAAACAGTAGGTTTTTTTATTCTCCTTTTCTTCCCACTCATTAAGTTTTTCCTCATTTGCCTTATTGATATTTCACTTGGAGACAAGCTGGCTGAAGTTCAGAAAACTGAACAGCACAGTACAAAACATCATGGGCGCTCATTTTCCCCTTGGACTATTCCATAAATAAAAAAGCCGTTTGATGTCTGGATAGTCATTCAGATATGTATACAGTATCAGCTCTTTCCACAGCTGGTCCTGACCCAATATCAAGGATTAATTCTGATCTTATTCATTCAAGCAACTGTGATGAAGTCCTCCCTGATTAACATGAGGTTCTCATTTAAATTAAGCTGAACACATAGATCAGTCTGTTGCTTCAGCTTTTCTACCAAAAAACCCCAAAACTAAAACAAAAAAAACCCCTCACCTCCCCACCCCCAAAACAAACAAACAAACAAACAAAACAAAAAAAATAAAACAAAAAAACCCACGAGAAAAAACAGGCTTATCCAAAAATAAGGAATAAGGGGAAAGAGGGCATATCTAAGCCACCTTCCTACTTATCTAATCCTTGATCTGCTGGAACATACCCAACCTTGATGCTTCATAAGTAGGCAGCTGGCTTTGGGTAAGCAGGGAGGAATCAGCATTTTGTCTACTTCAAGCCTTTTCTCCTTTCTAATATATTCCTGTATGGGCCATGCATCATGAAGAATCAGCTATGTCAACTTAAGGCCTTTTTAGGTTTTAAGGTCTAAACAGGCAAGACTCATCCTCTACCTCTTTTGATTGGATTATTGGCCATGTTGCACATCCCAACCAGGAACAGAAGAACATGTTCTTTGCACCAACACTGGGTGGGGGGGGAGGGGGGAGGTGGCTGGGGAGGGGCGTGTGAATAAAAAGGTGTCATGAAATCAGAGGCTGAAATAAAAGAACTGCCTATAGATCTTATTTCCTTCCAGGACACAGGTTGTTATTTAAGTTGCAAGTGTCTATATATGTGTGATATAACAACCAAATAGACAAAAATCCTTCCATCACAAAGGGCCTGATACTGGGTTTTTCCAGTGACTATGATTACCTGGACCAAAAGTAAGTGCTTATTTGCAAAAACTTTGCATTACACTATGTTCACATGCTCTTTCTGGCAGCTTTTCTGCATGTCCTGTTTCCCATTTAACTGAAGGTAACATTGCAATTAGGTTGATTGGCTGATAGCCTGCAGTGGAACTCATGGAAACCAGCTAATTGTGCCAATTTGGCACTTTCAACAAGATAAAAATTGAAAACTAATTTTGCTTTGGTATATTTATTTAACAGTTAGACATTATGCATATGGAAGAATTCAAAACTGTCATTAGTATTATGGAAACATGGACTAAATACTTCTTAAAGGTCATTGTAACACACAGGACAGCTAGACATATTCTGCTGCAATCAGAGAAAGATGACAAAGGCACTGAGTTGAGATTTAGTCAATTTGGGTTTGCTTCATAGCTCTCCCACAACATTCCAGTGCAGCCTACGCAAGGCACTTTGTTTTACTGTGCTGCAGCTCCCCATCTGTTTAATGAGGATAATAATACTTTCCATTTGTCTTATCTACTTAGATGGCAAGCTCTACTGGTCAGGGACCTCCTCTTACCAGGAGTTTTATACAGAACGAGCATCCTGATCTCATGGGCTGCCTGCAGGGGATACTGTAATGCAGATAATGAATAGCATAATCCATCATGATTTAATGTCTAGAGTTGAGATTTTTAACCTGGACTACCCATGGAATAATTACCTTTTTTAGTGCAAGCACACAAATATAGATCTCTGCTAAACATGTATGAAAAGCAGATAATTCAGGCAATTTAGCTCCTCATATATACATCTTAAGCAATTAACTTAAAAGACAATGTTTACACGAACAGTTAAGGATCAGCTAGGTCAATGTTTGAGCAAGAAAGAGAAAAAAGTACTTAATCAGGCATAAAATTCTTTAACAGAGAAATGGCACGTGCACAGGTATATACAGCACCTGTCTAAAGTCAGTACTATGATCAAGCCATCATAATAGATCATGCATGAGTGGTACAGCAAGGTGGTCCCTCATCTTCTGCAAGGACCTGCCCTCAGCTGAAAAGCACACGCATTGCAATGGGGTTAAGAGCACTCAAGCTAAACGTTTTGTTAAAATTTGCAGAGATGATGGATATGGCTAATAGCTCTGAAGGACATTAGAACTGTAACACATTTGCAAAGGGGAAGGGAGCAAAAACAGATTTGTATTTTTGTTTCAAGATAGCCTATAGTTTTGCAGTACAGCTATGTGATCCTGCAGTACACCATCAAATACTTACGAAAACAAAATCAATGGAACCCCATAAACTAACTTTCTCAAGTCAGACTCTTAGATCATTACCTGTCACCTGCTCAGGACAGTGACACAACTCATCAGAACAAAGCTGCCATTTTCTAATTACAGCTGAGCTTTTAGCAGACGGATGTCTGTTACATCATCTTGAGAAACAAAAATAGTAGAAATGTCAAAGGAACCTTACTGAAGCAAGAAAGTATTGTTCACCTGCTTCACTCATCAATTTGCATCTATATTCAGATGCAAGATTATATATATCGGGTTGTATACTTATTTCAAGGAATGCTAGTTGCTCTGTTTTCCCTAGGGAAATCTAATGATGGAAGAGTTTATCTTCCTTCACACTGTAGCTGGAACAAATAAGAATCATTGTAAATATCCATTCTTTGTTCACTGAGATCTTATAATGACAGCTGCAACAACTCGCTCCATCAGCGTATTTTTGCAGAGCGCACAGGATGTTCGATGTTTCCTTTTATTTTTTTTCCCTTTCTATTTTAGATTTCCATATTATTCTATTACTCCGAATGAAGAGAATTAGGAATGGGCCTGTTTCTTAAGAGATTAATGAGGCACTACCCTGGCTATATGTTGCCACTGAGTAAAGAATAGCTGCCAGCTCCTTAGTTGGCAGACACCAGGTAAGTCCTTTCAAGTCAGTAAAACTGTGAAGCTTTAGGCTATCTAAACACTCTATTCAGAGGGTTAACGTGCATTATTCCTGACTATTGCACACAGTTATGCAATAATCTTACAAATTAAACTTTACTTCTGCTTTTGACTTCCTTCCTCCATCTGTCATTGCCTACTTAAAAACACTTTGTCTGTCCTTCTTTCTTTCAAAAGCTGTTCGCAAATGCCAGAGTTAAGCAATTATTATCATTTACATCTAACATCACAGCAGCCTAATACCAAAGAGCTTACAGGTTTGCTTTGACAACCCAATACAAATGTCATATGTGGAGAATGCAAAGATACAGGATTAGAGTCTCATCTGCTCTGCAACCTAGTGTATGAAATATAAACAGATTGAAATGTCTCTTTGATACTGCTCATTTCTCATTCACTCAATCAGACTCCTTAGGAAATCTCATCCTTTTTCACATCATCAAAAAGTAGCACTATTCATAAGTCAAGGCCATACACAAACATCCTGCTGTGTCCAATACCACATAAAATTCTGCTCCTCCAGTGCAGCTGGGTTGAACTAGTAGTTCTTCCTGCCCTGCTCCCTCCCAGTTCATTTTAGGATTGCAGTGGCGCTACATGCCTCCTGCAATATTTCCAGTGTCTTCCTCCAAGCCACCCATCCCCATAACAGCAGCTCATCCTCCCAACTTTCCCAACTTGTAACTGCCACATTGTTTCCTCTTTCTTCTGTTTTCAGGAAGCAGAACAAGAGGTGCTCCTGTTGCATGGGAAATCTGCTTTCTAGTCCTTGCAGGTCTAAAGGCTACCACCAACTTATCATTAGGTTGGAGTGCACTACAGGAGATAAGAGCAAGTGGAGGTTCAGATTGTTCTTGATTAAACCAGGCATGTCCACACGGTCCATATGCTTATAATGCCATAAGTGCCTTCAAGATCTATAAAGGGCATGATTTCAGAGCAGAAGGTGGCACGCATACAATACAGGCAGAGCACCTGGAGAACTCGATGACCTTCACATCATCTTTATTACTGTCTATGGTCATACTTAACCTCCCAGACTTTCTCTCACACTGTATCGACCAGAGGAAAGGGAGAACTCAGTGAAACCTGCTACTCATTCAGAGGCACACAGCAATGTTCAGTTCAGTGGAGCAATGTTTGATCTCACATATGTAGGTTGTAACTTGAGTATGTGCCATCCCACCATGATAGCGTCCCTGGGTACTCCACCAGCTTGGTTTATTTCACTTCCTTTTCTTTTTGTCTGTTCCAAACCTCACTTCATCAGGCTATTGCACGCACACTACTGAAGCATGCAAGGAACACAATATTCTAGCTTTTACATACTGCTTTCATTTTAGTATTCGGTTAACAGCTTTTCATTATTTTTAAGCCTAGTACAAACCTGTTTCAACTGCCTGCAGACCTCGTCTAACTCTGCCCATCCCAGTTCCCTAAGCTTGTTTGGCACTTGCCTCTTCACTGGTCTAGTGCTTGGGCTAGCCCAATATCTGGAGGTGAGGGCAAATTACAAGAATCAAATAAATTATCCAGCGAACAGTGCAACAGGATATACTACCCATACAATCAAAGCCTCCATCAGCCCACCTTAAATACCTGTGTGGCCAGACTTTACTTTCTCTGTGTACTCTCAAAGCTCCTATTTCAAAATAGAACAAGTTAGGAAAAGATAACTAACCCCAATGCTGCACAGAAGGATATGGTAGTGACAGCACACATGAGCAAGTCAACTTATTCCATGAGTTGCTGTCACATTTGTGGTAATACCTTCTGGAGACATAAATTACAAGAATTCAGTTCAAAAAGTAATCTTAGCTACTACCAGGATGTGTGAACCAACACAGGCTCATCACAAGAAACAACCAGAGGCCACAAATGCAATTGCAAAGAGCAAATTTTATTTTAGTTACCTCACTACCGGGGGATTTCCAAAGCGGCGCCTAAGCTCCTGGCCAGAGGTAACACAAGCAGAAACGCGGGTGCTGCACAATTCAGCCCTTGTAGAAGATCGCTGGGCCTGCTGCATTCACCTGTATTTCAAGGCTTCAAGCAGGTGCAGTCTTGCGTTCTTTGTCACAATAAAGCAGGAATCTCAGGCGTAGTGATAAGGTGCCTCAGAGTTTCTCACAGGCCTATGTTATCTAACAGAGGTTCTACTTGTCAGTAAAACAACTAGTGTGATGTATATGCTTTTTCTACATCCCAGCTGCAGTCACTTGAGTGACTGCAATTAGCCTCCTCGCCATTCTTGCACAATTTCCATACCCTGAACAAAGCCAGGTGTTAAGTGGTGGCCCGGGATACAGAAAGGAGCGTAAGGATTTGATCCTGTGGTGACTGTTAAATACAGGGTGTTTCAAAAAGATGGACCCAATTTCAAAGCAGTATATTTCACAGTGCTCTTAAAAAGCAGTGGTGCAGATGCATTCTCAGGGATGTTTAAAAAAAAAAAAAAAACCAGAGATATTTGGGGAAGAGATTATTTTCCTTTTGGTAGAATGCACTGTTAGGAACACCCATAAAATAAGAAAAGGATGAAGAGATGTATTAACCACACACTCTAAGAACAACCTTGGTTTGATATTCAGCAAGTTCTTTCATTCAAGCATTCATTTTGCTACCCACATTTATTTTGGTACCCTATAAAAATGGGAGTTGGCCAAAACCAAATGCGCCTGCCCTGAACTTAAAAGCACTATTTCAAAACTCAAATAGAATCAGCAATTTGGGGAAAGGAAG
Source organism: Patagioenas fasciata (assembly GCF_037038585.1). Lineage (NCBI taxonomy): Eukaryota > Metazoa > Chordata > Aves > Columbiformes > Columbidae > Patagioenas > Patagioenas fasciata. Next base: position 18,587,244 of record NC_092524.1, read on the forward strand.
ACTAAGTACAAACCCACATGATGGGGCTTTGCTCCCAGAAACAGAAGCTTCTATAACCATTCATTTCCCTTCCAAACAGATAGACTCAACAGAAGAACTCCCAAGAGTTCAAAAATCTCACTGGTATTTAATGAGGGTAAGTAAGTATCAATGCAGGCTGTGGAAAGTTAGTCTAGACTAAACAAAAAGTGAATTAAACATAGACTAATGAAACTATTTCAACCCTCTAGAGCTGGGCTTATTCAGTATTAAAGTAGCTGTAATCAGCTCTAACATAACTCAGTTTTGAAGAAAATTGAGTAATTCAGAGGCCATACTGAATAGCTACAGTACACAAAGGTAAGGACAGGCAGACAGAGTGAAATGCTGGTAACAAATCAGATCAAGCATTTCAGTTTTTCCATGCAAGGAGTTCCTAAATTAATTTGGATTCCTTTGCATTACTTAACAGGATCCATCAAGTACAGTCCTTACATCATGCACTGAAGGGCATTAGATTAGTCATTAGATTGTTCATTGAAGGGCATTAGATTCTGAGTATTGTTCAGCATGTGTTAAGAGGAATGATGGCTGACCAAGGACATCTTGCCCTTGCCAAAAGGAGCAATGAGGGTCAACAACCCATATGAGACAGAAGGCTGAAACTCTTCCAGTATTGAGGATTGAATGCCAGATCCTGACCTGATCCTGACACATGACACTGCTCATTGCTGGTCACACCTGAGCTAGGACTTTAATAAAAAAAACACAAAGCAGGTGATTAATTTTACACATATAAGCTATAACTTTAGACTCAGCAGCCTGTGGACTCCTGCTGCATTTGCTTTGAGGCTGTAATCCAGTAATTACATCTGGCTAGCCATACACTTCCTCCACGAAGTGGGTATTCATAAGACTGTTAAAATTGTCAAGGACTTTCAGCTTCAGATTCTGACTTCAGCCTTCCCAATGTGAATTTCCATTCACAAAACAGCCTTAATTTTGATGTATGTGGTTCATTTCAATTTCAAACTACCTGCCTGCCACACAAAAAGCCCTTAGTAGTCTAGACTGACTAGCTCTGACTTTTACTGGTAAAAAATCTGCAGAAACAACTGATTAAGACGGGGGGTGGGAAGAATCCTCTACTGAGCCTAGGAATCTCACAGTCACATAAAGACTTTTACAGGGTGAATTTGGACAGCTGTGTGCCTTGACTCATTCTATAGTTCCCAGGGGAGCAAAATGAATTTGTGAAGCACGCTGAGGAACAGCCTTTTACAAAGGAATCACGAGTTCACCAAACTAAACCTCAGCTTCACTTCACTCTGAGGTTTGCTCAACCTCACAGTGAAGTTCTAGACTCGAGCAGCAAGATCACCTCACTTCCTGGTCCTCAGCTGAACAGGATACAACATATACACTAACATCAACTACAACATGCACTCTACTTCTAAAATCCAGCTTTGAGTGGCATAAAATTACATTTTGATAAAATACACTAGGGACGTGGCTCAAGCCTCTGTTAAATCATGGACAGCTGGCATCTTATTAATCTTCAATTTCACAACAGTCTCCTTCTACTGGCACCTTTGCTTCCTGACATCTCAACCTTTTAAGAGTTAACAATTGGCAAAAACAGCATTGCCAAATCTGAAGGACTTCATTTCCAGTTTAACCAAAATCACCCTCCTTACAATGTTTCCTGCCTACATTCATCTTTTTGCCCAGGACTTCAGATCATCAGTCCCACCAGGGTAGGCATTTGGAGTAGATAGTTACTAAAGTTCAGTAAAAAATAATTTAGGGGTACACTGCAAAAGATGTCTTCACAACCCCCTCTCCCTTCTCTGAAGAGTTCAAGGAAACCCACATCACCACTAACCCTTCCCTTCTTGCAGGTCTCATCCATGAAGCACAGGTTAAAAGCCTGGTCAGGGATGATCTAGCAGCTCCTTAGAGCTAACAAGGACTGATTCAAACATGACTCGCATCTCATCCATGTCAAGTGAGCAACTTCTTTAATGAAGTAAGGATGCTGTAACATGCATTGGAATAGCACCAGCACCTTAAGACAGTGAATGCTGCAACGGCATAGCAGCTTAATACTCACACTCAGCAGGAGGCACTTGTTTTCTTTGATGGCACCTATGCAGCCCACGAAGCCAATGATCATGACAAATGTCCCTGTAACGATCAGTAGGTTGGCAGCTGACAAGGACGGGAAAGAAGAGGAGAGGGTGGCAAAGTTCCCTTGGGTAACAGCCAGCCAGATGCCTACGCCAAGGATTCCACAGCCTCCCAACTGGAAAAATAGACAGAAACAAAGAAACTCAGTTATTGTACCCAGACAACTCCAGATATTAATCCATATCAATGTGGCAGCAGTAAAATAGCTCTGCTGAGGTAAACCCAGCATCACACCTAATAAGAAATTATCTCTCCCTATGACATGTTCAGTAGGGATAACAAAGGAGAAAGAAAAAAATTCATAGAGGGGGAACTCATTGGTAAGATGTAACACTCAAGAAACCCAGCTTTCCTAAATCCACGATATAACTTCAAATATCAGATCTCTTCCTCTACAAGTAAAGGAGAAAACCCCAAAGACATAGATCTCAAAGGGACTGAAAAAATCCATATCCTAATTAGGTACCTCAGAGAGCTGCCCAGAATGGCTGAAGCACTTTCAATCTGCTCTTTTTCCCATCCCAATATACCATCTGCCATCCCTGGCAAATGCCATAAACAAATCTTGCCAGAGCATCCCCTGGTAGAACACCCCACACCTCTTCTGAGTTAGTTCCTGTCCAAGGTCTAGCCTTCTTTGGAAGCAAGAGAGCATTTACACACACAGAATCACAGAATCACAGAATGCTGGGGATTCGAAGGGACCTCAAAAGATCACCTAGTCTAATCCCCCCGCCGGAGCAGGAACACTTAGATGAGGTTACATAGGAATGTGTCCAGGTGGGATTTGAATGTCTTCAGAGAAGGAGACTCCACAACCCCGTTCTGTCACCCTCACTGTGAAGAAGTTTTTTCTCATATTTAAGTGGAACTAGAGTGCAAAGGGGCCAGAGAAGGAGTGAAAATCCTCCCATAACATAACAAAAAACAAACTGATGTTTACTCCCAGTATGGCCACTGCTTTGGCAATTCAATCCTCAGAAGAAGTCCTGTTCTGGTTTAGGAAAGCTTGAGAGGGGAGCAGCAGTACAGGCTCCCCAAGCATGTGAGCAAGGAGAAGGGAGGATGCCAGTGCACGCAGCAGTCACCACAAAACCATAAAATTTACACTTATTATATACACAAGAAACTTTAAAAAAATTCTAACATTTATAAGCATGCTGCTCATAATTGTGAGAAAGCCTGTAGAATTGTAACAATCTGAGTAGAGCTAAGCAATTAAATAGAATTAAACCAAAGGGGATTTTGCATTATTATACAGTTACGCAGCAGAGTATTACTTATGTTTGTTTCTTTCTTTCTTTCTTTCCTGCCCTCCCCTTAAAATAATCAATTTTTATTGAGTTTTATAGTTGTACTTTATTATCCAAATCAATTAAAAGCTAGGAAAGAAATTGTGTTCATAGAGTAGTAAGCCAGACACAGTAGCATATCAATTAAATGTCTGCATAAAGTGGATGAACATAAGGCAGCTCATGAACCAGGGAAGGAAAAAGACAAGGCTAATCCTGGGGCAGAGCTAAGCCTCAGAAATGAAACACAGAAGAGAAATACAAAAGTCAAAGCAATTACTAAGGTTGTCTCTGCACACCACTGAATTTTCCCTCAACAAGCGAGAATAAAGGCACCTGGGTCTTCAGGCAGGACTCCTCACCCCTGTTGCAAACCAGTCCGTTTTTTTTCAGAACTAAGAAGCAAAGCTGTACCTGATCGTAACGTACCTCAGCTGCATCAGCCTGTGTGTCTCCACTGAGAGAAGGCAGACTCCAAGACACAGGGACTCAAATAACTTCATTCAGCAGCCTTTTCATATACAGGCATCCCACATCACCATATTCACCCTTTCACAAAGTACCCTCTACAATCACCACTGAGGGACAGTCTATGCTGTGGCCATATACACTGGAAATACCTCCTTTCTATGCCAACTTACAGACCAGGATCTTCAACATGGTCTAAAATGACTGAAGAATAACCAGGCTAGAGGGAGAGGAGGAACACTTAAAGAAGGCAACCCAGAGAAAATCATTTGGGGTAACTGAGAGGATACAAACAAAAGCCCAAATGTGGAAAAAAAGAAAAAATAAATCCCTAAAACAGGAATAAAACTTTGAAGGTCTACTTGACTGCATAACAGTATTGAAAGAGAGGTGGCAGACACCCAAGTTAAAACCAAACTGGTCAGAGTGCTGAAATATAGTCGGGAATAGGACTAAACTGGCCAAGGAATAAGATGGAAAGCACAACTGCACTTCTGCCTCTGCAGCCTGGTGAACATTCTGGCTCAAAATCAACCTCAGAGCCACCAGTACATTGAGGCCGCACAAATGGCCCAATTAAGCCTAAAGAAGGCAGATGCGCAGCAGCAGCAGCAGAGGCACCAACTTGCAAGAGATTTAGCTATTGTCTTCAGTTCTTTATTCTGAAGTAATTCAACAGCACAAATGAGAGGGAGCTTATTTTATCACCTCTCATGCTCCCATATTGCTACACTGAGTGATATTGACACCTACAACTACCATTGGTATTATGGGAGGTGGGTCTTCCTGAGGATGCTGCTGTGTTCAATAAAGGCTTGCCTGCTCCTCCATCACCCATTAAATACGAGGTACAATGCATAATGCTTAAGCCACCATTGCCATTAGGACATTTGATTCCAGTGTCTCCACCTTCCAAAGTAATTCTTGCCTGTGGAAACTGGGAATTCACCAGTCACACAAAACATCGCAAACCCAGGAGAGGGTTCAAGCAAAATGCCAGGACTGTGGCTATACCCATTTAGATCAGGGCTGAATATTTCAGATGAGTTGGTCAGCAGGAGTATCTCACTACATTGCCCTTGATTTGGAGATACTCTAATATACATCAGGTTCTCTAGCAGCTCATTGTCTTCATATTTTTTAACAGATAATGCACAGATCTTCCTTAGGTTGATTAACCAAACTCTGAAATGCAAAAAGGGATCATTTGAGGATTAATACATCTTGGTCAAACTGGATTTCATGAAGTGCCACTTAGAAAATGTCAGCACACACTACTGAGGCTGCACTACCTTAGTTCAGCGCTGTTCTTTTCCCACATCAGAATGTCCCCTCACAGTTCTTGAATAAAGTTGCCAAACTGTTACACCAGGCCCTGGGAAACAGAGGCTGCCTTTAACTTTAGTCTAAACTGCTCTGTAAAGCCCCATTTCCACCAAGGAGTGAAGCACACCTGTAAGTCTCCATCCAATGACTATAATAACACTCAAGTGCCTGGTTAAGGAAATGCTTATGGGAACCAAGACCCAGCAAGACAGCCACAGGAGCCTTTCCAATGATAGCAGAATATTTTCTGTTCCCAAACATTCAAAAAGCTTCCTCTCCCCCTCATTTGGAACAGAACAGCAGAGTAATTCCCAGTCTAAGATCCAGGGATCAGAGGGATCATGTTTGTTTATTTATTCTGGATCAGAGCCAAGAGAAAACTGTTGTAGTTGGTTCTATGCTGCCTGTCTGTTTTGAATTCTTCATCTTGGTATGTAAGAAGTTGTAAGGTACAGGTAATTTTACTTAGTTATTTAAGATGTTCTCTTTCCTCCACTTTTTCTCTCCCTATTCCATCCCCAACCCCCCGTCCTTTTTTGCGCCAAACAGTCAGGAGCAGAGTGATGCGATGATAAATCTTGACAGCTTTCAGGGCTTGCCAAAATGTGAAATTAAACAAAACCAAAACCATTAACAGGGCTATTCTTAACAATTTAGGGGTTTCCATGCAAACAGTGAAGCTGTCATGGTTAAGAGAAAACATTAAAACAAAAGGTTAGTAAGAAGTCTACAGCTTGAGCCTGATCTATTGGCAGCTAAATACGAGTCAGGCTACTGACAGCAGCGGATTTTTAACTCCCTTATGAAATGTTCAACGTATTATTTGCCTAATTGTTCATAACAATCCACTCTCTTGCAAGCAAGGCAGCTCATGGCAAAATCTGAAACAAAATGTCACTTCCTCTATTTTCCAATAAATATTGCATTTTTTGTAAAATCTTTTCTTCTAAGGCCAAAACAGTGGGATACCAGAGGGACAGTGTCATAGCCCTAAGACTTAGGAGATTTGAGTAAAACGTCTGTTTCAGGTCAGGCCTCAGTGTCAATCTTGAATAGGCTGTTTAATACGTCTGTGCCTGGGTTGCAAAATCGTGAGTACAAAGATACAAGTAGTGGGTTCTTTGCAAGCCCTGGACTTTGCAATTGGCTATGAAAGGAGCACAATAAGCTCAAGACAAATTGTTCCTACGCATTGATAGAGCAGAGTCAAGCAGTGAGGCAAGTGGCTTACTCTTAAAGCAAAGATTCAGTCTGTCTCTGCTTCCCCAAGAGATAAACAGACGTGTGTGCACTTGCTCTCTTGGCAGAAAAGCTGCCTACGGAATGAGATCCTCCAAATTGTTCTAATGGGCTAGAAAATAAATTATTCAGACTTCAGTGCATACATTTAGAGTTGATCTTACAGTATGGTAAACAAAGTAATCCCAGACAGCCTGGATATACGCACATTGTTAGAGAAAATTATTTTGAAGTTACAGCTACACACTTAAAATACTACAGGAGAAATTGCCTCATTGTTCATGATAATGGTGTTAGTGCCTTTAAGTGTTGTGTTTTTTTTTTTTTTTATTGGTTTTATTACACAGAAAATGCATCTAATTGAGGTTTCTTATATTGTATCTGATTAGGATCTACCCATCATACTTCCTCTTTTAGATACAAGTAAATCCTTTTGTATTAAAAAAACACACTCACAACAGAATCCAAATGGAAGGTATGACCTGTTGGTTTGTAGTAAAACTAACTCACTTGGAGGATTTTCCTCCCCCAGTCTCCATATATTTAAACTAGAAGGGCTTTCTCAATCCCACAGTTACACTTGTGTGAATATGCTTCCCCCTCTAACTATGGAGTAAGTGTATGCAATGAAAAAATCAACATCAAAGTATTAATAGTAGTGATGTGAACATTCTCAGCAAATGTTCTTGTAATGTAAGGCATACTTAAATTACTGTTCCTTTCAGCTAGACAAATAGGAGAGGTGGAAATGGAATACATACATCCACTGACAGGATCAAATTAATCAGGAGTGTTACACGTTACACAGAAAAAGCAGAAGCGTATGTACTAATTCAGAGACTGCAGGTCTCTATACAAGCACATACAAACAACCCGTTGGTGCAGCTGCTGCATATCTGGGAGGAAGAAGTGGACACTTCTGGAAAACACCCTCCAGCCAGACAGTTCATTAGACTACGAAAGACCTTGTAGACATCCGTGTGCACCACACCACCACTACCAACTGCAAGGATGCAGGATGATGGAATTTGCAGATGCCGTCTCACCACAAGGATGGACACTTGGCAGAGTTCACATGGCATACACTAGTAATATCATCACAGTGTAGCACAAGCTTCATTTCTTTCACTAGTCAGAGGTCTGAAATTTAACAAATATGGGATGGTATACAGAAATTTAAGAAATAAAGGACGGTATAAAATTTAATCCCTTTGTGCCTCTAATTTTAGAAACTTAAATGGAGTAGTAGATGGCAAACTGACGCAGATTTCTGCCCTTAGCATACAGAGGCTCTAGAGCTCTGTAGTGCAGAACTGAAGGATATGTGCAAACCTCATCCAAAGTGGCCAAGATCTGAACTGTGCCCTTTTAGCAACAATTTAAAAAGAACCAGGAAAAAATACTTGAATAGAGATCAGATAGTAGGGACCACATTCCTGAGAGTGAAGGGACTGAAACAGTAGCAGTCCATAAACTGGGAAAGGTGAAAGGAGGATCGCTATTCATTTTCCTTGAGATGAAAAAAGCTAGAGGTTGTTTGGTCTGCAGGTTGAAAACCAATAAAAGCAAGTACTTTTTCATAAAACATTTAATTAAATTCTGGAATTCATTGCCAGAGAGTTTTGCAGACAATAAAATATAAGCAGGCTGAAAAAAAGGAATTATACAAATCAAAGGAGGGCAAAGTATCCTAGCATTTATTAAAAATTATATTTTGCATGCAGCTCTTCCAGGGGAAGACCTTAAAACACTAATTTGAGCAGCTGGTGAAAATGTCCTGTGTTATCTCTCCTTTTTTCTTATATTCTCTCTAAGCATCCCTGAGCGACCATTATCAAGAATAGGATACTCAGCTAGATGAAACTTTGTCAACATTACGGGCATTTGTGTGTTCACCTTACTTCACCTTCTTCCCCTCCCTAGTTTTCACTTACAGTTTGAATTTTTTTTTTTCTTCTTTCTTTCCTTGGCATAAGCCTATTTTCAGAGACAGGGTTATAGTTATAGATACAGAAAACAATTGAAGAGTTAAGTCCCTGTTTCTCCTTATATACATAGCATACTCTTGGTTTTGTATCAATGAAAGCATAGCTTATTTTAAATCATAATTTAGAAATCTGTTCATTCATCAACTTTAGAAACAAATTAAAGTTCTCTTTCCCTCAGATCCATTGGACCTAAAAAAGCTGTATTTCTTTTCCATGGGGCAAATTAATCCTATTCAGACTCTCCTCTCTCAGCCTTAGCAAATCTGGAGTAAGACCTGCTAACCTCTATGCACCCATTCCACTAGATTTTTTTAGTTTGATACAGAATAGTTGCAGGGAAATCCCAGAACTTATGCCCACATGTAACAGATTCTTGTGTTGGTGCAATCAATAGATAAACTAGAAAGAACACGTTTATGCTACAGTACATTAAAAAGAAAAAAAAAAGAAAAGAAAGGATGAAATTATCCAACTGCATTTCTCAAGTAGAATAAGGAAACCTATACTGCAGCTCTTTGTACACACATGCTTCTCCTCTGTAGTACTGCCTTCTGCTCTTGCATCCATGGCCCACGTTTTCAGTATTGCTTATGGAATTTGGGCAGTCACAAGCAAATTCTCAGCTGTCATCACTCCACAGCACTTGAGCTGTCCCATAATTTGCATAAAAAAAAAATCAGTGAGAACTGTGTTTACGGATCCTCCAGGTTATTGTAAAAAGTCTCCCCGATTTCTCACTCTAGGGACCAAGCAGCATTTTAAAACTTGGCTGAATGCAAGTATGTCCTTTCCACCCCATACTCCACCCACACCTCTTAAGCACCTTGATTGTCAGGCTGCCTGAGTCAGCACAGACCCCTAAAGGTCTTTTCAGAGAAGCATAAATAAGGGCGGAAAATTCTCCAATTTTTTATTAAGATAGACCTCAAAAGTCTGTTGAGATTTGAGATTTCAACAGTAGGGCACATATTGAGATTTGTACAGAAGAAAAAAAAAAAGAGAAAGAAGAGACGAGAAGAGGGAAGAGGGAAAAGGGAAAATGGAAAAGGGAAAAGAAAAAAGAAAAAAGGGAACAGAGAAAGGAGAAAAGAGAAAGAAAGAGGAAAAGGAAGGAAGGAAAAAAGATGAAAGAAGGAAAAAGAAGAAAGAGAAAAACAAGAAAAAAATAAGAAAACAGAAAAAGAGGGGGGGGAAAAAAAGTGAAAAGAAAAAGCCCGAAGACCAAAAAATCCTTCTGTAAAAGGGAAGAACTCAGGAAATACTTTACTCATGTAATTCATGTGCATTGCTTCTCAGACGGACACGGCTGGTCTCAACTCCTAACGAGTGCCAGCGCCACCCAGTAGACAGACATTATCCCACATAAATTATGCATCACAGATACTGCTCTACTCTCAGACTCAAGGCCTTCTTTCAGAACAACTTCTACTCATTGTGGTATATTGTCTCGAGCCAAATTTTATTTTGTTCTGGTGTAATTCAATTCTTCTTTTGAATTCTTTCATCAATATCTGTATGACTTACAGGAAGATGCTTTAAAAGAGTGCAACTGAGTGAAGCATAAAGCATTTCAAATGCCAATCTTTTCAGCTCTGCAGATAAGCAGTTAAAAATTAAAAGCTCCATGAAACTAGTTGTTTAGCTTTGCCATTACATAGTCTTTTCATTTCACTTAAAAAGCAGTTTCAAATACAAAAATTTCATCTTGCAATATGGGCTGTAATGCACATTAGCAGCAGCCAAATGCCTCGAGAGTTGCAGGCCTACACTCCCTTCTGGTGTCAATCAGCAGGACGCAGCCTAAGTGTTATACTAGACTTTTTCTTATGAATCTATAAACTTGCCCTCTGTCTCTCCATTACAAGCCACTGTCTTGTCAGTGGTGCAATGCAGTGTAGAGCACTCTACGTTATTTCAAGGCAGACATGATGGGCCTGAACTTGATATCCTCCGTGACAGGCAAGAGACTGTTACACGCATGGATGGCTGAGGGCTACAACCCTAACCTGTGTTCTGCCTGCCAGCGTGACATCCAGGGCTTCACACCCTCACTGCCCTCTGCCACACTCTAGTCTTGTCACAGGTTCAAAGAAACACACCTCAATAGCTTGTGTTGTTGCTCTCCTTCCTTTTAGACACTCCTCTCCTACAAATAGGCTTTGTTTTAGAATATTCCAACCAGTGCGTGAGCCTGACGAATACCAAGAGCATTTTTATCAAGCCTAGAAAGTTTACTAACAGGTCATTGCAGCTCTATGTTGGTAAAGAAACATCACAAGACAGGCATTCATTTTCATAGTGTCAATAATGGAAATGTATAAAATGCTGTCTTTTCAGTTATCCTGGAGAGGATTGAGCTTCAAGAGCTTAAGCCTTAAGAAATTAATTATTGTTCTCCAGCTGAGTTCCGCCAACAAATTGCAGTCTCATACAACTAAAGTAAATTTGGGGACAATTGTAGATGTCAAAAGACAGAATATTATGCTGACACCTCGCTAATGGAAAAGTGAAAAAAAAAAATTCAGTTAATTCCTGCTGTTTTATGAGTAGCATTCTCCTACATGCTTGCTCCTCTAAATCATAGTTATCTATCAACTACAGTTACAAAAGAACAGAACTACAGCATCTATGAGTTAATACACCAAATGTAAAAGTGATGTTTTCCTTTCAGAGGCTCAAAATTCATTGAAACACTTAAACATGCATTCAATTGCACCCTTATCCAGCAAAGCATTTAAAGCATGTGCTTAACTGCCACTGACTTTAATCAGTCACTTTTGTAGTGCACTTAATTGCCCCATACTGCAAAGTCATACCACTGAGGATGCAAAAACTTGCAGAAATAGAACAGGTGAGGATGACCTATTAAAGCAGCATTGCTGATAAAAGATTAAACATGATCACAGAATATTAAAAAATGGTGATTGTTAGTGTCACAAGCATCTAATTTGGAAACTTGCCTAAAGTCTAATTCAAATTAAGGATTATGAGTAAAGTACTGAGTTAATGACAACTCACTGAAACACAGATCAAATGCATGAGTTACAAAAGGGAAAAGGACAAACATGTGCCAATGAAAAGAATATGACTCTTTTCAGGTTCTAGTTTTAACTGCTGTCAAATTGAAAGTGTTAAAAGCTTTTTCATCTGCTCCTCAAATGTAATTTCTAAACCCACCTGGGATGTCTGTAATGAAATCGATACAGTTGTTAAGCGAAATACATGCATGAGGTCTGGAATCGGAATCCATCAGATGGAAGTTAAATATTTTTTAAAAGAAGCAGAAATTGAAGAAAATTGTGTGCTCTCAATTGCCTGTTCTGTCCCATCCATAAAATAGCATACAACTTTTAAAATTACTTTGTAGCATAAACTGGCAAAAGACCCAGTCTGGAGGTCTGGATGCAATTTTAGTCACCTGTTGTCACATACGTACCACTAAATACTGAAAACAATAGAAGCAAATAAAATGGTAAAGTTAGGTCTTTTACACAACACAAAAACTGTGATTTCTGTAAAGGAGATTGTTGACCATTTGGTGAGATGCTAGCGAAACTGAAGATAATGAGTATCAAATAATGACTCCAGAGGCCACAACTCAGTTCCCTGGTTTACCACAGATTTCTTGCATTGGATAAAATCCAGATTATTGTGTGTCTTTAGTGCTTTTCTCCCCCTTAGAGACATTGGATGGATTTAGAATAAGAAAGAGGTAGTGAAATAATAGGATGACAGGGGTCATATGAAAAGCAAAGATAAACAGGTTTCTTAAGGAGTACAAAGATGACAGAAATGGTCTATTTCATGTTACTCAAAAAGTTTTTTAAAATGTGCTAACAGGCACAGTCTGCAGAAAAATAAAATTAAATACATTTTTATGTTGCATGTTTAATCCATCCATAGAGGTAGGTAGACAGCACAATGCTGGTTGCTATAGAAACATCCATAGTGAATATAGATACTATAGTTGAAATGCAAAATCAGTTGTGTATCTAAAAAAAGAAAATTGCTGATACTGTGAAAAAAAAAAAAAAAAGGATGACAACTGAAGCTGATTCCCTCCCTCACAAAAGCTTTAAAAAAATAAGTGTCTTGACTATATAAACCAATATTTGATTAAATAGTCTGAACAAAGAATTTCCCACAGCGCGCCCAGGAAGAAGTTGAACTTAGCTCTGGAAAGGGAGACAGATCACAAAAAGAGTCTCTGGTTTCAGTCCTGGAATGGGAGGCAAGCGACTTTTACTAACGTGCTTGGCTTTTTACATATCAAGACTGATTTTTAAGAGCTTCCTTTCCCAAGGTCCCAAATTGTGCTGATGTATTCCACTGTGATTACAGATTATTTTCCTGATGGAGACCTGTTCAAAGGAAAACTGGTTTTCTTTGCAAACATGCAGTCTAGAACAGGTCTTCACCAATTCCTCCAGTAGTGGTGCAGCTATGGCACATCGTTCCCTTCCATTCACTTTTCTGAAGTTCATGCGGCAGCCAGTAAGCGTCAACAAGGACATATAGGGTCACCATCAAATACTGGTCTTAACCTACCAGCTGACAGCAGTGGGCTGGAGCTGAGAGTCACTGGGAACACCAGCAATACAGCTCTCCCTTCCCTCAGTCACATCATGGATATCGTGCCTGCAACCTCCCCTCTCTGACCAGGTGCTGGCAACGTCTTGAGTCTTTCAAGGACAAACAGATGTTCCATAACACAGAAATCCCTTCCCACTATTCTCCAAGTCCCTCACCAAAAAGCACAGGACTCTAGTGCTGATTCCTGGCACATCCAACTCTATCCTTGAGGAATTCAAGCCCTGCTCAGGAATCAAGCCCATCCCTAGCAGGAACAGGAATGTTCTAGGAAGCAGCAGGACTTTTAGACAATATCTCAGCTCCTAGAAAGCTGTGGGACATGACTCCAGCACAACCATCCTATCTGAATGAGTCACAGGCATGAAAACCTTCAAATTGCTATTTATTAAGGGGCTTCTTCATATTCATGCTTCCAGCAAAGGTAAAGACACATTCCAGTCCATATCATAACAACATTACAGCATCAATCAATGGAAGTAACATGAAGTGGGAGGTTAGTGTTGGGAATAAAATGAACTATGATAGAAAACAACAGGAGTACAAGGTGGGGGTGCTGAGACCTCATGAATAAAAGAAAACTGTGCAATGAAAGATTGGTTCAGATTGCTCCAACACAATTTCCCACTCTCTCCTTTTATCTTTATTTTCCCTCCTCACTACCAGCCTCTCCGCCACATTTCACAGTAGAAACCTGTTACTCTCTAGGATGCAACTTAACCCCTTGACTTCCATAAGAGCTTACATCCAAAATGAACATTCACCATCTTAATATTCTTTCCTGTAATAAAACAAACTTACAAAGAGCAAAACCAACTGTGTCCCATCAATAAGCGACTCACATTGTCGTAGAAACAGCTTCCACCATGTTCAGTATCAATCCCCTGATCAATAACAGACTTGTAAGCAATAATCGCACTAATAAAAAGCTGCCTCACATCAAAAAGCTCATGTTCTTTCACTGAACACCACCAGAAAGCTGAGGAAAATGCATTCTGAATCTTTTATGGATTCTTTTTAATGGATTGTTGATAATATTTGTACAGACAAACAAGGTATTTACTACCATCGCAATTGCCTAACAATACCATATAAGCAGTCCCTCATAACAAAACCGGCATCATGACTAGAATAGCATCTCTCACTTCAATAGTTCAAATGCCTTGTCAAGAAAACTATTCTAATTGGGTGGGAGTACAAGAGAAAGCAAAGATTATTCCCTTGTTTTATGTTAGCAATTTTTAATGATTGTTTATTCATATTAGGTTTTGCTATGCAATAGCACATCTGAGGCTTTTCTGCATTGTTACTAGTTCTATTTATATGCAATTGCCTGTATCCCAAGCCACTTCCAGGCATGGGCAGTATGCCATCAGTAATGAATGCCACCTCAAATAATCTATTTTTTTCTGCACTAGTTATCCCCAAAGGAAACACTACAGTCCTTTCTTATCACCAACCAAATATCAGCTATGAAAGCATTTTGATGCTTTGGAATAAACACATTTAGTTAAACAGATCTGTGATTAGCAGCTTTATTGCAACATACAGATAGGAGAGCCCACAGAATCCCTTGCTTTCATATTGTATTTTCCTTTTTCTGTTTCAGGGGTCTGTGGAAATGAGCACAAAGATTATGAAGCAAAAATGAATATAAACAATCCCAATGTGACTGTCCAAACAGTGAGCTTACACTAAGGGCTACCTACAAGTACTCCTCTGGTCATATAAATAATGTTGAAACTTCCGAACTGCAAAAGATTTCTGGACTAATCTCCATATTCTTTTGTCAGATGCTACAGGATACAACACAGAAAGACTGCAAATACCACTTCTGACTACAGGTCTGTATGACCAGCTTTTAGATATCCAGGGTGGGATTCAGGTCGCCTAACTTTAGATGTCAATGCTATTAGTGGTCTCTAGAAATCAATGTAGCTCATCATAGTCCAAGCCTGGATTTGGTCTGCTGAATAGCTCCCTAAATACCACTAATGGCATTGACCAGAATTTCCCTGACCACAACAGCAGGCCAGATGCTGACAGTATGGGCAACCTGGATCCCAGCTCAAATCCATCTGCCTAGACTCTCCTTTTGTCACTGGAAAGAAAGAGACATCTCCAAAGGTCATTCCATACTACCCTAGAACATGTATCCAGGACAAACCACCCTTTGGGAAATCAGCAATTGTAGGGCAGCCAGAGCAAACAGCATAGACTTAAGCATAAAATCCCTTCCTTGCCCCGCTATCTAAATGACAGAAAAGATTCTCTCTCCCCATGTCAGGTCATGAAACTTCATAATCTTCTCTGAGGTAATTTGAAAATGAACTCATCTACCTCCATTAATTAAAATTACATATTGTTTTTTTCTTCCTTATGATAAAAACATGCTATTGCATAGATAATAAATCCTCATGCATGCACAGATACACACAGAGAGCAGGAAGAACCAAATGATGTCAGTTTGGCAAGTCTCTTCCAGTCAATGCTCAGGGAAAGCATTCAGCTATACTTCCATTCCTCAACTGCCCATATGTGTATTACTTAGTATCTCTTAATAAAGGGGTATGACTGACACAAATTTATAGCTTTTTTATTACTTTGCCCCCTCATGTTATAAATTCATGAAACAGCTGTAGCTTACTGCATTTTTATGTTTATCAGTTTTATTTACATGATCTCTCTTGCCATTAGAGGGGAAAAAGCTTTGGGGGTTTCTGCTTATCCTCAGTCCTTTTGTGCTGGGGCCTGAAATGAGATGGAAACAAAGACTTCTGGGTCATCTAAAAATAAACTGTCATCTCAAATGCTGCCTCAGCACAACCTTCCATCATAAAGCACTGCTACATAAATATGGCTTTATAAATTATATATCTTAAGTCTTTGCATGCTCACAGCAGATTACCAATAATTTTTCTGCAATACCTGCTAAAAAAACCAGACATAAAATCATTGCCAATGATGATAAATGATTACAGCTTAATAAAAGTCAAGCTGACAAAGCTGAAATGTCCACAGGGTGTATAGCGATTCAAATGCCACAGGTGTTAAAAATAAAAAGCTTTCAAATATAAATGTTACAGCCTTCAGCAAAGACAGGAGATCTAGAGAACAGCTTTGTGACACCAGGCTGTGTACTAATTCTAGGATGTCCCCAAAACAAAATAGAGAAATTTAATGCAGATTTAATAGGCAAGAGAATAAAAGAGCTTCAGGGCAGAGACTGTTGCAATGTGTCTGTGCTGTGTGGGACAGGTCTAACTAGACAATAAAATCAGAAAGACATGGGAGTGGGAGAGAAAAGCAAGTCAAACACTGAGAAGCATAACTTTATCCAAATGAGAACAAGAGGATATTTTGGATAGTGAACCATATTCTCAGGTTAACTACAAAATTAGCTTCTCTGGATAGGAAGGTGGCAATGGGACTCTCAGTATGGAATCTCTTCATTACGTTCAGGCTAAAAATCATGTTTGTGAATCAAGGGAAAAGTCTTCTTTAATAACTCATCATGAGGCCACTTACAGTCTACAGCTGTACTGCAGAGAACCTGCTCATAATTAATGATCCATAGCCACTTAAAGCTAAATGACTGATTTCAAACTGTAAACGAGCAGCTCAGTAACAGAAGAAACTCTCACGATTATTTCAGCAGGCTCCATTCCCATTCCATTGACCATTTAACAGAAAAAACACAATCTAAGAGACAGAAAGCTGTCATCATCAGAGCCTTCCTTTAACATGTCACGTTCAGACAATGAAGTCAATCCCCAAGTCATTCACTTCAGTATTTTTTCTGGCATTTCAGTCCCGGCATAGTCTCTCTCTCTCACAAGGGTGAGGGAGCTTTGCCTATCAACAGCAATGCTTGGTGGTTAGTCTAGAACTATGTCAGGCACTGAAACAGGCTGCCCAGGGAAGTGGTGAAGTCACTATCCCTGGAGGTGTTTAAAAGATGCATAGATGAGTGTCTTAGGGACATGGTTTAGTGCCAGTGTTAGGTTAACAGTTGGACTCAATGGCCTTGAGGGTCTTTTCCAACCAAAATGATTCTACAATTCCAAGAAAGCTCTGGAGGAAGAGGAAGCTTTCTCAGACCTAGCCTCTGCCTCTTATTCCCTGCAGCAGCACAGGGAGAGCTGATGAAAGTATGTCATTGTGCCTATTTATTTTAAGGGAAAAAGTTGCTATTGGCAAACTGCTGTCTGGGTAATTGCTTCCTGCTTGGTCTGATGAATCTGAGATTTCTTGTCAGCCTTCCAGGGGCAGTGAAAAGCTCATCCATCTTCTCCATGTTATCTGGATGAAATGGCCATGAGATTTGCTCAGTTGGGCAGCATTAGTGTGAATGATTATGAGGAAGTGCTACAGCTCCACCAAGACGTGCATGGCACTACCAGAGCTGTGTATTAGCCTTCTCTGATAAAAACTAGTTCTTACAAAGAATAATTATCCTCAGTTGTAATCTTTAATAGCTATGGCTTGTGCAAGCAGCTATAACTACTTTCTGAAATACTTAAATAAATACTCCTGTCAGGACCTCCAAGGAGCTGTGATCAAAGTATGACACCATTTTTCAGCGAGCTCAGTGCTGCATCAAAGTCAGCTCTCTTCAGGCGTTCTGTGTAAAACGCCACTCTGCTTTCCCAAGCCCAAGGAACACACAGCTTTTCAAATACAATTATGCATGTTCAACATGCTTGCACAAGCTCACACATTAGAAGAGGCAGGGTAGAAGAGATTTTAGAGAGAGCAGAAACGTCTTTCCCTGTAGTGACACTCTCTTCCTTGGAAGTGACTTCCCCAGCCCTTGCTCCCACTGAAGTTCTCATTTGGTGGAGAAGTGATTTTGCAACACTTGCTTTCACTCAATACAGAAGTCCAGCAGAAGCTTCCAGGCAATATAATATTTTTCAGACTGCAGTGGAAAACCCCTGGCTCAGGCAGGAATCCTACTGCTTTATTGTACTCTAAATACATTCAAAATCAGGTCCTTTCTCTTTAAACTAATACAACCCAGGGCAAAGCATGCGATGAGCCTGCAAAAGCTACAAGTAGCTAGAGCATTCATCCCCAAACTCCAATAATGCTGGTGGCACAACAGCACTTGGCATTTAGTGTACTGAACACACTTCAGGGCTTTCCCCTAAAAGGGCTTTCAACAAGCAAAACTTTCAGCTTTCCTCACTACTAAATTGACAAAACAAGCATACCATTACCTTAAAGCCAGCTAGAAATGGGAAATTAACTCTGACAAAGGGGACAAGAGGCTCACAGTGAATCTTCCCCATCTCCTAGCCAAGAGCGAGTCTCAGAAAGCCAAGCTTATTACAGACACAATCAACTCACAATAAAACTTTGCTATAGGGCAAGAAAACCAACAGCAGAGAAATAATTTCTCTCTGCAAAGCATCTGCTTGCTGACTTTATTGCTGTTGCCAACTCAAACTGCAGAATTAAATAGTGGTAATATTTGTATGAAAAGGAGAAATTCTCAGCACTGCCAATAAGAAATGGTTACCCTCTCTTTACATCACTCCCCTATTGCTCTTCAAGGCTCTAGCAGAAAAAAGAGTCAAACATTTCTCCAGGTGCCTCTCAAGGTATCGACATATAAACCAGCTCCGCACAGAAGCTAAGGCAGAAGCATTTGAATGTAGATTTAAACAGGTGCCAAACCCTTTTGCAAACTCCAGGCATCATCTTCTGCAAAGCAACAGCCACAGGGCAGCAGGAGGCTGACCCAGCTCTGCAGCTCAAGTGCTTGTCACGTGTCCCCAGGCTTCAGGTTATTATCCCCGAGCTGCTTTAGGGACACTACAAGACTGTCCCACTGCATTCTGTGCAATATCCAGCCTCAGCCTTTAAATTGTACCTCCACAAATGCTTACTACAGTCTGTTCCTGATAGCACTGGCTATAGCAAAGCTCATGCCTGATGGCCAGAATGACTTACCACCAGCTGTCCCACAGCAACAGACTGATGCAAGGGCAGCCAAAATCCCTACACCATAGACTGGGAGAAAAATATCAGCCAGGCAGCAGACAGAGGGAGCGTGCAGCAGTTCCAGCTTCACCTGGCCCATCTGAGACCCTTCAACAGGTTCAGCTCTGAGGAGAGGATTTCTATGTGACGCTTGGATAGGCACAACAAGAGGGAAAAACCACTTACACACAACACTCTGCGCCAAAATGCCATCTTCCTTTCTGAAGTCAGAGCTTAATTTACAAGCGTGGTATTCATGCTAAATTCCACACAGGTGTTGCTCATTCCTTCTGTCCCCATGGCCTCTTTTCTAGACCAATTGCAGATAAGGAGTTTTTGACTTTTTGCATTCACACACTCTGTTCTCTGCTCAGATTTAGCAAAAAGCTGCCAATGTGATGGCAATAATATATATACAGACCACAAGGTTTAGAACTTGCTAGGTAGACTTTGATCAATTAAATGCCTCTTCCCTGGGTCTGCAGCTGCTTTATAATAGGTATGTGACAGGATTTGAATGTGCCCAGGGAAGTTTATCTAATCCTAATCTGCTACTGATGGTCTCTGCTGTCAGTGTTATAATGCGGTAAACCTGAGTTGGGTAGAGGACATGAGAGAGAAAGAGATAAACTCGTTTAAGTCTGTCTGCTCTGCAGAACACATCAGATAAAGCCACATCCGATACAACAGGAGTTAAGGGAAAGGAAAAAGAATTGCTACAACAAAAATTAAAAAGAATGAGCTGCATGCCCTCATACATGCTATTTCACATGTACATGATACATAAAGCATACTCCTAATGGGGTATTCACTGCTCAAAACTATAATTTAAAGTATTTAAACTGCCTAAAAGCATGAGTCACATGACACACGCAAATCCAGCTGCTACCAAAAAGTACAGACCCACAGACTTCTAAGAAGCTACGCAAACATGTAGAACCTTTTCCTGTGTGGTGTATCTCCCCCTTCTACCTGATGCATAGAGAACGTAGCAGCTAGTAACACAGAAACACAAAATACAGATGCCTTAACTGTCTTCAATTAAAAGAACCATTGGCAATTCCTTACAACTTGCTAACTTCCTGCACATAAGTCAGAAACAAGTCGGCAGAGCACTCGTAGTGGGATCTGTGGTTTGGAAAATTTGGTCAACTCATACGATCATACTCTGTATGTAATAAAAGTCCAAAACAGCAAGAGAGTCTCTCCAGTGCTCCCCAGGGGGAGGAGCAGCACAGCATGAAGTGTAATGAAGCTAAAATAATTTAATCCATTTTTCTGTTTTTAGATTCCACTTTCTGAGTTTGTTCATGAAGAATACCAATCCAAAACAGAGGCCCAACTTATAATGCTGAGCATAAATGTGACAGCGAGGCTGGTTCTTGATAAAGTTTTGCCTTTTGAATGAGGGTTAGCTAAAGCATTTGTATAAAAGGAAACAATAAGGCAGTTCTCTGTCTTTCCTCATATTATCCCCCTTTGCTGTTTCAAAGCAGGTGTGAAAAACAGACACACATACAAACAGCATATCTGAGCCAGCCAGGGAGAACAAGTAGGAACAAACCTTTTCAGTGCTTTCACCAACTGTGCCTCTAGCTGAATTACTGAATTACGAAGAGAGGAAGAGAGGAAGAGAGGAAGGGAGGAAGGGAGGGAGGGAGGCAGGGAGGGAGGGAGGGAGGGAGGGAGGGAGGGAGGGAGGGAGGGAGGGAGGAAGGAAGGAAGGAAGGAAGGAAGGAAGGAAGGAAGGAAGGAAGGAAGGAAGGAAGGAAGGAAGGAAGGAAGGAAGGAAGGAAGGAAGGAAGGAAGGAAGGAAGGAAGGAAGGAAGGAAGGAAGGAAGGAAGGAAGGAAGGAAGGAAGGAAGGAAGGAAGGAAGGAAGGCAACATTGCCACTTTCAGGTCTCTTCTGCATCATGCCATTAAACCTTGTAACAGAGGCCTTGGTTTTGACTGGCATGGCAATAGTGACACAGAAATTCTGACTGCAAGCTTTTACTACCAAGATTAAACACACAGTTTTTAAAGAGGGATACCAACAGCATCCTTTTTTGTGCATTTGTGTGTGTTCTTCTTACCCAATGCCATACTCCTTGCCCTCTTAATGGCTAGGAGCCATTCACAAACTTTCCATGATTTCAAAGAGTTCTGGTTCAGGTTCCCAGCCATTTAACCTTAGCAATACTTTGTGGTCCTAATATCACTGCATAATATTTTCAAAGATACCTTTTTAAAAATAAAAGGGTGACACTGAAGACAAAGCCCTTAACCATTCTGAAGAAAACTGCTTGAAGGCCTTTCTTTCCCCTGCCACTGCAGACATTTTCAGTTCTTAGAGCCGTTCAGCAGATACAGAAATGTCTCCAGATAACTGAACAGTTAGGCTTCTCTGAAGTGTTTTGCGATGAGTACTCCCACCACCATACAAATTCTTGACAATTTTGAATACAGAACCTACCTGCACATAAATATACTGTGTTCAAGTGCTTTATTCTTATTTACTGGTTGCTATAAAAGTGGATGGGCCCAGAAGGCTGCCATGCCTCCTCACAGCAGGACAGACTGTTTACTCTTGGTCCACTGTCTCTTTTTGGTGAGGGAGAAAGAAGGAAACAATCATGTGGATTTATTCCTATCTCATATTTTCACTATTGTTGATTCTGTTTCTAATACTTACTTTATATCCCTTCTGGAAAAAGTACAATTCAGCAAGGAAGGGCAAAAGGTCTCTTCATTTTGTTGCCACAACAATGGCATCAAAAAACAAACAAAACCAAACCAAAACAACACAAAGAAACAATCAAAACAAACAAATAAGCAGCAAAACTGGCAGCTCACAGAATATTTCATTAAAATGAAACAGTAACATAATTCACCAAAATTAGAGCTGAGGTGCAGCTTTTCTCTGCACACCCAAGTTTTGCAACCTAGTGTTTCTAAAGATGGACAGCAGTGTCACTGAGCTGTAAGTTCCAAAGTATATGGCCTTACATGAAGAAAGGTGTAACAGCTGAGTGAGTCAAAGGTCCTTTCGCAGCCTTGGAAAAGCTCTCTGCCATTCAGCAAATGCCACACTATCAAAAAAACCTCTGATGGTATATCATGGAAGTCAGTAACCCCGAAATAACTGTGATATTCTTCAATACTTAACAACATACATATATATAAAAAAAATCCAACTGAAGGGGGACAACAAGTAAAAGAAAGCCTGTATGATATCAGAAGCACAAGCCTGAAATTTATGTGTGTGCAAACAGGCAAAAGTTAAAAGATATATATAAAGGTGAGATCTTTCACAGGTACAGATCACACAGCTCCATGGACTTCATGAAATTTAGGTCTGGGGCTGTTGTTTATCAGCTCCCCTTCACTAAAGGTTTCTATTCCATGCCTCTACTTTTTCCCTTGTCCATCTAAGTGAGTATTTACCAGCTACATAAATGAACTTTCCCCATCATCTCCTTGGCTGCTTCCCTATCCTTTGCAAATACAACTGTCATCTCTTTGCTTTTCTGCAGCCCATCTGATTCTTTCATCCTACCTGTATCTTCCTCATAGCACTGCTCAGCGCCTCGTCCTCTGCTAGGAAAGGAGAAAAAAATATGGCGGGGGGGAGCAAAAAAATCCTAAATCTTTCCTTATATTTAATTTCCTGACTCCCTAAAAATCATAGTCACCCTTCCTCATTCTGGACATCAACTATTCTTAAAACTCTGATTACAACCTTCATATGAATTGTCTTCTCAAAGAATTTCAGCAACAGGCCACTGAAGATAGATGTTTACTTGCTATTCTTCTTACAATCTCTTTGTCCTGGTACATGACAGAATCTTCACCATGTAATCCTCTGTGCCATACATTCAGAGAACATTGTGTGTCAAAATTACAAAGGAAGCTAATCAAAGCATATGTTCTCCTAAAAACTTCTGCATTTGTTTTCCACCAAATTAGAAAGCCAAAAAGTTGTCATGCAAATGCGAAAGGTGAAACTGCTGCTCTTCATAGTGATCGCATATGATGCAAGAGAACGCTATCCCTGAAACAGTCATTTCTGGGAACTGAGAGCGATCAGCTAACCATAGCTGGATAATGCTGTTATATATTGTGATAAAGCACTTTCAATACAGACCCTCTTGCTCTGCCCAAAAGGCCATTTGCAGATAGCCATGTAACTCAACAGATGACAGCAGAGATGTTCTGCTAACAGTCTGGTCATGCTATATACCTTGCTGTCTTGGCATTTGATGGGTGAGTGTTCTTGTGATAAAAATCCTCAGATCATTCTTTTTTGGCTGTGCAAGTTTCTCTGCTTCTAACAGTTTCACCTGTCTGAATTAATCTGGAAGAAAACTCTTCAACAGCAAAGTCAGGAGAGCAAAGAGGTAAATCAACCTAAGCCCAAAGGATCAACACATCCACACCATTCTGCGTGCTGCACCCTTCCTGACCCATGCTATAACTCCAGCTTTTATAACTGAAAACAAATGACCTTACTTCTATTAAAGCTTATTTTCTATTAATCATTCACCTGTTTAAATTAGAAGTTACTCTGCTCATACAGTAAAGAAATCATATGTGATATGGTTATACTTACCATCTCCCTGCTAAACTAACAACTCACTGACCAAGTGGACATCCCCCATTTGGCTAGATACTTCATTGTTGGGGATAAGCCTCAGAGATTCAAAAAAGCTGGCTACAGGTGCTTGTCTGTTCTGAAGCTTTTGCCTCAGGTCTTCTTATCATTTCCCCTAGCTGACATAATTATAGTCAGGCCTGCCTAAAGACCTCAGTATTGCAAGATGCTACATCTCCAGGAAAAGATGTTTGTGATTGTGTTATTCTAGTGAAATTTCTAAAGTAATTGCAGCACATGATGGAACAAGGGAGAAATGAACATGTGCCATCAAGACTGTTGGCACAATACAATAATAGGTAGGCAAGTAAAGTGATAGAGGATGCTGCAGAATTAGAAGCAATTTCCCTTATCACCTTTTTCTAGTAGGTTTCCCTCAGGGACTTGCAGAAATTAAAAACTGTGATTGTGCTTTCTGAAGAACAGAGGTAAGCACACAGATACCCTGGCTGACATTTTCAGCATCTAACTTATTGCCTTTTAGAAGGGTACAACCCTGGATCCATTTTTCAAGCAAGCAACTAACAGGACAAGCTGTCTCAGTAAGGGATTCTGAGTGCAAACAAGAAACATAGGTTTGCAAACAATAGTATTATAGCAGAGAAGGAAGCCCAAATGTTATTTTGACGCTAAATGGAAAGATAGTGGGGAAGGATAGTCTCTCGCCCACTGCTCTAGTAATATTTCTATTACAGTCCACAAAGAGCTCTCCAAGTTATTTTGTGAAAATGAAATACCAGTATTGTCTTGTGGGTTGTTTGTTTGTTAAAAAAATAAATTAAAACCCCACAACAAACACAATGTTTATGAATTGTTTTTGAATTATTATTGCTCATTGTGAGATGATTGCATTTTCCTGAAGAGCCGTTTGAGACACATTTATTCAGGAGAGGCACAGAGTACATACATTGCCATACAGTAAGGTATTGTAGCAATTACCCACCACAGCTCCCTGTCTCTATGCTACAGACACTGGCATAACCAGCTGATGGCCATGAAGTCTGATGTAGGGCAAACAAAGAGTATGTAAGGGTAACACAGAATAGAAATATACCTTATTCCTGAATCTCTCAACAGTCAAGCAACAGAAAGAGGGAATTTTAATGTTGTGATCCTATTTCAAGTTTGCAACTCTCATGGAGGCAAATGCTGCTTCTGCAGTCATGGTCAGCACTGCACCAATCCCACTGCAGTAGCAGGTACCTTTAACACTACAAGAAAACTAAGGGAAGAAATGCATCTACTGCAGAAATCACATCTTTTTTAATCAGAAGGAATCCATGCTTAGCTCTGAAGTTTCAAAGGTACTTGCTAAATAATTAGATGAAGCTTTGTGTGATGACAGATCTCTTCAGAAGACCAGCCTCATCACTGCAACAGCAGCCCCAGGTTTTCATCAAAACATGGATACACGCAGGCCCAATGGCAGAATATCACTAAAATGCCAGTACTACTCCAAACATCCAGTGACTACAATCATCAGCATATCTTTATTACCTTTGTAATCACCAACTCTTAAAAAGCTTCCCAAGAACAAATGAATGAAAATAAGCCCCAAACACCATGTGCAAGATTTATATTACTGCAGCCATTTAGGGGAAGGAAAAGATAGAAAGATAAAGTCAAAGTGGTAGCAATAAGCACTCATCTCTCTTGATTCCTACTCTATCTCATTTACAAGGCAGTTCTGCTCTCAAAGAGCTGTAGCTACAGGCTTGTTCAGCATGAAACAGTCTGTCTCCATCACTCACTTACCTGGGTAAAGATCTGCACAGTACAAACTTCAGGGAGTAAGTTCAACCTCTAAAATTCTTTTGCCAATGAAGATTGTGTAAGCCTAAGATAACAATATGTTGCAGATTTTTGCCAGCTATTAGCTGGCTGGGAGCTGAATGGGAAGGAAGCTAGTTAAACTGACAGAGATGATGCCTAACATTGATTTTTCAATTGATTTCACTAAATTGTTGTCCACACAAACCCCAGTGTGGACATTCCTGAACTGGTTTAAAATTGACTTATAATGATTTAGCTTATGGTGACTCTTTATTGACTCATGTTGTGGCCAAAGTATGGGGAAAAAAAAAAGAAAAGGGGAAAAAAAAAAAAGTCTTTGTGTTAGAAAGCAGCAGTGTGTCCTGTGAAACATCCTAACAAGAACAAGGTTGTCCAGTATGTGCTCCTATCAACATCAAGGTTTATGGATTTTTCAAAGACAAGATGTAAAGACAAGAAGATGCTCATATAATTGCAAAAGATTCACAGATTGTATTTTAGAGAAAAGAATGCATTTCATCTGGAATTTACTTCTCCCCAGTTGAGGCAGAGAAGGCAAAGATGTGCACTCTCAGCCCCTGCTGTTTGCTTCAGTTTGTCCATTTTATTCTGTATTTACTGGATAATCAGTGTTTGTGCTGGCAGCTGTCACACTCAGATTAAGGACAGGTGCTTCTTAAAATACCCTGTTCTGACTGTTTCCAAGTGTTTGGTCACACACCAAACTAGTAAGCCACCAGGAGACACTTACGCTGACTTAATGTGCTTTCAATGGCAGTCATCCAGTTGTATCATAACACCAAATCCAACTTCACTTTCAGAGTGAGGACAGTGGCCAGGAAAGATCTGTTGGCTCACGTTGGGCTACACAGCAACATTGGTGCCAACACCAGACTCCAAACAACAGCCCAGCATGAGAACAGCACCTTCACTGTTAACTAGTCTACCATTATGTCCAATGGAAACAAACAATTTTCACAATGGTTGTGAAGCATCAGAAGAGTAAAAGTACATCAAAGTAAATTGGCTTAAGCAGAACCCCAACTTCACTGGAAATCAGGGCACGTTTGGAGCTGGAATAGCTGCATTCCTGGTGGGAAGATTTAAAGGCAGGTGGTTGTGATTCAATGTGAGTTTATTAACTGATAGATATGCTCTGTGCTGACAATTATAGTGAAAGAAAAAAATCCAACAACAATGCACCCTTTTGACAGTGGTAAAACCATTACAAACCTAGGTCTTGACACATTCCGGTGTCAAGCCCAACCATTTGAGTTTGTTCATTTCTTCATTTTGACTTTGAAATGCCCTCTATACAGATGTATTTGCCTTTGTAATTGCAGATGCGAAATTAAAATCTTCTTCCCCTTCCCTGGACAATAATTTTTTTCCTCTCTGCACAGTTTATAAGAGCTCACTCTTTGATATTTTTCTAATAACTTGTGTTGTGTCTGGCGCTTTGGGGAGTGCCTATGACAGAAAGCACTTTATTACTTCTCTGTTTGAGTTCACTGCAGAGTGCTCACCAGGCCCTACCACTGAAAGGGTGCATCTAGGCAGCAATTTAATCAAGCAATGATTGAAAAATTAAAGGTGGCAGTGATTATTATGGATTTAGGACTTTTTTTGTTTGAATGGGTTTTAGCTAGAGAACATGGCAGCTGTTTGTTGTGTGCCCCGCCTCTGAAAGAGAGGGGCAGGTGACAGGGGGAACACAAAAGAAACCTCTTTAGGCAGATCATTTCTGTCCTCTTAGTATTCAAATAAAAACCAAGGGAAGAGGTTACAGACCTGTTATTATTCTTTGGTAAATACCCATGTGTAGTTTCAGCAACCACAAGCACACCTCTGTGTATAAACAAAGATCCAGCCACAGAAACTCATCTTGGACTAGCACCAGGAGAGAAAATTTATGCCCAAGACATGAACAAATCTTGAGATTGAATTATCAGCCTGGCTTATGAAGAAATAAGTACTTTTCAGTAACCAGAAGCATACTCTAAACTTACATGGAGTAAGGACATTTTAAAGCAGAGGAATGAAGATCTTTGAAAGCTGGTAATAAACAATGAAGGAGTAACCTGCTAGACAGTCACACAAAATTAATCTGAAGATCCAGCCCAGATGCTGTGTCCATGACTCTGTTCAGTTAGAGGAGAAGAAATTTCTATAGACACAGATATATATGGAGAGAGATATATTTATCCCTTGTAGAAATTTAGGTATGCATTCATTGCTCTCTTGCACATTCTGCAATCATTTACAACAATAAAGGAGACGGAACATACCACCATGGTTTGGATCAGATTTCAAATCAAGTCTTTGCATGGTAAAAACCTCTGCATCGGTCAACTTAGCTAAGGTTATAGAGACACCAGAACTTTCATCAAATCTTCTTGTATTGCCTCCAGTTACAAGTTACTACTGTAAATTTATAGAGTAAATTCACAACAAAGCTGCCCCAAAGTTCCTCTGTTTAACTTATTGTAAACATCTTTGTGCATGCACTTACTTCAGTTTAAACAGTGTATAGCACTTTAGATGACAGGAGAAATAGGGACAAGACAGGATAAGAATGGCTACGCAAAATCGGCTTCTGCTTAATTATGAATAGTTAAAAAAGAAGTCTGAAAGAAGTTGCATTTCATACTGGCCTTCATTTCTTCCTCAGCAATGAGTAGCCTAGATGTCTTTGCAAAAATGTCAGACACACTTCATCTTCCATAATTTGTTGAAAAAATTAAAAGAAAACGTAAAAAAGCATAGACAAACAAAGAAGATCATTTATGGAATATTAACAAAAGCTTTGTCTGAATAAGGATTACCAGAGCTTACACTTCAGCTAATAGACTTATTTTTTCCCCAAAGACTTATTTTTCCCTTTTTCTTTTTTCATGCTTGGCCAGAGTAGGTGATTCAAATTTTTACCAGATGTCTCTTGTCCTAGCACACAGAAGAAAATCTTCAAAAGAAGTCACTTGAGCAGAAATCCAAAGCCCATATTCAAAGCACTTAAACTAATAAAAAGAAAAGTTACCTACAATTTGGCTCTGGAGAGAAGTGTGCTTGTATGCAACTTCAGATGATTTTTGCTAACTAACACATATATAATTGCCTGGTTCCCAAAGGATTCGTATAATTTAAGTATGGGGTGTCTGAAAGAGCTGGAAGTGCTGGAAGGCGGATACCCGGTAATTCAATCCCTCGTGCCCCTAGGCACAAACATAATTGTATTATAAAGTAGCTCTGCCAAAAATGAAATCAATTAAAGCACAATACCGCTTACAGTTAAGAAGGCTGGTTTCAATTTTTTGTGCACACCCACACCAGTAAACACAAAATAGAATTCAGTGGACTCTTCTTGGAAACACAGTAATGAGATGCCATGTGTGTACCAGAGATGTTATATAGTCAGAATCTAAGCTTTGCCAATTCATTGGCAAGAGAGCTCTAATTTCATTAGTGTTCTGTAACCTTTTTATTAAACAGCTAAATCAACATTTTTACATCGAGGATAGCTGCTAATTGAAATCTGCAGAAACCCAGACAAGGGCAAAGAGCTGTCTCTCAGAGTACTGGGGTTTCTCCTCTCTCCTGCATCTGAGTGTCCTATGAGAGGCTGAAGTAAAAGTGGTCATGGCTGAGGTTAATCAGAACAACAACTCCAAAATGTGAGACTCAAGTACAGAACTTCATCACATAAAGGACTCTGACAGAGACTGGAAACACAGGGCCAAGGAAAACACAGTCACCACCTAAACAGTAAAAAGCATAAAGAACAACCTATGGCAGAGCAGCAGAGCAGAGAAGTAGGAATCACTCCAATGTCCAGGATTCCTATTGAGCCCTTTAGGCCAAGGAGGTCTCTTAGGCCAATGTTTTTCAGCGTAGCCTTGAATTTTGTCCAGTATCAACTGCCTTCCAGTTTGGTAAATGCCAAGCACTTCAGCTGATGCCCAGAGAGGCTCCACATGATCAGCATCTCTGAAAATCTTCGTAAATATCTGCCTGCTAATTCAAGACACTTTTGAAAACACTGGACTGTACTCCTCTGCATGTCAGTCCCTCCATCTGCAAACTGAGCATGAATATAATATCCCACCATGGAGTAGCATGCTGCTTCCTTGCTGTTTGCAAAGCTCTTTTGAAAGGGGAAAATAACCAACACTGGAAAAAAGAAAAATCATCATAACTGCTATCCAAATGCCTCATAGCAGTACAGCCCATTTCCAAAATCTTTAGGGACTTCCTCTTCATAATAAAGGGTTCAAAATCATGAATGGCCAAAAAACAAACCTAGAGAGAACAATGGAAGATGCAGATCTGGTTAAGAGAGAACCATAATTAGAAGGAAACCCAAGTTCCTACTTCTGCCCCTATCAAAGAAGTAGTAGCTGCCTGATAAACATGGAGTGGCAACTCGCCAGCAAGTGTAGAAACTTCTTTTTGCTGTTGCATCACAAAAGAACTACTAGGGCATTTTGTTTCCTGGCAGATCAGTTGAACCAGTTGCCTAAGGAGCGTTACCTCCACAGCTTCTGACATGTGGTAACTGCGAGTCAGACACAGCAACAGACTTCACGTTAAAGCACTGCAGAGTATTATCCTTTTATTTTTCTGCAGTCAACCCTTACTCTTAATGACATTTTTTTAACACTGCTTCCTCTTTCTCTTTCCACCTTTGCTTTGCAGGACAGTGAGCCCAGGCAGCACAGATCATCTGATAAAATGCTTTCAGTGTCAGCCTTACTGGCACATTACATGGCAGAGCTTCATGTGCACACTCTGGGTCTGTCAACCCAGCAGCAGCTCCACCACTCTTCACCACAGCTCTGCCAAGCAGCTTGCAGAGCTAATGTGTCCTCCCTGCCTTCTCTTCCCTTTCTCCACGCTTTGTTCAGAACAGGTCTTCTGCTCCCCCCTGCCAAACAACCCTTCTCAGCCCCCAAGGGTTCAAAGCAGGAGCCATGTTGTTTGTTCTCAGCCCAGCAGCCTACATTACTACTTCAGCATGAAAAACTACAGCTAGTGTATGGCATAAATTGTTACTATCGCTCCCTTCCTCTCATAAAGCAGGCACTGCCAATACCAGACTGCTGTGCTTCATGCATAATTCATCAGGTTCCTTAATGTGCAGAGCTCTCTTCTGCAGCTCTTTTCTCTGCATTAAAGTTATCTGTGGGGGAAAAAAGTGTCCATCCAGCCCCTGATTGAAATACTAAGAGGACACCTGAATTTTAAAGCATTTGTTGGCTTCTTTAATTTATCACGAAAACAAAAGCATCAGTAGCGTCCCCATGACTGCAAAGTCCAGAGTGGGACAGAGGCACCGAAAGTCACAGGGACGTAAGTTCAAGCTCTGCCACAGGAAATACAGCTGTGGTTGTACTGCCTGGCACTTAAATCTGTTAAAGTCAATCCTTCATTAAAGCTGTAAGCTGGAATGAGTTGGCTGTCAAGATACATATGGCAAAGGAGAGAGCAATGCACTCCCAGCAGCATACTCTTCCAAAGGCTCCAACGTAACAATACTGTCATGCAGAGCTAGTGCATGATGGTAGTGTGCACATAAAGACCCCTAAGAACTTTTATTTATTTATTTTTTAGCCTTGGGGAGAGTCCTAGATTGCTTTTGGACACTTGCTAACCACCTATGCAACAAACTGACAATTTCTAACTGCTTCAGTTTACTCAGCTGTTCCATCCCAGCCAAACTGCACATGATCTTCATGCCTAGCCTCACATGCAGTCTTCCCATTCCTTTCAACTGCGAAAGCCTGGAGCTTCCTGCCTTTCTTCATCCAACAGCTCTTCTACATCTCTCCTTCAAGCAAGTTTCCTCCAGAAGCCCTAAATATTCCCTCTTTCTCCTCCCAGTTGCTGCAGAAAATTTGAGGTTGTAGGGTAATGATGAAGGGATAGCTTTGCTAAGCCCTCTCTAACCCCCACTCCACACTGTTACATTTCTATCACTCTAGGATCAGCACACAGAATTATATTATTCACCATAAATAATACTGTATGTGTCTTACCAGCACTGCACTGGGGCTGCTGGTAGAAGGCCGTTCTTAACTGGGATCTGTGGCGTCTGGTACGCAGCCAGACAGACTAGCTGCTAATACCAGTCTCTTTCAGCCACCAAGTCTAGTAGCACAGACACCACTCTGTAGATGACATTAGACTCATACACCCATTGATGCTGCCTTCCCTTGCCACTCTGTTGCAGAGGTAGGGCCAACAGTCAAAGAAGACTTCTGCTATAGATCCATGGATCAGAAACCACTAGCACCTGAGAGAGTAAAAATGCAGTCGGAGTAAAGGACTCCATAAAACACACCAGGGCTTCCATTCCTCCCTGATTCAACAAGTAATGACCAGAAACAGGTGCTCTTTCAACTGCACAGACCTCCAAACTACAATTCTCCAGCCTCTTAAACTGCCCTGGTTCAATCTTCACCCATCCCTTCCTTCATCATTGTAAAGCTGAATCATTTTGGCTCACACCTGAGTTTAATATTGATGGTTTTGTTGATGCCAGATGAAGGCAAGAAGCAAGGCTCCTACAAAGCTAAGGCAATGTCTCCATTTCTACCTACTGTTATAAAGCCCTTTTCATATTTTCCCTGCAGCAAATAGCTGTAAGATATGTTCACACAACAACAGGGCAGGGAAAAAAATCCAAAAAACAAAAACCACCAACATTAAAAAGTAACATGACATCTATTTCTTACAGTAATGAAACAATTACTAACTAATAAGAACCAAACAAACAAAGCAGGACACAAACACAAGGAAACATTTTCTAATAAAGCCTCCTGCTTGCTGAAGTGGCAAAGAGACATGTGGCAATTTCCCTTTAGAAGGCTAAAAAAAAAGCTTACAGAAGGTCGATAAACAGTTCACTGGTTTGTGAGGTTTTCCTCTTGTCCTGATACTTCTAATTCAAGCCATGGTTACTGTTTAGTTTTATGTCCAAATGTGGGTCATATGCAAGAGCTTACTGCCTTCTCCCTTCCACACCAACCCAACAACAACCATAACTCCTAGCTGCAGCCCCTAGTTCTCATCAGCTAACTGGTTCTAGCTGGGGGAGGTAGCAAGGCCCATCCTTAAGCATTTCTGGTACACCATGCTGTTTGTTCAATAAGCCAAGCAGAGAAAACAACACTGGGAGATGGTTCATCTTCTTACAAATACAGGAAGGGAAGCCTTCAGAGACTTGGACTGTACTTACACAGTCACAACCCACCATCAATCTAAAGCCCACAAGCTTTTTAAGCCAACAAGAAAGTCATATACTCTTGCATGAGGTGCTGCAATATTGGAGAGGCTGGCCCTACCACAAAAAGCTGTGCCAGGTTTGGGAATGAGCATGGACCCATGGAGCTTTGCTCAGTTAGTGAGCACACAGAAAAGCTGATTTATTTTGCTGTTTGACATCCTCCACCTGAAGGATGGGGATGTCATCTAGAAAAGTCTGCAGGAGAGAATGTATATTGCTTTACAAGCAGTCTGTTCAAGCCTGGGACTGGGTCTAGGTTGAGCATATGGTCCCCATAATATATGTAAGAACCAGTTACTGCCTAGAGGGAGGAAGGTGACTTAAGCCGGAATAAGAAAGCCTGCAATGCCACTGAGTGATTTTGTGCCCTGTGGAGGCAGAGTTCATTTTAGGCAATTATTTCATATGCTCCCTACCAACTGCTCTCCTCAATGATGGTGGGCTGCAGTCCATACTAATAAAGACAATGAAAGTGATCTGGACACTGGTGTGATTCCAGGAATAAATTCCCACCTCCCCAGAGGCTGTAACAATCTAGCAAAGAAAGGCATCATGCAGCACATATGGCATGCCAGGAAGGGAGAGTTGGAGCCAAACTATTTCATCACCTGTGAAGGAAAATGGAAAAGGTGCAAGAAAAAGGAACAAACAGCTTGTTTCTAAGATGCAAGACAATGTTTCACATCGTTTAGGATGAACTATTGGGCAGTGCAAGCATGATACAAGCAGTGTCTTTGTGTCCCCTCTTTCCCCTAAAAATGGTGTATTTTGGACAGCAAGACAAATTATCTGTTTTGCAAGTCTGACCAGTTGCTTCAACCACAGACGGAAATAAAGATACTTATCTGATTTTTTTGGAGGGATTATGTTTCTGTTGCTAATGGATGCTAAGTTATACCCATTGCCTCTCTATTCAAATCAAAATTCATAAGGTCAGATAAGGTTACAGATCTCCATAGTTCTTTTTGCCTCCACCAAGCTTTAAGAAAGTTATACCAACATGAACCACATGAGCATTTCACTCTGCCTTAGCATATATGTGCAGGTGAAAATAAAAGGAAACCATACATTTGAAAGTAGCAGTTGTGTGACAGAAGATGCCTTGACTTGCTTTGCAGCGAACTGGCTAATCTACTTTTCCATCATGTCTGGTCTTCATACTGTCAAGAGAGCAGCAAGAGCACACAGAGATCGCATCAGGCTTAGATGCAAGAGGAAATCAATATCCATGCTCTGCCCTGGCCAGCCATCAGGAGCCATGAGAGGCGGTGCAGCACTCAGTGGGTAAGTGTCCACAGGGCTCTGGAAACAGTGCTCGCCTTGGACTTGAGCTCACTTTCATCAGCTGCGATGCAATCATAGGACATCTTGCTCAGATTTGCTTCCCTGAGCCATCCTGTGACCTTATGTGGCCAGTCTTCAGAATTTAATTCTCACCATAATTCTCCCATTCCTACAGCCCTGCAATCATGTGGGAAACAAGGCTCTAGACCTGGGTTTTATCTTAATTTAACCTATTCTGAAAGGGGGCCTTAACAAGTGCTACAGCTTTGTTTCGCTGTTTTCCCTTTGCGTTTCCAGGTTTACATAAAGGTGTCTCAGTAGAAACTGAAATCGAGCTATTTCTAAATTCTAACATATAAAATTAAGTGCTTTTTAATTCACATGCCTTTTCCCATATCCCTCATTCTCAGTGTTTTTCTTTAAAAAAAAAAAAAAAAAACAACAAAACATCATGGAAAAGGAATACATTTACCTGGATCATGCCTAGTTCTGTGAGGTTGGTACTAAGTCCTAAGGGAGAATAGCTTGTTCTTTTTTTGCCAAGTGTAAGTTACATTAAATATGCTGGACCTGTGCAGGATTCTGCTAAGATGCCTCCGTAAAACTGAAATTAATTTGTCTTTTAAATGGCTCAAAATGTTCATGAAGTATAAATCATCTCCCTTACTCAGCCACCCCACAAACTTCATATATTATATAAACATATGGATATTAAAATTATACTTAACTTTTAAAGTAAGTGGTATCTGCCTTTGAGACATTGGGCAGGTAAATTATAGCCTCAGAGACTAAGGAAAAGATTTGGGGACCATTAGATATATGGTGCTATGAACATGAAAAGCAGAATAAATTAAAGCTGAGGTAATTTCAAAAGTTGGATACTCTCCAGTTCCTCTGCAAGAAAGTCGAATGGAGCAAGGGCACTGGAACAGTGTCCCGGTGGGAACTGAAAGCAGAAGAGGCTTGGACACAAAATTTGCATTTAGTTTATTATTTTGCTGGTACTTAAACTGTCCATCTAATTTGGCTCTCTGCCTCCTCAGACTAAAACAGCACAACTTCACAACCTAAGTGCTTTGCTCTGTCTCTAGGGATCCCTTGCAAACATTTACACCCTTCTGAGATCTAATAGAACACAGAAACATGGGGCCTAGAGCTTTTTAAGGTGACAAGAATAACAGAAAATGCAGTGCTTTGGTAATACTGATCTTGCCTTTTGTTAAACTCTCTCTTAACGTTTCCATACAACTGCAGAAACTAATTGAATGGATTTAACATGTAATGGATTTGCAGTTATCTATACACCCATATGCAACCATGTGCTGTGTGCAGGGCGCTGAGTTACCATGAAGCAAATGGGAGAGCCTGTGCTAGCCGCTCGCCCTCCTGCAATGCCCACTGCAGGCAATGGATGAGCAGCACCACTGCCAGTAGCACAGGTGCTGCTGAGGTCCAACTGGCTCTTGAGCACTGAATACCGTTTTGAATTTCTGTCCTCACCGGATCTGATTGATACTTAACCTTGTGCACTCCTAATAGCTTTGATGATTTTCTATTTTGAGTTGCAGTCCACGTGCTCGGGGGAGCTACTGAGCGTAAGGTCAAAGGTGTTTCACTTTCGCAGCATAAGAACCTTTATCCCTTTCCACCTTGCCCTCATAGTACTTCCGTGTGGCAGGAGGCGGGAATGGAGATGAGCATTAACTTACATTTAATGAGCGAAAAGATCCATAGCCTCCTCTTTATAGACAGTTCTGCAAAAAAGACCTGGCTTTTAAACTAAAAAAAGCCAGGCTATGCTAAAGTATAAAGTAGAATAGTTAACATTTTAATTAAAGAAAAAAACCTCAAAGACTATTGCAGAGAGAAGAGAAATTAAAATGGGTTATAACCAAATACTCCCTTTGCCCATGGTCTTTTTGCAAGCAGGTCCTTGCTGCCAAGCTTTGTTCCTGCCATCAGTCACTTTCTGCAGCCAACTGTGCATACTTCTTAAGAAGTCCTTAAGGAACATGGTCCTTAAGAAGTTTTCTCTGTCCCCTGAACGGCTGCTCTCAGCTCCGTACAGTGACCCTCCTGCCTTCCATATTCCATGTCTCTGAAAGTCCCTTCCCTTGCTCCTTCTCAGCTGGTGTCCACGTAAGGTGCAATTTCCCACCCTTGCCCAAGGGGTTCCCCTGACTCAACCATCCCATTTGCAGGAACACGAGCAAAATAGTTCAGACTGCACAGATCAAACAACACAGCCTGTCACAAAGCATGACAGCCAGGCTGTTACCCTGGGAAATTAATGGTAAGTCTTGACTGCTTCTTTTAAACCACTGCCAAAAGTCTGCTGTGCAGCAGACAGCATTCAAGGGTCTTTTTCTGCAAATACAGTGAAAATCCAAATAAATGTGACCTGTGGGATCTGAATATGTTGTCATCCAAAGCCTTCACTTTTAATGATGTCGTATAGCCTATGACAACTTTATTCCCATGAGCACTGCTTGGGACTCATCACCATGACCTTCTCCACTGGTTTAACAGCTCTGCAATTTATGCCAGTAATGGATTGTGCTGCTGGCAACCAACAAGGAAACTTATAACTACTATCTGCGGAGCATGTATGGATCCAAGGAAATTGCAGACACAGTACTAAAAGACCAAAGCAATGAAAGACTGTGCTTTTGAGTCCCACTAGCTGTACTGCAGGCTTCTTTAGGATTAATATGTTTCTTCCAGGCTTGGAAAGTCTCACATTTTATGTGGGTCTGTTATCTGGTGTCTAGAAGATGTGAGTCCAGTGCTGTGCCCTAGTACCAGATATCCTGCTCCAGCATTGCCAATAGCCTCTGCTGACCAGCTGTGTCCAGCACTGCACAGAAGAATGTGACGGTCACAGCCAGTGGCCAGGTGCGACTTCATGGGACTCAAAATGCAACCTCACGTTGAAACCTTCTTCTTTTCATGAAGCCAAGGAGGAGAGGAGTAAATTGCCTTTGTTGTGTGCCTCAGCACACAAGAAGCCTTACAAGGAACAATAAAAAAAGCCGAGAAGCTTTTTCTTCTGTGAAAATGATGACCTCGGTACAATGTGATTGGTTTTGCAAGCCACATGGCATCTTTGATGCAAGAAAGCATTTAAGCAGGGGCAAGGGTCTGAACAGAAGTGATAAGAGAAACAGGTGAGAATACTTAAATCACAGCAGTATCTTAATTCTGAATTGCCTGCAGAGGAAAAGGAAGACTGTCAAGTACAATGCTAGGCTCCGTGATAAAGGAAACTCTATTGCCTGACCAGGTGAGAAAATCTGTTGACTTCAGGTATGATATTTTCTCAGTTGTAGGCTGGTATGAAATACTCTGAGTAGGTTAGCATATAAAATCCAAAACCACTTCTGACCCCATCTGCAGATTCAGTGAAGCTTGTAAAGGATTCCATATAAGTAATTTTAAATATTCATGCAGTGTTCATCAACCATGTGTCCCAGTAAACCTACAAGGACAATCTTGGGCTTTCTAGGCAATTCCTCTTCAAAAATAGTACTCTTGCATGCAGATGTTTGCCTGCATGCTGCAATGAAAACATATGCTGCTGCTTGCAACATTAAACACTATTCAAAGGAATAATGCTCATGCTATTAACACAACAACACACACACTTCAAAATGTCTTAGCCCGTCTCCTAGAGCCAAGTGGAATAAAGAGCTCTGTTATCGCCTTCCCTGAAGTGTCTTGTCAAACAGCATCATTCTAATACCTCTTTTTGCTCATCACATCCAAAGAACACCCTGTAAAGATTCCCTGTCTCCAAACAAGACTTATTTTGTCAAGTTGTCATCTTCTGCTGAGAGCTGGAGACATCAACATTGTCCTGCATCTTATCTCTAGTGCCTTGCTGTAGAAAGAGAACGATCTCCCTTATGGACAGAATTACATATTCTCAGCCTGACAGTAACAAATATCACTGTACTGCATTGGGTAAATTAAATCATCTTAAACTAGACAAGGGATATATATTGAAATATCATAAAAGGCAGACCATCTTTAGGGGGGTTTTGTTGTTGTTTTTTTGTGGTTGTTGTTTTTTTGTTGTTGTTGCTGGGTTGTTGTTTGTTTTGTTTGGTTTTATTTTTTTTTTTTTGGGGGGGGGGTTTGTTGTTTTTGTTTTGTTTGTTTTCAAAAACACCCTGAAAGGAAACAGAATATGACTGCAGCAGGGCATCAACTAGAAACTGTATTTTGGGTCTTCTACTTTGCATAGAACCTGCTACTAGATAGTAGCTATCCAAAAACTCTTTCAGCCCAAAGAGTTCAGTCTTGTATGTTTAGATTTTTTCATTTTAATTTTGTTTTGACATATCTTTACGATTTTGTTGCTCATGCCTTTTCCATCAGGTCTGGTCACTCTCAGTGACCTGATCTGACACCCACTGAAGGCTCATGATCTTAGATGACCCTGTTACTCAGTGATACGCAGCAGGGAGGAAACAGCTCGTGCAATGCGATGGATGAAACATTTTACTGAACTGTCTGTCTGTCCACAGAATACAAACCAAAAAAATCTAGCAGCCTGTTTCACATACTTCACCCTTTTCAACTACAGAAGAATTAATTCTTCTCAATCTCTATTGTTAGTATCAACTAACTCCTAAGTTATTTATAAAGATTTGCTATGAACACCACTAACTTATCAGAAATATAACCATTTAGAACAAAAAAACATTTTAAATTGAGAGAGATTGCTATCAGCAAGAAGACTTCAGAGAGAGCTGGCTACCGCTTTCTGCTCTCAGCCTCTATTTTTCTACACACCTCAGCCTTTCATAATGAGATGTGAAGGTGCATTTGGTATTAACTGCTCTTTAACGTCTTATCTTCAGATGAAAATCTGCGCTTCAGACAGATATTACCAATGTTTAAGTCATTGTTGAGGAAAAGGATCATGTGTTCTGTGAGTCTTAGAAATAAAGGTAGATAATGCCCCTCATTTCCAACAGGTCAAGTTAAATATAGTAACAGTGCATAGTTTTCTCCGCATCTACAAAAATACTTTTCTTATACAAGCACAGAAAATAATGCCCTTCCTCTCCTCACTAGCCCCATACCAGGAAAAAATTAGAGAAAAAGACTAATGATAGTAATTTTAAAAAATGAGTGTTTACTCATTCAATCAAAATCAAAATCAATAAGCAGGCTCCATATGAAGAGGAACATTAATGACAAGGGCTGTTTTGTCTATAATATTCTGCTTCTAGTAGAAACATACGTGATTTAGTAAGTGCTTCTCCACAACAAGGGACTTCCAAGGGTCAGCCAAGCATACACCTGAGCAAACTATACATGCTTTGGACAAATTACATTAAAATTTACTCTTAAAGCAAGGAAAACAAGACACCAGCACTGTCCAACTCAGTTCAATCTTCCATCAATTACAAAGCATATCGTCTCAGGCACAGAACATTTTTGAGCACTACAAGATGGTTTTCAATTATTTAAAAAGATGTTATTTCAGAGTTTTCAGTCTGGTTATAATAGCAGTTGTTCCAAAGACCAAAAACTTCAGGTAATTTGTTTTGCTAATAACCCCATCCCTTTCATTGTGACACACTGGGCCTGGTACTCATCTCTACTACATTACTGAACTTGATGTGGCAAAAAAGCAAAGGGAGTAATTAAAGTTTATGTAAAATCCTGTAATGGAGGAAGGAAAAAACCACCTTTTTTTTTTTTTTTTAAACAGAAATTGAAATTTGCAGAGCCTGCTTTGTTTTACACTTTCATCACTGATAACTCTGGGGCTATACAGATTTTCTTTCACAGAAAATCTGTGTTTCTTTCACAGATCTGGCAATAATGCTAATAAATTAGCAGTCTATGCCTATACCAAACTGGAGCTGAGAAGCAGGCTGGAGAGACATAAAATATAGCTGTTCTGGTATATTTTCAATAATACAGTTTTGTGGCAGCAAGGAAAAGTTCTGTAAAATGTAATAGATCATTATCACTGACTCACCAAGGAAAGATTTTTGGAGGCAAATTGTAACATCCCTTTTGCAAACTTCAGCCACTGGCCATCCAAGTCTCTAGAATCTGTGTTGAGTTGTGTGTGCTTATAGCTATGTGAAAGTTCCCCCAGACTACAGTACACAAACTGGAGTTAGGATGATCATCTTTGTCTCTTGAGAAGACTGGGTATTGCCTGAACAGCTAGCCATCTGCCTCTGTACATGGCCTGATACGGAGGCAAAAGCTATTTGTAGCCACTGCTGTTGTCACTGCCACATGGTACCCCATAACCTCTGCTTTTGGTATCTCAGCAAGCTCAGTATAAAAAAATGCCAGGCTATACTGTTACTATAGTGAGATGTAATGAGAGGATATGAATGATTATGAATTGAGATTTCAGCAGCAGCTCCTGAACCATTGTGGGAGCCCTTCCAGACAGCAGCCATTGTGGAAAGAAGGCAGTCCTCGGCAAAGTCCTGCTTATATATGGAGCATGATGTTCATAGTTTGGAATACTTCTGCTGGCTAGCCTGAGTCAGCTGTCCTAGATCTGCTCCTCCCTGGTGCTATCTTGCAGATGCAGCTGGGTAGCTGGAAAGTCCTCTGTCCCCTTGGCAAGAGCCAAGATATCAGTGAATTCTTACATTCTTTTCATACCAAATCCCAGACATTGGAAAACTACTTGAGGAAAACATTAACTTTATCCCAGGGCGAAAAGTCTCTAAATGCATGAAGAAAATTAACTCTGTTTCAGCCAAACCAGTACATGGTGTGTAGGAACATAACAGTCAGTCAATCCTCAGAAAAGGGACGTATTATAGGACAAAACAGCAAGAACAATAATACAAACCCCATGGGCTGAAAGGAGTTTTCAGGAGCACTTGGTTACAACTTTGCCATATTCATGTGCTTTGGAAACATATCATTAAACTTGGAAAGCTTCTCTCTAAGCAATGCCTGTTACTGCTGATAAAGGGAAATGTATTCACTATCCTTCAAATAGAAAAGGCGCTTTTTAACCCCTCTTGATTATTTTTCTTCTTTTGTCATTACAATGAGAAAGCACAACAGCTTTCCTATTTTAAAGCCACTCACTGTTGTCTGCATCTTTTCAAGAAAGGGTGAACTGATACAAAAATACAGTGAATACATAGTAAAATTCAACTCAGGCTCCTATAGAGCTACTAGGCACATATTAGTATGATATAACCCTAAATGCCTTGTCATAAAATACAGATCTTCCAAACTGAAACTGCTACTACAGAACACCTCTTTTAGAAGGATTTTTCCCCAGCAAGATTTTCTGACGGTTGGCCTTGAAATTTTGCAGAGGCAAACAACTGCAGCTCTAAAAAGATCATTTCACAGCTTGCTGTTTGCTGAATCTCACTCTGAGCCAGTTCCTGGTTTGTTTTCTTCTCCCTCTTACAATGATATCATATCGCATGGCTATCATCTCAGAGCTTGTAGCATGGAACCACAGTTCTAAGGGTTTTTCCCCCCAAGACAAAAAGAGGTCTTTGCCTGAGATGAACTTAAATTTGCAATCCAACT
This sequence comes from Patagioenas fasciata, assembly GCF_037038585.1. NCBI lineage: Eukaryota > Metazoa > Chordata > Aves > Columbiformes > Columbidae > Patagioenas > Patagioenas fasciata. The sequence goes on from NC_092524.1 coordinate 18,628,822, forward strand.
TAACTCCACTGCAGTTCAGGTGTGAAAGCAGGTGCACCTTCATATCAGAGTGTTATGAAACTCTTTGTTTCAGCCTAGAGCAAAGTCTAGGATTCAAATGCTCCATAAATCTGAATCTGATGTTGTCTCCTCTCTAATTTGCACTGCAAGAGCTCTGACACCATAAAATGAAAGGGGCAAGTAACTTGGCTTCTTTAAATGAAACAAGCACAAAAGCTTTTGCTTCATTTCCTTTACAGTAGCTAAAGTCGGGCCTTATAGAAAACTGGTCCACTCATTGCTAACAGGTATTTATCAGGAAATATTTTTGTCCCTTTAAAGATGTTTATCTGCCTCTGCTATTTATCTGCTCACTGAATTTACACTGAGGTTTCAAAGACATCTCTCCTTGGCTCTATGCAATTCAACTTTGTAAGCAACAACTCAACAAGCCAAAACACTGCTAGAAAATCTATCAAATATCACAATTTGTGTCTTTTCTACCTACCTAGTTCCATCCTCCTAGCAGATAACAGAAAATACAACTTCACTTTTCAGAAACCAGCCAGCTATATCTTCAGTGTTCAAGCTCACTCTCATATGGAATATACTGGTCCTTATCATTTACTTCTAAGGTCTTCAAGGTGCATAGGTGGTAAAGAGAATTGGGAACTACACCAGTGCCTACCTCTGTTTCTTACCAGCAGTGGTGTGTCAGCTCTGCAGGAGAGACCACAGGGAAGCTTTTAGGACCATCAGACCCATTTCTTGTGGAAACACAAGAACACTGGTGAAGAGGCAATGCAGATACTAAAACAGAAATGGTGGTCGTGAGGTATGCTCTGAATACATGATAGTGAATGTGGCACAATGTAAAAGTTTTATTGGCACTTGTTAAGGATGACTTACATAACTTGGTATGGATGTAAAACTTTAGCCAATAAAACCTGTAGTCATAAACACTTGCTAATAAAAACCTTCTATGCTATATCATCAAATATTTTTTTGGTATATATTTATGTAGAAATACAGTAGTATGATGAATAGGTAGATACAGACATTAGGCCAGTATGAGATGCATCTAACTGTGGTAAATCACAAGATATAAACCTGTCCAAATATGACTAGCAGTAAGTTAGGAAGGTTTAAAAATTATCATGGCCAACAGATCTATGATCACCACACAGGAGCTGCTGTCTTCTCTGCAATGAGTTTGTTCTCACCAAGCTAGCCCATGGCTTATAGGCATTTTGAAATGGTGCAAAACACTCTGGAGAAGGACAGCTACTGTTGATGCAGAAGCACTCTCCACTGCAACACGCTGGCCAGGAGAGCTCCGTTAGCCCTCTGTGCAGACTAATGCCTTCAGAGCTGAAGAACCTGGTTTACAACCTGCTGCCTCTACTTGGAGCTTTATGTGCACAGCTGGCTAATGACCATGTTGTATTATGTATAAAGCCATTTACTGTGATATGCTTGTGTTGTTAATATGCTGCAGAGTATTTTTTCTCTGTTTAAGGGGCAACTCTGGGAAACATTAATGCCGGATGGTAGGAAAACAAGGGCAATTCCAGTACAGACAGCGAGAAAAAAATTCACAAAGTGGCCAAACACTTCCATCTGCTCAGTGAACAAAGTGAGCTTCGTGCCCCAATTTATGCCTTCTGCTGTGAGCTGCTGTCACAGTGAGCGAGGAAGCCTTGCATTCGTAGGAGCCATATTGCTGAATGCCACCAGTGATCAGTGATGTTCCCCTTGGGTGGCCTACATGCCCCTTGTCCCTCAGTCCACGCATGAGGCTTGTAGGCTGTTTTGACTGATCCTAGCTCATTTGCAACTTCCCCCAGAGAAGACACTGAATACAAGGAGCCCTCTGCTACACCAAAGGAAATTAATGGTCGAAGTGATGAACTAGGTTTTAAGAGTTTAGTGCTGATGATTGTCTTCTCTTCACAAATCATCAACTTATCACACACTTCTTGGAAGCGTAAAACAGCAAAGAAACCTTTGCTTATGTCCTGCACAGTTTAATAATTTCTGGAGTCTCCTCATCCTAAGAGGCCCTAGTCGGCTCAACATAAAGCAATGATGTTCAAAAAGTAATCTAAGCCTGTTACTTTCTCACTACAACATATAATTACAACCAACTTCCCCTCCCTGCCCCATTTTTTTCTAGTTTTGTACTTCCATTGATGCATCTCTAGTGTTTGGCTTGAAGAGCCTATTAGAGACTTCAAAATATTGAAAAGCACCACAAAAGTATCCTAGAGAAAGCCTCTACTGATTTTATTCCTTAAGATTAAAAAAAAAAAAAAAAAAAGTTATGTAGTTATGTTTAGTACTTAAGATGTGTGGATCCATAAATGACTGCCAGCATACAGATGCAGCGTGTGGTTTTGTTGTTCAAGAGCTAACATCTGAGTGGGAGTTCCAGGTCATTACCCTGTTAGTATCAAGCAGCGTAGAATGAACTGCACTTCATAAAATTCCCCAGCTATTTCCTCACCTTCCCCTTTTCCATCATTTTTCTGAGCAAGATTGTTTTCCAGTGATGGAGGAGCTCTAGCTCCCTGGGGTGACCAATCTCCTGCCTCACTCACTGATGCTACAAAGACGACTCAGCTCACCTCACTGATTTCTGCCTCAATAGAGAATGTCCACAGTGTCTCTAGATTCCTCCAATGCTTTACCTCTCTGCTGGTGCTGATGGATGCTGCAACTCGCACCACAATATGGAAATGATATTTTGCATTGGGTGACTGACATAAAGGCTTAGTTTATGCAAAATGATTAAGTCCCTTAGTCACATTTTAACAAACAAGTAGTGTTTCCTGGGATGCTCATATGCCGCTAGATGCCCAGATACGCTCCAGCAGCCCTGTCACCACCCCTTGCTGTACTACATCCATGACACCATTTGTTTGCAGCACTGGCAAGGTCAATGACTGCAATAGTCATTGCAATCCACTGCACATGAAGGCTATTCAACAATTTCAGGTCATTCACAGGGAAGCGAGCTGTTAATTTTTCTGCAGAGTCTCCATTATACCCTCACAGGTCCTTGGATCTGTGCTGTCTTCCAGATAATTGTGCTCTGCTTGGATTAATTTGTTCAAGAATTCTTCTGTTGGCTTGGGCTTCTGATACATACACCTTGTTTATGAAAACTTTAAAGATGCTTTTCCCTTGCTATAGTTCTGCAGAAGCAGGAATGGGTTTGCAGGCTAGACTCCCATTTAATGCAGTGGGAGATACAGCACACTGCAATCTGATTCATTCTTTTACAGGTTTGCCACAAAGACTATTTTCTCAGGCAGCTACTAACATAGGAAGAATGCCTGGCGTGTGTTAATCCTTATCAGGAGAAGACAAACTTAAATGTGTCTGTTTATAACAGTATTAAAGTCTGCTAATATATTTTAATAAGCAGGTAAGAGAAGACACTCAAAAAAAATCTAGTTTTCCTTTGATGGAAAGTGGAAGAGAGAATCTAAATTCAAATATATTTGTTTTCATACGCAGAAAATAACAAAGTGTGAAAAGTTGTGATATTTTTCTATGAATAACAACAATAGAAGCAGAGTACACTTTATGACGTTACTCTTGCTCTGAGGGTAGGGGAAGCTTGTTGCCATGTTTTGTGGTGTTGTGAGGAGTTTTTCTGTGAAGTGTTCTCACTCACTGATCCTCAGCTATTTAAGAACCACTATGAGGTTGCACTCATTATCAGGGCACAAATAACATTAATTAGCAAAAGAAGTTAATACACAGCAGGTAAAATCTGGAGGGTGCATACAGGTTTTGACATACGTTTTGCATCTCTCATACACACTGAAGACAATAACGGCATTCATGTTTAAATATACCTCTCTGCTGTGATAATTTACCCCTAAAGAAAAGAAGATCAATGCTTCAGTTAAAGGTAAACTCTATTACAAGATTTGTCAGGAGAGTCTAAAGCCATTGTTCTTCACAACATTTTATTTGTGAAAGTGTTCTGGTGATGCAGATTGATTTTCTTGGCTCCATATTTTATTGTCTCACCTGTCTGGAAGTGGAGATTGGTAGTACATTGATTAATGAAATGAAACTTTCTCTAGTTGCACTGCTCGTTCACTAAGCACTTCTCTTTATTCCCTACTGATAATCCCTGAAGCTCCCATCAATGAATCACAGTGTTCCTACTCTGACATTGCCCTCACAGCCTCTCTGTTTCTTTCTCTTCCACCAGTGATTAAGAAATGACAAGTTTAGAGTCTATATGCAAGTCAGAATTCAAGCTAGGTCCAACTTCTGCAGGACATCAGATAGAAGCAAAAGCTTACCTAGAAGCAATATTGAGGATCTACCAAGTGCTAGAGTAAGTAACTGACAAAACACAATACTGTTGATTCCAGTATTTTGAGCTTTTATGTTACATTGCAACCATAATGGTAATCACCATAAAATGTATTGGGGCAGTTAACAGCCGTTTAGTTTTCTATGTACACACTGTAGACTCAAAATGGTTTTGACAGCAATGGCTGTTTCTGCCTGAGGGACACCACAAGTACCAGGATTATGGCACTTTGTAATGCCCAATGTCGATTATTGCACAAATGAGACAGCTTTTTTACCATGCATGAAATGTTTTACACAGCCATGGCTGGAAAAGTTACTTTCTATTCAGTTATAAATATGAAGAAAATATCACTTCGAGAATCTTCTAATATAAAGTTGCATGTGCTGAAGCAGCCATTTTGAAAGAGCCATCTGTAAATAGAGGTTGTTACTTATTTGGCTGGTACATGATCACTTGATCTTCCAACAGGCTACTGCAAGAGCAAATGAGAACCAAAGGAAGAACAGGCAGCATATAAAATACATAAATGTTATGGCAGATGTTGTTGTACAAGTCCCCTGAAGACAGTATCATCTCATATGAGCTATCATTTTATTGTACTTGACATGATACTGCTGCTGAAGTTTTCCAAATTAAAAAATATTCGTCATTTAGGATGCCCAATAAGTAGGACGTTGTGCAGACAATGAACTAAGTCAGGTCATCAGTTTCAGACTGAATGACATGTTTAGTGCACTGTTTGTCCTATTCTTTTGAAATTATATATTAATTTAACTGAAGGATGATAGAGATTTGCTTTGCTTTGATCTTATCTGGAACACAGTGACTGCATACCGTGAAGACACAATGAAGGGATGCCAGAGTAAACTAGTATATTCTGAAAGATTAAAATATGTGCCCTTAAAATTTGTTTTTTACAAGGCAAACAGATCTTACTCTCTCTCTCTGTACCTTTTACTTACATAGGATAACTAGGATTTATTTTCAGCAAAACAGTCCTAACATCAAGATAGTTATAGTATAGTGTATATGTACATATATATATGTAGGTGTACTATGCCTTCACTCTAGAGTAATTCAGTTGTGCTGAGATCCATTACAGGAAGCACCCAAGCTAACTAATAAGAAGCTTATTCAGGTACCTACCAGCTATACTATGTTATTTCTGTAATGTAAAACCAGCCCTAGCACAACAGACATAAGTTCAAAGTTCGCTCTCAAATTTGAATCCTGAGCAGGTCATAAGCTATTTTTTTTTTTCAGAAAACTATTTCACTGAATTCAATATGGCTGTGGACACCTATTTCAATACAGATGAACTGAAATGACTGAGGTTCATCTAATGTTTAACTTTGCTGTATAAAAAACCAAGAGTGTGAACCAGCAGTTACCAAGTTAAATTTACATCAGTTTCAGCAGGTACTGAAAAAAAAGGTTTGAGATAGGAAGTTCAGTTATCTCACACAAGAATTCTGATATGCTCTCTTCTCCTTTGACCCATACCCTATTTAGGTACTGTAGGCAGCTCCCATTCTCCATCAGTGACCCAGAAAATTAGACAAACAGGTAACCCATACAGAAATGCTGGAGGAACTAATAGTTTAGAGAAGAGAGGACTCAAGGGGAACACAGTCTATAAATATCTTCAAGGCAATAACATAAATTTATAAATGAAAGATGGGAATTACTCTGTCTCAGAAGTTGGTACGTGAGTTGGCAGTTTAAGGTAAAGAAAAGAATAACTGGTAAGTGAATAGTGTCTCCAGGGAAGCTGGCTAGGAACCATTACTGTAAATATTCAAGAATGGGTAAAATCAGATACTGGTGGGAAAGATGCATTGAACAGATCTGCAAGATCCCTGGAGCTAGAATAGATCTTTCCAAGCTGTCTCTTCTGGTGCTACTTCTGCTATCCATAGTATTAGGGTAAGGCCAAAACAGAGAAAAGATTACACTCACCAAACTAAATGTGGCTGCTTCAATTAAAATTATCTGTAAGCAGGCGTTTCATTGACTCAGCACCTGCCTCTACTTCCTAACAGTGATAGCTTTTATGACGTGCTCATGTAGAAGATGCTATACAAAATTGATACAAATTCATAGCTGCTAATTGCACTATTAATAACACTGAACCTTTCTGCTGCTAATCTTATTGATATAAATAGTATTATTAATTCCATCAGGTGTCAGTAGTGATGTTGAATGACACTGTGTACAGTAATCTCCCTGAATGACTCATTAGGCTCACAGAGAAATATAACCTCCTTCCATAGCTGCACCTGGCTTGCCTAAGGCATTAGTGGCTCAGATGTCTTTATTTTCTGTCAAACAAATCACCAGTGAAGTGCAATGACGTATTTTTATTAAACTAAAACAAACCAGAAAACCCTCCAGCACATGAAAGCTAGGATTGCAAAGCCAGACAATAACAGGTTGCCTGTCACCCTTCAGGTCTCTCACCAGTTGATGTGCATTGGGACACACTGCCAAAACCCATGTTTCCATAAGAAGTACGGCTCATTTAGTGACTTTACAGTTACTTGGTATTTCTTCTCAACCTCCACAATCAGGGCATTGCACCACCTCTTATTTCTGTGCATACCATAAACCCTATACCATTACATCACACTTCCAGGCCTTTCTTTGTTACACTAACTAGTGTCAGAAAATGTCTCACTTTGCCTCAATTCTCTCACAACATTTGGCATTATTACAATTTTTTTTTTTCCCAGACATGAAACTGAAGCTAGCAGTGAGTAAAGCCAAAGCAGCTAACACTCTACATTTAAGGAACAAACTTGAGATCTCCAGAGTGTGATTTTCCCAAGTACTTATTATTTTTATGGCACCCCATATATGCAGAGCACAGATCCAAGCGGTCATGCTCGCAGCTGGGAACGCTCAGCATTTATGCAAATCTGGACTAACACATCCTACCAAGTACTTGCATAATTAGAAATGTGCAAACTGCGGCTCAGAGTATTTGGGCATTGCACAGTCTTAACCATTGCCTGTCAGCAATCCCCGGCTACATTCACTGCATAGTTTCCAAACAAGATAAGGGCTGTATAAAGATCAGACTCATTCCCTGCACGATCTCGCAACTTTCCCAAGTGTCCTGTATGAGGAAAGCGCCCTGTGGAACAAAACAGTATGTAAGCACCTAATGAAAGACTGTATCATAGTGCATGAGCACAAGGAGGGTAAGTTAAGACTGCAAAGACAATGAACCAGAATTCCTGTATCTACTACACAGGAGGGCTTTACCTGTTCGCTTCTTAAATGACTACCACTTTAGAAAAAAGCAAATAAGCCTATCTTCCTAGATAATAATTTAAGAAACATGCCCACTAGACTTATGAAAGCACTACCCTACAGTTTCCTACAATTTTTTAGAAACCCACAAAGATTGGTTTTAATGATAAGCACGAGAGGATGTGTTGGTTCAACAATTACCAGACACTGCCTCTCATTCCCTGTTTAAAAATTTAGAGATGAGTATGAACTAGCTCAGCCAGTCAGTGCTTTACTCAGACCTGTGACCATTGTCTCCCACTCTCACATAATGAAGAGATCAAAAAATTCTTAGCACGGAAATTTTTTTCTCAGTGTTTGTATTAAATCTGGCAAACTAGGACTCTGCTTCATCACTGATTCCAATCATGTGTTGTCATTGCATAAATGATGCTCACAGTTTTGGGTAAGTCAATTTGAGCAGTGATTAGTTCTCCATTCTGTTACACCTTTAAATATTTGAGTATGACTTTTCATCCCAACTATTTCCCTCATTATACCACCTATTTTAAAATAAGTTATATATATATATTTTCAAGAAAATAGCCCTCCCAAGCACTACAGAAGTTCAGTTTTTCTTCATGTTTATGGACTTACTATGTGTGTTGCTTTGTATTTCTACCCTTAAAACACTTTATTCCCTATGTTTGTCCTGGAAGAAATACAGAAAAAAAAAGAGTGAATGCCTCACCTAAGCCAGCTGCTAGGAAGTTCTGCAACTAGTGGTTTTAATAGTGAATTATTAGACAACAACCTGTGAGAACAGCAAACTTATAAAAAAGAGCAATTACAGTCCTAAAGAGGGTAAGACCCAGGGAGGCAATTCCTGGCTTTGTGTGTGCGGCATTGGAAGGATCATTATTACACTGGTGTGTGCAGTTCTGGTCTATACATACTAAGGTGGCTCTGGACATGTTAAAGCAAGTGCAAAGGAGGATCACAGAAGTGTCCCAGAACTGTCATCCTGACAATTTGAAGACTAAAAAGCTGTAGATGTGCTTAGGATATTGAAGAGTAAACCTGGAGTTGATGTATACACCATGAAATACTGTTTTCATAACCTTCACAATCTTCAAAGAGATCAGATAGCACAGCCTTTCTAATCCTGCTCATAATAGCATAGATAGAATCCACTGATTGGCAACATTTCTTAGGGAAAGCATAATTAAGCATTAAAACTGGTTACCAGGAAAGGTGACAGCCTTGCTCAGATCTGGAGACTTTAAAACATATATCTTAATGCTGCTTCTAGGAGAAATTTTATGGATTAGACAGTTGAGAAAAAAGAGAAGGAAATTGCCCTAAAGATTCCAGGAGAAACCTCCTGGTCTTGATCTCTATAAATCCTCTCCCAAAAGCAGACCAAGTTTACTTCCACTGTCTTCACCCAGTGGTTCTGTATTGCAGCACAAGTCAAACCTCACTGCAGAGCCCTGCAGGAAAGATTTTTCCACCGATGCATGCTTTGCCAGGCACACCGTGGCTTTCCCTTGCCTGAATATTTCTTCCTTCTCTGAGGCATCAGAGCTAGAGCTGCAGGCACTGGCTGGAAAGCTATTGCTGTGCTACACAAGAGAGTCCTTGAGGGCTGACCAGTGAGCGTTACTTGGATGCTCAAGAGCATACAGGTCACTTGATGTGAAGTTGAAAAGGAATTTTCTGAGGACCTTGGGGGATTTTTTTTTTCCTATCTCCCTTGCCTACTAGAATCATGTGGACAAATTTCAACTAACACATTTCTCGTCTCTGCTGCTCTCTGCCAGAAGCATAGTTTATTTAACGTCCTGAGAAAAGCAACTCCTCAGACTACCTGGTCTTTGGGCTTAATATAAGGAACTCCAATTGAGCATCTGAGTACAAAATTATTTACTATAATATTTATTGTCTCTTTTTTCCTTAGGGCTCTTGAGCATGTAAATAACGCTCAATTTACTATACAGACAGCATGAAAAACAGACAGCAGATTAGGCTGAGTAGAATCACTGGTTCACAATTCAATTTATCCACTACCTTTTGGGTATTGTATTTGTTCTTTGTATTAACAAAGTGTGTAGGAAGAGCAAGGAGCAGTTACTCAGATCTGAAGTACCTATCACACAAGTCCAGAAGGTGTATCTGTTTCTGCTGGTTGACAGTCCCTTCTGTCTCATAAGTCACCCTCATGGCCCACAAACTAAAACACTGTGACCTTTCTGCTCTGCCTGCAGGGTTGTTCACACTGCCTGGCTTTATGCATGCGATTGCTGAAGTTTAGTCTTGTAATCATGTACATCCACCATGATTACCTCCAGTGTGCCTGCACAAAATCATCTCACACCAATTAGTGTGTGTGCGCACATGCATATATTTATGCATGTGCCTAGATGTATGTACATGAGCTTCGAACTTGTGGTTACAGCATTACAGTTCACACCAAGCTAAATGATAAGCTCAAAGCTATCACCACCAGGTCAAGCGCAGCCAGAACCAGGCTGTACAAATTACGGGTTCAATTTTTATTTTTCATTCAGGATCTCAGTGTCCTTTCATACACACTTTATGGAGCTGCCAAGCTCTCCTGATATGAGTACTTATCAGGAGATTGTTCTGTGTCATCATTTCCCTAGTGACTGACTGACTGGCAGGAATGTCCTCGCCTGCAGAGACCCCAGAGAGCTGCCTCCGCAAAGCTGACATTTCCACAGTGCAGAAGAGCAGGCTGTGCTCATCACCAGTGCAGTGTAGGGACCAAAAAGAAAAGACAACCAGCTTTTCAGGGAATCCTGGCTCAAAAGATGTAAATCCCGCTTCAATAAAAAATTAATCTGGGAGAAAAAACACAAGGTGTGGATGATGGCAAAGATAAACTAGAATGCTAAAGAGCTTATTCAGTGTCACCTCCAGCCACAAAAGTGATTGTATTTTTTCATTCTTAAAATACAACAGTATATAAGAGAGGCGAAACCTGGGAAAAACAAATAAGGTTTGATTCTGATTTCTGTAACTTAAGGTCTTCACTCAGAGGCTGGGACAGCCTCTCTCCTGCAAGCACAGAGCCCTAATTATTTTTCCTTTTCCAAGTCTTTGAGCACTTTCAGTGGATTCTTGCTATCTGAGATGCTCAAAGGCTCTCTCTAGTCCTACTGCTTCATGCACACTGTAAAGCATCCCTTTTCATATCTGCCCATAATATCTTCTAAAATTCACTCCTTCATTCTACTGAAACATTAAAATCAAGTTAGGGAGAAACCTTACTGTAGCCCACTTGTCTCTCCCCTTTCCAGAGGAGAGGAGCACCATCATAGATAATTATCAGCACTTCCCCAAAAGGCCAGCCACATGCCCTGTGGTTCAGTTGTCTGAGACCCAATACCCGGCGTGCTGCAGGACAGCCATGAGAATTCAGCTCATCTTTATTGTAAAAAAATGGTTATTGAGTTGTGAGACAATCCATAGGCTTAAGCCAAGCAGGACAGAAACACAGACAGAAATGAAACTGTTGAGATAGTACCAATCAGTGACTCAAGAGGAAAACAAACATGAGAAGCTATAAAGTCCTAAGAAAAAAAAAACAGATAATCAGAGACAGCAATTAAAAAAGAACGGTCAAGGATCAGCTTGACTGAAGGAGCAGTAGAGGCCAGCCTTTCCCACCTGGCTGATGACTTACTGGCAATGAAGCCATCATCCATTAGGTCTCTGCATCTGCAAGAGAACAAATTCTGCTAGTCTGGTAGAATTTTTGTTCTAGTTGACTACTATAAGTATTAGTCAAAAAATTATCACTGCTCATTCTTAAATTACATATATCCTGCTTGCACAGTCTCTCTGCATCCAGTCAGAGATGCCCAAACAGATGTGACCCACTAGAGTGAGGGTTACAGGGAGCCTCTCAGTCTGCAGAAGCAATTTGCTGACACATTAAAATCAGCATCACAAGACACTTCCATGTGCCTGCAAAGAAGAACCAGAGAAAAAGACTTCTTATTTTATTCCGGGCTTGACAATACAGAGGTGTGCAGGCAACGTGCTGATATAGACACATGAAGGCAAGTGTACTGGTTCACTCTACCTTTTTGAACAGCATGTCAACAGCATTATAACCTTCCTCTGAATATCCAATATGTATCTGAAAATGTTATCACAAAAGCACAGTAAAAGGGGTTCAAGAGAAAGAAAAAGACTCAGTGACAGTGTTGCTGCTGCTGCCATTATTGCTGCTTAGTCTGACTGGTGAAATTAAAAGAAAAAGCAGACACAGACAACAGCTACTCTAGAGCCAAGACCATCACATCAGCTCTGTTTTCCACAAAGCAGTAATACCTCTACATTTCTGCGCCTCAGAATGGGTATCTGAGGGAGCATTTTCCAAAACCTCCACTAGTAACTTGTCAATTCTCAGCTACCTCTTCAGGTCATGACCCACAAAGTTAGTCTGCATTTAGTAGGATCAACCTCCAAGCAAAATTCACAGTAGTAACGCAACCACTTCAAGACACAGCTTATCCAATTGCCCAGCTGTCTTCTTTACAGAGCCTACACATTTTTATCTCCCCTGCATCACAATAACTTAAAAGTTTTAAAAGAACATAAAACTTGTACACCTGTTTAAAGTACCAGAATATGGACAAGCTACAAGTCAACATACTCTGTTTTTTTCCCCAGGTTTTGAAAGGAAGAGTGAAAATAACATAGTAGGCAGCTATTAAGGAAGAAAGTTGGTAAATGGAATCAGAGCAAACACTGTGAGCATGTTTAAATTAACACTCCTACTGAAGTCCCGTGACACTCCTGGGACTTTAATACAAACTGAAATGGGGTGTAGGTGAAACTGTACTGCAATTCTGAAGAAATTACAGAATACAGCAATGTTACCTTTAGAGCTGACTGAAAAAGGAGGAATAAAATGAAATGGAAATTATTTTCTCTTTTCTTTCTCCTGTGTTGAAAATCCACACTGAAATTGCAGGTGCATTGCCTCTCATTTGGGTAGGCAAGGAGTGAAAGATCTTTATCACTCACCCTCAGTGGACTTTATTCTTTTGCACATCACATTCTGCCAGTGTGATGCTCACTGGGACTGAATATGTCAAAGCCATTACCAAAAGCAGAACAAAATGCTGCACTTCTAAAAATCTGTAAACAATTTTTAGACATGAACAAAAATATACCCATTAACGGGACCTTCACGTCCATATCTGGGGACAGAATTCAGTACTATGCATCCCTGAATCCCTAGCAGTACACTGCACCTCTTACATCAGAAAACAGACATGACTTGTGTTTCTCTTGGTCTCAAGTACCCATTCCTATATGACCACCTTTCTTTTTAACGGCTGAAAGAAGATTATAACTTTAAAATACATTTATTACTGGATGTAAACAATCACACTGTGTATGTGAATTAAAACCTGACTCTTTTTAATAAGGATTCACTTCTGTTTCCTCCCCACACTCTGTTTTCAACTGAGATTTTGCTCCTTTCTGAATCTTCTCTCTAACCCTAGATGAATGAGACTCAAGACAGATCACCTGTCCCTCAATATCACACCTTAATGATTACCTGTCTCACTCCAAGTATCTTCTTCTACTCACTTTACCTGTGCCGCTTTATCACTTTTTTCCCCTTTTCAATACCAAAACCAGCTTCCTCCTCTCTCCATTCCTGACGCTTATCCCCCTTCTAGCTCCAACGTTGTTACAACTCAAAGTGAACAATGACCAGGGAGCTATGAGAAACCCATCAGGTCAGGAGGAGTCAAGACATGAGAAAGCAAGCAACTGAGAGAAAAGGACTGAGCTGCCTCATGTCCTTTCAGAGGGACAACCAGAAGAGCCAAAAAGTGGGGAGAGGGACAAGACACAGAGGCCCAGAGATTACATCAGGTCTATACTGCTGTTTCAATGTAATGGAGACATTTATTCTTAAATTTTTGGTCCTGCTTTCGCTTGATAGCATACTATACAGAGTCATTAAAAACTGAGTGAGTTTTTATAGCTGCTATTAGAATTGAATTTTACTTTCCTCCAAAAAGACTCCTTGTTTAATAAATTAAAATTCAAAGGGAAAAATAATCACTCACTGCCATGTACAGTCCTCTATTTTCACTACGAAATAAATTAATCAAAAAGAAAGTTTATCTCATAATCAATATTCATCAAATTCTGAACTGCTGCTTCAAGCCAGAGGCTAATAATAATATTTGGATTAGTGACACACAGCAACACATCCCTGTTCTCCTTAGGTCCTGGGGCCTAAGCATTTGCATGAATCACTAATGCACTGAATTGCTGATCCAGATCAACAAAGTTTTCCAATGTGTTGTCTTGTTGATAACCTCTATAAAACACAACCATAGCTCAGAAATGCTGATCCATGCTAAAGCACTTACTTGCCCGTACTTCACTATACAGTTCAATAAAAATACTAATGCACTGGAAATGCTGATGCAGCCGCATTAGAGTAAGATTTCCTCACCATAGAAGCATCTTGGTTTTCTTCGCTATGAGCTATGCTCATATTCAGTCAATGTTAGGCTGGAGCATCTCATGGAGAAAATATTAAGCATTTCTGTCCTCATCAGTCAGACAAGGTCATAGTGATTCAGAAATTATGATGTACTTCTTGCCAAAGAGGCAGAGTAAGAAAAAACAGGAAAAAAGTATCCTGGCAGATGAAGGCAAGAAAGGACAACATATGTTGAGGTAACTACACTTTAGGAGAGCAACTATGTTCTGCTTTAACTTGGTTGCCATTGGCAGGTTGTAGATCCTACTCGGCTAGAAGTTATTCCTCAGGTGTGTCAGGTAGGAACTTGGTGGTTTGAGGAAGAGGGTGAATTACTGCCACTGTCTCCAACTGATGTGGCTTGCTCATTTCACTCCTCTGTCTCAAAAGTTGTGTATATTTGGGAACAGAAGTTCTTATCATATAATCTAGAGCAGTGTTTTAACCACCAGTGGTGATACAGAACCAGGCACAAAATGCTAACCTACAAACATGGCTCTTACAAGATGGCCTTTATATAGCTACATATGAATGAAGAATTGCACATTAGGAAAAGTACCCCAGAAGGACATTCTATGCCCTGTTGTGTTGACATGATGTGGGGGAGAATGGCTGATTGTAAACCTGACCAGCTTTTCTAAAGTCTAAAACTCTCCGTTAGAAGAATGAATAACTTGAAATGGGCAATTCCACTGTTTCCACTTCCAAAGACACTGTTCATTCATCACATTGAAAGGTGATGTCAAAGCCAAATGTCAATGTCTTAGTTCTGTGTAATGGCATACTTGTGATCTCTGGATGTACAGATTTGCAAATAAAAGGTACTTTATGAATCACATAAACATGAGAGTTAATCTAAACAAGCACATTGCTTCTCAGAAGTGTCATTAAGGTAAGTGAATTGCATGCTCTGGTCAGGAAGTTATTTTTTAATTCCAGACTGACTACTTAAGCCCTCTGCAAGACCTCATGCAAAAAATGTCTCGGGGAACAGAGAACCAATAAAGGCCAAAATGATAGTTTTCTGTAAAAGGCCAGTGTGATATTTAGCCTTAAATATTTAGAAAGGTATACGGTAGCATGAGTAACGACTTTAACTAAACAAAATTTGCTTTAGTAAACTACATCTGCCCTATCAAGTTGACTTCTGACAGACTACGGTAGCAGCAGCAAGCTCAGAGGAACTGATGCTGAACAGTTTTAAAAGGTTAGCATGCACAGGACAGGACCATTTCTAGCACTCAAGCAGAAAACATTCAAATCCCAGAGACTTTAACATACTGGGAGTATCACTCTGGAAATGCCATTTTGGAAAATTTCAGTTTTAACAGTTCAGACATTTCCCAGAAGGAGGTTAGAGAAAAATACATTGTTTCGCTCATGTTTAAAAGAAAAAAAAAAATCCTTCAGGAAGCTCTAGATTTGCAGCATGGAACTACATCTTGGCAAGGAAATAGCTTTCCAATAATAACAATTCATAAGCCATTAGAAAAGCTGGAGCCAACCTCTCCTTAGCAAAGACCTTCACATTTTGCTGAAGACTCCACTCACCCTGAGCAGGCTGCAGTCAGGGCTGCAGGAGGTCAGCCAAGGTTTTCTACAAGTGCAGATTCCTCACTCGGCATCAAAAAAAGCACATAAACAGTGTCTTGTTACTCTCCAGGCTCTGGCAGGGTGCAGAAAAAACCCTTAAGGTGTAAGGATGTAAACAACGGCACAAGAAGGTGGTCAGCATGGGAAACACAGATGCATCCAAATTTATGAAGATAAGGAAACATTTGCACATGCTAAAAAAAAAAAACCACAAACCTGGACCTCCAAAGCCTGGAATGGAATCTAAATTTTAAATCTCAACATTTCAGAAATACCCCTCCTATTAGTAAATAGTTATGTGACATATTGGAAAACATGTGTCTTATTCCAGTTTCCATTTAAAAGCCCAACCTACCATTATTTCAGTTTCTCCATTAAAAAAAAAAAAAAGGTAGAAAACTGATGGGTGAACATGGAGCATCTTCCTTGATAATATATGATAGGATTGCCATTATCATAGGATATAAGTACTAAAGCTTTACTATAAGTCATTTAACACGGAAATGTCAAACTAATGTAATAATACATAGCTTACTTCAATTCTGGTGCTTCCTCATTTTAAAGCACTTAACAGCTTTATTAAGGTTCTTTCAGAAAAAATTTTGGCACATAACTACAGATGGAGATTTTTGGTATTTATGCACAGTTTTATAGTGGTAATGTAAGTATCCTGTTTGTCTTTATTCTGAGACAGGCAATATTCACCAAAAAAATCATGTCATCCCAATTCAAAGGGCAGGAAATGAACCAACTACAGGACTAAAGTGTAATCCAGGGGTCAAACAAAAGCTACGGGACCCAGAAGATCTCAGTGCTTTTCCTCAAGTATTTACAAAATGGGAAAACTGGCTACCTCTGACTTATCTCCAGTTCGTCTGCTGGTGTCTGGCACCCAAATCCTCAAGCACGTCAGCAACATGTACTCCAGTATTTTAAGGTTTTTACACTTAGAGCTAATGTGAAAGATGCAGTTGCTGAAAACTTTTGACAGCAGGAGGTGTGAAACAGTAACAATGTCACATTCTGAAGTTGCTGTTTATGCATTAGTTTAAAAAAATATATATATATAATCCATTCACTAACGTTTAGAGAGACTTGTGCAACTCCCCTCTATCATGCTTTGAATTTTGAGACAGCTTTAGCAGTTCTATGTACTTTTATGGTTCCACATGTGTATACGAACACTTGCAGTAAACTGACAATTTAGCACTTGAATGTACCTATGCAGCTACTAATATTCTATAATGTAGACACTGCTTATTTTGAAATAGAGAAGCTAGATTTAATGTTTTTCCTGTTCTATATGTTCAAACAAGCATGCTTTAACAAAGATCTTCAAAATACTGTACATAATATTTGAAGGAATATAAATAATTAAAGTGGTTCAGTTATAAACACATTTTTGAAAACACCTAGTGTGCTTAAGTTATGCTCTTGCAGTCTCTCCATTGGTATATAAATACAGTTGACTTCGTTTGTCAAATGGAATCAACATCCCTAAGCTCGCACCAAAACCACTGGTTTTACAGCAGTTCATTTACTATGGAAATACACCTACAGTTGACTAATGGCCAATGTTTCTGAGAAGAAACATTATTTACTGTTGAAGGACAGGAGAGATTCCCTTGTTTTTTGGTGCCCCACAATGAACAACATTAACTGGTTCCATTTCCAACTGTGTTCTGGTTATGGTTTGATCCAGAGAGGCTGAGATCACAACCATAACCATGAAGAGACACCTGAGCTCTAGGGAGGAAGGCAGTAAATCAGTGTGTCCACTCTCAATACTGTTAGGTAGTTGGTTGAAAATGTACCGACAAACAGCACCTTTTCTGTAAACAGTCCTCTACCCTGAAATGTGGATATCTACAAGCATGCAAAAGCCTTGTGACTCTCTCTCCCTTTATATATAAAATTAGTTTAAAGACAAGACGGGTAAGAGTCTTTGCCATAAATAGCTGTCATCAGAAAGGACAAGGGTCTTCACTGTATGATCAAGAAGACCTTAACTGCCACCCTGCATATACAGCAGTTTTGGGAAAAGCAAAACCATATTCAGGATGTCAAATGAGATTGTACTTTGGTCAGTTTTATGTTATTATAGCAAACTTGTTCAGACAAGGATCCTTGCAATTACTAATGTGGAAACCAAGAGCCGTAAGACAAGTCTAGACCAAACTCACTGGTCCTCTCCTCTTCCCTCCCTCCCTCCAAACAACAGATTTATTAAGGCACAGCACAGCAGTCTAGGTCAATTACTGGGAAAAGGCCAGGGCACACTGTATCAATTGAATGACATTCTACCTCATTAAAGGTGAAAATAAAAGGGATTTGAGCAACAGCAGCCTCTTGTATGCTTGCTGATGAGATCTGAGATTTGCTATTGATTTTCCAAGTGGAGGCACTTAGTTCTCCTTACTTCATTGAAAGGACATTTTTTTCATTAAAATGAATGACAAAAAAAATCCACCCCTACAAACCTCAACCATAGTTTAAGTTTCAGGGGATACATAGTCACTTGGTATTAAAACTCCTCCCTTATTGACTACTATGTGACTTCTAAGCTGGAAGGTACTCTAGCACTTCAACTAAACCAAATGAAGTTTTGAAACTAGTGTTCTAGTGTCTTAATTCCTGATCTTCCCAAATTAAGTATGGGATAATTAATATGAAATATAATCCCATTAATCTAGTTACCGAAATTAGAGCTCATATGCTGAAATAAACAAATACTTAGGGGTTATCATCATGTTAGAAACAATCAGAGGTAGCATTAAAGCAGATACAGGCAAGTAAGTCAAAACTGGAGGAAGAAAAAGCAAAAAGATCCAGAAACTCTTATTTCCCTGGCCAGAAGCACCAGGCCCTATCGATCTCCCTCTCTGGTTCAGACATGCAATTGCTCTAACAAAGTTCCTCTGAAACACAGACAGCATTTTTATCTTTGTCATCTGTTTCCATGAAGTCCAGGTATTTTATTTTAGAGCAGCCTCCTTCAATTCAGGGCCTGCTTATTCCTTAATGGAAGAAAACAGCAGAAGTACACAGCATCATACCATCAGTCCTATATAGCATGTCAGCCCATCAGCCAAACTGCTGGTCCAAACTGTTAATCAGAAGTACTCGAAAAACTCCAAGCAAAACCTCCCTCTGCTGAAATATCCTGGAGTATTTTTCATTCGTGTTTATTTTTAGTTTCCTCTTAATTAATTTAAAATACTATTGCTCTTCTTCTATTCAATTAATTAGAGTATGAAGTTTCTGGCACAAAACAGCATACTCAAACATGAACTTAGACACAATAGCACTCTTTCAGGCAGAAAACATCTATTTTTTTTTAATGGCTAAGACAATTACAACCTTAAAAGGAAACATAATATGAAAGGCAACCACTGAGCAGAAATATGCCCAACAGGACCCATCACTTATCTTGGGCAGAAACAGGAAACTTCCTTGGAGCCCCTGGCACTCTCAGAAAAAAGCATCAGCATTTTTCTGGCTTGGCTTCCTTTGTCACTACAGAGCTAATTGTAAAAAGAGGTCAACGATTTTTGTGGTATTTCAAATTCAGAGCAAAAGCTAGTACAGGTCGTTAATCAAGTAAATTGCTAACGCCCCATTCTGCAAAGTAAATTGCTGAAGTTATATCTCTCTCTCTCTGTAGGTCTGGTTAAGGATACAGAAGACAAATGGGTTCTCAGCATTAAAAAAGTGAAAAAATATATTTTTCATAATTCATGTGTGGCATAAGGAAGGTGGGTTGGATGCTTGGTTGCTTTTTAAAAGGTCATGCGTAGAAGGCCATTCGCCTATTCTGCTACCCTATAAGCTATCCTAATTCTGAAGTTCATTTTACAGCAAATGTAGCTCACACAATCCACAATTATCTGAATCCCTAGGAATAAAATAATCAACTGAAATCCACAAAGAGACATTAATTGTTGAAACACATTCAAAACACGGTGTAGAAGACTTGGCAAAATGCTTTACGTTCGGCTGAGATTTCCAAAGTGGATGAGGGGAACTAAGGGTCCAAAAGTTATTGACGTTCTGCAGGAGCTGCACACTTTTCATTTTCTTGTGACTTGTCAACAAGGCTGGATTTAAAACAACAGCATAGGAGAAAGCCCCATTTTTTCACATGCAAGATAGCTAAGATACTAATATAAATAAAGTATGGAAATTTTCTCACTTATCCTTACACAAAACCACGTTTCTTGACCATAGACATGCTTTACTCTTTCTGAGACATTCTTCACAGCAGACAATAGCAAATTTCAAACCTCCAAACATAACTTTGATTTACTATTCTAAATTGGCTACTGGAGGCTCCTTGCCTTGAGTGACCCAGAAGGAAGTCAGTCAGTCTTATTCTACTTTAAACAGCATTTACATATTTTCAGATGTCATTTGGAATCACAGAACCCCTTCAACCTTCTCTCAGTACTAAATCCAGAGGATACCCGGACATAGCAACGTATGCAATTAAAGTTTTAATGCAGACCCACCACTTTGTACAAAGAATTACACTTATTCACATGCAACTGGAAAGGTAAAATGCAAATCTGCTTGCTAAAACAGTTCAGCAAAATGGATACAACCCAGTTTGCATCTGAAGAACTAAATGGATTTGAGGAGTTTACTGCACTTTCAAATGAAAAGAAGCTGGAACAAGAAAGACCTCTTTTCCCCTCCCGTCACACTTCAGTAAAGGGGGTGTCTGTGAGAGCAAGTTTCTCTTCCACTGGAGGCTGGGTCTGCAGCAGCCTTTCTTGTCCTCAGAGTGATGGAGTAGTGCTCTTTCTCCAAAACAGCCAAATTTCTGCAGAATTAGCCAAAAGGAGGTGCTGAGCAGTGTATAAGCTATCACTACCGTACACTGAACACTAGTGAAGCCAATAGGCTGAAGTTACAAGTAAAAGTCTAGATATCATTTTCCTGCATAACTTTATGTTAGCCTGCCAGCTTCCTTCTTTCTATTCCTTTGCTCATATGTTGGCTCCTCTCCCTTATGTAGTAAGTCCATCATTGAAATAAAAAGATATAGACTCCATGACCATTCCAACCTCTTCACTTTCAAGCCTGTCCCATCTCCAGACCATCCATGCTTTCTGTCTCAGCAGAAAATTAACTCTGTCAATAGCATCTGGCACAAGAGGATGAAGCAACTAATGGGAATTTTAGTTACTATCAAACACCTGTAAGGTGATGGAGAGACAAACCAAGGCCACCACATATATATGATCCTTCTTGCTCCCGATGGGTCTTAAAGAGAGCAGAAGGAAGCACATCCTAAGTACAAAATGGCTAAGATACTATAAAATGAGTTTTAAAATATGCAAATTTGCAAGCCTCTTTGGGTAGAAACACACACTTCCTTTACAAACCCACATCTGCCTAACATTTGTAGCCTGATGTGACACTATTTGCAGATCTCCAGCCAATAACACCATAAAAATAAATAATTACAGCAACAATATACATGTTTTTGGAACAGCAGGGAGGAAATAAGCTGAGATAGATGTGCAGTAAGAGCTCTAGAAAGTTCTGCAGCAAAAACTCAACCACCTAATGACCTCATAACAGAGAGACCTCTTAAGAGGCAAATAGAGTCAGAAACCCAGTAAGTGCAAGTTCAGTTAAAGAGAAGCTCTCCTGCCTCCTACAGACCCGTAAATATTGCTTGCATTACTATCCTAACCACAACCTACATACACAGACAGGAATCCTTTAATTCACAGACATTTCCAAGAGACAGCACATAGAATCTAATAGGAACATATGCTCAGACGTTCAAACAGCCTGAGCAGTTCCTCTTCATGACAGCAGTGATAGGCACATCCAACTAACAGCTCCCCCACTGATAAGGACATCAGTCCCCATCACTGTCAGAGACAAATCAAATCCAAGGAGATTAGAGTGGAGCTGCTTAGCTTCTGAAAATGCACAGAGATCACTCAGTTTGCATCTTAGGCTCTATAAGCAAAGGAAAAAACATCAGCAATAAGAGAAAGGGAAGGAGTGAATGAAGGAGAAAAACAAAGAGGAGGAGAGAGGGACAGATGGACACCACTTTCACGGGTTTCAGACTGAATTAATGCTGCCTTTAGCTGGCTTACAGAGGCAGCAACAACTGAGCCTTCCTTTCCTCCTCACAAGACAGTCCTTCAAGGTGTCCAGAAATATTTGTCAGGTACCAAAGATGAGATGGATTTTATGGAGCTTTGAAAGCAGGTTGAGAGTGCAGGAGGAAATGAGGTGCTAATGCTGATCATAACAAAAACCACTGGAGCCAGCCATAATGGGACAGTGGGAGCGTGTGTGAAGTGAAAATGAAGGCGTTAAAGGATGTACCACACTACATCAATGTCAGAGACTGCCTGGTGTCTCCAAGCAACTCAGAAATAGAAATGTAGCATGAGTGTCTAAGTACAGCTCTTTGTGGTTATGGCAGCTATTTGCACCCTCTCAAAAATTATAAGGCAAAGCTTTCATATTAATGAGACAATTGTGTGACAAGGTTGCAGAAAGTACAGTCAGTAAACTGAGATATACTTTGTAACAACAGCATTCTCTTACTTATCAACTTCATTTCCTACTTTTGCTTAATACATTTGCCATAGTTAGCCCAAGTTAGCAATACAACCACGATAGCTGCTCACTCACCCCCTTCCCACCCCCCAAAATAGGGGAGAGAATCAAAATGGAAGGGAGAAACTTGGATTGAGATAAACACAGTTTAACAAAATAACAAAATACTAAGACACTACTAGTAAATATATATATGAAATAGAATGGAAATAGAATATTAAAGATATTCAATGCAACTTCTCATGAACTCCATCCACACTGAGCAGTCAGTCCCAGGAAACAGCACCTGGTCCCCAACAGCTGATCCCAGAGAGAGAAAAAGGGAAAAAAAGGCAGAAAGGCCCAGAGGCCTCTACAAAATGGAAAATCACAAACTAAACCTCCCAAACAGAACTCCTCCAGCTCCAACAAAAAGAGTGAAGAAGTAGAAGAAGCGAGACTCTCCTTAAATATGAAGCATGATGCTAATGGGATGGAATACTCTCACTGGTCAGTCTGGATGTCAGTCAAGCTCTGCCCCATCCATGCCCCCCTTCCTCGATGCCTCACACCTGTGGGCAGAACACTCAGAGTATCCTTGGCTCTCAGACCAGAGCAATTAAAAACATTAACTCTGTCCCTGGGTGTTATCTCTTGTTCTCAAACTAATGACTGTGCTGTGCTAGCTATGAGAAAGGAAGGTTTCTAACTGCATGAAGAAAATTAACTCATTTTCAGTCAAACCAGCACAACATTCTAATTGGAGGGAATGAAGTTAATCAAAAGGTTAGGAGCTGTGGTCAATGCTGCATTTCTCAAGCCTCAAATGATTCGTCCCTCTTCCGCAATATGGAACCAAGACGTACACTCTCCTCTCTCCGATCACTTGTTCTCGAGTGCTCCATCACCTCTATAGTCACACATGTCCACAGCCACTCCCTCTTGGACAGGGAGGTAACGAGAGATTAAAGAGGCACAATAAAACTCCTAAAACATTCCAAGTAAATAAAATGGCTGTTTTATAAAAGCTAGGGCAGCGATTATTCTTCACTGGGTAAATTTTATTTCTGTTTAGATTAGCCTACCATTTTTATGATGCTGAACTGATTAAGGGGCTGAAACCTTACTTCTGTCGTGTCTGCCAGATCCGCAGCAGATCGAGCCACTCTGCACTTTTGAAGAGCTTTGAACAATACCTTGTAATAGTTGTGCTTCTGAGGGAACACAAGATCTCTCAGTCCACGCAGTTTTGCTTTTCCCTCTCCAGTGAGTGCATCTGACTCGTTACAAGACAATACATTATGCCAGGAGCCCAGTCTTTCTTTATTCAGATGAAACAGTGTACTTAGATGGTACTCACAACTACTTTTAAGGGGCTATGAGTTGGATCAAAATTAGACCATTTTGTGTCATTATCAGGTTTTTGTACTTGGTGGGATAGAATAAATAAACAGATAGGGTTAGTACTTTACACTGTGAGGAATAAGTTTTCTCAAGTATGTATACACGGCATATCCCATTAGCTAACACACAGTCATAAGGGACACTGGTTCTTAGGGATGTGTTCACTTGCAGAGCCCACACGCCATTTTATGCTCACCTGCTTACCATGACACCTAACCACCTCACAATGAGACTAGACCCTAAGTAGAAAGTACACAACCCAATCAATGAGGAAATGTTAAGTACAGCTGAAACATTATTCCTCATTAGGAATAAGAGGCTTTGAGTTGCTGTGAGGTAGCTAGCACCCTAGTATCCTAAAGAGAAGTTTCTAACAGCCTTTCCTGATAAAACACAGCATGCCATAGCACAGAACTGACATCCAAAGCCCTTGAGATTCAGAAGATAACTGAACTCCAGTACCCTGGGCTGGAGCTGTGACCACTGAGCGCTTGGGTGAAAGGGCTGCAGAGGCACCACCACCACAGCGGGTGGTGCTGGAATCCCCGGGTGGGTGTGTTCCCAGAACACCTGCCAGATGCAATTTGAGATGTGTCTGGACTATAGATTTTGAAAAGTCTAAGATACGAAGGATAAAATACTTCACAAAGTATAAAATACTGCTGTATTTCTAATATAAGTTCCATCATTACACCAACCTTTTATTCCCCTTGTGAAC
The DNA here is from genome assembly GCF_037038585.1 of Patagioenas fasciata. Classification (NCBI taxonomy): domain Eukaryota; kingdom Metazoa; phylum Chordata; class Aves; order Columbiformes; family Columbidae; genus Patagioenas; species Patagioenas fasciata. The sequence continues at coordinate 18,653,209 of NC_092524.1, forward strand.
TGCCCTCATTTTCATAAACTGAGCCTTGAAAACTTGTCAGCTTGCTGATTAATGACACTTGTACAACTGGTAGCATGTGGCATCTTAGTCAAGTGTGGAAAATTATTATTTTGCTACTTCTAAGGTGAAGAATTAGTTAAGTAGGTATACTTTTTTTCAGGACTACACATTTCCATGCATTAAGATGACTTTAATGCAATTGTCAAGGCCAGTCTTTGCAACCACTGAGAGTTATACTTGTTTATTTTATCTGAATAAATTTGACACAGCAGTGCTCTCAGGCACTGCCCTAAGGTTTATGTATGCTTGGGTGGTACAATCTGCATTTCTGTATTTTGAAATATTTAGGTTCATCAATAAAGCTAAAGGGCAGTGAATTAAAAATCAATACAAAGGCAGACTTCTTAAGGCAACATAGAGAGAGTTCATGGAATACATAATTGCTAGAATTCATTAAAGACAGGTGCAGGTAATGAATTTTAAGCAGGGCCCAGTGTTATCATTATGGAACCTCACATAAAATGGGTAGTAAAAAAATCACATTTTGGAGTATGAACTGACAGATACAAAGGTCATGAAGTAACTCCTCTGCCTTTTCAACCTTAAGTAAATTACTGCACAGTTGATTAGATAAATTACTGAACAGAGCTGTGGGTCACCTTGATACTGCTCCATCGCTGTTACAGGCAGTGTGCTGATATGCCACAGGAGGTAATGAGCTAATTCAATATGGCAAAGTCTGTATTAGCAGAGTATTGTTTCCTGCTAATGTTCCTGACATGAGGAAGCTTGCAAAGCATCCCTCACCCTTCCCAAAACACAGAGAGGGAAACACTAAGTTTTTGTTTGCATTGTGAGAGCAGTGACCTTGGACAACCTTCAGAAAAACTATGTGTAAGTATACCTGTGACAGAATGGTGACTGAAAGATAATCCTCAGACACATGATTTCAGAAGAAAGGGAAAACTGAACAAGAAGAAAATGCTCTGCCAACACAGGCAGTGATGACCACATTTCATTTCAAATTAAAGCCCTCTTTTAACCTCATCTGAAAACCAGTGTCAGCACAACACTCAAAGAGAGCTTTAAACAGAAAATACTGGACTGTATCTCATCCCAATTACTTATGGCACTCTGAAAAACTGTTAGAATTTTTCTACCCACTATCCCCTGCATGTAAGTCAGTCAGTGCTTCTCTTAAAAAAAGAACTCAAAAGCAGCATCCACAAAAGAAGTACGAGAATTTTAAATAAAGCCCCAAATACTTCCCATGATACATTCACAAGGACTGACTATACTAATACCAAAGCTAAGCTGCTTAACAAAGCTAACATGAACTAGATAATACCAGGTATCTAATGAGGTGGTAGCTGTTTTCTCCAGTCTTCTCCCTAACCATCTGGCTCTGGGCACTTACTACTTCAAAATTCTGACTAGTGCAAGGATGGAGCGTTAAGAGTACCCTTACTATCCCAGCATCTTTTTCAGTATTTTTTTTACATTTCTCCTTTCTTGATTTGACAATTTTAAAACAAACCGTTACTGAACCGTAATGACCTTTAAATCTTGGAAGGCAATGGGAAACTGGACAGTACTTACAGGTCTATGGCAAAATTTCATAGGGTATGACTGGTATTTGTACAGTCGTCAGGAAGAGACCTCAGTCACTGAATAAAACCTGAAGAAATACAAATTTTAGGAATACTAGAGCTTGCTAATCAAATACGCAGCTTCACAAAACCAGTATTTTCTACTGGAAAACTGATTTGCTGAAAAATAATAAATATTATTACTATCACCATCTAAGAAAAATTTAGGTGAATTATCTCATTACAGAGTTCCTTGTCCCAAAGGTGTTTGTGGTTTTTTTTTTTTTTAGAGTGAACTAACCCAAAATGTTTCCTTGAACTTGGATTAAAAAAATACTAAACTGCACTTCCCTAACAGCATGTTAATTTCTGTAAATTGAAGTATGGGCCCACATTTTCTAATATGACCTGAATGGCCCAGAAGATTACATTTCCTATAATGCAATACAGATCTTCCACTGAGGGATCTGTATGATATATTATGGAAACTGCATAATTCTGAATAATCCCTGGAGATGTAGGGCAGAAAAGCAGGTAAACCCAAAAGGGATGATGGAAAATGCATCATGTGTCTTAACTGTAATCCCCATCTTGTATGTAGCTTAAATACTGAACAGACTCAAAATGAAACACTGCAGAGCCAATCAATCATAGAAATTCAGCATTTTCAACCAAGAAAGTGTTAAAATACTTCATTTTGATTAAAGAAAAGTCAAACAGTGTTTTGGAATTCCCATTATGTTAAAATGTCCTATTTCACATTTCAGTACCAACTTGGAACAAACTCAAATATTCAAATCCAGGCATTCCCACTGTGATGGAAACTTCAGATTTTTCCCAGCTCTAATCACAGTTAATTCCCTTCCCTACATATACATTCTAATCAAAGGAATATGTACACACCAAGGCACCAAGCTCGGTCAGACGTCAGCAGTCCCCCTATAGAAGATCAAGCCATATTAATGAGTCATAGCAACACTGATCCACATAAACAAATAGTAACACTTACATGGAAAAATTACAATCAGATAGTTCCTCTGGACTGCAGAAGACAACAAAACAAATCTCAGTGAAACTATGATAGTCAAATTATCCTCTTCTGAACTCTCCATGCATCACCTCTCACTGAGACATGCTTTTCTGTCTGCATTATGTAGATCCTTCCCTTCTTTTCCCATGTACATACATGAATTTCTCTCCGGTCTAAGATAAACCACGTGTGACAAGCTGGGGTCTTCCTAACGAAACATTCAAGTGGTGATTTCAGGGAGGAAAGTAGCACTACATCTTTCTCATGGGCAAGCAGAGAGAGATGTCAGCTCCCCAAGCTAGCAACACATCTTTTCCACTCCCACTCCCCACAATCCTAATAGGTCTTTCAGCATTAAACAGAAGTCCCTAAGAGCTAACCACACTCCACGGTGTCCAGAGGCAGTCTATGATCACTCTTACATGTAGAGACCAGAGAGATACTGCTAGTCTTCATCTTTCACAATGACAATCCTGAACATCACGTTAAACACTCTTTCTTGCTCCCTGTTAGTTCTCACATGTGTTTAAAGGTGATCAGCTTGATGCCACATTGACTAAAACACAAATTTGTAATTTTCATATCACAGAGAAAAACTCTTAAAACTCTCATTGTTGAGTGTCATGTTCTATGAAGCCTTCTATTCTCAGAAAGTAATGGCTTGCTTGAAATTGCTACCCAGGGTAGCTTTGGAGTTAATGTGGCATTTTACCCACCACCCGCCCCTTGGTAGGTACAGAAAAGGGATATGAAAAGGATGAAAGGTAACGGTTGGCATCATAGCCCATTCCACAAAACCATCACAGGAGCACTCCAGGCCCATTCAGTTCTGCATGGTTATGCTACCTACATAGCATAGAGGTAAATTTGACAAGGTGAACAGGATTTGCCATAGTTTTGTGTATTTAGCAGAACACAAGGCAAGAATCACACTAAGAGATCAGGCCTTGCATCTGCTACCCAGCCCTCTTTTCCAAGAATTTCAAAAGCCAACAAGATCACCCAGTCATGATCAGAACCACCAAGCCAGCCTTCTTCCTCGATCTATTAGGTGTACGATTGCCAGTCATCCTTATTCCTGCACCCCTATCACTGCCCACATTAGCGTCAGTGTGCTGAGTCAGCCACTACTGCACTACCTTATGTCAAGCAGTCCTGTGTAATACTAACTTGTGTAGGAAAGTTCAGCTTGATCCTACCTGTTAATCAGCTAGGAAGTATTTACTGTGCTAAGGTTTGCACTTTTATACACGTTTGCATCATTGGGGGACAGTGCCATTAATAGTCTGTCACACTCAGCAGCTTAGGGGAAAATTTTTCTTCTGGCTGAAGGAAGTTTCCCTTCTGGGATTTCAATGGCTGTGTGGTAGGTTCCTTGATGCACATTTCTGCTGACAGGCACAGCTCAGGAAGCACCACAAGAAAGAGTACTGTTCTGCTGTACTGATCACATTTACCTTCGCAGACAAACATCCAACACAAAACAGTATTGCATGAGCCATGAGAGGACTGGAGATGCAATGAACTGAAACTGGAAGAAGCCAATTAGTGAGAGCCAACAGTGGCTCTTAGTCTTTCCCTACCTTTTTGAAAAGCCTGGGGAAAGGCAGGAATCAGGCTGATACAAAAAGGAGACACTCACCTTTGGGTTACTGGTTCAAACTAAATCCTGAGCCTAAAGCAGCAGAAAGTCTGTGGTTCACTGAAGGTTATTTGATAGTTAATAAGAAAATTGCTAGAAACAAGTCATACCGTATGGAGCATTTATTTACTGCCATCTAAATGCCCATTCAAAAGCAGCACTAATGCAAGGATAAAGCACCAGGGACCACCACACCACCATGGTCCAGTTATACCAAAGCTATCTCACCAGCAGAACAAGGGAAAAAAACAACCTCCTTCTGAAAGAGGTGGCATTACTGTAGGGAACTTCAAAGGCTGCTAAAAATTCCCTTTTTTTCTTTTTATAAGTGTGATTTACAGCAGGTCCTGTTTTGCTACTTTCTCACAGACATACTTCTATTTTACAACATCCTTTCTCCTGTATGGCTTTACTCTGATGTATTTGTAGCCCCTACTCCCCCCCAGTACATGGTCACTGGACTTTTCTCACAAATGGTGGAAAAATGCACCTCTGAAAACAACCGTGCCTTTTTTGCACAGCGGGCAGTACAGTTAAACAACATGACAGCCACAAAGGGAGGCTTTCAGCAATAAGCACTTTTCATGTAACAACTGACGCTAATTACTGACAGGCACCCGAGGCAACATCTGAATACAACCACTGTCTCCCATATTTGGAGATGATTGAAAGGTCAGTGACTCGGGGGTACAAATATACATCTGCATCCATGGACAGGAATCCCTTGCCAAACTTTAATCTCACCTGTTTCTTGAGCATGACATTTGTTGAGCACAAGGAAGGCGGTCAGTGGTGCACCCACTGCAGCGGTGCTGTGCAACACGAGTTGGCACCAGCCAGGTGACCCAGGCAGCCCGATGGGAGCCAGACACTGCCCTCAGTGCCATCCCAACACATCCCAGCGGGGTGGGCAGAGCAGGCTGGGGACACCAGTGGGTGCCATTGGCAATCCCCAATGGTGTGAGGAGATGAGAGAAGCTTGGGGTCAGTTCAGGGAGTTCAGTCAGGACACGCAGGAGAGGCGGGCTGAAGACAGGGCACTCCATCAGGCTAACAACAGCACCCATACAGGAAAACTAGCTTCCAGATATGAAAACCAGTCAGTTGGCTGGGTTCTGGGCTGGACGCTGGCCTTCTTGTGGAGTGGCCCCAGCCAAAGTGGGGCCAGGTGGCTGGGCAGGGCCAGCAGGGCCTCCTGGTGCCCTCCATATCGACCCAAATGCCTTGTGTGCAGATATAGCAGATTTGGGCTCAAAATGAATATAAAGCATCTGACAGCGAGTTCTTGCAAATGCTTCCCTTCATATTTTGCACACACACTGAGAGAGGTGTGTTATGATTTTGAGCTTTCTGTTTAGAGCAGGCAACAGCACGACCAAAGCTATTGGATTAGCAGCTCAATAATTCTCCTTATTGCATTCAGCCGTGTCAGAACAAACTTGTCTGTTTTTCTGAAAATTTTATTACATTTGCAGGGCACCAAGCCTCGGGCACTGCTTGCTGTGCCACCCTGCAAGGAGTCCACACTGCACTTCAGCCTTCAGCCAAGCAATCCCCAAGAAAGGCTCTGCAAGCCTTCACTGGGCATCAGGCTTGCCAAGGGTACTTACTTGTGAAGACCATAATAATTTGTATCTTGCCTTAAATCGAAGAAAACACATTTCAAAAATCTTTTTCTCCCCCAAATACCTAGTAAGAAGAAATGTGTAATAATCAACAGCTAGCGATGCAGATATATTTCCATCCACACTTCTCATCAGGTTCACAGCCAGACCTCTAACCCCTGTTAGCAACAGCATGCCCCCTCAAAATCCATGCACAGCCCTTTCTTTCCAACCTTTCCTCCCTTCCTTCTACTCATCAGGACTGCACACAATATTTATGACTATAATTACTCTCTCTGAAGAGAGTAGCTGTCTGTGAAAACTAAAGAACACTGATTCGATATTTCACATTAATAAGTCTCATAAATAAACCTCATTGACTTAATTTACAATAACTGCTTTCACAGAAATACAAAACTTCCAGTCCAGTTTATTATTTCTTTCCAGCTGTTTAAAACATTGGGTTCTTATTTCAAACCAGTGCATGTATTTTACACCTACTGCTGCTTAGTACTGTAAAAAGAAAAAAAGAAAAAACCAGGTTTGATTCCTGCTGCCTCCCCCCCCCCCATTCAGTAGTAATAACAGTTGAAAGAAATGTAAAGTAACAACAGTGAATTTCCACTTGCTTGGAAAATTATTCTTGCTCCCATTATGCTTTGAGAGGCATATTAAAGTCTTAGAGGCTTCACTCTTACTCATGCTATAACATGTTGCACAAGAATAATTTCTAATATTGTCTGTCTGATATAAAACTAGCTGTGGTGACACTAACAATATTTTGTGGTTAGAGAGCTGGCCTGGGGACTCGGAAAACTAAAACTAGGGCTCAATATTTGACTGTTATGGATTTCCTGTGCTTTGCTGGATACAGAATTTCATCCATCACTCTAATTAGTTATCTTCTACCTATTTCCTCTTTCACCCTTACAGATCAGCCATACATCATGTATATATGAATGCTAACCAAACTGTCTCTTGAATTACACTCTCTCCCCACCCCCATGAAAGACCTCACAAAATCAAAATGCAGGAAAATATGTTCACATTTCCGCACATTTCTGCCAACTGCACGTTCTTGGCGCTGGCTCACTCAGGTCAAACAGCACGGGCACCTCTCGGTCTTCCTGAAAACCCACCTGGTACATCGGTACTCTCTGGCAACCTGTTTGGCACAAGAGTGTTTCTACAGCAGTTCACAGCTCTTTACCCCTTTGAAATCCTATCTTCAATGCTGCTTTCATAAAGGGGTTGGGGTAAATGTAAAGTAACTGGGATCACTTCAAAAAGCAAAGATTTTCCAATATTAGCTACAGTTGAGGAGCCACTGATAAAAAATCGAATTTACAAAATGTCTGTATGTCTAGCTGTATGTTGGATGTGACTGCAATACACATTTGCATGCAGACCTCTTGTGGTTTCCCACTGAAGCAGGCATCTATGGAAGGCTTTCTAAAGAGTAACAGGTACATTGTGCAGAATCATCATGTGTGATTCAGACAGTAAATTTGTTCTACACCAACAGAATAACCTATTGATTACTATTTAAAACAAATTTATTTGCACTCTATTCAGTCCATTACCTGCCAAGAATCTCTGAGAGAGAACGTTTTTGGGATGTATTATTACATTTCAGTCTTTCATATTTCCTCCCATTTGAAATAACTCTGCAGTGCAGCATTTTATCTCATTTACACTAGTTTGCTTATGTCTGTGAGTTGGTTGAGGGGTTTTTTTTGGTGGTGTTTTTTTTTTTTAAGAGGACAGTTAAATAGCCATCTCTGCTGTTCAGTCACAGGCTGGGTCACTATATGCAAGTCTTATTCTAACAGCATCTGAGCACGGAAGGCAGGGGTTTGAATGGATTTCTTATTCACATTCCCCATTATGCTACTGCATCCAAACAGCAATAATATCAATGCAGCCTAGAAACACAGATACCTCTTAGGTACAGATGACATCACAGAATCACATAGCAGAAAACAGTGTAACACAGCAAGTGTTCAGTTACAATAAAGCGACACCAACATGAAGGGATCCACAGATGATATAGGGCTATCATAGCACTATCTGTGCTAAAATAAAAATTCCTGTTTCTAATAACTTATAAAACAAGTACTTGCAGCTTAGCAGCATTATTAACATCTGCAATCTGCTCAGTGTTTTCCTTACAGTTCTAGCTCCTGGAACCCCGGATAACAGCAGAGTCTCAGCTAACAACAAAATTACTCGTGGTCATGGTTTGAAAGAATAGCTAGAAAACACCAGACTTTTAAGACTTAACAAAATAAGATGGGAACAAAAGCATTCAGATCTCTGTTTAAAGTCTCAGAATTTTCTAGTTAGAGAACAGAATGACTCCCCAAGCAACTGAGGCCTTTGTGCATCACTGTTAGGGAAAATGCAACATACTCTCATGACAAGCCTTGCAAAATGTAAAAGTTCCATCAAACACACAAGTATAGAAGGACCTAAAGTTCCACTTGCTTCATCTTCAGGTTTCAAAACACATTGTAAATTTTAAGCTCCAGATTGGAATTTAAGGGATATGTTATTAAAGCTTGTATAACTAGAAACATTAACATTTTTTTCCTACAGACAAGACAACCTTTTTCAAAATACATAGTCCTTCTATTTCCAGAACTTCAAATAAATTGCACTGTGCTGATCTAGTGAGACACAAAAATTGTAACTGACCTGTTAGACTTCATTAGCTTAGACTAAGAAAAGTGCAGAAAGCGAAGCAGCAGAACAATATTTTTTAAATGGGTTTTTTCCAATGGTATCTTAATGACTGCTAGTAATGCAGCCTTTTTAAAATCTAAAGATTTAGTGTTATAACTATAATAATTAGGTTTTAGTATAAGAACTTACATTTAAACCACAGAAGGTCCACCTAAAATTTAAAGGAACAAAGGCGAGAACAACTGTGCAACTGTAAAGTTTTATCACTTCCTTCCTTTCTGGGACCGTCTGCACTGGCCATAGAGATGCTGAAGGTGCAAGCGGAACAGTTAGGTACATAATTGCCTTACCAGAGGCAGTAAACACTGGAATATCATGAGAAGATACAAAAAGACATGGGAGATGCAAAAGTCTGGCACTGAATATAGTCGTGTTCTGTAAAGACAATATAATCTTCAACAGCATTTTTGCATGTTCAATTTAATGGAGGTGAACAGTCCCGCTGTCTTGCTTGATGCTTCTTAAAGATCTGCTTGACTGCCCGTGCTCTGCTGAATGCACGACTGAGTGCCCAAATGGAGGCACAGGTACCTCAAAGGCCTGATCCTGATCTCACAGCAAACTGTGCAACACAAGCCATCTCTCTGGAGTTAGTGGGTACAAATCTGAGCCCCTGTGAATTAAGTAGTAATATTCCCATTCAGTTTATAGAGATCGAATGCCAGTCAACTGAATTTAAAAAAGTAAGAGAGAACGGAAGTAAACTTGAAAAATACAACCTGTTGGTGAATGAAATACAGACAGACTAGAAATGAACGTTTGAGGTTTCTCTCTAATTAGCCAAAGCAAAGTGGGAAAGATAAACCAGTCATTAATATATGGTCAAAATTAAAAGAGAAAGGTGAATACTAGAAGGTTAGCCCTTCCTTAAAATGATTAAGTATTTTCTTCTGGTGAGTTGGAAAGTAAGCATTTCTGAATAAATTACCCTTTTTAAGTCTTGAGTCATGCTTCAGTACTTTTTTGGAACATGTACTTAAGTTCTGTTGATAGGGAAACTTATTTAATCACCTGCTAAAGTACTTTTCTAAATTGAGACCTAAATCAGCATCTAGAAAGCTTCGTTCAAATCAATGGGAATCTTTTTACAGACCTAAGTCACTAAGTCAAAGGAAACTGAACCAAGAAGTGGAAAAATCCAAGCTGCTTCTCCCGGAAAAAATAAGCTCCAACACCTCTGTACTTAGTAATAACTTTCTTTCATCCTTTAATATTAAATGACAGCCCTAATAATATGCAATATCAAGTTATTAAGCATCTAGTCCCAAACCATCCAATTAATCTGCTGCAAGGTAATTAAAACAAAAACAACAGTAAGTCAAAACTGAAATTCACTGCAGTTGAGATGAGCAAAGCTATAGAATAAAAGTTCATTAGAACTAGATGAAATTCATATCCAGATCGGTCTAAACTCTGGGTAATTAGCTTGAAACAGCTTGGCATTATCCAAGGAGGATATGGATAATTGGGTTCAACATCCCTGAAGATCTGCTATGTTTCTTGTGACAATAAACCATTTGTGCTTTGAAGCTGCTTCCCGTTTTCTCAATCAGTTTCATTTGACAAGGGCTATTGACCTGATAAATCACTTGTCAAAACTTGTTAGTCAAGGCAGGACAAAACCAACAAGGCATGTGGGTAATCCAAGAGATTAATTTGTCATAATGAATTTCAGGGATCCTAACCATTGTAGTGGAGATCAAACACATTTCTGAAACAGTTTAGTCTAAGTTAGGGATGACACGGTAGAAGAAAAGAAGCAGGCTGAGAATTATTAAATCATGTGGGGTGGCTAAAATAAATGTGTAAAATACACACCCAGCAAAGCACCTGATCAATTGACTTCAGACCCAGGTGCAACACAGTCCTCTACTTAAAACACTTATGTATGCTTAAGTTCAGTGTCAAGTAAGGGCTTCCTTGAATTTATAGTCTCTTGGCTCCAATCACCACCATGGCGGAGAAAGGTTATAGCTGAAGAAGGAACTGATCACCAAACTCTGACTATGGGGACAGCCTGCTATTGTGTCATGAAATATGATGCTGCAAAACTGACACAATGTTCCCCCCATCCCCCATTTGTCTCAACTTCTCTTAACTGAGAGAAAGGTTTGCAATTTATTCCAGAAGACAGGACATTTTCTCCTCAAAGGTTTAAGAAGAAATAGTACCTTCCAATCATCCTTCACATTATCAGTCATATAGTTGACCCAAAGTAATAACAACAGAGCCCTGACAACTTCCCATTATGCCCAAAATGATCTTTGGGCAACTCCACTACCTCCCACAGTTTCACAGTTGCTTCTGATTTATAGTTGACTGAGGTTGTGTCAGCTCACTATATTTCTTAAAATAGTGTGTTGTAGATACAAAGAGAATAAAATCCAGCTCAGTTTAATACTACTAATCTTATGCATACAGAAATCAGGAATCAAACTCCTAAAACTGTGAAGCTGGATTAAAATGTTGGATGGCTTTCTTTTGTTAAATGTGGGGAGTCCAAATCTTCCAGAACACTTGGGTAACTCTGGGAAGTGTGACATTTGCATGACACCTGTTCCTCTGGAAAACTGAAGTTACAAATGTGCTCACATAAAAATGAAAACTAATATTCTGAAGTATTAACATGAATATAAAAATTGGGATTTTAGGAAAAATAGCTAAAATTGTGAGTGCCACAAGAAAATTCCATGAGAACAACACTGTCATTCTAGTACATAGGTCTCATAAGAATAACAAGGGTAAAAAGAAAATAATTTCTTTTTGTACTCAGCACCTCAAATTCTGATTCCACAAGCAATGCAGTCCAAAAAGTATGGCAATGCACCTTTTACCAGCTATTTTCCAGAACAGAAATGCAATTTCAATACCCCGTGTGAGTTGGAGAACACATGTGGTTTTATCAGCTATGCCATCTCCTCCAGTGCTACCCTTGGCAGTAGAGGAGGACTCCAGAACTGGAAATTATCTGCAGTTTCAGTTCCAGGGTTACAGGATAATCAGTTTTTAGCATGCAGAATTCACTCCTGCTCCACGACACAACTCCCTCAAGCAGCTTCTCTTCCACCAGCCTGCTCTGAAATTCTGACATTCACAGAGAAATGGCACCAGGGAAAACAAAAAATAGCAACCCAAATATGCAAGGCCTTTCACATCCTACTGATGAGCAGATATCACCAGCTATAGCAATAAAAACATTTTCTTTCCTGCCCGCACATGGGAGAAGGATGCGAAATGTAATTTTAAATGCAAATCACAGAAAAAAAATATTGCAGAAGTGTAAGGGCAGTAGGGGAATCCTAGAAACAAAATAAAGAGAAAGCATATATAGAAATCAGAGATAATAGCTCAAGGATTTGTTTGTCTTTGTTATCGGTTTTAATAAAACATTATTTATTTTTTTTCTATTCACATGGCTCATTTTCCTCCTCCCATCAGCCAGCACTTTAACTCCTAGTCATCCAGCTTCCTGTTACTGTGGTGGCACCATCAAGACTTCCACAAATTAATAGGAGATTTTTTTCCATAGTAACTTGTCCTTTCTAAAACTCATTAATTTACAGTTACAGAATTCCTTTCCCTCTTCTCTCATTTTACCCTCCATGTTATCATACTTGTTTTCCTCCACTGTATCCTGCCAGATTATTAAACCATGCTGCTCACAATTACCAGAATGCTTTTTCTTACCCTCCTGTTCCTCTCCCATAATTTTACATAGAGTATCCAAACACCCAATGGTATCAGAGGATTCAGAACAAAATTTGATAGATCTTATTTGAAAGGTAGGTAAAGGAGAAGCTGTCACTTCTTTTTTATAGACATAATTTACTCAACAAAACCAGCTTGCACTCCTGCTTGTGCTTTCTATTGCCATGTCATGCTGTAGACATGTACAGTCTGATAGATCCTGCTTACCACTTCTGAAATTACTTGTTTCCTTCAAACATCAGTGCAAATTATTTTATCAGACATATTCACTTGACTTCTACCATGATGAATTTCATTCTCACTCCTACCCCTATTCAGTTTTCCAAGTTTCTTTACAACATTTATCTTTCTTACTATTCAGAGGACCTCACAACTTCTATCTTCCTTATCACTTCTTCCAAATAGCTAATGGAACTTCCAAATAATACTTTTTCCAGATATTCAGTTACACAGATTATTTGTTAAGAAAATAGGAAACCTCATGGAAGACAACCATGTGCTGATTAGCACTTATCTACATTTCTCTCAACAATTTTTAATCCAACTAATAACCATGTAGCAAGTTGCCTTGTCTGAAGTACTCTACTAGCTCTTCCACTAAATAGAGGTAGACGTATCTGTTTTTCTTCCCCCTACAATGCCATTTAACATGAAATAGAGAGTTAAAAAGACCTTAAACAAAGATACAGTTTGTACCATCATGACCTCACTGAAATCAACCAAGCTATGGCAGTTTAACCAAGCTGAGAATATGGTTCTATTTATTTTTGTTAAAGATACACTTCTTCTTACACAGTACATTAGTAGTCTAACCAACTGACAACGACACATTCTGCTTCAGCTGAAATTGCTGGTCACAAGCACCATTAAATACTTGAGCATGAACACATTACAGCAAGGGAAGGTGTTCCTTGAACTCTGTCCTTGAACCATACACTCTCTTGGCAGTTTCAAGAAGCCCTAAAAATCCAAGAATCTAGAGATTGAATCACAGAAGCCAAAGTTTATCATGGCCAGTGGAAATTGTTATTTATTAGCTAATAACTCTCTACTTTTAAAAACTCAGAAGAAACTCAGCCCCATGGTACAGAAATAAAATCCAATGGAGAAAAGGGGAAAACAAAAAAACAACAAAACAAAACAACAAAAACCAAAAACAAAAACAACAACAAAAAAACCCCCACAGATTCAATTAAAAGAAAAAAGACAGCTCATGGCAAGAGGTGAAAGCAGGGCATGCTGTCAGATGGGGCTGTTTACCCTGGAGAAAGGGAGGCTGAGGGGAGACCTTATCGCTTTCTACAACTACCTGAAAGGAGGTTGTAGCATGGAGGGTGTTGGTCTCTTCTCCCAAGTAGCAAGCGGTAGGAGAAGAAGAAATGGCCTCAAGTTGTGCCAGGGAAGGTTTAGATTGGATCTCAGGAAAAGCTTCTTCATGGAAAGGTTTGTCAGGCATTAGAACAGGTTGCCCAGGGAAGTGGTTGAGTCACCATCCCTGGAGGTGTCTAAAAGACATGTAGATGAAATTCTTAGGGACGTGGTTTAGTACCAGAGTTAGGTTATGGTTGGACTCGATGATCTTAAAGGGTGTCTTCCAACCAAAATGATTCTCTGAACCAAGCAAGTCTGATTCTCTACAGTCTGCTTTTAGCCAAGTGGTTTTTAATAATATCTTATCTAGAGGCAGCAACAATGCAGCTTCTGTCAAATAAAAGGGCGGAAAATGCCAAGAGAGAAACATACACCTTCACCCTGCTACCAGCTGAGTCAATGACCCACTTTGAAGTGTTGTGAAGAGTTCAGTGCTCCAAGATCAAGTTGAGCATGACCCCAGTGGTGCTGCTCCCCACTTCAACACAGGTCTCTCAATTAGGGGCCCATCCAGGAGTCAGGGTTGGTATGCACTCCACAGGTCTCTCACCAAATGCTGTTTTCCGAGGACTACTGCCAACACTTGACCAGCTCAGCCATGGTTTGTTCTTGAAAATGTCCAAGATATATAATCTCCAAGTAAATTACTACAGAGCTGCAGTACCAAACAAACAAAAAAGCTCTTCTTAAGTAGTTTGAAGCTTCCAAGTTACAACTTCTGGCCACATCACCCTTATCACATTGCCTGCAATTACCCGGAAGGGTTTCGCTCTGTTGTTTTTGTTACTTCCTTCAAACAGTTCTAGTTTGTTATTAAATGGCCCCTTTGCTTTCTCTCACCTGAGTACACAAACCCATTTCTCTCAAACTCTGCACATAATTCACGTGCTCAGCGCCTGCCCATCCCAGCAGGTCTTTGTGGGACCTGTTTCAGTTTCTTGACATCCTTCATGAAGTGGAAGACCCAAAACTAGTCCCAGCATACCAGGCAAAGCCTTGCCAGTCTCAAATAGAGAGGGGTAATAACTTCCATCAAACTACCAACCACAGTCCTCTAAATATATCCCAGAATGTAGTGCACCTTATTCACATATAGAGTGCACTGTTGGTCAATATTCAGCTTTACATCCCTCATAACTTGCAAGGCCCGCACAGTAGGCTTGCTACTCAGCCACTTGGTTCCCATGTACAGATATACAGGGTTACTCTGTGCCAAGAGCAGAATTTTGCACTTCTTGCTAAGGACTCTCCCTTGGACCACCTTCAGGCTTCTCAAAATGTCTCTGGGCGGAAGCTCTTCCCTCTGGCATACCAGAACAGAAGCACACAGTTTTCATCTCTCTCAGGCTTTGCAAGCAGAATTGGTCACAGCTATAGCTGCTCCTTCTCTTTTCCTTTTAAAAAAATGGTTCCACACTCCAAAGAAAATAACAGGGCTCCAGCAGTATAACTGCCATTCCTAAATATGAGGTGTTAAGTGCCTCAAGCATCCTTCTCAGGAGCAAATGTTCGAAGGGAAAGTTATTTCCTCAAGGGACAACAATATCGCTGCTGTGTAAGAGCAGAAAAATGTTCCCATACATCTAGCTGAAGATTCAGCATCCAATTCAAATAATATGTGCTATAAAGCAGGAAAAGCCACACACAGCAGCTGGTATCTAATATGCGGCTTGGGATGCCACTGAAGCACTAAAGAACCTCTCCCAAAAGATACTCTATTTCTACTGATAAGTTCCAGCTTTCCTTTCCAAAAAAAGCAGCCATGCCTATTAGATTCTGTACCACTGTAGTTTTCCACAACCACAGGGTATCTTGCACTTTTCAAAACCAAGTAGCATCTCCTTCTGAAACCACTCCAATCATGTTCTGTGCAAAAATAATAAACATAACCTTATGTTCTAGAAATTGAAAGAACACTACTGTCTAGCCCTTTGCATTTTAGGATACTCAGTCATATCACAAGAACGTTTAGTGCCTTACTGACTAGGTGAAAGGTACTCCCCTTGGGATTTTCTTCTGAGGTAATGAACAAAACAAAGAAGTGCTGATTCCACTTTGTTTCAGAGACATATGTTTCCCATGATGGTCTACAAAGATGAAGAGCTTGCCTGCCATCCTGAATCAGGCCATTTAAGTCCAAGAGGTATGCAATGGCTAACCATTTAAAAGCATTAACTGATGATAAGAGTAGTGGACCACAGCAGAATTATTCAGCTAAACCAGAATGACTTCAAAGCCCTGAAGGAATAGGGATGATGCAAGTATGGCTTTTATTCAACATCATTCCTCTTAAATAGACATTTCATTTAAATTGTAGCTATGGGAAGGGAAGGGGTTTTAGCTCTTTATTCCCAATGACTAGCTAAATTAGATTTGGAATAGAGATTCTTATGGCTAATGGAACTTGACCTGTGACTGTACCTGTAACATGACTGCACTTCCAAATATTATTCTTTGTTAGGTTAGAGCTAACACAAGGTAGACTTCATTGCACAGTTACTTTAACAAAAAACATCTGTAAAACACAAGAAAACATCTTTCAGATACATCCATGGATCCCTCCCCAGTTTCCTTCTCCATCGCTGCATTAGATGTCAGCAGATCCTCATCTTCAGGTTCCCTCCCCAGCTTATTGAATTCTTGGCAGATGGAGGGTTACTTTTTTGCTTCCACCGTCAGGCTCAGATAGTTAGCATACCAACTGCCGGGCCGTACCTATTGTGTGAAAGGAACTATTGGTCTGTTGGCTCAGGTCACATTTCTAGCTGACAAGTCTCTACATCCAAAAAAAAAAAAACAATCTGAGAACAGATTGAGCAAAGGCACTGAAGCGCAGAAGCTCACAGGTAACAGGTTACCACTTTTCCATAAGCTTCTCTATTTCCCCACTGCCTCTTGAATCACATCCAAAAAATGCTGAAGGCAAATCAGATTTGTTAGAGATCCTGAAAGAGTATTATTTTATAAGAATGAGGAGTAACATGAATGTAGTCCAGCCACAAGCTTGTAGGTAACACAAAGGAGGCTGCTGCTGACTGACTCCTTCAAGGTCATCCGTCTGACTGTGCTTTGCCTCTCTTCATCCGAGGCTTGTAAAACCTGTGCAGACAGCTCCTGAGCACTGCACAACAAAATGCAATTCGGCACTTCAGTCTTGAAAAAGGGCAAGATGCCTCTGTGCTACAGAAACAGCGTGGTATAGTCCCTGCCTCCTCATGCCCCTCCAAGATTCTTTGAAAAAATTACACAAAAGCAGCTACTCTCTGAAAGCTAATCAAGCAATTTATAGCTGATTTATCTCTGCCACATACCACTTATCTGGAGTGTGTGTTTTCCCTTTCTTGAGAGATTGAACAGGATGAGGAACTGAATGGCTCTAAAAAAAAAAAAAAAAATCAAGCTAAAGCCATTTAGGCTTCAGAGCCAGCCAAAATAGTCATCAGCACTTAAAGTAGCATGGAAATACTGGAGAACCACAACCAGGCAGCACACACACACTTCCATTCAACCTACCAACTTCCCCTGGAGTGAACCACAGAAATGCTGCTTCAGCTGTTACCACAAGGCCTGAACTACCTATTCCTGCATCTGAGGGAAGAATGAATAAAAATGGAGGAACACCTTAAACTCCTGCAGCAGCAGCACATGAAGGCACTCCAAAGCTATGCTCAGACCCCAGATGGCCAGACAAGAGCTCTGTCAGTCCCGTTGTCCCAACTATTGCAAGAGAAGAGATTGCAAGGTGGTTTGTTGTGGTGGTTTTCTTTTTTTCCTATGAAAGAAGGGGCAGCTTACTTACGCCAGTTACCAGTTCACAGCGTGAAGTCCAGCTCAGTCAGCAGAGCTCTTTGAATTCCCTGAGGTGGTCAGCCTGTGCCTCTCATCTACACCACTGTGGAGTCAGTAGCAACTGCAAAGGCCCCACAAGTTGCTTTGAACCTTTCTTCTTCCTCTGACAGTACTTCAGACAGACTTAAATTCAGCTTTTCTAATACAAAATGCTGTAATGCAAGTTCAAGGTCAAAGTCTGAATCACCCTGATTCCCCCAGGGACTCCTCTCACTCCATCTGCCTGAGTGCTTGCTCCAAGCTCAAGCTTGAGAACTTCAGTCCCTGCCTCAGCTGTTGTATAGATGTGTCTCAAGCTCCAGCCCTGCCTATGCCTGGCAATGCACAGTGTAGATACGGACCCTGCTCTACATACTGACTTCTCAGACTGACCTCAGTCCTTCCTCACTCACCACTCACCTGTCACTAGATGTGGTCCTGACCGTGACTTGCATTCTCAGCTTGACTTTGGACCAGTCTCATTACCACGGACACGTCTAACGATCTGGGCTCTCAGCTGAACCTGACTGCCATCCCCAGCCTGGTCCTGCTTGCCTCATCGGGATAAAGTGGAGATGCACCCCGGCCAACAAGACCACTGCCCTCCGTGCCATGTTACTATACTCAGGTGCCAGACCCTTATTTCTGAAGAAGCACAGATGGCCTTCATTGCTGTCCTGGTTTTGCTATAAAACAAATTTCTCTTTTAGTGAATTTGCCTGTCAGCTAAAGCCTTCCTATTAGCTGCATTTTCCTGGAGAACCAGATACATGTTTTGGTAAACATAGCAATGGTATGCAAACTTACTGATAAGCATGGATGGACATTGGGGCAATGAGAAACTGGTGACCAAGAAACTGACCAACTGTGTATAACATCCATTCACGTGAATACTTCATATAAAAGTGGGAGATCACGAGGATCTCGTCCCTTTTTCCTTTTCCTTTTTTCCTTTGGCCGACATTAGGAGAGGATCTTGCAAGTCGTCCCTGCGAACTGAGGCCAGTGACAGACTGAATCCAGCTCTAGTTGGCTGCAGAGTCTAGTCCAGGACTTCGGGTGCTGGCTCTGCAGTTGCTGAGACTTTCAAGATTGGTTTTGTATATTTGTATTATTTTCTCTATTCTTATTAGTAGCATTAGTAAAACATTTTTAATTTTTCCAATTCTCTTCTCTCTGTCCTTCTTTCCCTCCCAATGGCCTGTCCTGAGTGGGAAGGGGGGAGAGGGAGGGGCAAAAGCGGGAAGTGGGGGGGAGAGCAGGTCAACAATACATCTGGCAGGGTTTTTGCTGTCACCCCACAATCTAAATCCTTGACAATTGCACCCCAAAATTCATGTCAGAGGTGACATACCCTGAATTTATCTATTACATGAACAAAACAAGTCCAACCTGTGTGCTAAAAAAAGAACTGCATAAAATACACATGCACATAGCAGAACGTGAGAAAGAAAACCTCTAGTGTGTTTCAGATGTGATTTTTGCACTAGAAGGAAATTCCCAAATGACTCTTACGAAGTTTCTGTGTTGCATCTGTCCTGCAACACTGCCTCCTCTCTGGCTTGCAGGGAGGTGGTAGGGAAGCAGTCAGCTACCTGAAGCCAAGACACAGTCTACTACCGTAGAAGAGAAAACTACTCACACCTTGGAGACAATGGAGCTTCCTTAGATAACTCCTGTTGTCCTTAAGCCTTTGCTGAACTTTTGAAAATATTCCTTTTTGTGAAGAGCAGTAGCATAGCAGCTAACAGAGGTTCCAGCTGCGCAGATCTCTGTTGTAATAACTGTAAAAGCTGGGACTCATTAGCCAGCTGTACAAAAACAGAACCAAAAATAGAGAGGATAACAGCCTTCCCTCTTTCAAAAAATGCTCTTCCAGTGCACAGCTGCACATTTTGCATAGCCAAGGAAACTGTGGAGCAGATCTTCAGAGACTCTAACCCAGTGCAGGTCAACCTTACTTCAAAGGAACTAAGGTCAACTTAAAACCTGAATGGAGGTACTTGGGATTTTTGGGGTCAGGCTTTTCTGGGTCTGCAGCAGAGCATATAGACATAAGGAAACTCATCCCATAGCCATACATATCGAAGGGAATATCAATACCCTTTCATTTTCTCTCTGAAAACGCGACCTCTTAGTTTGTAATTGCTGTGTACTTTATACTCTCTGGAGGAAATGATGACGGACCTTCAACTTGTCAGCACTGGGAGAACCTGCTCTGACTATTCAAGTAGTCAAATGGGGGTTTTCCAAGTTGTGGCTGACTGACATGTGTAACATGCTTCTCCCCACCAGAGCCTATTACCTGATTTCATAAACTTCAGTGCCATCTGTCCAGTTGTCTGTGGAGTAAAGAGCATGTTTCAATTGCAGCTGCTCACATGCCTGGCTCCATTTACTGAACAGACTTCCTTTCTTGGACCTGCTACCTTCTGAGCAGAAGATCACTCTGGCAGATCACACCACCAAATGTGACCACGAAAGCAGGGCTGCATTCAGAGTAGGTAGCATTTCTATTTGGACCACTCTAGGTATTTCACTCCTCTCCCAGTGGTAACAGACTCTTCATATGTTCAGTAACACTGACTTGTAAGTAGGCAAAATATGCAGAGATTGAAACATTAGCCTCAAAAGAATGTCTGAAATCATTCTGGGAACTGATTTCACAAGCTGAGAGCACCCATGGTTCTGGATACAGCTTCCATCAAACTGAGTATCTGTTGACCCAAGGAAAAACACCCAAGCACTGAAGTTCCCACACCCAAAAAGCTGGAAGGGGCTTTGAAAATACACACACTCCTGCACACAGACAGCAGAGAACAGCAGGAAATAACTCAATCACTTTCAAGAAGAAAATAAGAAATTCACCACCCATCAGTTTCTTACTTGGGTGTAATTACTGAGCATTACAGTAACCTCATTGCATAGCTTATTATGCTAATCTTAATTGGCTTGCTGTTTCTTTCCACACCCTCCCATCTGTTTGTCATTTTTGTTGGTTGCTTCTCTGACACTTTGGCTGCAAACTCTTTTGAGCTAAGGGCTGACTTTCTGCTAAACGTGTAGAAAGCCTGGTCTGAGGACATTTTGGTCTCTGACTGGGGTTTTCAGAAACTGTCAAAACACTCACAAATTAGTTGCCATCAAACATATCTCAGGTTATTTTTATTTTGCTGCTAAATTAACCTTCACCTTAAAACAAATGGTACTACACTGAAAAGGATTCTCTATAACTACCAGTAAAAATACCCCAGCTAATAGCAGTGACAAATCTGTAATATCATTTCCCTTTCCTGTAATTCTTTGTCCCACCTCCTTTCAAATATTTATTGGGTGATATGAGTGAAACTCTGCCTTCTGTTTGATTACTCTGAAAATCCAACACTTCAAAACAAGTAAAGAACCTGCGAGCAGCAGATACATAGGCTGCTAATGACCATGGGAAAATAAACACCCCCAAATCAGAGGCTTCTTTAGAAAATACTGGCTTCTATTCTGGTCCTTCTTCTTTCAAAAGCTTGTTCCCCGAATACAGCTTAAATCAGTTAGGTCATTTCCCTGAGGTAGCACTAATGACTACTGGGGACTAAGTGTCATCTGACACTGAGACCTGTAAACCTCCTCCAAGAAAAAGATTTTCAAATTCCTGCATCACGATGCACTCAGAGGCCCTAAAGGACTAATATATCTGTTAAATAAACGATAAGCACTCATTTCAGCTTGATGGAACTTCTGTTTCTATTAATATAATTGTCTGTGGTGGACTTATGTTCACAACCATATAGACGCAAGAGTATCAGCACAGTAGTGTCCACCTACATGGGGAAAGCAGCAAAATTTTATAGGCGGTTTCATCACTAGTTTGTGTCTTAATACAGCAAAGCACTAAGCCACAGCCTAAACAAAACCTAAAAGCTTCCTTTTTGAACCAAATAAACCTTCTCCCCACCTTTTCCAAAAGAAAACGATAAGAAATAAAATGTAAATGAAAACCCATTTGATCTACATTGAGACTGTTCATGGGAACGAAGACCTAATCCTGACCAGCTCTAGCAAACTCTTCTTTTGAGGGAGTTCAGATGGCACAAAAGGCAGGGATCCTCTCCATATTATCCGCTCAGGTGGCCAAAAAGGCCAACAGCATCCTGGCTTGTATCAGGAATAGTGTGGCCAGCAGGACTAGAGAAGTGATTGTGCCACTGCACTTGGCGCTGGTGAGGCCCCACCTTGAATCCTGTGTTCAGTTTTGGGCCCCTCACCATAAGAACAACATTGAAGTGCTGGAGAGAGTGCAGAGGAGGGCGACGAGGCTGGTGAGGGGTCTGGAGAACAGGTCTTATGAGGAGCAGCGGAGGGAACTGGGGGTGTTTAGCCTGGTGAAAAGGAGGCTCAGGGGAAGCCTTATCACTCGCTACAACTACCTGAAAGGAGGTTGTAGCATGGAGGGTTTTGATCTCTTCTCCCAAGTAGCAAGTGATAGGAGAAGAGGAAATAGCCTCAAGTTGTGCCAGGGGAGGTTTAGATTGGATCTTAGGAAAAGCTTCTTCATGGAAAGGGTTGTCAGGCACTGGAACAGGCTGCCCATGGAAGTGGTGGAGTCACCATCCCTGGAGGTGTTTAAAAGGCATTTAGACGAGGTTCTATGAAGAAACTGCTAACCAGCTTCAGAGTTCTGTCTAGGGGTAACACAGTAGGTACACTTAAAACACACAGCTCCTCTCCACAGGCTCTTCACAGCATTTTGCCCTAGTCTGCACTTTCACTAACATTGCTGAGTTGAGGCGACCCATGCTCAGATTTACAGCCCTGCCTTACCCCCACCCCCTGCAAAATTTTCAGAAGCAGCTCGCTAAATCAGTAGAGAGAAAAAACCAAACTAAATAGAACCCCACCACTTCTGTTACCAGAGATATATTAAATGAGCACTTGTTATTAGTTTCAGGAAGATTTGGATCCAAGTTTGCTGCCAACAAGAGATAACTGCCTCCCTGTTCACAGACAGGCAGAAAGGTCATGCCCAGACTCAGACCCAGAAGCCATTTGGACATTATATCTGTATCACATCTGCGTGAGGATCTGAAACAAAATCCTTCATCAAGGGATACACAAATTCCTGGGGCTTGAAATCCAGGCTGAAACTGAGATTTTGCATTTCAGGTCCATCTTGAATCAGCTAAGTCTCAGCATGCCTGAGCAGTATGTGGTAGTAGTGAAAAAAAAAGGACAGTACAGAGTCTCCTGCTCTGCTCACTGTCAGTATAACTGCTGGACATGGATGCTCATTCTCCAGAAGCACATGACTTGGTAAGGCACAGAAACACCAGTCTCTGTGACAGGAGTGAGAAGATAACACATAAAGGAATAAGCAAATTGTTCACCATAGATGCATATTTTATGCACTCTTCTGGTCTGATAAGATGCACCTCTTACCCTTATCTTGTGATGTGGGCCCATGTCAAACCCCATAAGCACCAACAGGCCCACCACTGGAGCAATCACTTGATAAAGAAGTGACAGCAGAGAGCCTGCATTCATTTCATCATTGCTCAGTTTACAACTCAGTGATGGGTTTTTTCTCCCCTGACAGTTCAGAAATCTCATTTTGAGATTGCAAAAATCATGCTACATTTCTCCTGTCTCTAACAGCACCACAGGTAATAAAGACTCTGAATTGCATATTCAGGACTGTGACTATGAGCTAAAGCAGCAGATGCTCTAGGCAGAAAAGATTGCAGGCCAGTCTTCCATAGTTTTACTAGGTCCACAGGGAGAAGCAAGCATAAAGACTTGTATTTGTCAAAATAATCAAACATCTTGAAAATACACTAGGGAACCATTCTGGAATAGGGATGGAGTTATTTTTACTTAGTTGCTTCCCTGATCAAAACCACACTTTAAAATATATATTTCCTAGCTTTAAAAATCTTTGAAATATAGCACCTAACTCATCAGAGACAGCAGGACTGAAGGCAGACTGTACCAATATCTAAATATCTGGACAGAAAGTCAAGAAACACAAATATCAGTAAACCCTGCAGTAACAGGAAACAATGGCAGGTGGGAAAACTGGCATAAGCCAGTTTGGACCCAGCATGTGTGCCTCTAAGGCTGTTTTTTCAGCCCTGCTGCCCAGGTAGCGACACAACAGATTGCTGTCACTACCTCCCCACAGTGCAGCCCCATGCCTTCGAATCCACTCTGATCCAGGTTGGACACTAAGAGGTTGCCTCTGCCAGCATCACAGCAACTTCAAAACTAAACTGTTATTATTAATGATCCCCATTTACTTTATTTATGGATAAGTACAAGCTTTTTTCTCATTTGCGGATTTTTGTCTATGTGTATGAATTTAAGTGCTCTGCAAAGTTTGAGGCCAGAGTGGCTGTACCCAGGCAGAACACGGAGAAGTGTTTGTGCAGGGCTGTAACTACAACCCCCTGGCAACCCTCAGCACAGATTCACAGCTCCTGCTACTGTGTCAGGTTCTTCTGAGGAGAGATTGTGAGTCATAGCAACATGTCAAATGACCTAAGGAAAGTGCAGAAAAACGATGCAAGGAGCAGTGCTAGGTCAAGCACTCCTTAGAGCCTTTGGTATCAGTGCTGGTGCTTAGATCTTTAACACAAGTAGTTCAGCTGTAGCAGGGTTACTTTGCCTACACCTATCAGCAAGCATGAAACAAGCACTTGCCTTTACATCGCACTCAAAGCTTGTATTAAAGCTGCCTTTGGAACATGCTCCCTCTTTGATAATTAGGAAAGCTATATTAATCTCATAAGGGCCCAGTTCCCCGTGAGGAAAACCCTCTTTATAATTTTTCCTACCTTTTCACATTTTTCTGGGCAGAAATTATCTTCCTAAATGTTTGTGCTGTACCCTTGACAACACTGCCCAATTTCAGCTGAGACACCTCAGTGTTGCTGCAATGCACAAAAAACCCCAATTTGAAACTAATCTGCTCCATGCGTAGAGTCTGCTTCTGACACAAGGAAGTACTGCGCTGCAAGGGCATAACCCTCCTGTGGAGCGAAAGGCCAATGAACAACCCCAAGGGAAAATGCCCAGGAACACCTGAAACACTCTCTGTTGCCCTACCCTTCTTGAAGAGTGAAATTTGAAAGAACCAGAGACCTTGAGCTAGATGTCAGTCCAAGGGTCCATCTCCTGTTGGCAGACTGACTCTGCTGAGTGTTTTTGGCTGCTGGGTGCTATGTAGGGAAAGCTCCATTAGCCCCAGGGCAAACCAGGCTGGAAATTCTCCCAAGAAGAACTAGAGTAACCCCCCTCTCCTCTTCTCACCCCTTCTTTTCATGTTTGCTAAAAGGTGTGAAGAAAAAACAAGTTTGTGTCTTGCATATTTTAAAGTAATTGCTTTTCTATTTCAAAATATATTCTTGTCATCAGAGAGCACATACATATCACAGCCAGCAATAGCTCCTTCACATTTTAGTCTTCAATCTGATTGTATAAATATGTATACTGTGGAACAGAAAAAACTCTGACAGGTACATAGGAAGCCTGACAGGATAACCACTCCTCTGCTTACGTGCACTAAGCCATCGGGTAAATAACTAATTCAAGCTCGTGTTTTTGGTTTTTTTTTCTAAATACATTCTGTTTACTTGATTGTTTCTAATGGCTCCTCTCTGGAATTGTTAAGCTCTATCATGTAGAATCATATTTAGATGGGATTATACTTACAATCATATCAAGAAATAAGACAGCACCACTCGCCTAACACTATCACTTGGCATAAAGTATTCTCTCTTGCTCAAATAATGGCTAAATTCCAGTCCTTGTGTCTGCAGCAAATAATGCCTTAATCTACAAGCTATCCTGTGTTCCTGGGGTCAGGCATAGAACAAGGTGATATTCTTTACATTCTTTACAATTAATGCTCTGAAATCTGGCATTTTATGGCCTGAAGTACAAAGAGGGATTTGAAACCATCTATTTCTTGGTGTTTAAATGGAGATATTTTTACACAGCCTCTTTCTTAGGAGATGAGAGCCCAATATTTCACTCAGAAATGGTTGTACCAAGTCATAACAAGCTTCCATCCGGAATAGCGGTGAATCTCTAACCACATCCTATACCAGAGGAAAGAAAAAGTGCCAGGACAGAGGCAGCACACAGGAATGCTTCCCCAGAGCCCTCTCTCCGGCTCCAGCTCTTGAACACTGCCCGGGTCTGAAGTGTCTCCCTACATCATAGCCTTTAATAGGTTTTATTCATGATTTTCTCATATTTTTTTTTTAACTCATGCTGCCCACAGTATGTCCCGTGGCAACAACAACCACAGACTTAGCCACGTATTCCTCAAGAAGCCATTCCTTATTCACTTGTTTCCATGCAACCCCTCATTTTATGCTTACAAAATCTGTTCAGTTCATCTTCAGCTCCTTGTTTCCTAGACTGAAGAGACCTACTCTGTTTAACTACCCCTCATCTAGAAGGCGCTCCCTACCTCTGAGACTCTGTCTCCTTTCTCTGCATGTTTTACAGTTGTTCCAGATGAGACGTGGTGGCAGACACTCCCTTCCCCCACTTGAGGGACACCGTTGTCACACCGCAGCCAGGGGACAGGAAAGGCAAGGACCCTTGGTTGACGGACAGGGCCCTTAGCCAATGAAACACCTTGGTCAAGAGAAGTTTCTTGACCACCTATGACCGCAGATCAGATTTGTCTTAGGGTGTAAATGGAGTGTCTCTAGAGACACCATTTAGAGTGGGTTCTCCTCAGAGCAGTGGGTTTGTAGTCAGGAACTCTCCCCTTAGGTGGGGACACCGCCTGAGGAAACTCCTGGAGGCTGAGAGCCCTCTTAGGTGAGCGACTGTGCATTTTGAATCATTATTCCAGGGTTTGGGGATCCCCTGAGCACGCTGTGTAGTAACTGGATTCCCTTTGTTATCTTGGACCTGTGGTTTACTAAATGTTTGTCAGAGCATAAAGTAATTTTGGTTAAGAACATATTTTATTCTTGATTTATGACTGATTGAAAATAAATTCCCCTTTTGAGTTTGCCATCTGCCTGAGTTGATTTTTCTGTGACAGAATTGCCAGAAATTTACACCACGTTCAAGATACAAGCATCTTCTTTTTGAAACATCAAGACGCTTCAAAGGAGGCTCACAGGTTAAGTACAACAGAAGCATCCAAAAATCACTTGTGTTTTTAAAAGTCTTGGCCTTTATTTCATTTGTATTTATAGAAAGACACTTTTTTTTCACACTGCTACCGTTACTATCTTTTTAGCTAGGGAAATTTCAAATTACACCAGCAATTCACCTCTTCTTATAACTTATCTCTGACAGGGGCAGATGCCTCAGAGAAGGCAAAGTAAATTCTAGAGCACACAGTAAAATAATATATTCCACAGAGAAACCATCTTCCAAACCCTGTGTTTTAATTCTTAACACATTAAAGTTTAAATTTTTATTATGTGCAGGAAACTTGGGATTTGAAGAGATGCAAAAAACCTAACCATCCTCAATGCCAAAGTCTTTGGAAAAGAAGAGGAACACAGGATCCCAAATTTCACATTTATAAATATTTCCTCTTTCTTTGTTAAGACAACAAGTGCAAGTACACTAATTTCCAGGTGTACTTTCCTTTATCACTGAAAAAGTGATTTTCCACCTTTGCTGGACAGCATCTGTTCTTATTTTATGGGAAATGGAAAACAGGAGCACATGAGATTAAATTCATCATTCTGTCCTACACATTTGCCATGCTTGCTTTGATCAAACTACGTTCTTTGCACGCCAGAATGTCATTTGACCCCAATTATAAGCATTATTCATCAATAAAACCCTTTTTGAGCTGAATGGAAATGTCAGTTGAACAGGCCTAGTAACTAGTTGAAGATGTCCCTGCTCATTGCACAGGAGTTGGACTCGATGACCTTTACAGGTCCCTTCCAACCCAAACTATTCAACTATTCAACCCCAGCCTCCTTACAGCCAGAAATAGCTTTAAAGGAAGATAAACTTCAGAGTTACTCTCGCCACTGTTTTCAGCAGCAAAATTACAGATGCTGTTAATAGGCATGAAATTTTGAGAGTCTTTCAGGAATTTTGGCAACTTCACTGCAGCAGTGAATTTCTGTGCCTGTAAAGTAGCTTTCTGACTGTGATCACATTTTTTCTCATCTTTCATAACCTAAGAAAGCTCTTTGTTCTTATGTCCTGGAAGCTGGTAACAGGGCATAATCACTGATCTTTGCTGGGAGGACTGAATGTATGTGAATACAAACATTATGCAAAATTCACAAGGAGCAGAAAGGCAGCAAGAAAAAATGAGAGTTATTTAAAATGAATAATCAGGAGAGGGACGTATTGGGGGACTTGCAATTTAAAAAGCAATAGCTTGTTAAGCTTGCTTTAATACTGGCTTAGTTCATTACTCATTACAGAGTGACAGGGTAAATAAAGCTGGAGGAATTGCTAATGATGCCAGAAGCCTGTATTATCCATTTTGTGGTTCCTAATCTCTTAAAACTAAAAAAAAAAGAAACAAACAAAAAAAACCCACAAAAACCAAAAACTAATCATCTGTTCCTAGTCCCCTGATTTCACATCAAATTGCCAACAAACAAATCCACTTAAGGGGAATTTTTGAGTTCCTTTTCTGCAGTAGTTTAATTAGATTCCACCAATAAGTCTCTGAAAGTAACCTAATTTCTTGTCTCAAAGTAGTCAGATGAGGCTTCTTCTCTTCATGCGAGAACGGTCTTTGCTGTCCTGTCTCCTGCTGAACTACTAGACAGTGGTCCATGCTGCCCTGGCACAGCTGCCTTCTTGCTCAGTGCCCTCCAGGGTTGCATATCACCATCACTTCCTACAAGTCAATGCTTTTGAACCTGCCATTCCAAAAACTTGAAAGGTTTTTTGCCCATTTCTGTTAGGGATGTTCTCCCTGCAGTCACTAAGGTGAAGCAGATCTTGGGCAACCTAATTGATCCATTTCTAGATAGTTCTGGTTTCATTCAGCTATTTCCCAAACCATCTACAACAGTGTTTTACTCAGCCTAGTTAATTTCAAGTGTTGGAAATGGTGGGAGCTGCAAGTAGAAAATTCTTCTACATGATAATAGTGTGAGAGCTACTTCAGGCAGCCAAAGAGGCTACAAGAGGCAATGCTCTAGGACTGTAAAGTACACTCCTTCTTACTGATGTCAGCCAAATGCTCTTCCTCAAATGCTTTTTTCTAAGGATCCAGTTAGTGATGACAATTCAAACGACACACAGAGATTCCATATATGTCCATTCATGTCAGCACATGAAATATCGGAAACATGTTTTTCCTCTGATAAAGGCAAAATGCTGATGAGAACAGTCAATTTGCTATCAACAATAGAAACTTGCCAGCCTCTGGGTTTGTGTGGAAGATGTTCAGCTGGAGCTGTTTTTCCATTCTCGCATCTAGAAAGACACATAGAACACTTCGGGAGGATCAAAAAAACTGCTTTACACTGACAGGCAATTTATTGCATGAGATTCATTGCAAATAACAGGACTTAACTACTGACAAGCAATTCCATATGTTTGCTCCATGCACATCTTTGAAACATCTCTGCTTACTTCATGGATCCAAACAAGTCTTCATTCGTTACATGCATTAATGCACAGCTGACTATAGTGCTCTCAGAACAACTGGATCTTCTTTCTGCCTTACAAATTTCTGACAATTCCTTAGCTGAATTCTGATGACAAGGACATTAGGAATACAATTTTGTAAGCAAAACTGTCACAACAGACAAAAATGTAATCCCACTGGAATCATCAAAATGAGCCAACTCCTGTAATAATCCCACTCCAAAATGCCTGGTATTAAAATGGAACCTACCTCACTTAAAATGAGATCATAAGGTCTTCAAGAGTTGGTCAAGATCCCCAAATGCCCATTCATGCCCTGTTTCACTGTTTAGGAGAACTGTGCTGTCATAATGGGAGGCACTAAAAGGTGTAGGTGATTTACAAAGTGCAGGAAAATGCAGTCTAAAAGCTATGTGTAACTGTGCATCCACTGACACATTTGAAAAGAGATCCTTGAAATCAGTGGTGCAACACTATGTCCCAGAGTAACTTCCTTGAGATCTCAGTGCAAGAAACAGAATCATTCCTTCCTGCTGGCAGAGAAGATGCTGTCTCACCAGCCCTGACAGTTCTGGGTTCTATGGAAGTGTGCAAGCGCACAACTAGTTTTATTGACTTGCAGGATCAAAACTTTAATGTACCTGTTTCAGCAGTTCTAGATTATATGAAAAATCAATTAAATGAAGTCGAACGATTGTCTTTGAAGTATTCGCTGTGCATTTGGGAGAGGCCATGTAAAGGAAGTAGAATATAGCGGTTTACATTGCTTTTACTTCCAGAGTTGCGGGGGAGGGGGGTTGATGTGGGGTGGGAAGGGGCTGCAGCCAACAAAAGCAAAATACCACCTGCAAGCTGGTGTGTGGTTTGTAGATACTACTGAAAGGAGGTGGCTAGAATAAAACAGACAGTTGAGACAGGGAGGCCCTTGCAAGTGGTGGCCGAAACAAAAAGGGAGAGAAAAGAACAAAATGATCTGTAAGTGCTTTTGCCTACCACTTCTCACTTAGTGGAGAGGCAGACTTGGAGAAGGGCCTGCTGTAAAGCTAATTAAGTCAGCTGCTTTCCAATTGCTTTAACTGGCTTTTGGTGAGGCTTAGCTTTTAGATCTTACTATTCCTATTGAGGACGAACCAAGAATGAAACCCCACTGTTTCAAGCACAATGCAAAGAAAATAAAAAACATTCCTGACAAAGCTTTGTATATCATTTAGAAAGGAAAAAGACAGGAGGAAAACTTACAGTGATCTTGCACCATATCTGCTGTTTTGCCACCCAAAATCCAGGCATGGCCAAAAGAAGAAGAAACATATGTCTGCTCTAGCTGCCTTATGCTATTGGAAGAGTTGCTCAGAGAAGCTCTGCAATAAATGGCGTGGGGCATTAAGTAAAATACAGTCATTGTGATCTTCCTCATTCCCTGAAACTGCAAAGCCAGGTAAAGACCCCGTGCATGTAAACTATGCAGTACAATCTTTAGAGAGCTTGCATAATCTGACAGAGCAGTCCCAGCTGCTTCCAGTTACCAAAAGGTACCACAAAGTGCATTCTTTGCTAATATCACAGAGGAGAAGTGCTTTCAAGGGACTTGAAAATATTTACATGACAATCTTTCTAACCAACAAAAACAAATCAAAATCTAAGATAGAGCTGATGAAATTTTAGTGACGCTCTTAATATGTCATGAGACCTTGTGTTGGTTAAAATATGCATTAATATGCATTAAAGAAGCCCCAGGGCATTCTTATTTCCAGCTGAATTATTGGTTCACAGCATGGCAGCCACTTGTGAAGACCTCACAGGAAATTACGCTGTATTTTGAGAGAGAGGAAAAATGAAAAAAAGAAGAGTATGAAATTACAGTGTGTCACTGTAGAACAATGCCCCAGTCAGATCCAATCAGAGAACTAGAGAACAGACTACCAAAACAATTCAAGAAGATTAGATTCATCCCTAAGTCAAGAAAAAAAATCTAGGAGACTAAAATCAATCCACACTGCACAGAACAAAGAGATAGTTTGCCAGAGTCCACAAGGAAGTCCACAAGATCTTATCTGGAGTGGATAATAGGCACTCATACCAGTATTTATTTTCATATAATAGAATAAGTTAGAAAGTAAAGGAAGAATGGAAACTTGGAAGTAAACCAAACCAAACTAAACCAAAACAAAACACAAAAAACCCCCACCCAACCCAGACTGTAGAACAGAATACAATTAATTTTTATATAACATGCTCATGGCAAAGTGTTGTAAATCACCTTGCTGCAAGAGAGTCAGTCACAACCTCAGGGAACAATAAAGTTTTACAGCAAGGTAAGTAGAAAGAAAATGGCTTAGAGAGGAGGAAAGAGAAAAAGTACTGGGAAAAGAAAATCCAACTATGTCAAACATGACAGGTTCAGTTTGGAGGAATAAGGGAATATTAGTGACTGAGCTAAAAAAGTAGCAGGCTCAAATGCTTCTTTGTATGGAGAGCGTAAGTTTTTTCCTCCACAAAAATAACAAGTGTTCAACCAGATGGAAATAATCCAGCGGCATCGAAGTATCAACAGAAACAGTTCTATCAGAGGGGAACACTGCTTCCTAGCTCCCCTCCCCTTCTACACTAGCTGACCGGTACCTTAAAGAGTTATTTCAGTGAGCATGCAGAGATTTATTTTTAAAGGTCAGAACAGATCATTACAACCATCTAGAACCTGAACTCATGTGTAACACCAGAAACAAATAGTGTTGCACTCTCCAAAGTTCGCATCTACAGACACCATGCCAGCTGTGCTAAAAAATAAAGTGTGTCCTGAATTCGTTCCAGCGCTTGCCCCCAGAATCCTTACCCAAAGCCTCACATACACCCATAGCCCAGAAGACTGATGCCAACTCCTCTGTAACAACTTCTGAAATGGAACATTGAATCTCACATGCTAGGTGGTTACATATTCAAATCTACACTGCTTTGTTTAGCCCTTACACCTACTGACACTGAAATCCACAATCCCACCTTTTCACCCCAAATGGCACCTTTTCCTAAACTCTTTCTTTTCCAGCCACATGAATAGTCTGTAAATCCCCTTGATATCAAGGGACTTGCTCTCTTCCTCTGTATTCACTGCTGCCTTCACCTGAAGAGGGCTGCTGCACATCAGCTATCGATTTCTGCATGCAGCTTCCTGTCACCAGCGCTAAGTGATTGCTTATGAGATGGACAGACAAAAACTCAAGCATGTGGGCAGTGTTATATATCACTGAAACAAAGAGCTTCACAATGAAAGGTGGGGCTGTAGAGGAGAAGGAGGAGGAATTCTGCCAGGGTTGAAGGATGCTGGTGCCCAAGCAAAGCCCAGGGTCCTGAAAGGGCAGGTAAAATCAATTATTTGCAATGGCTGGATTCCCAGAGAGATTGTCTCTAAGCTCAGTTTTTAACCTGAGAGCGAACTTGGCCTTCATCATTAGCAGGGACGAACAAAGATAAAGAAGCTGTTGGATTAAGTATCTTTTACCCTTTTCGGATTAGGTCAGTGGTACCGTAGAGTGCACTAGAGCTCAGAAAATGACTCTTGCAGAGGAAACAGAGCAGTATTGATTCCCTAGCATTGCTGCAGACACTTAAGGTCTGTAATGAAGTTTAATGAACATAATGAAGCAGAGAGCAGTGCTTTTCCTCTGGAGAGCTGAGCAGCCCCATGCCTTCCAGATCCATGCAAAACTGCAGTACAAGCTATTTTCTTTCTCCCATAGTATAGTTTAGCTTAGAATAGTTTCCAACTGGCAGAAAACACCAGGGTGTCTTACAGGTGTTTACCAGTTTTTTAAGTAGTTGGAAGGCACCATACTCCTACATAAACACTTTGAACAGCCATTTGAGAGTCTGTCACCTTTTAGAAGATTTCCTGAATGTGAGATCAACTTCCTATGAACCGCAGTCTGTGTCACAGACACTTCTTACGAGTTACAGTCATAATCACATTCTCGTAGCCTACAATATTTTTGATCCTAACAGCATCCAGATCAGTAGCAATATTTAATAGCAGAGCTTTAACAAAATGAAGTAAAGGAAACAGAAACACCATGGCAAACTGTTAAATAAATTACGTTTGGGATATCAGGGAAAACATCCTTAGTAAGAAGCTTCACATCTCCCTAGGCTGCCTCTCCTCTGCTTTCTTATATGCTACCCTATCAAGGAGAATAAATGGGTTCTGATTACTTGCTAAAAATAGAAGACATCAATAAAAGTGACTTCCAACTTCTTTAACCACTTCATACTGCACAATATGTGCAGAAGGAAGGAAAAGGAAGAATGTTTGAGCATACAAGTTCATTTCCATCTCTTGGTCATCTGCATGCTCACAGATAAGCACTAAAAAGACAGGTGGTACACTCCTGCAAGATACCATTTTAAATGAGCCTCAGTATTTCCCTTGCACTGTGCACCAGTCCCTTCACAACTATTTCAGAGCACAGCATTGCTGTTTTCAAGAGTGCTACAGCTGTGCATATTGCTAGGGATTTGGCTCCTCACACTCTTTGTCCAGATCTGAGGATTTTTTGCCTACTTCTACAAGAAGAGGGGTTTTGTTTCTTGCTGTTTCCTCACCATAAAAAAGGAACAGTTTTCTCTGAACTGAAAAATATTACTCAGCTTGGTAATCACTACAGGATAATAAGCACCTTTAAAGAGCAGAAAGGGGCTGCTTATCTGAAAATAATTATGCACCTAAACATACATGCAGACACAGAGATATCTACTTTATATCTTTATATTTTGGTTCCTCAAGACCTTTAAAAACCTGTCTTTCTCTTCTTTGGGCATCCAGCAGAAAACTGGCCTCAATCTCTTATTTGTTTTCTTTTTTTAATCTCTTTTGCAGCAGCAATCTGACATCCTGGTGCCCAGCAGTGATTTTAATCATTGAAACACTCTCTGTTCCCCAGCTTCTCTTAACCTGAGAATCTCCTATGTAAAAAAAGTGGAGGTCAGAGAGCAGTTGACAAAACCCAGTTCTTACAGCTGCAAGAATGTCAGACTGAAATGCTGCTTAAATGTGCTCCCCCCACCCCGCCCCCAGAAGAAAAAAAAAAGACGATAATAAGCACAAGGCTGCTGGGGAAAAGTATGTTTGCCTGGCAGTAGCAGTGCAACTTTTGAATGCAATTATACAACTGGGACATTTTTACTGAAGCTGTATAAGGGATGGGATCATGGAGTGTATCACCCAGCTTCCAGGTCACAACCGCTTACTATTATGAGTTTCTTGAAGCTTTCTGTCCAAGGCTAAGTGTGTTCAGAGGCAGATTTTTCACTAAGAATGTGTATTAACTGGCTTAGGGCTTTATGGTAACTAAACCAAGCAGTTTGAGTGAGGAGTCTCTGGAAGAACTGCAGTCTTAACCACAGCAAATATTGCACTTTCAGAGGAAAGTGCCATCAGTCTTGAACTCAAGGGCAGGGGTCAAGGGGAGAAGGGAAGCCTCTACTGCTGTCTTCTGTTTGTCTTCTGATGCCTTTTCACATAGAATAGTAATTCACACTAGAAACAAAATCACAGAAGAATTATGATTAGCAATACTTGTGGTGGACTCTGCAATTCAAAGGATGTTTATCAGTGAGCAGAATGATACAGATTGTCATCAGGTCCAACTCCCTCCTCAAAGCAGGACCAGCTTAGATGCAAAAGGGAAAATTGGATGCAAAAGAAAGACTGGCAGAAGGAAAGGGAAAAATGAATGAGAAATTAATGAAGGAGAAGCAGCAGGATGAAGAAAGGAGTACAGAATAGTGCTGGGTTGTTCTGAATTCTCATCATGATACTATATAGACTTCACAGACTGCTGCTATAAAGGTAGAAAGCATAGGCAGGGGAATAGATGGATGATGGTGAAACAGCCAGATGAATGTTAGGACAGAAAGAAAGAAAAAAAAAATAGAAAAGGATTTCAAAGAGACAGAGAAAGAAGAGCTTTGCACCAGCCTTTATTTTATCCCATAGGTAAACTCTGAATGTAGGGGCATCTCTGGTAATAATTCCTACCTGCCAGCTAGTGCCTACACCTGTCCAGAGCTACAGCTGGTGTCACATAAACTCTCTTCTAAATGGGTGACAAAGAAAAGGAATCTCACAGAATGGCTGGGGTTGGAAGTGATCTCTGGAGATCATCTAGTCCAACCCACCTGCTAAGGCGGTTCACCTAGAGCAGATCACACAGGAATGTGTCCAGATGGCTTCTGAATGTCTCCAAAGAAGGAAACTCCGCAAGCTCTCTGGACAGCCTGTTTCAGTGCTTTGTCACCCTCAAAGGAAAGAAGCTTCTCCACATATTCGGATGGAACCTTCTATGCTTCCGTCTGTGACCATTGCCCCTCATCCTATGGTTGGGCACCACTGAATAGAGTCTGGTCCATCCTCTTGACATCCATCATTGAGATATTTAGAAGCATAAACAAGGTCCCCTCTCAGCCTTCTCCAGGCTGAACAGACCCATCTCTTTCAGTCTTTCCTCATAAAAAAGATGCTCCAGACCCCTAATCGTCTTTGTAGCTCTCCACTAGACTCCCTCCAGTAATTCCTTGTCCTTCCTAAACTGGAGAGCCCAGAACTCGACACAATACTCCAGATGTGGCCTCTCCAGGGCAGAGTAGAGGGGGAGGACAACCTCCCTCAACCTGCTGGTCACATTCTTCTTAATGCACCCCAGGATACCATTGGCCTTCTTGGCCACAAGGGCACATTGTTGATTCATGGTCAACCTACTGTCGACCAGGACTCCCAGGTCCTTCTCTGCAATGCTGCTTTCCAGCAGGTCAGCCCCTAACCTGTACTGGTGCCTGGGGTTATTCCTCTCTAGGTGTAGGACCCTACCCTTGCCTTTGCTGAACTTCATCAGGTTCTTCTCAGCCCAGTCCTTCAGCCTGTCCAGATCTCACTGAATGGCAGCACAGCCGCCTTCTGTATCAACCACTCCTTCCAGTTTTGTATCGCCAGTAAACTGGCTGAATGTGCACCCAGGTTACTGATGAATAGGTTAAATAAGACTGGACCCAGTACTGACCCCTGGGGAAGCCCACTAACTACAGGCCTCCAACCAGACTCTGCACTGTTTGTCACAACCCTCTGAGCTCTGCCATCCAGACAGTTCATGACCCATCTCACTGTGCATTCATCCAACCCACAGTTCCTAAACTTGCCTATGAGGAGGCTGGGGAGACAGTTTCAAAAACCTTGCTGAAGGCACGGTAGACAACATCTGCTGCTCTTCCCTCATCAGAAAGTCAACACCAAGAAACTACATCACACATGTTCCACTGCCTCCCACTTCTTTGTTCCTGCTTACTCTGAAAGTGAATGTGCCTACATCTCTGGAATGAGTACCCATCTGGCACTGCTTCCAAAAAGCAAAGGCAAGTATTGCAGTATCCAATACCCTGACAGCTTTGTTGCATTTTCTCTGTAGAACTAAAGCAAGTATTATAGTAAAAGCAAATATTTCATTAACAGAGGCTTCCTAACAATTTACTGAAGCAGGGAAATATGTAAGCTTACCTACAGTTGAAATGGAGTCCTGCCTAATCCATGCAACAAACCAACACAGCAACACAAAAGGAATGAAAAATTCCGTATGTCATTGAAAGATACAAGGATACTGAAGTGGTCAAGCTGTATCATATACTGAAATTAATCAAGGATGAGGATCATTCTGTTACTAAAAGACTATCATTAAAGAACCTTTGAGATGTTCTAAACTGGTCTTATATTTTAGCCAAAGTCTTCACTTCTAATGACATATCTGACCCCCAGCTGCCAAACTGGACACTTTATAGCGTCTGTCTTGTAAGGATGCCTCTGCTCATGATATTTGATGTTTCCTGTTGTCCTCCTCCACTACTCTAAACAAGATTAAGTTTGCTGGCCTGAGTAGCAGCAGAAATGCTGCTGCTATTGAGATTGGCTGAATGATTCTGCTAACACTGTTTCCATGAAAAACTCTGGGAGCAAGGTTGAGAAAAGTGAGCCCAACTTTTCTCAGAATTCTGGTTAGCAAGATACAAAGCAGCAGACACTGTGGATTACTCAGTACACTTCACTTTAAACAAAGGGTTTGCCATCTGTTCTGCCCTCTAATTACAAAATATAAACCAAACTCACTACTCACTACTGAATCATAAAAAGTAAGCTACTGGAGATTTAAATTCATGAGGAAAGCTCTTTATTTAATGCAGAAAGCATCTGCAAGGATTTTCTTATGTCACCTTTCAGTCAGTAATATAGGGAAAATGAGAATCCTTCTCCAGGACACTGCCAAACATGGTTCTGACAAACCTGGATGAGTCCCCAGGGAAGGGGCTTCAGTTTAGGAAAAATACGTTGCAGGGAAACTTCCACACCAATTTATCTATCTATGCAGAAGTACAGGTATTACTATAATAAAATGGGTAACATAGCTGTGACAGTCTAAGGATGTAACTTGGGCAAGATTGTAAGAAAAAGATATCAGCCTTTATATTAGGGAATCATATGAAAAAAAGGGCTTGTTCATTTTTTCTCCAATTATATCCTATTATAAGACTACAGTATTTCAGTTTTTTGAGTGACACAGAGTCTCACTGTAATGAGAACACAGATATAAGGAACAGCTGAAGATAATACCAGGGTTTCTTAGAAGCTGGAATCACTTCTGTGGAAGAGCAGTGAGAAGGAGTCTGGGACTTATATTTTATTCACCCTGTTGTGGCCACAGGTAGCTCTGCCACCTGGGATTGTCTGCACTGCAAAATTCTGGTGACCCTTTGCAGCACGCCTGTGCACTGACACACAGTTTCATTACAGACCAAGATGTGATGAGGACTGGCAGCTGCCACAGGAAAGTGGCCTTTGCATCCCCCCATGTGACCAGGCAAACAGCACCATGGGAGCATCCGGACAACACAGGCTGCTGCCGCGGGACTGGCAGTCCTTGTATGACCTGGTGTTTCGCAGATGTGCAGCAATTTGCTTGACTGGGAGCTCGCTGCCCTACCGTATCAATGTGCCTAACTGCTATTTCCTGAGTAGACACATATCAGTGATTTAATGAATCTGGAGATGTGGGAAAGGCAGCAACAAACATAAGGAACTGTCTCTGGATTTTGGAGAGTCACACATAACCATTGCTTAAACGTATTTTAATATCCGGTATCTTTCACTATAACTGATCACATTTAGTGAAACAATATCTGATGACTGTAGGGAAACTCTGACAATAAAAGCCTGCAAAGACAAACGCCTGCATGTACTAGCTCTCTTAAAAGTAAGAAACTACAATGTATCAATCACAAGCCGCATTACAAAACCAGAAGCACTGACCAAGCTAAAAGGCATGTAGTAATCATCCCCACCATGGACAATCTTCCCTGTGCTTCTCATGTGCATCCTGGATTTGGACTTCAGACACATGAATTTTATGTCAAATCAGGTCCGATCACTTTGAATGTGAGGAACGTAGCAATTGATGATACCAACTGAGAGATCTTTCTACAAGTTTACTCAGTCACTAGTTCCTGTGTATACCTGCAAAACAGGCATTCATTAAGGGGTTGATAAAACTCCTCCTAGCACAGGCGAGGGTTCACTTTCAAGGGCGAAGTAATTAAGATATTTGAATGGGTTTATGGACAGAGTGTCATGTTTGCTAAAACATTCCCTACTGCACCATGTTAAAAAAAAAGACAATTTCTAAAATTCTGAGCCAATAATCAAGAGATAACTGAAGACAAGGACAGAATACCCACAAGTGAACTACAGGAAAAACAGACCAAAATGGAAGAGGTACACTTTAGATACTTTCAGGGTGTTAGGGGCCTTGAATTTAAAAAAGAAAAAAAAAAAAAGACGAGACAGAGGGCAAGTAAGGCACAAGTCCAGAAATAGAAGCAACAAGGGCCTATGTACCAATATGAGAAGCTCAAGTGCTAAAAAAGATGAGTCAGAATACTTGTCAGGAAAAGATGGTCTTGTCGA
This sequence comes from Patagioenas fasciata, assembly GCF_037038585.1. Lineage (NCBI taxonomy): Eukaryota > Metazoa > Chordata > Aves > Columbiformes > Columbidae > Patagioenas > Patagioenas fasciata. The sequence goes on from NC_092524.1 coordinate 18,692,312, forward strand.
AAATCAATGGAATACCATTCAGGAAGGACAGAATAGGTCATAACCACTGGGAAGGTTACTCTACTGAAAGATCCCTGTAACCTACCACAAAAACATTATTGACTGAAAAGAGGGAACTGTATCTTCAAAACTATAGAGCTACAAAGTCTCCAAGCTATAAAAGTGTTTTCTAGAAAATTTACTATCTTCACCTCCAGAGCTGGCACAAATTGACAACAAAATTCTGATCTTACTGGAGCATGTGGAGCTTCTTGCACTGGTTTCAACACAACTGAAACACCATTCTGGGCTTTATATACATAGTCTCAACATCCCCAGCTAAGACAACCATAAATGATCTGGAATAATTACCCATTTCAGGTTTTCTGCACCTTCTCCTGAGGTGTCTGGCACAGGAGACTGGATTAGACAATGCTTATCTGATCAAGTGCGGTAATACTTGTATGATGAAAAATGAATGCCAAATAAATAAAAGGCAAAAGGCTGAGTATATAGCTGTTGTGGACTCAGAACAATCATAACAATAATAAAAATCTGATGCAATAAAACAATCCATAGGAAATGTTTACATTGACTCCTGCAGACAAAGGGATGAGAGACATTCAGATGGGCAACCATTCCTGTAAAGGCAGAGTCCTGTAAAGTCAGATTCCTTAGGATCTTTTCCCTAAAGGAGACAAGGAGAAGCTGAAGACAATGAGGAAAATGCCAAGTAAAAGACACCGAATCAAGGCAATTCAGAGGAGCGAGCGAGCAGGCGTCTGAGCAGACTGCAACAGTAGAACTTGTTCTGCCTAAAGATCAGCTGAGAGGAAATCACTGCGCAGGCAAGAGCTGTGGTAAGTATGGTTGATGAAAAGTTTGGAAATTACAAATAAGAATGATTTGCATGTCTTACAAAGCACCAAAGTTATACTTCCCAGTTGTGAATGATGCTTGCAAGTTTCCACACAAATCCTCAGCACTCTTTTCCTCCCTCACTGCCTCAACATCTGTCTGCACATGAATGAGATCTTCCTGCTACCCACAATTTCCTCGGGCAATGAGTGACAGCAAAAGGGTCTGGCTCCAACAGCGTGAGCTAGTGACATAATTCCTCAGTAATCAACAGTTGCATCATATGTATAACTAAAAAATCATGGTTTGATATCACAGTCCTCTCCATGGCACTTCCCCCCAGACATGACGCGGCTAAAAGAAGCAGGAAGAATGCTCCCCAGGAACTGGCATGTTGAAACCCTTTGAAGACAACACAGATGTCTTTCACAACCAAGTGGCCCATAGCTTCTAAAAATTATACAAATCACATAGGCGAGGGATGGAAGCAGCCCCAGGCACATCAACCACTTTGACATCCAGAAAAAACAAAACAAAACACCTTGCAGTCTATTAACATCAAATGCAAACAAAATATCAAAATCAAGCATTTGTCAGAGATTCGCACCAAATGCAACAGTGCTGCTGCCTCTGTCCCTCTGTCTCTGCTATGCTATTTAACAGGCCTGTGCTCCTCTGAAACACTCAGTTTGAAGCGGGGGCAGCAAGGGCAGAGGTTTTCAAAGTTACACTAAATTTTTACACTGTTTTTGTAAAGCTGCTTTCACATGTTAAGAATCTAGTCAAATAACTCATAAATAAACATCTTAATAGCTTATTCAGCTCTGCCTTATACCAGAATTAAACTCTCCAGTTGTGCGATCCTTCTGTCAGGCTTACAGGTAGCAGATTAGAAGGAATTGTTAAAAACTTCAGAACAAAGGTAATTAAAAAAGACTGTCATGTAAAAACAATATGTAGATCACTGCACAAACTCTCTGAAGTGTCAAGGGCAGCTATAAAATTCAAACTCATAATACAATTTCCTGCTTAATTAATAACATTTTCAAAAGAAGAAGACAGCGAGTTTAGGGCTTCCTAATAGAGTGCACCTACCAATTACAGAGACAAACTACCAGGACAGAGTGGAAGACTTAAGAGTCAGCTCATTAATAACATTTCCTTGGTGATAAAATCCTCCTGGGGATACACAGGTCCTCTGGTCCAACGGCCACAGGTGCTTCTTCTGAAGACTAAGTACCGTCTATTCAAATGAAGTAAGAAAAAATAAAACAAGAAAATCCCCAGCAACACTACCTACACAATTGCAACATCCATCTAAAGAAAAAAACACCAGTGTGTACCTACATGGGTAACTTCAGAGATGGAGTAAATTGCCAGAGGCAGAAGAGCGAAAATTGAGGCTAGAAAGGGAAAGTCCCAAAGCAGGGACTTGTGGAGGGGCATATGGATGCCTGCCAGCCCAGCAACACCTAGAGAAGCAGTGCAAAAGTGGTATTTCTCCATTGTACGTTGTTTTGTAAAACTGCAGGTCTATTCTTAGATTATAAAAAGTTACTCAAATTATTCAAGACACAAGAAGCCCAAATCCTCTGCAACTGTTTTGTAAGCCAAGACAGTTTTCTATTTTTCAAAAAACAATCTCAATTTGAGTTGCAGCAGTAGGCAGAGAGACAGGAGCTGAAAATGAAGTGTAATTCACTGAAAGGTTATCACAGTGTTACAATAAAACTCTGTCTTGCTTTCCCATTCTCAGGGCTTTGCTCACTTGGAAAGAGAGACTTGATCAGACCACTAGAAGCAGAGTACTGAAATTACTTCAGCCTTCTGCCTTTCACATAAAACCCAGATTATACAATGCCACACATACCATGGGTAACGCTTCTGCTAAGAGAATCACATGAGTCTGGAGTGTGAGAGGTGAGGACCCATTTTCTCGGATCTGTGTCACAGATGCCTTGTTCAAAGGCAAAGCTCCTCCTGTCTTGTCCAGGCAGAAGCAGGGGGCACAGATTGGAAGAAGTTGTGACTGACTTAAGAGTCTGAAGAGAGAGACTTGGAATAAAACTTAAAAGGACCTAAAAGATAGTGACTTGTAATGAAAATTCAACAGGACATGGATATTTAAGTCATCTTAATCCTTTCAAACACACCAGGGTCAAGTCACTATCATAAAATCTCCTCAGTACAGATGACTCAGTCATGGTCAGTCATACAAATTATATAGTAATTAATGACCAAGCAGTGGAAACTACTTGAACAAGTTAAGAAACACACAAGTTCTTCAAACATCCTCTTTTTTCCTTCTTCCTACTGTATGTATATAACTATTCACTCTAAATGTCATAGACCCAAAGCACAACTCTTTTGGAATCCCTTCACTTCCAGCTGTAACATTTGACAATGGTTTTTTTTCCTCTTCTGGCACACCTATTAACCACCTAATAGTCTGGAATGGCTGCATTAGATAATTGAGCTTGTAAGGAGGTGGTGTTTTCTAAAAGACTAAAAATTCTGCTCTGATTAATATTTTCACATTTTAGAATTTTTTAAAATAATGTCTTCAATTTTAAGTAGAAAAGTAAATTACGAAAATCCTGCAAGTAAAGGCAGTCTAAAATATTACTGTATTTTATTTTTATTTAAACAACCTTCAACATTTTTAAAAGCCATATCTGTATTAGACAACACAATTTTACAGTTTCACACCTAATGACATGCAGTTAAGCCATCTGACACAAGCTAAATGCCTCTCCAGTGACGGAGATGAGCACTGGGTCCTGCAGCACAAACAAATGTGGTGATGCTGGCTGTACGGAGGCCTAGATTGAGCTCACTGTATTGACTTTAAAGCAACTATACAGAAACAATTATTTTCTTTGAAGATATCGCTCATGTGGTTTTCTGAGAACTAAGGTATTTATTTCCATACCTTGGGTATTGTTTTTAATTGGATAGTAGAGGGAAATTGTTTATTTCCATTTTTTGTACACTTCCTCAGTAATGTTAGTGATAATCTTCCGTTTTATCAAAAAGAGATTCAAATATACAGCATGTTTCAAAAAGATGGACCCATCCATGGAGGATAAGTACCACCCGTCATAGTGTAGTTGTAAACGGATCTCACCCCCGTATAAGGATCAATAGATTTGTACAGAGGTTTCTTTCCCAGCTTCATGCAAAGTCCATTTAACTCCACTATGGGGGTTACAATTGGGGTCCATCTTTTTGAAACGATCTGTAGTTCCACAGTAAGTGAACAGCCTTCCCTAACAGGCAACCTGCCAAAAAAGTCTACTGAGACTTTCTATTTCAAGATCTATGGATCTTGGTAAAGTAATTATCTTGTATTGTATCTCTGTTATATACACAGTGTCTCTTGAAACTCCCATGTCTTATCTTGTGCTATTTATTTTAAGGAAATTGATATGATTTTCTCGTAATATCCCTAAATATTCATATAACAATGTATATTTTTCCCCCTAGAACAAAAAAACCCTGTCCAATGTATACACCTACTGTTGTGGTGTAACTGTTATAAAGATCTATCAAGTTTGGAAATTAAGTCCCACAGCTGTCACTTGTTATTTCAAATTCTAAGTGAAATAGGATCTTGTTAGGTAAAATTGAACACCCACTCACAAAAACTCAGTTATCTCACCCTCTCATACACATATGCGTGATGAAAACTTTCAGAAAAAAAAAACATATTCTACATTCCACACAAAACAAGAGTACGTCTGGGGTGAACATCTAGTTATTATCTCCTATAGCTCTTCCATTTTTTAAAGCATCTGCTTTTCCAGCTCAGGACAAAATCACCAGCAGCACTTAATTGTCACAACAAAGCTTTTTTTAAACTTTCTGGAAGTCTCTGGACATTTCAGAACATGCACCTAAGACTTTTGATAACCTTGTAAAAGCTTTTTACTTTGCCTTTTATAAAGCCCAGCTTTACCTCCTTCCTTGTATAGTCATTCTACACTACCTGCATATACCAGTACACACCACTACATTTTCACTAAAACCTCTCAGTGTAAATGTCTATGGTAACATTTGTGCCAAGATGAGCAAGGCTGCACTTTGCCCTGTGTCCTGGTTTCGGCTGGGATAGAGTTAATTTTCTTTATAGTAGTCAGTATGGGCCTATGTTTTAGATTTGTGCTGAAAACAGTGTTGATAACACAGGGATGTGTTAGTTACAGCTCAGCAGTGCTCACCACTCAAGGCCTTTTCTGCTTCTCTCACCACCCCACCAGCGCCGAGGTTAGGGGTACACAAGAAGTTGGGAGAGGACACGGTTGTGACAGCTTACCTCAACTTACCAAAGGGATATTCCATACCATATGACATCATGCTCAACATATAAAGCTGGAGGAGGAAGAAGGAGGGGGAGGACATTTTGAGCTATGGCAACTGTCTTCCTGAGTAGGTTATGTGTGATGGAGCCCTGTTTTCCTGGAGATGGCTGAACACCTACCTGTCGATGGGAAATACTGAATTAATTCCTTGTTTTGCTTTGCTTGTGCACACAGCTTTTGCTTTACCTATTAAACTGTCTTTATCCCAATCCATGGGTTTTCTCACTTTTACCCTTCTGATTTTCTCACTTTTACCCTTGTGATTCTCTCCCACATCTCAGTGTGAAGGAGGGGAGTGAGAGGCTGTGTGGGGCTTAGTTGCCAGCTGGGCTTAAACCAAGACATCTTGTACTTGCAATACTGTAGACAGTCTCTGTTTCCTTTCCTTTTTGCCATTGCCTGTGCAGAGGTATGAAGATCAACTGGCACAAGGATGTTGCACCAGCCTGGAAGCCACAACACATATATCACCTACCACAGCAATGGCACCTGGTCCTTTCCTTGAAGGCTGAGGCTGAGCTGAAGGTTTATGGGACTCCTAGAGTGACTTCAGCAGTGCTGGCATCCCTGCTGCCCCATGACAACCCCTGCAGTAGAAACTATAGGGCAGTAGAAACTATAGGGCACCTGCACCTGTGGCTCATGAGATACAAGCTGGACAAGCCAGTGCAGCACACAGTGACAGGCTTCTAAACAACATTTGAGCCCTCTCTGGCACTGCCTGCCCTGCCTTCTGCAGAGAAGCCACATAAACTTTGCAACAGAGTCCATGGGTAGCTGAGGCTTAAAGGTTTGCATCTAATTAATATGCCACAGCTATTGGCAATCCAACTGTGCCCCTACAGCTTCTTCACTTTAGGAGTATTGTTTAGAAAGAGCAGACAAAGCATTTGGCAGTAGGAGCAAAAGCCATGTTTGGGAACAGAACGAAGCAGGATGTAGCTGCAGACACAAAACCAAAATCAAACTAAAACTACGGTGTGCAGCATTAGATCTATGAGCAACCTCTCATGTAGTTAGAAAAAGCGTTGAATTGGGCTGATGTTTGAGGAAAACTGATCTGTTTGGTAATTCAGTGGAAGATTTGACACCTCTACTGAGCAACTGAAACAGTACATAATAGCTAATGATATCTGTGATGAGAGGAAGATGGCTGTTTTACTGAGCATAATGGAGACTGAAGCCCGTAACTTGCTGTGCAGCCTAACAGCTCCTATTATACCAGCAGACAGCAAACCATGTGCCAAGGTCATGCAAATCCTACAGAATCCCCAGCCCACAGACACTGTGTGGCTACAGGGCATTTCCACTTTTACAGACATGATGAAAGAGGGGGAAGAAAACCCCAAACCTCCACATGTGGCTGGATTAAAAATTTAAAAAAACAAAACCAAACACAAACCCCAAAACCAAACAAACACCATTAACAGAGCATTCCCAGTTAGGACAAAACAAGATGATGCACAAAGAGAATTAGCTTGCAAGCAGCAAGCAAAGGGAAGCAATCCAAAACCAAGTAATGACAGCATCAAATCAAGGTCTGGCTCAGATCTCACCAGCAGGATGGAGCACACACGATGGAGGGCAAGTACATACGCTGCACCAAATGGTATACAGTATGACACCCCTTATTCAACTTCCATTTTCTTCTTCTCAGTAACTTTTCATCCTACATATATGCCAGGGAATTGTAACATCATCACTGAAATGTGCCCACCCTCACATGCATGTTTTCTGAACAAAAGCATACCAGGGAAAAAACAATGTGAGGGTGTGCTTTTGGTGTCACAAATAATTTTATAATCCAAATGAACCCTGGGTCAAATGTAAATTTCATACAGACAGTGAAAAACGACAATGTTTGTAGAGATCGTAAAAACCCCATGAAGAGGAAAAACATGTTCTTTTGGAAAGAAATAGAGTGACAAGAAAAGGTACAACCAGTTTGAAGAAGAACATGCCAGAGAACTTCAGATTCCTTTGTTGGCCTGTTCTGTTTGGAGTCCATGGAAAATAGGGTACAAGTGCCCAGCATAGGAGACAACAAAGTACTGTCTATCTATCTATATAGATATATATATACATAAATACTCCTCCAGCTAGTACAGGTAAAATTTAAAATGAAGGGCCTTCTGCTGTTTTCATCATTTCACATCAGAATGATCAAGTTAATAAAATGGATTAGGTTGCAAAAGGGAGCACTTCTAACACATGCACAGGGAAATCCAGGCTGCTATTACAGAGAAGGTGACATGTAACTGTAAGCAGCTTGTGCTAAAAATACTAAGCTGGGAATTGAATGGGTTGGGTACTATTTTGGAGAGAGAAATTTCAGCTGCAGTGACAAAGCATGAAGTATTTCCAAGTTCCAGCCTCAAAATAATAACTCACTGTAACTTTTGGGTAGGGCAAGTAGAATCTTACAGGAAGGTACCAGTAGCTATAAAAGCAAATGAAAAGAAAACCTGTGCTTGAAGAAGAACCATTTCCTTAATTTTGAAAAGCATATGGAGTATTTGCTGAAAAAAAAGAAGGCAGAGAGATATTTAGTCCTTAGAAAAAGCCAGAATTTCATCTAAGGATTTACTAGGGCAATGAACCATCCCTTTAGTGTCAGCATTGGAAAAGAATGGGACTGTCCGGTCTGGTTTTTTCAGGATTACAATTTAAAGACCCTTGCCACTTTGGCTTCCAGAAACACTAGAATCATATATAACTCTAGTTTCAGCTTTTCGTAATAAGGAGTACCAGGAAGGTAACACCCTGGTTACAAAGAGGAGTAGTATGCCTGGGTGCTCAATGCTATTACACTGAGCTCTAATGCACCAAGATGCTACTAGAGATCCCCTATCACATCTGCCACTAGGAGAGGACAGCAAGGGCAAGGGCAAGATACAATCAGCACGTCCTCCATGGTACAAACTGAATCCCACCACTGACAAAAGGCATGGGACAGCAAAAACCTGAAAATTAGCTCTTATTGGTTATAATGCCTATGGGTACAATGAATGGACTTATGTACACTCAAATTATTCCTGGTTTTCTTTGCACTGAAAGACCAACCAAAAAGCTCTCAAGACTGCCTCCTTTATTGTACCAGACTTATTGCTACAGAGTTTGGGGCTTGTGAACACCAGAAAAGTAATAGTACACTACAAAAATGAAAACCCTTTGTGGCTGGAGGTCATGGAGGGATGCACAAACAAACAACAAAATGTTTGCTTTTTCATGCCCAAAGATGTGTATATAGGATGCATTAGACCAATTCTGTGTTCTTTGTTTAGGTTTGCAAAGTCATTCTAGAACAACCAGGTATTCCGTATGGATATAAAAAGTACAGAGCAGATGGTGGATGTGTTAAAAACTCTGGCCTTCAAGAATGGGACCTCATAACAGATTGCAAGTGGCAGTGGAACTCAATTCACGTCCAGAGTTCCAGTTGTTTTGTTGAAGAAAATGGCATCAAACATGTCACTTCAGTTCCTTCCCATGCTGCCACAAATGGATTAGTGAAGAGATTTATTCAGACATAAGTAAACAATTTGTGCTACAACCCTGGATGACTATCATTACAAAACAAGACCATGAATTTTCAATTGGCCAATATGAAAGCAGTCTGTTCACAAATGTTTACAAACTTCACAGGAGCAATGCAGTAGACAGGGTATAATAACGTAATAAAAGGCCATGAACAATCACATCTAAAAGTGTAGTTTCTGCTGGGCGGGGGACAGGGTGTTAAAAAAAAATGTTATTTAAAGACAACGAAGATGTTTTTTTGAATGCCTAACTGGAGCTCTGGTTTATGTTTTATAGATGTGTCCTAAGTCCATCTCACCCAGTATATATCTTTATAATACCAGTGGTGAATACTGAGGGAATAAAACGCATCAGCAATGTCAGGTAAATGCTTTATAATAAGATGACCGAGAGAAAAATCCAGATGCTCAATAGAACCAAACATGCTCACATGTGGTCTGTCGCAAGGAGATATGTACTCTCACAGCTGCCACTACTGGGAGGCCATAGCATGGAAAGGGAAAAAACCCTTAGAAGGTTTGAAGCCCAGGAGATAGTCTTCAATGGAGGAAGCCATCAGCTGAGCCTTTCCAAGCATAGCAGCACAAAGAGGTACCTGGTCTTGGTGATCATAGAGAGGTGAACACTTACTGAGAAACTAGCTCCTTCTCTGTGCTGTCTCTTCCAAATATTGTGTAGACAGCAAGGGTAAAAAAACTGCCAACTAGAGAAGGAAGGAGGAGGTATAAACCAAGCTGGAGCCACTATGTAATTTTGCTATAGCAGCTGCTGCCTGCTATCTTTCCTTAGAGCTTAAGCTCTCATCCTTTCTTTCTGCTCCTGGGGGAAGCACCTTGCTCACAGCTCAGATAATGGTACCTCCTTGAGCTGTTGCATAGTTTAAGCCTACAGCCACTGAGCAACAACAAAATCTCATTTCCTACAGCCAACATTCACCTTCCCTTTACCCAGCTCCATTCTGCCTCATCAGGTCCAGTGCTCTCTGACAGCAGCACACAGAGAACATTGCTGGGTTTAAGTTTTGTGGGATAAAAAAAAAAAAGTAATTCAGCATGTTATACCAGCAAAGCCCCTACTAGGGGAACAACTAATACTAGCAAAACCACTTTTTGCCATTACAGCCTAAGTTTTCTTGGCACAAGCACATTTTTGCTGGTATAACTACAGTTTATGTGAAGGCTTTGTAATCCCACCATAGGCCTGCCATGTAGTCATTTGTTAAGTCAATGAGATTTTTGCTCCTAAGTGCTAAGTCTGTTTTAAATAAAGGCTTAGGTTGTTTAATTCCAGCGATTGTACCCATGCTGGCTGTTTGATTTGTGACCAAGAAAAGCCACATATGGAATAAGAAAGTGAACTTTGCATGATAAAATAAAGTGCAAATTGATCTCTGCATGAAGGGCAGGTCATTTCTTGGATTTCCTTCCCTCACAGCACACTTTTCCTTGTTCTCCAAGTCTCAAACTAAATTCTGTATGGCACAGGGGAAAGATGACTGCCTATCTGAATGGAGTGGGAGCAGACACTTGGGAGTTGCATCAACGAAGTATCTACTAATGACTACAAGCAGAAACCAAGAAAGGTAATTTCCACTATAAGTTATATCCAGAGGCCTCTACATTATCAAAGTTCCATTGATAAAGACAGGAATGATATACAGAAAAAACCAGTTCCTCCCTGAACACTTCATGTAAAGAAATGCATACGCATGGGTTGCTGCAGGAGGAAAAAACATTGAATAACAGCCACCACAGATTAATCAGCATGCACAATAAACATGTGTAATAAAAAAAATCAGTACTAGTAAATCACTATCATTTCACGGTCATCAGATGCAGTGTTTACAGGCATCACAGCGGATGATTTCTCAAAAACAAGTTTACAAAAATACAGCTGGAGGGGAAAGGGAGACTGTAGTTACAGGATTTTCCTGTAAAGGATAGAATGGGCTGAAAACACGAAGAATCTTGTGAGAAGACCAGATAATCAATTATGGCATAACATGCAGAGCAGAAACAAGGGTAGACAAAGTAATAATGTGATAAGCTAGTACGGATCAAGTAGATCTGGATTTAGAGCTTTAGCATACAGCTCAGAGAGACTCTAAGAGTAAGATGACACAGAGCAATGGCTGCTGCTGCACTGTTCTGAAAGTACTTGAGAACAAACGAACGTATGGTGGCCAAGGAAAGAATAAAAAGGCATGTATGAGCAATCTGGAAAAACAAGCAGAAAAAAATTAATTAAAAAAAAAAAAAAAAGTAGAGAGAGAGAAGGAGAGTGAGAAAGAAGAAAAGACCAAAGAAGACAAAAGAAAAAAAAAAAAAGAGGGAGGAACGGGAAACCACCCCAAACTCTTGAAAGTCTGTGTATAAAAGCTTAAAAGACTGAGACATGCTGGTCCTTTGTCCTTGTACATCAACATTCTGTGTCATCCAAACTACTGTTTCAAAATGTACGGCCTCTTTAGAACAAGCCCCAGTTGAATCATTACATTTTAAGCCTCTGCATGCATTTACACTTCAAGCAGGTTGGGAGGGTTTTTTGGAGGGTGTTAAGTTTTCTATTGAAGACAGATTTAAGATGTGTTACAGTATGACAGTCTAATTACAGACTGCAATTTCAATTCATTTACTTCTGTTGCATCTTGCAATGGTTTAACATTTTCTGGAGAAACAATTACAGGACAGTATTAAGAAATACAATGTACTGTCTCCAATCTGCATGAGTATGCAGAAGTCATTTCATCCAACTCCACATTTCATTTTTGACCTAGCAGTGTTCACTTTACACTAGAAATACCAGAGAGAAATGTCTTTATATATTTTATATAGATACTGTGTATTATTCATATAGTAACTTGTATGCATTTGCCACCTCAGCCAAAAGTTATATTCTAAGTCAATAAATCACATAGGTATCAGGTTTTTATTAATAGCTATCAGGTTCGAAATAGTAAGGTCTGGAAACAAACTGAGACTGGGATTTTATTCTTCCAGATAGTCTGGGGGTCCAGAGTTACAAAAAAACCCCTGACCAAAAGGTTCTTATTCTAAAATAAATGCCTAAAGGGCATGAAAATGATCTAATACATGGGCAGAGTGAACTGTGAGGTGACAGCCTATGTTGTGGTAGTCACTGTAACTTTGATCAAAGCCCCCATGATGAGAAATCACATATAAGAAAGAAGCACTGGCCAGCCTTCAAAAAAATCTTCAAGCCAAGATACGGAGGAGGATAAATAATGACAGAAATGATCTCACCTGCCTTTTGTCTTCCTCTGTATAATTCAAAGTATGGTTGCAATAGATTTAGTATCTGTCTTTGTCCAGAAGATGGAACAATGCTTGCAGCCATTTCACTCATTTTTTTTTAAAAGGCCATCTTCTCCACAACTGCAACATGCTCTATCCTGTGTGTTTATCTGCTGATGGGTTTCCTCAGTTTTTTGTACTACATCTTCCTCTGAATTAGATACAGTGAGTATACTTGACAGTGAAACTTATAAGGCAAGGTGCTTAGTCCTTGCCAATACTCACAGCCAAAACCTTATCAATATGTTAGCGAACCTACCTAAAGCAATTAACTTACTCTTTGTCTTGAGTAACGGAAGCAGAAACTGGCCCGCAGCTAGCAATTAGAAGACAGTATCTATTATATTGTCAACTTAAAGGCAATTTTTTTCCTCCTCTATTAAGAGGCTTTCGAGCCTGGTTTCCTAAGAAAAATAAGATTATGAAATTGAACTGTGTTGGCTGAGTACCCCATGAATAACTTCTAAGTCAATTTGTCACTGTCAGCCTGATTTGACAGATAGGCACCCTTTCAAAGTCATTCACTTCCTAAAGGTTTTCAGAAGATATGATTTAGGTAGCAAATGTAGCCCTCAGCAATGCCTTCACTGGGAGATAAGAGTCCAGCATAATCCCCAACACCTATCAGACATAAGAATCCACACTGGGAAGAGACTGTATGAATGGCACTGCTACAGGAAAAGCTTTAATTGGCGCCCAATAAAAATGAGACATCAGGTAATACAATCACCTCTATCTCTCACTTGATGTTAGCCCTCAATAGTTTGACTTCTCGTGGAAATGCCATTTTTGAAGTCTCTAATTCCCGTATCAAATGACTCTCCTTTCTTTAAAAGCAATGTTCCTTAAAAACACATCCTCGGAGAGCTCTCACTAAGTTAGAGGCAGAGATAAGATGTCAATCAGGCTGCGGTGAATCAGAGACTTGGGAGGCAGTTAGAGAACATTACATTCTGCGGTAAACTCCCCACATTTTAATTACACAGAAGCAAAGTCTGTATTGCTGATTAATCAAGTTTTTGTTTGTCATAGCTTATCCACCTGTTATACATATGAAAATACACAGCCTGTTTTATTTCTGATCAAACTGTCTTCTCAGAACACCACCCAATTGATAGGCATGTGATTGTCTTCCCTGCAGAACAACATGCAGCAGCTCCAGCTGATCAGCTCAGCTCCATGGGATGAGTGGCAGCCCTTGCCCATCGGAGGAGAATGTGCACAAATAATCATGATGAGATGGTGGGCCTGCTTTTAAAATGGCTTACTGCTCTATTAGCAATTTTTTTTTCCACCAACTTAAGACTGCAGCCAAGTATAACTACAAAATGATTGCTGTGCTCAGCCACTAACAATCTGTAGAGCTTCTGGCTGTTTTAGCCATCAATCTCATTCAGCTGACTGATGAAGGATGGAGAATGCAGATGAAAGACAAGGAATTCAATTTAACAAAAATCATCTTCTTCTCTCACAAAATCCCCCAGCTTTGGGAATAAGCTCACGTAACAGCTCTCCTCTCAAGCTAATAATGTCAGATGGTTTCCCAACGAGGTACAAAGAAATGAAGAGACACTGTTCTGCCTGCAGCCTCTGGCCATATTTCACCAGGATCTCTCAAAGATCATCCAATGCCTCACACTGCATTTTCAGACCAAGCTGTTTCTTTTTCCAGCTGCCCTGCACACTCAGTCTTCCAGATATTATAAAAAATTGCATAGCTCCTTGCAAGATATACTTGTGTCACCAAAGTGCAAGGAAGGAAAACTATGCCAGTAATGAGGGATTTTTCATTTTTCCTGTCCTTCTTTCCAATTACATCCAAGTAATGAATCACAGAATGTCCTGAGTTGGAAGGGACCCACAAGGATCATGGATTGACTGCTGGCAGTATCACTAGTGCACCAGGCCAGCAGTACTCATTAGTGCAGAGCTTCCCAAACTGTGGCCCACGAACCATCAACAGCAAAGCCAGAGGAAGAGACCCACAGCTGGCCCCTGGAATCCACAGAGGCCTTAGTGCATTCACTAGTACTACCAGCCACTTCCTTGGCTCTGTGTTCCCATACTTTTCAGATTTGCTCTTTGTATCTCAGACCCAAGATACATCATTCTCAGGGCTGTAACACTTGGGAATTTTATATGGACCAAATGGCAAAATGAAGCAGCAGGCCAAGCGCCTTGCCTCATCTCTTTAGGTGGAAAGGGGGAAAGCAGAACTCAAGCTGCTCATCCCAGCCATAGGGTGTCCAGCAGATGGCAACTCCCAAGTTTTCAAGCTACAAGAGAATATTCCCCTGGGTCCCTGGGAGCCTACCCACTGGAATTAGAGTCTTCACATACCATTTTGAAGACTTTGACTTCTTTACAGTGCATAGAACTTCAGTATGTTTCGACAACAGAAAGGACACACGTGTAGAAATGAGGAATGGTAAGTTTGATAAATAATAAACTTGTCTCCTTTTGTTGCTGGTTCCTCTCTATAACTAGTCTTCTAACAACATCATTTAAAAAATTACGTGCTTTACCGAATTTCTCTATTGGTTAAAGAAGTCAGATACAGGAATTCCGTTCTTTTATGGGCAAATCACTACCAACCTAGCTAGTTTTCTCTAGCATGGGATCTCTTAAGGAAAGCAAGAGCCACTGAAAACACAAGGAGGCTTTATTTCTTTATTTCTTTATTTCTTTTATTTATTTCTTTATTTCTTGTGCATTTCCTTTTTTGAGTCTTGGAGGTTTGGGAGTTAGAAGTCAAAGTGGGAATGTTGGCATAAGCCAAGGAGGATTAAGGAGATGACATTTTTCTTCCCATAGCACTCTCTCAGCTCTCAGGATAGCTCCTACCCTTTTTTAACAACAACAAAACACACAAAAAAAGGCAAGCAAAGCCTTGAATTACAAGCACAGAAAGAAAATAATTCATTTTACTGACTATCATAAAGAAACTCTGGATGTTTGGAGGACCTAGTGTGGAAAACAAGTATTCTTCCCTGGGTATTTCACAGTGAAATACAAATATTTCATTATGAAATAAAAATAATCTGCTTTGTGATCATCTGAGGTAATCTTTAGTCTCAAGGGTTCAGCAATTCAGCAAAAGAAAATCGAAGTCCATAAAAATGAATGAAGTCAGGCAAGAATTATGTATCAAGTGACAAAAGTTATTTTGGGAGCTTAGAAACCAGTGCAGTGATATGATGATGGGTCCTCTGTATCTGGCAATATTCCAGGAAATGGCCTCTGAATGGCAATCCCCATGAGAGCAGCAGCACTGCTGTCTAATAATGTTTTGTCTATGTTTCAGTACTTTAATACCCCAGAGTAGTTACAAAGGCACCAAGAGCAATTTATGCAAGACTCTTCATGGAGAAAAGAGCTATTCTAGGATTATCAGATGTTTTCTCTATATTAATAGTTGCTGGTCTTCTGTATCAATGGACTGATTCAGAACCAACACTTATAAGGCACCTCAGCCTCTGACACTTGTGAAGGGGCTTTATGTTCCCTTCAACCATCAAAAAGGGGAGGAGAAATTTGCTCTGTTTTCACAGCTATATGACAGCTTCTAAAAATTTTACAGCATGAGCACAGCACCTAATCCAATAAAGTCACCAGGAACGTTTAAAATCGAGGCCTCTTGAGATTTTGTTTCCTATAAATCCACCAGACTTAGAAGAAAAGGGTCTTTTCCTCAGAAACGCAGCACCAGTTTCACTGGAGTTGCATAGGGCTGAGGAGTGTTTTTCTGACCCACTGTGGAAAAGATAGCTAGAAGTACTGGGAAATAGGCTGTAGGGATGCACAAAATGGACTGGAGTTAATGATAAGGAAGAAGAAAATGGAAATGCGATTTCTGAAGGAAATAAAAGGATTTGTTCAAAACAGAATAAAAAGCAGAAACAAGTATTTAATTCATTTAATGCAAGGACTGCTCTCCATACATGGAAATAACTACCACTTTTATTTAGAGGTCAAGGCATGAAAAAAACAATTCCTCTTCCTAATAACTATTGTCTGTCGCTAACCAACAATGTAGAGAAGGGTGGAGAGGACAGGTGGAGACAGCAAAACTTTTGTGAGCACGAATGCAAAGAGAAGTCCTGTCTTCTCCTTTAATTTCATAAAGTAAAACATGATAGATAACTGATAATAACTTGAAAAACAAAACAGCAGCATCATCAATCTGCAATCATTCCAAGATTTTTTGATCACTGAAAATGGATTTATTTTTCTTCTTTTACTAAAGATAGGTCAGCTTAAGTCAGTACTTCTTAAAATCACCTTTTTTAGTTACTTTCTCCACTGTGAGAAGGTGAAGAGCTGCATCTATTACAACTACATGCTGTGCAAACCTCATTTGGACATGATCATCATCAATCACTCCTGCTGTGCAGGTAGCATGTGAAAGGGAAACAAAACAGAAATCGTGCTGCAGTATTTGACACCACCACTCCCCTGCTCATGTGCTTTAGTTCATGGAGAGCCCAGCTGGCATGTGGATATTCTCTCTTTTTGGGATCCCTGCCTCCAAGCATTTGAGAATAGCTTTGGTGGTTTCAGGGGAAAGACAAAAATCCTCTCTCAAAGGCTTTCCTACTGAAAAGCATGCCAAAGATTTATTATTATATGCCATCTCTCCTTTGTAAATACACACACATTACTTGGAGCAGTACCTCTTCTTATCATATGCATACGCTTCAGTAGTACATAAATATTGTAAAAGGAATAAGAATGCAGCGAGTATCCTTTGTGGCAGTGCCATGCATAGTCCTGAAAAGAGCTATTAACACCAGCATCCTATTGCATTTCTCTAGCACACACTTCAGCTGGCTGTCAGCGCTACAATCTTGACCAAGGACAGTCTGGGCAGGCATGAGACTTAAAAGATAGTGTTTCTCTCTTTCAGAAAGGTCTGGAGTAAGCTGCAATAAATATTAGATAATATTTAGGAAGGCAGAAGCAACCGGAGTTAGAGTTGAAAGACAGACTGCAGTTTTACCAACACTCTTTCTACCAGCTTATCTAGGCTGTAAAGAGAGTACCCTCCTTGTGTTTCATAGCTCTGCTTAGTACCATGCCAATTCAGTGGACTTGCACTAGTTTATCACATACTGACTCCTTGGTATGACTCAGGTCAGCAGAAGTTGCCTGCACTTCATGTTTTCTGATGCACCAGCACTGCAGCACGCCTGGTTTTAAACAGCTGTACAGCAGCGCACACTAGAGAGCAGCTCTTTCTGTCTCACTCACAACCCTCCGTATACCTCCGACGATCCATGAGAGCGCAGACAACCAGTAATATGGGCATGGTAACACCCAAATGCAAACACACACACCCTCCTTAAGTGCCAGGACAGAAGTGGTGTCACTTCACAATACCCCTTATTTCCCTCAGCATGTTAATAAAACCACTCTGGAAGAGCAAGGCATTTAAAGGCACCTGCAACAAACCCTCCCACATACATATCTGGATAGGAGACTTTGAACTAGAAATCACTTCTTCCCCTCCTCTAGCAATCATGCTACTCCCTTTTTTACAGGATAAACAGCATTTGTAACCTGAACCCCCCACTGAGCTTCTTTAGCCTGCATCTACAGCCTATGCTCCATTTCATGGCAGTGACATGCCCAACCACCCTGCTGTTGACAGCCACCTCATTTATTATAAAGATGACGCAGAGATGCACACCCATATGTCCTGGTGTCCTGCTGACACATGCATGCCTCATAGTGATTTGATATGCTCTTGCCACAGAGTAGCAGCCCCAGAAGAAGCGAGGAGGGCTCTGGTCTCCCTCCACCCTTCAGAGACATCTCCAGGAGGAAATGGGAACACTAGGAGCCATCACTGACTGGGACAGAGGATGATCACTGGGAGATTCCTGATACAGGCTTTCATGTTGTGATGTACCAAGTGCCATCCGCGATACAGCAATGCATGTAAGCATGTGTTTGACCTGAAAATCATGAATGGCCTCAGTGATTTCTTGCTATGCCCAACTTTTGAGGCAAGTACATGCAAGAATGAAAGATCAGAGCAAAAGGAGTGTGCAGTTTTCACTGGAACAAACTGATGAAAGCATTCATGCAACCGGCCTCTGTAAACACACTCTTTTGCCTTGTATCACAGTTTTGAAACACAGTTGAAGGCCAGAGTCTGAGATGGTGAAGGAAACCCTCAGCTTGTTGTCCACACAAATTAATGAGGCCATAGAAGGTGTAGCCTAGGTACCACTTTGTTCAACTTCCAAGCTGAAACTTCTAAGTTTAAAGCAGCAACAAGTTCACTTTCCGTCTTTGTGAGCAGACACAAATGCAACTGTCTCACAGTTTCAAATATGTACTCACCCAGAAGAGAAGGTTGAAGACAAACATTAGGTACTTGATACACTGCAGGCAGTTGTGAGCCATGCTGCACCTCTTCAGTTCTAGGAGAAAAATAAATGAGAGATCCAGGTAAAAGACAACGTACTTGTTTCCCTTGGGGGACGTGTACTTAGCCTTGGTGGCCTTAGGGCCTGGGTTGGTGTGGAATCCAAAAAAAGAGTTGCTGGCAGCCCCAAACTGGCCACCATACATGCTGCTGTAGCGACGAAAGGTGCCATTTGGGAAACTGTAATCCTTGCTGTCCAGGGAAGGGCTCCTGTGATAGGTCGACTCATCCGTGCTGGACCTGCGCATGGTGGCTTCAGCTCGTCTTGTCGCAACTGCTGTTCTGACAATCGATGGATGTCAATGGTGCAGGTGAAAGGTTTGTGATTTTCTTTCCTCCTCCTTGCTATGAATCCCCTATTGCTTTGCACCAGCTGTTCTCTTGTCTGCCATCCTATCAAGGAGTTACGCGTGCTGCACAGCAAAGTTGGCAAACTGAAGTCTGCTTAGCCAGGAGTTAGGGAGCAGCGTGCTTCCACATGAGAAAGACTTCTGCACAAGTAAACATTCCCTCTGGTGTCACAGTCGTCCCTCCCGACCCACCCCACTACCAGAGCAGAAAAAAAGAGAACAAGATATACTGTACCCAAAGCAATGAATTTTAAAAAAAGGAAGTGTGATCGCGCATGGATAGCAAATGCCATATAAAACCCCAGCTCCACATGCCACACACAGACAAGAGAGTGCCGCTGCACAAGACCCGTGGGCAAGGGCAGGAATTATCCAAAAGGCAAACAGCTCCCGTGGCCCTTTCCTCTTCTCCACATGGCTCTGTCCCGAGACGCTCGGCTCAATGTAATCATTCCCGTGTCCCCTTCATGCGAAGGGAGCCTGTGCCCAGCCAGCCACGCAGCTCCATTCAGAGCGCGGCCGCCACTCCTCCGAGGCTCCGCGCCAATCGCGCTCCCCGCCCGCCCGCATCGCCGCGCCCGGCCCGGCCCCGCGCCTCCCGCCGAGGCCGGGAAAGGGCCGCCTCGCCCCGCGCCCCGCTCCCTCCCCTCCCTCCCCTCCGCCTGTCGCAGCCCCCCCCCACCTTGCAATAACAAACCTCCCCTCGGTTTCGGGAAGCGGCGGGCGCTGCCTCAGCCCGGCGGGAGCGCGGGCGGGGACGGCGGCGGGAGCCCCGGGCTGGAGCGGGTCTGGGGCCGCCCGGCTCTGCCCGCCGGTCCCCCCCGCTTAGAAACTCTTAGCACGGAGTAACCGCGCGGAGATCTAGCCTGACGTGCAGTTGGCTTTAAAATGGGCTGCTCGGATACACAGGCAGTGTTGCTCAAAGAAACGGGAATAAGAAACTGTTGTAAAAATTTCTTATGCATTAAGCGTCGGGATGCTTTGGGGGAAGCGGGGTCAGAACAGGCTGTGCTTTCCTTCCCGGAAACCTCGTTTGTTCCCCCGCAGACCTGCCACCAGAATTCCCTTCATTTACTCAGTCCCACGGAATCATCCCTCAGCAAAATGTATGGCCAGCTCATTTGCTTCTGCAGCAGCCTGTCTCCCCTTGCAGGTAACTCACGTACTCTGTACATCGGGGAACACTTCCCTAAAATCTTACTACTCCCACAGGCAGTAAAGAGTGGAAAATATGCCACACACAACTTTCTCAGAAAGGAAATGTCTCACTGAACCTGTGGTAATTACAGTATCAACATTCAGGAAAGCAAGACTCATTTACCATCTTTGCCCAAAATTCCCTGTGTAACTCACTTTGTCTCCGTATGTGCCACTTCCTCATGTGTAAAATGGGATGGCCTGTCTCTGCCTTCTCTCATCTGCTGTCTTATCTCATTACTTTGGGTGTAAGCTAAGATGACTAGCTAATATTTTAAAAGGCTTGCCCCAGCAGAGCATTAATCAGGATGAAAACAGGTTTCTGGTATGAAGCATCTCGCTAGTCTCAGCACAAATCAACAGACATAGGCAAATTAGTGAATGAATTAGTGAAAGTAAAATGAGTTGGTTTTGCACATAGCCTGAGCAGTTCACCCTTGCAAACCACTGTCTGATTCTGTTCATTTACAAACTGCAAAGCTAGAGTCTAATTATTTCCCTTCATTTACTCCACAAACTATAAATACGCTGGGCATGCCTATGCAAGCTTTAGAGAGAAAGAACTTGAGCACAAAACACAAGGCTAATAACTCCTGTGCCATCTGTTTCAACAACTTTGGATGACTTACAACTTTTCCACATTTTAATTTCCCTACCTCTAAGAACAGAGGTACCCCATAGCCAAGATGGAGCTCACTATTCTACTTTTCCTCCCTTCTTTTCATGTACAGTATAAACTCTGTCCCTAGAACGGAGTCCTCCTTTCCTAGGACATAAAGATGGTCCTATGCAAGCAGATATGTGCTCAGTCTGAGTTGCCAATATACCATTTATTTTTGCTATGGCACCAAACATATCTGCCTTAAATCTTCCTCCTTGTCTGTATGGCAACTAGACCAGTTTGGCAATGGAAACCCAAAGGTTATTCAACTATTTTCTGTGTCCCTTGTCAGTATACAGAAATGCCTATGCACAAAGCTTCATATTAAATGGTAAAAGAAAAACTGTGTACAGCTCTGTATACAGATTATGTTGAAATAGTGTCAAGTCAGATAAACATTATTTAACAAAGGTGGCCACAGTACTGCAAGCACATAACAGAGGCCAATTTGGCATATTTACTGTAAACTAGACATCTGAATGCTCAAAACCAGCTCACTTACTGCTATCTGAATAAGAAAAGAGGCAGAAATAATTTGATTTCACCTTTTCTTAAGGTGAGAAATCATCCATCCCCAAGAGAATGCAGTCCTTAATATGGGTGTAGCAATTTATAAAGCCAAGATCTGAGGTAGGAAAGAGGGTTTCTAAATGCTGCTTTTAAATAAAAATAATATACATTGGCAGAGTGGGTATATTTCAGACAGATGCAGAAAAATGCACAAGGAAGACAGAGGTCCTACATGATGCTTAAAATAAAGGGTACTTTTATCCCAGCCTCCTTCCACTACCCTTCCCTAGCACACCTTATTGAAATGACAACTTTTCAAAGGCACTCTAGTGTAAAATTTAGCTCTCAGGTTGTCGTCGTTTTTCTTTCTCGTGCCAATATCAACAGCTAATTAGAAACAGTCATTTGGGATACAGCCATTATACACCTCTGGAATGATACTTTTATTAAATCTTCCAGTCAGCGTCACCAGCATAAATAGGAAATCCTTGACATAGCAGCATTGCAGCAGTAGGGTAACTGTGGCTTGGATGACATGCTTATATGAAGGAGTAAGACCCTGCATGGGAACTGAGGAAAAGCAATAAAAAGAGAAGGGCTCATGTACTCTACTTTTGCCTATCTCTGGTGGAAAGTGTATGAAAGGGACAGGGTCATGCTAGGACCCATACTAACATTTAAGCCAGAACCAAGAAGAATAAATCTGAGGATCATCATGCTGCTGGGCCATTATCTCCATGAGGGTGACTCAAAGGACAGGTGAATTATAGTTTTCACAAAACTTTGTTAATGACTGAGCCTAAAAATCACAGCCTGGACCTTGTGACCTCTGTTCATCTCGGCTTTCCATGTACTATTTCTCTCCTCAGCTGCATCTGTGGATTCCTGTCCTGTGGCCAATTCATATTGATTCTTCCAGACAAGAAAGCAAGCACTGTGCAGTCTCGCCAGGAGAGGTTCAATTTGTATTGATTTTGGTGGCACGCTACCATTTATGTTGTAACAACTCTGTCCCTGCTGCTTTGAGTGGAGGGCTGGCAACCTTTCAATGTCCCCAGCCAAAACCCTGGCCTTGTAAAAGCAGAGGCAGCACTCTAACAGTATCAGATGAGCTCTGGGCAATAGGTAGAAACTGTAAAAGGTTTGGGCATCAGCAGTAGATCTGTTAACTGTGTTAACCCTCACACTCATTCTCAGTACAGCCTCATCCAAGGCATCAGCTATCACCTGAAGACACACACCTACTTGTTTAGCTCATACTTCCTACCTGCCACCTCATCCTGTGCTTGCAGTCACCACGGGCACCATACCACGCTCCTACCTCCCTTAGCCAAATCTACCCACATTTGTTCTCACAGCTGAGGCCACCACCGCTGCTCCCACCCTCTGCTCTGCCACCTTGCAGGGTAGGTGGCCATTACCTGTGGGCAGGTGAGTCACTCCTTTAAAGGGTGTCACAGACACCCAGGTCCATTGGGATGAGGTACATGTGACAGCATGCGGTGCTGCCCATGACACCAGCAGCAGCAAGTCCCAGGTGGGGCTGAGGCCAGGCGGTGCTGCTGGGCCCTGATCCCCAGGTCAGGGACACCTCTGTTGCCGAGGCCTGAGCAAGCTTTGTGTGCGTCCCCTGAGCTCAAATGATGGTTAATGTGTCAAAACATTCAACTGAGGATCCCTAAATAACTTTCATGTCCCCATAATTTGCATGAAAGCTGCTTTTCAGGCCTCTTCGGCCCCCTGCTCACCTTTGGCTCCTCTTTTGGTGCACGATGTTTTTCCAGACCCGGTTGCTTCCTGCCCTATTCCACATCCAGGGCTTCCCCTCCTTGTGCCTTGCTGGGAGTGATGAACTCTGACCAAAAGGAACCATCAGTTGAAACCAACAGGTTTTGGATTAAGCCTGACTTTTATCCGTTTGGAAGATTGCTCTCTCATCCTGCTCCATGATTTAACCCTCATGATCACAAAACACCAGTCACTTCAGGTCACACAAAATACAGACACTAACTCACTTCCTCATTAATTTAGTCTTATTTGTCCTTCAATGCCTGCACTAGTTTTCCTTCTACTAATGCCTCTTGTCACTGTCAAGACCTCTGCATACCTGCTCCATTTTCCCAATGGAATAACCCACTTTGCATTAACCTCAGTAGCCTGTTTGTGAGCATCTCATAAAACCTGTTAAGAAGTGATCCATGAAATAAATTTTAAAAAATCCTGCTAGAAGCTATTACTGATATATACTATATAAATACACGGTATGTACATGACAACTGCTTCTGTTCTGCAACAGGGGGTGTGCAAAGACATGCATATGAGAGGTGACAGTCTTTCCCAGTAGTTTCAGTGAACAAAATGTCTAAGATCAAATATTACTACAAGATCTGGAGGTTTTTGTGTGTTATTAACTTCGCTTCACATCACAGCATTAAAATGAGATAAGGGTGATCAACTGATAAATACACTCCAAACAGTTAACTCTCTACTTTCATGTACATACTGAGATCACCACATGAAAGCATTAATCCAAGCTGTTTGGCCCTGCCTGTCCTCTTCTTCAGCAACATGCCTAGCGGGCATACCCTTCTCTCCCTGGCCCCAGTGAACTCTTAGCAGCTGCTGTTTGGTTACGTTTCATTCACCAATGCAGGCTCTGTAAAAAATGTATCTCCTTCAAAGACTAAGATAAACATTGCCTTTTCTGACTGGAGGGTGAACCAAAGTTCAGGGCCAGGCTGTCTGATGTGGTTAGGAGAAAAAAAACCTTGTGAGGGAGCCTTTGATTTGTTTGCTTTTGTATATTCATTTTGCATGAATATAAATGACTAAAAGTGCAAGGCAAAGTAGAGTGAGAATATGATTTTTAACCTGACAGCCTTGCACTGCTGTAGGTCTGCAGTCTCTGCTCAGTCCTGGCCAGTACTGATTAATATCATCATGAGTGACACAGACAGTGGGATCAAGAGCACTCTCAGCAAGTTTGCAGATGATACCAAACTGAGCGGTACAGTTGACATGACTGAGGGACAAGATGACATTCAGAGACCTGGACAAGCTGGACAAGTGGGCCCATGTGAACCTAATGAGGTTCAACAAAGCCAAGTGCAAGGTCCTGTGCCTGGGTCAGGGCAAGCCCCAGTATAAATACAGGTTGGGAGATGAAGAAACTGAGACCTGCCCTGTGAAGAAGGACTTGGGGGTACTGATGGATGAAAAACTGGGTGTGAGCCAGCAGTGTGCACTCATAGCCCAGAAAGCCAACTGTATCCTGGGCTGCATCAAAAAGAGTGGCCAGCAGGTTAAGGGAGGTGATTCTGCCCCTCTACTCTGCTCTGGTGAGACCCCACCCTGGGGTGCTGCATCCAGAGAGTCCTCAGCACAGGGAAGACATGGACCTGTTGGAGAGGGGCCAGAGGAGGGACATGAAAATAATGATCAGATGGCTGGAACAGCTCTCCTGTGAGGAAAGGCTGACAGAGTTGGGGTTGATCAGCCTGGAGAAGAGAGACCTTATTGCAGCCTTTCAGTACTTAAAAAGGGTCTATAAGAAAGATGGGGACAGACTTTTTAGTAGGGCCTGTTGCCATAGGACAAGGGGTAATGGTTTTAAAAATAATGTGGAGTCAGACCAGACATAAGGAATAATTTTTTACAATGAGGGTGGTGAAATACTGGAAGTTGCTGAGAGGTGGTAGATGTCTCATTCCTGGAAACATTCAAGTCCAGGCTGGACGGGGTTCTGAGCAACCTGATCTAGCTGAAGATGTCCCTGCTCATTGCAGGAGGCTTAGGCTAGATTACATTTAAAAGACCCTTCCAACTGAAACCTTTCTATGATTCTATGAACATGACTGGTGAACCTAGGCATTGAGTCAGCACCATACAATTACCTCTCTGCATCTGTATCCACAGGCTCAGCAATGGAAAAATCTGGCGACAGTGTCCCTGCATATCAATCCCCTTTCTGACAGCTCATACAAAGCTAAGAAGAAGCAACCAAAGGGTTTCCTTCCTAAATCCTGCTCTCTGCTAAAAATTCTCATGGTGCAAAGGGCCTGTGCTGACACGTTGCCAAACACTTTAAGAGAGGCATGAGTGGGTCAGACTTGAAGCCATAAAGCTGGTTCCTGAACCAAAAGCAAGACATGTCAAAGCAGGCCCCTAAGAAACAGGTAAATGAAACCACCATCAGTCCTGTTCTGGGCAGCAGGTCTTCCAGCTCAAGGAGTATTACCATGGGGCTGTAAGTCGTGGATCTCTCAAGAATCTTTTACTGTAGAAAGAAATATCAATGTTTTTTTTAACAAGTCAAGCAGCAGAGAGCATGTTTCACTGAAACCTCAGACTTATCATGTATGTAAGAAGATCACACACCTTCACTTTTATTTCCAGAATCCTTGCTCGTCCATTAGCAATTTCATTATCTGTAAAAGGCTTTGTTTGCTGGAAAGTGGTTGGGCCCTGGATTGCATGGGCAGGAGGAGAAAGTCAGATGTTACAGAGATTTTCTCAGCTAATGCAAAGATCTTTTAATATTTGCAGTTGTACCTGCAACTCCTTTAAAGATTTACTGATGCCTCCAACAAAACTTTGAAAAAATATTCCAGTCAGAAGCAATTTCACTTATATAGCAGAGTTCAGGTTTGTGGGTTTTTTAAATTTTCTTTCTTTTTTCTTTTTTTTCCCTTTATAAATAAGGAAATTTGCATGAAAAAATAAGATCTTCAATACTTAATAGCTCATCTCCTTCTGTTCACATACCACCTAAAGTCATGATCTTTGGTTTATGGCATAATTAGTTGCTATGGAAAAAACATAATCATAGACAGAGAAAATATTTTGGGTATGATTTGCAATGCTCTTTATTTAAGCCTGTGCAGAAGTTACTTTTGCAGAAACCTCACTGCTTTTGATGTGCTTTCATCTGCATAACGATTTTCATCACCTCTGCCTGTGCAGTCAGACACAATGGTGGTGGAACGTGCACGACTCACACTGAAGGCATTTCCTTCACCCATATTTGAGCATCTACGTGTTCAGTGATGAGAGCACACATGCATGCAGAAGAACTGGTGCCAAGTCAGACTAAGAAAACAAACAAATCTCTTTAAAAAATGACTTGGGATGTGGCCCCAAAACACCGTGCACCACAGAGCTCCCTTGCAATTTGTGCTTTCTGGGCTTTTATCATCCTGTTATTTGCTAACAATTTCTTTCGTCCAATCATATAAAATTTAAGTAAGGAGATTCCCTGTTTCCCCAGCAAATTCTGCATATTCATTCCTGGACAGAGAGGGTTATCGCTGCAGATGCTAGACAAGCAGTGCCAGTCACTGAACTCCTGGAGAAGGAGAAGCCCTGTTCCACTGCCAATGCCCTCAGTAATAAAGAATGAAAGAACAGAAATAAAGCACTCATCTGACACTCCCTACAAGATGAGTTGTGGCCCAAAGAAAATCTTTGTCAAGACCTATCTTTGCAGTGTCAGCAGGCCTTAGCACCACAAATGCAATTTATGTGCTAGTTTTCTTAAAATCAGGTTGCTTCCTCTAACCTGAGAGATCGGCTGATGTTCAAAGAAATACCACTTCAAACACACACGTGGTATTCAGGATCTTTCTGTCAAGTATAAAGCAATCAATCAGACACAAAAGTCTTTTAAACTACATGGTTGTGATGGTTTGTGAAAGCAGGTATTTTAAAGCAGATGCAAACAAAACAAAACGACTTAGAAAAATTCCAAGTTTCATTAATGTTCTCTAACTGGTGTGTGCCTTTTAACATCTTCATGTATTTTTCCCTTGAAGATTCAAAATGGATTCTCTTCTTGTCTCGCATCCTTAAAAACAGGGGTTTGCAAGCATATGAGCATGAAGCAAAGTTAAAATAATCATATTTCAGCTCCATTTCTAAAGCAATGAAGGCCCTGAAATGTTCATTGACCTCAAAGGGATCCAAGTGCTCAGCACTTTTGAGAATCAGGTCACGGAGAGCCCATTTCAGCAGGGTACTCCACCACACTTTTCACTGCATTGAGACATTCATATACTTAAATAGTAAGCACACACTTAAATGCTTTTGTGAGCGGGATTGTACTTAAGTATGAGAAATGCGGTGTTCAAAAGGCTGCAGATTCAGATGGACTCAGTATAGAGCTGCTCTAGCAGAAGGAATTGCTTCCTAAGCACACATCTTTCAGGCTACTACTTTACCTGCAGAGCTGGCTGGGAGGTGCCTTCAGCCAAAACAAGTTATTTCAGGTGGTTTGAAATAGGGTAAGGAGCTCTCCTACCAGAAACTCAGTCAACAGATGTGAGTGAGCACACAAAGACCCCAGGGCATGCCAGAGAAGTGACCTCTACTACTGCAGTGCCAGGTCTGTGTCTTTCTCTTTATAGCCAAAAGACCTCAGCTTGCTCCTAACTCCCTTAGGCTCCTTCCAAAACCCTCACTTAAAGATAAATAGACTTCTTTATCCAAAAAAGGACTGAAAGTAACCCCCTAAGGGAGTAATAGATGATCTTTTCATCTTGAAAGATTTCTTGGAACAAGCAAACAAATATTATATTTTATGACATGGAAGTTCTGTCACACCAACTCAACGCATTTCTTACAATGCAAGCTGTGCTGGGGAGAGCTTAAAATTAAAACAGAAGTATTAAAGAGCTTGCAGCAAATTAAAAGACTGTTTGAAATAGAATCACAAACAAAAACATTAGGTGATGATCAAATATTGATATTAAAATGGAATGGACCTGTACAAAGAAAATGCACTGGCCATGTATATTTTTGCATATTTTGTTATCAACTATGATTGCTTTTCTTGATGTTGTAAGGAATCACAGGGCTTATATCATCCCACACAGAAAAAGTGAAAAAATGTGGATCTCTTAGCCCTGACATCTCTGTAACCATTCAAGCAAAAAGAGAGGAGCTTCTGCTGTAGAATAAAATAAAATTTAGGTAGGAGCACAAACTTCGGCTTTCTGCTTTGCCATTCTGAGCATTCATAACAGTGAACAGTCAAAAATAACTTCACAAGCACGACCAGCATACATACTTTCAAATATATTTTTGAACAGATAACACATACAGGTAAACAATTTAAAACAACAGCCTAGGATTTACACTCATAAAACACATATTATTGAGTATAATAGTGATAATGCTTGAAATAAAAATGCTCTTTTGGAAGAAAAAGTTATCACCTGCACTGGAAACCATGTATGTGTATTTATTTGTTCACATCACCACAATCTAGCTCTTTTTGTATTTCACTGTCAAAATCTGTAAATAAGCTCATTTTTCTAAGGAAGGGTACATCTACACAGAAAGAAGAGGTACCTGCATTTTAAGGCAGTACAGGTGTGATACCTGTATTGCAAAACATACCTATAGTCAGTTACCAAAGATAATACAGAAGCCCTAATTCAGCAAATCTGAACTGTCTAAAAAAATAAGAAACTCACCTCTATTGTATTAATTCTTAATTCTATTTAACTTTAATTGTGGGGCTTTGTTTGGACAGAAATAAGGACATAAATTAGAACTCTAATGTGAAAGAATGAAAGAGAAGCAGTGCATGAATTTAGAGGTTCTTACTGAAAAGGTACTTCCAAAGTATCTGTTTAAAGTCACCACCTGTTTTGCACACTGGCTAAGATTCTGGATTTAATCAAAACCAGATTTGCACCTGTATTTTTACTTGTGTGTTTGTGCTGATTCCTATTGGTTTGCACTAGACTTTCAGATACTCCTACTCTGTAAGAAACACTGGGCACAGGACCTTTGCAAGATTTAATCCTGCTAAATCTAAGCCCTAACATAAATTAAACTGCTAAAAATGCAAGGTCAACCTCTTCTGTATTCTGACCTCCAAACAGTTTGTTTACTGTGTTATATTTATGAGGATATTTATGAAGGCAGATTTATATACTAAAAATGATTTCTGCATCAGATCATCAAGAAGCCAACTGAAAAGTGATTTGGAACATTTCCACACACAGGAAAAAAAAAAGGCAGAAAGAAGAACCAGCCCTCCCGACTTCTGTATTCTGCATTTCTGCCTTTAGACAGGATTTCTTATCCGATGGAGAAAGAAGCCCTCCTTAGAAATATCTTCATTTTACACATATTTCCAGGTATCTGAAGATCATATTAAGTTTCTGCATAGCTCTGGTATTGCTAATGGTATTTCTCTCAAATAATGCATAATTATGAGCCTATAAAGCTTTAATTAAGATGTTTTGTAACCTAAGTGTCACCCAAACCTATGCTGTAGGGTAAACTGTACTTTTTAATTTCTATTTGTTATGTTTACACTGTGCAAAGAGATTCATTACCATAAAAGCTAGTTATTATTTCTTACAAGACAACACAAATACCTTGGTCAAAGTCTGTCTGGATAAAGCAAACAAATAATCATTTTGTTTGCTTCCATTTTGCTTGGAAATAGAAAAGCTAAACAAACTGTAACACAACTCTACCAATTCCTACAGGGATCAGACACTACAAAGCCAAAACTGTACCTCTGTTGCTTTCCACATGCCAAGAATCAAGATGCTGAATTTATTCGGAAGAGCGAAAAGTGAAAATACCCAGAAGATAATTATACTCATTGCCTGGCTCAAACAGCGTACTATGTTTGGAGCCTCATCAAAAACACACTGAAATCACTGCAAGGTGCTCTTCCAATCTCAATACCTCCAAAGTCTGACTGCTCTTAGTCCAGGCAAATCTTGGAACAAGCTTCTGCTCCCATTGATGCCTGGACAGTGCTGTGAGCAGGACTGCTATAAATTGTTCATACTCAGATGAGATGGCATTAATTTTTTTAATGCAAAATGGAGAGGGAGGAGGGTTGAATTCAAGAGTTCCTTCACCACTGTGGAGTGGGATTTATTTATTTATCTGTTTAAGACAAGACAGGTACGAGAAGTATGACAGGGAAGATGCAACACAGCATTAAAGCTCCAAGTACTGGGAAGGGAGAAGGGCTGACATGCTCACCAGAGCCTGCGAGGGCTCCCTGCTGGCCTGCCAGCTCTGTGGGCCAGACAAGCGATCCCAAAGGCATTCTGCTCACTTGTTCCTTCAGATGGGTGTTAGACACTGCCCTGTAGTGAAATGTGCACCTTTCTTGCCTCACAGAGTAACTACAGGAAGAATTTCAAGAGAAACACACACCTTTCAGACAAATTTTAAAAAATGCATCCAAAAGAAACCAACAATCATCATTTTATCAATGAGCAACTGAAAGCAGAAAAACATGAGCTCCAGCAGTGTGAAATTCCCCTGGTTTGGCTCAGTGAGAGTGCTTGTTCTCCACTCCTTGTGAAACAAATAGAACTCACACCGGTGCAGTACACTGCATCTGGCGGTCTGAGAGCAGCTATTAGCCCTGCTATGAGTCCTGGTATAATCCTTGGCCTGGCCTTAGCTGCTCCTCCAACAGCAAACTGCTAGAAAGGGAACCAAGCCAAAACTGGCTTTGGCAAGACAGAGGTGCAATTTGATTTTCCTTCATGGAGTAAGTTACAGATCCTGCAAACTCGTGCCTCATGCAGCTGGAAGCTGACAACTTCAGATGAGAGGAATTTATCATTATTATTTTAGTATGAGAGCAACTCACTGATTGCAGCTTGACAACTCGAGTTAATTAGTTGATGAAGGGTCTGCTACACACTGGCTGGCTCCACATCTGTGGACGATGACACAATCAGCAGAATGAAATCCATACTTAAAAGGTCTTTGGTCTTTCTAATCCTAAACCACAAATCACAAAATCCACATAACAAAACCTGCAGATCAGAGGAATTACACAAGAGGTTCCCCTTTCCCTGGCCCTTGGGACAGTCTGGTCTCTGCTGCTTTTTGAAGCTCATAAACAGACAGACCTGACTACAAAAGCTTCTTGTTTTCTTCCTGGAGTCCCAGTGGTTCCAGATAACTGCTTTGAGCTCAACCTGGCAATGTTCCCTTATGGCTGCTTTCCCCAGCAGGGAAATACCAACTTGCAGGTTTTCCTCTGCTGCTGCCAAACAGCAGGTGGGATTTACCCACCTTGTCAAAGAGATTCTG
Source organism: Patagioenas fasciata (assembly GCF_037038585.1). NCBI lineage: Eukaryota > Metazoa > Chordata > Aves > Columbiformes > Columbidae > Patagioenas > Patagioenas fasciata. The sequence continues at coordinate 18,723,598 of NC_092524.1, forward strand.
TCAAGATCATCTGGCCCCACCTATCAGATCAATACACAGAGCCTACGTGCTATTTTGCATCCAAGTTTGCAAAATGTTAAGGGTGTTACTGAACAGTCAGCTAAAATAATATGTGAGGCTATGATGTCCCAAGCTCTTGAGAACTGATGGAGAAGCCCAAATAGCAGGGAAAGCTGGCTGGGAAGTGATCTATATGGGGCTGGAGCCACTGGAAGGCACTTGTGGTTTAACCTGATAGCTTTTTTTACCTGATAGCATGGTATAATCATGATAGCTCACTCCCCCTACTCCCACCCCAAATCTGGAAGACGATCGAAAGGGAAAGGAGAAACTCATGGACAGAGATAAACACAGTTTAATAAAATAATAATACTTATATACCACAACTACTACTAATATGTATAAAATTGAATTAGAATATAAAAGATACTCGCTGCAATTCCTCAGAAACTTGTCCATACCAAGCAGCCGGTCTCAGGAAGTGAGCACCTTGGTCCCGAACAGCTGATCCCAGGGGAAGAGAGGAGGGGGAAAAAAAAAAAAAAACGGCAGAAAGGCCCAAAATGCCCAGAGGCCCACTGCAAAATGGTAGAATAGCAAAAGGCCAAACTAAAGGAACAAGGAACTCCTGAACAGAACTCAGCCAAAATGGAGCAGAACTAGAATGGGTCCCTCTCTCCTTAGCTGGAAAATCTGACTATCATAAAGTATAAAGCATGACACTAATGGCACAGAATATTCTCATTAATCATTCTGGATGTCAGTCAAGGTCTGCCCCATCTATGTCCTGCCTTCCCAGCTGCCTCACACCTGGAGGCAGAGATCTCGTTGGCTCCCAGAAAACAACTAAGATAACAGTAAGTTCTTCTATTCTCTTTGTTCCAACTCACAGAGAGAGGAATGTTACTTGAAGAAAATCACTGACTCTGTCCTGGGGTGTTAGTTTCTTGTCCTCAAACTAAATCCAAACAACAACCGTGCGAGCTATGAGAAAGAAGAGTTTCTAACAGCATTAAGTTGTTTCCAGTCAAACCAGCACACCACTAAGCAGTGAGGGGCAGGGGAAGCACAGTGCCCACTGGGAACAAGAACAAGCTGTTGCCGGCAGATCAGGAGCCTTGTATCAGTGGGAGCTACTGCAGAAGTTTAGCTGGCCCTCTGCCAGACTCCACCTGTAATTATATAGCATAGCTGTAAATCTCTCAGTGGCCCTAGTTCTTTGCACAGAGAAAAGCATTTTTTCCTTTACCTTCCATACCCACATTTTGTGCTTTTCAGGGCACAACCTGCTTTCATCTCCCTTTTTACTTATCACCTAAGAAGGTGAACTGCACTTCTAGATCCTCTCTTAAAACAAATCAAAAGAGCAAAGAAGAAAACTCAAAGATTCACTGTGCACATCTGAAATGTGGGCAATCAGAGGTTGCTAGAGAGCAATCAAGAGAAAGGTCACTTCCTTTAGATGAAGATGATGAAATTTTAAGACAAGCAGCTCTTGTCACCAGGAGCGATGAGCATAGTATATAACTCAGCAGTCATCTCACTTTGGCCTCCTGAGTCCTGAAGGGGGCTGCAGAGAAAGGCACACAGCTATGGGCCAGTATTTAGTAAGAGATGAGTATGACAAACAGAAATGGTCAGGTTCAGAAGCCACTGCAAAGGCTTTACTAGTTTAATTCTGGCAAGCTTTAATCTTGTTTTATTCATCCACACGAGGACTCTGTTGACAGAGTCTGTTTTCCTCTAACAGAAACGTTTCAGTCCTGGACCCGTTTGTCTACACTTCCTGAAATAACATAAAAGCAGATGAAGATTTTTTTTATGTGTTATAGGACTATCTCCTCCCAGTTTGAGAGCAGCTCAAAGGAATTGGCTTCAACAACTTCACCATGATTTAAGTTTATTTTTTGACCATGCTGAGCTCTAACAGAACAGAGGCTCCAGTGAGAGCTGTGCTTTATTCTGTCTCCACCAGGATGCTATTGAAAATCGTGGGATGAATCAGGATAGCACAGGTGCTGCACACAGCGTTTAAAAGCAAAACATTCTGCTGCAATAATGTTTGAGCATTTGGGGGACCTCGAAGATTATTTTTTGTTATTACACTCTAAACAAAAGACCACTTTCCATGTTGACATTAATTTCTATAACACAGCTTTAAAAACAAAACAACCCCAAAATTCAACGGACTGCACCCGGGATGACAGTGCCTGAAAATTAGAAGCAGCATGTTGACATTTTTTCCAAGAAAAAACAAAAGTGTGTGTATACACACAGGCGCTTTTTATTTTTCACAAGATCAACAAAGCTCTGGGGCTTATTCCCACCTCATGCAGCCAGAGGCAGGGACAGGCTGGTCTTTGCAGTGCATGAACACTTAGGCACAAGAAGGAGTTGTTTATCCAAACATCTCTGTGCATCAGAAGTAGTGAGCAGCATGGCTCTCTCAAACCCATGATGCTGAAGCCTTATCCTTCCTATCCGAGACAGAGACTTTAACTTGAAGGCTGGCTGTCCCATCTCAGTGTTTCCAGGACAGAGTTATTAGCCTATAATAAGCAAAATCCTAACAGCAGGTTTGTAAGACTAAAAAAATCCCCTTAGTCATCCCCAGCCCATTGTGAACAAATCCCTGCACTAGCGGTGAGGTTAGCTAGGCTTTTTCTGTGAGATCAGGTTACAGAAGCTCCTAATCTTAGATCTTTACCACACCTACAGCGATGATGTCTGCAGTTCTGTTTGAACCAGCAAGAAATGTGAGTCAATTCTCAGGGTAACAGGGCAGAAGAGATGCAATTCCACACATACCCTTAAGCACTCTTGAAGAGGCATCTGAATGCTGTCCAAAAATTAATTACATGGCATGACAAGCTCCGACAATTAGCTAACTAGACTGCTTGATGGCTATGATTTTAAATAAGGATCTTTCAAGGTGGCAACTCTGGAACAGGCAGTGATACTGTCATAACAGTCTGAGCTGTAATGAAAGTGTGGCTGCAAGACAGCCCTTCAGGCTGTGACTGCAAAGGAAAGAAAATAACCTATTTAACTGCACCTGTACCTCACATCCGTCATCAGGATGTCCTCCCTTACATGAGGGCTGGAAGAAATGATAACCTTGGTCTTCTCCAGACAACTGCTGGCCCCCATGAAGCAGCAAGGGAAGCGAGGACCACCACCTGCTCTCACTGGGGCTGGAAGAGCCTCTCTGTGTCACACCTCATTGTCCAGAGGTCACAGACAGGCCTGCAAATCCAGCTATAATAGTTCCCGTACAGTGTGTCAACAAGCCCAGCACCCTTGACACCAGCTAGACCCCAAAATGCACTGCCTCCAAAATCCCCCTGCTTATCACCCCAAGCAACCCTAAAGGTTGCTGCTCCTCCCCCTTGCCACTGAACAGGAGGTTTGTCAAAGGGCTTTTGCTGCCACAAACTGTTCCTACCGATTTCTCTGATGGTTGCTCATGGAAATCAGGGTTTCACTCACACAGCCCTCACCTCTTTTCAGTAAGAAAACAAAGCTCCCACTTTCTCAGTTTTTTCCCTTTGTATGCAAAGGAAAAGGATGAAGAGGCAAGGATTTCAGGATAGTAAATAACCAGAGTGACTTGACAGCAAGTAAACTAGCACTTGCAGTGTTCATGGCAACAGAATTAATTACACAACAATTAAACTACCATCTTGTATTTACAAGGTAGACTTTCAATGCAGCCAATTACTCTATATGTAGTGGTGACTAAAAGTCTACATTAGCATTTACAGATCATCTATGAGATGACTGGGTTTTATCAGTATATCATTTTTTAATGAAAAAGGATCATGGAATATATAAAATAGGGAAGATGGGTTTCAGTGCAAGTTGAGTGCTTGTTTTCCATTTATACATGTGAAAATCTTCTGTCTTTTCACAAGTCTGTTGCAAACATATTTCAGTCACAAAACATGTTGTTTTAAGTAATTGCTTTGCAATTTGCTATTCTTCTCTGATGTAATTATCTACGTTAGTTGGGAGTTTCTTTTCCCTGGTGGGATTGCTCCCTGGGCCTTTAAAAGGTTTCAATTTGGTTCTGGTATGTACATTTATGAGTACATATATTAACAAACGTGTCAGTGTATACGCTTTCACAGAAAATCAGAATCCTAAGAATTTCACTGATACCCGTGAGAACTGGATAATTTCATGTTTTATGTTTATTATAAAACTTTTTATTCTTGGGTTGGACTTTGTCAGGGCTGAGCTGCAACCTGACAGCTCATTCTTCTTCTTTAGAATCAGGGATCAAATCTCTATCTAGATAGGTGCATTGAAGCATTGTTCACTTAAACTAGATCTGCTTTTAAAACCATACGCTAACTAACCATCAAGTTTTGATATGATTCCCTCAGAGGCTCTCGCACCTCAGTCATGATTCAGATATATAAGCAAGATTCTCAGCTGCTGCAAAACAACTATAAGGAAATCAAAAGCACTGGATGGATTTACACCAATTGAAAACCCAGCCAACCATCTCAAAATTGCAGAGGCTTCCACTCAGGCAAGCACCACCACTGAAGTAATTCTCCCCCATGTATATGCTGCCTTTTTCATTCCTGGTGCTGTGGTGGAAAATACCCGCAGCAGCATTTCTGAACTGCACCCTGGGATTTGCTTACATTCTCCCCTTTCTTTGAGTAGGGGATCTGTTTTCCTGATTCAGTTGAGCTATCTCTGCCAAGACTCGACTCGCATAGTTTGTGCTGCTATGGCACAGGTGAGATACCATTCCCTCAAGCTGTCACCAGCCTCGCTGGAGAGTCAGCTGCCAGCTGGGTCTCAGCATCCACAGAGGAACCTCACGTGTCATGATGTTAGACTCCCTCTTGCTTCTCCATCTGGGAGCATGGCTGGCTCCTTTCTCTCTCAAGGCAAGCAGCCAGTAAGGGCCAGAAGTCACTTCACACTGTTATTTGCTACCTGCCAATCGACGTACCCAAGCCAGCTTAATTTGAGAATCTGGCTTTTAGATTTTTTTCTTCCTTTCAGGCAAAGGTATATCAGGACACTACTGCTAAATACATGTTTTGTTATAGCCTCCTATTGCTGCTGAATGTCATAGTTTATTCTGTCTCAGGCTGTTCATCAAAGCCCTGGTTTATGTTTTCAAAGTGTTTTTGGAAGAGGCATGGTCTGAATGAAGACACAGTGCGGTACTGCATTTCCCTTAAGCAGATGAGGGAAGACAAGGAGGCAGAACGGTTCCCTGGCATAGAGACCCACATAGCCATAGCAATGAGAAAACAATTTATCAGCTCAGCTAGTGTTTGTTCCAAAATTCAAATGTTCTTTTCCTTCTCCTTGTGTGGGCTGATCCAGCACCTGCTGAAGTCAATGGGAGGTCTGCCTATGAGTCTGAAGAGCAGAGGCAACTTTTGAGAAACCTGTTCGTTTAAAAATAATTTAAAGCCATCTCCCTATAGATGTGAAATAGCTAAATATCAGACATCTGCAGCTACTTTACTGACAGCTGCCCTTCTACACTGAGACTGTCGAGTTCAAAAAACTTGATGTGCCTCCTGATGTGCTGAATGAGGGGATTAGATCTGACCTTTTACTAGAAGAAGGGAAAGATAGGAGCCAGTCTGCTTTGCAGACAAAATAACAAGGACTAAGACTTTGTCTCTCAAAATTAGGTAGGCTTTCAGACTGAAGCCAGAAATGAAGTTTCCATTCAACCTCTGACACAGACCTCCAGTACTGGGTAGGTTATTCAATCCCCATGCTTCAGTTTTGCTCTCCAGCTCTTTTTTTATACACCGCCTCTCACCATATATTTATATAGAGCTCACAACTTGTTGAGGTTTCTATGTATCAGAGCAACATTACTGGTGATGGACATGCTCTATGATAGTAGTAATAACAGCATAATTATAATAAGTAGGAGGTACCCAACAGAAACCTGAAAACTGACTGAACACAAGGAACATGAACATGAAGTCATCAATACATAATGTATGCCAAGATACTTTTTTATTGGTATCAGTGGGTACCAAGAAAGAGCTTTTCTGGGCAAGAAGTCAATGTTACTGTTAGATACCATAACAACTACTAGACTTCACTCAATTTTTTTTTTTTTTCTGCTTTTACTAGAAAAACAATTGCATGTGGCTAATCATTTCATTCTGTGCTCTATCATTACACAGTCTGGATGAAAACTCACTTCAACCAGAACAAGTATTATAGCCTATGTATTGACTTCATTCCTCTAAGGCATGTCTGCAAATGGAAATAGAGTTCTGCCACTTTTCTAGCAATCTTGGCATTGTCCTAAAGTAAATCACTTACAAATAGCACTCAATATAAGTGAGGGAAGACAACACAGAAATGGGGAAATACAGTATGGACAGGTGGTGGTAGAAAAAAGGAGTGAGACACACTGTCATCATATAGCTTTGCTTAAAGAAATCACACCTTAAATACCAAAAGGAGCTGCTAGCCACACAGCCTGAGACAAGAATTTAATTGGATTTGGACACGCAGTATTGAATAGCTTTGCATTTCCTAATCATACAGCTTTTCCGCAGTGGTGACCACTGCATTCTGACCATGCTGATGCAAAACTATAGCATTGGACTCACTTGTCTGGGTAAATTGCTCCCCGTTTTTTTACTCCTTGCACAGCAGAGAGCCTCACTCCAAGCCCCGCTCTCCCCTCCCTCTCTCAACAGCCCTTCTCTGAACGTATTCAAGCATGTTTGCAAGAAGGGAACAAGTTGGTTTTCAGCCACAATGACAGGTCTCCACATAGGAAGAGTTCATGATTTACAGATGACAGATATCTATGCTGAAAAGGTGCGAGCAAACACCTTTGAAACTACCTAAATGTCAATAATCAAGCTTAGAGGTTCTACAAGTTATTTCAGATTAAGTCAATTAATTATTTTATAATGTATTCATGTGGAAGCATAATACAATGTAGTTAAGTCTTGCAGTACAAACTAACATTCATTAACAAGCTAGCATTTTCAAATGCTAAAGGAAAGCTAGATAGTTAGCAGATGTTACAGCAAATAAGGTATACATGAAAGATATATCAAGAAATGTACCCTTCAGCTCCTCTTTTTTTATTCTTTGTTACTGACACTTATATTATAAATCAATATGTTCTTGACTCCCAGAAAGATCTTGTTCCATCCACTTTATCAAGACATATTTAATAAATCATATTTGGCAGCATAAATCATATTTTACCACAAACAAGATTTAGAGGAACTAATGTCCAAATGCAGTTGCTTAGCATATCCAATAAAGAAGCCACCCCTTATATTAATATTCACATCTATAATTTTTTGTCATGCATGATAACAAATAAAGGAACGACAAATAGGTAAACAATGCATTTTTACACAGCTTAAAAAGTATCTTTCCCCAGTTCTCATTAAAATTTTTCCAAAAAGCTACAAAGCTGAAAGCCTGAATAGCCTCACGTTGGAGGAGTCATATATCGTATTGCAAAGGTGAGAAATGCACTTCAGTTGGTTTCACAAGCACATACTACATTTTAGCAGTATACTCTCACTTCCAAAGAAAACTAATAAAAGGTAATTTCTGACTGGAATGAAGCAGAGCAGGTAGAGTTCAAAGATCTAAGTCCTACTGCCACTTTTGCTCTATTCTGCACTGGCGCAACCTCACCTGGAGCACTGTGTGCAGTTCTGGGTGCCACAGTATTTTTAAAAATATATAAAGCTATTGGAGGATGTCCAGAAGAGGACTACAAAGTTGGTGAAGGATTTGGAGGGGAAGCCATAGGAGGAGCAGCTAAAGTCACTTGGTTTGTTCAGCCTGGAGAAGAGGAGACTGAGGCAAGACCTCACCGCAGTTTACAGCTTCCTCACAAAGAGGAGGAGGAGGGGTCAGGCACTGATCTCTTCTCGCTGTCGACCAGTGATGGTACCAAAGGGAATGGCAGGAAGATGTGCCGGGGAGGTTTGGGTTGCATATTAGGAAAAGGTTCTTCGCTCAGAGGAAGGGAGGTAGTCATGGCCCCAAGCCTGACAGTATTCAAGAAGCTTTTAGACGTGGTGTGAACTGTGGGGTTGTCCTATGCAGGGACAGGACTTGGACTCGATGATCCTCCTGGGTCCCTTCCGACTCAGGACATTCTATGATTCTACTGTTCTGTGATGCTGCTACATGCTTTACTAAAGGCTTTATGCAAAATGCAGTGAAATTTTCCTCTGTGTGTACGAGTAGATCTGTTTCTAGCTCTTCAGACCTCACTGTAGAACTGAAACAGAAAGGACCAAACCTGTATCAAGTTTCAATCCTGTCCTCATTTACTGGATGCCTTGAGACTATCTGTCTTTTAAAAATGTCAGTGAAAGCCTCTTCAAGAAAGATGCTGCCAGAGCCTGAATCAAAGCTGATGGATAGAAATCACTTGATCCAAACCCTAGAACAGAAAAGCATTAGTATTAAATGCTATTATGCTTTCATGCCTTTGCCCATTTACTCTATGATCTCAGCTTTAACAACAGCTTTCTCCAAATGTATTGCTGGTGAGATACCTGTTCTATACTGTACCATGTTACATACACCAGTGCAAATAAGAAAAGCCCTGATCAACAGAAATGCAACTGGATTTTTGGTCATGAATACAAGGAGTTGCTATTTGATCTTTTTTTACTATGCCTATATATACAACTTTCTTGGTACTCAAGACAGAGTATTGGGCTAAAATGGGCACTGCTGAGAACCTTGTGTCAATGACAGTAGGGTAGAGAAGGTGTAATTAATATCTAAATATGGCAATTCATATCAAGGATCCAGGTTCCACTTTAGATTGCTGATGTAGACATGATAAACACTGGAAAAAAACAAAGAGAATACACTGTTTCTTCAGTTCCTTCCTCCTGGCTTTTTATCCATCTCACACTCAAATACTCCTTCCTGATTCAAGTCAGAGTTTTCTGACTTTCTGGCTCAATACTTCTGCTAACTTGGAAATTACTCGAAATGCATATTTTATTGATGATATTATGTAGATTAACACCACAAACCAGGTTTTGCCTTCACCATATGCTTACACCAACACAGAAGCCACCAACACTGAGCACATCAGCCTCACACAGAAATTGTACAGGGGCTCTTAACTTGTAGGAAGATAAATGAGCAGAAAAACCAAGTTTCCAAATGCCCTCTGCTGGCACCTGCCAGTATTACTAAGAATTTCAGCCTGTTCCTAACTAACCTTTTCAGAAAACAAATTCTGAAGGTTTATTACTTTAAGATCTCCTGGTTTTGCATTTACCTTACTAAATTATCCTCTTCCAGCTTTGCTGTAATGCCCAAGTTTGCTTGGTTTTAACCAAGCACAACAGAAACCCAGGTGCTGCAGTTCTTCTTGTAAACACTATGAGTAGATTGCCCTTTAGTCGGAAAGTATGCCTGAAACATTTTTCAAATCCACTGACTTCTAGAGATCATCACCTTCATTATTTGTACCTCTCAAGTCTAACAGGACAGTATTTAATATGTTTAAGAAATCTTTGATTAACCTATAAAAAAGCCTTACCAATCAGAAGACCCAAGCTGTTAAATCATAACTGATTAACTGAAATATATATTCAGTAGAACAGATTGTTCTTACTGGTCTGATTGTACAACTAAACAAGGGGTTTAATAACTCTGCCTATGTAGGTGGGTGACAGAATAAAGTAGTCTGGGGCTATCCCTTACAGACACAGCCCTTGGTGGAACAGAGTTATTAACATGACATATTTTTTTACAGCTGTCTATGGGCTGGCAAATTTAATTTCTATGATTTGTCACCTCTGCAGCTCTGATTAACTTGGTTCGAATTTTAGTGTACACAAAAGTCAGCTTAAGTTAACTCAGAAAAGAGGCTTCTAACAGTAAAGGTGGGTGCCACGTTTAGCAACATGGATAAAGCCATAAAAACCATGCTCATGTAATGTATCACGACATGAGTGAGTCTCCTGATGACAGGTCAATTCCATCTGCCACTGCTTCAGGACCAGGAACCAACTACATCTTTGCAGACTGTGCTGTGTGTTCTTGCAGTTGGTCCATATGTAGGGGATGCTGTTTAAAAAACAAAACAAACATACAAGGAAATAACTCAAGCCATCCATGAAAACCTGTTTCAGCCTAGTGTTTATTGTTACTCATTTGGAATAGATACAGTCACTACCGGGTTACCATTTTGATTTTACGTTAGTTTGGCGTCTGTACGGATGACAGATTTTAATTTTGTCATTCTTTGCCATATTTACATTCAAGTGCTTTTTGGATGGGATAAGGAAATAATTCTGTTTATTCTAGAAACCTGGAGGGCACCTTGCTTCCAGAGGGGAAATCAACTTGACCTTCACATTCTGTTCAAATGGGATCCATAATCATTAGAATGACACAGAAAGACATTTGTTTTTTGACATGGAAAATGTTGGGATGCAAGGGATGGCAGGAGAAGAAGAGCTGGCACTTTAACATAGGAACAGCAGCATGCCTTTGTTTCAACACTTACAAAGCACATTCCAGTTCAGTAAATACACCAGTGGTAAAGCAGAATAATAACATCCTCTAAAAAAGCCTGCAAGAGAATGCTTTCTACCCAGGGACAAGTCCATTGTCAAGTCTTCCTCCCAGCATGGTGATACCTGGAGCTTTCCAAGCTTTACATCACTACAGCAAGACGGGGAGAACCCCTAGGAAAAAGACTGAACTGAGAACTGGAGCACTGAAAAGTCATTTCAAAAGAAGAGTTCAGACCAAGCCCTTCAGAAAATGTTTGCTTAAAGCCTTCTCATCCAAAAACTACTTCTAAAGCAGCACCATGGTATTCTCTCACTGGTGCTCTTCACAGAATTTCAAATCAAATAGCCTCAGTTTTCTAGAAAGGATATCTTACTCCCCAAAGCCTGTAAATTCACTGTGGGAGACCCAAAACTCCAGCTGGGTTCTTTCCTCCTTGCTACCGGATTTCAAGGGACTTGTACAGAAATAACGGATTAGAATTCAGGAAATAAAGATCAAAATGAACCACAAGTTATACCAAAATATAGCTCACTCCTCTAGTTCAATTTGTTCTGCAGTTATAACAAAAGGTGGGGGAACAAAAAACAAAAAACAAAAACCAACCCAAAGCGACAACAAAACAGTAAAACCTGACACTGAGATTCAATGCTGTATCTTCATGAAATTTTTACGTATTCTGAAAAGCAGGCCCTGTTAAATAGTGTCACATTAGTCTCCAAATACTGAGAAGCATTAGTTAGGTATTTCCTCATATTGACTTGTGCAGAATGATTAGTAGTGTCTGGAAAATAAAGACTCTAAAATAATTGAGAAAAAAATAATAACAGTTCTGGATATTACAAGAATTTAGTAAGCCTTGGATTAAAAATTAAGACTTAAAGAAAATACTGAAAAAAGGAACATGACAGAATACTACTAATATCTTGAAAACAAAGTTCAAAAAACCCAAAATACATTTAAGACAACAAACATATAAATACTATCCTATTATATTCTGTATAATTTACCACAGTAAATTATTTTCTAGCCAGCTGGCTAGAAAATGGCTTTGTGGAGAAGAACCTAAGGTCCTGGTGGTGCACAAATTAAAAATAAATCAGCAGTTGCCCTCAGGGGTGAAGATCAGCTGTGTACTGGGCTGTATTAAAAGAAAGGACGCCAGAAGATCAAGGGAAACAATTTGCTTTCTCCACTCAGCACTTGAAAGGCTGTGTCTGCAGTAGTGGGGCCAGTTTAGGGCTCCCCAGTAGAAAAAGGGCATTGACACACTGGAGCAAGACTAACGGAGGGGCACCAGGATGACTAAGAAGCTGAAGCATGTGATAAATGAAAGGCTGAGGACTGGGCTTGAGCAGTCTCAACAGGGGTTAAGGGATGGTATTGCTGGCTTCAACTACATAAAGGGAAGATGAAGCCAGAGTCTCTGCAGAGCTGCATAGTAATGGCAGGAGAGGCGATGGCCACAATTTGTCATAAGGGAAATTCTCAGTAGATACTGGGGGGAGGGAGAAAGAAGGAATAATTGTGAGGTTGTTCAACATTGGAACAGAGGCCCTGAGGAATGGGGAATCTCCATTTTCAAAGATTAAGACAAAACTTAAGATTTAACTAGGGTCTCAGTGATCAGCCCAATATAACTTCAAAGCTGGCCCTGCTTGGCACAAGGGGTCACACCAGATGACCTCTAGATGTCACTTCCAGTATCAATTATTCTCCAGTTCCCTGATCTAGAGGAAAGTTAGGGCTGTGTAGCATGGTGACAAACTCAAGCAGGCTGCATATTGAGAGCAAGGCTGGAGGTGAAATGCTACATGAATCACAGCGTTTTGGAAGAAGAGTGTGAAAAGACAACAGTGCCTGAGAGACAGAAGATGGACATAGTGTGTCTCGGATTGCAACCCAAATGTTAAACGAGGAATATATTTTTACTGAAAGTAAGTCACCTGGCAGGCAAGAGATACTTTGGCAGACATAAGCAGTAGGGGAAAAGTATACAGAGTTTTTACAAAAAATCATCGACATGTGGTTACAAATTAAGTGGCTTGTCACAGAAGGGACATAGAGAGTTTAATTATGGCCCCACAGGCACAGGTTATTTACAAAGGTATGTTAAAAAAAGAGGATATATGATGGAAACACTGAACACCCAGAATGTAGGACGAGAGGCCAGGCCCAAAGAACTATCAATCACATTACAAATGGACGTACTTTAGTTGACCTGAGATGTATATAAAGTACAAACTGACAAACTTAGAAGTATTGTGCACTGATAGCTCTGCAAAAGTATGACCTATAAATAGCTGAGAAGTAATAGCACCACAGATGAGAGAGCTGTAGAGGAGCAGAGCATACAAATATCACAGGATTTTTCAGTCATTTCCACTCCTGAAGCAGCTGTAAATGACCAGACACAGTGACCACAGGAAATGGAAGAGAAAGAACATTTCGTTGCAAAATCTCCTCTTATGCTTGATAAGAATAAAGTGACTGAAAACACAAGAAAAGGCCATCACATGGTGACTGACTGGGTGCCTAAAATCACAATGACAGTTGCTTACAAAGCACTGAAATCTCCTGGGGAAGTATCATGGTAGCACAATAGAAATTGGTATATTATCTGACCTCAAGTCCTCAAAAAAGCACTGTGGGCAGGGCAGCTCTAAGATACTTCAGAAAACATCTGAAGTCCCTGATGCTCATCTTTCAGGTACCAACTATATCTTTCCTTCTCTCACTCTTGGCCTGTGGTGAAGAAAATTTTAAAAATGTTTGATCCTACCTATGCTCTTCACTGGTATAGCCCAACAAGCTTTGAAACAGAGATTATTATAGTTATTGCCATCTGACAGATAAAAGCACTGAAGCAGAAATTAGGAAGGATTACTCAGCAGAGCAATGAGAAGGATATGAATGGAGTCAGTCCCCTGTATCTCAGTGACATTTCTTACTCATTAGGTCAACACATATTTTATTGTTCATCACTTCATCATCAGTCTAGATCCACAAAGAACACAGACTGAAGACAGTTCAACAGCTTACCTTTTTGGCTTGCTAAAGCTGTATTTGTATTTCATCCAATGCATACTGATGATGTGTCCCACGTGACAAGGCTCTCTCCTCTACCGCTGCACAGGTATTGAAAAGCTCCATAACAGATAAATAACTCCTGATTTTTAGTATTTTTCCTGTAACACAAGAACTACTTCCACCACAGGATGCTCAACTCTCATTAATCCATAGACAGAACTTGAATATCTCTCTTGATTTGGCTTAGATTCCCATCATCAATGGGAGGAGAAGGAGGAGAATTTATATAGCTGTTTCTGGTGACTAGCAGGAACTACTAGCAGGAAATGCTTTGATGGCAGCAGAGAATAACAGAAAATAGCTTAAGCAAACACTATCACTCTAACAAGAAGAAGGCACGTTTACATACCTGTAAGCTTATCTTTTAATTGCCTTGAAAGCTGAGGCTTGCAGTACAAAAAGTCATTGCGATAAAGATCATCTTGTTCACAGTATATACATCTACCGCATTCTCACTGATTAAATGATGTAAATCAAGGACAACATATGACTTCTGGAAATAGATGCTGAGCTGCAAATTAGTTTACAGAGTCCAGAGAAGGCAAGCCCAAAAACACAGAAGGAAAGGAATGTGGTGCTGTTTCTGACTTCTGGCATTAAGTAAGGAAGCAAACTTGCCAGGGAAGGGTGAAACACTGTGCGTCTGCTGCCTGTGACAAGTTTTCTGGTGTTAATACTTGGCACACAGCTACTCCATTTAAGAAGCCAAACACAGTCCTAGGATCCCCACAAAAGTATAATGTATAATGCAACTGGCTACATTTTAGAGCCACTATTGATCTAAAAATCCATGTAACATAAGCAATGTGCCTGGCCCCAGTGTCATCCTCACTGTGGACATTTCTGACGGTCTGTGGCAGGAAGGCAGGTTTTGCAGCTAGATCCTCTCCGGCCAGTGCACCCAGGGGGAACAAGTTTTTCCAGGATGGCAAATCAGGTGTGTTCAGATTCATCAGAAATAGTTTCCCTTCTCTTACGTGACTTGCTATCTGCTGTCTGTGCTGCTACTTTGAATCTATTGCTATTGAAAGGCAACAGATTGATATCCTAAACTTCGAGTTTTCACCATGCTAACTTTGAACCAACGCAGTTCTCCCACCGCAGCAGCACGAAGAGACACCAGATGACAGGAAATTATTGATCTGACCAGCTAACTCAGTTCTGCAGTGCCACTTACTCAAAGTCCTACTATCCTCTCTGTCTACAGTCACCTAGTACAGGCAACCATGGTAGGAAGTTCCTACTCAATGATCTGGCTGTTAAATTGCCTCTGACTTGGTTATCAAAATCCCTGCTGGTAGAGTAAGCTACATCCAGTTTGATATAGCCACTGGCATACCTACTAAGCCTGCCACCCATGAAGCCTGATTATCACAGTATCACAGTATGTTTGGGATTGGAAGGGACCTCAAAAGATCATCTAGTCCAATCCCCCTGCTGGAGCAGGAACGCCTAGGTGAGGTCGCACAGCAACATGTCCAGGCGGGCTTTGAATGTCTCCAGGGAAGGAGACTCCACAACCGCCCTGGGCAGCCTGTTCCAGTGCTCTGTCACCCTCAATGAGAAGTTCTTTCTCAAATTTAAGTGGAACCTCTTGTGTTCCAGCTTGATCCCATTACTCCTTGTCCTATCATTGTTTGCCACTGAGAAGAACCTGGCTCCATCCTCGTGGCACTCACCCTTTATATGTTTATAAACATTAATAAGGTCACCCTTCAGTCTCCTCTTCTCCAAGCTAAAGAGACCCAGCTCCCTCAGCCTCTCCTCATAAGGGAGATGCTCCACTCCCTTAATCATCTTTGTTGCCCTACGCTGGACCCTCTCCAGCAGTTCCCTGTCCTTCTGGAACTGAGGGGCCCAGAACTGGACACAGTATTCCAGATGGGGCCTCACCAGGGTGGAGTAGAGGGGAAGGAGGACCTCTCTTGATCTACTAACCACCCTCCTTGTAATACACCTGAGGATGCCATTGGCCTTCCTGGCCACAAGGGCACAGTGCTGGCTCATGGTCATCCCGCTGTCCACCAGGACCCCCAGGAGCATTTCATGAGGTGGACACCTGATTCACTACAACCAGCGAGAAGCCACAAAATTCATTTCACCTCCCCAAAGACACATCAAATCCAACAACTGATTTGCAGTGGCTTCAAAGCAGCTGAAGTGAAAGTCTCTCTATTTCATTACAAGCTGCCTAAGCGCATGCATTTCCATCTCTGGCCACACAGCCTTTACTTTGAACTGCACAAACAGATGAAGGTCACTGTCAAAACAATAGGACAATGTCACCCTGGATGAGCTGAACCGTGACAGCAAGTAAGCAGTAGCTGCATGGGAGAGAAGACAGCAGCAAGTTACTAAAGGAGAAATCAAACTATTTTTCACAAAGGTGAAAACACCTGATTTCTTTATGCTAAGAACCCCAGTGGTCTAGGATATTTTAAGCAGACGCTAACCAAATGGACAGCATTAAAACTACCTCAGTGTTCGCTGCAGTGGCACAGAATGGCACATAGCAGGGCCCAGCTAGCACAGCTCTGAGCTGTCACCATCATCACTGCATATTAAAACATGCCAAATAGAGCCAATACCATATAAAAGGAATCTACCTAGTTTTATGTATTTGTTTTTGTGCCAAAATGGAAAATTATTGGCCAGAGCAGATTATAACAAGGCGAATTGCGACTGTCTAGGACCCTTGCTCTGTGCTTGCGTTACTGTCTCCTATGAGACCTTTTTGAGTGAAAATCCTGGCCCTTGTGCATTGAAGATTCTACTGCAATGGACACATAGAAATGGCTACAGAAATGGCTACAGAAAAAAAACAACAGCAACAAACCAAATCTCACTATTAGGCTGCCAAAGCATGATGGAATACAGAAGCAAGATCCGCTTTGACACAGCCACACTCAATTAGCAATTTCATGCCCTCTAAATACCTGGTATGTGTATATAAATAAAGTATTTGTGAACATGATGCCTTCAGCAACAGCAAGACTTTAGAGTGCACAGAGAGATTTCTACCCAGGTTTGGGTATTGGAAAGATGCAGCCAGCAGCTGTGATACTATAAACCTCTCTCCTTGTTGAATCCTGCTGCTGTCTATCATGGCCCACGGAGCCATCATAAATGCTTCACATTCCTCCATGTCCAGTTTTATCCCTTCATTTTCTGCTTTATACCTACAGCAGAGGGTGATGGAAGAGTGACTTCTTCATAACGTCAACCCAGCTAACTTGTCTCTCTAACTGAAACACTGGAGAAAGCATTGCTTTCAGAAGCTCATTTAAGATGGCAAATAAACAAAAAAGTGTGTTTTCTTCTGCATTTACTGCTTTGTAAATCCCAAACACATTAGTATGATGGTAAATTCTTCTCATTGCCCTTGCACCAAATAATGAATCCAGTAATTTCACAGCCAGATACTCTGGCCAGAGAGTGCAAATGCTTTAGGTGGATAAACCCACATGTGTGTGCATTACCTGCTATATTTGCTACAGAAGACAGACATCTAACAAAGTAATTCAAGAAGTAACAGAGATGTGAGGTCTGCTCTGTCATAGGAAAATAAAAAAAAATTTAGTGGTATGCAATGCTTACAAATACGTGTGAGAATTCCTGCATGGTGTAGTGGGTTAAGAGGTCTTTTGTAGCCATATTACTGAGTGAAGTCCACAGACGTCTTGGTTCCCAGATATAATTAAGTTTTAAGAAATGTGCAGGGCATAGTAATACACTTTCTTGCATACTAAGCAATATGACAGGAATCTGCACTGAAGGTTATTTAGAAAAGATACTGTGAACACAAGTGTTATTCATGACCTGGATCTCAACCAGTTATGTCCTCTAGGATTCAAGGTCACAGTCAGGCACAGTCAAAGCCATTAGCAACAGCTAGGAAGTTGGGGGGGGGGGGGGAGGGGGGCGCGAACGAGAGGACAAGAGTCAAAATAGGAAATATATACCCTGTTATTCAACAGAGAAAACAGCCAAATTTCACAAAGGAACATCACTCTGAAGCAGTGATGTATATATTTATTTTGGGGAGGTCAGGGGTTGGGAGGGAAGGGATGGGATAGGACTGGCAGGACTACATGAAGTGTTCAGGAAACTCAGCAAGCAACGGAGAATGACAGCACAAACAAGTCTCCTGATTTGCAGGGCTGGTGACGGGAGTGCTAGGGAAAGGGGAACAAAACCACTGCTGCTGGGAAGCCTGTGGGAGAGAGATGAGAGACAGCAGCTTAGTTTGGAGGTAAAAAGCATGGCGAAGGACTGTGAAAGTTGTAAACAGGCCTGTAAGTGACAGAGGGAGATTCTAATGGAAGGTGTCAGAAAGACAAACAAAAAAATACTTCTACCAAAGAACCACACCCACAAGGCTGATATCAAATTAGCTTAGCACATGGCTCTGTTAATTCTGCCCAAGTATTTTCCATTCAATGACAGACTGAATTGCTGCTCACTGAACCAGGGTTATCCCCCCATGCATTACCAGCCTGGCAATCAGAAGGGAACCTGGCAAACAGGACTAAGAACAAGGACAAAGTAATCTTCTCTCTGAGGCCTGCTGCCAAGTGACAGAGCTGCCTGCCTGCCAGCAGCAGCACTTTAACTGGGGACTTGGTACAAGAGCTTCTCTTCCCTGCAGGTAAACATGTGTCACCTCGGGGGCAGCCCATCTGCTAACTTCACCACATGACAGCCACGGAGGGGGATGCAGGAGGGGAACAGCAGGAGTTAAGAAAATAGCCTTTTGGCTTGTCCCTGCCATCAACATTCAGTGATGCACTCCCAAGTGCTGGCACCTTCAAGATACCAGGCATCAGGTGGTATGATAACATCCTCTCCCTACCCTGCTGCTTCAAGCATCCATCCCATGTTGTAAATTAGACTTAGCACTAAGTTCCCAAGGAAACCAGAGCTCCTTGGTCCTGCTGACTGAGATTTTCCAGTTCATGCAAAGAGGGCAGACCACGTTAGGTCAGACTCTGTAAGAGACCTGATGAAGCACAACCGATTACCAGAACTGCTCCCAGGATCCCTAAAGAACTGACAGTGCAATGGCTTGGCCATTATGCAATGGCTTGGCCATTATGCTCCCAGCTCACTGCTAACTGTGCAATAAGATTTCACTGCTGTCCATCACCCTACAAAAGTGATTAGTTCAAGTACAGCTGTGTGATATTCTAGTGGTGTTTTCCTTTGGTGCTGCACTGTAAGTCCCAGGAAAATATAAGGAGAGAGTGCAGTACAGTGAAAAAGCCAGACAGCTGCAAAGAAGATAATAAACGATGGGTGAAATATCACACAGGACCTCAATTGATATCTGTTCTGTGGGCTCTGAGATTTTCCATGCCGATGTTAGAACGACTCACTAGAGCCTCTCAGAGTCCTCACAGCCATCCCACCACAGGCAAAGGCCCAAACTGTTTCTCAGGACTTAGGAAACTTGCTGCATCCCTGACAGTCAACACTTGACTACCAACTAAATTTCTTTCCAGACTGGGTTATATATTCAAGGATGTTGTGCTAAAGAGTGGGAAGTTTTCTTCTAATGCTCATAATATTTTTAGTTCCTTTCCCACTCTTTTTTTTCCACAGATTCTGGCTGCTTCTTCAGCTTGTGGAGAAAAGTGAATCATGCACATGTTCCTCCAAATCAGGAAGTGTAGGGCAGCACCTCACTTCGAAGTTAGTCACTCAAATACTTATTTAATCATCCGCATGGTAGTTGTGTTAGAGACCTCATCAACATTGGGTTTGCATGCAAGAACAACTTGCTTTCTGTATTCTCCCCTCTGCCAAACCCCACTGCCAATTCTTTAAAAGGCAGTATTCTTCACAGCCACTCAAAACATGTAGCATAAGTTCAGAATTTTGCAAAAGATTGTTTTTAGCTTGGAAATTATACTGAATTTAAATTGTTGTTCTAAGTGTTTGCAGAATGTTTTAGCAGCTGCTTTTTGCTCCTACCCTCATTCCCCAATTCTCCCTTCCATCTCAGTCCACTGGGGTCTTTTGGACTCTTTGCTGAATATTCAGCTCAGATAGAGGAATCAAATCAAGTTTTAATCAAGCATTCAAATCACTGCAGGTAGGCTCATTCGACAGCTTCAATAACCGAGCACTCTTGTGACAAAAGCCACTGACGCATGAAACTCACATATGCTGTGCAAAAGCTGAAGTACTAATGCAACACAATCACCAGGGACTCTCCACAGAAGACTACTAACTATACTGTGCAGATAAACTTACTATTAATAACTCCAATTCACCTCAAGAGACACTAAACTGGGAAGGAAGAAGGGGGATGGTACAGAGAATTACACAGAAGCCCAAGGTCAGTACCTCTTTTCTGTATGCACGAGCAAGTCTCACTGAACTGATTCATGGAACCACCATCTTCTTTTCGAGCTAGGTAAATAGCTCTTCTCAGCACTGCTGTCCTGCATCTAAGTATTCTGTTTGCCAGTCATATTCTGGATCTTCACATCCTCAGATCTTGCGGTTAGCCAAGAGGTACAAAAGCTAAAGCTGACCAAGAGATAGCAACCATGCGGAACAACTTGGATGAATAAGCAAGCTGGTGCTGAGCCCGGACAGCACAGTAACACCAGAGCAAAGTTCACTGTTCTGGAGATCTAAATCTTTCTGATATGAATGAAGAAATAAAGTTTTTCTCACATGACAAAAATCCGAAAACAGCTGCCACATGGAAATATGGTCACACAAAAAAGTCTTTTCAGTTTCAGGCAAAAGCCTAACTGTTTCTCTAGTCTAAACTTAATGTTGGGAATGCCTCCCCCATTTAGGAAGAGGTGGTATACAACTGGGTTTCTAAGGAGTTAATTTTCTAAAATACTAAGCACTGACATAACTATCTCTCTTTGATGTTCACAGGAATTTTACTGCTAACTTCAGTGCAAAAAGAGTTTGGACAACAATGGATGCACTTAAAAATTCTACCTGGAGAGATCTGTTACAGGAATACGAAGACTGCCATAATGCAGTCTGAACAGAAATGTATGGGTGCTAGCACCAGAAGAAACATAAGGATGAAGTGTCAAAAGAAGGGCTTATATTGCTAATGAAAACCACACCAAAGTTGTGGCAGTCCCATCCACCACTCCTATTGTCCTTATCCCAGGAGGAAAACAAGTATGGGCAGCAATCTGATCTAAGATTTACAGAAGATGGAATAAGCAAGGCTCTGCAGGAACGCACCACCCTGCAACCACTGTTGAATCCTAAAAGGCACAAAATATCTGTCCAAAAACATGTTTGTCACATCAGGAAGAACCCTAGAGACTTGACATCTGGCATCCTTTTTCCTCCATGTCACACACGAGTGATCTTTGCCAGACCACTTGGGTGTACAACTCCTGGTAAGCATGTGGGTATAAGTATACTCATGAATAAAATCTATGGCAAAACAAGTGTCAGCAGGTAAAATCAATGCATTTAATTTTTTTTTTTAATAAATACTACTACATTTAGTCCCAGGAGGTTAACAGGATAGACTACTGTATAACAACTGACAAGCTATTTATACTAACACTCGCCTTATTAGAGCCATGGTTGAAAAAAATATTTTCTCCATTTAGGGGAAAAGAGAAATTCTTCCAAATCTAATGGCACTTTTAGGCATCTTAAAGTATTTTTTCTATTTTACAGAAAGATCCTGGTGCCAACATGTCACTCCTGTTCTTCATTTATGATAAAATAGAAATTACAGCTGGACAGTTAATGAACCACTTCTATATGCCACACAAAGGAGAGATGCTGCAGGTCAAACATTTTAGTGTCTGAGCCTGTTGAAAAAAATGGCTTTGTAATTCACACAGTTTAAAATATTTTTTTAAAAATCTACACTAAAAGTAAGAAAAGAAATTGTTATCTGAAATAGGCTGTCCAAAAGAAATAAAAGGCATCTCCCAGCCCAGCCTCTGCTGACAAACATGGAGCACAGAAATTGTATCCAGCTTGTGTTGGAATGATATATTTCCTATTCCCGCTTTCTTTTCTTGACAAGATTAGTTTCCCTGGGATGAAAGGAAAAGAGAAGCATGTGGCATTGATGCATGCAGTCCTGGTTCTGTGATAAGCAAAGACTGCAAACCCACCACACTGAATCCTGCCAAACATCTGCTCATGTGAACTAGATAATGAGACTTTCTGTTGGTTGAGGTTTTTATTTAAATTACACCAGGGAAATGAATTTACATCTGTGAATTCTTCTTTCCTTCCTGCATTTCAAATTGTTTATGCTACTTTATTTGTCCATAAATTCCATTTAGAAGGAAAAGAAAGCTCCCCAATCTCTGTGAGTATTCACATGCCATCTGATTAGATTGAAACTCAATGAGAATCTTGAGAAGAATTTGTAACACATACAACACTTGAAAAGATGAACTTCTGTAAAGGCAAGATTCTACCAGTGGATGGATAAAACCTGTCCCACCTTGTGAATGGGATGAGCTTACCATTAAGGACATTGTTACTTGAGACACCCCTACCATTTGATATGCCCTGAGAAGACATTAAGATGTAGATCCTTTTTTGAGTTCAATCTAGTCATTAGTAGAACTCGGGGGAAGAATGGTATATACAAGCACAATGCTATTAAACAGAAGACCAACATGTTTGAAGCTCTAAACAGCCCTCATAAAGAATGCTCCACTTTCAGCAAATGATTAGTCCCTTCTTGCTCCTCTGCCGAAAGAAGGCGCTCTCTCATGGAAAACAACATTTTGAGATTGGACTCCTGGGTCCAAGATCCCAGCTACAGGCCACATCAAGAAACAAAACTTTCTCCTGAAGAAACAACAAAGACTATTATCACTTAGGTAAGCATAAAACCACCTCAAACTACTTAAAAGCACAAAGAAATGAGGAAGTCAAAGTTTATTCTATGGGGGATCCTGTGCTTCAAACAGTCAGAACTTCATCACAGTAATGAAAATACAACTTTTCTAAAATATTGAACAAACTAGAATTCAGATCTTTGTTTCATAAATCCAAGTTATTGTGCTTATAGCCCTTTCACTTCAGGGCATGAAAACATCAATAAATCAAATATTTTTCATACATATTACCCAGACTTTCCAATTTAAAATAGGACCAAGAAAGGTTATACAAATGACAAGGATAATAACTTTGCACTGGCATCACTGTAGAATTTAGAAAAAGTTTGGTTATAAACAGCAATTAAACTGGGTTATAGGTTTTAAATCTGCTGTCCTTAGACTAAGTTGATTCCTAATTCAGCTATGGCCTTGCACAGGGAGTATGGTAGAATCACAAAGTGATACTGTTTATATATTTTCTGTGAAGTACAATCTAGTCATACTGCAGGTCCTGAGCTCCTAATTGCATTACTGTATACATGCCTGAGCTTTTTGTGCCATGAAACCCTTTGAGACCTCACTGTTTCATGGTCACTTTTGTCCTACTATCTGGCTTCAGTTTTTCCCTGCTTGGCATTCTCCAAACTACCTAGCATCGCTATTCTGCCACCAAGGAAGTTTAGCTCAAGCTCAACTTCTCAGATGTTTCGCTGCTACTCTTTTCTATGCATAGAAGTGTTGATGTAAGGAAAAGGCACCTCAGCTCTCTTTTCCGTAACACAGATGCTTATGTCTGTGGCTGCATGTCGAGAGTGACATAGCCTCCCAGCTCCTAAACTTGTGTCCATCTTAGCATTATATTCTATAACACCTTGGTTTTGAGCACTGTATACTTCTAACCAAAGGGACTCTCTTTGTATGTCCATGGCTCCATTCATGCTTGAATGCTCCATCCTCATTTCCATTCTTGTTGGTCGTAATATCTATTTCTAGTAATTTGTTGTTGTTAATTTGTTCATTGTCTGCTTTGCATAATGTTCTTTTCCTCTGCTTATGTTTCCACCCACTTGTGCCACAGAATAACATTTCTTAGCCATTTATCATTTTAGCACTAGCACATGTGCTCCTGGGGTTTATTTGCTACAGCTCCAGGGTCCCTCCTGTCAAACCTGGCTACTTCCTATCTAGCTGCACATATGCAAACTCCTCATTTCCATGGGCGCAGACATAGAATCTCAGTAAATCTTGATGCTCACCAGCAAGTAGCATCAACAGCTACAGGCAGTAAAGCCAAAAACTTGGTGAGGTAGGCTGGTACAGTTGCCCATGTGCTGCTCCTACAGCAGCTTGTGCTACTTTTAGAGACACCTGCCAAAGGAGGAATGCAAATGTCCAGCCTCTGCTGATGGCGTGATTAAGTTGGCAGCATTGCAACTGCAAAAAATCCCTATTCACTTCTCCTCCCTGTCCTTCCTGCAAGTGTATTCCACCCCACCTACCAGATGGTTGCCTTTGCCCTGAACTTGTGCCGCCATCTTCTGCTGACACAAGGTGTCCCACATTCACTCCCCATCACAAGCCTCAGAGAGAACACTCTTTGTATTTTACACTTAATCCTCAACAAAGTAGAGTTGAAAAGTCCAGCTTTCCAACTTGTTTGTCAGCATAGCCTCTTTCCCCTCCCACAGAGTACACAGTTCTTCACACCACCTCCCACAGCAATAAAAAAGAAAGGCTTTAGCATTTCTCAGCAATCACATTAACTTTGATGAATTGTCTGGCAGTGGCACCTGCTGCTAAGGATACAGCTGTACAAGATGAACTAAAAGGCATTTCTTCATAAAGCAGATAATATTGCTGCTGATATGTCACTGTAAAAATACATATTTTTCCTCTCATCTGACCAATTATTTTTCCTTTGGCATAGGTATCAATAGAACAGCTTTGGGGGATAAACAACTTCAAATAAACTTTGCAGAAATCCTGGTAATGAAACAGAGGATATAAGGAAGAATTTCCTTATGTTTCACTGAGAGAAGCTGTTCTTCATTTTGAGTGGAAATTTGCTGTATTTAAAGCATCATTAAATACAGCTCCAGGAAAAAAAGAAAACAAACAACCTGACATGTATTTCACTATAATAACTTGAGTGTTATTACACGTGAGTTGTGCTCTGTGGCTACCAACCCATTCAAATGGAAACACATACACATTCACATTATTAGTTCAATATCAGGAAGGCAAATTCTTCTGCAGGGAAATTCCATTTCAGCAAAGCAGATGAAAAGTTCAGAAGGAATCAGTGTGCACCAAGTACAACATCCTGCAGAAAAATCTCCCATTCCAGTTGGGACTTCAGAAATAGCTACATTAGAACAGCCATTAGAATATTCATTATAAGGTATATGCAACACTCAATATATACTGCAGACTCTGAGGGCATATCTGTCACTTCCATAAGGACTATCAAGGGAGTTAAGGGAGTTAAAAGTGCTACATAAAAATGATTTTGTATTTTATTTTATTTACCTTCTGAGTGAATTTTTTTAAGGCGGGCACATGACAGCACCGTAATAGGTCAGTTATTCAGTTCCTCATCTGACCGCTTTGGCTGTTCAGAATACACAAAGGAACTGCAAAGCTGCTCTCAAAACAAGTTGGGAATTTTCCAGGATCAGGCACATTCTGTCCCAGACAGAATCATTCTGGTATAGATGGCCCAAAATTGATAGGGGGTCACTAATAGCAGGGACAGGCAAGGAGAGGCAGGCCGGACACTGGAGGGTGTGCTGTTCAGGTGTCTTGAGTCAAGTAGTCTGTGCTGAGATCCCATTACAGGTACTAATTGAGAAAGCATTAATTTAAATTAAAATTAGCTTGCAGGCTGCTCTAAATTCTGCAAAGGATAAAAATTCCTCTTGTGGCACATCAGTTTCGGCTATAGTTACACCAGCTGATCATAACCAAGGGCCTTCCTATTCGAGACCTCTGTGGGATGTACGCTAGGATTGGACTTCTATATGGCTCACAAGAACGTTCACACTTACATTAAATAGGATTTTAAAATTATTTCTAAAAAATGAGAGAAGTTAACCACTAAATAAGAGGTTTCTAAGCTATGCCTTATTGGTCAATGTCTAGATAAGTTGTGTTAATGCTTTGCACTGGTGTAGTAATTTTTTGTCATGCCTACAGAGTACAACCCCTTTTAAAACTTCTGCTGCGTTTTAATTCAGAAGACTTACAAAATTATTTGGGAGTAATCTGCAGTGAAATCTGCTGAAGAAATGTTAAAGTGATATTTTCTTTTTTCAATTTCCATTTGACGAATCTCTTTTTCAGGGTCTGTAGATTATGGTATGCTTTTGCTTTGTCTTGAAAGGTTTGATGTTAGAAAACAGGGCAGAGGATCTTGAGACAATATGTAGAAAGACATTAACAAAGTTTTGAGGAAGATTTTGCAAGTATACTATTTTTCGACTTGAAATTATGATTTCCAACCATTACTCTACGCCAAGTAAAACTGCCCTGAAATGCAGCCAACCCTCAAAGGACTCTTGCCTCCTATAGCTTTGTTCCAGACTTGTAAAGGTATTTTAAACTTCCTAGTAAAAGAACTAAGTACCACAACACCTTTCCAAATCTAAACTCCAGTCTTTTCAGCCACTGATCAAGGAATTGTGGTCTAGAATTAGAAGAGACTCTTCTATATCAGTGTACACCTTATTGGGTACAAAATGGTTTGCATTTTGTTGGTCTAAGGCCTTCTTATGTGGACATTATTCTGCTTGATTTCCATTTTGTTATCAATCTGCAAACTGTCAAGAATATTCCCTCTAACAATATGCTCCAGCAGGCTGACCCATAAGATCCTATTCTATAACAGGCTGAACATGCCCAGAGGTGCTTAGCTCTTGTTACGGCTTTTCCTGGCCTTGCGTTCTTCCACCAGACAGGCTCTACCATTGTAGTCAATGCTCTTCTGTCAACACTTTGAATTGTTTGCCTCACAGGTAAAACGCATTGCTGACTCTTGTTAACACAGTGGGTTTAGTATTGGCAGAAGAAAGCTGAGAGGTAGAAAAGCACCAAGAGTCTGCTGCTTTCATGCCACCTCCTGGCATATCAATCCCACACAGTCATGTCCTCAAAACACATAATCCTAACAGAACGGCAGCATGTCAGCTACACAAATTATTTTAGGATCATTCATAATATCATCCTGCTAAAGACAGGGCAATTTTGTGAGAGAAAAAAATGACACATAGCGTTTATGAAGTTTTTATCTGACCTTGCCTCTTGGCTATTTGCAATTCCTCCTATAAGCTCTACCAAGCTTTGTACTCAGAAATGTCTCTCATGATAGGGCTTCCTAAGTTAACCTTAACAGCAAAGACTTGATACTCAACAGCACAGTTCTGTCTGGAAATAATTAAGGAAGCACATGCCCTGAAATTCCCAATGAAGACATGAGAATGCCCAATGCCTGGGACTGAATTTTTGCTGCCTCTTCCCACTCCACCCCAGCTGTTCCGCTGAGCTTCTCAGATTGAAGTGGGAGTGCTGACAGAATACTTCTCAGATGGGAACAGAAGTCATCCTGGTCAGGGCTCTTTTGAGATCCTGACAGGCAAAAGGCTATTTTAAATGTGTTGACTATCAGGCATGTGGATGCCTCCACATGCTATGCATCACAGACTGGAGAAAGAGAAAACCCTCCTTTAATAAATTTTGGACACAGCTCTCCATTTAAACTCTGACAGATCCCACTTGCAGGTCCCAAGAGTATAAGAACAGGGCACAAACATAGTGATAGCCTCTGTGGTATACAATCCCAGCCTTCAGCAACACATGCCTCATGAACTTCATGAGCTGGAACCGGTATATTTATGTCTAAATGCTTTTGACAGATCTGCTGGCATAATATTGTCTAATTGCTTCCTGCCCCCAACACATCTAAAAGCAGTAAGTTCCTCAGGTAACTAAACATGGTGTGGAAAAGTCCTTCCCTGTTTTGCATTTACCACGTGACAATTCAAGTAGCTGTCCTACAGCTTTTGTACCATGAGAAACTGAGAATAACCAGCCACTCCTGAGTCATGTCTCTACATTGTTTACAACTGCCAAAAGATTACAGGTACACCCAACTCCTTCCCTCTGCCCAGCTACTAATATCTATAACAGCATCAGGCTAGTCACAAGAACAGGTTCTCTGGGAGACACTGAACACATTGTCTGCTGCAGAGGATAAAGGACATCCATTTCCAACTCAAAGCATATAATCATGCAGAATTATAGAATCACAGAATTGGGGGAGATTTGAAAAGACCACATGGATGACAGCAGAACAGGTCTATGTCACCCCAGACAGACATTTACTTCATCTATTAACAAACCTGAATCTTCTATTCTGTGACTGAAGCCTATTACTTCTTACCCTACACCTAAAAAGAAGAGTTATTCCCCTCCTCTCTCCAGCAGCCATTTACACATTTGAAAAATGCTGTTAAACATCCTTATCAATCTCTACTGAAGAACTCCAATTAATGTAATCTTCCCTTTAGATTTTTTTCACCTTGGTCATTCTCAATGCACTTGTATCAAATTGTCCCGTTGATCCACATCTTCCAACTGCAGCTCCCAGAATCTGAACTATATCCCAGCCAAGACTGTACTGTGCCAAGGAGATGGCTCATTTCACAGGTCTCATGCGTGATATCTTCTGGTCTTGCATTGCAAGATGGCTTTGCCTTTTGAAGCAACACAGCATTTCTGACTTAAATTTGCCTTGTGAAGCAAAATAACCCCCAGATCTTCTCTTACAGTCCTATTTGTAGTTATGTAGTTGAATATTTCTCAAGTGAAATATATTGTATTTATTCATTTTTTTCAGGTTGTATCTCCAATTTACCAACATCATTTTGGCTACCAAATGCATCTTTTCTACTTCCCACCCCCTCAGAAAATCAAATCAGGACTGAACACTACTTGTAACAAAGTACATAGGGATGTAAAAACTTTGAGATTCTGAAAGAGTAATTTTTAAACTAAGCTATGAATCAGGGTCTGAACAACATTTCAAATAGCTCCCTCTTAGTATCACAGGTGCAGCTCATCTCTAATGAGGTTTCACAGGATAATTAAATCTGGACAGCTTGGGCTAACATGCAAATTTTCAGTTATTCACCTTTGCTGACAACTCTGGCAGATAGTTTGAAGTGTTGTAATTCCTAACACAAAGGCTGCATAATGCCTAGGACCACTGTTTGAATATTTGAGATACCTCTCATTGCTTTATCCACAGTAGGTGAAAATGGCATTAGATAAAGCGCTGCAGTTAGAAAGGACTTTCTCATGTTCTTGTTATTTTAGGCAGCTCCGCTATTGGTACATTACACCAACAGTTTTGCCCTGTCACTTTTTTAAAATACCCATTCAACTATTTCTGCGCAGTGGTGGTGACGAACCTAATGTCCTGCAATGGATTTCTAACTCTTACTGAACCTCCCCAATGGGGAACATACAGTGAGGCCAGCACACAGGACATGGGTAGGCAAGATTACAGCATCTATTCTTGTTCTCTGTCTTCATATCCTTTGAACTATCCACAGCCCATATTCACCCCCTGTAAAATAGCATTAGTGAGAAGAACACAAAACCCTGTTTCAGAAGTGGGATGGGCCTCCCGGGGTTGATGCATTGGCAGTTAATTTGGCAGCTCTGAAGGGGTAAAGATGGCATTATCACTCATATTTGTGAGAAGTAGATTTTATTCTCATAACACCCCTGTTGCAATAATGTCCTCATTATACAGACTGGGAACTGAAAAGCAAGGAAATTAGGTGACTCAGTTCCTTAAAAAACGCTGAAATAGAATCCAGGTCCTGCACCCAAGCCCAGTGCCTTACACTCTAAGATGTCTCAAGTAAAATAAAACAAGATCGATTTAAAAATACCTGATGTTTGCTAATCATCCTGTAACTGTACCTAACACCTCACTAACCTAGCTTGCAGCATGGAACTACCTTGACTTCTACAGTTTTACTCCTCGTCTTAGGGCAATATGTTTCTCACTTTGCAAAGTTGTTTTGCCACATGAGATTTCCCAAATTCACTTTGGTTAGCTGTTACAGATCAGCCTCGCAATGTGCAAGCTGTATGAGAAAGCAGTATCCTCTAGTTTGAATACCAGTAATGTTCAGGGAAGTAAGCTGTGCCAGCGCACCGGAAGAGAAGAAAATGAGACGCAAACAGCTTTGGCAGTTGGTTTGCTGAAGCAAGATCACTGGTACACAGTGCCATGCTAAGCTATCAAGTTCTTCTAATGCAAACCCATCCAGCAGGACCTGGGGACAGCACAGCTGTAGGTGCCTTTGCTAGGTGTGAGGTGCCAGCAAAGCAAAAGGCAGGTGTCTGCAGCCATGCCAGGCACAGAGGGGTCACACAGAGCAGATCAGCACAAGCAGATACGCTGAGAGTGTCAGAAAAGCGTGCGCAGCTGCATCCCAGGGCCTAGAAAGGAACACATGAATGCACTTGAATACTGTGCCTGGCTGTGAGGTTACTGTGTGTGGATTTGCATAGTTTTGCCCTGGGCACTAATGGAACAGACAGTCTGCACACGCAGCTGGCATGGGTACTCCTAGCAACACAAAATCCAGCAGCTCACTCTGGATGGAGGATCATACAGTTATTCAATTCACAGGGCATGCCAAAAACTGAAGAAATATCAATTTCTTGAGGTCCTACTAGCAATGTCCTGAAGGATACATATTTGAAATGCCTGACGGACAACAACAACCACTAAATACTTGTGTTTACTGCTTTCAAAGGTAATGTTGGTCACAAAAACTTTGGCACCGTCCTAGAAACACCTCCAACAGAAAGTACTGAATGTAAGTACAGTACAGAAATCACTCCTTCATGAAATTGCGCCACCTCTTAAAACACTGGAAATAATTATCTTAACTCTGTCAAATCAGGATTTAAACCTGCCTAGATCTCATGCTGCAACACTGACAGAGCCTGAAGCTTTAGAGTGATCTTTGAGTTAAACATCCATGTTTCATGTGGAATTTTTTTAAAAGCACGATTGCTGGAAGGCTTTGAAAGACTACTGTATCTAGATATATATCTATGTAACCAAATTTCCAGGAATTTCCAGGCTGGAAAATTTCTGGAAAAAAAACCTGCTATGAAAAAACCAAGTACAAACACTCACAGAAAACAGCCTTCAGGTGGGAATAAGCAGCATGCCCTTCCAATCAAAATATATCATCCCAGGTCTCTGGAAGTTTGTAAGGTGCGAACCTACAAGTATCTGTGAAACTGAATTCACACAGAACAAAAACTTTTTAAGAGTCATCTTTGGTTTAGTGGGAAGTTTTGCACAGTTCAGTAGATTTTTAATTATTCACACTCAAGTAATTACACTCCTACTGGAAATCAAAATATTAATGTACAGTACCTCGCGGGGAGTGTACAAGCAACACAAGTCCTTCCCAGAGTATCAGCGGCGCTGGGCTCGGGCTCATCTCAGCTGGCTGCTCCCCTCCTGTGCCTGTCTGCAGAGCTCTCACAGTTGGGCTCGCACAGACGGAGAGCTGAGCCCTGATTCATGATTCCAGGCTCCAGTCACGGAATGCAGCCATTGAAAACCCAGAACTATTTTTGCCCCTGAGCAGTCGCAGCATTTCTGCCCCATAAACACTTCTGAAGCTAATGCCTTACCCGAAACGCTCATGAACCCTGAACCTAACCAGATAAGATGCATGGTTCCCTGGCATTCAGTGGGGTTTTTAAACTGCGTGGTTGCTATCAACAGGACAAAGCAGCTCAGCCCCTGGCATTACTGTCAGCCTTCAGAAGTCAGACATTTGCTCCCAGTTGTCAAAATTAGAAATTCCTCAGAAATGCTTTACTGTAGGAGATAAGATTAGCTCAGAGCAATGACTGTCTATACAGTTTGTCTTGCACACGATCAATCCCAGCCTGCATTTAAGAAATACGTAATAACATCTTCAGCTAACTGACAGACTGGAGACACAAATAAAAATCAATACACATTGAACAAAATCAGTACATTTTAAGGGAAACCACAAAGCCAAGGCAAACCCCCCAAAACTTCACAAAACAAACAATAATGGCTTTTAATATAGAATATCCAGAAATGTGGAATTGTCTTTAATAAATAATTAGCAACAAACTAGAGATAGACACCTGAACTTAGTTTTAAAGATTACACAGAGAATACTGACAATTAGAAACTTTTACAACTGTGCTGTCTTGAACCTATGGGATTCTATGAGTGTACTTCAGAATAAAGAAAGCAATCTGGTCTTACTGTGCAGGAATGAAAAACAACAATAAAGAACTAATCAGATTTTTGCATAATCAACTCTCATCAACACAATATACAAGCACTTTGGCAGAGAACAGTCCACGAGCAAGTGCATAGCTGGGCATACATAAAGGGTCCAAATACCTAAGAACCATCAGACTCACTGACTTAACTTGCTCATATGTTGCTTTAGACAATGAAAAATAACTGTAGGCATCGCTCAGAAATACATGTTTAAAACACAAGAATCATGATGCAAAACTGATGGAACTACCAACAACAGTCAGTTATTAGTTTTTAAGCTGTGGAAGCATGTGGAGACTTAGGTAAGAATTAAGAACTCAACAGTATCATGTTCTATATTAAAAAATGGTCCCCCCAGTCTAGAGTTCACAGGATGTTGAAAGAAATAGAGTCCAAAAGGTGAGACTGCCAAGTTCACAGGAAGACAGTTACAATCACCATTAAGCAGTAGATACCATAACCTACTTCCTAATGAGTTTTAGGGGCAGCAACCCCTATAAGGTCCCTTCAAAAAGCAGCTGCAATGGAACCTATAGTACACATGTACATCTAGAATAACCTTAATGCTGCATGTAACTTAAAGACAAAGTCTTGACCAGAGAGATGCAAAGCTGTGGCAACGGGCATTCTGGAGATAAACCATCAATGAAAAAGCAATGGCATAATTACAGGAATGTTTCTCAGATCACTCACAACTGAGTACCGCTGACATGATGCAGGCTGATTCTGCAGCTCTGAAAGATCTGGCCCTTTTAAGCAAGACCTTGTGCTGGGAATCTATCCTTTGCTGTTTCCTATGCACAGTGAGTCTTTTAAGAAATGTAGAGAGAGCACAAGGAAAACAGCAATGAAGGAGACCCCTTGGGGAATGAGACAGCTACAGTTAGAGTGTGTAGAAGAACATGAAATACCTTAAGCAGGCCAGATCTGACATCAATGACCTAAAGCTCAAAAAAAGTGTTAAACAAATAAAGGAGCGATACAAGCTTGTAATGTCCAGAAGGCTGAGCCACTTTAGCCTAGTGCTGTGGTAAGTAAAGCAGAAGAAATGCTGTTGCTGTGAATTTGTGTCTCTATGAGAGATTATTCTCACTGAACACCCTTCTGCTATTTCTGCAATAGGTTGACTCTCCAGAAGTCTCTTTCATTTGCAGTGAGACACCAGAAACCCCATCAGCTACAAAAAGCCAAGAGAGATTAAGTCTAGCTAACAAAAACCCTGTGCAAGTAGCTTCACAGTTCCTATCACTTTTCACCTAAGAATTATGAAGTACATGTTTCCTACCTGCTAAATTATTATCAGTTCAAGAAAAGACAGTGCCTCTAATTATTTGCTCTCACAAATAACAGAAAGGGTAAAAGACTGGTATAAAACCCATTTCTGTCCAGGAGAATATTTAAGGTTCTCCTTGCACAGTACCAAACAGAATTCAAAGGGGAAAAAAAAAAAAAAACAACACCCTACACTAATAGAAACTTGAGGCTGTCTGATAATACCTTCTGCTTTTAATGCCTTATTCAGCAAGCTTTAAACTTTTCAAAAACCAGAAGATGAAAAACCAAGATAACCTCCATGAATTTTTAACCAGGCTCCTTTGTAGACTGGCAACACCAGATAGGAAACTATCCACCATTCTCTCTGCTGAACTCACTGCTTCATATAGTGATGTTGAGGGATGGTCAGAGGCATGTCTAAAACTGGGAGCAGCAATACGAGGCCATTTGTGAGGGCCTCAACATTTGCTGATTCGTTTCTAAATGAAGAGTTTAAAATATGTATTTACGTACTTGCTTTCAAACCAATTCTTCCCCCTCTGTCTTTGATTTTATGCCACATGGAAGTGGCTTGAAATCAATGGTCAAAAAGAACAACAACAACAAACTCTACACAAAGTGCACAAACGGTTTCCAGGTATCAAAAGAAGAAATCACCAAAAGTAATTAGCAGTCACCATGACAATTACCAAGGAGGCTTTAGTATATAAGAATGGAGGAAGGAAAGGAAACAAATGAAAAATGTAGCAATTTAGGGTGTCAAGCTCCAACAAATGTTACAGGCTTTTTTCTCCCAGAAAATCCACACTACTCATTTCATTTTTGAGAATTATCACTGTGCAAGGCATCTTTAAAGTCATTTTCAGGCATAATGAAGAAATCCCAAATCACTTTTTCATAAAGATCCTATATGATTATAGGAGAAGAGCTATAATGAAACTATCAATCATTGGTGTTAAACAGCCCATGCAACTGAAGACCAACAGAAAAAAGAATGTGAAAACAATTCATCAACTCTATAGTTTCAATTTTCAGGGAAAATATAAAATTATTGTAAATGACAGGTATAATGCAGAAACTCAGAGGCATCTCCAAGTCGTTCTGTTACTCTTCAAGAAGTACAGACAGGCTGTAGATCCTGCTTATACAGAAACTGAAGGGAATGACCTGACAGCTGATATGATTGCTGCCAATTTCTAGCACCACTCTGGAGAGATTGCACAGGAAGGAAAAGACCCCTAAAAAGGGGGTGTATTTCTAGCTTAGATTCAAAGCTAACTGTCTGATAAACCTTTTGCAGTTGTATGAAGACAGAAACCAAACATGAAAAGACACCCACAAACATGCATTTCTTTCCTTTTCCTCAGCAGACTCAAATGCTAGTAATCATAAATATTTATCATCACTATCTATCCAAAACACACCTGCATGAGAGAGACAAACACCAGAACAGCTACCAAGAGCCATGTTTGCAATCACAGTGTAGAACAGTCGCTAACAGCAGGTTTAATCTGTGTTCATGTCATTGCAACATTATGCCCAGCGCTGTAAGACATCTTACCCACTTCACAGGGCTCAGATGTTTACAGAATGAACCGCACTCAGGAGGTAGAGGCCAAGAACCAATCCACCTGCACGGATGCAACTCCAGACTGCAAACATGGAAAAGCTCAAGTTGTGACATTTGCACTTACTCCTGTTTCAAAGAAGAAAACTGGAAGTAGTATCTTTCAGCTTTTGCTTAGGGCTTGAACTGATGCAGCCATATTGCTTGATGGCTTCTAAGTACAGCCAGGAAACTCAGGAATTATCACCATATCTTCTTTATTTTACCACTTCCTAAATTATTTGCTCTGAGCTACTGCTGGAAAAGGATACTCTGCTAATGTTGCTCTGACTCAAAACTGCCTGCCTTCATGAAGACAACACAGTTCTTTGATACATAAATTACCTTAATATATTGCCAAATAGAGGTGCAACTATTGAAACTGAATGTGCCTCTAATTTTAAGGGCACTCATTTTTATGTCCAAAAGAATTATCTGTCAATGAAATTAGGGCATGGGTGTGGCGCTGTTGCATGTGTTAGCAGGAAAGCTACACAGAAACCAAATTCCATACAACAACAGAATGTCAAATCGGCAACAGAAGATGCCAGCATTTTAAATTCAGGACTGAAACCTACCTCCTCTGTATTTACCTTTAATTTTGGCTTATTTTCTTGTTATATGTGGTTTGTCAGATGATGCAAAATGCATCAAATCAGGGGTTTCTTTCAGAAATTCATGTAGATAATACTCTCACTAAACTCTTTCTTAGATCACAGCTTGGTTTTTCCATCATCATTTCTTCCCTAATCCCCTTTCTTTATTTCACTCTCCTATAGCAAGAGCTAAAATTTGAGCAACCTCTGTAAAAAGATACACAAATAAGGGATGTCACAGCACCTTCTGGAAAAAAAAAAAAATCAGCTCCTGTGTTACTACATTTATGTAACTGCTACTAGTCCAATTCCTTAGAATGCAAATTGGGAGGAAATTTGGGACCAAACATAATCATAAAAAGACAGTAACATAAATGTTCAGCATCTTAACTTTTCTAAATGGAATCACACATTCTGCATTCAACAGAAAATGAACAAACAAAAAAATTTACTCTTCTTCCTCAGGTAGTTCAGTTTTGAACAGTGCATATAAAAAATGTTATTTAGCTTGTATGACTTGTAGCAGGTGCCTTCCTTACCATAAAGTCTCCTTTTATAATTATCAGTGGCTATGCTAAAACATTTTTCAGTACTTCCAAGATTTCTAGCGAGAAAGATTAAGAAAGTGATATAATTTCTGTATTTCTGCAAATAAGTCATCGATTCAGTGTAGCATTTCCATACTTCAACTGTTCCCCAGGCAAATCCATTACAACATTTCATATTTACCCAGGGCTGCCACACATATGGGAGTCCTAACCATATCCAGCATGCATAGTAAGTAGAGGAGCATTTATTTTTCAGACTAGGCTAGAAGACCGAGGACAGCTGTTACTTTGTTAGCTCAAAGTTGCCACTTTTTTGTGGTTTATCAGCTATGTTTCTGAAACATGACAGCTGACACCCTCAGTTCTGACCAAAAGGTACCAGAGCAGTAGCTGATGCAAGATGCTCTTATCTGGGAAAGCTAAATGGTTTATGTACAGCATAGACACAGGAATCAGTAACTGGAGCTGTGACCAAAGGAGACAGCTGAGTCTTGATTATCCACAGCAGGACATCTTCTATCTGATGGGTCAAATCTGGAAAAGCTGTCTCTCCAAGGGGATCCCACCAGTTTCTCAGCAGCACACAATGTTATACTTACTACCCAAGAATGAAATCTGAGAGACATATCTAACAGTCAGCAGGACTCTGCAAACATCTCATCACCTGAAGGTGGGATTCAAGACAGATCCAATAGCAGTTTAGGTGATCAAAGGGACAGCTCTTACCTGAAGACACCAGGTCCATGGAAAAGAGCAGCTAGTGAGAGAGGCAGATATTGGAAGGAGTACCTAAAGGTTAATGTCACTGCATGTACACTACAGGGTTGTAGGGCATGACAGTCTTACCTAGGCATACATTGTAGCTACTAGCAAAACAGCATCTTAAACGCTATTCTGACATGTATGTATGTACATGCTCTTGTCTTCCAGGTGTTCACCACCTGCATCAAAGTGTTCTTAGGAGACAATTTCTGAAAGTGCTCATATCATTATTACTGTCCACCATTTTTTTTTCACCTGAAGTTTACTGATTCTCAGAGATTATCTGTTCTCTCTAAGTGTATCAGTTGATTTACTAAAACATAGCACCCTGCTGTGCAAATCTTCCCTCAAGTATGTCTTTAGATCACCGAAGCTACCAAAGGTAAGGTGTAAGTAGTAAACACTATTACTAACATAGAGATTGCAAAGGCATACGTACTTATCTTACATATAAACTTTGGAAATGCCACTGACTAAGAGGCAATAAATTACACATCCAGTTTCTTTAGCTTGTGAAGTCATACACCTTCTCTGGAGAAAATACATCATTTTCACTGGAGTGCAGAAAAAACTTAATTATTACTGTTATTATTTTTTTTTTCATAAAAGTAATCTTCACAGAAGGCTATGGACTCAGGTGCTTCAGCATATACTTAACTAAGCAACGGAATAGCCTCATCTCATACACAACCTTGCAAAACAAAAGGTAAGAATCAAGGGGTTCTCTATTGCTGTCTGATGAGGCAAGCCAAAGCTATGCTGCATTTTTTCCTCAACTGAGACATCCAAAGATAAAAAGCAAGCTATTTCCTGGTACGCTGACTAACTGCAAGTGGGAATGCTCCTCTAGATCAAATCGCTTTCTTTGGTATGAGATAAACAAGCAACCTCTATCGAGTATTAGCAGTCCACTATTTCTGGGGTGTCCTGCATATTCAGCAACACGCTCTCTACGGTTACAAAGATCATAATGCCACTTTAGGTTCTGTGCAGTTCTTAGCCTCAGAGGAAATTAATTATTCTTCTCCTTTTACTTCAGAATACACAAAAATGAAAATAAAGTCTTATTCCTGCAAGACAGCAGAAGAACTTCCAGACATGCATGTTTCTCCCTCCACTTACAAAGCCCATTAGGGATCAGTGAAAGCATGTCAACAAATATTCAGCTGCTCCTCTGGAGAAATAAGAAACATAATCAAGAATTCATGAAAGCTGATGCCATCCGATGCCAAAGTTTCTGCTACTGACCCAAGTTTCTGCTAGTGACCCAAGTCTCTGCTACAAACTGAAATCAGAGCTACACTGAGGTCAACACATTTTCCTACTGTGTGGATCACAAATGAACAGAATTAGTCATTTTACCATTCGGAATAAAATACATCCATGCATTTTCTTCACTACTGTTGTTCTATCTTTATCACAGAGGATGGTATTTAAATTTTCCCTGAGTTCATTTGCATCTAACAAAATCTGCCAAATGTAACTTCTGGCCCTGCTTCACAGTTCAGCATTAATCCATGCATGTTTGATTCCCTGTAAACACTAGTTTTTCCTAAAAAAGATCCATCATTGTGAGCAGTCTTCAAGCACTGCAGGTTGGTCACAGCTCCAGCCACTTCTGTGGAGTGCCATGGATTTCCCCCTCCTGAGGAGTCAGCCTGTGTATTTAAAGGCTACGAGGACTGTAGTTTGCGTCACACCAGCAACCAAACTCAGCAATCCACAGCCATACACCGGATCAAGTGTTTCTTGAGAGAGTTAGACACATAAAGATGACAACAAATGAGCATGGGAGCAATGTCAAGGTTGTGAGTGAAGAATGTGAGTGGATTTCATAAATGCTGCCTACCTTTTCCTCTGGCACAGATAAAGACTCACTGTCAAGATTTTAGTTTAAAGCTTTACAACCCTAAGATCTGAACGTTCTGGAAACAATCCAGTGCAATGCTTTGGAAAATTGTTAAGCCATAATCATTTTAGCTAAGAACATCGTATTTATGACAGCTCCACCATTTTCATTACAACTTTGGCAAACACAAAAAGCTCTTTACTCCCCATTTAACAGCTATTTTTGTCAAGGCCAGCATCACTATTAATACTACAGTATTATAGGCCTTGGCTTCATTTTAAAGAGAACTAGACTCTCCTTTTTTATTTCAGGCAGAAGCAAAGAGATGTGACCTACCACTTGGTCTGGCTGCTGCTGCTGCTGCTCTGAGTGCACAGAGGGAACACATCTGCATCCAGAAGGGCAGCACAAGAAAAAGGCAATTTTATTTCTGGCATTTAATTCACAAATTTTCTCTCAAAGCAACAGAGTATCTAACCAGGTACATGAAACAGGGAAAAACAAAAGGCAGAAAACACAACAATCCTTGACTAATGTGATACATCTGCTGTAAAACACACCAGACACTTAAGTGGAACTGAGGGTGATGCTGGAGCCCCTGCTACTGTCTGTCTGTAATTTCCTACCTGCAGCTGCCATTTGAGCAGCATCTCCCAACCCAGAGATCCAGCTGTCAAGCAGGTCACACAGTTTTAAGGTTTCCAGAGCCTGAGCTTTGTTAATCACAGTAAAACATTTAGTGTCAACATTGGCATCTCCAGTAGCCCTTCTGGGAACACTTAAATGACAACATATGACTTTAGATTTATGCGGCACACAAAAGGATGATCCCGCATAGTAAAAAACCCTCAAAATTAAATCTTTTAAAAGGAAGGAAAAGAGCTAACTGGAACAGCAGTTGTTGACTGCTGCCTAGCTAGAAATTGTTGGTGACATTCATGTTTAAGGCATCAGATGAGTCATCTTCATTTTAATTTGCCCCTACTTATTCCCTTGTTCCCCTTCTCACCTTCTTCAGTGGCTCGTAGTAGCAACTTCGTAGCATGCCTAAAGCAAATATAATGCAATACTACAAAGCCTAATAATATAACCAGTTTTAAGATTCCTAATTTGCAAAGATCCTCCACAACACAGTATTAAGCCTGGAAATATGCTTCTCATTCTACAGTCAGAAAGATTAGCAGCCATGTGACCATGGTTATCCCACTATGTTCTCAGAATTGGTAACAGCTGATCTATATTTTGGCATGCTTTGGTAAGACAAGATTCAATGTAACCTGCAGGTTTTACTATATGGGAAGGATCAATTTTCAGATGCCAGGCTGCCTTTGTAAATGTTCTTGAGGAGGTGCCTTTCCATCATCCTGGCAAATCACAGTAGAGAAGGTTCTGACAACTATGCATTATCCTAAACAAGCAACAATGCAAAAACAAAATACCAAAATCAAGACAGAATTAGAAAGGCATACATTGTCAAAAGGAAGGGAAAATATTCACCTCTGCTTCTTGCTTATGCCTTCCAATACATTCTATGCAAACCTCTGTAAAAGGACAGGGGGAAAATAAACAGAATTCTAAGACAAAAAATAAACACTATGCCACATAAACATATATTCAGACCTGTTTGAAATTTTCTTAAGTTTTGTTCACCTGAACATCTACACTGATGTGAGAAGTGCTTAAAAGTTAGGGCCATCTGGACCCAGTCCCCAGTTTGAATTTAAATATCAAATACTGCGTTTCCAGCTCTGTTTGAGAATACTTGTAATGACATCCTTTTCTGTGTCCTACAGCTGTAAACAGCTATATCTTACACCTCAGGGTAGAGCAGGGGAGTCAATACCTCCCTGCCTAATATAGAGGGTGAGAGAAACTAAATGCCATCACCTTTTATGAAGTACCTTTATTTTGGAGCCTTAGTTTATACGGCAAGCCCATGACCTGAAAGTCTCTTTGGGAAAAATCCTTCTTTCTTCACAAGCTGAACCAGAGATATCCCAAATCAAGAGAACTGGGGAAAGATCATAGAATCATGTAGGTTGGAAA
The DNA here is from genome assembly GCF_037038585.1 of Patagioenas fasciata. NCBI lineage: Eukaryota > Metazoa > Chordata > Aves > Columbiformes > Columbidae > Patagioenas > Patagioenas fasciata. The sequence goes on from NC_092524.1 coordinate 18,764,116, forward strand.
AAACCCTTAAGATTACAGAGTCCAACCATTAACCTAACATTGCCAAGTTCACCACTAAATCATGTTCCTGAGCACCACAGCTACACATCTTTTAAACAACTCCAGGGATGGTGACTCAACCACTTCCCTGGGCAGCCTGTTCCAGTGCTTGAGAACACTTTCAGTGAAGAGTATTTCCTATTATGCAGTCCAAAACTCCCCTGGTACAACTTGAGGCCATTTCCTCTTATCACTTGCTACTCAGAAGAAGGGACCAACACCCTCCATGCTACAACCTCCTTTCAGGTAGTTGTAGACAGTGATAAGGTCTCCTCTCAGCCTCCTTTTCTCCAGGCTGAACAGTTGTAATTCCCCCATCCGCTCATCATAAGACTTGTTCTCCAGAGCCTTCACCAGCTTCGTTGCCCTTCTCTGAAGTCTCTCCAGCACCTCAATGGCTTTCTTGTTGCGAGGGGCCCAAAAATGAACACAGAATTGGAGGTGTACCAGGGCTGAGTACAGGGGCATGATCACTTCTCTACTCTGCTGGCCACATTATTTCTGATACAAGCCAGAATGCTGTTGGCCTTCTTAGCCACCTGGGCACACTGCTGGCTCACAGTCAGCCAGCTGGCTCCCCTCCCTCAGGGAAGCCTGGGCCCACTGTAGCCAGCTTGTCTGGTGTCTTTAAGTTTCCAGGAACCTTGCTTTCTTAAAGTACAGGAAGCTTTCCTAACCATAGGCCTTAGATACACCTACATGTGTCATGCAAAACAGAGAAAGGGTCTGAAAACCTGTGAGGGGAAAGAGCAAGGCTTGAATGCCATTTCCTTTCACAGAAGTGTTCCTGAGCATATCTGAGGCTTGGACTCCCATTTTTACTACAATAATCTATTTTTAGTGATAAAAAAGTGCCATTTTGAAACAAACTGTGTCATCTGACTCACTTAGTGGATGAAGGAAAGGCTGTGGATGTTGTGTACTTAGACTTCAGTAAAGCCTTTGACGCCATTTCCCACAGCATCCTCCCGGAGAAGCTGGCAGCTCATGGCCTGGAGGGGTGTACACTTCACTGGGTAAAGAACTGGCTGGATGGCTGGGCCCGAAGAGTTGTGGTAAAATGAGTCAAATCCAGTTGATGGCTGGTCGCAAGTGGTGTTTCCCAGGGCTCAGTATTGGGGCCAGTTCTGTTTAACCACTTTATTGATGATCTGGATGAGGGGATTGAGTGCCCCTTGAGTATGTTTGCAGATGACACCAAATTGGGTTGGAGTGTTGATCTGCTGGAGGGTAGGAAGGCTCTACAGAGGGATCTGGACCGGCTGGATCATTGGGCTGAGGCCAGCTGCATGAGGTTCAAAACGGCCGAGTGCTGGGTCCTGCAGTTAAGTCACAACAAGCCCATGCAACACCACAGGCTTGGTGAAGAGTAGCTGAAAAGGTGGCCAGTGGAAAAGAACCTGGGAGTGGCCACCAGGAGAAGCCCATGTACCTTCAGCTTCTGCTAAGGTGGTCCAGGTTGTCCAAGTTAAGCATAATTTAGCTAAGAGATTCCCAGCTCCAGCCTACTGCTATACCATGTACACCTCTGGACGGGAAACACAAACTCTAACTCATTAGAGTGCGCAGGCTTCTTGATCCACAAACATCACCGCAGCAGGGGCCACCTAGCAGGAAAACTTGAAGAACCAGCTTTCTCAGGAGACAAGCTTCCCACTTTATTCCCACATACAAAAAAAACGCTGACGTCAGAATTCCACCTGAAATATAGCCTGGTATGTAAATAGCAAAGTGAGAGAAAAAATTCAAACCCAAATATATTTAAATCAGCTTAGCCACCTCCAACAATGTTCCAGCAAGAGGTACCCAGAGCAAGGCCTGGCCTTCTTTTCAGCCTAGGTGATTCAAGGTTTCCATTGTTTCTAGAAGTGCAAATTTCTCTTGACAGCCATAAATTCACTGAAAGAGTGATGACAATTGAAGAAACATAATCTGTCACACTGTGGGATTTTATTCTACTTGATAATGTATTGATATATATACACACACAAGAATGAGAAGCATATTTTGACACTTAGAGCCATCCTAGCTTCTCTGTGCCATACAGCCCAAGCTGTCAGGAGATATGTGGGAGGGCTGCAAAGTTTTTAGATAACAACAACTTCTAATTAAAAGATTAAGTTGAATTTTTACCAAATTAGAGCATGCACATCTTCTCTCACACAAACACAAAAATGAAAAACATTTGGCTAAGACTAATTTTTCTGGCCCGTCACTTCCCCAAAGCTGCAACTATGACTGACTGCAGGCTTTTCTTCTCCAAAACAGCGATCTAGATTTTGTACATGCAAGCAGGCACCTCCCTTTTCCAAGTCAAGTAATGGTGGCTCATCCACTGAATCAAATCCAGTAATGCTGAATCAGAATGCAACATCTGTTTTTAGATGGAATTTTTGGAACCAGGGGCTGTGTACAGCTGATGGTATTGCTGCTAGATCTTATGCCCCACAGATGTGCAATCACCACCATCATCCCTCCAGCTCGCATCAGGGTAAGGCATAGACGGGGGTAAGCATCAGCAGTTCCAGAAGACTGAGCCAACTTGGATCATCCATGTGAAGAATTTACTCTGGCTTGAGTGAGGGTAGCACCATGTCTGATCTACTGAGCTGTAATGGGCCGGTCGATAGGCTGGTGCTGGTCTGGCTGTCTCACATGAGGCCAGAGGACCTCACAGGGCCCATGCCCTGCTATGGCACCCACAGCAGCAGACATTGGCTCAGGGACTGACCACTGGATCAGTCTCCCCCCTCCAAGTGTTCAAACAACTGACAGGGCTCCAGCAAAGCCAGCCCAACTCAGTTAGCAGACATGGCGTGTCACGTCTCATAAGGTGCTGGTTGACCAGTCCTCTCTCTGGTCAGAGCCAGCGAAAGGAAAGGTGGTGATAGTCTGGACCACCACCAGGCCCACTAATTCTCACCATGGAGCCAATGGTCAGGGGACTTTCATCCGGAACTGTGTCTCCTTTAGAGGCTAAAGCACCAGTCTGAGATTCAGGTGCTTATGATTCAAACCCTGTCTCTGACACAAGCCGCTTCTCTAACTTTGGGTAAATAATTTAAATGACACTTATTCTACTTCCAATCTAATCTGGAAATTCGAGATAACAAGATTTCCTTTTCTTATACTTTGGGAATGGGGTAGGATAGCTTGGATACCATAAATTACGTTCGGCAGCAAATAGCTCTCTGGAGGCTAATGTCACCATCCAAAAAGAGCAACTGACATTTTTTGAAGCCACCCGTGCTTTTGTGGATGTCTAGTGATGTTCATTCTCCTCAACTGCTATGATGACCATCATGAATGGACGGCTCTAACCTTAAGAATTATCAGTCTATATATTAATACCCTTACCAAAGGTATGAAACTTCCGTAGGAGGAAACTGGACCTTTCTTCCAACGTACATTCTCCGAGGATACAAGATGGAGAAAGAACATGGTTCTGAAATATGGATTAGAGAACATGCACTACCACCACATTTCTTAAACTGGAAGCATGAGGTACATGTCCAATCAGAGTATGGTAAGAGGAACATTTGCCTGTCCCCCCCCGACAGCAACTGCAGGACCCTGTACAGCTATGGACCATTGCACTCCCTGTGGTGGGGGAGAAATAACACTAGCTGCAGTCATGAATGACTATTCCTGTCAGCTGTCATCATCTACAGTAGGGGCTTAGTTACTAAGGGAAGTACAAACGGTCCTCCAGGTTATTTGCTGCACAATGGATTGATGAGAGGGGGAAAGCAACTACAGCCATGTCCTCCTCTTCTCCCTTTTTAGTCTCCTTCTTCCTCTGTGGTTGAAGTGACTGAAAAGTAGCTGCTTTTGTTTCCTGATTCTCCGCATCCCACCAGGGCGGGGGGAGAGTAGCACATGGTTTTAGTTGCTGTCTGAGGCTAAACTGTGACAGTCACATTGACACAGCTGGCAGGGCAGCAAACAGCAGAGTAGGGCAGGTAAATGCTCACGTTGGCTTCTTTGTCAATACTGGTATTTATTACAGCTTTTAGAATTCAGCTGACTGAAGCCACTTGGACACAGTGGCACCTTGGTAAATAAGGAGTCACAGTCTAACCTGCAGACAGTGATTTCATTCTATGGAAACTGCACAGCATTTTCAGGAGAGTTAATTTTCACCTCACAATCTCTGCAGCCAGAGAAGATAAAGCTTAGAAAAGGTCTAGATCAGGGGTGTCAAACTCATTTTCACTGGGGGCCACATCAGCCTTGTGGTTGCCTTCAAAGGGCTGAATGTAATTTTAAAACTGTTCTTTAGGACTGTATGAATGTAACTACCCCTACATTTATACAGTCCTAAAACTACACTCGGCCATGAGGGTAATGTGGCCCCTGGTAAATATGTGGTTGACACCCCTAATCCAGACAGTGACAGCAGTGTGTCAAGAAGTCTCCCCTTGTCTCAGTTTAAGCTAGCAGAAAGTAACAAAGCTCTGTTTTGTCAGCCTTGGGTTGTCTCATTGCAAATTAGCTCACATAAAGAAAGAAGCAAGACAAAACTCCCACGGAGGGATTGGGTGGATTTGATTTTACAATGGCTTTTGTTCCATGCAGCAATATGGAAACACGAGATAAGGGTTTCTCATTACTCAGGGGCTATAGGGTACATTGCACTCAGAGCACATGTGTAAGTCCTGTTAATGCAACCAGGTGCTAAGCATGCTCAGCCAGAGCAAAACAGAGTCACTGCATTTTCACAGTGGTGTTTACGAACAGGAAACGCTTGCTATCCACTTGTCTTCCAACAACTTTGGGATGGTCCATTAATACATTTGCTTGGAGAAAATAAAATGGAACAGAAACGCAGGTGCTAATCAGCTGAAACCATTCACATTATACCATCATTCAACAAGTCCCCCTCTGTATCAGTATTAATGCAATCCCTCAGTTAGCCCACCCGAACGCAGCAAGCTGACTGCATTAAGAGATGATGAAAATTTTGGTTAAAGCTCTACAAAACAAACTTTAAAAAGGACAACAGCAACAAAATAAGTAGTCTAACTTGTACCAGTGATAGTGCACAAGGGAGTGCAAAACTGGCTGAGAAGAACCAGGAGCATATATCTTGTGGAGCACAGGACAAGCATTCTCAGTTAGGGCACGAACACATGCCTAAGATACCAGAAAGGCATGGAATAATTCCTGGATGGTTAAGCATTTCATGTGGCATTTGCAGCAGCTCAGCCTGTCCCATGCAATATTTGATGCATGACATCAGGAAGACACTGCTCTCATCCTGCTTTAGCCCTCAGGATCTCACGTACATGTCCATCATGCCTTTCAAATGCCAGAATAAACATCCTTTAAATGCACCCAGAATTAGACAAACAGATCACAAAAATAATCAAACTTATAGGGCTGAGTTCTCATTACATGTATGTTGTAGACCATGCGGTTACATTACTAGCCCAATGTGACTGTCTCATTTACAGTTCAAGTCATTAATTTTCTTGCTGAAGGGATCATTCGTTGTTTCTCTTTAGTGACCAGTGACAGAACCCAAGGGAATGGCAGGAAGATGTGTCAGGAGAGGTTTAGGCTGGACATTAGGAAAAGGTTCTTCACCCAGAGGGTGGTGGAGCACTGGAACAGGCTCCCCAGGGAGGTGTCACGGCCCCAAGCCTGACAGTGTTCAAGAAGAGACTGGACAATGCTGTTAGACACATGGTGTGAACTGTGGGCTTGTCATATGCAGGCACAGGAGTTGGACTCAATAATGCTTGTGGGTCCTTTCCAACTCAGGACATTCTATGATTGCATTTAAAGGGTCTCCTCCTATAACCAACTCTGTTTATGAGGGTGATCTCTTCTTGTTCCCCTGAAACCAACCTATGCTATAGTCCCTCTCATCTTGAAAAATCCATGCCAAAACACATAAGCCACTCTGAGATCACTACAATAATTATCTAGCATTCCTTTCAAACAAATCCAGCCTAGAAATATTTTGTTTGTGCTCTTACAGTCAATGGGAACACCTTCTAGAAATACCTTTACAACTTCTTAGCCCCTTCAGTAGCTTTGGTCATGCTACTGCTCTTGTGCTAAAGTTGATACCTTAATTTTCTTCCCAAGACTCTCCTGCCCATTATCTTCTTTCCACATGACTTGTGAATAATAACAGCACCTTCCTGTTGCACCAGCTCATAACTTGAGTATCATCTTCATCTTGAAGCTTGCTCTTGATTACCATATCTTGTATCTAAGCTATATCTCAGCCTGGTAGATGGTTTCCACATAGCATCGCTAATAAGCCATCCACAGCATCCTCTCTGCAGAGATAAAACTCCCTTGACAAATAGAATCTTGTTCTACAGCTCTTTATCCAAGATGCTGTTTTAAAGGCCATTTTCTTAGACCATCCCTTTGGCAATATTATTACTTTATATGCAAGCCTCTGCTCATTCCCTTCTCTAATTCACATCAATAATAAGATACATATCATTGCTAAGTTTGCCACAGTTTACCCACAAATCTCTTACTTCTTCTTCAATATGGAAGATCGATTTCTACCTCTGTTGTAGCCCCAGGGATTCTATCAGGTCTAGTCCAGAGTTTGAAAATACTTTATACCTCATGGGTGGCTTCTGGCTCCACTGAAGTCTGTGGAATGCGGGGCCCAAGATTTTGTCTTATAAATAATTTCTGAAATCAGTTAAATTATTTGCAGTATGTAAAGTTAAGCCTGTGCCTCAGGCAAGGTCTACTTCAGAAATGGTTTGCTGGTATCATTATGCAAGTACAACCCATCTTGGCACAACTGAAGAAGCTAATTCTATCAGAGGCACAGCCTCTAGCAGTAACATTGTCTTTCGTTGGTATGATTTATGTTAGTGTGTAGAATTAAAAAAAAAAAAGTTGAATAATTATTTCAGCAAAAGCATTTCTGGCAATAGAAATGCTAGTGTGTTAAGGCTGTTATTAGTACAGAAAATTAAAATAAACAAGTAAAGAAATAAATCACAACAAAACTCAATCCAATAAACTTTTCTGACAACCTCATCTAATCTTTTTCTAGGAGTGGGACATAGGTATGAAAAAACCAGCCAAATTATAAAAGCTAAAGCAAACATATATGTGTATCAACTATATATATATGCAGATATATAGAGATCAATCTAAAAAATACATAGTTTTCCTTGAAAAGTATTTCTTTCCACTGCTGAAGTTGAAAAATGGACAGTCCAAGACAAAAATCCCATATACCTTCAGACTGTGATTCTTCACAGTATTGCAGAAACACACATTAATCATGGCATTAAAAGATACATCTAGGATTAACAGAATGCTTAGACATGACATCATCCTTTGGCTTCTCCAGAGACTATCTGGAAGAGTGATGATATCACTTAATGCTTATTACCAGAATTACTCTTATGGATATAGCAGCAGCGATGGTACATATGTAACAACAGTGTAGAAGTGTCTAATTCATCAAGTAGATACCAGCATTAGATCTCTACAATGCCCAGAACGTGAAGTCACAGTGGCTTTATAGTACTCTAATGTTAAATGTCTTGAATACAAAATATTGTCATTGATGAACCAAAAATACCAAACTTAATGCTCACACTAAAAGTTTAGCTTTGAGTTGGTACGTAGGGCCACTATGCTTGCCTCCATTACGTTATACTTATTTTACAGCACTGCATTGTTACTGATTTCATTAGAATTCTGTTAGTATAAAACTTTTGTAACATACTAAAAGGATGAGAATATATTTCCTTTTCCCCACTAAACTAAGAAATCATTGGGAGACAATAAATACAGACCATCTTGCTGTCACTTTCGCAATTACTTTTAAAAAATCAGAGCTCTTCTTTAGAAGCACTTCCTCTGCCTACTAAAATCTTGAGTCTGCATATAAACCAGCGTAGCTATTAAACTTGCAAGATACATTTTACGTTGTATGTACGAGGCAGTGAGAGGGGCAGAGTAACTACAGAATGATGAAGTACTGCTCTGAAACCAAAAGTATTGTTGATAAAACTGTTCAAAGGCTCAGAAATCTGATGTTTCTGGAAGTGAGACAACAATGTAACTAAATGTAGATAGCATCTCCTAATGAGAACTCAGGAAACAGATGTTGCTGAGAGTACATTGAGACTTGATGCTTTTTAATAAACGTAGGACACAAGTGGCAAAGTGTGTGTGTATTTCTGCAGCATTTTCCAAGGGGTTTTGCAGTTATTGATTGTCTGATATTTATCTTATTCCTAGAGAGAAGCTCTTCTTAACATTAGTTAAAGTTGCTTTGATCTATTTCAATAGAGTTTTTATGTTCTTGTAAGGCTGGCAAATACGCATTTATGTTCACTAAATGCATTTCTGTTTCTTTACCTACATTAATAGACAGTTTATCCATTCTTCTTCAACAATTTCTTGTAAATATTCAAGGCTTCAATAGATACTATTCAGACCTTAAATCCAATCAACACACAAGGAGGGTACTCCACCCCACAGGAGACTAGGAATAACACTGTATACTTCATAGAGGATAATCTTTCATTGCAGCAATTCACAAAGCTGCACAAACACCCACGAAGTTCCATGGCTTTGTTTAACATTTTAAGACAGAAGGAGTTACATCTGACTCAAGGAAACAAGCCCTAGCTCTCAGCTTCTCAGGCAACAGATCAGACCACCTCCTAGAAATTATTAGCTCCGTTTATTCTGCAAAGCTCAATGCTGCTGCACATCAGAAAATCAAGAGGGATTTGTACAGCCTTGTGGGCTTTACCCATTTTTAAACCTCATGAAATTAAAGACCTTCCTTTATTTCACAGCAATTGCTTTACGTCCGCACAAAAACCTTATCACTGAACTTTACATGCCTGTTCCTGGATTTGTTAGTACCATAGCAGCTGTAGACTGACAGTCTTCCTCTAGAACATATGCTAAAGGCAGAAACCCCCTAAGACAAATAAGCCAACAGGGGCTAACTTGCCCCCGTATAAATATATACGTCTGATCCAGCACAATTAACTTATTCCTTTCCTAATTTTCACACACACTCCTCCACAAAAATTTTTTTATTGTGACTGCTGAAAGTCATGCTTCACAACTGCCTTCTTTGCTCTGATGTCTCTTGTTACGGTGGATAAAAGAAACAGCACTGTTACTCTTTATTCCCAAATCCAGCACCCTACAGGCACATAACAGGAGGAGATTTTTGAAACACATCCCAAGGGACATCACCAGTGAGCACAGTATGACTAATTACAGTGATTAGACTAATGGTATAAGATTATCTCATTGAAACAGCAGGACATCTGTCACATCCTACCCACAGGAAAGGCCCACTTCCTATACCCTGGGCTGCTGTTTACCTGCCCTGCACAGCTTGTGTCCTGGCACTTCTGCCTGCAAGTGTTCCTGCCGCTGCTCCCTCAGCAGAGAAGACAGAAGAACCCCCGTGAGGCCAGGGTGCTCCAAGATATGCTGTTGAGTAGGTCACAGCTATCAGATGTGCCTTCTGTAGTAACGTGTTGAACCAGCATCTCCTCTGAAACTCCAGGGAAGACCCAAAGAAGCCCCAGCAGGATACAGTGCAATGCTGGCAAATTGAATTAGGCACATTTTCTTCTTCTGCCACGCCACTTCCCTGTGCATTCCCTATATGTAGCTATCTTCCTGGCTCCTCTTGGGTGGCCATGCTGCTTTCAAATGTTTCTTCTGCTCCACACAGTTCAGCTTTTCCTTTTTCTGCCTAAGCCCAGCCTTGCAAAGAGCTTTTAAAATATAAAGGCTCCCAAAACATCCACTCCTCCTCCATTTTCTTTCCTTTTTTTCCATCATCTTGCTCACATCCTGATTTCTCACTTTACTCTACCTGGATCTCTGTGAACCTCTCTCCGACTAAATGCCAGTTGCTCAAAATTTCATGGGCTATCTCATGCTCACCTGCTCCTTTGAAGTCAGACAATAGCTAAACTGAATATCTTGTTTAAGTTAGTGGGAGAAAGGTATTGGTCAGCACCCCAAATGGTGGTAAGGCAATTATTTTCAAGTCAAAACTATCAGGTCTGTTTAAGTTTGATCTGCCCACTCAGCCATCTTATTTCTTACTTGATATGCTGTGTCCACACACAGGTCCCTCTGAGATTTTCCTTCTTTCCTTGATGAATCTCAGCTTCCTGATGGTTTATCATTTTACTTGATAAAAATGACAGACCCAGTATGCTCCACTAGGTAGTTTCCCAGTTCAATGCATGACACTGCTCACAGCTTCCACATGACCCCCAGTCCAGCAATGTGAATCTGAGACCTGCTTTCAGTACATCACTGCACTTACTTAATCTCATTCTTCCCATTTCTAGAATAAATGCAAGTGCAACAGCTACAGAGGGTTTTACGACTTTGCTTTGTAGTCTCACTTTAGATGTGTGCCAACTTCGCATGTTAACACTGTTTATCTTCTTCAAACCCAGCACGAAGGGTCATAAGTAAAAGTGAAATTATACATTCCCAGAGAGACTTTCTTTTGCGTATTACTTCCCTCTTTTAATGCATTTATTAGAGCTTCTGAATTAATAGTGGCAGATGCAGGCAAAGAAAGAAAATTTTAATTTTACAGATAATAATGGATTACAATACATTAACATTACTGTAAAACCCACAAAGTGGAAGCACTCAGGGGAGGTAGAAGCAATTAATGTAGTTAGTTTATTTACCTAACTCTGACACACTCCTAGGGCATTCAGAAGCAATTGGAATTGTGTTTACACAGGGAGAGCTATAAGGATTCTTCAACTGCACAGACAAATATCCTGTTCAGGATTCAGGGGGACATCAGCTGCTTCAGGCAAAGGAAAATATTAAAAGGTCTACTGAAATAGCAACTTTAAACATATCTTTGATACTTGAAAAACAGATCTTATTCATTAAAAGAGCAGAGATGGTATAAAGACAGTTCTCAGCTCTCAAGAGCTCTGTATTTCTGGTATTCTGAGAGATATCTGTACCAGTTACAAATAATCTCTCTTTATTATGCACTTTTATCATTTTAAAACAATAATTTTCAGGAAGAAATAAGCTAAAGGTAGGCATAGATGTCTGTTCAAGTTAAAATTGATATATAGCACAAGAGTGTACAATTATAGGTAAAAAAATTAAAACACTTAAAACCAAAGCTACCATTAGGGTCGGGCTATTTCAGCGGTAGTGGAAATATTAGCAAACGTGTCATAAAAATGCAATGTCAATGTGTAACTCACAGAGTTGCCTCCTGTGTATTTCCAGTACTGATCAAAATCCCCAATTCCTGTGCTTTGAACACAGCCACAGCCTATGCATTGGAAATGAAAGTACCCAGTGGCACTGAGTATCCCGTTGTGTTTTATCTTAAGTGGCAAAGGGTGGTAACGTATGGGAAGAGGTTGCCCAGAGACTTGGTAGATGCCCATCCCTGGAAATACTCAGGGTCACGCTGGACGGGGCTCTGAGCATCCTGATCTAGTTGAAGATGTCCGTTCTCATTGCCAGGGGTTGGACCAGATGGCCTTTGAAGGTCCCTTCCAACCCAAACTATTCTATGATTCTATTCTATGATTCAGTCACCATCCAAAAGACAGGTCATCTTTACAGCTCCCAAAATTAAGCTATTCCAAAACATGAGATTCACATGCATGTGGAATTCAGCACGTCCACATGAAGGCAACAGTGATGCTAAGAATACAGAGGTGCAACCAAAATGAGTTAAACTAATGTCAAGTCCAGCCAGGCAGCCTCTGTTGATAGCTGAAGGGATGAATATACCATCCCATACTAGCAATGTACACACTGGGAAACAATTTCCAACAAAATTCCAAAACTTCATCTGATAAAAACAAGCTAGCAACAAAAATCAAGCCTCCCCAGCAGTAAAAAAGATAAAGCATCTCCAGTTGTGACCAGGGAATTACATGTCTTGATGGATTTATTATGGAATTTAGTTGATGCAAGAAAATGGTGAAATTGGTCTGGCAAAATGTCCAAGTGAAACCCTTGGATGTCTTGAGAATAACAAGGTACAGCAGAAATCTCCAGCAGCACCTGCTTCTGACCAGCATGAATAGCCTCCACTAGGCACAGTAACACCAGCAGCAACCAGACACTCTGGAGTAAAACCAGGCAAAAATAGGCTTGAGTGGCAATGTCCTCATTGAGTGCTGGGCAAGAAGTCAGGAGAGGACACAGCTGAGAGAGCTGACACCAACTGACCAAAGGGATATCCCACAGTCCAAGATGTTGTGCTCCACAATAAAAATTCTGGGAAAGGAGGATGAAGGAGGGTCATTTGCTGTTAGGGTGTTCATCTTCCCAAGTAAGCATTATGCTGCTGAAGCCTGCCCACCTACAGAAGTAGCTAAGCATCTGCCCGCTGAGGGGAAGCAGTGAATAATGCCTTATTCCTCTTTGCTTGCACATAGAGCTTTGTTTCACTCATTTTGCTCTCCCACCTTTCTCCCCCATCCCACTGATTGGGGCACAGTGGACAGTGAGCAATCAGCTGGTAGGTGCTTAGTTGCTGGCTGGGGTCAATCCCTCATGCGTTCCCAGGTGCATTAAAGGTAACTGGACTTCAATGAGCAACATACGTTTAATTGACTGGATTTTCTCTTGTAATAAAAGATCACAGACACACACACAAAAATGCATTTAAAATATTACCATTAATCTAATCACTCCATCTGCTTTCCTACTGTGAATGTTGCACCTCTTGTTTTACTTCCTACTACAAGCTGATGGTTTGTTTTAATACTATGAACCTGGTTCATATTCATTGATTTTTGTTGCTGGATGCTGCAGTGAAACTATGAAATCTTCATTTCTGTTTTTAGTGCTTATATAGACCTAGCTGGAAGTGATTTTAATTTTATTTTTAGATCTCTTTCATTTATATTATTCTACTTTCTATTCAGAGGCTGTGCTACATAGTTCGAGTTGAAATGTAGAAAGAAAAAAGTCTCAATTTTTTCCAGCTCAACCAATGAAATAAGAAGAAATCCAAACATTTGTTTTAGATAGAGGAATAAGGAAAGCTCATCCACATCCCTGTTTCAGAGATCGTATCACTACTCCTCGTTACATTAAAGATAGTTTTCCCCTTGGTCTTAAACTTGCTGCTACTATTCTAACCAGATACAGTTTTCCCTTCTCCTTTTTCAGAAGTGCCTTAGACGTATAATTATCAGAAACAAGTAGAACAGTAACAGTCTCTCTGTTCTTCATGCATAGTTTCAAACAGTATAGGATTCAACTTTTGAAAGTGTTACTTTCCCTTAGAAAATTGGGTCTCATTAAAAAGATTCAGCCCAAGTGCCAAAATAGCTAGTTGTTTTTTTTTTTTTTAATCTTATCATTGAGACCCTCACTGACATTTAAGTTTGTTAATTCCGCAAAATGTCTACTTGCAGTTTTACATACTGCAGTATCTTCATAAAACTGATGCTAAGTGCCTTTGGAAATCTAGCATTAACGCTTATAATTCACATAGCTCATTCAAAACTTTTATCCAGTGAGAATGTTTTCACTATTTTTAAACTGTCTTTATAATGACTGGCTCATGGTAGCCTAGCACTAAAATTTTATTTCTAACTCACATTCATCCTCCTATAAAATGTGCCTGCAAATGTATCAGCCAAGTTGCTTATTAGAACTCAGCTTCTATACAACGACAGGTTTTAAGAAACAAGCAGAATTGAACCAGTGTTTCAATACCAAAATAAAAAAAAAAACAGGATTAAAACCAGATTTAATGGTAACTCTGTGCATTACCTTATACAAAAGTATTAAACTAACTGGATCAGACTTCCTACTGTAGTTATATAGTCACATAAGACCCTGGAGAAAACAGCAAGGCCGGTTAGTAGAGCAGAGTCTGCTGGATGTAACTTACCATCCATTACATGGGTTTAATCTCCATTAAGACAGCAGGTGCAAGTCAGAAGTGACTCCAAGAAGTCACTCAGTATTAATTACTGGTGTTATTTTTGTCACTTCCTGTGTAAGTACCATCTCTTGGCTATGATTAAATGCTTGCACCTCTGTTTGCAGCTTCCCCTGGTTTTGCCAATGCTCTGCCATCTCTCAGTGGATACAGGGAGAAAGTAAGACCGAGATGATCTCGAACTGCTGTTGAACATTCAGCTCTGCAATTCCGGCAGTAAAACTGCTGAAGTGTTAAGGCACTTACATGATCTTCTATTAACCTAATGTGAAGTCCTCTAATGACACTGGCCACCTTAATCCTTGCTGAAGAACAGGGAGACTTCTTCCCAGGAAAAACAAATTGGGTTTGTTCATCATTTTTTGATGTATGGATGAATAAGAACAAAGATATTCAGCAGCATTTATCTCAGACATCATGTAAGAAGGGGCTGAAAAGTCAAAACATGCAATGCAAAAAAGTCAATCATACAAGGCACTTATGAGGGCTATAGTCATCCTTTCTCAGTGTAAAGTATTCTGGTTGTTGTCTCTGTGTTGAAAACTTTAAATCTTGAAATATATACACATTAAACATTTTTTTTCTTTGAAGAGTAGAAGTGTAAGGACAAAATATTTATGCAGGATGTAAATAAATTTTGGATGTAAACTTCCCTTGTAATCAGAAACAGAGAAGAGCTTTCCAGCAGAGAGCTCAGTCACTAAGTTGATGTAAATAAAAGAAGTTTCTCTGAAAATTCCCTCTTCATTCATATTCTTAAGGTTTTGTTTTTCTCCCATAGGAGATAAGTAAATCCTGCTGACTTCTGTAGAGGAAGGCCAAAGCTTGCAGTAGTTACGATAGCTACATTTTGTTCCCTAGCAATATGAAACTGTCACTCTCTTTAGAAAAGCTGCATTCAAAATGAGTAATCAGAAGTGCAGAAGTCCTGGTTATTGTCCCATAACATTAAATACAGTGAAATCACAGCACAGCCATGTATTATACACTACAGTGCCTGACATTTTTATTGCTAATGTCACCTACAGCTTAAGGATTTTTTTTCTCCATAAATCAGGCAGGATATTTTTTTCCTCCCTTCAAAAAGAAGTCTAAGGGCTATATTTCACCAAACAATGTCATACTTGTCACACATTAACCACAATCGTTTAATAAAAGAGAGAAGATTCTTTGGTCTGTACACAAAAAGCTGATCCTGAGCCATGTGCATCTGCCCCCTCAATAATGATTTTGTACTTATTCATCTTTTTTTTTTTTCTCGTGGGCTGGGATTTCTTTTTACTTCTAGAATACTGCTAATTAACAACAACAACAATGCCAACAAACACCTGAATAATCCTGAAAAACCTTATTTCCCCTTTATTTTGGATCTCTTTTTGTTTCTGTTTTCATTTTTTGGGAGTTTTGTTTGTTTGTTTGGGGGGGGATTCTTGTTTGTTTGTTTGTTTGTTCATTTGTTTCTTTAAAATAAATTGCAAAACAAAACTAATCAACAGTTAAGGAATTCTTTCTTTTCCCCAAAGCAAGCGAAGAGTGATTAAGGTGTAATGACTCTCCAGCTCCCAGATGACACCATCTCTATTAGACTCCTCCACGTATCAATAAGCTTAGGTTTACAAGGCATGGAAGTGTTTTCACATATCAGTCCAATTCTAGCAGATCTTTCCATAAATCTTAATTTACCTTTGTGTTTGCGTTACAATCACTGGATTTTTAGCCTATGCCAAGACAAACAGCAGAGCAAACAATGACCTATAACTCTCTAGAAAATGGATATTAAAATAAATATTGACGGAGGAGGAAAGGCGAGAATACAGGGTTTTCTCAGAAGCATTTTCTGAACTTATAGGATTAAAAAGGCTCAAATGATACCTTTCTCCAAGAAAGCTTGATCTCTCACCTTTCTGTGTTATGCTCAGGACACAGGTCTGGACAATTCATTTATTGTTTTCTCTTCATGTGTGCTTATGGTTTGAAGAAGACTGCCCAGCTGTGGTAAGGCATTTGAGTGACCCTACAGACAAACAGCATATTTCAAGGATTAGACTGTATTCTCTCAAACCATTGCTGTGCATTTTGCCTCATCACTTTTGTTTTCTTTTCCCATTTTTGACCATCCTGATGTCGTTTCAAAAAGCAGACAGGGCAAGTCTTCTGTCATCTAACTTCTGACGCCTAATCTAAACTTTTCCCTACTATTCCACTTCCTCTTGTCAGCACCGAGAAATAAGCACCTCTCAGACAATCATCTGATCTGTCTTGATACTGTCTGTAAGAGGAAAGAGACAGCATCCAAGCAGCACAGAACAGAATAGACTGTTTCAGTTGGAAGGGACCTAAAATGATCATCCAGTCCAACTCCATGACCAATTCAGGGCTAACTAAAAGTATATCATTAAGGGCATTGTCTAAATGCCTCTTAAACACTGACAGGCTTGGGACATCAACCACCTCTCTAGGAAGCTTTTTCCAGTGTTTGACCACCCTCTCAGTAAACAAATGTTTCCTGATGTCCAGTCAAAACCTCCACTTGTACAGTTTTGGACTATTCTCAAGCATTTTGTCACTGGATCCCAGGGAGAAGAGATCAGCATCTCCCTCTCCACATTCTCTCCTCAAGAAGCTGTAGAGAGCAATGATGTCGCCCCTCAGCCTCCTTTTCTCCAAACTAAATGAGTCCTAAGTCTTTAGCTGCTCTTCATAGGACAATCCTTCCAGCCCTTCCATCACCTTTGTTGCCCTCCTCTGGGTGCATTTAAGGACCTTCATCTTCAATTGTGAGTTGCAGAACTGCATACAGTAGCCAAGGTGAGGCCACATCAACACTGGATACAACAGGCTAATCACCTCTTATGCCTGGCTGGTTATGCCGTGTTTGATGCACCTCAGGATAAGGTTTACCCTCTCGGCTGGCAGGGCACACACCACTGACTCATCCTGAGCCTTCTGTCAACCAGCACCCCCAAAACCCCTTTTTGCAGGGCTGGTCTCAAGCCACTCCTCTGCCAATTCACCCTTGTGCCTGTCATTACTCTGTCCTAGGTGCAGAATCCAGTATTTCAACTTGTTAAATTTCATCCCATTAATCATAGCCCAATGCTCCAATCTATCTAGATTCCTCTGCAAGGCCTCTTGTCCCTCAAGAGAGTCAATAGCACCTCCCAGTTTGGTATCATCAGCAAACTTGCTAATGGTGCATTCAACTCCTGCATCCAGATCATTGATAAATATACTGAATAGAACTGGTCCTGGAACTGAACCCTGAGGAACACCGCTGGTGACCATTCGCCAGCCAGATGTAGACCCATTCACTACAACCCTTTAAACTCTGCCCTTCAGCCACTTCTTCACCCAGCACTCCATGAACGCACTCTTCCCACAGTTGGACAACTTGTCCAGAAGGATGCTGTGAGGGACAATATCAAAAGCCATACTAAAATCCAGAAAAATTACATCCACCACATTCCCTTCATTCACTAGGTAGCTGACCTTACCATAGAAGGATATCAAATTAGTTAAACAGGACTTTCCCTTTGTGAACTCATGTTGACTGGACTTGCACATCCCTGGAAACATTCTAGGCCAGGCTGGATGGGGCTCTGAGCAACCTGATCTAGTTGAAGATGTCACTGCTCATTGCAGCAGGTTTGGACTAGATGACCTTTGAAGGTCTCTTGAACCCAAACCATTCTATGATTCTATGATGACTACATTATTCTTCAAATGCCTTTCAATAGTACACAGTATAATCTCCGTAATTTTAACAGGAACTGAGGTTAGACTAACAGGTCTGTAGTTTCTTGCGTCTTCCCTTATGCCCTTTTTGTAGATTAAAATAACAAAGGCTAGCTTCCAGTCAGCTGGAACTTCCCCAGATTCCCTGTGGTAGATGATTGAGCGGGGTTCTGCCGTAACATCCGCCAGTTCCTTCAGTACTGTGGGATGAAGCCCATTAGGCCTCATGGACTTGTGAATATTCAGGTGATGCAACTGGGTCCCTTACATTTTCAGTGTCTACAAATGGAAAGTCACTGATCCCACACTAGTGGTCCTCCAGCTCAGGGGGCTGAGCAGACAAGGGTCTATCAGTATCATTAAAGACTCATTGCCTGTAAATGTTTACCAGCCCTCACAGGAAACTAGCAAAAGAATGGACAACCACTTCTGAAACCATCTCACATAATCCTCTTTCAAACACATTCCCATGTATCACAAATTAATAGCTCTTTCCCTCTTTCTCTCATCCTGTACTGTTAGCCAGTTAACAACAAACCCACTTTGTACCTCCTGTATTCACATCAAAACTGGAATGAGCTGCCATGCTCAAGAAAACACACAACATGCTAGGTAGTAAAGCAAATTAGAATCCATTTACTATAATCTGATCCTAACAATGAATTTTCTAGGGTGTAATTTCCATCAGAAGGAAGATCAAAGTGGCAGCATACAGGACTGGGGTTGTACATTTTTACCTAAGTCTACTTGATGAACAGTCTTTTCTATCCATATTTTAAGTCCTGTTTCACGTTTTCAGTTTCACCTGCACCCACAATGATGCTGCATTTAAATTTCCAACTTGAAAGACAGGGTTTGAAAAACACCCATTTCCCACAGTGAGTAGGAGGGTTTTCCTGCTGAAACCAGGAATATATCAAAATCAAAAAATAATCTAAACTTCCACTGAACATCACTTTTTTTCCTCATTTCCCTCTCTTTGAATTTCTTGGCTTTATTTTGACTTAAAATCTAATATTGAAAAATGACATTTTTAAAGCATTATTGGAATGTGAAATGGAACCACCTGCATTGCAAGTAATTACTCGTTACTTATACACGGGGATATCACTGGGGACAAGATCTCAAGGGAGCACATGCTGGTGCACGATCGCCCTCAGTACAACTATGTAGTGGTCAGTCTGGCTTCTTGTATGTAAAACTCTGATTTCATCGTAGAAATCAGTACTTCAAGGAATGTGACTGGCAGAATTAGCATGCTTGCATGATTTTTTTGAGGCAGATTGTGACTGTTTACTCAGCCCCTGCTCAGGTTTTGGCTTATCACACAGCTCTCGCCAAGGCTTGGTGCATGCTGAAAGCAGCCCAATTGGGTCAAAGAACGACCAACACATCCACAGGACATAGCAGGCAGAAGATAAGGGCTGTTCTGCATCTCTTCTTCCCTGCAGCCTTTGTCTCCTGTTTCTTTGTGTAGTACCTGCCAGGCAGTTTCTTCAAAATCCTCTAACTGATGGAAATGGTACAGACCCATGTCCCAAGATGGGAGGTATAAATGTGTCGGCTAACCCCAAAAGTATTTGGTGCAGGTCCAACACAGCAGCTGGACTGCTGAGTCTTACAAAAAGAAAAAAAAGGAAAAAAAGTAAGCAAAACCCCACGAACCTCTCCCCTCCCAAAAAAAACCCAAACCATGACCAACCTTGTTGAGGAATGGCTTGAAGATAAGGGACACGGATCTGCGGACCGGTTGTACGAGCAGAGCCTATTTTGAAGACCTTAGTACAAGTAGCAAGGTTAGGCCGCGGTGGGAACTGCTGACTGTTTCAGTAAAAACACCAAGGTCACTGAGACCTTGGCAGAGTTTCACAAACAGCTTTCAAAAGCACTACAATGTAGAATAAGCGTAGCTAGCAGCTGCAAGTAGGAGGACCGTGCAAATGTACTGTTAGAGCTTAAGCCAATTAGTAGGTGACAGTTATGCATAATTATCGTGAACTGTATAAGTATATGCTATTCGGGCTAATAAATCAAACTATGCTTTATCACTCATATTGGGTCGACCTGTGTGTTCCTCCGCCGCTCAAAACAATCTAACAACAAAAACCCACCAAAACTGGTATCCTTTTTGTAAACCGCCATTTCTGCCTGATCTGGCTCAACAAGTTAATAATCTCTCCACACTTATGGTTTTTTTTAAATTCTATTAGAATATAGCACTACATGAAGTCTACAAGAGAGGATATTATATCTCATTATATCTTTCTTGACACTCATTTTTTTTCCTCAAACTAAATTGGAAATGCCCTTGAATAGGATGAGCATTTGAACTGAAATGTACTATGAAATGTAGAAGGAGGTTTTCACAGGAAAAGGAGGAATGTGATCGGTTAAAATTCATTACTCTACACATTTTGTATTTGTTTCAATATCTACGTTGTAAGTCCTCCCTGTAGCACAGTCGAAGTCACTTTTGTGGGTGTCATTATTTTGCTTTAGGAGATAAAAACAACCTTGCCACACAAAGGCCACTCCTCTGCATCATTCAAATATGTGTATCTGACTTTTGGGCTCCAATGAAGCCTCAAGCTTCAGAGAATCTGGTGTTCATTTTGTTCAAAGTCAATGTCACGTGTCTGACAGTTGGTAAATTGAGTCTCTTTTGTTTTCCTGGGCAGGATCTCTCACTTGTTATCTTTCAGTGCCCTGAAAAAGATTGCTTTCAAAATTGAGCTTGTCAAGTCAACCGGTTCACTTCTGAACAATCTCTAGAATGTGCGCCTTCTGAGTCGATGCATTTTCATTCATTCATTTAGGGCACCTTGGCAATCAGTGCAATGAAAGAAAACACTGGTGGCTCACTCCCACAGATGATGGTAACTCATAATGCAACAGAACTGTGTAAGTATTTGTATTTATTCATATATGCATTTAAACACACATAGATAGCTATACGACTATGGCTGTCATTACCACATGCAGATCAGGTGTCAGTGAATCCGAAGTGAAGTCAGAAAACTAGATAAAGTGTAATAAAGACCAGTCAATTAGATAACGGGGTGGCATTTCTGTTGTCAAGCCAAGGATATACATGCAGCTTCTGCACCATCCAGAGCACCAAGCACAACAGGACGTGTCAAACACAAGAGCTGGGACCTGCCAGTACTTCATTATGCCTGATGGATTCTGTCATTATAGTCTAAAGTTTACAGTGGAAGATGTAAATTAAAAAGCAAAATTAAAAGCAACCGCCCCACTCCCCAAACTTTTCCTACTACCCTACTATTATTCTCTCAGAAATGTAAACTCCTAGAAAAGTATGACTTTTCTTTAAGTATAGTAAGAAGTCTTATACTTTCAAGATATTGATTTATGGGGGTGGGGAAGTAAAAATCTGCCCTTCAACTCTTCCTAAAACTGACACAACCCTCAAACTGATTTTCAAGCCTACAAGCATATTCATAAAGTGCCTGTTTTTGTGCTCTGTCAGGGAAGCACAAGTTTAAACAACAGTTCAAGGTTAAGAAATTGCATATACAGCTTCACTGAAACCCAGATCTGAAGCCAAAGGGATTTCAAAATTGTCTAGAGACTGAGAAACATTAAGTCAAGTGAGCAGTTAGCTTACGGAGGGTACATGAGAGACTGACGAATCCTGCAGAAAGCTTTATTTACTCATTCAGTCAATCTAACTATGCCCAAATGCCTCATCACACCAACAAGCGTAGGTGGACAGAGATGAACAGGAGGTACACTCTTGGAGGGATCTAAACCCCACTTGAAACTGGAGGTAAGAATTAATACTATATGCAGAGAGAGCAACTCTGCACCTGGGTCCAAGGGCAAGAACTAACCGGCCAGAATGTGCTATCTGGAACCCTATTTCCCATCAGATTCAGCGCTTTTCCGAGAAGATAACACTGGAGAGGAGACCAGCATTTGCAAGGAAACTGTCCTGGGTTCACTTGGGAGTGTTAATTTTCACAGGAAGCTGGAAGGGAACACAGTCAGGACAGTTAATCCAGACTAGCAAAGGATTAATTCAATACCATATGATGTCATGCTCAGTATATTTTATATATGCCTCAGGCCAAACCTCTGCTCTGCTAGACATGTAATTACAGGGCAAAATATTTCTTTCTGACACAAAGGGGGTCTATAATATAACTGGGGAAGCTGGCCAGGGGAGGGTATCGCTGCTCAGGAGCAGGCTGGGCATTGGCAGGTGGTGAGCAATTGCGATGTGTATTCCTTGCTCGTATATTTTTTTTACTGATATTATTGTTGTTGTTTATCTCTTCCTTTGGTGTCCTGTTAAACTGTTTTTATCCCAACCCATGAGTTTTAGTTTTTTTTTATTTTCCCCAATTCTCCTCATCCCACCAATGGTGGTATTTAGTTGCTGGCTAGGGCTAAATCATGACAAAAACATAATGCAACAAGTCATTAAGCATAGTTTTCTTATTAGTAAATTAGATATAACAGTAGATTACTTGCTCTTCATAGTCCCACTTTGAGAGGCATTTCATATAGGGCAGGATCTCAACTTGCTCAGCCAAGTTCAAATTCAGGCTGCAACAGGTCTCCTGGAGACATTTACTGCAAAGCATCTTTGTACTTGCTGTGTTCTTCACAGCACTAGAAGATGCTGAGATCTTCCCACTTGGAAAGCAATTCTTCCAAATTGGAAAGAAGGCACAACACTTTCCCATTATTCTGTCATATTGGAGTTTGAACTCCCTTTGACACCAGATTGTATCAAAAAGAAAAAAAAGGGGGGGGCGCGGAAGGATGAAACTTAGAGCTTCTGCAAAGCTTGGGAACTTTCTCTGAACTCAACTCATCTCATTTAGAAACTATCCCGTAACACCACCTGACATTCAGCAAAGAACAGAGGTTCTCAAAAGGATAGCAGTTGCTGTCAAAGTTGGCCTTTGCTCCTCTTGCTTAGAGGCACAAAAGAGTATAGGGAAAAAAGAAATAATACATCCAGAAAACACAGGGTGTATGAGGGACCACTGTACTCAAGGTTTCTAAGAAATGAACATCACGTTTTCAGAGTCTTCTTTTCTACAGGAATAAAGACATGTATATACACACATGCATAAACACATATATATTATGAAGAGAGGATGCCTTCAGATATAAACTTTTGCACAATGCTTGCTTGACTACAAATAAGGCTGTAAAGTGTCTTGTTTTTTTTCGAGATGTAATATTGAATTAGTCAAAAACTCGGTTTTGCCAGAATTTGCTCTTTCACAGACTTCCCACAGAACAAGGAGACTGAGAGAATACTTGCCGTTCTCCCTGCTTGGAATGACTGATCTAGATGAGTACATCCAAAGGTTCTTCTGTGTCCTTATACTAATAAGTGTATTTCTGCTAAAGTACATCTAACAAGGTACCCAAAAAAAGATTCTGAAAGAGCTGGTTCAGCTGGCAGTAGCAGCTCAGTGGATTATCATTGCTTTTTTCATTGTTCACATGCACTATGTGAGATGAGACAATCTGCACCCTCCTTCTCATGCTATATCCTCAGTAACCCCAACAGCACTAGGGAGCTCTCCAATGGCTGGAAAGACTTCCTAGCAGTGAAAGTCTTGCCTTCCGTGACCTTTTCTGTCTCATGGAATGAAGCCATGGTATGAAGATAGCCAAAATCAAACACTCCCTGCTAAATAATGTGACCATCCTTTTGTCTCTTTCCAAATAAGAGCTACTCCCCTTCCTCAGGTTTGCTGGCAGGACACTTCATTTTGACCTTAGCAACAAATACTTCTGAAATTATAGAGATTATCCGCTGTGGTCAGGAGATAAACATTATTATTTAAGTGTATAGCAAGAGAGAGGCAGAGAATCAGTGACCAACCAATATAAGTTAATGTCTCCGTGGGCAATTTATGTCCAAGGATATTCCAGATGTACATCAAGGGACATAGCTAACATCTGTCATGAGAATCCCCATTTTTCTATCCCTCCATATTTGTAACAGAACTATACAATGGCAAAATTGCTCGTACTTAGCAAGACCTTGTTACTCAAAGTGCTTTGGAGAATACCCTTTATACACACGAAGAACTTCATAACATGCTTGCAGCCTATTTTCTGTATTTAGGTTTGAAAATTCCATCTTCTGCAGGAATACTACCAAAAAAAAGAAGAGGTCAGCAACTGTTATGCAGAATTTCATTTGCTGTCATCTATCATACCAGACTGCTTTTCAAAAAGCAAAATGAAATCAAGCTTGTTTAAATCCATTCATATGATAAATGCCTATTTCCTGTCTCTGCCTCAATTTTATATTGACATGCCTGCCCTTATTAGATTAAGTACCTGCTGAAGTCAAAAGAAACTTAAAGAAATTCAAAATGGCAAAGAAGATCTAAATCTTTGTCACATACATATCCAGATATCCTAACTAAGGGCCGACTAAACACCAAAAAACAGGACAACCCTTCATATGAGGTAAGTATATTTCACTTGGATCCTAGAAAAATTTTATAATAAAAAATACAGTTACCTGAATGTCACTTCAGTCTTCCAGGAAGTTTCTATTAAATGATAATGCAATAGATAAGAATTGGCAAAATTAACAGAAAAAAAAAAATCCAAACCCAAAACCAAAGCAAAACAAACAACAACATAAAACAAACAAAATAAACCCCACCAACACATAGCTCAGAGACACTATTATAGAAGCATTATTCAGTTGATATGAACGAACTGCACAGATTTAACGTCAAACTACATTTGAAATAGCTCTCTAACAACAGAAAGACATGTTGAGACTGAGCCCATGAACAGACATTGTATCTTTCAAAATCATTACAAACAGCATCTCCACACTTTCAGAAAAGTTAGGCTTAAATTATTAAATTAGCAGAAATGCAATATGGACTTGCACTATCAAAAGGATTTCTAAAATGCAATCTTCCTTTGATAATTCCACTGACTGGAGATAACTAGCTTTTGCATTGATGATATGGAGTATATTACTTGCTCTTGGTCTACCTTTAGTGCCCTCATACTGATAATCTCTTAAGGCCATTTCCAGATGAGCGGATATTTCATGATTATGATACTCAGCCTGAAGAGCAGGGGGTGGTGGGTATATTAAAGTTTAGCTACAATTTACCAGTCATATCGGGAGCTAGTATAAAATTGAATCACTGTATTAAGGTTGTAGTTCCACATAATTATTTTTACTGACAGCACATGATTTAACAGGGCTAACTCTCTCCTCTCACTGCAACTCTGCTCAACTCACAGCAAAGTCCACT
Organism: Patagioenas fasciata; assembly: GCF_037038585.1. NCBI lineage: Eukaryota > Metazoa > Chordata > Aves > Columbiformes > Columbidae > Patagioenas > Patagioenas fasciata. The sequence goes on from NC_092524.1 coordinate 18,789,124, forward strand.
GCTACCTTACTTAAGCTGATTCAGTTACTTGCATTGCCACGCTCTAAATCAGAGCTGTGAAATCAGGCAGCTAAAATAATGCAAACATAAACAAACAAAACTGTAATGAAGCTATGGTAACTTCCACCAGTGTCAAATCTGACCCTGTGTTGTTCATTAATTGTAACTACTTCTTGATTTCAGGAATTTGTATTTCTGTTGTTTGCATCTGAACAGCAACTGCAGAGAGACAGTGGCATCTAAACGGACCAGTGCTATGGTCTAATATATGCATCATATTTCCCCCTTAGCATAAATTAAAGGTGAGGGTAAACTTACATCTGTTTGCAGGCAGCTAGGTTTGACCACCTCCTATCCAGCCAAACAGTCCTGGACTAGGGAGACCTTTTGAGGCAATCAGGACTAAACACAGATTAAAGAATTTCTGTTGACCCCAGAAAAGGGAGCAATGTCAAGCTCTTGGGGCTGACCTGAAGCCAAGATCTCCAGTGAGAGACTAAGTGCACCATTTTCCACCTGGAGAACTGACCACAGGCATTTGCACACAGCCAAGCCAGGTCAGCTCTTGTAAAAGATGCTGGTTCACCAGAACTGCAGGCAACGAACAGAAAGCAAGCAGAACATCAAGAACATAAGAAAGCAGTGGTCCAACAAACTAAAGAACACAAGCTGTTCATGAGCTCCATGCAGAGAAAAGACTTTTTTGATGGAGAAGGAACTGTGTTCACTGCCTATGGGAAGGGGCAGGGGCCATGTGATCACAGAGGCTGAAGGTTATCCCTAGCTCTTATTTATTCAGCAGATATTTGCCTTTGGTTTCTTTTCCATTCCTATTGGAAATAGCTGAGCTGTCTCACCAAATTTTTGTGAAGCATCATCCAGACAATGATAAAACTGTAAGGTCCTTGGATGAATGATACCACAGAGGTGAACAGTATTTATTTCTTTCAGTTTTAAATATTGCTAGTCTGCCCACAGCCGTGGCTGCAGCACAGCTCAGGGCTGCCCCCTTGCTTTGGGGACCTTGGAGAGAGCTGGAGGAACCACTTTGGGGCTTTTTTGGCGGGGAGGCTGAGACTCCACGATTTGGCCTCCAGCTGAGCTACAGCATCAATCCTGGAGTGACAGCAGAGCTCACACATTTGGCAGTTAGTGCCTTTAGACAGGTACAAATAATTCACAGGCCAGCAGGTGGCTGTGACAGACAGCAACCTCGGAGTGATGGCAGCCAAGTTCTCTGCTGAAGCGAACTGGGACAGTGTGGCAGGGAAGCCAGCAGAACTCCAGCTCTGAAGAGTGAGGCGCTCAGCCTATCCAAAGTCACCAAGCAATTCCTGTGTACTAACTACTCATTTCAATTTCATCAGGATCTTGCAGCCTTCTCCCTGCATTTTATCCTCTGCTTCCACTCCTTTTACTTTAGTTTTTCTCTCCCTCAGTACACTTCCCTTGCCATTTTCCAGTCTTTTCCATTAGACATCTCATCCCCTCATGTCTTGCTTCACATGATGCACTGACCTCCTCCTCTCATTTTCTGAGCCAAACATCCTTCTCTGACTTAAGAGATGTTTCCACATTTAAACTCTACAGTTATGAAAGAGATGGAGGCAAAGGGTGGGAGTTCTGTGGAGTCGACACACAGATATGTGGTGCAGTGTTTCAATCTGTGGTATACATTTTTAGATGAAGAGTTGAGAAGATTGTTTGCTTCTGCTAGTTTAAATAAAATGAAAGGGCACAATTCTGAACCTGACTTATTAATTGGGATACTCTTTGAGCTACTTTAAGCACACAGTGAGGTACAGAAGCAATGTCAACTATAATCACTGTAGGTTCTGTTATACTTAGAAATTAATCAAAGTAGCTACTACAGAATAAATACTTTCAAGTAGTTTCAGGAGATGAATTTCTTCGTAGATTCTCTTGCTCCAGAACCAATGTCCTCATAGGGGATTATGTCTATCCAATTAACCTATAATAGTTTATCCTAGGAGAAGTCCAGGAGTAAATGGATCTTAGGAGAAAGTTTTCCAGTCAAATTCACTTTTCCTGCAGCTTTGCTCATTTGTTTCAACTTCACGTCTTTACTGCCTGCTGAATCACAGAATCCCAGAATGGCTGGAGTTGGAAGGGACCTCTGGAGAGCATTTAGTCCAACCCACCTGCCAAAGCAGGTTCACCTAGAGTAGATTACACAGGAATGTGTCCAGGCAGGTTTTGGATGTCTCCAGAGAAGAAGACTCCACAACCTCCCTGGGCACCCTGTTCCAGTGCTCTGTCACTTTCAAAGTAAAGATTTCTTCATATTCAGATGGAACCTCCTATGCCTCAGTCTGTGCCAATTGCCCCTCCTCCTATGGTTGGGCACCACTGAAAACAGTCTGGTCCCATCCACTTTACATCCACTCTTGAGATATTTTTAAACATTGATGAGATGCCCTCTCAGCCTTCTCTTCTCCAGGCTGAACAGATCCAGTTCCCTCAGTTTCTCCTTGTAAGAAAGGTGCTCTAGGCCTCTAATCATCTTTGTAGCCCACCGCTGGACCCCCTCCAGTAATTCCTTGTCCTTCTTAAAATGCGGAGCCCAGAACTGGATGCAGTACTCCAGATGCAGCCTCACCAGTGCCGAGTACTGAGGTCGCTTCCACTACAGCCTGTGCTCTTACAGAAGAAACCAGAGAAGGAAAAGCATCCACTGCACTGGGAAGAAATAGGGATTGGGATAGAGACAGGCAGGGTTATAAAGAGAATACAGCATTTTCCCCTCCAGTAACCAGTCATAACAGCTTGTGGGTTAAAACCAGGGAAAGATCTCTAATTACACCATGCAAGGAGCTCATGAACATAGCTATGACTCAGTGATGCTAAACATCAGGCTAGCAGAAGATAAGGTATGTATCACTGAAGAGGCACACTCCTGGATAATATTGTTGGCCAGCCAACAATACTATGAGCTGGACTGAAGGAAACATGTTTGGAGTTTGTTTCAAATCTCTTGGAATAGACAGGGGTCTTTGAATTTAGAGGACTGTGGATCAGGACTTGTGGTTCCTATCCCTCACTGGGAGTCTATACCCAGCAACCAAGAAGAAAAAACAGAAGTTCTGCCTCTTTACTACCTTGCTCCCTCCTTTCTGTGCCTGGTGAAGTTCTGACCAAACTGAGGAGTGAAAAAGCTTACCTGCTACTGTAACAGAAGGAAAACATCATATCTCATACTTCTAAAATACTGTTACCTTGAACACCATTGAGAACTTCTAGCTGCCAATAACTGTCATTTACTTTTAAAGGGGAGTGCAGGCAGGGTTTCATAGTGAAGAGAAGAAGAATTAGTTGCACTGCTAACCACTTTGCATGGCTTGTTTCCACCACAGAGTGTGCTTTTTGCAAACTTCTCTGCTTACAGCATAGAGTTCTTTTTCTTCCCTTACCTTTTTGTGAACTCCAGGAAAGACTCCCTATCATCACAAGCTCCTCAGGTTACACTGGCAGAGCTCCAAATAGCAAACACGTGATGGCACAAAGCATTCTCAGCCCCTTTGCTTAAAGGAAAAAGTCTTCATGACCTGTCCATTAACTGTAAAGCAGAAAAATATATAACTGTGATAACACTGATCAGGTTAAACAATTCACTTGGCTTCCCAAAAGCTCACCAAATATGGAAGCAGAAGAAGATGCATATAAAGCAGAGGCTAGAGGGCTTTTTTTCTGAAATAGATGTTTTGTGTACTGCAATCCTACTTAACTGCCTTCAGTAAAACAGGCCACATCTGAAAACCCATCATCTCAGAAATGCTAGAATGTTCCAGAAGTGTTATGTCCATTAGCATCACCTTCATAACCATATTTCTTAGGGAATCTCCAAGGAGTTTAGAAACAAGCTTGTATCTACACCAGTGAAGCAGGGCAAAGCCAGCTCAGACAGAAGTCCTCCTTTTAGTACTCTCCATGTTGTATCTTTGCAGCCAAATATTTTCAAAACAGCTCTTTATTCAAATTTTCAGAGGAGCTCTGGTCTACCACTGAGGGAGCTGAAGAGGGGGAGAGTTTAGAAATGTGCCAGGAGCTCTGCTGTTCCTGAAATGACACTAAATGTCAGACTTTTTCAGTATCCAAGAGAGATGCAGCATCCTAAGCACCTGGAAGATGAGGCCACCCATTGAAGGAATTAGGAACTAAATGAGATGGAAACTTTTGCCTCATTCTTCTAGAGCCATAAAACACATCCACAGTCAGAAAGCAAATATTCAGTACCATCTCTGGCCATATGAAGTTGTTCCTGTTTTCAGTCTCTTCGTGCACTCCAAACCAATCTTAGCACTGTTGCTTTTTATCACTGCTACTACAAGACAGTTAGATTGCAATGAACATGTTTATAATGAAATCAGTTGACCCAGAAAAGGAGTGCTAACACTGGTCTAGATTGAAAAACAAATACAAGTAAAAGTTTTCTCTGACTGTAGGCAGTCCATGCGAAAATGCTGTAGCAATACTAGGGACTGACCTGTAAAAGAGGACTGGTACTAAGGTCCCCTGTTTCTGTGCTTATGCCAGGTTCCTAAGCTTTCCTAAATTTTCCACAGTTTTAAGTGAGTGACCTACTTAAGAAAATGCAATTAAAATAAGAGAGCAATAGCATTTCCTTCAAGAAGGTCTAAAGTTTCCTGTATTTTTTTTCTGAAAAAGCAGAGGCTTTCTTGGATATTGTATATTATTGAGATAAAGCAACTTATTTTTGCAGAGGTCAGTTTCAGACTCCTTTTAGAACTGTGGATATTCATTTACTCACACAAAACATGCCTAACGGTATGCCCACTCTGCTTGTTTGTTTCATTTACCTTACAGTTTCATGTAATATGAATAAAGTTCCTTCATAAAGCGATGGGGCTTTTGGGTGCCAAGCCCAAAATCTACAGGATTCCAAAAATGCTGTAACAGCACATCTCTTCATCCAGGTTTCTATTGATTAGATGCTTTTCATCATCTTTTACTCAAAATGGCAATGCAAAGTAAAATAGTGCACTCACACACAGAAAACTGCAAATCCACTCTCAGCTGTCTTTCTTTGTTTCTGCTCTGACTCTCTGAGTTTTCTCCCAGCCACTCAAAAAAACCTTCTTACTTATAGTACCTCCCAAAGACCATAATAAAATCAAATATTTGACTTGTGTTCCCAAGTGAAGAGAGTGTGTGGACGCATGAAGGTGGAAACAGAAAGTCATGAAACACTGCAGAGAGGACTGGACACTAGAATACCATTACAAAAACAGCCAAAATCCATTAAATTTCAAGCTGATGTCAAGCATGTCAGGACTGGCTGAAGTTCAGTTTAAAAGACAACCATATAAAAATGGCTCTTCCTCCTCTGGTAAATGGATTCTTTGTCAATGTATTACAGTTATAGTTCACATTACTGACAGTACACGTTCAGCAGCAACAATAGCTGGCATTTTAAACTACATTTGTCCTACTGTTTACAGCCAGGTCTGCTCTGGGTGCAGAAGCCCAATTTGACTCCAGCGCATCCCCTCCCTGCAGCGCCCATTCACACTGACTGCAGACACTGGGATGTTCGCAGTGCCAGAGGAAGACAAAGCTCAACCTGAATTTCACATTTGAGAGGCAGGGTGTGCAGGGTTTAAAACTGCTTTGTAGGATTGAAGTATAAGCATCTTACCACAGAAGGTCTGGCGTACTGTTTGTAATTAAATCTAAATCTCCTGAGGAACATTTTGTCCCAACCATGAGCCCAAATTTCTCCTTTACTGCAGAGCTGACACTCCAGTCTGTGAGCTCACATTTCATAGTAAAATAGTAATGAAAGGAGCTCCAATATTTTCTGTTTAACATTTCAGCCTTCTCAGGGGTAATAAAACAAAATATCCCTACAACAACAGGTAAGTCCAACAAATAAAATGTCAAGCTACTTTAGAAATAAGCTTGTTAAGATAATAGAATAAATCTCTTGGGTAGCCATTAATTGCATTATTTCACGCATTTGGCGAAGATGCTTCCAGAAGACGTATGATAGCTAACACAAAAGGATGTGCTACTTTTGTATCTCTTCTTTAAAATGAATTTAGTACTTACAAAAAGATATCTGATTCATATCTGAGAAATCTAAAACTTTCCCCATATCCTTAGGAGGAATTATACCACTGATAGTTCTGTTAACAAACCAAAGTGGAGCCTGCACACTTGGACAGAGGGAGCCCCGTGCTGAGACTCCAGGGCAGGGATCCTCATCCAAGTCCTCCTGCCAACAAAGTGACCATGGGGGCAAACTTGTTTCTCTGTTACATATCTGCAATGTGAGGTTAACCATACTTCACAAAACATTGAGATCAGGGCAAACCTTGTTGCAAGAGCTCTGTATTTTTATTATCATTGAATTCCCTAGCTGCACTTGTAACATAAAGGGAATAAAAATCTCCATATCAACCAAATAAGCAGCCAAGTTAAGCATAAAACAACAACACGGGATACAACCATATTTGTCCACTTGCATTGCTTCCTGCAAATGAAGATCACAGTAAGATCCCATTCTCATAGTTACTCAACATCACAAAACAAGAACCTATCAGTTAAACTTAACTTTTCCTATTATGCTTTCTGAATGACTTGCCATTGCCACCATAATACGACATGAAAAGTACTGCGCTCCTTGGCCTCTATTTTTGATTAACCAGATGCTCTGAGAATTTCTGTCTATCCCTAATCATAATTAAAAGTTGTTATTCGCATTTCAGTGTGGCTTGCTTGCGATTAAATCTATTTGGAAAGAAACAACTCTTTTTCTTCCATAGAAACAATTTACTTGGTCTTAAAAATAAAGTACACTTGTTAGATTAAAAAGCTGATTCTGATCACTCCTTCTGCATGGAAGTTATTAATGAAGTTTCCTCATCTCCCAGTGCCTCTCACAAGAGGTGGAGAAATTCAGCATCTCTCAGAAGATGAGTGGCATCTTGGAGAAGATTGCAATATGACAATGAGAGCTCTTGCAGCAAGCCCTGTTTCTGCCCTGAGAGCACAGGGATGTGCTAAGATCCATCTTATGAGCTGTCGGACGAAGGAATTTTTGAAGGCTGTCTGGCACAGAGTGGTTCTTTCCTGCATTGAGGTGCACACAGATGCACAGAGAGCAACTCTTGGTTTGCAAATCTTTTCCCTGGGCTCAGATTCCTGGTCCTCCGCTTTCACAGTTTGGTCTAAAAATCACGATCTTGCCTTATGACTTTTGCTGCCATTTATAGTTTGGCTTCTCAAAGGGAGATTTTTCACTTCTTATTGAATACAGCTGTCACAGGACCTTGTAGGTTTTCTCCTTCCTGTCAGCCTCAAGGTGTTCAGCATGTCAGACCAGTCTCTCTGTCAGTAGAGAGGCAAGAAACAGGGAAAGCTAAAGAAAAACAAAAACTGGTGGGGAAAGCAAAGCACTACTCCCCTCCACAATGACTCCACTCCTACCATCAGGCACATGGCACGAAGATAATTTTAAATCCCTCAGAGTTTACAACCTGACAGCTTCTGGTTTAGACTCCTTGTCTGCATATCAGTACTGCACAGACACAGGCAGACATTTCTCTCTCTTTCTGCCAGTGAAAGGAAGAGGACACTGTGCCATTTTTCCACTGCTCCATCTCCTTGTATGTACAGAAGCAACCCTTTTGGCTAAATCTCACCTGCCAGTGACAATGCACTTGAGATGACAATTCATTCTGCCTGATTTCAATGGTGAAATAGCACTTGGGAAACTGATGCTGCTTTGGTATAATTTAAAGTACTAACATGTACTATATCCATAATCAAACACATTCACTATCAGCCCAAACAGACGCACTCATTCACATTGTTTCACCAGAAGCCTTTATACCACAGAAAAAAAAGTTTGTCCTCAGTCTGTAAAGATCATCTTGAAGACTAAATATAAAAATTTTCTGCAGAGAAACAGGTTTTGTTTTGTTTTCTTCCTGCACACTTTATACAGCAGTGTTGTGCATAATGCTGTAAGGATGAGGGCGTAAACATGGCCCTAAGAGCTGTATCCTCTAAATTACACAGTGATGCTGTGTGAACATATCCAGTAACAAAGGAAACAAAGACGACTCCTACTCTTCTCCAGTCCTTGCCTATTGGAAGCTCTGCTTGAGCTAAATATATAATCACACAAAACCAACAAAATTGTTACTGGCAATACAAAAAATGGGGTCAGTCCAGCTGCTGAAAGCCTGTGTTTGCTGCACTTCCTCGGCCTAAACCTATAATTCAGCTTGAGAATTGAAAGCAAAGTTGCTTAAGTTTTGACATACTAGTTCAGAGAACAAAACAAACCCCTAGTCTGATTACAGACTATTAGGTGGTAAATCATGGCCACTCTATCAAATAAATCTGTTCTGTAAAACCTACATGGACAGAATAGCCCTTCTGAGAGGCCTGGGATAACAACAGATATTTTGGTCTTCACAGACATCACAGAGGGTGAAAATGTGACAAAAATACTTATTCTCTAGAATAAATCACTGAGCTTTGATTAAATTAAATTGACCCAGGGTAAAGTTAGCTATAAAGCATAGATCTTAATTCCAGTTTTAACTAAGATGAAAATCATAGATACATGTAAAACAAAGAAGATACCTTTTCCCACAAGGAATCAGAGAGCTAGGAGATGGAAAATCAAGCAACATAATTCCTGATAGATGCCAGCTTTTGAGTATATGAGAACAGCCGAGTCAAATGTTAATACAAATTAACAACAGATGCCCAACTTCAGTTCAGCTTCACACCGCAGACCTTGGTCAAATCCTCAGTTTGCATCTGCTGCAGAAGTCCTACATGGATCTAAATGAACACCTGCAAGTCCCAGTTAAAGGTGGTGATTGCTTTGCTGAGTGCCTCCAGTAACTTGTCGATGGTGAGTGCTTGCCATTGGCTGTCATGTGCTTTTTGTTTCAACTGCAAACCAGAAATGATTTTTCTTTTCAGATTTCCCACAAAATCTGACTTTCAAGTGGAGGTTGGGGCTGGTTACTATGACCACTGTAACTGTTTACGAAGTAGCAAAGATAAACAGAAGAAAGGGGAATGACTAACCCTCTGTTTAAACACTTCGCAGCTTCAGATCCACCCACTTAGAAGTTAGTACAGTGTTTTACTTGTACCTTCATTCTTCAAGAAGATTCAAAAATATTTTTCCTCAGAGTATTAGAGGGGACTGAACATAAATGCCAAGGTATTATCTTCTTCCTTTCTCCCCACTTCAGGGGCCGTGCTCTGTGAGATTATCCTAAATACATCTCAGTGTCTTAGTCATCTGTTGCTGGGTGATCAACTATAATATATACCTACAGCAACTGTGCCAGATGCTGCAACACCTCCTTTTTAATGTTTATCTGTCCTTCCCTTACCACAGTGTGTTCTTCAACACCACAACCATTTTCATATCATGATTGGAAGGACTGGGCTGTTTTTCTTCTCTTCAAAATACACAGACTGTGCACAAGTGACACAGGTTTAAGGAGGAAAGAATGAAGATGGACAGATTCCACACATGACTTTGGTAAACAGGACTTTATTTTTGTCTTCATTATTTTGTCTTAATCAGTGAAATTTCATAATCCATCAGCTTTCATCATAAATGGAAAAAACTGATCTGCTTGGAAAGAACAGAGTTTCTTTTTGTATTCAAGTTAAGAGTACCCACATCACTTGAAGTTAGATTAATTTGCCAGTAATACTACAAAAAAAAAAAAAAAAAAAAAAAGATGATCCTGGGACAACAGTTCAATGCCCACTTCAGTCCCTTGCCCAAAGGGCTCAGCACAATGTCTTTCTGGGACCTCCTACTCTGAGGGAAGCAAGGAAACACAGTCCACATTAGCAGCAAGCAACATCTCTGTTACCAGCCTGATCCATTCTATAAATTATAATAGCTTCCACAGATTGTCATTTCTACTCTTTAAAAAGCCATTCGCTGAGGTCTTAAGTTCACATGCAACTATCCACTCAGAACTTTGTTTTAGAGCAATAAATTCCCAGAATCACAGAATGTCAAGGATTGGAAGGGACCTCAAAAGATCATCTAGTCTAATCCCCCTGCCGGAGTAGGAACACCTAGATGAGGTTAGAGAGGAATGTGTCCAGGTGGGATTTGAATGTCTCCAGAGTAGGAGACTCCACAAGACCCTGGGCAGCTTGTTCCAGTGCTCTGTCACCCTCACTGAGAAGTTTCTTCTCAAATTTAAGTGGAACCTCTTGTGTTCCAGTTTGAACCCATTACCCCTTGTCCTACCGTTGGTTGTCACTGAGAAGAGCCTGGCTCCATCCTCAAGACACTCACCCTTTACATATTTATAAACATTAATAAGGTCACCCCTCAGTCTCCTCCAGACTAAAGAGACCCAGCTCCTTCAGCCTTTCCTCATAAGGGAGGTGCTCCACTCCCTTAATCATCTTTGTTGCCCTGTGCTGGACTCTCTCCAGCAGTTCCCTGTCCTTCTGGAACTGAGGGGCCCAGAACTGGACACAATACTCCAGATGTGGTCTCACCAGGGCAGAGTAGAGGGGAAGGAGGACCTCTTTCGACCTACTAACCACCCCCCTTGTAATACACCCCAGGATGCCATTGGCCTTCCTGGCCACAAGGGCACAGTGCTGGCTCATGGTCACATTGGCTCATTGAACACAGCCATTCATGTACCTGATGCAGGAATGGGAGCTCAGAGCACCTGATGGGATCCCAGATGACAAGGTGGTCACAACCAGCAAAGTGTGTCAGAAGCCACGGGGTCTTTTGCAAAACACAAGGAAAACAACTCTCTCTAACCATGTCTTTCAGGAAGGACAAAAGAGACCCCCTCATTAACTGGACTAGAATCACTGGATTGAAACCTAATAGGGGAAAACCTGGAAAGGTATAAGAGTTTTCATTAGTGTGACTGTAAAGGGATGGTGCATAAAACCTGTAGCTTGACTTATGACATCATCAGAATTACAACAGCTGCCAACAGCAGCGGGAGCAGAGCGTGGAGGAGACATCATGTTCTCAAGCTGCTGGGATCAAGCTCTTCACTCTCAATGGGACTTAAGCTCCTTTCTCCCCTGGGCACTTGTGAACATCCCACACAGTATATTCCCACTTAGGCCCATGTTCAAGCACTTAATTAGAACAGGGTAGTATTATTGGCTTCTTTGCATAATCTGAATCACATTAAAGACTAGATCAGATAGAAGCATTTCATGAACTTGAGACTCAAAAAGGATGCATAAATAAATTCTACACATCTAGAATATGTAATGTATAAATCCATTATATTTAGAGGAAAAAAATTGTTGAAGAACAGAAAATACAAGAAACTAATACTACCAAGTTAATCTGAAGAAAAATCAAACATCAGTTTCCCAAAATCAAAAGGTTTTAATAAAACACTGGGAATTAGAATCTCTTTATTACCTTATATTTTTTTTTTAGAAAGTTATGGTTTTGATCCTTTTTCACTACAACCATGAAGACTGTTTTTCAATTTATATTTTTAAATGAAAGCTGAGATCTCCCAAAATCTTGTGCATACAGAAACTGGAGTGTTTTTAATAAACTAAAAATAAAATTTAAAAAAATAAAATAACATAAACTAAAACTGAATTAAATAAATGATAAACACCAAAAGGTGCTTGGGCCATCTTCTCTAGACTGTGCTTTTGTCAGGAAAGCTTGGAGCAGATGATCCTGTGGACTTTCCCAACCCAGTATTGTATTCTATTCTATTATTCTATGAAAGCTTAGCTTCACGGAATCACAGACTGGCTGAGGTTGGAAGGGACCCCTGGAGGTCATCTAGTCCAACCATCCCTGTTCAAGCAGGGGCATCTAGAGCCAGTTGCCTGGGATCATATCCAGACAGCTTTTAAAGATCTCCAAGGATGGAGACTCCACAACCTCTTCGGGCAACCTGTGTCAGTGCTTGGTCACCCTCACAGCAAAAAGTGTTTCCTCATGTTCAGACAGAACCTCCTGTGTTTCAGTTTGTGCCCATTGCCTCTTGTCCTATCATGGGGCACCACTAAAAAGAACCCGGCTCCAACCTGATTTGCACACTCCCTTTAGGTATTATATACATCAATACGATCCCCCCATGACTCTTTTCTTCTCTAAGCTGAGTAGCACCAGCTCTCTCAGCATTTCCTCATATGAGAGATGCTCCAGTTCCTCACTCATCTTCATGGCCCTTCACGTCTGTCACAATATGACTCTCATACAAATACATACTGCTTCTAAACTCCAGAAGTCTTCTCAAAGCCTAGAGGACACTTGGGAGGTGCAAATGTTAGATTCCATTCGAATGCAAACCACCTGGGAATGTTCATCCTGCCAGCTTGCTACCAGTAGGTTTTAATAAAAAGGTGGCTTGGTGCCACTTCCCCTCCTCCAGGATCCCAGAGAACTTGAGAACAAATGATTTATCAAGTGCTATGGTTCTGCTCAACTTTGCCTATGCTCCTCACTCCCTATAACCCCAATTATGGACTGGCTGAAAGGCTTTGAAGAGAAAGCTTTTAAGTAGAGAACATTATAAGCAGAATAAAAGGCGTTTTCATGCCAATGCAATGACTGCTGTAGTTATTGCTTAAGGCAGGATTAGTGCACTTGGAGTGATAGAAACCATCAGGAATGGACAATTAAGAGTTCAGACTAATCCTCAAAGACAAGATGCTTAAAGACCTAATAGTCTGACTGACACTAGTGAGATCAGAGAGTGATTTAACTCTTTCAAAAGGCCTACAAGGCTTTTGATGCTCATTTTCCCAGTAGGCTTTCCTTGCCTTCAGTTAAAAGTTATCCAAAGGGTGAACTTCAAACATCTGTTTCAAGTGAAGAGGATGGCACCGGAGGATGTGTTTTATTCAACCAAACAGATTCCACAAGAACAAACACAGATGTTCAGAACTTCCATCTTTTACTTGGTGAGTAAAAGAAAAAACAAAAGGAAAAAAAATCTGTATGTTCTATTTACCGAATAAACAAGAGAGATCAATTAGATTAGACAGAAGAAATACATCCATTCCTTCCCCATTTAAGCATATTCTCAGTTCAGGAGAAGTAAAGAGAAGAAAAAAAAATTATTGCATAAATTAAACAATTTGAAGTCTAGCATTAGAATATCTTTCAAGTAAGAAGTAATCCTATAAGAGAAAGGAGACTGTGATCCACTGATTGCCCTAATGTGTCTTTACCCGCTTCTAAATACTTCTGCTTAAAACAGCATTACTGTATCAGGCATGGAACTTAAAATACAAAGACAAGATCTGCTTTCCACCACAATTACTCCAATCCAAAGTGCATCCATAGTGCAGGAATAGTTTATTCAAAATTGGAAAAATGTGTCCGAGCTCTATTTCCCAGAAGCTCTCAACAGAGGATTTTATAGAAGTGAGGCATGAATGGGACAACACCTCGGGAGAACTCTACATATTAAAAAGGCCATTGTTGGGACAAGTGTGTCTTTATTTTCATTTGCAGCTTATTAGAACAAACAGAATTTCATGCTTGTTCGAGTTTCCAGCAAAAACTTGAGTAAAATTAATCTTGGAGGAATTGTTTCTACATGCAAAGCTGCTGCCTTGTTTCCAGTCCAAGAAACTGCTTGAGTGTCTTATGCATTGCTTGATCTAGCTTGTTTTATATTCTTAGAGACAGAATTTTCTTGACTTATATTCTTAGAGACCACCATGACTTTAACTCCTCTGCTGTAAATTGTTTTGCATTTTAGCACTGCGATCTACATAAAAGATACAACTGACCAGACACATAGTTCAGAAATAAATTCTGGACTTTTGCCTGAAGGAGTGGAGTAGCTCTACTGCCCACTTAATGAAACATATCAATAGGGAACATTACTAAAATGGCTTCTTCCCTTTTCACCGTTTTTAATCACTTTGTTTTATGAACTAATTTTTTCATGTCCACCAGAAAAACAGACTAATAAGGAATGTCAGCATCTATTTTGTTTAAAAATTTTAAAACCATACTGGCTCCATCAAAATACTAACCACAAAGTTCTTCTTTAAACTTTTTCATTTAAATTTAAAATGGTAAAAAACCTAAAACCTCTCTGTTGTCATCATTTACTTTTTTTCTTTTTTTTTAAATCTGGATGCTCTATTAGCCCATTACTAGAGCTCTGTTCACTGAGGTTAACACATATTGCAGATAACAAGTTCTAAGTCTATGCAGGTTCAGGCTTACTGGACGTCAACCGCACTCTGACTTTTCAAACTCCTGCTACAGAAGTTCCCTTTAACAAAAATTAAGCCTCTGATTATGTATTCAGCCTAACTGGTCCCAGTTAAAGCGAAAGAGACATTAGGTGTAAGGTCAAAAAATGTTTCTGTCCCCTTTCTTTGCTTGGCATTTATTTACATTCTGCCTGTCCTGGAAGGAAGAAGGCACTGAAAATGCCTCGATAAATCAATTTGAAATTTTTATTTAATACTACTGCACCAATACTCTCTTCAATACTATAAAATAACATTCTAGGAGTGTGCTTAGCTGATTTTTTATATGAAAGTCTCAATAGCATTCTTAAAAATGCATACCCAGTGCTGACATTGAAACATATCCATTATCTTAGACTCATAAATAATTTCTTTAAAAGCCTGGAACAAAGCCAGAATTCGTTGCTCTTCAGCAGCCAGTTCAACTGATGAAGCATGCTCAGCTTCCAAGGGGAAGAACAAAGTATCTCAAATGCAAACCAGAAATCTTAAGGGCAGTGACAGTATGGCCAAGGTTAAACAGATGAGATTAAACAAATGATATTTCCGTCACTCCCTAAAGGCACATAACAGGGCAGTCTGTTTCCTGGGAGGAAAGACATCTCTAGCTCAAAGCCTTCCTGTACTGGTACCCAAGGTTCAGCCTTGGCTGAAATTCAGGATTAAGAGCTGGTCTGAGCCAGCTGGCAGGCACGGCCAGGCAATGGAAAGGAGTGGGGAACACTCCAAACCTGGATTATGAAATATCTGAACACCAGCAATGTGAGCAACAGTCCTTGCCCTTGCAGCTGGAGAGCAGGTCTAACTAGCAGCATTTTGCAGGTAGCTCCCACCTGGGAGTGTGTTTTTAAGCACCAAGGATTACGTACCACCACCATCAGTCTTTCATACACACAGACAGATCTAACAACAGCCAGACAGTCACCACCTCCTCTTGTCCCCTCAGGTGTGAGACTCTTTACTGAGAGAAGCCTTGTCAGAAGACAACTTTTAAAAAATACTGGCACACTGAAGGCTTTTTTTTTTCACCAGTATTCAAAAAGGGTACATTTTCCAGTCCTTTGTGAAACATTTCCTTTCAGCATCATTAATTGGATTGTTTCAATTTCAAGGGGGGAACAACTGACAAAACCCTTTTACCAGCAATAAAGAATCATTAATTCTGACACTTCTGTGGAAAAAAGTGACTATCAAAACAGTCATTTTGGTATAAGAACTTGACTGTTCATTGACAACATGCCACGCAACCTCCTCTGTGTTCTTGGAAGAGCCTGCATGGTGCTGCCTTAAGGCAGCATCATCTACAATGCCTACTACTAGAAGACAGCTTAAAGCTTGAAGTATCAAAAGCCAGCTGAATTAGGAATTCCTCAAGGTATGGCACCCTGTAGCTGACTTTCACCTTCTCTATGCATTCTCTTGTTACCTGCAGAGATCCTCAGGGATCATATTTCTTGTTTCTTCTCTGTATCTCCTGGAACCCCAGAGCAGAAGGAGAAAAGGATTGAACTTTCTTTCCATTGACAGAAATACATCTACTGACGGGTTACATGGTACCAGAGTGCTGCAGTCTACTATTCAATAAGAAAAAAGCAAGAATTATGAGCTTCACAGGCTCCCAAATCCAACACAGCCGCCTAAATATGTTTTCCCTTGCACTGCATATTAGCTTGGCATATAAATTATTTGTGTCAATGCTGTATACAGATCATTCACAAGTAAATAAGACTGAAGCTGGGGCTGGAAAACTCATTTCACAAATAACAAATTCCAGCAGCTCAAACAGAGACGCCATACCATGGAGAACAGGACAGTACTGATTGACAAGAAGCCACCCAGCTCTACCCTCAAGCAACTAATGTAGCTGAGGTATTCCAAAGAATAAAGCCATATTTGATATTTTTATATTTCCTCATCAGATATAATTCAGTAACAGGTATGCCTAAACTGTCCAGAAGCCAGCACAGTCCTGAGGAAAACAAAATCTTACATCAGGCTCCTGAAGGTCACAGAACCAGATACAGAAATGAGACTGCAAAGAAGTGAGTATTTTACTCCCATCCACAGAGACTCAGCAAACTTCAGAAACATGACAGGGGCCTTTTGCCATACATTTAAGCTTCAACGTGCAAAATCAGAAAGATTATAAAATGTCAAGACAATTCAATCTTGTGCTTTTGCTTACAAAGAGCAAGCCATTTAGAAGACATTTAAAATAACAATGCAGGTAAATCCTGCACTCTAGCACATTACTTCAGAGCTCTGAGAGCAGGAAGAGGTACACGGGCGAGAACAAGGAGGAAATTAGTGTAGGAATAAATATGCCCTCGTCTACAGATTGCACTCACAACTGAACTATTGTGATTAATCCCCAACAGCAGCAGTGGCAAGGGCAAAATTACCAGCATCAGTCCCACAATACTCAGCACCACTACTGCAAAAGGAGTTTTCAGTGAATTTCTCAGATACAAGGCACTGTGAAATGAAGGAGTTGTGATGCTTCCTGCTAGTCCCTAGGGGACACCCTTCTGGATGGCCTCTGCTCAGCAAGTTTGGTAATAAAGATTTCATTCTGCCCAAGTCACTCCAGCTATGCCTGCTTCAGTTGGGCTTTCTTCGCTCTGTAACTAGATACAAGCATTTAAAATACAGAAAAGTTCAACCTACGGTTGAAAGCACATTTTTCATTGGCATTACAGTACCATGCCAGAGATCAATACGTTCTTTCCTATGATGATACACAACATTCACAACAATGGGTTAATTAAAATAAACGGGGTTCTGTAATTTGTCTGGCTTTCATAAAGTTGTTTGTGTTGGTTTTGTTGTTTGTTTGTTTGTTGTTTTTGTTTTTTCCAGTTCCAGGCTGAAATTCCAGGTATTTAAAAAAAAAAAAAAAAAAAAAAAAGGAAAAAACCAATCCCTGCGAAGAAGAACCAGAGCCCTGGTAAGTGACATATTCATCTCAGGAACAGAAAGATATTAATTTTGGGAGTAGAAGACAGTTCAAGCTAAGATCCACGATGAGAACAAGCAGAGTCTTGAATGTGGTTATTCCAGTTCCAGAGAGTGGCCTGGCCCACTTGCCACCAGCAACATTAGGTGAAAAGACTGCAGCTCTCTTTTTCTATGTGTGAAAACTTTAGAGGGTTGGTTTTTTTTTTATTTAACCTGAGAGTCTGGTCGCCCATGCTCAAGTTCAGCCCTAGAATGACATAACTGTAAGCTGAGACTAGACTATTGTGAAACAGCTAAGTTTGAGAAAGTTTTGTGAGAGAACTCCAGCAGGACCCTCACCCATTTGCTGTGGAGCTGCTCAAGCCCTTGGGTCTTGCCTGAGTTCACAAAAGCTTGTGCCTGGGCCTCTACCTTGCTGATCCTGACTGCAACACCCTAGCTTGATCCTAGACCTGCCTCATCCCTGTGCATGGGATCCCTGCACTCTTGGCCAGCCGTGCTTACCATCACTGGGCTTGTTCATGTGCAGTGGGACTTGCCAAATTGGTGGTGAAGGCACTGCCCTGCCTGCCTTGTTGTCACGCTCGGCTCCTGGTTCCCCTGCCCTTGTGAAGAAGCACACGCTCAAGACTGGAGCCAAGCACCATGGAACCTGTACCTGAACCTGCCCTGAATCAAGTCTGGCCTTTACTCCAGGCAGTTAAAACTCTACGAGGGAGTAGTGGAGAAGCTGGACACTTTTAAAGGCTTAGAAAACTTGAATGTACTTACAAGCTGCTTGAGACAAAAAAAACCCCACAACATACTCGCTCGCAGCTCTCGCTATAGTCTGCCATTCAATCTTTCAGGAGTATAAAAAGCTTTCAGCACTAGTCTAGTATGCATCCATGCATACTCCAAGGTGATCCTTTTTCATTCGAGTTGTTCTGTAGCAGTATTTCCCCATGCTTTCTTCTTTGCCACAAAGTAAATCACTGGAACTTCTGCTCCAAACCCACAATGGTTAAATTACCAACTTACCTTGCTCTATTATCCAACTTGTATTCATTATGTTCAGCTTAATGGAAGCAATTATTTAATTAGTAAAAACCGCTGTTCACCTACATACTCCTGTAGAAACATTTTGGGCTACATGCAGGTCAATTACCTGCTGAATTGCACAGCACCTCATCACAAAGCTATTAAAAGTTCAGCAGAAAACTCCCTAGACCAAGAGTGTGAAACTCATGTTCACCGGGGGCCACATCAGCCTCACAGCTGCTTTCAAAAGGCCAAATGTAATTTTAGGACTGTATAAATGTAGGAGTAGTTAAATTTATACAGTCCGAAAATTACATTCGGCCCTTTGAAGGCAACCATGAAGCTGATGTGGCCCCCCGTGAAAATGAGTTTGACACCCCTGCCCTAGACAGTGCAAAGATTTCATTTTCAGAAAGCTCTGATGCCAGTGGAGTGAAACTGACAGGATTGACACATTCAGCTTTGAAACATCTGCCCTTACATTAAATGAGTTTAACTGTTTCAAAATCAACAAAATATTTCCTACCTCCCCCACCAGCATTAATACTATGAGTACTACTAATATGGGCGTAGTACTGGGCAAGATGAGATTTCCACTTTAGTGAGAGCTGGCTACCCTTACACATGCACAAATACTCAGAGACAGCACTTTCTCTAACAAGTACACAACTAGATGGCATACACAAAAGACAAGAAGAAGGCTAGCCTAAGTGTCTCTTAACCTAAGCTTTGAGCTTAAGACACTTCAGATACTTGTCTAAAACTCCACAGTATCAGTGTGGACCTAAGTGGCTCATTCAGGCTTACAAGGTAGCTTTCTGCCTTTCTTACAAAATCATCTGGGCAACAGCAAGTGACTCTGCCCAGAGAAGCAGCTCAGCTGCTCCCATAACAGCACATCCTCTTACCTGTACACACATCCCCGCACTGAGCTTCTCCTGACCAGTTGAGGACAATGGCATTGGTCAATCACCAGACATCACTGAGGAGGAGCTGGATCATTTCCCTAACAAACAGGGATAGCTCAGCTTGAGGTGCCATTGTCCGTCAGTAGATAGAGAGTTCATGGTGCAGCCAGCCTGGGAGGAAGCCTGAGTCCCAGACCTGGAGGTCAGGAAAGCCAGGTACAGACCTGATAGCCAGCAACACCTGAACTATTGCACCGTTTCCCATGAAGAGGGGTTACAAAAACCCTTAATTTAAGTGAGTGGAGAGGAATACAGGGGTACATCAAGACCAAGCTATTTGCCACGTGGAGATCCCCCCGGAAGGGCCAAGATGTTTATCAAACTTCTCTGCTGACCTCCAGAGAATTCATAAGCAGATCACAGGACACAACTTTCACCTAGTCACAAGGGGAACAAATCCACGTGTAACACTGGTGCTCCCACCACTCTCCTACAAGGATGGATCACAGTATACAACGTACAGAGCTGCAACGGGCCTCCTGAGTGACTTGAGAAGTCAATGACAAACGAACCTAGGCCTCAGTTTTTAGAGGGCTGCATGTCAGCTGAGGATGAACTGTGAAGGGACTGCCAAAGGTTAAAAAATAACCCACACTACTAGCTTTGCAAAGCAACTCCTCACATGTCTACCAGTAACTTCTTATTAGCACTTAGTGTTTTCTCTCTGGGAGCACATGTTTATTTTGCATTGCACATGTGTTGAGCACAAAAATAAAAAAGTCTCAGTTCCAAGGGTCTGTGGCCTGACAAAATGACAACACTGGTGGACTCCTCAGGCTGAGGAAACATTAGATAAAAGGAGAAAGGACCAGATTCCTGATGGAGAACACCAGAAGAACCAGCCACTGGCCCTCCAGGCTTAAGCGAACTAATCCACATGACAAACACCAAAAGGCTGCCTCTCCTTCCTTTTCTCCTCTCCTGCTTAATTAAAATGATTTCTAGGAATTAGCTGATCTCCAAGTGTTTGTTTTAAACAGCAACTTCTTTACATTCCTACTAAAAATAAATACACAAAGCATAAGTGTCATTCTGCACAGAGGGTGCTGAAAAATTAAAATCCTTTTCTTCATTGCTGTGAACCCAAAATATTGTCACACAAAGTGTGGTTGTAAAGATGTAGACAATGTATGTTGAATAACATACTCTACTGGGGAGTAACATTTAACAAACTACAGATATATCTGACCTCCAGTTAACTGACTAACAAATCATTGAAAACCTGGGAAATGAAGGCCAGAATGAGGAAATTTCATCTCTCATTTCCTATCACCTTCACCAGTGCATCTTCTAACAGTCCCAGGGTTGCATTTGACAGGATACTAAAAAAGGAAAGGCAGCCACTCTAAAATTTATGAGGAGCCAAGGGAACCTACTGAGTGTCACCTTTTTAGTTTAATTCCTCATGCCACTGGCATAAATTGGGATCACAGTCCCCTCCCTCACTTAACAGCCCTATGTATCTTGCATTCACATATCTCTCCCTGTCTGCTAGATTTTAATACCATTTACCAACATTCATTTCTTCTTAGCTGCCTTTCTCCCCCACCAGGCTTCCTATAAGAGAACTCATGAAAATACATATTCTACCATCGCTGTTTATGTTCCCAGCTCCTTAGGATTAGGCACTGCACTCATCCTTCCTCAGGCTGAAGAAGACCAAGTGGGACACTCTCCATTACAGGCTAAAATGCTGCTATTTAAACTAGGATGCTTACAGTAACAGAATTGACTTAGTGGTACCACCAAAAGCTCAGGAGCAGAAAAAGAAACATTAGACAAAGCCAAGTTTTTTCCTATACAGGAGTGTTCTATACAGGAATCAGGTCAGTATAAAGATGCAAAAGTGTATCTTCCTGGCAGGTATTTTTTATATATGTTCTACAGCATTTAAATCTAGTTGTTGGAGCCTCAAAAGCACAAAGGTACCCAATACAATATTCCAACTAAAATCCTGTAAGAAATGCCTCAAAGCCATTTGACTGAATGAAGAAGCAGAAACATTTACCATCAGGTGGCCTTCCCAGCTACAGAAATTTGCACCACAAGCATCAGCACTCTAGTGCTATTTGCAAAAGCTAAGGCTGCAGGGGCTGAAAATAACATTCAGGAGCAATAAAAACTACTGAGTGTAGCTTGTAGTGAAGAGAAACTTTTTGGAGAACAACTTCAAGCCATGGTTCAGATGTTGATTCCTGTATGGAACCGGTCAACATTCAATGTTTGTTAACAGCTGAGAGGCTCCAAGGAAACCCCTCTTTTACAAAGATTTCAACCTTGCTTGAAAAGTAAGACGCCAAACCAAAAGAAAACTGAAGCTCAAGAGAGGTGACCACACAGCTTCCTAAGATAACCAGGACTTGGGAGTCTCTGCTAGGTGTTGCATACATAATGTAATACAAGATGTGGTCAGATGAAGCAGCAAATGAATCTAGAGTAGTACGCCAAACTTCTTCTGAAACACTTTCTAACCCAAAGGCTAACCTAGACTGAGGTTTTGTGACTTGTTTGTACTAATAAGAGAAAGTAAGGACAGATATGGCATTTCCTAGATAATATATATTCACAAAATAACACTTTAAAAATCCTGTTTCCTCAAATAAAGAAAAAACAGAATAGCAAGAGGCAGTTGTTTGGATTCTATCTCAATGTTCTTGTCAGCCTATCCTGTACACAAAAGTTTGTTGTCAGCTTTGTCTGGACCCTCGCTACAAGTAATTCCCTGACTGCCCATACGCCTTTTCGCTAGTGCCAGCTTCAGAGATGCTTCTCATATTTTTCCTCCCTTTGATGTTCTTTCAAATACTCATTCCAGCAACAGATCTCAGACTCCAAGAGGCCTTGCATAAGGAGCAGGGGTGTTGCACCAGGCCAGTTCTGCAGGGTGCTCAGCACACCACCATGGTGCCATTCAAAATGCACTTAAATTACTGCAGTAAAGCACACTGAGTTTAGTTCTAATAGAAAGTGGAAAAACTGCCAAGTTCCTAAGTAGGTCTCTAATAATAGCAAGATGTAAAATTAAACCTCAGCAAAGATGCAGATTATGATCCTGGCCCTTAGTGTTACAAACAGTGCTAAGATACCGTGTATCTTCAAAGTATGAAGTTACTCAAGTATTTAATAGCACTTGAAATAAGCCCTGTTTTGTTAAAAAATAACAATATCTTTAATTGAGCTTTTAAAAAGTGACCAGGATTTTACAAGGGTAGATTCCTAGCATTACTTGAAATTAAGACCTTTTAAATAATTTCATGTTATACATCATTACGCTGAAGCATTCAAAATTAATCTAGAGAACAAAGCACAAAGAGATAAAGTGATCTGCCCAAGGTCACCCAAAAATTTTTCTTGGAGGCAAGAAAAGAAACTATGTTTTGACAAAACTCTATGCCCTGACCACAAAGACAATCTTTCCTCCAACACAGATCTTGGGGTGATTAAGATCATATGCAGGTACAAATGTGTATTAATGTAAAAGCTAAGTTCCTCCCTGAAAAAAAATGCAAGCAGGTATCTCCTGACTTACCCAAGCAAATGACATACTATAGAAAAATTGGTGCGCATAAATCAGAACTGAGCCAGTTTAGTGCTAAGGGTGTGCTCTGTCCCTAAACCAGCATGCTATCTTCAGTGGAATAAATGTCCCCATTATATTTATAATGAAGCTAATCAATTTTGAGATTGTAAAATAACCCTGTTCAGAATTTTGATGAATCACATGACATGTCTTCCAAGGACTCTTTTGTTAAAGATGCCTTTTTTACTGGAATTTCAATAATTAATCATGTTTTGGGATAGTTTTATTTCTGCGTGGCTTATCCTTTGATGATCTAATTTACATTTATAATGGTCTATTCCCGTGTGGATTAATTGCTCATGTTATTTTCTCTATTAATCAGACGTCAACATTTGCATTACAGATGACTGCGTTATTTTCATACCACTAAATCTGGCAGCATGGTACTAATGATAAATACTTTCTTCAGTTCTATGGGTGAATTAGTGTCTCAGTCCTTTTAAACAAAGGCATTATTAGGATCCTACCACTCTTCTGAAGTAGGCTGGTGGTTCTTTAGTATTATCCATATATATTCATTATGTATAAGTATTTTTTTTCTGCAAACGATAAATGCACATATATTTAGTTCACCCACTGCTGTCAAAAAAAGCCCTGAGCAAAGGGCAGACAGTTATGAATCTGAGGCCATCACTGATTTCTCTCCTAGGTCCCCATGTACCACTAGAAGAGTTTCACACCTTCCAGCTATGCACTGCAACTCCTTCCTGGATGCTATCTCCCACAGTGCTGCCTGAAAAGCTGTTTTTGTCAAAATCGCTTACTTGCATTGAGGAAAAATAAATTTCCAGTAATAGTATTAAACAGTACAAATTGTCAACCTGATCTAGGCAACATGATTGTGCCTGGAGTAGATAAGGGAGTACCCACACACGCTGCTCTGTCCACAGAGCAGGGAGGCAGTAACCTTTGGCAGGTGGCAGTGGACAGTCACCTCCCTCCCAGCATGGCAAGGTCCAAAGGAACATGCCTGGGCCCTGGAGGAACTGCAGTCCACACCCCTATTCCTGGATAGGTGGCATCACATCTAGCCCTGAGGGGTTGCCAACAATCCTTTCCCCAGATGTGACTCAGTCATGCAGGCCAACAGGGAGAAGAGGAAGAGCCTGGTTACCCCACTCCCCACACTGTACTGCTGCATCCTCACCTACTTGTAGAGAATAAGAAGCAATAGCAGCTCCAGTGATGCTCTCCCTGGGCTGCTACTCTAACATGCAGGTTTGGGCACAGTACTATTATATTTGTTCTTTTCACAGAAGCTCTTCACAAATCCCTAGCACTCTCACATAGGACAGTCAAGGTCATACTACATCAGATTATTAAGAGACATGTTTGCTGCTGCCTAGAAGTATCCCTGGGCTCTGTGGGTCAGCAGCTTCAACAACAGACTTGGTATCCTCTGAGTAGAGACTTGCTAAGCCCTGGTGATTTCTACTTGTACAATGGCAGAGAACAAACTGGACACGTAAAATACACTAAGCATAAACAAACGACACATCACAAGCAAATGTGATACACTATGCTCTTTATAGCACAAGGAAAAATTCCCAGAAGATCTATTATGCACATCTGAAACTCCCCAGCTGTGAGCTCTCCTTTCTCCTCAGTGTCCTTTAACCAGCACTACAACTGCTGCCTTGAAATCTATCAAGGAGTAAGGAGTTCTGTGCTTGCCACAGAGGTTTCCAAGCCATTTATTTCATTCTGGGATGGTTAGCTTTTCCTCCATGTGACTCCAGTGAGACAGGAAGGGGTAAATACTACCTCTGCCTACTCCCACATGGAATCTTTTCCCACACTGCACTGTCTGCACAAGCAGGACTGTCAGTTGTGGAGTCTAAGAACAGGTGATTCTTGAGGAGCTATCTGGAACCTGCACAGCAACACTGGCAGGCTGTCTTACAAAGAAAGACAAATTGAAGGAGGTCTGTTACATCTTAAAGTGATGAAGCATGAAGGCCTTTCTAATGCTTGTTTAGTTCCTTACTCAGTTCCTGCCCTAAGGCTAAACTACAATCCATTCAATTCCCAAACAGCATTATTTTTGTCTGCAGACATAAGGAGGGCTGCTTATGGTGTAACATACATTTTAGGTAGGTAAATGTCTCGAGGTGGTCGTCAGTGAGAAAACCTTCACATCGACCAGCTCAGCATAAGGCATCTACTACAAGACATAAAGTATTAAAGTACTGGCTGATAGAGGCTCAACTCAGCAAAAACTGAGAAAGTTATTTCAATAACCCATTCATGGAATGCCCTCTTTTTCTAAACCATGAAAATGGTCCCTCCCTTGACTTCATGGTCTGGTTAGTAAAGCTGAGCAATTCTATTCATTTTGGACACAAATAATACTTTCACATCTGCTGGTAGATGTTGTGCAGAAGGCTTCTCATTTCACAACATAATGCTTTTCATACATGTCTCATGCCTTATAGCATCTTGGTGGACTCGGTCACTCCCGTATTGTATTGAGTTCTTCCCCATTTCCTCATATCCTCTAAATTACACTGTTGGTCTTGCATGATATTCCTGGGGTCATTAAGTACCTGAACTGTAAACATCCTTATTCTCTGCCAGAAGAGATCAGGGAGAAAATTATGCAAGGCAGGTCAGAGTAGCCTCCTCTAACAAGAAATGAAAGTCTGGACTTGTGTGCAGCTCTGAAACTTGTGCTACTGAGCTGCCATAATGACATACTGCATCCCATTAATCTGCAATTACACACTGACAGGGACTGTCAATCTAGTACCGTATCCATTCAGCAGAACTAAATGTACCATTTCTGTCTCCAACATTGTTCCTATGACTCTTCAAAATAAAGTTAAATGTGGGATTTAATGGAGCAGAGAAGAGTCCAAAATCTGAATTAAGGAGGAGAGAGATTAGAGTATTTATAGCCTCACCACATCTGTGACTGCAAAGCCTGAGAAAACAAAATAACCGAAGGAATATGTGGAAGCATAGAAATCACCTGCTAAAGTCCATAGTAAACTTGTAGTTTTTTCTCACAAATCCCCCTGGTACAACCAATATTTTGTTATCTATATGTGCTCTCTACATCTGAGAGAGGTAGTCCTCCTCAGAGCTATCCCATTTGAAGTCCCCCTTGGTAGCTATTACATCTGCCCCCGACATACACCATGCTCCCTGATGTTCCATCTTACTCAGCTTGGCAGAACAAGAGAGGTCAGCACTCTATCGCATGTCCACAGCTGAGAGACAACAGTGTTTTAACATCACTGGATGCTTAAGATGAGACACAATCTAGAGAACAGCACAGTCCAGCGGATGGAAGCCAGGCTGAGACTCCCTGTCTCCTCCATTTAGATGGCAGAAAGACATTCCCTTTACACACTGTAGTGCCACTGAAGTTAATGTCCAGTGGCTGCTGCCTCCTTTCTGCGGGTGGAAGCATTCATGCAAGCACTGCTGGGTCTGCTTTGGGTAAAATCCATCAGGACAGATCAAATCAAAAGCTGCAAATTGTTTACAATAAATTAATAGATTCAGCTTCCCACAGACCACCCTGCTGTCAGATCCCTGTGGGATCATCACCAGCCCTGAGAAGCAGCGACAGGTAGTGACATCTGAGCTGACACAGACAGAGCTGGAAGGGGACATGTGGTAGGAGCTGAAGGCCTCATTCCAGGAAAACATGCCTGCTCGGGTGGAAGATATGGGGATCCTCAAGTGCTGTTATGAGTGGAAATTGTATCAATCAAGAGTACACAAATACTGTCTTAAATGACACCATGAGGCTGCAAGCTCTGCTGGACTGTGGAGCTGCCCCAGGGCTGAAGTCAGGCACAGCATCCAAACCAGTTCTCTATGTACCCTGCAGCCAGTGAAGGCAGACATCATCTGAGCATGACTTATCCACCCTAAAATAGGCACCCGAAATAGCTGGACTGAAGCACTTTCTGGCCTAGATGCTATAAGTTTAGACAGATAGAGACAGATGAGATAAATTCCACTTTGATGAACTGACCCCTGCCATAATGGGATTCAGCACACATGGCCGCAGCAAAATATCTACATTTACTGAGTGACTTCAGGTTTCCTTCCCAAAGCTGTTTTAAAATGTATTACAATGTTCAGTTTCAGTGCAACTCAACAACTTGCATAGCTGTTTATATTTTGAAAGTATTAAGGAATTTTAAAATTCCAAACAAAATACAGAACAAACAAACACACAAATGACCGCAATGTTCTTTATAATGTTCTCCTACAGCATTACAAAGCAGAGAAGCTACTCCTGAAGAGTATGGAACACCTAGATACTGTACACTCTGTTTTTGAAAACTGTCTCCTGCCCTTCTTACTCTCATACAGCTGGTAATTCTGGGCTCCCATGCCCAGGTGAGAATTCAGTAGAAACTGTTTCCTGTAATAGGACTGTCACTTTGCCGATAGCACAAATACAGCTACAGGTATTAACCCCAGTAAATGAGTTTGCTGTGTACACCTGGTTATCTAAACAACTATGTTCCTCCTCTCTTTTAATCAACTTTTAATTAGAACTCTTTTCTCTTTTTTTTTTTCCTCAGTATTCACAGAAAGAACAAAAATGCAAGGTGTTTAGGGCTTACAAAAGCACCTGCAACACTTGGCAAGCAAATTTTCACATGCTCAGGATGCTTGCAACTGTCTGCTCACTTCAAGTGCTGTGGTCAGAATTCAGAATCTATCAAACTCCTAACAAATAATGAGGAACCTGACATGCAATTCTGCCAGATATGGGCATCCAAGTCTGTGGCATCCAAATTTATCCACTATTCATGAGTCTGAGTCAGGGACTGGCTGTTTAGAGGGGGTCACTACAACAGGGTCTGGCAATGAGAGAACAGAGTCTGCAGTACCAAACACCTACCTGCAAAGAGAGACTTGTTAAAGAATGAGAGACAGTGCTGCCAAGTGCAAAAGGACCATAACAGCACAGACACCTGGCTACTTTGTATTTTCTCCACCTTACACCAGAGATAGCCAAGACTTGATATATAATCCAAAGTTTTCTCACTTGCAAGCTCCCTTGCCCATCTGCATGGTGTGGAGGTACCCTCCATTCCCCTTGCTGTACTGGCTTCACAGCACAGAGTGGCTGACTGCCAGCAGTCTCACCAAAGCAGTTTGTGCTCCCCAGGTACACAATGTTAAGGCCACCTATATCCTTGATCAGCCTCTTTTGGAGTAGTTGACAAAATATACGCTCATCTCCACTTGTTTGGTTTGTTGTTATAAAAGGAAAGTAAAGATGTTAAACCAAAAGGCCTTGATACTCTTTCTGCAACAGACTTAAATTTCTATGAGATCACATAGCATTGAATGCTAAAAGAGAACATCAAGGAAACTAACACCATTTGCTTAGTCTCCAGGAAAGGCAATGCTTATAAAGTGCTAAGAGGCAAAATATTTTATTTATATATATATATATATATGTTGAGACTACATTTTATAACAAGCTGGCTGACTTTTATGTCCTTAAAGAACGAAGGAGCTACAATATAGAAAATGAGGATGTGGAACCCAAAGAGATTTACTTTCTTCCCTACTCATACCAACTCTCTACTTCTAAAGATGTAATTTCATTTCATTTTTGTCTCACAAAAAAAACCTCACAGATGTATAATGTTTGGCCACCAAGGAGGTTTTAATCCATTCAGGTCTTCCTAGGTATTATAATCATAACCAAGCATCCCAAGAGGGTGAGTGGCATAGAAATCTGCTAGAATAATATTCAAAAGTTATGTTCGGCGATGTGAAAGATATTTTAAAATATCTTTAAAAAAAATCCTAATAAAAAAATCTGATGACCATTAGACCTACTGGATGCCTGCAGAGCACTTTCTCCTGTATATGAACCTTAACACTGGAAACTTCAAATTTCCTAATTTATTACGTATGATCACATATATAGGAATATGATTTCCATTAATAGAAAGGAACTGTTAAAATAGCAGAAAAGGCACACTGAGAACCATTCAAGCTAAAACTAGGCAAAATGCAAACTGAAGAAAAGTTGAAAAATTAATTATAAAAAGTAATTAACCACTGCCAAAAAATGAATAAACTGCACGGTACTTTGTCTATCACTTCAAATCCTTGACAAAAGCAGCATGTTTTCTGACAATGCACTCCAGCAGAAGTTAAAAATTAAGGGCTAGACACAGGAACTGTGAAATGAGGGTCTTCAGCCCAAGTTAACCAGGAAGTCGACATGATCCTAACGCTTCCTCCTGGAAATCTATGAAGCCTCCTTGTATTTATTAGATGATAGAGATGGTCTACTTCTACTAAAAGAAGCAAATCCTTCCAAATAAGCCAGTACATTATTAACAGGATAACTGACCTGTCTTAATATACAGAAAATAAGGAACCAGCCTACAATGACCCTGATTTCCAGCCTACAAACAACATCAAAGGTCATCCAACTCCTAACACAATGTCATGCTGTATGCATTAGCAATAAGGACACAGACATCTAAATAAACATATTTTTAGAATTAGCAAACTAATTGAGTGCATATTTTGCAAAATCAATATAATTCACCAGAAAAAAAAAAAAAAAAAGCTGTGTTTGGATGTGGATCATGTACATGGTTACTTTCTCCTGACAGTAGGGTCACAACTGGAAGGTGTGGTAGGAAGTACAGAGACCATGACTAATATAATCACATAACAGCATTGCCAGCTCTCACAAATAAATAATAGATCACAGTATTTAGCACTTACAGGACATTGCAAGTGTCCTTGATGTGAAGTGAGTAGTTTCTCCAGCTTTATTATTTTTAGGGCTGCTAATGCAAGCAGAGTTCTGTGTAGCACCCTGAGGCAAAATACTCCCCAATTATCTGATTTGGGATTTTTTTTCTTTACAAGGGACTGACAAAGATCTTTTCCTCCATCTTAAGGTGCACCTGTGCCTACCGCATTCAAGCTCTGTCATTTCTTCTTCTGCAACTTCTGTACTTTCTCAGTTTTCCTCCAGCATAATTTTTTGTTCCACGTAACAAAGGGCTATACAGGATAGGAAGTGCAAAGGCGGGAGAGGAAAAACTCAAGATCATAAGGAAGGTGGGAGGCGCTTACTTTAGCAGTGAAGAAATAATAATGGAGGAGTCACTGTTTCAGCACACAGGGGAAGACTATGAAAGTGAATGCATTTTTATGTGCACTTACAACCACATTATTGACCTTCTCCTCCTGTAAACACAGCATAAAAGACAAATGAGAAATTAAATTCAATATAAATTTGCTTGGTCTTTTAAGAATTATTTTATTTAAGAATCTCATTATATAGTTTGATTTGATCTCTTGAGATCAGCAATGTTGTAAGGAGCCCAATTCCTGTCTTCATGCAGCCAAGGATAGCTTCTACTCTCCTTTATATCAAAAGAGGGCATCTTATCAAAATATGTCTGAGAGGTGCATCCCTTCAGATTGCAACTAAGCCAGCAAGCTCCTCTCTTCTATTTGCAAGTGCAAAAGACTACAAGTCTCCCATTTGTATCCACCATAAGGCCTTTGCAAGAAATACATTTGCACGTACATGGTAGAATACCATGTGGAAGGTGCAGTCGGAAATATTTTGCATTAGCTATGGGTGGGGTGGGAAGAAGGGAGAATGAGCAGGCTGCTTTCATTAAAAACTGTCTTAAGATGCTGGACAAGCAACCAGGTGAAGTCATGAATCCAGTACTGAGCCTGACATTGCTGCAGTTGCTTGTGTAGATGAGCCAGCTTAGCTACAGTTGCAGTGCAGAACAATCTGCAAGTGTGAGACCTGCTTAGGTTGATATTAAACCTCTTTCCTGTTGTGGTGGATTAGCCTTGCTAAGAGCCAAACACCCACCCAGGCACTCATACATTCCCTCTTCTCAGCAGGATGTGGATAAAATGTAAGAATAGGAATGAGAAAGGTTGCACGGCAACACAGAGAGATTGCTTATCAATTATCATTGCAGGCAAAACAGACATGGCTTGAAGAAAATAACATTGCCAAGTAAAATAGATTCAGGTAGTGAGAAACAAAAAGACAAACATTAAAACACCACCTTTCCTCTCCCAGGATGCACTCCACTCCTTTTCTCTGGACTTCACCCCCACCTCAAGCAGAACAAGGGGATGGGGGCTATGGTCATAGAATCAGAGAATGGTTTGGTTTGGAAGGGGCTTTCAAAGGTCATCTAGTCCAACCACCCTGCAGTGAGCAGGGACATCTCCAACTAGATCAGGTTGCTCAGAGCCTTGTCCAGCCTGGCCTTGAATGTTTCCAGGGATGGGGCATCTACCACCTCCCTGAGAAACCTCTTCCAGTGTTTCACCATCATAATTGTAAAAAAAATTCCTTATATCTAGTCTGAATCTACCTTCTTTTAGTTTAAAACCATTACTCCTTGTCCTATAACTACAGGCCCTACTAAAAAGTCTGTCTCCATCTTTCTTAGGGGCCCTCTTCAAGTATTGAAAGGCTGCCAATGAGGTCTCCCTGAAGCCTTAGTATGAAGCCAGGCTGAACAACCCTAACTCACTCAGCCTGTTCTTATAGGAGGTGTTTCAGCACTCTGATGATCTTTATGGCCCTCCTCTGGCCACTCTCCAACAGGTCCATGTCTTTTCTGTACTGAGGGCTTCAGAGCTGGATGCTGTAATCCAGTTGGGGCCTCACCAGAACGGAGTAGAAGGGCAGAATCATTTAAATCGATCTGCTGGTCACACTCCTTTTGATGCAGCCCAAGATACAGTTGGTCTCATGGGATGCAAGCATCCATTGCCAGATCACACACAGTTTTTCATACATCAGTACCCCCAAGTCCTTCTCCACAAGGCTGCTCTCAATCCTTTCATGTGGGAGATTTGAGGGATTTTCTTGAAGTTAATGTGTGGGTGGGTTTCTATTAGATGCAGATTTGTTATTAAACTAGCCAGGCCCAAAGAAATTTCAAGGCGACCTTGGAAATCTGAAAACACGACGTAAATCAACAGAGCCATTAGCAGTGAGACTAGGAGATGTGGACAGCTCGTGAACATAGACAATATTCAATCAGCTAATGCATGCTTGGAGCGTGCAAGCGTGATCAGAAAATAACTGCATATATAAGGAGGCTTGTTTCTGTAATAAGTGGCTTTGCTTGAATTCATATTGGATTGTGTGAAGTCCATTTTTTTTTGCCCTTGCACTTTCATGCTCCAGCCTGTATTAATACTAGAGGTTGTCCCAACCCAGGTGCAGGATCTTGCACTTGGCCTTGTTGAACCTCATGAGGATCACATCACCTGCTTCTTGAGCTTGTCAAGGTCCCTCTGAATGGCATCCCATCCCTCAGTCATGTCAACTGTACCACTCGGCTTGGTGTCACCTTCCACAGGCTGCAAGTAATAACCTGCTCTGCCATGGAGCACCTCCTCGCCCTCCTTCTTCCCTTACCTTGGTGCTCACTCTGTTGCTTCTCACTCTCTTTTCCCTCCATCCTCTGCCTGTGTGGTGGCTTCTGCCATTTCTTAAATATGTTTTAATAGATGCACCACCAGCCTAGCTGATGGGCTCAGTTTTGGCACGTAAATGCTCCCCTAAAGAGTTCTGGGAAGTGCATCTGATAATCCCAAATAAAACAATATAAAATAGACAATCTAAAAGCATTCTAAAAGATTTCAAAACTGTGAAAGCATTTTCCTTTAAAAATAAATAAAAATCAAAAAGCCATACTTCAGGTTTTTTCAACTACAAGCAATTTAGTTTTGCCACTGTCCATAATAAGTATGTGCATGGTTAAGTATAAACTGTTGACTGCCAAACAGGATTGAAAATAAACAAAAACAAATTAGAATGATATTTTTCATTTCAGGAATGCGTTCTGCCAGAGGACTACAGCTGTTCAATTGGCTCAGACCAGACAACTGAAACACACAGTCCTTGGGACACACACCATTGTCAAGTCAACACAAAACACTGTGGCTAACCAAGGACCTATCAACATAAAGAGCAAGAAACAGTGTGAGCAGCAGCAACCAAAACCTCAAAAACAGAAGGGTAGTAAGCATACAAGAGCCAAAATGCTGTCATTCATTGTTAAAAACTGCCAAGAAATAATTAACTCTCAGAATTATTCTTTTCTAAACATTTTTAATTAAGTTCTCATCTGAAAAAGTGTTCCTATGATCCACCCAAGTCCTTCTGCCAATGGAAGACCATCCACAGCACAAACTGTAATAGTTGCAGAGAGGTAGCTTTTATAGAAAGAAAATACCAGGCACAAAACCTAGTCCAGTGCTGAGGTTTCTCTCCCTACTGCCAAAAGGACATTCTCCCCAGAAACCCCACATCTCTCCTAACAGCAAGGCTACAGCTGTTCCAAAAAATTACAAACCATCACTGCATCCCAAAGAAGTAGCATCTTAAGAAAATTCAAAGCAAGAATCTTTCCAACTCACTCCATCTTTGCTTGCTTAAATTCCCCATAGTACCATTCCACACACAAAGGTATAGGCTAGTCCTGCCAAGGTCATCCAAAGCTCACCCAACATGATCTTATGACAGAGCTACCATTGATGGAAGGGCTATCTAGAGAAAGAGCCCAACACCAGTAAGTTTGTACTTCGTATAGTTTTCCACTCTCAGACATCATGAGTGAAATGACAAATGATATATGCAGAATACTGTTTTAAATGTCTTTTCCTTTTCCCCTGCCTGCTCCTTATCTTCCTTTTCTCAGCACACAGAATAATTCATCAGAGTGCAATCCTGAGAGGTTTTGATATCAACATTTTAGTTTATAGCAAAACCTCAGCAGCTTTGGCAAGTAGTTGTATGTGTAGACAAATAGACCATGTCAGGAAGAGCCCAAGGCCCTGACTCAGCAAATCATGGCAGAGAACGCTCCACACCTCCCTGAAAAGATACTGAGCAATCTTCTGCTCAGGGATTTAGTGTAGGACTTGGGTATCTGTGCTTCAAAAACCCTGTTTGGCTGGGGTCAAGTCACTCTGTCTCCCTCATGTCTTAACTCCCCATCTCCATCTCCTAGTATATCTCCTGTACTAGGCTATTGTGATAACATATTGGAGGCTGGACAGTATTTGGACACTATAGTTAGAGGGGCTGTGTTAGTACTTAGCAGATTCAGCAAACCTTTGGGAGAGGGAAAGCAAGCATGTCTTTTAAGCACCTAAAAAGACTAAAGAGCAGAAAGTCTGACTAGAAGCCAAAGGCAACCATACTCTTAAATCATTTAAGCACTTCTGAAAACCATTCCTTGATTCAAAGGTTTAAGCACAGTTTGTACAGTACTTTAAAGAAGAAACAGTACCAATGGACCTGCTACAATTTAGCACTGCCTAGACATCTGCTGAAAACATACTTTTTTTTTGCTAGGAAGACAACAATTCAGTGAATGAGGAAATGCTGTCAGTACAGAAGGATGAGGACACAACAGAGAAGTATTTGAAAAATCTTACCCATCCCTCTTTTTCTCAGCATTATGCTAAGAATTTACTGTCAAATGTTAAAAACCCTGAGCCCTGATACATTCAGTCAATAAACACGACCAAAGATCTGAATTTAACCCTGTGAAATAAATAAAAGCTACTACCCTGTTTGCATTTGGCAGACCAGGACTATAACTCTGGGATGTTCAATTAACCAATAGCTTTGAACAGGCATTAGCACCTTAAACAGAACACCACAAAAACCCCCACCATAAAGCTGATCTTATGGTCACTAATTTTTTTATCCAAGATGACAACAACATAACAGTGGCTATCAACAGCAGATTCTATCTGTGACACCAGGAAAAGAATCTCAACATCTCACCTGTAGTCAGCAAACCAAAAGGACTGGGTTGCAAACTGTCCTTGAATTGTTTAACCATCATGAGCCATGGCAATGATTCTGGAGTAACACTGAATCCCTGCTGTTTAGAGTGTGTTCTAGGTCCCCTCATATTCACGAAAGACAGAAGGTAATTCCAACTCTTTCAGTTTGTGGATCTTTGGGCTTTGTGTTTTTTCCTCCCGCAAAAATTATGTGCAATACACAGTCTCTATAGCTCAAAGCAGAGGCTCTCATTAAGCACTGGAGTTCAAGTTCTGGTGTCAGCCAAGTGGACAGTTATTCCCCAACCAACAAGAGTGTGAACAGTCAAAGCTCCTTCAAGCAGCTTGCTAACCCTGAAACACAAAGATTTCTGTTTAAACATAAGCAAGAAGAATATGAATGCTGACACAGCCTTCAAAAAAAAAGAAGAGCCAGGGCAGAACAAAGCTAGATTATATATCATGAAGATCTGACATACCAAGAGTGGCTCCTCTCTGTAGCATCTCAAGCTATGGGTGGAGGTAGGGACAGAATAAAGACAGCACTAATATCCTGTTTCCACAGATTTTGTGTGGCCTTTGGTAGATCCCAGCAGACATCTCTCATGCTTGCCCTGGATTCAATGTGCCTTTTCTGTCTCCAAGACAGCCAGGCAGGGACAAAAGCAGAAGTCAAAACATCTGTCAGCCTGTGCTATCTACAGAAAAGAGTGGCTTTTTGCTTGAGACACCACAGCACTGCAAAAGCATTGGCAGGAGACCTAGATCTGCCAGGCTCGGTAGCTGGCTGAATGGGAGGGACAGATCTGACACGGGCAAACATTTCAAGGACACTAGCTGTAAGCACACAAATGGGCTTAGGGACAAAAACCAGTCACCCAGGAATTGCACTGAGCAATAGGGTGACAACTCTGAAAGGGAAGATGAAGCTGTGGCAGGATGAAAGGGGGCAGGACAGCTGGAGCTATGCAAGTGCTAGGCTGGCAGCGTATCTAGGATTTAAAATTAGGCTTATGCTGATCTAACCAGCCTTGACTGCATTTCAGTTCTCACACAAACACCCTGGACACGCTGGGCCAAGGACAACCCCTGCTGTGGGCATGTAAATCAGACAGCAGCACTGCCCCCACCTTCTCCTCCTGCCTGTCACCTTGCAGCCATCAGTCCCCGTGCAGGGCCCAACACACATCAGTTCCTGCTGGAAGAGATACTCAGAAGCAAGAGTGACCAGAGACAAGGCTGGGGACAAGAGGGCTGGCTAAGTATCTGCCTTATGCTCCTTTGTCCAGAGTACACTCTCACTCCTTTATTGATTACTCACATAAATTTAGCTTAATTATTGATTTGTAAATATAAGTGACATCCCCCGCATGCCCTTCCCCTGCCAGCCAAGATCACAAACCAACCTTGTTTGCGTGGCACAAGCAGCCATCCAGGCCACAATGCATTCATGAGTCCATGTCAGCCCTTGTACACAGAAAGCACTGCTACCTAACAATAGGAATAAAATTTAGATTGACCTGCCTATGCAAGGAATAAAACACTGAGACAGCAATTTTAAGGCAGCAATGTGCTCCCTTCCTTCCCTTTTCCCTGCTCCAGTCCTGTTCCTGTTGTACTTTCATGTGCCTATCACTGCAAATAAAAGATATATACCAAGCTAATGAAATGTCTGAGCTGTGGTATGTGGGTGTATAAATGAGCCAGCACGGCCCCTGTGTGCATGGAGTAACTGCAGGGAACACATTTCCAGACCTGTCAAGATCCATTTCTTTTAGAAGGAATAAAAGATAGCTGACTTATTTTTCCCCTTCAAGCAAGCAAGGAAAAAAAAAAGAGAGAGAGAAAGGAAAAAATGTATTAATAGCTAAAAGGTAAGGATAAATTTCTGACAGGTGCCCTCCTTCCTATCATTATTAGTGTGGTGGATGTGCTGGGAGACCCCAGCTGCTTGTACAACCTGGTGCTGTACAGAGGGCATGATGCAGTCACCTCCTGGCAGTAAGACAGGAACAAACAAGAGAGAAAAGAAACATCCAGGGGGATAAAGAGATCTGCCTGAGGCAGCACGACAGATCTGCAGCAGAGCCAGAGATCCTAGCCACAGGAAATCCAGATTTCAAGATATATTTCCAGATACATAGGTGCCTTGATGTTACAGCTGTGAGACGCTCTGCTTTCCCGGAGTAGTCTCAATCAGCTGCCTGATCTCCCCCTCACAAAGGCTGCCCAAGCCCCTAATAACATTGCAGAAGGTGAGAAAGCAAACATCCAAGACATGGAGGCCCAGGTATGTTCCCCAATTCACCTGTAAAAGCAAATGACTTGGTAGGCTCAACTGTCATTTACAAGAGCCATGCATCCTCTTCCTCAGTGCTCACTGGCCACCAAGTATTTTGAGAGGTAGATACTTTCACAGACTCATAGAATCATTTAGGTTGGAAAAGACCCTTAAGATCAGTGAGTCCAGCCGTCAATCCAACACCGCCAAGTCCACCAATAGACCATGTTCTAAGCAGCACATCTACATGTCTCTCAAATATCTCCAGGGATGGTGACTCAATCACTTCTCTGGGCAGGCTGTTCCAGTGCTTTATAACCCTTTCTATGAAAAGTTTTTTCCTAATATCCAATCCAAACCTCCCCTGGTGCAACTTGAGGCCATTTCCTCTTGTTCTATCACTTGTTACTTGGGAGAAGAGACCAACACTCTTCATGCTACAGCCTCCTTTCAGGTAGTTGTAGACAGCGGTAAGGTCTCCCCTTGGCCTCCTTTTCTCCAGGCTAAACAGCCCCAGCTCCCTCAGCTGCTCCTCACAGGATTTGCTCTCCAGAACCCTTCACCAGCTTCGTTGCCCTTCTCTGCACTCTCTCCAGCACCTCAATGTCTTTCCTATAGTGAGGGGCCCAAAACTCAACACAGTACAGGGGGATGATCACCTCCCTGATCCTGCTGGCCACACTATTCCTGATACAAGCCAGGATGCTGTTGGCCTTTTTGGCCACCTGGGCACACTGCTTACTGATATTCAGCTGGCTGTCAATCAACCCCCCCAGATCCTTTTCTGCCAGGCAGCTTTCCAGCCACTCTTCCCCAAGCCTGCAGCGCTGCCTGGGGTTGTTGTGACCCAAGTGCAGGACCCGGCACTTGGCCTTGTTAAACCTCCTACAATTTACCTCAGCCCTTTGATCCAGCCGATCCAGATCCCTCTGTAGAGCCTTCTTACCCTCAAGCAGATTAACTCTCCCATGCAGTTTGGTGTCATTTGCAAATTTACCAAGGGTGCGCTCAATCCCCTCATCCAGATCATTGATAAAGAGATTAAACAGAACTGGCCCCAATACTGAGCCGCAGGGAACACCACTCATGACTGGTTGCCAACTTGATTTGACTGCAATCACCACGACACTTCGGGCCCAGCCACCTAGCCAGTCATTTTACCAAGCAAACATTATATTCATCCATAACTCATCTCAATTGGCCATAAGCATCTCTAATGCCCTTGGAAAGCACAGCAACTTTCCAGTGCACCTTCTGCTGTTTCAGGGTCTAAAAGATCCTATCATCACTCATAAGTCCAGCACTCCTGCTTTACACTCTCTGCATGTGGTCAGAGCAAACATGTCAGGGCTAAGGAATGAACTGTCACCACACCAGCTACACTTTGGCTTAGACAGAAACACTTCCTGACTTCCAGCTCAAAGGGCTCAGTTCAGCATCTGCTCCACCACAAAGTAGTGGCACCCAGGATGATGAAGGTTTGAAAGATTATTATGCAATCAATTCTGAGATACAAATGAAATGCCACATTGTGGGTCACTGTTTTTCCTTAGGGTGTAGTCTGACCACAGACACTTGCAAGCCTCTAGCTAATACACACATATTCATTTAGCATAAGCAGTGCAGATTTGTTCGTTTTGATCCAGAGCTCCCATGTTCATTCCCCAGGGACACCCCTGTTCAAGGCTGTGTCCTTTTTTAGGAAGAAGCAGAACTTACAAAGATCACAACCATCCATATTTTATGAAGATCACCTACTTACCAGAGCTGTGCAAAGCAGACGTCAACCGGAAGATAATTTCTCTACTGAATCAATTTCATGAGGCCACAGGATTCTTTTTCAGTGCCTTAAAATGTCAGGCTGGAATTCTTGTTGGGTCTCTGATAACTGAGCAGATCACAGTACTTGTCAGATCCAGGCTTAAAGCAAGAAAGAGCTAGGGTAGCCCCAGCACAAATTGATGAAATCAGACAGTACTGATCTGCAGAAGTGCCCGATCCCCATATTCTGGCTTACTCAGGCAGAGCTGCACACGCATTTTTCACTGTGGACTTACTGAAGTCACGTACAATTACATCCTTATGTATTTGGGATGCTCAGGGATTCATGTTCAGTATGGATTCACAGATAAACACGGATCTGTGCACTGCCATTTGAAGCCTCTGACCTTTAACTCTAATGACTAGTAGACCCTCCTGCTCCCTTTTAAGTCATCACTGATGCTGGAAGTTGTTTTCCAAGATGTAGCACGAAATC
Source organism: Patagioenas fasciata (assembly GCF_037038585.1). Taxonomy (NCBI): domain Eukaryota; kingdom Metazoa; phylum Chordata; class Aves; order Columbiformes; family Columbidae; genus Patagioenas; species Patagioenas fasciata. The sequence goes on from NC_092524.1 coordinate 18,828,267, forward strand.
TCTTGGATTTTTTTTCAAGGCTAGGACTGAAAGCTGGGGAGCCACTCAGCAGCCTTTTGCTCCTTTGCTGGGGTTTTCCATGGGCTGCAGGGGACTGGTTTACAAAAGCCTCCTTACCTAACTTAAATGAGGAATACAACATAAGCACCTTGGAAGTGGACAGACATATTTACTAGCTTAGATAAAAGTTTTTATCTTTAGATAATACCTTAATCATCCTGTGCCCCACCAAGTTGAGTAGTACCACTTTCCTCATCTCATTCCTGGCAACCTGAAGCATAGATAGGCTATTTGACTTATTCAAGGCCATATGGGAAAACCTCAGACAATGTAAAAATGTCAGACTGGGGTTCATGCCTCACCAACACTGCAATTGTTCTCCTGAGGCTGTTCTCTCTATTAAGTAACTCCCACAAAAGCACGCCCTAGTAGTAAAGCTCTACGTAAGAAAGAGGATCTATTTAAAGTGCAGCATAAACACAGGACTTCCATCCAAGTGATAAATTTCCAATGACAGGATGATGCTGCACCTTCTCCAATAGGAAGCCCTCAAAGGAGGTTTCTTCAACACTCACACAACATCAGCCAGGGTTTTCCAACAATCTTCACAGAGCATAGTTATGCAGCTCTTCCCAGATCATAGAAAAACACAGTCTAAAACAAGCTAATACATTATTTACCCTGTATAATGTGGTTCTGTCTTCTTTTTACATCTGTTACACATTGGTGATGCAGGGAGAAAAGAAAAAGAATAGAGAACAAGATGTTTTTTATTTATATCAGCTGACAAGGATTCATTTTTGGAACACTTTCAGGGTAAAATTTTGGCTATCAGAATAAAGAACACAACCAAAGCTACACAGTTCTCATCTGCCTCTTACTCTTTCCCCTCCTTTTTCAATTCACTGGTTGCAGATTTAGGGAAACAACTGTTCTTTCTTTATTAGAGCAGTACCTGGAGGACTCAACCAAGATCACAGCACTGTCACACAGTGTACAGGCAGGGCGTGATGTTGGTATGTCACTGAGAGAGGAGGCAAGAGAACGCATGGCCCTGTGCTCCTGAGTAGCCCTCTTATCCTCAGGGCTGTGCTACCTCACCAAAAATCTCTGTTCTTCAATTATGTAATTCATGTACTTCCTATCACGCATACATTTTCCCACTATCTTCTGTACTGAGACCAAACTTGTCCTCTTCTGCCACCATTCTCCCAAAATTCTCATTCGTCTTTCTCACTTTCTCCCCAGTAATTGCCTTATTTCCTGTCTCTTCTGGTCAACTTTGATCCTGTGTTGCTCTATGCACTCCAAATGGCCTCAGAAAGCTTGCCAGTACTCCACACTATTGAGGCTGTTTCTTCTGTGCAATGTTATGCATAATGTAACATTTCTTTTAAGAAAGATCAATGGGTCTAACATAACCAACTGTACAACATGTTTTGCTTTTCAAGAGTATGATTTGCAGAACATCTACCACTATTCCTGCAGGTTTTCATGGGACCCAGTGAGTGCTAAGCACTCCAGGAAAAAAAAAAAAAAAAAAAAAGAAAGATTTATGTGTTCGACTACATAAGGAAGGGCAGAGCACAGCTTAATAGCTTCATTATGGCTAATTTCTGTCTGCATACTTGACCAGGAGTCAGAGCTCCCATTCACTTCCTACCTTTGTCAATGACTTCTTGATTCTGGGTAAGCACCCAAACTTTTTTTCCTCGGTTTCATTTGTAGAACAGAGGTAATTGCATCTCTGTCACAGAATTGCTGCAGATTTAACCCAGATGAGTTCACAGTGCTCTTTGAGGTCTTCAGATCTAGGGTGCTGTAAAGCACACAGTGCTACCATTACAGGAGACATGCTCTTGCATGACTGCGTGCTGAAAAGCAACCAGTCATCAAGGGAAATGATGCTTTTCTGACACTCCTGTCCTTTAACATTTTCCACTGTGAGCACAGTCTTGTTCACATTTTATTTCTATCCTCTGCTTTCCCTCTCTTTCTGTTGGAAGCAAGCATCTAGGTACAGTCTTTTCTGATGAAAGCAAAGAAAAAATCCTCATTTCGCAATGACCTACTATCCCAGACAGCCTTTGCTAGCAAGGCAGTCCTCTGAGGAAACATGAGAAAGAGCTGCTTGTGTCACTGCTGTCAGGGAAATAAGCACCAGAGACGATAGCCCCACAAACAAATTAAACTACAGTTTCCACGGTACACATTCAATGGAACATGACAGTACTCAGAAGTCTAAAGTTACTACCATGCATGACTACCCCCACTCCAGCTTTGGTATTGTACCGATTCCTACAAGGCTGCTGAAATTGTATTGTACTTTGGTATTGTACTGATTCCTACGAGCCTGCTTCTTTCACATACATGCAGAGAAAACTAAACACAAACCAGGCTTACCTGCTTGTCCCTATACCTTATCCTCTGCAAACTCAAGAACAGCTTCCATCAACACATAGAAGTCCACACACATGTCTCAAACGTATTTCTGGCCTGAAAAGTGACACTTAGTATTTTCTACCTCAATTATACTCAGCACCTCCAATCAAGTTCAAGATTCTGTTCTGCTAGGCACAATATAGGCACATCCAGTAAGAGACAATTTCTGTACCTGGGAACTTATGAGAATCCCTCCAGTTCCTGTGAGGTAAAGCCTCAGCATGCTGGTGACAGAAAATGAGTTTTTTTCTTTTCCTGCCTATGAATAAAGGATAGCCCACAGTGCCCAGTGCTGACCAACCAACTCACTAATCTGAGGAACAACTCACTGCTCCGTCTGTATGCAGTACCATGCCCTGAATACATCAGGGCAAAGAGAAGATAAAGGTAGAAGCTGAAATGTTGAAAAGGGTAGTAAAAAACCAGAAAAGGCACAAAACTCAAACAGGCAGAGCATTCTGGTTGCTGGATTAGAAAAAAAAAAAAAAAGGCAAAAAAAAGTTAGGCTTCTTCCTAGCTGCCTTCTTTTGATTAACTTCACCTGGACTAGTTTCTGTGCCTTTCTCCTCTTCTGCTGTTCATAACAGCAGACTATGATGAGCTGAACCCCCTCTTTGATGCAGATAAGGCTTCATTTCTGTGTCAGTTAAGGTCACTTGCATCTGCTCAGTCTGGTATTTCAAGGGCTTCAATTCATCATTGCCAACTCAGCCAGAGACTGGGATCATCCGTTTGCAATGGCTGCAAGTCTGGTTCAGAATCTCAATGCAGGCAAATGCTTGCCAAGCTTTTCCCTTGTGCACATGCAGAAAGGACTAGAGAAATATCCAGGCTCAGGCACATTCACGATCACTGCCCATACATGTCCAGCAAGGCCAATGTTTTTATTCTAAATCTTCACTGAGATGCTAATTCCTCTCTGCTGTGTATTAAACTGTACTATACAGGAAGGAGGTAGGGTATTGCGGGGCTGATTATACTTGATTTGCAACAGCAAATTGCTCTGTTGTGCCATATGCTGAGAGCACATGATGGATTTTGTGCTGCATGACTTGCTTCAAAGGCTGGATTTTATGGCCAGATAGAAACCGGCCAGAGAGTCTTCTGCAGGTTGATTCAGAAACAATGAGCTTCAACATCGAAATTTAGGTGCCTAAAACATCCACATTTGGGCAGGCAAATCCCTCTCTTTGATTTTTTTCTTTTTAGAAGTGGCAAGGATCCATTCCTTTCTTCGGGGTAAATTCTTCAAGACTTAATCAACCCCGATGGAAAATGCTGCTCAAAGCCATCAGGTTACAATATATGTTCACCCTTAGTAGACTAATGCCACTCCCTTGAAGCAGGTTGCTCTATTCAGCGCCTAGTACTGAAGATTTCAAAACCTGGTCAGCTGTTTTAATGCACTGTCCAGACACACAAAGCAGCACGAGACAATTCCACAGATTTCAACACTCGCTACTTAAGAATTAATACCAACTTTGTTGATTAGCTTGGTTACAAGGGACAGAGAAGGAAAAAGGGGAGAAGAAGCAGAAGTGTGGGGAAAGTGAGAGTATGGTAAAGCTGATTAATGTTCCTGTTTCAGAAAAAGCATTCGGGAAAAAGAGCATGCATCAAAAGTAAAGAAAGTCACAGAGGGGAAGGGAAGGTTGAGGTCTCTCAGCTAGCTGCCCCTCTTCCTCAGACAGCCTCTGCAGTCAGCACAGAGTATGGAGCTGCAGTAGATTCATACTCTGAATAGAGGAGCCTTTCTCCCTCAACAGCAAAGGGAGGCAAGTGAGATGCGGTGGCTGACTTACCCGGCTAATCTGAGAGACCTAAACTGGGTATCCCTCGAAAGAACAACAAAGAAACAAAACAGAAAACAAAGGCCTAACCTAGTCACAAGCCAGCAGTTGCAGATATAGCATTTCCAAGGAGGAAGCAAGAAAATTGCCGTTAAGTAGCAATTTAGTAAACACCAATGCAGTAGAATCCACTCATCATTTGCCTCACTTTCACAGAAAGAAAAGCTATGCTTGAGGAAGAGGCAGGATGATAGTTCAAATGAAAAAAAAGAAAATGAAAACCCAAGGCAAGTAGACAGTACCTCTGTGAGGTACAGTAATTCCTTTGAAAAGCACATCTGTAATCTGACACATCTGCAGTGGCTTTCTGAAAGCAAAACGATGAGGAAAGATACTTGAAGATTTCTTTGTGTGATGTCATCATGAAAAGCTACTGTTGGAAAAGACACTTGATAAAAATTAGTTGGTGCTGCCTTAATTCTCAGGAGATCTGGAGTGAGCCCCTGAACTTCACACTCCCCGCACAGTGCTGGCCCACATCCTTCCTGTGCCCTCTGCTGCTGTGCAACACACACGCTTCTCATGATGATTTTTGCTCCTCAGGAAGCCTCAACAAGAAAAAAACAATAAGACTTTCACAAAAGCTGTCAACAAAGTACCCTGACTACTCTCTATGCCTGGCACTGAAGCCCTATCAGCACTTACACAAGTTACCAAATTAGGCTTTCGTTTCCCAGTACAATTCACTGCTTTCTGAAAATGCTGGCTTGAAATCGTTCCACCTCTTGTCCCACCCTACAGGTGTGCCTGCCCTCGGCCCAGCCCACTCCTCTCAGTGAGTGCCAGGTGAGCTCTTCACAAAGCCAGGTAGTCAACCAGACCAGGGAACTGAGGCAGCTGTAGAAAAACTATCCTCTTACTACCTCCCTCCCCAAAACGTGTTTTCTGTTATTTGTTCTCTATGAAGTTGAGCCAGATTGGCACCCTGAGTAGGGCACAAGCATGTACAGTTGCACAGAGCAATGGATGGAGATGCTGCTATGCCTTAGGGGTGCAAGGTAGTGGTGGCAGTCAATAAAACAGGTATTGCTGTCAAAAAACCCGTGTCACAGAAACACAGCATTAATAAAGTAGTGGTTTACACTCATTTTGCAAAGGGTTTGATGACTAAACAAGTGGCAAGACCAGATACAAAGACTACTTGTCCTCCTTTGTCATGATGATTAATGATAATGTTAAAGTTAATGGTACTTTATTCACCCATCAAAATATTATCCCTCCCAGGAGGGTACAATGTGGCAAAGATAAATGAAGAAATGAGAAGTCTAGCACCGTATATTTCCTCCTGAAGTCTCCTGATTTATGCTGCACAGGAGGCATGCCTAGCACTGAGCTGGTGTGTAGCAGTCATGCATCTGTTCAGTTATTTCAAATACCTCAAAGACAACTGCCTGCTTCATCAAAAGCGCTCATGTGTGCACTAAGAGTGTGAAAGGTCACAGATATATGAAAAAGTGCCTAAAAAGTATCTGTTAATGGTACTGCATCAGGTACAGATTATTTTGTGAACACAGGAGTCTGGGGAAAGCATGATTATTAGGATTTAAAATTATTGGTCACATTTTTCACTAGTCATTAGCAATTAGAAGCACCAGAGTTTTTACAGAACCGTAAAAGTCATTCACGTTAAATTCCAAAAAAACCTTCCCCACTAATATTGCCATGAAATGAGAATTAAAGGAGAGAAAGAGATTAAGTGTAAGCGGAGTTCTCCACTGCTTGGGAAGTACTTATTAGCTGATGCCTCCCAACACCTTCTTCACCTCCCCATCCCAGTGGATTTGAGGAGCTATGGGAACTTCGGCAGCCAGCCTACTGGAACTAATCATTTCCAAGATTATTTTCATTATGAAGAGAGGTACACTTGCAACACCTATATTGCTACTATCTCCTACACTGAGGAGCTAGGTTAGTCTTAAATGGTGGCAACTGCAAAACCAGCTACTGAACCACATATGTAGTTATACCACAACCCTGGTCAAAGCTGGTAAGGAAACTCAACAAATCCTTATTTACAGTGGTTTTTGCACCCTAGGTAAGTGTTGATTAACTTATTTTGGACAATAATAACCACGAGAAGGAACAACATAAAAAAAGAGAATGAAAGATCTATAAGAGATGCCTTAAGGCAAAGAAAAATGCAGTCTGTGTCAACTATTCAAATAGATCCAGCCCTCATCACTCAGCAGTCAAGAGGGCCCACTTATCTTGCATTCAGTTTTTATGGTATGCTTTTGCCTTGAGCAGGATTTTTGAGCTGTGACTATCTGAACGGAGAAGATTAAAGTTTAAAGAAGAGAGTGATTGTAAATGTGCTATTTGAGCACTTTACAAATGTAATTGCAAAAGGTAATGCAATTCAGAAGCTGGCTCTTTTCAATTAGTACAGAAGGTAGAAATCAGGCAAGCCCACTACACTGTTTTGAAGCTTTGGTATAGCAAGCAGGGGAGCATTCTTCCATAAAGCACAGTATGTAAAACATACACCCTAGGTTGCCTATCCACAATTTCACCCGTTGCTGTCCTTACTGGAGTTGTCCAGGGATATCTCAAACGAGTCAAGTGTAATGTGTGCTCTAGTGTGTGTAAGACTAGATTTCACAACACAAAGTGCATAAATAAGATTTGTGTTGACTTTTAGTGCTTAAGACACCTGTAGGTGTTTCAGCCATTTGCTGTGCCCCAAGACTGAGATTATCAGCTCTTTGGGGCACCTCAGAGTTGGCCTTTCAAAACTCCAAACGGATATCCATATTTTCCACATGCAGTACATACAGGGCACTTGTCGGAAAGAGATGGGACTGATCCCTAATTAGCAGTTAGCTTATTAATAGTGGCAATAACAGAAATAATTCCCTGGGAAATAAGTGCTCCATGATAGAGGATATATCATAAGTCTGAATCATGACACAGATGGAATAGGTGGATATGTCCACACTATTTTTATTGTAAAAAGCCACACGTTAAATCTGTCACACAAGCCCTAAGCCTTCAAAATGGTGGCAAATCAAGAACTAAAACCAGCACTTGATTTCCCTAAATTTGGTTGCACTGCTGATGATAAAACTATGCATCAGTGCTAGAAACCATCCCTGCTAAATGTCCCATTTCATGCCAGAGGGGCAGCACATGTTTTTTCTCTCTAAGCCCAGGAGACAGCAGGATAGTAAATAGTGCTGTGTATAAAGACAAAGAATACCAGAAGGCACCACAGGAAAAATACATGGGCAGGGTCCAGATGTGTTGGTCTCGCATGTGTGATAAAGCTCTGGCTGCTGCAATAGACAGTGCTGAGAGCCTGTCACAAACAAAAGGTGTCAGTCCCATGACTTGATTTGCTTTCCAAGTACCAGTCCCCGCCTTCTGTTTGCTATTTAATAAGGGCGTTTTGGTGGTTACACATCTCAAGAGAGAGACAAGGTGAGGTAATACATCAGTCCTGCTGCTGAACCACACCAACAAAGCATTAGCATCTGGAGGACTGCAAAATCTCAACATGTGTTAGACTGTTTAATGTCTCTGCTAAAGACACTCCAAGAAGAAATATCTATGACGGGGAGCTCTCAAGAAACTGCAGAATCAGCTGAGAGGGAATTTGCTGTGATCATTACCTGAAAACAGCTATTGAAGGCAACCCAAAAGTATGTGAAGACATCAACTATCCTTTGAGATCATTCCCTTTGAACAAAAGCACCCCCTCTGCCTTTCAATGAAGGTTGTTCTAATTCCTCTTCCTCTTCTCCAAAATGAAAGATCACTGACTGCTACCACAGCTTGTATCAGTGAAGCCAAACTGCTTTGTACCAGTTAAACACAGAGGAAATGCTCCTGTAGAGTGACTCCTAGCATGTGATTTTTCTGCGATCTCCACTTTCCATACCTTAAAATATTCCCAACCTTCTCTTCCACCTCAGTTTATGTGGACATAAACACAGATGAGCCAAAAAATACCAAATTTTCTCAGATTTAGGAAAAGTCAGGTTAAATATACTATACATTCTTACCAAGAAACCTGGGTTTGAGAACTTAAATCAAGTGTAGCATGCAGCTGGAGATGTGAATTCATATCTTCAGTTCTTGGTATGGTACAATATGACAGACATTTCTCCATTTGTAATTCAACACTGCAAAAATGCAAAGCTACACAGCAGACTATCCATTTGGGATTGACAGCCTTCTAGGAGACAGTAACCCCCTTTCCTACTCCTTCCTATCCCCCAAACCCTTACTCTGCAACAGTCAAGTATGCTGCCCATATTCCAGAACAGAAACCAAGAACATGGAGAGTGATTCTACCATTCTCCTCAAAGAGGAATCCTTTGCCCCAGAATCTTCCACAAAGACAGCACATCACAGACTGCACACACCAGCCCCAAAAGGATGCCAGATTTCCCACAACTCTTTAGCAAAAAAGTCCCTTCTGTCCACATGTGCTCTGTGCCCACGGGCTGGCATATTTCCCATCTGATGTTCTAGACATCAGAGCAACTTAATTTTCTGATGGCAAGTTTGGGAAAAATTTTTCTACCTCTTCTGCTTTCTGGTCAATGTTTAAATATCCAGGTATGCTGTATCAGTGATAAGACTCTGCATCATAGGAATGACAGAACTAGCATGGACTGGGAACAACACACTGGGTTACACCAATGGACAAGCAATGAAAACAAAAAGTAGGATCACCTACAAAGTCTGAGAAACAGGTGACCTCTCTCCTAACTCATATGTGCTTACACTTATTGTCAAGGTACATTGTCATACACACACCATCCCCCACACATACACACACTTTTAAAAACCACTTGTATGTTTAAAATGCTGCCCATTGTCCATGTGTTTCTTCCCAGGAAAGACTTACCTATTGAGCAGATATATACAGATTGCATCATCATCATGCACCTGCAGGGTTCCTATGAACAACGTCACACTTTTCTACTCTTCAGTGCAAAGTACAATTCTGCACCTTTGCCAGTGTTAAGCACATAGGCCAGTCCAGCACAGACTGTTCCAAGCTTAGGAGTCATTAGATCAGTGCAGTTAGCCGACACCACTCTAGGATTGTCTTCCATGTACCAGCTGCCCTGCCAGCATAGGGTAAGTGGAGGTAGCCATTAGCACAGCTCTGAGAAAAAACAGGAGCTTCCTTTGCATGACAAAAAAAACTAAAGAGACTATGGTGAGATGTAACATGGATGCAGACAAGTCCATCTGACCTGATTCAAATAAGATGAAGGGGAACAACATCCCTTAACTGATTGAAATGCATACAATAGTACTGAACACCCCAGACATCCAAAGTCCCTCTCAGATATCCTGTAGTAGAAAAGCTTTATGCAGTGAATTCAGCTGTGGCCACCAAGGATTTGCGGGTTCATATAGGACCACAGTACACTAGTCCTAGGAAAACACCATGCAGATGTGCTATATACATCATCCTCTCTTTGCTACTCTCAAGGGACCATAGCGAAATTCTCTGCTGAAAAGAGGGTTGCAGCAAAGGAGCTTCTCCCTATGAAGAGAGAGGTGTTAGCAGGGGGTAAGGCTACTGGCCCAAAAAGGAATCATAAGGCATGAAAGAAGGAATTAATTTGATGTGAGCCAGGATATTCTGAGCCTATTATGCACTTGCAATCAAAAGGAAAGGACTCACTAGACCTAAGCAAAGGCAGCTTGCAATAAAGAGAAGCAAAATGAAAGGACCATCTTGAAGTGAGATGGGGAAAGGCATAGATGAATCAGAGACAAAGGCAGCTATGGGAAGCAATTTGTAGTATGAAGAAAAGGACGGGGGAAAGGAGCAGTTGAAGGTCACAATAAGTAGAAAAGTATGTAGACTTGGAAGAAGATACTCATCCTGCAGAGACAGTGAACTGGCAAGTGAACACTATCCAAAAGAGCATTTAAGAGATTCTTTGCTTCTATAGTCTTGATGATAAGACAACTTCTTTGCAGATGTCTAAAGCAACAAAACCAGTATTTCTTCTACTGTCCAATCTTTGTGCTGAAACATCAACATGCATTTCAGAGCTACCTCTACTTTATCTCGTCCTTCTCTTTTTTCCTTGCTAAGCACCTTGGAGAAACAACGAACGGCTCAAAAGTGATGAGTTAGGAATGATATTTAACCCAAGAGTCATTAAACATTGGTACACTGAACAATGCTCCTTGAAACAAGAAGCCATAATTATTTTTCTCCTTTGAATAAGTCACAGCAAATAAAGATGAAAGGCCTACTGCATTTTCAGGAAATTTATTGCTACTTTCTTAGTGCACAACTTAAGGCATTGAAAACGGCTACAGTCAGGAAGTTTTAAAGTCTTTGCTCTCAAAAGCAGAGGCACTTAAAACTGCCTTTCACACATTTAGGACTAAAATAAAAGTGCACTCAATGGGCTATTGATTTATCCTGGCCAACTGCAACTTTAGAGAACACATCTCATTATAAAATGCTTGTGGATGTTTTCCTAGTTCGTGGTTCATTTACAGATGATTATAGCACTATTTTTTCATACATCAGTGCTTTGTAATAAACAAAAGCCTTGCCCTGGAGAGGCTTCAGTTTAACTGACATTTCTTCTAGACATGTTCTGTTTGAAGATGGTGAGAAACAAGGGTGATAGGCTTATAAGGGTAACCATATTAATTTTATGAAAACCCACACATCAGTTTGTCCACATAAGGTGAAGTGATGAGTTCTCCTCCCAGTAAGAGGACTTGCAAGGCTACAATGTCTCAGCATATACCTATTTCTTTGAAAGGTAAGATTCACAGGGTAATTTCGAGCGCACAAATGGTTAAAAGTGAAACATCCCATTTGACAAACATCAAATCACCAGCGCGTTTGACCTGAGCTCCTGAACCAACTAGTTTTGAGGTTCACAAGTTCTCGAGATTATTCTCCCTAAAAAATGTTAAGCTTTTTCACACAGTGCAGGGTACTGCTGGAGACTAAGGAGCTCTAATGGTTTTTATCTGGTAGAGATCGCCATTGGGAGCTACCACACAGCACCAGTGTGTGATTCGTGTTCCTGCATCTTGGGGTGCAAGAAGTAGTGCTGGCATGTGTCGTCTGTCCTTAACATAGCAGGGAGTTAAGGCCCAGAGAGATTTTACCTGAGGTTATCAGTTGTAGTGGGGATGGACCACATGTCCCCAGTGAAAGAGCCACCCCTGTTGACATTCTCTGTGATCTAGGGCAAGACATCTCTCTGTAAGATTAAAAGACTTGATCACGTTTTAAGTGTTTTTACAGCCTGAGACAACAGGCACTACATAAATATGAAGAATTCATTCTATAACAGACGCACTGTCCTATAAAAGCACTTTATACCACTAAGAGCCGAAGGAAGGCACCTGGACAATTATTTTTACATCACTGCAGGGTTTTAAAATTTTATCTTGTTTAATTTCCAGTGAAAGCACTCCTTCCATACCCATTCTCTATTTAATTTTAGTTGTGGTCTAAGTGCTATTTCTAAGATTTGAAAGTTAAGTGGCTCCCTACCATACAACAGCATAATTCATGTAAAAAATCAACCAAACAAAATCATAAATTCCAAATGACCCAGTTGGAAATCACAGTTCAAAACAGAACACAGGACACCCTCACGGGTCTCTACAGACTCCTGCATCAGAACCACAGGATATATGCACGTATTCTATGGAACAACACAAATGGTAGCTTGCAATACAAATGTCAGACAGCAAAGTCCCCAAACTCCTAATTTTCTTCAATGATCCAACTGCTGCAGCCAGCTCCAGAGGGGAGAGTTTAGATTGGAATGCAAAAAACTGCAGGAAAAGAAACAATGAAAACTACCATCAAATTACAAAGTGGTAAAGCTCTTGTTCTTCAAGCCTCTGTGGGAGCTTTCCCAAATTACTCACATGGCCACCTGTCTGAAAGACAGAGTTTTTTTAACCATTCACCCACCTCAAAGCTCTCTCTAAATGTGGTTTAGCAAAAGCAGATACATGCAGGCCAATTCCACAATTGTCTAAGCTGTATTACATCCAAAATCAGCTAGGAGTAGCATTCAAGAAAGTCAGGAGAAAACACAGATTTTTATTCAAAGCTCTCCACAGCTTTTGTATCAATATACAGTTGACATATACGTGAACGCACACCCAAAGCACTACTGAAGGTGGGGGTTGTGAAGGTCTCAACATTTTTTCTGCTCAGTCCTCCAACAATGTAAACATAGGTACATGTGAGAAAACATCTACTAAAATTGTATCTTCAAACAGCAGCAACAGCAAATGCTTGTCCTGGAACACCATCAAGGAACTTCAAGTACCTCTTGTACCTCGCTTTAAGTTTCTAAAACTGGGCATCAGAAATCATCGCCCCAGACATCACCATTGTACACATTTAATATAATCTCTAGCAACATGCAGATGCATTATATGCATTAACAACAACCTATTTTTGAAGAAATGGAACAAACTGAAAATTTTATAGAAATGCCTTCTTCCTATGCATCAAATTTTCTCATGAGTCCATATCTTCACACTCACTCTACTATGGTTGGATTCAAGTAGTTTAAACACAGCTTCCAGTGATGCCACTTCATGTGCTAAGTGTCACACTGAGTAACCGGTACCAAAGATGCAAAGAGGAGGCGAAGGAGGAGATGCCACTTGGCTAGAAAATGAGCCAGGAATCAGATGCCAGCCAGGGAAACAAATTGACTTCTGCTAAAGAGGATTTTTTTATTAAAATATTAAAAAAGCAGATTGACTGAAAAATGAACAGGTGGTGACTCTACTTAAATTATTTTTTTGAAGCACAGCCCTGGATCAAGAACGAGTAGAAATGATTGCTGAACTGTAAAAACACATCATCCTCACCATCAGTTATACTCATCAAAATAACAGCTTACTGTGAGGCTTCACCTTATAGTTGCATCAAGACATGGTGATGCAAGGAAGGCTGTTGCAGCAGACAGATGTCTATAAAGAAAATCACAGGCAATGACAGGTTGTGGCCTGATGCTAAATTTCACTGTGCTGGTCTCTATGAATTCAAATGGGCCTTAAAGAAAATCTCTTTCCAAAACTCTCTATATGGAGTGAGGGATGGGAGATCAGTGCTTGTGCTTTTCTTCAAACAGGACAATGCTATGGATCAGACTAGCAGTGGGGAAATTCATATGGCAAAGTGATGACCCAAACATCCAAGAGTGAGATTTAAGTGCCCTGCCCAAATCCTCCATTAAAAAACTAAGATTCCATGCAAACCGGACTTGCTAGTCAAGAGTTTTGTCTTAAAACATCAGCCTGATCAGTTATGGAAGAAGATGCCCAATGCTTTAGTCAATGCCCATAATATTCAGGATCTCAGGAGACAGGTATATGGGTTGAATAAGGGAAGGCTATGCATGGCAGACCAGCAGGCACTGAGTCTTTCTAACCACCAAGGGTCACTGATTCACTCAGCTGAGGAAACAGTGGGGAAAAGTACTTTTGTTATAGTAACAAGGAACTGACTTGGACTGAGAAGGCCCTCTAATCCTGAAGACATCTGTCAAGGCTTGATGATGCTCTTCTAGGGTACTTTCCAGGATAATATCACTCCAGACTGCAGCACAAAGCCACTGCAGCCACAAAGACAACACGCAAGTTGGTTGCAGATGCCCTTCAATCATAAATTTCTCCTCAATCATTTACATCTCAATCCTAACCAAAGTGTGCTAACAAGTCCCTTAACTTACACATGCCCATGAACACCAACAGCAACTTGGACATCTCACCTGTCATCTTCAAGGCATATATTAGGCATTAGCAAATCTCAACCTGGAATCTCTAACCTTTCATCTTTCTTTGTATAGGCTAATGAGGAGTCATAGGACCCTCCTCTCTCTGTTGCCACAGATAAGGACAATTCCCTATTTTTTTTCTTAAGAATACCTTTCTTGTTGCTTTCTGACATTTTTTCCTTCTTTTAGGACAGTTCTCAGAGCTCTGTCCACTGGGCTAATGTCAACTGATTTTACTGCTCAGCCTTACATTATCTTCCTTCTTGTTCAAAAATTTGCTATCATATCATTATCTTATTTAACAAAGGGGGAAAAGATTATTTTAAGCACCAATTTACTGTATCTCAGGCCCTCTGTCTTCAAATGGCAGGTGGAAAGAAAGGATTTCAGTGTTAACAAGACAATGTGCTAATGCACACACTAGAGTGCTGCATTACCTCAGAAGGCGGCAGTATATCCTACATATATGCAGCATTTCAGCTGTTTTTTTCTTTTTAAAAAGGAACAGTGCACAGCCAGAAACCACCAAATGTGACTAATTGATACACTCTGGAATAATCTAGCTGCTATACTCCAGCTTCCCACCTACAATTGTGTGCTTCAGTCTGCACGGGCTCTGCAAACATTCATTAGGCTTTAGGATATCTCACACCTACAAGGAGTCCAGCTGCAGTGAGCTCACACCCAGTGGGGGAACTGGGCAGGATGTTCTGCAGCTGAGCCGTTCCTGGGTCTTGACACTGCACAGGTAAGAGAAGCATACACCAGGACTCTGAGCTCTCCCTGCTGTCACTCAGGCAGAGAAAGTGGCACACGAAGCAGGGAAAGGAGTCAAGAACCAGCCATGGGGGGAGACAGGCAGGTGAATGGAGACACAAATATTTTTAAAACCTTGTACACGGCAGTGAGGATTGGAGGAAAAGCAAACCAAGATTTAAGAAAAGAGAAGGGAGCAGGAAATTGCAACTGGCTGGGCAAAGGCAGGGAAACTGGTATGAAAACACGATATTTGATGGTGTCAGGAAAGAAACTGTAGGTTGAAAGTCTACAAAAGTAGCTAAGTGATCAAGGACACAGGGACTAAAGCAGAGCTACAGGGCAGGCGCTTGACAATAGCTGTAGGGCCACACTTAGAAAAGACAGGCTTGGAACAAGAATAATCTAGAAAAAAGAGGTCACTCTTGGGAAAATAGACACATGCATAAATCTTGCGGTCCAGAGAATATGCACCTCCTGACCAGGGTGAACGCTTCCTGAGTCTTGTTGCTTCTCTGCTATCAACAAACTTCCGTGCAACCTGCTGGCAGAGAAGCACAAAAAGAGCACTTAGCTATATAAAGATGAAGAAATTACTGCATTTGCATCTTAAACTTTTACTGATGTGAATTCACTCATATGGGCCTCCATCTCCAACAAAGGACAAGAGTATGAATCATATTGAAGCTTAGCTGAGGAAAATAAGGATTCTCAGAAGGGGCCTATAAGAAAAATGGCGACAGCCTTTTTAGTGGGGCCTGTTGCAGTGGGACAAGGGGTAATGGTTTTAAACTAAAAAAATGGGAGACTCGGGCTAGTCAAGGGGAAGAAACTTTTCACAATGAGGGTGGTAAAATACTCGAACAGGTTGCCCAGAGAGGTGGTAGATGTCCCATCCCTGGAAACATTCAAGGCCAGGCTGGACAGGGCTCTGAGCAACCTGATCTAGTTGGAGATGTCCCTGCTCATTCCCGGGGGGCTGGACTTGATGACTTCTGAAAGTCCCTTCCAAATGATTCTATGATGCTACAATTCTAAGGACGAGTCCTTGGGAGTTAGGGCCAAGCAACTGCACGATAAAACAAATACAGAAGTATAGTCTTGAAGATCAGTCTCTCATACAGACCCATACCTGCAGTGTATTACAAGTTCCCTCTCCAGCGAGAGACAGCTGGCTACAACTTCATGTCCAGAAATGGAGGCAGGAGCTGTGGGTCAGCAGGTCTTCCCTCTGAACTCCTGCTGTGGCACCTGGTTGGTGTTGCATGCACAACCGCAAAACTCCTGGTCTGCAATTCAGAATTGCTCAGTAGCAAAACAGTGCTTGAAAAAGATCTCTGAGCCTGACAGTTCATCATATAGATAATAAATCTTCTTATAAGAAAAAAAAAAAGTGAGCTAGGAAAAGCAAAGGCTTAGTTCATTTGTATCCATTTACAAATAGTAGACTATTGACACCATGCCAGGAGCCTTCCTTCCATTTAACAGTACAAGAAAAGCAGAGTATTTCTGACCAGCTGATGAGGTTTCAGGTGAGCTCAAGCAAAACCAACCTAAGAAAAGGAAGGGAGAAATATTACTGTGGTTGTTACCACAAAGACTTGAAAGGTTGTAGGTAGCAGCACAGCAATACTCTGAAACCTATGCTACAGAGGGACTGTCACCACAAAGGTTTCAGCTGTAAATATTGTCTCTGCAGTAGCAGAAACAGAAGATGTTTTGTGTTCATCCTCCAAATTGAATTTAAAAAACTCCACAATCACATATCAACCAGTTAGGCTATATAGATATACACACAAACATGCATGCAAATCTTTCATCAACTGGGAATGTTTCCAGCTTTTGATGCTGTATCTTGAATTAACATTGCAGTTTCTCTCTGAGTTACCCCAAAGCTCTAATAACTTATGCAGTGCTTGTATTAGCACTCACCTGGAATGAATAGAAGGGGAAGGTGGTGAGAGAAAGACAGCAAGTAGCATAGCAGGTTTAGGTAATAAAATAGAAAGCAACTGACTCTGTCACAAACTGCTACCACTCAACTTTAGCACAAGACTGAACTAAATTCTGCCTTTGTAGTCACACATGCACAACTCACCATCTCCACTGTGAATGGTTCACATGTGCATGAGGACAAGATTGAGCCCAAAGTGATACAGAATGGCTGTACCAGGCACTCAAAGAAATGACTGGGCACATAGTGCTGAAAGCTACATTTGAAAAACACATCATGCCCTGACCTAGCTGCCATTATCCATCCAGTTCTCTACTGTCATGATCAGCTGGTCTGTAACTGGCTGAAGCCTGCTGTGAGTTAGTTCTCAAAACAGCTGAAATCAGAAGATCAATGAAGATACAGAGTCAGCAGCTTCTGCTTCTGCACCAACATTCAGCAGCTGGAGCAAGGAAATGCACAATAGTCAGTTTGTGTAATGGAAAGAGTCACCTTAACAAAGCTTTGTCACAGCATCCATGTCTCTTGCTATTAAAATAAACACTGACAGTCTGAATGCCCTTTATATAGCTACAGAAACATCAGCCTCTTACAATATTTGATTCTGCTAATGCTATTTCTTAAGCTTATTTTGGATTTCACAACATATCTACATTAGATATGGAAGTACCTAGCAACATTATCAGCTGTTCTGGTGTACACTACCATGATGCTTTCTATGGAAGGAAAGGAGGAAGAAAAGAAGTCCCAGGAATGACATTTTATTTAAGGCTCTGCAGCAGTTGGGGCAATCTTCTGATAAAAGTTAGTAAAATGAGCATCTACTTGGAAGAATGAAGGCTCAAGTCCCCACCTCCCAGTGCAGACTACTTATAAAATTATACGCTGGCATTTATTTATTTGTAGTAATATGAGAGTGCTGAAATAGAAAGGAATGGAAGAGTTCTGCCTAACTTCAAGATCAAAGAAGCATTTTCTAAGGTTCCAGGAGAAAAACAAACAAACAAACAAACACATACTAGACTCCAGTCACGCACCCTTCCCTGCTTCTGTATGATTTTGTATAAACAACTCAGTAGTGTTTATAGGCAATAGCTCACCAACTCAAATACAGAAAACTGCTGGTTGTCTAGAAAAACAGAGCACAAGTAGCATCTCTTTACTGTTCTGTTCCAGCATGTCTGCATCTTTCCTTCTGTAAGATGTTTCTCCAGGGTAAATCAAACTCTAAGCTCCATTCAGCTCATGAACCTTCCATAAAATCATCAGCAAAGGCTTATGCATAACATAAGCCATCTTAACTAGTAGATCATGCCTGCTTTAGGACCGCAAAATCGCTACTTACATTCCTAATGCATCTCCACATGATTAAGATAAAGAAACAGGGAAGAGCCTCTTACTGAAATCCCTGTGAGAAACAAACATACTGACTACTCATTCATTAATCCAGGGCCCCATGATGCAGACGTGCCCTTTCTAAATAAAAAGATCACTAAACGTGTTCATGAAGACCTTGTATCAGCCATTGGGAACTGATAACTCTAAAATGTTTAATGGTAAAATGCATCTGAACAAGAGAAATTTGAGAGAAAAATCTGTTGCCTGCTAAGCACGAGTCCCTGTTTCCCAGGCAGAGTGTTTAGTGTTACTTGAGGAAATGCCTATACACACTAAGGTGGGCAAATGCTTATGCTTACTGAGTGCCTGTCAGAAAAACTTACTGCTGGTTATCTCCTGGGCCAAATTCTGATTTGAAGAACTACAAAGCAAAAGTGAGTGGTCAGTATCCCAGAAGATCTGCAAATGAGGCGATTATAAATCCAGATAGACCTGGGGGAGCCATGTAAATGTATTACAAGCACCAAGATTTATATTAATGCCTGGAGCTGACAAGGTCTGTCTTATTTAATTCCCCGCTCATGACTAAGTTAAGTGAGTCCATGTGGGACCATGAGGTAAAGATGAGTGGCTCTGTCTTAGCCTCAGCACTGAATGCAATACAACACCAATATAAAGAGCGAATCTCTCAAGCACAGATCACTATATTATCAAGCATTTGTTGACAGCTAGAATAATTCAATTTAGGACAGAAATACACCTTGCAGCACACAGACTGGTCTGCAAACTAATCTGGCAACAATCTTGCTAGGAAATTTGCTACTGAAATCTCTTCCGCTCCTTGCATCTCTTGATAAATGCAACGTTGTACTACTTATATTTGTTTAAAATGCTGCTGTAGAGACAGAGATTCTTCCCCAGTTTAAAGCTACAATCACAATAAGTCCTATGATTCTCTCCACCTGCTCTCAGTTGCTTATTTTAATGCTGAGCCTCCTGGCTTCTCACCACACTTTATCACACACTGATCTCCCAGCTCCACTATAACAAAATCAATCTGTATCGGCCATCTGCAAAGCTTTTCATGAACCAGTTTTGTCCTTTCCTCTTCCCTGACAGTGCCTGTACTTATGAATACCTGTTATAAGTCTTCATGGCCTTCTGGCATCAGAGATCTCATCAGGTAGGAAGGCCAAAAAGCAACCACAAAGAGCAAAATGTGAGTGGTTGGGCAGCTACATATATATACATGGTGTACTACATTGCCATATTCTCCCCATTCTCTCATGTTATTCATATCCATTTATGGCCTCTGACTTCACTGCAAGTTCTTTAGGGCAAGGACTCCTGAAAAATAAGCCTTTGTGTAATACATTATTGATGTCCATGTGGGCTTCTAGGCACAACTGTGATACAAATCCTAAATGACAGCGGTAGGACAACTACTGGCATGAGCTTAAAAGCCAAGCAGAGCCCTTTAGAAAAGTCTGGCTTCAGTGATAAATTTAGGTTTTTAAATAACCCATAGTCCCAGAGCATTCAAGTGACTCATCTACACCAATTAATTTATTCTTACAACACCTAGGCCAGACAGTGAAATTTAAGCTCCCTCACTTTATGACTTTGAGATACTGAAGGATGTGCAAAGAGAGTGACTAAAGGCAAGATCTGCAGCCTTTGATCTTTACCACAAGATTATATTGTCTCTATTTGGGAACTACAGCCTGACTTCTGATCTCAACTCACTCAACTTCATGCTTAACACACTCTCCTGATAATTAATAAGTAGAATGAGCAAGCTGCCTCCAAAAAGCAACATCTCTTCTTACACTTATGAAACAAAGTAAGTTGAAATAAGTAGGTGTTGCCGTGTGCAATCCAAAAGGGATAATACATTTAAAATGTGTGTTACTTAAATCATGAATGGATAGGTATGAGCAAAAACTTCAGATACAAAGTGTGGCAGATGCACTCCCCCCTCTTCCAACCTGTAAGCAACAGAAGCATCTGGACCGATGAACTGCTATGGTCATGCACATGTCCCTTGGTCAACAGACAGGGCCCTTGACCAAGGAAATGCCTTGGTTGAGAGAAGTTTCTGGAACACTGCAATAAAAAGCCACAGCTCAGATTCAACTAGGGTATAAATGGAACCATCAGAGACACCTACTGAGTTGATCTTCCTTAGAGCAGTGG
Source organism: Patagioenas fasciata (assembly GCF_037038585.1). Taxonomy (NCBI): domain Eukaryota; kingdom Metazoa; phylum Chordata; class Aves; order Columbiformes; family Columbidae; genus Patagioenas; species Patagioenas fasciata. The sequence continues at coordinate 18,848,558 of NC_092524.1, forward strand.
GTATGCTGTCAAAGACTCTCCTCCTTAGACTGGCCATCAAACGAACATTCCTTGAAGGCTGAGACGCCTTACCAAACTGGCAAGTGATCTGGGTACCCTTGAGAGTCCTCACTTTGTAAGTGTGGGAAGATGCACATTATGAATCATCACTCCGGAGTTTTGGGATCTGATCCCTTGAGTTTGAATCAGCTGTGTAGCAACTGAACTCCTAATCGGTACACAAACCTGTATTTTATAATGTTGTCTGCGTGCTGAATAATCTTGGATAAACCTTGTTTCTAGCTGATTTTCTGCTGAACAGTTCTGGTTAGAATAAAGTCTGTTTGGAGCTTATAATCTGCCTAAAAGTGAGTTTTGGGGTGCTTCCATGACACAAACTATATGTGTAAAACTGGGAAAGAGGGAGGAAAGAAAGATCAGACCTGAAGTATTTATTTTCATCTTTAAACCATATTAACTCTCTTCCTGACACAGCAGAAAAGAAATTAACCTCTTCATTTATTCACGCAGCACAGTATTAAACAGGAAAGTTTTAGCTCTTCTTTACAGGTGAAAAACTGACATATATTGATTTAACTAAACATAAAAGAGTGAAACATCCAGAATATCAAACGGCCCATCTGGCTGAGTGCTTTCTGAAGCTTTGTAACACGATGAAAAAGCACATGAGGGAAATGCCTATCTCAGAACAGCCATGAGCTCTGTGCAAAGGATGGGCAGCCTTAACCCTCTGCCCTTTGCTCAAGACTTAGAGCTGGGTGCAGGTGCCACTTTCCCACAGACCTGACCTGCACCTACCATTTTTAGAGCCTTATTTCTGAAAGGAGCGTAATGATATTTCCTTTCTGTCTTGCCCATCTAGATGCTTAATTCTTCAACATCACTTACAGCATGTTTGTAAGGAGGATGGTGCAAAGAGATCCTGAACGGGCCATGAGGCCATCAAGCCATATCATGGCAAGTGTGATACTGCCTTCAAGTCAAAGCAACACGCAGCGTTTACAACTACAAAGGTGCATAATTACATTTACAGTCCAGGTGCTTGCCCAAACATCCAAGGGTTAATTATAAGCACTTCATTAAGACAGCCTTGCTTGCACTCCCATTAAGACTGTGTATGAGTGCTGTGAAATGCTATGGCTCTTTCCAAGAAGAAACTATAATTTGCAGAGAGCAAGCATGGATAATAATATACGGGACACTGTTATAAACCGACATCTTGTAACTGTTCCTAGATAACTGTGCCTCTGATAATAAGAGCAAGCAACTGCTTTAACTTTGTGACATACTTTTAACAGAAATCTTCTAAACAAGTCTGAAGAAACACAATGAAGTCATTTATTGTAAGCAGATTCTTCACAGAGCAGAGTTAAAAATTAGAAATCATGAGTATTTACTCAAAAACTTATAATTTTACATGACTGTATAACAAGCAACAACAAG